>NC_142837.1:7500000-10000000 GCF_061612785.1 Hesperophylax consimilis
GACAAAAAATATTTACTTTGGACAAAAAATATTTACTTTGGACAGCAATTTACAAATGGAATAATTCAAACGATTTGCTTTCGAGATATTGTCATGATCATCTTATGTCATTATTCCGCAAATCTGTTCTGACGAGCAAAAACCTGGCTTTAATATTTTTTTTCTCCAAAAATACTTCTTTCTTGCAGTTTACTTAAGATTTCCATTTCCTTCCTATTTTCCCATGAATTAAACCATCCTCCGTGTTTTTGACAAACAACATTATATATGAATGTATTATAACAATTCAAAGGCTATACTTGATAATAAGTATAGTTCGATTTACGTTGACCGCCACCACTCAGCGTCCAAACTAAAAGTCAGTCTATTCAAATATGTGTGACAGTTCTATAATGTTTTGTAAAATATCCAATCAGGCGTAATAAAGGTTTGCTAATTTCAATTTATTACTTCAATAATAAAGTTACAAACTTAATTTATTTACATTACTATAAATATAATTACTAACTATGTTTCTCCATTGAGACACCAGTTTTTCAATCGATATCATTTTTGTTAGTTAAAAAATTGGTTTTTATTATTTTCATATTTCTGTAAAAGCCAAATAAATATGCTATATGCTAATTAACAAACTATATTGCACAACTTTTGACATTTCATTATATACATAGTTTATAATTTTTAATGCGCATCTTTTAAGCCTGTATTGATTAAGCTTTTGTAAACACCCAATCAGACGTTGTAAAGGTTTGCTATTAAAAACATGCTTTACAACAAACTGTTCATGTTTATTTTTATAAACATCAACAAAGTAACTACTACACATTGCTCTGTAATTACTTTCATAGTACTTTGAGTTCTTTTTTGTTACTTGTTTTTGGGGTGTTATGCCGTGTTACGCTAACTCCTTCTTTAGCCAACGTTTCGGACAACTTTACAGTGTCCATCATCAGGGTAGATGTGTAACAGATGTGACACGTTACAGTGTCTATCATCAGGGTAGATGTGTAACAGATGTGACACGTTACAGTGTCTATCATCAGGGTAGATGTGTAACAGATGTGACACGTTACAGTGTCCATCATCAGGGTAGATGTGTAACAGATGTGACACGTTACAGTGTCTATCATCAGGGTAGATGTGTAACAGATGTGACACGTTACAGTGTCCATCATCAGGGTAGATGTGTAACAGATGTGACACGTTACAGTATCTATCATCAGGGTAGATGTGTAACAGATGTGACACGTTACAGTATCTATCATCAGGACACCCCGAAAATAAATAACAAAAATACCTTTGGCCGTGAAGATATTATATCATATTGTTCGAGTTCTTATTTTGAATTCTTGTTATTTTATACAATTACTGAACTTCTTTGAACAGCAGAAATCTCTATGATGACATGGATTGTACTTTATTATTTTTTAATGATAAACTTATGTTTATAAGACAAGGTATTTTTATGCAAAACACAAAGGATAACAAATTATTATAAGCAGTTATTAATCGCCTGAAATATCCATACAAATTGAAAATATCTCTCGAGTAAAAATCGGCGTCATTTATTTTTACTCGTGAGATATTTTCAACTTGTATGGATATTGCAGGCGACTAATTATTGTTTATAATAATTTGGATTGTACCTGCTTATATCGTTCATACTTAGTTGATTATGTTCTACGTTTCATCGCCCTTGAGGTGATTTCTCACAAAACGGCGCTATATAAATTAGCCAAATATTATTATTATTACTTTATTCACTTACTATTGTACTATAGTAAAACTAAACTTTATCATTGTTTACATGTAAAAGTCTTCAATGCGTCAATAAATAATAACTATACAAGGTTCGTCCACCTACCTACTATTTTGAAAATGTTACAATAGGCCTAAATACCTTTTGCATAATAACATACCCAACGCTATTCCACAAATGACCTAACATTGATAGTTTTGTCGGATACGAAATTATTACATCAATTACTCAACATTGACAGTTTTGTAGGGTACAATATTATTCCATCAATACTTTGGTTGAATGTAACATTATTTCGGTCAAAGGCTCAATTGTACCAATCATTAAAAAAACTATAAATTGAAACTGGTTGCGAAAAAATACAGACTTAGTAGGTTTTCATATTTTTCTGGGTGTGTTTTGTTGAAAAGCTTTCATTAAAAAAAGTTCCGGAGATAAAACAAACAAACGAAAAAATTCTCTATGAAATTATGTGGACGCGGTAAAAAGTTTTTTTACCGAATCTTTCTCGTTTTATTTCCCACTAAAACATTTTTTGTATGCAAAATACGGCATAAATTACCGTAAATGACGGCACCTCCTTATAACTTTCAAAGTTTACGGAGACAGTACTAAAACGGGAGCTTCAGACTTGTATCATTATTCAGGATATCCATGTTAAGGATATTTAAAAAATATTTTTTCGTTATAGAAGTAAGCCGCGGTGTTCGCTGAGCTTATTAAAAACTATTTAGCCAAACTAGCCGTCGCCGTCGGTAAAACATGGCGTTATCTTTATCATTTTAATAAGAGATTCTATGTGAAGGAATGGTTAGCCGTTAAAGATAATAGCGCAAGATATTAAAATAGGTACTTACGTTTCCTACATATTATTATGCATCATTTTTCCTTACATCTTTATATATCTTGATAATGGTATCTTTGGAGACAGTAGAAATGGAACTCAAAGACGCCATTTATTTGTTATTAGGTTTTTAAAAGTGGTATCTGAGTGGAAGATACTTTTATTATCGCCGGTGTGCGACAGCCATTCCGTAATGAAACGTTTTGTAATCCGATCTGAATGAGCCAGTTACTTCCCCATCGTCCCGTTTTCCATCTCGTTCCCCTCTTCACTACCTTTAGCTTCACAACCTACCCTAATTGGGGATGCCAAAGTCTCACTGGCTCCAGACGGTTGGCAACAGTACGGTTTCATATTAAAAAATATGTGTTTCTTTGAAAAAGAATTACTTTGCGCAGATATTTCTTTATCTAAATTGAGGATCGTTTTCACAACTTTTTTTCATTGAACAGTTTTATGTGAATAATCACTTGGGTTCAATAGTTTATGATAATCCTTAAATGCTTATATTACATATTACAACTGTTAGAAATGAAAAAAAAAATCATTTGCGAAAAGCCATATTTATTCTAAAAGAAGTTGAAAATTGAGAATTTTTATAAAAGAGAAATATCTACATATTAAAAAAAAAAGTTTTCACTCAGCCTAATATCCCATACATTTTAGTTCTAAATAAAATTATTGTTTTCAGTAAAAATGAAAGTATTGTTTTTTTATTTTATCTTTCGAAGTAACCTACTCCCAAAAAGAATTGTTAAAATTTGCAAATACAAATAAAAATGTAGAACCTTGATAAATACATACAAAAAAATCATAAGTTATACCTAGGCAAAACTTGTAGAATGGAATCAGAGATTAAGCTGTTTTTTATATAGCTGTGGGCCGACTCAGATACATTGAAATTACGATAAAAGATCTTTTCCATAAAATTCATCTACCTAGTTATTTGAATAGAAAAAGGTTAGAAGGTTTTTGAAAGTTTTTGAAGGTTTTTGAAAAAATATCACTCTCTATTAAACATAAAGCAAGTAAATATATTGATTTTCGAAAATCTGAACTAGCCATATTGTAGACACACACACAAGTGTGTGTGTAAGAGATGTGCGTATGTAGGTTAGGGTGGAGTGACGTTGTATGGGACTTTTTTTTTAAAGATGCCAGTACTGTAATAGCAAAATAAATTTGCCTTTATATAACACCTCTTTCGTCTAAAAAAATCAACTCGATCGAAACATTCCTTTATTCAACAACCAGCACATTTATATTTAGAAAAAAATTGTATGAAAAAAGTCGCTGAAAACTCTGCCAAGCATTATAAACAAGCGATAAGCATAGCAAAAATACAATTTTATTAGGGGTTTTATAGCTAATAAGGTGCATAACACATGTGAAAATAAAAATAAAATTACCATAGTTTCAAGGCGGGGTCTATTTTTGGTTTTTTGAAGAGGATTATTGATTTTTTATTGTTTTTTTCGTGTTTTTGAGAAACATGTTTTTTTATTAAATAAAATACTTTAACAAAGATAATTTTTTTAAACATTATCGAAGTTTTATAATATTTATCGTGTTTTGAAATGAGATTTGGTGTGAAATTAGGGCATTATATGCCTAGATTTTATTGTCGCCCGAATGAATCCATCTCTTGCTTCAGGCCCAACTGTAGACAATGATGCCTGGGTAACTAATTTGATGCACCTTTCGACTGCTTAAGTATGGCAGGGAAATCTGGGAAATTCAATACCGTCCTTTTTTTCACCGAAATTATTTATCATTTTGACTAGGACGTCATTACTGATTTCGGATAGTATCGGTGGCGGTGTTACTTCGCATTCTGCCAGTTGATAATATCTTAATATTTACTTGCTGAAAAGTTTATTGTTGGAATAGTAAAGTCTCTAACAACAGATGGACTCGGACATCTATCTCGCGCCTTTAATATTATAGTAGCAGATTTTCCGGGTGACAAAAATTGGCGTTTCTTTGAATTACTGGATTAATTATATCTCGTAGATCGGTGCACAAATATCGGGTGAGTTTTATTATAGTAAAAAAATGTAATGCCCCATCTTTACACGACGGGTGCCTCTTTATCTCAAACCATGTCGGAGCATATGCTTTAACAACATATTCAGCAAGAATTTTTAGGTTCACTGAAGGGTTAGTTGTTCCTATATATAATCGAAGTATTGAGTTTGCTGTCGTCAACCAGCGTGAGTGACAAATACTACCTGAATGACGGATTTTGCCAGTTCCTGATGATGGTGTAACATGTCCAACATATTGAGACCCCGGCTAAGATAAAATGGAATAATGTTCTTCTGAAATCGTTCTCCGATGATATCTATCCCCTATTTTTTCCTGAGACAGTGTTTTATCCTTCCTTCCATCGAAATATAGACCTCGAATTTTTGTTGACTCCGACGACTGCTGCCATGTTTTTATTAAAGAAGTGCGACACGTTTGTCTAGCTCGTCTGAGTTTGCTCCTATCAATCACCATTTTAGAGTCGTCTTCGGTTACTATGCCAAAATCTTGTAATGTAGCACTTGCAACAGCTGATGCCGATTTGTCTGACAAACCATACTGATCGCAGATTCTGGCCAAAGTGAGGAGTTTTAACATCATACGGGAATTTTCTGGAGGTTGCGAAGAATGTGAAGAAAATGATTGGTTTTCATCAAAAAAGGGTTGACGTGGTTTTGTTGCTGATGCTGTAGATGAGCTGACCTTCGAAGCAAGTTCAGATAAACGAGCTTGCATCCTCATTTTCCGATGTAATTTTTTTGTTGTGTCGGTGTCTATTGCTCCCAGCATCATTTTTCTCGAGGATCTTTGGTCTTGAAGGAATGCTTGTTCTTTGGTGGGTACCCTGCGCGTCTTTTCGCAGGAACACATATTCATATTGTTACATTTGCATGAAGCAATATCGAAAAGTTTATTAATTTTGATTTTATAAGAATTTAACTTAACATAAAAATGCACACTTTTTTTGGCCAATTTTTAAGTTCTAAGTATTCGTTATAATGATCTTGGATCAGTTTCATCACTCGATTGTGTGAAACAATGGGAATAGAAGCGCGCTTCCAAATTCATTCAAAAATTGCAGATATAACACTTTTTATTTCGAATACTGTAGGTTTTTTTGTAGAGTTAAGATTACACTCATATCGTAATATAATGTTTAATCACTTCTGAGACAGTAAGTAACACTTGAGAGTTCATTTCAGTTGGTGCCCCGAATATTGGACATAAAATTTTGCTTCTCGTGTAATTTGCATTCATTTTCACAAGAATTATATGTGTTAAAATTTAATCGGACAAGGATTCTAACACGTCTACGGTCAGCGGTAGCCGAAACGAAACTAGATGCAAGTCGCATCTAGTTTCTGCGACGAAACAATAGGAGCGAAATTATCCCCCCCCCACCTCCACAGCGCTCACAAACTCACTAGTTTAACAGCAATATATGCAGTGTTTTTTTTTTTATAAAACATTTAATGTTCAATAAGGTAAATGCAATTGAAAGTAATGGATATTATTTTATATTTTTGAGACTGTACTCAGATTTTGGGAAAAAAAGGCTAAATTTACGTTTTTTACGTTACGAAATCGCTAGGTTGTTGAATGAAGACATAATTTTAGATTTTTTAAAGTATTTTTACGAGAATATGAATGACATGAAGCATCTTTTGGCAGCTATTACAATACCGAGATTTGATTTTTCCAATGTCGCTCCATGCTAATGTAGGTACGTATAGAATGAAAATCCGAAATAAATCGTTTTTTGTAGATATTTATCTTTGTGAAAGCGCTTCACAATTGTAGTTAACTACAATACAATTTAATTGAGTTTTCAATATAAACCTTATTTCAAAAAGATAAAATTTTCAAAAATGATACCTTATTTGAATTTTCTCGTTAGAAGCCAGGTGGTTAAGATATATTTTTTTATTATTTAATTCATTTGACGGCCGGCATAGTCCAGTGGTAACGCATTGGACTGCCATTCCGAAGGTCGCGGGTTCGAACCCGGCGTGCGAAAATAAATTTTATTTGATTAATTTGTGTTATTTCACAATTAATTAATTAAAATAATATATAGTATATTTGCGGCACGTTCCAGAGTGGAAGATACTACCAGTATCGCCCTGGTGTAAGACCACCATTCAGAATTGAAACGTTCCTCCAAATGGCTTTAGCCGTGTTTAGTGACTAGATCTGAATAGCCAGGTACTTCCCCACCTTCCTCTTTCCCTTCCCCACTTACCTTGAGCCTCACAACATCCCCCAATTGGGGATGCCATAGTCTCACTGGCTCCAGACGGGAGCAGTTGGGACTCTTGTGAGGTATTCACTATAAAAAAATTCAAAATAAAATCAGGAATAATATAATAAATAATCATGTTTACCTACTTGTGTATAAAATGGTAAGGTTTTATATGCAAAATTTTACTACGGAGGTAATAAGATCAAGTGATACTTGATATTTTTTAGTAGGTACATTGTCATAATACGATTTACAATACAAAGTGAAAATTAGTTTCGATAACAGCCTGGCACAAATTGAGCTCAATATTTGATTCTTATGTCAAAATTACGAGTTTTTTTCCGATGCAAAATTAATAAAAGTCATTTTATTTTGGTTCATTACCGGAATAATTCAAATTATGGTCCTTATCTTTAGCGTTCCTCAAACAGCTACCTACTGATTTTATTTCATGAATTAAATTAATGTGAAACGTACCACCCAAAGATAATTTAGTGTAATTTCTTATTTGATAATTGGCATTACGTATTTTAAAACCCCGTTACGATGATAAAAATGTAATTAAAAAAATATTATTCAGGAAGAAATTGAAATATAAATTAAGATAAAATAGGGAAGAAATAAAATAATGACCATGGTATTGAAAAAAAATAATAAAAAAACGTCAAATATTATGAGGTACTAACAAGTTAAATATATTAATGCAAAAATCAATGGGTAATCGTACATACGTAAAAAATGTGCATGATCACCCCAAATGACTCTCTTAAAAAACTAAGTTTTCAATATGCGAAATCATTAAAAAAAATATATATATATACGTTTATTCAAACAGTGGCAATAATAAAGAAAAACAGACTTTTATTTTCAAATTATTGGCTCTCAGTTAAAGCTTTAACCCTGTCAGTGGGTGGGTTGTGGGTGTAGGGCTGTTGCTGGTCTTGGATACAAAACGGCTATACATTCACGAAAGCAATCTTATAAATAAAGTTTCCGCTCACAAGCGCGTTATGCAATTTCCTCACCCCCCTCAAATACAATAACAGTTTCCCCGCTGGACACCGCATTGATACAATCGAATAATCGAATTCCTTTTACAGATTCTTCTTGGCTTCAAACGAGAGTATTAAATCCGTTTATTGGAAGAATTGCAGCGAGGTTTCCAGCTCGGGCTAGTAATGCACGAAGATAAGCATTCAATAAGATCAAAGTAAGTACAAGAAATGTCCAAATATGACCGAGACTGAAGGAGAAAATTCAAATCAGACCAAAGCGAAATATAATTAATATATAAATATAAATATTATGCACGGTACAAATGAAAAGCCAAATGATAACATTAAGGTCAACCTTTTGAATTCCGAATTTCATCTAAAACAGAAAAATGAGTTCAATGGCATATAAGTGCTGTGAGTTCTTATGTAGAATAATGTCTTCAGTTTAGTTTCAAGTCGATAAAGATCCTCTTTAATCCTATTTGCTAGTAATTATTATATTTTTAATCTAATTTGCTAATCTTCTACTTCTCTCTAATAAATATAGTTAATTGTCTGTTTGTGGCGGTTGTAATGATCTGCCCTTTCTACTTCTTTCTACGATAATTTTTCATTAAAGTCCCGTAGGTAACTTTTCCATAAGGCTTTGGTTATATATATATCCGGGGAGGGAAGGTCCTCCCTGCCGTCTTTCTTTATTACACACCCCTTCAAAAGTGTACATCCTAGTTTGTCTACGTGACGTACGACCTTGAACGTACTCATTTCACGTGACGGTTTAGTATAAAAAAGCTTCACCGAACGTTGTGTTGGGTTTTTGTTTCTCGGTTTAGAAACCTAGTTATTTATGTATGTGTGGTATCCCTTGGTTCTTTCGAGATAGAGTGAGTTGAATCCATTACCGCTGTGTTTTAAAACCATTTTATAAACCTTATCTTCTAAGTCGCCTGCTCCCCCCCCACTAGCTACTCGATTCTACCTATCGTAGGGTAATGTGAATATAATAAAGTGTTAGATTTTATATATGTGATATACATACGATAAGTTTATGGTGTTAGTTGTCGGCGCCATCCATGTTTATATTTTGGGAGGGGAAGGAGAGGAAAGGAAATGAATTTTTTTCAAGCTAAGATTGACTCCTCCTCTTACCAAACAAAACTGATGGATGATAATTTGAGCAAGGCGATCGATATCTGCGTGTCTGGATATCACAACCGGCCGGGTCTCCCCTTGTTCCAAATCGGCAACCTTCACGCCAGAATAAAGAAAACCAGGTCTCATCACCAATTTCAGAATTGCCCCAATCTCAAACACCTCCAGGAAAATCTACTTTACTGAGTGTAGAAGGGGAAAACCATGACATCCCTTGTCACGAATCTAGTCGCGAAAATGTGACACGCAAGGTCCTAAGTTACGTGCCACCTCCAGAAAACGTTGTAACTCCCACGCCGTCGGGGATTTACATCCCTTTCTAGGTCAATACATAGGTAACACACGACGATCTTGTCGACATTTTGCCTGCTTATTAACGATAGGTTGTGTGCCTACCCATTCAGCCAATTATCATGTGAGATATATGTAAGGTCTACTCGAAATGCCAAATTTGGGATGAGGACTGTCTGTATTTTAATATTTGGTTCCAGTATTTATTTTATGAGGTTACTAGCATCCTCGTGTATTAGGTATGGGTAACTTCTACTGAATACCTATCCTCTCAGGTAAGGTATAAACGGATAATTGGTTTGATTTTTTGCATTTAATTTAAAGAGGCTGCCTACCTCTCGAAAGATACCTGTTGAGAAAAGTTGTTCGGTTGGTAGTTTTATTTCGGAGATTACCATCTCCCTCTTTCGACTTTAGATTTGTTTTTGTGCATCCCAATTCGTAACTTAGAAAGTCAAATAATAGATGAAAAGTATTAAATTAGGAAGTCAAATAACAGAAGAAAAGTTTTCATTTCGTTCCGTCTGGTTGCATCCGATCGCTTTCAATTTGGGACGGCATACGCTAGCAAAACTTCCCCCTTTGACTGACTGTACCTGCGTCTTGTCCTATATATGAAAAGGTCGTTGACTCGTCTCTCGCTCACAGCTGATTGACAATGCGTCTAGCGTATCCCTTCTTATGGGAAGATTATTTGGGTTGCAGGCGTTGCAAACTCGGTTCCTGTACCTCGGTTGTATCCTATTATTAAAAGGGTCCTCTGAAATTTAATAAATAATATAAAAAAACTCACCCTGTTAGTCACCTCCAAATCCTCGTGTGAAACTTACCTGGTTACACTATATAGCTAAATCACTTTAATTTTCGACCTCCTCCCTACGCTTATAAAAGGGCAATTAAATATTCCTGTAAATAAAATTGTACCTCCCTAATCTGTTAGGATTCGAACCCACAGTTAATAATCTATTTGATTCTCTGGTTTTCGGTCTCCGTGGATAGAATGCCATCTCGCCAAATCAATAACTTAGCCCGATTAAACACTTCCTGCCTTTAAGTACATTCACTCTGCTTTAAAAACGCAATCATTATTTTTATTATTTTCATGTTTTTAAGACAAGCAATCTAGTTCGAACTGTATACGAAATCACGTTAAAATCAACACAACTTTATAACACAATCGCGATTGCACAACACCTGGCGCCCCTGAGGTGGGTTTTTACAAAACGGCGCTCTACAAATTATCCAATTATTATTATTGTCATTATTATTAATTGTTTTCCCACTGAGTCGAACCACTTTCACTTCACACAAACACCGGATCAATAATCTTTCACTTTAATTCAATATTCCGCAATATTCTCTAATACCATTTGAATTCAATAATTAACTGCAATTTCAAACAACACTTCTGATTTGTATCCCTTTCTCGGGGCTGTCAATCCACCCAAGTTCAAAACTCGACTGTCACTCCGGTCTCTCCTTTCCCGTGGGAATCTGTTTACTCCAGGCCTGTCTGTCAATAAATCTTCCGTCGTTGTTTAAACAAAAATTTTTTGAGCACGTTCGTTATTATTTATCGTTTATTTTTGTAGATATTCAAAACATCACACGGTCGGCATTGTTGGAATTTTACACAAAATCTAAAGTTTTATTCCGAGTTTGATAATGTTGACCTTCAAAACACTTGACTTTCAAAAGAAGAGTAAGGTCACTGTCACAAATAACGCTTGTGCGCTTCACGTTCAAAATAAGAAAAAAGACGTGGTTTTATTTATTTTTATACAAATCTACAGTTTTAATTCGAGATCGATGAAATTTTGCACACTCGAACTCCAAACCAAGAGCAAGGTTATTGTCAACATGAAAATTCGAAATAGAACTACCTCAATTCCGTTTTACCATCCCTTGAAGCAGAGTTTCGATGCTACTTGACGATATTTTTAAAATTGACGTTTAAAATTAGATCTTCATTAAATTATGGCTTAAATCTGATTTCAAGAATTCTGCGTAAAGCCCGAGAAACGCTGGGGTCTTCCGCTATATAACTATCTCTCTACATTTACCTAAAGAAGTGTCCCAGTGAGCCTTTATTTTTTATACAAATTGAGACTTTTAAATTTATTTTGATAAAATATGGTACACTTGACCTTCAAAATAAGAAAAAGGTCACTGTTTACATTAGGATTCGAAATACTACCCCCATCGCATTTTCCCATCCCTAAAATCAGAATTTTGATTATATTCGATAATTTTTTTAATATTTGACATTCTAAATTAGAGAACAATTACCGTAAACAACTGATTTCGAAAATATCTGCATAAAACCCAGGCAACATTAGCTATGTAACTATTTTTTCTAAATATTAAAGTTATGAAGAGTTCTCTGGTGTGGCGTTGTGGTTTGTTGTTTATACAAATCTACAGTTTTTATGCACAATTTATGAAATTTTACTACCTTAACCTTCCAGGTAAAAGAAAGGTCTTTGTTTACATAAAATATTACTCCCTTGACCTTCCAGGCAAGAGAAAGATAATTTTTTATATAAAATTTTACTCCCCTGTTTACATAAAATTTTATTTCCTTGACCTTCCAGGCAAGAGAAAGGTCATTTTTTACAAAAAAACTTTACTCCCTTGACCTTCCAGGCAAAAAATGGGTTATCGTTTAAATAAAATTTAAAAAAAAACATCCCATCCCCCTTTTCCACCCCTTAAATTAAAATTAGAAATTTTGCTTCTTGATGTTAAAAATAAGAGATTCATTACCGTCCAGGCACATATCACTCAAGTCGACTGTCTTGACCAACTTAAGACTAAAAGATCAAAACTCAAAACTAAAATGCTCAAAACTTAAGGTTCTGTACTCAAATCTCAAATCTGAAAGCTGAAAGCTTAAAAAAACGCGGAAGACATGGCATAATTAGGTGATTTGAACTTAAAAAAATAAAAATGTGCAATTATTGATAATAATACATACTAACATTTTGCCCGTTGCAGGCAACTAATGAGTAAAAATGTGGTGCGTGGTGAAGTGTTTGAATGAAGATGAGGCGAGGGTGTGGGACTACAAATTTAAAAAAAAATGAATATTTGGAGAAAAAAAGGTGCCAAACGCTTACTGATCTTTTTTTCACCGAGCCGTTCGGGTTGTGTAGGTCGAGACGCGTAATTTGATACTCATATCGTATGTACGGTTTTTGTCACCGACACTCTTGAAAAGTAGTCCCAGGGAGTTTACTGATTTATTCAGAACACTTTATGTTATTCCAAAGCTTTCAGTTTTATGTTACACGCAAAATGTAAAAACTCTTAAATAAAAAATTGCATAAATAACATTATGTATATTTGCATGTGCATGAAGCAATGAGTGTGTGCCCACATATTTATTAAAATATATGTATGTTTGAATGTACGTGCCTAAAATTAGATTTTTGCCCGTTACAGGCAACTAATGACTAAAAATGAAGCAAGGAGTTTGGGTCTACATAATTTAAAAAAAAGGAATGAATATTTGGAGAAAAAAAAGTGCCAAGGAGCCAACTGATTATTTTTTCACCGAGCCGTTTGGGTTGTGTAGGTCAAGACGCGTAATTTGATACTCATATCGTGTGTACGGTTTTTGTCAGCGACACTCTTGAAAAGTCCCAGGGAGTTTTATTTTGGAAAAAGCATTGCTCAATTAACACGCAAAATTAAAAAACTTTTAAATAAAAAATGTTTATAAATGTAATATGTATGTTTGCATATGAATGAAACAATGAGTGTGTGACCAAAAATGTATAAAAATATATGTTTGTTTAGAAAGAAATGAATAATTTGAGAAAAAAATGTGCCAAGGAGCTTACTGATCATTTTTTCACCGAGCCATTCGGATTCTGTAAGTCGAGACAGCTTAATTTGATACCCATATCGTATGTACGGTTTTTGTCACCGACATTCTTCAAAAGTCTCATGGAGTTTTATTTTGGAAAAATACATTGCTCTATAAACACGCAAAATGTAAAAAATTTTATTGGAAAAAATTATATTAAAAAAAAAACAGTTAAATAATCCGTTTTAAATAATAAATAACTTTCCCAAACTTCTGTGCTCCTGGTAGATTACAGCGTCCCCGGGGTAATTTTTGGCAGAAATGGCTTTATAAGAATTATCATTATGGAGGAAAAAAGTTGTCATTTTAAACTTAATTTAATTAAAAAAAAAAAATACCGAAAAAATATTTTCATAGCGCAATAAGGTACCTACTCGTAAAAAAATACAGAGATAAAAACTTTAAATATGAATGGCTCCCAGGCTAACCTTACCCAACTTCTACGCTCCTGGTATAATTTATAAATTTGCGTGACGCTATTGATGTAGTTTTTCACTACGGGGCGACGGTACCCGTGCCAAATTATTTTTATTTCGTTCAAAAGCACTATCGATTTTAAAAAAATAAACTGCCAAAGTAAGTACCTACACAGATTTTATCGTTTCTTTGAATTCACAACACTAAAATAATACTACAACACTTCGCTGCTAGTCTATGATTGGCTGTTTTCTGATTGGCCAAAAGCCCGACTGTTTTAAAATGGCATTTGTTGGTTCAAATCGCCAATGTCAAAACTTTAGCCGGTTATTGTGAGACATTTTGAACCGAGCGCCATTTGTAGGACGGCCGATTAACGTTCCTAAACCTTCGGACAACGATTTTTTTCGAATATTTTAACCGTAGACTACGCGTTTGCGACGGAATTCAATCATCAGGTTGACCATGTAGATTTTGATAACTAAAGCGTACCAGGTGGTTTTGAGTGACCACGTGGTACTCTCTTGGCCAATGATACCATTATGCAAAGAAAAACATTTCCACTTAAATTAAACCTCTTTCCCTAAAAATGGGGATATTTCGTAAACCTTTTAGTGAAATTTAAAAAAAAGATACCTGATTAAATCAGACCCGACGCTCGATCAAAATCAATCGTGTTTTTAATTTACGTTAGAGTAATGCGTAAAATGAAAAATTTCGAGCAAAACAGGCGCACGAAAAAAAAAATTAATCATTTCGCGTTCGGGGTGCGTTCGGAATTGAATAAAAATATAAACGGTGAAGGAAAAATAGTTTTTTAGATCGATGGCGATCGATGAAAACGAAACATTGAGAAAATGCACCAAAATTTGGCCGTTTCGAAACCTCGCGTATGGCAACACTCGTGGGGAAACGTTGATTTGTCACCGGGAAGTTGTGCCAATAAAACAGTGAAAAACTAACGTTTTGTGAGTTTGGCCATCCCGGCGGCCGAAAAACGTACTGTGGCGCTGTCGTTTGGCGCGCCGCGAGCGCTTCCAGTTTCCGCCACCAGAGTTTCCTAAAATTTTTGTCGACATCGAGCCCCGAACGAATCTGGTTGAGTTGGTCGGGGAATTATTTCCATACAAACTCGAACTGACTCGCCTTTGTACCGGAATTTACCTTAATTTAGTCGAAATTTTGCCATGCCGAATTGAACCTCGGGTTCTATAACGACAGAGAGGCGTTGCGTACGCTGAAACAAATGAAAGGCAATTTTTTTCTCGTACGCCAAAATGAACCTCGAGTCGTATTAAATTAAGGGGGAGGGCGGTCGCTTTTTGCCTAAATGCCCTCCGAAAAAGAACATAGAAACTGAGTATTAAAATATGTATAATTTTTATACCAAAACCAACAGATTGTCGTTGACCGTTCGTTTGATTTTGTGTACAAATCTACAGTTTTATTCCGACTGGTGATATTTTGTGCATTTGTACCTAAAAACAAGAAAAGGGTCACAGTTTACATACGCTTTCAAAAAAACTCTGCGCAAAGCCTGGGCAAGGCCGGGGACTACCGTAAGTATTAAAAATATAGTCATTCGTATTTGCTCATAATTAATTATCTTCATATATTTCTTCGTAACACTTTCAGTATCGAATTTTATTTCCACATAGAAACCATATTTTATGCTTGCTGATACCTAAATAATATAATTTTCGGTGCCTATATTTATGTTTTTGCTTAATAATTTAGATTCTTTTCTAACATGATTTTTAAATTTTTGGTACTTCAAGGGATATTATTTATTAGTAACAATAAATACTATCATAAAAAAAATTACACAATATTAGTTTACAGTTTAACGAACATGCATTAATATGATGATAACGTAAAAAAATGGATCTCAGTCCAAGCCAAACAGCCGAAACGATCTATAATTGTGTTCACTGTATTTGTCGCGTCGTAAATACGGGGCTATTTGTTTCATAAAATCAAGATTTAATATATTTTCCTTCGTGTTCTGAGGAGAAACACTGGAATTGACAAGATTAATCGTGTTCGTTAATAATTTATATTTTATTTTCTTCATCCTATTTGCTGATGTTTAATACAATATTATGTTCGATTTCAGGAGCCATGTCACCTTTGAGGATGCGTTGAGAAGGGTCATTTTGAGAAGAGGAAGGAGTGAACCATATGCCCATGTAAAAGTACCAATTAAATGTAGCTTTGTTTTATATAAAAAAAATATAGTCTTGACGTATACGACGAAGGAGGTAAACAATTAGTTTCCTTATACCGTCATTGGTCAAGTAGTGAAGCCCCCTCCAATCACTTAATGTGCTCATAATGTTGCCTTTTTGAGGTACCTTTCTAGGTAGTGTTACGTAAAATAATCCCCCTACAGTTAAAAAGGTTGGTTACCCTACAACTATGGTCACCGCATCATAACACGGCGTATCCATTGCACGTGTTACCCCTTCCACCAAGTAAGTGGTCAAGCGAACGCCGCCAGCGGCCCCGCTCTCCGATTGCCGCACCACGAGCCTCAGTCCAACTTTGACCCCGGCAGCGATAACAGTCTCCCTGACGAGCAAACTGCTACGCTGGCCGACATGGCGCGCAATTACGCGATCCTAGACGCGATCTTATTCCGGCTTGTAATCAAGACACGCGCTCTTACAGTTGGCAATTGTTAATTCACCCGAACTTCACGTAGTTCTCGCGTGTTTAAACCAACTCAATTATTGTAACCAATAGTTTGCCGTATCATTCGCAACCATGTTTCTACATCCGAAGATTAACCTTAGTTCGCGGGACCTCGCTCATGCCGAAGCATTTTGTCTACCTACTTCACCTCGACGGTACCGCCGGGGCCTCTTAGGGCACGAGAAGAACCAGTACGGCCTGATGCACCATACCTCACCTCAAGGCGAATCGTAAGCTTTCAACCTATCCCTTTCTTGTGTTCAATTCTTGTAACTTCATGTAGAATCCACGCTTCATCCGGTCGTCACAGAGAGAGAAGAGAGTAGAGATCTATGTCAACCCTGTAATTTCTCGAGTTAATCAATATACCTTGTGCCAATCTACCCATGTGTAATTATTGTGTGTTAACCTTTCCGACCTCCTATCCGATGGATGAGCTGATGATTAAAGGAACTGCCTACCCCTGATAGTACACGAGTCTCATCTGCCTACCTTTTATCTGAGCTTAGCCAATCATAACCAGGTTCGATTCCTGGTGGGTAATCCATATGTTAGCACTGACGCAAAACGTGGGTTTTCTTTGGTTTTTAATCATCCATCGGGAGGTCAAATTGGAAATAATCTTGTACTCTTTCACTGTGTTTTCATGCCTTGTTTTGTATTAACCATTGAATAACTATGTTTTCTTCCAATAAATCTTAGCTGTTCTACAAACCATCGTGTCAAATCTAAAACAACCGTGTCACATTAAAACTATTCTGTGTTAAATTACAACTTTTACGAATCGCCACTCGACAAAATTTAATTACCGGTATTCTATCACAAGGTGCGCAATCGACGTTTACTTTTTTTCGGACATCTCAAACATCACATAGTGATCCAAAACCACAATGGTTTACTTTCCAAGGACAACTATTAGAGAGAATGAGCTACATAAACTACAATTCAACAATTTCAAATCTTGTACATGATACAAAATAATTCCTTGTTCGTGGAACTTATCAGTCAGCTCGTTCTGCACAGAACACAACCAAGGAAATTAAAGCCCTTCCGTCATTTGATAATTCCGTTTTATATGTAATGAAGGTGGATAGAGTATCCTTTTGAAAAAAAGTCTAGAAAGCCGATCCACTCTTTACATATAATTGAGATTCGCGTTGACGTGAATGCCCCATCTATCACACATTGCTGATTGGCGCAACTTTGACGGGATGTAAGAAACTAGCGTGTAAATAACCAAACACTGGTTCTGCTTAAATTCAGACAATTGGTCACGAATCACAAACAACCCTCCAATAATTGTTGAAAAAAAACAAACAATACTCTCTCGAAATCTGTACTTTGAAATTTTTTCGGAAGAAATTTTTTTCGAAATTTTTTTTTTCACAAACCAAGGACTTTGAAAATTTTTCGGAAATTTTTCAAAAACACACATCTCCGGGACTTTTCCATTAAAAACACAAGGAAACCGCTGGTCATTTTTTTTTTCCATATTGGGACTTTGAAAAATTTCACAAAATTCTTCACCCACCATCACAAGCAAACCCCTGTTGTTTTTATTGAAAAATAACCAGCCACACACTCTGACAATTCCTTTTGCTTCTCACAAAGTCTAACTCGACTTCCACAAAATGAATCCTCAAAACAACACCTTAGGCATAATAGCCAACATCTGCTCTCAAAGTACGCAAAGTTTAGAAAAGGAATTAAAGGACAGGTATATATCTCCTTTCAACAAAACCAAAAACGTCCTGATATATTACGCAGCATATTTCAACAGGAAATACATAAAAGGGCTGCAATTTCAACCCGGCAGTATAACAGTCTCTGCAAACAAATACAATCTACGCAGGAAACACGTCACCTTTAAGGAAAACGACACAGTTTGGAGACGCAACAACACACTCTCACAAGGTGCTTTGTACTTCTCTGCAAAACTAGATCCTCGCTTTGTTAAAGCAAAAGTGCTGAGAAAAATCTCAGATGTAGTATATACCCTATCGGACGCCTCTGGTAAACACATCGGTAACTACCACGTGAAAGATATTGTCAAACTAGGAAGTGTGGACACAGTAGACACCACCTTCACTAGGTCACTACACTCATAACTAACAAACTTTTGGCTCTACCTTTGTCCCACGAGATTTGGCCCTCGTGCAGACAAACAGCATGTCTTACCACGTAAGTTTCATATAAAAACTCGCATTTCGACCTCTGCAAGGTAACCTTCTCATTTTTCTAAAAACACAGAAGTGTCAACTGTGGTTTTTAAATCATTTCTCACCATACATGTACAACTATGCTCCTTTGTATAAACCTTTTGTTATTTTTGTTTCTTTGTCACACCTCACCGTGTAATGTATATAAATTGTACTCATATTTTGTACGTATTCTTCTCTGGAATTGATATCATTCCAGTCAAGAGACTTTTACGCCTCCCGAACGATTGATGCTCCCGGAGTCATGACCCTGGACATTAATTGTTAGTCGTCACCATTCTGACACTTACGACACTAAATACATAACTATTTTTTGTCATAACTACCACAAAAGTCACGTACAACATTGTATGTAAATATTTTTTTTAATCCTCTCATGTTCTTTGTTCTTCACATTGTTTTTTCACATTGTTCTTTCACATTTGTTCGTCACATTTGTTCCAATGGGTTATATCGTACATAAAACAATGACCCTTTGCAACATACACCCAAATGAGGTGAATTTTCTACCCCTGTAACTTGTAATCATAATGCGTGTGTAAATTCCAGTTTGGTATCGTCATTTAATTCAAGTTTACATAGGTGTAACAAATAAAAGTTACAATTACCTTTGTTTAAAGTTTTTTCAGTTTTGTCTAAAAAATTGAATGGCGCTCAACATTCCCATTTGCTCTAATTTGTTGTTTTTTTTCAGAATTTGATACTGACACGTCAATTCTGAAAAAGGTTGTTGTAAAGGAGAACAAACACCGATTTGTCCTCCTCATCAATAACAATGTATCATACATAACACCTTACGGTCACATTGAGTATGTAAAATCTTAAGATCTCAACTCCCTGACCCCAATTTGTTAAATTATGTACTATATTTTGATTTAAATAGCATTAATTTGCCTTGTCAAATACACCGAGCCAGGTCACTTATATTAAGTCATCCTGTGTCTCTAGGTGCCTTTTGTATCAATTTGTATCATAAAGTTCACAACACTCGTGTTCGTGGCAATTTTGGCAACACCAAGTGTGTTTCCCGTTTTTTGTTTGGTCATTTTAAGTAAGTAAAACCCTATCAGGTCTTAAATAAACCACTACAAACCTTTTTTTGTAAGCAAAGAGTTAGTAAAACCAACAAGTCTCTTCTGCTATACTGTGTGTCTTGTAAGACATCCATAGGCATATGTCTTGTATTATTGCCAACTTAACGCATAAACCCAACCAAAAGTTATGCCATCGTTTTTTTTTTATATTACCAATAGCCACTACTTAATTGTTTTTGACATTGTGTATGTATCTTTTTTCCGGTATTGAAATGGTACTTTTTTATTGAACGTTGATATGTTATTTTCATGATACATGAGAATGTTACAATATCCACCATGAGACGAGGGATCGTTATAAAATATAACACTATACATGAGAATGTTACAATATCCACCATGAGACGAGGGATCGTTATAATCTAACACTATACATGAGAATGTTATAACATCTACCATGATACGAGAAGTTCGTTATAATTATTTTTTTTACTGGCTTACATACACTGTGGCCAAAGAGATAATTTGTTCCATAAATGGTTATAAATATGTATGTTGTACCGTCCTTTCAATACTAGGGTTCTTTCGTAATTCGTTTAATTTCTACATGAGACGTGGAGACGTTATAATACTTACCATGATTCGTGCGAACGATAAAATATCTTGTTGTTGTTTTCTTTAAATAATTTGACACTATGTACTTGTTCTACCAGACGTAGACCATTTTACCCTGACTTGTCGCCCTTAATTGGGACCCTTTTGTATAACTCATAACACTGAGGGAAATGTCCTTCACTGTAGTGAGAATTTTTGTTCTATTCAAACAAACATGCAGCTGTGCATTCAGCAATTTTTTTCGCTAACTGATACCTGTGGACTTCTTGTCAAGCGGACCCAAGAACCATCCACTATCCATTGACCATTAACTAGCCATCAGCTTCACTGTTGGTTATGAGGTATCGTGTCGTGGGAGTTAATCGAGACAGTGACACAAAACCACCTAAATCGTTGTCTGGGAGACGAATAAGAAAAACTCCCAGGTTTGTGAAGCTTAAGCAAGGGTCTGTCATGTCTCACAAACTGTAGAAGATTAAAAACGACCCCTAATCTTTCACCAAATACACGTGAAAGATTAGATTGTTATTACTGTGTATTCTCCTTCACCTTTTCATCAAATTCATGTATATTTGTAAAGAGTTAGGAAATTTGCTGGTTGATATATTTCGTCCTCACATAGAGATCGAATTGAGAATTAGCTCAGTCACTATCAATTTTCGCTGCTCAAACCCTCCATCCTTCACCCTTCCATCAAACTCATGTACATTTGTAAGAAGCTAGGAAACCTGCTGGTTGACCACATTTCGTTCTCTGAAAGAGATCGAACGGAGAATCAGCTCCATCACCAGCAGACCTTCTCGCTCAACACCATTTTTTTTTCTCATCCCTCACTATCCTTGAGGTTAATTTCATGAATCTGGAAGGTGTACCCTACGCACATAGCGTATCTGTCTATAAGACATTCTTTATCTATGAAATTTGCTTCAAAAATCTCCTTTTTCACCCCATTCCTAGGTAATCAACACATTTCTTGTAATTTTGAAAATCGTAAGTTGTTATCGCTCAAGCGCTAACACCGGCCATGGAAGGCCAACTTCTTTCGGAAACTTGGTGTTACTACTGTACAACCACCTACCTATACCTTGTATATCAAATAGGTAACCTCCCGTCAGTCGTGATAGTTTTTTGTCTCCCCAATCTCGGGATACTCATGGTATAGTCAGCACATTAGATCTCTCTACTCTCTCTCCTCTCTAACCAACAACGTTTTTTTGTCTTTTTGTCTTTTCTCTTGAACACAATTTGTTTCTCTCCAAACGTTTTTTTTCATCATTGGTCTACAAGGCAGGTAAACTTCAAGAATTTCGGCCTTAATAATAACCAATCCCCGGATTAAAAAGAAGACCAGCAGCCCTCCTCATCACCTGCAAGCTGAGCTTCACTCTTTTGCCGCCTTCACTTCCATCACTCACTTCTCTCCAATCTCTGCGTACCAAAAACACCCGACCGCACCCAAATTAGGTGTGAGTCGTGCGTGCAGTAGCAAACCAAGTTGTCTCACCATTCAAACCACATTCAAAAGAACCAACCTCAGAGCATGCCAGCTCAAGGTTAGTTATGTTCCTGCAAATCAACCACTTACCATTGTGCAATCAACTACCTGCCGTTTGTGCAAATCAACCACTTGCCATTGTGCAATCAACTACCTGCCGTTTGTACAAATCAACCACTTGCCGTTGTGCAATCAACCACTTGCCATTGTGCAATCAACCACCTGCCGTTTTTACAAATCAACGACTTGCCGTTGTGCAATCAACCACTTGCCGTTTTGCAATCAACCACTTGCCGTTTGTGCAATCAAACACTTGCCATTTGTGCAATCAACCACTTGCCATTTGTACAAATCAACCACTTGCCGTCGTGCAACCAACCACTTGCCGATGCGCAAACTCAACATAATAGCCATCACATGCATCAATCATCAATCAACTTACTGGTATTACTCCATGCTTTTACCAACTTCATTTCACCTTGACAACCACTGCCCCACCACATCAGCATAATGGAATTCACGCTGGTACAACATCAGAACCCGGATACTTCTGGCCCTCAGCATCACCATCTCTCAACCACAACCAAGAAGCACAGTTCAATTTCTATGGCCCTAGTGATACTTGAGTGCAATCTCAAATGGGTCAAGTTACAATGAAAGTGTAACTTTAATAACTTCAGTGAAATTACGTCTACTTGGTACTCAACGAAACACTACGCTCTTCAAACTTAGCTTACAGACCAATGAAATTTTAGAGTCATGTTGTCTTTTCATCACTGCATAAACTTGTATGTTTGTCTTTTCATCACTGCATAACCTTGTATGTTGTCTTTTCATCACTGCATAAACTTGTATGTTTGTCTTTTCATTACTGCATAACCTTGTATGTTGTCTTTTCATCACTGCATAAACTTGTATGTTTGTCTTTTCATCATTGCATAACCATGCTTTTTTTTTTTCTTCTGTGTTTTTTTTGTAAACCAACACCTTTTTTTTCTCTCTACTCCCCTCACGACAAGGTGAAGAGGATTTTTAGCGCCTAAAGCTTCATTACCACGTCACCTTTTACTGGCGGAGGGGGAATGTGTTACGTAATATAATTCCCCTACAGTTAAAAAGGTTGGTTACCCTACAACTATGGTCACCGCATCATAACACGGCGTATCCATTGCACGTGTTACCCCTTCCACCAAGTAAGTGGTCAAGCGAACGCCGCCAGCGGCCCCGCTCCCCGCTCGCCGCACCACGAGCCTCAGTCCAACTTTGACCCCGGCAGCGATAACAGTGTCCCTGACGAGCAAACTGCTACGCTGGCCGACATGGCGCGCAATTACGCGATCCTAGACGCGATCTTATTCCGGCTTGTAATCAAGACACGCGCTCTTACAGTTGGCAATTGTTAATTCACCCGAACCTCACGTAGTTCTCGCGTGTTTAAACCAACTCAATTATTGTAACCAATAGTTTGCCGTATCATTCGCAACCATGTTTCTACATCCGAAGATTAACCTTAGTTCGCGGGACCTTGCTCATGCCGAAGCATTTTGTGTACCTACTTCACCTCGACGGTACCGCCGGGCCCTCTTAGGGCACGAGAAGAACCAGTACGGCCTGACGCACCATACCTCACCTCAAGGCGAATCGTAAGCTTTCAAACTATCCCTTTCTTGTGTTCAATTCTTGTAACTTCATGTAGAATCCACGCTTCATCCGGTCGTCACAGAGAGAGAAGAGAGTAGAGATCTATGTCAACCCTGTAATTTCTCGAGTTAATCAATATACCTTGTGCCAATCTACCCATGTGTAATTATTGTGTGTTAACCTTTCCGACCTCCTATCCGATGGATGAGCTGATGATTAAAGGAACTGCCTACCCCTGATAGTACACGAGTCTCATCTGCCTACCTTTTATCTGAGCTTAGCCAATCATAACCAGGTTCGATTCCTGGTGGGTAATCCATATGTTAGCAGTAGACATAAAACAATTTTGTTCTTAGAAATTACGAGATAGGTATTTCCATCGGAAATAAGAACCTAGGAGATGATTTATTTGTAATTAGTTATAAATTAGAAACAAGTTTTTATTGATTAGTATAAAAGATAATTTATTATTGTGTACATAAAAAAGTCGTTTATTAACACTCCCGTACCGGACGGGGGGAACACACATACACTAACGAGAGTTTTATGCTATATCTAAGTTGTTTTTTACATCACATACTCTATAATTTATGTATTCCTAAAAAAACTATTTGGTTATCGATCTGCATTTAAAAAAATTATATATTATTTCTAGTTTCTTAGATATTAAATAGTTTGTACAAAATTCCGGCAAAATTCGTGTCCCCTGCCCCGCACCTCAGCTTCGTAGCATCGGCTAAAATTCCCCCGTCCCCATCCCCACTCTCCGCTCTCCACCGAGAACGATCCAGCGAGCGTAAAAGACGAGCGTATTGGACCGTAAAAGTTGCATTTTATGGAAAGGGCTAACTCCCGGTCGCGTACACTGCACTTCTGGTATTTCCTTTTTCGATGCTAAAATGCTCGCTTGCTGGACTAAGATCGGCCTGTCTGGCGTACATCCGGTAAATTTCTCATGTTTAGAAACATTATTAAAATTAGGTCTGTCTCTGTTTCTCACATGGAAAATAAATCGGTCAGAAAGAGACACATTTTGTTAACATTTTTAAGTAATTTGAAGGAACTTGAATAAAAACTAAGTACTATATGGTTAAAAAGTCTATCGCAAACTTCTGTTAAATTGTATATTGGGTTTTAGTTGCTAATTCTCTAAATTTTTGTGGTAAATAATTCTCTGTAAAAGCGGACTAGTTTCGCCCTGCTATGGGCATCTTCAGACTGGTAAGCAGTATATTTACACTTATGAAATGGTGTTTATAAATTAATATCTATTTCAGGGTTGTAACATATTTATTCTGTACTTAAAATATTAGAATTTATGTAATCAGTCGGCATGTATTTATTGCAGTTTATTACGGCATATTTACCAATGTTTTAAATAAGATCAGAAAATTCTATCGTTTTAATTCATTTGTGTGAAAACCGCACAAGAGCCGTCCTAGCCAGTGGAATTATGGCATCCCCAATTGGGGTATTTTGTGAGGCTGAAGTTAGTTGGGATAGGGAGGGGGAGGATATGGGAAAGACAAAGGTTGAAGTACATGCATATACAAATCTAATAACCATATAGACTTAAGTCATTTCAAGCAACGTTTGGATTCTACATGGTGGTCTTTTACTAGGCCAATACTGAAAGCATCTACCGCCCTGCAACTTGATATTATATATTTTTTCTTTCATAAATATTACAGCATCCGTTGTCGAGGGGTAAGGCTCTAGACTAGTAAACCGGAGGTCGCGGGTTCAAATCCCGGTGTGCGTAGGTAAAATTTAATAGATTACTTTGTGATATTTCACAATTTACTGACCAGAATTCATTTCGAATGTTGCTTGAAATGACTTTGACCTTGTTTGGTGACCAGATCTGAATAGCCAGGTATTTCCCCACCTTCCTCTTCCCCATCTCCTTACCCTCCCCACTACTTTTAGCCTTACAACATAACAGTAGCGGCTCGTGACTTTTGGGTCTACTAATAATTGAAATATTTTCACTTTAGTACACCTAAAAGTTAGAAGTTTTATTACTCCAACATACCCCATTTGGGAATGCCATAGTCTCACTGGTTCCAGATGATTAGGAGCAGTTGGGACTGTTGTGGTGTTTTCACATAGAAAAATCAACAGGAATATCTGAGGTTACAATAGAAAAATAATTTACTTCACGTTTAAGTTTTAAAAATACCTTATTTTTCACTATTTTCCAAAAATTCGTTTTATCTCGAACCCCTCGACATACAAACGAACCCATTATTTTTGGTAAGGCAAACACTACGATTTAACCCTAAATGTAAATATACTATATAAAATAATAAATTAGGAATTATAATCTTCATTTACATCTAAATATTCACATAATATTCGAAATAACATCCGCACCTAGTTTAGTAGTGCTAGGTTTTTAAAACTTAAAAAATATATCCATCATTTACAGACCACCCTATGCAAGAAATTAGCCACCCACGTCGACGCTTAATCGCCAATCGGCAGTCGAGATTCGGAAACGAGGCGCGATGCTTGCTACGTACCCGCCTTCTCTGTTTTCTTTGAAAACATATGCGTTATGGTCTAAATTCATTAGAACATTAATTATGACTTTATTTATGAAACGATTTTGATAATGACTACTGAAATATGTAATATATACTTCCCTCTAATTATAACCAAAACAAATTTCATCGAATTATGTCATTAACACCTTTTAATAAGCAAAACAAATTGGGGGACTGAGTGACCCCGCTTCGGATCCAATGTGATTTTTTTCTTTCCGGGACGAAAGGGTTAATGAAAAGCTTTATTTTAAGATGCAGCGTTAAACAAAACAAGTTCTCCATTAATTTAAATATTGGGAATGAATAAAATAAATTATTGGAATTCCGCCGAATTGCTGAGGCGATGTAATGGGTAACAACAAGGATGAAAGGTCAGAAGATATTGGCATCTGAATGTAAATTTTGCGTCAAAATTTATGATTTCTTAGATTGGCATTAATATTGACACAAAAAAACAGTAGAAGAAGAAATTATTGGCATGATTTCCATCTCAATTTCTCTATTGAGCCACGAACTGTTCTTTACTCACGAGGATATACAATATGATAATAATTTTTTGTGAAGCGTCATGGTTTTATAAAATAACTAAAAGGTTTATTTTAATTCTTTGTGATAATTTCTAAATTTGATGCACTTTTACATGAAAATTATCCTTGTGTAGCAACTGAAAGAAATTTAATTTTTCGATTACTTTCTTGGTCAAAGGTTGATTTTTATCATTCAATCATAGGTCTAATAAGCTAATTTTAGATAAAACAAATTTATATTTAATAAAGTTATATAATATGGTGCTTGTATTTTAAGTGGGTCGATTGCCCGATGGAAAGATAACTGCTTTGTAGATAGTTGCACGGCATGATTTTGAATCTATCGGTGGGTCATTTTTTTCCGTAACAAGTTTCTGGATGATAAACCATATCAATAGAAGCCCTGATTATAAAACTGCAACCAAAATAAGTTTAAGTTTGTATTTTTATAGTCTCCGTAAAACACTTCTACAATAATATATTAAAGAGAAGATACATTTTTTAAGATATATTTTTATACACTATTTTTGTATGTTTATGGTCTGCTTCATCTAATGGCTTTACTTGAACGTCCTTTAGCCAAATTTAAACAACTCAATAAGCAGGGCATCTAATGATTTTCATTTTAAGTACCCGTTTTATATAGATACATATATATTAAATAGAAATAATATAAATTATCTCTTATTGTGGCTTCACCACACTAGCCTTTGGAAGACAAAACAGCGGAAATGTAAAAAAAGTAGAGTTCAATAACTCATTGCTTAAAAATTTACTTCCGAAATAAAATACACTTCGTTTTAAGCACTTTAGTCGAGAAGATCTGAGATTTCATCATATCTTCACACTCCACAAAGGAATTATCCTTTTAAGTCAGTAGTTCCAAACAAAAGCTAAGTGTAACTCGCTGGTCAGAAAAAGTGGGAAAGTAATTAGGAGCAGCACAACATCTGCGCTACAGAAAGTAGAGGAAAAACTTCTTCAAAACTTATAATATCCACAGCGGCGTTCATAAAACAGTATGGGAGAGGAAACTTTCCCAACAAGCGTTAAATTTAGCGGTAATTAATGAGTTTGTATCTGTTCTTATCATCGTACTGTGTTGTAAAAAGTTGCCCAAAAATAATCTTTTTATATTCAATTTACCAAGTATATTTTGTACATAATCCTAACTTCTCAAGATGAGACTCGCACAACAGCGTTTCCTAATTTTGTTCTGTAAAAATTAAAAGAAATGATGCAACGTATGAATATTGACGTGAATTTATCGATTATTTATTTCGGGGAGTTACAAAATAATCACAGCTTCTTTTTTCTTCGCGAATATTTATTTAGTTGGCAGCGCCGCTTAAGCGGAATTTGGGAGCGCCGCGATGACTGGAAGCGGCAAAAAAGGCAAGATAGACGGGACGTTAGCTGTCTTTTTGATTCGCGATATTGCGTGTCGATTCTCGTTAGCTGGTCTTTCACGTGTCGATGGTTACCAGTGTTCGGATTCTGTACTCTTGAGGAGCATAGTAGAATCGTTGCGCCGGTTCGCATGTTTGCCTTCCTACGCAGGAGTTACAGAGAAAGGGCCCAGAGTGGCAGAATTTGTTGCTGGACGAAGAATTCCTTCATCATCAGCCTGAGGGTGTTGGATGGAACTTCCAGTCGGAACCTGGGAACCATAAAAGTTACTCGCAGCTGATAGCTTCTGAAGTACTTCGTCGAAATTACTTTCTTGGAAGCGGATCGGTCGTTTAAAAAAAGTTGAAAGTCTCTCTCTTCTCACGCTTACATTTACAAATTTAATATTTTATTTCTTGCTGGCATTAACGAATTTTTTTTGCTGTCGTTGATTTACCCTTTTGAAAGTTTTTTTTCCTTTTAAAATAGAGTTGACACCCTCTTCCCAAAAGTAAAAGACAGAAACAGCTTTTAACAAGCGTCCTGAGAAAATTTACATTTCACGACGAAATAGTGTGAAGTTTGCCGCCCTACTTACCTACTTACACAACACCTGACAACATTTCGATCGTAAAGTTTGAACAAAATATTTAAGCCATAAAAATAAATTAAGCTGCCCGCTGACGGATTATAATAAATATTATAGATACGCCTAAAGTGAATTCAATTTTTTGTTTTATATTTCAATAGTATTAAGAAAATTGAAAAATCATTTAAAATCATAAAAAGTCAAATAAGCAGTAATTAGATTTTTTATTAGAGTGCCCAAATATAATGAAATGGAAATATCCCTAACACTTCTTATAAGAAATTATGCATAGGATATTGAAGTTTGTAGGTCCTACGCTCTTGGTAAAATAATTTGAGGAAGATAATTGAACGAATAAATTTTCAGCAAGTTTAATTTTAGAGAAAATTTGAAACTTTGAAATAGTGACTGTTCTTTAGCGTGTTAAGGGACTTTGAGGAAAACTATTTTATTTATTTATATTCACATAAAATTTTGCATTTGATTGAATTTTTGGAGATTAGGTCGATACCTAGGTATTTATTTATGTTTTTAATCCAGCAGTACTAGGGGGGTAGTGCAATCCCAGTCTGCATTTTATATGACATATATATTATATTACTAAAACATTATAATATTATAATATTATATATATATATATATATATTATTTCAAGATAGAAATAAGTAAGAAGCTTTTTTTGGATTTTGGAAAAACATATATATTTTATTTACATCGACTCCACACAGGAGGCTCTCAGGAAAATAATTTTCCTGAGGACCTAACTCATCTCTAGGGATGCTGTGTTGAAGGTCTTTTTGAAGAGAGGAAGGAGTTAACGTGGGTCTTTAAGATACCCATGTTGTACGTGGGAGGAAATACAGAGGCCGGCAAATCGTTCCACAGCCAAGTTGTTGAACTCAAAAACGAGTCGTAGAAGCGAACTATTCTCAAGTGACAAATGTTAATCGTTTACATATGTTGGGCGCCCGTTTGGCGAGTTTTTTGATTCAATGGTTCCAAAAGGATCAATGACGCTAGTTCTTTGGAGCATCTTCCAGTATTATACTGGTAGAACAAGGACGGCATAATTAACTGACGTCTATGCTCTAAAGATTGCAAACCGCCTGTTAAGATAGGAGAATCTATCAACAAACCACCTATTTCTGCACAGTTAAAAGGTTTTCTCAGGTATTTTGGGGCTCCGGACTATAGTTGGCCTCCAAATTCAACTGTGGGGCACACTTGCAATGAAAGTCAGCAGTTATGTACTATTAAAGTAAGTAGGTAAGTATGGAAGTCAAGTAAGTATGGTACTGGATATTATTTCCATATATAGTTAGTAATAACACAAATCATTGAAGAAATGTATTATATATTTGTACAGCGCCTTTGAGGTAATTTAACACACAAACGGCGCTATACAAATCATCCAAATATCTGATAGAATTATTACGCCAACGTCTGGACAGTTTCGGCCCTTTGATTGGTCAAATCTTATGTTCGGGTAAATTCCGCACAGCGATCGTGCAAAATATCATGCATTCGTTCCTTGAAAATGTCAATCCCTCCTTTATCGGCCGCTAGAGTAGTTTTCCTATTGGCCGACAGAGCGCATCTCTAACAGTATAATAGTGAATAATTTCATTTGAAATAGTCCATAACAAATACGTACAATTTGATCTATTTAAACTACCAAACTACCGTTTTAATACGCATTTAAAAAGAAAACAAACACTTGATTCAACTTAATGATAATAGACAACAACTATTAGAATTTACGATTTTTAAAAATATTGATATTTAATATTATTTACGTAAATAATAATTTCGCACCATTTTGACAGAACACCGATATGAAGCTCGCACATAGTACACGTTTATTTGGTAGGAAGTGTAGGCACTGCTAACCCAATAAAAAAAAAATTAAACACAATCGGAAGCTGGAAACGCTTCGTTGATTGTAAAATTAGCCAACAAATCTCTAATCTGACTTGTATGTTTATGTATAATAAAATATACATGTAGTTATGACATTTACTATAGTAAAATGAAAGGTTAGGTTAGGTTGGGTTATTATAGGTTAACTGTTGTTAGTATCACTTAAACTGGGCGAAGCCCAACCAAGTGCCGCCCGCAGGGCCTAGCAGCAAAAAACCCTAGGAGCGGGTTTTTAACTGTTAGTTATTATTATTATCTGCGGGCCATGTACAGTACACCCAGCTTCTGTGAGGCTAGCTTGTCTCACAGAAGCTGGAACCTCCGTGCCTGAGCTGCTCACTTAGAGTTACACCATATAAGCATATTAATGGAAGGCATGTTGGGTAGATTGCTTCCGTTGAAGGAGACTAGATTGTCATGTCGATCCGTATTAGATGCAATCAGACATGATTGGGTTTTTGAGACATTAATTTCGACTATGTTATTGTTACTCCAAGAGGACATTCTTTCAAGGTAACCGTCAATTGTCTGCTTCAAATCCCTCCGAGCTGTTGGAGTTTGTGCCTCATTTGGGTGCTTGTCGAATAAAAAACTATCATGGATTGTACTGTCATCAATGTTAAAGTGAATTGGTGTACACGACAAAATGTCATTTATGTGCAACAAAAACAAAGTCGGAGATAGAACCAATCCTTGTTTTATTTCCATTTATTGAGTGTGAGGAAGGGGTGAAACTATCGGCAACCGTCTGATTGGACTTTCCTTCAAAAATTCAGAAATCTACGTACACAAAGATGTCGTAAGAAGGCATTTTGTTGATATATCCCGGTCAAAGGCCTTGAAAATTTCAGTGCAACCGTTTGAATCTAATTGTAACGATTCATAAACCGCCCCCGAACATGCGTCACTTACGCGAGAAGATGCATGAGCAGATCTACTGGAATCCGTATTGACGGTGGTTAATAATTTTATTCTTCTCGGTATATAAGCAGTTTGTCATTGATCACACGTTCCATTGGATGGAATAGATGTGATTGCTATGGAACGGCAGTTGGAGCTGTTACTTTTCTTTCGGAGTATGATGAAAGACCGCTTTTTTCATCCAGAGGGTACATAAACCGCCCCCGAACATGCGTCACTTACGCGAGAAGATGCATGAGCAGATCTACTGGAATCCGTATTGACGGTGGTTAATAATTTTATTCTTCTCGGTATATAAGCAGTTTGTCATTGATCACACGTTCCATTGGATGGAATAGATGTGATTGCTATGGAACGGCAGTTGGAGCTGTTACTTTTCTTTCGGAGTATGATGAAAGACCGCTTTTTTCATCCAGAGGGTACAGAGGGACATTTTGAAAATTTTCGTAAAAATATGATAAATTTTTATAGCGCGCGTCTGCAAACCAGGGGTGACCGGATAAATTATCAAAATGATAATTCAGATTTGATTAATTGAAAGTGATGAAACAAAAACTTTATTAATTGGGTTAAGTAGGTTATGTTAGGTTAGATTAGTTTAGGTTAAAAAAAAAATTTTCATCGTTTCTAATGACTTAATATCATTTTTTAAAGGTGTGGTGTGTGTATCATGGAACCAGAAATTATTCAAATTTATCTTTCATTTGATAAAAAGTCATGGTCAAAGTCAAAAGTCATTGGGTAGATTGAAATGTTAACAATTTTGCTATAAACAATGGTTGCAAAAAATATTTCTTACATTACAGTCATCGGATTAAATAAATAAATAATAATTGAAAACTAAAATTATCAGAAATAATACACTGACATAAAAAAAGTATTTTCGAACTAATAATAATTATTGGTATATTCATTTGCTAAACTATGTAGACAAGGAGTTGGCGAGTTTGCTACATAATTCGTCCGTGAATGGTGACATTGAAATAGGTCCTTGTGCTTGAACCATGCAATAAGTCTCCGAATTTTTTTTACCGAAATTATAATTATATTTTGACCGAAGCGAGACGGGCAAATTATACTATGGGAAGTAGAAAACCAGTTTCCTTTTCTCCCCATTGCATCAATCCATTTTTTTTTAATTTTTCCTCCCTTTGGAAATCTAAAATAATGATACTATAAGTTATGACACATAAAAACTGAAATAAATTATTCTTTAACTAAAATAAATAAATGACTCAGAATGTTCTGGATAATCCTACAAATTAGATTACACCGTTGTGAAATACAAAACAACGATTTATTTTTTGAAACTCGCTAACGGTCGCACATACGAAGCCATCTTAACAGACGATTGAATTTTCCAATTGAATTTTTTCCTTTGTCGCAGGAAAGACCTTTGCTGTAGAAAAGGTGAGTGAAACAGACGGGACTCTCAGGAACAATCGTTTAATTTGATTTTTTCGTATTCGGCCCAGATTTCGAGGGAATTCATTTATAAAAAACAATTTGGTAAGAAACGCACAATCTCTTCCTAGCAATGAAATCTATGTTTATTATTTATGTGCGGTTAAACAGAACGATAAATACCATTGAGAAAATATATAATTTATTTGTCAGTGGGCAGAAAAAACAATTTAACAGCTACTCGAAATCAGAAAAAATATATTTATGATTTTTAAGTATGCAGAAGTTGTTGAAAATGAGTTAAAACATAAATTGAAGCTAGCAAAGAAATATTATTACATTTGCATTATGTCAGCAAATCAAGTGGACAAGGCATTAAACCGCTGTCCATTAGAATCGTTCTATAATATTAATTTGTGAGATCCGACTGCGTAAATATATTTTTTTAAATATTATGCTTGTACCTATTTATGTAAAAAATATAAATAATAATAATTAGGTGATATTTCTTATAATTTATATATAAAATCGGGGTTAATAATTAGATACTCCAGCTAACGATTAGTGACTATTATAAAGGATAATTTAGCCAATTTATCTACCTATAGCGAGGATCTATTGGTTTATTTATTAATGTTTGTTATTTAATGGAAACGCTATCAAGAGGGTGGTGAAAACCCCCTCAAAATTTTGATATTTCCCAACCCACTTGTTTCTTTATGTGAAACATATTTTGTTCAGTTAAAGACCCCCCGTCTCATCCTGCAGGGATTTCACGATTCTTGTTTTGTGTGACGGATTTATTTTTTTATTTACTTAATATTTTATTTATTTCTCAAAACAATTACATTCCTTGAATAAGAATTTCAGTTGCGATAAAATGGAATCTACTATAAGATATGGAACTACAATCGATGTAGTATTCTCAAGATAACATTATGTCTAAAGACTTTCGTCACTTATTTCATTTATCATCGGCTATCACCACTTTATAAGCATCACAGACAGCATAATTGCTACTATTACTGAAAGAACGTAAGATACAATTGACGATATAATTTAACCACTTTGTATAAATGTATATATTTCGTCACATATTTTATTTATCATCTGACAATTGCCACTTTATAAGCATCACAGACAGCATCAATTGCTACTATTACTGAAATAATGTAAGATACAACTGATGATATAATTTAACCGTTTTGTTTAAATGTATTTATTTTTAAATTTGTAATTTATTTCTTTCTGTGTATTTTAACAAAAATATATCGTTATTTCAATATCAAAAATCTAAAGTCGCTTCTTCAATAATTACAAATACCTTTTGTGGCGTCAATTTAATTTAAATTAAATAAATAACTTTGTATGCAACTCAACGGAATGAAATTTAACAATTATGATATAATTTTTTCGTATGAAGCAATTACTTTGTGATTAGACATTCTATATTTAAATAAAATACTTTGTTTAATAACCACGGATTGTTAATAATTTTCACACATCTACCGATTTCGCTTTAGTCAAGCTTCACCAGGAAGTTAGTTAAAAACTTAAAACTAAGAGAGCGAATGGGCTTATATATACGAGGACAGAGGGAGACATAATATAACATAAAGACAGAGACAAAATACATGAAAGAGAAGACCAAATTGCCAATAGATATGTGAAAGGGAAAAAACAATACATGGGTGTGATAATGAAAAAATGCTTTATTTTACATAATAACAAATTAAAGCAAATAATCATTTTACAAGAATTAATATAACAATAAATTTTAAGGGCATAGGGAACACAATGTAACATATATATATATATATATATATATAAACTGAAGCATTTGGGTATTGTTGGTACACCTCTGGAGCTTTTCCGATCTTACTTATCAAATCGCTTTTCGGCAGTAAATGTGAAGTAAATGTGAAGTACCACAAGAATCAATTCTTGGACCGTTGCATTTTCTAATCTACGTGAATGACATAACAAAGTGGGGTATTAAAGGAACTATACAACTTTATGCTGACGATACGGTAATTTTTTACAATAAACTGAACCTAGTGGAGCTTGAAACGGAGATGAATGCTGATATTTCCCATCCCACAAACTGGTTGAGAATAAACAAACTAACTCTTAACGTAAAAAAACCCATTTTATACTTTTCGGTAACAAGAAAAAATTTCAGCCTCGATATTAAAATTGGAGACAACTGCCTCGAAAAGAAAATGAACACAGAATATTTGGGTCTGATCGTAGATTCCCAACTCTCGTGGGATCTCCATATAAATCATATAAAAGAGAAAATTACCCCTATAGCTGGTGTACTATATAGGCTTCAAGGATTACTACCCATTCCTTTACTTACTTCAGTATACTATGCCATGGTACATTCACACCTTTCCTATCTCTGCTGTATCTGGGGTTTTGCCTCAAAGAAATTGATAGCTGACCTGCAGGTGGTTCAAAACCGAGCTCTCAGAAATGTGTTTGGACTTCCATGGGACACTCATGTTAGGGACATCTATATGTCCCTAACATGAGTGTAATATCATACAAATATGAAATCACAAGCACCATCCTACAAATTACCCAAAAATCAACTCACACCAACATCAAGCCACTTTACAATCAAGACATCCACAACCACAATACTCGAAATAACAATAAAATCCGCACTCCTCAAACACACACTAAAAATTATGGGTTAAAATCACTGAACTATATTGCCTATACACTATATAATTCGCTTCCAGATATTTACAAATACATCCACCATAATAAAAAATTGCAAAGCAATGCTTTAAAAGAATATTTTTTAACTACATTTAAAAATGAAAATATGTAACTGTGTTGTCATTTCTTGTTGTATCTTATCCATGTTTTTCTTTTTTCTTTCTGTACTTGTTTTCTATTGTTGTTTGTTCTACTTAACGTGTGATTATTTTGATTTTTTTGCTGTATTGAATGTGAAACTTATATTTGATTTCAAAATACCGTTGTAAAATTGTACCTACTACCTCCTACATATGAATTGTAAGTTCCTCCTGCCCTAAAATGAGTTCTGTAACTCATCGGGATTGCTCTAGCAAGAAATAATCACAATAAAAATAATAAAAAAAATTATATATATAATATTATGCAGTGGAATGGATTGTGGGAAACAGATTAAATATGGGGCTATAAAGTGTGTTTTTTTATTTAGAAAGGTTGATTTGATTATTTAATAAATGGTCAGACATATTAGTATTTAAAGACTTCCTAATTTCTAATGATTCTAGATTATCTAATTTAATACCTTTACTATTTTTATGCAGATTACCGATTTGATTTCTAATTTTCCCCTTGATCGCCGATATATTTATGGATAATTTAGAAAAAAAAATGTTCTTGATAATAGTGGTGTATTCATAGTTATTAATTTTATATATTATGTCAAAATAAATATATAAAAACTCTTTTACTTTCACTTCTACATTTTATTTTCGATCAGCCAGGCATCCCGTGAAGTATTTTGGTTAAAACCAACCTCGCAAAATTAAAATTTATCAATAGTTTTTAGAAATGTGATTATTTGTCAAAAATCTGGTATGAACTATATAAAGTGCGAACAAACTTCGTTAAGAAAGGTTTTATTGTTCCCTTGGCCTATACTGCAATAGGGTAGCACAGTAAGCGAACATCAATCCTTCTCCAGTCGGGGCATTGGAGGTTTAAAGTCTTATATCGGTTCAACTCGCATTCGATTGTGTCCAACAAACATTCGAAGTCTCCTGGAAAAGTGTGTCAGAGGACATTAAAAATCTACGCATCATGAAGAAACTCAGTATAGCTACGAGGAGGAAATGGTAAAAGGAGAAGGAGGGGTCAAACTCAACCAGGGGCATAGCAGGCCGGACGGGTAAATTGGGGATCCCAAAAGGCAACCAGGGGCAGGAAAGTGCTGCTGGAGGAAACCGGGGAATACCGGGGACTTCCAAAGTCAGCTGTGGAACCAGGGACTTTGAAGGACCTTGAAGGGTAGTCCAACTGGGACAATCAAACCCGGGATAGACTGGAAGTAAATGAAGACCACACAAAATTAGGGTGGCTATAGTGCCGACCTTGCGGAAATGCCAGTTCTGCGATCTGGAGGTAGTGATGCTGAATGAACTGCCCAAGTACATGAAGGTCCAGGCAATAATCTCCGAAAATGGAGCAGTAAGCACCGAGAGGCTGTTGCAATAGCTGGAAAACCAGACCCCTCAGCTGAACACAAAAAAATGGATCAACTATGACTCAGTCAGGAAGAAAAATAGGTATCGCTTGATAATGAGCATATACGAAGACAGTGTAAAGGTGCTGAGGGAAATGGGAACGATGTGGATGTGTGTTGTTCTATCAACGAGGAGCGTAATTAGAGTGAGTGAATTCGAGATCAAATTTCGAGTAAATTTGTTTGTAAAAGAAATTAGAAAACGTTATGAAGTACTGGGAGTAATTTATTTTTGGTTATCGTGTACATAATCTTCAAAAAATGGGAAGTTTAAAAGTGCCTAATATTGTTGAAGAATTCATTCTTTGTGTTGTGGCAACATTATCTCTAGGTATCGCGGTGGAAATCGTATAAATTATATTGTGTAGTATGGTGCTTCGTGGTAAGTGATTGGTCATCCGTTATTTCCTTTCGTTCCCTACATGTATGATCACCCAATTCCGACAAACATTAATAATTTCGTTTCGTTTCAAATTAATTTACAGTCCATAATTCATGCTCATCTAAAGCTATAATGCGGAAGCAGTTTCGGATACAACATTTTAAATTTATTGAAACCTAACAAAATCTTCCCTTTCATCTAGACTTTGATAGAAATCGCTCCTAGGGCTTGGTAGATGTATATTTGTGTATACTCGTACATGCCTTGTTAGTGCTTTAGAGAAGGAGTTAAAGGCATGCCCGTGCGCCACCTGCAGGGTACTTAATCCTCCTGAATGTGAATGATCTGCGAGCTTTTATGCTGCAAAGAATTCCAGCGGGTTTTTCATTAAAAGTTTGCATAAAAATCCATCGTTGTAGGAACTCGTGAGTGCATCTGCATTAAATTAAATTGAGATGAATTATTTAAGATTTGTTTAAATTTTATTTTTACCATAATATCACAAGTTACAAAAAAAGAGGTTCCATTTCCAACCGTAACCGATTTTGGCGTAGAAGTATCTTTAGACAAATGCCCACACCTACAGAAAATATAACAAAGTTTTCCGCAGATTTCTTAATTATTTATGAAAGAAATACACATCAACTACATGCTTTAAATATAAATTTAATATATTATAAAATGATAATTAGGATAATGGCTGACGACTGTTGGTCATAAAACAGTCAGCAGGTGCCTAAAATATTTTCAATATCAGTTTTTCAAAACGAAATTAACTAACACTTATTTGTTTTCGTGGCTGTACTAGGTCCCCAGGAAGACTACATTTAAATAATCCCTTTTCACTATGTCATTATTTTAATCTTGTACAAATATTCGAATCTAAAATAAATGTAAGTACTTGCATAAATATATTATATTTGGTCCTTCATTGGAAATTAAACATTTTCGTATTATTCGTATAAATTCATGTCCAAGCATTTGTTTTTTTTTTTATTTCGTGCCCTTTGCGGTCCTTATTAAGATTATTTTTTAACAGGAAATGATTTTTTCGATAACCTCCTACCATCGTGAAATGAAGAAAACAATCCGTACCTCGAATAATATGTAAATCCAAAAACCCTGTGTATTTTTCTAGTGTTTCACTTCCAGGAAATCTGATACTTTTTTCTTTCTCGACAAAATTCGGAAAGAGTTACTGTTTTAATATTACTGAAGACCCTGCATTCCAAATTTCTACCGACATTATATGCATAACATTCGTACTTCTCTTAAACACAACGATGTTTTTTAATATAATCTCTATTCAGATGCTGAGTTTAAAAAGTTTTTATATAAACTTCCCTGGATAAAAACAAATCCCCTTGACATTCGTTTTAACTTGTGTCCATTTCAAAGCATCTTCTTTTTTATGAACGCTTATAACTTAACCATAAATCATACTGTCTTTCCAACTGATGTTTTCGTGAAATAATCGCTCTGTGTCTCACCCCTAGTCCCACAATTTCCCTAATTAACAAATATTTCATCCTTATATTTTCTAAACGTTATGATCAAGTCATATTCTCGATTGAGGAGAATATAGTTCTTTCGGAATTTAGATAAATAGTTTTTTTTTCTCAATGTGATGGTGCACTCATCTGAGTGCAAAACAATAGGTAATAAATACTTGGGTAATCAATATCGTGTGAGAATTATATAGATCTTTTTCTCGTTCAAAACAGAGAATTAAGTGTAATTTAAACCTTGGATTTCGATATGCTGATAAAATCAGTTTTTTTTAATATTTATTTGTACATTGATGTTTCATAATTTAGGATCGACGCAGGGATGATGCAGTTTGTAAGTATAATACGCATTATACAGGGTGTTAAGGAACGTACTTGACTTACTTTAACCAGTGATTCATGACATTATTTGGAGTAAAAAAATTAAATGAAATTTTGGCTTCCGGTGACTTTTATGTTTTTTTTTTTTAATTTTAAAATATTTAATTTTAAAAACAATTTTAAAAAATTCTTCCACCTGTCAACAATGTTCACTCAGCCGAGTATCCGCCAAACACCTCACATTGACTCTAGCTGGGCAGTTCCTACTGATTGTCTGTGTTTTTTTAGAAAAAAAAACATTTAAAAAGTTACAGGAGAACAAAATTTTATTCGCATTTTTCACTCTAAATAATGAATCACTGGTTAGTAAGTAAGTTAAGTACGTCTCTTAAATCCCTGTTTAATCATGAGAAATAATTAGTGAAGAGCACTTAAGTGTAGTTCCAATTAATATTCTTTATTTTTTCATATTTTACTTGCTTCGAATAACAAGTAAGTACCCCTTATGTTAAGTACTACGATGGATCAATATGTAATCATTTCTTGTAATGGAAATCTCTTCTAAATTTTTTTTCTGGAATAAACCGGCCGCCATTATTTTAGCACGTATTCCTGTGTACTTGAGCCCAGCTTATTACGAGGCGAAGGATTTACTTTAGTTCAAGTCTCTTCTTTATTTGGTCTGTGGACAAGAAAAATAAATATGCCATTAATTGGGTTCCAACCCGTTTACTATCAAGTCGTTCTTCGTAATACAAAGGTATCTAAATTTTATATATTAATAATTTTTCTGAATTTCTGTAGAACAATAAAGAAATTTTGCTGTTAAGTGCATAATTTTTTACCATAGTACAAATCTGAAGCCGGAAATTCACTGGTTCATACAAAAATACAACATATTTTTATTGTTAAGGTGTTTAATTTGTTAAATTTCATTTTATTTTTGAAGTGAAACTTCTTTAGGCGCGTAATGGATTTTCGGGGACGGAGTAAAACCGAGTCAGGATCGACACGAAAATGCGGGTACCCCCACCACCGCTCACCGTTCACTGTCCCTCTCTCACCATATGCGCTTGTTGAGGTGGGGGAGCCGCTCACGAACGTTCTCTCTCTTCTCTTCTTTCCTCTCTCTCAGACACCAGCGAACTGCGCCACGCCAAGCATCAGCTGCTTGGTTAGTATACTGCGTCGTGAGTGTAATACGAGTGAAATACGTAATTGATTGTGGTTCATACGGTTTGGTACAGAATTTCAGTGTTAAAAATGAGTAGTGACGAGATAGAGGTGATGAACACATCATTGTCATTGTAATTTCTTTGTAATTTTTAATTGTAATATTGTTATTTATGTAATATTGTATACTTGTGAATAAATTGAAAATTTTTGGAACTATACATTAATCGAACGTCATTCATCTATAAGAAAATATTAGAAAAAGCAAATCCATGCTTCGTCGTTGAATTATTTAACCTCTAATTTTCAAACTAACCTAAGAGAGAAAATAGAGATGATGAAATGAAAATAGAGAGAGAGGAATACTAGAAGTTTCACTTCTGTCTTGCGTAGGCTTGACACACCCACTTTTTTTTGTTTTACTTTTAAATTTTTCATTTCCGATTTTATGTCCGGGTTAAATCTTCCCCACAGGAAAAACTAAACCCTTCCACACACTTTTCCACAAATGATCATCTAGTCAATCAACTTTATGCAAGTGCATTATATAAGCAAAATAAATACAAACAAATACAAGAACAACCCGTCAACTCACCAGAGATCAAATGGGAAAATAATTCACCGACTCCAGATATTTTCATATCAGAGGGTTTGGCTCGGTAGAACTCCTAACAGAGCCTATAAATCCTACTGATCCCTCAACATAAATATTTAAAAAATCTTTCGTTATCCTACATGTATTCAAAATGACCGACTTTTGAATCTTTATATATAAATTTTTTGATAGATCTAATACGCCTAAATTTTTAATGAGAGAGCTAGGTATAATGCCTGTAGCCGAAATAACGAATGGTAATATTTTTACAGTTTGAGAATGCCAAATTCTTTTAATCTCATTTAAATAATATTATTATTTAATAACCATTTTTGTATTTATAAAGAAAGTTTGCTGGGTTATTTTATACTATCACGCCTAACAACTGTTTCGCCCTCAGAAGGCAGATTATAATAATTACATAGCCGAACTTGTTTGAAAATAAAAAAATGTTATTTTCATAATAATATTTTCTCTAAATAGTATAAAACAAAGTTACTATCCGCGTCTGTCTGTTCGTGCGCTTAGTTCTTCTAAACTATGCAACGGAGTTTAATAGGGATTTCACTAGCATGTAGATAATTTCTTACCGATGGTTTATATTATTTATATATATTATGTGTTTTTTTTACTCCAAATATATATATATATAATACTCGTACATGAATATTGTGTTTATTGAAAGTAAAGAAAAGTCAAGCAACGCCGGGTAAATATTTGAAAATGTTGTACTTTCACCACAGTAAGCGGAAAATGTTGCTTGTGATGGAAGTCTGCAGGAGCCAGCCGAGGAATAAAACACGCTACGCCTGGGTGGGACCCAAACGCTATGTCAACTCAGCCACCGACCTGCCAATTTTAGAATAAAATAAAAGATTGCATGTGTGTAATCAGATAACAGGAAAAATAATTTTGAAAATCAAAAACACTTTTTCACAAAAATAATGTTGTCAGGAAAATATAAGAACAAAATAAATATTAAACAAGAAAAAAAAGATTTATGACATATTTTACACCTACATTATTTTCTATTTTTTGTTTTTTAAAATCCAAAGATTTCAACATATTAAAACGATTTAAAATTTAATACAAACAATTTATTACATGAAAAAATATTAAAATATATTTTCTGTCTGGTTATATTTTGAATCCGTGAATCGAATTGTATAATTTGACCCGTTGATCATCCACGATAATGTTTTGTTCTGAGAATACAACGTTATTAAAAGTGTTTCTGGGAAAACATTTAGCATTTTGCTTCTAATTTATTTAAATGTTACGATGATTTAGGGCACATTTAAATATCGGGTTAGATTTAGAATTTCAAATTGTGCATTTATTCATAGAACGAATGTTGAAGTTCATTCAACTTTTCGTTTCTATTCCCCAGAAAAGCCGGTTATCATGGATCTATTTAATTGATTTTATGAAATTAGATCAAAGGATAGATGAATAGTAAATTTAACGCCTTGCAAAATAATTTCTGCAAGTGAACTTGCAAAATGTTTTCTTGAGTTTTTAATAAAATCGGTACCTACTCGGTGAAATGGTGTATTTATAATACATTCCACACGGTAAAATCGTTTCATAAATATTTAGTTAAGACGATAATTTATTTAAAGTGTTAACACTTTCGAATCGAAGATAACTTGTAAGAAAAGAAATCAGGTCTTAATAAACTCAGGTAGATTTTTTAATTCATCTACTTGTAATCTAGCACAAACTTAACCAATGGCTAAAAGGATTTAATTTCCAACCCATCATACTTGAAATTGAATCTTCAAGCACAATATAAATATATATTTTTTAATGATAAACTAATGTTTATAAGACATGGTTTTATACATAACATAAAGGACAACAAATAATTATAAGCCATAATTAGTCGCCTGAAATATTAATACATTGATAAGCCGACATAGCTCAGTGGTTTCAGAGCACCTGACAGGATATCGGGTTCAATTCCCGCTGGCGGCATTTATTTTTACTCGGAAGATATTTTCAATTTGTTTTGATATTTCAAGCTACTAACTATTGCTTATAATTATTTGTTACAATTATATATACATATTCGTATATATGTATATACATATATATGTATACATATTCTATCTAAAATTTGTGTATAAAAAGTGCAAGGATTTCTAATTATTAATTTTTAATCGGACGCTTTGTTAATCACTGAGATATTCTTAGAAGAGATATTTTAGATTCATAATTCATCTAGAAATATTCCCGGTAAAAATTAATTTTTAAATATATTCGCTGTTTTGAACGAATCGCGATACGAAATAATGTTTTTGAAAGCCGGCGAAAAATTCTTTCTGAATGAAATGTTACAAACGGGCAACTCAATAAAAATAAAAAATATTTAGAATATAAGTACTACATTATTTTACAAGATTTTTTTTATTTATGCAGATTGGATAATTTTTGGTAAAGTTATGATGCCGACAATGGTTTTCATCATTTGTACGCTTATACCCGTAAAACATAATGTTATATATTGAAACAATTTTTTTTTTCTTTGTTATCAACATTTTTTTCTCACCTTATAACCTTTATAATATTATTTCTTAATGTAAAAGTAACAAACTTTAATAAAATCTCTCGCAAACATGCAAGCAATGTCGATCAATGACTTTTTGGAAAATATTAAATTATAATTTATTTAATAAACTTTTAAATGAAAATACAAAACGTAGCCTTGCCACTTTCTAACACCGTTTAAATCATACAAATAATACTCGTATATAACTCACAGTAATACAAAAGGAGATTGAACGACTTTTATACGTCCATATCAGTGTGTGCCGTAGGGTATACAAATATATTCTTTTGATATCGATGTATTGTGTACTAAAAAAACAAAAATAATAAAAGTTCAATTCAAGTTTATTCAAACGATAATCTAGAGAAAAATACTGCAACACACGGCATACGTGGTATGTGTGTACTTTCACTCAGAACATAAAGGCTCCAGACTGCCACAAAACAATGGAAAATTTATGATTAGAGATAAAAATAGAATAAAAGTGGGTGTGTCAAGCCTACGCAAGACAGAAGTGAAACTTCTAGTTTCAGCTGATGCTTGGCGTGGCGCAGTTCGCTGGTGTCTGAGAGAGAGGAAAGAAGAGAAGAGAGAGAACGTTCGTGAGCGGCTCCCCCACCTCAACAAGGTTTCACTTCAAAAATGCCACAGCCGAGAATCGAACCTCGCTTAACTGATTGAAAGCCAACCACGCTGAGCACCAACTGTAAGCAAAGCCGCATAAATTGATTATATTATGTAGGTTCTGAAAATATGAGAGCTTGTTATGTTTTATAATGTTACCTACATCACACCCAAAATATAATATATTTTTAAAAATAATGTACAATGTACAGAAATAGAATCCCACACAAGATCGCGTAGTGCGCTCTAGCGAACGGATATTTTATCAGAGGGAGATAGTTTTAATTTTTTTTTCTGTAAATTATTACATATTATCAAAATAAATAAATTAATTAAATAAATGTAATACAATTATCATAATATACGGATTAGATAATAATTTTAATCCAACACAATAACGCAAAGCGCGCTCTAGCGGAGTAATGTTTTATCACAGTGAGATAAGTGTTTTTATTATTTTGCAATATTATTTTCTTTTAAAAAATGTTCTGACCTACTAAAAAATAAGATATTGAATGAAAAAGGCGTTAAAAACAAAAAAATAATGTGCGATGGCCGAGAATCGAACTCGGATCAACTGCTTGGAAGGCAACTATGCTGACCATTACACCACCAACGCCAGTTGTCGGGATGAGCTAAGAAGCATTTATATGTTACTTCAAAACTTTGACTAGATCAAATGAACTTTAATCGGTGGTGGGGGTACCCGCATTTTCGTTTCGGTCATGAGTCGGTTTTACTCCGGTCCTCGAAATCGCATGACGCGCGTAAAGAAGTTTCACTTCAAAAATAAAATATTTCTTACAACTGCAATAGAGTTCGGACATCCGAACGGATATTTGAGTGGCAGATAAATAGCTTCCTTAATCATTTACGAAGATAATATCAACAACTCTCAATGAAACATGAAACATAGACGCTCAATAAAAATAAGACCCAGTTATGACCGGTGCCTTTTTGTCTTCTGTGTCTGTCTGTTATGATTTAAAGAGTTGTTGAGTTTTTCTTCATCAATGATTGAATATTACAATGAGGTTTATAAGCTTCAATAATTTAACGCAAATATACATACAATATGATCATTGATGTATTATTATGTATATTTATTTATTTATTGGACAATTTGTGTAGCGCCGCTTTTGTGAGTTATCACCTCAGGGGCGCTTTACAGTTGATGCAGGTATTACAAACATATAAATATTACAAAAATAAACAGAATTTAACTTAAGTAAAATGAAGTACAGAAACAGGTGACACGAAGATAGAAGATGGAGACTCTGCAGCAAGAATCCAGGTGGTGAGGAAACTGGTCCAGCTGCTGCAGCGAGAGAGTCCACCGCGTCCAACAACAGTGCCAGCACGAGGTTCGTCATCCGTCCAGGTATGTGTCTGCTGCTAACAAAGCGCTGACACAATATCCTCTCACAGATACCAGACCCTGGCAGCACTGATCTGACGTTCAACGTAGATAGAAAATGGAGACTCTGCAGCAAGAATCTTTGGTGGTATATGATGTTGTATTTAGTCTATGAATATAATACATTTCTCTTGTAGACTGGTACCTACACGGCGTGACTGAATATCCTAATATTAGTTGACCAAGAAAAACCGTATTCAGGGTCTAGCAACGGAATCCGCAGAAGTGGACACAACTAGCGTTAGATTACGTAGACTATTTGTTTATTGTTTTTATGTTTAGTTCGAAGAACTTCTTCAATTTTTATTCCAAATTAAAGTAAATCTTTAAATAAAATTTACAAATTAAAGTTAAAAGAAAATATTGTTTAGGAATATTTTTATCTACATGACTTCATTTATTAAAACTTTTTAAATTAAAAAAGTCAAAATTTATTAAGTAAACGTTGAGACCCTTACATGCATTTGCAGGAGTATCGAAACAACGATATCGACTCAAGTATATTATAGTAAGGTGAATTACCAAATGTCAATATAGTGGAAAAAGTTTCTGGAAGAAGCTATTAATAAATGGGGCGACACTAAAAATAGGGGTACAGATAAGTGACTCTACACACAAAATTCTTCAAATAGCACAATTCGGAATTGCCAAATTGGATATAAGTGGATATTTTACTGAGGGTTTTCGACCAAAAAGCCATAATTTTTCTAAATAATAATAATTGATTTAATACAACTCCATTTACCAAATTTCAAATCTATCTCTGTTTATTAAAAACGTAGGAAAAATCTTTGAAGAAATTTTAGAAACGGTTTCATATCATCAAAAAGACAACTTTATCTAGGGAGCGGAAAGCCTCAACATTCAACATGTATAGCCGATTTTAGTCAATGTCAATTTTATTGTCAAAGGTCATTGCGGATTGCGGGCGGCCTAGCTGAAGTGAGCTAATCATTAAAAATGTTGATAAAAAACTTAAATAGTATTTTTAAGTATAGTTACATAAAGGCAGTAATTCGAATCCTTATGAAATACAATTAACCGTCAAATTTATTGCATTGTATTTAACCCTAAAGACATAACTTCCACTGCACATAATTTCTGATGCACTTTTAATCTAGATAAAATTGCTAGCATAAATTCCGTCTATTCCGAGTTCTGACACATATTAGATACATATATAGCTGACACATATAACAACAGACATACTATTATATTGCCAACACAGAGCGTGGACACATATTGCTTTGCGTTGAACTGTAACTGTGCAGTTATCGGAACGATAATGTGACACATAAAACTTTACTTGCACTCGCGAGAGTTGTTTTTATTCACATTATTTCTTTGTTTTTTCATAAATGCCTAATGTCACATTGTTATGTGGGTCACAATCTTATCAGTAGACATTAAAAAACATATTTTAAAACGCTTGAACATAACATCAGAAATCCGAGATACATATTCGTAAAATACGACCATTTGTCGGTGGTTGAGATCGGTTGTGTTCGTTACCTTTTTTTAAATACGTCTCCTTGAATTTCACTTTTGTTTTTGGAAATGAATGAATTTTTTTTTTCTTTCCAAATTCGATTTTTTTTTGTATGAAGACTTTCAGGAGATTTTAGTTTGACCTTGCACCGAACGGATTTCCTGAAAATATTCATACAAAAAATCGAATATACAAAAAAAAAATTATACCTTTTCGGGTACAACAACATCAAAAATCCCATTTTGCAATGTTAGCACTTTATTTCACCGAAAATGCACGAGCCGCCACTGCCGCAAATATACTAAATATTATTTTTAATTGATAATTTGGGAAATTACGCAAATTATATAAATAAAATTTAGTCCTTACCTCCGGATTGCTAGTCGAGAGTCTTATCAATCGACCACGTCCATGAATATTTATACGGGAAAAAGAGTGTTGTTAATAAATTAACAAATCATTTTTTCATATTGAGTTTGCATCTTTCAAGAAAGGTTAAATATTATTTCGAAAAAATATTCCTTTATTCAATTAACTTTTCTGGAGCCCAGGTGTTAAAAAGTCTCATTTTAATTTGCGACCTCAAATGATATAATTCACAACTCAGTTATGTAACCTGCCTTTTCACCAAGGTATCTTTAAATGCATTTCGAAAGTGCGTTACCAAAAACAATATGCGCAAAACCAATAATTTATATAAAAAATGATGATTATTTCCAAAAACAGAAAAAAATCGGGGAAAATCATGCACGTAAAAGAAATACTGTACCTGTACGCAGATAAACATATAACTTTCGTAAATAGGAAAGAGGGTTTTATTTCACATGTTACAATGTGATATCTGTTGCTAGCCCTTTTTAAATGATTGCCTCTGAGTAATGCCAAAATTAAAACTTTTTAACATTGTTTTAAAGTTCTAATACAATGACACATTTTTTCACAACTATGCTGCATCATTTTTGATATCTATTTATTTATTTATTGAATTTCAAAGGTAAAAATATACCAAACACCATAATTCATGTCACAGAACAACAATTGACTGTGGAATTTGATCATAAAATGATGACAGAAATTATAAAATTAATACTAGAAGAAGATACAAGTACATACAAAATATTATTATGAGTGACTAACATTATATTAGTAATGATTTAGAAGATATGATAGTAATTTCTTATTGTACCTGGCTTCTATGCAGTTAAACAGATCCGCTACATCTGCGTACTTATTACTAACTTCATGTAATCTAGGTACAAGCGAGTGTTTAAAATGCTCAGTCTTGGAATTCTTACAATTTACAGGGTTTTAGAACGAGTAGCTCTTATGGGTACATGAAATTCAATGAGGTTAATTAAATCAAGGCTGTCTACACTACCATTTACAATTTTGAACATAAATATTAAGTCGGATATAATTCTTCGATCTGAGAGCTTTAATAAATTTAATTTTTTCATTAAGTAATTATAGTTTATACTTTCAATGGGAATATCGAGTTTAAAATTAATGAGTCTTAGGAATTTATGTTGATTTTTTTCTATTGAATCAGAATGTATTTTATAATGGGATCGCGATCCAGATCGAGGAGTTATATTCGACTTGACTTCGAACTAAAGATGTATACAAAATTTTCATGGATGAAATATTTCTCAAGCCTCTGGAGTTTCGAAGAATGAATCCAAGCATTTTCATTATCTTATTGTTAATTGGGTTTATGTGAGATACAAACTTTCATTCAGAGTCTAAAATGATGCCCAGGTCATTAATTTCTTTGACAAAGGTAAGGGTTGAGTTATGAAGTTCATATGAATAAATAATTGGTTGACTTATTTTGTAAAATCTTATTGAATGACACTTATTTATATATAGATAAAGTTTATTAAGAGTGCGACAATTAATTATCCTGCTTAAAGCGAAATAGGTAGACTTGACCTGAAACTTGGCATTTTTGAGGCCAATTTTTGACGTATGGACACGTCCAGAAAAAAAACACAAATTGATTTCGAAAGGTCGTTATTTTATCTAGTAAAGTAAGATGTTAAATTTTGAAAAATAATATTATTTTCATATCATAATAAAGTGTCACCGTTGGACGATGCTCAGTTTTTTTGCTTTTTAAATGTGAATTTGTATTATACAACAAATATTTCAAATCATATAATGATACAATATAAACAATCAATAAATTATCTACCAAAATTATGTATAAGAATTTTGTCTTTATTTCAAATAAAATTATTAATAAATAAATCCGAGAACGCGTTTTGTGACGAAAATCCCTCAATTGGACTATTTATGTATGGTCTTACAAATTGGTATAGTTCATATTTTTTACAAAAATAATTTACCAAGACATTATTGAAACATTAGAAATAATTTATGACCAAAAAATAAATTCTTAAAGTATATAATAGTAATTAATTTCGATTCGCGTTTATGTATTTTTATTAACTCGGCACAAGACAAAATTTTGTCAGTCTCAATCTTTATTAGAAAACACAAATTACGACATCAAAAACGTACGTGGGAGATATATTTTCAGAAAAAAACACAGGTTAATGATATTAAATTATCCGTGTACATTGTACGTACTTATATGCTAGAGGGTCGTTCGAAAGAATCAGTCAGAATAAGCAAATATTTTTTTTAACATTCGGCGATAATTTTGTGTTGTTTTAGGAAAAAAGACGAGGTTATTTTTGACATACTAACCTATAATTTTTCAATCGAAATTTACCTCGTGAATTTAATAACATTTCGAAAATTAGACGAGTCAGGTCGCTCCGTTAACCATGAAAACAAATACATGAAAGCGATACAATATTATGCAATCGCATAACTACATATGTAGGTAGGTACCCTAGAAACTAGTTGGAAATAAAACCTAGTTTTAATATACATACTACTTCAGTTGTAAGGAATAATCCATATTTTCAATGTCATACGTATCAAATTAAGTAATACTTTAAAGATAATAATAATAATAATAATAATAGTGTTTTATTATATATTTTTTTTGTAACAAATAGATATAATGATAAGTATTAGAAATAAAACTTACCGGTAATACCTTTCGGACAAACGAATAAATTTGTTAAACAAAATATTTATACTCACCTTTGGAAAACCTACGTAATATATATTTAAAAAATTTTTTTTTTAAATTAAACAAATATTTGAAATTTTTTTAAATGTATATTCATATACCTAGATATTTTATATCTACTGTGTCAACGCACTGCATTTGTAATTATTTATGTTTACGCACTCCGACGTATAATTTATAAATATGTATGTAACTACTTACTAGGAAGAAAGCTACAACCGAGAATTCAACAACAATAATTGTTATTTCATCGGAACCATGCTGTAGTTTTCGTCAGCCGCTTTGGTGTACGGCTCGAAGTGGAATGAATTCGGTATTTCTGTCTCGTTCTAAAAAAACGTCCAATCGCGAGACCGTCTTTTAACGAAATTTGAATTCTCGTCCGCTGGTTAAGACTCCTTAAGTTATTTTGTAGACGAATACTATCTTCAATAGTAAAAGACTCGTCCGTTTATCTATCGTCCATTAAATCCTCGTCTAGTGCCCTTCTATTCGAAGTAATTGATTGGTAAACGATATATATAATATATAGATATTGGACTAACTTAATGATTAAATCGTCAAATTTTAATATTTAATTAAATAATTAGAGAAAGGGTCCCATTAGTTCAGTTGGTAGAGCGGTGCCCCGGCAAGGCAAGCGTCCTGGGTTCAAGTCCTAGATGTGACCTATCTTTTTCTGATTTTTCTATTTCAAATATTCGTTTAGGAATCACTTATATTGTCTTCAATAATTAAATTGTTAATTGATAGTCTCTTCAATAATAGGCTATGTCGACATCAGAGGGTACAGAAAGTGTCAAATAATTTATAGGGTTTTCAGAAAAACCACACACTTGCTACCCTTTTGTACTGTGTCGCATATGAAAAGTACAATATTAGCACTCTTCGATTATTTGTAAATTAAATGTGTTGGTCAGTAATTCATGATGCTAATGCTAATGCAGTATATCTTTGTAACTTTAATAATTGACCACACTATCCGGATACCCAAGAGAACCAAGGTGACCGATGGAGAGAAATCAAGGAGGTCAAATGCAAATAGACGAACCGCTCGGAGCAATGAAGTTCTACGTGTGTATTCATACAATAGTGAGACAATCCATATGTCTTGCTGAGTTATAAAAAGCAGGTAAAACAGCAAATCGGACCAGCGTATAGGTATCTCAGATAGTTAGGAAAAATTTCAGAATGAATTTTTAATGTTTACGCAAACTTTTGTGATGCAAAGTTCTTCAATTCAAATTTCCTGATTGATCGAGATGCTTTGATACTCCTAAGTAGCCTTTCAAAATTAATATTCAATAGCCAAAACTTATAACCACACTTTGGTTACCTTGGCATTTCTACGTGTCTGCTCTTCTGTTAGTCTATAAGTTTTCAGAAAATACTTAAAATTCACTTTAACTTCTGTATCCGGGAAATGTTATCTCGTGTGCCCTTTGAAGTGTCTGCTAAATTGAGAGATACTTATTCAAAAGGTAAAGGTAATGACTACGATTTTTCAAGACGAAGGATTCAGTAAATTACTTTCCTAATAATAGCCAGCTACATAATTGATAAGTGGACGCGGTGCTTTGCATTACCGCCCCTGGTATTTGTTGTTATTAGCACGCCTCCTCATGAACTGCCTGAGCCCCTATTATTATTTTTATTAAAAGCATTTTTTTAATTATTTTTTATATAAAACATTTATGTGTAAACTTAATACTATTATAATTTTACATAAAATAATCAAGGAGTAACTAAGACGTATAAATAACAAAAAGAAACATAAATATGCAAAATAAAAATAGTATCAATATATGTATCAATACCAAAAAAAATTAAGAGATGGCTATTTAAAAAAAATATTTGTTATTTATAATATTAAAATGACTATTAACAGTATTTATTATTTCAAAGTCATCTACTTGTAAATCTAGGTATAGAAGTTAATAACTATAAATAAGTATAAGTGTTTTCAAAAATAAAATATTTCATTATCATATTTTAGTCTATATCTACTTATTTTTCTATTCTTATCTATTTTGAAATTTATTAATTTGAATTATCCTGACGAAGAAGCCATTGGCTTTGAAATAGTGGATTATTTTTACTTAAAAGCGGTGTAAACAAAGTATTTCATTTATATATGATATTAAGACAAATTTAAATGCATAACAGTTTACATTCAAAGCACTTATGATCAAAGTAGTAAAATGAAGAGGGTTATAATGAAAATTATTGGTACTAGATGATTAAATTATTTATTAAAATCAAATACGAAAAAGGTACATAAACAGATGGCTACGCTACTTAAGTCACCTGTAATTTAATAATAATGATTATTTATGGATTTGTATAGATTGGCATTAATGGAAAATAATTTATTTTATTTCATTAATACGTCATTTTAATTTTTTTTCCTCTTTCCTTTTATATTTTTTATATTTTCATACACCTTACACTTTGTACTTGTAACTTCACAATTATGTTAATGGTACATGTTGTGCCGTATGTTTTTTAAATCAATAAATAATTTTATAATGCATCGATATAAGAGAACCAAGTAAGACGTGAGTGTGAATAATAATACGAATTTTATATTCAACTGGTTGAAGTCCCCGTCGTTATCCGGTCTTTACGCACAGCTTTTCGAAATCAAATGAAGACTGTAACCTTTTTTTGCTTTAATAGTCAAATGGGCAAAATTTCATTAATGTTGAAATGAAACAGTAGGTTTGCATAAAAATCAAATCCTCACCTTCCGGAGTCCACTACGCGGCCGCTACAGACACTCTCTTTTATATCAATATGCATATATATATATATATATATATGGATAAAATACACGCCATCGAAGGTACAACAGAAATTTGGTTATAAATTCTTAGAAATGTTATTGTAGCCATACCGTCAAATATCTCGGAACTGCTCCAGAAGTAGGCACGCGCAAAACTAACAAACAAAAAATATTATACATAGTAAAATCAACAACGAAACACAGTTGTCGGTAAATATTCGAAACAAGTTTCAATTTACAAAAAAATAATCTCTAAGGGTTATTTTCTGATGAGGAGGTATCATGGATCAAACATCTATGCTTTAAAGCCTTTCAATTCAGTCAACCAAAATTGACAATAATATTTTATTATTTTTCTTGAATATTGAGCACAAAAAAGTCCATTTTTATTAAATGTCAATGTAAACATTGTTATTCCATACGATTGCCTATGAATAATCCAGGAAAAAACATGTAAAGGGTTGAAAACGAACGATGTTCGATAATATTTTGCATTACTAATATTGATAAATGTTTTGACTTTGAAATTGTTCCAGTTATCATGAAATATTCGATATTTTCGGCTTTCACTCGCGAAACTATGAGGTCTTGCATGGACGATCGATAAAACCCTATGTCAATACTATAATGACTCAATTCGTAATCTATGGTCGTTAGCAATATTTATCATAATAATAAAAATAATATATGGATGATTTGTATAGCGCCGTTTTTGTGCAAAATCACCTCAAGGGCGCACATTCCCTAGCACGTTCAACGATTAATAAGAAATTCCGACAAAAAAACCTGCCAAATCTCCATGGCTGTCAGTTAAATTTGGGTGATAATAAATAAATAATATTGTTCTTTAAACAAAATAACTAGTTTTTCAATGGACGGAGGCAGATCGACGAAGTCATAGGATACGTTATTTATGGGATCAATTTGATTCGGTGGAGCTGGAAAGACATTCAGATACTTTTCTCTCGTATTATGGCTAATGATCTCATTGACTAATTCACTCTGCTGTAAATATAGACCTCATTAACCAATAAATTCCCTTTTTAATGCCAAAAAGAAAATACGGACTGCCAATATATATTAAGGTTAGTATTTGAATTCAAATTTCCGAATTCATTAATATTTTTACGTAAACGTTTGATGATTCGGATGTCAAATAACTCTAGTGTTACCAGTATGTATCAATAACTTACTTAGCTATCGTAGCACGGTCAAACTATTGATACGCCAACTGATATCAGTAATTCAAAGAGAAATACGCTGGCAATACTGGCAACTGGCAAATGAATTAAAGGCAGACGACAACGTTAAAGTTAAATATACTAATAAATTCACAATTTCTAATTTAAATAATAATTTTAATATACATTGGCAGTTTGCATGTACTTTTTGACACCAAAGGGGGAATAAATTAGTTCATGAGGTCTTTAGTTTTGACTAAGAGCTCGTTTGAGGTGATTTTTAACAAAAATGGCACTATGCAAGTTATCCGATTATTATTATTACTAAAAACTTTTGTTTTTCAAAGTAAGAACGGAATAAATGTCGTGGGTCCTGTATAAGATTTCTTTCAACTTCAGGGCTTAGTTAGCTCATCTCCATTAATTAATTGGTCAGTTATTTTGGATAACGAACGATATTGTCCAAAAAGTCGTACATTTTGACAGCTTATCCGACACCTTCGAGGCTTCGCTGAAGGCAGCGGATTTTTTCTCGACTGTCGGTATCTTATTTTTACCGTCCTCTTAAACATCGCAAACTGACCATAGATGACGGATTTTGTCAATATCGTATTAACATCGGGCTTTATGGGTTGGTATAGCCCAATCAATTAACGCATTGAACTGGAACAAATTAGGAAAAAAGCCAACTTTTGAAGGTAAATAGTAAATAGTACACTCCCCAGGGAGTGTTTTCACAAACGTCCCACTTCTCCCACGCTTGCTTCCCCCCTTTGCCTCCACAAAAATTTTTTTACAAAAAAGAGATTGTGGTTAAAAAACAAAATATTTTTTTGTAAATTTTTTTTTTCAAATTGATTATTTTTTTGTCAGAGGTAATATGAAAAAAATGATTCACACAGATTATTTGGCAAATATAACAAGCTTTGAAACGATGTATACAATTGTTAACCTGTTTGTTCCTTGTTCCTTCAATTGTTCCTTCATACTCATCCGAACATACATATGTACCCTTCATATCATCCATGCAGGGTTTTTTTGGTGACCGTTTTATGCACTATTTATGCATATCACTTATTTATATGCTTTAATTGAAACAATGAGTCATCAATATATTGATTTATAAACACAGTTTTTATTACTAAATAGAATTTGCAACAAAGTGTGTAAATAATTACAAAAAAAATAAAACCATTTATATTTTTTAGTGGAAACATAAAATTATTATTCACTGGGTATTATAGTTGTCTTCAAATAGTTTAACAATATTTTAGACGTGATGCTGCAGGATATACCAATACAGAGGCCACACATTACCGAACACTCTAATATTGCCCTCCGTCAGCTACTTGGATTTTCGCTCGAGGTTTTGCAGTTAAAAGAAATCAGCATGAAAAGTTCATTTCTTGCCGCAGGACATGTCATTGGTATTGAATTATTATTGTCAATATCATATTCTCCACTATTCCATCCTCATCCATTAATTTTTGTTCATTTTCTAGCCATGTTTGATCGTGGAGGAGAATCCTAATGATATTCATTTTCATATATTATTTTTCATTTTTCACATACCTATTGTACAAAAAATATGTATATGGGACGTGTGGGATTGCACTAACTTCCCCACATCCTGGAATAAAAAATATTATTATTATATGTGTTTTCTGTGTTGGCGGAAGTCTAAGCTAAATCATCTTTAAATGTAAGAGGCATTTCAATTTTTATTTTTATAAATTTAAGATATCTAGCCTCGCCAAGGTTCTAATGTTTCGACAATCCGTACAAATTTAAAATAAAACGTTCACCATTTTCGAAGAGAGAACCCTTTTCCATGTGTGATTGAATTAAATAATTAGCCGGATCTTTCAAATCTATCAGTGTTTTTATTAGATTTACAGCCTTCATTTTCCCGACAACAGACAAAAAAGTGGTCGTGTTACATCCTGTGGACAGAAAGAGCAAATAAAAGAGTTTTTTTATTACCTTACTTATGAACAATATACTGAATAGAATACACTGCACTGATTGGTGTAGGTAGAAATGGGCATTGAAACAATGAAGCAATGGAAACCAGCGTAATTCTACAAGGTGTGTTTCTATTCCAAAAACCTACTCATGCTCTTTTCTGGAAGATATTAAACACAGCCTGATATCTTTGATGGTTTTATCTTTCAAACAACTGCTTTTTTCTCTTGCGAATGAATCATTGTGCGATCTTTTATTGATTCTCAACATCGGCACTGTCGAAATATTTCGTGAATGCGAAATTTTCATTGTAGGAGGTCCAGCTCTTATGTTAGATGATCGTTCTTAAATTTTGAAACACGTGTTTACTAACAAAAGGCATTAATTCCTCGGCGAAAACTTCAAAATACACTTTATATCTAACAAAAAATTAGGCGTAATTTTTTAAATTTATTTACTATCGTTATATTTATCAATCTTAATATATAAATAAGATAACGATATTGTTAATTCTCCTCCACGCTAGCAGTTCACCTGTGTTGTGGAGGACATCTCAATTGTAAAATACAAAAAAACAACAACAGTGGACTATATTGCAGTATAAAAGAAAGAGAAACATTTAAAATTTAAACATGTAATCGACTTCTATGTAGTTGTGACAAAATAAACTTATCTTATAAATAAAGTAACAAAATTACAAACTTATGAGAATTGCAGCCAGTTCCATGTATGCTTTCTTATTGTATTCTGAAGTCGGTCTAGATGTCATAAATTGTGTTGGAAGTGAAATGGTTGTAATTAAATTTAAGGTTCTAAAAATATTTTTTTATTCTGTTTTTACTGCGTTTTCTTTATATCAATAAACTTCTTATAAAAATGCAATGAATATTAATTTTGTTGAACTAAAACGAATTTTGCAACAAATTTTCTTCAAACACAAAAATCAATTAAAAATAACATGAATCTTAATTATTTTTGCAAATTCAGCACATTTCACACATTTTTCGTCGAGATTTGGTGCATTTAAATGCGCAAATTTTTGTTTCCTCGCAGTTTTTTCGCACTTTAATTACGAATATCTTTCCGAATAAGTTTTCAAGATAAAATAGTTTCAAATATTTCGGAAACCTCTCTTTACTTTTTTTTTAACATCTTTATGCCCTTTCCTCCTTTTCAAGGCGTTGACAAACGCACGATTTGGTAATAATTTGATTTTGTAGGTAAAAGTAAGTTTTTTTGTCATTGCTTTGAATGCTTAACTTATTCATTTTATTGTAAAAACAACGGCGCTGTCTTTTTCGCCATAATTGCCAAGAGGTTACATTTAGTCATTTTCATTGGATCCTTTTATTTCTTCCCATTTTGTCATTGAAACGATAAACGAAAACAATGGAGAATAAGATATTATTTTCTTTTTCAATCTTATGTTACACAGTTATGGTTACCATCCGTCTAATATGCGCTTCGACTCGCGTTCGCGTGGCACGTTTTTCCCCCACCCTCTCCCACCCTCCCGCCACCACCACCCACTATGTTCCCTTCCCAACGAGACCCTAGCCGCTTATGACAACCCTATACATATTGCATAGATGATTTATGTTAGCTAGAAACTGATCGATATATTATAATGATTGTTTAGCACCGATGTTTGATTATTATTAATTGCTAAACTAGTGACTAGATAAACACAGCTAACCATAATGGGTAATATGTACATTTCAATCTTATAATAAAAGTGTTCAAGCATGTTCTCAAGTGATTTTATCTTTGCTAACTGAAGGAAAGATTTTAAGGCATGCGGGCACTTTTTTAAAAAATCTATGGAATTAAACTCTGAATATAACAATAAAGTTGTCCTTAAATTATGTTAAAGTGTTGCTATATTGGTGTTTCAAAATAATCAAGCAATATATCGTTTTAAAAAGAAGTGGTAAATGAATGTATTCAAATAATTGGTTTTTCGTTGTCTTGAGTAAACAAGGTGCAATATATCTTTAAAGTTTACATTAAAAGTTTTGACAGAAGGAAACCACAGAAAAACATTAAAATAGACAGGTGATCTGAGATAAACGGACATAAAACTTGATTTTTGCCGTGAATAGTGAAATAAATAAAGTAACTCAAGATGGATCCTAAAAGTTTTATTGATAAAGCCACAGATGCAGTTCTAATTCTACAAAATTGCATTAATGACATTTCGACAAAACTAAACAAAGAACAAATTAATAAATTAACCCCGAAAACAATTACAATTTTGGGGTTAATAAGCGAAATGGCAGCAAAAATGGCCGATATTTCTGGAGAAAATAGAATACTTAAGGAAATTACGGGTAACAATAAGCAATACCAAAATTTGGGGAAAAAAATTATTATCACTCCGAAAGAAGAGCAGACCACGGAGAAAACCGAAGAGGATATTAAAAAACAAATTGATCCAATTGAAACAGGAGTGATGGGAATAAAAAATGCAAAGGATGGTAAAATAATTGTTACATGTAGAAATAGTCAGCATATTGAAAAACTACAGGAAGACATAAAAATAAAGTTCTGTGAAAAATATACAACGAAGATCCCAAATAAAAGATTCCCATCAATAAAAGTCGTTGGAGTAACACATAAAATGGATGAAAAAGAAATCGTTCAGAACATAAAAATTCAGAACGAGTTTCCAGAAGAACCACAAAAAATGGAAGTAACTGTAATAAAAAACAAGAAATTAAAAACAGGAGAAGAATATATAATATATTTGGAAGTAGATACACAAACACATGGAATAATGTTGCAAATGCAAAAAATAAATATTGGATGGGAAAGGGTCAGAGTATTTGATGCATTTGACATTAAGCGCTGCTATAAATGCTATGGGTTCAACCATAAAGGGAGCGAATGTAAAAAAGACTCCTTTGTATGCCCTAAATGTACAGGTGGTCATAAAAGTGAAGAATGCAAGGCTATTAGAGGAACAGAAAAGTGTAATAATTGTATTAATACTAAAAACAAGTTGAAGATAAACCTGGACTCAAATCATCCAGCGTGGAGCTTCGAATGTCCAGTATACAAAAGGAAATTGGAATTGGAGAAGAAAAAGGTAATTTTTTTATAAAAAGCAACCAACTGCAAGGAATTATATACTTAAATATTCAGAGTCTGATAGCGAACAATGAAGAAATCCAGATTTTGATTGAACGAAATGATCCTGCACTTGTAATGTTAAGCGAGACTCACATAACATGCGATATTGAAGACAGCGAAGTTACTTTTCAAGGATATTCAACAATACGCTGTGATTCCTACAGTAGACACACAGGGGGAGCAATAATAATTATCAAAAAAGACATAATATTTGAAGTTATTTCTAACACAAAATACGAAAAGAACTGCTGGATACTAGCGATCAGGATAACTTCTGGATATAAGAAAGGAGTATACGGAGTAATTTACCATTCTCCAAATGCAAGTACAAAAGACTTTTTATCATTTATAGAGAACTGGTGCACCCAAAACCTAGAAGAGGAAGAAGATAATATCCTAACTGGTGACTTTAATATAAATTTCAAAAATTTGAATGATACATATACTAAAAGACTTAAAAAAATTATCCAAGCATCGGGAATGAAACAACTTGTTAAAAGTGAGACACGAATAACGGATAAATCCAGGACGTTAATTGACCTTGTCATATCCAACAGATTAGATTTGAATGTAAAAGTTCTAGATGAGCCAAAAATAACCGACCATAACCTTATCCACATTACAGATAACACAAAAAGAACTAATACGAAAACCAGCAAAGTAATAAAATACAGAAATTATAAAAAATATAACAGTGAAAGGTTAATTGAACTTCTGGGTGATATGAATGAACTTCATCAAATGGAATTTAATGAAAAGGCTAAATCATTAATAAATAACCTTCAAGAAGTAATCGACCAGTTAATACCAATCCAAACTACTAAAATAAGAGGAACAAATAAATGGTATAACATAGAACTACAATCAATACAATATGAAAGAGATAGACTGTACAAAATTGCAAAAATCTCAAGAAACTCACAAGACTGGAAAGCATTCAAAAATGCAAGAAATAAATACTCAAAACAACTGAAAGTTTGTAAGAACGATTACTTCAAAAATAAAATTATCTGTGAAAAAGGAGACACTAAAAAAATGTGGAAAACCATAAAAGGATTAATGCAAACTGAAGATAAAGGGATGAAACATGACATTGAATTTCCACATCAGATACAGGGTAGCATACAGAACTGCTTCAACAAATATTTTGTAAACAGCATAACGGAATTACATCAGAGTATACCAATACTGAAGGAAGACAACCGCGTGAGAAATGTTCCCCTAAACCGAGAAAAACTTGTGTTTAAAGAGATTGATGAAACATATCTTTTACAGATTCTAAACAGCACCAAATCAAAAGAGAGTCCAGATGGAATAAGCTTTACAGTTTTAAGGGATGCAATGCCAGTGATAGGACCTCATCTACTGAACATAATAAATGAATCGTTAAGAAGTGGAAAATTTCCAAACACATGGAAAACATCTATTGTGATCCCGATTCCGAAAGTTGTTAATACCAGAAAATGCGAAGAATTTAGACCTATAAATATGTTACCAAAATACGAACAGGTACTAGAAATTGTAATAAAGAAACAACTCGTTGAGTATTTGGAAAAACATCATATATTATGTGACGAACAATCAGGATTCCGTAATAATAACTCTTGTGAAGGTGCAATAAACATTGTGATTAATACATGGAAGAAAGAAACAGATAATAAAAAAATCACCATTGCAACATTTTTAGATTTTAAAAGAGCATTTGAAACGATAGAAAGGAAAAAACTTTTGGAAAAATTAGAAGATATAGGTCTTTCTGAAGTAGCTCTAAATCTTTTCAAAGAATATCTCCATGAAAGAAAACAGGTAACAAAAGTGGAAAGCTCAGAATCAGAACCGATAGAAAACAACCTCGGTGTTCCACAAGGGTCGGTATTAGGTCCAATTCTATTCATTATTTACATTAATGATATAATTAAAACCATAAAACATTGCAAAATTAGATTATTTGCAGACGATACATTAATCTATATTTCATGTGAAGAATACATAGATGCAATCAATAAATTAAATGAAGACCTACAAAATATAGCGAAATGGCTGAAATTAAACAAATTAAAACTGAATGTCAACAAAACAAAATATATGGAAATAGGCAACAAAACACATAACACAGAGTTAAAATTGACAATTAATGGCGAAAAAATTGAAAAAGTAAATGAAATTAAGTACCTGGGTGTGATACTAGATTCAAAACTAACTTTCGCAGCAAATTTTGAATATGTGCTAAAAAAGGTATCTAAAAAAGTCAATTTTCTTAGAAGATTAAGAAATAAACTAAATGGAAACACTACAGAGCTGATTTATAAAACTATAGTTGCTCCACATTTAGATTATTGCTCTACTGTGTTGTATTTGGCCAATGAAGGAAACTTGAACAAGCTAGATGTTATACAAAATAGAGCTATGAGATGTATACTAGGAAAAGGAAAATACGCAAGCATAGATCAAATGAGAGAACAGCTAAATTGGATTTCTATAAAAAAGAGACTATTATTTAATGTGTTAATTTTTGTACATAAAATCATGAACAACCAAATGCCAAAATATTTTAAGGATGAAATTGTATTTAATAGAGATGTTCATAATTACGAAACCAGAAATGTAAATAGGATTAGATTGCCACATATGAAAAAAACAAAATCACAGAACTGCCTAATGTACAAAGGACTAAAAATGTATGATGAAATGCCTGAAAGTCTGAAGAATGAAGGAAGAATGAATGTATTTAAAAAGAAATGTTATATTTATTGTAAAAATATGTAAAATTACAAAATGAAATATGATCTTGTTTATATTAGTTTATATTCAAATGTATAAACTAACTCAATAAATAATAAAAAAAAAAAAAAAAAAAAATTATTTCTGTATTTACGTGGAGAATTTTTATGACTTCGGGAACGGTCAAAGCTCCTGGTCGTGGAAACCAAGATTCAATAATGATAAATGAACTTTTATTTCAGTGAGTCCAGCTACAATAAACGAACCTAAACATTCCTTAGCACCGAGATTTGCATTCAATGCAAATCGAATCAGCAGGTTTTAAAATAGATAAATAGTATATCCGTGTCTGCGTACTTTTTTAATTGTTTAAAGTTTCCAGGTAATTAGTCCAAATAACTATCCTAATCAACCAGATTTGGAGACCAGGGACCAGATCGAGGAGTTATATTCGACTTGACTTCGAACTAAAGATGTATACAAAATTTTCAAGGTTGAAATATTTCTGAAACCTCTGGAGTTTCGAAGAATAAATCCAAGCATTTTCATTCCCTTATTGTTAATTGAGTTTATGTGAGATATAAAGTTTAATTTAGAGTCGAAAATAATGCCCAGGTCATTAATGTCTTCGACAAAGGTAAGGGTTGAGTTATTAGGTTCATATGAATAAATAATTCGTTGACTTATTTTGTAAAATCTTATTGAATGGAACTTATTTATATTGAGATATAGTTTATTTAGAGTGCACCAATTAATTAACATGTTTAAGTTATTTTATAGACTGATACAATCGGAGATTTTTACTTTTTTTAAATATTTTTAAATCGTCTGCAATAAATAATATATTTATATCGTAATCAAATATATTAAAAATATCGTTTGAAATGTACATAAAAGAAAAATGTACTGACAGTATCGAAGGTATAGTCAATATCCTTGCTTATTGATTGAAACGTGTTTTAGATAAATATATTCCTGTCAACACTATTCCCGATATTTAAGTGGAAGAGTCATTAAATCTAGGTCAATGTTTTATCGAAATAGAAAGAGTCATTAAATCTAGGTCAATGTTTCATCAAAATAGAAGCCATAGAAAAAAGTATAAAAGAATTAGATAGCAATAAATCTACTGGATCGGATCGTACTCGTCCAATATTTGTAATAATTTGAGTTTTTTGATCTGATACATCTTCTATATAAACTCTTTAACAAGTTTTTATTATCTGGTTATTTTTCGTTCAGTAAAAAAAATATTTATTTTTCACAAATTCATAAAAAACTGCGATAAAAGCCATGTATCAAACTACAAACAATTTTGTATAATGTCTGCTTTACCGAAACTTTTTGAAAATTTTGTGGAAGATATCATTGTAAAACCTATCAACAACATTACTTTTAATTATTGAAGACAATATTAGCGATTTCTGAACGAAAATTTGAAGCAGAAAAATCGGAAAAAGTTGCGGTCACATTTACGTTTTGAACCCAGGATCCTTGCCTTGCCCAAATTTTCGTTTAAATTGCTAATTTTGACTTCAATAATTAAATTTTACAATTTGTGGTTTTGCTCATTAAGTTATTCCGAAAATAAAATATTCATGCTAGACTTGGAGAAAAGGTCAATAGATGTCGCACATTAAAATAAAAAATACAATATATTTTGAAACTTGCAATCATACATAAAGAGAGCGCCCAATAAAAACGTGCGGTGAGAAAATGAAGACAATGTTGTTGGTTCTTATTCGAAGTATGATAGAGTTAAATATGACCAAAGGAGATAGGGTACCATTAACTCAGTTAGTAGAGTATGCCAAGGGTCCTGGGTTCAAGTCCTAGATGTGACCGTATATCTTACTATTTCAAAATTTTCGTTTAGGAATCGCTGATATTGTGATCAATAATTAAATATTAAAATTTAAGGTTTTACTCATCAAGTTATTCCAAAAGTAAGTCCTTTTTTTCCAAACCAATATGTCTTCATCACAGGTTGTTTTACCTTAAGTGCACTGTGTATACACTAGCACGAAGTGAATTTTAGTAAGGAAAGATGATCTGTGTATTAATAATTAAAACTCTATAATTATATTTTTTAATATTATTTTTTATTCTATTATCTGCAAGAGCTCTTTTTATTTATTTTTACGATTTGATCCGTATTATAAGTAATTATGGCTAAATTATATTCGTGTTTTAGCATTTATTTTACAGATAATACTATAATAATAAACTGATAAGAGGCTGAACTTGTCGGTAATAATATCAAAAACATTGAAAATCCTAAAATTCTCTAAGTTGCCATGAAAACTTTTGTATATTGGCGTTGAAAAGGTAGGGGCAACTGCTGATCCAGATTTTTCAATAAAACAATATTTTTAATTTTTTGGGTATAACATTTTAATTAGATTAGTTTTATATTTGGAAAAGAAATAGTTAAGACACAATAATTACCTTTAATAATTTATTTTGACCACTTCAGTGTCGAGTTATTGACATTTATAAAAAAACTGCATATTTGTCCATAGGTACAACTACCCAATGTACCTATGGACACACATCATTGTACCTGTGGATGCGTTTGTACTTGTATACAGTAACAATATAAACAAACAAAAAATAAAGAAATATAAGAAAGAAACCGTCTTAACTTAACAAGTAATAATAATAACATTTTAATTGTGTGCAGTCCGTTAAATAGTCTTATTTATTAGCATCACACGCAGCTCTGTATAACTCTTCCAAATCAATACTATCCTGATCTCCATCAGTATCTTCAGGTAGTATATAGCATCTCTGGCATATGAAAGAATTCTCGTCATCTTGTAGCCGTCATATTTCTAGCCCGCTACAGAGTAATAACATTATTAGCAGTTCTGTCTAACCCGCTTGAGAGCAATGACTGCAATCAGTTCCCATCACCAAGTTACGGCTGTTTTAAAGGAGGGCAACTTCGCCACAACGAGAGACGGGCGGTCAGCACGGCCACTTCCACGCGTCAGTATTCCACAGGCAGCGGTACCAGAGCGTTGTAAGGCAGAGGAGACACGAACCACCTCATGGGCCGACATTATATCGAGCTACGATGACGTCGCTGTTAGCTTTTTACCTTGGTCATCCAACGCTCAACTGTTTAAAATATTAGCTTTGCTGATGGCACTGCTTGGCGCCCTTTTTACCGTGTATCAGGTCAGTTAGAATTTTAATGTCACCAACCTTATTGTCATCTCTCAATGTAACTTTAAATTTCCAACCGTGCATTCAAACCTTCGGTTGATGCACACCCCCGAGATATTTGCTATTGATTAAAGAGTTCTTATGTTATTTAAAGATGTAGAAATAAATATGGTATCTTGGAATCATTTCCTCCATTCTTTTATTTTCTACACTATGTTACCACAAAACCTATTATAATTGGCGCGCAACGTGCCCTTCACCTTATATAATCCGGCTACAATCTGAATCTGAATAATTCTCTTTGTGTGCTCTAGAAACACACTTAGATTGATAATAACCTTGGCATAAGTTACATGTCAGGATGTTAATTTTGTTTTCATATTGTCTACAAACTGTGCATATAACAAGCGTAACATCGCTTATTATTTTAATCTTGCTGGTTCTTTGATTGTCTAAATCAATTAATGTTTTATCTTTGATGCTGGGACCTTTTGAACTTTCTTTAACCCTTGAAGCTTTTTTTTTCCTCCCCTTACATTAGCCTTTATTTTTTTGTGATTTCTTTTTATAGATGCGTTCATTATCTCATTTTTCTGGGGTTTCTGTCAGTATTCTAGTCCTACCAGGTTTTCTTCCTTGTTTTTCTGTCTTCCTGGGTGGTGCTTTAGGGAATGGATATATACGCACTATATATGCAATGGAAATAGAAACAAAATAAATTCTTAAACTTTAAAAGATATATTGATTGTACCTGTGGTCAGTCCACAGGTACAATCATCGTGTTGTCCACAGGTACAATTTTGATATTATAACCTAAAATTGTTATAATGGCCAAGATAATCTACTAAGAAGGTTTAAATACCGTCAATGGGTATATGATATGTTATTTCTCAAGTAAAACTAAATACATATCGAAATTTGTGATTCAGGTACTAGGAAAAACCGTTTCAATATTGTAATAAACTAACTTTTTATTAAAAAAATATTGTAGTTTGCTGCGCTTTCCAAGTTGGGACAGAAGAGAAATGGCCGTTAGTCAGTGTTGCCATATAACAAAATTACTACATGTTAATATTTTTTTTGTAATTTTAGGTTGTACAGTTTGTGAAATATGCATAGTGTCCATAGGTACAACCGTCCATAGGTACAGCAGTTGCCCCTTCATATTTTTACCTGATTCTAACTTGATTGTTTTTGTTAAGCATCTCTTCTCAAGAGTCCACAAATAGAAGTTAACGCTTCTGTTATAATTGCCACACTATCACTCTGGATGGAGTGCGATAAGAAAAATTCTTTATCGTTGGTAGTATGACATCATCAATTATGGTTTGATCTTTAATGACTTGTCCGATTTTTTCATTATTTTAAATTTGATGAGCAGTAGCTTGGTTATATTTTCTTATTTTATAACATCAATTTACAGAAAAACCAAAAACAAGAAACTTAAATAAACGAATAACGTCTATTTGCATTTTCGTTTGTATGGCTTTCAAAATCCCTCTCGGCGCCAATTATTTTATATATTTTTTCAGTTGTCGGCTAACATGGCTAGCAATATGTTTTTTGTGAGACCCTAAAAACCATGATGCTGGATTACTGAATACATAACATCTTTTAAATAGCTGCGAAAATGGCATGAAAATACTATTGTTTCTTATAAATGTCTAGCACAAAAAACGCACAACTTTCTTCTTTGTATTGTGCGTAAGCTGTTAATAATTAATAAAAAAAAATATTGGTACAAAATATAATGCGATAGTTTTTGCGAAGTAATATAATCCGGTTCAATATGGTGAGCCACATGGAATGTACGATTTTCCTAGGATTTCTTTTTGACAAGTCTTCTTTGCAGTATCCGGAGTCGATGGCTTCACATAAGTTCAGTAGATACAGCTGACTTGTACTTAAATCCTGCTCATTTTCACCATTTGGCTTTAAATTTTATTAAAGGAAATAGTTTTCACTTATCTAAAAAAAATTCAATAATATGAATGAAACTTTGCGGGCCAGCATGGTTCCATCGATGTACCCAATAAAATGAGCTAGTTTGTGCAGAGTTGATAGAAAATTCAATATAAAGCACATTTCGGGTATGATTCAAGGTGCCGAATCACACCACCTTCGAACCACGTGTTGAATGCAGTTCTGTTGCATCCAATTGCAACCAGCTCCTCATAATCAATATCTTTTGAAGACAATAAGAAAATAATTCCATTGCATATTGCGTCAGATTTTCCGGCAATTTATAAAATGTTTCCTATGTACTCGCTATCTGGTTCTTCAAAAGATATTTTTCAATTATAATTTTTGCAGGTTATCTTCCAAGTTAAAATTTCTATCTTTAAGTCAATCGAAATATATAACAAATTGATTGAAATTGATTACTAACCGCTTACTAGTAACTGCGGTACTTTTTTATCCGAGTTTGGCGAATGTTACTCCTGTCCACAAGGTGTAATTGAATCATCATCATGTAGTAAGTATAGCAGCAACGATGGCAGTTCCTTCTTGATCCGAATATTTGTTAGAATAATTTCTCTCGGGGCCGACGCCATCTTTTGGAACGATGCGTGGAGGGTCTTTTGGAGGAAGAAGTCAACATGTTTCCAAAACCCGTGTTGTAGAAGCAAGAAAACACAGAAACCGGCAAATCGTTTCACAGCCATATGTTGAACTTAAGAAGAAGTAGGAGAAACGTTTGGCATATTTTTAGTTGTATTATTCAAAATTCAAAGTGGTTGCACAAATACTAAATAATTATATATATTTCATATATTTTGTTTAATTTATAATAAATACATAACCGAGCATCTACCCTCGTGTGAAAATTTTGATATTACGAAAAAAAAATTCTAACACTGGATCCCTCCACTGTAATATACCCTGATTTTAGTAAAGATTTTGATAAGGTTCGATATCACATTCTTTGAAATTCCGTTGGGCACCAATGGTAAATTATGGAGTTGGATTGTTAGTTACCTTAGCTATATGGCGCTTAGAGTAAAGATTAAAGCTGTCCAATCGTATATAATTGAGGCCACAAGTGTGGTTCCGCAAGGATCCCATCCCACCTCGGTCAATATTTTTCTTAGTATTCATCAATGAAATTGTGGACCAATTTAAAGATGTGGAAGTTCTACCTACTATTTGTTGACGACTTAAATATATAATATAAAAGAATACGAAACGTATACAATTGCCAAATTTTACAGACTAACTTGAACTAACTTCATCAATGGTGTGAACAAAATGCTTTATTTTTTAATATTCCGAAATGTCAAGGAATACGATTTTTAAAAATGGATAATATCTTCAATAAATAAACAATAAAAAGCTAGTAATAAATTTATACCAGCGTCACAAATTCGTGATGAAAACCTGACATTCATTGGACACATTAACGATATAACTAGTAAGGTTTTAAAGATGCTTGGCTTTCTTTGCAGAACTTTAATTGATTTTTAATCGTCAGATTGTATAAGAACCCTCTATATTTTATTTGTTAGAAGAAGTACATAATTGACCTATTTGGTCCCCCTTTTCACTCTGACAATATAGAAAGAGTTCAGCACAAATTTCTTAGGTAAAATCCTACAAATTATAGTAGCTGTGATATAGTAATTTTACTGATTTATCTTATCTAAAGTTCTGTTACAGTTTCTATATTATTTCATATTAATTGTATCAGTTTAACATTATTTTATGCTTTAAGAACTTTATGTATAATTTTCGAAAGCTCATAAGGTGTTCTTAAAATCCATGTATAAGCCCAACCCAAATAAAATAAAGTCACTAAAATTATTACTACGGTTACATTATTTTGCTTCGATAATTATTTTATCATCGAAAATAAATAAAGTGAATTAAACTAACCCCTATTTACCCTAAACATCTCTCTACTGAGGGACTACCATTCGTAATTGTAGCGTTGAATCAAATATACTAAGTTATGTTTAATGTTGAGATTCTACAAACTATCTAATATTACAACGAATAATACACATTGACAGTCAGCGTAAGTGTACAGCAGACAGGGGGTTAATATTCAGAAAATTGCAAAGTAATAACAAACTATATATATTCTATATATATATGTATAGACGTACTGTTTTACACCATCCAATGATGGTGTAAAACAGTACGTTATTTCAAATGATCTGCTTAGGTGTAAGTATATAGTATATTTTCCAAGCTGTTAAATAATACTTCCCTGATTGAGAATGACTCGTGTTTAAGGAGGGAGCGTATTAATTTTTTTTTTAAATCACATACCTTCAAGATCAACCCGACATTTTGATTTTTTTTACCATAAATATATTTTACAAAGTTCCTACAAAAAAATTAAATAAGGGTGGTTCGTCATTAATCATAATCATGTGCCCAGTTTGGGGTATTTTTTCCATTATAAGCATCATTCATTTTCATTTATCTAGATTTTTTCGATGAATATAAATTAATTATTTCGTTTTTATTTTTCCGCTTCTAATTAACATAAATGAATAGGTATCGTATTCCATTTAGTAGTTTTGATAAGTTTATTTATTCTTTGGAGGTGGGCTGTATGCAGGTAGTTATGTATGTAGTTCAATGAATGCTCTGGATCTAGCTGGAGAAAAACGATGAGAGGTATAATTTACGACTGACGATGAATGCGGAAAAATTATTTATGAGGCAAAAATAAACCCGGGGAACAATAACTGCGCTTGCCAACAATTCTCATTATTCACTCCTATTCAACATGTTCACTTTAGAGTTATAAACAAATTTTTTAAGCTCTAAGCACTACGGATTTAAAAGGCTTCACATATTTTCTTTCAAGAGAGGCGCAACTTTATTGAAAGATGCAGAATTTGAAAATCGGAAGCGATTTCTATTTTTAACAAAAAAATTACAGCAGAAGAAATTATTTGTTTTTCGGGTTTTCCTCATCAAACAATCACAGCAGTTATAGCGGGAGAACACACCAAAAATCTACCCTTGATCATACATAGTTTATTTTAAAACTTGTTTTTTTTTTTAATTCAAATAGGTGTAATGTTCTCTTTTTGGTTTTAGTGTTTGTCCTTTTACTGTTTTTTTGTTTTTATTTTCCATGTTTTAATCAATCGTTGATCTCAATCGCTTTCCATGTAAATTACGACAAATTTTCGAAGAATAAGTCATACAGTACAGTTTTGTGTATGCCCATTATTCTCATATACCAAACAAAATATTATGATTTGAAGAATACATTTACTACTTACACGTTTGTCGTTAAAATTATTTTTAAAAGAAACTGCTAATATTCTGTGCGTTACATTACTAAAATCAAAATAAGGTCAATATACTAAAAGTGTAATCCAACTTGATTTAGGTACCGTGGTACCCAATTCGTAAAAACGTTAATGTAACAATATTGTTCTCTTAATATATAATCTTTGCGCTATTTTTTATTTTTATTATTTTATTAAATTATTAACCTCAACACGGGCTTGTTTTAGTTAATTTAAAAATTCTAACCTAAAAAAGATACTATGTAAAGAAACAATAAATAAATAAAATAAAACTACAAACTAACATCGTTCGAAAAAAATACGCAACATTCAACATTTTTTTGGCCAACACATACGACCAAAGAGCAAAGTTTCACACAAGTTTTCTTTAAGATATCAAGTGTTCAACCTAACCTAACTTAACAACATACCCCAATTAGGGATGCAATTGTCACACTGACTCAGGACAGCAGTTGGGACTGATGCATGATATTAAAATAAAAGGTTCGGATTAATACTGTAGCCGGCAAAGTAAGCGCTGTTATCTCCTTGGCTCTGGACCCAGAAATAACGGTCTTAAACCTGATTGGAATAGGAAAACATCAAGGATAGGGGATGTTTTATTGCTAAAGATTTTTGAAACATGCATCAAGCCGAGAGAAACATTGGCAGAGCAGCCAAAGTATTTACATTATGCGATGACTCGTGGAAACATGCTTCGAATTATGCAGAGGCACATTTGCGTCTTAGGTATACTAAACTAACTCTCGGTTAATTCGATCTCTCGTTAAAAATATGATTACTTTTCTCACGTGAATGCGCTAATAAATAGGTTATGATTATAATTCATTCAAAAATTATAATCAGTACACTTGCGGCACATTCCAGAGTTGTAGATAATCTCAGTATCGCGCCTGTGAAATCAAAACGTTGCGTTGGTTGAAATGGTTTAGTTGTGTTTGCCATAGTCGCACTGGCTATGGTTGAAATGGTTTAGTTGTGTTTGCCATAGTCGCACTGGCTATGGTTGAAATGGTTTAGTTGTGTTTGCCATAGTCGCACTGGCTATGGTTGAAATGGTTTAGTTGTGTTTGCCATAGTCGCACTGGCTATGGTTGAAATGGTTTAGTTGTGTTTGCCATAGTCGCACTGGCTATGGTTGAAATGGTTTAGTTGTGTTTGCCATAGTCGCACTGGCTATGGTTGAAATGGTTTAGTTGTGTTTGCCATAGTCGCACTGGCTATGGTTGAAATGGTTTAGTTGTGTTTGCCATAGTCGCACTGGCTATGGTTGAAATGGCTTTATTTGGCTTTATATATATATACGACTATATAAAACTAATTTAAATTCGGTTTGTCACCAACCATACTCCGATGAAAAAGTTTTAAAGCAATGGGAAAGTAATACTTTCACCTCCTACCTCAGGTACTTCGACATGTTTGAAGAACTTTATTATCCCGTTGGTATTTACATCTAAGCTCTAGTAATTTCTGATATTATAAGGCTTAAAATTAAAATAAATTTATTTTTTGTTAAGATATCTTTATTTTTCGATTATATAAAAAACAACATTTTAAACAATGCGATGAGTATTAATAAGATAAAATTATCGCAGAATAGTATTGAGAAGGAATAAGACATATTTTTGGGTTTGATATGTAGGTATTACAACTAAGGTAAATGTGGCATTCATAATCGGGTTTCCCAAATTTGTAGACAAGTGAGGTTTCTCAAATAAGTTATTTGTGGGGTAGATTAGGCAGACATCCCTTGTTCACTTCGGCTGGGATGCCGAGGGCTCTGTATAATGAGAAGACACCTTGATTGAGGTGCACACGCACACACAGCAACATTATATTTTAGCCATATAATGCCTCTGGGTAAGGCTCTCAAATAGCAAGCCAAAGGTCGCGGGTTCAAATCCCGGCGGGCACATGTAAATTTTATTCAATTAACTTTTGTTATTTCAAATTTTTATAATTAAAAACAATATATAGTATATTTGCGGCACTCTCCAGACTGGAGGATACTCTCAGTATTGCCCTTGTGTACGACCACCATTCAGAATTCAAACCTTGCTTGAAATGGATTTATCCGTATTTGGTGACCAGATCTAAATAGCCAGGTACTCCCCCACTTTCATCTTTCCCGTCTCCCCACTACCATCAGCCTCACGACATACCCCAATTGGTGAAGCAATAGTCTTACTGGCTCGAGACGGTTGAGAGCAGTCGGGACCAGTGGCGGCCGGTGGTCAAAATATGTGGGGGTTCACCGGATTACAACATTAAGTCATAAAATAAATTAAATAAAGGTAGATAGATACCTATTTATAAAGAAGTTCTATTCTCTCCTCCTTTTGTTTAGCGAAGACCTCTATCAATGCAACACTGATAGTGCGTTCAGTCTGTCCTGGCTCAACGTGTTTAAAAAAGATTTTATTCTTTTTAACGTTGAGAAACATCTTTAGCTTTCAACTGAGGTCATTCCAAAAGTCATGAATGGTGCACAAAAGTTTTAGTAATTTCACAGTCTCGGGAAAGTCTTCTAATAAACAAGTAGATACTATAAAAAACTTGTAAAATTGATAAAGCGCCGTTAGCTTTTGAAAAATCGTCGCGGGCGTAAATTGCACAGAGTTTACCTTTTACTGATCTTTATTTAGGAAGTCATAAGTCATAAGCGTCACATTTAAATCATGTTCTGGGAAATTTGACCTGTATCGATTTTTATTAAATAGCTCATTATGGTGTTTAACTTAGGCACGGTAGCCCGAATCCAATTGCATTCTGATGTCAACTTCTCCTAAAACCTTTAAGCTCAAAACTTTTTGTAAATGTAAATGACAAGAATTATGTTTTTTGATTTTTTCAGAAAGGTGAGTTACATCAGTAACACCGCTGATTGTCCAAACTGAATCAACATCGTAAATTAAACACGGAAAACAAAATAAACTATTGAATTGATCACATGCACAGAGCTACGAAGCTTTGTTATACAATGTTTTGTTAAATGATCGAGTAAACTTCTTCAATCCAGATTTTCACTCATGTTTTATTATCAGTTCAGGTTTTGGGTGGAACGGCATTTTTTATTATCACTTTGTTTTCAAAACTCGACCTATTGTTCTTAATGTATTCCACATTCAAACTCATTCTTAATTTATACTTTGAACAAACACAAAAGTAATCATAAATTAGTATAACCTGCAATTGATATGCCTTATTAATAATTGATATACAAGAACGATATAACCTGCAATTAAACATCAAAACTTTCGCAGAGTAAGAAAAGTTTTAAATTCAACAGATAATGCCCGTACCCGGCAACGGCGAGTACTGACTAAACTGATAATGAGTAATCTGACCATCACTCATCTCTTAATGACAAGTTTTATCATGTATGCTTGTATCGAAGAAGCGGAACATTCGCTGAAAAATAGCAGATGGTAAATTGAAACCACGATATCGACAATAATATAAAACATACGCGTTTTAGTTTAACTTTCTACTGAATAAACCATTCCTTCTGATGTGGTGGTAAAACCCCGAACGCCGTCCTTGATATGGTATTATTTGCAAAGAATAGTATGAACTGGTATGTACCCACGCTTTCGACTGTTCCACAGAATATGCGACAAAGCAGTTAAATTTTGGATCGCAATCGAAAACGAACTGCTACGAACATAGGCATAAGTCAAAGTCGGTCTGCAAGTTAAGCGCGCCTAATAAGTAGGTACCTTTTGAATGAGATATTATAAACGAACCGAGTTTCGTATTGTGATTAGCCATGTCGGAAATCTTGTTGGTTGTTCGGCGCTCGGGAGCACATATTAGCTGGCCGCCACTGGTCGGGACTCTTGTGCGGTATTCACATAAAAAAATAAAAATAATAAAATGAGTGAGCATCGGCTAAAATGTATTGCTTACATTAATCCCTTCACTGAAATGGACAACCATTGCACAGTAATTTTACACACAGTAATTTTACACACAGTAATTTTACACACAGTAATTTTGCACAGAAAACCGTCCGTGTTAATAAACATATACATAATGTTTAAGGAAATGTAATTTTTAAACCTAAAATGGTTTCTAATGTGTCTCCCACATATTGAATACTCCTTTTCTATCTCTTTTTTTTCTTTTTTCTTTGTTGCATTTTTTCTTTCGTTCTTGCATTATATTTACTATGGGTAACATAATTTATGTTAAGCAATTAAGCGTGTTATTATTTCATTTATTTTTATTTTAACACCTACACAGACTATTATACTGTTTCTAATGTTTTAAATGTAATTGTTAACATTTTTCCCAATTATTTTTATTTTTAAAATACAACTCTACTCCACTCAATCTCAATAAGAACTATCACACTAAAGTTTGTTCAATTTTTTTTATATATGTATCTAATATTTTATATCCAGATTATTTTATGTATACTTTTGTATTTTTTACTAAGCTCTGATTTGCTTACAAAATATATGTACCTAATGATACTGCTACCCGGCTCAGAACAGATATTGTCTATAGTGAGTCGGGTAGCGCACATGATTTGTAAATAACCATTAATGTCAATAAACGACCGGGTTACCGGCAATAAAACATAAAACATTATGTCTTGTGCTATTTGTTTATTTTATGAGTTTTGCCTATTATGGCGAAACTCTTATTTTACAATCCGCTCCTTTACTTGTCTACCTAAATTTTTGTAGTAATTTCTATAATTTTATGTCATCTGCTACTTCTATATTTTAACCAATTAAGGAATCATCGACTTCGTGAATCAGCCTTTAACATTCATTAGAAAATATTAACATCAATTATTTTGTAATAGAATACTAATCGGCTTCTAATCAACGCAACGTATGAAAATGTAGCAATTAGGGCTTCATTAAAATATCATTATTGTATTGTACTCCTACAAAGTTCAATATGATTATTAAAATCCCTTGTTACTGGAATAAGATCTCATTAATATTTTCATGCATTTATATGAAAACTCGTTTTGCAGTGAATTTTAGTTGATACATTATTATAAAGCGGACTCGTTTTTTTTAATTTTTGTTTGTGATAAATTTGAATATTTTTTTTTATAAAATATGATTTAGTGATGTGAGTTTCACTGAATGCTTCACCCATACTGAGGTCCCCATTTTACAATTTTATGAGACAAATTACGTAGGTAAATAAAAATGTTTCGTAATCAAATTAAATTAATTAAACTAAATTAAACTATTCATTTATTAATGTTAATTAAATGAATTTAAACAAAAAATTAAGATAAAAAATTGCTAAACTAAAATAAAGTAACAAAAAAAAAAAAATAATTAAAACAGTTATAAAATAATAAAATAATTATGACGGTTATAAAATAGAATTACCAAGACATGATTTCTTACAAAGTCAAACTTCTGAAGACGTTATGTTGATAATTTTTTTGATTAAATAGAAAACACAGAATAATAAATAATGAAACGTTCAAGAAAATCCCTTATGTTCATTTTTATTCGTAAGCTTTATAATAAATCATTTCAACAATAATTTATTTTAATTTGACCAATCTTCATGAAATTCATTGAAAAGATATTATTTCTTACGAGCATACAACGTGTCGGTATCCCCGCAGTAAAACATGATAATTTTCTCCATTTCTCAAATATAATAAAATTTATTTTGGATAAATTTGAAATAAAAATGTCACTTTTCTTATTTACATTAGCTCCACTTATCATCTTATAAATTTTCCCTAGAATAAATTTCTCTTTGGGAATAAAACTCAAGCTTGTTCTTGAAAATGATGTTTTACAGCAGAACGCGGGTACTATTTCCCTCGTCGACAAAACGCTTATTTATCTGCCATGTTTAAAAAATCTTCATTTACTATGATATAAAATTCACGAGATGAACTGATACTAAACAATATCTGAATTAATGATGAATGAAGACTACCTTTTTGAAATGTCAAAATGTGAAGTTAGATGTCCGGAGGTAAAGTGCGCTAACTTCGGAAGGCGATATTAAAATTAAATATGTTACTTACATTTTGCACTTAATGTAGATTGAAAATACCCTTTTCAACATATCATTTTAGTGCACATCTTAGAACATATCATTAATTTAAAATACACGCAACAACAAAAAAGACTTACGAACCTTTTTTGACCAATAAAGTTATAATCCTTATCCAATTACTCATATTAGTTATATTTGGTTTTAAATGTAGATAAAATTGTTTTAATATCTTTGACAATATCACCGAATGAAGAAGAAGATCGAATCTTCTACGAAAGAGTAAAAAAACCACATGGTCCATGGTCCTTCCAGAGCCTTAAATCCTTATTGTCCATGTATGCGGGAAGGCTGAAATGTACTAAATAATTTCTAAAATCATTGAACCAACGACGAAGGATATCATAAATATCGTCGACGGTCGTAAGACAGAGGTGGACAGTCTGCCACTGGGCGAAATCATAAAATTGACAACCGGTGGGTCGTTCCTTATAGCTCAATACTTATAAACTATTTCGGCGCTCACATCAAAGTTAAGTTGGGCAGTTCGGTAAAATCAATCCAATACGTTACTAAAAATATATAAATAAAGGCACCGATCAAACTACGTTCAGCATACAATCACCAAATGAAGTGGAGAAATATCAATCTTGTCATTACATCTGCAGCTCCAAAGAAGTATGGCGGATTTTATCATTTAACGTGCATGACCAGGCACCCATGATTACTTAGCTTGCCGTTCATTTAGAAAATGGACCGAGAGTTTATTTCACTGAATATAACATCAATAATGTTGTTCCTAATCCGCGAGATATAACACTGACATCATTTTTAAAGTAATGTCCTCAAGACGATTTCGCAAATTCACAGACATGTGACAAAGTTTCAAACTATTATACGTGAAATTAGACTGCCAAAACCTTCCAACAGAGAAAGCAAGGTACTCCAGTTGACGGGTTTTCTAGAGTTAAAAAAACGGATGCTCTTGGGAGGGACTATGGTTCATCCCAACAATAGCGAATGTTTTTACATGAGAATGTTATTTCATGTAGTAAAAGGCCAAAATATTTTGCACACATCAAAACTGATCAAGAAGTTACTTATAATACCTATCAAGCAGCATGCAAAGCAATGGGTTTCTTAAAAGATGACTCTCATTCGGACAACATATTATCAGAAGCTGCTATTTGCAGTTCAGTTAGGTCATTGAGGTATTTGTTTGCCAATATCGTATCGTTTTGCCAAGTTACCAACTCCAGCCAGAAAATATGGCTGAAGACATTTTGATTCGGCGACGGCAGGAGTTAATATTGTATGACGTTCATTATGACCAACACATCTTTGACAAAGCGTTATTTTAATTTGGGAGGCGGGTATGGGTACCGCCGTCCCGGGACTCATTTATTGGATAACCAACACCCCTGCCGTAGGTCACCTCAGGTGCTTCAATATATTTGGTGACTAAGAAGGGATTCCCGGGTTTATGGAGTGAGGTTTGACTAGGTCTTGGTTGCGGATGCATTTGATCACCTACTGCATGGCGAGTTGGATCGATAGATACTGGTTTAGGGAGACCGATCGCTTTGCACCGTAGTGGAAGGAATGGATTCATACGTCCGTCACTCCTGGACACATTGACCCCCCTATTCGTACCCACCCTTCATACCCTTTTCCTTCCCAGAACTTTCTTCTTTCTTCCTTCCTTTCCCTAAAATTTTCATCAAATTTAACTAGTTGTAACGAGAGGTACACGTGCCAGTGAAATTAATGCTTCATTAAGCAGATACAATGACATATTTCATCATCATTAGGCCAAATGTAAATAAATTGTAATTTTAAACCAACAAGAAAAAAAGATTTTTGCGTAGTTTTTGCTCAAAATTTGTAAAAAGCATCTATCACAAGACAACGGAAGAATTAATCTCGACAATTAAAACTATTGTGTTTTGATAAATGACCTTCAAAAATCGGTGGGCGATGATTATCCCAAAATTATTAATAACATATATCGTAAGATTTGGTTCAAGAAGAGAGCAATTCTGTAACGTACTAACGAAAAAGTAGGCAAGGTAAACAACTCAAATCTCTCGAAGATTGATTTACCGACTTTTGAAGAGGTTGTCCATTTTCTTACAGAGTTTCTTAATGACTTGCCGCCCTCTGGACGTGATGGAGTTTGAAATACCACAATACTGGTGTTTTTATTTTTCATTTGTAAGTGTTGTTTGAAAACATAGATATCATTATAATGAGATTTATCGAAATGGACAACAAAACTTTTTCTGATTTTTTTTAACAGCCCCCAAAACCCAGTCTTTGATAAACGATAAATGAATCGAGAGATCTTTATCTATTATCAGGTGAAATTGAAAACGGGAATCTAAGACGGACAGAAACCGACCGATACTTATTTGGTGTAGAAGGGCCAACCCCCCCTATTCTGAACCAATGCCTCATTATGATAACGATATGTCAAAGCCTTCTGAAAGTTTTGTGTAGGAATACATAAGAAAACACTTATTTCTTCGACTTAACAGGCTCTTCTGTCGGGGATAATAATTTACTGAAAAAGCAGCAATAAATTTCAAAAATAAAATAAAAGTCTCTCGGTATACGCTGCCTTGAAAAACTGATTTAATAATACCTTATTAATATTTAGAGTGAAATTACTTTTTCAAGTTATTATTTTCGTCATCCTTTGGTGGTATCTGCTTCATCTTAAATAAATGTGTAAAATATTGTTTGATGAAAAAAAGAATCTAGTCAGCTTTAAATTGGTTTTAATTAGTAGAATCGATAGCATGTTGTGGAAGTTTGTTCCATGCATCCTTCACTCTATTTGCATGGATGTTTTTTCCTAGGATTGGATGTTAAAGGTATTTTTTTTTTTTTTGGTGAAGATTTCTTGCATGCCAGCGCAACTATAATGTAAAAGCTAAGCTAGTTTTAAGATATTAATTATGGAATTTTTTTTATTTTTTATAGTGAATACCTCACAAGAGTCCCAACTGCTCCCGTCTGGAGCCAGTGAGACTATGGCATCCCCAATTGGGGGATGTTGGGAGGCTGAAGGTAAGTGGGGAAGGGAAAGAGGAAGGTGGGGAAGTACCTGGCTATTCAGATCTAGTCACTAAACACGGCTAAAGCCATTTGGAGCAACGTTTCAATTCTGAATGGTGGTCTAACACCAGGGCGATACTGGTAGTATCTTCCACTCTGGAACGTGCCGCAAATATACTATATATTATTTTAATTAATTAATTGTGAAATAACACAAATTAATCAAATAAAATTTATTTGCGCACGCCGGGTTCGAACCCGCGACCTTCGGAATGGCAGTCCAATGCGTTACCACTGGACTATGCCGGCCAAATGAATCTAACAAAACCTGGTGAGAATGTGGCAAACATAAAGATAGGTCTATCTTTAGGGGCCACAGAAGCCCTGGGATTCTAAGCCCCGGTTTTATTTTCCAGTTTTTGAGAAAAATAAGCAAAAAATATTGAAACATATATATATTAGGGTGTCCCAGGACATAAGGAAGAATTTTTTTTTCGTGAATTTAAATATGCATACCCTCTTATTTTATTCCATTTGATCCCAATAACTCATATAATAAATATTATTTTGATTAAACACCGGCAACCCGTGCCGACTTGATGCCAAACATATGGTACAGAGTTAATATGGAAGGATTTTCAACTTTCATTTTTGTCGGATAAATAAAATTTAAAAATGCACAAATGTTCAATTATGTAGTATTTTATATTTAAAAATTGGTTATTGATTAAATTTTTTCTTCATAGTTTGTTTTTTACAGTCAGGATAAATCTTCCGGTGTTCCTGAACGCATCGTAACAAAAATTATTTTTGTTCCTCTTTGACCGTGAGATTAAGCCATGAAAATCTTGCATTAACTTAACAGTTCTTTCAGCTGTATCATTCACTACCCTCAGCGGCGACACCTTCTCTCTGACTTCTTGATACGAAGCATTATTTGACCACATCGTAGGGAATTCGTTAAGAAAACTGGCATCTGTGTTCAGACGATCAAACAAATACTTGCTCTTAACTAAAATGAAGTCGTAAATATTTTTCTCTGAAAAAAAAGTCACTAAATTATGATATGAACAAAAACCTTAATACAAAACATAATTTAAACTACTCAATAAACTTACCATACAATTTACCATCAAGATCTTCCTTCGATGGGATGTAACGTTTGTCATGGGTTGATAAATTATTTTTTCTGATAATTCGAGCATTTTTATTTTAGTTGTTTGATCCACATCGTCGTCAAACAGCGATAAAATAGATCCTTCATCGGTCAAATACCATAACTGCTTACTGAACAGAAATAAAGCTGCCATTGAGATGTTTTCATCATTTTTTTCTTAAGTCTTCATCGATTTCAAAAAGCACAAGTCCTGGTAAGGTGCTTTAACTGATATTATACATTGTAACCATGGCTTGACATAGGATGTTACTATAAACAGGCAAACGTCTGAAAGTGCCGCCTTATCCTTACCGGTAATTTTAAATTGCCCACAAATTAATGATATTTTCAAGGAATAAAGCGCCTTTGCCATCCATCGAGCACCTGGAGGCCGAATCTTAAATTTTCTCGCTGTATCTCCTCCTAAAACTATCACACAGAGCTCTAAAAACTCTCAATAGTCATCTAAAAGTATTTTTGTTGTCAGTGCAGTACGGTAAAAGTCAAGCAAATCATTGATTTCAGAAGCGGTTAGGTGCAATGTGAGATTTTCTCTGTAGCACTGAATTTTATCGGGATCAACATTTTTACAGTTATCTCGAAACTTTTTGAAGAGTGGTATGTCAGGGCTTGTAGAGTCACTTGACTGATTTTTACTTCAAAAACAGATTTAAAAAACTAACTATGGCTATATTTGGTATATATTGACAGTTAAATTCACTTTCCGGATATTGTAGAACAAAACTTCAAGAACTTGTCCATTAGATGGCAGTTTAGAACCCGATATTTGGTGTTTTACGACTCTTATTAAATATATACTCTTTTTTGAAGTGCGTAAATCTAACAACATCTTGCCTGAACGAGTGATTTTCGTTTACTAACAAAATAGCAAGTTACTACAAGCTCATCAACACGTTTGCTCGCTGGCGTCTTAATGTACAAGTACTGACATCTTTCGATGCAAGTCGGCACAAGTAGCAGTTGTCCAAAGTAAACGAAAATTTTTTGATAAGTGTTTTGTCATTATTAAAACAAAATTAGAGGGTATGCGTTCAAAAATAACAACTTTAATTTTTTTGGGACACCCTAATATATATATATAAAACATTTAACAATTTTTTGTTTACTTTTTAAATATAGGTTTAATGATAAAAGTGAACGATACTATTGAACTCTGTTTAGTAATAACGTCACCTCGTTTGCTTACACATTAATTGATGTCTGAGTTTCAGATTTTGTTATTGAAGTTGTTTAAAATAATTTAGAGATTAAAAAATTAAGTGAAATGGAAAAAATAGAGATTAGTATTCCACGAGGAAATGTATTAGGCCCTATACTATTTACATCCTGAGTCCCAATCATTGGAAAGATTGTATCTTATGCGGATGACACAGTTATAACGATTGAAAAAAATACTTGGAAATATGCCGAAATATCGGAAAATAAGATAATAAATATAATAACATGATGGTTTGACGAAAATTTATTGTCGCTAAAAGATGGAAAACTAATGTTCTACATCTTGGCCTAACAGAAATATTTCAAATATAAACATTAAGGTTCACGAATTTAATTGTCTACTTAGAATTTTACCTGAAACTAAAATATTATACACATAAAATTTATCAGACGGGTTGTCGGGAAAATCGAGGACATGGATATTGTGGCATATGAATTATCAGAGGTACCTACGCAAAACTGTTACTTTTTTCTAAGGGGTTATTTTTTTTTACATTAGCTCACGTGAAGCTCTGAATAAAATAATTCCCACCGTGCAAGGCGATGTTCTGAGATAGTCCTTGTGGAGAAGTCAAAAAGGTCTCCCTCAACCAATCTCTCGCGATCTGGCCCGCCACGCAGTTGGTGGCTAGAAGCATCCACTGCTGAGACCCGGAAAAATCTCACATCATGAACCCAGGCACCCCTGATCAGTCACCAAACGTTACGAACCACTTGAGATGACCTATGGAAGAGGTGTTGGTTATTCAATAAACGGTTCCCGGGGTGGTGTTACCCATACCCGCCTCCGAAATAAAACTGTTATTAAGTTATATATAAATAAATTCTTAGAGAAAATTTTAATATCTTTTTTACTTGCGATAAGATATGTTTACGTAATAATATAATGTGCGAGAAGTTTCAAAGATCAAATGGGTTTATTTTTTTATTTTTATGTGGGTATGTGCTGAATAAAAAAAATAAAATCTTTCAAAACGTAACTTTCGTAAATTTCTCTATGGGGAATGTGCAATCTTATTTATTCATAAGGTCGGTATGGTTCATAAAATTCACTCAAAACATAGTTCAAAGATTGAAACACGGTTTTCAGTAACTATACCAGTTTGATAAATATAATATAGTTGGCTGTAGCTATACAAATTTGATGAATATAATATAGTTAGCTGTAGCTATACCAGTTTGATGAATATAATATAGTTAGCGGTAACTATATATGTTTGATGAATATAATATAGTTAGCGGTAACCATACCAGAACGACGAATGTAAACTTAGTTAGCAGTTACTTACTATACCAGTATGACGAATGTAAATATTGTTAGTGGTAACCACACCAGAATGAAGAATGTAAGCATAGTCAGCGGTAAACATATCAGTATATTAGCTACCTTAAAATTCCCCTTTTCGTATTAGTTTAAAAAGTTTTCTTTGAAAATATTGTGTTTTGTCGTATTTTTTTTCAGATACATATATAGATATTTTACATATTATAGCTTAACAGTTCATTTTGGAACTAAAATGTTAAACTGCAAATATTTGCGTTGAAAATGCAGATACTAAAAACTATATAAAGCTAAAGGGTATTTTAATATTATTAATTTAATTAAATTAAAAAGAAAGACAAACATTCCCGGGTTACGAATAACTTGACAATATTTGAAAATCTCCTACTACCACCACAGTAAGCTGAAAATGTTGCTTGTGTTGTGATGGAGGACTTAGCCAGCCGAGGATTTGAACACACTACGCCTGGGTGGGACCCAAACGCGATGTCAACTCGACCACCGACCGGTCAATATATTATTGTTATACAGGGTGTCCGGAAACTCGTAGTACAAGCGGGAAACTGGTGAATCTACATCACATTTGGAGTCGATTTTGTAGTATATTTTTTTTTATTTGAGCTTTCGTTATCGAGTAAATCGAGTTTGAAATTGATTTTTTTTTTTTTTTTTTTTTTTTTTAATCAAATTCTTATAAATTATTACTGAAGATCAAAGTACCCAACTAATTAAAACTATTTGAAAGTAAAACAAATGAAGAAACTCGGATTTGAAGCATTATTTTGAAATCACCCTTCATTTAACCCGGTGTAATCATAAAATATTTCTGCTCTGCAGGGTTAAAACATCTGTTATTCAACCCTAAACACCAGAAAAAACTTTAACCCTAAAATAGCCGAAAAATATTTTTTTTTGGTTTTTTTTTTTTTTTGAAAATGCTCAAATCAAAAAACTTTATGTTTTTTTGGGTTCCCCATGTGGTGTAGATTCTCCAGTTTCCCGCTTGTACTACGAGTTTCCGGACACCGTGTATATTGATTTTAGAACTTTATGTAAAACACACATATTTATTTACTGCTATATATATAGTTTAGATAATATGTCTGTAAAATACATAAGTGTTGGTAGTACCATTATTTTTAAACTATTAAAAATAAAGTACTTTAATTAAAAAAAAAAACCATAAATTTTAGATTTATGGTTTTTAATTCAATAGCCTACAAAATAAACATGTTTTTTTCGTTGGTAATAATTATTATCAAAATTTGCTAGGTTATTCTTCAAATGTTAAGCAGTTCACTGGATGTTCGAAAGAATGTTTGAGTATTTTATTTCAAAATATAATCTTCAAAAGGGAAAAATATTATTGTCATCACATCAAAATTTGTTATCGTGAATAAAATTTGAACATAAAATAAGGTTTGGATTAAAGTCGGGAGTACCTATAATGTACATTATCTGATTATTTATTATTGTGTCAAGCATGTTTAAACCCTTCCCGGTACATCATTATTTATATTAATCGACCTCAATTTGTTTTTCATTCTAAATGCTTAAGATTCATGAAAGATTTATTGTTATTGAATCAATTTCGTTTACTTCCATTCAACTTTTTTAAATTTAGTTTACTTCCATTCAACTTTTTTTCAAATTAAGTTTATTTCCATTCAACTTTTTTTTTAAATTTAGTTAACTTCCATTTAAATTTTTTTTTAAATTAACAGTTAATCAAATTTGAATGTTCCCATTAATTATTAAGTTTCAAATTCAAATTATGTTTTATTCCGAGATTAATAATATTTTGCACACTTGATTATCAAAACAAGAGGAAGGATACTGTCAAGTCCGATTTAAAAAAAAAACTTTGAGTTAAGCCCGGCAACGCCAATAACTTTAGCAAGTAACATTATGATTTTAATTTAAAATTATTTTTTTGTTAATCGTGAAATGACGCTAAAATTAAACAGAATAGACCTAATCTTCCAAAAAAAAGGAAATTGGAACAATATTTAAAGCATAGACATTAAACCATAGAAATTATCAACGACCGTCAATACGGATTCCGGCGGAACCGCTCGTGCGGTGATCTTCTCGCGTATGTGACGCATGTTTGGGGGCGGTGCCTGGAACGTCACGGTGAGACCCAAACGGTCGCACTAGACATATCCAAGGCCTTTGACCGGGTCTGGCACCGAGGACTTGTCAACAAATTGCATTCTTACGGACTTCCCGCATCCCTGTGTACGTGGATTGCTGACTTTTTAAAGGATAGGTCGATTCAGGCGGTTGCTGACGGTTTCTCCTCTTCCTCGCACTCCATAAATGCTGGCGTCCCACAGGGATCGGTTCTGTCTCCGACTTTGTTTTTGTTGCACATCAATGACCTTTTGACATGTGCACCGATTCATTGCTACGCGGATGACAGTACAGTTCATGATAGCTTTTTGTTTGATAAGCCCCCAAAGGGCACACAAACTCCAACGGCTCGGAGGGCTTTGAAGCAGAGAATGGACGGTTATCTCGAGAGTATTTCCTCGTGGGGTAAAAATAATCTCGTCGAATTTAATGTTTCAAAGACCCAATCCTGTCTGATTACGTCTAAAAGGGATCCAAATGATAATCTAGTCTCCTTCAACGGAAGCAATCTTCCGAACAGGCCTTCCATTGATATGCTTGGTGTAACTATAAGTGACCAGCTCAGGTACGGGGGCTCCATCGAAGCCAGAGTAAAGTTGGCCTCTCAGAAGCTGGGCGTACTGTAAAGGGCCCGCAGATACTTTAATAGTACACAACTGCTCACCCTGTACAAATCGCAAGTGCGCCCTACTGTCGAATTTGGCAGCCATCTCTGGTCTGGAGCCCCTAAATACCTGAAAAAAACCCTTGACTCTGTGCAGAAACTATTACACAGAATAATCACTATTTAGTCGTCTATAGTAAAATCTGCTTACGAAATACTAGTCTTTTTTACAATTTTTTAATTTGGTAGGCGGGAATGGGTACCGCCGCCCTGGGAACCATTTATTGGATGACCAACACCTCTGCCACAGGTCACCCCAAGTGGTTCGCTACGTTTGGTGACTTAGCAGGGGTGCCCGGGTTCATGGGTTAAGGTTTGCCCGGGTTTTGGTGGCGGGTGCGTCGGCCCACCTTCTGCGTGGCGGGCCGGTTGGGAGATGCTGGTTGAGGGAGACCCTTTACAACCGGTTATCGCTGTCCGGGCCGCTCGATAGTACAGGGGCCCGACCCTCAGGCTAACGACTAAGGGTGGGCTGCCCCATCAGCGAGTGAAAAAACCCCGCCACTGCTGTTGTGCCGGTTCGTGACCGGAGGGGACCCAGCAGCAGCGTTTGGGGCGCATTGGATGCCCTCTCCAGCCGGACTCTCCCAGCCTATCGCCTAGCACCGCAGTGGGTGGGCTGGAACCAAACGCTCATCACTCCTGGACAGCCTGAACCCCAGATTCCTACCCACCCCTCATACCTTTCCTTTCCAGACCTTTCCTTTCACCTCCTACCCTTACAAAAAAAAAAAAAAAATTAAATTCAAATGAACATACAACACAACAATTTTAACATCATTACAGCGGCGAGTAGCAGGCGTCCCCGGTGCGGGCCAAAACTGTTGGTAAATTTTGCCAACATTCGCGGCCTGCACACAAATTTAAATTCCGTCCATCACCATCTTTTGTCCCAACGTCCCAACCTTCTTTTCCTATCCGAAACTCAGATAGCCGAGCCGCCAGACTCCTCCTATCTGGACTGCCCGGGCTTTACCCTCGCAAGCAAATTCCGACTGAAAGGAGGAGTCTGCCTCTATAGTCGAGCTGACGTCAACTGTGTGCGACTATTGAGTCTGGAAAACTCCAGATTCGACGTAATGTGGGTGCGCGTCAATCTTGCCAGTACGGCAAGATTCTACGCATGTCTATACCGCTCACCGAACCATAGCGAATCAGACACTTCCGAGCTCTTCAAACATTTGAGCGATACTATTGATGATCTCTTGCCCCGCTACCCTTCGGCCGAGTTTGTTGTTCTGGGGGACTTCAACGTTCATAACGAACCATGGTTGAAGTTCTCAGGCCCAACGGACTCGGCTGGCCGACAGGCGGAATCCTTTGCCATTTGCTACGGATTAGAGCAATTGGTTCAGGAGCCTACAAGGGTTCCTGATGTCCAGACTCACCGCTCCAATCTGTTAGACCTATTCTTAACTACTGTGCCACACGGTGATAATATTGACGTCACAGCGCCTCTGGGATCATCTGACCACTGCCTAGTGACGACATCAATCCCCGTTAGCCTCATACCAACCAATGAGAGGCTGAGGAGAAAAGTGTGGCACTATAGGTCAGCAGATTGGTTCGGTATGCGGGCCCATTTCAACGCTTTTCCGTGGTCAGCTGTTTGTTTTCGGACTTCGGACCCTTCAAGATGTGCCCAGGAGATTGGTGAAGTCATCAAATCGGCGATGGATGGCTTCATACAATCGACTACTAAAGAAACTGGTGTGGGCTCAAAGCCGTGGTTCAGTCGACAATGCTCCGAAGCAGTTCGACGAAAAAACGCGGCTTACCGAGCCTACAACACATCTCGGACGCCCGAAAGCAGATCAGCATACAAAAAATCGGCAAAGGAATGCAAGAGAATCATCAATAGGTCAAAATTCGAACACGACCTGCAGATCAGCAAAAAGCTGGCTGCCTGCCCGCATGGCAGCCGAGCATTCTGGTCGCTTGCGGGCTCAATAGGTCGAAATTTTTGCAAACCCAGTTTGCCACCTCTTACCAGACCTGACGGCTCACTAGCAAACACCGCCACCGAAAAGGCAAACCTATTAGGGAAAATGTTTGCGGAAAACTCGACCCTCGACGACGGGGGTGCTGTTCCGCCGTCGGTTCCTCACTGCGGCTTCTATATGAAAAAGCTGAGGATCCGGCATCGGGATGTACTCCACGTCATACGGGGGCTCGATGTTAACAAAGCTAGTGGACCTGATGGAATACCTGCCCTGGTATTGCAGAAGTGTGCTGCGGAAATAGTTCCAGTTTTGACAAAGCTCTTCAAAATGTCCCTGAAGTGTGGCACTGTGCCCTCTGGTTAGAAAAAAGCGGTAATTCACCCTATTCCCAAGAAAGGTGACCGCTCCAACCCGGCCAACTACCGCCCCATAGCGATCACATCAGTTCTGTCCAAAGTGATGGAACGTGTGATCAACGACAAACTGCTCACATACCTCGAGAAGAACAAAATTATCAACGACCGTCAATACGGATTCCGGCGGAACCGCTCGTGCGGTGATCTTCTCGCGTATGTGACGCATGTTTTGGGGCGGTGCCTGGAACGTCACGGTGAGACCCAAACGGTCGCACTAGACATATCCAAGGCCTTTGACCGGGTCTGGCACCGAGGACTTGTCAACAAATTGCATTCTTACGGACTTCCCGCATCCCTGTGTACGCGGATTGCTGACTTTTTAAAGGATAGGTCGATTCAGGCGGTTGCTGACGGTTTCTCCTCTTCCTCGCACTCCATAAATGCTGGCGTCCCACAGGGATCGGTCCAACGGCTCGGAGGGCTTTGAAGCAGAGAATGGACGGTTATCTCGAGAGTATTTCCTCCTGGGGTAAAAATAATCTCGTCGAATTTAATGTTTCAAAGACCCAATCCTGTCTGATTACGTCTAAAAGGGATCCAAATGATAATCTAGTCTCCTTCAACGGAAGCAATCTTCCGAACAGGCCTTCCATTGATATGCTTGGTGTAACTATAAGTGACCAGCTCAGGTACGGGGGCTCCATCGAAGCCAGAGTAAAGTTGGCCTCTCAGAAGCTGGGCGTACTGTACAGGGCCCGCAGATACTTTAATAGTACACAACTGCTCACCCTGTACAAATCGCAAGTGCGCCCTACTGTCGAATTTGGCAGCCATCTCTGGTCTGGAGCCCCAAAATACCTGAAAAAAAACCCTTGACTCTGTGCAGAAACGGGCGGTCCGTTTGATAGATTCCCCAATCTTAACAAACGGACTGCAATCTTTAGAGCACAGGCGTCAGGTAGGTATGCTGTCCTTGTTCTATCGGTATTACAATGGAAGATGCTCTGAGGAACTAGCGTCATTGATCCCTTCGGCACCGGTGCGTAGTCGGGATACACGCCAAACGCGCGCCCAACATTTGTACACAGTTGACACCTGTCACATGAGAACGGGTCGCTTCTACGATTCGTTCTTAAGTTCAACAGCTCGGCTGTGGAACGAACTGCCGGCCTCTGTGTTTCCTCCCTCCTACAACATGGGACTCTTCAAGACCCATGTTCACTCCTTCCTCTCCACAAAAAGACCCTCCACACAGCATCCCCAAAGATGACATAGGCCCTGAGGGAAATTATTTTCATCAGGGCCTCCTGTGTGGAGTAAATATAAAAAATGTCGCGCAAATTTCTGTCCGCATAAAAAACTTAACTACAAATCTCAAATTGGGTAAACAAAAGTTCGGTCTTGTTTCTAAAATTAAATATTTTTTTACACTAATTAGTTACTGAGTCACAGATATCAAAAGTAGCAAATATCCCCACCAACTAATTTTTTCACTTTGCTGATTTTTAGCGACTCTACGTCAGGCGGCTTTAATAAAAACTAACCTTCGATGAAGATCAAAAAAGTCTCACAATGGACTGCAAACAGTTTTCTTACTTTAGCGAACTTTTCTTTTTTGTGCAGGGTGTGGTTATTTCGATGGGCGTTCTTCGGAGGACGACTTACGACTGATGTTGAAGTTGATTCATAGCACTCTCGAACCCTCCTGGTGCAAAAAGTTTAGCCTCCATCTTTTCGAAATTATATTCAGATTTTATGTTAGAGCAAGTCTATCAATTTGGATGTCTGCAATTCAAACCATATTAATTAGAAAAACATGTTTACAGAATGGAAAAAATACCACCGAACCAGTTTCTACGCTGTAGTTCTGTAGGTAGTAGGCTCTGAAAGTAAGTACTTAACACGAAGAAGAAGGTGGTTTGAAGGGAAGAAATATAAATGGTCAAAATTAATAGCAATAATAAAGTAGGCGAAAATATTTTTAAGGCTCCGTAGGAAGTGTTGAACAATAAGAAGAGGGTGGTTTGAAAGGAAGAAATATAGATGGTTCTATATAATAGGCGTAAGCAAAAATAATTTTAAGGCTCCGTAGTAAGGGTTGAACAAACCTGTGAAAAAACCTGTCCATAAAATGTTCAAGGGATGTATCTTATGAATCGTTAGAAATTTTGAACACGGGATATTAATCAATATTATATTACACATTACAAAATTATTAACTTTTTAACTCGACATAATTTGAAACATACACATGAACTTATTTTAATTACGCACATCTGGTTTCAGAAGTACCTTTGCTTCATAGGAAAATGTTAAAACCAGTTTTAGAATTACCTTTTCTTCATCAAAAGAATGTTAAAACAAGTTTTAGAAGTAACTTTCCTTCATCAAAACTAGTTTTATTTATTTATTTCACATATACTGCACAACATATGCCATTCACATACTAATTTACAGAGAATAGAACAGCAACATAAGGAATACAACAATATAAATGTAAGTATAATGGTATAATCAGTAAATAGTAAGTAAGGTTAAAAGTATGAAAAAAAGAGATATAAATTTAATATACGTAGCAATCTGTAGTATAGTAATAAGTCGAAGTAAGAAATTGTATGTAATAATATAGAATAAAGTAGTATAAGGAAAAATGAAGTGCTTATAAAATGTCTAAAAGGCATTAAGAGTTTGTAAAAAATAAAATAAAAGATATTAGACAGGTATATACTAGTAGAAAATGAAAGAAATAAAATATATACTATTATAATATGAAAAGGAAACAAAAGTAATAAATTAAATTAGTTTTAATACTCTCCTGATGAAGGAAAGGGTACTTCCAAAACCTGTTGAGTGTAATTATAAAAAAGTGGTAAAAACTAATTTATGTGTTTATTTTATCAATATTATATTTGCTTTTATCACTGGCATTTGTTTTTTTTCTGTGAGAGACATTAATTTTTAATATTAATAAATACATCTAAACACTCCACTCTCATGTTGGTTTACGCCCGAGCGTTCCGTAAGAGGGATAGTAATAATCTCATAAACATAACTGCACTCTACTCCAGAGTAGGAATAGGTTTCACTGGAATATTAAAAATAATGAACACTAAGGACGGGTTGTGTCGGAGAATTTGAACAATTCATCAAATTTCAACGTTCATTTTCAGGTTCTGTGAAAGATTTTTTCAAGTTCTGTTTTTATTTCAGATCTGTCAAGCAACTAGCCTATAATGATATAATAACAGAATTTGAATAGAACTTTCACAGAACCTGTAAATGAACGTTGAAATTTGATGAATTGTTCAAATTCTCCGAAACAACCCGTCCTAAAAGCATGAAAAAATATTGGATAATGTTTTGGAGTTTGATTTTAATTTATTTTTTGATTAATTATTATCGCTTTGAAATAAGCTTTCAGATAACATATTTTTTAAACCCCTTTGTTTTCTGTCCCGATTTTATAAGTGAAAACAGGAATAGAATATTTGCTTCCTTCAATAAGATTAAAACGCTAAATTTTTATAATTCTACAAAAGGTTTGGAGTTCAAGAGCCGCAAAGATGGTGTACTACAAGAAAAGGGTTGGGAATGAAAGGGTTGGGAAGGAGGGTTGGAAAATTATATCATCAAAGTTATGTATAGTCGGAAAAGAACATTTTCAACAGATGAGTTATACAAAGAATCTAAAATATTCTGTCTCCGTAAACTATTTATTTTGCAAACTATGAAATACATCTTTAAAAACAAAAATAAATTCGAAATAAATGAAAACAGAACCAACATTAGAAATAATAATGTATTTTATACCCCCCAAACGAACACAAAACAAATGCAAACACACTGCAGTTTCATTGGACCTCGTACTTTCAATCTTTTACCGAAAAATATTCAAGTGATTACTAAACTTCCTCAATATTTAAAAGAATTAAAATTATGGCTTTTCGATACAGCAGTTGAAACTTTTTTTTTATTTTATTTGTATCAATTTATGTTTCTCATAATATATTCACCATATATTACACTAAACACTTACAACTTCACTATACACTATTATAAACACTTTTTATACAAACCGCTTAGACAAAATGTAATCTTGTTTTTAATATAATTATTGTTTATTTCTAGGTACAGTAAAATAATAACTTAAATATATTACCCACGCACAGGCTGCGCCTTAGTGAGTTCCCATTATTCGTATTGATTTATTTAATATTGAATGTAATTATTGTAAAAATTGGGAAAAATAAATGAATTAAAAAAAAAAAAAAAAAAAATGGTCTTGAATATCAAACGTGGTAACTAAATAGGTAGCCCTACTTTAAGCCACGCCTTGATTGTAGGTTCTAACTCAGGCGATACTGACAGGTTACTTGTAGGTTACTCTTTCCTGTTACCTATAGGTTACTCTTGCAGGTTACTCTTTCCTAGTTACTTGTTTGGAGATTTATAATTGAACATAAGTAACAATTTCGGTAATCAAACATTGTTGAAGTGAAACTTCTTTACGCGCGTTATGCATTTTCGAGGACCGGAGTAAAACCGACTCATGACCGTCACGAAAAACCGTGATCATTTCGCTAAAGGAGCCTAGCTAATATTATATACCTAATTTTGGTCACTCTCCAAACTCAGCTTCGCCGTCTAGAGGCAGAGGGCCGACTCTCGTCGTGAAGAACCGAGGTTCGATCCCCGCTTTAACTATTTTTTTTTCTTTTTATGATTTTTTTAATACGAGGAAAAGTGATAAAATGCTCTCGTGCTGCGACTTTTAGATATTTTGACTATATGATAGTTTGGTCGAAATATAGCTTACAAATCGAGCCGGTACAGTCGCTCGGTATTTTGATTAATAATTTTTATTTTTAATCATTAAAATTACTAACCAAGGCCGATAACGCGACTAATTACCCTCGCAGACGTGCGTGACAAGTTTTTTTTAATAAAAAACACAGCCGTAAATTAGTTTTTCAAAATATAGAAATGTTTTCCAAATTCAGACTCCATACGGGTATGAGACTGTTAAAACACGATAGATCTTTTTCAAAACGGACAAGTATTCGGAAATATTTTGAAAAACGACAGATATGACTTCACACTGCCGATATATCTTCGATTCGACCCTATATAAAGCGTTAACGAGACGTTATGTGATAAGAGTACACGTTGTATACGCGGTTCTCGTCGCGCGAGATACCTCTCCTCGCGGTCTAGAGGCAGAGCGTTCGACACTCGTTATGCAGGACCCGGGTTCGAATCCCATATTTTTATAAATTTTAATTTTTTTATCACATGCTACTTATAAATATGTCAATATTAGGAATTTAGTTAAACGTTCATTTATTAACAACACGCCTATAAATAAATTTATGCTTTTTAAAACTATAATGTACAGCATTCTGAATAGTAATAATATGAAATGAAAAGAGGGAGAGAAGAATACTAAAAGTTTCACTTCCGTCGTGCGTAGGCTTGCCACACAGTGTATTTTTTTTATTTTCAACATCACTTTTCAATGGTCCGCTAAACTTTACCTACCAAATTGAACTATTTATTTACCTACCTACCAAACTTGAATAACTATGTAACAATTGGAAAAATATTTCAAAAATTTTCTATTGTCAATTTAAATTTAAAATAAGGTTTATTATATATCGTATAAGAATTCTGGTGTAAATAATATAATATTTAACAAAACGGTTAAATGGGAGCACAGTACTAAAACAAGTATCCCTCAAACTTTGTGCATACCACGTGCCGTACGTAAAGTGCACACTTCTCAAAATTCTTTCAGTGAGAGCAATTCTGTGGTACAAAATTATATTTCAGCACATAAATAACCCCTTATATATAAACAGGCTAGAACACAATCATAATACTCGTTTTAACTTTAATGAAGGACTTATTGTACCTAAGCATACAAATAAATATAGACAATGAACGTTAGACTATGTATATGATTCCCAGTTGTTTTTATATGTTACCTGCTGAAATTAAAAACTGTTCCCAAAACAAACAATTGGTGAACTTACTGAAGACTTGGCTTACTGAAAGAATTCAATGTGTATTAGCTAAAAATGATATATTATTCTTAAGACTTTTAAAATTGTTATTTATATTTTTCATAGTTTTCTTTTGTGAAAAAAATATATTTTTTTTTTATACATATAATTGTAAAAATGTAACTGTAAACTCACTATAATAAGATTTATAATGTAAAGAACCTGTTAGATAAACTGCTAAAAAGCAGTTTATCGGGACTTTTTTGACTTATATCTGTAAAGTGTGTAAAATATAATAATTAAAAATAATAATTTTCTCTCTGCAAATCCGTTGCTTTACAGAAGCTAACAAAACTTTAAAAATTCTACCTATTAACGGAGACAGAGTTTTCAGTATCGATTTTCAGCATTTGTTAGACGATGGAGTTTAGCGAAACGGAAGATATTTAAAAATACGCATTGTTTTTAGCTCACAAATCATTCAGAATTATTTTCACAAAACTAGGTAGATAAATGTTGAGGGTTGGGTTTCATACTTGGATATTTTTTTTAAATCTATGAACAACTAATTGGGATGCTTATTTTCCGGTTACTTGTTCTTTCAAAAATCCTGTTTGACAGCGAGTGAAAAAAAATGTTTGAAAGGCATTTTCTAATTAATTTTAATTTAAACTACCCTATTATTACGTAAAGCGAACAATGTAATTTGCTTTGATAAATGGTTTAATGATGTTTTTTTATTTTATTTCGTATTACCTGTTGATACAAAATTTACTGTTTGAGTCGATTGAATTGAGGACAAAAAATAATAGAATATTTAAATATCATATTTTTTTCTGGATGAAGCATTTTGTGTGTCAAAATAACAAAAGGCGTTGTAAAATGAGATGATTGATTATTTTTCGGAATATTTTTTATTGAGTAAAACCTCAAATTGTAATATTTAAATATTGAAGACAATATTAGTGATTCTTAAACGAAAATCTGAAACAGAAAAATCAGAAAAAGAAACGGTCACATCTCTCATCCATTAGCGCAGTTGGTAGAGCATTGTCCCGGAAAGACAAGGGTCCTGGGTTCGAGTCCCAGATGTGACCGTTTCTTTTTCTGATTTTTCTGTTTCAGATTTTCGTTTAAGAATCACTAATATTGTCTTCAATATTTGAGATGATTGACTTTCGATAAAGAAAATTCTCAAAATAAAAATAACCGTCTTTGAAAATTAATAGTATGTAGATTTGATAGGGCGTTAAAAATTAAAAGAAAAAAAATATAAGAAATGAGTAGAAGCCTAAAATGTAATTGAGCATACTATAAGATTGAGTATGCCCTAAATATAATGACTGTGTTGGGCTGTCCGTGTTGCATGAATACCGTGAGCTAAAAGTGAAATGACCAAAATTTCGTAAAATTGTACTAGCTATAGAAAAATAAATCTCCAATATCGTGATTTTATGGATTATGAGTTAGGATCAATATAAGATTACACAATTGATAAGCCAGAGAAAGACTGATGAAAGACAAAGCAGAGGAAAACGCCGTACGGTTTTTTTTTTAATATATGACTTGAACCGTTGTAGTCATGGGGTGTAGCTTGCAGCGTGAAGATTGCACTCATTATAACTAACTTTGAAAAGAGAGGGAACCAGAAAAAAAAAGACCCCAGGGAAATATCCTTAAGGAAACTGAGGAAGAGGTTAATTGTGTGGGAGAAGATGAGAAGTGACGAATGGTGAAATACAGTGCTGTTAGAAAGCACAAGTGGAAAAGACCAACATCTGCCATAGCAAGTAACGATCTTTCATTGACCAATATTGGTACAATTCAACAGGTTTTATGAAATCGTACAATATCGCATTCGGAATTTATAGCTTTCTCTGGACCCGGCAGCCATTTGAATCCATTATTATTTACGTAGATAAACAAGAAAAGTAGCCTAACAAAGCAGAGCTAACCATGTTGTCAATCTGTTGGCAATGGAAGTTTCCTTTACAATATGAGAACGTCTAGAACACCGTTAAAAAATTCTTAAGCCACAAGTACAAATTTATATAAAATTATATAACAGACATGAATCGTTTCGTTGGACTTATACCAGAACTGTAGTGAAATATACTGCGAATGATGGTTTTTATGGCTTAAATTGCATACCAACAAAAAAACTCTTTACCGCCCATAGATATTACATGGAAAATAAATATCAAAAGTTTTCGTACAAACATCATAATTTATTTCTGATTCAATTTAAATTTAACCTTGTAATTGCTTCAGAATTGCATTATTTTATGATGTTGATGAAGGGTTACGGACGGGTAAAACAAGACTGGAGTTCTATTACACTTGTTTCAAATTTCAAAGCATGCCAAACTCACTGATTGATTTAATATATTTTTAAAAACGTTGATGCTAACGTCAACCATCAAAACAAAGCAGATTTTTCAGCAAAAACCCTAGAACGGTGAGTTTTACTGAGCTTGTTCCTGTTACGAATATCTGTTTCGGTGCACGTGTACATTGAAAATTTCTTTTGAGATTACCAAAACAAACCAGTGTTTTTATTGACGTTTTATTCAAAAATACTTGGTTATTTCTGTTCACCAATAAAATAACTATATTACTGTCGCTCAAAAAGTAAAAAAAAATTCATACGAAGTTGATCTAGAACCTGATCTAGCTTAAAATCGATATGCTGGTAAATCTGATAAGAGGAATATCGTATGAGATGTGGCATTTTGCTGAGTGTTAATGGTTATTTTATAGAAATTCATGTCATTGTCTTTTATATATTTTTATAAATGTGATATAATCCACTTTTTGATGTGTTTACACAATCACGGATTACAATGAGTAATAAAAAAACAGTTTGGGATAGAATATTATGCAAGCAAAAAGGGTTGTGAAAAATATTTTTTCAGGTCAAAATGTCCCTTATAAAATTTCCCATTAAAACCTACCACACAAAGAATCAGAAGGTTGAAAGGTAATTTCATGGCGTTCCACTCATGGATAACCAGGTTTTTAAAATATCAGTTGTATCTAAGTATGTATGTAGTGCGCACCATCTTTAGGTCGGGTCGAATTGTCCCTTTTGCTTGTAGCCTACCGAACGTACTAAGAAACAAAGGATTGAAAGATCTACTGACCGCGGAATGTACTTTCGTGACGTTGTACCTATGAATAACCAGTTTTTTAGAAGATCTGTCGTTTTTTAGTACGTGCGTTGTACATTGTGCATATTTAGTCTGGACCGTTCCGCCTTTCCATTAGATACAAGAAAAGAATAATAGATTAGTCGGCTTGATTTTACTACTTTATTCAGGACTGAAGGTCGTACCAGTTTTGTGTTGTAATTTCTTACGGTTAACTCAACACAGTGACAATTCAACACACCTTTAAAAAGTGATATAAAGTCATTAGAAATGAAAAATTAAACCTAACCTAACCTAACCTACTTAACCCAGTTAATAATGTTTTTGTTTCATTACTTTCCATGACCTTATATAACTTTTTAAAGATGTGATGAATTATAATTTTGATGATTTATCCGGTCACCCTTAATACATATTTATAATGTAGAATTCGAGAGATAAAAAATGTACAGGGTGCATCCAAACAGACAGTGCTATTTTTAAGGGTCGATACATCCTGTATGGTGAGGGTAAGAACCTGGGAAGGATCTCATAGTTTTGGGAGGGTCGTGACGTTTTTTATTCTTTACTAGAGTTTGGTCCGGACAACAGAGCTTCTCCGTCTGCACGTTTCCTGAAAATGGCCGTTCTTTCGTCGCCACCCAGCGGATCTTCCAGCTGCAATTCGCAACTTCTTCCTGCAGGGCTATCTGAAGGAAAATATTTTAAAACATCGGCGTCACGACTTGGATGAACTCAGTGATTGAATTCGGGAGGAAATCGCTGCTATACCCGTCGAGATGTGCTAAAATACGGCCGAAAACAGAAATCGTCTTCACCATTCCATCGTTGCTGGGGGCTATCATCTTTCTGGTGTCATCTTCAAGACTTGGTGCATAAAACGGCACGATGTATATAATAATACAAAATTAACCCCGCTTTCGTAAGTTGGACCGTTTTTTTTTAATAACCCTTCAAAACTTCACAAGGTATTTCATTAAAATACATTTTCAGACAGTACATTAAATTTTGTTTCTGAAGAATACACATATGTTTTTTTGTAAAACGATTGAAAAATCAACCAAGCAAAACGCGTCTGACATCATTGGTCGCAGCGCTTTTGCGGGGCATTGTGGAGAGATCTACTACTATTATTGTGACGACGTCTGGTACAAAAGGTATTAGTGGTGCTTTTACCACTTCAAATCAGGTTGTTTTCACGAGGTGACAAAACACTAAACTTCCAAAATGGAAACCTTAACCATCTTACGAATTAGATGCTTACAAGCCTATCCAACGTTGGTGTGGTAAAGCCGGCCTCGAGCCTGGTTTATGACCATTTTAAACAAATAAACTCTATGGTAATAAGTCATGTTTTCCACTGTTCTGATCTTAAGCGCCGCGTTAATATTTACAACACGTTTTTTAGTAAAGCTGTATGAATGGAAATCAGTACTTTGTTCAAACATTATAACAGAATGAATGGAGCAATCCTTATATACTTCATACTAAAATATCTGGAAATGTTATATACTCGACATTAGAGATTTCACAACCAGCGGTTTAATTCCGAATGTAAACTAAACAGCAATTTTGACCGCCATTAAAGCAATAAAATCTGCTTGTATAGAATATTTTCACGAACTTGAATTCGGCGCGGCACCAACATCTTTATGGCGCGTTCAGAGGAAACAACAATGCCAAAGTTTAATGGGATTAAACGAAACTCCGGCAGGCAAGGTGAATTCATACAACAAATAAATTATCTAATCTATAATATTTTAAATTCTAATTTCTTGTCGCGTACCTTTTGCCTACCATTTATCAACGATTATACATAAGCATAATAGTATTGGTTGGTCCATTATGTTGACTTAAAGGAAAATAAGATTTTATTTCAAATTTTAGGCTTTATCAGCGTAATATTTATAATGTTGCCTCAATAATAATTTTTTTTTTTGATGTCTCACAAATTTTGTTTTATACTTATTTAGATAATCCGATCACTGACTTTTGAAACTAATTTCCTAAACAACAACAAGCAACTTAGTAAAATGATTACAATCTGAAAAAAAAACATTATATGAGATTTAAAAAATAATAATGTCAATTTTTTTTTTAGTAAAGCCGCAAGAGAGTCCTAACTACTTCCGACCGTCTGGAGCCAGTGAGACTATTGCATACTTCATGGGTTATGTTGAATGGCTGAAATTAGTGGGGGGTAGGGCAAGGAGATGGGGTAGAATGAGATGGGAAAGTATCTGGCTATTCAGATCTGGTCACCAAACACGGCCAAAGCCATTTCAAGCAACGTTTCAAATTAGAATAGTGGTCTTACACCAGGGCGATACAAAGAGTAGGTATCTTCCACCCTGGAACGTGCCGCAAGTATACTATGCATTATTTTAAATCAATAAATTGTGAAATAACACAAATTCACCCAACAAAATCAACTTTTGCATAATCTATCCGATACACTGCTATTTACAACATCACAATGCAATGTTGCTTGCGGTCAAAGGATTAATATTGTTTACCCATACCGGGTCTAATCAGCCATTGAAATAATCAGCTTTGTTATTTTATGGTTAAAAATTAACCTCAAGAAATAAATCTATGACTCAAGCTTTAAGGTTAAAGGTGAAATGGATTCGCTATTTACAGCACCCTTTGATATGTCAGGTCATTCTTGTTATTATTGCTTAATACCAAGTGTGATGTTAAAGATTGAGTCACTGATTTCTACGGTAAACAAACATTATTTCATTACCCATCATTATCATTTTCAGTAGACGTAGTTTTATTAGCTTTGGGGGACTGGCCATCTGAAGTATTTTGACATTTCAGTGGTGTATTATTTCATTGATATTTATTTAATTCGTTCAGTGGTTCGCCCCGTAGCGCGACGGGATCTCACCGAGGTGTTGTTGTCGCGGGGTCAATATTTTGTTAGCTAAGTCCTCCATAATTTTTTGCTTATGATGATGGTAGTAGAAGAAAAACATTTTTTCAGGCAATTCGTTACATGCAAAATAGAAATAACTCAGTTTAACGAATGGTTGAATTTAATTTAATTAAGTTTAATTCAGTTGGATTGGAAAATAATGAATGTACTCCTTGATATTATATTCTCCTTCCTAACCTTCTACTTCCCCTTCTCCTAGTCCACCATACTCTTTTTAACCTTAAATGTACCCAATCGGTCCCATTTGATCGGACAAATGGCACTCTTCTTAAACATAAATTATATCTTCGTATTCCAATTTATAGGGTAGGTACTAACGATTCACAGATTTGTCAACAAAATTCATTTTCTTCAAACACATCTAACTTGCACTTAGGTACCATTAAGTTGGCAGGATGCAAACACTATCGTAATGGATAATATTAAATCCTTCCCGTTCAGAATTCATGTCCAGTCCACTCTAGTCGGATGACCCTTACACTACTCATGGTGAGGGCCTGAGGGCTCAAGAGGCTTGTTTATTTATAGCCCTTGTGTCTTCACCTTTAAAGGTATCAAAAATGCAAGTCTCTGATGTCCAACGAATCCAATACTCAAAAACTAACTACAAAAACTAACACAAACCGGTCTGCAGCCGTTTGGGTCCCACATAGGCGTAGTGTGTTCAATTCCTCGACTGGCTAAGTCCTCCATCACAACACAAGCAACATTTTCAGCTTACTGTGGCGGTAGTAGGAGATTTTCAAATATTGTCAGGTTATTCGTAACCCGAGAATGTTTGTCTATCTTTAAAAAAAAACAACAACATTCGCTTTTCAGAAGAACATGCACAAAATAACATTTTTTCAGACGCGGATATCTTCCATTTATCCTCATAAGAATTTAATTTAAAATTACAATAGAACAGTTTCTGATAGAAGAAAAAGTAAATATGTATATTTGTTTATAATTTCATGCCCAGCTGGGCTTTCACATGTAATTTTTTTTTTTTACAAAGAACATCTAAATAAACACAAAAAAAATCAAAAAAACAAAATCAATTCAAAATCAAAAAGAAAATAGAAGACAAAATAAAACACAACCTCTAAAACAAAAACAATGTCAAAAACGAAATAAAGTGGACACTAGACACTTCACCATGCGAGATAAACACAGCTACGTGGTTTCTATGGTTAAATTATATTAAATTTAATGTTCTTCTTTCTGAAATAAATTTGGTAATGACTTTTTATATTTGGTGACTGATGTGTTGAAGAACAACATTTTTATAGTCACTACCCAAATTTTGTATACGGCGAACGGGGGAATAGAATTGAGATTCTGTGTTGGAGTTATCACAATAGAACGGTAGATCAGAGATGTGCTTTATTTCAAATAAATCCATTTCAAAAGGAAATGCAAAATGCAAAATGGGTATTTTGCATTTTGCATTTTAAATGCTTTTCTAAAAACCATTTTGCAATTTGCATTTTAAATGCTTTTCTCAATGCATTTTCCATTTTAAATGCTTTTTTGCAACATTCTTCCTACTATCTCCACTCATCTTTTTTTCATAAGCGCCAAATATCAGTCAGTCCTCAACCTCGCTATGAGAGATAATTTACATTTGTCAATTGAGTGATACCATTACAAAAAATACTGATTCAAATACTGAACATGGCCATGACGCTGTAATATTAAATGTTAGATAGCAGTTTCTATGTTTTTACGTTGGCAACATTAGTCCAGCGCAAATTTTTTGTGGTTTCATAATCTGTAGTCGTGGTGTTTTTGGATTTACCATCATGTAATATGTTTGTTCTACATTGATGTCGATTATTAACCCTACGTCGGGCGCAGCCGGCCTCAGAGGCCAACAAAAGACTTTTTTTCCCTCTCCAATTCTCAAAGGCGGCCCCCCGCCCTTCCCTCATTTTACTCGCCTAACTTTAGGAACCTTACACGGCGCCCGTCTTCAGTCAGTCGTCGGTCTTTACGCAGCTCACTTACACCTTACACTCAGCTTCACAGGCTGCCTGCGCCCGATTGCATCACAATTTTGAAGGTGACTTTTTTCAGGATATTTTTATTTGCAGTTGTTCATTATACTCAATTATGCCTGTTCTGTATAAAGTTTATCAGTATCTTGAGAAATAAGTTCTGTATTGGACCCTGGCCTTTCAGGCAGAGTGCGCCCGATTGAATTATAATTTCAGTTTTAGGCATTTTATATACATATGTTTCTGCCGAAATGGCTAGAAAAGATGATCTCTCTCAACGCAATGATGCTGATGATATGGTGACGTTTCTTCTCGATGATGATGCTTCGGAAGATCCAGCTTTGGTTGAAGATTTAGGCGAAGAGAGCGACATCGGACAACTAGCTCGGCGAAGTCTGAATACAAGTGGAATGCCGATTCAGTTGCAAACTCGCTTCCAATAAAACACATCCCCTACAACACCTCAAAAAAGGCAAAAGTGTGGAATATGCGTGTTTGAATCAGGATTTAGGAGGATGACGAAATACGAATGTTTAGGTTTTCATCAACCGATCTGTTTACTCCACGTAAACGCGCTGTACCAAACTTGTTTTTCGGCTGCTGATTTGGGAACCTCATCGTCCGTATCTACCTACCTCACCTTTAAATTTTTATTACTTTAAAACTTTTATTTTGTTAGTTAATTTTGAACACTGTTTTTGGAAAATTGTTTATTTTAGTTTATGGTTGGTAATGTTAAATATACTGGTTATTTTGTGTTATATTTGGTTTAATTTCTTTCTATAGATCCTAGTAAAGACTACCTACCTACCGACGATAAGTATTTTGTATTAGAATTAATATAGTGGAAGGTGGGGGCTAAAAATATATTGGTGGCCTCTCAGGCCGTGTGCGCCCGATTTCGGTTCGCCCATAGGTGTGCCTGACGGAGGGTTAAATGACAAAATTGTTTAAAAATTCTATAATTATTTTAATTGTTTGACCTGAGAAACCATTTTGCATTTTCAATGCATTTTGAAAATAGGTATTTTGCATTTTGCATTTGAAATGCTTTTCTAAAAACCATTTTGCATTTTGCATTTTCAAATGGAAAAATTTTGACCCATTTCCATTTTGCATTTCAAATGGTTTTGGGTACCCATTTTGCACATCTCTGCGGTAGATAATGCCTCGATGTTGGTTTGCGAGGTATATGTAAAGAAATCAAGTATAATAGTTCAGGGCTGTCAATTATTGAATTTATAATTTTATATAAACATGTTAGGTCATTAACTATTCTACATTCAGATAATTTTAATAAATTGAATTGACTTATTAGATAATCATAGTTGACACATTCCCTTGTAATACCCATTCTGAAATAAATAATTCTTAAGAATTTATTTAGAATTCTTTCTATCGCGATTTGATACCTAACCAATGACGTATACAATTTTTTATAGGTTTGGTCAAAGTTTACACCTAAATCATTCACCTCGGTTACAGCGATTAGAACTACATTATTGATCGAGTAATCATAAATAATTGGATTTTTTACTCTATGAAATCTCATAATTACACATTTGCTTATATTAAGTTGTAGATAGTTCTCTTGGCACAAAACAAATAGTTTAAGCAAGCTATTTGACAATTTTTGACAGTCATTCATATTTCTTATAGCTTTATATATTTTCATATCGTCCGCAAACATTGAAACTTCGACATCGTTGAAGATAGTGAGCACATCGTTCACAAATATCAAAAATAAAATTTGTCCTAAATGTGACCTTTGAGGGTCACCGCTGGTAGCACTAAATTTATAAGAAATAAAGCCATCAATTTTAACGGCCAATTGCCTGTTACTTAAATAACTGTTACACCACATGAATTAATACCCTGCTATTCAAGGTTAATAGTAATTATGAGCTCTCTACCCCTGCTGTGTATTAAAGATCTCCTAGTCTTTTTTTTTACTTTCTAATTTTTATTTTTAACATTTTTTTCTATTTTGTTTGTGTTTATCCATTTTTTAACTATTTTATTGAGTATAATGTATTTTGATTCAAAAAAACTTACGTTTTAATTCATGTTTCGATCTTTTAGTATTTCTTAAAAACTAGATCATTAGATAATTTTATGTTTATTTTTTTTATTTCACAAAATATATGTCGGTTTTTCATTTTATTATTGAAATTGTCAATATTGTTTTGAAAAAATATATTATCAGAACCGTTACTGGTATGCAACCAAGTAAACATACAATAGTCTTAAATGTGTATACAACTTTCCAAAAAAAAACATATTTAACTTTTGTAATGTATAAACTGAGAGGTGATATTACTCAGAATAAGTTGAAAGAGGGGTGAGAAAAACTAGAAAATGCTTTGTACATAAAGCTTAGTTAGGAGGAGCAAGAATATGTTAGAATAAGCAAAAATATGTACGAATTAGGACAAAAAAAAGAAAATCATCGCTTAAAATCTCTCCCATGATCATCGTCCATCTAACGTTTCTAAAATAATTCTAGGTTGCTTTGTTCACAGGCTGATGATAATCAAACCTTCTTTCCATCTCAGAGACATAAAATATCCTTGGCGGCCTAGTTTATCGGTCGCACATTCGCATTGTGAAGGTAAAGTTGCAACGTAGTGCGTTGTGTGGGAGTCAGTAAGCTTCCGTCACTTTACTGCACGAGGGAAATATTGGCACTCTATCACTGCGGTACTCTTCACTGTGCAGCTATTCAAACATTGATTCTTTCACCAACACAGTGAGAACATGGAAGAAATAAAGATTCTTATTCGTTTGAACATGAACATACGGACTACATACTGGAAGAAAAGATATTAGCACTCTAAAACAATTTAGAGCTTCTTTACACTGTAAAATAAATCTCATGTTCCGTGGCGTGGCCGGGATACTCTGCTCCCATTCCATTGAATGTTTAATGATTTGAAACGCTATTGACGATTTCCCTTTATTACACGCTTTCCCGACCATCGAATTAAAGGAAACGGAATGATTTATGGGAAGATTAAATCATACTTCGATATTATTTTTTCACGTCAAGCTTTTTTTTAAACTATTCTATTTCTTATAGCATCTCTCAGAATCCAACGACTCAAAAGAGAAGTTTTTAAAAATTTGTGGATTTGTTGTTGTAGTTGAAATGTGTGTGTGTTTTTTAACACAATTTCTTAATGATTTATCGTTATATATAAATAATTGGTGATCTCTTAGTTCCACTGGCTCCGGGCAGTTGGGACTATGGTTGATTTTGAATTAACAAACACGTTTTGTTTATTAATGGTCTATCGACAAATAAATAAATTTTCTGGATTTCCATGCAAGGAAGAAACACTGGAGCGCCAAGACATTTACGATAAAATGCTTTGAGCGCTGGAGATTTTCGTACATTTGGTTTTGACTTCTTCCGCGTTCTATAAAAAAACACATTTCCGAATATTGATGAATTTAAAAAAATTAATTGATGTACAATACATTACAGATTTTATGAAAAAAAGGAAATTTTTATTCCTTAATTTTTATATTACAACAAGACAGCATTTGAAAATGTTGGGATTTATTTTAAGGTTATCTAGTGATTTCAATAATGTCAATACCTTAAAAAAATTATATGTGTCGCTATTAAGGAGTCACATAGAATACAATTCCACGGTTTCGTCCCCAAATTATGAGGTTCATTCGCATGCGATTGAAAGAATCCAAAATATTTTTTTATAATATGTAAATTTTAAAATGGCCATTCCTAGAGAATGCCTAAATTACGATAACGTATTTTGTTCATTAAATTTAATAAAATTATCTGATCGTAGAATCATTTTCGATTTAACCTGTTTGTATAAAATCATTAATTCAATGTTTGATACCCCTGATTTACTGCATGTAATCTCTTTTCATACTCCAAGCAGGTCAGTTACAAGACAGTACTTACCATATTATTTTAGCAATTCTACATCAACGTCCTAATATTACACTCCTATGCGACGGATTCAACAGCTAGGAAACAAATACTCCAATATTGTTGATATATTTAGTACATCAATTTCAATATATTAGCATACCTTATTGAAGTGTTTTTCATCAAGTAAGGGAATATTTTGATAAAGCTTTTTAAATTGACTAAAACATTAACAGTATTTTGCCGGCTGAAAGAAGAAAATTATTATGGACATTTTATATTTTGTACCTACATATTGTATGGATCAAATTCAATAATATAATATATTTATTTTTGTGCAAGTGTTGTAAACAGTCGTTTCCTGCGCTATTTACAAGTATAATTTCGTAAATATTGTTATATGTATATGTAAAAGCCTTAATATGCGTAAAATAAATTAATAAATATATTTAAAAAATGTTTCGAAAATGAAAAATCCCTTTTTATTAGAGAACTGTATGTATATGGGAAACATTTATTAAAAAATAGGGATATGTTTTCCTGTGCAAAATGGTTTTCTCAGTGAATATCGAAGTAAAGAAGTTGCGGGAATTTTTTAAATTTATCTTAAATGTTTTTAATGTACGAGTATCACTTCAAATTGGCTACATTTTGGCCAGTATATATTGTTCAAAATATTGCCAAATAATCTCAAAATAAGTTGTTAGATAAGACTGCATTCATGATTTAATACTTCTCGAAGATAAATGTACCAAGACAGAAATCTTTGCTAGTAGTTAATATAGTGAAATGATCTACCAATAAAATATCATGATAAAATCACAACGACTTAGGTAACGCTAAGTAAAAAGGTGCGGCACATGTCACTAAAAAAAAATATACTTTAAAATCATAAATATTATTTGAAGAATACAAAACCGTACTTTTACAGTAGTAATTGTAATTTGGTACTTTGCACCATTCAAATATTTACGCATTGTTATTAGTTATTAGTTACCCATATCCTGCGTTAATCAAGCATTCCCAAGACCACAAATCATAGAGAACATCGATCACGCGGCAATACAGTGTACAACGTGCCTTAGTCACGTGTAGGGGAGGCGGGAAGACGCTGAACCGGGGGACTGCACTTCAGTTCTGAGAGCCAGAATAACAGGAGCGAGCAGTCGCGAGACGAGCAATTGTTGATTGAGGTACTAGTATATACTGAATCATTTGGCGGGTTGGAAATTTCAGTTTCATAGCAGCTGACCGGACATCAGAAGGCACGGGATCAATTCCCGTTGGCGGCATTTATTTTTACTCGGGAGATATTTTCAATTTGTATTGATATTTCAAGCGACTAATTATTGCTTAAAATTATTTTTTTATCCTTTATGCTATGCATAACATCTTGTCTTATGAAAACATTAGTTTATCGTTAAAAAATAATAATAATAAAATAATATTATTTTAACAACAACAAACATGTCGCCAACTATCGCAGCACATTTGCAAGATTCTAATATTCAATTCTAGTGCTGGAAAGAGTGTTAAGCGTATCGTCGGTCGACCGACGAAGTAGGGTCGACGAGTTGGACCGATGTTCCCCGTACTCAGCTCGTAGATAATTGCTTGGCACTAAAACTTTTCAATCATCTCTTCAATCGCGTCTTGCCTAATAAAATCCATAAAAAAAACATTTTCCCACTAACAATACTCAGATGAATATATTTTGCACTGTGTCAATCCATTGCCACTTATGGAATATTAGCTTGGGAAAGCGCTACAAACACAACAATCGACCCAATTCAAAAAGTTCAAAAGGCATTAATAAAACTCATACTGCCAGTACCATTCTACACACACTCAATCAAAATCTTCAGAACACTAGACGTCATGTCAATAAGACAACTTTACGCCAAAACTGCTCTCCTTCACCTCATCCATAATAATCTTCATATTACAAATCAACCAAAAGCTATAATAAAACCCAGGTCCTCAACAAATAAAACACTGAACATTCCGATGACATACGGACAAAGACACTTTCAATACTACGCAACAAAACTTTTTAACAGTATGCCATTACTTTGATACAGTTACTGACTGCAAATATATCTACAATTTTTCTCAAAAAACATATCGTAGCCTTGATAAAAAATCAAGATATTCACTTTATTCAAAAGATTATAATTCCAAACCAAACATAACCAAAATATAAAAAGTAAAATTAAATATTACATACGTTTTTCAAGAATTATCCAAAAATACATACACTCACTTTTTTTCAGCCAATCCTACAAAATTATTCATTTTAAAAAGGCGGTTTTTCAACAATCGATACTTTCCCGTCGAGCGATAAGCCGACAATAGGCTAAACTGGGCCCAAGTAATAAACCATATTTTACAGTTGTGGTAATCATACTTCGTAAAATGGCTCTAGGTTATTCTGAAAATTTTTAATTCTTAAAATATTGCCGACATAAGAAATTTAGGCAGTTACATACGATTATTGAAAGCACCGTTCATTTTAATCCCTTTGCCTTTGATTTCCGATAAAGTTGGAGTCATTGCTAATGTCAGTTTTTCTTTTATTTCAATTATCATTATTCTACCCTGGACTACTGGGTGGACTCTTTTTCATATCCGCTTTATCAAATAACCTAGCAAATATGTATACCTACGTCGAGCTGTCAAAAAAATAAATATTTTTGAATTCAAAAATATTTATTTGTTATAATTATGTTTCAACATATTATCGATGAAAATTATTTTGAGTCCCTTGAAAGTATTGACGACCTAGATAAGATACGGATTAGAGTCATTATTGTAATCAAGACAAAAGTGAAATTGTGGCGAAATACTTTTTAATGAAGTTGTGATTATACCCAAAAATATGTTTAATACTTATTTATAGAGGTTTTTAAACACTAAAAATGGATTACTAGCACAAATTTTCAAAAAATTTTGTAAGTTGTGTTTACTAAAAAAAAAAAAAAAAAGTTTAAAATTGTGTTCTCTATATATATTTATAATGGAATTCCACCACGAAATAACAGTTTCAAATATTAAAATATTTAAAACAATTGTATTTAAAAACACCCACGAGAAAAAAACATTAGGTACTGCTACGATTGGAATCAAACTTGTGTTGAACAGAGATATCGAAATAACACACAGACATTAAAGAATGGACAGAAAAAATCCTTAATTTATTTCCACAATTTAAAAAGAAAAGCGGCATCAATCGACGGATTCAAAGTTATGCGAATAAATCCATGAAAGAATTAAGCACCCGCAAAGAATGATCATGCTATACATGAAAGAGATTATTTTATATTCGTCGCTTTAAAAATGGAACTCTGATATGAAATAATCTTCTTATAATATTCTTTGCTTTAATACGTTACGTTATACGCAGATGGCAAATGGGCGGATTAAGGTGAGATTTATAATCCTATAAGTGAAGGTAGGAGTTACCAGCTCGAAGATAGGTATGTACGTTATATTTAAAGGGAGGGTGCATTTTCATCTCGACGCGTCACAGATGCGGGAAAAAATGGAGGCAGCATCTTGAATTTACGCGAGTGCCATGGGAGTCGTGGACGTGGAATACGGAACCGAATGAACTTAATTGATATTCGTAGAGTTGCTGCTAAGCTAGTATATATTCAATCTCCCCATCCTTACTCTCGATTTACCTCACTTTACAATATAATGTGAGAATCATGGTTCCACTGACACTGAAGGTTAGTTCACTACTCTTAATTGGTAATCACAAAACACGTGTAGAGAAAAAATAACAATTAACAGGTTGGGAGTCGTGGACGTGGAATACGGAACCGAATGAACTTAATTGATATTCGTAGAGTTGCTGCTAAGCTAGTATATATTCAATCTCCCCATCCTTACTCTCGATTTACCTCACTTTACAATATAATGTGAGAATCATGGTTCCACTGACACTGAAGGTTAGTTCACTACTCTTAATTGGTAATCACAAAACACGTGTAGAGAAAAAATAACAATTAACAGGTTGGGAGTCGTGGACGTGGAATACGGAACCGAATGAACTTAATTGATATTCGTAGAGTTGCTGCTAAGCTAGTATATATTCAATCTCCCCATCCTTACTCTCGATTTACCTCACTTTACAATATAATGTGAGAATCATGGTTCCACTGACACTGAAGGTTAGTTCACTACTCTTAATTGGTAATCACAAAACACGTGTAGAGAAAAAATAACAATTAACAGGTTGGGAGTCGTGGACGTGGAATACGGAACCGAATGAACTTAATTGATATTCGTAGAGTTGCTGCTAAGCTAGTATATATTCAATCTCCCCATCCTTACTCTCGATTTACCCCACTTTACAATATAATGTGAGAACCATGGTTCCACTGACACTGAAGGTTAGTTCACTACTCTTAATTGGTAATCACAAAACACGTGTAGAGAAAAATAACAATTAACAGGTACCTACCCGTTTCAGTTTCCGGTCACAAAACACTAATAATTAATATGTTTTTATGATGATTTATATTACGTAGGACAAAGAAAGGCGTCCCGGCTGAATATAATACGACTCCTAAATGTATTTATCTACATTTTAAGAAAACATATCAAATGTAAGCTGATTTATTTCAAATACCATGTTGAGTTATTTTATCATATAACATTCGTTCTTATTTCACGTAATCTAAAGATAGCTTGTAAATGTCATGGCTTCAATTATTTTTTTCGGGAAATATCGTAAATACCGTATAATTGATAATAATATCAAATCAAAAATACTGTTTGTAAAATAAGTCGAACGGCTCTTTGATTTAGTAATCAATAATTCTTCAAAATCAGTTATTCTTCAAATTTGAATGTGAAATTAAAAATAATGTTTCTGTTAAAAAGCATAACATTAAAGATAGGTACCTTATCGCTTATCTGAATTCTTTTAAAAATGTTGACACTTAAATTCAAAGTAAATCCATGTCTTAGAGTTCATCAAACCATGGTTACAGTCAAAGTCATTATTTTTGATTCCAATATAATTTAAAATTACCTATACAAATACACACAATATGTAAATGCTGTCAATAAATGTTAAATTTTGTTTGTTTATTGGTACTCCAGTGTTGAAGTTTTTTTTCGTTTTAGTTTTTTAGGGAAACTAACAGCTATATATTTTTTATTTAGATGATTACATGATACATAGTTGCATCAACCATTAAATATCAGCAAAAAATATATATTACATACAGAAAAAACATAAATAATAAAAATAACATAAAACGCAGTTGTCAGAAAGAGAAAATCTAAAAAAAACACATTAAAAGTATGTAGGTAGATAAATTAAACTAAGTACCCATGTAAAACTACATACTAACACCAAAAATCAATTTTCAAATATAAATAAAGAAAAGGAAAAAAACGAAATAATAAAAATGAGAAAATATCAAATATCTTACACATGGTAATTCGTTTTTAACTAGTTTACCAATAATTTATGATAAGTGGTCAATAAGTGGTAAGCTCGGGCACATCGCTCATTCAATGGTGGCGCATCATGGTGGTAGGCTGCGATCCACCACTGTGTTGACATTAGCCGCATGCTGGCTCCAGTGACCCGGTGTTTGGTGAACATTACCGATGCGCTGCTTTATTTTCGGCATCAACATATAATTCTGCAGGAGTTCTTACTTTCAATTCGGAGTCGTTCCATTCATAGACATATAAAAGTTTGTACAAAATGCATTAACCAATATTGTTTAACATTTTTGCAGCGTTTGTAGAATCTGCGGGTAATCATATTGAACACTATACTGACCCTCTCCTTTGCCGTTCAATATCGTAATCATCCGAGAGGTCTTAATAAATGATATGCCCCAAGTACCTAACGTTCTTAGATATTTTTATTTTATTATATTTCTACCCCGTTAAGGTATAATAAAGAATGCAATTAGTTCCGGTTTTTCGGGTTGTATGCCATATTGTGTTACTTTGGATAGTCTTCAAATATACATATTTGATAATATTCTCAATCCTTTGATCGATGGAGGTAGGAGAACTTATGTGATTAAGGCTTAGTTTGTTAATAAGCAGAGCGGCAGCCCGCTCTGGTCTCCAGATGATTTGATAACTCGTCCATGTGTACACTGAACGGAATGGGGGACATACACCCTCTTTGCCTTACTCCTGATCGCAAGTAATCGACTGGTATTACGCACTTACCTACCGTGCGTTTTTTTGCTGAGAGTTGATAATATAGGGTATATAAGTTTCTAGCTTTCAATGTCTCCCATAAGGTTTTATGATAGACCCTGTCGAAGACTATGAAAAAATAATATATATGAAGTACCTATACAGTAGTATATAGTAGTTTTTCGTCTCATTTCGTATTTACTTGATCTTTGCACGTTCTACTGGGTGTGCCTACCCAACTTCTTCTTCTATTGTAAGTTAAATTTAATACTAATATTCAAACGGTATAAACAAACGTTTTTGCCGACGCTCTATCACTTTGCTACCGAATGAATTCATATCATAATATATTTATTGAGCATCACCAACGATATTTCAATAATTTATGTATGTTTTCTCCAATTTTCACAGTTCTTAGTTCAATTCTCTGTCACACCCGAAAAAATTTTCAATTTTCTACATAAAAATAAATTGTTTCAATAAATAATATCAAAATGGTAACGTTAAGCTTTTAAAGCTAGGTTAAATGTTTTCTTACTAGTAAAAATGTAACAACCCTACATCATTTTCCCGGGACTGTGCTTACGCTTGACCGTCTCAGTGGTGTAGAGGTGAGGTTCTCAATTAGCAAGCCGGAGGTCGCAAGTAAATTTCATTTGATTAATTTGTGTTATTTCACAATGATTAAAAATAATATGTAGTAAGCATATTTGCTGCACGTTCGTTGGAAGATACTCTCAGTATCGCCCCGGTGTAAGACCACTATTCAGGATTGGAACGTTGCTTGAAATGACTTTGGCCGTATTTGGTTCCGCACCTTCCTCTCTCATATCGCTTTCCCCTCCGCACTCCCTTCAGCCTTACAACATACCCCAATTGAGGATGTCATAGTTTCACTGTCTCCAGACTGCTGGGAGCAAAAAAAACTTTTCAAAATAAAATTCCATAATACCCAATTTGACCGAGAGTAGGTATCGACGTAGTAATAAAACAGATATTTGAATTTCCTTTCCTGGAATCCGGTATTTTCCCGACACATCACTATGCTTGTATCTAACATTTATACGAATAGAATTTTCTTTCCTGGAATCCAGTACTTTTCCGATATATCACTATGTTTGTATCTATCATTTATTCGAATTGTTTTTATCTACCCTTTATACTTTATTCGAAGTGCTTCCAAATGAAATACTTTTTTTAATTATAAATATCTTAAATTATTGAAGACAATATTAGCGATCCCTAGACGAAAATTTGAAACAGAAAAAATAAGTCACATCTAGGACTCCAAGCCAGGACCCTTTCCTTGTCGGGGCACCCCTCTACCACTGAGCTAATGGGACCCTATCTCCTTCGGTCATATTTAACTGTATCATACTTCGAATAAGAACTACTAACATTGTCTTCATTTTCTCACTGCACATTTTTATTGGCTGTTATATTCTCTTTTTCTGATTTATCTGTTTAAAATTTTCGTTAAAGAATCGCTTATATTGTTTTCAATAATTAAATTTTATAATTTAAGGTTTTTCTCATAAAGTTATTCCAAAAATAAAAATAAATATGTTGTTTATGAAAGCTAAATATTATTATTTGTTGTAAGATGCTGTATAACTGTCAGATTATGAAGCTTATTAAATATGCACCTACCTCGAGCATTGCCTCATCTCGTAGGCGCGTGTGAACCCACAAACCAGATGTTTGGTAATAATAAGTAGATGGGATATGTACACTACGCACGTATGTGTACTCAACGCAGGCCGTTAAGGCACAGTTTGATATGACTAAAACAAACAAAACATTGATAATAAATACATCAGTCGTGCAACAACAAAAGGGGACAATACAATTTAAAAAATATATATTTTGTTATTTCACATTATCTTATCAGCAAACGAATGTAAGGTCAAAGACCTTACACGCCAGCGACTTAAATAAACATATAATTAAATATATCAAAAATAATCAAACACATCATATTATAAATCTATTCACTTACCAATTAGAACAAAAAATATTGTTTAGTTTAGCTTATACTTTATTTTATTATAATCTCTAAATTTAATTTTAAAAAAAGTCACTGTTCCTGTCTGTCTGTGCGTTTAATTATTCTAAACTATGCAACGGATTTTGATTGAGGTTTCATTATTATTTAGAGATTTTAAACTTTTTGTTTGGTGCCGAGAGAACTATCTACAACTAAATATAAGCAAATGTCTAATTATGAGATTTCACAAAATAAAAAATACAATTATTTATAATTTCTCCATCAGTTAGAACTAATCGCTGTAACCGAGATGAATGATTTAGGTGTAAACTTTGATCAAAAACTGAATTTTAGTAACCATACTGAAATTATATCAAATAAAGCTTTGAAAATGTTGGGTTTTGTAATAAGAATTTGCAGCCAATTTAAAAATATTCAAACCTATAAAAATTTGTGTCATTGGTTAGGAGTCAAATTGAGTACAACTTGACAGTGTGGGCACCTAGTTACGCCAGTCATTCACTCACGATAGAAAGAATTCTAAATAAATTCTTAAGATTTAATTATTTCAGAAAAGGTATTACAAGGGAATGTGTCAACTATGATTATCTACTATGTCAATTCAATTTATTAAATTTATCTGAATGTAGAATAATTAATGAACTAAAATGTTTATATAAAATCATAAATTCAATAATTGACAGCCCTGAACTATAATATTTGATTTCTTTACATAGAGTCACGTGGGGTAACCGTGCGCAATTTTTACATAGGGATTTTTGTATTAAAAAGCTTAAGGTATTTTACTAATTTTTTTTTCTTTATTAATATGATCGATTATTAAGGCATCTCAAACAACCATAAAAACCTCATATGGTTCATAAATCAAACAGTTATATAAAAAAGTTTAAACGCATGTCGATTGCGTACACTTACCCCGTGTGCGGGGTAAGTATACGCATACCGTAGGGTAAGTGTTCGCACCGCGAAGAGTTACCCCCCATTGCAATTATCACACTTAAATTGCCCCTTTTCGTAGTCTGTGCAGTTCTCATGCCACCATGCTTTACACAATACATTCTATCCAATCTTCTGTTGGTGGATCTCGATATTTCTCCTTGCTTTGTGGGCAAAAATAGTCCTTAGAAGCCTGTTTTTGTGCGCTTTTTAAATAGTTATGCACGCTGGAATCTCCCGCCTTACGCTTTGTGGTGATTCTTTGTGGTGTGACTTTCTTGAAAAGAGGTGGTCGTCCGATTTCCATGGTTTTAAATATTGGTTTTCGAACGATTTTTGCATCTGCATCTGTCTGCTTCTGCTGAAGTTTCTTTTTATATGGACTTGAGATAATTATTTCAGACTTGCAAGCATTTTTCAGTTTGCGTAAAACCGCCGAACTTGAACAACGTTAAACCCAATAGCTCTCGCAATACTTGTGGGAGTAGTCTGTCTTAAAGCTAAAACAGGGTTACGTTTTAGAAATCCATATACCCAATCCTTGTCAGCCGTTTTTGTAATGTTGTCAAATCTGTTCTCGATCTTGTTGATTTCAGCATACTCGTAAACAATTTTTCTCATTGTCTGCATAGTCAGGCCGTAGAACATTTCGTCAGTTTTTTTTCCAATAATCAACGATTTCGGCCTGAAAATAAATGAATAATTATAAGATCAATAGTTTCACAAAAAAATGACATCTGCACGATAAATTGAGTATCTATTTATCTAAAAATCTACTGCCTTATCTGGTGTAAATGTCGGACGATATCTCCCCATTGAAGTTGCTTTTAATTTTAGTTTTAGGCGTTTACGCAGAGTGGCTTTACAGATCCCAACAATATCTTCAGCAGCCCGCTGACTCTTCCTCTTTTTCATAAGCCTTTTTGCAGTTTCTTTTTGCTCTTGAGTGCAAACTGACCTCTCCGGGTGTTTTCTCACGTACACACGTGGCATATTTCACTGTAAAAAATAACGAGAGTTGAAATATTATGCTATAAAATCAATTTTATCTATCGGGGTAAGGTGTTCGCACTCGTCCAACTGCGAACGCTTACCCTAGCACACTTACCCCATCACACCAAAATTCAATAAACTTTAAAAATCAGATTAGTGGTTATCTTTATTAGAATTATCACTTTTGCACCCGTCTAACTAACAATAATTCACTAAAAATTATCATAGACTACGTCGCTCTGACACAGCTGGTTACACAATAGCACACATCGGTAACAGAGATGAAAAAATTAAGAAAAGCACGAAAAAAAGTAATTTAACTACCAGTTTTTATTGACAAATCAGCATCCACTGTACACATGTCCTGCTTCGGCGCGATCCAGAAGGCTACACTGAATTAAGGAACGCGCGGGCGCTTAACAGGCACAATCTTCTCGGAAACATCACTGCGAACACTTACACTCCGCGTACGGTTACCCCACGTGACTCTATACCTCGCAAACCAACATCGAGGCATTATCTACCGTTCTATTGTGATAACATCAACACAGAATCTTCATTCTATTCCCCCGTTCGTCTTATACAAAATTTGGGTAGTGACTATAAAGATGTTGTTGATCTATTCAACACATCATTCACCAAATATAAACAAGGCATCACCAAATTTATTTCAGAAAGAAGAACATCAAATTTATTTTAATTTAACTAGACAAACTACATAGCTCTGTTCTTACCAATGTTTTGTAATTTTCCAAGTGTTATATTTTTCCATCTTCAATGGTGGAGTTTATGGTTTCGATTATGTTTTTTTATTTTGTCTTCTATTTTTTTTTTGATTCTGTTTTTTTGATTTTGCTTATTTTTTCGATCTTGCTTTGACCTTTTTGTGCTTATTTAGATGTTTTTTGTGATAAATAAAAAAAATTACATGTATAAGCCCAGCCGGGAGTGAAATTAGAAATAAATAAATAGATTTTCTTCCGAAAGGTTTATATATATTAAACATGTACCCTTTTTTATAGAAAGTAGGGAAGTGATTCCATGCAACGCCGGGTACACGTCAGCCAGTTTAATATAAAACAATAACTTTATTAACACCTCTTTTCCAAGTTTTCACAACAACCGTAGCTTCTTCAGGGCATTTTCCTAATCATCATTTAGTACTATTTCTTAGAGTATTATACTGCCCTGTAGAAGCTACTGTTGTGGAGAAACCTGGCAGACAAATGGTGTAAATAATAAATGTGAATTTACGTTTACACGGACAGAGACGGGCACTAACAGCTTGTTTCGTGTGTTATATTATTATTCCTTTTGGTAACTATTTTAGAAGTAAAAATCACAATACCCGAGAAATAAATTGCTCCCAAAATGTTTCGTTTTTAATTTATTTTAATTTACCGCAAGCTATAGGAGATAAGCCTCACTTTCGAGAAACTAGTGACAAAATCGAAGTGAATATTAAAATATTGCATGCATCCTAACAACTGTAAATAAGTGTTTCGTGTTGAGAACCATGTATTTAAGTATCTCGAATTACAACGTAGGGTTTTTATCAATTTTATTTGTTAAATACTTATGCGGTTAATAATCACATTTTATTTCAAAAACATCTGTATCAGTTAGATAATAATGAAAAACAATTATTTCAGTAACCGGAAATGAAAAAAAGAAATCGAATAATTTGAATTAAGTTAAATTTTTGTTCACGCCGTGTTTTGAAAAAAATAGTATTCATTTTTCAATTAGACCCAAGATAAGAACTTATTTTAGGTTCTACGGTTAATATTTTGGGATAAATAAGAGAAGCAGAAAAAACATTCACAGAAATAACAATGGCCGCCAACTGAACAATCGATTTTAATTTGAACGAAATAACTCTTGAAATATATTTTTTTACCATTAACTCTACACAGGAGGCTGTTTGGATGTTTTTTTGTGGAAATCAAGAAGTGAACCTCGGTCTTGAAGAAACTCATATTGTAGGGGAGACGAAACCCAGAGAAAACACGTAGAAACGTCCCGTTCTCATGTTAACCGTGTACAGATATTGGGCGCGCGTTTAGCTTGTTTCCCGACTGTGCACCGGTTCCGAATGAATCAATGACGCTAGTTCCTCGAAACATCTTTCTTTGAAATACCGATAGAAGAAGAACAGAATTTCCGCCCGAGGCTTGGGCTCTAAAGATTGCAATTCGTTTATTAAAATAGGATTAGTTTCAATTTCCGTAAAATGAAATACTTACTTCTCATTATTATCTAAATGATACAAAGTGTTTTTTTGAAGTGCAAACTAACCGTTTTCCATGTTTCTATGTATTAACCAATTATTATATTTTTTTCAGAAATGGTAAGTCCGGTATATTTTTTCAGTCAATTTATCTAAAGTAAAATTACAAAATTCGTGCAGGTATAGATTTTAAGGTTAATTGACACTCTTCCGTTTAATTTTTTTATTAATAACATTCACACATATTGACACGTTTTTTTATTGTCGACACTTTTGAATCAACAAACCTCATTTAACCTTTCAATATAACATACGTGAAAATATACTTATTTAGCGTTGATAAGTACCTAGTACCAATTTTAAAGCTGGATAAATATGACGTCATAAAGTAAAATTATTTTCAGAATCCTTAATATTAAATTTGAATGAACGTGGTGTAGGTATATTAACCATGAAGTTGTAATCGTGAAATGAGAAAAGTTAAGCGGTGTTTGTTAAAGTTTACTTTTCGATAACATATTTTGAAAACCTTTGTTAGAGTTCCCTGAAAAAGTGTGTTCGGAATTAAAATGTACCCCTGAGCATGCGTCGATTACGGACCTCCTTTTTTATAAACCTCAAAGTTGACCTCTGAAATATGTCGGATATAAAAATATTATATTCTTAAAGTTGGAATACCAAAGAATCTGATGACAACATTTTCCATATTTCAATACAATTTTTGGAACTAGTTTTATGCCAGGGTGATACAATAAAAAATCTTATAGAGTTCTGTCCGCGACAATTTTTTCTGAAACCACTGTTCCTATTCTGGAATTGAAATTGTTAAACCTGTTTTACTGCGATTGCAATAATGAAATAAATATAATTTACCTGTTTACATATAAATTAAGTTATTACATTATTACCTATTGTAATAACTTAAATCGAACATAAACTGGTTTTATTGCCGTAATAAAACCAAGTCCAAGTGAACTAACATAAACATTTTAAAACAAATAAGTTTTGATTATTAAAATAATGAACAATGCAGCTTATCGAGACGTTTTAAATGTAATTAACGTTGACAGAATTCAGTTTTTGCGAAAGAAATTATATCAACAATCAAATTTGATAAATGAGTCAGTTGTCTGCTGACTCGGTATAAAGGTGTTTTGAAGAACTTACCTATTATTATTAAATAATTCTGACACCAACTTCAAAAGAACAATTGACGCACCATTCACAAACAACTTCTGTATTGTACACTTTCGAAGGGTCAATAAAACAATGACTCTTTATAAATTAAGAAACAAGGTCACGTAATTTTCGTTTTCTGGAAACAGTAGAGTAAATTCATTGCCTTATTGCATGTTCAAAACACTCGCTTTGCAAGAATGTAACAGTGTTAATAAAACGCCTAGAATATGTGCTATTTATAAATAATAATTTCGGCGACAAAAGAACTGTATTAATTTTTAATAACATTTTATATTATTGCTACTTCGTGTCGCCAAAAAACAATGAGTCTGAAGTGATTCTTCGCAGCTTTGCGACAAAAACACACACTTAACGCAACGTGTCATCGTCTAAAAGTGCAAATTCGCTCGTGAATTAATCAGCGGTGGCTTACACTGTCTCTCGTACGCAAACATTACAGCGGAAATAGCTTATTTTTGAAATGTTTCAGGAGTTTGGCGCACTTTCCGAACTATTGTTTGTAAACGATTGCGGGGACGGATCTTGAACGAAGAGCCTGGGCAACAGGACCGCACAGAGCAACGTTAGCATCGCGACTGAAGTAAGCGCCCACTGGGCCATCGGGCCACCGCACATTGCTTCACTCAACTTTCGCGTCCGATTCAAGCGAGACTCCAACTAGAATCATGCGTATTCGTATTGTCCTTGGTTGAGCGCTTCCAAGATCCAAGATCAAAACCCCGGAACGGAGACCGATCACCTACTGGTTACTTGTGCTAGTCTGATACCTGCTAGCAAAAGAACAACTTGTACGAGCGTTTCAAGGTAACTTTGAGCCGGGTGAACTTTTATATTACAAGTGTTTTCATGCGCGGGAATACGACAAATCAACTTTTATTAGCCGCTTAAACTCGTTTGGTGTGATACACATACCTACAGCCTAACTAATTAGTATTCCCTCAACTAAGCTTCCTCATTGAACGCATTTATTTTTATTTTTAAGTATCGTAATTGTAAATTAATAGGTGACTTTCAGTTTAACATTTATTTCAGAACTACGAGTATATTCTTAAAAATATGAGTATCGAAATCAAAATGTAAATGATTTATGAATGTTTTATGGGTACTAGATTCGTAATAACTTTGAAAGTGAGTAGACTATCAGACGAAATAATTATATCTTGTAGAACAGCGGCTAGCGAGCACTTTTAGTGCGATCTACTGAAAGCACAGCAGTGAACATTCAGAATGCGAGAACGGTTTTCTTTCACGTTAGGTATGTCAGATACACGTGAATAATTATAATAGAATAACAGACCTCAAATCACAAGAAGCAACTTTATAAATCAGAATTATTATGAAAGTAATCATAAAAGCTTCGAAGAAAACCCAACAAAATAAATCTTCAAATGTATGCTTAATGTAAGTTTTGATGAAATATTTAAAAAATAATAATAATAAAACACACTTCCACAACAGAAGAGCTAACTGGAATGAGATTATGAATATACCTACCCAAATTTAAAATTACGAAAACACACTTCCATAACACAAGAGCTAACGGGAATGAAATTATTATAATACCCACATTTGAAACTGCTTTTAAACAAACAAACTTAAAATACCTCTTCACAAATCTAAAATTGAATTCCAACAACAACAATGAAAACGTTTTATGTAAATGATTTCAAATAACAAATCAAAACCAAAAGAATTCAAAAAACCGGAATTCAGAATATTTAAAAAAAAAACAGTCATAGGATTTGAAACGAACAGTATTTAAATAAAACTCGGCCTCAGCGTAGAAAATGAAATTATTTCAGTAAGACCTTCAGTATATTCCAACAAAGTTCCTTCACCATAGTGCCCGTCTAGAGGCTATAGGAACAGGCTGCAATCCGAATATATAAATCTCCATATTAGGAAAGAATCAGAGAGAAGAAAAATTATTCATTTGTGAGTCACCATTAACCCTTCAGGCTAATCCGTTCGCTTTTGGAAAACAACTCGCATCTCGCGTGGGCTCATAGAAATCTTCCTTACCGACCTTACCGTCATGGTGAGAAATACGATCTGATCGGAAAGACGGTATTAGAAAGAGAAAACACCATTCTTTATATTCAAATCTAGAAGTTAAATAGAGAAGATTTTTAATTTGCACTTTTATGAAACCAAACGCAATTTGGTAAAAATTATGAAACTTCGTGAACATTTTATTCATTATTTTTAAATGAAACGACAAAAAGTGAGGTGGCAATAACGTTAATATATTTGTCTAATAAAATGCGTGGGTTTTTATGTTTTTTTCGTTATTAGTAATTTAAGATAAAAAAATTGTCAGATGAGCCATTTTAAATTTTTTTATGTTCGCATAAAAAAATTTAATATTTCGAAAAAAAATATACAAAATATAATTTGGAACCGTATTTTATCACCTTTCAAAAGCAGTTTTTAGTTTTCGGATACGTTCAGAAATATTCCTATTATTTGTATTTTATTGCGAGGCACAAATACCCTGACCTTCCATTTAAGTGTGGCCGAGGCCTTAAGAGTTAAAAAGCATAAAATGAGTGGCCAGTACAAATTTTACATAAGTTTCTAACTGAATTCATTATAATTTATGGTTATATATTAGAATATTCATTTTTCATACCCTTTTATGTCACAAAAGGTTCAGATGATGATTGTTAGCTTATTAGGTAACTACACAATTGTCTTTTTATGTGAATGCACTAGAATTGAGATCATTTAAGCCCAAGGTTCGAAAACTTATTATAAAATACTAAACTTACATTAACCGAATTGAAAATATTGAAATAAAATTTTTGAAACAACTGTCGTATCGTTTTTATCGTCATTCTTTACAAACGGAGAAAAAAATTTGATCCAACTATTTCTGTAATACTGCGAACTGCCTTATTGACTCACCAGCTTTATAAGAAGGAAGTGAATTTCTTTGCCCTGAATGCATCACCAGATTGAATACCTCATTTTATCTACAACATTTTTTTAATTTTTTTTTTTTATTTATTGAATAAATAGTTAATACATAATATCAACAAACAAGTCCTGCTAAGCCGATTGAATTGGCTTGTCAACAGGTGCTTAAAGTTAGTTTCAAATACATTTTTTAAAGTTACAATTTACATCTTATATCTACAGAATTAACAATTTTTCATACAATTTTTCATACATATTAAAATAAATATTTTTTTTCCGATAGCCAATTTTTCACCATATATTCAACCTTATTCATAGATTTACATTGCTTTATAGTATCAGGTAATAAATTAAATATCTTCGGTATGTTGTATTCAAACGTTCTCTGTCCGTATTTATTATTAAATTTCGGAACTATTAACCCGTCATTGCGCGTGAATCTAGTACTGTATTTATGTTCTAATTTTTCTTTATGCTGCGGGGTAAATATATACTGAATTATGATTTTTTGCCATAGTATAGCCTTAACAGGTAAAATTTTGGCACTCTGAAACAGCAACGGTGTATTATGTCTCTGTTTAAAAATATAAGGGACGACTAGTAATTTTACAATTGCGTTTTGTACAACTTGGACTTGTTTCAGATTGGTTATACTAGTATTTCCCCATACGGTTAATCCATATCTTATAATAGATTCTGCCATTGACATATAAATTATTTTAAGTGTTTCAATTGATAGGAAAAAATTTAATGTGTACATTCTGCCAGCAATTGATCTGAGTCTTTTACATGTTTTTTTAATATGTTTGTCCCATTTGAAAAAGCAATCTACTGTAACACCAAGATAGACATATTCTGTAACTAATTCTAAGCTTTCACATTTACAATTAGTCGGGATATTTTTATGGATGCAAATTAAAACTATGAGAAATAATATTAGGATTAAATTGAAATCTGGCATTAGGTGATCTTATATGCATAACTTTGGTTTTTTTAGCATTTATTAATAGTCCTGCATCATGTGACTATTTACAAAGTTGATTTAAGTCAATTTGCATGAGTTCAATTGCAATTTTTAGATCTTTATGTGATATGACCAATGCCGTATCATCTGCAAATACAAAATGTTTAACAAAAGAGAAAAGTTTTTTCATTATAGTTACATAAATTATATATAGTGTAGGTCCCAATATGGAACCTTGTGGAACTCCTGCAGATACATTCTTTGTTTTACTAAAAGTATTATTTATTTTGGTACATATTTTTCTATTTCTAAGATAATCTTTAAATAGATTTAACACATTTCCTCTTATTCCAATTTTTTCTAAGGTTTCTAGCAGTTTTTTAGAGTTAATTGTGTCAAAAGCTTTAGAGTTATCGATAAATAACACAATAACATGTAATTTATTATTTAATTGATTATTTATGTAATTGGAAAAATCTTGCAGTAATTTTTCAGTATTTTTTTTTCTTTGAAAGCCATATTGATTTGGATCTATGATAGCGAATTTTTCAATGTAATTATTTAATTTATTTGATAAAAATTTTTCGAGAATTTTTTCTAACGCCAATTAAATTCAAATCAAAATATGCCCAAAACTCTTTGCTCAGACTAATCTGCATATCTTTCAATACCCTTAGATATATTGATATTTTCCACTGTCCCCTCAAACTTTTAAAATCAGATTAACCGTTCAATTAACTGTTATTTATTTATTTTTTGCTTATTTATTGATTTTTTAATATATTTTTTACTTTAATTATTTAACATGTTACTTTTATTACCTACTTACTTCCTAATCTATAATCGCGATGAAAATTATTGTAACTGAAACCTAACTGCTTTATTTTATACTCACCATTAAATGTCAAATTTATTTTTATATAAACATGTAAAATACATAATTTATTATATAATATAACTGTATATATCCTGAACCAAACTTAAATAAAAAAAATATTAAACGTATCTTCGAACCGCTGATTAAATTTTGTGTTAACGATTTTTAAAATCTCAAAAACCCAAGGGGGGGAATGTTTGTTTTATTTTATTGAATGCTTAAAAACTGAGTTACATAATATTTATTTTTATTATAACGACCTCCTTAGGTACAAGGGAGACCTAGGTAGACACATAACGATTGATGAAAAAATACGATTTTATGGCTTCAAAATCTACGCGAGTGGTGCGAGTGTAGTTTCATAGAGTCGTGGTCGTGTGTTTAAATCCTCTGCTGGCAAATTTCTCCGTCATTGTACAAGCAACACTTTTTGTTTATAATGATGGTAGTAGTAGTTTTTAGAATTTTAGCCAGGTTTTTCGTAACCGTAAATATTCGTCTTTCATTTAAAAAAGTAATATTGTGTGTGAGAAATCAAATACTTGTGTAAAGATAAACTTTCTCCTTTTTACGAGCGATTTGCTGAATAACCATCGTCAAATTTAATTAAAGTGTAATCTGAGTTTGCTAAACTTACACCAAACTTAAAGCCATAACCCCATGGGTCCGCGATGAAAATAATAAATAAAAAAAATTCCAAAGGTTACCAGAATATTATTTATAATTCTTACTCCTCCTGGCCATGCGTGTTAAAGTACACTTAACAAGTCGTTAAAGGGGTCCAGATGAAGATTATTCAAATTTCGAATAACAAAAAGCAAAAACCGTTCTCATTTCTGCAAATTGTTTTTATTTTGAACTCGTTCCTGTTATTTACTGAAAAACTTTCGTACGCCCAAAAACGTTTCCAAAGCATGAGCACTAAATAAAAATTGGAAACGGGGTTCCGAATTTTGCACCATTTATACAGGGTGTAATAAAAAATAGTTTCAAGCGGTAGTCCAGAGAAAAACACCCCTTGGGCTACCTAAATCACCCGCCCATGTATGTTCCGCAATTTTTATAGTTTTCGAGTTATGATTTTTTTCGTATTTTTTTGTGAAACTTTGACTAACAAGATATATTTGGTCACAGAGACATGAATTATTGAGATACATTCTTGATTGTAATCAATTGAATGGAATGTTTTGTAGAAACAAAAAAAATGTGGGCAGATCTGATACCATTGCGCCTCAAAGTTAGTTGAAATTTTAAACTTTCAAAATTTTCGAGGACGATTTAAAATAAAGTAAAATAAAAAATTCCCACCAAACCTACCCTAACCTACAAAAAAAAATACCTTGAACGACGTACGAAACCTTCATTATTACTTTTCAAACGCTACCAAGCGATTAAGCGACGGCCGGCATAGTCCAGTGGTAACGCATTGGACTACCATTCCGAAGGTCGCGGGTTCGAACCCGGCGTGCGCGAATAAATTTTATTTGATTGATTTGTGTTATTTCACAATTAATTAATTAAAATAATATATAGTATATTTGCGGCACGTTCCAGAGTGGAATATACTACCAGTATCGCCCTGGTGTAAGACCACCATTCAGAATTGAAACGTTGCTCCAAATGGCTTTAGCCGTGTTTAGTGACTAGATCTGAATAGCCAGGTACTTCCCCACCTTCCTCTTTCCCTTCCCCACTTACCTTCAGCCTCACAACATCCCCCAATTGGGGATGCCATAGTCTCACTGGCTCCAGACGGGAGCAGTTGGGACTCTTGTGAGGTATTCAATATAAAAAAAATATAAAAAAAAATTAACCAAGCTAATATCTGAAATTGCATTTCACAAAATCCACTTTTGTAAATTTGGAAAAGAAATGGATTCAGATATGTGTGAAAACCAATTAAGAAATAACAATAATACATAAAAGACAACAAAAAGGTTGGCGTAATTTTTTTTCCTCTCCTATTACAGCTTGAAATATCATAAAGCATTATGAAATTTAAAAAAGATTGCGGCATTTTGATGTAAACAATTACTATTTCTTGTGTTTTAGCGAGAACCGTCTCACGCATTATTGAATTTAGCAACTGATTATCAGGTTGGAATATGATTAATGTCAAATAAAGTAGAAAACCATTTTACAAAATAATTATTTTCACGAACGACGAAAGATCTTTTCACTTAAAAAAGATTGGCGTGAGGTTTCAATCATCTAATACGTTTTAAAGGACAGACAGATAAGGGCTTCCTGTTTTGGAATAGGGGTTAGACATTTAAAAATTATGTACATCATATTGATAATTTGCTAAAGCGCCCTCTTTAGGTAGAATGTGCACATAGATATTGGGCAGACGAGGAATCGTAAATTAAGTTGCCGCATTTCTACTGCCTCTGATAGAACTATTGGGATTCATTTGTTAGATTGCCATAGATTATCCAAAATTGGCTTCCAAATGAATTCTGTCTTGTTCAATAATTATATTCGTAAGACATTTTTCTTTTGGCTATACTGTACTGATAATAATAATTTAAAAGGTTCGACTATACGCGATTCTTTTGAGACCACTGGGACACAGTTAAACAAATACAGGTTGATTAATAGTTGCTCCTCCCTCTAAAATTGTACTTACAATTATGCCAAACAGCACAAATCAAATTGAACGAATTCTTAATTTCTTCAATTTACGTAATTTTGTTCACTTCTGAACTGATTTGACAATCTGATTATTTGATAATTCACTAAAACGGCATTTACCTATGTTGGTTTGTAAGTAACCATAATTGTTGAAGTTTCCTGGAGAACTAGTTCCACCAAAAATTCCTCCGACATTACAATATTTTTAATTCGTACTTTTTAAAGGCCAGGTTCAAAATATCGATCAAAATTAATTTTGGTTTTGAAATTTGGAAAGTTTGTAAAGAACCGACTGAATATAGATCTAAATGTAAGCACTTTATGCTGTACACCAAAAAAAACAATAAAATAAAACATATAAAAAACGCAGGCTTAAATTTTTTCAGAAAAAAATTAAAACTGAACAATGTATTCTAAATTTACTCAGAGAGCCCCTTTGAATTTTCTAGTACCTACCAATATCAAAGGTTTTTTTTGTCGAAAATTTAAGAAAAGAAAAGAAAATTTATTTATTTTCCTTCTTTCACGGCTATCTATCTTTAGAAAAATCCCACGTTGATGAAAGTTTTAACATTCAGAAATTTAAAAAAATCTAATTAGAGCCAAAAGTGTAAAAATATGTGGGTGTATTTTCCAGTCATTAAAATGTCATAAAAATTTTATTAGTTTTTTTGAAGTAATCTTTTCCCGCATTTTTGGATGTGTTGATTTTGTCGCTGTTATAATTTATGTGAGTATTTTCGTAACTCGAGGTATTGCGTTTGCCAAAAGATGTGGTGTACCTAACACAGCTTGATTGTCCGATACTTTACAGCGAAAAGAGGTTCATATTGCTGTTTTGATAAACTAAGAAAGGTTTGTAAGCAGAGTGTTTGTCGTTTATGATAGAAGAAGTCGGAAACAAGACATGGCACGATGAAGTGAATTAAACATCCACATACTTTTCAATTATTGACAATATTATTATTTTCATACAATATACATTGATTTTTATACAAAAATCTATAGTTTTATTCCGATATTGATGAAATTTTGCACACTTGCCCTTTACAACGCCGTGGAGTTCTGCTAGTGCTCTATGATTTAGTTTATCCTTTGAAAAGAATTCGGTAATTGAAAAATTATTTAATAAGTTCTCATTAAATTACTCTTTTCCTTCAAGATCCCCATTACTTTTTCTTAGATGCGGTTGTAAAGCGTCCATTTTACTGGAAAGGGCTAAAATAATATATGAGAAATGATCGCTCCATGATTTATGGGGGAGCCTAGTGACCCCTTTTGTGCGATACTTGTGATGCGTGTATGATTTCAGGGGTGACCGGATAATTCATCAAAATGACAAGTCAATAATATATAATGAAAAAACTAGGTTACATGTAACTATTTAACCTAGTTTTTTTTTCATCACTTTTCATAATTTTATAGCACTTTTTAAAAGTGTGTTGAATTTTCATTTTGAGGTGTTATCATGGAACCGTTTTATTTTATTTTATTTTCAACTTAATATGTCTAATTTATTAAGATGTTCGCTTTTATATGGCTGACAGAGTATTGCAATCACCTCTCTCTTTTCAGTTGAAATAAAAATTATTATTTTTATTAGAATTCTAGTCTCTGATAAAATAGATATTTTGTCAAGGCCTTTGAAGTATAATGCCCGATTCCAATCAGCACACGAAACCCTACAATTATTCACTATTGTTATTAACCTTTCCTTATCTGTGGAGTGTATTTACTACACATTGCTTCTAATAACTTTAATAACTCTATAAATATAATAAGTTCTGGGTTCAGATTTTAGGTATTTCTCCGTCATACATTTATGCACTGAATTAAAAAAGAATATTTTACATAGTTATCAAATTCAATTAAAAATCAGAGATTTTTGTTATAAATCGGGAACAAATACACCAATACAATCAACCGTGTGATACTAATACGCGAAGTGTGTGCGAGGAAATGACACGCTATTGATGTCCCGCTTTAATTCGCTATGCGGGAACATGAGACATCCACGCGTCTGCAATTGTATTTTGATTTAGACCATCGATACCTACGACCGCACAGCTGTGTTTGTGCCAGCCGCCAGCCGCTAGCCAGTTGACCGCAGACCGTCGTTAGATGTAGACCCCTCGCACGTTTCTTTAGCATCTGCCGATGGTTTTTTCATGTTTTCAGCAATTAAATTACAATTATTATCACGTTTGATATAAAATATTATAAAAATAATCGATTCGCTATGAATATTCATATTTTCCGATATTAAATCGCTTATTTTGAGATGTGTATTGACTACATAGCACCGGAACGCGTGGATTTTTTTAGCACAGTGAGGGAAAGGTTAATATACTATTGGTCATAAAAAGATGAACGCCACTGTTATCGCTAGTATGATGATTATTTGCTGTGTTTTAATGTAAAATAATAACACAAACACGAATTGCACGATTTTAAACATTCCACCGACTGTATTGTGCACGAAGCGGCGGGTTACAGGTATGACCTGATTCTGTCACAGGGCAAGACGAGAGATGAAGTGTGGGAATTTAAAGGTGCCGTTTCAAGTAAGTAGTTCCTACTAACAAGTAAGTTGGGGTGTGAATATCAAAAGCGTGCATTGCTCTCTGACTTATATAAGATATACCTTTGTACATCATTTATGGGTGCCGTCCAAAGATATTAGAAAAACGAGATGTGCTATGCGCAGTTCGTACTGAGTGGAATTGTTTTGCCGAGTGTCGCCGGTTTTGTTCACCAATACTACTGCACACCTTCGCTTGCGCTAAGGTATCCGCACTAATACATAGAACAGATTTCTGTGCGTACACGTCCCGATACCGTTCAAAGTACCCTAATTAGGTAGTACTCCGGCTACGGTCCGGCGGCCAACATAGCATATCTCGTTCTTCTAATATCTTTGGTGCCGTCTTAAGTGTTACAGTAGTTCCAAGTTCCAACTATCGAGTAAGTGTGAGTGTGAATAGCAAAGGCGTGCATTGTTCTTTGACTTATATAAGATTACATATTATTAAATAATTTATAGGTGCCGTTTTAAGTGAAACAGTAGTTCCAAGTTTATTTAATTTATTATTATGTTACAGAAATACCTACCTTAACCGACTGTCTACAGGGACACACTTTAATCTGTTATAGAAATACCTACCTAGTACAGAGTATCTATAGCTTTACACATTATTATTAACTAACTAAACATTACGCCGTTTCCACGCAGGGGAAGGCAAAGATGACCGCCTAACAACTCGGTCTTGGCACACACTCCTTGCCTCATTCAGATTCATACATACTCTTTTATTATTCTGACTCTTGACATGGCCTGACTCAAGTATCTGATTCACTTGATCATGCCATGTCTTCTTCGGGCGTCCCCGACTTCTACTACCATTCATCATATTTTCCTAACACTCCTTTCTTCGCTCATTTGTTCTACATGCCCAAATCATCTAAGCGCCCCTTTCTTAATCTTACTCACTACGCTTACATCGACTTTGCACTCTTTGCGAATCTTCAAATTTCTCATACGATCATACATGGTTTTACGACACATACGCCTCAGGGATCTCATTTCTACAGAATTCAGTCTACCTAGTACCGACAATCTACAGCTACGTCAAATCTTTTATATTATTATGTTATATAAATTCATGCCTAGTACCGACTATCTACAGCTACGTCAAATCTTTTATATTATTATGTTATATAAATTCATGCCTAGTACCGACTATCTACAGCTATACATATTATTATTGTGTTATAGAAATATCTACCTAGTACCGACTTTCTACAGTTAAACAAATTTGTGTTATGTTATAGAAATACCTTCCTTGTATCGACTAGATACACACATTATTATTATAACCGTAAAGAATTATCATTGTAAAAATATAGGTCTAGGTATTTCGACCCTTCTGATTTTTTGCATAGCTATTCATAAGAATGTAATGTGCAGTATTGAAAAAAAGGGTGTTTTTTAAGAGAAGAAATTATATGCGCCAATAGCGGAAATCATTAAAAAAATGTTTTTATGTAGGTAGATACCTAAAACTTAGATGTATTATTTGTAATACTATTTACTGAAAAATATATTCTTTTACTTACTAAATATGAAAAATTGTAATATATTAAAATTATTAATATTTGCAATTTTTCATTCAATTTAATTATGTATTCGAAAGTGAAACAATAATTAATAATAAACTGAAAAGTAAATTAATCCAGTAAAACCAAACTAAATTTGTGAGAAATTGTCACGTAATGGAAATAACAAATAACGATCCTAATCGTATAAGGGAATCGCTTATAACGGACTAATCCCGGATACCTAATAATAATCGTGTTATACCATTGAAATATGGGCCCGTTGAAAATATTAGACGTTAGTGTTGATAAAAAAAAAAGTGGGTGTGTCAAGCCTACGCAAGACAGAAGTGAAACTTCTAGTTTCAGCTGATGCTTGGCGTGGCGCAGTTCGCTGGTGTCTGAGAGAGAGGAAAGAAGAGAAGAGAGAGAACGTTCGTGAGCGGCTCCCCCACCTCAACAAGGTTTCACTTCAAAAATGCCACAGCCGAGAATCGAACCTCGCTTAACTGATTGAAAGCCAACCACGCTGAGCACCAACTGTAAGCAAAGCCGCATAAATTGATTATATTATGTAGGTTCTGAAAATATGAGAGCTTGTTATGTTTTATAATGTTACCTACATCACACCCAAAATATAATATATTTTTAAAAATAATGTACAATGTACAGAAATAGAATCCCACACAAGATCGCGTAGTGCGCTCTAGCGAACGGATATTTTATCAGAGGGAGATAGTTTTAATTTTTTTTTCTGTAAATTATTACATATTATCAAAATAAATAAATTAATTAAATAAATGTAATACAATTATCATAATATACGGATTAGATAATAATTTTAATCCAACACAATAACGCAAAGCGCGCTCTAGCGGAGTAATGTTTTATCACAGTGAGATAAGTGTTTTTATTATTTTGCAATATTATTTTCTTTTAAAAAATGTTCTGACCTACTAAAAAATAAGATATTGAATGAAAAAGGCGTTAAAAACAAAAAAATAATGTGCGATGGCCGAGAATCGAACTCGGATCAACTGCTTGGAAGGCAACTATGCTGACCATTACACCACCAACGCCAGTTGTCGGGATGAGCTAAGAAGCATTTATATGTTACTTCAAAACTTTGACTAGATCAAATGAACTTTAATCGGTGGTGGGGGTACCCGCATTTTCGTTTCGGTCATGAGTCGGTTTTACTCCGGTCCTCGAAATTGCATGACGCGCGTAAAGAAGTTTCACTTCAAAAATAATATCTCGTAATTCTTTGCTTGCCATTAAAAATTTGCTTGATACTTGGCTCTACGACCTACGTGTCGGCCCAATCGGATAGAAAAAACAGAGATGTCTAGTAGGTAGTAGGCTAGCACATAACCAAAAGACCATTCCAAATTACGCATCATATCTTCCACTAAGTGTTAACTGTATTACCTTGTATTTATTAGGCGCCAATACTAAAAACAATAGGTACATGTAGACGTTAGCCGGCGTTGAAAATATTAGTTGCTATATTTTGATTGCCACCAATATACATTTACTTGACGCTTGGCTATGCCTATTGGTCGATTGGCCATGTAGGATAGGAAAGTCCATAAACATCAGTAGGAAGCTACATAACCAAAATATCAATTCATATTTCACCTAATACGATTCACGAAATGTAAACTGTTAACCCTTTTCATTTATATGCACCAGTACTGTTAATAGGTGAACATGTATTCGAATCGTTTGATTAATATTCGAGTGTTGGTTATATTCCAATTCTTGACGCATTTTTTTTTTCAATAACGTTGAACGTTGAAGGAGTAGGGTAGACCGAGGCTATTCGGATCGGGTGAGTTATTCGGATCAAGCTAAGCAATATGGATATATCTCGGCTATTGTAAACAAATGACAATGAAAGAATTTGAACATAGCGTCCCCATTTACCGTATGTCATAATAGTAAAATTACCGATATTACAGATTGCGTGGGTTGACTGCTAAAAATCGATATGTGTGAAGATCGTTCAAGTTACGTCTCAAATAAATGCCTGATGTAATATTGTTCTCTGCGTTCTTAGTGTTTTTTTCTGAAAAAGTAAGCTATTCAGTCATGTTCATATGTTATATATTTATCAATCAAATGCAAGGTAAACAGAATTAAAGCGCAATAAATTGCATTTTGTGTGTTTGTGTACTTTACTTTGAGTAAATATCATATTAATAAATGTGAGGTTAAACGGACCGACGGTGGGGGGGCTATTTGGATCATCTTTTAATGCTTTTAAAATTCGATGCGTTAATTGTTTTATATTTTTATTTGAAACGGATGGTGCGCAACTATGTAAAAAAGACGACTAATCAATCATGGTCGAAAATTGCAATGGATGAAACCGTTAGGAAAGTAAAATCCGGTGAAATGGAATTACGCAGTGCTGCTGTGAGCTACGAAATCCCATACACGACAATTTTAGTTGGCACATCCTCTTGAAAAGGATGTGCCAGCTAAAAAGAACTCCCGCGTTGCAAAAGTGCCAATTTTTCATATTACATCTCCAGTAAACGTTTCCAAATTGCGTAAAGATACTGAAGAAAAAATAAAAGCCTCGAACGCAAAGGAAATCAAAAGATCTCTCGCCAAAAACCGCCCAAAATTACAGTTCAAAGGAAAAGGTACCCGGGACTTAAAGTTAAAAAAATTTTCGTAACAGCTTCTTCATCGGCTGGGGTTTCAAGAAAGGAAGATTGGAGTCAATGTTCTTCTTGCGAAGAATGGTGCCACGAAAAATGTTACGACAAGAAAGTTTTTAATGAAGTTTTTATTTGTGCGGTGGGTAAGCCAATAAGAGTGTAATAAGTGTCATGATACTTTCATAAAAGTTATGGGTTTTAAAACCTATTTTTGGTTATTTGTTTTTTTTTCATACTTAACTATTTTTTCGGGTTTGATCCGAGTAGCCCCACCACTGATCCGAATCACCACATATATATGTGGTGATTCGGATCAGTGGAGAGGTCTACAGTAATAGTCATATGTTTGTTTAAAGTTATTTTATGTTATTATCATTAAAATTAAAACATATACAAATGTCAAATGCTTAATATTAAATAAATAAAAATTTCGAAAACGCATTAGTTTTGGAATATTAGCACATAGAGGATTTTCTGTAATATAATATGTTCATACGTAGGTTCATGAAGAACATACTACCAGTCGTGCTCTAGACATGCCAATAGGAAGAGTGCACAGCGACTGTTATATCTAATTTGTACCGTAGTTTTTCGGAATTTTTATAGGAAATGCATTTTGCTGGAATCAACAGTTTTTTTGTACTGACTATCATGCTTCAAATTGTTATTAAAGGAAGTAGTATGTAGATGTATTTTTAATGAAATGAAGCAGTTTGCGATGTGACATTATTACATTGTAGTAGTGTTATTTGCACATAAGCTGCTCAATAGACACATTTGCAATACTGATGTTCAATAACATACCATAATAATTTCACCAGATTTAGGCAGCACAGGCTTTTTATTTTTCCAAGAGCCCGAGAAAGACATAAATCCAATAATTATAGCTCGTAATACTTGATGAAAAAAGAGAGTGGTGTAAGGAGAACGTCTGACTTGAAAGTGAATAGTTGAAGAAGTCGAGGACGCCCAAAAAAGACATACAATGTATAATATAATAATGTTATATTATTTCCACCGTAAAAATGCATCTAGTTTTCACGTACACTGAAATTCACAACCTCAAAACTTAATCCTAAATCATTCATAATTCATTAAATACAATCGACAATATGGATTTGTTTCAGAATCCTGATGCAAATATTTAAAAAAAATCACTTTCAGCTTCACAAATCCCACAATTATAATATCAGAGTGCGGGCTAGTATTATAAAATATGGTGACCGGATAAATCATCAAAATGATAATTCATCACATCTTTAAGAAGTTATATAAAGTCATGGAAAGTGATGAACCCAAAAATTTATTAACTGGGTTAAGTAGGTCAGGTTAGGTTAGGTTAGGTTAGGGTAGGGTAGGTTTTTTAAATTTTCATCGTTTTTAATGACTTTATATCACTTTTTAAAGGTGTGTTGAATTGTCGATGTGTTGATTTATCATGGAACCGTTGCGTAGCTTGGTGGTCTAAGCATAGGTACCTAATAATTTTAATAACCATGTCACTGAATAAAGAAAAATTAATAAAAAAAATAGTTATAATTTAATTTAATTTATTTTTATTTTAACTATTCCTTGGCTTATTTATTTAGAGTAAGAAATATAAATTGCATTTTGATTTCGGAGATTATTTTGATTTTTTTTTTGAGTCGAAAAATAAATTATCTTATATTTCGTCACTGGTCACTGGTCTAAAAAACGTCATATATATTATTTTTAAGTCACCGATATCAAAATGTTTCAGGAATCGCTGGTTAAAATAAGTTTGGTAAAACCCAACACCTTTTATACTTACTGCGCTTTTTCATTTCTTTATAGAAAGGATTTTTAAATAAATTTACACTTCTATGTTAAAACGCCGATAAAATGCGAAATTGTCTAAATTTTTCTTCAAGTAGATAAATGTCGTTATATTACCATAATCCTTATTACAGGAACCAAATTTAGAGAGATAACAGACTGTACATTTACATACAAATTGAATTTTTGAGACAAAGGGTATTTTCAATTAGCTCATGTTATATTCATTGAAAGCATACGGTGCGAATCTTTTGACTCCAAAGTATTGTCTTATTTCTAAAATATCCACATTTTACGTAGGGATTAGAATATTTCAAGTCTCCTCACGTTCATTTTATTATTACCGACGACGCGCGACGTTCTAAAATTTGGGTACTTGGCACGCACAAAAGCGAAAATGGTTATCGACACCTAATAAAAAAATCACTAGTACTGTGACGAAGTTATTGTGACATTTATCTTACCTCTGTATTTTTTGGTAAAATCGTTTGATTTCAATGGCGATATTGAATGTTTGAATTGAAGTCTGCCTCTTTCGGTTTAATAAAACATTATTATTATTGATCTATCAAAACTTTCAGCGTTATACAAATAAAGCTTTCAAGAAAATGAAATTTGTACAATACCAACACAATGTGAGGATAGTACAGTATGCTGATACGTAAAAGTAGGGAAGGGATTGCAACCCTGAAAGTCAACCCTTATATTTATACATAACAAGTTTTGCAATAGGTAAGTTCGAAAGGCAGTTACCTATATGGAATTTAATGAAATATTTTAAGTATTAAGTTTATTTAAAACCAAATATATGGATAAGTACCTCATGCTGAAAAGCCTAAACAATTGTTTTGTTCCGGCATGTTAAACCAGGCAACCTATGTGAAAATAAATGGAAACTGAGTTAAGTACTTAATTACAAAATGTTACATTTAAATATTTTTAAGATTTTAAAGCAATAATGACGAATACCTGTAAACAACTAAATATTAATAATTCATAGCTATACAAAAATTGCTTTATTCTTGTTTATAAGAAAACTGATGGTTGTATGAAATAGAGAAATTTAAATTCAATCAAAGCTCATCAAAATAATTACAATAATTTATTTTATTAGTAGGTACTCCATCAATGATAAAACGCTAATAAGTGTTACCGAGGTAAATGATTTGGGTGTGCACTTTGATTTAAAACTAAATTTTATTATTCATTATGAAATAACACTTAATAAAACTTTGAAATTGTTGCGTTTTGTATTAAGAGTATACAGTCAATTAAAAAATATTTATAATATAAAAAACTGCACATGTCATAAGTTAGATGTCAAATCGAGTACATCTCAACTGTGTGGGCAGTTATGATATTCCTTGTCTCACGATGGAAATAATTGAAGATAAATTCTTAAAATTTATTAACTTTAGAATGGGTACTAGCTGTTTGGCCCGGCTTCGCCCGGGACCTTGATTCGGTGAGCGTAGAATTGCGTTGACATCTCTTTTTTGTTAGTTTCGGGACCTGTGATCGGATCGCCTTGCTGGACCATCTTCGCCTTGCCAAAATATAAATACACATTTAAGCGCACCGTAGGTGCACTGTTTCAGCAATACGCAAGGGTGTATTGCTTTGACGTTCGATGGTGTTGCATTCATACAGAATCGATCTGAAGCTTAAATTTTATTGCGGTTTGATTACGTTTAATAAAAAAAATCTTTATTTCCATATCACAGTATTTCTTACATAACTTGCTTATAAACAATGTTTGAAGTAGATTTTCTGGTATTCCAACTTCTGAGCCAGCAATATACAACTGACCGTGTGAAAAGCATAATTCTTTCAAATTAATGCCACAATATTTAATCGTTTGTCCTTGAGCCTTGTTGATGGTCATGCTATAGGCCAATTTGAAAGAAAACTGTAAACGTTTAACGCTAAATTTTAGTTCGGTAGATATAAGAGTGATTCGTGATATGACATTATCTTCGTCTCTGTGATGTTCTTTTTCAATTGTTTCACACATAATCGTGTACCATTGCATAATTTTGGCGTGTTGAGGCTTCGTAACACCATGATTGGTGAGCCGACTTTCAAGGTAATGAGGTGCGACGGCGTGCGAACTTGATTTGCTTTTTGTCGAAAAACTCTGGCTATTATATCATATGAATCGAAGGCTGCCTGTCCGTATTGTAATTCTTCTTTAATTACCAGCCATAAAGAATCGCACGTTAACATTATGAATAAATTGGTTCGACCGTGTTTTCTCACGTACATTGCGTCCTGTGCGTATTCGTGAATGTAACGCGAACTTCCCGTGAATATTGATGGCAAGATGACCGTTCTTCCCATGTCATCGACGTTGCCGTCATTTATTATAGTGTCCCTTAAATAAACGTATTTATCCGAGCGCAATTTTTGTTGTTATGGCAATTGTATAAATAGCAATTGTTCCATTTCAATTTTGGCATACATATCGACGAAGAATTGCTAAAACAATTGACGGCAGTTCACGACGTGGTTATACCCGCCATATTTTTATTTATTCATTCATTTAAATTTACACACAGTACAATATGTTATATACAAGATATAATGAAAATATATTTTGTGATTATTGATTATTGTACCTTATCAGGTCGAAATTATTGGTTCCTAACTAGGCAAATTGCCCGTTCCAAGAAACCAAAAAATATGTGAAAGTAAGTGTGTGATTTGTCTATGTCTATAATATATCTCATTAATGTTTTAATTTGTGATGTTTAATCGTTACAATCTTATGATAGAGTCGAACTTGAGCTGTTGTGTATGTTTCGAATGTGTATGAGCAATAATTAGAATAATGGGAGATATATATAGTGTGTGATTAGTCTATTTATTACGTGACGTTTTTTAACATTTTTTCACATTCTCCTCTGCCCAGTCCAATCAACCATTTAGTTATTATAATGTATGAAATATTAAAAGTTTTTATGTTTAATTCAGGGGGGATTTTGTTGTACAATTTAGGTCCCAAGTATGTGTGTGTCTTTTGGTACTTTGCCGTATTGCTCGTTGGGATCATAAGGTCATTTCTGGTGTGGCTTCTTGTGATGTGTTTATGGTCAATTTTATTAAAATTGTCTAGATTTTTATGTACATGGATAATAATCTTTTTTATATAGTTTTGACGAACATCAAGTACATTAAATTGTTTAAAGAGCTCATCGCTAGAGAACCTATATGGTTTGCGCATTATGACTTTAATTATTGATTTCTGGGCCTTCATAAGCGGATCTAGAATTGATCTTCCTGATGCTCCCCAGCCAATGCAACCATACATTAAGAGGGGGTTGCACAGTCCGAAATATATTTTTCTTAGATCTACTTGTCTAATTATGTTTCGCACTGCAAAGAAAATGTGAGTAAGTTTTCTTACCCTAGTTGTAAGATTGTCGATGTGATAATTCCACTTAAGATGATTGTCTATTATGACACCTAGGTACTTGATGTTTTTCACACATTCAAGATCTTCACAATTGCAGTTAGGTTCAGTATTATAGGAGTTACAGTCATGATTATGTGTTTTTATTGTGTGTGTTGTACTAGGTTGTCCCTTTATGGTTGAGCTGAATCTCATGTATTTGGTTTTAGAAGTGTTCAGTGTTAGTAGATTTTTGTTGAGCCATTGTTTTATCACGTTAATTCCACTTTCAGCAAGTTTGTGTGTGTCAGTCCAGTCATCTCCTTCAAAGATAGCTACCGTATCATCTGCGAATGTAATAATTTTACCACCGATTGGTAGCTCGCACAACTCATTGATATAGATTATAAATAGAAGGGGTCCCAATGTGCTTCCTTGTGGTACACCAAAGTTAGTGCCTAGTGAGTTACTCAAAGTTTTACCAGTTTTGAGTTGCTGGCTTCTACCTGCTAGGTAATTCTTTAGCCATTCGTATGGCATACCTACAATTCCAATATTTTGTAGTCTTTCGAGGAGTATTTTGTGAGAAATCGTGTCAAAAGCCTTGGCTAGGTCTAAGAATATTGCGATGTTTTTCTTTCCACGATCTATATTATTAGAAATATGTTCTGTGAGTTGTGCTATGGCGTCGTCCGTACCTCTCCCCGATCGAAAGCCGAACTGATTTTTGCTTAAAAGTTTTCTGTTCTCTATGTAATTACTTAATCTATTTTTAAAGATTTTTTCAATAATTTTTGAGATAGCGCTCAACAGAGATATTGGTCTATAATTGTTAACTTGGTTTTTGGGTCCACTTTTGTGGATTGGTACTACTATAGATTTTTTAAGATGATCGGGAAAAATCCCAGAGGAAAAGCTTTTATTGATAATGTTTGAAAGAGGCGTTGCTACATTGTGTTTAATGATTTTAAGTATAAATGTGTTTAGATTGTCAGGACCTTTAGAGTGTGTAGTGTTAAGACTGTCAATGATTTTTAAAACCTCTTCGTTTGTCGTAGGTGTGAGTTTAAATGAAAAAGGATTTTGTTTTGATTCTATTGACAATGCCAGTGAGTCTTCAGTTTCCTTGGTGACACTTAAGATGTTTTCTGCAAGCTTAGACCCAACCATCGTAAAGTATTGGTTTGTGTGGCACGCAATTATGTCCGAATCAATGATGGATGTATTCCCAATTTGTAATTCGTAAATATTGAGTTCAGTTTTATGTTTAGTGTATGTAATTTGTTTAACGATTTTCTACATATTTTTGCTAGATGTATCTCGGTCGAGTTGTTGCTTATAGTTGTTGCTTATATCTGACCATAATTCGGCAAGCATAAAATTGCATCGACGTTACTCTTTTGTTAGTTTCTGCACTTGGATCGGATTGACTTGCTGCATGCTAAATTGGAAACAGTCTTCGCCTTGTCAAAATATCAGCAGATATTGTAGCGCACGTAGCTGCGATGTGTATCAGCACACTGGAGTGTTCTCGGCGTTAAAAGATGTTGTCTAACTTGTTACATTAATTATTGACGATTACTACTGCGATTATTCATTGATTTGAGGTGCATTGAATCTCTTATCATGCTCATCGGTTATTGTAACAATCGGCTGAATGTGTTTTCAACAACGAATGTGATTTCTAAATGTCGAGTTCTCTCCATTTTTTTACAATTGGAGAAAAAAAAATAGCAAAAATATGATTACCGTTTTTAACAACATTTTTTAAGTTTGATATTAAAATGTTACTATATATCTGTTTCTAAAACAGTATTTTTTTACGGAAAAATAATTAATAAGAAATATAAAGCGTATTTGAAATACACAGAAAACATTACAAACTGAACAAAAGCGATGAAAGTACTGAAGGGTTAAAATCAGCTGTCGGTAGATAATTGTTTCGACAACTCCAATACGGAATAACAACAGTATACTCTTTGAATTTGGGTAATTGGAGGGGACCCACCCTTTCCCAAAGACTGTGTAAGGAAACTGATTGTTTAACCTACTTAGCGGCACACATCAGGACTCTATAATTTTGGAAAAATAAGCTATAAATTTATTTGTTAAACGAATCTAGACTCTTCAACATCCCTGCATTTATGATTGTTAGTAAAAAATAATTTATTCATACTTGCATTCATAGTAGCTCAAAATTATGACGTGTTCGCCTAATAGTTTAGCGTCTAAAGTGAAATAATATAGAAAGTAATTAATATTTACAATAATGTGCATGATTAAAAAAAAATCCATTTGTAGAACATTTAGGCACACTTCACACTACATCTTAAATGTACTCTTTATAACATTTTAGATATAACCAATGAAAAGCTGCCAGGCTTTCTAGTTTCTTTAATATGCGTCAGTATTTCATTGAATATCTTGATGCCTTTAAAATAGAGATTTACGAGAGGCTTTCAGGGATACAAAGTCTTCGATTTGTTTTTTTTTGTCGCTTACATCTGTACGAATAAAATAAAATATTAATATTAATTTCATTGGGATAAAACAAATATCCGAAAACTGACGACATTTAGACAGGTCATATTTATGATCTAACGGTTACAAGATTCCGTCTACTATCGTTAAAAACAATTTTTTTCCGCATATGAAACAAATAATGCATTCACTTGAAATCTACATAATTTGATGTACGCCCTGTTATGGGTCAATTTATCAATTAAGATGATATTTTTGTCTGTCGTATGATCCTAGGATATTATTTTATTACTGGTTTTTAACCCTATACGAGATGTACCTACTGAAATGATTAGGACTTTGGTCATGTTTGGGGATCATTTGTTAAAGGTTAGTATTTTAAGGAAGTACATAGGAGTGAAATGTACCTATATAAGAAAAAGTTAGCACATATTGCCAGTTCATTCCGGAGTCTGAAGTGTTGAATGTTGAAATGATTGTCTTCAGGAAGAAAATATTATCTGTATACAAATGCAGGGCACGCTTTCGGCCTGCTTCTAGACTACTCATATTCAAGGCATAAATTTATCAAAGCAACTAACCCTTTTCATATTATTAAAATCATAATAATTGCCGTCACCTATGTCTAATACGACTAAGTATTCTCACAAGCGTAACAGATCATTTCTTCTAGAAAGGGCAATCCATCAAACCGTAAACCATGTACGTCGTATTAATATAGTCGGAACTCTTGCGGTACCTATTCAAAATATAAACTCATTAATGGACGCGTAACTAAGTTTAGGAAAATATTATACACTTCGATTACCAATTTATTCTGAGCTTTTACAAATAAAAGTACTCCGCGTTGTTAAATAAAACCTTACAATAACATTGTGATTTGAGTAAGTGTAATAATTTGTCACCTACCATTGAATATCAAATTTACTTTGAAATATTGTCAAAGTATGTACTTTTGGTGCCGTAATAATACGGTAAGTAATGTATTTGACTTTTTTCCAGATTTCGAGTATTTGCCTAGTTTAGTAGTCATTCAACCCTATGTAAGGTGAACAAAAGGGAAAAAATATTGTTACAGCGTTATTGCTGTAGATAAATTCACAATAAGCACGTAAACAAACACGATACTTGTTATGATAGTGGTAACAGTTTCGATATGGTCAGTGGTTCAAGTTTGTAAAGATGTGGCATCAAACAATAAGGACAATCTACGCGCATTGCGATAGCCTTTCTGCTCCAGACCCGAATGGCAGGACAGACATAACCGACGAAAAACTGCAAGATTTTAGCTTCCTTAAAAATTAAAGGTAGTTCATTGAACAATTTAAGCCTTTATTAAAAATTATATGGCGACCATCAATAAAGTAACCCTGCTCTGGGTACCAGGACATAAAGGTATTGAGGGCAACGAACGGGCTGACGAACTAGCAAGGAAAGGGGCGAAAGCACCACTTGCGGGATCCGAGCCGGCCGTAGGAGTAGCAGCTTGCCACACCAAACTACATATCAAGAGGTGGGTCAAATCCCAACACTGGAAGGAATGGAAGAAGGCACCTGAAATGAGGCAATCTAAAGTACCTACTCATAAACGGACCAGACCCTAACCGAACCAGGCAACTACTCGATATGGACAGAAACTCACTGAGGGAACTGGTAGAACTATTAACGGGACACTGCCATCTCAGGAGACACATGCAACTGTTGGGAGTGGAAAACACCAACATCTGTAAAATGTGAAGAGGTGGAAGAGACTCCAATTCACCTATGGTGCCAATGTCCCGCTCTGCTGGGAATAAGGCTCAGATACCTGGGAAGACACAGTGTGGAACCAGAAGACATCGCCACATATCCAATGACAGCCCTGGTGAACTTCATAAAAGGGACCGGGTTACTGGCAAGGGAATGAGGTAAAATGGGAGACAGTACAATGGGCCTATGGCCTAAGTGCTCGCGGGGAACGTAAGTAAACCGCCTCCGACTTAATTATAATAATATATAACAAACATGAGCTTAATATCAGACAAACTAATTTTGGTTCGAATATTTGATGAACCTTAGTTATTCCTGGGTGAAAACTAGTTCAATGGCGTTCTCACATTGGCGTTGAAGTTGTGTCATTTTCAAAATTGTAACTGATTATTCAAAGAATTCAGGCAAGCGATAAAGTGCCTAAAATATAGTTTTTTTACAGAATATTATTTTAGTTGCCATTTTTTAAATTTTAAGTCATTTTCAAGATGATCTCAATTTCTTCGTTGCGAAAGTTTTTTTAACATTGGCTCCACGCAGGTGGCCGGGAAAAGGTAATTCCCTCAGGGCCTATGTCATCTGTTAGGATGCTGCGCCGAGGTTTTTTTAGGGAATGGAAGGAGACGTAGAAATAAGAATCTGGGGGTCAATGTGTCTAGGAGTGACGGACGTTTGAATCCATCCCTCCCACTGCGGTGCATGGGACGACAGAGAGTACGGCTGGAGAGGGCAAAAGGTCTCCCTCAACCTGTCTCTTCCGATCCGACACGCCACGCAGTAGGTGGACTGACGCATCCACTGCCAAGACCTAGACAAACCTGACTCGATGAACCCGGATACCCCTGCTAAGTCACCAAACGTAGCGAACTACTTGGGGTGACTTATAGCAGGGGTGTTGACTATCTAATAAATGGTTCCCGGGCGACGGTACCCATACACGCCTCTCAATAAATAAAATTTTAATATAGAATTGTTTTTACTTGAATGTTGTATTACGTTTGACGTTGTTTAATAAGTCTCTAAATATTGTTTACACATTTAATTTTTCTATGTAAATACTCATCCTATAAATACGAGCTCCTGGAACTCACCTTAAGGAGTAGTAGAATAATTAGGAAAAAATATTATATAATTTTGTCTGCTGTTATAATTTGAAATGTTTTATTATTTTGTAATAAATAAAATAATATAGATTAGAATAGTCTCAGTTTGTTGAAGAATTGTATTAAACTATACGCTATTTTAAAAAGAATAACTAATAAATAACTTTGAGGTGAAGAGTATCTACAATAAATATAATGTTGATATACGGATTACCGAGCAGCTAACTTATATGTAATTGTAGGTGCCTATACGGATTGCCGAGCAGCTAGCTAATATGTAGGTGCCTTTATAGATTACCGAGCAGCTAGCTAATATGTAGTTGCCCATACGGATAACCGAGCAGCTAGCTAATATGTAGATGCCTATACGGATTACCGAGCAGCTAGCTAATATGTAGGTGCCTATACGGATTACCGAGCAGCTAGCTAATATGTAGTTGCCCAAACGGATTACCGAGCAGCTATCTAATATGTAGGTGCTTTTATGGATTACCGAGCAGCTAGCCAATATGTAGTTGCCCATACGGATTACCGAGCAGCTAGCTAATATGTAGTCGCCAATTCGGATAACCGAGCAGCTAGCTAATATGTAGGTGCCTATACGGATTACCGAGCAGCTAGCTAATATGTAGTTGCCCATACGGATTACCGAGCAGCTAGCTAATATGTATTTGCCCATACGGATAACCGAGCAGCTAGCTAATATGTAGGTGCCTATACGGATTACCGAGCAGCTAGCTAATATGTAGTTGCCCATACGGATTACCGAGCAGCTAGCTAATATGTAGGTGCCTATACGGATTACCGAGCAGCTAGCTAATATGTAGTTGCCCATACGGATAACCGAGCAGCTAGCTAATATGTAGGTGCCTATACGGATTACCGAGCAGCTAGCTAATATGTAGTTGACAGTAAATTCAAGCTTTGGACAAAGACACTACCAATACCATGCTATAAAAGCTTTCAACAGTGTAAAACTTGAATTTAAAAAAAAAAAAACGCACCTTGCGCCACAATACGAAGTATGTCAAAAAAATACAAATAAATAGTAGTATTATCTGTGTGTAAGGATAGAACGGCCAACCTTATGATTCCAGAGATAGCCTCATTTTTAATGTCAGCGCCATACAATTTTTTCTTAAAAAAATTATAACTCCTTCATTTGTACACGCAATTGCTTCGTACGACATTTTATAGCATACTAATGATCAGCAGAATCCATTTCTAGGCAAAAAAATACCCTTGAAAATTCAAGTCTCTATGTCTATGAAAGGCGATTTTCAGCCCACTGTGCGGCGCCCCGGCAAATATTGTCATCAATGAATAAATATTACAGTTAAAGATTTCATTCATCAAGTTACTCCAAAAATAATTAATATTTTCAAATTCCTTGAAAATTCGCTTACCACGTCTGATTAGCACGGAAGTAAGTAAATTTGAAAAACTCTAAATGTTAATTTTTTATTTTAGTGTATTGGGGAAACAAACAGTTTTACAATTTTATAAAAATAATTACATTTTACATGTTGAATTAACCAGTGATATTTCCACATAAAATAATAATCACTTAAGCAAAAAAAAAACAATTTCCGCTTACATAACAAGTAAGTATTTTTGATAAACATTAAATGTACTGAATCGATGAAATTTAGTGGTTGCCCCAGATTTACTGTCAAACCAAACGGTCATTATTAAGACACTTATTAATAATGTATTACTTTATCAACTGAGTGTTATAACACACTGGATCAGTTTAACTACCTTTCTAAGGTGGGACGGAATTTTAATGCCGTCTTGAATACTACTTTATAATCTTGGCGATAATCATTAGTATTCATCGAAAAATATACAAACCGAAGTGCCATAGAATAAACATTAATTTATGATAATATAAAATAACGCCACTCAGTAACAAGATGAAAGCATTGATATTGATTGCTTGAATATTATGAGCAATGGTATGTCCTTATGTTTTACTTGAAGATAAAAAAAACCTGTTCATAGTAGGTTATTGCACTTTTGGTTGTTGACCAGCTCAGGAATATTTTAGTTCTGGTCTGTGCAGTCAGCAGTAATGACTGTGTGGAGTTTATTACAATATTGTTGTTTACATCGCGGATAGTGAATTTTTCGCTGAATAGTAATGGAACGTCTAATGGAACCAGATTGTATAATTCAATTATTCGCTTTCAGCACATTGTTTACAGACAAAATAGAATTATTACTTTTACACATTACCTTTTTTATGTGAACACCCCACAAGACTCCCAACTGCTCCCAACCGTCTGGGCCTAGTGGGATGATGAAATCGCTGATTTGGGTATGTTGTGAGGCTGAAGGTAGTGAAGAGGGAAGTGATATGGAGAAGAGGACAGTGGGAGAGTACCTGGCTATTCAGATTCGGTTACTAAACACGGCTGAAGCCATTTCAAGCAACGTTTCAATTCTGAATGGTAGTATGACACTAGGGCGATACTGAGAGTATCTTCCGCTCTGAAAAGTGCCACAAGTATACTACATGTTATTTTAAATCAATAAATTGTGATCAAAAACAATATCTCCTTTATTTACATTTTTTTTTTCGTTTAATGTAAAAAATTCTATTCTTAACAACTTCCCATAGCCAACTCATTCTTGCAAATTTTGGTAATTACTGCGTTTTTAGTTACGACGGCAGTGTAGTGGAGTAACTAAACGATTTATTATATATTTGTACAGCGCCCTTGAGGTGATTTTGCACAAAAATGGCACTATATAAATCATCCAAATATTATTATTATAACAAAGGTGAGCTTCATAACGTAACAAATAAAACGAATAACTTTTCGAATTTCAAATACTACATAATGTATAAAAAAACGACCGGCCAGAGATAATTGTATAACGTAAATTAAAAAAAGTAATTTAATATTCCGGCAAAATAGTTAAAAAAGCATAAATTATTTATTCATGTATTATTATTTTACTTTACCTAAACTAACTTATCCTCATAACCTAACCTATCCTTATCTAACCTTACCCATCATAACCTAACCTAACCTAACCTCACCTAACCTAACCTCTCCTTACCTAACCTAACCTATCCTAAACTAACCTATTCTAAATTAACCTAACCTATCCTAACCTAACCTAACTTACCCTAACCTATCCTTACTTATTCGAACCTAACCTAACCTAACATAACTTAACCTAACCTATCCTCACCTAACCTAACCTATCTTACCTTCGTCATCCCATACAACAAAAGCAAATTTTCATTTTACATAAAATGCTTACAATAAAAATGACCTATATGCAGTAAGTTTCCTTTTATGGTAATTAAGGTAAATCAAAAGGTTTTATTTAAAAATAATCATATTAAGCGTGGCCAACGATCCCAAATAATTACCATTACTACTGTGGTGGGATATGATAAAAGATGTATTATAGTTTAAGGTAAAGGTTACGAATTCCGCTTCACGGAAAATACGCAATATTTCACTTTCAAATAAATGGATTTAGCTTTATTAATTCAAAACATGATTTATCATGTCGGGGGAGACGGAAAAATACGCACTTTTAATTTTAATTTCGTTTATTAAGTCACTTACGCGATATGTCACACGAGATTTCAAAGAAACAAGATAATGTGACATTTGCCGGAATTACCACAACTAGTTATTTACCTAGCCAGTGCGCGGGTTAGGTACAGTACCTACCTACGAACTAATTCAGTTAAAGAAAATAAAATCTTGAAAATATTATATTAATATATATAACCTAACCTAATCTAACTGTGATTTTCTATAGCAAAAAATGCCCCTTTAATAACGCCTGCTCGCGTCCCCTTTAGAGTTATATCCCAGTTTTCAAGTAGTTTGTGGGCTACGCTAGGTTTGTATAGACTGGTTTGTGATTTCATTCTAATACCTATTTTCCACGTTATAACCTAACCTAACCTAAACTACCTAAACGGAATACTTTTAATCACATTTTATTCTATTTGTTTGTTATTCGGGTTATTTTATTTAATTATATGTTGATTATTTGTTATAAATAATACATTGACTTACATATTAATATGGATTAATTATACACGATGATATTATTTATTTTATATGGCAATACTAAATTTTTTTTGGTTGGCAGCAGTTTCTGTGAAATATTTTGTAGGTATGAATTACGATATTATGAATATAATCCAACTCTTGATATGAATATAGTCGCCGTCGGAGGCGCCGCATACTAATTGACATATCGCGTAAGTGACTTAATAAACGAAATTAAAATTAAAAGTGCGTATATTTCCGTCTCCCCCGACATAATAAATCATTTTTTGAATTAATAAAGCTAAATCCATTTATTTGAAAGTGAAGTATTGCGTATTAAGAGTGAAGCGGAATAGGAGAAAATTAATAAATATTTTTTTTGCATGTTTTTTTTTTTGCACTACTTACAGCCCTCAATGCTCGCTAGTTCGAAGCCGAACCTCGCTAATTGAACACAAACGCTTAGACCTCTACGAATACTCAGAGCGTCGTAATACTTACCTTCTGGCTTAAAACATATTTTCTTTTTCAATTGGAATTCTCTATTTCTAGATTAAAAGCGCAAATATATTTGAACACATGACACAAAATGTTAATATTTTCTCAAATTCCTCAGAAATGAAAGGAAATGTCACGTTCAATTTATTAGTTGCAAACGAATTTTTAGAGAACATACTTCAAATCGAAAATTGGCAATTGTTACGCCTCAGGAACTGAATGATAAGATGAAATAAATTGATTTCACCAAAAATTTTCTAAGAAATAGCACCAGAAAAGTGAACATATTATTGTATCTAACTTCAGAAACCTGTTCAGCGTTTTCACGTAACTAACGCACGGTACACAAAGTGACAGTGTTTTATTTAATTTTAAAGAGAGTTTACATAAATAAAAAGAGCCCAAAAAACTTTATTTTTTTCCATTTGAGCATTTTTTTTGTTCTCCTAGTTATTATCGGAAAATAAAGGGCTAAAAAAAATTTTTAGTATGGTCTACGATTCGAAGCATTTAAAAAACTTTAAGCACCTGATCTTTACCTGAAATTTCAAATTTTACGTAACCCTTATGCAACGGGTCAGATATTTGCAAATTGTTACCTTGAAACGGCGTGAATTATATTATTAGTGTTGCAAATTATTAATGTACAATTTAATTGCTCTGCAATCTGACGATTTAAAAATTGTGTTATAAGACCAATTGTTTTACACATTAGTTAAAAAAATAATAACAGCAAAACAACTAGTTATTAATGTAGAAATAAATGAATTAATTTGAATATACCTCAAACATACAGCTCTTCCGGAAATATTCAGTCACGGAATAGTAATGGTAACGTTTATCGTAAAACTTAAATATTAAATTTTAAAAACGTACTTTTTCAGATAATATTAAAACATGCAAACTTTTTTTTTCTCAGCAGATTTAAGATACACCAATCATATATCCTCCCATTTTAAAGAAGATTTTTTTTGCTATACTGTAGCGGCCAACACTACTCGACTCCGATTTGGATAATATGTATCCAGAGCAACATAAATATATAAGTATTATATTAATGGTAATAGAGGTTTAGTGTTAAATAATGTTGGTTCTGAGAAATAAATAAGATTAGTGAAAAATAGTGAAGGGATAAACATGAAGACAAAGAGAGAGAAAATAGTGAAAAGATAGACATGAAGACAAAGAGAAAGAAAATAGTGAAAGGATAGATATGAAGACAAAGAAAGAGTAAAAATATTTTAGTATTGAATGATTTAGCGAATTGATTACCCATTAATTAATTACATGAGTATTATTATTATTCTTTTTAAGGGTCCTGGGTTCGAGTCCTAGATGTGACCGTATCCTTTTCTGATTTTTCTGTTTCAGATTTTCGTTTAGAAATCGCTAATATTGTCTTAAAAAATTAAAAAATATGGAGTTTTTTATAAAATCACAATCAAAATGCAAATCGATTTGAAGATTAAATAAGAAAATTTTCTTGGAGGGTTTCTTTACGACATCAAGTCAAAAAGTCTTAAGGACTCTTCATGGTATGCTCTCCTTTCCTGTTGCTTTATTACGTATTGTAGGCTAATTCTATATTTATGGCTGTGAAGTGGAGAGTTCACTCGTGTGCAAACATTTTATGGTGACACTTGGGTGATATTTATTGACCAAATCTAAGTTAGTACTTATAACTAAGTGCCTCTTTCACGCCTTTTTATTTTCTTATATTTCAGTTCATGGTTTGAATGAATAGCTACAAAACATAACTTTTTTCAGATGAAGTGTTGAATGTAGTGCACTCACACGGCATTTTAAAAATGTTTTTATTCTAGAAAAAGGGGATGAACCAAAATAAGATAACACAAGATTAGAACTTCGAACCTTTTGTGATGGTCGTGATTTTGAAGTAGGTACTTTTGAATCATAATACAGACATATGTCTAGAGTGGTTGTCGAAAAGCATGTCAAAAACTGTATTCAAATATATTTTATGAATAAAGAAAAAAAAAAAATATGCCCGTTGAATTTAAATCATTTTATGTTACTGTTCTGGTTAATTTAATCCTTCGATGGTATTATGGACGTTTTTTTCTTTAAAATTCCTAATTTTTTTGTCTCATTTCTTTAAAGAATTTATAAATTAGATCATATTTCTGCCCCCATGGAAAAGGCTCAGTTCAGTGAGATGGTTTATATTAAAAAAAATCTGCACCTCTAACAGTGTATTTTTGGTTAATAAACAAAAAAACAAAATAAAAAAAACAGGCGATTCGCATGGTTTAACGATGAGCTTTGTTGCTGCTATTGCCTTTAGTACCTTTTAAAGTTTATTTTTGCTTTATAAATGTAATTTTGCTTTAATATTATAAAAATATGTTCTTTAAAAGTACTTTGAAATGTTTAGCATGATTTTAAAATAATAAAAGAATTAAATTGTATTAAATATAAAAACAAAGAAATCTGTAGCAATGCTACACTAGTTTTAGAAAATAATTATTATTTTTATGGGGGTGATTTTCGTAGTGTCACCAGTATGAAAATGTATTTTTATACGTTTTTTTATTTATTTGGATATTAACAGTACATTTTACTACAAGTTATATGGTTCTTAATTGAATTATACATAGTTAATATACCTATTAATTAATTTTGCAGGTATGAGTAGTGATAACAAAAAATACTAAATAGGAAGAAGGTTTGTAGAGAGTGGTATTGTTAATATCGTAGGTATGAGTAGTGATAACAAAAAAAAATACTAAATACGAAGAAAGTTTGTGTAGAGTGTTATTGTTAAAATCATAGGTATTAGTAGTGATAGCAAAAATACTAAATATGAAGAAGGTTTTATGGAGAGTGGTATTGTTAATATCGTAGGTATGAGTAGTGATAACAAAAAAAAATACTAAATAGGAAAAAAGTTTGTGTAGAGTGGTATTGTTAAAATCGTAGGTATGAGTATTGATAACAAAAAATACTTAAGAGTGGGTTATAGGGCAGAATGGTGATTTGCTGGAAAACGGCTTAATACTACCTTTCGTATGCCATTCTCAGACTTCATATTATTTGTTACCAATTAATGGACTATTATTTTTCAGTCTGTTTATTTTTTTTTTAGTTGTTGTAGGCATTCGACCATAAAAAATAAAAACATTGATACAACAACAACAACCATACAACCCACTTTTAAAACTTGGATCTATGATTATCGCGTTAATAACGGCTTTACACAATATTTTTAATTTAAAATATGTATATAATACACACATCTGTAGAAATACGGCCTCTTATTATCGTTATGCTGTCTGTGGATATTAACATTTAAATAAATACTTCATTTTGCACCAATATTTCAACACATTTCACATTTTTTTACTTATTCCGGGATGGAAGCCCCCGGTGATGGCGGTGAAACTATATGCTCCCTGTTTTACGGCGTATATATTTCGAAAATGCCATCAAAATGTTTCATTAATGGGTCTAAAAGTAGAATACCGACTCACTCAAGGAATTGCAATAATCTAAGGAAGCTACAGAAACAGTAAGTACTCACAAATTCTCTTTTTCATGTAAATTTGACGTATTGTATTTTTTCAAGTGTCAAATTTTTTAAAAGGCGTAAAATACAACATTTAATAAGCGTTCCTTTTCCTAACGGTTAGCACGAACGTCATGATGTTTACTGGCGGCATCTGTATGCAAGTGTGTGTTAGAGAATTCATTGTCTTTACGCGCTCTGACTAAGTGGGAGAGTGAACGTTTTTTCATATGGCACGTTTGGTAACTAAACCAAAAATTACCATCTCACCCCAGATCATTTGTTGGTTTGGTAAAATCGGACGTTTTAAGTGAAAACAAGTCAAGTTTTTCACTGTTCCTACCTTACATGGTAAGGGGTATTAACACGTTGAACGCCATTGTGGAAATGAAGAAACATTACCATTTTAAATTTGAAAAAAAAATACTCAGATGGCATCGGCGACCATCAAAACGTATTCCTTTTTTTTTACCAAAATTTTCCATGAAAATCAAGAAAATTAACTGCGGTCACCGGTGACCGTCATGGCACTATGGGAGAAAAATGACGATTTTCGTTCTGAGGAGTAAACAAGTTTATTACCGTTTTTTATCTTTAGATTAAACAGATAAAAAAATCTTTTTAAGGAAATTAACAATACCATCGCCTTTTTGCGTATAAACACACAACCATTCACACGTTGTCAAATCAAAGATATTCTATCTATGTGTTGTGTTGTAAAGTTCCAAACAATAATATTATTTTTCTCTTTGTAGATCAATATATGATTTATCCATGGCAGCCGGAAAAAATACTCCAAACAAAGTATGCTTAAAGTAACGAATAAATGTAAAAAGATTATTGTTTAGTTGTACTAAATAACACAGAATAATTTAAAAATATATATAAATAAAAAAATAAAATTTCTTTTATTTCTCGAGATCAATTTATCAATGATGTTATTCATATGTATAGATATTCTATCAAATATAAAATTGAGAAATTTACCAAATAAATCCACCTTCGATTTTCTCGAAAACGAAAGCTCAAATAAAAAAAGTCATGACCCAAAATTGACAGTAAATGAAAGGTTATTCACAAGTTATCCTTTTATAGGACAACTTTTTTTTAAACGATACGCCCTTAATGGTTTTATTTATGTATTTTATATTCATTTTGATGAACAGAAAAAAACTTTTTTTTGCTTAGCTTTTTTGAAATTTTCGATTTTCCAGCGAGTTTTTTTCTGACCGGTGTCCATTTAAAAAAAAATGATATAAAATTATTGTTTTCATTACAAAACGACAGGTTTGTAAGGAAAAATGTACTTTTATTTATTTGCGTTACAGGGGAATAACTGCTTTGATAATTTTATAGAGAAACTGACCAGGACGCGATTTTCGTAAATTTACTCAACTTGTGCGAACTTCGGGCGGTTGGTTCGATTCAAGACCTCTGTGCGTTACCTCAGAATAATTACAACCCAAGGGTTTATAACTTGTAAACATAAAGAAATATAAACCTTAATGTTGCAGGTCTCAAAACTATCCGTTTTTAACTTATGACCTATAAATGGTTTTACCGTTTATAGTGTTTATACCACGAGTTTCCGAACACCATGTAAACTATATGTATCGGAAATGTTCAACACTAATGACAACAGCAAGTGAATGATGAAACATTTATAAAAAATGTCCAATTAAATGCTTTATCAAAATAGTAGGTTCTGCAAATAAGTCATTCCTTTTTACTAAGTTGTTTGTTTTACTTAATATTTCACATTCATATTATACGTTCATTGCTTTGCGACAAACGCACATGTGACGTTATATTTTAACAAGCTCATTAATGTACAACTACCGCCCTCTAGTGACAAAAAAATGAAGACATTTTGACAGTTTGCGAAATTTCGCTATCATATAACAAACGCTTAATAGGAAGAAGGTTTTTGGAGAGTGGAAGAGTAGCAATTTTACGTAGTGAGTATATTATGTTGTGATCGTGCGAGTGGTTGGTGAGTTATTGCTGCATTAGTGTTGTTGGCTTCCATATGAAAAACCGTAGTATGCTTGATACGTTTCATTGAAATATTTGAACCATTGACAGATTATAATTTGGGACTATCCATTTTATTATTTAGCAGATAACATAGAAACAATAGATCTAATAATGTTCGTATTTTTTGTAAAGTTAACATTTTATTTGAAGTTTTGTTGAATTTCTTATAGTTAATGTTTCTGAAATTTATTATGTACGCTTTCTATTAAATCCATGTACTATTACTTATATTAAGATTCCATATTGTGGAAGCATAATCTAAACAATTTGTGTGAGTATTACCAACTTACACACGTTGAATTTTTGGAATGTAATTTTATAGATAGGCAAATAAACCAATTAAATCAGAATCGGGACTGGATGAGTGGTTAACAAATGTGTAACTCTAAGATTAACATATCACATGTCATTAGTCTGTTCATTTTCAATAGAACATTTTTTATTTAATTCTCTATATGCCCCATGCGCCAGATACTAAGCAAGTTTTCACAACGGGATCGTGAACATAATTTCATATTCAAAGAAAATAATTACTTCCACGAGGCAATCAAACTTTACTTCAATCCACGATTCCTTTCAGATTTTCGTTTCAATACAAATTTAAAGTACATTCTCAATCACAGCTTCATTAAAATATTATAACATATTATTTTATATATTCTTGTTAGACTTTATTTTTAGCCGCCCCCATAATCCTGGGAATACTTGGAATCCTTGTATTAATTTTAGGGATCGATTTTAACTGTTCATTTTAATATTGGCCTTGTAATAATAAATTATTGCCTGACTTATTACCTGGTTTTACACATTACTTGGATTCATAAATACAATAATGTCATTTTTTAGCATATTTCACTGATTTATTTAACCTCAGAAGGAAGTTGTAAGGTTAATAAATAATAGTTAAAAGTTGAAAAACTCCAAGGAAATGGTAAACTAAAATTTAATACTACCTCTGTATTGATTTATTTTCTCAAAAAACAATTTGAAAGGATAAAAACAACTCAGAAAAGGTCGTGTCTTATTTTTTTACGGTCAATTGATTTTATTTCAATGTTCTATAATCGTTCAATGGAAGTCCTTGCCTTTGCTTTTAGAATTTAGTCAGAAAAGTAATAATATATTTATGAATATAATTTATTCTTCAATAATTAATAATAATATTAATTTGCAAATTCATATTATTCATTCGAAAATACAATTATTATAGAACTCATCGCTTGAGGGTTTTTGCTGTTTCAGAGAAGCTAAATATTTATTCCAATGATTGGTACCAAAGTTTTATTACTTACCGGTATAATGTAACCGTAATATGGGATGACTTTTGAATTGCCCAGGTCACATTGATCATCGCGGATGATACTGGCTTCTTTTTAATGATTTTTTTAGGCCACATGGAAACAATGAATTTAAAATGAGTTAGTATTGAGTAATATTCAAACAAATTGTCTGTTGAATTTTGACAGATTTGATATGTAAGTAGATTTTATGATTTCCAAGCAATTATTAGAGTTTTTTGAAGAAAACATATCAATAATATATTAACTATTTGATTCAAAACTTTATTTTTTTTTCGGGATTGTGTATTATTATAATAAGCTTATACATTATACATTTACGGTGTGCCAAAGTCGCCCTACTCTGAAAGGTGAATTTGATCACCATGCTATGTTTTTTTAACTTTTCAGTAGTATTCATAAATTTTTTTAAAATACGTAAAACTTGTAAAAAATGTTTTTGTGAAAAAGTTATTAGTTTCAAAGTTTTAGATTGATCAGTCACCCCATTTTACTGGTACACTTAATTTTGACGTAAATATGCGTACCTACCCACGAACATATGTTCCTGCATTCACCTCATTCCCTTACCCATTTACGTATCCTGTTCTGACAACAACAATCTAGAAACTGTGGAGTACCTACCTCCGGGATAATGTATCATTACCTTGCTACTTTACTAAGGCAAGCCGTGTAGTGACCCCCGGAGTGTATTAATATCAAGTCTGCTAAGAAAACCAATAAGGTTTATATTATGTGCTCTGCTAAGACGAGCCATGAATTGTCCACTTTTGTGTGACCCTCGGAGTGTATTAAAATCGAGTCTGCTAAGAAAACCTAGAAAGTTTACAAATATGACAAGACGTGTTCTAAAGGACCAGTGGTAATTCAGTCCCCAATTGTAAGTAAAAGTTAACATGTTTCCCAAATAGTTCTGTCAACTTAAAAGGTTACCAAAACTTATGGATTACAGTCACAAAATGGATCCACATGCGATGTGCCATTAAACTTGATAATTTTTTTCCATAAAATGAAAAACTAAAGATAGTACCTGTGGTATTTTAGATTTTAGTTTGAGGTGTTATTCATAGATGGCAATTGTAGCAATAAAACAAATCAGTCGGTAATACAGAAAATGATAGATAAATAAATATCACTGCTACCACGGCCAAGGCCCAGAATTATTACTACCGCCTGCTAATTAAAGACACTAGCCCAATGACTGTCCAAGCTCCATTATAATCTATCAAGATATTCTAAGTGTTTTGTTGATCCGGAGATCTTATTTGAAGAGTTTTGAGATACCGGGAGTTACAACGGTGTCTAAGTACAAAGAAACGAAAACAAACTAGTCTCGTTTGACTGCTTATAAAGAACGCATTTGTGAAAATTTTACGATAGATATACGAGTAGATATTGTAGCTTGTCATTATCGTTTAAAAATTCTTACCGAAATGTCTTATAAATGGAAATCGCTTAATTATTTGAATAAAAGAAAAAAAGTGTACGGCATAGAATCCTGGAAGCGTGTTGCTGAACCGACACCCAAAGTCTGTGCTGGAACACTTTGTGCTGAGCAAACTTGAGTATATGAGTGCAGAAAAATATGTATTAGCATACAGTTTGCTCGCATGTATGTAGAGCAAACCATCGTTTTATTATATTGGTGATTAAATTATATTTTTTATGCTTTAACATATTCAAAGTACCTTGGTCAGATCAAATAACCAATTTCGAAGTTCTTTTTCACATGACCATTATTTGAATATTTGCATCAGTTGTAAAAATATGATAACTTTAATATTTTGTTCATATTACGAGGAAAGAAAAATACACGATTGATGAAATACGTGACTGAAACGAGTGAAGTATCGTCGAGTTGTTCCTGGCTGAAGTATTCAAGATGAAGGTTTTCCTTATGAGCCAACCCCCGACAAGAGACATTGAAGAAGCATAAAATATAGGAAAGGAAAATGTGTTTAAGTATTATTTTTAACATCTTTTTACATATTTTGGAAAATAAAATCGTCAAATCTTACTACAGAAATTATCATAGCATCTGAAAAATACTATTACCGTAATTTAAGCGCACTTCGTTTTATGGCTTTCGCAAATTCTTATTCGATTCGAAATATGGGTTATGAATCTAAAATCTGCAAAGTGAACGTAAATTCTCCCACATACACCGTAACATTTACGTGGTGATAATTGGAAAATACCTCGGAATATGCTTCGGAAGATTTTCGACATTTGCAAAATGTTTTAACCTATTTATTTATATATTTTTTTTTATTTAAGGAGAAAACACAGATACAGACAGTAATTAAAAGATAATTTTGTTAAGCAATAACTTGAGAATTCGCCTGCATCCTAACTATTTCTTACTGATTGACTGGTAGATAAAATTTTTAAATATTTTTTACATGTGAATAAGGTAAAATTATTTTGTATATAGATAATGCTCAGTATCAAATAAAAGTGTACAAATATTTTTTATACAAGTTTAGAGATAAATCATAAAAAAGTACTTAAGGTGAAACGTAAGCGGCAATTTTCATACAAACTGTTTGTTTGCCCCATTCGAAATCTACAGATAATTTTTTATTTATTTTAGTACTGAAAAATAATACTAATAATGATTTTTGCGCGAACGCAAATTTTACTGTTATATTACTTATAATAACCGAGTAATTACATTAACAAAAGTCATTATTTTTCATCTAATTACTGTAAGTGTTAGTGACACAAGTAGGTAAAAACGCTACTCTGGCCTGTCCGTACACTAGAAAAGATATACTTCTGTGGGAGCAGTTCCGATATATATTTCACAAGAACGTTTGCAACACATTCCTACGGTTCTAAAGTATCTAGTTAGATGCATTTGTAGTAAAAATGTCAAGTTGCATGGAATGGTTTTTTATGCTGTTAGAATAATGTTTTCGCTTTTTTATAAATGTTCCAGTATTACTGAGCGCATGGAATATTTGCGACGGAGGCTTACAGTAAAAGGGCTAAATTAACTGTCTTACGATAACAAGGACGACTTTAATAATTTAGAACTTTCTTGAATCTGTAAAAATTACTATAGATAGACTCGCCTAGTTATTTTGATGTACTAAACAATAAAATGCATAGATCGAGCTACGTAGGTACCTATATACTCTAGCATCTGTCTGCCATTTGCCACGGGTTTGAGATGTTATAAAAAACTATCGAAAAAGTGTAAACAATTGAAGTGACCTACCACAAGACACGGAACAACAATAGATGCAGTTTTCTCTAAATATCTTTCTAATTTTCATTCGAAAACATATGTGTCTAATTTCTCATACCATAGCCCTATTGTCTCGGTCTTAAAATCATCCACAGTAATTACTGATGTATCCGATAATGAAAATAATGAATAAAAATAAATAATCTATTCTTTACTAGCTGGGGTACCCAGCTTCTAGAACTTTATCCTTCCACAATTTTCTAAAGCATTTGCAAACCATCCAGAACCTTCTAGACTCACCGCCAAGAAAAGTACATATACATAGGTAGCAGAGATGTGCTCTATTTCAAATACATCCATTTCAAATGGAAATGCAAAATGCAAAATGGGTATTTTCCATTTTGCATTTTAAATGCTTTTCTAAAAACCATTTTGCATTTTGCATTTTAAATGCTTTTCTCAATGCATTTTCCATTTTAAATGCTTTTTTGCAACATTCTTCCTACTATCTCCACTCATCTTTTTTTCATAAGCCCCAAATATCAGTCGGTCCTCAACCTCGCTATGAGAGATAATTTACATTTGTCCAAGTTGCTCCCCGGTAGGAGCCCTGGCAATTGAGTGATACCACTAAAAAAAATACTGAACATGGGGCCATGACGCTGTAATATTAAATGTTAGATAGCAGTTTATATGTTTTTACGTTGGCAACATTAGTCCCGCGCAAATTTTTTGTGGTTTTATAATCTGTAGTCGTGGTGTTTTTGGATTTACCATCATGTAATATGTTTGTTCTACATTGATGTCCATTATTAAATGACAAAATTATTTAAAAATTCTATAATTATTTTAATTGTTTGACCTGAGAAACCATTTTGCATTTTCAATGCATTTTGAAAATCGGTATTTTGCATTTTGCATTTGAAATGCTTTTCTAAAAACCATTTTGCATTTTGCATTTTCAAATGGAAAAGTTTTGACCCATTTCCATTTCAAATGGTTTTGGGTACCCATTTTGCACATCTCTGATAGGTGGAAATACTCCTCCACTCCACTCCATTTGCCAGTTTATTCCCCAAGCAAGTCAAGCACGCCTAAAGAACGTTTTACTTCAATCAATATATATATATACACCACTAATTATATTTAAAATTTACCCACATATTTCGACACCGATGGTTTCTTCGTCAGGATAATTATAACTAAAGGTATTGTTTCATTATATTAAAAATGACACCACAAAGTGAATTTGCAAAGATTGAAGAAGGAAGTTTTACGTTTATAAATAAATAAACAACATCAACACTGATAAAATATGGTTTGATTTTATTTTGTATCTAAATAAAGATAGTATAAAATTGTGCACAAAGTGATTTTTATTATAAAATACTATTCATATCATGTATTTGTAAATTGTATATAGCTACAATAAAAATAAAATAAATGCGGTGTGGTCCACTTTTTGACTGCTCTAGTATCAACGCACCAAAAGCGATAAGGCCTAGCGGCACGACGAATTTGATTCTCCATCTGGTAATTCTAACCACTTAGTTGGTTTCGGTACATACGCCGCGTACAAATATACGAACATATATAACTTTTTGACTTACACAAAACATATTAGATGCAAAGTAACACTACGGTCATGGTTAATAAATAGGTATGTACCTACATCGCTTGTTGTCGTAAAGCCCATTTAACACGACAAGACATTTTGTGTACGAATTTTGTGTTCAAATCAACCACCTCTCGTTCGATAATTCTGGAAGGCCTTTACGTGGACAAGCGCTTTTTTTAAAATTAACTCCACACAGGAGGCCTTGAGGAAAATAATTTCCCTCAGGGCCTATGTCATATTTGAAGATGCTGTGAGGAGGGTTTTTTTTAAGGAGAGTAAGGAGTGAACATGGGTCTTGAAGAGACCCATGTTGTAGGAAAGAGGAAACATAGAGGCCGGCAAATCGTTCCACAGCCGAGCTGTTGAACTCATGAAAGAGTCGCGAGCGGCGACCCGTTCTCATGTGACAAATGTCTACCGTGTACACATGTTGGGCGCGCGTTTGGCGTGTTGCCCGACTATGCACCGGTGCCGGGGATCAATGACGCTAGTTCCTCGGAGCATCTTCCATTGAAATACCGGTAAAACAAGAATAGCATTCCTACCCGACGCCTGTGCTCTAAAAATTGCAATCTGTTTGTGAAGACTAGAGAATCTATCAAACGGACATGATTGGGTCTTTGAAACATTAAATTTGACGAGATTATTCTTACCCCAAGAGAAAACACTCGAGGGAACAACACGGAAGCACTTAAAATTACTAAAAAATATAATAATAATAATAATAGAGCAAGTGAGACTACGGATACATCTTCATGATTTTACGTGGAGGGAAGATATAAAAAAAAAACTATGAGAGGTGGTACATTATTTTGAATGAGAAACAACTTCCGTATAAGAAAAAAATACTGTTGACGATTTTTCTAGATGCGATAGGTAAGTCGATATTTTTTTAAATTTTACACGCTGAAAAAGGTAATTCCAAAGTTTAAAAAACTCCAGCTTTTTCGTTGAAACAGTTATAAATCACCAGTAAAAAATATATACGTTATCGGTAACCATGTAAAACGGACTTCTCTCGATTTCCCGAAGTTCGTAGGATTGTATAGAGTGATAATATTCTTATTACGCTATGGATTGTACAATGTACATGGCCATAGTTAGTGCAAGCGGCCTTTAAAAAAAAGTCCAGTTAAGGCCAGCAACGCGCCATATGCTTTGTTACCTAGCCAGCGCTTTTTATAAAAAATTCAATCTCCCCAAGCGACGATTTAAATTACTGAATTCAACAATACTTTTATCATCCTTCTCTTTTAGACTTGAGCGTTTTACCGTAGAAATTTTGAAATGCACGATTTTTTACAAATATCTTTTGGTTTGGTATTAAAATTCTTCCGCGCCAAATTTTTTCTGTGCGTGTTGGTTTTACAATAAAATTGTGTGTTTTTCTGCCGTTCTGTAAAATTATAAAAGTATTGGTACGAAAAAAAATTTAAACAGATTAATATATTTTATGTGCATGCGCGAACCAATAACTTACCTCAATATTAAAAAGCATAACGCGTTAAAAGAGTTTTAATTGACAATATTGAAAATAACGCCATCTATCGGTGTAAAGTTTCTAAATATATTTTAAGAATAACCTTAAAGAGTATAGTGAATGAAGTAAGTACACATTTTCTTCTTTTTTTATAGTAAAACAGACTTCAATTTCCTACCAAAAGTACAATATGTATCAAAAAATATGTCAGAATCCTTCAGGTTTTGGTTTTTATTATACAATTCGCACGTTCTTCTGATTGGATCTCTGACAATAGCATTTGTGCGCGTCCGGCTAATATGGAATAAGTCGTTAAGCCTCGTCGTTCTGAGTGGTATTTTAAAGTTTATTAGATTGAGTAAGCCAGGACAGTCGATAAAATTGTTACAGATTTTGTACAAGGTCATTAGGTCAAGGTAAGTTCGCCGGTTAGTAAGAGTGGAGACGTTATATTTCGAGAGCATATTTGTGTATCCCCGTTTAGGTGCGCTCATTCTGTGGTTGAGGTAACGCAGAACTTTCTTCTGGATACTTTCAATATTTTTTTTATAGATATCGTAAAGTGGAGTCCATATGGAGGTGCAGTATTCAAGTTGAGAAAGGACCAGCGTATAGTATAGTATAGTAAAGCAGAAGGTAGGTTTCAGGCTTTCGAAATACGCGGCTGTTTCTGATAACAAAGCCTAGCATGCAGTAAGCTTTATTCACAATGTTTTTGATGTGCGCATCGAAATGAAGTTTGGAATCAAAAAGTACGCCAAGATCCCTTATACAGTATACACGATCTAGTGAATAGTTGCCTATATAATAATTGTGTATAATAGCGTTATGATTTTTAGTGAAGCTTATTTGTTTACATTTATTGTTACTTAGGTAAATTTTGTTTTCATTGCAAAACGCTTCAAACCTTACTAAGTCTCGTTGGATGAGCAGACAAAATTTTTATGTCATCGGCGTACAAGAGAAATAAACAATGCATGAAACATTCAGAAACTATAAATAAAAAGTATAAATAAAAGCGGTCCTAGAATTGATCCCTGTGGTACGCCAGAAGTAACTGGTTCCCATACGGAAGTATGTTCTTGTAACGATACAGCTTGCTGTCTTTTTGTTAAATATGAGATGAACCAACGTAATAAGTTTCCCCTAATTCCGTTATACATAATTTTTTTAATAAGAATAAGGTGATCAACCTTGTCAAAAGCCTTTTTGAAATCGCAGTAAATTGCATCTACCTGATGGCCTTTATCCATGCTAGTAAACAAAAAATTAGAGTAAATAAGTCAATTACTCACGGTAGATTTGCCTTTGACAAATCCGTGTTGTTGTTCAGTAATTTTGGCAGCAAGCTGGGGATATATATTAGTATGGACAAGTCTTTCCAACAGCTTAGGGATTGCCGAGAGAATGGATATTGACTTGTAGTTTTCCACTCGTTGACGCGAATCACCCTTGTGGACCGGTATGATTTAAGCCAGCTTTCACCTGCCAGGGAAAACCCCATCACTCAGACATTTATTGAATATTATGGTAAGCGGCACACACAGTGACGACGCAGCAGATCTAAGGAAAAACGCCGGAATTCCATCGTGACCCGCACCTTTGTTTATGTCTAGCGACTTTAAACTTGATTTCACTTCCTGTTTAGTTAGTTTAATCCTGTGAATATGCGCAAGTCCTGAGTCGTGAACTGATTCAAGTTGATCAATGTCTATTGTGTCATTGATGGAGGAGGGTTCAAATGTTGACTTGAAGAATTCAGAGAACATATTACAGATTTCCTGGGCATTATTAGATTCACGTCCGTCAAAGGACATAGCAGCAGGATATCCGTCGGACGACTTTAATGAGGATATGTATAACCAAAAACTTTTGATATTGTTTTGCAATGAATTTTCGACGTTGTCGAAAAATATCTTTCGAGATTCACTAGACAACTTCTTGTATGTTGCACGTAAGAAGGAAAATTCACGATAGTCAGAAAGACCTTTGTATGTCTTCCATTTGAGCCAGACTTTGTCCTTTTTCCGTGATAGCCTAATAATTTCGGGGGTAAACCATATGGGAAATTTTTCATTTCGTCGTGCCAGTAATGGAATAAACTTATCAATTGCATTGTTTATTATTACATAAAATTGGTCTACTGCTTTTTCTGCTGATAAATTTGCGATTTCAGACTTCCAATCAATACAGTCAATGTCATTATTAATTTGCGTGTAATCAGAATCGCGGAAGATATTTCGAATTTCAGGGCTGAATGGTGTCTATCCTCTGAAAGGAGAGGGTCGTCGCTATGTGTAACTTTTGTTTTGCAACTATAAAATATAAGATCTAAGAATTTATCGTTGTGGTTTGGTATACTATTATATTGGAGTAAGCTCATCAATGCCATTGTTTGAAGCAAAGTATGCAATGTAGCCGTGTTCGAAGAGGCAAGACCATGATTGTAGCCTTCAGAAAATGACCATGTTAGAGTAGGTAGATTCAGATCTCCTAGAACACAAAACATATTATTTGGTTCTGATGAAAAAACGGATTCCAGGTTTTTGGAGAACATATCATAAAACGTTGTTGGCGAGACAGGAGGTATGTATACAGCACATATGATGAGATTGAGAGACCTTACCGGAATAGATACGAAGATTTGTTAAATCTGATTTTTTTCCCAGTCATCGAGACGGGAAGCTGAGAGTTCCTTGCGCACTGCTACTAGCACACCGCCTCCGTCCATCTTACCAGTAAGTATACGGTCCCTATCTCGTCAGAACACCGTGTACCGTGAATTTATGAATTCGGCCGTATTAACACTTGCTTCTAGCCACGTTTCAACTAGAACTATAACATCATAGTTATTCGATGAAATGTTAATAAGTAGCTCCTGAGTTTTGTTCTTAATACCACCGCAGTTCTGGTAATAAAAAGATAAAGATGATGAGGTCATTTTATTAAGTGTAAGTGTGCCCTTCGACTTATTCCACATTCGCGAGAGCGGTACATTGAGTAGGACGTATGAAACATCAAAATTATTTATGAAACAAAGATTACTCATTGTAAAATATGTTGAAATTATAAAATGTGAATTAATATGAAAGAGACATCTTCTTTCGTATGATGGGGGGTCAGAGGGGGACATCTAGATCTGCGAGCCATTTTAGGGCCTCAGGCGTCGCCATGTGGACCTCATCAATCCCGCCGGGGAATGAATGGAGCGGGCATTCGTTGACCACATGTTCGGTAGTCTGCACCGCACCACATTCACACATCGCCGACTCTTTAAGGCCCCATCTGTGCATCATGTGGGCACAGCGGCTATGGGAGCACCTTAACCTATTGATGGCGGACCAGGTTTTGCGAGGCAGTGAGAACCCAGGCTGTCTCTCGGTGGGGTCCTGTATGAGATGGGCATTTCCCACGTTGGCCGTGAAAGAGAGAGACATGATAGTGCTATATGATAGTGGAGGTATTGCGCTGTAAACAAAAATATTAAGTAAATTTCTATGAAACAAAGAGTGAACAAGGGTACAGGATAGTGAGAGAGAGTTGGCATCGATAGCAGCAGTAACGAGTGTGTTGTAGAAGTCACATATTCTATTGATTATGAGTCCTAATTCTGTTAAGGTCTCCCTCACGACGAATGGTGACCACTCGAGAGAGTTCATTCCTTTTTGCCAGGATACTGCCATTCCGCACCCATACGTATTTATATCCATTTTCTTTTCCGGCGGCACGTGTTTTTCCAAAAAGTATTTTATTTTTTATTGACAGGTGCTCATTAACATAAAAGTTAGTGGTGGGAGCGCCAAGTCTTAGTAGGTCTGTTGTGAGGCCGCGGCGAGTCCTTACCGCAGAGATGACGTCATCACGGAGACGCTTTGTCGTAAGCTGGACGACTATGTTGCGTGGACGGTTGGAAGGCGACGAGTGACCGCGAGCGACGCGGTGCACCGCCACCACAGCGCTACTTGGAAGCGGGACGTTAATAATGGACCCCATTCTCTTCAGTAATGTTAAAAGATTTTCACCTTTTTGCCTCGGGAATGCCGTGAATGTCTAGGTTACACACTCTGCTACGCTGCTCCATTTCATCTTGAGCGTCTCTGATTGATTAGCGTCCCCATTTCCTGTCTTAGACTGGCATTTTCTTCCTGAAGAACAGTTACACATCCCATAATTTTGGTGTACTGGTCCTTCCACTCATTTGACAGCGCGTCAATATTCATGATATATATAAACCTGAACCATTAAACACAGAGGTTTTGAAGATTAGATGTTATGGCGGTGTCGATCAGCAGTAATTATATAAATTACATTTATATTTTTGTAGAAGGCTGCACTTTGTCGGTTAATTAACATATCGGTTTGACATGTTAATGAAATTAAACAATAATAACTTTGTATACCTATAACCAAACATTTATTTATTTAAATACGACCGACCAGTTTCGCTTAAGACAAGCTTTATTAGTTTAAAAAATAAAACTGAAATTAAATTCGTATTCTGATGATGCTTGTATTCAGTGAAACCGGTCGATCGAATTACAAAAAATAAATTCGTTTGATTTATGTATGTTTTCGGGGGATGGTTGGGTTAGACGAATGAGGGATTTATTCAAAGTGTTTATTGAAGTCAGTGAAGATGTTGCGGTGACTCTAAACTGATGCTTGACGCAGTTGGTGGATGTGATCGGTGACGAATTCCCCAGGCCGAAGATCGAAACCGCGTAAGTGGATATAGTCGTCAGCAAATTCTCCAGGCCGATGGTCAACAACAGGTAAAGCGGAGATGGACAGTGGTGGAGTGGTCGTATATGAAATCAGTGGTTCTACGTTATTACAGTCGGGTTGTTCGGCACTGGTGGTGATATAAGTGTGCCAGAGAGAACTAAGCCAGAGGTACGGTGGACCTAGTCGGCAGATGATGCGAGGGCAGTGAGCTCGCAGCGCTTGCAACGCCGGGAACACTTGTAACTACTGTGGCCCTGTGGAGAGTCGTAAGAGTCGATTCATCTGGGTAAAGCAATCGATGAAATGCTAATACGATGGGACAGTTACAAACAGGTTAAATGGTATTCACTCTAAATCGATTCAAAACAAAATGCATCAATTCTAGACTATTAATTTAACGACGGTTCGTTAATTTTGTAAGTTATTTCTACTTGTAGGTATTTTAAGAATGGCTATAGGCAAAACATGTTAAGTTTATAGTTGGTTCATCGAAAATTCGTAACTGGTTTAATGATAAAGCAAAACTAGACCAACTGCATCTCCATTTAGGAATTATTTAAGTTTCGCTCAGCAAAAGGTGAAATCATGACATGTTGTGGCTCCTGCCGGTCCTTCGTTTTAAATAATTATTATGAAGTCTTTAGGATGCGGTAGTGGGAGTAATCTCTACCAGCGGGTCGCGCAAGATGAGTTTCTTGTAATTATAGTGATTGAAAAAGATTCATCTTATATCGTCAGGTATTGGATGCTTCTCGGGTTCGATGGACATGCTAGCGTGAGGTAACCTCCCCAAAAATAAAAATGAAATAATGTTAGGAGTCCGTTCCACTAACCTCAAATATAAACATATACCGAAGTGGTTTGCAATCGGCACTGTCAGGAGTTTACATCCCGTGAACATCCATTTTTGGCTCCTTAAAATAAATTAAATTCGACTTCAGTTTTCCCCGCCTTCACCTCTGCAGTCACAACACTCTCCGATAGTCTTTGGCTTCAGCTTATACAGCTTCTCGTTTCAGTAGAAGTAATGACCTATGTATTATATCACATGTGCAATACAGAATATACACAATTTTTCGTACACAGTCATAATATTAAGTGCAATATTTGATTTGAGTCAATGTATCTCCCCAACATAACGAATACAGTACTTCAGGTATGATGCAACGGCCTACGGTTTTTTAACATCCTGCTGATCTTAAATATCGAAATTTCTAAAAAAATGGGATCCTCGCCTCCCAGCAAGTAGGATCAGGGATATAAATATCATTAGGTCGTGAATCTGAAATCATTCGATCTCCGTGACCTCCAACGCTTTCGTCCAGAGTCCATTTCTAACCTGATGCTGGATGACTTCTCCTCCTGTAGTTTGGGTGAATACAACAGGAAAGGTGTCGGAAAAAATCGTCGAAATAATTCCATATTCGTCACAATCCCTTCGTTCTGTCAACGAGAAAATCTTCCGCATAGGTAAGCAAAGGATAGCATAGCCATTATCCGAATTGTTCCTTTGTCTCCCATGCTAATTCGAGTAAGAAAACCCACAGGCAACCTTCGTTAGCTTCAATTGAAACTCCGTGAAAACTTCCTCTCACCGGCTAAAAGTGGTCAAAGCAGGGGTCCGCTCCAGGGAGACCATTTTAGGCTGGTCCGCCAACACTTTCGACAGAATTCAGTTCTTTAAAAGAAAACGAGGCTGGTTTGACACCTAGAGTTCAGATTCTGCTAATACTAGATGTTTTATTTGGAAAAACTGGTCAACCCATATTGTTTATTTGTGAAAAATCACTTCTGACAGCTACTTTAAGGTCAATCTACATAGGGTAAATCGGAATATGTAAAATGATGATAAATTTGTATATAAGTATATATCAAACCTTTGTATGACCGTAGAATGGCAAATAAAATCATAGTGATAATTTTATATCTAAACGCAAAGGTATCGAAAAAAAATGGAGGAGGGAAAATAATTGATGGAACCAATAATTGATTTATTTATTAAGCCCTAATATCCTTTAAAATCAATATTACAGTTGTATGGTTACAATGAAAGAGCAGTATATTGATTTAAACATTGTTTACACACTTTGTCATAATAAAAATGTATTCAGTTTATTGGTTTATTCATAATTTAAGAAAATCAATACATAATAATATCATTGTGCCTCGCTATAGAGTGAGATTCTGAGTATCGCTCTGGTGAGAGACCACCATTCAGAATTGAACATTGCTTGAATTGGCTTAGTTATGTTTAGTGACTAGATCTGGAAAAGCCTCTTTACAGAAAAATTGACAAAATATAATTAAGACATGAAAATAAAACGAGTTATTTAATGTGTACAATAAACAGGGAAAAATGAGAATACCTGTGCATTTGTTAACATGCATATTTCAATGATCAGAATTGAAATATACATATTAAATGTCCACCGAACCTTATCATATAGAACCTTTGAGGACAACATAACATGAGACGTGAGTATGCGGAAAGAAATGATTAAGTCCAGCCATCCAGGCCATCATAATTGATGTTCAAACAAATTTAATTAAATTTATAAATTAGAATTTCATAACTAAAAAAACCAAAAAAGAAAAAAATGAAATAAAAAAAACCCTCAGCAAATCTATATTGTAGTGTGATATGGCTTCATGCAATCATAGCATAATGCCACATCACACACATCACACTTTGTAAGGGTCCTTTTGAAAATGTTATTTATGTTGCACCACGCACATTTCACCTTTTTCCCGCTACGGACCACGAAGTGGTTGCCTTTCAGGATAGGTCGCAGAGTCTTTCCTTCAGCTATTAGGCCAATGGTCCGCACAGTCGTGTCAATTTGACTACGACAGAACAGCAGAAGGAGTTCATCCGCAACCTCACTCCTGAAGTTTCGGTACAAAATGCGTTTATTTTCCTTGCGGAGCTTTGAGCCGTACAATATATACGCATTCTGCACCGAAACGCTTAGTAGTCTCCTGAAAAGCTTCTTGTACCAGACCAGGTTTCGCTGTCGTTCAATGGGGAAGCCTGAAAAAAGCTGATCTTTTCGGTCAACCCCCCCCATTACTTTGTTATAGTCTAGTACGAGTTGAGGTTTGTAAGTCTGATTGATCTGCATACCTGTTGGTCTCTCTCGCGATCAGTTCAACGAAATCTGCATCAAAGATTTTAAGAAAGGTTTGCCCATTTCGTAGGTATTGAAAGTTGGTCCTGGCGTGCCTGTGAAAGTCTCCTTTATCCCAGTAAAACGTAAGATATCATTAGACCAATCGAAAGAGTAACCTTCAGGCGGCAGAATCGAACGCATTGCCTCACTATCTACCTGGTCTTGTCTACTAAAGTCTATGGGAGTTAGGTGAAACGTTGATAATATTATGATAAGGTATTGGTGGCATGTATCCTCATCGCTCTCTTCGTGGTCGACGTCGCTCGCTTCGTCATCCTCGTCGCTCGATCTGTCCATATCCATTTCTGAAACAACAGAAAACCCAAATTAATTTAATGTGTCTATATTACGATAACCCACTGCCTCTGGTACGGCTTATGACTCGCAATACGATGGTCGCGGGATCAAATCAAATAAATTATATTTGAATAATTAGTGTTATTTTCACACAAAATTCATTAAAAATAATATATATTATATTTGCGGCACGTTCCAGAGTGGAAAATACCCATAGTATCGCCCTGGTGTAAGACCCCATTCAGAATTGAAACGTTGCTTGAAATTGCTTTAGCCGTGTTTGGTGACCAGTTCTGAATAGCCAGGTACTTTTCCACCTCCCTCTTCCACACCTCCTTCCCCTACCCGCTACCTTCAGCCTCACAACATACCCCGATTGGGGATGCAATAGTCTCACTGGCTCCAGCTGAGGCTCTTGTGAGGTATTCATATAAAAAAAAAATAATAATAATAATCAAATACTTGAGGCGGGCAATGTCAGGAGTCAGAATAGCACAGTCAGGTAGGTATGGAATGAAGAAAAGAGTGTGTGTGCCAAGATCGAGTTGCATGGTGGTTCATCCTCTCTGCCTACCGAAATGGCGTGAAGGTAAGTTAGTTAGTTTTATAACTCACGGTTTCCAAGTACAGACTCTTCTAGTACAGCTGCCTTGTCCACGTTACTGTTTCTGCCCATGTCTGACTCTGAAATAAAAGAAAACACAAATTTACAGTAGAATTTGGATATAATGACTTTGCATTTAACGGTCTACTGTTTTAAGTGACGATAATGTAAACTCTAGTAAGGTTTCATAGCTTTTAGTAGGAAAACGTATCCGTTTAAAGTGACCAACTACGTAGAGCGACCTATTTTAATGATAATTTGTCCGGTTACAAAACCCACCTACCAATACAGCCTTGCTTTTGACTAGGAAGCTCGACACAATGAGTCCCGTGAAGCGAAAGTGTTTTTTCAATTTAAGAAAAAAGTGCTGTATTACACCGTTTAGAAGCCGGTGAATCAAATGTAATCCTCACAAAGAAGTTTGGCATGTCTTATTTCTCACTCTGCAATACCCGTTACAGAAAAAAAAGATGTGTAATGATGCATCCACGTCATAACAACAATACATTTTGTATGTTTTTTATGTGGAATTTTTAAGTACTATGCTTATTTCCTGCCAATATACCAACCGTGAAACTGTGCTAGGGATATCAATATAAAATATAGATAATTGATTTTATATTGAGCCCCTGGTATGACATTTCAAAAAATAAACTCACCGTTCCCAAACGCCGACAATTCTTCGTAGAATGGCACGTCCACCTACAGCTCGCTGTGGTAGCCGGCCTCCGGAGAGAAGAATTCCCCACACTGGAGTTCCCCACTTCGCGATGTCCCAGGTAACGGCTCCGAAGATGCTGCACGGATTGGCATAATTGGTGCATTGGGAGCCGTTGATTGGGTCTGTGCGGGAGTGGACATCCACGGTGGTGGAACGGGTCGTGGCAACGGTGAACGTGTCCCTTGTGAAAAGGGACACGTTGTTCTCTCCGGAGATGGAATTCTGAAAACATTTACATAAATCATATAAATTGTTCTCATTCACGTGTGAAACAGTACGGTATGTAAATAAAAAAAAAAATTAGAACTCTGTAAAATATGCACTAAATGTGCCAAATGCACAGAGCGCTGATCTTACCAACTATCACTGTAAGAGTGGAACGCTGTCGGGAAAAAAACAATAATATTGTATCAAGCATCTAAATACGATTACTTACTTTTGTTTAGTTTTTCTTGGAGGTGCGGTAGGGAGCAAAATGCGCGCCGCCTGCTACTTGATTTTTCGGCTTTCCAGCTCTAGCCGGAAGGAAGCAGGCAGGGCCCTAACAGCCTTTAGGGCCTTGACGCGATCCTCTCGCACCAGTAGCAAAGCAGAGTCGCTGTTTAAATAAATACAAATATATGATGAGTTCAACGGCCACAGCAAAGTACTTTCATAAAAAAACATTAAAAAATACTAACACTCCAGACGAGGCAGTAATTGCAGCTCTGCGTTGACGTCCACGTGCAGGTAGTCCGGCATCAGCTCGTACCCCACCTCTCCCTCTTCCTCTGCCTCCTCTTGCAGTCAGCACCACTCTATATATTTTAAATTGAAAACACTTAATGTAAGTACTTAAATGTTTATTAATATTGCACTTATATAAAATTTGAAAATAATTATTTAAACCTGGGTCGTGGAGTGCTCCTTTTCCCTGGACGACAGCTGTTTCTGCACAAATTTGGTAAAAGTAAACAAATTAATTAATTATACAACTAAATTACTAAATTTTTATTGTGTGACGAAGGCTTTACACCATTTTACATGTAAAAAAGAGTCAACTTTTTGACATATGACTTAAAATAATTGGTTAACAAATATCTGTATTAATAATGAACCAATTCAAATAAAACTTATATATATCTCTTTGTTTTGAATCACTGTGATGGAATATCTATATTTCAAATGCGCGAGTTCAGTATTTAAAACATTTTTGTAAATTAAAAACATATGACGTCTTCAGTTGACGTATTCTTACACAAAAACTTCAACCAAAACAATATATTAGAAACAAACGAATTAAAAACGCATTTCAAAGATAGATAAGTCAATCATGATGACACAGATATATAATTATGCGTTAAAAACAAAATAAATTAATTACTTACGGCATTTTAGGAAGAGACCAAAATTTCGTGAATGTTGAAAATTTATAATTTTGTTTTTTGACAGGACGCCATAAAAAAACCGCGAAAACTCGTTAAATAACACTTCAAAGACAACGGATAAGTTCATAGACAAAGAGAATATATTATCAGCTATTCGATAAAACAAGTAGCTGGCCATGGAAACGTTTTAAATAATTACAATAAATATTTTACGAATGGTAGAAAAATCGGTCCATTTTTGGACCGATATCAATCGCAGAAAAATAAAAGTGGTCGATTTTTCAACCGAAATCGTTCCAGTGGGTATAACCAGCTTTTCCGAGACCAAATGTATGTTCTTTTACAACGGCAAGAATTTTTTTTTAATAAATACTTTGGTGCTGGTTTGTCTCTCACTGTTACTAAATCGAGCCCATTGGCGCCAAGTTTGTAACCCCTGTCTTTTGGATTTTAATGGATTCCGTACATAGACATATGAATATTAGTAGACCTGCCCTAAGTGATTAAAAGCGTATTATCCCCACTCCCCATACCGGTTCCATTGGAGCCGGCTGTGCTCGCGTATGGCCTCAAGTGAAATTTGAAAACGTGACGTCATCATTCTTGTGCGAACTATGGTCGAGGCATCATCGGTTCATTTTACGAAATAACACGGCCAAATGTTGACTTGTACTATGAAAACTTGTAAAAATAGATGTGAAAAAGAGAATAATCCCAATTGTCGTATTACATTCCATATATAAGCATTATTTTACTTTATTTTAAGCATATTCACATCGTATAATATGAATTAGTTGTTACTATCACATCGAGAAACGTCTGGACGCGAAACACAAAGCTGGTTGGTTGCTGGGAAGTAAATTATGAACATTTATAAAAGTGTCTTAACTAAATACTTAAACGAAATATTCGACTCTGAAAATAGAACCGAATTTTTTTGCCGAATTCGGACTTCGCAAATTTGTTCATAACGTGGCGAGTAATTTGCGCTCCCATGTAAAAATGTCTATTCATTCAAAAGCAGATTTTACTTTTAAGAAGTAAGTGGTGATATTATAATGCGAGATGCCTATTTACTGTCAGATTGATTTATTGACGAATCACAGTCAGCTTCACTCTCTTCGTTCTTCAACAGTTGATTTTTCCCCTCGCCATTATCTTCTCGTCTATTAATTCCTATGTCTGTGATTCCGTACCATTTTTACACTGTGATACGTCCTAAACACATGTTTAAGTGCAGCGTCTTTCTTTGGTGGCAAAGAATCGAGATTTAATTTGTTAATTGTTGTCGATCTAGCGAAATTTTAGTATCGGACTTCTTCCAAATTTTCTTTTCCCATGTGGTTACCACACAAAGCATTGTTTATGGATGGTGCTAATGATATCAGTAGAACCAATAGGTCGACGTTTATGAGCAAAAGGAATGCCGTAGTTACAATTAACAAATCAGCATCTTTTTCGGCGTGCTTAGCAAGGCAGCCTGTTCGAGTTTTTCTTTGATCGTTGTAATCAGACGGACTTCATTGGCTAGAAATCCCTGTCCACATATATAGATACACCAGTAAGTCCCCGGCGTTGCCCGGGATTTAGAAAAAGTTTTTTTGAAATCACAAGTAGATTGTAATTTTTCTTTTATTTTGAAAGTCTGTGCAAAATAAAAGGAAAATTTCATCAAGAACTATCTAAATTATGTTTTAAGGGATGGAAAAAAGAGATGGTGAAGAAACTTCATGTCTACAGTGACCTTCTTCTTAAGAAGGTTAAGTGTGCAAAATTTCATCAAAAATTATCTAAGTTATGCTTTAAGGGATGGGAAAAAGAAATGGGTGAAGAAATTTCATGTTTTCAGTGACCATCCTTTTATTTTGCCAGTTAAGTGTCCAAAATTTTTCCAATCGGAATAAAACTGTAGATTTGAATAAAAATCGAAGCACTCCTCCCGCCCGCCAAATACCCTCTTCTTTTTATAAATATATACTTATTTTGAAAGAAGGTGATAATTTACTGTTGATGTATAAAAACAATGTAGTATGGAAATGGAAAGTAAAAGTAAAGCGCAACTTTAAATAATAATAATAAAATATAGTAATATTAATTATTAGAAACACCCATTGGCTATAGATAAAACCAAAAACTACCACCTTTGTCAAAGCTAGAAAAAAAGATTTTTTATGCTTAAAAGTAGAATTTACGAACACTAAATCTTTCTTGAGATATTATTATTTGTTCCCTTTTCACATAAAAGATCTGATTTTAGTAGGCTCTGCACTTGTAGGCACTCTGCAGTGCCTTCTCACTACGTGACTGCGAGCCTTCGCGTGTGTTCACCACTTATTTTATAAAAACAAAGAAGATAAATTTTATACAATACAAATTGAACAGACGTTGAATTTCGTCGTATAAAAGAACTCAATCTCTAACCTTTTAAGGACCTGGCGATCATAAAATGGCTATTTTAAAGGATTTCTCCTAAATCTTATTCGTTTTCTGAGTCCTCCCAAGAACATCAAATGAGTAACATACCGAAGGAATCAGATCAAATAAATAGTTTTTTGTCTCTTTATATTGACCTAAATTTATACAAAAAAGTAATCAATGTTGGAATTACACGCTGAATAAAGGTATTTCAAATTTACTTTTTACTAAACACTTTTAATATTGAAAATTAAGCTTAAATTCAATGCAAAAAAAAACTAGAGTTAATAAAATCTAAATAAGTTGCAGAGTCGAAACCGAAATTTATACTTTTAATAATTTCAGGTTACACAGTTTACTGTTAAAACATTTTATGATATAACACATTAACTGGATTATTGAAATTATCTTCGAAATACTAGTAGATATGTGTTGTGCCTGATACTTTCCTATCATTTTTTACTTACGTTTTTTAACCTGAAATTTTAATTTGGCAAAAGTAACATTTGCATTTTGGTTCTAAATAGTGATCTCTCATGGGTACGTACGATATTGAGTGCATTTTTCATCATGAAAGTTCAAGTATATTTTGCACGGTTCCATGATAATTCAACACACTTTTGAAAAGTGATATAAAGTCATTAGAAATCATGATTTTTTTTTAACCTTACCTAACATAACCTAAATAACCCAGTTAGTAAAGTTTTTGTTTCATTACTTTCCATGACTTTAAATAACTTTTTAAAGATGTGATGAATTATCATTGTGATGATTTATCCTTTTACCATGTTGCACATTTCATCAATTTAATTTTCCGATTTTCGTTATTCGAAATGTAAAATAATAAGGCAAGTCTGACTGTTGACGCAACTATTAATCTTCCTTTAACATTGTCCTTGCATTTGCCATCCTATTTGCCTACAAGTATTATCATTATCTGACTATACCCACGTGTGTGTGTGATTTTACAACAATAATAGTGACTGTCAAACCAGTTTAATGATGGAGCCTGTTCGATGAACATCTATTTGTTATCAGTGCTGACTCGGGGTAGAAGGTCTGTGCAGTGAACATATTCGGTTCCCTCAGTGTGTTTCGTATCCAACCTGAATGGAAAATCATATCTACTGTGAGTGAAATCATACCATCATCATCTTTGAAGAACATCAAATGGGGTATGTCGGATTCCTTCCTTACTCCATGTTCACCATCTCCAACTATAGTTGTGCCAACTTTAAAGTTCCCAATTAATATTTGACAGTCCACTCTTGATTCGCATTTTCAAATTTTTTCGAAATTGCGCCCAAAAATAACCTCTCGTCAGTGTATTTTCATGGAGTTTTTCATATAATATTAAATAGGTATACTCTCTTATTAATACAAGAACGTGACCGTTCTCAAAAGAGGGAACCTACACAAATTATAAAAGTAGTTTATAATCTAAGTCCTATAATGTCAATAAATCCTATAAATCAATTAGACTGGAAGATATTGAATTTGGTTTCAGGCATTCAATTTGTGAAAGTCACCAAACTTTATGGATACTATAATTGGATTCTTCTTCTAAAGCTTGTTCTGAATAGACGACGGCAAACCGGATACTATATTGTTTTGTTAATTGCAGTTTCGAAATAAATTTGAAACATACAACTGTCTGCAATATATCTTGTCATCGTGTAACAATACATTTATACAATTTGGTGTTCTGTATCTGGAAAATCACTCTAGGGGTGCTTTTTAAATTGTCTTGAGATATTTTCTATTATCATTAAAAAGTGACTTTATAGAAAATATAACTGTAAAGTTATAAATATTATATCACCAAAGAGCAACTATAACAAAGTGTACCATGTGTATCCAACCATCATAATTATTGGTGTTTTGTTATATTATACTAACTATATGAGTTTATACTTTACTGTACTCAATGACATTACAATACATCAAGACTCGTTATTACTCGAATAAAAATAAATGTGGCAAGTAAGTCACACTTTTGTGTTTCCACTAAGTTCTTCAAACGTTGTTCGTGTATGACAAAGTTAGATATTCAGAGAAAATGTGTGCATAAACAAAATAAACGATACGACTGGACGGTGTTTACGTATTTAAAAGTAGTTCACATCGGCACCAATTACCGTTAATAACTTACTTGAAAAATCGCGGAAATAGTTTAACAAAAGAAATACTCATTTCAAATAAAGAAAAATTAATTAATAATAATATTTTCTGATAACATATAGATGCTTGCTTTATTAGTTGTGAGAATCAGTCCCAATTATTAAGGACACTCAAATTCAAAGCAAGTTTGAGTTCATCGAGCGTGATAATTTTCACGCAAGAATAACTTATATTTCACGCACAGATAACCGAAATTATTTCTTTTGATTATCATGCTGAAAAAATAGGTAAGGGAGGAAGGATATGATTTTTCGATATTTAAAAATGTTTGATCAATTTCACTGGAAGGGTACAACAACTCTCATCACATGCATACATATTATGACATGTTAAAATGATAATTAACAATAAATGTCGCGTTTTTTGTTTGTTTTCCTTTTTATGGTAATGACTTTCTTACATGCTCAATGAACATTAAACCATTTAATATTATAAATTTAGAAAAGTATTCAGCATTTTTGTCATGTAATGCACCATTTTCACAATGTGGGGTCAAGTAATGCTGACTACTCTCTAATGGAAAGTTGGAAACATAAAATCTGAGCGGCTAATGGCCGAGCCAGCATGGATTCTTATCCACGCATTAATTTTATTGTCCAGTACGCACTGAATAAAGTTTTGGGTCGATTGATAACGAAATTACATGAAAATGGCGAATTTCTAAATGTTTTTGGACACGGCGTAAGATTTAATTAAGTAAATAAATATGTTCTCCGTTTTTGAAACAATGAAATTAGGTACTCTCCTCATTTTGATTCCTTAGATAGTTTTTTTTTGCAAATAAACAAAACGTTTACATATTTCCAGATGAGTTACATACTTTGAAGTTTGAAATTGTAATTTAAAAAAAGAAGTTTCTGAACCTCACGTTTATTTTTTACTCTACTGCCTTGTACGTTTTTACACGTTTCGCAACTACTTGTAGCTTTACTAACGTTAAGATATTATTATGAACGCTTCGCTTCTAGGTACCTACATTGTGGCGATGCACTACGTAGTAATGCAAAATCATATGTTTTTAGTTTGAACATTTGGTCGCCTAGAAATGTTTCAGATGCTTTAATTAAATACTGCAAGTAGAATACAGTTTGGCCTTTGAAACAATCGAGTATTTTTTAGATAAATCTTTTTATAAGCCCAGAAAAAATAATGTATAGGGCTTATGAAAACTGCTTTAAAGTTAGAAATCTTCTACTTTCGATAGTGATTTTATTGTATAATGTGGCAAATTAAGTCATTTATAAAATGATCGGAAAAAATTAAGTCATTTATAAAATGATCGGAAAAAATTAAATATTTATGCCTGAACATCTAAAAAATAAAATAAAAGGCACTTTTTGGCCATTTTTTTTTCTTGCATAAATCAAAACAGGCGGATGGTGGTAAGCGGGAATTTAAACCTTATCGCCATCTACGTAAGGGCTAATATTGATAGCGGCTCCATTTAAAATATTACACGACGTAGTGCATCGCCTTCAATTTTATTAACATCTATATATAGAATAGTGGCTTTGTTTTTTTATAAAAATATCCAGTTTTATTTCGAGAATAACCAGTTTTGAATTTCGCACACTTGACTTTCAAAGCAAGAGAAAGGTCAATGTCGATATGAGATTTCTAAAAACTACCCTATCTCTTTTTCCTACCTCTTGAAGTGGAATAAAAACCAGGCAAGGCTTTATTATTTTCCATCAAAACTCAAAACTGTATTTGCCTCATCGTCCCTTTAACTTTACAATCTATTAAATAAGTTTTTATTATCACCCTTCTAATGATAATATTTTTTTAAAGGTAAAATTATGTTTACAAGACAAGGTTTTTATGCAAAGTACAAAGGTTCAAATGAATATAAACAAAAATTATTAGACCGAAATACAAGTATAAAATGAAATACAAGTATAAAAAAAAAAATAAAGCCGCCGACCTGAATTGAACCCGCACCTTCGGATTAATTAGTCAGGTGCACGGAACCACTGTGCTACGTCGGCTTATTATTATTGCTTTTAACCTGAAAACAACCAACTTTATGTTTCTAGTAAGGGTATTGTTTAGTACTTAATTTATCATTCCAATTCGCGGTTCGATTCCCAATATTAATTTTATAATATTATTATTGTAAAACGATTTTGGTATCACTAGCACAAAAGAATTCACCCTCGTCCTACCTCTTGCCTTAATGTTCTTGTTCTCAAAGCCCTTCTTACCAGACGTTTACAAGTTTATTTAGGCCTGTGACATTGCGGCATTTATTTTTGAGAAACTTTTGTCATTTTTACCTTAAAAAAGCAGTTTTTTTCTTTTTAAGTAAGACTTTAAGTAAAATTTCCTATTTATCAGTAGTAAGTGCTTTTAAAGTAAAAGTTTTCTAAAGGTTTCATTGGTAAGTCCATAGACGTACTTAAAAAGGAGATGAGCTAACTTGGGCAGAAGATTATTTTGTTTCCCACTTCAGTGAATATTTCAAGCTCTCTGGATCATTGAGTTATAGCGTAAAATTTTCACAGTACATATTTTTGAAACATATTTTTATCCGCGATTTCCGTCTTACAACAATCGTAATACGTTCCTATTCCTGGGGTCTAGACATCTGTCAACTACTAATACTGCCAAATTACGTCCGGTACATGCAGTACGCATGAACGTGATTATGAGTAACCTTTTCTACTAACCCGTTTTTATGCCCACGTATTATCTAATATCAGTAAGACGGAACAAAAATTTTCATTGTCATATTATAAGATCACAAAATATTATTATTTTATTTGTTCACAAAATCTGCGTTATTTCATCTTATTCATCGGTTTAAAAACCTCCAATTTTGAAACCAAGATTTCCCATGAGTGACCCTGTGGTTCAAAGCAGTTCTCATGAGGTCGTTAGCCCGTCTCACGTGTGGGTGACCTCTACTCTTCTCCCTAGCCACCCATTAGTCATCTGGTTACATCATGAAATTACAAACATAGAATTTTAATGTTACATTGCCAAAATTACGCACGACAGGAATTACAAAATTACACATGGAGAGAATTGCATCTACTCAAATTACACCTACTGGAATCATTGAAATTGAAACTCATTAAAAACAGATTTTTGACGTGTTTAATTCTAGTAGATGTAATCTCTCGATGTGTAATTTCTAAAAATTTTAATTCCGTCCATTTCTGGATTGTCGTCATGGATTTCTAGCGTTGTAATGTAGTGGTGAAGTTCAAGCCTACGTTATTTTGTTTTGATAGTATGGACACTAAGGTGGAGCGGTCTAGTATGGAGAATTTTTTTTTTTCGTAATATAGAATTCGGCATACGCGGGATTGGTGCTCCGTTATGTACTTATCTTAAATAAAAAAATATATAAAATATTTATTTATAATTACGACATCGCCAACACTTTGAATTTTTGATAAAAACACTGAAAACACCAATAATGTTCTCCCGATTCGTAGAAATGCTAATAATTATGTAAAAAAAATTGAGTGTATATTTATTACCTATGATATAATTACATTATTATTTTATAATATAATTATAAAGTGGGACTGTAGGAACAGTTAAACTATTCCCACACAGTAACGAATCCTTCTACCCCAAACGCGTATCAAACAGAGTGAAGTGTATCGCGTATCATCTTGGTGAAGTTTCCGATCCGCTAGACATTCTCTAGTAGATCGGGGTACTGACGCTATTCCTTCTTGTAGTTTAAACTTTAGACTCTCAAAAAAATGTGCTTCGTCTTCAATTCCTCAAGAAATAATGCAAAGTGAAGCACAACCAAATAATTCTCACCATGAGGTGAAAGACTTCCCTGTGGTGGCCAAAACACTAGACAGATATTGTATTTCAGATCGAGCAGGAGCTGCAATTGTTTCCGCTGTATTACAAGATGTTGGCTTAATTTCACAGAACGATACATCTCGCGTTGTGGATAGGAGTAAAATTCTTCGAGCTCGAATGAAGAAAAGTGCCCTTACTAGTAAGCCGTTGTGATGTTTTGGACATCCACAAAAATAAACGATAAATAATAAAATAACGTGCTCTAAAAATTTTTTGTTTAAACAACGACGGAAGATTTATTGACAGACAGGCCTTGAGTAAACAGATTCCCACGGGAAAGGAGAGACCGGAGGACAGTCGGGTTTGGAACTTGAGTGCGTTGACAGCTCCATGAAATCTATACAAATGAGAAGTGTTGTGTGAAATTGCAGTGAATTAGTGGATTCAGATGGTGTTAATAGTATTGTGGAATTTTGAACTAAAGTGAAATATTATTGAACCGGTTTTGTGCGAAGTGAAAGTGGTTGGACTCAGTGAGAAAACAATTAATAATAATGACAATAATAATAATTGGATAATTTGTAGAGCGCCGTTTTGTAAAAACCCACCTCAGGGGCGCCAGGTGTTGTGCAATCGCGATTGTGTTATAAAGTTGTGTTGATTTAAACGTGATTTCGTATACAGTTCGAACTAGATTGCTTGTCTTAAAAACATGAAAATAATAAAAATATTGATTGCGTTTTAAAATAGAGTGAATGTACTTAAAGGCAGGAAGTGTTTAATCGGGCTAAGTTATTGATTTGGCGAGATGGCATTCTATCCACGGAGACCGAAACCCAGAGAATCAAATAGATTATTAACTGTGGGTTCGAATCCTAACAGATTAGGGAGGTACAATTTTATTTACAGGAATATTTAATTACCCTTTTATAAGCGTAGGGAGGAGGTCGAAAATTAAAGTGATTTAGCTATATAGTGTAACCAGGTAAGCTTCACGCTGAGAATGAGAGGTGCCTAACTGGGTGAGTTTTTTATATTATTTATTAAATTCCAGAGGACCCCCTTTAAAAGACGGATACAACTAAGTTTACGACACCTGCCGCCCAAATAATGTTATCATTAAAAGGAATACCCTAGACGGATTGTCAATCAGCTGTGAGTGAGAGACAGGCCAATGACTTTTCATATATAGGCCGAGAGGCGCGGAGTACAGTCAGTCAAAGGGGAAGTTTTGCTAGCGTATGCCGTCCCAAATTGAAAGCGTTCGGATGCAACCAGACGGAACAAAATGAAAACTTTTCTTCTGTTATTTGACTTTTCTAATTTAATACTTTTCATCTATTGTTTGACTTTCTAAGTTACGAATTGGGATGCACGAAAACAAATCTAAAGTCGAAAGAGGGAGATGGTAATCTCCGAAATAAAACTACCAACCGAACAACTTTTCTCAACAGGTATCTTTCGAGAGGTAGGCAGCCTCTTTAAATTAAATGCAAAACATCAAACCAATTATCCGTTTATACCTTACCTGAGAGGATAGGTATTCAGTAGGAGTTACCCATACCTAATACACGAGGATGCTAGTAACCTCATAAAATAAATACTGGAACCAAATATTAAAATACAGACAGTCCTCATCCCAAATTTGGCATATCGAGTAGACCTTACATATATCTCACATGATAATTGGCTGAATGGGTAGGCACACAACCTATCGTTAATAAGCGGGCAAAATGTCGACAAGATCGTCGTGTGTTATATATGTATTGACCTAGAAAGGGATGTAAATCCCCGACGGCGTGGGAGTTACAACGTTTTCTGGAGGTGGCACGTAACTTAGGACCTTGCGTGTCACATTTTCGCGACTAGATTCGTGATAAAGGGATGTTATGGTTTTCCCCTTCTACACTCAGTAAAGTAGTTTATCCTGGAGGTGTTTGAGATTGGGGCAATTCTGAAATTGGTGAAGAGACCTGGTTTTCTTTATTCTGGCGTGAAGGTTGCCGATTTGGAACAAGGGGAGACCCGGCCGGTTGTGATATCCAGACACGCAGATATCGATCGCCTTGCTCAAATTATCATCCATCAGTTTTGTTTGGTAAGCGGAGGAGCCAATCTTAACTTGAAAAAAAATTCATTTCCTTTCCTCTCCTTCCCCTCCCAAAATATATACATGGATGGCGCCGACAACTAACACCATAAATTTATCGTATGTATATCACATATATAAAATCTAACACTTTATTATATTCACATTACCCTACGATAGGTAGAATCGAGTAGCTAGGGGGGGGTGAGCAGGCGACTTAGAAGATAAGGTTTATAAAATGGTTAAGAAAAACAGCGGTAATGGATTCAACTCACTCTATCTCAAAAGAACCAAGGGATACCACACATATATAGATAACTAGGTTTCTAAACCGAGAAACAAAAACCCAACACAACGTTCGGTGAAGCCTTTTTATATTGAACCGTCACGTGAAATGAGTACGTTCAAGGTCGTACGTCACGTAGACAAACTAGGATGTACACACTTGAAGGGGTGTGTAATAAAGAGAGAGGCAAGGGATTGAAAGACGGCAGGGAGGACCTTCCTACCCCGGATATATATATAACCAAAGCCTTAAGGAAAAGTTTGAAGTAGAAAGGGCAGATCATTACATCTGATGCCGCAAACCAGGAGGAGATAGATATAAAAGCTGGCTTGAGTTCATTACTGTTGTTGAGAAAAAAAATGGATTTCATAAACCTTATTAATTCACATTAACAGCAAAAGAAATGGTACCTATCGTCAAAAATGATAACAGAGACATCGTACTTCAAAGGCAAAATAGAATAAACAGACAGACCCGGAAAACATTGAATTCATTGTGACGACAAAAAACATCTAAAATGTTCATAAACAACGAAGCCAAAGGATAAACAAACATCGAAATCGGATTAATTATAACACAAGAATAAGATAGCTGGGACAAATCTAAAATAAACATTGCATTCAGATATCGTGAAGTATATGGCATATTTTATACCGTTGATATTTGAATAAATGTAAACAATTATTGTTTATTCCAGATCTAAAAGGCAGAGAATGTTTAAGACATAAATAATAAAAGACAGACAAAACCATCGGATCACCGCTGAGGACACAAAATAAAAACAAATCAACATGAAAATAAATAACACTCGAACATAATACAAATAACGTATTGAGGTGAAACAACACTGTTTAAACAAATAACTCAGAGTTTAAAAATAAACAAGTGTGACATGACATATTGAATTTCTACCCATAGAGACACAAAAACACTTGAAAAGCTGAGGGCGGAAAAAAACTCACCAGTAGAACAAGCCGATAATCACGGGAACCAAAAAAAATAAACAGATGCTAGGTTAGAAACGAAGAACAGGGGCGCTCAACATTTTGGAAGAATTAAAATAAAATTTAAAATAAAAATAAAAAATAAATACAGAGGTATTCGAGAAACGTAAATTACCTATAGTTATTTCTAATCCCATCGACTAACACGAGGAAGCGAGATTACCCGTTGGACTTAGAACTAAAGGGAGGCTGTGATGTTTTGGACATCCACAAAAATAAACGATAAATAATAAAATAACGTGCTCTAAAAATTTTTTGTTTAAACAACGACGGAAGATTTATTGACAGACAGGCCTTGAGTAAACAGATTCCCACGGGAAAGGAGAGACCGAAGGACAGTCGGGTTTGGAACTTGAGTGCGTTGACAGCTCCATGAAATCTATACAAATGAGAAGTGTTGTGTGAAATTGCAGTGAATTAGTGGATTCAGATGGTGTTAATAGTATTGTGGAATTTTGAACTAAAGTGAAATATTATTGAACCGGTTTTGTGCGAAGTGAAAGTGGTTGGACTCAGTGAGAAAACAATTAATAATAATGACAATAATAATAATTGGATAATTTGTAGAGCGCCGTTTTGTAAAAACCCACCTCAGGGGCGCCAGGTGTTGTGCAATCGCGATTGTGTTATAAAGTTGTGTTGATTTAAACGTGATTTCGTATACAGTTCGAACTAGATTGCTTGTCTTAAAAACATGAAAATAATAAAAATATTGATTGCGTTTTAAAATAGAGTGAATGTACTTAAAGGCAGGAAGTGTTTAATCGGGCTAAGTTATTGATTTGGCGAGATGGCATTCTATCCACGGAGACCGAAACCCAGAGAATCAAATAGATTATTAACTGTGGGTTCGAATCCTAACAGATTAGGGAGGTACAATTTTATTTACAGGAATATTTAATTACCCTTTTATAAGCGTAGGGAGGAGGTCGAAAATTAAAGTGATTTAGCTATATAGTGTAACCAGGTAAGCTTCACGCTGAGAATGAGAGGTGCCTAACTGGGTGAGTTTTTTATATTATTTATTAAATTCCAGAGGACCCCCTTTAAAAGACGGATACAACTAAGTTTACGACACCTGCCGCCCAAATAATGTTATCATTAAAAGGAATACCCTAGACGGATTGTCAATCAGCTGTGAGTGAGAGACAGGCCAATGACTTTTCATATATAGGCCGAGAGGCGCGGAGTACAGTCAGTCAAAGGGGAAGTTTTGCTAGCGTATGCCGTCCCAAATTGAAAGCGTTCGGATGCAACCAGACGGAACAAAATGAAAACTTTTCTTCTGTTATTTGACTTTTCTAATTTAATACTTTTCATCTATTGTTTGACTTTCTAAGTTACGAATTGGGATGCACGAAAACAAATCTAAAGTCGAAAGAGGGAGATGGTAATCTCCGAAATAAAACTACCAACCGAACAACTTTTCTCAACAGGTATCTTTCGAGAGGTAGGCAGCCTCTTTAAATTAAATGCAAAACATCAAACCAATTATCCGTTTATACCTTACCTGAGAGGATAGGTATTCAGTAGGAGTTACCCATACCTAATACACGAGGATGCTAGTAACCTCATAAAATAAATACTGGAACCAAATATTAAAATACAGACAGTCCTCATCCCAAATTTGGCATATCGAGTAGACCTTACATATATCTCACATGATAATTGGCTGAATGGGTAGGCACACAGCCTATCGTTAATAAGCGGGCAAAATGTCGACAAGATCGTCGTGTGTTATATATGTATTGACCTAGAAAGGGATGTAAATCCCCGACGGCGTGGGAGTTACAACGTTTTCTGGAGGTGGCACGTAACTTAGGACCTTGCGTGTCACATTTTCGCGACTAGATTCGTGATAAAGGGATGTTATGGTTTTCCCCTTCTACACTCAGTAAAGTAGTTTATCCTGGAGGTGTTTGAGATTGGGGCAATTCTGAAATTGGTGAAGAGACCTGGTTTTCTTTATTCTGGCGTGAAGGTTGCCGATTTGGAACAAGGGGAGACCCGGCCGGTTGTGATATCCAGACACGCAGATATCGATCGCCTTGCTCAAATTATCATCCATCAGTTTTGTTTGGTAAGCGGAGGAGCCAATCTTAACTTGAAAAAAAATTCATTTCCTTTCCTCTCCTTCCCCTCCCAAAATATATACATGGATGGCGCCGACAACTAACACCATAAATTTATCGTATGTATATCACATATATAAAATCTAACACTTTATTATATTCACATTACCCTACGATAGGTAGAATCGAGTAGCTAGGGGGGGGTGAGCAGGCGACTTAGAAGATAAGGTTTATAAAATGGTTAAGAAAAACAGCGGTAATGGATTCAACTCACTCTATCTCAAAAGAACCAAGGGATACCACACATATATAGATAACTAGGTTTCTAAACCGAGAAACAAAAACCCAACACAACGTTCGGTGAAGCCTTTTTATATTGAACCGTCACGTGAAATGAGTACGTTCAAGGTCGTACGTCACGTAGACAAACTAGGATGTACACACTTTAAGGGGTGTGTAATAAAGAGAGAGGCAAGGGATTGAAAGACGGCAGGGAGGACCTTCCTACCCCGGATATATATATAACCAAAGCCTTAAGGAAAAGTTTGAAGTAGAAAGGGCAGATCATTACACCGTTAGTAATCGATTCCAATGAATTTGGTTTATACTTCGACGGACGGAAGGACAAAACTTTAAGCATGGAGGACAACCGGCGAAAAATAATAACTGAAGAACACGTTAGTTTAGTAAAAGAACCAGGTAGCGAGTACATGGGACAAATTTCATTAAAAACCGGAAAATCTGAAGCAATAAGTAATGGAATTATTTCATTACTATCTTCGAAAGATATTGCTTTGGAAAAAATTGTTGCAATTAGATGCGACGGAACTGCAGTTAATACGGGGTACAAAGGAGGTGTTATTCGGCGCCTTGAATCACATCTCAAACGGCCTTTACAGTGGATTGTCTGTCAATTACATGCAAACGAACTCATTTTGCTACATCTCTTTGAGAACATCGACGGAACCACGACTGGACCGCAAAGTTTTACTGGAATTATTGGTAAATCTTTAAATAAGTGTGAACAACTTCCTGTCGTGAAATTTAAAATCATTCAATGTTCATTACCAAGTATGACAAATACACAGGATTTAAGTACAGATCAGCTGTATCTACTGAAAATGTGTAAAACTATTGACTCCGGATTCTGCAATGAAAATTTATCAAAAAAAATCCCGGTAAAATTGTAAAATCAAGGTGGGTGATTACAGCGAATCGGATTCTTCGGCTTTACATTTCTACCCTAAAACCATAAAAAATATGGTAACTTTAACGACATTTGTATAAACAGTTTACGCACCTACGTGGTTCAACATTAAGACCAAACCATTATGTCTTTCCGGTGCAAGGCATTTACACGAAACAATAGTGCTTTCACGGTATTTGCCCAGTGATTTAAAAGATATTATTGATCCAGTAATCCAGCGTAATGGCTTTTTTGGGAATCACGAAAATATATTGTTAGCCATGTTAAACGACAACCGAAAATACGTAAGAGAGTTGGCGTTGAGAAGAATATTGAAAGCTCGGCAAATGAAAATGCAATCAGACTTTATTCGTACCTTCAAAGTGCCTGTTTTTGATTTTTCAGCAGATGATTATATTGATGTTATAAAGTGGAAAAATATAACCGAGCCACCACTAACCAAATTTGTAAGTGACGAGACAATTTTACAAGCCATTACCGATCACGCGATAATTGAGGATGTCATACTTCCAATGATAAAGAATTTTAAAGCTACAGAGAGATGTGTGAAAATTGTAACAGAAGCCTCAGCCGCTGTTTGTGGACCCTTGAGGCGAGATGGATTAATAAAAACAAGGTTAGAGTCACCACACTTTATGCCTATTTTTAACACCAAAATGCAGTACCGTTCATAGTAACTTTAGTAATTTTCAAGTTTTTCAATGCGGTAAATAATATATGTACATTTTTTATTTCCACTATTTGTTCCATTCTAACAATTTGCGAATGTATTATCTGTAAAATAAATGGTAAAATACAAATAATATGTGTGTTTTATTTCGCGTATATGAGCTATACATACTTAGGTACAATCGTGAAAATGATAAAATATAAAGCTTTGGCGATGTCCAGGTATTGTGAATATATTTTTTTAATTATTTTTGTTGTAATTGTTAATATATGGAGCATCTTTCCCAACTATGTCAATTTCGAAATTCTCAAAAAAAAAATTTCACTCCACCTTAATGGACACACCTAATTAATAGATAACATACCCTAGAAATTATTTCCATGTAAATGTGAACGGGAACTAATTATTATTCTTTTTTACTTTATACCGCACTGGAGGCCCTGACTAAAAAAATATCAGGGCCTTTGTCATCTTTCCGTTCTTATGTGTCAAATTTCAACCTCATACAAATTTATGGCGCGCTTTTCAATAAAGGATCAATAACGCTAGTTTTTCGATGCATCTTACATTGAAATACCGGTAAAATAAAAACAACATTCCCAACTGAAGCCTGTGTTTTAAAGCTTGCAATTAGTTTTTTTAGTATGGGAGTTTGCGCAGTGTCGGAGTTTTTGGGGCGCCAGGCCAGAGATGGCTGCCAAATTCAACATTGGATCGCATTTGCGATTTGTACAGGCTCAGCAGTTTATTTATTTATTTATTTTAGGAGAAAACACAGATACATATAAAGATAATTTTGTAAAACAATAACTTGAGAATTTGTCTGCATCCTAACTATTTCTCACTGATTGACTCGTAGATAACAATTTTAAATATTTTTTTACATGTAAATAAGGAAAAAGTATAAAAGAAAATTATTTTATCTATAGATAATGCTCAGTGTCAAATGAGAGTGTACAAATATTTTTTATACAAGTTTAGAGATAAATCATAAAAAAGTACTCAAAGAGTATAGTGAATGAAGTAAGTTCACATTTTCTTTTTTTTATAGGAAAACAGACTTCAATTTCCTACCAAAAGTACTATATGTATCAAAAAATATGTCGAAATCCTTCAGGGTTTGGTGTTTACTATACAATTCGCACATTCTTCTGATTGGATCCCTGACACCAGCATTTGTGCGCGTCCGGCTAATATGGAATAAGTCGTTAAGCCTAAGTTTAGTTAAGTTTATTAGATTGAGTAAGCCAGGACAGTCGATAAAGTTGTTACAGATTTTGTACAAGGTCATTAGGTCAAGGTAAGTTTGCCCGTTAGTAAGAGTGGAGACGTTATATTTCGAGAGCATATTTGTGTATCCCCGTTTAGGTGCGCTCATTCGGTGGTTGAGGTAACGCAGAAATTTCTTCTGGATACTTTCAATATTTTCTTTATAGATATCGTTAAGTGGAGTCCATATTAAGGTGCAGTATTCAAATTGAGTATCGAGCAAAATGGCTCCGTAAGTTTTTTTTTTAAATTATCGTGTTTGACGTGAAAATTTTATTTTTTAGAAATATCGATGTTAAAATAGTATTTCTTTTCACCACAACTACAAAATAAACAAAATATTGAGCACATTTTAGATACCTTGAGAGCATTCCGAATTTCCATTAAAATTTCACCGTGTCGTTTGGAATTGTAGGTCAAAATATTTTAAAACCTGAAGGGTTAACGTGTTTTCTGGCCCTACAGTACCGATGTCACCACTGACTTAGTACTTTCCCCCCCCCCCCCCCTACCCTGGTGACCCAAGCCCCCCGCCGCTCATTTGGAAGCCCCCCCTGAACGGGTCACGTAGTATGGGTACGTTACCTAATAACAATTTGTCAGAAAAACTCCAAATAGTATCTAAATTTTTTATTAGAAAATAAAGAACACAACATAAAAACAAAAATGGAAGCAAACAAAAAAGATAAAAAAGCAATTTTTTTCTTTGGTATTAATGAGAAGGGTGTGCTTGCTTTTCTGAGCATAGTTTCTCAAAACGAGGTTGAAGTTTCGAAATCGCCACTCTCGTCTCTGCCTCTAAATTTATTTTTGATCTGTACTTATTCTTAATTACTGCAACTGCAGAGAAACCTGTCTCACACAAGTATGATGTCGCAAACGGTAATAAAACTCTTAACGCTGCAGTGCTGATGGAACGATATTCTTGATAAACTAAGCTCCAAAATTCAAGTAGCTTATCCTTATTATATTGCAGCTTAAGGCTGGAGTCACAGGACATTTCTATTAACTTGTTCTAACCTTGTTCTATCGGTATTACAGTGGAAGATGCTCTGAAGAACTAGCGTCATTGATCCCTTCGGCACCGGTGCGTAGTCGGGATACTCGCCAAACGCGCGCCCAACATTTGTACACAGTTGACACTTGTCACATGAGAACGGGTCGCTTCTACGATTCGTTCTTAAGTTCAACAGCTCGGCTGTGGAACGAACTGCCGGCCTCTGTGTTTCCTCCCTCCTACAACATGGGACTCTTCAAGACCCATGTTCACTCCTTCCTCTCCACAAAAAGACCCTCCACACAGCATCCCCAAAGATGACATAGGCCCTGAGGGAAATTATTTTCTTCAGGGCCTCCTGTGTGGAGTAAATATAAAAAAAAAAAAAAAAAAAAATTAACTGTTCTTCTTCTGCTGTCGAAAGTGTTGATGGTGAGGTCGACTGGAAAGGGTTTCTAACCCAGTCATATTGCTCCAGATTTTCGGGAAAATATTTTTCAAAATGTTCGCTCAAAGATGACAAGTGCTGTGTAAATATTATTTTTAAAGAAGGATCGAGAATCTCTGTCGATTTTTCTTGTAGAATGCCTTGTAAAGCAGGGAAACATTCGGAACTTACTTGATCTTCTTCTAATTTTCTTTTCCATAAGAGCAATTTCTTCTGAAACCCAGTGATTTTATCTGCCAGTTGTAATATGTGAGTATTATTTCCCTGCAACGACTTATTGAGATCATCAAGTGTGCGTGTGGAAGACGCTATAAAGATTGCCTCACGACGCCCCTGGGATGATCCCGCGGCGCCCCGGGGCGTCGCGACTCACAGTTAGGGAAGCCCTGTTCTAGCCCATTTAGCACGCGCTCTATCTCTCTTGCACTTGTCGGAAGTTGTATATCGCCATACCATTTTATCGAAATGAAAATAACATAATGATGACGAAACGTAGTTCTGTAGTTTCAAATTAAAGCAAAGAATGGTTTGAGTTTTTGGTCACGAAACACGCCCAAATCGCATTTTTTTGTTATTCTTTATCTTACGGGCTACCCCAAGGAGGAAATAAGTATTAAATGTCTGCTGGTAATATATTACATTACTTAAATAAACAATTAATATCAATAAAAAATAGAAAGAAAATTGTTTGAAAAGCCTGCCAAGTGTGCTTTACTGAATAAACTTATAAGTTCATCAAAACTTTTTCTCTACATCATTATAAATAACCAACTAAAAGGATTCCTTTGAAAAGTTTTTCTTCAAACTACAAAGTTAGTGGAAAACTTTACCCATAAGTATTATAAATATGGTGTCGAAGATGTAATTTTTTACAGAATTATGAAAGAGATATACGTAAATTCTATTTTGATGGTCGTTAAATAGCTTGAGATAGCAGTTTTAACCAAATTAAGTAATGTTTCATTTCTATAATGTGGAAAATAAATTCAGTGTTCAGTTCGGCAGATACGAGTATTTGGGGATAATTTTTTTGTTGACACTATATTGTTTATTTATTCCATAAATAATTTATGCCGAAGTTAAAAAATAAAGTTTATTCTTTGGTAACATCAAGCACAATACTGAAATATACATTTATTTTTATTTAATTAAAATCAAATTTAATAATATAATTATTAAGTTCTGCAAGTATTTTTTGTTTATTGTTATTGTTACAGCTATTTCGGCATTCAAGACCATTTCAAACAATGGTTTTAAAATGAAAAATTATCATTTTTGAAAATGGCCTTGAAAGCCAAAAGAGTTGTAACAATAACAAAAACCAAAAAATACTTTCAGAACTTAATAATTGTATTATTAAATTTGATTTTAATTAAATTAAAAAAATAATAAATCGAGTTCTACAAACTAAACACAAAAACAATAAAAAAAAATTAAAAATGAAATATTCATCCTCCTGGATCCCTTTCCAGAAAATATATTGCTGTTTTTGCTGATAAACTTAATTTTTCCATTTTTTTTATATAAAAAGAAAACGCAGAAACAAACAGTAATTAATAAGACAATTTAATAAAACTATATCTGGTGTTTAAAATGTACAAGTTATTAGCTAAGTGCACAACCATTTTATTTTACAGGGCACTGCCTAGCACCTAGCGGTCAGTAGTAAAGCTAGGGCCTATTGTTAAAACAGGTGTTTTAATTACCATTGGCTTCTATGACAGTATTTGTTTGGATAATTAGATTGTCAATGTGTGTTATTTTGATTAGGTTATAAAAAGCCTCGCAGAGTGGATTTTTTCACTTCTTCTCTCCTAAAAATAGTAACAGGCAGGAATTATGGTCAACTGACCACCTGTAAAAGTGTTTTGCCCGGGTCGGGAATAAATTTAAACTCGTAACATTAAATAAAGTACAAATGCAGTTTTGTGCAACCAAAACCATGCGTCTGTTATTCTGAAGACTCCATCAAGCCCCAAACTATTCTCAAACATCTGGATTATTCGCCAACACTATTTCTCACTGCTTAACTTTAGCAACAGATAAATAAACAATTAAAAATATTTTTTTACATATGAATTTTAAAGGAGAAAAAAAAACCAAAAATAATGTATTTAGTATAAAAGAATAAAAGAATTTGAACACTGTCTAAAAAATATATTAAAATAATTTTTTTAAATAGAAAAATAAAAGAAAGTGAAAAATGTATAAAAATAAAATCTTTTAAATAATTTTTGGAAAATTAAAAAAAAAATCATTAGGTGAAAAAAAATATTAACTGAATATATAATAATGATGTTTAAGTTTTATACGTTAATATTTTTTCTGTTTAATATTAACCGCTTCACTGCACACATACCTATACTCTGAAAAAGAGCGTTTTTAGTAGTATAGTTTGATTCAATATTTTTTGCAGTTTCAATAACACTTTTTATAAGTGCTGTATATACATATGCGAACCTTAGCGCGAGCAGAGCCACGAGTTATGGTAAAGAAACGAAGCAAACGCAAGCGGCGTTAGTTTTTGACCCATTTGGCTTTAGTCGCCTATTGAGGAAATATTTTTCCATAACCTTTAGGTCTGAATTGAGGATATCTTCTGCTGCTTTAAGGGCCTTCCTTACTAGCGATCTCAATCGTTGTATGAAGAATCATGAATTGTCAGATTCAAACGACAATCTAAGTTATTAATCGTCAAAATATCGATAATGTAGCCACGCTAGGCTATCATAAATACATTTTTCTGTCGAGATATATGTTTTTACTAACAATTTATTTTCGTTAAATACTATATAATGAACATAGAAGAATTCTCCTACTCATTCGGCTCTATGAGGTGGCCGTGAATGCACGCTTTCTACGGTCCGTCGTGTCAATATTTTTTCAAAGTTCGAAATTCCGCGTAATTATTACACTTCCATGAGACGTTTCAACAATATTCCACTCTATGCGTTGCGCGTAGGGACTATAATAGTGTGTCGCCTTTTTTTATGTTTCATCTGTGCGTTTCCGTCGAAGCTGTGTAGTGTCAAATAGTATTATTAAGAATCAATTTATTGTTAACATTTTTTTGGGTTTCTAGGTAATAAACAATTTAATATTATTAAGAATTAATATATTGTTAACATTTTTTCGGGTTTCTAGGTAATAAACAATTTCATATTATTAAAAATTAATTTATTGTTAACTTTTTTTCGGGTTTCTAATAAATATAGTAATAAACAATTTGATGTTTTTAAAATATAAAAGTATATAAAATATTCCAGCACTTACAATAAAATAAAAGAAGCACATCGTATAAAAATGTTTCAGTCGAAAAGATCGAATGCCGAAATCACTTACTTCGAAATTATTGCAAAAAACTTAAATCACTGTTAGAAGTATCCCTTAGCATTGAGGAAGATTGTGTCAAGCCGTATTTTACGCCTGAGAACGGCTGTACGTTGTGCAATAACGTACCGGAAGACTTTGAATTAGGAAAAATAAAACAGTTTTATTTGGATATATTGAATGGTCCAAAACATGTATTTGGAGACCACTCACTATGCAAGGAACGGGCATACTTTTGCAAACGGGATACTGGCGACACTAATTACGTACCCAATATGACTTCGAGCTTGATAATGTCAAGAAACGCTTTTACAATTTTTGCATGCTACCCGAATTAATTGATCCTCGACACAATCGCTGCATGCCTATTAGAAATCCTGAGTATTTAGAAAAGTGCATAATAGCGAAAAGAAACAAAGTAAAATTGGTTTCAGCTAAAACCAAAACATGTAAAAAGGAATTGTTTCGAAGAAATCAATAACATTTTATTTCATTGAAGTGTCTTCAGAAGAAATTTCATTTATATTCCCAATGTATGTAGTCCACATTTTTAGAAATAGGGAAAAGGAGGGTTGGAAAGTTCTTGGCTATTCAGATCTAGTCACTAAACAACTAAAGAAACAAACTACCTTAAAAAATTGAAAATTAATAGTATTATTACTTCAATAGAAGAGAGTCCAAATATAATTACTAATCATATAAATTACTTCTTCAGTGACATTGGTCCAAGCTTCGCTAGTAATTTGTGCAGTGCTAATAAAACTATTGAGATGTGTCTGGTGAATGATTTTAAATCTGAACTTCACGTTACAGGGGACAATTTTTATTTTAAACCAACTAGCATTTCTGAAGTCACAAATGTGATAAATGATTTAAAAATGTCTTTCTCGTGCGGTATTGATTCTTTAAGTGTTATGGTGTATAAAATGCATGTATCCGAATTAGCTTGTCTCATATCTCACCTTGTAAATACAGGAGTTTTCCAATAAGAGGTGTAATTTTGATATTTAATCGTAAAATATCAATGGTTTCGTTGCTTGTGTGGCACGTAGCGCCGTCTTGTTGAAAGTAAACGTTGTCCAGATTAATACCATCCGATTCCGGCCATAAAACATCATTAATTTTTTTTCAGTAGCGCAGTCCATTCACTGTTGTCCATTCTGTTGCTCCAGCCTCATTTTCAAAAAAGTAAGGTCCAATGACTCCGCCGGACCATAAACCGCACCAAACAGTCACACGTTGAGTGTAAAGAGGCTTTTTAACAATAACTCTTGGGTTTTTCGAGCCTCAGATGCGACGATTTTGCGTGTTGACGAAGCCACCGAGGTGGAAATGGGCCTCATCACTCAAAATGATTTGCATTTGATTCACTCAAGTGAATTTTAATAAGTTCAATGCGTTGTTGAAGCGTGTATCGTTCCATTTTATTAATGGCGTTGTTTCTACTTGTCAAATGTCAAAAAATGACAGCTTCAAAAGTAACATCTACCGAAATAGCGGGCTATTCAAAATAACACCTCTTATTGGAAAACACTGTATTAGCTTCGAGAGTGGGATGTTCCCTTCTCATTGTAAGAAAGCTAAAGTAATTCCCCTTTTTAAATATGGAGATCGTCTAGATGTTAATAATTACAGACCTATATTCTTACTCAATACTCTTTCAAAAGTAATAGAGAGATTAGCTATGTCGAGATTGGTATCATTCTTAGTAACATATAATATACTCTCTAGCAATCAGTTTGGTTTCAGAGAGAATACAGGAACAAGTGATGTAGTGTTGAGGGTATTGTCCAAAGTCAAAGTCAAACATGAATACAATGTCCTGAAGGAGCTTGCAGAACTAGAAAGCATTACCATAGAAAAGTGTGGTCTTTTCATACATGAAGAGTATCCGTATATGGGTGCGACACCAGATGGAATTTCTTCTGAATACACCATGATTGAAATTAAATGTCCTTTCGCAGCACGCAGCATGCTCATATAAGAAGCAGTAAAATCCAAAAAAATTATGTTAGCAAAAATGGAGAAATTCTGGTAAATACATCTCACGATTGGTTTTACCAGGTTCAGGGCCAATTACATGTAACAAAAAAAGCTATTTGTATGTTTGTTGTATGGACTGAACTCGGATGACGAATTTCGGCAGACTAATATGGTTGAACAGCTGAATCGCTTTTACAATTTTTGCATGCTACCCGAATTAATTGATCCTGGACATAATCGCTGCATGCCTATTATAAATCCTGAGTAATTCAAAGTGCATAATACCGAAAAGAAGTAAAGTAAAATTGGTTTCAGTTAAAACCAAAACATGTAAGAATTTTTAAGAAGATCAATAACATTTTCATTGAAGTGTCCTGAAAAGAAATTTCATTTATATTCCTTATGTATGTGGTCTACATTTTTAGAGATAGGGAAGATGGGGGGTTGGAAAGTTCCAGGCTATTCAGATCTAGTCACTAAACATATCTACGCCGTTCTCAAGCAACTTTCAATCCTGAATTATGGTCTCTCACCAGGGTGATACTGAACGTATCTTCCACTTTTGAACGAGGTACAGATTCATTATATGTAACTATATAAAATTTATTTTAATTCTATAATATGACATACTTATATAAATTAAATTAAATTTGTTTTGTCCTCGCCGGCTTTTGAACCCGTGACCTCAAATTAAACTATACAATTTAGTATTAACAGTGCCCCGCCGCACTGTGAAACCAGGCTGGAACAAAGGGAAGCCTTTTGTAACTCTTTATAATTGTATTTATCAAAAAAAAATCCAAATAAAAAGTTATATTAAATGTTGTTACTGAGAACCTCCTCTATGAATCAAGCTATTGTAATATTGCATTACATTCTAAAATATATTTTAACATAATTTTCATAATCACAATATCTTTAATTAATAATAATTTGTTTTGCTCTGTGCGTGTCTTGTATTGAATGGAACGCACCGGCCAGCTGCCAGGTGCAGCGAGTTAGATATTCGAATTCGCGCTAGAAACATTTAGTAGCGAGGGCCGTTAAGGGTTTTGGCTTGAGCTGTGACCGCGGTGTCATCTGCGTAAGCAAATTTTTTGCCTTGAGTGTGAGGGAGGTCTTGGGTGTAGATGTTAAAAAGTGATGAGGCCAGCACTGAACCCTGGGCAAGGCCATTATTAAGGGGTATTTTTATGCTTTTTCGCCCTCCTACAAAAACCCTGAAGGTACGGCCAGTTAGCAGTTGTTTAATGAAGCGTACTGTATTGAGCAAATTTTAACTGGTACCCACTACTCACTAAAGTACCCCTATTGAAAATAACATAGTCTCACTGGCTCCAGACGGTTAGGGAGAATTTTTTTTACTTAAATGCACTTTATACTTTAAAGAAATAGGAATCTACGTGTTATTTAAATATGTATTGGTGTATAATATTCTAAGTGTCATGAAGATTTGATTATTCAATCTTGAGATAAAAGTGCTTCTATCAGTTTAAGTTTTTGTTTGTGACTGGCTGCTTTCTGCATAACTAGGTTCAATGATCCATTGTTCGCCGCATGCACTTCGCGCGAAAATGTCAAACCAACGGATCGCCTAGCTGAAGTCTCTTGTGACTCTGGTCACGTGTTATTTATCATGCAGGACACTTCCAAGTGGCGGTGACCATTTGATATTTTCATGCCGCGCCGCGTTGCGTTTGAATTCACTTTGCCACGCAAAACGCAGAGTAAGACACTCAAAGCAGTTTAAAATAAATAAGAAAAATGACTGTTATGGCCAGGCTTTATAAAATAAGCAGAATACTGTCGTGCCAATAAAAACGAGTGAGCATGAGAATATAGAGAAAAAATGCAGATTGATTTTAACTTACGTGTAAAACAAAAATGACATATTTATACGGTTATTGCATGAAAAAATACACACTTTCTACGTTACACTTTATAATCGTTCAACTTTTTTCCGATTCATTTTATAATCGTTCAACCTTTTACTATCCTTTTTTGTGATTCATTTTATAATCATTCAACCTTTTATCTGATTCATTTTAAGATCGTTCAAACTTTTACCATCCTTTTATTTGATTCTCCTAATAAATACCGATAATCCGATTGAGCGTGTCATTGTCATTTAACAAAATAATCAAAATATTATTTGTCGGATCGTGTAAATAGTACCAACAAAGACGGGCTTTATACCCAAAGAAAGTATAACTGACAAATTATTCTCACCTCATGAGAATAGCCTAAACGTATAATAAAAATATGCACTAACCTGTTTAGATTCCATTCCTGCAATTGTAAGTTTTCGTCTATCCCATGCAATCACAGGCGGTTAGTCAATTTGTGAGTAAAAGAAAATTATTCAAACTTGGAAATGCCAAATTTCTAACAACAAAAAGTGATTTATTGTTTTGGTGTTTAATTCGTAGAACTCCATTTAATTTTTTTAAATAAATTTAAAATAAATCAAATTTAATAATGTTATAATAATTATTAAGTTCTGCAATTATTTACAATATCTTTTAAAATAGCGAAAGAAATTAAAAAATGTGGTCTAAATATTGCTTTTAAAACTAATAATAATAAAGGAACTAACCTCAAAAACCCTAAAAGTAAAATCCCTAAACTTAAAAATTGCGGCATTTATGAATTAAAATGCAACCATATAGACTGTGATGCCGTTTATATTGGATAAACTGGGAAAGCCTTTTCAACTAGATTCAAAGAACATATGCGTTGCTATAAAAATAATAAAATTGATTCAAAATTCGCAGCTCATCTCTTGGAGAAAAACCACGTCCGGCTTGACAACAACGAGCCTAAACCTTTACACACGGAAAGAAAGAGTTTTAGTTTAAATTTACTAGAACAATTAGAGATAAATAAAAGAACTAATGATCCAAACATAACCCAAATTAATAATCAAACAAAAATGATCAATTGTCCCCTGCTTAATATTTTCAAAAAACCCAAAAAATATAATTCCTTAACATAATCACCCACGTACTAACAATTAAGAAAACCCTTAGGTCATTAATTTTAACAGGTGTATAAACACTGATGGATTTCCAAATATTTTGGTTATTCCAATTCTTAATGAATCATTTTTGAACACTATAGAAATTTAAATGGGTGGGGATAAATAAAACCATATAAATAAGTCGTCGCCTTGGTGACATATCCACAGTTTGATAATGGCCTCGAAAGCCGAAACAGTTTTCACATTAAAAACTGTAAAAATAACAGAAATACTTGCAGAACTTAATAACTTGCAGAAATAATTATTATAACATTATTAAATTTTATTTATTTTAAATTTATTTAAAAAAAAAAAACAATAAGTGACAGTAGACACCGAAAAAGCACAATCTTTGACGTTATTATTTAAATATTATAAAATTATATGCTAACGAAAAAAAAGTCACGGATTCTCTGCATTTTTGACAAATCGGTTCCAATTTTAAAAATGGCAATTAATTACAATTTATCAGATAACCATTATCTTTGCCATGGGTCACCCCTAGAGGTTCGCTACATTTGTAATTAATTATCATTTTCAAAATTGCAATTAATTACAATTTATTGTATAACCATTATCTCTGCCATGAGTCACCCCTAGTGGTTCGCTACATTTGTAATTAATTGCCATTTTTAAATTGCAAATAATTACAATTTATTGGATTACTCGTAATTAAGTACTCATATTCACTCAACAATGAACCTGTCATCTCTAAAACGGAATGTAAAGACTTCGGCGTTTACCTTGATAGCAAACTTATATTTAATAAGCACATTGACTCAATCGTTAATAGGTAATATAAAATGCTTGGTTTCGTGCTACGTGTAAGTAAAATATTCAGTAATCCGCGTACAATTGTTATGTTATATTTCGCATTAGTCAGAAGTACACTGGAATATGCATCGCCTATTTGGAATCCGCAATATAAACTTTACATAGATAGTATAGAACGAATCCAAAATAAATTTATAAAATATATTACCCACAGATTCAACAATAATTTTGAGTGTACATTTGAAACTTTGCAGCGAAGACGAGCAGTAGCTGACTCAATATTTATACACAGAATTTTAAACAATGAGATTGACTGTACTGAACTTTTGTCCCTTATTAACTTTAACATACCTTTGAGACGTACACGACATACAGTGCTAGTAAACATACGACATAGTCGAATTTAATGTTTCAAAGACCCAATCCTGTCTGATTACGTCTAAAAGGGATCCAAATGATAATCTAGTCTCCTTCAACGGAAGCAATCTTCCGAACAGGCCTTCCATTGATATGCTTGGTGTAACTATAAGTGACCAGCTCAGGTACGGGGGCTCCATCGAAGCTAGAGTAAAGTTGGCCTCTCAGAAGCTGGGCGTACTGTACAGGGCCCGCAGATACTTTAATAGTACACAACTGCTCACCCTGTACAAATCGCAAGTGCGCTCTACTGTCGAATTTGGCAGCCATCTCTGGTCTGGAGCCCCAAAATACCTGAAAAAAACCCTTGACTCTGTGCAGAAACGGGCGGTCCGTTTGATAGATTCCCCAATCTTAACAAACGGACTGCAATCTTTAGAGCACAGGCGTCAGGTAGGTATGCTGTCCTTGTTCTATCGGTATTACAATGGAAGATGCTCTGAGGAACTAGCGTCATTGATCCCTTCGGCACCGGTGCGTAGTCGGGATACACGCCAAACGCGCGCCCAACATTTGTACACAGTTGACACTTGTCACATGAGAACGGGTCGCTTCTATGATTCGTTCTTAAGTTCAACAGCTCGGCTGTGGAACGAACTGCCGGCCTCTGTGTTTCCTCCCTCCTACAACATGGGACTCTTCAAGACCCATGTTCACTCCTTCCTCTCCACAAAAAGACCCTCCACACAGCATCCCCAAAGATGACATAGGCCCTGAGGGAAATTATTTTCTTCAGGGCCTCCTGTGTGGAGTAAATATAAAAAAAAAAAAAAAAAAAATTCTACACGCTAAATTATAAAACAAATGCAGCATCTAATTCGACAATTAACCGAGCTCTTCATACTCTAAATAATATTTGTCTTAACTCTAACATTGACATTTTTTCGGATTCACTGCCCAAATTCAAACGTGGCATCATGTCAATAATTTAAAGAATTCAATGCGCATACATACAGACACACATACACACAAACACTCACACATACATTACACACGTCACACACACACCTATAAACTATACAAGTCACCTGGTAATTAAGGAATAAACATACCACTTAGCAGACATTACAAGGAAACATATCATAGGTACACAACATGAAGTATCTTATTCCTGTATATTGTTTCATCTCTGTAAATCATGTACCTACTGTTTGTTTCAATAATATAAAATAAAAAAAATAAAATAAAATAACCATTATCTCTGCCATGGGTCACCCCTAGTGGTTCGCTACATTTCTAATAAATGCATGTTTTTAAAATTGCAATTAATTACAATTTAAAAATGGCAATTAATTACAATTTATTGGATAACCATTATCTCTGCCATGAGTCACACCTAGTGGTTCGCTACATTTATAGTTAATTGCCATTTTTAAAATTGCAATTAATTACAATTTAAAAAATGGCAATTAATTACAATGTATTGGATAACCAATATCTCTGCCATGAGTCACCCCTACTGGTTCGCTACATTTGTAATTAATTGCCGTTTTTAAAATTGCAATTGATTACAATTTAAAAAATGGCAATTGTGGAGTTAATGTAAAAATTATATTATAGGCATTTACTTTATCGCTTGTCTGAATTCTCGTACACTTTTACATTTGAAAATGATGGCATTTAAATCCAAAGCAAGAGTTCGTTGAACCGGAGTTACATACACAATCACAACCCAAATTTGTGTTAGTAATTATCTAAACTGATTGTCATTCTGAATATAACATCAGATGGCGGTCGTAATCGGAGGCATTTTCATACAGTGACCGCCCATTATAATAATCACAGTTGGTCTGAAGTTTGTCAGCGCACTAGAATTTGGTGCGCCATTATTTTGAACGGCATTTAGCATTACACAAGTTTTTAATTCCACTCGAATACTGGAACAACAGCAGCGAGTACAAACTTTGGCCTAGTCCTTTCAAATGCAGAGTGCAAAAATAATAATGATTGTGGATTGCACGGTAAAAGCTTGCAAGACGGGAAAACTAATGGGCAGTAAAGCAAACCAAAGATGGTCGATATTATTACTGACGCAGTTTTGACTGTCAGATGGGATCATGTTGAATAAAATATAGGTGACACGACTAATGGGACAGATGACAGCTAGATCTGAAGCATCAATTAAGACAGTATATCTATGGAAACTAGAGATGGCGCGAACAGATATTAATATTTCACTAACACCTTCAAGAGAACGAAATCTGCCAAACGTTTGAAAGCAGCACAGAAAAGGTTCACACGCATTCATTTAATAATATATTAAGAGAATATTAGAATACGTTCCACACCATTTGAATTGTTATTATTTTAGAGAAAACTGAATTTTCGCAAGCCGTAAAAATATTGAAATTAAAAGTTTAGAAGTTGTAAGTTTTATGCTCACATATTATAGGAACGAAATATTATTATACAATCGATAAATTCGGGGTGCAGCAGAATTTGTCCCGAATTTCAACCTGCAAAGCATAGATTGCGCTGATGATTGCCAACCTCCGATAGGAAAAGGCTATAAAAGAACCAAAAAAAAAAATGGTTTACGAACCATATTCGAAAATTTTATTTTTACGGCTTAACGTATTTCGTAAATAATTCAATACCTACATGTCGAAAGACCACCATTCAGAATCAAAGCGCACCTTGAAATGCTAGGTTTCAGCATTTTTAAGACCAGATCTGAACAGCCAGGTAGGTAAAGTACCTTAATTATTTATGTTGTACTTTGATATAAATATATCAAATTACAAAATTTTTATATAACAGTGAATTGATATATATATATAAACATATCAATTCTATATATATATATAATAAAATATGTATACATATCAATTAATAAATATATATATATATACATATAATTTATATATATATATTTTTTTATTTTTTTTAATATTTGGTATATAAATTACAAACAATACAAAACAAAATGAACCTTTGTCTCTGCAACTGGGAAAGATTCCCGTTTCAGGACAGCCAAATTGTGTATTTAGTACATAATATTCTTACAATGGAATGGCGATGCTGACAAAACAAATTTTGAGAACATTTTTGATTGCATTCGAAGTGACAGGATGGTTTTTTTTATCCTTGAAAGAATCGCAAAGATGTAATTTATTATCAGAGTCAATTTGGATAACATTATTAAAAGATTCGCAAATTTAAATTTGAATAATAACAACAATGAAGATCAAGTATTAGGAACAAAAATAACCATATTAAAACTGGAAATAAAAACTGACTTTAAATCCTTATCTATCTTAAGTATAAAATAGCCTTTTGGAAGATAAAAATTAAAATTTAACATAATATCATCAACGCTATTATATATTTTTTTCTTTAAGTACTTAATAAGTAGTTCATATTAGATATGAGAGTTTGTGTTAGCATGAGTTCGCTCACGTCTCTCATCATGTCCAGAAGCCAATTGCTAACCCATTTTCGCAACGCGCTAGCACTTTTCAATTTCCATGCTTCGGGAATGAGGTTGAACACTTTAGGCCCTAAGTAGGAGTATTGTCTTTGTGCATGTGATGTGTTTGTAGTGGGTGGAACTACTGGATTCCTCCTTGCATGACGAGTGTTGTGGAGATGATCAATGGATGAATAGTAGTGTCGATGTTTTTGTGTATGTAAAATAATTTTTCTTATATACAGTTGCCGCACATCAAGAACTCGTACCTCTTCAAATAATAGATCACTGGGATACCTAAATGGTTTCTTAAGAATGACCCTTACAAGTGATTTTTGTGCTTTTTCTAGAGGGTCAAAGGGTTTTGGAACATCCTCCAAATCCCAAGGATGCACATTCCAGCAATGAGTTACACAAGGCATGGTACATTTGTTTAAAATATTTTACGCAAAGAATATTTCTAACAGACATGAATAGATGAGTTAGTTTTCTGATCTTTGTGGAAGTTTCGTCTATATGATTGCCCCATCTCAGAAATTTGTCTATAATGACTCTTAGGTATTTGATGCTATCGACACATTCTAAGATAATACAATTACAAGTGGTACGGTCGTTACAGTGGTGTATAATTATGTTGTGTATTTTTTTTGGTTTTCCTGCTTGTGTTGCACTGAAACGGATGAATTTGGTTTTATGTAGGTTGAAAGTGAGAAGATTGTTGTCTAACCATTGTGTGCCCTTGTTTAAACCTACCTCTGCTTTACTGTGAACAAAATTCCAGCTTTTGCCTTCAAATAATAATTCTGTGTCGTCAGCTTAGGTGATAATGTGGTCGGCAATGGAACTGTTACATAGATCATTTATATACATAAATGATCTATGTAACAGTTCCCTTGCCCTTGAAAAAAAGTGGTCCTAGTGTACTTCCTTGGGGTACACCGAATTTAATATTAACAGGGTCGCTTATAGTGTCGTTGATAAGCACTCTTTGGCTCCTGTTTTCTAAATAGCTACACAACCATTTGAAGAACTGACCTTGTATACCAATACGCTGTAGTTTATTCAACAGAATTTTATGAGAAATAGTAACGAATGCTTTTGCTAGATCTTGGAAGAGCTCAATACATTTTGTTCCTCTGTCGATATTATTAGCGATAATTTTAGTCAAGTTGGCTTTGGCATTTTCAGTGCCAAAAACCAAATTGATTATTGGAAAGGATGTTATTGTTTTCTACATATAGGCTGAGTCGAATCTTAACAATTTTCTCAATAATTTTAGATACAGAGTTGATCAAAGAAACCGGTCGATAGTTGTTAATCTGTGATTTGTCCCCATTTTTGTTCAGTAGAATTACAATAGATTGTTTTAAATGATTGGGGAATTTTCCGGGGTTAGAACTTAGATTACAAACGAACGTTATCGGAAACGTTATGGCGGGTTTAATAATTTTTAACAACTTAGAAGAGACCTTATCAGGACCGCACGCATAGGATGACTTAAGCTCGTCAATAATTTTCATCACTTCTTGTGATGTACTTCGAATATAATCAATTTTATGACCGAAATTACAGACAGTTATCTTAGCTAGATCGGTTTCAGTTGCGTTGATTTTATCGAGAATATTTTTTGCCAGTGAGGTACCCACTGACGTGAAATAATTATTTGCAAAATTCACCATCTTTTTTTGGTAGTGTTATCAATGTACAGTGATGTAATTTCAGAAGATTTATTAATTTTGGTTTTAGTTATATTACGAAATTCCTCCCATAAATTTTTTGTTGTATGGTTATTTTCGTAAATAATTTTTTTTAAGTAGTTTTCGTAAATAAATATACACAATTCTTGAACTCCTTTGTACAGCAGTACTCTCCCCGACAACTTGTATTGTACCTTCTTGAATCGTTCATACTCAGTTTATTTTTTATTTTTATTTATTTAGAAAAAAAAGTAAATATTCACAAGAGATAAAAATATATTACACTTCATATCACTTTTTTTTGTTTACTCAATTTGTAGAGAAATATTCTCGGGTCAAACTGGGGAGCTAGTCTATGTGCTTATATATATAGATAATAATATGTATAGTTACAAAAATGGAAAAAAAATATTTTCAAAAATACTACAAGATATTGTAAAATAAGAAAATTACAAATAATTATAGAAACAGAATATCAACAAAAATAAACGAAAAATCAACAAAAATATAAGCAACAGAATGTATCTGAAAATCATCGATAAAATTAAGTCAATCTTCTCTGTAAAAATACAACGAAAGTTTTTTTTTTAATTTAAAATAATTTTTTCTCACTTTTTATTGTATCCGGTAAATCGTTAAATAACTTTAGGCCTATATAGATGGTATTGTGCAGCTGTCGTATTGCATCTAGGTACATACATGTTCCCAGATGTTCTAGGTCTTATACTTCGTGTTGAGGACCTTTCAGAATCTTTAAATTATTATTAATTATTATAGAATCGTTATATGCACACTTATTTTTGTACCCCTGAACAACTTACCCATAGCAATGTATACATGTAAAATTCGTCAAGTCGTAAAAAACATACTCATAATTTTATCTGTCTCCACCCATTCTCTCCTGTCTACCCAACACAATACAACATATCTACCCCAATAATTGGAGATGCCATATCCTCACAGGCTCCAAGCAGTTGAAAAAACGTTGTTGGTGAGCAAATCTGAATGGCCAAATACTTTCCAATTGTTTCTTTTGCGCAGTATTTACAAAGACAGAAAAGTAAATATATACGTCAACCTTCTAGGCGTTCTTTATTTACTTACAATAATGTTTCCAAAGCTGAAAATTTCTATTTCTTACACATCCGACACTTTGTTGAGTTTAAAGTGAAGAAATCGTCATATCAAAAGCTCAAACTAAAAAAATCCGCAAGGATTTGTATCGACTCATAAAGCCTTCTCCTAAGTGATTTTATTGTGCTTTGGGTAAGGAAAATCACAAGAGACTAGGAATTATTAAGGCACTACCATTGACGTGCTACTGAAAATTAATGATTACAAACATTATCAATATTTCAAATTTGTTTGGATTTATGGATTACCTACTACAGGCCAGCTCACGAGGAATACGTTGATTTTTAAATTTATTGTTATCAAGTTTAATTTGTAGAACTCCATTTTAATTTTATTTTTTTTATGTATTCAATAGATCGATCTAGAAATAATATAAATGTATCGTCTGTAAGTGGGCTACCCACATTTTGATAATGCCTTCAGAGGGCGAAACAGCTGTCTCGCGTAATAATAATTACACAGCAGAACTTGTTTAAAAATAAAGTGTTTTTGTAAATCTTATAACAATATTATTGAATATATAAAAAAAAAATATATGATTTTTAAATACAGATATTTAAATTTTACTTTTCAGTAATTTATAAATGCATATCTTGCAAAAGGAAATTAACCGACCTCCCGATATCCGATCGAGCTGAAACTCGGCAGATAGACTCGTTGTTGATGACAATGCATTCTATTAACTATTATTATTTTAGTTGCAATCACGTTACAATCGCGTAGACATTAATCTGATATCGGATGATATTACAGCAGTTAAAAAACAAAATATTTGTGATTTAGCTCACCTGCTGGCGTTGTTGACGCATTTCCTGGAGAGGAAGGTTCAATCCTCTGTCAAACCATATTGCTAACGTTGTTGACTCATTCCCTGGAGAGGCAGGTTCGATCCTCAGTCAAACCATTTATTTTTAATTTTTTTATATTAACTTCACACAGGAGGCCCTGAAGAAAATAATTTCCCTCAGGGCCTATGTCATCTTTGGGAATGCTGTGTGGAGGGTCTTTTTGTGGAGAGGAAGGAGTGAACATGGGTCTTGAAGAGTCCCATGTTGTAGGAAGGAGGAAACACAGAGGCCGGCAGTTCGTTCCACAGCCGAGCTGTTAAAACTTAAGAACAAATCGTAGAAACGACCCGTTCTCATGTGACAAATGTCAACCGTGTACAAATGTTGGGCGGGCGTTTGGCGTGTATCCCGACTACGCACCGGTGCCAAAGGGATCAATGACGCTAGTTCCTCAGAGCATCTTCCATTGTAATACCGATAGAACAAGGACAGCATACCTACCTGACGCCTGTGCTCTAAAGATTGCAGTCCGTTTATTAAGATTGGGGAATCTATCAAACGGACCGCCCGTTTTTGCACAGAGTCAAGGGTTTTTTTCAGGTATTTAGGGGCTCCGGACCAGAGATAGCTGCCAAATTCGACAGTAGGGCGCACTTGCGATTTGTACAGGGTCAGCAGTTGTGTACTATTAAAGTATCTGCGGGCCCTGTACAGTACGCCCAGCTTCTGAGAGGCCAGCTTTGCTAGCTTTGTTGACTCATTCCCTGGAGAGGCAGGTTCGATCCTCAGTCAAACCATTTTGCTAGCGTTGTTGACTCATTTCCTGGAGAGGCAGGTTCGATCCTCAGTCAAACCATTTTGCTAGCGTTGTTGACTCATTCCCTGGAGAGGCAGGTTCGATCCTCAGTTTTAAAAGTTCACAGCAGCTTAAGAGCCAGAGGAGGAAGGTTCAATTGTCAGTGAAACAAAAAAAAACTTTGAAATTTTTTACTAGCCGGCCCAAGAAATAGCGCAACTAGGCCGAAAATTGAAAATAGATGTGCTATCGTAAAAAAATATATATTTAAGTTTTTCACTTGTAGCAAACACTTTGTGAGCATACATAATAATTATAATAATCAAAATAAAATAACTTTGTTTGAATACCACTTTATTGTATATATTTATAACCAACCGGTTTCAGTTCAACCCGAATAAGAACATATTAAATTAATTACAGAGGTGTATGAGTACTTATAATTAAGCTGGAAGAGGCATTCTGGCATCTATAAACTTAAATGTAATGATTGCGAAGCATTTTACATTGGTAAACCTGCAAGAAATGTTCAAACGCGGGTTTAAACATAGGTTTTTCGGAATTTGCAACACATTTAATAGATAAAGATCACTCATTTGATAAGCTTCCAGGTATAGATGTATTACATAGAAACGGGATAGGTCTACGCCTCAACAATTTAGAAGCATTTGAGATAAAAAAAAATCCCTTAAAGTCAATAAAATCAATTTATTAAATATAAAAATTAGATTTATCAAACAGCCCCATTTTAAATATATTTCCATTCCCTGTACCTATGTTTACCCCCTCTCTCTTACCTAAGTATTCCACCCCCACCAAAGTTGATGTTCTCTCTCCCTCTTCCAGCTTAACTATAATTTCCCATACACCTCTGTAATTAATTTAATATGTTTTTATTAACCCTGGTGAAGGTTCGGGTTGAACTGAAACCGGTTGGTTATTAATATACACAATCAAGTGGTATTCAAACAAAGTTATTTTATTTTATTTATTATAATATATTTAAGTGTTGATTTTTTGTTTATTTTTTACCACAATTTCTACCCCAAGTGGTCCAAAGACTGTAATGCCGCTTAATGACTCGGTAAGTTCTTAACGGTTTTAAAATTTAGCCCTGATTTGATTGTTTTACCCAGATTCTATGTAACATAAAATATTATTTGCGTAATATATTGTTTTGTCGAATATAACTTTTTAGTAAAATTGATAATTGCTGTTGCCTATTTGTCGAAAGTCTTCAGAATTTTAAGCTCACATACTCGCTTTTTAGTAAAATGTTAATTCTTCACACTACTACCAATTGTTGGAATAGCACGTAAAAATGAACCAAAAACCATTTGCCTATAATAGCATACACTTTACCCTTAAAGGGCCAGTAGGTATATACATGAGGGACACGAACATTTTTTTCATTACCGAATTCAAAAAACTACTCACCTTTATGGTACGATATCGGTTTATTATAACGCTACTGTCAAAAATGCTTTTAATATTAAAATTTTAAATATGACGTCAGAGGCATGGTTCAGGCAAATAAAAAAAATAATCGATTGAAATGTATGGCGTGTCCGTGTGCCAGATCTAAGGTAAACTTTACCATTCGAGTTAATTTGATCAAAATAATAGAGCAGATTAAAAACAATTTCCTCGACAAAAAAAGTCGAAAGGTCTGAAAATTAAATTGTTTTGTTTTATTCGTAAAAACTTTATAACGCTCCATTTATTGATTCAATCACATAAAATGAGTTATAGTGTGCCTATCCTTGTAATGTGTTTTTATATGACTATTTAAGTTTTAAAAAACAATTGATTAAGAATGACAAGTCTCCAAACTTCTCAAAAGGGTTGCACCGGTGTACTTGAGTTGCTTTTATGTAAGGTAATTCTTCAAATTGTGTATTAGTTGTTTATGATGGTGTCAGCCTATTAAGTGCCTTATTTACAGAAAGACGTACTAAAAAAACAGGTGACGATATCAGTTTCTTTTTATGTTATGTTCACTGGATCAGGTACTCGTCCACAATTTTAAGAAAAGTTATGGAGTGATTCGAACCTGCGTTTGACGCTAATTGTGCCCAGAATGGGACTGGGTAGCGCGGAGCAGGTATGAGACCGGTAATAACATACCCACAGAGCACTTGTACTTGTTTGTCACCGGCCAAAGTGCTAACGCCTTCCTCACATTCGCTTTGTTCTGTGGTTTGTTGACTCACCTGAAATTTTTATTTATTTTCTTGCACAGATGTTTGAAACACAAAGAAAGATTTTTCCATACCAAATCACAATTTATACTAATGTAATGCAATTGGATGGGTGTTTGTTGAAGGTATGAATTCAAAAAGTGTTGTGAGTATCCTTATTTATTGATTTTCTGTCAACTTCTAAATAGATAAAAGAAACAAAAAGGTCTACCAAGCCAAGCGATAAAATGCAAGATGGTTCAAAAGGGTGACCGTCAATGTATTACGATGTTTTAGCCTTTCATCAAATGCACTTGGTCTATGAATCCGCACATCCATTTGTTTGCGTGTAAGTTTGGCAATGTTGGCAATAATTTCAGGATATTCCCGGATTGCATCGGTGACCAATTACTAGCGTAATTTACGCATCGATAGAGTAAACACGTCAGCCTATAATTTGACTTGCCGTTCCAGATTTGGTGGACGCTCAGAGATAATATTATCTTATGGAATAGACCATTATAGAACTTAATTTTATGGAATTAATGAAAATGATTAGTTTAGCATAGTAAAGTTGAAGATTAACAGTTACTTAAATTTACTAAAATCAATTAATCAATTGTTTTGAGTTTAATTCGTAGAACTCCATTTCATGAAAAAAAAAATATGTATAAAATTTAAAAACGTTATTATTGTTCTGCATATTTTAATCTTTTTTAATATAACGACAGCTGTTTTGGCGTTTTTCATTTTCAAACTCTGGTTAGGCCACGTTGATTTTTGTATTGTGTCTAAAATGATTTATTACCAGTTAAACCGACATAATGATTTTGGAAAACATCAGATCTATGTATATATAAGTGGTAGACGTGCTATCGATAATTGCCTTAGGGAAGTCGGTATCTACTGGTAAAAAATATAATTGCGCGGGGTACCGATCACGATACCTATAAATATGTATATATATCGATTGGCGCAGCTTTTTGGATTGAAATTAATGTGTGTAGATAAAGGTACTATGCTTAGTATGGTCCCATTAGCTCTGTTGGTAGAGCATTGTCCCGGAAAGACAAGGGTCCTGGGTTCGAGTCCTAGATGTGACCGTATCCTTTTTTGATTTTTCTGTTTCATATTTTCGTTTAGAAATCGCTAATATTGTCTTCAATAATTAAATATTACAATTTGAGGTTTTACTCAATAAAGTTATTCCGAAAAATAAATATTCATTCTAGACTTGCAGAGAAGTCAATAGATGTCGCACATTAAAAATAAAAAAAATAAGATAGGTTTATCTAAAAAGACGCTGTCTAGATTGCATTTAGTTCGGGTTGAATCTTGCGATCATACATAAAGATAGTTGCCAGTAAAAAATGTGCGGTGAAAAAATGAAGACAATGTTGGTAGTTCTTATTCGAAGTATGATACAGTTAAAAGTGACCGAGGGGGATAGGGTCCCATTAGCTCAGTTGGTAGAGCGGTGTCCCGGAAAGACAAGGGTCCTGGGTTCGAGTCCTAGATGTGACCGTATCCTTTTCTGATTTTTCTGTTTCAGATTTTCGTTTAGAAATCGCTCATATTGTCTTCAATAATTAAATATTACAATTTGAGGTTTTACTCAATAAAGTTATTCCGAAAAATAAATTAATGTATTTTATTCAGAAATTCATCGAGGGAACAAGAAGGAATATCTCAAGAGACACATACAGTTGTTGGTATTTAAAAAAACCACGACAAACGGGAATTGCGAAGATGATGAAGAGACTCCAATTATTCGTTAATGTCCTGATGGGACAGTGGCATCATAAGTTTCCGATATCTGAGAAAAAGCATTGTGGAACCAGGAGACTAAAATATTTTCCACGAGAACGATATTGTTAACATTGTTAACGTAAGTAATGAGTTTCGAATAAAATACCTGAATATTAATTCTGTGGTAGAAATTTTCCGAAGACAATGAAACTCATAACTTATCGGGAAACCTACAATATGTTAAGGTATAAACTAAATTAATGTTAATTAATTTAGCCATTATATCTAACTTATATGAATACATAACAGAGAAATTTAATCGGATATCTCTATCATTAAATTCCTTAAATGTGAAATATCGCCAACCCTTGAAATTAGATTAACAATAGCAGTAATCATATAATGCCGCTTAGAACCATTCTCATGATAATGAAAATAATACTTTCTTCGTTATTTCAGTTGGTCTGCAAATGTGGAATAATATCCCTGGGGTTCGAAAATTGCCAAAAAGGATATCAACTATATGCACAGGTCTTGTAATATCTAGTGTTTATAAACGAGAACTGGTATCCATATTTGGAAATGTCGCAGGCTTTTCCAGTGTAAAGGTTAAGGTTTGAAGGAGAAATTGTATTGTTTGGGAGATTTCAAATAATATAGGTCAACAAATTTCCGCAAAACGTTATAAAGTAGACATTTTAAAATGTCTTTAATTGCATAAATTTAAAAAAAAATGAGAGGAGACAGTGATTGGTATAAAGATACGAGTGTACCGGTATGTAAAGATACGCACGTGGCAGAATTCGATTTATAATAATAATATTATTTAAACATTTTATGCTACCTTTAAATCTGCGAGCCGAACTGCGAACTGAACCTCAACTTATGGGAAAGAAACGAAGCCACCGCAGATGGCGCGAAACGCCGCTTACAGTTAATTTTTTCCTTTCCCGTAATTCGTGATACGGTTCGCGTTTCGATTTCGTTTCGAATCGCAAATATATACGTACCCTAACAAATGAAACAATCTGAGGTTTAAAATTGGTAGGAGATCCTGAATTTGGTAAAAAGAATAAAAAAACACACAATATTTTAAAAACATGAGCCTATTACACAATATGTAGCTATTATCCCTGAACCAGAGTAATAACTTACTAGCAGTTAAAAACCCGCTCCGCGGGTTTTTTGCTGCTAGGCCCTGCGGGCGGCACTTGGTTGCGCTTAGCCCAGTTTAAGTGATCCTAACAACAGTTACATTTAATAGGTAGATATTAGGTCATTCACAGAGAGAGGGTGAGTATATATTGTTAAGAGATTATTACAATATAGCGCCCCTCAGGTAATATCTCACAAAAGCAGCGCTATACAATTTGTCCAATAAATAAATAAATAAAATGCTTACATTTAATTGGGAACATATGCATTGATATACAACGGAAATAGATAAAATAATGAAATCTTATAAAACTTTATTTCATTAAAACACAAATAACTTTGTTTACATCACTTTATTATTTATAAACTCTACATGTTTCATGAACGAAGTTCACATCATCAGGAGTAAGTATACTCCGAAGTCAAAAATTAAAAATAGATTACAATTGGAAAGAAGAAGTGGAAGGAGGGGGGAGGGGTAAGAATGTGCGGGGTTTATCAGAATTAAGAATTACAATATCGTTAGACGGGAAAGACCAGTTGAGTGGGATAGTATTAAAAAGAGAGTTTATTAAAAAAAAAATCTTGCAAGTTATATCTGCTTTTATATTGACATGTTTTCTAATTTCTAAAAAAAAAATATTTATTTGCGATGCTTTATATCCTGTGTGAAGTATTTTAGCATAGAATTTCGCCTGCAGACCCCCTATTCGGGATTTACCCGAAACATACGATTTTAATTCGACCAATCAGAGGGCCTAGATTGTCCAGACGCTAGCGTAATAATACTATCAGATTCCTCCAGATAAAATTATTGCTTAATCTGAAGATGCCCGAAGCAGGGTTAAACAAGTACGATCAAAGAAATATTGGGATAACAATTTATAGTAATAGTTCGAATTTAAATTTTAGTGCAAAAGGACAAAATAAGATGAAAGAATAAAATATTTTAATAATATTTCAATTCTTGCCATAGATTATTTATTTTAACATGGCTAATGGTTTTATACTGATTAATTTTTAGGGTATTTTGAGTCTTGCGCTACAGCCTTCTGTAGTGAACAGTATTACAGTTGTCCATTAATAATAATAATAATAATAATAATTGGATAATTTGTAGAGCGCCGTTTTTGTGAAAAATCACCTCAAGGGCGCTGTACAATTTATTTCCTAGGATCTACATTTGTTATTTAGAAAAGATACCAAAACATACTTACCTGGCAAGTCACTTCCAACAAACACACTTATATTAAAAAGTTTATGCTTATAAAAGATAGAACTGCACGCAGAGGACACTATATCAAAAAACACTGGTCGTCGCATGATCTTAAGTCTGCTATAGTTTTTATTTTAATTTAAATGTATTTTAACTGTCTTAAAAGCCTACAAATTGTTAGTTGTTATCATTTTTATTTGTTTGTTATTAATTATTATTTTTATTTATTTTATTTTATTTTTAGTATTTTTTACATTTTGTTAATTAAAATTTAAATTTAAATTACCGTCAACTGTGAATGTGGAGGTTTCTGAAATTATGGATACGACTGTCTGAAAAGATGCGTTTTAAGTTTAGACCTAAATTCTGTCGAGTCTGCGATCATTCTCAAATCATGTGGCAGTCCATTCCAGGCTTTAGGTCCTGACACGGCAAAAGCACGCTCACCGAACTTAGTGTCTGGTGTGCGCTTTGATTCCTTCAACCTTCCGATAGCTGATGACGTTGCTGACCTAAGGGTTGACTGTCGGGAATTGGAATCTTCTGGAATACACAATTCTGATAAATAAGCCGGAGCCATTCCGTTAAGTGACTTAAATACCATCCAGCATACCTTGAACTGGATTCTTTCAGGACATTTGAGCCAGTGCAGATTTTTGAGATGCTCTGAAATGTGGGAGTATTTAGATACTCCGGTGATAAGCCTTGCCGCGGCGTTGAAAACGGATTGTAATTTGTTGATTTGACATTTAGGGAGATTTGCATATATTCCGTTGCAATAGTCTAGACGTGAAACAACATAGGAATTGACTAGCAATTTAGTCGCCTCTGTTGGCAGGTTTCTCCGCACTGCTTTAATTTGCCTTAATTGAAAGAACCCCGTGCTTACAGTTCTGTTCACCTGAGTTTTAAGGGAAAAATTAGCGTCCAGATTGACAATCAGTAATTTGATACACGTTTTTGGAGTGATGTCACTTCCGGAAATGGTTATTGGGGAGTTTTCAATGTTATGCTGACGTCTGCTTGTAGCAGTCCACAGAAACTCAGTCTTTGTGGGATTCAGTTTCAATCTATTTGAGGTCATCCAGCAAGTAATTGCTTCTATACACTCAGTTATACGAATTTTTAGACTGTTTATTTCTTCTGGTAAGCAGTAAAAATAAACTTGCTGGTCATCAGCGTAGCAGTGAGATAGAAGGCCGAATGATTCTATTATTTTAGCGACATCATTTGTGAAGTGGATGAAGAGTAGTGGGCCCAGAACGGACCCTTGGGGTACTCCAGATGAAAGGGTTGCATAATTTGATTGGTTTTTTCCTACTTTTACGGCTTGTAAACGGTTGGCCAGGTACGATGTCAGCCAGGTCTTAACATTACAGTTTAAACCAAATGATTCATCTAATCGTTTAATAAAAAAGTCATGGTCAATCGTGTCAAATGCAGCACTCATGTCCAAGACTGAAAGAAGTGCCAGTTTACCCGACTCAATGGCAGTAGTTATGTCCGACAAAACACGTAGTAGCCCGGTTTCTGTGGAGTGGAACCGTCTATATGCAGATTGGTATTTGGTTAATAATTCATTTGAATTTAAGTGACATATGACCTGTGAGGCAGCGATTTTTTCTAATATTTTTGATATAAAAGGCAGATTTGAAACGGGTCGGTAATTTGAAAGATCTTCAGCGTCCAGTTGTGGTTTTTTTAATAATGGAGTTACGATAGCTGATTTAAGGGATTTTGGAAAGTCACCCGTGCTAAGTGACTTATTGAAAAGATGAACTAAAAAGGGAGCAATTTCATTGCAACACTTTTTCAGTAGCCACGTTGGAATAGGGTCGAGCGAACACTGCTTGTTCGGTGAAGTAAGAATTAATTTCCTTACTTCTTCTAGGGATGTAGGTTTGAAGGCAGAAAGGTTTTCTCTATTGCATTTAGTAAAATACGGTGGTGGAGCGTATATTGTTAGGGCTCGTATTGACTCAATTTTGTCAAGGAAAAACTTGGAGAAGATTTCCGGAGCTATGTCGATTGTATTTGGTGCATGGACATCAGCAATGACTGTCTTAACCGAGTTCCAAAGACTACGTGGATTTTGACGCTCTGAAGTGATCCTATTTGTCCAATATTCAGACCTTTTTGAACGGATTAAGATCATGTACTCTTTTTGAGCCTGTATCCAATCGTTCCGTGATGTAACCCCCGAGTGTCTGTAGGACCTCTCCAATTTACGCATCAATCTCTTCTGGCTCCGACATTCTTCGTCAAACCAGGCATCAGATTTTCGTAGACGCCGAGTTTTTGTAGAAATTGGAGCATATGTATTTAAAAGGGTTGAAAGGATGGTGTTATAATCTGCTGCTAGTTTGGTTGGCGACTCTGTTTCTCATGCGCTATGTGTACAGAGCGGAGAAGCTTTTAGTTCTGACAGGAAGTCGTCAAAGTTAAAACCGCGCCATGCTCTTGATGTGATAGTCACGTAAGGAATTTTCGGTGGGTTAAAATCGATTTCTGCGCGAATAAGTCGATGGTCTGATAGTCCTACATCCACACTATCCACTACCAGAAACGGACCGCTTGACTTTGAGATAAAAATGTCCAAAGTTCCGCCAGCATCGTGAGTTGGGGAATTAACCCATTGACGGCATCCGAAGCAGTCTAATAAATCAGTGAATTTAAGAGTGTTTGGTGATTCTAGACGCTCTAAGTGAATGTTAATGTCGCCTGTTATGAAAATATTATCGGAAAGTCCCACAACCCGCTCGAGAAAACACGAAAATTCATTAAAAAAATCCAAAGTGATTTGTTTTGAACCAGGCCGGTATAGGGTACATAAAATGAATGATGCTCCTGCAGACGAAACTCGGAATCCCAAGTGCTCAAGGTTCGGTATGCACCAATTGACACCCTTGTTAAACGCAAGCCCTGGCGACCTAAAATCACGATACCCCCGTGATTTACGCTAGCGATGTTGTCATCCCGAGAAATTGTTGCTTTAGGTCGGGCTTCTTCTAGCACGACATAACCTAAAGCTCGGAGTCTCTTTATTGAAAAAGAGTCACTATTTTCGTGCCAAGTCTCAGTTATGGATACACATATACATGAAGATTCTGTTCGTTGAAAACCTCCCCTACTTCCTCTATCTTGTTATTGAGAGATCTAACATTCCAGGATCCTATACCTAGTTGACGGCTCTTAAAGTTGGCATGCCGTTGTATACAAGCATTAACTGTGTTATATTCTCTCTCCGGATTCGGGAGAATTTGAGTTGCTACTTTTCCCTGTTCTTCTGTTAGCGGTGACGTAACTATTTCGATGCTGTGTTCCAGATGTTTTTTCCTACTGCGTCCAGCTCTGCAACCACGAAACCTAATTTTACGGGTAGTTGTTTTAGTAATAACGCGTCCAAGGTTATACAGCGATATCTTTGCAGCTATTGCAGGGTCCAAATAGATACTTTCACTATTAAGTCTGAGTAGTGTGGCCCGGTCATATCCGACATTGTTTACAACCATCATAGCCCAAAGGATACCCTCATAAATCACTTACACGCACTTGAAACTGTTCACTAGTCTATCACCGTGCACATGTGGTAAGCATTTAAAACCGACGACCGATGTTTTGCCTTTCACTGTGCACTTTTTGGATAACGTGGCAGATTTGAACTAAAAATATGTAAAACTTTATATTAAAACTTGAATTAAGCCCGAAGGGGCTACAGAAAAATTATTTTACTTTTATACACGTAAACTAAAACTTAATGCGGTTATTTTATGCTAAATTTACACCTGGAAAATTGAGGACTTCCCAGGATTTCAAAAATAAACTCGGAGCGCTTCCAAAAAGCAGCCCCGAAGAGCGCCCGAGTATATATTATCATGAAAGAACGTTGGCTAAAGAAGGAGGTAACGCAAAAAGGCATAATACCCCAAAAATAAATCACTATAATACTTTTGGCCATGAAAATTTCAAATCGTGTATGGTTTTTGGATTTTTAATAATGTGAATACCGCACAAGAGTCTCAACTTAGGCAATATTTAGGCTTTAGCCGTGTTTGGTGACCAGATATGAATAACCAGGTACTCCCCCTTCTTTCCCTCCCCAACTTCTTATCCTCCCCACTACTTTCAGCCTCACAACATATCCTGGATGGAGATGCCATTGTCTCACTTGGTCTAGACGGTTTGGAGCAGTTGGGACTCTTGTACGGTATAGGTACTCATAAAAAAGTGGTTAACATAATATGAAATGAAACTATCTACTCACTCGCTAGTTTCTTTACGAAAAAGCACATGGTGATGGCATGTATCTATTCACTCGCTAGTTTCGTTGAAAAAAAAAGTTGGATTGTAATTTTACGGTATCGGAGAGTGAGAACAGTTAGAAAAGGGTCGCTAGGTAGCATAGTAAACAGCATTGAAAATATATAATGAAAACATAATTCAAGCTCGTTGGGAGATTTGATCCCGTGGTGATATTTTAAAGCTATTCCTCGTAACATAAATAAACTTCTCAAAGTTGCTCTCACCAAAATTTGGATACCATAGCTTTTGATTTCCAGTTGAACCCACTCAGCAATGTCGGGTCGCAAATAAGTGAAATAATTAAACTGTAGATTTATCTCACTTTCAAACTGGAAGGTAAAGTTTTCTGTTTTATTTCATTCGTGCGATAAACTTTTCCATTGAAGATATTTGTGTATTAAAAAGTTGGGCGTTAATTTTGGTCGATTTCAAAGCCACGCAATATAAATCTCATTCAATTAAAAAGGGTGTAAAGTGAAGTTTAAAAACATCGTGAAGTTTTTGCAACATCAAGTTTTTCGATAAATCTTTGGAGTGTTCATTTTATTATCTGATCTATGTAAACTTGACAGTAAATTTTTAACAAAACTGAAAACCTATTCAACCTAATACAAGTAAGATCTAAACGTAAGCTCCATGAAATGACAGTAAACGTATAAAATGTACCCCTTTTCAGGAAGGGTTAGTATAATCCTACCCTGTCTGTGGGTCGTCCAATATCTATTTCGCGAAAACTCTTAAATAATAGTACGATACTAAATCAAATCAACCATAACCTCTTAGTCTCGTAATTTACGCCTATTGACCTTTTAAAATTACACACATTTTAAAACCACTCTAGAACAAGGATTTTTTTTTGGTGTTAAGGTTTTTTTACCCAATTTGTAATAAATTCATTACAAAACATTCATATAACTCGATTAAATTGTTGAAATTTGACTGCAAAAGCCCAATATTTTAAAATTAAGATAGGCTTTAGGGTATATAAAACAAATAAACTTTGAAAATGATTTTATTTCTTTTAAAATAAAACAATAACTTAGTACGCACTACTACTGCCACATCACTTTTATTTTTTAATACTTAATTCCGACTTGGTTTCGCTACAACCCTAGAGCCAATTTAATTCCTTCCTCTTTCTAATACACTTATTCCATAAACAAATTAAATACACCGTCGAGAGGGGAACTAATTCTACCTTAAGCTTTTAAGGTCTTATGTTATCAATAATTAACGATAAAATAGAATTTAAAATCTAACGTAAGCCTTCTTATACTGATATAACCATTTATGATTCCTATAATTTATGAGTATTTACTCCAATGCAGCGCTTACCATGCATTTTATATGGGAAAAACTGAGCAATGTGAGAAAAAAGAGCCCTTAAGATAGTTAAATATGAATATGGCTTCTCCAAATTTCAACACAAATTAAACCTTACCTAACCTGACCCAACCATATCATTAAGACAAAGTATAAATTTAATAAAAACACAAGGTTAGTTTACGTCATAATAATTGAATAAAGATCAGACTGGATAACTTGGTAGCACTAGAGTTACGGAAAGCCAATAAAATTAATGAGAAAGGCATCAATAATCAAATCATCCTAAATAAAAGCCCAATAACTAGTTCGTTCCCAATTAACAGAGACAAAAACCTTCCCAACCTACTACCAACTCCTAGGAACTCTTCCACTGGCCAAATTGCGCTTAAGCTAAATATATTGCTAAAACATGTTACTTGTAGATTTTAGATTTTATCTAAAACAATAAATGGCATTTGTAAGTCAAATTTAAACATTGTAGGCTTTTGTGGATTAGTGACACTCTACAAACGAATAAAAATTAAGACGATAGTAAAAACATTCTTTCCCTCAATTTCCTATAATAATTATTTAACTTTAATCTTTTTAAGGGATGTATGTATATATTTCTCCATAAGAATTCGTACGTTTCATTTTTACTAATTAAGAAGAAGCCAAAATAAGTGTGTAATCTGCGAATGCAGATGACATGTATCACCAACCATTAAAGCCATGAGAAAACTGAGATGTACAAGAATATGCAGCTGAGCATAAAATGGTCTTTAACCATGCTAAATCGGTGTTGCTAGTATTCAAGTTGGATGGAGGCCCTACAAAAGTATTACCCGTCAACCTAAAACACACGAAAATAACAGAAAAATACTAGGTCAAGTGCTTAGGAGACACACACACACACACGCACATAGAGCGAAGATAAATGATGATTCGGATATTGAGCGACAAAGAAGTTCACTGCGCATTTTGATCTCTCGAAGATTTAATAGGATATAGCCCAAAAGCAAAGAGTTAACTTTTTAACACATACTGCACCAGCTTATTTAGAAACGCTTTACGGTATATACGGGGTGTCCACGGGTAAAGTGCTTCGTGAAGTTAATGTACATGATGGTAGAAGTAAAAAAGATAAATAACTTTTTTTGAAATTCCAATGTTTATTTTCTTTCACACTTTTCTAATTTGGGAGGTAGTCAATGGGTACCGCCGCCCCAGGAACCATACTCTGGGTTACCAACACCTCTGCCACAGGTCACCTAAGTGGTTCGCTACGTTTGGTGACTTAGCAGAGGTGTCCGGGCTCATGGAGGGTTGTGCGTTCTGGATCACACTGATGAATGGGTCGGCCTACTTACTGCGGGGCGGGCCGGGCTGGGAGAGGCCAGTTTAGGGAGATCTAGTAAGCCGGTTATCGCTGTCCCGGCCGCTGGATAGTACAGGGGCCCGATCCTTGGGCTCACGACCAAGGGTGGGCTGCCCCATCAGCCAGCGAAAAAACCCTACCGCTGATGTTGTGCCGGTTCGTGACCGGTGAGGACCCAGCATCAAGCGTTTGGGGCGCACTGGGCGACCTTCACAGCCTCCTGCCCATTGCCTGGAACCGCAGTCAAAAGAACATACCTTACATTTGGAGTATCCAGTTGCTCCAATCTTCAGCTCCCTGCCCAACCTTTTTAACCTAATCCTTCCCAACCCATCCTAAATCCCACAAACAAATAAAACAAACTTAAAAACTATGAATTCACAACCAATTAATATAAACTCAGCAACAGCGAATAGTAGGAGTCCTCAGTGTGGACCGAGGATGAAGGTGAATTTCGCTAACATTCGCGGTCTGCACGCCAGCCTAACTCCCATCCACCACCACCTTCAATCACAAAATCCCCATCTCCTCTTCCTTACGGAAACTCAGATTGCCGAGCCCCCAGATACCTCCTATCTGAACTGCCCAGGATATCATCTGGAAAGCCTTTTCAGGCCAAAAGGAGGTGTCTGCTTTTACAGCCGTGCTGACATCAGCTGCGCTCGTCTCGCAAATATCGAAAGCGCAAAACACGAAGTGTTATGGGTACGTGTGGATCTCACCGGTATGATGAGAATTTATGCGTGCCTATATTGTTCACCAAACCTTGCCGAATCAGACACTGTTGAGTTGTTTAAATACTTGAGTGACATTGTAGATATTCTCTTGCCCCGTTACCCATCGGCCGAGTTTGTAATCCTGGGGGACTTCAATGTTCATAATGAACAATGGCTGAAGTTCTCGGGCCCAACGAACTCTGCCGGTAGATCAGCGGAATCTTTTGTTCTTATCCATGGACTAAGCCAACTCATAGAATCTCCGACCAGAATACCAGACATCCCATTACATTGAGCCAACCTACTCGATCTGTTTCTCAATAGTGAGCCACTTGGGTACAAAGTGGAGGTGACAGCGCCCTTAGGATCTTCTGACCACTGCCTGATTACCACCTCTGTCCCATCCTCCATGAACCGTCAACCTGACAAACATGTAAAAAGGAAGGTATGGCACTACAGGGCAGCAAAATGGGACGGCATGCGGTCTTTCTTCGGTGCCTTTCCTTGGAGTACTGTATGTTTTAGCTCCGAGGACCCATCAATTTGTGCACGCAAAGGAGGAGAAGTAATCACATCAGTAGAGACCGGATTATATGCAACAAAAACAGCCCAAAATATGCATGCAAATATGCAATAAAAATAGGTAAAATATGCACGAAAATCCATTCAAAGGGTCAAAATATGCAACATGAAATAATACAGGAAGTCGTATTTTTACATATTTTTTTTATTTTATTTAGCTATTAGTTCTCAAGAATAACAATTATATTTTCGAAAATATCAATTATAAAATGTATTTAACAATAAAATTTAGAATTTACCTTTAAAAACGTAAATGACTAAGTACAGTTCTAAATGTTCTGTAGACAAATTGTGTCTACGATCGCTTAATATATTTTTGTAAGCGGAAAAGGAACGTTCTACGTCTACTGATGTGGCTGGACAGAATTTAAATTTGGGTGCAATTTTTGAACTTATTGTTCCGGGCAAAATTTCACCTGCCCCGTTGATGAAGTTGTCAATTTGGCACAAAGGTTCAAACCCTGGGTTATTATTCAGTGTGTTTTCAAATTTTTCTTTGAGTTTACTCGAGAAAAGCTTTGGCAACGAGGAATTCATAAGGCGCATTTCCTTCATAACCTGAATAGATGCATTCAACGCCATTCCATGAGTTTCAAGCGTTTTTATATTTGCAGGTATGTAGGCAAAATGAGTGGTAATCATAGCTAGGTTTTTTTTTAATACTGGCGTCGTCAAACGATTCTTTGCACCGGAAAACTGCCAAAGCCTCTGCACTATCGAAGTCACTGATAACACCCTTGACGGCTTCAAAATGTTCATGGTAAAACATTGCAGCTTCGATCCATGTACCTCAACGTGTGATTACTGGCTCAGGAAGTAAAGGGATATTTGGCAGTTTTTCTTTGTAGGCCTTTATACGAGCAGGCGCCTTAAGAAACACTTTCTTTGCTGATGAAATCAGGTTATTTACATTCGCAAACGTGGATCTCACTTCTTCGGCGAGTCTGTGAATTCCGTGAGCAAAACACGTCACATGAATCAAATTGGGATAAAATACTTGGAGGGCTTTGCCTGCTTTGATCATATAGGGGGCAGCATCTGAGAGCAACACATACATATTTTCATCCGCAGAAGATTCAGGAAATATTTTTTTTATACCCTCATTCACAAATCTGGCGATTGTAGAATGACTTACCTTTTCAAGTTCGCTGCAAGCCACCAAATAGGAAGGTGAAGGTTCAAGTTTTAATGCACCAACAATCAAATTTGCAATGTAACGGCCGCAAGTGTCGGTGGTTTCGTCAGCTGAAATCCATATGATGTTATTCTTGAGTTCATTGCGTATTTCTTCCAGCACATGTTGATAAATTGATGGTATGCAATTTTTACGTAAAGTATATTCATCCGGTATATTTTGATTAATGCAATATTTTATGAGAAAATCCTGCAAGGCAGGATTTGTCAGTTTGTATAGAGGGATATTGCTTGCAAGAAATGGTTCACATAGATCCATGCTAAAGTGATTTTGTTGTTTACCTTTGGAGGTTGCTTCACTGTTACTGCTACTTGCCACTGTAAAAACTTGTTGTCGTGGGCCCTTCTTCTACACTCCTGCGATATGAACACTGGTTTTGACATGCTGGTCTATTTGGAACTTTTTTGTGCTAGAAATATTTTTCTCGCAAACTCGGCAGTATAAAACTTTTCCGTCGTATATAAATATTCCAGAATAGTCAGCTATCCACGTATGGGCACTTTTTTTATCAGGAGGCATGGTTCACTTTCACAATGTACAACTTCGTGCAAGCAAACAAAACACTAGACGAAACTCTAAAGAACAGCGCGTGCAACCAGTCAAAAACAAAATTCGCATTTCACTGAATTACCATAAAAATATACCGAATCACCCCTCAAACGAATGAACGAATTGTTTTCGGCAATTAGCCGAAATAAGCCGAGTAGGCGCGAGCGCAGGCGAAGATGAGAGAGGTTCCCCCCCGCTCCAGACGCCGGCCGTAGCGATCAGTAAGATCAGTTATCAGTTCTTCGTTCAGCTTCGCTGGCCGCGCGCCTTGCTATCTGACGTCTATAGTGTCGCTATGTGAGGCATCTGAACGATATCAAGCGTAAATATGCAAGATCTCAAATTATTTGCTAAAATATGCAACTACCGCTGAAAAGGGTCTAAATATGCATTTGCATATGCAAATATGCAAATGCATATAATCCGGTCTCTACACATCAGCAATGGATTGCTAAATTCCCTTCTCCGTCAAATCATCTGGAGCGGGCACAAAACCGTGGTTTGACCATCGCTGTGCTGAAGCTGTCAGACTCAAAAATACGGCTTTTAATGCACTCCGAAAGATTAGCTCCATGAATAACCTTTCGGAATACCGAAAACGGGCAAAGGATTGTAAGAGAGTTCTTAATAGAGCTAAGAGTGACCACGACCAGAGTATTGCGAAAACGCTGGCTGACTGCCCCACTGGTAGCCGTGTTTTCTGGTCACTCGCTAGCTCGATCGGAAGAAATATCTGCAGAACCACTTTCCCACCTCTGATCAAGCCTGATGGTTGGCCGGCTAACTCGGCCCACGAGAAAGCTGAATTATTATGCAAAATTTTCGCGGAAAACTCAACTTTTCAAGATAACGGAGAGACTCCCCCTTCCGTTCCGCACTGCGGTTTTCAAATGGAGGAACCGAAGATCCGGAACAGAGAGGTTCTCCGAGTCTTGAACGAGCTGAAAATTGACAAAGCCAGTGGGCCGGACGGAATACCTGCCTTGGTCCTCAAGAGGTGTTCTGCAGAAATAACTCCAGTACTCGCGAATTATTTAGGCTCTCTCTCAAAGGTGGAAAGGTGCCAGATCTTTGGAAAAAGGCAATTGTCCACCCAATTCCAAAAAAGGGGGACCGCTCCGACCCTTCTCACTACCGCCCCATGGCCATCACTTCCATACTCTCGAAGGTATTAGAAAGGGTGGTTAACAACAAATTGCTCAAATATCTCGAGAATAACAATATCCTAAGCGATCGGCAATATGGATTTTGTCGAAACCGATCGTATAGCGATCTACTCGGATATGTGACGCATATTTGGGGGCGTCACATGGAGCGTTTTGGTGAAACTCAAACCGTTGGGTTGGATATCTCCAACCCTTTGACAGAGTCTGGCACCGGGCGCTTATCGGGAAGTTACCATCGTATGGGATCCACCCAACCCTGCATAGTTGGATTGCGGACTTTCTGAGGGGGAGAACAATTCAAACCGTGGTTGACGGCTTTTCTTCCTCACCGCACCAAATCAATGCGGGAGTGCCACAAGGATCTGTGCTGTCTCCGACGCTGTTTTTGCACATCAACGATCTCGTTGAATGTGCACCGATTCACTGCTACGCTGATGACAGCACCATTCACGAGGGTTATCTTTTTGACAGGCCCCCTTCCACCCATGATGTCCGAACAGCTCGGGAAGTTTTGAAACAAAAAATTGACCACCACCTCGAGATGGTTCGTGCCTGGGGTAAGGCCAACTTGGTCAGTTTCAACGTCTCAAAAACCCAAGCGTGTCTGATTTCGGCAAAGAGGGAGATCAATGACTGTCTGGTGCAATTTGATGGGAGTACTCTCCCCAATAAAGACTCCATTGAAATGCTTGGAGTTACTATATCAGACCGGCTCAAGTATCGAGCTCGAGTAAATCAGGCCTCCAAGAAGTTGGGCGTCTTGTACAGGGCTAGGAGATTCTTCAACAGTGACCAGCTGATGACCCTGTACAAGTCTCAAGTCCGCCCAACCATTGAATTTGGGAGCCACCTTTGGGCTGGTGCCCCAAAATACTTGATAAACCTGCTTGAATCTGTGCAAAGGAGAGCGATCCATCTGATTGACAATCCGTTGTTAACAGACCGATTGCCTTCTCTAATGCATAGACGCAATGTAGGCATGCTGTGTCTGTTCTACAGGTATTTCAATGGGGCCTGCTCCAAGGAGCTAGCAGCATTGATTCCTGATGCACCGGTGCACGCGCGCGAAACTCGACGGACACAAGCTGAACACCCGTTCACGGTTGACGTTGGCTTCATGAGAACGGGCCGTTTTTACGACTCGTTTTTGTGTAAGTCGGCTCGTATGTGGAACGAACTACCGGCATCTGTTTTTCCTCCCTCCTATAATCCGAGCCTCTTCAAGGCCCGCATTAACAAATCCCTTCCTACAGCCCCTACCTTATTCCACCTCACAACGCCGCCCAACCGGGTGGTGACATAGTTCCCCTATCTGTACACTGCACAGGCAGGGACGCTCTTGTGAGGTGTCACATAAAAAAAAAAACAAACAAATAATATATTTCTGTAGAAGAATATTTATTTTCCCAAACTATTCAACTTTTTATCCTCAAAACTATCTTAATTCCTTGGAATTTCGAAAATAGTTATTGCTCTTTTACTTGTACAAGAATAAAGCCTTGAAGTTAGAGCGCTTTACCCCCGGACATCCTGTATTATGTACCGTGGGACTGTGAAACGACTTCAATAAAGTACTTTTAAAAATAATGTTAGTTCAGTACAACAAGTCCTCGTACTGCATTGCGACTGAGATGTTCGAAGAAGGGCTCATTCCCGGATTCCGAGCTTTAATCGGAAAACGGATCACCAGCTACAGAACGCGACTAGCCACGAGCGAAAATTCTATTGTGATGGCAGCACCCCACTTCTGACAGGATACCATTTACAATCAAGACAATATTACCAACATTTTAAAACATAAAATGATTTTTAAGTTTACATTATTTTATTTTACTTTAATTTTAAATCCACATTTTCTCTAAATGTTTTATATTTATATTATAAAATGGAGTCCTCAGCACGGGTAACCCACCCAGTGAGACTAACATTACTGAATAACTATGAAATGTAAAATATTTTTTCAAAATAAAAAAATGAAGCCAATTCCTGATGTCATAGATGTGTAAAAATTAAGTTTTATTTTCACTTTCTTTATAATTGTGATTTTTTTGTAAAATTTAACTATTTTTTTTCTACCATATAATTATTACTTAGTAATCTATGTATTGTATGGAACTCGTGGGATTGCACCACCCTCCCCGAGACCTGGAATAAACAAGAAAAAAAATGTGACTGAAGTAATATTTTTTTTATTTTTTTTTTATTTATTATTTAACATTATAAATGATAACAATATGCAGACTTATAAATAATTTGTTCATTATTATTCTATTTCTCCATAAGTTGAGCTCCAGGAGCTCGTGTTTATGGGAGGAGTCTTTACATTTAGTTCTAATGATTTTTTAAACAATAATCAAAAACTTTTGAAATAAATACAAACATAATATTAACATAGGTACACAAATTAGAAAATTGTTTTTTTAAAGATAATTAAAATAATTCATCTTTTTACAGATTAAGTAAGCGTGAGGAAATTAAGGGTACAATATATCAAGAAAAATTTAGAAAAGTAGTTTTTTTTAAAGACAATCAAATTAATATATATTTTTTACAGATTGGTAAGTGTAAGAAAATTAGGGGTACAATATATCATTATCCAATTTTAGGGACTTAATTAACTTTTTGAATTGTTCATAATTCACAGTTTCGGTTACACTAATTTTATTTTTGGACAATAATATATTGTACCATCTTACACCTAAATAAGAATAGTGGTGCTGAGCCGTGGTCGTTTTAAGCATAGGAATAGCTATTAAGCCATTTGTTTTGAATCTATTGCTTATACTATCTGAGGGGTGAATTTTATAAATAAAATATTCTTTATAAATTTGATATAAGGCGATTCTCTTATACAATTCTGTTATAGATGGTACATTAAATTCCTGAAATATCTCTAAAGTAGGGGAGTCATATGGTTTTCTAAGGATGATTTTTATATATAGACCATATCTAACTATTTTCATATTTTTCAACACTTCCCGGAGCCTGGGGTTGGGTCTGATCCTTAGAGTAGTAAGTTCTAATGTAAATTAGCGACAAAAGTTTTCTTTCAAATGATATAAATGTCAGAAGGATATAAAGGTTTTTTTCCCTTTTATCGCGTCTCAAAAAAATATTCACTTTGTATTTCGCTGTTTTATATTTTTTCAATTTCGCTTCAGAGTTTGTAGTTTGAATCTCACTTTTTCAAAACTCTATGAAAAATCTCGTATATCTTTCGTCCTATATCCTTCCGAGAAAAATTATAGAAATTACAATATTAAAGTTTTATCAGGTTGTACATGACTGCCTATGAAAATGATAGTTCATTATCATGACTAATCTTAACATTCAATCCCGGCAATCGCTGACCAGATTAATCCATGAACCATGATGCTTACGGATTAAAAAAAATCTTATGACGCCAATTTGACTATCCTCATGCCTGGTGAAATTATTTCACAAGTTATGTCTGGTAGAGTCCGTGGGACACAACGATACTTTTTGTTTGTCTGTATAAATCTTCTTTTTTTTAATTTATGTTTTGTTAAATGAATAAAAAACATTTCAGAATAATTTATTCTTTCCAATTCCGAGCACAGCACAGGGAGAACTAACTAGCAGCTACTAAAACACATGGTATTCGCGAGCAATATTTGAAATAGTTTCAATTAGAACAAAAAAACTGTTTTCAAATGCTCAAGATCTATAAGACCCAACCAGATTTGCGGGAGTTATACCAGACTTTTCAACTCGTTGGCCAGAAGGTGGATTATCTGTTCCGGAATTTCGATATTTACATTTTTTATTAAATTTCAGTAGAATTAAGGAATTAATAGAAGAAGGAAATGAAACGTGCTCACTTCTGGCTCATGGCCTTGCTTACAACACATTTCTATCGGATGATTTCTTCAGCAGGTGTCATGGAGTGAAGGTAATAAAATTAATGATCTCTTCAAAATAAGCATATCTACAGTGAATTTAACCATCAACGATTCTTTTGTCTCATAACTCTATTACTGAACGTTCGTATGATGCATTCAATACATGGAAATGTTTTGACATTCTTCAGTTATAATTTTTTTTTTCATATGAAGCAGATACTTTGTGATGAGACATTACAGGGTGTATCGGCACTAACCCGACAAACTTTAACCAGCTATTCCTTAGCACATTTGGAGTAAAAAATGTTATGGGCACTTTGCTGTCCGGTAGCATTTTTTTTCAATTAAAAACAAAAAAATATAAAATTACCACACTACATCACTGTCATTGACATTGCGTTTAGTGCTCAACAGCTGTTATAAGCAAGTATGTCAAAAAGCGTCTTCGCTCTTTCGCACACACTAAATAATAATAGTTAAAAATGAGACGAATGGTGCCGTGTCATTTCGTTGTGATTGTAAGTGTGCGCCAATATAGCTACACACGTGCATTATTCAACGGAATTCGAATAAAATATTTGCCAGATGGGTTTTCAGACTTTGACAAAGGATAAAACAGTGGTGACATGTGGTGAAAATATGAATAATATTTTTTTTATTAAAAAAAACGTTACCGGACGGCAAAGTGCACATAAGATTTTTTACTCCAAATATGCTAAGGAATAGCTGGTTAAAGTTTGTCGGGTACGTGTCGATACACCCTGTATAATTTAAAATAAAACAATAATTTATTAAACGCCGCTTTACTGTACTGTACAGCCCAGATGAAGCTGCGATTGTTGCGAAACTCGGTCGGCATTACGCACAAAAAATAAAAGTGGTGTTTCTAAGTTATTGTTTCATATAATTTTTTTTTTGCTGAAACGTGAGTTTGTGCATATTCATAATATATATTTACACTGATGATTAGTGCGAGTAGTAAAGTACTTACCTACAATGTATTATTGATATTATCCGAGAAATACTTTAACAAACAATTAACGAGGTTAAGTAAGAGCCTAAGGACACGGCTGTGCGGGTGTGAGGATACTGACTATAACAATGCAGCGGACCGTCGCATTCATTTAGTTGTTTCGAAAAACATTGTGAATCATCACTTCTTCAAATTTTTTAAATCATTCAAATTAAAACTAGAAATAACTAACTAAACTAACAAAGGTTTTTAGGCATTGGCTGTAAAGAATTTATTTGAAAACATTTTTCAATAATCTTCCACAGTAAATCAGTATTTTTTAAAGTTGGTCGATTGTCTCTATAATATGAAAATATTAAAGTGAATTAAAAAAGGAAAAGCTCCAACCGGTTACTCAAAATTCTTTGAATCAAATAACAAACAGTGCTTTTGCAGTTGGTAAGGCAAGTTAAACAAATAGACCTCCACTCCCACTTCATCATCTAATATTGGTATATATTGCCCGTAGATAAATAAATAAAAAGATATGCTTATATTGTATCAACCGTAGAACGGTTGATACAATATTAGCATATATATATATATATATATATATATATATATATATATATATAGGTCCCACAACATTTATTGCGTCCGTGCGTAAATCCGTCTTTGGGCGTCCAGCACTTCTAGTTCTTTTTTTTAGATTGTTTTTGTGAATATTGCACTATGTTTTACTCACGATAATCGCTAATATCATATTTTTTTAATATTCATAATAATGCAGGTTTTGATGTTTATTACACTCTCATACATTTCTAGCGTCACGTACATACTCACGTCCGGGTGTATATTTTTTGTATATTGAAGGTTCCTTTTAATATAGGTTTCACGTCCGTTCACTCTAATTTAATTGTTACGTCTGCCGTATATTGCTGACTATTCTAATAAAGGTTTCACGTCCATACTGAATAATATATTCTTGCGTCCGAGTGTATATTATTTGTTTGTTACATGGCGTTTTGAAGGTCGATTTAATTTTTACGTCTTCCGTATATACGGCCCTTGACTCTTGGATTTGTTTTGAGAGTTTCAAAAGGTAAATTTAGGCCGTTGTTATGCCCCTTATATTATTAAACCCCTTAGGATTACATGACTTATTCTGATATGGGAGATATATTTCACCTTAAAAATAATTAATATAAATATTGTTTATTTTAATTCTTTTATATATCGAGACAAATAGACATCTATAATTTTTGCAATATTTTCTTTATTTTGAATATCTACTTATGTGAGACTTCTTATCATTTTTACCAATGTATCTTATTTTATTAAACGCTTTTGTTGTAAGATTTTTTTTTTCATTCTATTTTGTTTTCTCTATTGTTTTAATTTTGAAGAATTTATAATAACTGCGATACTCAACTATTAAACTAGAATGTAAACGTCTATTAGGTGTAATAAATAAATTAACAAATAAATAAACAGCACAAAATATTTCTTACTTTTCTAGTGAAGTTTTCACGTTCATAGTGAATTAATTAATTAATTACAGCATCTGTGGTTGAGAGATAAGACTCTCGACTCGCAATCCGAAGCCCGTAATCTGACGGTCAAACCCAAATAAATTTTTATTTGTTTGTGTTATTTCACAATTAATACATTAAACATAATATAAAGTGTGTTTGCAGCACGTTCCAGAGTGAAATATACTCTCAGTATCGCCCTGGTGTGTGACCACCATTCCGAATGGAAACGTTATTTCCAAGCTTTTGCCGTGTTTGGTGACCAGATATAAATAGCCAGGTACTTTTCTACATTTCTCTTCCTCATCTTCTTCCCCTCCCCAATACCTTCACCCTAGTACTCAGATTGGGGATGCCACAGTCTCGCTGTTCTAGACGGGAGCGGTTGAGACTCTTGTGCGGTATATAAAAAATATATGTATATATATTTATGTTTTATTTTTTTGACATCCAGAAACACACCAGACCTGACAACAAACTGTCTATTGATAGTGAGAACTTTTAATGAATATCTTGTTGCACCTTGTATACAAACGTACCTACTGGGCGCAGGCGTGCGACAATTTTTTTTACAACGATATCCTTAGTAAAAATGTATCATTTCATAACGCGCCAGTTCGCTCCATTGCAGAGGGCGGTCGGACATTTTTAGGTCGGGATATCAATTTACCGTCCACTGTAAACCATCTTACAAAAATGTCCACCCGCGCAAGGCGCTTTTTAGTTCTGAGTGCTAAGTGGCAACGTTGTAAATGAACTGAATGTTGCCAAATCTGGGGTTTTGCTTCACCAAGGACTCAAACAATACATAAAAATGTACAAATTCGCCAACGGCTATGGGGACGCAATACTATCGACGAAATGCGTGGACGCAGCACGGCCGTCGTTATGTATACAAAATAATATCTACTAGTGATTGGTCACGAGGATACAATACCATCGACGCAGAACTTCTGTCGTTACGTATTCAATATAATAATATCTGTTTTTATATTTAACTTAATTAGTTCAACCTCAAATTGCAATATTTTAATTAATGAGTTAAACTTATTAATACCATTAAGTTCAAAATAAAAATATTTTTTTTATTTTTATTTCTTAATATCTTTAGTGTTACAATATTTACAACATAATATTAAATAATATTTAAATCACTTTTCTAATAAGTAAGATGCTTGTGCTTAGGAGAGGACAACAATATATTTTTACATATTTATATTGCAAATATTATTACAAAAACTATTAATAACCTTACAAGAAAATACAATAAAAGTAATAAAAACAGGTTAGTCATAAATAATACCAAGGAATGATAAGCAGAAACATAATATGTGGAGTTTATTAAGCAGAATTGATTTGAAAGTACCTACACGGCACATACGCTCATGTAATCTAGTAAAATAAAAATGCTTGTCTTAGAAGAATATGTTCAACATATGTATAACAACATTCTCTCTGATTCTATCTTCGATGTAACCAAAATAAATATAAAAACTATATTAAAAATGTATTAAACGTGTACCAAACTGCATAAAATGTTATTATATTATGTTATGACATATATTATGTAGTATTACGTTATAATAATCTTCTGTTTTAATAATCTCCTGTTATAATTATCTCCAGTTAAAATAATCTCATGTTATAATAATCTCCCTCTTGAATAACGTTATATTTTTTACAAAATGAAACAATACTATGTTTTAAACCACTTTATATTTATTTTATACAATATTTGGGTTCAATCCAAACCGGTCGACGAAATATAAATAAAAATAAAGTGGTTTAAAACAAAGTATTTGTTTCATTTTGTATAATGTCAAGCCACTAAATGTTTGCTTTCTTCGATAAATTTAATATTTTTTAGTTCTTGTAAGTATAGTTTTTAAATTTTTCCATACATAATAGAATAGAATATTGCGGAAATCTGCAATTGGTTTCTCAGTTAGGTAAATTACACGTGTATAAATAAACCACATTGTAAACTGTTGATTTCCCTGAAATAAAATAAATAAATAAATAATTTAAAACAATAAGAAAATTTATTAGGTGGTATTAGAGAATTTTAAATTGTTTTTTTTTTGTAACTGTCATAATTTTCCTCAGATATATCCAGGAGTAATTTATTGAATAATTTTATACCGTTAAATAAATAATGATGTTTTGCTGTTGTAGTTCGAACTAGTGGTACGGTTAGTCCTCCAATATAAATAATTATTTAGCTTAAAATTAATTATGGAATATTATTTTTATCAAATAAATCTTTATGTAATTGAAGTTCTTAATGTACGAGTATTTTTGTCATACATTTTTGTGAGAAGGGGAACCGGGAAACCTTGGAAAACATTTATTGTTGGATAGTTATATGGCTTTTTTAAATATGATTTTTATTAATATTTTTTGAATTGTCACAAGTGGACGTAGGTATGATTTATACGCACCCCCCCCCCCGCAAACCACGATTACATATTGTAGTAGTGTAGAATGTGCAAGTGCAAAATAAATACCTTTAATTATTTTTAATGATACAGTATTTCTAAGTCTAAAAAACATAAAGATGAGTTTTCTCATTCTGTCTACTGTGGAGTTTATTTGACTTTTCCATTTGATGTTATTATCGATAATTATTCCAAGATGTTCACAGCCTAAGCACCCTGATCAAGTTTCTGAAAGAATCGCTTGGGTACCTACTGGATTATAAGGGTATAACGAGCTATGTATTCGATACATGCGATTATATTAATTGGCTCATTATTTAGATTCACTAATTGACAAACAGTTTGCGTTACATATTGGTATTTCGTTAACATTGATCTCAGTAAATTTTTCTTTAGCATAGACTACAATTCCACTACTTTTATTTTTGTGATAATTTGTGACATATTGTTTGCAGTTTGGAATACTTGGTATATTTTTATGTATTGCATGCGAGTGTGCCTCGGATAGTATTAAAAAATCTGGTTGTGGACATAATGTTAAATACATAGGTATACCAGAAGTTCGTCCATGTTTCAAATTATAATCCTTATGTTTAAGTGCAAGATTGTTAGTAGATTTATTATATTGTTCTAGATTTTAATGCATTCGCTGTATGTTTCACATACGTATTCTTCTATATTTTGATTTTTTGTTGATTTCATTTAAGTTAAAGTTTTCATTGCATTTATGAAGGTGTGATAAAATATATATTTATAATTCTATGAATATATTAATAATAATCCTCACAATTTGTGTTACGATATTCTTGCTAGATTTCAATTCATATCTTGAGGTTTTTATTTTATTCTATAAGATTTATTTTATATTCAGATAATATTCTGGAACTTATAAATTGTTTGTTTAATTGACAACAATATTTAATTTAAAATAAAACAATAACTTTGTAAACACCACTTTTATTTTTTATACTTTGTGCCGACCGGGTTTCGCTCCCAAAAAAAACGCTTTTTCTTTTAAAAAAAACACAACGGACGCAATACTACCAACGGAATGCGTAAACGCATCACGATCGTCGTTATGCATTAAAAACTACGCAGGATGCTTCTTAGTTCTTAGTGTCAAGCGGCATCGTTGTAAATTAACCCAACGTTGCCAAATCTGATGATTTACTCAACCAAACGCTCAAATAATTTATAAAAATCTACTCGTGAATGGCCATGGGGACGCAGTACTATCGAAGTAATGGGTGGACGCAGCAAAATCGTCGTTATGCATTAAAAACCACGCAAGACGATTCTTAGTTCTGAGTATCAAGCGGCATCGTTGTAAATTAACCAAATGTTGCCAAATCTGATGATTTACTCAACCAAACGCTCAAATAATATTTAACAATGTACTCCGAATGGCCACGAGGACGCAGTACTATCGACGTAATGCGTAGACGCAGCAAGACCGTCGTTATGTATTCATAATAATATTTCAACGTGATCGGCCATGGGGACGCAATACTATCGACGTAATGTGTGGATGCAGTACGACCGTCGATATTTATATAAAATAATATCTACTCGTAATCGGTCTCGAGGACGCAATACTATCGACGTAATGCGTAGACGCAGTACGATCGTCATTATGAGTTAAAAATAGTATATTCTCATGAGCGGCTACGGGGACGCAGTACTATCGACGTAATGCGTGGACGCAGCACGACCGTCGTTATGTATATAAAATAATATCTACTCGTAATCGGTCTTGAGGACGCAATACTAACGATGTAATGCGTAGACGCAGCATGATCGTCGTTATGTATCGAAAATTATATTACTTCGTGGACGCGGCAAGATCGTAGAAATGAATAAAAACATACACTGCTCGATATATACATCGTGTAGCGAACCTGTCGGCAAAATGTCAAACGTTCAATATTCGTTTCCAGACATTCTGAGACATTTTTTGCTTCCACAAAAATTTTTGCCATACGATTCTACATGGGGTAAGCATCGTTCTGTCCAATTTTGAGGTCAAAACATCGCAGCGTCCGTATATCGGACGCTGTAAGTCGGTGGACGCTGCAATGCTATGGAGTTTTTAGGGGTCGGACGCAACAAATGTAGCGGGATATATATATATATATATATTTTTTTTTTTTTTAAATATTTTTATTTATTTTATAAAATACAGTATAATGTTTAAATTTACATAGTAAGAACATATTTCAATAAAAATTAACATGTTTACCTTTACAAGAGTCTAAAACTCGTGTGTATCTTTCTATTTTATTAATTTATACTGGGTTTTTACAGATGATCTCACTTACGTGAGAACAATCCAGTTATAAAAACTCAGTTAACATACAAAGACACATTAATTCTCACATACCTAAATAAAGATTAAAATATAAAACAAATAAAAATAAAAATTTAAAATAAATATGAAATACAAATATTACAGAAAAGTATTAGAGCATAAAAGCAAGTAATACATAATATAATCAGTGCAACATATTATTTAACAATAACAGAATTTTTTTCTGAATCCATACAAATTATCGACAAAAATATCTACTTCAGCACACTCAATATTATTGTACAGTCTACACATTTGGGTCAGAGGGCTAAAATAGGCGATATTATTTTTGAAAATATTCAGGTGAAAAATGGTATGGTGTCTTAAACAATGGGAATTGGGGACATTTATTTCAATATTGCTAAGACATAATGAGGTAACAAGATGGCCGTGGATAATTTAATGCAAACATATTAGGTCAGTCAATTGCCTTCTTATTTTAAGTGTATTAATCTTAAAGTATTCACGACGTGCGTCGTACGATCTAAGATGGTCATGTAGTCTACATTTGAAAGATAATAGTCTAAGCAATTTTTTAACCGATTCTACAATGTTTTCACACTTGCAATAATGTGGATTCCAAATAGTGCTTCATATTCAAGTTTACTTCTAATTAAGGCATAGTAAAGGGTTAGAATTGATTGAGGATCTTTGAAAGGTTTAGTTATTCTGTGAATAAATCCCATCATTTTAAGTGATCTGGACTTAATGTCATTGATGTGTAAATCAAATATGAATTTAGAATCAAAAGTAATTCTTAGATCTCTTAAAGAAGACACTTTCTTAAGAATAATCTTATTAATGAAATAGGAAAAATTCCTTATAACCTTATTTCGAGTAAAGTTTAAAATGTAACACTTTTCAACATTTAAGTGCATATCATTAACAGTACACCACTTATTTAGTGTATCGAGATTCTTTTAAAGCACTAGATGATCGGTAACAGACTCAATTTTACGAAAAATTTTAAGATCATCGGCGAAAAAAGTATAATCACAGTTTAATTTCGAGTCAAAATCATTTATGAATATAAGAAAAAACAGAAGGCCAAGATTTGACCCCTGTGGTACTCCAGAAGTAACAACTATTGGGGATGATTTGTATCCGTTAATAAGCACTTGTTGTGTTCTATTATATAAATATGATTTCATCCAGCGTAATTAGTCTCCAAGTATTCATATTTGTTCTAGTTTTTTTAGTAAGATGGAATGGTTAACTTTATCAAAAGATTTTTGGAAATCAGTATAAATTGTGTCTACTTGTAATCTTTCATTAAAAGCATTACACACATAATTACAAAATTCCAAAAGATATGAGTTGATAGATCTATGAGGAACAAACCCATGTTGTCTAGTGCAGAGAATAGGCTTAAAATGTGAAAAAATATTTTTGTATATCAACGATTCAAAAACCTTGGCAAAACATGACAGTATACAAATTGGTCTGTAGTTTTTTATCAAAGATTGGTCACCTGATTTGAAAACTGGTACCACATGTGCTTCTTTCCACAAGTCAGGAAAAGTTCCCGTAGTTAAAGATACATAAAAGATAATGAACAGCGGCAAACATAAAGAATCTGCACAGCAACTAACAAAGAATGGAGGAATTTTATCACATCCAGGAACTTAACTCGAGTCTATTTAACTCAAAAAACATTTTATTTCATCTGCACTAATATGTATTATACCTAGGTTGCTTTGGTTGTGCTCAGTAATGTTTGGCATTGAATCAGTAGATGATTTTGACTTAGTGTAAACAGAAAAATATTTAGAAAATATGTTTGCTATGTGTTCTCCATAATTTGCGGAAATATCATTAAGGTGCATTATTTTAGGAATGCAATTGGTTTTTTGTAATGATTTTGAGTATGACCAGAATACCTTTGTGTTATCATGCAGACCACTTTCACAAAGTTAATGTATGATTTTTAACATTCACTTTGCATATTTTTTGCCATTTTTCTTAAATTAGAGAATTCTCGATAATCTGATTCATTATTATGTATTTTTACCTTAAATCTAGCCTTGTTTTTTTTTCTTACGAAGATCAATCAATTACTGATTAAACCAGACAGGATATTGATTTTTTGATTTAATAACATTTTTCATAAAATTTTCATCAATTATTTCCCACAATTCTTCATAAAACAAAAGAACCATGTTATTCACATTTTTATTTTTAAAAGTATTATCCAATTAATCAACAATAGATCTTGTTGACATTTATTATAGTTTCCTTTACTGAAGTTATACTTTGAATCATTTTTATTATTTTCCAAGAAATGATTTTTATTTTGTTTTACCTTAATTTCAAATGAAGGGTGATAATGATCTAATTTGGTTAAGCCTGGTGCTAAATGTATATCTATGATAACTTTATCAGACAAAATAAGGTCTAATAAATATTCATTTCTATTGAGTACATAGTTAAATTGATACAAATTACAAATTGATAAAAGGTTGACAAGACTTTATGGCTATAAAAGAGAAAGGACATTCTTTTTAAATGAAGTGTCAGGTAACCATTTAATTTCGGGCAAATTGAAATCACCCATAATAATAAACTGCGAATTGGAATATGAATGCTTAAAATACAGATCCTGTAATTGTATGATCTGACTGCAATAATTATCAACAGTTACATTAGGAGGAATATAAACGACACAAATAAAAATTAACAAGTTTGAATGATCTTACTCATGTTATCTTTGTTATCCTCACTTATGTTATTGTATTGAATCAAAGTGCAAAAATAAATCCATGAACGCACACGAAAAACAATTTACCGTTGTTTAAAAATCTGAATTACAACATTTTCATTGGTTCAAATGTGAAGGTGGACCAGAGTTGCCATGCACATGTTCTGAAATATAAACAAGAGCTATTCAAATTTCCCACAAAATCCTCAAAAGTTCTTTTTTCTCCATGAAATAAAATTCTTTTGAAATGAGGATTTATTTTTTATTATCTCGTCATTTTCGGTGTTCTCTTTCGAAATCTCGCATTAAAAATAGACTTTTATGAAAATTTGCTTTATGACCGGTCGGTGGCCGAGTTGACATCGCGCTTGGGTACCACTCGGGCGTAGTGTGTTCAATTCCTCGGCTGGCTAAGTCCTCCATCACAACACAAGCAACATTTTCAGCTTACTGTGGTGGTAGTAGGAGATTTTCAAATATTATCAGGTTATCCGTAACCCGGGAATGTTTGTCTTTCTTTTTAAAAATAATTAATTATAAAAAAAAAATAATAATAATAATAATAATGATGTACAGTACGTTCTCACAATTTATGTTAATTTAAATTCTTAATATGATTTAATATCGAAGAAATGCCCAGAATCCCCGCATTTTCCACACAAAAGGGTTTTCCATGCATCAAACACAATAATTGGAAAATCTCTAAAATTCCCCGCAATTCGGTGAATTACCCTCGAATAATAAAAATAATAATTATACCCTGATGTGGATATTATGAATCATAGATATATTACTCACGTAGACTGGTTGGAAATGGTAAAAAAAAAATTTTCAATGGTTTTTGCCTTAGAACGGGGGTTCCGGAACCGATCGAAGATACTGTAGTTTGCTTCGAAACGCGTCGAAACCGGTAGCAAAATATAAAAAAAAGTCGGTTAAAACTCTGCAAAAACAAAAATGTTTTATTTTGTCAAAAAAATGAAGTTTGATTTAGGCACAATACAATGAAATAAGTTTTTCAAATGATGTTCAGTATTTTTTGTTTTTAAATAACAGCCAATTTATCTACTTTACAAAAGGTAGGAATATACCTATACAACAAGCTTTCTTAATTTAGTACTAATAATCTTACTCGAGCAATGTAATTGTTATTCCACTTGAGAACTTATGTACCTTCATGTTTTCGAAGTAAATTAATCAAAGTAATTTGCTTGATGATCTAAAACTGCACTGGGATATTATTCCGTTGCACGATCCAACCATAAAAACGTCAAGGGTTGTAATTACCGACGGAAATATGTCGCAAGATTCATGGGCGTGGAAACTGAGTCTCGCCCAGCGCTAAAACATGACCGGAGCGCGCTCCCCTGCATTTAGCACCCACTTTTCTTGCGTAATGCAATACTTAATTAACTTTTCTTTTAAATGATTTGTATCTGATTTGTGGGGTACTAATCAGTCTCAGTTCACTATCACCTCCTTCAGTTCACGTTTCAGACTGCTTTGTAGTGTCCATGTATGAAAAGTGTATTTATTTATTTGTGTAGATGGCTCTAGATGTTCTTTTCGGAAACTTTTCTTTAATACCATTTTATACATAATTCTTCATTCATATCATGTTAAAGAACATACTTGTGCGAAAATAACCGACAGTATGTTCGTAGGCGGCCAGAAGGAACTATCAATGCCATATTGTTTGTTTGTTTCATTTGGGTTGCTCGTGGTAAAACCAATGAACAGTGTAGCTTTTTCTATTTGAACAGCGCATAAAGGTCTCAACTGCTTGTGCCAATAGAACTATAGTATTCCCGATTGTGGTATTTTGTGAGGCTGAATAGAGTGAAGAAGGAAGTAGAAGAGGAAAACAATATTGTAAGCACCTGGCTGGTCTGGCTGGTTATTATATCAAGAAACGTTTTTATACTGAATGGTTTGTTTTAATCATAAAAAGTATTTAGGTCCAAAGTATAAATGAACCACAATCTTCCCGCTGTTGTTGTAATTTTATCAATCCAGAAGTGGATTTAATTTAATCTAAGCATTCTCCACGGAGTTCCCATAAACCACCCCTCAACACGTTCTCATTATACTAGTAATTTGTCAGTACCTTCTTGTGCTAATAAATCACACTTTTCGCCTAAAAATACTTCCTTTTTTAATAATACTCCAGGGGAATTACTTAAATTTGTTGGAAATGCCGCTTTACTAAGCGTTCTTAGCTACAAGTGTTTAAGGTACCATTATTGATCGTGGAAGTTCCTGATTTTAGTTAGATAAAATATCTACGCTAAAAATAACAAAGGCGTTTTTTCTTTGAGCATGGGAAAATTTATTAGTCTAATAACGTTATTAATATCTTTCTACTGTATATTATAATAAATAAAGATTCGAAATTTGAAAATTGGAAATTCATATGTCATACGGCATATATTCTGGTCTAGTAATGTGTAATTTCTATCACCTAAGAAATTCTAAAAATATAGTACAATAGGATTCATATGTCTTATACTTATTTATAAATGTGGAAATTCTAACAATACAATTGTAAATGTTCTCCAAAATGCCCTGAAAAGAATCTTAGACTTATGATGTCCCGAAAGAAACCATTTACCTGTTTTGAATGCAATTACTAATGTTATCCAAATTGACCCTTTTAATAAATAACATATTTGCGATTCTTTCAAGGATAAAGAAACCATCCTGTCACTTCGAATGCAATTAACAATGTTCTCAAAATTTGTTTTGACAGCATCGCTATTCCATTGTAAGAATATTATGTGCATGAACAGAAATATTTATCTTAGATTAGTTTTTTTTTTTTTTTTTTTTTTTTTTTTATTGAAATAAATAGTTAATCCATATCAACAAACAAGTCCTGCTAAGCCAATTGAATTGGCTTGTCAACAGGTGCTTAAAGTTTAGTTTCATATACATTTTTATATGTTATAATTTACATATTATATCTACAGAATCAAGTTCTTTAACGATACTATCGGATTTAGGGCGATATCGCAAGACCCGCTATACACATATAATATTATATCTCTCGTGTGTAACTAGCTTTAGCCCCAAAATCTTTGATTGGATTTAAGAATTCTGAAAAATTTACTAAAAGTGTCAATGCTAGCGTAGAGGGTCAGCAACAGTATTTCAGTTGAATAAGGTTAGGTTAGATTCGGTTAGGTTACAATAATTTCGTTGCCAACAGTCTTTCGGTTGTGTTAGGTAATGTTGGGTTAGATTAGGTTAGATTATGTTCGGTAAGGATACAAGAATTTCATTTCCAACAGTATTTCGGTTGTATTAGGTAATGTTACGTTTGATTATGTTCGGTTAGGTTACAAGAATTTCGTTGCCAACAGTCTTTCGGTTAGATTAGGTAATGTTAAATTATATTAGGTTAGATTATGTTCAGTTAGGTTACAATAATTTCATTGCAAAGAGTCTTTCGGTTCTATTATGTAATGTTAGATTAGATTAGGTTAGATTATGTTCCGTTCGGTTGCAAGAATTTCGTCGCCAACAGTCTCTTGGTTGGGATAGGTAAGGTTTAATCTGTTATCGCGGTGCAACAGAATAGTAATTTTAATGTCTCCTTGATATAAGGGAGTTAGGAAATAATTTCGTGCTCTTTGAACTGTGGATAAATGAAAAATGTTCGCCCCAGTTATGGGGTATAAAGTTCCGTCCGAGCTGTGACGCTAACTGCGCCGCGAGTCGCTGGATGCAGATTTACGATGGTATAAGTCCCTGCTAAGCTGCTCTTATCATGTGACTTTAAACTCCAAAGCTGCTTTCAGCCAACCAATATTTAGAATGTATACTCTCTTTCGGATCGTGGTCAGAATACTGAAAACCACATTATTAATGGAGTAAATTGTGTTGCCACTCGGATTATTACTTTTTTTAGCATTTACGTTTAGTAAATCACAAAATAATTCGAGATAGATTTATAGTAAACTTGAAGTATACTGAACTCACAGGATTTACACAATATAGAAATTTTTCACTAAATGACCAAGGGTTATTAAAAATTTGCTTTAGCTCTTAATGTTATTAGGAACGAGTACACAATTTATTGATAATCTTAATACGTAAAAAAATCGAACTTTGCACGTTAGTACTCGCAAAACTCACAAATTCTGTTTTTATTAGTGCCGGGAGTGTTTCAATTGTTTGGATTTAATAATAGAAGAAGTTGTAGACGCCCGTGTAATACTTAGCTCAATATCACTGCACTGGCATGAGATACGGAGTGGAATTAAAGATGTCATCTAGTTTTTTCAACAGAAACATTGTGTACGGGTATAAACACAGTGACACGTGGCTTTTATATATTAAAAAAGATAACGGAATTACTGAGGTGTCATCTTGATATCGAAATAAAGTGTTGAACTTTGTAGCGGGTTGAAAGTTGAAATGAGGTGTCTATGGAAAGAGGAACCAATTTCCATTAACGATTCTGTGTAAAAATACCCTACGTGGTTAAGGAAAAAAGTTGTTCGAAGAGCAAGGTAATTGCAGTATAATACGGCTTTTAGCGCAATGCAATTAATCAGCGTCGTATGTGCAGGTAGTTTGTACCGAGAACTATTCGGTGCAACTGCGCCGGAACTCCGGAGCTCGGGCAGAAGACAAGGCCTCCCCGGGGCTTGTTCTGCGGGAAATATTCCCGGCCGCGGCGTGGTCATGTTACGGTAGAGCCGGGAGCCCGAGCAGGTGGGTAATTAATCCACTGCCAGAAGTCACGCAGTCTCCGCTAGTTACCTGAACTCACCTAATTTTATCTTTATTTTGATATTTATATTATTTTTTTTTAATATTTTTTATTTATTTTATAAAATACAGTATAATTATTTAAATTTACATAATAAGAACATATTTCAATAAAAATTAACATGTTTGCCTTCTTCAAGAGTCTAAAACTCGTGTGTAAAGGGAAAAAAATAAAAACTTAACACACATATGTAAATAGAAGAAAAAAAATCATAAAAACATATAAAGTGAAGAAATTTTAGTTTTTTTATAAAATAATTTATAAAATAATATAGTGAGATATCATCGTCATTCTAATTCGTTAAATTATTTAAGGTAGTGAAGTTTATTTTATTTTTATAGTCCGGTTCTAATCTCATCTCTGTCATTAGTTGATTAAACCACACCACTCCAGTGTACGTGTAATAGTGTTGTGCAAAACTGGTGTGCATTAAAGGAGTCCATAAGCGACCCATTGTATTTTGCCTATTGCTCTCGACACGAACCATGGCATGGTGTGACTTCTTATAGAGATCTCTGTGGATTTGAAGCAGCGTATTTATATAAATAGGTATGTTGTTTTGGTTCAATTGACAGTTTTAGGTTGTTGTTGTTTTTATTCAATATGGCTTGTTTATCAAGTGACTTTCATATTATTAGGTATTTCCTAAAAAAATTTAAGCAATAGTTGAATATGTTAATATAATAACATATTTTTAAAGACGTATATAAAATCGTACACTTTAAGTTAACCACTATCAGCATTAATCCGCATACGGTAGAAAGAGCTGTGGGAGAAATGGCAACAGGGAAAGCGAAATAACATGACTCTTTTGCTTTTGAGCACATTAAGCATGCTAGACAAGTGATTCATATTATCGTAGCAAAACTGTAATATTATGCGTTACCGAAACATCAGAAGACGGTATTTATGCCCATAATTAAATCAACATTCTTGATCCATCCGTGATCAATAATTACCGATCTATTTCACAATAATACAGCAAACGTAACTGGCCAAAGAAAATAAGAAGACACAGAGATAGAGCTAAACCAGTTCGGATTTGAAACGTGCAATATCAACATCTATGGCAATATAAAATAAACCTTCAGATATTATAAACCAATAAAAACGCCAAACTATACCAGTTTTCAAGATAGAAGCAAAGTCTGGAGAGTTTTGCAAGCTATTTTATTTGAAAATTGGTGTGAGGCAAGGAGAGAGAATCGTGTATCCAGTTCTCTTCAATATATACAACGATGAACTCAAAAATATAAAGATACATAATAAATTTCCATTTTAGTCACTTAGCGCACTAATGAAACTACTCCAAGTATGTGAAGATTTTGCAAAAAATCATTTTGTAATGTGCAAATCAATTGTTATGGTTTTCAATTGTAAAAACGAACTCATGCAAACGCCCTCAGTAGATTTAGCTAGACGGAAGAAAAATGAATATAAGTCGTGGCGTAAAATACCTGGGACATAATATTATCACAGACGACGTGAAAGACATCGAGGATATGGAAAAGTAAAGAAGAGCGATATCCGTTAGATTAGACAAAGACTTTTGCACTACAAACGTCAAAAGAATACTATTCCACGCATTCTGGACTTCGCTGAATGTGTCAGAACTGTGGATAGCTCCTCAATGGCGTAAGCTAAAAGTCGCTTACAATAACATTTCACCTACAGAGATGAGCACACACTTTCAGAGCTTACAGCGCAGACAACGCCAATCGAATAATACCCTCATCATTGCCAAGGTTGCCTGGATGGCTGTTCAAATATACTCCATAAACGGCTCTTTGTGTACATTATATTTTTAATAATTGTCGTCTTTTTTTATTTTTATTCTACGTTTTATTTCAAATTCTTTTTTTATTATTTTAAAATGTGTAATGTATTGCATTGCACTACTCTTGAATACAGTCTGGATTAAACTGTTTTGAAAATGAAACATTTAAAAGCTATTTCAGCAATTCTAAAAAAACTTGGGATCAAATTAATAAATTATTGGGACGTAAAACAAAAACAAACTGCGATGAAATTATCTCAGAGTACATGTTGAATAATAACGGGCAAACAGAGGAAATCATTGTAAATAGATTCGCTGAGCAGTTTACCAATAGTATCAGCTCGATGTTACACAAATGTGACTACAAAGCGTCCAACATAGCCCCCGTTGATTTGCCGCATAGCATGTACTTGCCCGGAGCGACCTGTGAAGATATACGCAGGATGGTCAGCCAATTAAATAATTCAAAGTCGCCAGGGATTGATAATATTAGAATATTCGACATTAAAAAACATATAACTATTCTATGTCCGATAATTACTCATTTAATTAATAAAATCTTATTTCAAGCAGTTATACCGAATGAGCTTAAATGTAGCATTATTAGGCCAATATACAAAGGGGGAAAGCACACTGAAATGGAAAATTATAGACCTATCAGTATATTGCCAGCAATTGAAAAAATTCTAGAAAAATACATCTCCGTAAATTTAATAAAATATCTAGAAAGTTTCTCCATTATTGATCGCAACCAATACGGATTTCAAAAAAATAAAAGCACAGAAATTTTACTACAGGACTTTTCCAATTACGTGAATCAAGAACTCAATGATAAAAAACATATTCTTGTATTATTCATAGACAACTCTAAAGCGTTTGATACTATTGATCCGAAAAAACTATTACAGATATTGGAGGCGATAGGAATTAGGGGAAAATTACTAAAACTTCTCAAAAACTATTTAACCAATCGACAAATTATAGTGAAACTCTTTTAAACTTACAGTAAAGCTAAATATATGTCAACAGGAGTCCCGCAGGGGTCAATTCTCGGGCCAACATTATACATAATATTTGCTTCACTCATGAATAAAATTTTCACCTTTGTTAAACATTACGTTTATGCTGATATGGCGCTAGTCATTTCGCATGAAGATTTATCTATCAATAAAAATCATGCAGCATGATTTCTTTTCTTTACAGAAATGGTCACATAATGCCGGCCTAATAATAAATTCCAAAAAGACTAAATTGATGCATATACGATCTACACATGCCAAATACACCATCACGCCTATAATAAAGTCGCATACATCTGAGTGTATACACAATTTTTCACAGTCCTGTATGTTTCAACTTATGTATATTTGGGGATAACTGTAGATGCGCATATGAAATGGGATACACACGTTAGCAACATATGCAAACGCCTACGAGCTATTGCGGGCCAATTTACAAAATTAAATATTTTTTGCCTATAAGTACGTTAAAAATAATCTATTTGTCACTAGCGGAATCTACAATCAGATACGGAATAACGTCCTGGGGAAACTCCTGCAAGACAAATATAGGTTACATCCAATCAATTCAAAACTCCATGACTAAGCTTTTGGTGAACAAACGTATTTATCCACAAAGAAGAGATATAAAATTATTATATGAGTCAGTTAACGTATTATCTGTTAGAGGAATATTAAGGTTTAAAATTATATGTAAAAACATAACGTCAGATTCAATATACAAAGAAAAAGTAGATCATGCATATGACACGAGATTCAATAGAAATGAAGGTATGTCCATTCCTAAAATTATAAATAAATACGGACAACGGACTTTATCTTATCGTGTGCCTACCATATTTAATAAGATTCCAATAGACATAAAAATTCAATCAAATTGCACCCCTGAATTAAAAAATAAAATTAAAAAATGGTTAATAGATCAAGCTTTTTTATACTGATATTGTTTATAATCTTATGCATATATATATATACATGTGAATATGAGTAATTTGCCTGTGTTACAACTGACTGTCTTTGTATTTTATCATTTTGTATTGTAGTAAGTTAAAAGTTATTCTATTGTTTCTTTTTTATATATGGCTCTGTTTTTGTGATTATTTAAGTTCTTATTTAAATTCTTCTGTATCTATTTTAAATATTGTGATTTCTGGCTTTTTGTATGCTTTGATAATATATTATGTTAAACTGACCTGCTGACAAACTGCTTGAGCAGTTTAGCGGGTATAAATAAAAAAAATAAATAAAAAAAAAAAAAAAAAAAAAAAAAAAAAATTTCCGGCTTTATGTCCGGGTTAAACCTTCTCCACAGGAAAAACTAAACCCTTCCACACACTTTTCCACAAATGATCATCTAGTCAATCCACATTATGTAAGTGCATTATATAAACATTATAAATACAAAGCAATACAAGAACAACACGTCAACTCACCAGAGATCAAATGGGAAAATAATTCACCGACTCCAGATATTTCCATATCAGAGGGTTCGGCTCGGTAGAACTCCTAACTGGACCTTTGAATCGTACTGATCTCTCAATATAAATATTTGTAAAATCTTTCGTAATCCTACATGTTTTTAAAATTACTAATTTTTTGTTTTTATTTATAAATTTTTTGACAGATCTAATACCCCCAAACTTTTAATGAGAGAGCTAGGTATGCCAATAGCCGAAATAACAAATGGTAATATTTTTATTGTCTGAGAATGCCAAATTATTTTAATCTCTTTTCCTGAATCTGTATATTCTCTTATTTTTTCAGAAACAGATTTTTAATTTTACAGGAATTTGGAATAGCGACATCAATGATATGAGTTATTTTTTTTAAATTTTGTCATGTTAAACTATATCGGGTCTATTATGATTAATTGTTTGGTCTCTTAGTATAGTTTTATCAAAATATATTATTTTAAATTCATATTTAAAATGAATTTGGTTCGTATTCATAATATGGTAGTATATTACGGTAGTCAGTCAAGTTAAGTTAAGTTTTGTGAATAACCAAACTTTTGTGAATCATTTTTAAAACTTGATTGTGCCTTGATGTATACTCGGACAGCGCTAATACAGAACATCCCGATATAATATGTTCTATTGTTTCCGGAAAAGACAAAAATCTTCCACATTTTTTTTTTTATTTTTTTTCTATTTAGTAGCTATATTATACATTTTTTTTACATTTTTATAAGAATATATATATAAAAAATAGATGTTGATTATATTCATAGTCCTCCTCACTAGGAGATCCTAGAATCATCATCAATTTGATTTGTATCTTTGACGGCCGGCATAGTCCAGTGGTAACGCATTGGACTGCCATTCCGAAGGTCGCGGGTTCACACCCGGCGTGCGCAAATAAATTTTATTTGATTAATTTGTGTTATTTCACAATTAATTAATTAAAATAATATACAGTACATTTGCGGCACGTTCCAGAGTGGAAGATACTACCAGTATCGCCCTGGTGTAAGACCACCATTCAGAATTGAAACGTTGCTTCAAATGGCTTTAGCCGTGTTTAGTGACTAGATCTGAATAGCCAGGTACTTCCCCACCTTCCTCTTTCCCTTCCCCACTTACCTTCAGCCTCACAACATCCCCCAATTGGGGATGCCATAGTCTCACTGGCTCCAGGCGGGAGCAGTTGGGACTCTTGTGAGGTATTCACTATAAAAAAAAAATAAAAAAAAAATATGCTTCCTGTTGAAAAAAAGTTCTTAGCATTTGTGTTTCAAAGAAGTTATTATGACTATACCTCTACCTGCTGAATTTTTAAGCATTTTTTTGTTTTTTTGATTGTTATTACTATTATTATATGAGGTTATTTTTTATATTTTTTATTTAAGTTTTAATCCAGCAGGACTGGGAGGATAGTGCAATCCCAGTCTGCCATATTACATGAAATAAAACAGGGAAACAATAAAATAAACTAAAAAAAAAATTATAAAAATGGAAATAAGATAAAACAAAGAGAAAAAAAAATTAGGCAGGTACCCAAATATAAAATTAAAATATAAATCATTAATTAATTAAGGTTAATACAAATAAGTTTCTAATGCAAAAGATGCTAAGAAGGAGTTTACCTTTTTATTAAAATTCATAAGTAGCTAAAGGAAGACGAATTAAAGAGTATTGGAGATGCTCTCGATATATTCCATACTCATGCATTAATTCATGATCGTTCGCGTTACTTTTGTTCGATTTTTCTTAAGGCTATACTCATTCTTGGCTCCCATCACGACCTCCATCTTCAGCGTTATATAGCTTACAACCCTGCCAAGAGTTTGTCATTTGAAAATCAAACTAACAAAACCCACGAACAAGTATGTAAAGTTGAACATCAGTTGAAAAGAAAGTTAATAAAGGCTGTTTTCAATTAGAAAAACAGAAAGCATTGTACTGAGAGCCCACAGAATTTATATATGCTAAACACATTTTCATTGTGACGTAAGCCAACCGACTTTTTAAAACTCTCGCTACATATTCATATTGTGTATCATCTCGTCCGCAATCAACACTCCTCGTTTTTCAGCAGCCTGTTAATTATCCGTTGAAACATTGGGGACATTTTTCCTTTTCAGATAGCTTGTTCACAGAGATTTTCAGCTTTCGCTCCCTTCTTTGTAATGCTGGATGAATTAAGCTACATAGCTAGGACTTGCCACAGGGTAAATATTCAGATAATGGCATTAGAGAGAGAGAGAGCCAACCAAAAGTTCTATGGCGATAATTGAAGCATTTCAAGTCGTAAGGGATTGGTATTGAAACAAAAATATCGCCATTGCAATTAATTAATTTATTTTTAATTTTTGTTAACCGTTTTTAAACCATTTTTTTTTTACGGAAACCATTTTGATGTACTTGCGTCAGCCACTTCACTTGTCTGCCACTTTACGTGTCTGCCACGCACGGTGCCGGTGAATCAACCTTTACCTTTGTCTTTACATATGTGTGGCATATAGCTGGTAGCATTGACTCATTACACATCAATGGATGGTAGTCAAGACACGACATATTAATGTCAAGACATGCTATATTAAAATAATTACGAAAAACCGAAACCAAATGACGTTTTGTTAACATCACTATGGACTCGTGGAAAATTAACAATATTGTATTTAAGTGCGTACCAAGCATATACAATGTTTTTCTAAGGTGAGTTTTTTTCTGGATGGAATTTTTTCAATTCAACTCAGTTGGAATAATGTTCGCGTATAATGTTAATTTAATAAAGATTCGAACAATTTTATTTTTTCATTCAGGAAGACTTAAATATGCTGACCCAGGTACATGACATACCTTTTATTTTAATTTACCCAGCACAAAAACAACAACAAAAAACTTGGGGCTTATGTCGTTTCTGGGGATCTTTTCTCGAGGCCTTAATGTTTCTTTCCGGGTGAACGTTCTGCGGAGAGTTTTTCAAGATAAGTAAGAAGCAAATCTGCGCCTGGAAAAGACCCAAGGGAAGAAGAAAACACTGACTTGACTGGCAGCTTTCAACTAAGCATAAGAACCAAAAGTATCTATCTACCATTCCCGTTTTAAATGAAGATCGTGTATGAACGATTTGTGCGCCATGTCACCTAACATCGTAGCTTTACAGTATTTATCAATCACGTTTGCTTTTCAGAGATCGCGTATTTAAAATGACAGCTAAACAGGCATAGCATTTTCATGATTTCCTTATGTTGAAATACCCAAGTTTGACTATTATTTTTTAAAATCTCTCAGCTCATTTACCCAAATGCACCCCTGAAAATAACTAATCGTGAAGGCATATGTCGAAAGTCAAAACATACAGACATGCAAATACACTGCATAACTTACGTGTACCGAATATAACCTCAATAAGGTACCACGTGTTGTATTTTGGCTTACGGCTATTTTGTATACACCGAAGAGTAACCATACTATGCAACTTATGACCACTCAAATTTTGCATAAGGCAATTAAGGCAAGCGTAATGATTACCACTAAGAAAGGAACACTTAGATGAAGTTTTTCCATCTCTCCCGACGTAAATAGTTGTTTAAAGTTGTATTTTTTTCCATACCTACGCACTTCTTAGGATATTCTTATGTAGAACTGAAAACTTGGTTTTTTTGGCATGTTTAAAATTGGAGAAGAGATCTTGCTATCGGGGACCCCTTTGCGTGAGAACATCTTTTTTGGTGAGCTCTGGAGTTAGGAATTTGTAAAAGAAAAATGTTACAATTATTTTAACATACTGGAAAGTATGTAGGTAAAATAAAGGCTCATTCCTGCTAAAATATAAATATTACTATTTGTAATGCGAGTGTTTTAAAGAAACTAGGCAGTTTCCAATGAATAAAAAAAATATTAGACAGCCAAAATGGTTAAATAATATATACCATCATAATAATACTTGGATGACTTGTATAGCGCCGTTTTTGTGCAAAAACACCTCAAGGGCGCTGTAATAATATTACAATATGTCACCAAATAATATATCCGGGTATTTCAATGTTACTGTTCAACTATTAGTTTAGAGGAATGGTTGCGCAGCCTTTTACAAACAAAACTAAAAAAAATATTAGAAGCCAAAATACTTCATAATATATCAAACTGATAAATCTTTTTCTATTTATTAATAGGTATATCAAATATCTAATACGGATAAATTATAATATATGGGCCAATGAATAAGCCCCTTTTTATGATTTAAGACGGATTTTTGGCAGTTATTGCGAGAAAAGCTAATTTTAAGCTAAAATAATTTTAATTGATTTAACAGTCACTGCTGGAGACTTCAATTAGTTACTGATATATGATCATTTAATATCTTGGCATTGTAGAGGGGATGATTGTTTACTCATTATTTAAAAAAAAATAATTAATAGTCCAACAGATTTTAAAAGTTCTACCACTGTCGTCCGAATCCGCACTTGTTTCAATTGAATTTCAGGGTAATTTTCGTAGAATGTGACATTGAAGGGCCATAAATTCACAAGAACTGTGGAATTTATGTAGGATCGAAGGGAATGCCCAAGAGATGCAATGCAATTACTGTTCGGACTTTATCTGTTAGCAGTGGGACTGCCGCACAACTACAAAGATTTCGAATAATTATTCTTTCATAGAAAGTTTTTAACATTAATCTTTTTTTTCATTATCGTCAGTGGCTTAAAATCCCACTCCTATAAATCTTTCTGCGAATGTCCATCAGACTTTTCAGAAATTCTATTAAATTTAATTATAATATTTAAAAGCATGATTTAAGATAAATAATTAAAATACAGTTTTTACAGAACATAAAAAAATTAAAACAATTCGAAATTATTTCTCCTCACTATTACCGGATCTAAGAAAGAAAAGTAAAAAGTTTATAATTAAATTTATGTGCACATTTTGAATATAATAAGAAGATAGCTAGGGCAGTTTTTTTCTCTATCACTGGGCTGTCCCATCATGAATATGCGTTGTTATTAGCCTGAAAGCGAATAAATTAACGTTTACCCCCTAAAACCAGTTTAATAAGAGTTTTTATGAACAAAACTAAATAGACGAAAAGGGGAGAAACTCTTGAAGATTCTTAAGCAAATATAGTGATTCTCGGTTTACTAGAAGGGGGGCATCAGTCGTGTACTAACATTCTTCATGCATGCTCATAACGTTGGGGGAGGCATCAGTGGGTTATGGGATGACTGCTCCAGATCGTCTTAGCCTGACTGGTTGCAGGGTCAGGGTCTTTCCATTCCCTTGAAAGGGAGATTTATAAATATATTAATGTAAAAAACACCGAAAAAATATATACAGTTATTGCGGTCTTTCAAAAATCACTTCTGCCAATTGATAACGAAACCATTATTATGCGCTAACTTCCTAATACGTCCTAATATTAAAGTCTTAACCTTTTCTGCGGCGTAATATTAAATTAAGTAATATCTGGTTTTTCTTCCAGAATTTCCATAAAGACTTTGTTTAGGAATTATATGGCTCCTACAAATTAGGTTGGTTTTAATTATTGATAAATAACCTTATTAAACACGAAGAGATGCATTAGTCCTTCTGAACTACTTCTTATTTTATATCAAATTTATAAGTTTATTCTAGTCATTCCAAAATTCCCAGAAAATTTAACATAAAGTGCGAAATTTTAACTTTTAAGAATTTTGAAGTTCTTCACTTTTAAGAGAAGGTCAACTCGCGAAATTGGAAATTTATTGTTATTGAAACGCAAAAATTTAGAGTTGGAATTTTCGCTATAAACTTCATAAAACTCTTTTCATCTCGGCGGTGAAGCATTGAGAGACTGTTATTAATTTCTAAATAAAACGATCGCGATAAAGCGTTGGTCTACTTTTCAACTAATAAAAATAACTGAAAATGATTACTTTGGGTAAACCTTAGTTCTTTTGTAGCTACTTCACTGAGTCAGTGGTTTAATTATATTTTGATATTCACTTCTTTCTGAAGAAACTATATGCACTGAACAGATAATTCCAAGTGATCTACACATAGTATTATTGACTTGTATTGGCTGGCATCTTGAAAATGTATAGGTAGAACTTGGTGGCGGTGGTTGGCTGTTAATAAAAACCTAATTTACCCACAAACAGTTTTATTTATTTTATATGTGTGTGCAAAAAAAAATAAGGTTGTATAAAAATTGTGGTTTAGTTGTGTATATAGGTCTGGAGGAGGCCCACCACTTCCCAAAAGTATAAAGGTCTCTAAAATTTTATTTTTTCAAATTTGTATTTTAATTGCGTAAATAAAAAAAAATATTTTATAAAAAAAGTATGAAAGTAAATCAAGCCGCAAAACTCCAACTTACACAGTACTCCCATCAAAATATAGAATGGGAAATCAAGCCGTACAACTTCAACGTACACAATACTCACATAATATAGAATGGGAAATCAAGCCGTACAACTTTAATATACACAATTCTCCCATTATAATATAAAATGGGAAATCAAGCCGCACAAATCTAACCTACACAATATTCCTATTATAATCTAGAATGGGAAATCAAGTCGTACAACTTCAACGTACACAATACTCCCATCAGAATATATACTCGGAAATCAAGCCGTACAACTTCAACGTACATCATACTCCCATCAGAATATAGATTTGGAAATAAAGCCGTACAACTTCAACGTACACAATACTCCCATCAGAATTTAGAATGGGAAATCAAGGCGTACAACTCCAACCTACACAATACTCCCATTATAATCTAGAATGGGAAATCAAGCCGTTCAACTTCAACGTACACAATACTCCCATCACAATATAGAATAGGAAATCAAGCTGTACAACTTCAACGTACACAATACTCACATCAGAATATAGAATGGGAAATAAAGCCGTACAATTTCAACGTACATAATACTCACATCAGAATATAGAATGGGAAATCAAGCCGTACAACTTCAACGTTTACAACACTCCCATCAGAATATATAATGGGAAATCAAGCCATACAACTTCAACGTTTACAATACTCCCATCAGAATATAGAATGGGAAATCAAGCCGCAAAACTCTAACATACACAATACTCCTATCAAAATATAGAGTGGGAAATGTCAGAATTTATAGGTATATATAACTATTCTATGGTGTTTGATATAAGTGATTATCTGTTCAAGAAGGAATTGAAGGAAGGAACAAAGTACAGTGTTTGTTTTATCCAGCCGTAACAGATTTTGTTCGTCTACAGCTCTCTGGAAACTATAATCAAAATGTTCGGAAAGAATTTCATTGCAAATTCCCATTTAACATTTTCGCTTTTCGAACATTTTTATTGTTCTTGATTAATTGTTGATTAATCTGCGAAAAATTGTTCGAAGTGTGTTTATTCTTCAAATGTGCTATGAATAATGAAGGCACTTTTATTTTATTAAAAAATACAACATTCCCGCGTTACGAACGATTATCTATAAAACTATATAAACTATTACTGACGATTATCTATAAAAATTAGTGAAAAACTACTGCTACCATCAATTTGAATATTGCTTCTGTAATTATGAAAGACAGGTAGTAGAAGGACCCGCTACTTTTAGGTGGGATCCCGATGAATTATTTGTTAACTCGGCTACTAAACGGCTAAACAAACAGAAGAAAGAGTTGTAAAGACCTAGAAATTCGAGACTAACATTAAAGTTGTGCATCTATTACGACAAAGCTAAAAGAGTTTTTGATGGTAGAGGCAAAATAATTATTTTCATTATTTTGTAGTTTGGAAAACACTTTATTGTGTGTGTATGTAAATAAATATAAAATACTTGCCGGTTTCAGTTCAGTCTGAAATATATTAAATACGTATTCAGAATAATAGTATATTAGATAATACCATTCAGAAATCTTCTGGCGTAGATTTTTCTACCCACAGAAATGGGAAAGGTCTAAGGTCTAAGAGTAAATAATATTCTAGAAGCTCTGGTAATAAAAAACACATTAAAATAAATAAGTAATATTTATTTGCTAAATAAACTTTATTTATCGATTAGCCTCTATGTACAGGGTGGGGCAATAGTAATCACCCGATGTTCTTTTACTGTAATTTTTTTTTAATGATAAACTTTGGTACTACTTGTTATTTCGCGTTCTTGTGGAGTAAACCGATTCATATCTTGTCGATGTATTTTCTGCGTTTGTTTACTTCACAAATGTCAAAACCAAATTGACATTTAATAGGGTGATTACTTTTGCCCCACCACGGATTGTATACCCATACTGCTTCCCTACACCCACGTTCACCTCCCCTTTTTATCTACTCCACCCACATATAAGTAGATGTTCTGCCTCTTGTAACGTCAAAGAATTGTGCAAGTTTGGATTGCCACGGTAGTGCCTGATGATTGTTTTGTTGAGAGTTTTTCGGGTGGCTGCCCTGCGATCGGTTAGACGGGCGAGCAACAATAACGCGGGTAGGTAGATTGGGGACAATACGCGAGACGACGATTCCGCGGTGCGCGTGGCGTTAGGCGAGAAAAAATGGAGATTGAAATTATTAAAAAAAGATCACGCGGATACCATGAACCGACCCTTCGGAGACTTTCTGTGTAAATTTACAAAACATAAAAGAGACGTTTTGACTCCTGCGCGAGATCAGCCGGTTCTTAGTTCGAGTGTGGTTGTTCGGTGAGATTGAAATGTTGAAGGATACAGCTTTTCCGTGTAGACTAACCAAACATAAAATAAATGTTTTGACTCCTGTGTGAGATCGGCCTGTTCTTTGTTCGAGTGTTGTTGTTTAAAAGAGATTAAAATATACAATCAGTTATTTGGATTAAAAAATGGTTTTATTTGTGAGTGGTTTTGAAGGGTAATTCCTTGGAGACTATACTGGATTACCAAGCATGCTGTCGGGGTGACGCAAAGATGAAGCATCATTGTCCCTTTAAACGTTCAATGGATGCTGATTAATTGAGGATGGCTTCGCGCACTCCACCCCACGAATCTCTACCCGGAGCTAATTCAAACGGATTTCACGGAGACCTGTCGTCCTGCTCACCGCTGGCGGACTCTCCAAACACCTTCAGACATGACAACATGATCAAGGTTCTTCAATGCTTTTACACATTATGACTTCTTGCCTTAGCCCCATAATAGCCCTGGTGATTGACAAGGGTCCATGCTCATCAGACGCTCATCAGACGGGACATCAGACGGGACCTCAGACGTGATACTCTATCTTCTGTTTCCTTATTTACTGTAATTCTTAATGAATTTTAGTATGTATTTATAAACCCTCGAGGAAAGTGCAGACTGAACCAAAACCGGTTGATGTTTCACATTTGTTTAGATTATACTCAATAAAGTAGTTTCTGTTTCTGTACAAACTATAATTAGGTACGTCTTACCACAAAGAGATTCCTACCTGTGAAATTTTTATAATATTTATTTTGAAACAAACTAAAGCAATATTTGCAATTATTACAGATTTTGGGCCTTCTAGAATAATGATGCTTCAGTTATTTAAACATTTCAAAGTTTACGATATTATATTAATCAGATAAAAAATTTAAAAATTTCATCTCAATTTAGAGCGCTCTGTGTAGTAATAGATTTAAGTGTAGATTTAAATTAGTTGCATGGACGACATTTTCATTAATTGCATTAAATGCGCGGCCAGTGTGTGAGATGGGAAGATCGGTAGGAATGCTCTAGTCACATTTGTCAAGTGGGGTGTGTGTACTGTTTACAATTGATTTAACTGTCAGTAAACAATGCCTGCGTTGAACGAGTGTCAGTTATTTGTGAACTGCCCTCGGAAATTATCTGTATTCAAATAATGCACGAGTGTATTTATCCAGATATAAGTAGAACATTTTCATGACATCAATATAATATATACACGTGAAAAACACGTCATGAAATGAATTTCCTGAAAGTTAACATTCAACCCCGTAAGATATTTTACGTCAGGAACTGAATATTTAATATTTGCTGGTCAGGAAATAGCAACACCGGACAGTAAATTTCATTGGTTAAGGAAGGGGATAGCGGATGGTCAGTTGGGCAATGGAGGACATTCAACAACCTCTTGAGTTTTAAACGTCGTTAGGGTCGGTCGTAGAAACCGAACACTATTTGACAGTATTAGATTCACTTGTCCCCAACTTTTTTCTGATGGATCCTTCAACAGTAGTGATCCAATGTAATCGGGCTATATCAGATTCTTTAACCTTTTAATGGCACAACGAATAAATTTTGTCTCCTGGCAGTGCCCCAAACCTACTAGTTTGCTGTATATCTTTGAAATATACTGAAAAATGTCGTCACATAAGCTACATTCATTTTTTAGTTTCTTAGAATTCGGCTCGTAGACGGTACCGACCTGTAATAATCAACCGGTAGAAAAATTATTCCACAGACAAGATAAAACAAACTCTCCTACCGAACGTTAGATGGCAGATACAATGATAATAATATTATGTTTATGGGAATATTGTTTTATAGTCAACATTCGAGTAACTAAAAGCTAGCAATAGCTGTGTTAATCTATAATTTAGACAAAAAAAACTGTGTACGTGTAATGACGCATTTTTTAAGACTTATTGTCACCCCGACCATTTACTCTTTTTCTGTTCTCATATTCAATTTAATATGAGAAGTGTAATATTGAGAACCCAAGTCCACACGAATAAATACGTCAATAATATGACCATTGAAAAAAAAACCATTCATAAATATCACTATTGAGAAATATGACCATTGAGAAATATCACCATTGAAAAATATCGCCATTGTGAAATATCGCCATTCAGAAATATCTCCATTGAGATATATCACCATTGAGAAATATCACCATTGAGAAATATCACTTTTGAGAAATATCACCATTGAGAAATGAAACGAAGCCGGATGAAGCTTTAAACGCCTTTTCTATATGTTTCATAACATGGTTTGTACCACTCTTCTTACACTTCTCACCTTTTTCCACCGTACCCCTTATTATTTAAATCTCTAAATAAAATGTGACTTTAATAATGTACCAATAAATGTGAAATAATCCTACTGCCTCCGAGAAATGAGATTATAATATGATCGTATTCTTCTCATATGCAGCATCTTATAATTATATTTAATGTAGTTACTGTGTTGTAGAATCTCAACATCAAACCACAATTTCATCGGAATCGGCTTTTTAACCCACAATAAGCGTTAATACAAAGTTCCTTTATTTTGCTTCTAATTTATCGTCTAATTTTTCTATCCATAATTTTATTTCACTATACTGAAAAATGTGCTCGGTACATTGTTTTCTTTTCAAAATCGTGAAACTGGTAGTATCGCATTGTCACAGGTGAGATTAGTATTCAGACTTCATCCACCTACTTAGTACGTTTAAAATTTAAATTAGAGCACACCTACCGTAAACCTTTAAAGTCGTATGTCCCCTTATCCTAAGAATTTGGTCCATGGCTTTTACGCGAAACCTAAAATACCTTATTTATGTTCCTCGAGTAAAACGTGATATTTTATATATTTATTCCAGAAACGAATTCCGTCCGTAACGTGACTCTGAAAGGAGATAATAAATATAAATCCCACCGAAAGCATAGTGAATGAAAAGCCTTATGGTAGGTTCTGGAAGCATTTGATAACGGGACTCTTGGGACAGTTTTATTAATAAATTATTGATAAACACTCTTACACTGTTCAACTACATGGATAACACAGTGAGTCCGGAATATTTCACGTATTTTTTTAAAAACTATCAAATAAAACGCGCTTAGCGATACATTCATATTTACGCTTATGTACATGCTTATTCAGGTATTCTGGGCATTAGGAGGGAATCAAGTACCGATTTTATGAATTTTAGCCTGAGATCGATATCACGTTGGGGTCACCAATCTAGAGGGTGTTTAATTACTAAAGCTTTGTATGTAAATGGCACTTGTGCCGTAAATTCTAAATAAATAAATAAATTAGAATGTTTTTATTAAAATCCGATATACCCCTATTATTCAGAAGGTCATTTTACAAAATGATTTTACAATAAATCGATATTATTATAAGGCATCGTTTCTCAACCTTTATTCTAACGGGACCTCCTAAAAGCAATACATTTTAACGTTTACCAAAGACTTACTAAAGTAAAAAAATATTATTTAACACTTGCCATGAATACCGACTAACGACAAGTCAAAACTATAAAGCGTGTAAAAAATTTGTTCTCGCAATACTTTTACCGGTTCAAACCGGTAAAAAAAAAACCGGTAAACCCGGTTCAAATAGTCCAAAAAACGAATGACGAGAAATGAAAAGTCAATAGTTGTAATGTATTTCAAGCAATAACGATGACTTCTCTTCGATGATTTCTCGAAAAGTAGGGTGCTTCATTTGATTCAAACGTTGTTGCAGATACCAAATTACCCGTTGTTTATGAAACCAACTAATAGAAATATTATAAAACTCCCCAACCAGAATGAAAATTCAGAAAATTGGAATGTTTTCCAGGAGATAACGATGATTTCTCGAAAAGACGGGTGCTTCATTTGATGCAACGGTTGTTGGTTATGAAACCAACTGATAGAAATATTGTAAAGCTCCCCAACCAGAATTTTTTCTCAAGATTTAGATAAATTTTGGTTCGGACGACGAAGCTTAGTACGAATGCTTTGAAAACATTGGTCCTATTTGCAAATTCTTATTTGTGCAAAAAAGCCTTTCGTCTATGGTGGCTTTAAAAACTAAATATGAAAATAATACCTATAAGTGTTTAACCTTTTGAAGTGAACAGCCAACTCCACCGTCGCATAAATTATTTCTTTAACACGTGTCTGTTTACGCATTAGTCTTTTGTACAACATAACACTTGATTATATCTCAGTTTACAGCCCCCCCCCCCTTAGAATCTATTTGGAGTGAACAGGCAAAATATTCACATTAGTCTGAAAAAAATTAAATATATTTTATTTTATGTATATATTTATAAATTACAAACAATAAAAGCAAAATGAACCTTTGTCTGTCCAACTGGGAAGGATTCCCGTTTCAGAACAGCCAAATTGTGTATTTAGTACCTACATAATATTCTTACAGCGGAATGGCGATGCTGTCAAAACCAATTTTGAGAACATTGTTGATTGCATTCAAAGTGACAGGATGGTTTCTTTATCCTTGAAAGAATCGCAAAGATGTAGTTTATTACCAGGGTCAATTTGGATAACATAGTAATTGCATTCAGAACAGATGAATGGTTTCATTCGGGACATCACAAGTCTGAAATTCTTTCCAGGGCATTTTGGAGATAGATATATAGCCATTTGTTACATCGTTTCTTCAATACGGAGATTGAGTTTTAAATTTATAACAACATAATCGAGATAAGCCTGTCTTAGTAATATAGTCTGAAAAATGTAGCTTATCAATCATCATTTATTTTATTTAAAATGCACATTTACAGTTATACATAACCAAAAATCATGGTTTTAATTCTAAATTGAACCATTATGATATATAATTAGCTTTTCAATCATTATGGTTCTAATTCTAAATTGAACCAATATAATTGATAAGCTAATTATTAATCACAATGGTTCTATTTCTAAATATCTTATATTAGATGAAAATTGACACTTCACTCCAATAGATTTCTTTCTCTTAGTTTATAACAAAAGCTTTTTATGACTGTTGGTAGGAGAAACGTTTTCACAACGACAAATTTCTACCCGAACGGTGATTTTTAATCTGATTTATTTACTGTTTTATGCTCTTATATAAATGTCTTTGAAATATAGATTTTAAAAAAGCGATATTTTACATAGATTATGTACTGGAAAATGATACATTTTCACTGAATGAAATATCTACCTTCCTAAATCTATCTAAAATTGATATAACTAGGTAGTAAAATAATTTGAAAGACCCATTATTTTTTCATTTTAGCGTATCAGAGTAGGCCTCCAGTTATATATCAAAGAAACTTTATTCCAGATTTCTTAACATAATTTTTGCCCAGGTATTTCTAAACTTATGCTTATGAACAGTTGGTATTATTTGTACAAAAATTAAAATTTATTTAAATACTACATTATTTTCGATAGATAATATGAAAGAATAAAGCAAATAATTAAACGTTTTTTTCCAATATTTAGATAGTTTTTTTTTATTTCATATATATCCCGTTTAACTACAGTTAAGTAGTTTGTCAAACAGGATTTTTATTACAACTTTTTACAGATTACAACTTAAATCGCCTAATACAAATTATTTCTACCTAGTAGCCATGTTTTCAGCAAATATCTGACTCTATTTGGAAATTCGCATTTCTTAATATTACCAGGTAGCATATTATATATTTTAGGCACATTATACTCAAGGGTTCGCTGTCCGTATTTATTATTATGTTTAGGTACAAGCATGCCTTCATTCTTTGTGAACCTAGTATTGTACCCATGTTTAACTTTCCTCTTATACTCAGAGTCAGATATGTGCTGAATCAATATTTTATACCACAATAAGGCCTGCACCGGCAAAACTGTTAAATTTTGATACAAAAGTGAAATGTTTCGTCTCTGCAAAAAATATTTTTTTTAACCAGTAATTTAATGATAGAATTTTGTATTGATTGTGCGTAATTTAAATTTGTTTTGCAAGAATGTCCCCAAGTGGTTATTCCATATCTTAAAGTTGATTCCGCGAGTGAAATGTAAATAATTCTTAAGGTATTCACAGGAACGAAACACTTCAATTTGTGTATTCTACCCACTATCGCCCGGAGCCGTTTACAAATTTTGTGTATTTGTATGTCCCATTTAAAGTAGCAATCAACAGTCACGCCCAAATAAACGTATTCGTTTACTAGCTCAATCGTTTCGCATGAGCAGGGCTGCACAATATTTTGATGGATGCAGGTAAAGTTATGAGAAATTATTTCAGGCATGATGGAAACTTTTGCATGTGGAGATCTTATTTGCATCATTTTTTTTTAATAATTAATCCTACGTCATGACACCATTTAATCAGAGATATGAAGTCTTCTTGCATATATTTAATCGCAGTATATAATTGTTCATTCGATATGACCAGTGCCGTATCATCAGCATATACATAGTGTTTAACATGTGAGAATAGTTTACTCATTATTGATACAAATATTATATAAAGGGTGGGTCCCAAAATTGACCCCTGCGGGACACCGGCGTACATATTTTTTCTCCCACTCAGTTTTTCAAATATTTTTACACAGATATGTCTATTAGATAGATAATTTTTAAACAAATTTAGTAAATTTCCTCTGATTTCCATTGCTTCTAGAATATTTAATAATTTTTGCCGATTAATTGTGTCAAACGCCTTGGAATTATCGATAAATAATACTAAAACATGCATTTTTGTATTTAATTCATTATTTACATAATTCTAGAAATCCTGTTATAATATTTCAGTACTCTTTTTCTTTTGAAAGCCATATTGATTTTTGTCTATAATGGAAAATTTCTGTAAGTATTTGTTTAATTTTAAAGAAATATATTTTTCAATGATTTTTTCAAGTGCAGGCAAGATACTGATAGGTCGATAGTTTTCTATCTCTGAGTGTACTCCACCTTTGTAAATAGGTCTAATTATAGCACACTTTAGATCATCAGGTTTTCTGCTTGAGTAATAAGTCTATTTACTAAGTGCGTAATAATTGGGGCTAAAATATTTATATGTCTTTTTATGTCATGCATTCTTATACTATCCATTGCAGCAGATTTTGAGTTTTTAATTTTTTTAACAATATTTGTTATCTCCGTGATAGTTGCTTTAGGTAGGTACATACTATGAGGTAATTCTACTGTATCGATATTAGATGCTTTAAAATCACACTTGTGCAACATATGACATATAGTATCTGAAAAATAATTCACATATTGGTTAATCACACTTTCCACTATCTGATATTTTATCACATATTGCGAGATGACTTCATCACAATTGCTTTTAGTTTTTCTTCCTAAAATTTTATTTATCTCATCCCATGTTTTTTTAGTATTATTGAAACATTTCTTAAATTTATCTTTAAAAAAATATAATTTTTGTTTAGTAATTAGTTTGTTAACATTATTTCGAAAGGCCTTGTATTCATTTTCGTAATTTTTATTGGTTGGTGAATTCTTCCACCTTTGAAATAGCAATCTATCTCTTTTTTTAATTTTTTCTAAAATATCAGTAGTTATCCAATTTTTGGTCCTGTTTGGTCTTTTATTCGGTTTTTTCAGGAATGATACTGTGCATCTTTTGTATAGGTTAATAAAATTGTTTTTAATTTTTTGATACAGTGTAATACTGTCTTGTTCATTAAGTACGGAATTCCAATTTATTTTATGTATTTGGCTGTCTATACGTTTTTGGGACAAAACAATAATCTCTTTCGCAATGTTTAAAGGTTCCTTTTGCTCGTCATATTTAATATTAACTGCGACGATGTAATGACCTGCTATAGCAATCTCGCATACGCACGGTGATAACGCGTCCACTTGTTTATGCCCGTTATTGTACCTAACATAAATGGGATCGATGCATGAGCGTGTAACGCGTCCGTCTACAATTGCTTCTCTGGTCACGCCGTCTATACATTTGATTAAGTAATTGCTAGCTAGAATATTTTCATATGAGATTACAGCAGGATTTTGGTAATTCATCAAATTTAGATTAACATCCCCAAAGAACAAAACATTATCGAGAAGATCTATGATACTTGTCAAAACAGATGATATTTCCCCAATAAATGATTGTTTTCTAAGATTCGGCGGTCGATATATTGCTAAAATACTAATATGTTCTTTATTTGGAAGAGTAATTACACCGAATACATTTTCAAAATAAAACGATTCTAGTTGTTTTTGTTTGAATACAATATTATTCCGAATATAAAGTAGAATGTCCCCACCTGACTTGTTAGTGCGGCAGTAGTTATAGCACGTGTAGCCCGGTATCTCAAATAAATCAATAAGGTCAGTTTGTATGGAAGTTTCGCATAGCATTAAAATGTCTACAAACTCCCAGCAACTATTTAAGTATACATGTAATACATCCCAATATTTACATATTGATCTAATATTAACTTGGATGCAAATTAAATCTCCTATCTCACTTTTACGTTTCATTTTTACCCATTGATTCAAATTGTTTGTTCTTATAAAGTCCACTTCACAGTCATCTTTTATATAATTATTTAAAGCCATAGTCGATGGTTGCCAAATCCCTGGATAGTGCTGCTTGATAAGCTGGGTATTCCTTGTCTCCCGTCGGGTGGTCCGCGGCCTTACCGAACCTCGTGCATGTTGCACATACCGGCTTGGCTTCAGCGCTTGGGCACGATTCACGTCCGTGTCCTTCCTTGGCGCAGTGAGCGCATCTTGGTTTTTCCTTACAAAATTTGAATGAATGTCCAGTCATCTGGCAATTAGAGCACACAGTAAGCCCTATAAAATCTCGCACACGGCACACCGTCCAATCCACGAATACCCGTTCCTGTTCTACTAACAGATGACGTAGCTTAGCCGGAAATTCATACACTCGATGACAGGTTGAGCCAGATCGAGCGCCAGCCAAATGGCTGAGTCGGCAATTCAAAATCATCTCTCCAGTGTCCATTTGCTCTATGTTTGGAATTCCAGTTAAAGCGCTATTCAGGAAGCTCTCATCGGATAACTCTCTAGGTACATTGAAAAATATTACCTTGGGATGTCTTTTTGCTGGTAGTCGTGCGCTTAAAGTACTTAAATTCGTATTAGTGAGCGCAATTAATAATTTTTGTTGGTCTTCAACACTGGCAGTATGAATTGCTACTCCCTTATTTCGTATGTTTCGGACACCTAAAGCTGAAGGCTTTAAAGTTTTTCTTACATTTTGTTTTATTTCCTCGCTGTCTTTAATGCTATTCAGCTTAGGAAAAACGCATATAGTAGGCTTTGTAGGTCCTACTGCTTGTCCTGAACGAGTGATCGGCAATGGAATCGCATCTTTAGTTTTTATTTTGGTGATGTCCGCAAATGACATGGTCGCCTCAGTAGCTTCAGCGACACGTCGCATCACAGGTTCTAGGTCCACCTCTAGCTGCTGAATTTTCTCCGCGAGGTGACGGTTGCAGTCCTCAACCGAACGTTTTTCCGCCTGGGCCACTTTCAAACCAGCCTGGGCAGTAGTCAGATCAGCTTTCAGTTTTTCTCTGTCCAATGTAAGTTGTGATACAGCACCAATTACGTAAGTTACGTTTCTGGCAATTTTTAGTTGCTGCTCTTTGCTTACCTTACATTACTTTTCAGCTAAAGTGTCCTGCAATTCCTCCAGCGCCATCTGGACATCGCTTAGAGCTTCTTTCCCAGATCTAAAGTATTCTTCAGAATTGTCCGAATCCTCGTCCGAAATATCACCTAGTTCTAGCCTGGGACTGCTGCAGCTGGTGCCCGGGATCTCGGCGGCGGCGGTTGTGGGAGAGTGCGGGTGGGGCGCCGCCTCTCTTCTTCCTTCGGCGTACGTTATCGTCCGGTTGATCCATAGATGATGGAAGGTAATTCTGGAGTGGTCTTCTCTGCGTTATTGTTCACTTTGTAAAATATGATTATTATCCTCTACTAAGCACTAGTTAATAATATTATAAACTTCACTTGGAACAGCCGCGAAAATAAACGTCAACTGTCAAAACTACCGCAAACATAAACGTCAAAATTAACACAAAAAAGGAATCTAAAACTATGCTGAATTGACCGTGCCAGATATCACTCGGTGGGAAATGTTTTTTGACGTCTGGGTGGTCTCTTATTTACTAGATTAGAACTGACTTAAGTACTAAAACACTAACTTAAAGACCGGGTCCTTTGGACCGGGCCGAACTGTCACTTTCAAAAACACTAAACCATATAATTACGTTGATTTTAAGTTTTAATATTATAAAACTGATATATTGGCGGAAAGCCCTTGACTTTCCACGTCGATTGAGCACTTATTGTCTTAATGAAAAACGCTATTTTGATTTTTAGAATTGAGAATTGCACGGAGCAAGTGTTATTGTGGCGGTTCTAACTTCTAACTAACTAAACTGTTGAAATTTTAGTTCTAGAAGACAATATTAGCGAATTTTTGAAAAATCAGAATAAGATTCGGTCGCACCCACCCAGGACCCTCGCCTCGCCAGGGCGCCGCTCTACCAACGGAACTAATGGGACCCTATTTCCTTCAGTCATATTTAAAAATTACTTTGAAAACTAAATATTACAATGTGAAGTTTTACTAATCGAGTTATTTCATAAATAAATATTGATCATAGACTTGAAGAATAGTGCATAGATGTCAAGCACATTAAAATTAAAATATGATGTATATATCCAAGACACTATCTTAATTGAATTGAGTTTGTGTTGAATCTGGTTCGCATTTATAAATATAGCAGTACATGTACAGCGAGAAAAATAAGAAAATGTTAGAAGTTCTTATTCGAAGTAAGAGTATTAGTTCAGTTGGTAGAGCGGCGCCCTGTCAAGGCAATAGTCTTGGCTTCAAGTCCTCGATGTGACCGTATCTTTTCTGATTTTTATGTTAAAAATGTTCGTTTATTAATCAGTAATATTGTCTTCAATAATTAAATTAATTTGTTTTACGTCTCCCGCGGGTTACTTAAGTTGAATCAATGTGTTATTAAAAATATATAATAATTAAATTGTACCATTGGACGGGTTTATTCGAAAAATTTGAACAATTCAACAAATTTCAAAGCTAGATTATATATATGATCTGTGAAAGTACTATGATACAACCGGCCTATGATGAAATAATAACAGAAATATAATAGAACTTTCACAGAACTTGAATTTAACTGAAGAATTGTAATAAACCCGTTGAAATTCTGTGAAATAACACTAAATTTACTTTAAAATTTCACATAAAATATCACTTTATCTTATAAAATTGGACAAAAAGGTACTGTTACCCAAACATAATTTTTTATTGTGGCCACTTTCGAAAATTCTTTGATGGGCGGACATAACAGTATAAGCCCAGCTACACTACTCGCGAAGTTGATCGAAGTTGACCGAATACGATAGTGTGGGCACGAACTTCACTTCGCTTCGGGCAACTTCGCTTCGCTTCGCCCGACTTCCGATTGCTGTCGGTAAATGCGCCCGATTCAAAGGACTGGACTGAGTTACTCGCGAAGTTGCACGAGTGTGTGGGCACGCACTTCGAACTTCGGCTAACTTCGTCGAGGACTTCGTCGAAGCGTCGAAGCGAGTAGTGTAGCTGACGCTTATAACTGCATTTTTGACCATTTAACGATTTATATGAGAAAATGTGCCTTGTGTATACCGGCATCAATAGTATTAACAGTATAGTTACACCAGTACTCAAAACATATTATGTTAATGTTAATACTATTGATGCCGGCATACACAAGGCACATTTTCTCATATAAATCGTTAAATGGTCAAAAATGCAATTATACTGTTATGTCCGCCCATCAAAGAATTACTCTTCAATTATTTCAGTGCAATTTTATTCTTACCGAAGAAGCAAAATTGCTGTGGGATTTTCCAAGAATAGAATTGTTGCAATTTTAGGGATGGTAAACGTTGCATGTTTTCTGGCTACATTTATCTTTAACGTAATACGGTTTTCGTGCAAATTGCTTCGTTCTCAGTGTCGCGGCACAGAGTACAAAATATTAGCAACACAGTGAATTATTCGCTGGAATTTAAAGCATCCTCTAAAAAGATTGAAATTTATGCTACCCATTGTGGAAGTGTTCATATTATCGTTATGGAAATCTTTTGTGCTGTGGGATTCATTAATTTCAATAAGGCACGATAAAAAGTTATGTGCTGAACAGGAATGCAGGAAATTCATCACCTACATTTCAAAGCTCCGGAGGGGATTGTTATCTTACGATAATGACGCCGAATAAATTCACCGCGAAACAATACTAATTGCAATCAAGTTACATGTTCCCTGTGCAACGAACTCGCCAACTTGAAAACATCCAATAACTATGTATTACTATTGATACAAATCTTAATTTCACAAAAGAAAAACATCTCTAAATGAAGATATTTTACGTACCTTTACTAGTTTTAAGGAAGTACTCAATAATGATAGTTTGAAATTGATCTTTTTTATCTTATACAATCACCAATAATTTACGGCATTATAAGATGTAGTTTGTAGTTTTATTGGTCAGCGTACATTTAATCGTCTATCAAAACAAATACAAATGGCTGATAAAATTTAATACTGTGTATATAAATAATTAAAATTATGGATGAATGATTTAAATGCTGAAACACTGTTCATTTAAATTCTTTACAAACCCTAATGTCTCATTTTTCACAATAGCATTACTATGACTTCAAAATTAACATTGTTTGAATACCTATTTGTTATTGTACGAATATTTAAAAGAAATTAAAAAATTTAAATTAATATTTCAAAAAAATCAATCATGATCTTTATCTTTCACTTCTTCACATTACATAACTATACCGTAAAAAATACATTACAACATGCTTGATTTTGTATAGTAGTATTTTATTTTCTTTGATAAGTTTATTTCTATTGTGATTTGATTGGTATTTTTTATTTATATGGATTTCCTTAACTTACAATTTTATATTACCAACGCACAGGCAGTGCAATTGTGGCTTCCCTTAATTTACTTTTTTTATATTATCCACGCACAGGCAGTGAATTTGTGGGTTCCCTTAACATACTTTTTTTTATATTACCCACGCAAAGGCAGTGCACATGTGGGTTCCTAACATACTTTTTGCTTATATTACACACGCAGAGGAAGTGTGTATGTGAGTGAGCTTAGGGTTAAACGCAACGCTCGTTGTATTCTACGTGTTCACAGATGGCGTTAATTAATTCATTTTGTTTAAATACGCTTTTGCAAGGTATTGCTTTACAATATTAGGAAAAATCATTTGTTTGCGCCCGTATATACGCAATATGAATATGAATAAATAGTTTTGTCCATATAAAAACTCAATTCTATCGAGGAAGGCATACAAATACAATATTGGATTGAATCATCGGTAAAATATTGTATTTGTGTGCCTTTCTCGAAAGAATTAAGTCTTTAAACGAACAAAACTAATGATTCATATTCATATTGCGTATATACGGGCGCAAACAAATGATTTGTCTTAATATTGTAAAGCAATACCGTGCAAAAGCGTATTTAAACAACATTAATTAATTAACGCCATCTGTGGTGAACACGTAGAATACAACGAGCGTTGCGTTTAACCTTAACTTACTTTTTACTTAGTGCATATATGAGTTCCCTTAACATTATTTTTATACAAAATTTAATGAATGTGATCTTTCATACTAAAAATGTGTACGTAAAAAAATAGTGTAAAATGTTTAAATAAAGAAAAGATGTTTGTTGTTCCATTAAATGGAAGTGTGTATTTTCATTGAAATAATTTAGCTAAAATAAAAATAAATAAATGAAGTAACAGTTAGATACATCGATATGGTTAGGTGAGATTAATTAGTTTTATTTATTGAAATACAAACATTGGCATTTTATTTTATCAATTTTATGCAGTGATTTTTTTGTTGTGAATTTCCTCCATAGAACATTAGATTTTAGGTGACATTAGATTTTGAATATCTTGTTTTTTCTGAAGAACTTCAATGAAAGCATTGTCGAATTAAATATTGAGAGGGTCCTTCAAAATCCTTTACTACACATTTAAAAATTGTTTGAATTTTTATTTTAAAGTCATCATACAAAAACCGTTGATATTTCCAACCACAATTTCTACGCCACTGTTCCTTTATGGTTCTCAGCTTAAACAAAATCTTCAAAAACAATGTATTGTTACAAATTCATAAAGACCGTTCCAATTCAACAATTTCCACAAGACCGACTAAGTTCAATAAATGTAAAACAACTATTTCTCAACACCATCACTTATTTCAATGTGTAAACATTTTCAAAGCCCTCCCGTAAAAAATCAAATCAAAAAAGCTTTAAAATCATAAATCAAACAAGTATTAGATAATTAATTATATTCCAACTTTAATTTCTTTCAATGAATTTTATTTCTTTATTAACGCCTTGAATGCTTTTACGTGTAAACATTGTTATAGACAAGTTATTCAGAAGTTAATCATCAGTGGATTGTACACAACATAATAAACTGAATATGAACAAAACGAGTTATCCTAGTTCTGTTGTGCAAAAGAGTATATATAGGTATATAATAACAGGAGTACAAAATAAATACTTAAGGCACTACGAAAATGATACAACGCAATGTATAAACTTTTATAAAATTTATAAAAAAAACTCAAACCGTTTATTTGAAACGATGTTTTTATTTATTAATTTATTTTTATAAACTTAAATTATGATGTATATTATATATGAGTAATTTAAAAAAATATGAAATATCTTTTAAGATCAACTTTTGGTATACTGTATGTATCGAACGCATTACGCAATGCTACCCAAAGGCCGCAAAGCAGCTTTCTGACAATAGAATGATAAGAAAGCTAGTGTTTAGATCGTATCCCCTCCCCGGCCGGCGAGCACTGAGCACAACACTCGCCATGGACACAGTATTTACATCGTATCCCCTCCCCGGCCGGCGAGCACTGAGCACAACACTCGCCATGGACACAGTATTTACATCGTATCCCCTCCCCGGCCGGCGAGCACTGAGCACAACACTCGCCATGGACACAGTATTTACATCGTATCCCCTCCCCGGCCGGCGAGCACTGAGCACAACACTCGCCATGGACACAGTATTTACATCGTATCGCCTCCCCGGCTGGCGAGCGCTGGGCACAACGCAAGCTGGGGACACAGTATTTACATCGTATCCCCTCCCCGGCCGGCGAGCACTGAGCACAACGCAAGCTGCGGACACAGTATTTACGTCGCATCCCCTCTCCTTTGCCCAGGCGAAGCCAGGCTAAACGCCGACCGGCGACCGTCAGCCAATCACCGCAAAGCAACGAAATAGCTAGAAATATTTCTCTGTTCATAGGTATATAATTGCGCAAATTAATGTTAGATTTAATGTAATGCTAAATAAAAATATACAGGTTGAAAGGCTGGACTCGCGTCTATGTTGTAAAGTAATATTGAAATATTTAAACATTAATATTAAGTAGTTATAAGGATATCCTCACACCAATGTCGGTCTGAGGACCCACTGATTCAAATTGTACAATTTCTTATAAAAACATTACAAATGATAGGGAAAAACAGTTTTCATGAGATAAAGCTGCCTAAAGAGTACTATTGAATAAATAATTTCAATATTTATTATTAAAATCATCTGACAACACACGAAGCTGCACAAAAATGTACCTCGTTAACGTGGGGCGGTTCTGACGCGCGCACACCGATGTGTGCACGCTCACGCTATTCCTTTATATACCGCGCGTAAAGCGATCTCAAGTCTCTCTCTTCCGACATCTACTCTGACCGCTTCACTCTGGACTGCTTCTCCCGCTGGAACCACTACAACCGCCTTTGACTTCTGACCTTACGCTTCCTTGGATATACGACATCACGGCAACCGGAACAGGTACTGAACATAAAGTAGCTCACCGACTAGAAGACCAAGCACCCCCCCCTCCCCTATTTACAGTCAATGTAAAGGACTTGCGTCTGATACATTGTGATTAAAATAAAATGTGTTTTTATACGCTTATTGCTGCTTTTATTATTATTCACCTACTTTTACGAATGTAATCAGATCTGTTATTGCTTATAACAATTATTTTAAAACCAAATTTCATTTACCCACCTACTAGAAAATGTAATACAATTTTATTAAGTTCATTTTCTACCATATTTATATCCTCACATTTATATCTATTTACTGTTTGTAAATATAACTAGGTGCTTTCGTGTATAACATAATATTTTGCTATTTAAGGTTTTAATTTACATTTTTATTTATATCCTTTCAACGAATCAATTGCTTCAAATAAACATTTTTTGTGTTTATGATAGAGTGTGCGCGTCAGTTTAAATTAGGATAAGTGCAGTGAAACTATGCATTTTATTGAATAAGTAGTATGTTTGCAATTAAATAAATATTTGTCACAGTTTGTTGCTGTTGTTCAATAAAATCAATTTGTTCAAAAGTAACAGTAGGAATATTTTTTCTTCGATTTAGAAAAATAAGCCGTTCACCTTTCCAACTGGACACGGAATTATAGATAAATTATTACAGAAAACATTGCTTGTTTTAACTTGAAGTCAACAAGGTGAATCCGTTTTTCGCGAATTCACATAAAATATATTTAGCAGATTTTATTTGATCGATTTGTGTTTTTTAACAAATGAATCATTTAAAATAATATATATTAAATTTTGCGGCATGTTCCTGAGTCGAAAATACTCTGGTATTGGACTGCTATATGACCACCACCGGAATCGAAACGTTGCTTGAAATTGCTTTGGCCATGTTTAATGACCAGATCTTAAAAGTCAGGGACTTACCCATCTTCCCTTTTCTTCTTCTTCTCCTTCCCACTAGAATGGGAAGAATTTGCTTTCAAAAGCAGAGTAAGCAGGTCGGTTTTCTCTACAAAATTAATTATATTTAAATGTATAAATTTGTACTTTGAGAGTTTAGCTATTAACAATAATCCGCGACATAATGCATTAATATATTTAATCATCGCATGTAAAACTAACAACTCTCGAACCTCAAATTGAACCCAGGACCTCTGCCTTGCCGGGGCTTTGTTTAGCACTGAATTAATCCGACCATCTTTGTATTATTTTTCGAACTATCAACATTATCTTCGTTTTCATGACGCATATTACAAGATTCTATTAATTTAATTGCAATTATGTGACTTAGATAAATACATACAATTTAATGTTTAGTGAGCTATATCTATTGACTTTTTCACACAGTCTAGGGTTAATATTCAAATTTTTTTATGTTGGAATAACTTATTGATTGGAAAATAAATTTGTTTTTTTTTTTTCTTTATTCAGTTCATTGTTTATTACAGTCACTAAGAATGTTTAGATGCCCGTATTGCGGTGGTCGATTATACATAAAATACATTAAAATAATACATCAAGTATGAAATATTAAATATAGAAGAAACTAAAAAAAATCTAGAAAGTATACAATTTAAAAGTAATAAGCCGTATAGAGCTGAAGATATTATAAGAAGTTTACAATTTAGATCAAAAATTTAATTGAATTTTCTAAATCAATGTAAATACTAATAAGGAAAAAAAATTGATGATATTTTATATGTGCAAGTTCAATTTAATCATAGTTGAATTCAATTTTTTTTTTTTTTTTTTTTTTTTTTTTTTCTTTATTCATGAAATATTAATGTGTACAGTTTTTACATGCTTTTCGACTACCACACTAGACACACGCCCGTATTATGGTAGTCGAAATTTATATACATAGGTTTATATAATTATATAAATGTAATATTTGATAACTTGTTAATCTAAGTATTTTTTTTTTACATGCAATGTATGTGTATAATAGGTGACACTTTTACTGGTTCCCAGTTCAGTAGATTGCTTAAGTGTACATCAACCGTATTTTAAACTGTTGATATTAATGAGATAAAATTAACACAATCAGCAAATAAATAGGTTACTTTACTTGTTAAAATAATGAAAATAAAGTAGAAATTATGAAAATGAACTTGTTGAAATAATGAAAATAAAGATTAATTAATTAATTATTAACCTTTTTTCTTTACAGAATTGAATGAAAAAACCAAAATGACTAATAAAGAAAGTGAGCTTAATTTAATGATGGCAGGCATTCCTTGAAAAAGTTCCTTCCCTTTATAAATAACCAATTTTGAACACTTATGACATACAAATTGTGAGTTTTTGATTTTCTGATATCAATACTCAGCGAGTTGAATATTTTGGGAGCAATATAAGAAAACTGCCGCTGGGCGAAAGCTGTTTTCGTTTGGGGAATTTTACAATTTAGGTGTGACGAGTAACGGGTGTTAATTTTTTGTTGTGTTTTATTCACCAAGTCATTTTTCCGTATGTATATGAGAATGGTCTTAACATATAATTGTCGAATATCTAATATTCTGAGTTTTCTAAAAAGTGGTTCTGATGGGTTTGTTGGCTTACATTTGAATATTATCCTTAGTAACAGTTTTTGAATTAAAACCATGGGATGAAGAATCGTTTTTGCACAACCTCCCCATCCCACTATACCATATGTAGTAATTGATTGAAAAAGTGCAAAGTATACACATCTTAGTGTTTGTAGGTTAAGGATAGATCTGAGAGAGTAGAAAATGTAGCATAATTTGCGAAGCCTTTTTGTTGTAGAATTTATATGGGCCTCCCATCGCAGTTGATTGTCTATAATGACCCCCAAGTACTTAATTTCGTTTGATATTATAAGGTTATCGCATGAACAATTTTTGTGAGGTGATGTAGCCATGTTGAATTTCTGTGAACATGAATGTATGGTAAGTTTATGATAGTTTTGAGGGAGATTAGGTTTGCGTATGGAAAAAAGTAAGTATTTAGTTTTCTCAATATTTAGAGTGAGGAGGTTGGAATCTAACCAGTGTTTTATTTCATTTATACCATGATTTGCTTTTTCAAATGTTGAATTCAAATTTTCATCTGCAAATATTATAACCGTATCATCGGCAAAAGATATTATAGTGCCACCAGTATCCAAATTGCATAACGAGTTAATGTATATTAGAAACAGAAGTGGGCCCAACACACTGCCTTGGGGCACGCCATATGTGATTGGCAAACTTGTACTTCTATACTCTTTAGCGGAGTTAATAATAGTTGACTGGGACCTATTTGTTAGATAGCTCTCAAACCATTTAAGAGGAATACCTTTTATTCCTATCTGTGAGAGTTTTTTCAAAAGTATGTGGTGAGATACAGTGTCAAAGGCTTTAGCCAGATCCAAGAATACAGCGAGGGGCTTGCGACTTTTATCGAGGTTATCAGAAATTAATTTAGTAAAAGCTGCAATTGCATCTGATGCACTAAGACCTTTGCGGAAGCCGTATTGGTTTTTTGACAGGATTTTATTTTCTTCGAGAAACTTGTAGAGCCTTTGTTTTACTGTTTTTTCGATTATTTTAGAGATTGGACTCAGTAGAGATATTGGTCTATAGTTATTGACGATTGATCTGTCCCCTGATTTAAAGATAGGAATAATTGTTGAATGTTTTAGAGTGTTTGGGAAAAGGCCAGTTCGAAAACTTAGATTTGTGATGTATACAAGGGGCTTAGCAATGATTGGTTTAAGGTGTTTAATTAGTTTAGTGGATATATTGTCAACTCCCGTGGAGTGTGTATTTTTGAGTGAATTGATGATTTCAGTGATTTCTTGTTCTGTTGTTAGTGTGAGATTGAAAGGGTCATAGCTCAGATTATCGAGAAAGATAGTATTTGCAAGATTATTTTCAGACTTGCTATTTCTTTTTAAAATATTATTTGCTAGATCCGATCCGATTGTAGAGAAGAATTGGTTGAAGTGATTTGCGATTGTTTCTGAATTTTCGGTTGCATTTAGTGTTTTATTTGTGATGGTTATTTTATTTATGGGTGTGGTAATTTTGTCGGTGTAGCATATTTCTTTGACAATGTTCCAGATTTTTTTATTATCATTCGCAGCTTCCTCTATCTGTTTCCTATAATAATCTTCTCTGGCCGTACAGGTTATTTTTTTACATGCATTTCTGTATCTTTTATAAAATAAGAGAGATTCGTAATCAGTGGGGTTATTTTTACAATATTTATGAAGTTTATCACGTTTGCGGATACAGTGTAAAATACCAGTAGTTATCCAAGGTTTTAGTTTAATTGTACGACTACTTTGATTGTTGTGTGTGTGGGATGTGGCATTTTTCAGATGCTTATGTAGGATGTTGATGAGAGATTCACACGCTAAGTTTGGATCGCTAATTTTGTAGAAATTTGACCAGTTTTCATTGGAAACCAGTTTGAAGAGAGTGTCATAAGAAATTTTCTTTAGTTGTATAGTGGATGCTGGTAATTTTTGAATTTTATGAGAAATGGAGGTGATAGTAGCGTAGTGATCTGTCACAGTGCACTGATATATGAGAGATTTGATATTTAGCTTACATTTGACAAAGACGTGGTCTATGCAACTGGCGGATAACTCTGAGACACGAGTAGGGGCTGTAATAGCTGGGATAAATCCTTGAAGAGTTAATAAATTTATGTAGTCGTTTGCTTGGGGATGCATTGTATTTACAATATTAATATTTAGGTCACCAATAATTAGAACATTTTCATGATCTCTAATACATGCCAGAAACTGATTAAGCGAGTTTAAAAATGGTGTTATATTGGAAGTGCTCGGTGATCGGTATATAGTTAGAACAGTAACGCTATTTTCTATTTCAAGTTTAAGACAATTTGAGTGAGTTATTGTGATTTCCTTTATAGAGTATTGTATATGATTTTTTATGTATATAATAACGCCATCATTTTGTAATTGGTTATTCTGAGTACTGTATTGATTATCGTTTTTTATGTTTTTAGGAATATAGTTATCTCTGATCCAGCATTCGCTCAGAATAATCAAGTCAAAGTCTGAGTCAAGTTCTGTAAGTAGTATCATTAGTTCATTGAAATTTTTGTTCATGCTTCTGATATTCATGGAAAATATTTTTAGGTTGGATTTATTTAGGGTTTTTTGAACTTCTACAGAACTACTTGTTTCGATACATGGAATCTGCGACAAATTGTCTAAAATATTATTTATATTATCTTCCATTTTTTAAATTGGTGTAGGGTGTTGGTAGCTAAACTTTGGATGAAGACTAGAAGCTGAACAAAACTTGGCGAGCAATTTAGAAAACAAGTTGTATGTAGAGTTTTTACTGTTGGCAATGTTAGAAAATAATGTTGATGTTTCAAAGCAATAGAAATAGGAATAGTATCTTTTACCGGATTCTTGATTCTGACACTAGTACAATATATGTGATACCTCAAAACAAGTACAATAAAAAAATAATAATACGATACAATAAAAGTTTTACACATGATAATTTTAGAACTATAATTGTGATGAATTTGGTGAGAGTAGTGCCAGTGTCTCCGCATTAGAAACACGAATTGCAGGTGTTCCGATATCTCTACGTACGTAGATCTGCCCTGATTTGATCCACGAATACTTAAAAAAAAATTTCCTTTGTAGCTTTGCGGGCCAGGTACCACAAGTGGTTAGCACGAAATGTCAGGTGTTCCGCAACGTAGACTGGTGAGCTTGGTCCGGCAATCCCTAAGTTCAGAGTGTTGAGCTTCTCCTCGGGACTGGATGCTTGTTTGTGGAAGGCTTTTATATCCGATAGTAATTGTTCTCGATCGCGATTCGAGGTCAGTTTAAAAACAATAGGTCCATTTTTGTGTTTTTGTGTCCTGTAGGACGCTTCAATGTTTGAAGTATTTACTTTTGATTGAATGGTTTGGCATATATTGTGGAATATATTTTTCAAACTTTCTCCCTTTATTTCGGGTATTCCCCTCACCTCTATATTTTTGGCTCTTGCCGACCTTTCGACATTTTCAAGCTGGCCTTCTAGAAGGTCAATTCGGGATTCTAAAGAGGAATTTTGTTTTGTTAACACCATATTTTTATCTTCTAACTCCCGCACGCGGAGGAGAATATCTTCATACTGCTTGCTCATGAAGGTTATTGTATCCAGTATTTTATTATTTTGTAAGATGATTGCATTTTGACTTTTCAGGATTTCGCTGTTCTCCGATCCAATGGGTTTATCACAACTGATATCGTAAACCGGTGACTGCGCCTGGGAAGAAGTGCCAACCGCTACGGTTGCGCACTTCTTGCATTTAATTTGAGTGCGCCGTTCCATTGTCAGTCGTCGATAAGCGGTTTCTGTGATTCCACCGCAGAGAAGATGGTATGCTCCTTTACATATTAGGCATACAAATGTAAGTTAATATTAAAAGCTTTCAAGCGAAAAATTTAAAAACAAACGAAAGACTCATCACATCCGTCAATACATCGCAGAACCTCAGACTTGCCGGGGATTTGCTTTTAAACATATCTTCAGGGTATAAAATTAAACTGTTTCAAATGACAGTTTCATTTTATACCCTGAAGATGTTGTGTTAAGCGAAACCGGTGGGTATTAAAAAAATTAAAATATACAAATCGTGATTACAAACAAAGTTATGTTTTACAGAAAACTTATTATTTTATTGTATTCTTTTATAATCTTTCCTTCGTCTTTCACTTTCAGTAATTTCAGTAGTTTGAATTGAGCAAAATCACTTGAATTGCCATCTATATCGTACCACTAACTTACTTTTCATGCTAACTTTTGCACTTACTTTACATTTTCTTTTAATGTAAAATTTTGTAAGACCTGTAGGTAGGTTGAGTAGTCCCAGAGAGATCTTGTACGCACGTCATCGACGATTGTCCACTTACTTCTCACGAGTTTAGTCTTGTTTAAAAACAACAAAAAAAAGATTCTAGAACGATTACTGACGTCTCGTATTATTTTGCCTGATAAATTAGTCTATCTGTAATTTTTTTAACTTTATGGGATGTGTGGAATCGCACTAACCTCCTCACATTCCGGAAAAAACAAATAAATATATTATTATTTTCTCCTTTCTTCTCACTTGTTGTATTAATCGACTCATTTTGTTCCGGTCTTATTTTGAATATATTTTATTGTTTGCTGTAGTGCTAAGTTTCCGGAAATTAACTTGGGATTAAAACAGATAAGTGCTTGAATAAAAAACACTCTCAGATCTAAAATATTAATAACCTTGTTTAAGATCAAACATAATATAATACGAAAATATTATTTGACTCCTACATATATATTTTTTTAAATGTTATGCCCTGACTTTTAGCTTTAATTAACTAATAAACTTCCCATTGTTTCTGGATTTCACCCTTTAAGGGTGTTTTAAGCCAACATTTTCAATTATAAAGAGAGGGAAGATGAATTTATACATCTATTTTGTATAAATGGGCATATATCAAAATTATATGGTAAATTGGAGTCAAATTCAGACTTAGATTTTTTTTTATTTTTTTTTGTTTTTTTTTTTATTGAATAAATAGTTAATACATAATATCAAAAAACAAGTCCTGCTAAGCCGATTGAATTGGCTTGTCAACAGGTGCTTAAAGTTAGTTTCAAATACATTTTTTAAAGTTATAATTTACATCTTATATCTACAGAATTAACAATTTTTTCATACAATATTTCATACATATTAAAATAAATATTTTTTTTCCGATAGCCAATTTTTCACCATATATTTAGCCTTATTCATAGATTTACATTGCTTTATAGTGTCAGGTAATAAATTAAATATCTTCGGTATGTTGTATTCAAACGTTCTCTGTCCGTATTTATTATTAAATTTCGGAACTATTAACCCGTCATTGCGCGTGAATCTAGTACTGTATTTATGTTCTAATTTTTCTTTATGCTGCGGGGTAAATATATACTGAATTATGATTTTTTGCCATAGTATAGCCTTAACAGGTAAAATTTTGGCACTCTGAAACAGCAACGGTGTATTATGTCTCTGTTTAAAAATATTAGGGACGACTAGTAATTTTACAATTGCGTTTTGTACAACTTGGACTTGTTTCAGATTGGTTATACTAGTATTTCCCCATATGGTTAATCCATATCTTATAATAGATTCTGCCATTGACATATAAATTGATATGAGATGATATGAGATATTGAATGGAGGGGACGCAATTGTAGAAAAAGCTGGATGGAAAGGAAAATATTTGTTAAGAGAGATAAAGCCAAAAAATATATCATCTAAAGTTACCACTAGACCACAGAATGAACAATCTGAGGAGTCAAGCATATGAATTTTGAAAGGACGAGAAGGAACGAAACAAAGCCCAATCCTCATTCGAATAGGTAAAAAATTATTTTTTGGAAGATTGGAAAATGTGGAATTAAATATGTGAATTTTCATATAATTATTTATGAAATATCTTATAAATTACCGACTGTCTGAAATTTCGTGGTACTATCGTTGAATACATTGTATTTTACCATTTTTCATTTATTAATTCTAGACCGAAAAAGCTTTGCTAATTTGAAAATGTTTCAAGTTTCGAGATTCTCACGATTTAAATGTTTTTTCTGCTTCACAAAAGTACTTTCCGATTTATTTTATTTTTATTTTATTAATACAAGACTTAGAGGGTACATATAGTTTTTGTGATATTTCACCCTCCATGCTAGGGATGACCCTGTGCTATGGCGGGTGAATTTTACAGTTTGAATAGAATCTATACATTACTATGATATGAAAAAAATAATAATAAAAATTTACACAAGTATAATATTTAACTCCTGCATACCGCACAAAGGGATAAACATACAGACAATAGGCACACGCTTAATACGCACATTTTACCTTTAAAACATAATAAGATAAATGAGATGTTAGTATTTCATTTTCAGGAAAAGTAAAATAAAGCCTTTAAATTTCTATTTCGCAAAAAAAAGGTTTTTTTGAATATCTGGGTGTCAAGGACGTGAATTTTGAAAAGATGAGAAGGAACGGAACAATGATAGTCCTTTGTATTTAGGCATAGCAGGCTCTCTTGGATTGACTAGAAATGTGGCAATACTCTGAGCATACATTGCGGAATCTATCTTTGAGGATGGAAAAAAATGTCGGCTAAGGGAATATGGTTTACGGGGGTAATAATCGGGTTGAATGTTCCTTGTTTTGCCAAAGAATTCGCAATGTCATTACCCTTTGATGCCAAGTTTTCAGCAATCCAAACCAGAGTTACGATTTTTCCTAAGCTTCGCATGGAGGCTATCAACACTCAAATATGGCGTAAAAAGTGATCTCTAGGAGCCATCAGTAAATAAAACATAGGATTTGGGCCATTTAGAAGGAATAATGTCACTGAACATATAATTAACAGTAATGACATTTAGAATTTTTAAATTTAAGAACAAATTTCAGCAAATGGTTGCCGTCTTAAATAAAGAAGGGGATTGGAACATTCTACTTGAAGGGAATTGATAGGCGAAGATTGCATCGCTCCATTATTTGAAAAGATTTTAGTTGAATTTTGTCTAATTTACCGAGTACATTTTTTGACGCAGTAGTGCAAAGTGGGCAGGCATAATCGAGATGCACCCCGCCAAACATCAGTTAATGATCTGATGATATCAAATATTTGTTTCGCGTTTAGTAATTGTACTATGAATATGGGAAGACAATTTAAGTTTCCTACCAACTTTCACTTGAGGTGTTGGGGATTGGAGAGTTTTTAAATAAGATTCGAACGGGCGGATTTTTATGACAGTTTTAGAAAGTAACACACTGACTCTTCTGAACTGAGAGTTCAAGACCATTTAAAGTGAGCCATGCAAAAAGGGCATCCACGGCTTCATTATGATGTTTGATAGTATGTGAGATGTTTTTGGATGATAAAAAAAAAAAGCTATGTCATCTGCGAATTAAATAACTATTTTGAAATATATCGTGCACGTATATATTATGTACACCGTAAGGGAGATAATACAAAGGGGTAAATATAAAGGGGTAGATCCATCTAAATAGATCTAATTTGAGGAGTTATATCTTGTAGATTGATAAAAATTTATTTATCAAGAAATTGGTAATAATTGACACTAATAAATAATTAATAATTGATAGGCCAAAAGGGTTTTATTTTTAGGATCACGATGGAAATATTTTCAAATGTGCCTTCTTTGTCTATAAGGACTGCAAGATATGCTTGCTGGTCTAAAATGGATAAATTAATATGAGTGCTGATGATGGCAAGGCTATTTGATTGGATTTTTTTTCTAAATCCAAATTGAGATGAAGAGAAAAACTGTTTACTCTCGATATAAAATTCTAACCGGTTTTTGAATAATTTTTCTTAAAATTTACTGAAGGTGGATGAAAAGGCGATAAGCCCGTAGATGGATCAAGAATTAAGTGATTTGGTCGATTTTAGGATTGAAATAAATATTTGAGAACTCCCGTCATTTGGCATTTATGTAGTTTTTTAATAAGTGTTTAAGAACACAAACATCAATATTTTTTATTATGCTGTAAGATAAACCATCTCTACCTGGAGATGACTGTTGATAAACAATTGTTTAGCTCAATTAGGGAGAATGGAGAATCTAGCCAAAGATTATCCATAGGAGTGTTGTAAATGAGAGTTATTTCATTTAAGTTAGGTGCAAAAGGAGGGGGGGGGGCATTTTTGTCGATGAATCTACTATCCATATAAAATCTGAAATACATTTCAAATACAACACCAACACATTCTACACTTCAACACCCTAATAGCCGTTCACACATGGCTCACATTCTTTAATTGACTTAATTCATATAAAATAAAATATTTATCATTGTTTAATTAATTATTAGCTATAATCACATAAAATATTAATTAAATAGGAATTGTGTAATTTACTAACAATTATGTATATTGTTTGATCTTTAAGCTTCACCAGCCATAACACAGGGACATCCGTACATCCTTACATCAATAGCATGGAGGTTGAAATAACATTCCAAATGTATAGTCCAATGTTAATTTTCTATGAAATAATAAAAAAAAGAATGAGACGCTCAGAAAATTATTGCTTTTTGGATTATTTTTTGAAGAAGCAAAACAAAGCAATCTATTACAGCCAAATGTTATTGTTGCATTCCCTGACGATAGTTACATATATAAAACTACAAATAAACAACGGGTCAAATGCTTATTGAAGAACATATTTTAGGGACTTTTTAGTTATTTTTAATAGGTTGGGTTATAAAAGGTCGAATGTCCTCCCGATATTCTGAAGTCAAAAATAGGTCTATTTATTTTAAAAGGTATTAAGATACTGCCTTTATTCGACCTTTAACCCTGCGACATTGAATAAAATGTATAATTGAACATTTTTATCATAGTTAAAACCTCCGCATTGGATCTATTTATATAAATATAATTATCATTGTATAAGTTAACGTATTAATAAAATAATAGTGCTTTATATAGATAAACCCCACCAACGAGACCATGAAGAAAATAATTTTCATCAAAATGTGTCATCTTGGGGATGCTGTGCGGAGGGTCTTTGTAAGGATAAGAAGAAAAAACGTTATGGGAAAGAAAATGGTATGAGGGATGGGTAGGGGTCTAGGGGTCGGTGTGACCAGGAGTGCGGTGCAAGTTGACGGGTCGAGAGAGACCATCCGGAGAGGTGTAAGGGTATCTCTTAACCAACCCGCCACGCAGCTGGTGGACAGGCGCATCCATCGCCAAGACCCGAACCGCTTACCCGATAAACCCGGGCAGCCCTGCTAAGTCACCAAATGTAGCAAACCACTTGGAGTGACCTGTGGCAGAGATGTTGGGTATCCAATAAATGGCTCTTGCGGCGGCGGTACCCAGAACCGCCTCCCGAAATTAAATAAACTTTATGAAACATTGATAAAAATATTTTAAACATCAGTATTAATTACCACGGCTAAAATATATTATTCGCAGTTAGAAATAATCTTATTTTATTTCGTTAGTTTATTTAAAATAGGAACTCCATTTCAATGACCATTTTTGAATTTTTTTTTGCCTGTCCAACTTCAAAGAATATTATTTAGAGTTATTTTATTAAATGATTTAAAGAAATTGAATCTATCATATTCCACAATTTTTTGCACGCTCTTCTATTTCTACGATCAAAATGTACTAAAATAAACGCTGGGCCGAAATCCCAATTTCAGTGAATTTGATAATGAAAATTAGTTGCGGATGAAAAGATTTCCGAAAACCTACAAGTAGTTGATAGAGGTATAAATCAATCGAGCTGACCCTATTTTTACAAATGTACGGATTTATTTAGGAGACAAATAGAAAAAAAACAACTTTGCAATAATACGATACAATTTGAAAAAAAACATTCCTTTTGGTCTACTACAATTTTTTTGAGAAAATATTGATGACCAGTAGCGGTTTGTGACTTATCTAATCAAATGTTCAATCGGAGATTAAAAAACAGAGAAAAAAACTTAGTATTAAATTCTATATTGAACTTTTCATATTACGTTCGCCTAAAGAAATAAAATCCTAATCTCCTAAGATCTAAAGAAATTTCATATCACTGCACTGCACCTAGAAACAAGATTTTTTTTCGGTTCATTTAAACGTCTGTGGATAAATAATATATTGGGGAAAATAGTTTTAATGATGGAAAATACAATTTACGCAAGAAACTGCTCTTATAAATTGGTTCTTGTAAAATGCTATTCTATACAAATTTGGTCTTAAAAAAATCTTACACGTACGTACTGCGCAATAATGCAGCTAGTAGATTATCAAGGTTTGCAGGTTTACAGCTCTGGTACCACTATTATGTTTTGTATGAACCTAATAAATATGACAGAGGTCCTATAGGTGCTAATATTCATAACGCACATATGGGACATGGAATCTATTTTCGACTTGCCCTTGGGCAGTAGGAATATATATATATATATATATTTTTTTTTTTTTTATTGAAAATTTTTTTGATACATATATATACAGGTACATACATAATAACAAAAAATAAAAGAGAGTAACAAAAAAATCCCACAAAGGCGAGGCCTGTGCGTGGGCATTATTATTTGTATGTGGATATTTAAAACAGTGGTTTAAATAAAAATAAAATATTATTAATAATATATTAATTGAATAATATATTATTCGGACGGTTGGGTTTTTTGGCACGTAAGTTGAATGGGGCGTTGTTTATGACGTGGCAAAATGGTAACACATATATATCGTACTTTTTTGCTTTTTTAAATGGAGTTCACTGCACAAACAAATTTTAAAGAAAATGCCACTGATGACGACCAATAACATAATACAAAAATATTTGCATATCCCAATTACTAAGGTGCAGTTTAGAGACACTGAAATATTTACAATTTCCGCTAGTATTATATCTGAAGTGCCATCTTCTTTGTAGGTATTTTAGGATTTTACTTACTTATGTGTTTTGGGTTAAAACAGATCCTAAAGGACTCTCAATATCAGAAGGTTGTTTTTAATAAAAGAATATTGAAATTCACTGAGTTTATTTGAACACATTGTTATACGCGACAATAAAATTTACATGGACGATTCTAGAATGTAGACGGTAATCTAAAAGGCACAACCAGTCGGGTCCAGCGGGAAATCAAGAATAATTCGGTCGGCTCACTGGCGGACCGTTGTGTTGAACACAGAATGTTGCCATAATAAGGAACTTAAATTAATAATTATTTTGTGCTGTTCGCTGGCAGGTCGCTGGTAGGTACCGTCTACATACTTCGCCCCCAGTTGTTAAACGATATATAAAGTAAGAAACATATAGTAGTATACATGATTTAAAAAGAAAAAAATTATAAAGTTGAGAACTTGTCAGTGATTATAACACACAATTGTACATTTTTAAATTTAATACAACAGGAATTATTTTTTAAAATTATTTTCAACTGTATATCGAAATGTGTTATTTATTATCTCTACATATTAATGGAGATAGTAATATTAAACAAAAATGAAACTGGGTAGTGTCCTCATCCAGTCTGGCATATTCCATTTTTATTTCCATTGTAAACTATTGTTATTACATTATATGAAATGCCAAGTAATGTTTACACTTTTCTATAAACATTTGGATAGAATTATCACATAAATTATCACATGTTATATTATATTACTACATTAAAAAATTTTATCATCTGTGAATTTGATATTAAAAAATATAGCCTAAAAGTGCTTAAAATTATAGCTTAAAATTATACAAGGCTTCAACGCGTAAAGCGTAATTATTTTAAATGCAAGTTGCAATTTCTTCGCTATTTGCGGAATGGTGAAAGTATATAAAAAAAACTTAAAAACTATTAACGCTTGCGGAATATTTTTAAAATTATAAAAAACATGTTTGTACAGTTATATATTTTGGTAATATGTGATACATTGTTTTACATGAACAATATAAGACATATTATTAAGCTATTATATATTTAGGACATTAGCGTGGTGTGACATTTCTAAGTATAGGTATATAAGATTTGCTTATACATATCTAAGTACATAGGTTAGTTAGATCATTTATTTATTTTTTAGGAAAAGAAATGCCTTTTTATGCTTTAAACTGTCCTAATCTGTCTGGGAAATGAACTCTTCGACCAGATTTTGTGGTTCTGATTATTTCTGGTAATACTGGAACAGATGTAGGAACAGATACATTTTCTTCTGCAGGAACAAAAGCAGGTTTTAGGCGGTCTATTGTGACACGCTTAGGTTTTCCTTTTACAGTAATTAGGAATGTTTTTTCATTCCGTTCTTCCACCTTGTACGGGCCTTCGTACGGATTCTGCAGTGGTCTTCTTCCACCGTCAGTTCTGAGGAACACATGTGTCGCGCTAGGTAGGTCTTTGTGGACAAAAAACTTTCCTGTACCATGAACACTGGCAGGAGTTGGTTTAATGGCTTCGAACGTATTTTGTAGCCGTCCGATATATGTGTCTGGTTCCTCGCGTGGTGTTGCTGTGAAGAAATCACAGGGTAATTTAAGGGTTCTACCATAGGTTAATTCAGCTGGTGAACACTTCAGATCTTCTCGTACCGTTGCTCTCAAACCAAGTAGAACTAATGGGAGGCTTTCGACCCAATTTCGATCGCCACAAGCCATGAGAGAGGCTTTTAAGGTGCGGTGCCATCTCTCGATCATACCGTTAGCTTGTGGGTGGTACGCGGTGGTCCTAGAATGTTTTATTCCAAATTTTTCGGTTAGTTTTTTGAAGAGGCAGGACTCAAATTGTCTGCCCTGATCCGAACTGATGGTATCTGGGGTTCCGTGACGGGCAATCCAATGTGTTGTCAGTGCAGTAGCGACGGTTTCTGCAGTCATATCTTTCAAAGGGATTGCTTCGGGCCATCGTGTGTACCTGTCAATCATAGTGAGTATATATTGGTACTCGTTACACGCTGGGAGAGGTCCAACCAGGTCGATATGAACATTACGGAATCGATCCTCTGGTAGTAAATACGTTGCTAATGGTGCAACCGTATGTCGAGAGACCTTAGCTTTTTGGCAAGCTATGCACTGTTTGACAAAGTTTTTTATGTCTGTCGCCATGTTAGGCCAAACAAATCTTTGTTTTATGGTCTTTGTCGTTCCCAGGATGCCAGGATGGCAAACATTGTGTACACTTTCGATTACCTGCATTCGCATGCAAGCGGGTACGAATGGTCTGATATGGCCCGTTGATACGTCACACCATATTGAAGCTTCCGAGCCTGGAATCACCATTTGACATAAGGCGAGGGCGGTGTCATCTTTTGCCTTCATAAGTCCGTCGTCTTGACACTGCGCTTTCTCCATCTGCCTGTAGTCAATAGAAGTAGGGCTGTTAATCTCTTCGATTCGAGATAGTGCGTCCGCTACTATATTTTGTTCTCCAGAGATATGCCTGATGTCCGTTGAAAATTGGGCAATGTAATCCAACTGTCTCTCTTGACGTGGAGAGCTAGAGGCTCGCTTCTTGCAAAAAGCAAAGGTGATTGGCTTGTGATCTGTATAGATGGTGAAATTTCGACCTTCAATATGACTTCTAAAATATTTTACCGCTTCGAAAACACCAGTAAGTTCTCGATCGAAGGTACTGTATTTTCGCTGTGCTGGTGAAAATTTCTTGGAAAAGAATGCTAAAGGTTCCCAAGAATCGCCATTTGACTGTTGTAATGACGCACCCATAGCTATTTCGCTAGCATCAACCATTATAGCTATTTTAGCGTTGGTATTTGGGTGTGCGAGTAATGCTGCGTCAGCTAAGAGTTGTTTGCATTCGTTGAATGCGTCCGTCAGTTCTTGATTCCAAGTTATTTTCCTCTTGTCATTTTTCTTATAACCGGCAATGCAATCAAATAATTTAGTTTGAGTGTTGATAGCCTTAGGGAGGAATCTTCTATAATAGTTCAACATGCCTAAAAAACGTCGCAAGTCTTTTGCTGTTTTAGGTAATGGAAAATTTATGACGGCATTCACCTTTTCTTTGATAGGCGACATTCCTTTTTGTGTTATTGTGTGACCCAGGAAGTTGACTGTAGGTACGCCAAATTGGCATTTATTAATGTTGATTACTAGATCATATTCAGCAAGGCGTTTGAGTAATATTTCCAAGTGTTTTCTATGTTCTTCTTCATTTTTAGAAGCAATCAGGATGTCATCAAGGTATACGAAACAAAAGTCCAAATCTCTTGTCACAGCATACATAAAACGTTGAAAGCTTTGCGCTGCGTTTGATAAACCAAATTGCATGGATGTGAATTCGAATAATCCAAATGGTGTGATGATGGCAGTCTTCGGAATGTCTTCAGGTTCCACTGGTATTTGATGATAAGCCCTGGTCAAGTCAATTGTGCTGAATATGGTTGCATCTGCAAGTTTGTGTGCAAAATCATGAAGTTGAGGTATTGGAAATTTATCCGGGATCGTTTTAGCATTAAGACGACGATAATCGCCGCAAGGACGCCACTCGCCGTTGGGTTTTTTTACCATATGTAACGGGCTGGCCCAATTGCTTTTAGAAGGCCTGCAGATCCCTTGTTCCATCAGATATTTGAATTCTTTCTTCGCCGCTTCCAGTAGGGCTGGTGCTAGCCTGCGGGCTCGTTCGGTAACGGGTGGTCCTCGAGTTTCGATGCAGTGGGTCACTGAGTGTTTTTTGGCATCTGATGTCTTCATGATAGGTCTTGTTAAGTTTGGGAATTTGTTTAGAATATCACGGTATTTTTGCGATGAAGAAATTGTGGAAATACCGGATGTAGGTCCCTTATGAGTTATTCCTTTTATGACTAATCCTGTTGACTGGTCTGCGATTGTTGACTTTTTTAAATTCACCGTTAGGTTGAAATGATGAAGAAAGTCTGCACCTAGGATTGGTCTTGATACATCAGTTACAATAAATCGCCATTTTAGTGCTCGGCGTAGGCCAAAATCGAGTTCTACAGTTCTTGTGCCGTATGTCTTGATGGGATTTCCGTTGGCACCATATAGTGTAGCTGGACAGTTGTCAGAAGTGATGTTATTTTTGTTGTATGACGGGTTTCTAGGAATGACAGAAACGTCCGCCCCAGTGTCCACTAGGAATTTTTGTCTAGTTTGTAGATCATAAACAAAGAGACGACATGTGTTACTCGGAATCTCGCACGTCCCTACTGAGAGGTTCCGTTGTCGTTTCCCGAATTTTTGTTTTTGAAATTACATGGTTGGTAACATCTGAAGGATTTTTCGCCATAACGTCTGTGGAAATGACATAATCCATCAGGATTCCTCTTGGGTGATCTACCGCGAGACCTGGACCTCGGCCTTCCAGCGGGATTCTGTTGTGATGAATTGTTGTAAGAGTAATTTCGACGTGGGCTCTGGTTTTGTCGTCCACGGAAGTTTGTAAAGTTGTTATTTTGAGACATTTTTAAACGTGACACTTCATGTGTAAGGTCGGAAATTTGCTGTTGAAGTTGTAATAATATAGAATTTTCCGTATTTTCCTTTCTTGAGGTACCCGGTTTATTTTGATGGTCTACAGCACTGCATTCGGATGACTGGTAGACGTCTATTATTTTATCAGCCGCCAACGCGAGCTGATTCGTGTCATTGTCGGTTAAAGCTGACAGGATTGCTTGGACGTGTTGCGGTAAACGCTGCAACCAGAGTGTTCTCACTATAGCACTGTCCGCTAAAGCTGGTCCGGCAAGTTCCATCATGTGTCGGAGGAGTCCGGTTGGTTTCCGATCTTCCAGCTGGATTCCAGTAAGTAGTCGGGTGAGTCGCTTCTCAGACGAATCTTGCAGTCTGTCAATAAGTGCCGCTTTGAGGCTTAAATATTTGTCAGTTGCGGGTGGTTTTGTGACAATATCGCTAACGCATTGTAGAGTTTGAGAATCTAGCGCTGCAATAATTATGTTATATTTAGTAAAGTCGTCCTTAACACGTGAATTAGCAAATTGCGCTTCCGCCTGTACTAGCCAAAGCGATATACTTTCTCTCCAGCGTGGTGGTAACCTGACTGTTACATAATTGATATTTGAATCGGGATTAGTTGCGCTTGATGATTCCATGTTTTCGGTTTTCTTTGTATCCAGTTTATTCGTAGTTGATTCAAATGTTTTCTTCAAGTTGGGAATTTCTTCATCCGATATCATTCTGACATTTTCGTAGTATTTAAATGGACAAGTTTAATGCATGTAAGGCTTAAGATTTAAATACGTATTTAAGCAAAATGTAATTAGTTAACATAAGATTATCTTTAACCATTCACTATCAAGTAAAAAAATCAGAAAAACTTTAATACATATGTTTAGAACCATCTATGTATTTATGTTGAAAATATTTGTAAATACTGCGTGGATAATCAAAGACGCAAACCAAAAATTTGAATGGAAGTAGTCTACACTAAATAGTTTTCAAAGATTTCGAATAATAATGTTAAATCAATATGAAATTCAAGAATCATACATGTTTTTGTTAAGATGTTTTTCAGATTCATGCACATTATTTTAAAATTGATAACTGATTTGTGAAAATTGCAAGAATTGTAAAATCATTAGAAATGTTTGCAAAATATGAATTTATTTTTAAAAAACATTCAACGTTATTCATAAAATATTTTTTGGAACTGCATAAAATTATTAAATTTTTTTATATTAGTATGTAGTTTCATGTTAATCAACTGTAGGTATGACTCTAATATTGCAGTTATAATATTTCAAAAGTTCTAGAAGATTTCTTTATTCAAACATGTGCTGATTTGCAACATATTATTTAAAATTCATTATTATTTACGTCTAATCAATGCAACATATTATTTGAAATGCATTATTATTTACTTCAAATCAATGCAACATATTATTTGAAATGCATTATTATTTACGTCAAATCAATGCAACATATTAACTTTAATATGTATATTTAATAGTATGTAAAAACTGTTTAAACATTTACGTGACGTGAATATGATTTCTTCTTTCTTTCTGGAACTTGTAATCCCAGGATGACTCAGGATGACTCAGGAAAACTGGAATTCGCCCAGCAGATCGCCTTTCTGCATATGGACCGATGTAATGTGGCGAAATCTCGCCCCGCTGATGAAATGTATCGTGACGTCGTATTTGCAACTGCTTGAAGTGGTTGTCATGACGCAATCCGTCTTCCGATGGATGTAGCTGGTCGATCTTTCCTGGAATTAAGTTTAAAACGCACTTAATGCTCGAAGAAACAAGTATATTATATGATTAGTTGGGACATTTTATTAAAAAGTTAAAAGACTTTAATCATTTTTAGGTATTTCGTTAAATTGACAACTCGTACTGCATATTAATGCTTGTAAACACCATGGTTGGGCTGCTAAATAGCAGATCGCGCGATGCGCTTTATCTTAAACGATACTGAGAACATTTATTTTCGTTAATTATTAGAAAATAATAGTTAAAGTTACTTACGGAGGGGTATTCTGTCTCAGGATCCTTGATTCCACGCTGTCTCGACTGGATGGCAGATAATAATAATGATAAATACGCGTAATTTAGAATGACAATAATGTCAATACGTGTGAAACTTCGGGTCACCAATTTATGATGACGGATGACAATAATGATACGCATGAAACGTCAGGGGTCACCAATTTAGGATTTTACTTACTTATGTGTTTTGGGTTAAAACAGATCCTAAAGGACTCTCAATATCAGAAGGTTGTTTTTAATAAAAGAATATTGAAATTCACTGAGTTTATTTGAACACATTGTTATACGCGACAATAAAATTTACATGGACGATTCTAGAATGTAGACGGTAATCTAAAAGGCACAACCAGTCGGGTCCAGCGGGAAATCAAGAATAATTCGGTCGGCTCACTGGCGGACCGTTGTGTTGAACACAGAATGTTGCCATAATAAGGAACTTAAATTAATAATTATTTTGTGCTGTTCGCTGGCAGGTCGCTGGTAGGTACCGTCTACAGTATAATCCCAAAATTTTAGGCGATATCCTTTTACGTGCTTTGAAACTCCCGAATTGACGCGATTTAACCATTCAAAAGTTAGCTTTTCGAACAAAAACACATTACCTACTAACTTTCCTATTCCCCTGCGGCAATTTCTCGTAGCTTTTCTGAATACATATGAACTGTTAGCTGCTTATTTAAATATTGGCACCACAGTCATTTGGTTCGCTTTTACGCCGTCAGAGGTGTGCGTTGTCGGCCAACTACCCCATCTGACGTGCGTATTGGCCGGTAAAGAAGGGATTAACTGGACCTGCTGGATACCCAGTAAGAGTTTATTTCTAACATTAACAGTTAATGCCACTATGACATATTATATTAAAATATATATACTTATTTTAGTTGATAAAAAAGGTACTGGAATTCTTCCTAAAGAGTAAAATGAATCTCAATACAAAATTTTTAAACCACAGGACTTTCAGCGCTCTGATGACGTCACGCACCCTCCCGCTTCTTACCGCATAAAAATATCTAAACTTGGAGAATTAATTAAACCATAAAAATGAACTTGAAAAAATACTATTAGGTATTTATGTTTATTTTACTGTTACATGTTTTACTAATATTGTTAAGTATTCAGTTTATCAGTGTAACACACTTTAAAAACTTTGTGTATAGTATTTGATAGATCCACTGTTTTTAAAATCCATAACAACCTCAAAAATCTTAAATTTTTTAAAGCTAAATCTGAATCATGTATTTTTTTTTTTATATATTCAATAATATTGTTATTGGGTTTATAAAAACAGTTTATTTTTAAACAAGTTCTGCTGTGTTTACTGTGTTCACAGTTTGATAATGCCTTCAGAGGGCGAAACAGCTGTCACGCGTAATAATAATTACACAGCAGAACTTGTTTAAAAATAAACTGTTTTTATAAACCCAATAACAATGTTATTGAATTTATAAAAAATAAAAATTAAAATGGAGTTCTACAAATTAAACTTAATAACAATAAATTAACTGAATCATGTAAATTAATATCAATAATGATATTTATTTATTTCACATATACGGCACAATATGTGCCATTCATATACTAATTTACAGAGAATAGTACAGCAACATAAGGTTAAATTATGAAATGATATGAATATTATGAAAACATTCAATCTGTAAGCTTCACCTGTCATAACACAGAGACATCACTAGTATGGAGGGGTGAAAAAATACTTTGAAATGTATCTTCTGTACATTTTTTGTGCATGAAATAAATTTTAAGAACATTAAAATCCTAAAAATTAGATGTTGTGAATCTGCTGTACCCGATGAAGTTCCACTAATATTATTTGAAAAATTTCTATAAGAACGGGTTGTTTCCCAGAATTCTTACAATTTATCAAATTTCAAAGTTGATTTTCAAGTTCTGTGATGGTTATATTTTAGTATTGTTATTATAACATTATCGGCAAGTTATTTCACAAAATTTAAAAAGTAACAGAACTTGAATATAACTGTTCGATTTCTGTGAAAAATCCCGTCATTAGTATATTAACTTATAAATTGATTATCAATTGTATAAATGTATAATTCATAGAACTCCATTTATTTTTTAAATCTAATTTAATTAAAATTGAATAATGTTATTATTGAGTTCTGGAAGTATTTTCTGTATGATAGATGATTCTATTTCTATTTCAATTTTTATGATGTATAAAATGATTTATTACCGGTTAAACCAATTGACTGAGTAAGTAATTATGACAATAGATTCCTCTTTCCGTGGGGTACTTTGAAATCTGTTTCCCCCACGTAACATGGTTAAAATAAATTATTATAAGCAATAATTAGTCGTCTGTAATATCAATACAAATCGAAAAAATCTCCCGAGTAAAAATAAATGCCGCCGACGCTCTGGACCACTGAGCCACGTCGGCTTATTTCCAACCCGCCAAATAATTCAATATGTACTAGTCCTTCAATCAACAATTACTGCTTATTTTTTTCCACCTGAATTAAGTTGGTTGTTTACATATGTATACATAATATATATACACGTATATATTAAATTATCCTCTGTTCATTATTTTAAATTACTCATTGTCTTCTGGTTAAGAGTTATTAAAAATTCTTCCATCACCCATCCACAAAAAGGGTGGATGGGTGACAACATTTTTAATTACAGACCAATTTGTATACTTTCAAGTATACCTGAACTTTTCTCTTTGGTACAATTGGTCAAAACCATTTAATAGATCACATTGGTCCCTTAATTAGGATGGTTTTATCACTGCCAGATCAACGATATCTAATCTAAGTATTTATCACAACTATATATCCGACCCAATGGCATCTAGAAATCAAGTTCCCTAAAATTCACAGATTTCATTAAAGTAATTTAGTAAAATAATAAGATTTATTTATTTTTCGGAATAACTTTATTGAGTAAAACCTCAAATTTTAATATTTAAATATTGAAGACAATATTAGTGATTTCTAAACGACTTTTCTGATTTTTCTGTTTCAGATTTTCGTTTAGAAATCACTAATATTGTCTTCAATATTTAAAATAATAAGAGACCACGCTCCAATCTGATAATGAAACAAATCGGTATTATTATAGAAAATCTTCTTAAATGGATAACTAGCTATCTTTTAATTACAAGGCTTACAGTTCAAATTGTATATGCCCATTGTAACACTTTATTACCCCAAGTGGTGTCCAACAAGAATCTCATCATGACCCAATTTTATTTATTATTTTTATTATTCTGGTGTATCATCAATAAATTTTAATTCAGTTTAAGAAAACGTCAAACTATCAGATTTTATAAACCCGAAAACCCGATCACCCGGACTCAAATTTTGGATACATACTAAGGACAAGTTGTTTCGGAGAATTTGAACAATTCATCAAATTTCAACGTTAATTTGCGAGTTCTGTGAAAGTCCTATTCAAGTTCTGATAATATATCATTATAGGCTAGTTGCTTGACAGAACTGAAATGATAACAGAACTAGAAAATATCTTTCACAGAACTCGCAAATGAACGTTGAAATTTGAAGAATTGTTCAAATTCTCCGAAACAACCCGTCTTAAGAGTTATGCTGCTTCGTAAGTCATAACACAGTAATTTCCAAAAATAGCGAAAAGGAGTTGAGTTTGGGAAATATCGATTTTTTATGTTTTACAAAAAAAATTCAAATCTCCTATTTCGTATTGAAAAAAGATGAGGGTGTTTTCCATGTTATCACAATTTCACCTTTGTGAGTAAAAATACAGTATTCCGGTTTCTGTAAATAAAAACACAGTTCCTACCTTCAATTTACTGCATTTACTGTATAGTTACCTTCACGAATATACTTGTTTTTATCTACCATGAAGTTCGTTCTCTTGCAACATTTTTATAATGATTTTTATTTAATTTGTAAGTGTCTTTTTGCACCACTCTAGAGTTTTTCATGAAGACACTCGAGTTATCCTGTACGGCTTTTTCTGATTGCATATTGACCGGTCGGTGGCCGAGTTGACATCGCGCTTGGGTCACACTCAGGCGTAGTGTGTTCGATTCCTCGGCTGGCCAAGTCCTACATCACAACACAAGCAACATTTTCAGCTTACTGTGGTGGTAGTAGGAGATTTTCAAATATTGTCGGGAATGATTGTCTTTCTTTAAAAAAAAAAATAAATAAAAAAAAATATATTTTACATGGGCTGTAATAATGTTTCGGGTTCTATGTTCAAATGTTCCAAGCAAAAATATTATGTCCTCAGTATTTATTTTTTAATTTTATATTATAAATTTTTTTCCCTTCTAAAATTTTCCCGGGAAAAATATTTCCCGCGAAAAAGTTCTTAGTTTGAGTGGAACCATTGTTACAAGGAGCATTAATATCTAGAACAAATAACGTTACGATACACCTAGACTTGTTATTATCTAACAAACTCATTATAAAATGTGGAAAGTAAGAAACACTATTATGTTTTCAGTAATTTCTTAATTCGAACGTTGTTTATGTACGAAAAATACTTACATTAAAATAATATGAGCGTATGAATGAATAAACGATAGCCGGCAGTGTTTTCGTATGTAGTTATCTTATCACGGGTGTGTCTGAGATAACAAGCTAGCGCTTACTTGGTTCCACTATAAGACGAACACGGAATACTGTATGCGAAGTCCTACTGCTATTAGGTCTACTGCTATTAGGTCTTCCTTATACTTATGTGTTGCTACTTTGAAAATCTTTGGAAAAGAATCGAAATAAATGTTTTTAATAAAATATGAGTAATGAAAATATTTTTTAATCATACACGAGGGCATTTCGGCACTTTTTAAATGTAGTTCTTTGTACCAAAACTTCGAAATCGAAAGCACTAAAATTAAATTGTTTTTGGCTTACCTCCAAGCGATTTCTACAGCGCGTTTATATATATATATTTTTTTATTTAATATACATAAAGTGGGTACAGGATATAATATGAGTACATAAAGAATATATTTACATTAAAAAATATATTTATGTTAATCTCACCAATGAAGAAACTATTGCTTGGCGAGAGATTTACACTTATTATAAGAAAAATAGAATCATTACGCTATAAGTAAGTATATATATGATAGGAACAATATATAAAGAGACAAAATCTAAATACAGTGGAGATGAGTATAGACTGAGTATAAATATCAATGAATATCAATGAATATCAATGATATTAAAAAGTCATTGCTAAGAACCCATATTCTATACGTTTAAATGGCTTTGTAAATTATTAATTTCCCCAAAAGAAGTAATAATAATAATGCAAGGCAGATAGAAATATTACACCTTTAAATTTATACGATGAGAATGCCAACATTTTTATAAATCCCAAACAGGAATTATTAGATTCCTGGTCAAATAAAATTTTACACGCAAAACACTTCAATTATCTCAACCAAACGTATGTTGACAAATTTTCGTCCAACAAATGGTTGAGTATTGGAGAGTTGAGCGCAGAAATAGAAGGATTTATGCTTGCCATTCAGGATAGAGTCATTAATACTAAAAATTAAAAAAAGCATATAATCAAAGATACAAATCAAATTGATGATTTGTGTAGAAAATGTTTGGCTTTTCCGGAAACTATAGAACATATTATATCGGGATGTTCTATATTAGCACCGTCCGAGTATACATTTAGGCACAATCAAGTTTTAAAAATAATTCACCAAAATTTGGAAATTAAACATAACTTGATTGACTGCCGTAATATAGTACCATATTATGAATACGAACCAAATTCATTTTTAGAAAACGAATTTTATAAAATATATTATGATAAAACTATACTAACAGACCGAGCGATTAGTCATAATAGACCCGATATAGTTTTACATGACAAAATTAAAAAAATAACTTATATCATTGATGTCGCTATACCAAATTCCTGTAATATTCAAAAATCTGTCAAAAATAAGAAAATACACAGATTTAGGAAATGAAATAAAAAAAATTTGGCATTCTCAGACTATAAAAATATTACCATTATTATTATTACTCAGACTATAAAAATATTACCACGTTATTTCGGCTACTGGCATTATAGGTACCTAGCTCTCTAATTAAAAATTTAGGCGTATTAGATCTTTCAAAAAATTTATATATAAAGATGCAAAAGTCGGTCATCTTGAATACATGTAGGGTAACGAAAGATTTTTGAATATTTATGTTGAGGGATCAGTAGGATTTATAGGCCCTGTTAGAAGTTCTACCGAGCCGAACCCTCTGATATGAAAATATCTGGAGACGGTGAATTTTTTTCCCATTTGATATCTGGTGAGTTGACGTGTTGTTGTTCTTGTATTGTTTTGTATTTATTTTACTTATATAATGCACTTACATAGTGTTGATTGACTAGCTGATCATTTGTGGAAAAGTGAGTGGAAGGGTTTACTTTTTCCTATGGGGAAGATTTAACCCGGACAACAAAATCGGAAGCATAAAAAAAAAATAATAATAATATCTTATATTTAGGAAAGTTTACACATTACAACTAAACATACATATTATGGTGTACATTGATTTGTAACTTTTATATTCAAGATTATAAAATAAACAAAAATGAAGAACTTTTAATACAAACATAATATTGTGAAGGTAAATAGAAAATAAAAGTACAATTGTGGTTTCTCAAATACCGCCTCACTAGGCAAGCCTGTGTTGAGGCAGAATTTTTCGTGAAATTTTTTAAAAGAATTTTTCATTTTTTCGCTCAATAATGTGTTGGTAATGTGGTGACTTCAATAACTGCGAATTCGGGTGAATGCACTATTCTTATTTTTTATCCAAATTTTTACATTATCTTTGAAATTTTTTTGTGAATCACATTGTTTTAAGCTGTCTGGAAGAATGTTGTATAGTCTTGTCGCAAAGTATTTAAAGTTTCGTTGACCAAACGTAGTATGTGTTATCGGAATTTGTAGTAAGATTTTATTGTTGCTTCGAGTACATCGTGTATTTGAACTTTTTACGTAGTAATTATATATATTTGAGTATAGATGAGTTAGAATAGTTTTTGCATATAGCTGCCGAACATCAAAACATTCATAATATTAAAAATTAGATTCGAGTCTGTAATTATAGGTAGTCTTAGAATTATTTTTAAAATTGTTTTCTGACCCTGTATGATTGGGTCTAGTGCAGATGAAGTGCCGCCTCCCCATGCTATGATACCATACTCAATAATAGATTGGCAGACTGCAAAATAAATCATTTTCAGGTCTTGAAAGCCGAGAAAGTTTCGTATGATTCTAAAAAAGTGCATGGTTTTTCTTATTTTGTTTGCAATTATTTGGGTATGAAGGTTCCATTTTAGATATGGTACATATTAGATTTATATATTTATTAGATATAGTACATCGAAGAGAATGCCAAAGTAGTCAAAAGTGAAAATATTTGTTTTTTGTAGTTTGACACATTCCTCTTTTGAAAAAATAAATAAAATATTTTTACTGTTTCAAAAAGAATCATTTTCAAAATGTTCCTTTAGCGAAAAATTCACTCATTGAAATAAATTATTTCGTTTAAATGCGGTTATTCACTTCAAAGTAGGTACCTAGTTACATTTTGTATGTTGGCCTCACCCAAGTGCAGTCGAGTGCATCTTGGTTCATTTCTGCAATTTGCGAACTGCAGTCTATTTTGTGTAGTTCTGTTTGTGACAGCGTTGTACGTGCGGCGAATCGGTCCAGAACACAACTTAACGGTCCATTGTTCTGGACGTTCTCATCAAAATATAATATAACGACTTGTGGACGTGTTTCGCGATCCAAATATAAGCCAAACTTTGGCCTATATTTCCAATCAAAACTGTGTTTCTCCGTGATAGCGAAATTCAAATTGTTTGGCGATATACAATTTCAAGCAAGTATAAGAGAGACAGACTGCGTTCTAAATGGTCTAGAATCAAAAGTTTTGCCAAGTCAGTGGCCCATTGGTTTTAATTCAAATTTGTATAAAGTCACTTCAAGTTTTATTTTTTATTCTATTATATGGCCTTTCTGAAGTTTTTCCCAAACTCCATTTTATTAGCTACTATTACTTCCATGAAAATTTGTATAGGTACCATTGGTCCAAAATAGCATTTTTCTATTTTTAAGAAATAGGGTTACTGCCAATAGATTGTAACAAAAAAAAATTGTTGAGTTATCGTTGATTTTAATGTTTACATAATATTATAATCCATATCTGGACTAAGTTTGGGTCCCATGTTACGTTGTTTATTATGTTTTTAGCCACTGCTTTCTTTAAAACCTTGTAACTTCGTTTTTTAATATCAAATATTTAGCCAAAATATTGTAAAAGCACTTACAAAAATACTCCAATTTCTTTAAAAAACAACATTCGAATGATTTAAAAAATTAACATTAACATTTTTTCCCAAAACCGTGACTTAAAAATGAAGATCAAATATTAAAATTGATGTTACCAACATTTGGCAGAACCCACTCGATATATTTTATGTAAAATTTGTATTTTTTCAAATAAGGAATTTAAAAACTTTTCCAAAGAAACGTCGATTGTTTGACAATTATTTTTTCGATATTTCTTTAGGCAAGTAGTTACCATAATATTGAACATTTGTGAATAAGAAATTACAAATAAACACGACAAATTTACGTTCTTAAAATAATCTTTTCTGAACCAATATAACGGCCACCATCTTGAACCAGAAACGAAACTTATATAAACAAATTAAAAATTGCAAAACGGTCGAGTTAAAACAGGAGCAGGAAATGAATTTGTATGGTTGATTTTTTTAAGGCACAGCTTTTTAAGGTTAATGAACTGCACGGTTAATGAACTGTGACATTCTTTTGCATTCGAAGAATTTGTTAAAGATAAGTGAATTGTAAAAGTCTCAAAAAGCCGTTATTGCCAGAGAGATATAGGGATAGACCATCAACTAAAGAAATCTACTCACGAATTATTACTTCACCGTAAACTTGGTATTGTTATTTGTCACTACACATTAATATTTCCCCAGGTGGCAGGCAAAGAGAATCTACCGCCAAACATATCGGGCTTGGCACAAGCTCCTTTCTTCAGTAACAAACATATATCGTCTCATATTCCGTTATTCTGACTCTTGACAAGACCGGACTCCATTATTTTGTTAACTTGATCACGCAATGTCTTTCTCGGACGTCCCCGACTTCTTTTACCTTATACATTCGCATCATAAATTCTCCTTACAATTCTTTTTTCGTTCCTCTGCTCTACATGCCCAAACCATCTAAACGTGTCTTTTTTAGCATTACTCATTAGTTCATTAGTCTTACATAAGCCTTGCATAATTTTCGGATAACCACATTTTTCACAGGTTTTGCCACATATTCGTCTCAAGGTTTTCATTTCTACAGCATTCAGTCTACTTTTATCCCTACTCTCCCAGTTCCGTTCTCACTTCCATACATCATGGTTGGTATAAAGCATTATGTGCCGTAGCATTCCATCGAGGATTGCTTGGTTCGCCCTTTTGGATATTTTTTATTAGCGCTAAATATAAATGAGGCACCTAGCGCCAAGGAAACTCAAGCGCCAACCTTATGTTTTTTTACATTTGAATGTAGATTTTTTTTCCATAAATATAAATATATCTTGCCAAAAAAATCCCATCGCCCAAATATCAATAGACATTTTTCAATCGAAATATATTTTCTGTGGTATCATTGTTTTGGTCATTATGTCTTTACGGCACATAAGCTTTTCCGCTATTATTCTATGGAGAGTGCGTCACCACAACAGCTGTCAGATTTGTCTAATTAAATATAATGTTCTTAAAATTGAAGTAAACTAAAAATGAGTTCAAGAATGGCTAAATAAATACTTAAGATATGTGTTGCGCCTCTAAATGCATATATATATAAAAGTAAACATTTTTAGTTGATTTTTTTTCATATTCGCTGTTTTTTTTTAATATTTAAGGTTACTTTTGAAGTGTGGTTGTTAATATCGTTTTAGTAAACATTTTCACCAAACTTTTAATTTTTTACATGAAGGAAAATAAAATAATAAATTTTCATTAAAGATTTTGTTATTTTGATCAGTTTGGAGTAATGATTTTATCAAACGTTGTTAATTAAGTTGGGATATTATTAAAACAAAATTGTGGCAGTTAGGTTTTTGTAGCATACCGTTTTTTGATCATGAGTTTGTTAGGTTTGTTTGACATAAATATTGTAACGGATAACTCTGTGAATTATAATTTCAATAATATGGTGGTTGAGTCTGTTTGGCATAAATTCTTTGTGCTGGTTATGTTTCTGCGGCAAACTGTTTTTTGATAATGATGCCGTTAGGTTTGTTTGGCTTAAGTATTTTGTGATATTTAGGCTTGTGTTACCGTCATAGTTTAATTTAAACGTTTAATCTCTTCTACGGGAACATTTTGAAACAAATATTATGATTTGGTAAATAGTTCAGATCCACCTAAAGACTTTATAAAAGATCTGATTTCCTTGTTTAATATTTGCCTTATTCAAAACTATTTACAATTTAACAATATTATATATCAGCAACGGGATGGCCTAGCAATCAGTGCTCCTACTAGTCCTCTGATTGCTGATTTATTCATGGAAAGCTTAGAGAATAAAATTTTTTCCACTACCTCATCACTTATTAAAAATATCCTGTGTTGGAAAAATATGTTGATGATGTTTTATTGTATATGGACAGTAGGGTGGAGTGACATTGCAAAAATCAAATCTCGGTATTGTAATAGCTGCCAAAAGATGCTTCATGTCATTCATATTCTCGTAAAAATACTTAAAAAAATCTAAACTTATGTCTTCATTCAACAACCTAGCGATTTCGTAACGTAAAAAACGTAAATTTATCCTTTTTTTCCCAAAATCTGAGTACAGTCTCAAAAATATAAAATAATATCCATTACTTTCAATTGCATTTACCTTATTGAACATTACATGTTTTATATAAAAAAAAACACTGCATAAATTGCTCTTAAACTAGTGAGTTTGTGAGCGCTGTGGAGGTGGGGGGGATAATTTCGCCCCTATTGTTTCGTCGCAGAAACTAGATGCGACTTGCATCTAGTTTCGTTTTGGCTACCGCTGACCGTAGACGTGTTAGAATCCTTGTCCGATTAAATTTTAACACATATAATTGTTGTGAAAATGAATGCAAATTACACGAGAAGCAAAATTTTATGTCCAATATTCGGGGAAACCAACTGAAATGAACTCTCAAGTGTTACCTACTGTCTCAGAAGTGATTAAACATTATTTGTTCTTACGATATGAGCGTAATCTTAACTCTACAAAAAAACCGTCAGTATTCGAAATAAAAAGTGTTATATCTGCAATTGTTGAAGGAATTTGGAAGCGCGCTTCTATTCCCATTGTTTCACACAATCGAGTGATGAAACTGATCCAAGATCATTATAACGAATACTTAAAACTTAAAAATTGGCCAAAAAAAAGTGTGCATTATTATGTTAAGTTAAATTCTTATAAAATCAAAATGAATAAACTTTTCGATATTGCTTCATGCAAATGTAACAATCTGAATATGTGTTCCTGCGAAAAGACGCGCAAGGTACCCACCAAAGAACAAGCATTCCTTGAAGACCAAAGATCCTCGAGAAAAATGATGCTGGGAGCAATAGACACCGACACAACAAAAAAATTACATCGGAAAATGAGGATGCAAGCTCGTTTATCTGAACTTGCTTCGAAGGTCAGCTCATCTACAGCATCAGCGACAAAACCACGTCAACCCTTTTTTGATGAAAACCAATCATTTTCTTCACATTCTTCGCAACCTCCAGAAAATTCCCGTATGATGTTAAAACTCCCCACTTTGGCCAGAATCTGCGATCAGTATGGTTTGTCAGACAGGTCGGCATCAGCTGTTGCAAGTGCTACATTACAAGATTTTGGCATAGTAACCGAAGACGACTCTAAAATGGTGATTGATAGGAGCAAACTCAGACGAGCTAGACAAACGTGTCGCACTTCTTTAATCAAAACATGGCAGATGTCGTCGGAGTCAACAAAAATTCGAGGTCTATATTTCGATGGAAGGAAGGATAAAACACTGTCTCAGGAAAAAATAGGGGATAGATATCATCGGAGAACGATTTCAGAAGAACATTATTCCATTTTATCTGAGCCGGGGTCTCAATATGTTGGACATGTTACACCATCATCAGGAACTGGCAAAAACATCGCAAAGAGCATGTTACACCATTTAAAAGTGAACGGTTTTAATTTGAATGATTTATCAGCGATTGGATGTGATGGGACTGCTGTCAATACAGGCAAAAGAAATTTTCTTTCGGAAAACTTCTTTCAAGCAGCTCTGAAAACACCGTTTTAAATTATTCACCAATACACTTTGAGATGCACAAACTCAACGCAGAGGAATTGAAAAATTTGAGCACGGACCAAAAATACTTGTACGAAATATGTTTTGCAGTTACAACAGGTCATTACAACATTAGATTCATGGAATTGGAATTAGGTCATCCGTTACAATGGTTTATCTGTCAGCTGCATGCAAACGAACTTCCCCTTCGCCACTTGTTTCAACACTTAGATGGTGCTACAACAGGACCTTAAGGGTTTTCAGGACCTATTGGAAAACTTCTTTCAAGCAGCTCTGAAAACACCGTTATAAATTATTCACCAATACACTTTGAGATGCACAAACTCAACGCAGAGGAATTGAAAAATTTGAGCACGGACCAAAAATACTTGTACGAAATATGTTTTGCAGTTACAACAGGTCACTGCCCACCAAATTTAGCAAACGGTCATCCAGGTAGTATTTGTCACTCACGCTGGTTGACGACAGCAAACTCAATACTTCGATTATATATAGGAACAACTAACCCTTCAGTGAACCTAAAAATTCTTGCTGAATATGTTGTTAAAGCATATGCTCCGACATGGTTTGAGATAAAGAGGCACCCGTCGTGTAAAGATGGGGCATTACATGTTTTTACTATAATAAAACTCACCCGATATTTGAGCACCGATCTACGAGATATAATTAATCCAGTAATTCAAAGAAACGCCTATTTTTGCCACCCGGAAAATCTGCTACTATCCATGATAATGGATGACAACCTTATTGTAAGAGAATTGGGTTTGAGACGAATATTAAAGGCGCGAGATAGATGTCCGAGTCCATCTGTTGTTAGAGACTTTATTATTCCAACAATAAACTTTTCAGCAAGTAAATATTACGATATTATCAACTGGCAGGAATGCGAAGTTACACCGCCACCGATACTATCCGAAATCAGTAATGATGACCTAGTCAAAATGATAAATAATTTCGGTGAAGAAAAGGACAGTATTGAATTTCCCAGATTTCCCTGCCACACTCAAGCAGTCGAGAGGTGCATCAAATTAGTTACCCAGGCATCGTTGTCTACAGTTGGGCCTGAAGCAAGAGATGGATTCATTCGGGCGACAATAAAATCTAGGCATATAATGCCCGAATTTCACACCAAATCTCATTTCAAAACACGATAAATATTATAAAACTTCGATAATGTTTAAAAAAATTCTCTTTGTTAAAGTATTTTATTAAATAAAAAAACATGTTTCTCAAAAACACGAAAAAAACAATAAAAAATCAATAATCCTCTTCAAAAAACCAAAAATAGACCCCGCCTTGAAACTATGGTAATTTTATTTTTATTTTCACATGTGTTATGCACCTTATTAGCTATAAAACCCCTAATAAAATTGTATTTTTGCTATGAATATCGCTTGTTTATAATGCTTGGCAGAGTTTTCAGCGACTTTTTTCATACAATTTTTTTCTAAATATAAATGTGCTGGTTGTTGAATAAAGGAACGTTTCGATCGAGTTGATTTTTTTAGACGAAAGAGGTGTTATATAAAGGCAAATTTTTTTTGCTATTACAGTACTGGCATCTTTAAAAAAAAAAGTCCCATACAATGTCACTCCACCCTAATGGACAGGGATAGAGCGGCAACTGAATTCCTTCCTCAAACATATAAACTCCTACCATGAAAATATTAAATTTACGTTAAAGATACGATAGATTACGATTATTAAGATAAATTACGTTAAAAAATTATACTTTAAATTTTTTTGACCTTACCAAATCTTTCGTTCTTAGAAAACCGTCCAACACGGACATTGTCATACATAATACATCATATCATCCATTTTCCCATAAACACTCCGCACACGGTCCATCGCTTGGTCACGATACCCATGTCTAATAATAATTTCGCTAAAGAAATAATATAAATTTAAAAAATTGCAGTCAATAATGGTTATGATATAATCCTAAATAAAAAAACCTTAAACAAATAGTCATTAATCAATTCTTATTCGCTAGTCCACTTAATAAAATCAATGATAATAATCTTCATTACCAATGACGGAGTATTTTATTCATTAATAATTTTTTCACTTTAAGTGTAAAAAACCTTCCATCTGAAGTAAGACCGGCTTTTATAATATAGGCGAATTTCTAATCAATTCTAAAGACAAAGATGTATTTTAAAATTAAATTGTTCATCTTTGTATATGGGTAAGACAACACGTAATGTTAATGTTAGGATAAAAGAACACCTTTGCTGCCTAAATAATAACGGCCTTTCAGAATTCGTTAATCACCTGATTGATAAGGATCATACATAAGAATGGGCATGATATCAGATTTAATAATTTAGAGTGTCTTGTACTAGTAGCAATTACTTAATAATCAATTAGATATATCCAGTAGCCCGATATAAGGTCTGTTTCTAATAAACCATCAAATTTTCCCAGTTCCCGATTCAGTTGTTGCCTTGTCTCTTCCAATAGATCATTTAACCCATTAGTATACATTATGGTCTGTTGGGTTTTTCCCCATTTCCTTTGTATTAATATAAATTTATTCTACTCACTGTTTTATTATTTCTTTATCTTTTTGTCTCCCTCTATATCTCTCTTTTTATATATAAGCACACACTTTGTATTTCTTGTTTAATATTAATTTGCACCCTGATGATGTTTGAGCTAAACGAAACCGGTCGGTCAGTATAGCGCGCTAATAGCATGGTCTGTCACAGGCATGAATGTATAATACTAACATATCAGAACTGTGTTTGTTAGATCCTCGCATGTACTTAGATTGCATGTGGTTGGTTGTAGATTGCACGTAATTTACTTAAATAGTTTCTTTCAATAATGATACTTGGTATATAGAGAACATGGTGATGATTGATAATTTACCCTTTATCTATAAAGGGTTATATACCGCTCTCACTTATATCATCATTTGAAATGTATTCACCACACAAATAACAAACTTATTTGTACATTGTATTATTATACAATGCGTTTAGATATATAATAACTTTTTTCTATTCACCAATTATATTCGTGTATCCACCATAATAGAAGATGATCACGGCAGATATAAGGGCCGTGTCCGTATACCCGAAGTAAGCTCAATTGTACCTTACTTCTGTTGAAATTTATTAAAAAAATTTAAATTACAATTTTTATCCTGAGGAGATAAAAATTTCTACTCTGGGACCTAGAACCTAGGACCAAGGATCTTTCTGGGGCTTAGGAGTTGATATTTTTATGTAAATTGATGTTATCAGTTTTATTCTACATCGGTATGGATCACACTTCTAGTTCCGTTCAGTGATGTTGAATCCGTCTACCGACTTTCAGGACTTCCTATCTTGCCCTCTACCACTGGAAACTTAGATATTACAACATTATATTATGTGGTGCTAGTAAGTTATTATAGAGTTCGCGGGGTTTCAGATAGAGTTCCGTATAGATTACTTTCTCCATTCACCCACCTTCTCTTGGTCCTTAGTGAAGTAAATAAATGTTAACCCAAAAAACCACATAGTTCTTCCCTCTATGGTATCCATTATGTTGATATGCTTGTAGTATCTATAAAGATATCGCGTTCAAATACCTTAAGTCAATCGATATCAAGAATGGGATAATCAACATTGAGGGATTACTTTCTCCATTCACTCAGCTTCTCTTAGTTTTTAGTGAAGTATGTAAATGTAAATCTAAAAACCACATAGTTCGTCATTGTAGTATAATACCCAGCGTATTTGCTATTTTCAAACTATCGCCATCTAAAGGAACTTTTCCCAACAAATGGAAAACAGTCTTTATCAGCCGAAAAATAGTAGTAAAAATTATGTATCGAACTATCAACTATTTTAAAATTAGGGACTCTATTTAAACTATTGGAAATATATATAAATATATATATTTTTTAATTTTATCTTCACTAAAATAATCAACACGGTTTTAAGATAATTAAAAACAACAATTTCCACCCTGGATTGTTATTGAGGTGCTATTTTCATGACCAACCCTGGTTGGTCATGAAAAAGGCTCCCAAAACTGATTTATTTTTTATTTTATTCACAAATTTAGCTTGCGTGATTATATCGAGGCACAGTTGAACAAGCCATATTTCCATTTTTTTATAAATTTTCACCCTTTTCATTTAAAAAAAATCTAACATCAACTTTACTTTTATGTGTTTTATTTGTTTTCACTTGATAGCCCAATCCTTAAATTTTGTAAAAATATCTAACATCAACTTTACTTTTATGTGTTTTATTGGTTTTCACTTGATAGTTAAATCCTTAAATTTTATAAAAATATCTAACATCAACTTTACTTTTATGTGTTTTATTTGTTTTCACTTGATAGTTCAATCTTTAAATTTTATGAAAATATCTAACACGAACTTTACTTTTATTTGTTTTATTTGTTTTCACTTGATAGTTCAATCCTTAAATTTTATAAAAATATCTAACATCAACTTTACTTTCAAGGGTTTTATTTGTATTTCACTTGATAGTATATTCTTTAATATTTAACTCTTTTGCGCGTACGCGAATCTTATGTTTATAGCCAGGATAATGGGTATTTCATTAGATTTTACCCTTTTTTGAGTAAATGACATATATTTTCGAGAGATTTTAAAGAGTGAGGATTTTTCAAGGGGGTTGAACTCAACCTGCTCCCACACACCTAGTAAATCATGATTATTTCAGTGAAAGTGGGTGGTGACGTCAAAGATAAAGGCCACGTAGGCATTCTTATTTAGCCTCAAGCATTGCCGAAATAAGAAGCGAGCACAAATGTGTGCTTTATTTCAAGTTTGAAGCTCGACATCTTGAACCGAATATCACACTTTTGTCACGTTCGCGAAATATATTATTAATTATTTTATTTTAGGTTAATCAAAAGTTACAGATTGATTGGTTTATACAAGTGCAATTTAATTAACTGAAAAATCAATTATAGATTTCCTCATTATACCTTATGTATTAAGAGTAATTATTAGAGTATATTTATAAAATAAACAGATATTACATATGAAATATGTAATTATAACAAGAGATACTCCATACTATATGTATTTAATTATTGAACGTCCGAAGCACTTTTACAGTCATAATAAGTATCGAATAATTCAAAAAATATTCGTAATAATGCAGAAATGTAATAAGTAAGTGTCTACTTATAATTTATATCATTAGGTCCAATAAATACTTACCATGTTACTTTATCCCAGAATTCGCTTAAAGTAGTACAACAAGCTTACAATTTTATTAATTTATCTTTTTACTCCCTATTAAAAGATTTTAATATACATATTTTATTATTGGTTTAATTTTACAAACACAAGCTAGAAAGAAGAAAGAAATGTTTTTGATTTACCAGACATCAACCGACTTCATTTTGCATTTCCATAATTACACCATTTTAGTAAATAAATCAGCTCTATTTGAAGACAAAAAAATATTAAAGCCAGCTTATAATGCAAGATTGTTGACCTAAATACGTAGATATAGAAAATCGGAGTATATGTTTCCCAAATTTTGGATTCGTCACATAGGCGCGTAATGGAAACATGGGACGAAATTAAATGCAGCAACTCAGGGGTATTCAATATCGAAATAATAATTTTAAACAAACATTATAACGTAAATAATTCTTCTTTACGATAATTTTAGTAAATTTAATGACTAAAGAATGTAGCCGTAATAAATGTATTATTTGGGTATAGATGTTCAAAAATTTACACATCTTAAAAATTTATTTTGATACTTTCAATGGTCTGTGAATGAACTTAATAATATGGTGACCAAACTGTGGAAATATACTCTATATGACTCCTTACTAGTGACTTATACAATTTTTTGATAGTGTTGATATTAGTAAGTCACTAGATACTCAAAGGCCAATATTTGCAAAGCTTTGTTGAATATGATTTATATAAGCTTTATAAAATTTGGTTTCATATCAAACCATATCCCCAAGTCATTGATTTCCGCAACAAAAATTGATGAAAAATCACTAATATTGGAAGATTATTGGAAGTTAAATTATTTTAAACTTCAAAATTTAAAATTTATTAAGTTGTAAGTTTTTATCTTGAGACCATATAAAAACTCTGGACAAGTTATTTGACAATATATGCCAATCATTCAAGCAAGAGATCTAACAACACCCTTGTCCAGGCTGTTGCCCAGTGGAAAAGAGCGCCTCTACACCAGAGATGAAGAATTTCACTCAAGCCACCATAAGGTCCTAATGTGTTCATCAATTTATTCATTTTTTTTATTTTTATACTGATTTTTAATGTATCAACTTAAATGTAAACTTTTATGGCATACAGCGCATTGCATAAACCGCTCTGTCCAGCTGAAATAAACATTATTATTACTAATATTTCTTATTGCCTTGAAAATTTTTATCTCAATTGCAAACAGCATGAGCACCATCGAAAATTTATAAAACATCCTTAACCCCTCCATCGTTTGATAGTCATATATGACCGGGAGTCCATATTTTACAAAAGTATTTTTATCTTTTTTTCTATCATGCGGAAAAATTAATTTTTTTCATGTTAGAAAGAAAAAAATAATTCTTTTCAGCTTGACTCAAATATTTTTACTGGAATCCATTAATTTAATCCTAAAATACCCAAAATTAATGAATTTATATTTCTCGCCGCTATCGTAACAATCAAACCGATTGTTTTTACCTTTGAAATTTTTTTTTTAGATTTTATTATATGAACGAAACAAAAATGAAGATACAATTTTTTACATATTCCCCAAAAAGACTAATGTGTTTTGGAAATATCGAGTTCTCTCAATTTTTCTTTGATTGGAGTGAAAAGTTAAGTACAAATGTTAGTATTTTTGACAAAATTTTTCACGTTTGAAATTAAAATGTTATTATTTAGAAATAATAATTTTTATTTTAAATGCATACTCCGGTAATATAATTTTATCTCATTTATAAAACAGTATTTGTTTTTAAAGAAAATTAAAAAAATAGTATTATATAGCGCATTAAATTACACAAAAAACATTGCAAACTGAACAAATTTGATGAAAGTAGTGAAGGGTAAACAAATAACAAAAACAAGATTGGTCCTAAATGTGACCCTTGCGGAACGCCATTCGTAGCAATGAATTCATATAATGATATGTCATCAATTTCAAGAGCCAGTACTCTGTTGATTAAATAACTTTTAACATTAATAGTAATGCATTTATACAAATTTTATGCACTTTATACAATCTTAAATAACGATCAACTTTTTTGAACGCCTTACTGAAATCAGTATAAATATAATAAACATGAATTTGACTGGATATTGACTCCGATAAATGATTTTGAAATATGAAGAATTTATTAAGAGTCGATTTTCCGGCAATAAACCTATGTTGTTTGGGAGCAACGACTTGATTTAATAAGAAAATATTTTTTTAAAAAGAAGTTTTTCAAACATTTTAGTAATTGTAGGAAGAGTATTAAAAAACCCTTTAAAAATTTTAGGAAGAAAATTAAAAAACCAAATTATACAATACCTGGAAGATAATATAAATTATTATAAAGAAATAATTTGGATTGAGAGAAAAAAGAAAATCAAAAGAAGCATTAGAATATGTAATAGATTATATGCATAGCGACCTAGATTAAGTACAGAAATGCAAAGCGATATACCTTGATTTAGATAAACCCTTTGATTCGATCTGCCATAAAATCCTATTTAAAAAATTAGGAAACATTGGTATCAAAGGCAAGGAACTCCAACTAATGAAACTTCATATGAGTAACATCGTCGGTACAGAACTTCTGTCCATTATTAGTTTTAACATACCTTGAAACGAAAGGAATTAAACCACTGTTGTAATACTTACAAGTAATGAGTTCATTCTCAAATAATATCTCTAAGCCAGCCGCGTGTGGGCTGCCATTGACAAGGCAAGAGAAACCAACATCGGGGTTTGCTAAGTTTGTTAGAATAAAAAAAGAAAAAAGGTTTCCATTATTACATTTATTCCTACAACGTATAGAACAAGAGAACTCTATTAAACATTATTAATTATATCTCAGGGGTGCGCGGCCAGTACGAAGAACTGAGCGCACAGGCGGAATTTAATTTACATTGAAGTGTGACAGTAGTGTGATTACATAAAAATTATCTGACCTGAATTATCGTGTGAAGGGCGCCAAACTACGCATTAAGCATTGTTAAATTTATAAAACAGAGCAAACGATGACCGAGGTAGAAATTCTACTAGCTGACGGCGTCATCGCTGCACGTAAGATTTGTCGACTGGAGTGCTCACTCGTATCCCTCTGAGGATTCGACGTTCCCAGCTGAGTGCCCGTTAAGTACTGAAGTTCGTGGCGAAGGTGTTTCCGCAATTCAGTCTCGAGCTCCGTCTGGAAGTTGCCATGCCGCATGCGACACATCAACAAGTGCAAGGTTTTGACAGGTGTTAAGATCTCTGTAGCGGGGCAAGATTGAACTGCTACAACCTTTGAGACGTACACGACATACAATGTTATTGTACAGGACGTGTTTGCCTGCACAAGAAAAGACTGTAAATAATAAGCACCGGCACACATCAGTCCTCAACCTGGGTAATGATTTAAGTAAAACACCGTGAGGTGTTCTATCCAAACTATCATAGAAGAAAGATGATTTGAATCAAAAATCACATTTTAACTGCAAGTATTGTACTGGTATACAGAACGTACAAAGGAGTGCAGCTTATAGGTAATTCCTATTTTTTACAGCCAACCCAATTCACTAGAAATAGTTATATGTATTTCAATACAACTGGGATTTAAAACACTGATAGAAAACTGATACAATCTGCATCCTTTCAGCAATAATTTCAGATTGGAGTACATTGTGCATCATCGCGCCATACGATACAGCGAATGGCGTAGGCGACTGCTGGAACAGTAGCCAGTTCAATTGGAAGCCAGCAAGAATCGGCCAGCTCCTAGGTTTTCAGCATCAACGGCTAATTCAGATGGTAGCCAGGAAGAATTGGCCGGCTCCTAGGTTTTCAGCATCTATGGTTAAATCAGTCGGTAGCCAGGAAGAATTGGCCGGCCTCTAGGTTTTCAGCATCAATGGCTAATTCAGTTGGTAGCCGGGGAGAATTGGCTGGCTTCTAGGTTTTCAGCGTCTATGGCTAAATCAGTCGGTAGCCAGGAAGATTTGGCTGGCCTCTTGATTTTCAGCATCAATAACTAATTCAGTTGGTAGCTAGGAAGAATTGGCCGGCTTGTAGGTTTTCAGCACTAATGGCTAATTCAGTTGGTAGCCAGGAAGAATTGGCCGGTTTCTAGGTTCCAGCATCAATGCAGCAGGGATTGGCCAGCTTCTAGGTGATCACCGGCAGTGGGGAGTTCAGTCGGTAGCCGGCAGGTATTCGCCAGCTTTTAGGTTGTCAGCATCTGTGGCTGGTTCAGTCGGTAGCCAGGAAGAATTGGACAGTCTCTAGGTTTTCAGCATCAATGCAGCAGGGATTGGCCAGCCTCTAGGTGATCACCGGCAGTGGTCAGTTCAGTCGGTAGCCAGCAGGTATTCGTCAGCCTTTAGGTTGTCAGCATCTGTGGCTGGTTCAGTCGGTAGCTAGGAGGAATTCATCAGCCTCTAGGTTTATTTTTTTATTTATTTTTTATTTTTGTTATTTTTTTTTTATTGTACGACAGACAGGTAAGTCCAATTATGGTACAATTTTATTAAAACTAATAATACATGTACATATTTTTTTTAAAACATGGTATAGTGATATTAAACACATCTATACCCGCTGGTAGGGCATTTAGCAAGGTCATACCTCTTGTCATGCTATGTTCGGCAATGACATCTGTCCGACCCTGCGGTATACAGAATAGGTCGTGGCTACGATTTCGACAGTATTTATCAGGAACGAATAAGCCACAGCATGACAGGAGATATGGGCAATCGATAAGGTTGTTTAGTAACTTTAATTCAAATACCATATGTCCGGCATTACGCCTAGTCTGGCTTTGGTAATTTCTCTTCTTTAGCAGTTCCACGTGATGCATGAATTTCGGATATATTCCGTATGATCGCATGTAAACATACCTTAGGATTTTTTTTTGAATTTGTTCAATCATATTTATGTATTTAAGTTGATGAGGTATCCAGACAGTACTGGCGTACTCCAGCTTGCTTCTGACCACTCAGTTGAACATGGCGGTCATTGCTTCTATGTTATTGAATTGTTTGCAAGTTCTAATTACAAAACCAAGAGTTTTGGAGCAAACCGAGGTAAGCTGGACTATGTGGTTTGAAAATGTCAGCTTGGGATCAAAGATCACCCCAAGGTCCTTGATGATGTTTACGCGTGTAAGTAGTTCACCATTCATTCTATACTGGCAGAATAGCGGATTTTGTGAACGACTATAAGTTATAACAACGCATTTTTTAATATTGAAGTTAAGTTTATTTTATACCGACCATATCATGATTGAATCGAAGTCGGCCTGCAGTTTCGAATAATCATAATCTGATTCGATTTCCTTCATCAGTTTCATGTCATCCGCAAATAGTAGACATGAGCTGTGACGTATGCAATCCTGTATGTCATCTATCAGAATAAGGAATAACATGGGACCGAGATTCGATCCTTGAGGAATTCCTGACAGAGCTGCGAACTTATGGGAGTCGTATCCATTTATATTTACATACTGACTTCTATCTTTTAAATATGACGCAAAAAATGTCAGTAAGGGTTGATTAAAACCTATTTTATGCATCTTTTTTATTAGAATATCGTGATCTACTCGGTCAAATGCCTTTGCGAAGTCCGTGTAGATTACGTCCGTCTGATGCCTACAGTCTAGGCCTTGTGCTACCCGTCGAGCGAAAGAGAGTAAGTTGGTTACCGTTGATTTCTTCGGTAAGAAGCCATGTTGATTACCTCTTAAGAAAGGCGTGATTTGTGGACTGATTTTATCACAGATAATCATTTCAAAAATTTTCGGAATTGTTGACAGTACTGCAACTGGTCTATAATTTCTGACGTCAGTCTTTCCATCAGTTTTTTGAATGGGGTTGACCATTGTTTCCAACACTGTGGAAATGTGGAAGACACGATGCAGAGATTAAATATGTTACCAAGGGGTATACAGATATTTAGAGAGATTTTTATAATTATTGAAGGAGGAATACCGTCCGGACCAGTAGCCTTATCAGGTCGGAGATTCCGGATACAAGTTTCTATTTCCTGGATGTTGGTCAATCCGAGTGAGATATCTCCAACGTTCCAGGGTGATGCTGTTGGGAAATTGGTTTCAAGTTTCGGGGTAACTTGACTATAGACGGAATGAAAATAGTCAGCAAACTTATTTACAATTGTGTTAGGGTTAGTAAAAGTTACGCCTTCCTCAATCAAGCGTGTTGGTGAGGTTGGGTTAACTTTTTTTGACCTAATATAGTTCCAGAAAAACTTTATGTCGTCTTTGATCCCATTCTGAACATTTTTCATGAATTGTTTTTTAGCAAAATTTATTTCAGATTTTAGCTCGGATCTACTCGCTGAAAATATCATATCATGAAAATAGATATCTTTTTCGGAGTGATTCCTTTCTTTTCAGTTTATCTATAATGCTCTTATTGAACCATATCGGATATACATCGTTTGTGATGTTGGGTTTGTTATTGGGTATACTTAATTCAAAAATACTAAACAGTACATTGTTTAAATATTTCAGTGCTTCGTCTACAGATTTTATAGTGTACAAAAATATCCAATCAAAATGCGAAAGAATTTTATTGGACAGTTCTATGTTTGCTCGCTTATAATTAAATTGGTTGAAATTATAATTGTGGAGCGAAGGCGGGGGCCCGCGGGGGGCGCGGCGAACGTTTTGGCGGGGTCTTCGTCTGCACCGAACCGCTCTTGATAGGCGCGCGGAAATGTCCAGCGTCGGGTGATGCTGGTCTTCATTCACCAGTGGTTCCTCGCTTCTCATCACGTCACACACATTTATATTGCTAAGGATAAGGTCGAGAATGTTGTCGCTACTGTTCTTCACTTTATTGTACTGCGTCAGTCTATTCGAGTTTGTGAAATACGAAAATCAGTTAAGACGTCTTCGGGTTTATTATTTAAGTTGAAATCACCCAAAATTATTATGTTCTTATTTAATAATATATTGGCCTTATTGTCTAAATGTTCATAGAAAATACGTCTATTTTCGCTGTCATCTGTGCAGTAGAAGTACACTACACATATAAACACAGTAAAGTTATCTTTACAGACTTTTACCCAGAGGTAAAGAGTTCTAGCTCTCTTACTCTTATTGAATTTAACGGTTTACGTACTGCGAGCAGTACCCCTCCCCCTCATTGCCCCTCTCGGTCCCGGCGATGTACTGTGTACTGGCTGGTGGACAACAGTTCTGCATCGAATACAGAGGTTTGCAACCATGTTTTAGTTAGAGCAATAACTTCAGAATTTTTGGAAATAACTTTGTTCGAAAATTCACCTATTTTCGTATTTAGACCACGCACATTTTGGTATTTCAACGCTAGTTTTGCCATTTTTAGGTAGGTAAAGATTTACCTGATTGTGGGCCACCTTCTTTATTTGATGGAGATAAGAATTTAAATTTAGACACAGCGATACCTGCCGGCCAGTTGGCAGCATCTAGGAATGTATCTTTCTTTTCTTCCGGGACACCTATTTTGAAGGAGGTGTAGTTCCCTTTTGCCTTCAATGAGACAATATCAAATTCGGAGTCCGGTTCAATGGTTTTGAGAAATGCGTGCACGTGTGTGCTATCGCTATCCAGGCTAAAGCGCCAATCGTGGATATAATGCTTTCGCTCTATTGCTCGCAACGCCGTTTCTTTTTTAGTGCCCGTTATTATGAGGGATGTACGATGTCGCGGCTTTCGTGCTTGCACCTGCCACTCACTCTGATCATCAACGTGTTTAGAATTTATTGGTTCATTCAGTGGCTAAGCTTTTTTTTTTCTTGGTTTCCTTTTCTTTATTTTTTCGTCCGGGTTAGACTTCCCGAGATATTCCTCATTTATCGGAGATGCTGATGAGTTTATACCTTTTGCCGATTCGTCCAAGGCCGATGGCCCGCTAGATGAAGACGTGATCGGGATTGATCCTTCCGTAGAATTACCCGAGGTAGACGGCCCACTGGTTGCGTGCTTCCTCGTGCCGTAGGCGCTGGCGGCTTCCAGTGCAACTATCTTCGGAGACAATTTGGCGACGGTAGTATTTTGTGCAACAATAAGGTTCGATTGATCACTAACCTTGTTATGTAGCTCTGTTACGATGTTTTTTAGGCCACTAATCTGGTCCGTGAGGTCCTTAATGGCAGCGGTAACCGTTTTCCAGGCTTGGGTCGATCTTGTCGCCATATCAACACTGTTATACAGTTTATATTCAGAGCACTGATAAGAACACGTCCTTCACGAACAATTCACCTGTTATCAACAATAGGTTGTCAGCATCAATGCAGCAGGGATTGGCCAGCCTCTAGGTGATCACCGGCAGTGGGCAGTTCAGTCAGTAGCCAGCAGGTATTCGTCAGCTTTCAGATTGTCAGCATCTATGGCTGGTTCAGTCGGTAGCCAGGAGGAATTCATCAGCTTCTAGGTTGATTACCGGCAGTGGGCAGTTCAGTCGGTAGCCAGCAGCATCAGAATTCATCAGCCTCTAGGTTGTCAGAGCCGGCACACGGAGACGCCAGATAATTGTAATATCTTGATAAAGATAGTCAAATAGCGGTCGGGCTTGGCTCAGCTATCCAGGACGGCAGTGTTGGTTGTGGCAGGTAACGCAGCTTTCAGTGAAAATCAGGAATGGTAATTCAAGTTATCAGTTGTTATCAGTAGTTATCAGTTGTAAAAATTGAATGGTAAATATATTTTTGGTGAAGTATTTATAATCTTCCACAGTTGTTTGTGCGACGTCAGCAAAAAGATGTTACAGTTTCTGAATCTCAGCCTGGTAAAAAACAGTCTTTGTAAATATTTCGTTTTGAAAAATAGGGTCATCATACTCGCGGGCGTGCAATTGATATTAAATACAACAATATCATGTTTCATTTAGTCGACTTGGCCTGTTGTCTGGCAACAAAATGTTTTGATGCATAAATCGAGTATTATTGGCATTTTCAACTGGTAAATATTGTGATTTGGAAAAAAGGGGGTCATCAAACTTGCGGGTGTTTACTTCAAGTCCGTGATACAGTGGGTAGCAACAACTCAATATAATTGAATGATATGATGTTCGATACAGCTATTCCACACGCTTTATTATAAAAGCCTCTAGGTAAATGCCTTATCTAACTTGCCAATTAATCAATCTCTTCATACTCTAAATGATAATTGTCTAAACTCAAACAAGACATTTTTTCGGATTCACTGCCCAAATTCAAAGTAGCATCATGTCAAGAAAATAAACTTTTCAATGCGCATATATACACACACACACACACACCTACAAACTACTATATTTTACACACGTCACCTAGAAATTAAGGGATAAACATACCACTTACCAGACATTACAACACATCATATGTAGGTACCCAACATGAAATATCTAATTCCTATATATTGTTTCATCACTGTAACTCGTGTTATAATAATAATAATTACAATGAACTTTTTTTAAATATATTAAATAGTACAATTATTGAACGTATAAAAGAAAATGTCGAAAATAAATTTGTAATTATGATTTTTGTTTTAGAATTCGATTTCTGGAAAAAAGTAATATAACCACATTTCTTTCACAATTTATGAGATTATTTCATAAATATCTTTTAGATATTCACATTCCTTTGAAAGAATATTGGTTCATAAATGTTTTCTTCCGAAAAAAATTTTTGTTTGTTGTTATTCTGCATGAGTGAATATTAAGAAAACTACCAGGAAAAAAAAGATTTTATGGGTTCCTACTAATAATTGTGAAAAAAACTACGAAATTAAGAAAATTTCCAGAAATTACTACCTTGAGAAGCCAAGAAAATACGAGTATATAATCAAACTCATCAATGATTCTTTTTTTCAGTTCAGGACCGATAAATGGCGTTCATTGAAATATATTTATTACAAATTCATACAAAACAACAACAATATAAGTAGGTACCATAATTAATTTTCTTCATAATTTAATGATCGACATTTAATTTTTAATATATCTATTTCAATCTGGTGCTTCCTTCTTTCCATCCAATCATTTTATTCATCGCTTCTCAATCTTAAATCAAATCAAATGTTTGTGATCTCATGAATATTTAATCAAAGGGTCTTTCACAAAATACAGTGACGGTTTTCTCAAATGTGCGAGTCTGCATTGAATGCCCAAAGAATAACGACGGCGAACAAGACTTACTGGTATTGTTATACTACTACTGTTTAAACAGCGCGCCACTACTTCCTAATAAAGAAATCCCTCCACACGAATAAACAATGAATATTCCGCCACAACTTCATAGAAAATAAATACACTGATGGGAATCCAGCTCAGCGCGGATTTCAGAACGCACAAGGAAGCTAAAAAAATCTATGGTATTTCATACAACAAACATCTGATTCGAACGTTGAAAATATATATATAGGTAGGCCAAAAATTGATTATTTTCGTGCGCCGCGATGGAGTTGTTGGAATCGAAAACGAAACTTTATGAACATTGCCGAATGCATTCGAGTTATATAATATCTGCTCTGCTTCTGTGAACTCAGAACCTAGGCACTTACGCAGGTATATTCACCTTTACAATTATATTATGCGCATCATAGTATTTGTTTTATTGTTGTCTTACTCACTTCCTTGTTCTGTATGTCAACAATTATTTGGTGTTTGACGTCACTCTCAGAACGCTTTGATTTTAATTAAACTGCCATTTTCGTAGTTAAAATAACTTTATTTATGCCACCTGTTATACATATGTCAATGGACGTATTATTCCAAGTCACTATTGCGGCAGCAATTTTTATATATTTTTTACTTCGTGCATTTGTTCTAATTTTTTTTGACGCGGTTTTCTAGATCTCTCATGTCATTTAAAATGATGTGACTCCATACAATCGATGAAGAAGAAAAGCTGCTCATTAAATGCCATTTTATTTCGTTTATAAAACCACTTTTATGTTGAACTCCAATAATTTAGATCACGAACCGCCCCTGTTCGAATGGATTACGGAGAATATTGTAAAGGTGAAATGCAAATCACAATCAAATTCCTGAAACCTGCCATGATTTCCTTTTGATTTTTAAAATATAGATAGCGATTTATTTCATACTCTAAACAAATAATAAATAATCTAATACTACTTTAACAATTTACTGGGATACTCATTACTCACGCCGTAATTATAAATATGTTTGCCGTTCATGATAAGGCACATAAAATGTTTTAATATTGATGCATACAAGATGTGTTCGGACATACCTGGCAGGCTTTTAAGTAAAAAAAGTGAAGCTACGATGTCATAAAAAACAACAAAAAATCATATTTGTAACATTGGATTAGTCCACTAACAGTCCGCCCCCCGCTACATCCCTTTCTCTTCAATGCCACAAACGAGGGAGAGATCTCACCAGAAGTCCTGGTTTGCTTCAAAAATGTATGAATTGCTGATTGAAGTCTTTCGGTTATATCCTTTTACAACCTTTATTAAGTATTTGCTAGTATAATCATGGTTTTCTCTTCACTAGGTTCTAAAGAGGAGGTTGTATTAGTGTGTATTATATGTAAAATAATAATATACGGGATAAAAATGAAGCAAAAGGCGTCCTATCTCTGTTGGCGTTCGAAACCGCTGTTCTGTATGGGAAATGGATTATTAATACTTTGATGAATCTTCTATGCACGCTGAATGTGCAACCTATCTGACTGAAAACTACGGCAGCTGTCAGGAGGGTAGAAGTTCCACTGATAATCTGTATGTCAATTAATGTGTCGCCTGCAGTACTACAGTAAGTAAAGTACATAAGTAAGTACACTCTTAACAATACTCTTGAACCAAGTGGTCGACTGTAAAATCGTTGTTAATTTAATGTTTATTTGGGCTTATAAAAGTGATCAATTCCACAAAAAGTTGTTGCGTAATTAATTATTCCACTTGTATATTGTACATCGTAAGTGATCGTGTGATTTCGTTGACTCTACAGAGTGCTACAATTCATTGTTTCATAACCTTGACAGTTCAGTACCTATTCATAATGTCTGTTCTACCCACTAAAGCGGGTACTAAGTCCAAACGTAATGTTGCCGTAGAGAGCCCCGCTGCTGAAGCTGGTTCAGAGCCAGACTTTGGTAATTTAATAATTTTGTTTAAGGACAAAATTAAAGAAGAAATTAATAAAGTGTTTATGCAATTAAAAACAATGAATGATGCGCTAAGAGAGTGTCACTCCAAAATTAATAACCTCGAAGTCAAAAACAATGAACTTCAAACTAATTATAATCTGGTATTGTCCAAATTAAACCGTCTTGAGCAAACCTCATTAAAAAATAACGTGGAAATTATTGGCATACCGGAAAAAAGAAATGAAAATTTAATAGATATCATAAAATTGCTAGGAGCCAAGGCAGGTGTTGATGTTCTCCCAAATGATATTGATGGAATCTCTCGTACAAGGGTCAAGGAATTACCCAGAGAAAATCCTAAATTTACTCGTCCAATTGTAGTAAAGTTCACAGCCAGCCGCAGTAGAGATAACTTTCTTGCTGCTATAAGGAAGAAAGGCAGTCTCAACTCAAGTGATTTGAAGCTTCCCGGGGACTCCAAAATTTATGTCAACGAGCATCTGACTGCTGCAACCCGTGCACTCTTCAAGACAGTGAGAGACTTAAGCAAGGATAAAAACTTTAAATTCAGATGTATCAAATACGGAAAAATATTTATACGCAAAAATGAAACTAGTCCCATTATTCAGGTGACATTAGAATCTGACGTGACTCAGGTTTTTTGCTGATAATCTTCTTAGATTTAGCATCGTCTCGTGTGACTATAAGCTATTATCAATTTATTTTTTCTATCTACCTTATCTTTTTTCCTACTTTAAAATATCATCCTTTGTACTGTTTTTTCTTTATTTGTATAATATTAACAACTAACTCTTTTAATACTACCAACTTTAATCCAAATTATCCTACAATTACTCTGCTTGCGTTACTACAACACCACTCTAATATTTATAATTTACTAGAACATGCTTACAACTATTTTATCAGTCTTATATTTTATATATTTTATCAAATAAATGTACTAAAATGTTGAATGTATATTATCAAAATGTGACTGGACTGCGTTCTAAGACTGATAGATTTTATTTTAATGTTACCAATAACAACTATGATATTATTATGATAACTGAAACTTGGCTTGGAGACAGTATTGCTAGTGAAGAGCTATTTGACAACCGTTACCTGATATTTAGGCGCGATCGCAATGAGCAAAAAAGAGGAGGTGGAGTAATGATTGCGTTGAAGAAGCACCTCATAGCTCATGAACGTAAGGATTTTAACACGAATGCTGAAGACATCTGGGTGACTGTTACGATTAATAATTTCATAAAAATTCATTTATGCTGTGTTTACATACCTCCAGGAGTCAATCACTCACAAAATATAAATGAATTCATGGATAAATTATGTGAACTTCGAGAACTACATCACGATGATCATTTTGTCATATCGGGTGATTTCAACTTACCTCAAATTAACTGGTCTTTAAGTAATGGTAATAGTATGCAAATTACGAATGGCTCTAAATCTGAAATTATTTCCAAACTATCTGACACCCTTTCATTTACTGATCTATCACAGTACTGCACCTTTCCAAATAATAATCATACATACCTAGACCTTGTTTTTAGCTCGATCCCTGTAATTGTATCAAATACTGACCAGTATCTCATCCCTGAATGTAAACATCATAAAAGCATTCTTGTTGACATTAACATATCTCTGGAAACTCCTATGGTGGACAACAAACGAACAATCAATCTTTTTAGGAAAGCTAACTATGAAACAATAAATAACGTCCTTAGTAGTATTGATTGGGATGCAGAATTTTTAAACCTATCAACCAATACTGCTATTGACCGCTTTTATACAATTTTATATGAAATCATTCGATTAAACGTCCCGTCAAAGGAAGATCATATTAATAATTCTTATCCCTATTGGTTTAGTCCAGCCCTAATAAAACTGACTAAGGAAAAATATAAAATGTTTAAAATGTGGAAAAGGTGGTCCAATCCTTTAGACTACCATGAATTCTGTATCCTTCGATCAAGGCAAAAGAAATTGTCTAGAGAATGTCTTAAACAATTTATAACAAACGCTGAACTTAATATATCTCGTGACCCTAAAAACTTTTGGTCTTATGTTAAAGGAAAAAGAAATAATTCTGGTTTGCCTCATGTTATGAAACTGGGCGAAGTGACTGCTGAAAATCCTTTCGCAATATGTAACCTGTTCTCACAGCATTTCGTCTCCACCTTTAATTACAACACTATTTCCGATGTCCACTCTACCAACTATCATTTTGACAATCAAGTTAATATCTCCTCGGTATCAGTTTCAAAACAAAAAATAGAAAAAATAATCGATACTATTTCTAGCTCACTGGGTGCGGGTAGTGATAAAATTCCGGCTTTCTTTATCAAAATGTGTAGCAAGGTAATCTCGAAGCCCCTATTATTGCTCTTTCAATCCTCATTGAAAGAAGGTATCTTTCTTGATCTTTGGAAGAGTGCTCTCATCACACCTGTTTTTAAGTCTGGGGCTAAAAATGATGTCCAGAACTATCGACCGATATCTAAATTACCAATCTTTAGTAAAATTTTTGAAAAAATTGTTCATGAACAACTATATAACTGCATCGAGTCTGTAATACTCGTGAACCAACATAGCTTTATGAAAAAAAGATCGGTTGTATCTAATCTTGCCATTTTCATTGAAAATATTACTAAATCAATGGATGATCAAATCCAAGTTGACGTAATCTATACGGACTTCTCAAAAGCGTTTGATAAAATTGACCACAGTCTTCTTTTGTCCAAATTACTAGCTTTGGGAATTCATGGGGATTTATATAGATGGTTAGTCTCCTATCTTAATGGGCGCACTCAGGTAGTAACAATAAATGGCTTCATCTCTGAGATTGTAAATATACCCTCAGGTGTGCCCCAAGGATCTCACCTGGGACCGTTACTGTTTACAATTTTCATCAACGACATTATAAAATGCTTTAATTATGCAAATTTTCTACTTTTCGCTGATGATATGAAAATATTCCTGCCTATTAATTCTATAATTGACTGCTTTAAACTACAAGAAGATCTGTATAGGCTTAATGATTATTGTATCCGCAATCGTCTCAACATGAACACTTCTAAATGTTATGTAATTACCTTCACTAGAAATAAAATTAAGTTTGACCATAATTATCATATAGCTGGCCAACTACTCAAAAAAGTTACACAAATTCGTGATCTAGGTGTTATACTTGACAGTAAACTTACATTTGAGGCTCATATTGATATGATTGTTAAGAAAGCCCTTAGAATGCTAGGATTCTTATTCCGTATTAGAAAAGAATTTAATAATATCATAACACTTAAAATATTGTATTTTTCTTATGTTCGCAGTCATCTTGAATTCGCTTCTCCCATATGGAATCCTCAATATAATATTTACATAAATCGCATTGAAGCCATCCAAAGAAAATTTGTCCATCATTTAAATTTCAAACTAAATTCAAACCTTGACGTAAACAGCTCGATGGACCTTTATGGACTTAAGCCATTAAAAACTAGAAGAGACTCCGCAGATATAATATATCTCCATAAAATTATCAATGGCTTTATTGATTGTTCTCCCCTTCTGTCTGAAATTAATTTTAGAGTCTCGAGCGTTAGAACTAGAGAAAAATCACTTTTTCATCTCCATAAATGTTCTACTAATATAAGACAAAATGCGTTTATATTCAGAGCCTGTAGTATATTTAATAAGAATTTTAATGATATGGACATATTCTCAAGTAATTTAGGAACCTTTAAAAGATATGTAATAACTAACATTAAATAATTTTAAATATTCTACTTGAAGTTATCATGTTATTGCTTTGAATCCTTTCCAGTTACTTACCTTCCAATTTATACTCATGTGTTCAATTTAGTTGTAGGTATACATTTATTATATTGTTATTATTGCTATTGTGTAGTGCTTTTATTGATTGCTGCTGTGTTGAAATTTTACAATACATTTTGTTTTGAATTTTAGTTGGTTATTAGTATATCAGTTAAATTTAAATTTTTGAAATTTAGCTGGTTATTAGTATATTAGTATATCAGTTAACTTTAAATTTTAATTTATTTGTGTTCCTAGATCTGTTATTATTTTTTATTTATTATTTACAATTTTGTATTTTTTGTAAATTTCTCAGGCCACGGGTACAGAACCCTTAGTTTCTTGTTTTAATATTTTTTATTATTATTATAATTTTAAGTGAAAATCTGTTATTGGATTTTATCTTTATTATTTAGTTTATTCTTATATATGTAAATAATCTGTTGATTTTCCCAAATAAATAAAATAAAAATAAAATAAAAGTAAGGACAGTACACATTGGTATGGGTGTTACTTGAGTCAGTAGTAATAATACAAAATTATCAAAATCAGTTGTTTTTGTAGTCATTTTGTGGAATTTCTTCAATCTGCAATACAATCACTCTCCTTGAGAGAAACGTCTGCGTTGCCTTTTTCATGCTATACTTATTTTTGTATTTGAGGACAAAATACTTATCCAAACTGATATAAAAAAATATAGGTAAAGAAAATATCTAGTACGGATGTGAGCGATTTAATTTATTTGTGTATTTAAATCACTAAACAAAGCCCATTAAAGATATCCGTTTTACATGATTTTAGATGCAGCTTTTTAAAGAAAACGAAATAAAAAAATGACAGCTTCTTCAAAAAAAAACTTCGTGCTTGTTCGGGTATAAGTGAGAACAACGCGGAATTATGCTTCCGATCCCAGCGCGGTGAGAAATATTACTTATCCTTCTATTCATGTAATGTTAACATGACATTGAAACGTGTGACAGTATCAAAAATGGTTGTAGCTGTTTTAAAATGCTCAGGGTCTATCACTACCGCCAACAAGGTTGTGTGTAGTAATACTGTAATATAGGTCCAACTAAGAATGTTTGACGCGTCGCTTCTATCAAACGCAACGCTTCAGTTAAATGCAATTATAAAGTTGTAATTTTATTAAGAACAAACCCAACAATTCCCACATAGTCCAAAAGTGTGGCGGCTTACTATTATATGGGATTTACTTGTAATACAAGCAAGTTTCCGTGCACAATATAGTAGGGCGTCCTTCAACTTTGAATGACGAAAAGTCTTGTGTTGGTGTGGTATTTACTTTGAATACTTCAAACATTCGAAAACATAGTTTCTCATCTTCAGCATATGTGATGAATTTTGCCGCTGTTCTTACCATTGGTGATATAATGGTCAGCTTAGTTGCCTTTCAAGCAGTTGATCAGGGTTCGATTCTGTGACAATTTTACCTACGAAAAACAAATTTAAATCTTCGCGTTATAGATGGCGCTAATCAAAATAATAAAAGAAAACACTTCGTGCACATGTTTTGACTAAAACCATTTGAAAATAACAAATTATACTAAAATACCATTCATTTCGGCTTTTTAGGAATGGAGCGCGTAACACGGTATCGTAACCACCTACATACATTAGCACACACTTCACCACAATCTTCGATTTCGCATTTGCCCTGTTGATGTAAACTGTAACGTTGTCAAAAACGTTGGATAGTTACTTGTATTCTCTTCATAGTTGTTTCTCTAGTACCAATAATTTTAATAAACCCAAAAAATAATTAAGAGTTTTTTCATTCTTAAAGAAAGAAAAACAGGTAAGAGTTTTGCAAACGCATTTTCAAAGAAACGAACAAAAAACCAGTAATAATGCTTCAGCGTCAAATATTTTATTTTAATTTTTCACACTTCTTTGAAGTGCACGGTTTGGAGTAATATAGGTCCTACAATAGTATTGTTCCAACCCGTTAATAAAAAAAAAATATTCAAATAAATAAAATGTATTTCATTGTGTTCCGAGTTCAGGCAAAAAATTCTAATGAAAAATACATACAATGGTTGCATACTTTACTTTATTTCACAAACTGGAAATTAAAGAAAATACAATTTCAAAAGTGAAATTTATTTAAAATGTATTTCTTAAAATCAGTAATAAGTAGAATAATATTATGACGCTAAACATAACACAATTATATTATAATGTTTTTTCCTTTCTGCTGAATACCATCGTTCTACATAACAAAAAAAAAGAAAATACAAACATATATATATATATATTAAAAGAGTATAATCGAAAACAACAAAATTAATATTTTTGCAAAGTTAACCTACATTTTTTAATATAACGGACAATTTTTCGTACTACAGTAAAGTGAAAATAAACACAAAACATGATGGTTTTGGTGGCAGATGCGTCTGCCCACAAACAGCGTAGGGGGTAGGATCGTGAGAGGGCGGTTGAGGGAGACCCTTTCACGTCTCCAGCCGGACTCTCTCGATCCATTGTACAGCAGTGGGAGGGATAAATTCACACGTTGGTAACTCCTGTCACACTCACCCTCAGATTCCTACCTACTCCTCAAACGTCTTTCCTTCCCAGAACCTCACCTCCTTCTTTCTTCCTTAAAAGACCCTCCACACATTATTCCCAAAAATGACATAGACCCTGAGGGAAATTATTTTCCAGAAAAGTTAATTTTAAATGTTATATTAACTCCATACAATGACATATTTGGGGATGCTGTGTGGAGGGTCTTTTTTAAGGGAAGGAAGTAGAGGAATTTCAGGGAAAGTAAAAATAATGAGGGTTGGGTAGGAATCCAGGGATTATTGTATCAAGGAGTAACGGACATCTGAACACATCCCCCCCACTTCGGCGCAAGGCGATGGGTCGAGAATCCAGTTGGAGAGGTCAAAAGGTCTCCCCAAACCAGCCTCTCCCAATTTCAGGCAGGTGCATCCTTAATACTCCTCACCCGATGAACCCGGGCACCCCTGCTAAATCACAAAACGAAGGTAACCACTTGGGGTGACCTATAGCAGAGATGTTGGTTATCCAATAAATGGTTCCCGGGGCAGTGGTACCCAAACATGTCTCCCATTTACTTTTCTTTTATTATTTGACCAATTAACAGAGAAAGTGGAAATATCTACCGAGTTGAAACTGGTGGGGAAAACATCCCAATAATTACATTGTTATTGAGATCAAACCGGATCCTGGTTCGTTGAACGGATATTTATATTTAATTATGATTTCCATGGAGATTAGAGGTTCATTTATTCAGTTTATCAAAATATTATTATTTTTGGATTGGTCTATTATATTGCTCGTCAAACCTGAATCTCAATTAATTCCTTTGCCCGAAAACTGCTCTTAACCGGCAACGATTTTCAAATCATTTCCTTTTTAATCAAGGTACCTTATTGGTAATTAATTGCTTTGATGTTTGAAATTATAATACATTTTCACGTGAGTCACTAATATACCTAATTATAGAAATGTTTTTCGTCGGTTAGCGAAGATTCATTAGGGCGGTTAATGTACAGCTAAACCATATGACACTGTTTATTTTATATTCCTAATACGTAGGTTTATTTTATACCAGTACCTGCCATTGCATAGGTGACAAACATTTGAATTGGTTAAAGATTGTTTAATTTTCGAATACATTCGATAAATCAAAAACTTCAAAGGTAGGTCGGTCCAAAACTATGAAAAACGTCTGATAAATTCCCCTAGCCCTTTAAATGCTAGTATATAGGTAAAAAGGTCGCTGTGCACAGCAGGCCGTGAATTTTTAATCAGAATAAATCATTTTTACATCTTATTCCTATAAATTAAAAACATTACACCTTGAAAGAATATTTAAATGACTTACCAAATTTTTTAAATTTTTTTTTTTATTTATTGCACAACAGATAGATTATCTAATTACTGTACAATTCTCAATTTGACAATCTTAACACCTATGAAGATAATTATTATACAAAAAAAACTTTAGGCTATTTAAAGAAGAATTATATATATCTAGTGCTTCTGAGATTTCATTCAATAGCACCATTCCGTATGGTATTTTGAATAAGTCGTGTCGACGACTACGGCTGAAGTTTTCGGGCACGTATAAACCATAGCATTCCAAGAGGAACGGGCTATCAATATAGTTATGGATTATGTTAAAACTAAGTATTGCAAGATTTGCATGACATCTAGTTTCCAAGCTAAATCTATTTGTTGCCTCAAGTAAGTCCACATGGTGCATGAACCTTGGATAAGTTCCACGCATCCGCATATAGACATACCTGAGGAATGTTTTCTGGATTTGTTCCAGCATATTAATGTACTTAGTTTGGTGCGGAGTCCACACACCACTAGCATACTCCAGCTTACTTCGTATGACGCCATCAAACATGGCTATCATTGCATCTGGGTCGTTGTTAAAACTTTTCATTATTCAATGTGCGTCGTATTTGCCGCCCTTCACTTAGATAAACAGATTTTAATTTTTCAGAAAATTTCAGGGTTGTCACAACTTAACTGCCTTATAAAAGGCAGTAAAGCCGTTTATGTATTTAAAATAAAATAAAATATGTTACAAAAAAAAAAAACAAAAAAACATGCCACAGAAAAATATTAACATATTAAATATGCTTACATGTGGATATGGTACATATTCGGGAGTTTACCCATTATAAACAATGAAGTTCAGAATATATCCCGTAGCACAGTCACACATTACAAAAAATTTAATCCCGAAACGGCTTGCTGTTGATGGAATATATTGCCTAAATGACAATCTGCCTTTGAATAGAAGCAAACTTTCATCAATGCAAATATTCATGTAAGGATACATGTACTTTCCGAACGTTTTTTCGAAAATAATCCACTTTGGACCTTATTTTGAACAATTTGTCCCCCCCTGCTTGCTGAGTATTGTCATTAAAGTGGAGCATGCGAAGGATCATTTGAAATCTATTTCGATACATGGTATCTTAATATATGGTGGAGTAAAATAGAATATCTGTTGACCAGTGGTCTTGGATTTTATGTCTCGAATTACAGCCCATCAAGTGACACAATGCCAAAAAATTAATAATTCTTCAATTTTTGTGTCAGTCCATTGTTTTAGCCGAATCAACTCATTGCAGTTCCTCTTGACATATTGGAACTGCTTATTTGTCTGATCACTCACGTAACTCATTAGGGTATTAGACATGAAAAGTTTGAAAAAATCTACTTCCCTGATTCCAACACTTTCAATATTGGCGCCTGACCTTGCACCATCAAAAGTATTAATTTTGGGAAAAAAAATCATCACTTTTCCAATCGAAAACTGGCATGGATTTGTCAATTAGAGAAATGTCAGGTGAATATTGTTTGTCATCACTAATGTCAAAATCGACATCACTGTCATCCGAATCCACAGTACGGCCGGCATCATCCATGAAATCGTCATCCAGTTGTTCATTTCCAGTAGTATTTGGTTCACCCTCCATTGTCGGGTAAATAAATGTCACAACAATTGACTTAAAACAAAAACTCACAGAGTCCACAGTACGGCCGGCATCATCCATGAAATCGTCATCCAGTTGTTCATTTCCAGTAGTATTTGGTTCACCCTCCATTGTCGGGTAAATAAATGTCACAAAAATTAACTTAAAACAAAACACACAGAGCAGATATATCTCCCAGATCAGAATATTTATTTCCGAGACTGTCTCATCTTGGAATCGGGGAATTTTGATAAGACAGTGTCCTGGTGTTTTTAAAATAAAAGGGTAGTAAATTTCGGCAAGATCTTTTGGGTATGTGGATGGTGATTAATTGGAGTAACTCAGGACAGTCAATTTTGTAATGAAGTATTTTATGTAATACTATTAAATCTGTGTTTATTCTTCTCTCAGAAAGTTTTAATAGTGAAAATTTATCTAGTAAGTAGTTATAATCAATGTTTTCTACAGGAATAAGCAATTTATAGTTTATATACTTCAGGAATTATGTGGAATCTTTTCAATGCGATCGAAATGAATATTGTAAAACGGAGATCATAACGTAGAGTTATACTCTAGTTGGCATCTAACAAGGGTTTTGTAAAACATGATAAATGTGTCTAAATTATTGAAGTCTTTTGAAACTCTCAAAACAAATCCAAGAGTCTTAAGAGCCTTATCGATAATGTTATTAATATGACACACAAACGTTAGTTTGCTATCGAACAATATACCTAGATCAATAATTTCACTGACGCAATTTAAGTTTTTATCATTTAATGTGTATTAAAAAAATATTGGATTATTTATTCTGTAAAAATTAATGCACTGACATTTTTTATGTTCAATGCAAGTTTGTTGATAGAGCACCATTCAAAAAGATTTCTCAAATTAGTTTATAATACAATCCAATCATTTATTTTATTAATGTTTTTATAAAGTTTCATATCATCAGCAAAAAGTAATACTTTTATGTTAGTAAATATATCAACAATGTTATTTATGAATATAATAAACAAAATGGGCCCTCAATAAGAGCTTTGTGGCACTCCACTTGTGGCTATAAATGTGTAAGAATTTGTGCCATTTATTATCACACTAAGACTTCTTTTGGACAAATAACTAATTAACCAATTTAATAAACTACCACAAACTCCAAGTGCGGCTAATTTATTAATTAATATTTTGTGACACACCTTATCAAAGCCCTTGCTAAAGTCAGTGTATATTGAGTCAACCTGGCATCTGTTTGCTAAAGAATTGGATATGAAGTTTTCGTATATTAGTAAATTAGTTAAAGTTGATTTATTTGAACAAAAGCCATGTTGGTAGGAAGTTCTAATTTTTTGTATGTTGGAAGATATTTTAGAGAGTACAATTTTTTCAAAAGGTTTGGGTATTGCTGATTGGATACATATCGGTCTATAATTTGTAATCTCCGTTTTGTCCCCCTTTTTAAAAATGGGTGTAAGAAAACTGTGTTTTCATGTATCAGGGAAACAACCTGTTTCTAGAGACTGATTAAAAATTAGGAAAAGAGGAACAGTTAGGCAGTTTAAACATTCCTTAATTAACACCGGTGGAATATTATCAGGTCCAGCATTTTTTCTAACATCTAACAAATTTACATGCTTTTTGATATCATTAATTTCTATGCGTATAATCGGTATACAAAAAGTTTTAAAAATCGTTATCTACATTGTGATTTTCATACAAAAACTAATTGTATCACATTCAAAAAGTGGATCGTTTTCCGATTATTAAATAATCAAAGTGTGAACACATCTACTATAACAGTGATTCTAAAAACAAAATCTTATTTGCGTGACAAGTGACATTTAAAGCCATAGACTTAAACCTAATGAAATATTGTTCTGGCTGTCACTGAAACCAGAGACAATATTTTGAATTTGAATTGAAGTGGGGGCATTTTTGAACCCAACTTTCTTGTAAACTGTGAACAAAATGTCTAATACCCAAACACGTAGCAATAAATCAAACCTTGATAAAGAGGACAAACAAACTATGGATAAAATTTTTGATTATATCGACAAAAAGTTTGATTCTTTAAAAAAGGATATAATTCAAAAAATTGAATGTCAGAATACGGAATCTATAAAAAGTATTGAGTACATAAGTGCTCAATATGACGAAATTATTAAAAAATTGGATTCAAATAATAACCAAAATAAATCAATCCAAAACGAACTTGAAAATATAAAAAAAGAGCAAGTGGGAAAAAACGCTACAATAAAAAAAATGGAACTAAGACTAGATGAAATTGAATATACATCAAATCTGCACTACCTAGAAATTGCAGGAATTCCACAAAAAAATGGTGAACAACTGGAGGAAATTATAAAAAAAGTCGCATCTGCAGCTGGAGTTCAAATCAAACACGCTGATATAAACAATGTGACCAGAACTACAGACCGAAGACTTAATGCTCCGCCAAAAATCCTAGTAAAATTTACAGAAATTAAACTAAAAGAAATCGTTCTATCTAAAAAAAGAGAAATGGACCTTAATTTACTAAAGGATTTGACAAACGAAAAAGTGTACATAGGTGAAGTAATAAGTCCCTACAAAAAAGAGTTGCTTTGGAAAGCAAAGCAACTAGCCAAAGAAAAAAATTATGAATTTGTTTGGATCAAAAATGGGAAAATAATGGTTCGTAAAGGTCATGATCAAAAAATTTTGTACGTAAATCATCTGGACGACCTCGATAAATTAATATAACAAATCACTTACTTGAACACACCAAACTGAAATACCTAATGAGAACATGGATAAGGAAACAATAACTACAAACAAACCAGATGAACTGCTAACTCTTAAAAACAATTTTAATATATTAAATAAAAATATACGAAGTATCAACAAAAACTTCGATGAACTTCAAATACTAATTAAGAATCTAAAAATTAATCTTGATATAATTATCCTCACTGAGTGCTGGATAAAGGATAAATATTCACCCTTACATATTAATAATTACACCTCATATGCAACCAATTTGAATTACACAAAAAATGATGGTGTGATAGTGTACATTAAAGATGACACTAAAACTGAAGTCAATGAAATAAAATTCCCAAATGCAAACTGTTTGAAAATCAAAGTGGGTGATGAAACCACTATATTAGCTCTGTATCGATCACCAGCTACAACTAATATTAATCAGTTTCTTGAAACGCTTTCTAATGAACTCAATCTTCTAAAAAACAAAAAAAATGTCTTCCTTATCGGAGATATAAATATTGACATACTAGAAAACGGTCATCCAAATAGAACTGATTATCTGCAAACACTGGCCGCCCACGGACTTGAAAGTTTGATAAATAAACCTACGCGTGTTACAAATGACAGAAAATCTTGCATCGACCACATATTCAGTAAGACTGTTAAACCAACCAACTCTATCATATTCACCTCTACTATAACCGACCACTATACAACAATTTTATCTATTACAAAAAAGAAAATACAAAGATCGCAGCCCTACCCAATTATCGTGCAGAAGACAGAAACCACATGGAATGAAGTAAAACAACAATTACTAAATACAAACCGGATAAACCTACTGGAGAACCTTGATACAAATAGTGCCTGGAGTAAATTCATTGAATATATAACTCATACCATCATGTCAAATACCAAATCAATAGAAAAAAAGATTTCACATAAAAATCAACATCTTAAACCATGGATAACCCAAAGCGTTATAAATTGCATTAGAAAAAGAGATGAACTACACAGGAAAGTTAGTTTAAATCCTTGTGATATTTTTATACAACGATATTATAAAAGATACAGAAATATTTTCAAAAATGTTGTACGCAATGTCAAAGAAAATTATTATAAGAAAAAAATAGACGAATGTAACAATGACCCACGCAAATTATGGAAGATCATTAATGAAATTACAAGTGCAAAATCATCCCATAACAAAAGCATAGATGAACTAACAATTGAAAATACCCAAATCTCTTTCGAAAAGCATCCGGACAAAATTCTCGAATACGTAAACGAATTTTTTACAAATATAGGGTCAAATTTGGCAAAGCAAATCAGACATCCAAAAACTAGCATTTTACCAGAAGAAAAGGAAAATATGAACCAGATAGATAAATTAAAGTTAACTAATGTAACCAATACTGAAATCAGAAACGCAATTGTATCCCTCAATGTTAATAAATCATCGGGAAATGATATAATCTCAAATAAAACAATAAAACAACTCCAAAATGAACTGACCTTCCCTTTGACATACTTGGTCAATCTGTCTATATCTACAAATGTATTCCCCTCATGCCTTAAAAAAGCAACAGTTATACCTATACATAAAAGTGGTAACAAAAAGGATATATATAACTACCGACCCATAAGTCTCTTAAGCTCCTTTTCAAAAATCTTGGAAACTGTAATGAAGAAGCAAATTGTTCATTTTCTTGAACAAAACAAATTATTATCACCATCCCAATATGGCTTTAGGGAAAATCTAAGCACCAATGATGCCATAGAAAATCTAACAAGCATAGCCATAAAAAACATAGATGAAGGAAAAAAGTGTTTGGCTTTATTCATAGATCTTCAAAAAGCTTTTGACACAATAGACCATAAAATATTACTAACTAAGCTAAAAAAAATAGGAATGGCCGAAACAACAATGAACTTATTAGAGTCATATATAACAGGGCGAGAACAACAAGTACAAATTGGCAAACAAAAGAGCAAACTACTATCTTTAAACTATGGCGTCCCTCAAGGAAGTGTACTGGGACCGATCCTATTCATTATCTATATCAACGATTTAACTAACCTTACCATTAAAGGAAACATAATCAGTTTTGCTGATGATACTGTTTTATTATTTCAAGAAGAAAATTGGACGGATACATTTAATGAGGCTGAAAAGGGGCTTAGTGCACTTCAAAATTGGCTTAAAATCAACTCGCTTACCCTTAATATAAGCAAAAAAAAATATATAACATTTTCAATAAACGCAAGGAGCCAACCAATAAAATCACTAGAACTAAAACTACACGAATGCCATGGAAATAATATACAATGTTACTGCCCCGTCATCGAAAAAACACAAAACATAAAATATCTCGGAGTAATAATCGACGAAAATCTTAGATGGGACCTACACATCAAAGGTATTACGGAAAAACTCACAAGCCTTATATATTTCTTTAAAAATCTAAGAAACGTATTAAATAAAAAGGATATGAAAAAGGTCTACTACGCATTATGTCATTCTCGAATTGAATATGGAATCATAGGATGGGGATCTGCTACACATACGTACCTACACAACCTGAATACGATTCAAAAAGGAATCATAAAGACCATATTGAAAGTACCAATTAGAACGCCTTCAATTGAAATATTCGATTCCTTTGACGTACCAAATGTACAGCAAATATATGCCGAAAATATATTATTGAAGCTCTTCAAAAATAAAAAATCCTCTACTAGACTGTGTATGCATAACACTAGATCGAACAATAATGATATAAAAAATATTCCAAGTTATAAAACCACATTCGGACAAAGAAACTATACATACTTTGCAACAAAACTCCATAACATCCTTCCCCAAGACATAAAACTAATAAAAAATCCTAATGAATACAAATCATTAATAAAAATATGGCTGAAAGAGGTCAATGAAAAAACCCTAATGAAAACACTAAAAACGATATAGAAGACACTAAAAACGACATAGAAGACACTAAAAACGACATAGAAGACAAATAAACCATATTTAAATAACTTTAGTCCGCCTCGGCACAGGACCCCCTAGTGAGGAGGACTAAGAAATACAATATTTTCTACTTAATTTCACCATTATACTTTGTATGTAACAATTATTTTATATAGTCGCTAAAATAAAAAATAAATAAAAAAAAATAAAAAATTTGTTTATACGAATCCCACTTCTGATATTATGATGAGTTTATGATGAAATATATTGGTCTTGTCTCTTCACGGTATTACAATCGATAACTTTGTTTAGTTTGTATTCGCTTAGCGTGGCTGTGCTAATGGCTTGCAATCCTTGCTCGTCCCGCGGGTGGCCGGTAGGTGGGGAGAGAATCGCTCTCACTTTAAACCAGCAGCGCCTCTGCCGGCCGTACCGCGAACCACTAACTAACCGCCAAGTGTAGTCCCCTGCTTGGCCGACAGAGATGAGAGTGGCGCCTCTGGCAGAAAATTAGAGAACTAAACACTGTGGCGACAGTATTTGAATGCACTGCTAATGATACCTAAGATACAACAGACCACAAGAAAATATTCAACAAAATGGCTGATGCGTGTGCTATTCTTTATAGAGTTGACATAGGCGTGAATTGTGACTTTTCTTGTATTGGTGTATGAAAAACAAGCTCGAACCTGAAACGAAAAATGATTTTTACTTAGATTAAGGTTCCCTTCTTACCAATGTAATGCCGACTTAATATTTGCCTTATACCCTAAAATTCAAAGGTTAATTTAACAATGTTGGTGAGGAGACAGGCATTTTTACGCTCGAATAATTACGTCTGCTACAGGTTACATAAGGAGGTTACATGAAGGTTCTCTTCAATATTATGAAGGCAGAATTATTTATTCGTAAAGGCGAAACAAACACCTAAATTTTGGCATCGGTTTCATTCATGTGGCCGATGAGATATTTTACCGCCTCAGAAGGTAACAAGTGCCTGGCAGATGATTTAATAGAACATCTGGCAAAACGACATCTCGTCTGCAACCTGAATGAAACAAATTTCAGAATAAAGGTAAAGGTTCCTTATTTACGAAAATATCAATCTGCTGAACTAATCTTTTCGGTGAACCTGTGAATTCATTGTATGAATTAACAGTGTTTGGTAGGAGAAATGCACAATTTTTTTCACACAAATGATCGCGTCCGGCATAGGGTTTTCCTCCATATTACGTCGACAGAACGGTAATATTCGTAAAGAGATTTTATTTCTATTTTATCATACCGAATTTACTTTCCTTCTTAAATGGGAATCTGCGTATGTGTGTCCCATCTTCAAGAATGGTAAAAAAATGGATGTAAAAACCATAGGGCTATCTGAAAACGTTGATAAAATAATCCATGGTTGTATGCTGCTCTTAAGCTTGTAATGTTTTTAAAGTCCCGCCTTTGTGTTTATATCAAAATTGAATTAATATAATTTCTTCCGTCTGATTTGCAACTTCTCGCGGTACATCAACCCTTCAATCTTAACGAATTAATATGTCACGTTGTGTCAATTTTTTGTTTCGACAGTGATTAATTCATTGAAGGATCCTTTTAATTGGTTGTGGTAACTTTGGTTCTTTTTAGATGAGGCGTGTTACATTCTGTATGGTTTGAAAATAAGACAATGACCGACTACCCTGATTTTAACTACCTTTTCCTACCTTGTTTGCTCGCCCAAACGTTTCAGGTCGCTGCAGTCGATAATGTGCTAATATAATGATTACAAGTACATGAAATTCTCTATAGACAATTCAATTCAATATGAACAAGATTCTAGGTTAATGATTTGACTATGGGTTGTTAGTTTTGTGAGTTATTTCTATGAGTAGGTATTTTTGTGAATAGCTAGAGACAAAACATGTGTTGCTTTCGATTGGTCTCCGTCCAAATCCCACCCATCAACGTGACCAGCTCGAGAGCAGCCAAATTGATGGTCCAATCCCAACACCTCCAGAAATTAATTGAATATCGCTCAGCGACAGATGAAATAATGACATGTTTTGCCACATGCCGGAGGGTGATGAAGGTGGGATGTGGGTCCTTGGTGGTAAATGATGATGTTGATGATGATGATGAATGATGAAGATTCATCTTATACCGTTAGGTACAAGGAGCTGCTCCGGTCCGGTGGCATGACAGCCTGATGTCAGGAACCATTTGGGTCACGTGGGTAGCGCGAGGTTTAGGTCGCGTCAATCTCCCCCAAATCGATGATGAGTTAAGCTTCGCCAGCATGCCGAAAGTTAGGAGTCCACTCTACTAACCTCAAACACAAACATATACTGAAGTGGTTTGCATCAGCAACGTCAGGAGTTCGGGAGTCCCGTGAGCACCCCTCTGGTTTACGCTCGTAAGAATAATGATGAATTCAGCTTCAGTTTGTTCGTCTCCGCCTCTGCAGTCACGTTACTCCAAATAGCTCCTGGCTCCAGTCTATACAGCCTTTCGTTCCAGTAGAGGTAATGACACATGTTTACCATATGTGCAATACAGAACATACTTCAAGTCTTTCGTCCACAATCAAAATAGTCATATCAATATTTAATTTGAATGAGGGCATCCATCCGACATAACGAACGTTTCCGGGACGGGAGATTTTACCCCACTTTAAAGTCATGGTCATTAGCTCTATCGTTTGTTACCCTCCGCTCGCTTCAAATATCAAAGAATGGTAGAAAATGATATCCTCGACTTCCGGCGGTAAGGATCAGGGATACTGGAATCATCAGGTCGTGAATCTGAAATCATCCGATCTCCGTCAGCTCAAACGGTTTCAGTCAGAGTAAATTCCCAACCTAATTCTGGATGACTTTTCCTTCTATAGTGGGGTAAGTATCTATTGAATTTGACAGGAAAGACGTCATAAATCGCCAAAACAACTTCATATTCATCACGATCCCTTCGTTCTGTCAGCGAGAAAACCCTCCCCATACGCCAGACAAGAATAGCATAGCTCTTATCCGCTTTGTTCCTTTGTCTACCAAGCTAACTCAAGTAGGAAAGCCCATTAGCAATCTTCGTTCCCTTCGATTGGAACTCCGTGAAAGCGTCTTCTCACCAGCTGAAAATACTCGAAACAGGGGTCTATTCAGGGAGACTATCTTAGGCTGGTCCTCCAACACCTTCGACAGAAACCGAAGCTTTTACGGGAATAACTCAACCACACCAAGAACACGGGAAAAGGCCGGCGCTGCCCTACTGAAATAGACGCTATCTCGGTACCCAGGGTTATCGACTTTGCTAACACAAAAGTTCCTATTAGGCAAGCCAATTACCAATTTCGATTCCTCCGCTTTTGTCGCTTTGATAAGATAGGACAGCCTACGGAAAATTCGTACACTTCGTCCCCGCCAAACTTATGTGTATGAAAATCTCACTTGATAGAATAGGAATGCCAGACAGATGCATTCTCTCGGCGGCTAGCTTCAATTCGCTGTGTTAATTCCGCGAATATGAATGAAAATTATATGCTGACAGAGAACCCCCTGTAATAAATACAATACACCGTAGCCTTCACAAAGTTCGTAAAACGAAGTCGAAAGTAGGGTTTAGGAGTACGTAGATATACGCACGTAGCTCTAATAGTTGAAATAATGGTGCACTTGCTGTACATGGCTAAGTGAGAGTGATGGTCGAATAAGTTATATTTAATTAAATATATTTTATGAATTCCGTATAACCTAATCGTTAAATATTATTACTGGAGAATTATTAAATCATTTTAAATTGCGAAAAATAGTCTAACTCATAAATAATGCCTATTGTTGAATGATCTAAAGCGAACCGCTCTTCGTCCTTTTTGTAATGGCCAAGTCTCGTAATTTATGGCCTCCTTTGCTAACGGGTTCGGACTATTGTCACGAATTCTTCCGTTCAAGATTTTAACATAATAACCTATAGTACTCAAGTTAAATACCCTTACTTCAAAATACAATTGAATCATTTTATTTATCGGAACGCATTTATTTCTCTAAGAAATCCACAGGAAATGAGGGTTAATAATTAGATAATAATGAGACTTACCAATTTTGATTCCTTGTGCAATCCAAACAATTATAAAAACCAACCACACTCACATGCAGCGAAATACCCATGCTGTTAGAAAAACCACTCTTTCTACACTAAATGACTTTAGCCGTGTTCGTGTTTCGACGATGAATTCTTGTTGACGCGTTTCGTAGCTTTTACTCGCCTTGACTATATTACAACGTTGACCGATGCTAGCTAAACTTGACCGTCTCCCAAACCTTGAACCCCTGACCCCCTTGACTCTATTTGACCGCCTCCCAACGCTTTCAAAACCTGACTATCTTGAACCGCTCTTTCTAACCACGACTATCGACTTCCTTCTCCCGTTCTTCCACGCTAACTATCTTAATTATCTCTCCCCGTCTCTTTGCGCTCCTCAAGCTAGACTCCCTTCCCCACCCCCTTATCTCCTCCCCCAAATCAACTCCGCCTGTCGCCATATGCGATATCTAATTTATGTATTTTGAATTCTCGAAATTTCGTGTGTTCAAGGACAGAATTGCACTAAAAGACCCCATCAATTATGAGCTCTAGAACCCGTCACATTAATTTAAATCGTTTCAAAACCAATAAATTGTTACTTCTCAAGTAAACTGTCCAATTTTTTGTTCAAAGGATGAAACTTGACCCTTCCAGTCCAGTGGCGTGTCGGCCTACCAGTTCGTTCGGCTCCCAAATTACCAATTTAATTCTAGGATGTATTAAATATCTTCTATTTATAAGTTTTATTTTTAAATCTTCTTGCAGGATTTTAATTTAATTAAGCAACTTCCAAACTCGTCCTGTTAAAATGTTATTTACCTCGCTATTCATAATTATAATTCGTCTAAATCCTTAGAAAAATTACGTCACTATATTTAACGGCGTATTTCCTACTTAGAAAGGCCACTCAGTAGCATTGCTTAACGGAGTTGAATTGTTTCTTATTGATCTTGTTTAGGGTTTTTTTTTCAATCCGCCCCCCCCCCCCCCCAAATGGCAAATTCGCTACTTCACTGGAATAAGTCTGAGAATTTCGAAGTACCATCACGGAGGTCTCTGACGATACAGTGCATGTTCCTATTTTTTTCTCTAGTACCATAAATTTAAGCACTTGCTCTTAGAATAACTTTAAGGCCAACATCTGGAAGTCTCTTTCTCGTGAGATCAACTGAAAAATTCTTTCCCACCATAATAAATCAATAAGGTAAGTGTAGTCTGTTTATTCCGAAATTTAATTAGGCTTCCATGATTGGCTGCATCTTAACTTTTGGCGTAGACTAAAAAAAAACGACACGCCCCGGTTCCCTCTAGTTCTCGGCATTTTTTAACTAGATGTCACCACTGGTCACGTTTTGATTGGAGAAACCAGAATTAATTAATTCCTACAATAAACGGAAAAAAAATTATCCCAGGTCAAGTTCATCACAAGCCTAGCTCTAACACGATTCAACATTGTTTCTTTATTGGTAAATTTACAACCACAAATCTTTCACGTTTCACGCAGTACCTCCAGGATAACTTCGATAACAGAAAGAAGTGGACATTTTTTGTTTCAAGGTTGATCACCCAATTTTGTTGATCAATCTCTTAAAGATTGATTTTCATGGCAATATTTATCGCTGGCTTTCGTCTTATATCTCCAACCGTAACCAAATATAGTGGTTGCAGGATTTAAATTCGACACTGTTGCTGTCACATCTGGAGTTCCTCAAGGTGGTTTGTTGGGAACCTTATTATTTAAGATTTATATGAATTATGTTGGTAGCTGTTTTTTAAACTCACAAACTATTCTATGTATGAAAATAACATGAACCTTTTTTCACCAACAAACTCAATCGAAGATTGTGAAAAGCAGCAAGTTGATTTGCAATGTTAGAATACGAAATCATCATCTTCATGTTGCCGATGATTATGTCCCTTACCAAGAGTACAGACATATCTCCCAACCTACTGGACTAACTTGCCAATGATCAAATCGTCGAGGAGAACAATCTTGCCGCTGAACAGAAACTATTCCGATATCAACAAATATTACTAAGCATCTCACGTACGAAATAAAAAAAACCTTTTATAAATATAACAACCTTTTAAATAAATATATATTAATTATACATATTTATTTGTTCAAAGCTATTGGATTTCCTCCATCCTACGAAAATGGTCAATTTTAAGTTTTAATCCTTTTTCCTGCTGATTAGATATTTCGTAATACATGCTTTAGTTAATATACAGTAAATAGTAGGAACTGACATAATGTGATGCATTTATCAAAAACAAAATGTCAAACAAAAAAAATAAATACATTTATTTATAAACACAGTTACTCTTCTAACCTTGTATCTCAACTTGAAAAAATGACACCATAAAAACAAACAAAACAATTCTATTATCTCTGCAATCTCAGGAAGCTAAGTTAATCTTGGCTTTGTCAAACAAAGTAAACTTTAATGAATTTAATTCGTTAGTCCAATTTGAAAACACCAAACTTTTATTTTATACGTTTTCTCACAATCGCAGAAGCTTGGCAAAATAATCCACAAGTTTGAATCCAGAGCTGCGGAAAATAAGAACAGCAATGACTAACGTTTTAACATCCTATTTCTCTTTTACGCCACTCGCTCTGTGCTCCGAAGTTCATACTTCGAGAAGTTTGAATAGACAAATTGAAATTGCCCCCGCATAATGATTCTGTCAACACTAAGATTTGTTTTTAATTAGTTACAATGGAGTCATAAATTTCGCATTTAAACTTATTAATTGTACCCGAATTATAGTACGAAGATGTCAAGATGAAACTACGACCCACGCTACGCTAAATAGAGAAGATACTTTGTATTACTTTAACCTCGCAGCCAGAAGTGGTATCTGAGGTCGAAGGATCAATTATTTTTAAGGAATGTTGTATTCATAAATGAAATTAAACATATTCATGATAATTGACATGAATCGGTCTCAGATTTACAATAAAGGTAATAAACGTAATTTCGAGAACGTATTAAGTAATAAAAGTATAACAGTTAACATGGAATTCTATATAGTCATTTATTCTAGTAAAATTTATCTTTATTTTACCACTTGCAAAGGTGTTGACGATTCATGCCGTGACATTTACGGCATTTCGATATTTACAATATTTAACATCAAATTTATCTAGTAGTTATTTATTTATTTATTTATTTATTTATTTATTTAGACGCCGTAAAAGGCTTTTACAATATACATGAGTTATGTTTACAGTGGTTCACAGGAGCGAAACAGTATTATGTTAAACAGAATAATTACTGAGAAATTATGTTGAAAATTAAACAAGAATAACATCTGGTATACATAGGTACAATAGCATTTTTATTTTCAATCCGTACAGTAGTTTAGTATTGAGGTTATTGTTACCTTCAATATTGGATTTGGTTGAATTTGCTGAGAACTAAGAGTTAGCTCTATTGAAACAGGGCTGTCAGTAAGACATCTCATAACAATTTTGGGAAAAATTATAGTTTTGATTAAGTATATAAAATTATTAGATAACACTCTTCTGTCTGATATCTGATGTAAGTGCATAGTTTAGGTTCTGTGATAACTTATGAATAGAATGGTATTATGCCTAATAACTTTGATAATTACGACAGAGGTATGTTATTATAGCCTTCTTATAACTATATTCCGTGCAGTTGAACACATCTACTACTTCTGAGAAAGCATTGCCAACTGCATGCAATCTAGGTATAAGCGAGTTTCTAAATGACTCAGTCCTGATATTGTTATTGAAATTAAAAAGAATTTTGGATCGAGTGGTTCTAGTGGGTATATGGAAGGTAATTAGGCTTAATATATCAGGGCTGTCTATAATACCATTGACAATTTTAAAAATAAAAGTCAAATCGGAAATAAGTCTTCTATCTGAGAGTTTAAGTAAGTTTAATTCTTTCATCAAGTGATTGTAATTTATTGATTCTATAGGTAGACCGAGTTTATAATTAATGTATCTTAGGAATTTATGCTGAATTTTGTCAATAGAGTCGGAGTGGATTTTAAAGTAAGGACACCAAATAGGAGAATTATATTCGATTTGACTTCGAACAAGTGAGGAATATAAGATTTTTAGTGTTGAAATATTTTTAAAGTCTCTGCCATTTCGGAGAATGAAGCCGAGCATTTTTAGTCCTTTGTTGGTGACTGTTTCTACATGTGAAAGAAAGTTAAATTTTGAATCGAAAATAATGCCGAGATCGTTAATTTCACTTACAGAGGCGAGAGAAATATTATTAATTTTGTATTGATAGTTAAGGGGTTGTGTTGTTCTAAAAAATCTTATAATGTGGCATTTACTAATATTGAGATAAAGTTTGTTAGTTTTGCACCAATCTTGAAGTTTATTTAAATTTAATTGAATTTGAATACAGTCATTTATTGTTTTTATAATTTTAAATAGTTTAAGGTCATCGGCAAAAAGTAGCACTTCAACATTTTTATCAAATACAGTAACAATATCGTTTATGAAAAGGAGAAACAGTATTGGGCCTAAATGTGACCCTTGGGGTACACCGCTAGTAGCTATGAATTTGTGTGAAAGGTTAGAATTATTTTTTACTTGTAGATTTCTATTTGTTAAGTAGCTTTTTATCCATTCCAATAGTTTACCCTCAATTCCGATTTGACTAAGTTTATTAAGAAGAATTTTATGGTTAACTTTGTCAAACGCTTTTACAAAGTCTGTATATATTGAGTCGACTTGGGTTTTGTTTTCGAGTGAACATGCTATAAAATTTTCATATAAGGAGAGATTTGTTAGTGTGGATCTGCCTGGCATAAATCCATGTTGATTAGTTACAATGATGTTGTTAATATGTATGGAGATTTTATCGAGGATAAGTTTTTCAAACAGTTTGGGGATAGTTGAGAGCATGCAGATGGGTCGGTAATTAGTGACATCATGAATATCGCCTTTTTTAAATACAGGTGTTAGATAGCAATTTTTCCATAGGTCGGGGAAGCAGCCAGAATTTAATGATTGGTTAAATATATGACATAGTGGATTGGCTATTATTGATGCACAGTTAATTAGAAAGGCAGGACTAATTTTGTCAGGACCCGCTTTTTTCTTTAAGTCGAGTGTTTTTATTTTGCGTATAACATCAGGAACATTTATATGTAAAGCGGGAATGTGGACCGATTCCTTTGGATGAAAGGGTGGAAGTTGAACATTTGGGATATCATTATCGTAAACATTTTTGAAGAAGTCGGCAAACAAATTAACGATGTCATTAGTATCACTACTACTTTTCCCTTCGAAATACATGTATGTTGGTAGGCTAGGTTTGTTTTTTCTTAGTGAGTTTACATGTGTAAAAAAGTTTTTGGTATTTGAAGGAATAGACTTTTCTGTGTTGAGTATGTATGTTTGATATAATTTTTTGGAGAGCTTTTTACAGTCAGTTCTATATTTATGAAATATTTTGTAGTCTGAGATAGAGTTGCTCTCTTTGAAATTTTTGTGCCAGATTTTTTTGTTAATTATTAAGTGTTTTAAGTCATTATTAAACCATTTGGGGAACTTTGATGGTTTGAATTGAATTAAGGGAACATATTTTTCAATAGCCGTGTTGATGATGGAGTAAAAAGATTCAAGATTTTGGTTAACATTTGTGTTTTTGTCTAAAAAGGACCAGTCTGTACTTTCTAAGTATTTTGTTATGAGTGGATAATCTGCCCTTGCAAAATTGTATGAATATTTAGGAACACTATTAGAGTAAATGTTTAGGAAGTTGTTAGTAATGGTGATGTTTAAGGGAGGATGGTGGGAATCTTCGGGAAGAAGGGGGTCTATGGATTTACATAATTTTACTGAAGGATCGCTACTAAATGCAAGATCTAGTAAATGGTGATTAGAGTTGTATACGTTATTAATTTGTTTAAGACCTAGGAAATTTGACATATTTATAATTTCACGAGCATTAGCAGATGTATTAAAATGAGTTGTTGAGTTATCGCTATGGGTAATCCAGTCTGTATTGGGAGTATTGTAGTCGCCGATTAGCAGCATTCTAGCTTCCGGATATTTGAGCTTGAGGGCCTCTACATCTTCAATGTGCTTTACGTAAATTTGTGTAATTGATCCGGGAGGAATATAAACACATCCAAGAATGATTTTTCCTAGGTTCGTCTTGAGTAGTAGGAAAATTTGTTCTATATTTTTGTGTTTGCATTTTAGCCTGGATGAAGTTATAGATTTGGTGACTGATATTAATACACCTCCTCCTCTTGATTTGGTGCTGGTGGCGGTACTTCTATCTAAGCGGTAGGTGTTGTGTGAAATGAAGCCTAGTTCTTCTGTGTTAAAGGACGGATCCAACCAAGTTTCAGTCAGGAAATATATATGAAAGGGATGGATTGGAATCGATGATCTTAGCTCATTAAGTTTTGTGCGGCAACCTCTGATATTCTGATAGTAAGCCATGATAGGTTTTAGTTTTTTGAGTTACTATTTACAATAACAGGTTTATTATTTTTGTATTTTATTGTGAGTCCAATCTCACCATCTTTGGTTCTTTGTTCTAGTGTTAAACGTAGCTTGGTGAGATAGTTTCTTTGAGCTGGGGTTTGGTCTGAATAAATTTTAATACCGGGGTATTCGGTTATGTTGTTCTTTTTCTTCAGTATGTCTATGGCTTGGATGGAACTGTCAAGGATGACTTTAAGAGGTCGAGGTTTGTCAGGTTTTGTGATTCCCAGACGAAAAGTTGTTATGTTGGCTCGGGTGATGGATGAGTTAAGAGTTGTTAGTGTGGTTAAGATTCTCGTTGTATCATCAGTATTTTTTTCTATATGGGAACTGGCTGAGCTTTCAGGGAAGTTAAAAATAATTATGTTTTTTGACCGTTTTTTCCTCTCTTCGAGCTCATCGGCAGCTTCACACATTGATACAGTTGATGAGTTTGTGGATTCTTGTGATGAGTTTGAATCTATCAATTTTGAAGAGACCATGTGCTCGTACGACTTGACCTGTCCCTCGAGAATTCCAACTTTTACACCTACATCCAACATAGTGCCAGAGAGGTTGGACAGTTTATTGAGTAGTTTGGTCATCTGATCTTTAGTTAGTTTTAAAGCGGGATCCGTTATGTTACTGTATAGAGCACTAATTTCTTCTTTCGCTTTATTGATATAAGAAAGAGCATCTGTGGCACTCATCTTGCAAGTTGGAATTTATAAAATTATTTTAATTTTATTTTATATAATATAGCGGTGACAACCCTGCACTTGAGTTGTCTGTGACAAGTTAGATGGGCAATTCACTTGCACACTTCGATACTCTGAATGTGTATGTCAGTAGTACTTCCTTCTGTATGGCGTTTGTTTGTGTGTGTCTAATGCGCTCTGGTGACAGTTGAGATTTGAGATATTAAGTTATAAATAAAGAGTTACCAGTTAGGCAGCTGCAACTATTATTTCACTGTTTAAGTTTAGATTTTAGTTGAGTTTTTGTAATAAAAATCACTACATAGAGTCCTTAGATTAATGTTTACTGTTAAATTTTGTGGAGCAAAAAAAGTATGTGTTCACTGTGACACTTGGTATTGTTGTATAGTTATCGAGTAGTAAGGCTAGTAAGGCTCTCGAATAACAAGCATGAGGTTGCGAGTTGAAATCCCGGCATGCGCAAGCAAATTTTATATGATTTATTTGTGTTATTTCACAATTTACTAAATTTTAATGGATAGGCACGTTCCAGAGTTGATGAAACTCTCAGTATCGCTCTCGTGTAAGACCACCATTCAGAATTGTGTTGCTTGAAATGGCTTCGGTCTTATTTGGTGATCAGATCTGAATTATTAGGAACTTCTCCACCTTTCTCTCCCCCCCTCAGCTTCCTCTCCCGCTACTTTTAGCCTCTCAACATACCTAAATTGGGGATGTCATAGTCTTTTTAGCTCTAGACGGTTAGGAGCTGTTGGAACTCCTGTGCGGTATCACATTAAAAAAGTTTTTTTATACATAACTAAGATGAAGATCATTTTGTTATTTCTAATTTGAAAAGCATAATTTCGTAATTTATTTTAGAAACCACGGGTTACTCTGGTTGCTATACTACAACTCTAAAGAAAATTTCTACAGTTAAAATGGCGTTCCAAATATTTTATGGAAGACGACTGTGACTTTTCAAATCCACTTATCTCATAACTTGATATAAATATATTTTTTAACAGGCAATAATAGTATATGATCTCACCAATCTGTCAATATATTGACCGATAAGTTATTGATGTTCTATCATCCTTTACCTTTTAACTAACATATTTATAACTAACTAACTAACCATCACGCCGTTTCCCCGCAGGGGTAGGCAGAGAGGATGGACCGCCAAACAACTCGGTCTTGGCACACACTTCTTGCCTCATTCACATTCATACATCGTCTCATACATATTCTTCTATTATTCTGACTCTTGACATGGCCCAACTCGAGTATCTGATTCACTTGATCGTGCTATGTCTTCCTCGGGCGTCCCCGACTTCTGCTACCATTCGCATTTGCATCATTATCCTCCTTACACTCCTATCTTCGCTCATTCGCTCTACATGCCCAAACCATCTAACCGTCCCTTTCTTAATCTTACTCATTGCGCTCACATCAGCCTTGCACTCTTTGCGGATCTCCACATTCCTCACACGATCAAACATGGTTTTACCACACATGCGCCTCAAGGATCTCATTTCAACAGCATTTAATCTACTTTCATCCTTTCTTTGCCATTTCTATGCCTCACTTCCATACATCAAGGTAGGTACCAGCACTCCATTGTGGACTGCTAACTTCGCTTCTTTGGACAATTTTTTGTTAGCGCCAACGGCCTTCAGTCCTCCATTAACGGAATTACTTGCATTTACCATTCTTTCAATATCTCTGTCAGCCTTCCCATCTCTCGTAAACATACTTCCTAAATACACAAACTCATCCACCTGCTCCAAGTAAAACATATTTATAATGTCACTAAAAGAAGGTAAATTTTAAATTTAAAGTTTAAAGAAGCTATTATAATCACTATTCATAAAACAGGGTCAAAAATTAACATTGAAAATTACCGCCCAATCTCAATACTCACGGTATTTAGTAAACTTTTTGAGTGCATTGTCTACGATCAAATTTACACAACAGTTAGTTGTTCGTAATATACAAAACCAACAACACAGATTTCTTCAAAAAAGATCAGTTCTAACGAACTTGGTAAATTTTACGGAATATTTAACGTGCAATATGGACAATAGAAACCAAGTAGATGTAATCTACACTGATCACTCTAAGGCCTTCGATAAGGTAAACCATTTCATTCTAATTCAAAAATTAAAACAATTAGGCATCCATGGTGACTTACTCCGGTGGCTCACTTCATACCTTTGGAGTAGACTTCAAAGTATTTTAGTTGAGGGGACAAAGCCAGCTTCTTCTCTGTGCCCTCCGGTGTACCTCGTGTTTCTCATTTGGGCCCATTATTATTTAATGTGTATATTTACGATATTCACAAATGTTTTTTACATGCTAATTACCTAGCATATGCAGATGATAAAAAATATACTTAGTTATTAAATCAATCAATGACTGCATTAAACTTCAAGAGGACCTCAATCGTCTTTTTGTCTATTGCGAATTAAACAAACTTGTTATTAACATCGCAAAATGGAATAAATTAACATTTACAGTGGGTTGCCATATTACCATTTCCATAGGGACACCTATGGAAAATGTGTTTTTCACACTTTCTGTTCATAAAACAAAGATGTTTATGATTTTAGGTGCGGTTATTATTATTCACTAACAAGGACATTGAATTTTGAAAATTTAAACACCGTATTTGTCCTTAATCTGCGATTATTTTATTTTTTTTATTATTTTTAAACATTTTCGAACAAAAAGTTAATATTTCGTAATTTCGCCTTTAGCCGCAATAACAGCTTGTACACGCCGTGGTATACTCTCAATGCACAATTTTCGCAGTAATCTTTAGGTCAGGAGAATGATGCCACACCCGGATGAGGGTTTTGATGAGCTGCTGCTTCGTTGTAATCACCTCCTTGGCAATCTCCTTCTTGGTGAGCTCCTACAAGTTTTGAATAGGGTTCATGTTAGGGAAATTCCCCGGCAAAGGTAAAACCGGCACATTTTTTTCAGCCAAAAATGCAGTAACAGTCCTGGCTTTATGACAGGGTGCGGATTTGTGCATAAAGACGTATTCCTGGAGACCAGGGAACCATTCTCCGACTTGAGGCAGTAATCGATTTTCCAGTATTTGTCTGTACTGATCCTGCCTCATAGTCCCTTGCACAATGTGGAGGCGCCCCATTCCTTTGGAGAGATGACTGACCACACCATGATACTGGCAGGGTGTTTGATTGTCTCTACAAGGCCGTCCGGATGACATTTCTCTCCTGGGCGTCGTCGGACGAACGATGATTTATCCAACAAAATTTGGAATATGCACTCGTCAAAGAAGCACACCTAAAAAAAGGGCCATAATCAAACTATTGAAGTTTTATAACAACAAAAATGTTAATTACCATATTCCAGTTCTCTATAGTCATGTTTTGGTGTGAGTTGGCCCATTCCAGTAGTTTTTTCCTCATATCTACTGTGAGGCGAGTATTTTAGCTGGCCGATGACCAATGAGGTTCTCCTCAGCCTATCTCCTCTGGACTCTCCTTTGGGAGACTTCGATATCATCTTCGTTGATCATCAAGGTCAGATGAGCCACACTCTTTTTGCGGTTTTGGAGACAGACTCTTTGATTTTGCTGTCAGTACGAGGTGTAGTGAATCGTTTTCTGCCACATTTCCCACTGTGATCCAATTCAAGGGGCAGGTTTTATTGATTTTTTAATTTATTCTGTTAACGACAGACTTTAAAATACCTGTAATGGCTGCTATTTCCCTTTGGAAATGTTAAGTGTTTAACAATAGTGTCTTTACTTCCGGATATTTTCTTGGAGACGTGTCTGAAGACCTAGTCATACTGAAAAAACAAAACATTGGACTCAATATGGAAAAACTATTCACTGAAATAAGATATGAAAAAAAAAATACTAAATTAATAGATAATTAATAATTACATTTTTGTACAGCTAAACTGTTAAACCTCGTAAATATAATTATTATGTAAATTTATTTACCAGAACTTCAATCACGCATTTTCACAAAAATGCTGGCTACGTGGAAAAAACCTTCATTTTCGAGGGATGTGGCACTTTGCGAGTGTTGCCACTTCTCAAAAGTGTTAGTGGTGATACCAGCAACCAAAATAACGAAGGAATGGCCATCATATCCAAATTATTTAGAAGTAGAGACAACGTAAACATAAAAATCTGGAAATATCTGAACTGTCCCTATTAATATTGCAACCCACTGTACACGTAATAAAAATAAAACATCCTTCGTATACACACTAAAGGCACATACGTCAATGAAATAAAATATATCAGGGACCTTGGGATAACACTGGATGTTAAATTAAACTTTATCCGACACACCGATGACATCATTAACGAAGCCAATAAAATGATGGGATTTATAATTCGCATAGCAAAACCCTTCCACAACAAAAACACTCTATGTATATTCCCTTTACACCTCATACATTCGCCCGCACTTGGAACACTGTTCACCGATCTGGACTCCTTTATACCAAGCCCATATCGAAATAATAGAAAGAATTCAAAAAAAATTTTTTAACACAAACTATAAACTAAACTTACACTTCTCAAATTATACCGAATCCATTAAATTTCATAATTTTAACTCCCTCCAAACACGACGTCTAATTTTTGATCAAATCTTATTGTTAAAAATTCTTAATAATGGTCTGGACTCTCCAGAACTTACCAATTTAATAAATCTTCATATTCCGTCTAGATCAACCCGACAATCTGATTTATTTTATCTACCCTCGTGTAGAACAAACATTCGAAAAAATTCCCCAATTTCTCGTATATGTGCACAATATAATACAAAATTTTACACTATTGACATTTGTGGTAATAACCTAAAGAAATATCGATATGAAGTAATGCGTACGATCGATTATTAATATGCGAGTATGGAATGTATCGGGAGCATTTCCTATCCTCTTCCTATTTTCCTCTTCCTCTCCCCTTCCTTTAACACCAAATTAATTTTATGATATTAAAACTTCATTTCCAATGAACTTTAGCATTAGAAACTTCTGTGGCTTGACTTCAGTTAACTTGTATATTTATATCTATCATTGTATTTTATGTAAAAGCTGTTTGTTTCTTACAAAATAAATTAATTTTCTGCACATGTGGATATCAAATGAAGGTAGTTAAACCAATAATATTGTGAAGAACAACCTTGTTGAACAACAAAAAATTCTACTGTTCAACATCGATCAATTTATTTGCGTTATTTGTACATTATAATGTGTCATCAATCAACAAAATTTTCGAAACAATTTAAGTGAGGGAGATTGAATAGATACTGTTAACCCTAGAACCGTACCCTGGGGTACAAATTAAAAAAAAAAAAAAAATTTGCGATAACTTTTTCGTTTCACAACGAATCTTTTCGCGCCGCCGCGTATTTGCAAGTGAGGGGCAGTCGCTTCGAAGCATCAGTCGAGCGGGAGTCCTGCTAGTGTGTGGTCGTGGCAAAACGTGCGTGGGGCGCTCCAGTACCCCTGGGTACGGTTAAGGTCATTATTTTCATTACTATGATTTTAATGTTTTTGCAAGAAAAAAACGTAAAAAAAGGAAAAACGTGCTTATGCTTTCCACTACACACTTCCAACCAGACCAAGACAAATCTGTTGATTTACCAGAAATAATAAGTTTTTACAACCAAACCAAGGGGGGTGTGGATACGTTTGATCAACTTTGTCATACATACAGTGTATCTCGTAAAACTCGTCGCTGGAGCCTTTGTGTCTTCTATGGAATTTTGAATATTGTCGGAATCAATTCTATGATATTACTGCATTCATCTAACGCTACCGGAAAACAAGTTTTCAAGAATAGACGAACTTATCTGAAGACTTTAGCTTTTGACCTTATAAAACCTCACTTGGAGGATCGATTTTTATACAAAACTTTGCCGATGCATCTCCAAGAAAGTATTGGCGGAATATTAGGAAAAAAGCGGTCTTATGATGCTACAACCCCTTCAAAATCAAAATCTGGAAGATGTTCATTTTGTCCCAGGTCAAAAGATCGTAAGTCACGCGCTCAATGTCAGAAATGTAAACGTTTAATATGTTTAGAGCACCAAACAAAGATTTGTCAAAATTGTTAAGAAAAGTTACTTTTAATTAAGCCTTATTGTATTATGTAAGACTGAAATAAGTGCCATAACAGTCTATGTAAGTTAATTTTGAATAAATGTTTTTTCTCACGTAAAAAAGATGTTTTATTTAACGGGGTACTCCAGTACCCCTGGGTACTGTTAGTGTATGATCTATGATGGGTACGGTTCTAGGGTTAAACGTTCATTTTTTAATAAATTTGTGAAATTTAATCATTAAGCAAATACCAAAGCCCCCGCTAGGCTAAGGTGCTAGGATCAATTGCCGTGAAATCATTTTTATTTTATTTTTATTTCAAATTTTCTTTTAAGAGTCGCTAATATTGTCTTCAATGCCATGCTATATGAAAACGTCGGTTCGTAGGATCCTGTACAAAATTTGACTAGCCTAATTAGACTTACTGGATAAACAGGATCTTGGGATAAGGAGAATAATCTCTTATATCTACTGTGCCTGCTAGTTGTAACACGCATTTACTCTACTTGGGTTCTATGGAACCTGTTAAGTCCAAGCTTTGTGTTTGTATTGAACCTTTAAAGTTCAGAGAATGGGGCTTGTATTGTTACTAATGAAACTTTGTTAGTTTTGTCTAAAGTTTTGAAGCGCTTGTCAATGCCAGTCTACATCGGAGGGTTCAATATTAAACTGAACAACCTTCTATTATGTCTAAATATGAGAAATACATAATAAAAGACAACATTATTTATCTACCATTATATTGTGGAATAGGCGCACTATCAAAGACCCGAAACTAATGTCAACTAAAGCTTTTGATTCCTGAGATTTTTTCAGAATCACAATTATGGTGTTGGAAGTAAATTTTCGATTCCGAGATCACGGTGCCACCAGAGAAATAAAATGTTATTCATTTGGCAAACTCTCCTGACGATTTACAAACTAGTGAAATTAACATTTCCAAAATGGTTTACTTATGATTATAATAAGGCAAGATGAAATAACTTTGGCTGCCACATATTAAATCACACTTAATTTGATTTAAAACATCGTACAACAAAGCGTTTGCTTTCCACGATATACTTTATTTGACGAATTGCCATTTCTATTACCTGGCAATGATGGGAGTTATGAAGAATAGCTATATACGATCCAGTTATAGAAGTGTCTATGAAATAATCATTCGAACATTTTTTTAGGTCGCAGATCTTTTTATTTATTTCCTGAATTCATTTTGCATCTTCAATCCAAACCACGAAATAAATGCGGCAAAGCAAATCCATTGGGTGGTTGTGATCTCAGCTATCTTGGGTATTAGGAGCAAAATAATATATAATATGTGTCGTTAAAACTTACATAGTAACTACTAGATATTAAAGCTAACTTTACATTGGCCTGTTGTAAACCATCTTGGGCGATCTAAGATGGGCTCTACACGTTAAACCAGAAACACGTCAGTAATAATAATAGATTCTTGATTACTTTCTCAAACGCAATATTTTGCTAAAATTTACATAAAAGACACTTTGAAAAGATAGAAAACATGTTTTGAATGAATTTCCAATATTCGGTCATTAATCAACTACCCACTATTATGAAAGATTTTTTATTGAACGATGTTTACGGTAATACGAAATAATACCTACCTGAGTATCATGGGCACTTTATCCCGGTGCGGTGGTGCTTATCTATCAGAGAACTCACTTAAAAAATAATATTAACTTATAGTATAATATTGCCATAAATAGCGCGCCATCCATATTCCATGCTAAAAATCCATCCGTTCCAATTGCTCGAGAGCGAGTATAAAATGTGTACATTAGGTGCTGTTCAAAATCAGCGACTAAGGGACTTTCTGTTCTAAGAAATAGTTTATAGGTACAACACATACATGTAGCGCTCTGCGGCAAACCGTGCGATTGTGCAAACATAAAGAATAGATTCTCGGATCCGCAGCAACCATAAGATTTACTGCAACAATCATTAGATTTTTGTTCTGTGACTATAAAATTTTATGTTGTTATTAAAACATGTAAATTTTATATTTAAAAAATGAACAGTTTCTAATGTTAATTGTGACTTTCGATTTTGCAACCACTGTTATAGGATATGAAATAATATTCATTAGCCGCTGAAGCCCCAATGAAACGCCAAATTACATTTTGTTGCAAGGTCACTAATATCTGGAGCAGTGATTTTATAAAATTCTTCTAGATTAAGGGAAAAATATGGAAAAGACCAACATAAGATTTATTTTTATTCACGAACCGCAACTGTCCATGAAGCATAGACGACAAATGCCCTGAGGGGGGGGGGATTATGGTTTGCCGTAAGGAGTTAATCTTATACAAATGCGAGTTATCATTCCAAGCGATCGGACAAGGAAAATAAGATAAAAAGGAAATTCCAATTATTATAAGCTGAAGGTATTTCTCGAAAGATGGATCACTTTTTTTCAGTTCAACTATATTAAGATTTTCATGATTATCAAGATCGGTGGAAAACCAATCGGTGCTTAGCACAGAATTTCTATGAAAAGCTTGTACTAATAATTGTAAGTCCATTTTATCTGATCGTGGTCGTATTGCTCCACATGATGATAATTACAAATAATGATTAAATAGGTATGTGCAGTTAAAAACCTTAATAATTGTACTCAAAATCAAACAAAATTTTAATAAAATTTTTACGTATGAATAATAATCTGTAAATAGCAGCAAAATTAAAAAAAAAATATATGAAAAAATCATTGTTTTTTTGGTATTAAATAACATTTATATACGTGAAAAACATTCCGATTTAAAATTATTATTGTACTATGTTAAACAAGGGAAATTAAAAGTTAAATTTTTTTTTTAAATGAAAAGAAAAGTCCGTACACAATGCATTTTATATTTACTGTTAATTAGTACCTTATTAGTATACGATAATATTTTTCCTAAATTCAATTCAGTCTAGCGTGATTTAGCCAAACATTATCTCATATCTGTCCCCAATTCAATTATCTGTCCTAATTGAGGTGGGAGCTCTTCATTATTCCAGATAATTAATCTATCTTGCTGAGGCTTTAGTGGTTCATAAGTAGATTATTTTTACCGTTGCGTGACGATTAAGTAAGACATGATAGGGCTTAATTTAGATATATTTCATTTGAGAAGGTAGAAAATTTTCGTGTAATCTACCACTTTATATTTAATGTTAAAATTTATTACGTGTCAAATATAAATTAACGATTTAAGAAAAAATTGCTCAAATTTTTTGTAGAAATTATCAAATAGTATTTTTTGTATTAATAAGGTACCAACATGGGCACGAGATGATTTTAAAACTCATCTTTTTTGGGTACTTTAATTGAACTTTTAGATCAAACGAGAATGTAACTCTATATATTTAGAAAAAAGAGTTTTATTAATAATATTATTATTTTACTAAAAAAAGTTTTTTTATAACATGTTCTGCTGTTTAAATTAAATTATTTCATTAGTTAACTTAATTCGCTTTCCGAAGAAATTATCAAAGTGAGGTCAAGTCAGTTACAGAAATGATAACCAATCTATATTTTGTCTAAAAAGGTACAAATATATATTTTTTCTTACTAATGCCCTTATCGATTTCCTATTTAATGGTTGTAATTTTTTTATTTTTTATTACTCTCTACAGCATTTTTTTCGTATTAAAATTGGAAGTCGTTAAATGGGGACATTGATTTTTACAATTTAATAATTTACGCTTAGTTATACAATCTTGCATTAATATGGACTATAATTGAACATGGCTTAAACGTAATATTACTAGAGTGGCAAACGAAGTTTGTGTATTTTGTTAATCTATTATTAGCTCTTGGATTATAAAAATTTCCAAATAACTAAAGAAATAATTTTACGGCTTTTATTTTGCATATGTTATTGAGTTGGCATATTTATATCATTAAGTGAAATACATTTATCCAGGGGGTGTTTGGAATAAAATTGTGGCTATTAATCATAATTGTTTGTTTTGTTGGAAGTGTATACTGAAAAATCATAACCTGATGCACTAAGAATAAAATGGAATTTTAAAAATAACACATTTGAAAAGCAGAATAAAAAAATGAATTGCTGTAAAATATAATATTTTGTTTTTTTTTTCGAAGGAAACAAATACTTTGGAGTGTGACGTATTGAATGAAAAAAAAACATACACTTATGTAGTAAGACACCACTTTATTTTTGAATCAATAACGATAGCCAACCGGGTTTCGCTTGTCCCAAGCTTCATCAGGGCTAAATATCAACTAAAGCTAATTAGATACAGTCATATATAGGTTAATGAAAACTATGAGTGAAAGAGATACAAAACAGATAGAAAGAGATGCAAAATAGAAAAGGTGGAGACAAATTATTAAGGAGGTAATTTATCTGATAGTCCCATATTAAATTTATTCCGCCGCTGAAACTGTTCTTTCCTTCCCCCCCCCCTCCCTCCTCCTCGTCATAAAACACGACATAGTAACTTAGATGGAAAACCCCATCAGTAAATTCAGAATGTACCAATTTTTCATTAATAATCGCATTACAAATCACGGCGAAAAGTATTTTTGTTTTTTGTTTTTGGGGTGTTATGCCGTGTTTCGCTAAAGAAGGAGTTAGCGTAACACGGCATAACACCCCAAAAACAAACAAAAAAAACAAAAAAGTTAAAAATTTATATATTTGATTTTAAATTTTCAGAATATCGGCAAGGAGTAGGAGAAAAGCGTAAAAACTCATGACCTATTCTTATTTTACTACTTTCAGTATTTACTGTATTAGTAGTTAATTTATAATGTTGTCTTATATAGTGTTGGTGTACTTGTCATGTTTTTTATTAATTTTGTGTTCATGTGTCAAAGTTCGTTTAGTATTTTTTAGATTTAAAGGCGTCATATTCGCGTATTATATTTTTCTAAAATGCTCATTTCTTGGTATAGTTTTTTCGTAGGGGTATCTGGGTTAAAATTGAAAAGTTTTTTTATAACTTTATTCTGTATTATTTGTAAGTCATATAAGTACGAAATGTGTGTCCTTCCTCATATTTCTATTAGATAATTTAAGTGGAACCGGATTAAGCTAAAGTATAAGCCCCTCTTTACTTTCGTCTGTAAAACATGAAAAATACACTAATAAGTGAAATGATTTTTTCGTTTTGTATTTCCGCGTGCTGTATATGGTAGAGCCATCTCGTATTCCCCATACGCGGGATTTTTGCTCTGTTATGTATTTATTTCAAACAAAAAATATTAAATAATGTACTTATTTATAGTACTTCAACAACCACTTTGAATTTTGATAAAAATATTGAAAACACAATAATGAGATAAAACTTTGGACATCTCCTTCTAATACCTATAATCTCAAATAATCTTAGGTCGCATAGCCACGGGCGTGACGAAACCCCTTTAAAATATTTTTTGTGATACTTAGTATACGTCAGACATGATAGTTTTTACTTTGTCTGTATGGCAAAGAGAAAGAAAAGATATAGTTTGGGGACAAAATTTAAAGTTACCCTCGGCACTGGAATCCACTATTAATGTTTGAATCTGTGAATTAAAATTAATAATATTGCAGCGTATTTTTCGTGGTCATTGACCATAATACCCTCATACAAAAGCTGCCACTGCATTGCGGGTTGCCTACCACACTGAGCTAGATATTTCTCAAAAATATGCCAGTTTTCAGCTCCAATACACTCCTTTTTTCAATGTGGTCTTCAAGTGTTATCAGTTTTTAAAAATTGTTGTCTCTAAAATAAATGAGAAAACACAAATTTAATGCGTGCTGCAGTTCACATTTCTGAGCCATAAATAAATGGATAAAATCGTAAAAATGGAAACAATTAAGACTTTTGTAGGAGAACAATAATAAAAAATATCAAAAATTAAAATTTTACATTTGCACATTTCAGAACACCTTCGTAACCTTTACTGGCTCAAGTGCTCTGAAAGAATCCAGTACAAATTGTGCTGGAAGGTGTTTAAATCCATCAATAAAATGGCCCAACCCTACATCTATACTTCCCGGAAAACACTAGTCTGAGGCAGTCAACTCTTAGATCAGCAACATCATCAGCTGTAGGCAGACTGATAGAACCTAAGCGCAAGCCAAATACTTTGTCTACCAAAAAAGTCCAACAGAATTCAGGTTTAAACTAAGAACTTACCTTTTTTAGCTGTCGTATCCTTAAATTAAATATACCATTCCTGAGAGAAAGTCCATTCATATCCAATTTTCCATTTTCGTCCTAAATTCTGTATCTAAATTTCGCTAATAAACAATTAGTTAATGTTTATTTAGTGTTAATCTTAAGTGACGTATCAGGTAAGTATGGTATGGTATATTATCTCCTTGTATAGTAAGTAATAGGATAGATCACTGTAAAAATGTATTATATATTTGTACAGCGACCTTGAGGTGATTTTTCCCAAAACAGCGCTATACTAATCATCCAAATTTAATTATTATTAACTTAGCTAAGCAAAATTCGGTTCAGCAATTTCAAAATAAATATTTCCATCAAATTTATAAATTATATTAACTTACATACCGAAAAAAACTTCTCAAACTATCAGAAGTGTTTATATTAATAAAGCTGATTTATTATTCTTATTGCAAATTATTAAATCGCATACTCCTTTTTAGTTTTATTTTGTTACTAACCCACACAATCTACAGATTTTATTTTTTTTTAATCTTAAATGTACAATCATACTTGATTTATATTTTGTTATTTTTTGTTGTTGTTTTTTGTTGTTGTTTTTTGTTGTTGTTTTAAAAATAAAACCCTTCTGTTGGCATTGTATAATGCAGAAAATGATGTTAAATATGTATCATGTAAGATCCTATCAGGGCGTTTAAATTAATAAATATAAACGCCGAGGTATTTTTCACTATCCAGAGTGTAGCAGTTAATTAGTTTTATTTACAGATGATCTCACTTACGTGAGAACAATCCAAAAGCTTTGAGAATCTGGTAGGGAGCCGAGTGAAAAATGTGTATAGTATATAAATAACAAACCAGCAAATGCGAATAAGTAGATTCAGCGAACTTTCGCCGTCTTATTCGTAGGTTCCAATGTGATGCAAAAACACAAATAGAGACACCGGAGACTTAAGAGACACAAATAGAGACGCAAGTAATTCATAATATAATTAGCGCATGTAACATATTTTTTTAGCAACAACAGAACATTTTTTCAGAATCCGTATAAATTATCGATGGAAATTTACTTCAGCACACTCTCTCTTATTATATCGACTAACTCAGGTCAGAGGGCTAAAATATTCGATATAATTTTTAAATGCATTCAGGTTAAACATGCCATGGCGTCTTAAACAATGGAAATTGGGAACATTTATTTCAATACCACATTTGAAAGATAATAGATGAAAGATTCTAAAATGTTTGAATTTAATTTTTTCACTAATGTGAATTCCAAACAGTGCTTCCACATTCAAGTATACTTCTAATTGAATAAATTTTAACCCTTTTCAGTTGTTCTATGAAAGGTTTACATATTCTAGGAATAAATCCCATCATTTTAAGAATAGAATTATTTCTCTTTTATTTTATTAATTTTTAAACATTTCAATTTTCAACTACCATACTAGGCTAATGCCCGTGTATTATTATTAATTATTAATAACATACATACACTTAGACGGTTTGGGCAAGTAGAGCGAATAGGTGAAGAAGGGAGTGTAAGATATATGACGCAAATGTGAATGGTAGTATAAGTGGGTATGCCCCAAGAAGACATGACACGATCAAGTGAATCTTATACTTGAGTCGGGCCATTTCAAGAGTCAGAATAATAAAAGAGTATGTATGAGATGATGTAATTATAATTATATCAAATTGAAAAAAATATTACAAAATGTAACTCACATAAAGTTAATAAATATTTTTAGAAAATAATTACTAGCTAACATTTTGTTTCCAATAACTAATAATTAATTTTAAAAACCTAGTTAGCATATTAGTATGTCTACACTGTATAATTGTTTATAAAAAATGTTTTATTCTGTTTTTAAAAGTACTTGTACAGTAAATAAATAAATATTTTTTTAATAATTCAAGTTTTTAATTGTTTTAATAAATCATTTCAATTGAGTTGCACCACGAATTGTCAGTATCAAAAATAGTAATATTAAAATCTTACTACTTGATCAAAATGAACATCATCATATCCATTTTCACGAGGGGTTACATAATATGTCAATATCCCATATCAATATTGGATGAAACCTCCCTGCGAGGATAATGTGATTCTTTGTTATTTCTGTAAACACACGTAATACATACGATAATCTACCCAATTGCTTCATGAATACAACCTCGATAATAATTAAATATTCACATTGAATGCCGAAATCCTCCGAGTGTTTTCATAATAAATCTGTTGGGTAATAACGATAAACGATCGAAAATTTATTTGAATTTCGCTCGCTAATATCGTATTAGATATAAAGTTTTTTTTTACACTAAGCACTTTAAAATAATTTCCCTCAGGGCCTGAGAGCCATTTAATCTTTGAGGATGCTATGTGGAGGGTCATTTTTACGGAAATGAGACGAATTTCTGGGAACGTAAAAGGGATGAGGTTTGGGTAGGAATCTAATCTAATCTGTCTGAATATATCCCTCCTACTTTGATGCAAGGCAATGGGTCGAGATACCGGCTGGAGAGATCAAAGGGTCACCCCAGACCAGCATCTCTCGATATTTATGACACACAACTGGTGGGCAGGCGATAACACACCACACCCGATAAGCCTGGGCACCGCTGCTAAATCAACAAGCGTAGTGAACCACCTGGGGGTGACCTATGGCAGAGGTGTTGGTTATCCAAAAAATGCTTCCCGGGGAGGCAGTACTCAAACCCGCCTCCCAAATCTTACTAAAAATACTATGTTTTCGGAGTATTTTCAGTCAATCACGAAACGTAAAGGAAAAATGATATTTATAGAATAATTGAAGTCGTTCATGCATTCCGAAAATTCACTATAATTCTTCAGTCTTATTTGGCGGTTTGCCAAATGAGTAGCGTTGTCACAAAAAAGTATCTACCCTAAACATTTTTCAATTTTTTTAAATACTCATTTTCTGTACAGTTTCATTTTTGTTTCGTATCGAAATAACTAATCCAGATTTTCACAAATCAATTTATGACATTATTTATATAATGTAACAGAACATATCGAGTATATACAAAAGTGAAATAACTAGTATATTTGTATTATACAGGATTTTCCAACAAGAGGTGTAATTTTGATATTCAATCGTAACAAATCAATGGTTTCGTTGCTTGTGTGGCACGTAGCGCCATCTCGTTGGAAGTAAACGTTTTCCAGATTAATAACATCCGATTCCTCTCTCGATAGCGATCCATTCACCGTAACTGTTGCTTCAGCCTCATTTTCAAAAAAGTAAGGTCCAATGACTCCGCCGGACTATAAACCGCACCAAACAGTCACACATTGAGGAAAGAGAGGCTTTTTAACAATAACTCTTGGGTTTTCCGAGCCCAGATGCGACAACTTTGCTGGTTGACGAAGCCACCGAGGTGGAAATGGGCCTCATCACTCAAGATGATTTGCATTTGATTCACTCAAGTGAATTTTAATAATTTCAATACGTTTTTGAAGCGTGTACCGTTTCATTTTTATCAATGGCATAGTTTCTACTTGTCAAATGTCAAAAAATGACAGCTTCAAAAGTAACATCTACCAAAATAGCGGGCTATTCAAAATAGCATCTCTTATTGGAAAACCCTTTGTAACGGACGTACTGCTCCGGGATCGGCCACAGCCGTCCCATTTTAAATTTGTTCTATGTAAAAGTTAAATGTATGAAAGGCTAAATTGTTATAACCCTCTATATGTAAATGATGTAAATGTTATATATGATCTTGGAATAAATAAAACGTCGGAGCTTGGCTAGAGGAATACGGGCAGAGAAGTATAGAGTGTGAGAGCTGGGGAAATAACATCATAATGACATTTAAATCGGGCACGATTGTTAGAATCGTGCCTAAACGTAGTGGGAACGTTCGGCCACAGCCCGAAGTAAGCAGCCGTGCGCCGTCATAGCGTTAGAAATGACCGGTGGTACGCCGTCATTACGTCCCACGGGCACGGTTCTGAGGATCGTGCCCAAACAAAGGAAAACCGTGGTCACGTTTGACCACGGCCCGAAATTACCGGCCGAGCGGCGGTAAAATGACCGGCGGGGCGCCGCTATCGCGTCACAACGCGGCTCTCGATTCCAAGAATCAAAGAAAAAGTGGGACCCGTGTGAGCGTAGGGTACCGCCGGCGGCCTATAAAACCGGCACAAGCCCCTTCGAAAGAGACTAGCCGAGGGATACCCCGGCTAAATGTGCCCTGTGCAAAGGAGCGCACATGGCCAATTACGGTGGGTGCCCCGCCAGGCCCAAAAAGAATCTTAACTTCAATAGGAATAAAAATAATAATTATAATCGAAATTGCAATGAAAACAAATTAAATCATAACCGCCAAGCCAGACGGGGCCATCAAAGCCAGCCGCAAAAACGGAATCAGATTAACAAAAATTCCAATCAAACTCAAGCTCCTAATGTTCCCGCAGCCTCGCAAGCTGAATTCTCCCCCTACCTCCCACTCGCCGCAGATGGCCCGAGCCACACTATTATAATCCCTGAAATTCCCAGAGGGAACAAAGGGCGCCCATGAATCACAGCAATAGCCAACAACACCGAATAGAGCGCCATCCCAAACCTAAACCAACTCCCCAAGACTCCTCTCCCAACTCTCCTCCACAAACCCTGGATCCCGTTTATGTCCAGGCTCTTATTGAACAAGCCACGGGGCTTCAATTCTCTATACAACATGCCACCAAATAGCTGGCAAAAATTCAAGCACTTTTAAGAAATCACAATGTCTAGACAAAATTTTAAATTAAATAACCTACAGACGGCCTTTTGGAACGCCAATGGCTCTGTCCTAGCTCACAAGGGGGAAATAATTGAATTCCTTCACGATTATAGTATTAAAGTATTCCTCATTAACGAGACCTGGCTCAAGCCTTCCAGAAAATTCAGAATACCAAATTACATAACTTACCGTGACGACAGACTAGCTAACAAAGGAGGCGGAACCGCCATCTAGGTTAAGAATAATATTGACCGCCGTCTAGCACATTTATTCTCTAGTATTAACATTGAATCCACCTCGGTAATAACCAATACCTCTTCTAGACCACTTAAATTTATTTCTGTCTTCGCACCCCCTACCCGCAAATTAATTCCAGCAGAATTAGACAATCTCTTGTCTGAAAATGTCCCCACCATAATAGTTTGGGACATGAACGCAAAGCACGGATCGTGGCACAGCCTAAAAAATAACACCAAAGGTAACGTCCTCGCAAATAACGCGAGTACCAATCCTATCGTAGTTGATGCTCCAGATAGACCGACAATTCATCACCATACCGGTAATCCGGACGTAATTGACATCGTCATTCTCAAAAACATAAGCCACCTACACTCCCTCCGAGTACTTAAAGAACTTTCATCTGACCACGATCCAGTTATCCTCTCTCTAACAGGAGGCTCTAACCCTCTGGTCCCCGTTAATCTTCTACGCACTAAAATAAAATGGAATAAAATTAACGAGTTAATGAATAAAAAGATAATTATTCCCACATCAATTCCCGACAAAGCCAGTCGTAACGCTGCTACCTCCGTCTTAATTCAAACATTAAAATCGAGCATCAACGAGGCGTCCGTTGAGATTCCTAGTGACACCACATGACATGGAATACCTGAAGAGATCAAAGATCTTATTAGGGAAAAAAATCTTGTTAGGAAAGAGTGGCAGAGATCTTGCAATCCAATAGTAAAGCATTTTAATAGACTCAACAGAGAAGTGCGCGATGGCCTCAGCAAATTCCGCAACGAGCGTTGGCACGACTTTATTTCAACTCTCGAAGACGATAGATCAGCATACTGAAAGCTCTCTAAAGCACTCAGATGCCCAAAAACTAAAATCTCTCCGATTAAAGGCCTCAACGGATTAGTATACTACGCTGCAGACAAGACTGAAGCCTTCGCAGATAGCCTACAACGTCAATTCTCTCCCAATACACACTACGACGACCCAGCCTTTGTAGCAAAGGTGGATTCAAAAGTAGAATCAATCTTAAGTCTAGATCCTGAATCCCGAACCCGAATCCTGAACCCTCCAATCAGGTTTGCAACTTCTAAGGAAATAAACAACATAATAAAAAAAATTAAAGAAAAAAAAGCAGCCGGTCCTGACGGCTTCTCAAATAAAATCTTAAAATATCTGCCAAAGAAAGGCATCTGCGCTATTACAGCCATCTGCAACACGTCGCTGAGATTACGTTGCTTTCCAAAGGATTTTAAAGAACCTGACTTAATTTTAATTCCCAAACCAGGCAAGGACCCATTATTAACGGAGAATCATCGGCCTATTAGCCTCCTTCCTTGCTTAGGTAAAATCTTGGAAAAAGTTATACTATCAAGATTAAACTCCTTCACTCAGGACAGTAAATTCTTGCCAGACTTCCAACATGGTTTCAGAGCAGGTCATTCTACCTCTCACCAATTCCTGAAAACTGATTTAAAACTAGGAAAAAAAGAGAAATCCTCTCACTCGACGTAACCAAAGCCTTCGATAAAGTCTGGCACAACGGCCTTTTATATAAAATGAACGCTCTCGGGTATCCCTTAAGACTTGCGCAATTAATAGCTAGCTACCTGAGAGATAGATGCTTTAAAGTCAAGTCAGAAAACGTCTTCTCCACAACCCGCCCCTTATCAGCTGGGGTCCCTCAAGGCATTCAACTCTCTCCATCCTTATATAACATATACTGTAGTGACATTCTTAAACCCATTGACCATAACGTTAAAATCACTCAATTTGCGGATGACACTAACATCATCTAGTTCAACAGTCGAGAGCATCGCCACAAAGCGTGTTCAGAGATAGGCCACTCTAACTGAAGAGTGGTGCAAAAAGTGGAGAATATCAATAAACCCTACTAAAAGACCGCGACCGTTTTCTCAAAGACACGGCCTAAACGGCCCCCATTCATTAGACTGTTTGAGAAAAATGTTCCATGGGAAAAGTCAATTAAATATCTAGGTGTAACGTTTGACTCCAAGCTCACCTGGAAGAAACATATAACTGGAAAAATAACAGCAGCAAATAAATGTCTAGCATCACTTTATCCAATGATGGGAAAGAAAAGTCGTTTATCAACGGATAATAAATTACTTCTTTATAAAACAACAATAAGACCAGGTTTCACGTACGGATGCCCCATTTGGGGGCACGCCGCTCCAAGTCTCATACAAAAGATTCCACACTTTCAAAATAAAGCCATTAGACTTGCTTTAAATGCACCTAAATGAAAAATAAAACGGTGGAATGAATTAATGGAGGAAATGAATTTCGAGCACTCGAGCAGAAAAGCATGGCAAACACTAAGGCGACTTGGAACTGCAGATCAGCCAACTAAAACAATGCCCAAAGTGTCACCAAATGCTGTTGCTCAGCAACTAATCCGTAGTTCAAAAACGACAACAAGGTCTTACATAAACCACCAGGTCCAAAAATCTCTGAAGGCGGCGCGGCTAAAATGGCCGGTGAACCCCAACACTGTGGTCGCCGTTACAGCTGACGATGTAGATATCGCCCTCACTTCAACAAAAGCTGGGAAAGCAGCTGGATGTGATGGAGTTCTCCCAGACTTTCTGAAACATGCTGGACCAGAAGAAAGGAGATTTGGTATTTCTCTTTGGAGAAATACCAAATACCTGGAGAAAGTCTAAAGTTATTGCGATCCTCAAACCCAACAAGCCAGCAGAGGATCCGAACAGCTACCGGCCAATTTCACTTTTAAGTACCATGTACAAACTTCTTGAGCGAGTTGTGCTCCGCAGACTTACTCCAATTTTGGAGAAAGTGGTCCCACAAGAGCAAGCTGGCTTCAGACCAGGCCGTAACTGCTGCGATCAGGTGTTAGCACTGACAACACACATTGAATCTGGTTTCCAGAAACGGCTGAAGACTGCGGCAGCGTTCATTGATCTCTCTGCGGCCTACGACACGGTGTGGCACAAAGGCCTCCTTGTAAAACTGTACGACACCATAGAGGATGGCAACACAGTACGACTCATTGAGCAACTGTTAACTGGCCGTACCTTCAGGGTTTTTCTAGGAGGGCGAAAAAGCAAAAAAATACCCCTCAATAATGGCCTTGCCCAGGGCTCAGTGCTGGCCCCATCGCTATTTAACATCTACACTCGAGACCTCCCTCACACTGAAGGCAGAAAATTTGCTTACGCAGATGACATCGCCGTCACAGCTCAAGCCAAAACCCTCAAAGCAGCAGAAGATATCCTCAATTCTGACCTAAAGGCTTTGGAAGAATATTTCCTCAATTGGCGACTAAAGCCAAATGGGTCGAAAACAGTTGCGACAGCTTTTCATCTTAGCAATTCACAAGCGGATGCCAAACTCTGTGTTCAGTTTGATGGACAAAATATTTACCATGACCCCCACCCCCGCTATCTCGGAGTTACTTTGGACAGGAGCTTGAACTACCGGCAAAACATGGAAACAGTGGGTAAAAAAACCAGGACAAGGCTTAACTTAGTTAATAAGCTAGCTGGAACTAGCTGGGGATGCGACGCCAACACGCTCAGAACAGCATCCATTGCCCTGGTTTTCTCAATGGCTGAATACTGTGCTCCAGTATGGGCTAGAAGCGCCCACACTTCCATGGTAGACGTTCAGCTTAATGCCACAATGCGAACCATCAGCGGGACTTTAAAATCTACTCCTCTCCCTTGGCTCCCCGTACTTGCAAACATAACCCCGCCAAACATCAGGCGAGAAATTGCAACACTGAGGGAATACAAGAAGGCGCTGCAAAAAAGCGCAATACCTCTACACGAAGATGTCGTCTCCCACCCGGCATGCCGCTTGAAGTCCCGAAAGCCCTTCTGGGCGGAAGGAGAGAGACTCCTCCGACTACCTCTCACCCCAGAAGATAGGTGGAAACTTGAGTGGCAAACGGCCAACGTGAAAAATGCCCATCTCATACAGGACCCTACCGAGAGACAGCCTGGGTTCTCACTGCCTCGCAAAACCTGGTCCGCCATCAATAGGTTAAGGTGCTCCCATAGCCGCTGTGCCCACATGATGCACGGATGGGGCCTTAAAGAGTCGGCGATGTGTGAATGTGGTGCGGTGCAGACTACCGAACATGTGGTCAACGAATGCCCGCTCCATTCATTCCCCGGCGGGATTGATGAGGTCCACATGGCGACGCCTGAGGCCCTAAAATGGCTCGCAGATCTAGATGTCCCCCTCTGACCCCCCACCATACGAAAGAAGAAGAAGAAGAATGCACCTAAATGGATTAGAATTTCTTCTATCCATAATGACACCAACATTCCGTTTATAAAAGACTTAATTGTTTCCCAAGCAACCAAATTTTATGCTGGCCTTCCCAGCCATACAAATCCTACAATAAATTCCCTTTCAAAATATAGCGAAAAATCGTTTTTAATTTAGTTATTAAATGTATCGAAATTTAAATTTAAAAAACCCAAGATAGTCCTCCGGAAGGAATAATAACCTGCCTTCAGCCGCAGTATAGTTTTTAAGCTCTTGTTCAACACCAATATAATAATAAAAATAACATTAAAGAATCTAAAGATAATCAAATATAATTATGTTAGAGTCAGTAAACTCATGTTTAGGAACTCTGTAAAATAAATAAATCAAAAGTTGAAAGTGAGTTAGCCAGCAACCATCACCAGCTCTACACCTCTCTCTCTGCTCTGCCCTCTACCTCGCTCCGGCTTCTGCCTCTACTCGCCTTCTTTCACTCTGACCCCCGCCTCATCCTGGATCACGGACTTGCCTACCCCTGCGGACCAGACCCGGGATCAGCATCAAGAACAAGCGACAAGCGATCGGACCAGCTCTACAGCAGCTTCAGAGACGGCCTCGTTCTACTCCCCCACGCCACTGAAGGACGAAATCGTCCACCTCCACGGATTGGGATCACCGGCCCATTTACAGTATTGTGTATCTCATTTCTGTCTGATACGCCCATAATTATTGAACTCGGCTTAAACATATCTAGCAGTGGCAAGCAAATTATATTTATTTGTTCATTTATCGAACTAGCTTTTGGATTTTTTGAATTTTATAAATTTTTGAAGTGATTGAGTTTACGACCATTTAATTTGTATATGGAACGGAGTTGTACTATTATTATCATTGAGTAAGTAATTTTTATATCGAAGAAGTTTGGCAAATTTGTGTTCCTTTGAGTTGTTTTAAATTACATAAAATAGTTAAATAAAGACAAGTATATAACTTTCTAGCTTTATACAAGTTTTAAAATAATTAACACACATATAAGCTACACACGTATAAATATTAACTGTTTTATAACAATTTACGCACTTCACAATAATATTTTTACACAATGTATCAATCACTACTCACCCCACTCAAATCAAAGATTTTAATTTTTTATTAAAGTTGTTTAATTGGTGAACTTTAAAAAAATTCTTCTATATCTGCACTAATCGAAGTTTCAATGGTTAAAATTGTTGTATCTGTCGATAAAATCATCTATTTATACTAAACATTTTTGAAAATATTAAATTCACATAATAATTCCTTCATGACCTATGAAGGAAAAAAAACAATTCTGCGCATTATGCCGTCTTTGGGTATGCCTTGTTTAATATTCTGCTCATTTATTTCTAATGATTTATAGTAAATTCGTTTAGTTGATCGACATCGTCTTATCTCATTCGCCTATAATAATTGATCGTTCTGTATTCAATACGTTTTAGCGTAAGTCTGGTTATCTTTATTATTTGCATTCTTGAAATAAACTCGAGAGGATTTCGAAAGAAAATTTTGTTTCTTCCTTCTTTGCCTCATGTTTCATTATAAGACCACATTTTTACAGATTTATTGTTTTGCGTTGTTTTATTTTATATTAATTCTGCACAGAAGTCCCGGAGGGAAATCATTTCCCTCGTGGCCTATGTCTTTTTGGGGTGTTTGGGTCCGGTTATTTCCAAACACAGTTTTGGTTAACCATTTTTTCAATTGGCGCAGAAATTTTTCTTATACTTAGCATTTATAGTTTATCCTTAAGTTCGCAAACTAAACGTCTGTGAAAGTTCTTTTAACAGTAGACATCACGTTCGAAAAATGAAAAATTATAATTTTACTTAATTTGTGATGATGATGTAACCATCATCATCACAATAATCACTTTCATGAGGAAACAGTGGCATATTTTGGTTTGGAAATGTCAGCCATTTGCAGTTTTATGCCCTGATTTTCAGCAAACAGATGAATATGTATCCAGGGTTTATATGAGAACATGATTCGTTTTAAGAGTAAGAGTTCTTTGAAACAGTGTATGCCCGTGAAGTTAAATATGGATGCCTGTGGAACCGTTCTCTTGATAAGAAAGTACTTGCTTAAAGTAAAAAAAATGTACAAATTGTTAGCCTGACTTGATTTCGATTGACCCATAGGAGATGGATTGAGAATATTAAAGTGAAAAGACACAAGAATTGTACAGTGCTTCCAAAGCTTGTACCAATAAAAAAATTAGAGGATTGAAATAATATCCGTTGCTATATACTGACCGACAATTGTGAAATATTATACATCCAACACGGACTGTGTCGGTAAAGCTGATCTACTAAAGATATGTATAAGCCGGCTTTCATCGATTTATTCTTTGTAAGTTATATAATTATATATAATTTACATCCTGTTCAAAGATTTTAATTTGAGCACCAGAGAAGGGTTGATTTATTCGGGACCATCAAAAAATACTTTCGGTTCCAGCAAACAAATAAATGTTTCAAAATTTTAAAAAGATATGGTTCTTGCAGCAAAGCGATTCCACAAAGCCAAGGAGGTATAATTTTTGTAACGCAAAATCAAAAGTACATAAGTCAAGGTGGACTTGTACCATTTATGAAGTCGGATTATGTCTCGCAGAACAAAAAAACTGCTTCTTGAATTATCATTAAAAAGAGAAATACGACAATAATGTGATAAATGTATGTGCTTATATCACTGAGGGGTGTTTCACAGAATTGTCACTATCCATCAAATTTAAGGGTCATCAAATTTTAATTCAGGTTCAGGTTCTGTAGCCGGTTATTTAACAATACTTAGATAATAACAGAACTTGAAAAGGACATACACTGAACTTGAATTCAACATTATAATTTGATTAATTGTTGTGAAACTCTTATTTATTTTTATTTAAGGTTAATAACAAAATGATGTGCGCTACCTGACTCATTCATTAACATATCTGTTCCGAGCCGGGTAGCAGTATAATTACATATATTTTGTAAACAAATCAGGGCTTATTGTTTAACTGTATCTTTAACTAATATTGTTTTAAACGTTATTAATTGTGAAATCACTGTTCAACAAATAACGCGAATATTTAAAAACACTTTTTTTCAGCACTTATCGCTTTCCACAATCTTTTGTTAACTACCGGGAGAATAAAATAAAAGAAAAATGTTTTTTTTTCTGAAATAAAGCCGTTGGCATTACAGTAACATTACTATGTTTAACCTACTGGTCGGGCCGTCATAGTTTTTTCGAATATCGGGAGTTTCAAAATCACAAAAGGTATTCGAATTGTTCTGACTAAAAATAAATTACAAAAATATCACACTCCTTTTGATTCTATAAAAGAAGCGAAATTTTAGGTAAAGTTAGTTTGGAAAACCCAATTGCAAACCTAATTGTTGACCATTGAATAGGCTTCTTATGATATGCCTTCAGGATAAAAAGTGGCTAGAGACCTACACTTTGAGTGGAGTGGAGGCAATAACTGCATTCTTGAATATGAAAAAGGAGCAGGGACGTGGCGATGAGGTTTATTTTATAATGGTGGCCAACACCCTCAAAGGGGTGTACGTCACTTGGAAAACTGCTTTTAGTCAAATTTTTAGATCCTTTCGCGTTGAAATTTTTAATAATAAAAAAAATTATACGTAATGTGTTTTCTTTTTTATTTTATTTCTTATTTTTGTTTTCTCTACAGATCTCTTCTCTACTCTCTACTCTTCTCTACTCTTTGTTTTGTCCATTATTATTTTTAGTCTTATTTTATTTTAACTATACCTGTACATATTTTAATACTGTTCATTGTGTTTTTGTGTATATCGTAAGCATCCTGCAGCCTAACTACTATGCAGGGACATTGGGTGTCCAGATTATTTTTATTTAAGCATAAAAATATTAGAGTTCTTGAGAGAGCCCCGAAAGAGTAACCATCTGTTACTTATACCGCGGGTAAGCGGTGTATAACCTCCAAATTCTTTCGGGTTAACACAATGTTTTATAAACTTATTAACTGCCTAGAGAAGTTCTTTTTTCCTCATATAGTATAATGTGTCTGAATTCTTTAAGTAGGTCTCTAAGAATTATTTATCAACATTTCGAGATGATCGTTTCATCTTAAAAAATATTTCAATCATTTTTTACCTCTACTTACCCATAATGTTGCAGCTACATGTTGGGAAACAATTATATATTTATAGTTGAATTATTAGTCGCAAAAGGTTGACTTTAATATGAGATGATAAAAGTGAAATATTTGTTTTTTTGTGTGAAAGTTAAAATACTGTTAATCAGTCAACTAACTACTCTAAAAAAAACCTGTAACAAAATTTTAAAAAATTGTAACCCTCATTAAAGCAGGGTCATTTGCAAAACTAACAATTTTACCTGAAATATCCAGATTACGTACATCGTTTTTATAAATTAGAAATAATATTGGCCCAAGCATACTACCTTGTGGGACTCACTTATTCGGCTTGTCAATTTTGAAGAACACTTGGCATTCCTAACCACATCCTCCCACGACAACAACTCACTTCAACATTTTATAATGTTTCTATTAAACTAAGCCACAATTTATCCCTGAAGAGTAAAACAAGCAATCGATCTGTAATCAGCCACTTGACACAAATCTCCCGCATATCCTGACACATCAACCTCGTTATCACCTCTAATTACCGCATACCCCACCGGGGTGTATCGACGAGGGTCGGATGGGTGGAACGTGTGGGAGGTTCGGGTGGAGGGTGGGGTTGGTGCCATCTGTGATGACAGCCAACAGTGGTATCGGCCGTATATCAAATAATGTTTTAATGGTCGCCCATCCCCAGACAGAATATATAAATCATTAGGCCAGACGGGGGCATGAAATCGGAATACTCAACGACCTTTTTATTTTCATTGTTCTCCGACAGTCATTAAAAAAGTTTTTCTTTTTAGAATCTGCTACCTATTTCAGAGAAAACAATAATTATTAATATTGTCTAATTTCTCTACGTTATTTTATATACTTTTGAAATATTTTGTGGCTTATATTCTCCTCTATGATCATTTTAATCGATGTATCTAAGTACAGTATATATTCTTGTTAACTTAGATACAAAATAACGTGATTCTCTAACATGAGATCTTGAAACATTTAACAACTTCAAGAAGATTTGTAATGGTCGAACCACTGCTCCAACCGCCCGGAACTAGTTGTACTTTGGTATCCTTTTAAGAAGAGTTGTTAGGCAAAAAGTTTATGGTATATTTATACCGTTGATATTAAATAAATAAAAAGGATTTAGGAAGAAGGATAAATAACTTGAGAAGATTATGAGAGCTTGACTATTCAAATATGTAAACTAAACATAACTAACTAAAAGCAATTTCACCTCTTCTGAATGATCGTTTTACACTGAAAACAGTGGACAGCTTGGTAAGCGAAAAATAATAGTTTTCTCTTGTTAAATGCTAATAAATATTTAAGGTAACCATTTGCACAAATCTTCGAAAGTAGTTTGATCGTCACAATTGATTGATTATTCCTATGTTTCAATACCAGCCGCAAAAATTGAACAACACTTTTCAATATGTATAATATTTAACCATAACATTGATTTAGTTAACGCCCTACAGTTTGAAGTCAGCACAATAATAACCAATGGCGTAATTGAACCCGTAGATTTGACAAAGGCCTTTCCATAATTTTTTTTATCAATGGTGAAAAAGAACAATGCGGGCGTAATCGGAATTCAAAGCAGAATTAAAACGCAATCCGAAAACAATGGCAATTTGTATGCACGGCCAGGCTATATGAATAAACATATAGTTGGAAAACGATTATGTTGCTTTTATGGCGTAATATGGTACAATTCGTACCAAGAATATAAAAATCACCTTCATTCTACATATTTTTCGTGTTGGTGAAAGTTTTTAGTTAAAAAGTAAATTCAAGAAGATTAAAGAAATAAAAATAAATGGTAAAAGTGAATTAACTGTTCCTTCAATAATAATTATGCTGTGTTCTTTCTTCACCTTCTTGAACATTTCAGACGGACTCGCAATTCCCATCATCAGATCAGATGTGATTCTAATTAAACATAGTATTACTGCTACGCACGATTAATTTATTCACACTGCACATAATATTTTCTCGGATTGTGGGCAGTGCCAGTCTGTACGAAAAGTTACATCATCACAATTTTTTTTTGTGTGACTACTGCAAAAGGGTCTCAACTACTCCAAATTGTCTGGAGCAAGTGAGACTATGGCATCCCCAATTGAGGTATTTTCTGTGAAGCAGAAGGTAGTGGGGTGGGGATGGAGATGGAGATTGAGAAGGGTAATGTACTTCCCAACATGTACCTGTTATCAAACAAGGTTAAACCAAAAGTGTTAATTGTGGTCTTTCACAAATGCGATAAGGAAAAGATTTAATTCTAGAACAGTAGCGTGTAAAACCCCTATATATTATTTGTAATTAAAAAATTGTCACAAAACATAAAAAATTAATTATATAAAATCTACCTGTGCACGCCAGGATTCGAAACGAAGCAGTGGATCGTTTCGTATCGTAGGACCACTCAACCACGGAGACCGTCCAAATGTCAAACGACTTTTTTATCGAATAATTATAAGCAATAATTAGTCATCCGAAATACTAATACAAATTGAAAACATCTTCCTAGTAAAAATAAATGCCGCCAACGGGAATTGAACCCGTGCCTTCTGATGCGTTCAAATATTTTTTTTTCGGATTAGATCCAAATATGTTAAATATAGTCCGTAATTTTCTACTAAATAGTTATGTCATTAACTTACGTTTTAATGTTCAAAATAACCATTTCATTTTTCACTCTGCTTTGCTAAAATAATAAATAATGTTGAAATCCCGTTGATAAAATGAAATCACTAGTGTCATCTGTTGGAGCTTTTGCGAACCTCTTGCAAGATTAACATAACATTTGGGAGAAATCAACCATTAGCCACGCACTTTGTCGAAATAATAATTCTTACATCCCCTCAAAGACTCTGAAAACAATTGCGCATGTTGTTTTTTCAGATAAAAAAAAATATGCCACACAATTTGGATTAAAAAAATATATATTTTTAAATTTTGAAGTATAATTTCGAACCTTTAAAACAGTTTTTTTAAATTGAACAAATATAATGGGTTTGCCCATTTTGTGACAAATTCGGGTGGTTCAATTAAAAAAATCACAATATACGTACTTGCTAAATAATAACACATCGAAAGTCGGTTTTTAGTTGTTCAGAAAACGTTTAAAAAGCACCCTTTCAAAAGTAATAATTATTTATTATTTACGATATTTAAATATACATGGATAAATTTTTATAAGGTTTACTATTCAGTTTATAATTTGTTCGTGTAATTCAATTTCTTAAAGGGCAGAGTGATAGTTCTGGCTACGTTATAAATTATCTTGTAATGTAGATAATTGCAATAAAAATTATGTTTCATTCTGAGTTTTATTTCAGAATGAGAACTGACCACCTATTCAAATAATTGTTTAGAATTAAAAAACCTTTAGTTTATAGCTAGGGAACTCAATAGAAATATTTGAATCACGAATATACTTTATTTAAGGACGAATTCACAGTAAATTAAAATTATTATTTATTTTTAGTTTGTAATTCAGCAGGACTGGGAGAATAGTGCAATCCCATTCTGTCATATTACTTCAATTCAGCAGGACTGGGAGGATAGTGCGATCCCATTCTGTCATATTACTTTAATTCAGCAGGACTGGGAGGATAGTGCGATACCATTCTGTCATATAACTTTAGTTCAGCAGGACTGGGAGGAAAGTGCGATCCAATTCTGTCATATTACTTTAATTCGGCAGGACTGGGAGGATAGTGCAATCCCATTCTGTCATATTACTTTAATTCAACAGGACTGGGAGGATAGTGCAATCCCATTCTGTCATATTACTTTAATTCAGCAGGACTGGGAGGATAGTACAATCCCATTCTGTCGTATTACTTCAATTCAGCAGGACTGGGAGGATAGTATAATCCCATTCTGTCATATTACTTCAATTCAGCAGGACTGGGAGGATAGTAAAATCCCATTCTGTCATATTACTTCAATTCAGCAGGACTGGGAGGATAGTACAATCCCATTCTGTCATATTACTTCAATTCAGCAGGACTGAGAGGATAGTACAATCCCATTCTGTCATATTACTTCAATTCAGCAGGACTGGGAGGATAGTACAATCCCATTCTGTCATATTACTTCAATTCAGCAGGACTGGGAGGATAGTACAATCCCATTCTGTCATATTACTTCAATTCAGCAGGACTGGGAGGATAGTACAATCCCATTCTGTCATATTACTTCAATTCAGCAGGACTGGGAGGATAGTACAATATCATTCTGTCATATTACTTCAATTCAGCAGGACTGGGAGGATAATACAATCCCATTCTGTCATATTACTTCAATTCAGCAGGACTGGGAGAATAGAACGATCCCAGTCTGCCATATACTCGATACATTCACGATTATATGAAATAATTATTAGTAACTTTATTTCAAGATGCAAAATTTCTCTCAATTAATTCCAAAAAATTCTTTATATTCCCTTCTCAATAAATAAACTCAAAACTTACCAAAATATTGAAATAATTATACACAGTAAAAATGTAACAAAACTATCTGTAAAGGCTCATGTACCATTTTAAACCAAACTACTAAAATAAAGGACCTCGGTGTAATTTTAGACTAACATCTGAGGACAAACATATGATAGACTAACATATGGAGGTGCATTTGAATAAAATTGTAAGCCCCACAAAAGTGGTACAGTAACTAATTTAATTTAATTTAAAAAAAATAACTTTAATAATTAACCTTCAGCAACGTTATTCAAAATTTTCCAAGTGCGAAAAACTGATTTATTTAAGAAAAATTCAAATTATAATAGAAAAATTCATTCATAGCTGAAAATCGAACCAAGCTTTAATATATATTTGCATGCCCTAAACTACACACTTCTTTTGCACAGCACCATTATACCCACCAAGGAAAACATTTCTTTAATAAATTACCAGAAGAAATTAGAAGCATTAATGCTAAAAAACAAATATTGAACTATATAAAAAAATATTTTAGGGAAATCTTTAACAAAAAAACTGATTCCCCTAGTTTCACTTGAAAATCTCACAAATTATTCCACTGTACTCTATTTATCCTCCATAATATATATTTTTCTTCATTCCAAATACAAAAATTTGTATTGATTTTTATTTTAATTTTTTTACTTTGTAACCTAGTTATTATTATTATAACATAGTACAACAATTCCTACCGAATACTTTTTGGGGTGTTCTGGTACTGCAGTGCCACTGAGATGTTTGTAGAAGGGCGTGCTCCCGGATTCCGAGCACTAATGAAAAAACGGATCACCAGCTTTCGAACACGACTAGCCACGAGCGAAAACGGTCTTGTGATGGCAGCACTGCACTTCTGGCAGGGACCTATTTACAAGCGATGGAGCCAAATCCTGATGTCATAGATAAAAAAATATATATTCATATAAATTTTTTTAAATATTTTTTCTTTTTAAAAAATTTTAATCTCACTTTATTTTTTTGTATTATTATTATTGTCTTTTGTTTTCGTTTATTGTGTATGCATTATCTTATAATATTTTTTATATTTACTTTATATATATTCTATGCATAATATGGAGCTCGTGGGATTGCACCACCCCCTCCGAGATCTGGAATAAAAATTTAAAAACAAAAAATAAATAAAATAAAAAATAAAATAAAAAAGTTATATTATTTTTTCGCAAATGTACACTCCGCTTCCATCCACAAGCAATTGCTTTTAATGAAAGTGTAGTATAAATTAAGACTTGTAAACATTGTATATGTATTGTAAAAAACACAAATAAGTAAAAATAAATAATACATTGAAACAAATAAAACTTAATTCATTATTAAGACATTAATATAACATCCAAATTCCTCTATTCTCAACACAACAAATGCACAGCAATTATATTTACAGATAAATTGAAAAAATTAAAATAATATTTTAAAAACTGAACACGTGTAACATCATTAACAAAATGCAGTAACTTTATTTCGAACCAAATTTATATTTTATAATATTATCACGTCCTCTACAATCAAACACTCTTCAATATGACTTTTTACTTCTACACCGAACTCAAGAGCTAGTTCACTTCATTGGTGTAGAAATACTAAAAAACATAAAATTTCACTATTTTGTTCTTGTGCCATACACCATGTATTTTTGTAACAATATCATATTTTTTTTTATATGTTATGTATTTTAAAAGAATAAATGAAAAATTAATAAAAAAATCTCTGGTTTTATTTGGCGAATTTGTTTTATTCTCAAATTTATTAGTCTTCTCAAAAAAGTCCTTGGAATGTGGTGGCAGAACTTTATGTCTCTATCAGTATCCTGTTCATGAGATATTTTCGTTTGACTAAACTTGGTATGTCAATTACTTAAAAAGGATGAGTAGTCAAACATGATATGTTAAAAATAGTTTTTTGCCTCCACGCAAATTCAGAAATATTATTCTTATATGTGGGGGCATACTTGATATGGATAAATATTAACTTTTTTGATATGGATAAATGTAAACTTTTGGCAAAATACCTTTTTCATTGGAATCAGAACAACAGAACTGTAAGTTTTTATTAAAATGTATATGTAAAACTAACTAAAAAGTTAATATAAAAATATGTATTCAAACCGGACTAAACAGATAGTGGAATTGGCGAAATGGGACGTTATATTTATTTTTTGCGTTCACACTAATTTTATATAACGCCAAACACCGGTTGCGGTTGCTTTGTTCCTTCCCCGTAATTCGTGATTCGGCTTGCGGAACTTTTGTCCTGTTATGCTGCGTATACATTTTCGAACCTAAACGCGAGCTTAGTCTTAAATTATTTCAAAGGAACGAAGTAACCTCAAGCGGCGTTTTGCGCCACTTGATGTTGCTTCGTTCCTTTCCCATAATTCGAGGATCGGCTCGCGTTTCGGTCCGCAAATGTATTCGTATCTTTATACGCACCCCTTTTTTTCTTTTTTTTTTCTAGGTTTGTCAACAGTGATTCATATCAAAGCTCTCGCAAATACAATTACATTCATTAAACATGGTTGATACTATCACTAATTAAAGACAAACACAACATTGATGAACACAACACTGTAAGTAAAGAATAATGTACATGTATGCACCTACATGCATACATGTATACACACATATATACACTTACATTATACATTTCATAACAGTAACAGTAATTAGTTTTTAGATCAACACGATAGGTAGCTTTAAATCTCGTTAAAGTTTGATTTGAAGGTGGCCAATGATGACATTGACAAATCAATGGAATGACTTTTATATATCTCGTAAAAATTACGGCACATTCTCGGTAAAGGTGAGTCATACCCCATTTTAGTTTGATATTTTTTAATATGTAAGGAATATAAGTCGGGAACATAGATTCATATGTCTGTGGTCAAGAACCAATTCTAGGAACGTTGAACATGATTTGATAGAGTAGTAAAGGGCAATTTATTAGAGCATTAACAATTTTGAAAAGAAAATTTAAATCAATATTTAGTCTTCTCTGTTCAAGGGTGCGTACGTTGTAAAAATTTAGTCTACGGGCTTCAGAACCCTCTGATTCATCGAATGAAGCTGATAATATCGTATCAGGTATTTCTCCTATTAAAAATAATGTTGTTGATGAGCGAAATGACGATAATATGCCTTTCGGTGTAGTAGAAGGAAATCACATTATATCGCTTGAAATATCTTAATTAAAGGTTAAACAAAAAAGTTTTTTTGATGGAAAATAGCGCCTAAGAGTCCCCAACGGTCTGGAGCCAGTGAGACTATGGCATCCGCATTTGGGGTATGTTGTGAGGCTGAAGGTAGGAGGGTGGCGAAGGAGATGGGGGAGAGGAAGGTGGGGGAGTACCTAGATATTAAGATCTGGTCACCAAACATGGCTAAAGCCATTTCAAGCAACGTTTCAATTGTGGATGGTGGTCTTACACCAGGGCGATACTGATAGTGTCTTCCACTCGCAACGTGCCGCAAGTGTACTACATATTATTTCAAATAAATAAATTGTGAAATAAAACAAATTAATCAAACCACAATTTTTTGCGCATTTCGGAATTTGAACCCGCGACCTTCGGCTTGCTAGTCGAGAGCCTTACTCCCCGATCACGAAGGCCGTCAGTTGTTAATGCTAAGGAGAAACAATAATTTAAGTGCCAAGGAAAGCAGTATGTGAGCCGGAAAAAAATTATTTTAAACCAGTTTATAAATGTTTAGTAAAAAAATGGCACGTTTTGTGTTCTACTCGAGAGCAAAAGCAAATATTTGACAATTTGACCCATTGATGGCTGCACAAAATCAAAATTATTTCAAAACAATAAACGAAAAATCAAGAAATCAATGTTAAATATGGATCCAACGATTTGTTGTTTTTGAGGACACAGGATACGATATTATAACTTACGAATCGGGTAAAATTGATTATATTTTCAAAATCAATAGGCAATTATAGTTTTATTTTGGACTGTGATCAATGGATCCACCCTATAAATGAAAACGTTGAGTTTCGGGACAATCTGTGTATTGCAAAAGTTTTGCTTGAAAATGTATTAATATTTGTAACGGACGTACTGCTCCGGGATCGGACGCGGTCGCCCATGTTAAGATCGCCCATGATCTTCATCATCTATCTATTAAATAAACTGCTAATTAAATATACTGCCGAAATATAAAATGTAAATGTATGTAAAATTATGTTGAATTGTAATGTAAAACCTAAGAAATTGTTATAATAAATGAAACGTCGGAGCTTGGCTAGAGGTATAGGGGCAGAGAAGTAGTGTGAGAGCTGGTAAAATCATAATCATATTTTAATTCGGGCACGATTGTTAGACCCGTGCCAAAACGTAGTGGGAAGCCGTGCCGCGCGCCATGCGCCGTCATAGCGTCACAAATGACCGGTGGTACGCCGTCATTACGTCGCACGGGCACGGTTCTGAGGATTGTGCCCAAACAAAGGAAGGCCGTGGTCACGTTCGACCACGGCCCGAAACTACCGGCCGAGCGGCGGTAAACGGCCCGGCGGGGCGCCGCTATAGCGTCGCAAACACGGCTCACGGATTCCAGGAATCAAAGAGAAAGTGGGCCCGTGTGCGCGTCTTGCGCCCGCTGGCGGCTATAAAACGGGCAACAGGCCCTCAAAACGTCAGATATCCAGCAACCACCACCAGCTCTACACCTCTCTTTCTGCTCTGCCCTCTACCTCGCTCCGATTTCTGCCTCTGCTCACCTTCTTTCACTCTGACCCTCGCCTCACCCTGGACCACGGACTTGCCTACCTCTTTGGACCAGATCCGGAATCAGTATCAAGAACAAGCGAACGGACCAGCTCTACAGCGGCTTCAGAAACGTCCCGTTCTACCCCTCCACGCCACTGAAGGACGATGCCTTCCGCCTCCACAGATTGGGATCACCGGCCCCATTTACAGTCTTGTGTGTCACACGATTACGTCTGATACAATATTCATGTTAATTCAAGTGCTGGAGGCCCGGAAAACTCAATTTTTAAATATTTTAGTTCCGTCAATTGAGACTACTGACGCGTGTACATCACTAACTTATTTCCGACCTTAGCAGAATGCGAATCGATTTTTTTTTATGATATACAAAAAGCGTAAAATGTTTCTTGTTTGACGACGGAGGACTTAGCCAGCCGAGAAATCGATCTCAGGACGCGTGACCCACCCCTGGGTTAGTATCAGATGCGATACCAACTTAGCCAATAACAATTATTTTACATATTACACAGTTATCGACGATCGAAAAATTTTTGAGGAACAATGCATGACGGCAAGTGTTGCAAATATTATGTTTGTTTAGTTTATTTTAATAAAAATTACATTCATATCCATTGATCAACCAATCACTGTTTAACATAAATATTTTCTTATTTTTATTGTTATAACCACAATATTAAATGCATCGAGATTTTTGTTCATCTTGACAGTTTATTTGAATGTCCGTGCGTACGAAACAGAAAAAAAACTATTGAAACTCCCCAAGTTCTTACCAAAATAATTCATCATTGAAATATTTTTGACAAAATATAACGACATATCACATAAATTACGGTTATTTTCCAAAGTGTTCACATGAATAAACTTTATTAACTTACTAGATCAATACCTTCAATTCATTATATGAGAGTTCACCTGACATGAGTGTTTTCCATATGAATGAACTCTAATAATTTAGTGATCAATTTATAATATGACACGTTCCATCGTGTTACCACGCGTACTGTTAATTACATTTATATGTCCCTGCAAAAGATAGAGTATGCTCAAATTAATCCTGAACATTGCGGAAACTTCTAAAAGTTCTTAATTTCTCTCTTACTCGTTGATCGGAATACTACACATGTAAAAACGTTAAGTGAATTTGATCAAGTTGCGCCAACTAAATGAGATTGGAGAAGCTTAATGTCTTAAAATGAATTAATTAATAAAAAGTATAATTTTTCTTTACTAGAAGGTAAAGCTATAGTTATAAGTTGTTAGACTAAGTTGATCCACCTTTAACACCATATAACTTGGCCATTATGGAATACATCTGAATGAATTGACAACAGTGGTACAATAATTATCAATGTTGCCAGTTTGCCAGAAAAACCATTTGATATACTGTTCATAAAATTTTCAAAATTTGTATGGAGATCGGATGCATAATTTATGTTGATCTACCCAAATTGGCATACTTATGTTGATCTCATATATATTGATCTATTCCCGTAGTATGTTGATCCAGGTAAGAAGTTATTAGACAAAGTTGATCTGTGTCCCTATATATGGTTTTACTAAATGAACCAATCAAGGGGCAATCGGTGGACTGTTCATCACAAGGTTTTATGTGATTCCGTAATCTTTTGTGATATTGAACTCAAAGTATTAGTCTCTAGAGTCGAATATCACATGAAATGACTGTGAGATGGTACCGTTTCAAATCAAAATGACGTGTGTTGCTTGAATTGTTTATAAGAAATGTATGCGTATTTAGATTGAAACGAAAATTTCGCAAAAACAAATCCATAAAAAATCATAACTTAGCAGGGGTACACGGGTTCATAGGGTGAGGTTTGTCTAGGTCCTGGCGGCGGATGCGTTTGCCCATCTACTGCGTGGCGGGCCGAATCGAAAGAAACTGGTTGAGGGATACCTTTCGACCATAAAAATCCAAAATGGTGGCAAAAGGAATAATGTTATGTAGGAAATTTTGAACCTCTATCTTTTACCATCTCTCCTGATTACGATTCGTGACTTAGTAGGGGAGACCGGGTTCTTGGTTATAATGGGTAATTAATGGATGATTGGACGCGGTTGGAGCTAACTAAAAACTGTCCAAAGAAGCGAAGCTAGCAGTCCACAATGGAGTGCTGGTACCTACCCTAATATATGGAAATGAGGCATGGAATTGGCAGAAGAAGGCTGAAAGTAGACAGAATACTGTAGAAATGAGATCCCTGATGCATATGTGCGGTAAAATCATGTATGACGAAATGTGCGTATGCTGTGTCTATTCTACAGGTATTTTATAAGAGCCTGTTAAAAGGAGCTAGCAGCATTGATCCCCGGTGCACTGTGCACGTGCTTGATACTCGACGGACACGAGCGGAACACAGGTTCACAGTAAAGTTGATGTTATCTATATATGAACGGGTCGTTTCTCCGACTCATTTTACCGTAAGTCGGCACGCATGTGGAACGAGCTATCAGCATCTGTTTTTCCTCCTCCATATAATTCGCGCTTCTTTAAGACCAGCATTAATAAATTCATTCCTACATCCCCTACCTTAACTCGCCTCATAACGCTGCCCAACCGGTTGGCGACATAGTTTCTCTGTATTTAAAGTGTAAAGACAGGGGCGCTCTTGTGATAGGTGTCACATAAAAAAATCATACTTGCGAATTTGAATATAAAGACATACAAAATGATAGATAGGAGTCACGCATAGGAAAAAAAGACGACCAGTACTTCATGGTACCGCGACTGAGCATAAAGGCCTCATAGCCGTTGAAAGGCGCAAGTATATTCATGCCTGGCAATTCGATGTCAACACTACGGTTGAGGATATTGTAAAATTCCTTCTCAATATAAACAAAGAAATTGTTTACGATGTTGTCAAATTGACAGCCAAAGCTGACTACGCCTCTTTCCGGATCGGAGTCCCGGAATCGAAGCTTTCGTTTTATATGGACCCGAACATATGGCCAAATCATGTTGCATTCAATGAGTGGTTTTTTCGGAGAAATGTTGCAACCAATGATAAAACGAAACACTCTAAGAGTGAGAAATAATTCTAACCTCTCTATATATTATCAAAACGTTCGAGGGTTAAATACGAAATTGGCAGTATTTAAAAACAACCTATTTGCTCGAGATAGCTTAGATTTAATAGCAATCACTGAATCGTGGCTGAAACCAAGTGTGCATAATTCAGAGCTATTTCCAGAGAATTATGTTGTCTTTCGTCGTGACCGCCTCACACGAGCGGGGGGTGTCGTCCTGGCTGTTCGTGCTGATTCTGTAACCCATGCTGAGAGGATTTCTTCAATGGACCTCCCCGACACTGAATCCCTGTGGGTGAAGCTATCCTTGAAATCTTCAACTGTTTTCGTATGTGTGATATATGTGCCACCTCGTTCTTCAACTTCGTTATACTACAACATGTTTGAAAAAATAGAAAGTAATTATAATCTTCTCAGTGACAAAAATATCTTAATATTAGGTGATTTGAACCTCCCTTCCTGTAACTCCAATATTGTGAACATGTTTAATTATTTTAAATGTTTCTACGGTTTGCAAGAATATAACTTGATATGTAATGATTATAATAACACTCTGGATATAGTTTTATGTAATGCCAAGGATCTTGTAAAGTGTGTTGAGAAATGTCATGACCCTATTACAAACGAGGATAAGCACCACCCTGCTTTGTCTATAAGTATTAGTGAGGCTCACTCAGGTGTTTCAAGTTCATGTCTAAACCCAAGTCCAATAGAAGTTCCCTCCTATCACGGAGCTAGAACCATAAACGCATGGAGATTCAACAAAGGAAATTTCCACTTATTATATGAATTGCTTTCTAAATGCTCATGGCAACCGGTCTGCCAAAGTTCAACAGACATAAATGCATTATGTACAAATTTTTACAATTCAATTTACAATATATTCGACAAGTGTATACCCATTTCCACACCTCGCACTACGACACACAGAGTATATCCTAAGTGGTACACAAATAGTATCATTTCAAATATTAAAATTAAACATATTTTTCATAAGCAATGGAAAAAAACACGTCACAACTTGGACTATGCTAATTTTTCAGCCTATCGCTCCATCGTAAAACATGAAATCAGTGAAGCTTTTAAAAATCATTTAACTTCAATGGAAGAAAAATTATCTATCGATCCCAAACAGTTTTGGAAGTACATTAAGGATCTAAAAAAATCCAACAACTCATTTAAGTCTATGATTCTTGACGGAGAGGAATTGACTACTGATGATAAAATCGCTAATAGTTTTGCAACCTTTTTTTCATCTGTTTACAAAAATGTCCAACCAACTCTCAATATTGACTCTACCCTTCACACTGTACAGATTGGGCCCTCATTCGACCTGGTCAGTATTTCAGAAAAAGATGTTAAGGAGGCACTCTCAAATTTAAAGAAACCTCACTCCATCGGTCCTGACAATATTCCAACATTTATACTAAAGGGTTGTTCCGACCTTTTAATACCACCATTATGTCATCTCTTCAATGTATGCCTAAAAAACGGGATTCTCCCAGACATCTGGAGATTAACTAAAATAACCCCTATCTACAAGAAGGGAGACAAACGCGATATCCGGAATTATCGACCAGTTGCCGTTCTATGTTCCATCATGAAAATATTCGAGAAAATTCTACATAAATATATACTTAATCACGTTAATCCAATTCTTGATGACCGTCAATATGGTTTTAGACCCCAGATGTCAGTAACATCAAACCTCTTATGCATCTCAGATTTCTTATCACAAACTCTCGACAATCGGGGACAGGTGGATGTTGCTTATTTTGACCTGGAAAAAGCATTCGACAAGGTTGACATCGACATTCTTCTAAATAAGCTAGCTTCATTTGGTTTTTCCAAAAGACTACTCTGTTTTTTTGCTTCATATTTTCGAAATCGTAGACAGTTTGTTTATTATAATGGTTCCAGTTCTTTGGAATTCATAGTTTTTTCTGGAGTTCCTCAGGGGTCCATCCTTGGACCACTTCTGTTTCTGATTTTCATTAACGATATTGGTTCAGTCATCACACATTCGCTGTATTTACTATTTGCAGATGATTTGAAACTATATCGCTCAATAAAAAATCATCTTGACTGTATTCTCCTTCAATGTGATATTGACTGCGTCTCAAACTGGGCCAAAATAAATGGCTTGAACTTCAGTACACCCAAGTGCAATATCGTCTCGTATACAAGATCAAAGAAACCGCATGTATTTGAATATACAATCAATGAAATTATTCTCCAACACCTAAACCAAATCAAAGACCTAGGAGTTATTTACGACAGCAAACTAACTTTTCACCAACACATCGATGATTTAATAAGCAGAGCATACAGGCTTCTCGGCTTCGTAATTAGAAACTCATATCCGTTTCGTAACACAAAAACACTGACGTTATTATATAACACACTAGTCCTAAGTGTACTTGAATCAAACTCGATCATCTGGGCTCCACATGAATTAACATACACTTTACGCATTGAAAGAGTCCATAAAAAATTTTTAAGGTTTTTATTCTCGCGGCTCTATGGACGTTACCCTTGGCTTTACCCATCGATTTATATATTAGGCATGACCAATTACCACTCCCTAGAGACACGTAGAGGTATTGCTTTGCTTAAATATTTTTTCCAACTAATAAACGGTCACTTATCTAATAATGAGATACTGGCCCAATTAAATTTTTTTGTACCAGAGTCTCACTCTCGAGGACGTCATCACAATCTTCTATATAGTAGAGCAAGCCGCACTAATTTATTAATGAACTCACCTGTAGGGAGAGCTACGTACTTTTTGAATGCGGTAGATAAAAAATTAGATTTTTTTTTTGTGTCCTATAGCGCATTTGCGAGATTTTTGGCATTGCATATACACTGCATAAATGGTACAATTATAACGTCTTAGGCTTTATTACCTGTAATTGTTATAAATAAATGTACAAATTATATATAAATAAATAAATAAAAAAATAAATATAGTTATAAGGCGGGTTAAGGTAGGGGCTGTAGGGATGAATTTATAAATGCGGATCTGTAAGAGGCCCGTATTATATGGAGGAAAAAACACACACACGAGCGGCAAAAACGAGTTGGAAAAACGACCTGTTCTCATAAAGACAACATCAACTTTATTGTGAACGTGCGTTCCGCTCGTGTCCGTCGAGTATCAAGCACGTGCACGGTGCACCGGGGATCAATGGTACTAGCTCCTTTTTACAGGCTCTAATAAAATACCTCTAGAATAGATTTCGTCATACATGATTTTACCGCACATATGCCTCAGGGATCTCATTTCTACAGTATTCAGTCTACTTTCAGCCTTCTTCTGCCAGTTCCATGCCTCACTTCCATATATTAGGGTAGGTACCAGCAATCCATTGTGGAGTTTCGCTTCTTTGGACAGTTTTTTGTTATCTCCAACCGCGTTCAATCATCCATTGATTACCCATTTTAAATAATTACCCATTATAATCAAGAACCCGGCCACCCCTACTAAGTCACGAAGCGTTATCAGGAGAGGTGGTAAGAAGTTCAAAATATACCATATAACATTATTCCTTTTGCCGCCAATTTAAATTTTTATGGCCAAAAGGTATCCCTCAACCAGTCTCTTTCGATCCGGCCCGCCACGTAGTAGCTGAGCAAACGCAACAGTGTACCCCTGCTAAGTTATGATTTTTTTATGGATTTGATTTTTGCGAATGTTTCGAATAGCTCAAAAGATGATTCTTTTAAAATCATCTCATATTTAATATTATTAAACAATATGACCGGAAATCGGCTGAAGTAAAAAAACAACTACAAGGTGGTTACAAATACTATTATATTAAATCAATTTTGTCATTTAATTCCCAAACAATGTGTATTTATATTCATTTAAATTAAAATAGCAACTTCACATTAGAAAAGAGAGGACAACGAACAAATAAGTACATTGACTAAGTGTTACGGACGGACATGCACTTGAGCTTATAAAACTTGGGAGCTGTACTCACAGAAACTGGAGTTTAGTTGTAATACGGGGTCAATTGTACCGGTATAATCATCCCCCAAAAACATTAAAATAGAAACCATATAAACTACTAAATGCGGCTTAAAGCTAACGAATCCACCTAGATTTAATCAATAATCCCATATTTTTAGATTCCATAAGTACCCACTCTATTGTGTACCTAGAGGTAAAACTAAGATATTGCCTAGTATTGGCAAAATATGGCAGAAATGGCTCCAGTGGATAAGTAATAAAACGTATTTTATAAGCACTTTTTAAAAAAAAATGTCTAAAGAAACAGATAAATTTTTAAAACAATTATGAATAAAGTACATTCTGGAATCGTTAATAAGTCGTTTTGAAATATTTCGTCGTGTTTAGTAATCAATAGTATCGCGGTGGCAAGACGCAGAATTCCATAGCCGTTGATTATCAAAGACAAAACAAATAAAATTATAATTATTATATGGGTTAAATGTATTATAATCAGGGTGTTGTCACATCCCGGCAACTTGTAATAATATTACTCTAAACTGCCGGGTTTAGCAGGTGCATTGTCTTAACAACGAAGTTTTGGTCTGATCACATTTTCAATACAGTATTATATTTTAACGAAAATAGTTTTCATACAGAGAATATACAAATAAACCTTTTTTGTGTATAAAAACATATCTGCTTTTAAGTTAAGATGTAGTGTGATATGATTTGTATTTTTTTATGAAACACTTATATGAAGCATGAAGGAATTATCAAAATTTAAATAAAATATATTGAAGTGTTTTATCTTATCTTTTAGTTGGTATTACTATAAACTGCACGTGTTAGTTTTACTTCTGCCATTTGTGTGCTAAAAATACTTTATTCAACTTCTCGAAGCTAGCAGCTGTGGCTTTTTGTAGGAAATATGATATCTGATTATAATATTTCTGTTTTCATTTTTTACAAATAAAAACTTGTGTGAATACCGCACCAGAGTCATACAGTCCTAACTGCTCCCGTCTGGAGCCAGTGAGACTATGGCATCCTCAAAGGAGACCTCGAAGGAGATGACGAGGAGGAAGGTGGGAGAGTACCTAACTATTCAGATATGGTCACCAAACACTAATTGTAAAATAGTGCAAATTAATTTTAATAAAATTTATTTGAACCCGCGACCTTCGGATCGCTAGTCGAGAGCCACCTCAAGTAGTTTGATATGTTTGGTGACTTAGCAGGAGTGCCCGGGTTTATAGGGTGAGGTTTGTTCGGTTCTTGGCGGCAGATGCGCTTGCCTACCAAATGCGTGGTGGGCCGGATCGATTAATCCTCTTTCAACGCATCGCCTTGCAACGCAGTAGGAGAGTTGGATTCTTATGTTTATCACTCGAACACACTGACAGATTACTACCCACCCGTCATACCTATTTCCTTCCCAGAAGTCACTGTCCTTCCTTTCTTTCAAAATACCCCAACACAGCATTCACAAAGATGACATTGGCCTTGAGAGTTACGATTTTCCTAAGGGCCTCCTGTGTGGAGACGATGTAAAAAAAATACAAAAAATAAACAACCATCTCGCTAAATCGTTGGCGGTGACTAATGGTAGGGGTATTGGTTATCTAATAAATGGTTCCCGGGGCGGCGGTACACATAATTGTAATAATTCTCGAGGGCTCTGATGTACAGACACTATGGCTCCTGTTGATTGACGAACATATACTAAAACATCGTTGGTTGGAATCGGTGCTTGAAATTACTTTAGCCATGTTTAATAAAAAACAAATTGGAATAAATTTATAGCAATTTTAATTTAAAATTTGAAAAATTAAATTCTCACCGATCTAATCACCGCAATTTTAATAGGCACATATTTTGGATATTACGCTTTGTTTCAACTTAATCATTACAAGAAACTTACGTCGGGAGAGATGGTAAAAGATACATTAAAATAAAATTTGATTCAATCAATGTTCAAAATTTCTCTTTTAAAATGACCTAGACAAACCTCACCCCATGAACCCGGGCACCCCTGCTAAGTCACGAAACGTAGTAAATGATGCACTAAAGTAACATTTTTGTTTAATCAGGTTCAAAAGATTTTTTTAGTATGGATTTGACGTTTGCGAAAGTTCCATTTCAATATAAATACGCGTGAGGCAGTCTATCCTCTTTAAGTACAAAGTCATTTTCATAGAATATGGATGTTCTAACAGAATCTAAAAAGTACCACAACGCGCGCGAAATACAAGTTACAACGCATGCAAGCCGTCAAGTTTGTCTGAAATATATGGATCAACAAAATAAATCGTGTAAAATGTATATGCGACCGAAAAATGGGCGTGGTTTACAGCTAAATCTCGATGACACAAGTTGATCTGTAGGGATTTACATATGTATGCCAGCTTGGGTAATGGATCAACATATCCGGGGTGGATCAACAAATGCAAACGGATCAACATATACCTGGCGTACCGTCGCTCGAGATCAACATAGTACGAGAGGGGATAAATATATATATATATATATATATATATATATATATATATATATAAAATCATATAATAAAATCGTTATATATATATATATATATATATATTTATCCCCTCTCGTACTATGTTGATCTCGAGCGACTGTACGCCAGGTATATGTTGATCCGTTTGCATTTGTTGATCCACCCCGGATATGTTGATCCATTACCCAAGCTGGCATACATATGTAAATCCCTACAGATCAACTTGTGTCATCGAGATTTAGCTGTAAGCCACGCCCATTTTTCGGTCGCATATACATTTTACACGATTTTTTTTGTTGATCCATATATTTCTGACAAACTTGACGGCTTGCATGCGTTGTAACTTGTATTTCGCGCGCGTTGTGGTACTTTTTAGATTCTGTTAGAACATCCATATTCTATGAAAATGACTTTGTACTTAAAGAGGATAGACTGCCTCACGCGTATTTATATTGAAATGGAACTTTCGCAAACGTCAAATCCATGCTTAAAAAATCTTTTGAACTTTATTAAACAAAAATGTAACTTTAATGCATCATTTACTACGTTTCGTGACTAAGCAGGGGTGCCCGGGTTCATGGGGTGAGGTTCATTGAGTCATTTTAAAAGAGAAATTTTGAACATTGATTGAATCAAATTTTATTTTAATGTATCTTTTACCATCTCTCCCGACGTAAGTTTCTTGTAATGATTAAGTTGAAACAAAGCGTAATATCCATAATATGTGCCTATTAAAATTGCGGCGATTAGATTGGTGAGAATTTAATTTTTCAAATTTTAAATTAAAATTGCTATAAATTTATTCCAATTTGTTTTTTATTAAACATGGCTAAAGTCATTTCAAGCACCGATTCCAACCAACGATGTTTTAGTATATGTTCGTCAATCAACAGGAGCCATAATGTCTGTTCATCAGAGCCCTCGAGAATTATTACAATTATGTGTACCGCTACCCCGGGAACCATTTATAAGATAACCAATACGCCTACCATTAGTCACCGCCAACGATTTAGCGAGATAGTTGTTTATTTTTTGTATTTTTTTACATCGTCTCCACACAGGAGGCCCTTAGGAAAATCGTAACTCTCAAGGCCAATTTCATCTTTGTGAATGCTGTGTTGGGGGTATTTTGAAAGAAAGGAAGGACAGTGAGTTCTGGGAATGAAAAAGGTATGATGGGTGGGTAGTAATCTGGAATCCAACTCTCCTACTGCGTTGCAAGGCGATGCGTTGAAAGAGGATTAATCGATCCGGCCCACCACGCATTTGGTAGGCAAGCGCATCCGCCGCCAAGAACCGAACAAACCTCACCCTATAAACCCGGGCACTCCTGCTAAGTCACCAAACATATCTCACTGGCTCCAGACGGGAGCGGTTAGGACTGTATGACTCTGGTGCGGTATTCACACAAGAATTTATTTTTATTTGTAAAAAATGAAAACAGAAATATTATAATCAGATATCATATTTCCTACAAAAAGTCACAGCTGCTAGCTTCGAGAAGTTGAATAAAGTATTTTTAGCACACAAATGGCAGAAGTAAAACTAACACGTGCAGTTTATAGTAATACCAACTAAAAGATAAGATAAAACACTTCAATATATTTTATTTAAATTTTGATAATTCCTTCATGTTTCATATTAGTGTTTAATAAAAAAATACAAATCATATCACACTACATCTTAACTTAAAAGCAGATATGTTTTTATACACAAAAAAAGGTTTATTTGTATATTCTCTGTATGTAAACTATTTTTGTTAAAAAATAATACTGTATTGAAAATGTGATCAGACCAAAACTTCGTTGTTAAAACAATGCAGCTGCAGACTGCCGGGCTTAGAGTAATATTATTACTCAAGATGTTTTTAACAGAAATTGTTTGTCTCTGTTTTTTGTACGTTGATGGAACCGAGCTGAAAGGGAGAGCTTTATTTTGCGAGTATGTCAACGATTTGTACAAATATTAGTGCGGTCTCTAGTATATTATTACTCTAAGTTGACAACACCCTGATTATAATACATTTAACCCATATAATAATTATAATTTTATTTGTTTTGTCTTTGATAATCAACGGCTATGGAATTCTGCGTCTTGCCACCGCGATACTATTGATTACTAAACACGACGAAATATTTCAAAACGACGTATTAACGATTCCAGAATGTACTTTATTCATAATTGTTTTAAAAATTTATCTGTTTCTTTAGACAATTTTTTTTTAAAAGTTCTTATAAAATACGTTTTATTACTTATCCACTGGAGCCATTTCTGCCATATTTTGCCAATATTAGGCAATATCTTAGTTTGACCTCTAGGTACACAATAGAGTGGGTACTTATGGAATCTAAAAATATGGGATTGTTGATTAAATCTAGGTGGATTCGTTAGCTTTAAACCGCATTTAGTAGTTTATATGGTTTCTATTTTAATGATTTTGGGGGATGATTATACCGGTACAATTGACCCCGTATTACAACTAAACTCCAGTTTCTGTGAGTACAGCTCCCAAGTTTTATAAGCTCAAGTGCATGTCCGTCCGTAACACTTAGTCAATGTACTTATTTGTTCGTTGTCCTCTCTTTTCTAATGTGAAGTTGCTATTTTAATTTAAATGAATATAAATACACATTGTTTGGGAATTAAATGACAAAATTGATTTAATATAATAGTATTTGTAACCACCTTGTAGTTGTTTTTTTACTTCAGCCGATTTCCGGTCATATTGTTTAATAATATTAAATATGAGATGATTTTAAAAGAATCATCTTTAGAGCTATTCGAAACATTCGCAAAAATCAAATCCATAAAAAAATCATAACTTAGCAGGGGTACACTGTTGCGTTTGCTCAGCTACTACGTGGCGGGCCGGATCGAAAGAGACTGGTTGAGGGATACCTTTTGGCCATAAAAATCTAAAATGGCGGCAAAAGGAATAATGTTATATTGTATATTTTGAACTTCTTACCACCTCTCCTGATTACGCTTCGTGACTTAGTAGGGGTGGCCGGGTTCTTGATTATAATGGGTAATTATTTAAAATTAGTAATCAATGGATGATTGAACGCGGTTGGAGATAACAAAAAACTGTCCAAAGAAGCGAAACTCCACAATGGATTACTGGTACCTACCCTAATATATGGAAATGAGGCATGGAATTGGCAGAAGAAGGCTGAAAGTAGACAGAATACTGTAGTATCATCCATTAATTACCCATTATAATCAAGAACCCGGCCTCCCCTACTAAGTCACGAAGCGTAATCAGGAGAGATGGTAAAAGATACAGGTTCAAAATTTCCTACATAACATTATTCCTTTTGCCGCCATTTTGGATTTTTATGGTCGAAAGGTATCCCTCAACCAGTTTCTTTCGATCCGGCCCGCCACGCAGTAGATGGGCAAACGCATCCGCCGCCAGGACCTAGACAAACCTCACCCTATGAACCTGTGTACCCCTGCTAAGTTATGATTTTTTTATGGATTTGTTTTTGCGAAATTTTCGTTTCAATCTAAACACGCATACATTTCTTATAAACAATTCAAGCAACACACGTCATTTTGATTTGAAACGGTACCATCTCACAGTCATTTCATGCGATATTCGACTCTAGAGACTCATACTTTGAGTTCAATATCACAAAAGATTACGGAATCACATAAAACCTTGCGATGAACAGTCCACCGATTGCCCCCTTGATTGGTTCATTTAGTAAAACCATATATAGGGACACAGATCAACTTTGTCTAATAACTTCTTACCTGGATCAACATACTACGGGAAAAGATCAATATATATGAGATCAACAAAATCTTTTGAACTTGATTATCCAAAAATGAAACTTTAATGCATCATTTACTACGTTTCGTGACTTAGCAGGGGTGCCCGGGTTCATGGGGTGAGATTTGTCTAAGTCATTTTATAAGAGAAATTTTGAACATTGATTGAATAAAATTTTATTTTAATGTATCTTTTACCATCTCTCCCGACGTAAGTTTCTTGTAATGATTAAGTTGAAACAAAACGTAATATCCATAATATGTGCCTATTAAAATTGCGGCGAATAGATTGGTGAGAATTAAATTTTTCAAATTTTAAATTATGATTGCTAAAAAATTTATTCTAATTTGTTAATTACTAAACATGGCTAAAGTCATTTCAAGCTACGATTCCAACCAACGATGTTTTAGTATATGCTCGTCAATCAACATGAGCCATAATGTCTGTACATCAGAGCCCTCGAGAACTATTACAATTATGTGTACCGCCGCCCCGGGAACCATTTATTAGATAACCAACACCCCTACCATAGGTCACCGCCAACGTTTAGCGAGATTGTTGTTTATTTCTTATATTTTTTACATCATATCCACACAGGAGGCCCTGAGGAAAATCGTAACCCTCAGGGCCTATGTCATCTTTGTGAATGCTGTGTTGGGGGAATTTTGAAGGAAAGGAAGGAGGGTGAGTTCTGGGAAGTAAATAGGTTTGATGGGTGGGTAGTAATCTGGGGTTCAGTGTGTTCGAGTGATATACATAATAATGTATGCCGGCATAGTCCAGTGGTAACGCATTGGACTGCCATTCCGAAGGTCGCGGGTTCGAACCCGGCGTGCGCAAATAAATTTTATTAGATTAATTTGTGTTATTTCACAATTAATTAATTAAAATAATATATAGTATATTTGCGGCACGTTCCAGAGTGGAAGATACTACCAGTATCGCCCTGGTGTAAGACCACCATTCAGAATTGAAACGTTGCTCCAAATGGCTTTAGCCGTGTTTAGTGACTAGATCTGAATAGCCAGATACTTCCCCACCTTCCTCTTTCCCTTCCCCACTTACCTTCAGCCTCACAACATCCCCCAATTGGGGATGCCATAGTCTCACTGGCTCCAGACGGGAGCAGTTGGGACTCTTGTGAGGTATTCACTATAAAAAAAAAAAAATAAAAAAATCTAACTCTCCTACTGCGTTGCAAGGCGATGCGTTGGAAGAGGACTAATCGATCCGGCCCACCACGCATTTGGTAGGCAAGCGCATCCGCCGCCAAGAACCGAACAAACCTCACCCTATAAACCCGGGCACTCCTGATAAGTCACCAAACATATCAAACAACTTGGGGAGACCTATGGCAGAAGTGTGGGTTATCCAATAAATGGTTCCCGGGGCGGCGGTACACATACCCTCCTCCCAAATTGTGATAAACTTCTACTTTCAAATGTAAAACATAATTTGAAACGTACCTAAATGACGGCCTCCGTTATCGAGGGGTATGGCTATCGACTAGCAATCCGAAGGTCGCGGTCTCAAATAAATTTTACTAAAATAAATTGTTACTATTTTACAATTAGTGTTTGGCAACCAGATCTGAATAGCCAGGTACTCTACCAACTTCCTCCTCGTCATCTCCTTCGAGGTTCACAATATCTTCAGTCTCACAACAGTCACAACAACCCCAATTGGGGATGCCATAGTCTCACTGGCTCCAGACCGTAGCAGTTGGGACTCTGGTGTGATATTCATTTTTTTTTAAAATGAAAATAGAAATATTGGTTCAATATTATAATCAGATATTCGCAGCTCGTTCCACATGCGAGCCGACTAACGATAAAACGAGTCGGAGAAATGACCCGTTCATATATGTATAGATAACATCAACTTAACTGTGAACGTGTATTCCGCTCCTTTTAACTGGCTCTAATAAAATATCTGTAGAATAGACACAGCATACGCACATTTCGTCATACATGATTTTACCGTACAAATGCCTCAGGGATCTCATTTCTACAGTATTCAGTCTACTTTCAGCCTTCTTCTGCCAGTTCCATGCCTCACTTCCATATATTAGGGTAGGTACCAGCACTCCATTGTGGACTGCTAGCTTCGCTTCTTTGGACAGTTTTTTTGTTAGCTCCAACCTCGTCCAATCATCCGTTAATTACCCATTATAACAAAGAACCCGGCCACCCCTACTAAGTCACGAAGCGTAATCAGGAGAGATGGTAATAGATGCAAGTTCAAAATTTCCCATATAACATTATGCCTTTTGCCGCCATTTTGGATTTTGATGGTCAAAAGGTATCCCTCAACCAGTCTCTTTCGATCCGGCCCGCCACGCAGTAGGTATTTTTTTATGGATTTGATTTTTGAGAAAATTTCGTTTCAATCTAAATACGCATACATTTCTTATAAACAATTCAAGCAACACACGTCATTTTGATTTGAAACGGTACCATCTCACAGTCATTTCATGCGATATTCGACTCTAGAGACTCATACTTTGAGTTCAATATCACAAAAGATAACGGAATCACATAAAACCTTGTGATGAACAGTCCACCGATTGCCCCCTTGATTGGTTCATTTAGTAAAACCATATATAGGGACACAGATCAACTTTGTCTAATAACTTCTTACCTGGATCAACATACTACGGGAATAGATCAATATATATGAGATCAACATAAGAATGCCAATTTGGGTAGATCAACATAAATTATGCATCCGATTTCCATACAAATTTTGAAAATTTTATGAACAGTACATCAAATGGTTTTTCTGGCAAACTGGCAACATTGATAATTATTGTACCACTGTTGTCAATTCATTCAGATGTATTCCAAAATTGCCAAGTTATATGGTGTTAAAGGTGGATCAACTTAGTCTAACAACTTCTTACTGGATCAACATACTACGGGAAGAGGTCAATATATATATATATATATATATATATATATATATATATTGTCCTCTTCCCGTATTATGTTGATCCAGTAAGAAGTTGTTAGACTAAGTTGATCCACCTTTAACACCATATAACTTGGCTATTATGGAATACATCTGAATAAATTGACAACAGTGGTACAATAATTATCAATGTTGCCAGTTTGCCAGAAAAACCATTTGATATACTGTTAGTAAAATTTTCAAAATTTGTATGGAAATCGGATGCATAATTTATGTTGATCTACCCAAATTGGCATACTTATGTTGATCTCATATATATTGATCTATTCCCGTAGTATGTTGATCTACCCAAATTGGCATACTTATGTTGATCTCATATATATTGATCTATTCCCGTTGTATGTTGATCCAGGTAAGAAGTTATTAGACAAAGTTGATCTGTGTCCCTATATATGGTTTTACTAAATGAACCAATCAAGGGGCAATCGGTGGACTGTTCATCACAAGGTTTTATGTGATTCCGTAATCTTTTGTGATATTGAACTCAAAGTATTAGTCTCTAGAGTCGAATATCGCATGAAATGACTGTGAAATGGTACCGTTTCAAATCAAAATGACGTGTGTTGCTTGAATTGTTTATAAGAAATGTATGCGTATTTAGATCGAAACGAAAATTTCGCAAAAACAAATCCATAAAAAATCATAACTTAGCAGGGGTACACGGGTTCATAGGGTGAGGTTTGTCTAGGTCCTGGCGGCGGATGCGTTTTCCCATCTACTGCGTGGCGGGCCGGATCGAAAGAAACTGGTTGAGGGATACCTTTCGACCATAAAAATCTAAAATGGCGGCAAAAGGAATAATGTTATGTAGGAAATTTTGAACCTGTATCTTTTACCATCTCTCCTGATTACGCTTCGTGACTTAGTAGGGGAGGCCGGGTTCATGGTTATAATGGGTAATTAATGGATGATTGGACGCGGTTGGAGCTAACTAAAAACTGTCCAAAGAAGCGAAGCTAGCAGTCCACAATGGAGTGCTGGTACCTACCCTAATATATGTTGCTTGAATTGTTTATAAGAAATGTATGCGTATTCAGATTGAAACGAAACTTTCGCAAAAATCAAATCAATAAAAAATACCTACTGCGTGGCGGGCCGGATCGAAAGAGACTGGTTGAGGGATACCTTTTGACCATCAAAATCCAAAATGGCGGCAAAAGGCATAATGTTATATGGGAAATTTTGAACTTGCATCTATTACCATCTCTCCTGATTACGCTTCGTGACTTAGTAGGGGTGGCCGGGTTCTTGGTTATAATGGGTAATTAGTGGATGATTGGACGAGGTTGGAGCTAACAAAAAACTGTCCAAAGAAGCGAAGCTAGCAGTCCACAATGGAGTGCTGGTACCTACCCTAATATATGGAAGTGAGGCATGGAACTGGCAGAAGAAGGCTGAAAGTAGACTGAATACTGTAGAAATGAGATCCCTGAGGCATATGTACGGTAAAATAAGTTGATGGTATATCTGGTGCAATATCGCACCAGAGTCCCAACTGCTACCGTCTGGAGCCAGTGAGACTATGGCATCCCCAATTGGGGTTGTTGTGAGACTGAAGATATTGTGAACCTCGAAGGAGATGACGGGGAGAAAGTTGGGAGAGTACCTGGCTATTCAGATCTGGTTGCCAAACACTAATTGTAAAATAGTACAAATTTATTTTAGTAAAATTTATTTGAGCCCGCGACCTTCGGATTGCTAGTCGATAGCCTTACCCCTCGATAACGGAGGCCGTCATTTAGGTACGTTTTAAATTATGTTTTACATTTGAAAGTAGAAGTTTATCACAATTTGGGAGGAGGGTATGTGTACCGCCGCCCCGGGAACCATTTATTTGATAACCCACACTTCTGCCATAGGTCTCCCCAAGTTGTTTGATATGTTTGGTGACTTATCAGGAGTGCCCGAGTTTATGGGATGAGGTATGTGAGGGGCTTGGCGGCGGATGCGCCTGCCTAATAACTGCGTGGTGGGCCGGATCGATTAGTCCTCTTTCAACGCATCGCCTTGCAACGCAGTAGGAGAGTTAGATTCTTATGTATATCACTCGAACACACTGAACCCCAGATTACTACCCACCCATCAAACCTATTTACTTCCCAGAACTCACTCTCTTTCGTTTCCTTCAAAATTCCCCCAGCACAGCATTCACAAAGATGACATAGGCCCTGAGGGTTACGATTTTCCTCAGGGCCTCCTGTGTGGATATGATGTAAAAAATATAAGAAATAAACAACAATCTCGCTAAACGTTGGCGGTGACCTATGGTAGGGGTGTTGGTTATCTAATAAATGGTTCCCGGGGCGGCGGTACACATAATTGTAATAGTTCTCGAGGGCTCTGATGTACAGACATTATGGCTCCTGTTGATTGACGAACATATACTAAAACATCGTTGGTTGGAATCGTAGCTTGAAATGACTTTAGCCATGTTTAGTAATAAACAAATTAGAATAAATTTTTTAACAATCATAATTTAAAATTTGAAAAATTTAATTCTCACCAATCTAATCGCCGCAATTTTAATAGGCACATATTATGGATATTACGCTTTGGTTCAACTTAATCATTACAAGAAACTTACGTCGGGAGAAATGATAAAAGATACATTAAAATAAAATTTTATTCAATCAATGTTCAAAATTTCTCTTATAAAATGACTTAGACAAATCTCACCCCATGAACCCGGGCACCCCTGCTAAGTCACGAAACGTAGTAAATGATGCATTAAAGTTACATTTTTGTTTAATCAAGTTCAAAAGATTTTGTTGATCTCATATATATTGATCTATTCCCGTAGTATGTTGATCCAGGTAAGAAGTTATTAGACAAAGTTGATCTGTGTCCCTATATATGGTTTTACTAAATGAACCAATCAAGGGGCAATCGGTGGACTGTTCATCACAAGGTTTTATGTGATTCCGTAATCTTTTGTGATATTAAACTCAAAGTATTAGTCTCTAGAGTCGAATATCGCATGAAATGACTGTGAGATGGTACCGTTTCAAATCAAAATGACGTGTGTTTCTTGAATTGTTTATAAGAAATGTATGCGTATTTAGATTGAAACGAAAATTTCGCAAAAACAAATCCATAAAAAAATCATAACTTAGCAGGGGTACACGGGTTCATAGGGTGAGGTTTGTCTAAGTCCTGGCGGCGGATGCGTTTTCCCATCTACTGCGTGGCGGGCCGGATCGAAAGAAACTGGTTGAGGGATACCTTTCGACCATAAAAATCCAAAATGGCGGCAAAAGGAATAATGTTATGTAGGAAATTTTGAACCTGTATCTTTTACCATCTCTCCTGATTACGCTTCGTGACTTAGTAGGGGAGGCCGGGTCCTTGGTTATAATGGGTAATTAATGGATGATTGGACGCGGTTGGAGCTAACTAAAAACTGTCCAAAGAAGCGAAGCTAGCAGTCCACAATGTAGTGCTGGTACCTACCCTAATATATGGAAATGAGGCATGGAATTGGCAGAAGAAGGCTGAAAGTAGACAGAATACTGTAGAAATGAAATCCCTGAGGCATATGTGCAGTAAAATCATGTATGACGAAATGTGCGTATGCTGTGTCTATTCTACAGGTATTTTATAAGAGCCTGTTAAAAGAAGCTAGCAGCATTGATCCCCGGTGCACCGTGCACGTGCGTGATACTCGAGCGGAACACAGGTTCACAGTAAAGTTGATGTTATCTATGTATGAACGGGTCGTTTCTCCGACTCGTTTTACCGTAAGTCGGCTCGCATGTGGAACGAGCTATCAGCATCTGTTTTTACTCGTCCATATAATTCGCGCCTCTTTAAGACCAGCATTAATAAATTCATTCCAACAGCCCCTACCTTAACCCGCCTCATAACGCTGCCCAACCGGTTGGCGACATAGTTTCTATGTATTTAACGTGTAAAGACAGGGGCGCTCTTGTGATAGGTGTCACATAAAAAAATCATACCGCCGAATTTGAATATGGAGACTTACAAAAACTTCCGTCTGGAGCCAGTGAGACTATGGCATCCTCAAAGGAGACCTCAAAGGAGATGACGAGGAGGAAGGTGGGAGAGTACCTGGCTATTCAGATATAACCAAACACTAATTGTAAAATAGTGCAAATTAATTTTAATAAAATTTATTTGAACCCGCGACCTTCGGATTGCTAGTCGAGAGCCACCTCAAGTAGTTTGATATGTTTGGTGACTTAGCAGGAGTGCCCGGGTTTATGGGGTGAGGTTTGTTCGGTTCTTGGCGGCGGATGCGCTTGCCTACCAAATGCGTGGTGGGCCGGATCGATTAATCCTCTTTCAACGCATCGCCTTGCAACGCAGTGGGAGAGTTGGAATCTTATGTTTATCACTCGAACACACTGACCCCCAGAATACTACCCACCCATCCATACCTATTTCCTTCCCAGAACTCACTGACCTTCCTTTCTTTCAAAATACCCCCAACACAGCATTCACAAAGATGACATAGGCCTTGAGGGTTACGATTTTCCTTAGGGCCTCCTGTGTGGAGACGATGTAAAAAAATACAAAAAATAAACAACTATCTCGCTAAATCGTTGGCGGTGACTAATGGTAGGTGTATTGGTTATCTAATAAATGGCTCCCGGGGCGGCGGTACACATAATTGTAATAATTCTCGAGGGCTCTGATGTACAGACATTATGGCTCCTGTTGATTGACGAACATATACTAAAACATCGTTGGTTGGAATCGGTGCTTGAAATGACTTTAGCCATGTTTAGTAAAAAACAAATTGGAATAAATTTTTCAGCAATTTCAATTTAAAATTTGAAAAATTTAATTCTCACCAATCTAATCACCGCAATTTTAATAGGCACATATTATGGATATTACGCTTTGTTTCAACTTAATCATTACAAGAAACTTACGTCGGGAGAGATGGTAAAAGATACATTAAAATAAAATTTTATTCAATCAATGTTCAAAATTTCTCTTATAAAATGACTTAGACAAACCTCACCCTTTGAACCCGAGCACCCCTGCTAAGTCACGAAACGTAGTAAATGATGTATTAAATTTACAATTTTTGTTTAATCAAGTTCAAAAGATTTTTTTAGCATGGATTTGACGTTTGCGAAAGTTCCATTTCAATATAAATACTCGTGAGGCAGTCTATCCTCTGTAAGTATAAAGTCATTTTCATAGAATATGGATGTACTAACAGGATCTAAAAAGTACGACAGCGCGCGCGAAATTGGCGGTTAAGTTACAACGCATGCAAGCCGTCAAGTTTGTCAGAAATATATAGATCAACAAAATAAATCGTGTAAAATGTATATGGCACCGAAAAATGGGCGTGGCTTACAGCAAAATCTCGATGACACAAGTTGATCTGTAGGGATTTACATATGTATGCCAGCTTGGGTAATGGATCAACATATCCGGAGTGGATCAACAAATGCAAACGGATCAACATATACCTGGCGTACCGTCGCGCGAGATCAACATAGTACGAGAGGGGATAAATATATATATATAAATATATATATATATTTAAATTTAATCTTGGGTAATTTGCTATCCTAAAATAGATTTTTCTCCATTCCCAACAGATAGTGAAAGATATTTTTGAGACGATTTGTGAACGTAATTGAAACATGTTGCCAAGACAGAGTTGTGAGAGGTTTCAACCCATCTGTCTTTATCAACGAGTGGTTGGAATGAAATAAGTTAATTTTTAAAAGTAATTTGTATTTGTCTATAATATTATAATTTGAATGAAAAATAATATATTAATATATTGTTGTATATATTTCCACAATACCTTTACTAGCATATTTTCAACAATTATTTTATGTATTTAATTTTGTCATACCCGCTCCACTGCCCATACCTACATATATTTCTGACAATTCAAGATTTTGGATTTATTTCTAAGACAGCAGTAATTGAGTTTAATGCAAATATCTTCTAAGGTAATTCAGTAAATGTATAAATTACTGCTCAAAATGTCAGAACCTTTAAAAATAACAATCTTTCGACTTACAGAACTTCGACTATTTGAATTTGACAGCTTAAAAATAATTTAATAAAAATAATTATTTTAATTTTCAACCAGCATTCAAAAATTTCGTCCACTTCCAGCTATCTCTACAAATTTTGAATATAACAATTGTTTCGTCACGACTTTTGACCATTTTTGTGGTTACGTAACACACGTAGTTTTATTTGGCTCCACCAACCATAGAGCAGGAATTCAAAGATGTACCATAATTCTGTACTTGATTTTGTAAAAGAATAACGCTGCCAGCGCTAAGCGCTAAGTTATCGATCAACTTCCATCTTCTAAACATGTAAGAATAAACCCACCGCTCTAAACAACGCCGTAAAACGCTGTGCAATAAAGTAATCATTGCGAGTTATTTTCGTCGTTTATGCAGTGATTAATACGAGTATTATCGTGAACAGTGTTTTTAACTAATGCTGATAAAAGTAGTCCAACACAACGTATTGGAAAGTTCCGAGATCTAGTATATACCTACTTATATTAAGCCGCCGAGAGATACCGAGTTGAATAATTGTTTGCAACAAGGAAACGCCGCGCCGTTTGTTTGCATTGATTCATGTTTAAAGAGACTTGTGATTTATTTATTCATTGAAAATTATCATCAAGACTTCAACATACCAGCATAAAGAATTATCATCAAACCTGGTAAGTAAATTAAATACTTTATCTTGCGTTGTTACTCTGTGTGCTGGTCGGGGCTTCGAGGTGAGGAAATTTCGTTTTTGTAAAAATAGAGGAATTGTTGAAACCATGGTTCTGATGGGATAATCTTTTGTATTGAGGCTTAGCAGGCTCCCGTGAATTGATTACCAATGTATCCCGAAAACCCTGCCTAAACATTGCGGGATCTATCTTTGAGGGTAGAAAAAAGGTCAGACAATGGAATGCGGTTAAAGAGCGTAATAATAGTGGTGAATGCTTATTGTTTTGCCAAGAAATCCGCAAATCGTTACCCACGATGTCAACATGTCCAGGAATTCAAATTAGAGCTACTGTTTTTCCAGAGCTTCGAATGGAGGCTATCAGCACTACAATAAGAAATACAACGTGATAAAAGAAGAAAAAAAGTTAAATTCCTACCCTCGCCCAATACCTCTTCCCTTGTCCGAACTTCTTCTCAATCGTCTCATTAAATAGACCCTCAACACAGTATCCCCAAAGATGACAACAAGAGAAATTATTGTTCTCTGGGCCTCTTGTGTGGGGTTAAGGTAAAGAATAGTTTTTCTTTTATAAATTCAATAATATTGGATTATTTATGAAAACGCCTAGTAACATTAATATACCCATTTTATTTATTTATTCGTAAATTAAATATTCAAGTAACCATTTCGCCTTTTTTCGATTATAAAGGATATTGCAAAGAACACTTGGTTATTAAATACTCATTTTGGCTAAAACAATTTGTCAGCCACTTGTCACTCTACCGACCATAATATAGCTTCCACTAGTTTGCTACTTTACTTTTACGCTGTTTTCTTTTCTCTTCCAGTCTCATAAATTATAATTAATATTAATATAACTGTTATTGTTAATAATTTTTTCCTACGAAAAAACCCATTTTTTTCGGGTACCTACTTATAAAATAATAAATATGTTACCTTTTCTTTTACAAGTATTGCAACTTTATTTCTTTAAACACAGTTTTCAATATTTTTTGCAAATAACTATTTTGAGTTTGAACATATATTATGTGTGTGTTTATTTTTCTTCTTTTCTTGTTGTTTATATCTACTTAAATTTGTACTCTTCTTTTTTTGAAAAATTATTACAGCTCTTTTTTTTATTTTTGTACTGCATTGTGCAGATGAAATTTAAAACTCTGATTTCTTTTAAAATATTTACGTTAAAATTTTAATTTCCTTCTATTTATGTTTTGTAAATTCCTGTAGTCAAAAATGAGTTATTTAACTTGCGGGAATTACCATGAAGTAACATTAAAATAAATAATGTAAATAGCGACATGCCACGACATCTTTGTATCCACAGTTAAACCAACACATGTTTTTTTTTACTAAGAAAAATCAAACATTTGGAAAACGAAATACACAATTGTGTAAAAGTGCGGTTCAATATGCCAGAGTCCTGAAGGGTTAGACCAAAGATATTAGAAGAACGAGATGTGCTATGCGCAGTTCGTACTGAGTGGAATTGTTTTGCCGAGTGTCGCCGGTTTTGTTCACCAATACTACTGCACACCTTCGCTTGCGCTAAGGTATCCGCACTAATACATAGAATAGATTTCTGTGCGTACACGTCCCGATACCGTTCAAAGTACCCTAATTAGGTAGTACTCCGGCTACGGTCCGGCGGCCAACATAGCATATCTCGTTCTTCTAATATCTTTGGGTTAGACAAATTATTACCAGCTCTGAGGATTCAATATTGAAAATCGACATCGATGTTTGTGAAAATAATTATAACAGCTCTCTTAGTTAAACTCCACTGAGAAAGTTGGTCTATCCAAGTCGCTTCTATTCCGGTACCTCCCTCCCCCACTTATTTCCTCCCAGTTCTACTCCAACTTCACTCCTACTACTGCCCGTAACTACTCAATAACTTTCCTTGTCCTGGTTCTAATGCAACCCATTAGACTGTCTACTTACCTCACTAAATTGATGCTTCACTATATACTATTCAATGGATTACATTACATACATACCTAGAAACTTGATTAAGGTTTCCATGCTTGATGTATACTTTTATACTGTTGGTATAGTACTATATAATACAAATTTAAGCTAACCTTACTAACTTACTTATCAACCACAATAATTTCTTGAAGCTTCTTCAATAAAATTATCTGATCATAGAATCATTTCCGATTTAACCTTTTTGTATAAAATCATTAATTCAATGTTTGATAACCCTAATTTATTATATGTAATAATTTTTCATACTCCAAGCAGGTCAGTTACAAGACAGTACCTACCGTATTATTGTAGCAATTCTACATCAATGTCTCAATACTACACTCCTATGCGACGGATTCAACAGCTAGGAAACAAACTTACTGTGTACTTTTATTTCCTATTGAGCATTATCTATTTACAAAATAATTTTTTTTATACTTTTTCCTTATTTACATGTAAAAAAGTATTTAAAATTGTTATCTACCAGTCAATCTGTGAGAAATAGTTAGGATGCAGGCGAATTCTCAAGTTATTGTTTTAAAAAATTATCTTTTAATAACTGTATGTATCTGCGTTTTCTCCTTATAAATAAAAAATAATAAATACTATTGTTGATATATTTAGTACATCAATATCAATATATAAGCATACCTTATTGAAGCTTTTTTCATCAGGTAGTGGGGGAATATTGAATAAAGGTATTTAATTTGACTAACACATAATAATTTTGTCGACAAAGGAAAAAAAAATATTTTGGATTTTTTATGTTTTGTGCCTGCATGCTGTGTGGGTCAAGTTCAGTGATATTTTGTCTTTCTATTTTATTTTTGTGTAATTGTTTTAAATAGTCTTTTCCTGCACTGTTTGCGTGTACAATTTCGTAAATATTTTTTGTATATATGTATGCAAAAGCCTTAATAGGCGTGAAATAAATAAATAAATAAATATTAAAGTTATAATTTAAGACCGGCTATTATTTTGAGTTTCTTCCTTAAGTCTTGGTAAAACCAAAATACATACTTTTGTAGCATGACTGATTACAGAAGCATCTTACATTCTTAAAAATCCCATCAATACTAATAAAGACGAAGGAGCCAAGCTCAATAGTTCATGGAATCGGATAATTGACGGCTTCACCAAAACTAAACATATAAAACCACTTAAATTGTACTGTAATACTAGCTCTTGGAAACTTGGAGTTGTCTACACGGTATCGCATCTACATACTTAAGCACACACTTTACAATATTAGTCGATTTCACATATGCCCGATGATGCTCTTTGAAACGTTGGCTATAGAAGAAAGTAGAGCAATACCGCATAATACCCCAAAAATAAATCGCGTAGTTAGCAGTCCACAATGGAGTGCTGGTACCTACCCTGATGTATGGAAGTGAGGCATGGAACTGGCAGAGAAAGGATGAAAGTAGATTGAATGCTGTTGAAATTAAATCCCTAAGGTGTATGTGTGGTAAAACCATGTATGATCGTGTGAGGAATGTGGAGATCCGCAAAGAGTGCAAGGCTGATGTAAGCGTAATGAGTAAGATCAAGAAAGGGACACTTAGATCGAATGAGCGACGAAATGAGTGTAAGGAGAATATACGATACAAATGTGAATGGTAGCAGAAGTCGGGGACGCCTGAGAAAGACATGCCACGACCAAGTGAATCAGATACTTGAGTCGGGCCATGTCAAGAGTCAGAACAATAAAAGAGTATGAATGAGACGATGTATGAATGTGAATGAGGCAAGGAGTGTGTGCCAAGACCGAGTTGTTTGGCGGTCCGTCCTCAAATATCCCGTCTAAATTATTTAAATATGTAAACTTTGGCTATAAAAGAAAGTAGAGCAAAACGGCATAGTACCCCAAAAATAAATCACTTCTAATCTAAATTAGTTAAATATGTGAAACGTTGGCTATAGAGAAAGTAGAGCAATACGGCATAATACCCTAAAAATAAATCACTTTAATACTTTTGGTTGTGAAAATCTCAAATGATACCAAAGATTCATGGATATCATAAAACAAAATGTTTTGTATATTTTTTTCTCTCTCCAGGTAACAAAACTTTCAAGTGTCAGGGGACTCCTTCGTCTCAGTCGTTTTCTGTATTATTTTTTTAAATCACATTATTTGAAAAATATTTACTTTTACAAAAATTAACCTCATGATCATGCTTAAATCTTGAAAAAATGTATGGATTTTTAACCGAACCTAAATTTTGTTTCGACGATAAAATAAATCAAAGAAATAGTACAGTACTTTAACTTTAATGTTTTGTTTCTCAGGTATAGCAGTTAAACCACAACTTCAACGACGCATTTATCGATTGTTCAGGAACGTTAATTATATCCACCTTTGTATTTAAAGGTGTCTCAATTCCCTTATTCTCCTGGTGTGTGCTAAAGTTTGCCAATATATCCCGAAGTTTAGCAGTAAGGCTCTCGCGCCGGGCACGGAGCTCGTGCTCCTGTAGACTGTAGACTGTAGACTGTAGCATATCCAAGTACCCTTCATCCACATCACACATCTAACTCAAACCAAACTTCATCGAACAGATACAGACTGGCAAACTTCTTGGTCTGATATCAAAATAATGTGAAATCGTATCTAAACGTTTTCGCCAAAGTTTGTTCACTGCGTTTTTTCCAAGTCCACGATTTTGATCTGTTTTTTTCATGGTTACGTATTACAGAATATTGGAAAAATATTTTTTCAGACATATTGCTTTATTTAGTCAGATGAAAACAGATTTTGACCTGAATATAATATTTTTGATCAATTATTTAGATCAAAAAGCAGTTAATTTATTTCCGACTTTATGTCCGGGTTAAATCTTCCCCACAGAAAAAAAGTAAAACCTTCCACACACTTTTCCACAATTGATCATCTAGTCAATCTATATTATGCAAGTGCATTATATAAGCATAATAAATACAAAATAATACAAGAAACATACGTTAACTCACCAGAGATCAAATGGAAAAATAATTCACCGACTCCAGATATTTTTATGTCAGAGGGTTCTGCTCGGTAGAACTCCTAACTGGACCTATAAATCGTACTGATCTCTCGATATAAATATTTAAAAAACCTTTCGTAATCCTACATGTTTTTAAAATGACTGATTTTTGCGTTTTTATATATAAATTCTTTGACAATTTGACAGATCTAATACGCCTAAATTTTGATGAGAGAGCTAGGTATAATGCCAGTAGCCGAAATAACAAATGGTTATATTTTTATAGTCTGAGAATTCTTTTAATCTAATTTCCTAAATCTGTGTATTTTCTTATTAACATAATTTTTATTAAGTAATTATAAATATAAAGATTATTATTATTGACACGCGTAATCTAAAATAATACTAAATCAAAATGCCAATAACTGGAAGTATTATAGCAACTATTTAAACATTGTACATACAAAATAGAGAGAGAGTACGAAAACAGTATAGCTGTGAATGAGGAATACTTGGAGCAAGTGAATGAGTTTGTGTATTTAGGAAGCATGTTTACGAGAGATGGGAAGGCTGACAGAGATATTGAAAGAAGAGTAAATGCAGGTAAATCATTAATGGATTACTGAATGCAGTTGGCGCTAACAAAAAATGGTATAAAGAAGCGAACTTAGCAGTCCACAATGGAGTGCTGGTACCTACCCTGATATATGGAAATGAGGCATGGAACTGGCATAGAAAGGATGAAAGTAGATTGAATGCTGTTGAAATGAGATCCCTAAGGCGTTTATGTGGTAAAACCATGTATGATCGTGCGAGGAATGTGAAGATCTGCAAAGAGTGCAAGGTTGATGTAAGCGTTATGTGTAAGATCAAGAAAGGGACACTTAGATCGAATGAGCGAAGAAAGGAGTGTAAGGAGAATATATGATACAAATGTGAATGGTAGAAGATGTCGGGGACGCCCGAGAAAGACATGCCACGACCAAGTGAATCAAATACTTGAGTCGGGCCATGTCAAGAGTCAGAACAATAGAAGAATATGTATGAGACGATGTACGAATGTAAATGAGGCAAGGAGTGTGTGCCAAGACCGAGTTGTTTGGCGGTCCGTCATCTCTGCCTACCCCTGCGTGGAAACGGCGTGATGGTTAGTTAGGTAGTTACATACAAAATATTATATTAAATTAATGTTTAGTAAATTTCATTTCATAGTCTTCCTCACTAGGGTGACCTGTGCCGAGGCGAACTAAAGTTAGGGAAGGGAGGGCAAGATGGAAGGAGCGGGCAAGATGGAAGGAGCGGGCAAGATGGAAGGAGCGGGCAAGATGGAAGGAGCGGGCAAGATGGAAGGAGCGGGCAAGATGGAAACCATCTACCTATCGCCAACCACGCTACAAAGTTTCCGTGTCTCTACGCAAACAGATATAAGCGGCCATGTTGTATTTATTTCCGGAGACTCGGTTCGGTTCGCGCCACCAAGCGACTTGCACGCGTGTTTTGTATTTTCACGACGAACTATTACAAAATAAGTGGACTTTAAAAGTGTGATTACTCATACAAAGTAAGTAATACTACCATTTTGTTTTTATAAACACTAACTAGGTATAAGGAATTTCTAAGAAATTGATATTATTATTGGCAGTTAGCTTATGGGCAAGATGGAAAATTGCATTTTAGGGCAAGATGGAATAGTTTCCATTTTGCCCGCGTGCAATTATTTTGATTTCTGTTTTAATTTTTTTCAACTAATTGAGAGTGATTCTCTTTAAAGATGGTGTTCAAGTATATTACAAAGAGAAACATAGGATCTTGAACTGAAGAAACAATGCAGATAGTGATGGACGAAGCTGTAACTTCTACAATACGCGCAGCTTCATTGAAATACGGAATTGCGATCGAAACCTTACACTGCTACATCAAAAAGGTACCGCGTCCAAAAACCTAGGTAGATTTCAAACTGTTTTTTCGAAAGAACTTGAGAGAAAAATTGGTGACCTTGACATTGAACGGGACACCTTTTTTTACGGCTTAGCAAAAGAAAGTCTGCAGCAATTTGCTTGTGAGGTGGCGGTACAAAACAAAATACCACATCCATTTACATGTGAGAAGGCTGGGAGAGCATCGCTTAATGAATTTATGAAAAGGCATCACCAACTAACTTACAGGACACCAGAACCCACAGCTTTAGCTAGTTGTTCTGCTTTTAATCGCACGTAGGTGGATTGGCTCTATGATTGGTTATTTCTCAAAATAACTTTGTGTTACGACCCGACGACATCTGTAACATGGATGAGACTGGTGTCAAGACTAATGCCTCTAAACCTCCTTGAGTAATTTCTACAAAAGGCAAAACACAAGTAGGCGTTGTAGCAACAGCAGAAAAAGGGAAATTTACCATAGTGATTTGTGCTTGCAGAGCTATTGGTCGCTTCATTCCACCTTGCTTTATATTTGGACACAGGAAGAGAATGAATGAACGTCTTTTGGATGGAGCTCCCAATGGCTCTCAAGCTTGGTGTAACTGTTTCTGGCTGGCTTATTAACGACACCTTTAACAACTGGCTACAAATATTTATTGATAAAACAAGTCCAACAGCAGATAGAACTGTTTAATTAATTCCAGATAATCATGTTACTCATCAAAATCTAGAAGCTTTAAATTTAGCTCGAGAAAAACATATAATCATGGTCAGTATTCCCCCCACACAAGCCACAAGCTGCAACCATTGGACGTCTCGGTTTACCGTTCATTCAAAGTGGCTTTTGAGCAAGCCCTAGACACTTTTCAAAAGAATCATCCTGGAAGAAGAGTAAATCAGTTTGATATAGCTAGGCTAGTATGCATCGCCTATGAACAAAAGTGCTTCTGTTCGAAATGCCACTAGTGGGTTCAGAAAGGCTGGCATCTTCCCATTTATAGACATTTGTTTACAGATTTAGACTTTGCACCGGCCACTTTTTATGAAAACGCTCCAGTAATTGAAGGCGAACAATATTTCATTGTGACTGATGAGGGAGACAAAAATACCGACACAAATGATTATTTGTCAATAAACGTCAATATTGTAGACAGTATTACCAATGAAACATCTACTGTCCATGATGATTATGAAAAAAAAAATACAGGATGAAGAAGTGCAACTTAATTTTGATAATATACCGAATACGATGTCAGAAGACAGTATATTTAAAACAAGTTCAGGTGTTATTGATAAGAGTTTGGAACAAGCATCCACCTCGTACTAAATTTCTCTAATTAAAATACTTCCATCACCAAAAGTTACTCCTACAATAAAGAAGCGAAAATTGAGATGTAAAAAACAGAAATCCTAACTAATTCTTCATTCCAAGAAACTATTTAAAAAAATAAGGAGCTGAAAGCGATACTAAAATTAGTTCTTAATCCGGTCATCAATGGATTAAGGACTAATTTTAGTTTTTCCAATCAAAGAAAACAAAGGAAAGGGCAGAGGAAAGGGTAAAAGAAAGGGGGAAAAGGACAGAAAAATATGAGAACATACTACAACATCCGGAGCAGTTAACACAAAACGATGTGTTGTGTGTATTATGTGGAGAAGCATATGTTGAACCGCCCACAGAGGACTGGGTACAGTGTCCACAGTGTTGTGGTTGGGCACATGAACTATGTTCAGACATAAAAAACGGTTGTCTTTTATGTGTCAACTGTAAAATGTAAGGATATCCTATTCATTCCATCTTGCCCTTACAAGCTTTCCATCGTGCCCTTAGGGTTAGGGCAAGATGGAATTTTTCCTGTTTTTCTTTGATGAGTCCAAACAGATTTTACACTCAATTTTAATTATTTTTAATAACTCAATTTTATAAGCATGTAAGATCTCTCTGAAGACTTATTAAAATAAAGGATGGATATTATATTCTTATATTTTTTTACATCTTAAAGTTAAGCCTTCTATCTTGCCCTCCCTTCCCCCTATTCGTTTCTGGTTTATTAGTTCTCTAAGTCGTGCTTGATGATTTTTTAGAGTTTTTTCGTTAATCTCTTTCAGCCAGATTTGTAATAATTCAAACTTTCTAATCGCTTTATACCAGGGGATGGATGTTGTGGATTTTAATTTTTTTTTGTTTGAATGTGGTTTTATGACCTTTTTATGTCATTGTGATTTGACCTAGGGTGATGAATACGCGGTATTGAAGAGGAATCAGTATTTTTTAATAGTTTGAATTTTATATTATTATCATATATTTGTTGTACATTTGGAAATTCAAAACTACATTTATATTACATATAATTCTACTACCATCATACACTTTAAGCAACAATATATTTTTATTTATAAAGTTGTACCATAAAGGTTTCTACTGACTCAGCATGATGATTACCTTGCATTAGTATTTGAAGCAACGAAGAGTATTTACATATTATTATAAGAGTTTTTCAGTCCCAAAATACTATCTATGATTTACAATCAGTTTGATTTTTTGTTGTTGTTTTTTTTTGTTTTCTTTCTTTCTTCGTGTTGTCGATGTAAAATTTTTGAGAAAATTAAAATGATTCCTCAAGGCTGGCGGAATGCTTAGTATTTAAATAGTTTGATAGAAAATAGAGCAAATTATCATCCCCAAATTAAAAACATTAAATAGTGTTGTGTGGTGATTGTAAATAAGATGTGCTTATAAGATGTACATCTATAAACTAGAAGTTAACCACGGAAGCTACCAGAAACCAGCAGAACTCCAAAAAAAACAAACATCATTCACAAGGTAAAGGCATCCTTTTCCTCACTCCAAGTACTCCAGTCATCGGTACTAAACAGCTACAATTTGCAATATATCTCCTAAATTATGTTTTCCATTCCAAACATTTCCAATACCTCCACTAAAGACTTACATACTTAAAACGATGTATTCCTTACTACTACTTTAAGCTTTTTTCGATCAAAAATGAGATCTTGCCATTTTTAGTAAACATCTAAACCTCAAGGAAAAATTTAGCGATGAATTAAATCAACTGTTTATTTGTTGCCATTTTTCGAAGCTGACAAATTTAATTAAAATGCAGTCAAATATTATCTTTTAACTATTAATTGTGTAAAAATTAAAAAGAAAACGTTATGTTTAATGTTTTTTTATAATTTCGTAAATAGTTTCAGTAAATAGGTAAAAATCTATCCATGGTTTATTTCGAAACTATAAAATATTTAAAAGAACAACAGCTGCTTATGACTTTACCTGCACATTATTTGTAGATAAAGTCACTTTTTTTAGAATGCTGTCAGAGCGGCCAACTTGCAAAAAAACAACGCCGACGTGACTGACAGTTTCAATGCTTTGCTGAGAATTAAAATAGATGGTTTTACTTGTGCGCAACTAAAGAAAATTTACGGGCAAAAGCGGTAGTAACATCATTAGAGCACTTTTAAAGCAAACATTTGGTTTGAGCCGTCCTATAAGAGTTTTCAGTGAGACCATGAAAATTAGTATTTCACTATACAATTTATTAATTACTTGTTAACTCATTCTTTTTTTTACTTACAATTTGTTATAATTTCATTTATATCGCAGTACATTATTACTACATTATATTATTACAGTATATCTTCATTATCCACTCGCTTGCACCACATTATAACAAAAACGTTCAGGATTGTTCCGGAAAAAATAAAAGGCCGCGCGATGCATGAACGCATTACGGAGAATCGACTCTTTTTTTCCTATGTAAATGCAAAAAATTTACACGAATGTTTTATGAGGATTTCTGAATACGTGTTCAAAAAAACTATAATATATTTTTTTAATTTCGGCATTATATTTACCAGGATAAGCGCAGCTGCAAGAACACGTGTTCCGATATATTCTAAATTTCCTAATATTTTGTTTGGAAATGGTGTGCCGCCACATTTTTAACAGAATCTTAATAAATTAGCAGCACTCATTTTAGTCCGTGTACTTTTTTAAAGAATATAATCTGCTTTACAGAAACAAGTGCAACCGAAATTTGAAATCTGTTTTATGGTCGGTGAGAACGCGAACGTAAAAATTATAATTGTAATTATTATTTGTAAACATCTACACAAATTAACCATTATCATTGAAGATAACCAAAAAAAATTAAAGTTGATGTATCTTATCGTTCTATTTCTTAATCTGCTTGGGGGTAAAGCACCGCACAGTTATATTCATCATTCAAATGAACGATGTAGGAGAGTTAAAGTTCCGAGACGATCGTTAAAATTCGTATAAACTTAACGCTCTAGAATAAAACTGCTTTGAAGTAATGAAACCGCGCGGCTATTTTATATCAGAGAGAGTTTGGCGGGATTGTTGGCTCGAACAAAGTACCATATCCAGACAATGCTTCAAATATGCGTGGAATCTTTCTAAAAATGTTGCTCAAGTTAAAACAGATTTTTTGCTGGTCCCTAGGGATTCCTATGTTCAAAACTGGACGCCAGAAAACGCATGAATAAGAAAATATTAATTTATTGTAAATATTTTCGATCAGTCTACTTTATGTCTCTGCTTAAATACGAATGCTTGAATATATCTAAGCGAACGAAATCATCCTCTTAACTTCACAGTTTGCCCCGAAATTGCAAAAAATCTCGAACCGAATTTTTAAAATGAACATATAATTTTTTTGTCTTAGTCAAAACAACTATTTTCTTTTTCAATATTAACCCCACATTGGAGGCTATGAGGAAAATAATTTCTCTGAGGGCCTATGTCAGCTTGGGGATGCTGTGTGGAGGATCTTTTAAAGGAAAGGAAGGACAGGATGTTCTCGGAAGGAAAAAAGTATGATAGGGTAGGACTCTAAGGGTCACGTGTCCAGGAGAGAAAGATGTATTAATCCATCCCTCCCACTGCAGTGCAAAATACGCGGATGCTGTGCAATACTGATAATGGTTCATGGCCCATCTCTCTTTCGATTTTTTTTTAATAAAATCACTCCATAGTCGAGCCAATTAATACGAGAAGAGTCATAGACCCACCCGTTATCATGTGATAGATTGTCAACTGTGTACAAATGTAGGGCGCGCGTTTAGCGTTTTTCCCTACTGTGCACCGGTGCCGCAATGTCCACGGGGAATCTTCCGTTGAAATACCGGTAGGACATTGATAGCATTCCCATCTGGCGTCTGTGATCCAATCCTCAGTTGCGACTGTTTCCTTTTTGTATTACCTTTTTTTTATTCCGTTCAAATTTATTCAAATGTATTACCTTCTAAATAAACCGAATAGACTGTATTCGGTTTAAGAAGTTAAAAAGCCCGGAAATTTCTACACAATGATTAAACCAAATTTGGAGGTTGTTTTAAATTTATTAAACTTCACTGTGTATAGGCAAAAATATACTTGGAAAAATATATTTTTATATACGTGAATAATGTACGTGGATAATGTACGTGGACAATATACGCGGATAGTATACGTGGATAATATACGTAGATAATATACGTGGATAGTATGGGGAATCCCGATAGTATTTTGCATGCTACCAAAATGTTTTCCACCGATATTACGAATAATCTATCTCGATCGACATGGTATCATGTTGGTTGAACATCTGATCTTTGCTTGCCATTACATTACTTTGACTTTTTGTATTAAAACACCTTTGTAACCTTCATCCCCTTTTTCATTTCTGACCGGACCGGTTTAAACTTATAATGAACATCTTTAGACTGTTCAATTCGATGGACACCAGGCTGATCTGAAAATGATATAAGGTTTAAAACCTAGCCGGTCATAAATAAAAAAGGGAAAAAGGATGAACAACAAATGAATTATGTTCCAAAGTTCCGTGATGGCTATAGTCATTTTACGTAACAATTCAATACTGATTTTGAAAATTGCTTAAATTTATTAACTTATAATTTAATTTGTTAATTTTTATCTGGAAAAGACAATTTTAACTAATAGGTCACGAACGTTGTAGCAATCAGATATATTCCATATCAAAAAATGTTTGTGAAAAATTATAAAGGTATCCGGAAACTCTTAGTACAGGAAAGAAACTGGTGGGTCTATGTGGAATTTGCAGTTGATTTTGACTACGTTTTTTTATAAAAATCTTCAGTTTCATAATGAGATTCATGAAATCTTGCAAATTTAACCTTCTAAATAAGAGAAAGGTCACTGTCTACACTATCTACATTATCCAAGGCAGCTTCTTGGGTCCCATACTTTTTCTCATCTACATAAATAGTCTAACTGAGATAAACCATGGAAAAATAGAGTACAAAGTAATCAGTTACGCAGATGACACTGTAATTTTATTCAAAGCACAATCATGGGAAAAGGTCTACAAAAACACAGAAGCAGGGATGACTGAAATAAATAAATGGCTAATGAATAATCTTCTTACACTCAACATTTCTAAAACAAAATACTTTACTTTTAGTAAAACAAAAGCTGGTCAGCCAGATAGTCGCCCACAATTACATCTTCACCCCTGCACCAATACTTCCACAAATAACACACCCTGTACTTGTGACAAAATAGACTATGCGGATAATATCAAATATCTCGGCTTAACTGTTGACCATAATCTAAAATGGGATCTCCAAATTAACCTAACAACAAAAAAAAATCTGGAAACTATCATACATCTTCAAAACAATACGAAATATTATGTCATTAAATCAGCTAAAAAATATATACTTTGCACTTTGTCAAAGTATTCTAATGTATGGTATTTTAGTATGGGGAGTAGCAGCAGACACTCATCTCAAATCCCTTAAAATTAATCATAAATCAATAATTCGAATTATGTTTAGAAAGCCTTATCAACATCCGACAGAACAGCTAATGATTGAAAATAACTTATTAGACATATATTAACTGTTCATAAAGAAGATCATCTACAAAAACTGCATAAAAAAATTACCACATCACATAACTCACTCGCAAAACACGAGAGCAATTACACACAAACAATTACAAGTACCGTATATCAAATCAAATTTCGCTAAAAGACATGAATCTTACCTGGCTCCTCACATATTCAACATGTTCCTAACCCAAACTAAAACTTACGTCTTACCAAATAATTTGAATTGGGTGTTCAAAAGATTTGTTAACTGGTTGATGGTAAAACAAAGAACAGATATTAGAAATATTCTAAACATCTAATGCATTTTACAAACCATACTGCACACAAACTCTAACAAAATTACAAAATTTTACAATTAATTATAATACGTAATACTCATTTCATATTTTTATACATAATTCTTCAACACATAAAGTACTACACTTATTTTTCTATTTTTATATTACTCATTTTTTTACTTCTATTTTTTCTTATTATTTTTATTTTACTATTTTTTACTAAACATTTGGTTTATATATAAATTGTTAATTACCAGCCTCAGAACAGACTATGTCTAGTGAGGAGGGTAATGAAAAAAAAAACATCTGTACAGAACCAACCTTAAATAAACGCCCGGGTTGCCGGCACTGAAACTGAAACTGATTATATTTCCAAAAATACCGCCTTTCTTTTCCCTTACAACCAAATATTGATACTTTTGAAGAGACGTTCAAAATAAGTGGAAAATTACTATCTACATATGATTTTGAAAAGCTCTGCGTAAAGCACGGGCCATGCCGAGGACTTCAGCTAGTAGCTCGTAAAGGAATTCCGCTTTGCAAATAATAATAAACAATTAATATTAAATAATTTCATAGTTTTTTTTTTAACTTTGGTTTTCTAGTAAATCGAGTCCAAATTTGGAATGTAGAGGTAAAATTTTGAAAAAAATCGGTAGCTTTCGGTTAATATTATCTGTTAGTTTCTAATAAAATATGAAAAGTGTAGAAAGTCTCTAAAAAAATGAACTCTAAAGAGTAAATTAAAGTTAAAAGGAAAAAAATGATATGTTCGGACAGAAAAAAAACATTTATTTGGATTTGCTATGTAGATTCACCAGTTTCCTCTTTTACGAGTTTCGTGTATATGAAGGTAATATATTGATAAAACGCTTACGTACCATCACAATAAGAATGACTTTTCAAACCCACAAGCATTTGCGGTTTTCTTCAACCGAGTAGAAATCAATAATATTATAATATTGTACACCGGTTATTTTGACCTGTAACCCAGCCAAATTAATTTTTAGGCAATCCCCTTGAATTATTATCATTGTTCTGTAGATACCATAACAAATTTTAATATTTCCGTCCTTACCGTAAGTGTTTTTTGATCCCAAAGCCATGACTGGAATATTAATTTTAGTACTTGATTTTAATCCTCAAACATCTGACGTCTTGCGCATGAGAAATTTATAATAATATTCCATTTTGCCGACAAAATCCTTCATAGAAATATTACAGTGTAGTGCATATTTTTTATCATGTACCGTTATGATTTATGTAAAGTACCTAGGTAGGTTACTCAAAAGAATAAAATGCAGCGATTCTTGGATAGAGAGCAGAAAACTTGTAACCTGGTAACTAAACCTTCATTTTAACTGGTGTTAATGTGAATATTTTGTAAATCCCCATCCTATATTTAATAATTGTTATTAAATGTAAATTTAGAGACATATAAATATTAAATATCGACTTTGAAAAGGGAAAAGAATGCCCAAGCATTTAGCAGAAATCTGATTTAGTACGTTTTATTTTCTAGGGCCTTATTTTTCTCGGCCTCACGTTTCATCAATTATGGCGAAAATATTCAAGAAAAATAGCCAAGCTAATAAACAGATTTAGAAGCTTTTTGCAAATGCATATTAGGAATTGCATGCAAATATATTTTGCATCTAATACCAAAGGAGTTACGCCAATCAATTAAAAGATAAATCAATAATTATTCGTGTGTATTTCATTATTGCAAAGCAAAAGAGAATAGGCCACCTTTCTCAATTAGATGTTATTAATTACTGCAAGGCAAAAGAGAATAGGCCACCTTTCTCAATTAGCTAACAGTTTCTCCCAAAATTGCCCCGGCGTTAACCCCAATATGTAACTGTATGATATAACAGTATTATTCACAACAACAATTCCCGAGACGGGTTTGAGTAATGCCGCTTATTGGATAACTGCCATAGGTGACCCCAAGTGCTCCGGTACGTCTGGTGATTTAAAAGAGATACCCGGGTTCATTGGGTGAGGACTGGTCAGGGTGCGCCTGACCGCCAGCTACGCGGCGGGCCAGATCGAGACAAGCTGGTTTGGGGAGACCCTTTAACTTCTCCAGCTGGTCTCTCGACCCATCGCCTTGCGCCGTAGTGTGAAAGTTATATAATTTGATCCCACATAATATGATACACACTGATCCATAGATTCCTACCCAACCTTTTACCTTCCTCATACATGTCTGACATGTACGAGGAAGTCTGACATGCTCGACCGTCAGTTGACCGCTTTAAGCTCGCAACTGTTGTCGCGAGGAGGCAAGAGAATCGGCGAGCGTTCATAATTATATAGGCGTTTCACCCGTACACATGGTATTTTTGTTTTTAGTTTGGTACAATATTTTTTTACATTTTAAAATTATCCAGTAATGTTGGCCTCACTGGGTGGCTTGCCCCTGCTGAGGCCTTCATTTTATAATATAATCTACATAATAAATTTAAAGAGAAAATAATACATTTAAAATATAATTTTGTGTGATGTGTATTTTATATTGGTTTTGTGTGTTACGCATAGGTTTTTTTTTTATTTTATGCTATGAAATTTTGGTAATATTGTCTTTTTTGTTCTTTAATCAATTTTTGTAATTTTGTGCGTGAATTTATTTTTGTTTTCCTCAATTTTATTTTCAAGTTTTACACTGTTGAGTGATTTATAGCATGGTATTGGTAGTGTCTTTGTCCAAAGCTTGAATTTACTGTCGGAGTTTTTATGTTTTCTTTGCACGCTTGTCTAACTGGTCTGTTAGTGATATTTTGTGTATGTTTAAATTTTTTTTTCTCAAAAATGGAGTTTTCGTGCGGTTTCTATGTAATTGATAGCCGAGTTTGTTGCTCCTCCCCAAGCAATAATTCCATATTCTATTATTGATTGGTAAAGTACGAAATATATTGTTTTCAATTTTTTTATTTTATATATGTTTCTTATGTTTAGGAAAATGTGTATTATTTTGAAGAGTTTATTTGTGATTTGTTTGATGTGAGGTATCCATCTTGGGTTATGGTTCCTAGATACTTTATTTGTTCTGTTTTTTTCTACAGGAGAGCAATCGCAGATATTGGTTAGGGTGTCCCAGGACATAAGGAAGAATTTTTTTTTCATGAATTTAAATATGCATACCCTCTTATTTTATTCCATTTGATCCCAATAACTCATATAATAAATATTATTTTGATTAAACACCGGCAACCCGTGCCGAATTGATGCCAAACATATGGTACAGAGTTAATATGGAAGGATTTTCAACTTTCATTTTTGTCGGATAAATAAAATTTAAAAATGCACAAATGTTCAATTGTGTAGTATTTTATATTTAAAAATGGTTTATTGATTAAATTTTTTCTTCATAGTTTGTTTTTTACAGTCAGGATAAATCTTCCGGTGTTCCTGAACGCATCGTAACAAAAATTATTTTTGTTCCTCTTCGACCGTGAGATTCAGCCATGAAAATCTTGCATTAACTTAACAGTTCTTTCAGCTGTATCATTCACTACCCTCAGCGGCGGCACCTTCTTTCTGACTTCTTGATACGAAGCATGATTTGACCATATCGTAGGGAATTCGTTAAGAAAACTGTTTTCAGATGGTCAAACCAATACTTGTTCTTGACTGAAATGAAGTCGTAAATATTTTTCTCTGAAACAAAAGTCACTAAATTATGATTTGAACAAAAACCTCAATACAAAACATAATTTAAACTACTTAATAAACTTACCATATAATTTAGCATCAAGATCTTCCTTCGATGGGATGTAACGTTTTTTAAGGGTTGATAAATTTTTTTTTTTGATATTTCGAGCATTTTTATTTTAGTTGTTTGATCCACAGCGTCGTCAAACAGCGATAAAATAGATCCTTCATCGGTCAAATACCATAACTGCTTACTGAACAGAAATAAAGCTGCCATTGAGATGTTTTCATCAATTTTTTCTTAAGCCTTCATCGATTTCAAAAGGCACAAGTCCTGGTAAGGTGCTTTAACTGCTATAATAAATTGTAACCATAGCTTGACATAGGATGTTACTATGACTGTTCATACACATTATTGCCTGTGCAAACGTCTAAAAGTGCCGCCTTATCTTTACCGGTAAATTTAAATTGCGCACAAATTAATGATATTTTCAAGGAATAAAGCGCCTTTGCCATCCATCGAGCACCTGGAGGCCGAATCTTAAATTTTCTCACTGTATCTCCTCCTAAAACTATCACACAGAGCTCTAAAAACTCTCAATAGTCATCTCCAAGTATTTTTGTTGTCAGTGCAGTACGGTAAAAGTCAAGCAAATCATCGATTTCGGAAGCGGTTAGGTGCAATGTGAGATTTTCTCTGTAGCACTGAATTTTATCGGGATCAACATTTTAACAGTTATCTCGAAACTTTTTGAAGAGTGGTATGTCAGGGCTTGTAGACACTTGACTGATTTTTACTTCAAACACAGCTTTTAATACCAAATATGGCTATATTTGGTATATATTGACAGTTAAATTTACTTTCCGGATATTGTAGAACAAAACTTCAAGAACTTGTCCATTAGATGGCAGTTTAGAACCCGATATTTGGTGTTTTGCGACTCCTATTAAAATATACTCTTTTTAGAAGTGCGTAAATCTAACAAAATCTTGCCTGGACGAGTGATTTTCGTTTACTAACAAAATAGCAAGTTACTACAAGCTCATCAACACGTTTGCTCGCTGGCGCCTTAATGTACAAGTACTGACATCTTTCGATGCAAGTCGGCACGGGTTGCAGTTGTCCAAAGTAAACGAAATTTTTTTTATAATTGTTTTGTCATTATTAAAACAAAATTAGAGGGTATGCGTTCAAAAATAACAACTTTAATTTTTTGGGACACCCTAATATTGGTGTTTAAACATTTGTGTATTTTTATGGTGTTTGTGTTGTTTTTTGGCTGTTCCGTGCTCTTTATACTGTATTTTGTGAATTTTGTCTTAGATATGTTAAGTGTCAGTATGTTTGAGTCTATCCATGCTACTTGTGAGATTCCCAAATTCGCTATGTTATATACATTATTCCAATCCTTAGATTTGAAGAGTAAAACTGTGTCGTCAGCATAAATAACTATTTTACCGTCTATTTTCATGCTGCAAAGTTCATTTATGTAAATAGTAAAAAGAACGGGCTCTAGTATGCTTCTTTGTGGAACTCCATATTATGTAATCGGCAGTGGTTTACTAGTATGGTTGTTAATTTTGACTTGTTGCGTTCTGTTATTGATTTTTTATAGTTGGAGTTCCTTGCTTTTGATACCCATGTTTTCAAATTTTTTGAAAAGTGAATTGTTGCAGATTGAGTCAAAGGCTTTAGTTAAATCTAGATATATCGCTATGCATTTGTATCCTTGATCTAAGTTGCTATGTATATAATCTATTGTATATGCCAGAGCTTCTTCTGTGCCTATTTTTTCTCTTAAACCATATTGGTTATCCGAGATTAATTTTTTTCTTCTAGGTATTTTATAATTTGGTTTTTTAATAGTCTTTCGAAAATCTTTGAAAGCGAGTTTAACAATGTGATTGGTTAGTTATTTCCATTTTGTCTCCAAATTTATAAGTGGGGATCACTAGTCCTTTTTTAAGATTGATTTGAATTGCTACCTTTTTTTATGCGTTTCATTTGTTTAGTTATTTATGATTTATTTGTGGCCATTCTATAGATTCACACAAATAAGATGTGGCTGGTCTTTTCTAGTGCGTTTAGTTTTACAATTTTTTATCTAGAAACAGGAACGTGCTATATTTTTTGCTCGATTAGTATGAACATAACGCGTATTTGCATATATGTCTATTTTACGAACTGAAATGTAAATTGGCGTAAATCTCAAAAGGTCATTGATGTGCAATAAAAACAAAGTCGAAGAACCGATCACTGTGAGACGCAGATACACAACATGTATTTTCTCAATATGTTACGCAAAGTACACAATGAAAGTAATATGAAAATTATTTCTGGTCATGAGCATTTTATTTTTTCAAGGCAAAAGAAGAAAAAATATTGCTAACACTAAAATTATATTATATATTAGACATAGCGCCCTTCGTGGCAGCCGGACGCGTCCTAATGCGTCCTCCAACCGCTTTGTGGTTTTTTTTAGTATTTTCAAGGGAAATGAGGCAACATCCCTTTGAAATTATTTCTTTAATTAATCAATCAACATTTTAAATTAACTAAACAATCAGTAATTAGAACTTTATAATATGTGATTTGAGTGGAGTGTGTTAAAAGTGAATAAACGAAAATTTTGCTAAAAAATATTCTCAATTCGCTAGCGTTGAACTTCGGACGAGTACGCCAGTAGATGTACACCAGATGTTTTCAACGGAATTCTCGGAAACTCTGAAGGCCCTAGCAAGTGTTTCGCTAAGCACAGGGTAATTTATTATCCCGACCGTCGCTTTTTATTGCAGGCACAATGCACCACTTCATCAATCACAGAGATGAATGATATACTCCCCGAACGTCACAGCGGTGCTGCCAAGGTCTGTTATCTATTAAATGATATTGTGTCAGCGCTAAACCACGCGCTGGCACTGTTGGTGAACGCGGTTGACTCTCTCGCTGCAGCAACTGGTCCAGTTTGGATTCTTGCTGCAGAGTCTCCATCTTCTATCTTCGTGTCACCTGTTCCTGTGCTTCATTTTACTTAACTTAACTTCTCTTTATTTTTGTAATATTTCTATTTTTTGCTATACGTAAAGCGCCTCTGAGGTGATATCTCACAAAAGCGCCGCTTTGAAAATCGTCCAATAAATAAACAAATAATAATGCAGATGTATTTTGACAGCGTAGAATCTCAAATTCTCACGTATTTGTGATAATCTCAATTCGTGCCAATCTACAAATGTTTCTGAAAAATTATTTACTTGAGATGACAACGCTGCAGTGAAAATCCCAGAAACACCAAAAAACATATAACTGTACTTATTTAATACTTGCAATGTGTGTCTTGTGTTATTTTGTATTGACCCTCTGAAATATAATTCAATATAAAATGTATAAACATATAGGTACGTACTATGGTGTCTTGAATACAACACATCTCTGCTAGCATCTTTCTGCCAAACACGTCAGCTTAATTAATATATTGACCACATGCCAAGATGTGACTTCTGTCGTCAAACGAAATCGAACGTTTAATCAATAGTAATGAAATAATTTATTTGTTCCATCACCACGTCACTAGCTAAAAGTCAGAAGACGCTGTAGCCAGTAGCCAGACGTAAGCAGTCAGTTTAATTTATTTTATTACCACTTTAAATCACTGAATACCAAAAACTGAATGGTTAACGAGAGTCTAAGATTTAGTTGATATGACACATCTGCCCTGACGATGGACACTGTAATGCTGTCCAAAACGTTGGCTAAAGAAAAAGTTAGAGCATCACGGCATAAAACTCCAAAAATAAATCACTTAAATATTTTTCGGCGTGTAAATCTCAAATCATATCTGAGAGAATAAGTTTGTTGTGATTCGTGTCGTTTTTAATGTTTTTAAAACCACATTGATGAACCCTAATGTTGCCCTCCAAGCTTATGTTATCTTCGGGATGTTTATGATGGGTATGTTTAATAAAATTAAGAAGTGAAACGGATTCTCGAAAAAAAAAACCGGCTCTTAGGTGCGAGAAAACACAATAACAGGAAAAAAATTTTAAATGTTCGAAAATTTATAAAAACATTGTAAGGTAGAATTACCACATTATTTTTTTAAAATCTGTGATAAGTCCTCTACCAAGACATGACGGAATGATGGAATAAAAATAATTTTTTCATAAATCATTAAAATCAATTAAAGTAAAAAGGATCGTAAATTGAATAACACATTACGCTAAGAAGGACATAGACAGAACTTGAAAATCAACTTTGAAATTTTTTTTTTTGTTATTTGTTTTTGGGGTGTTATGCCGTGTTGCGCTAACTCCTTCTTTAGCCAACGTTTCGGACAGCATTGCAGTGTCCATCATCAGGGCAGATGTGTTATTTGTTATTTTGTTTTGGCAGATGTGTTATTTATTATTTTGTTATTCAAAATAACACATCTGCCCTGATGATGGACACTGCAATGCTGTCCGAAACGTTGGCTAAAGAAGGAGTTAGCGCAACACGGCATAACACCCCAAAAACAAATAACAAAAATACTTTTGGCCGTGAAAATCTTAAATCATATTTAACTTTGAAATTTGATGAATTGTTCAAATTCTGTGAAACAACCCGTCCTTATTGTCTTAAAAGATTAAAAAATCACTAGTTATTCCACTCCACATAATGTTCAAGTTTTCCATGAAAGACGATAACTCTTTTTTTCTTATTTCGTCTGGTCTTATATCCAAATACATTTAGATATACCAAAATAGGTCTTTAGAAATTTATCCGAAAATATCCACAAAAATTATAATGTTAGTTTGAAAAATGATTTTATTTCAGTTCATTTATTTATTCAAACGCCATATAGGTTATAGCTTTTACAATACAGTGATAATCGAATTACAAGCGTACAGTGGTAAACAGGATAATAATAGCAATTAACTAAAGGACAATTAATGTCTAAGCAAAAAAAAACGCTATTGTAAGTGATGCAGTTATTAATATAAGTGCAGTAAGACAATGCATAATTCAAAAGAAATATACGCCACTGAAATTATACTTGAACTACCTTATACTAAGTTTGTATAAGACCTGTCATAAGTCGAAGTATAGTAGGTGTCTATAATAATAGTCAGTAGTGAGAGTATTGTTAAATTAATTGTACTTGGAGTAGCTGAGTAGGCATCGCAACTTGGCATTAAAAATTCAGGGGTGTCAGCGATTCAATGATACGTATGAATATGAAATAATAATTTTTAATAAAGTAATACTAATAATGCTAGCTAACACTAAAAGATATCAAGGAGCCATGCAGAAGAATATTATCATTCCTGACATTGATTATTGTGTTTGAGGTATGTTATTATAGATATTCCGTGCAGTTGAACACATCTACTACTTCTGAGAAAACATTGCCAACTGCATGCTATCTAGGTATAAGCGAGGATCTCAATGACTCAGTCCTGATATTTTTGTTGCAATTAAAAATAGTTTTGGATCGACCAGTTCTTATAGGTATATGGAAAGTTTAGAGTAACGATTTAACTAAGCATTATTAATAATGTTTGTAAGATAGATTCTGATAACAACAGAAACATCTAAATGGCTTTGAAATCAATGTTACAATTGCTGTTGGGTTTTTGTAGAATACTGTTTTTGATAATGAAATTGTGAGGTTTGTTCTAAATAAATATTTTATGGCGATTAGGCTTCTGCGGCAGTTGTGATTTCAGTAACGTGGTGTTTTAGTCTGTTAGGCATAGATGTTTTGTTACGGCTAAGTTTCTGTGGCATGCTGTTTTTGATAATTATGTTGTTCGGTTTGTTTAGCAAACATATTTTGTGCAACTAGGCTTCTGTGGCAATAATAATTCAAAATTAAAGGTATTTAATCTCAAATTTCACCTTCTTCAGAAACATTTTATGCCAACCAAACTCTTTACCATTCTCAGTGTGTATGTGTCTATATTTCGCTATCCGACCACTTCCAGTGAAACAGTTTCTATAAACTTATAAAAAAGTATTTAAAAAAATCATTTTTTCAATTTTCTATGTGCCAAAGGGGCTCAAACACCCCATTTTAGGAAACCAATAGATATTTTCCATTTACCATTATTAATTGTCTAATTCTATATTCAAGTTCAACATCAAAAATAAAAAAAATCGTATGGCATTTGTCGGCCATTTTATGGCACTTTTGTTACATGGTGCTTGAGCTCCTTTGGCTATGGGCACCTTAATTTTCAAACCACTTTTTAAATGCTCCTCCTCGAATAAAACGAGGATTGAACCTTTGTAAATGCGCTACCCCGGCTAAATGTCTTTAGAAATATTTTAAGTTTGTGTTCTCCTAAGTATGAAATAATACGAAAGTTTTACGTGAGTAGCACACCAAGGTTAGTAGGTTTTTTCTGAAATGGAGATCCTTTTTTCATCATCTGTATCATCTAAATTATAATGACCAAACTATGTCAAATTATTCTTCTTTTCTGAAATTCGATTTTCAAATAGGACTCTTTTCAGGCCTGTAGGAACCAGAATATTTATTTTATCTATTTGACAGCTCGTAGTTGAAACCACGATTATGTGAGCTGATAAGAAGGTAGTATTCAACACGGCTATCTAACTAACCATCACGCCGTTTCTCCGCAGAGGTAGGCAGAGAGGACGGACCGCCAAACAACTCAGTCTTGGCACATACTTCCTGTTTCATTCACATTCATAAATCATCTCATTCATTCTATTCTATTATTCTAACTCTTGGCATGGCCCGACACAAGTATCTGATTCACTTGATCGTGCCATGTCTTCCTTACCACTTCCATTTGCGGTATATATTCTCTTTAAACTCCTTCCTTCAATCGCTCTACATGCTTAAACCATCGAAGCGTCCTTTTCTTAATCTTACTCATTACGTCTATATCAACCTTCCACTCTTTGCCGATCTCCACATTTCATACATGGTTTTACCACACATATCATCTTAAATTGTGTAATGTTTTCACCGTCTCCCCTAATATTCTAACGAATTAATATTTTCGTCACGTTTGATTTGCAACTTCTCGCGGTTTATCAACCCTTCAATCTTAACGAATTAATATGTCACGTTGTGTCAATTTTTTGTTTCGACAGGGATTAATTCATTGAAGGATCCTTTTAATTGGTTGTGGTAACTTTGGTTCTTTTTAGATGAGGCGTGTTACATTCTGTATGGTTTGAAAATAAGACAATGACCGACTACCCTGATTTTAACTACCTTTTCCTACCTTGTTTGCTCGCCCAAACGTTTCAGGATGCTGCAGTCGATAATGTGCTAATATAATGAGACAATTAATTACAAATTAAGTACATGAAATTCACTATAGACAATTCAATTCAAGATGCACAAGATTCTAAGTTAATGATTTGACTATGGATTGTTAGTTTTGTGAGTTATTTCTATGAGTAGGTATTTTCGGGAATAGCTAGAGACAAAACATGTGTTGCTTTCGATTGGTCTCCGTCCAAATCCCATCCATCAACGTGACCAGCTCGAGAGCAGCCAAGTTGATGGTCCAATCCCAACACCTCCAGAAATGAATTGAATATCGCTCAGCGACAGATGAAATAATGACATGTTTTGCCTCCTGCCGGAGGGTGATGAAAGTGGGATGTGGGTCCTTGTTGGTGAATGATGATGTTGATGATGATGATGATTGAAGAAGATTCATCTTATACCGTTAGGTATAAGAAGCTGCTCCGGTCCGGTGGCATGATAGCCTGGTGTCAGGAACCATTTGGGTCACGTGGGTAGCGCGAGGTCTAGGTCGCGTCAACCTCCCCCAAATCGATGATGAGTTAAGCTTCGCCAGCATGCCGAAAGTTAGGAGTCCACTCTACTAACCTCAAACATAAACATATACTGAAGTGGTTTGCATCAGCAACGTCAGGAGTTCGGGAGTCCCGTGAACACCCCTCTGGTTTACGATCGTAAAAATAATGATGAATTCAGCTTCAGTTTGTTCGGCTTCGCCTCTGCAGTCACGCTACTCCAAATAGCTTCTGGCTCCAGTCTATACAACTTCTCGTTCCAGTAGAGGTAATGACACATATTTATCATATGTACAATACAGAACATACTTCAAGTCTTTCGTCCACACTCAAAATAGTCATGTCAATATTTAATTTGGATGAGGGCGTCCATCCGACATAACGAATGTTTCCTAGACGGGAGATTTTACCCCACTTCAAAGTCATGGTCATTCGCTCTATTGTTTGTTACCCTCCGTTCGCTTCAAATATCAAAGAATGGTAGAAATTGATATCCTCGACTTCCGGCGCTAAGGATCAGGGATACTGGAATCATCAGGTCGTGAATCTGAAATCATCCGATCTCCGTCAGCTCAAACGGTTTCAGTCGGAGTCAATTTCCAACCTAATTCTGGATGACTTCTCCTCCTATAGTGGGGTAAGTACTTATTGAATTTAACAGGAAGGACGTCAGGAATCGCCGAAACAACTTCATATTCGTCACGATCCCTTCGTTCTGTCAGCGAGAAAATCCTCCCCATACGCCAGACAAGAATAGCATAGCCCTTATCCGCTTTGTTCCTTCGTCTACCAGCTAACTCAAGTAGGAAAGCCCATTAGCAATTTTCGTTCCCTTCGATTTGAACTCAGTGAAAGCGTCCTCTCACCAGCTGAAAATACTCGAAACAGGGGTCTATTCAGGGTGACTATCTAAGGCTGGTCCGCCAACACCTTCGACAGAAACCGGTGCTTTTTACGGGAATAACTCAACCACACCTGAGCAGGGTAAAAACCGGCGCTACTCTACTGAAAATAGACTTTATCTCGGTATCCAGGGTTATCGACTTTGCTAACACAAAAGTCCCTATTAGGCAAGCCAATTACAAATTTCGTTCCCTTCGCTTTTGTCGCTTTGGTAAGATAGGACAGCCTACGGAAAATTCGTACACTCCGTCCCCGCCAACCTTATGAAAAATGAAAATCTCACTTGACAGAATAGGAATGCCAGACAGATGCATTCTCTCGGCGGCTAGCTTCAATCCGCTGCGTTATCCCGATTCAAAAATGAATGAAAAGAGTGATGTTTGAATAAATTATATTTAATTAAATATATTCTATGAATTCCGTGAAGAATAAGTTGAATTCCCAAGGAGGATACGACAACTCATTGTCAAATAACAGGCATTGAAGCATTTAATTAACCGTTCTATCCGTTACTATTCCGCCCATAGGTATCTGATTGTTTCGACTAATAACCGTTCTATCCGTTACTATTCCGCCCATAGGTATCTGATTGTTTCGACTAATAACCGTTCGCCGGACTATAAAAACACTGCATAAATACAATGGTTTGTGTTCTATAAATTTTGGCGCTAAATATAACTACTGGAGAATTATTAAATCATTTTAAATTGCATAAAATAGTCTAACTCATAAACAATGTCTATTGTTGAATGATCCAAAGCGGCTTCAGGGTAACCGCTCTTAGTCCTTTTGTAATCGCCAAGACCCGGTCGCTTCAATGCAATAGGTGATTTATGGCCTCCCTTGCTAACAGGTCCGGACCATTGTCCCAAGTTCTTCCGTTCAAGACTTCAACATAATTACCTATAGTACTCAAGTTAAATACCCCTACTTCAAAATACAATTGAATTATCTGGTTTACATTAGGGAAATAAGTGTTAATAATTAGATTATAATAGACTCACCGATACATCTTAGTGTCAACAATCCAAATAATTATAAAAAAAAACAAACACAGTCACATGCAGTAAAATACTCATGCTGTTAGAAAAATCACTCCTTCTACACTAAATGACTTTAGCCGTGTTCGCGTCCCGACGGTTAATTCTTGTTGACGCGCTTCCTAGTTTTTACTGACTCGACTATCTTGAACCGCTTTTTTCAACCTCGACCGTACCTTAGCTCTCACCAATCTAGACTATCTAAAACTGACTATCCGCCCGCGCTCCTTAACCACGACTCCCTTCTCCCGTTCTTCAACGCTGACTGTCTCGACCGTCTCCCCGCGCTTTCAAATCCAGACTCCCCCTCCCCAAACCAACCCCCCCAAATCGCCATATGCGATTTCTAATTTATGTTCTTTTGAATTCTGAATGCTTTTTGTATTCAAAAGACAGAAATGCACTAAAGGAACACATCAATTATGAGCCCTAGGACCCGTCACATAATTTAAATCGTTTCAAAACCAATAAATTGTTACTTCTCAAGTAAAATGTCCAATTCTTTGTTCAAAAGAATGTAACAAGACTCTTCCAGTCCAGTGGCGTGTCTGCCTACCAGTTTGTTCGGCTCCCAAATTATCAACCTAATTCTAGAATGTAGTAAATAATTATGATGTGATAGTTTTATTTTTTTAAATCTTCTTGCGAGATTTTAATTTAATTAGGCAAATTCCAAACTCGTCCTGTTAAAATGTTATTTACCTCGCTATTCATAATTATAATTCGTCTGAATCCTAAGCAAATTACGTAACTATATTTAACGGCGTATTTCCTACTTAGAAGTCACTTAGTAGCATTGCTCAACCTAGTTGAATTGTTTCTTACTGATCTGGTTAGGGTTTTTTTTTTCTATCCGCCCCAAACAAAATTCGTCGCTACTCCACTGAATAAAATCTGAGAATTTTAGCACCACCATCACGGAGGTCTCTGACGATACAGTGCATGTTCCTATTTTTTTCTCCACCCTAATAAATCTAAACACTTGTTTCTAAAACAGCTATCCAACATCTGGTAAACCCCTACTTCGTGAAATCAACTGAAAAATTCTTTCTAACCATAATAAATCAATAAACAAAAAATTTATCCCAGGGCAAGTTCATCACAATTGGAACCGAAACTTGACATATAAAATACAGACAGATGAATTGCCAAATGGTCGGCTTACAACAGGATTTCGTTATGCACAGTCAATACACAAAATTATCAAAAAAACCACCGAATTCTCAGCAGTACAGAAAAACGATACGATTTGTTGGTAAATATAGATTCAGCGTTTTAGTTAGATTTTTTATTTACATTGGAGCTTCTCGCGATTTGGATTTCGCTTGGAATATTCTTCGCTCACTGCTATTATTTCTAGGATTCGAAAGCTATTTCAAAAATGTACATTAGTGCAGAGCGATTTTTTTTTTCTAACTTATATTTTGAATAGTTGTATTATGTTGCCAATGGACATCAATTACCTCAATTAAAAATATAAATAATATCAGACAACGATAAAAGCCCCCGCCAAAACATCGAACATTTACAAAAACGACAGTTTTGGGGCTATTTGCGGGACCTTTAAAATAGTAGAGAATTTATTGAAATCTGTTTATTTTATTTAATAACGTATTCAAATATAGTTGACTAGCTAATGCAATCAAATATTTCATTACTTTAATAAACTTTGGCGCAGTGACAGAGGAGCAAAGTGCGGGACGAAGCGGAGGGCGACACGTGAAAATTTACGAAATGCAGTGTTTTATTTAAACTAGTATCGATAATTGTCTCAATGTGAAAGGACGCGCGTCAATTATATTGACGAGTACTTATTGATAAACGTTTTTTAAATGAATTAACATGATTTCTACGAGACATAATTTAAAATGTTCGATATTTAGTGTAAGTGCAGAGTTGAAAGTGAATATCCTACCTACGTATGAAAATGAGATGAAATTCTACGAATGGGTTCGACAAGACTTAAAAATAAGGAATAACACAACAAAATAACTTTTTTGGAAATTGCTGAACGCTTTTTTTTAATGCTTTTTTGGAAATTACGTTTTTGGAAATTGCTGAAATAGTTACAACTAAAATTGAAAAATTGTGGATAAATTCTTCTATTCCAATTGTCACACACAAACGAATCTTACAGTTACTAAAAAGTTATCACTCGAAGTGTTATAATTTGAAAAAGTATTTGAAGAAACTTAAGGAAGAAAAGTTAGAGGAGTTCGGAGTACAAAGTAGAGAGCTTTTTGACATAGCTTCAAGTAAATTTAAAGAATTTGTAAGCTATACTTGTTTGAGAGAAAAAAAAGTGCCAAAAGAGGAACAAATGTTTTTAGAAGACCAACGCACTAACTGACTAATGGCTGTAAAGGATTTAAGCTAAAAAAAAATATTATATTATTCATACCAACATAACTTTCTGAAACTGTGTTTACTTTTGAAACAAATGATTGTATTAATTAAAATATACTTTTATTTTATCATTTAATCCATAATATTTTATACTTACTTATTTTTTTGTTTATAGGGTGTTTAATACAAAATAGCTATAAAAACTTATATAAATAATAAAATAAATTTTAAGTCTATGGCGGGAACCCAAACTGTCGAGCTAGAACTTCCAAATTGAGAAATTTTCTTTACAATTACATAAAGCAACTTTTACCTGGTATTCCAAAACGAATTTCGAAAAAAAAAATCATATAAAAGTGTTCCACCCTAATGTACATCGTTTTTTAAGGTCGTAAGAAAAGAATGATAACGGAATGCTTATCTATAATCATCTCTGCAGAACAAGGGTTTATACCAGCCTTCAGCCACTTCTGTCCCCAGCTATTAGATTTTCTTCAACTCCCTAATATAGAAGATATTTAGTAGCTCATTTACAAAAGATGTTACTAAACAGTTGCTCCTCACACTGTGCAAAAGTCTTTGTGATCTTTTATTTTACCGAAAGTTTATAAACATTCTTTTACCAAATTACATCAATTAAAATACTTGCTTACTTCGGAACCCACTTTAAGGCGGTATGACCACACACAATTAATAATTAGAGGTTTTTAAAGGAATTCTAGACGCATCGACTCTTTTGTAAAGTTGTTTTTTGTGAAGTTACTTATTAAGTTTTGAAAAAATACGATTTTTTTGATTATTATAAAGTTGTGCCGTTGATGGTCGCGCAGATATTTTCAATTTTCAAACGAGATTGTTGTATTAGGCAAAATTGTTGTATACTGTGATTACATGAAATGTTATCACAGTATAAATAAATACAACAATTTCGTTTGACAATTGAATGTAATCACAGTGTATTATGAAGCATACGAACTAGAATTTTAATGTTAATTCAAATAAAATCATTAATTAAAAAATCCCAGCTTGTGTTTTATTACCTAATCCTTGAAATTGTCTATTTGTTTACGGACTTAATTTCAGATTATTTTACACACTTATTATTTTACTAATACATTTTACTTCGACCCAAACAAATAAGCAATGATTAGGAACATAAAGTATTTATTTAATGTACATTTTTTTCTGAGGTAAACATTTTTCCTCGTAGTTCTTTTTAAAGAGAAGAAAGAGAGGAAGTTCTGGGAAGGAAAAAGTGGTGGGTAGGAATCTAGGGATTAGTTTGTACAGCAGTGACGTATAAATATATCCCTCCCGCTTCCTTACAAAACCGTGCATGAATCCGTGCACCCCTACTAAGTCATCAAACGTAGTGAACCACTTGGGGTGACCAATGGCAGAGGTGTTTGTTATCCAATAAATGGTTCCCGGGGCGGCGGTACCCCAACCCGCCTCCAAAATTGTAAGTACATAAAAACTTTCAATATCTGTATCAAAATTAATATATAGTACCTACTACTGTAGATTACTAACGCCATCTAGATATAAGAATGTAAAACGTTAATTTATTAAAAGTCTTCAGTTGTGAACAGCAAAACGTGTTTCAACAGGTTATGGGCTGCTTTTTTGATTTATCAGTTATTTTAGTGTGTAAAATGGATAAATTGTGTACGTGGTTTTGCGGAAACATGACGATGAACTATATTGCAATTGTGCCAAAGTTAAAAGGCAGGAAGAATTACAATGACTGGTGTTTTGCGGCCGAAAATTTATGAGTGCCAGAAAATATGGACAAATATATCAAACCAACGGCAGATTTCGAAATAAAACCAATAGATGACGCAAAAACTAAAGCAAACTTAATATTAACGATCGATACAGTTTTGTACGAGCATATAAAAACACCAAGAGTTCCTCAGAATTATGGAAAACACTAAAGAACATGTTCGATGACTCTGGTTTGTCAAGAAAAATAACCTTGCTTTGACATTTGATATCAAGTGTGATTTTATGGCTTCATGTGTCACACAAAGGATTGAAACGGATCAAAGGTTAAACATCACAGGATTTAAAATAACAGAAGAGTGGGTAGGATCATTATTGTTAGCAGGATTGTCAGATCGTTATTTACCAATGGTAATGGCAGTTGAGCATTCCGGTATTTTGATAACAGCTGACGTTATAAAGTCAAAGTTACTCGACATGGAAGTACCTAGTGATTTTGACAGCGAAGGGTCAGCGTTTGCAGCAAGATAGAAATATTCTTCTAGCAACACTAAGCCAAAGAAATTTAATGGCGGTCCGTCAAAGACAAACAAAATGTCAGTGGCAGATGTGACAACAGAAACAATTACGTGTTACAGGTATGAGGATGGACATTATAGAAATCAGTGTCCATTGTTAAAGAATACAAGTAAATGTTTTTTTATGTTGTTTTTTTGAATGAAAAAAATAACAAGAATTATTTAGGGGCAAGTGCGCATTTTACGGCTAAGGAAACATGGGTAAATAACATGAATACAACACAGTGTTTACCAGAAATAGTTGTCTCCAATGAATCTACATAAAGTGCCAGTTGTTTGTTCCCTAGATGTAGACATTGTGTCGGAATTAAATTATCATATAACAGTTAAAATGTGCTATCTGTGCCTAGTTTGACAACCAACTTATTATCCGTAAGTGAACTTATCAAGAATGGAAATAATGTCATATTTGAAGAGACGCATCAATAAATATATTCGAAACAACAACAATGATTTAGTTGCAATTGCGGATTTCTCAGAAGATGTTTATAAATTGAGATTACAATAACAAAGTTGTTTTTTATTTATTTTTTTGGAATTACTTTATTGAGTAAAACCTCAAATTGCAATATTTATTTATTGAAGACAATATCAGCGATTTGTAAACAAAAATCTGAAACCGAAAAATCAGAAAAGGATACGGTCACATCTAGGACTCGAACCCAGGACCTTTGCCTTGCCGGGGCACAAAGTTGTTTGTTGACTGCTCCTGTTAATGAAAAATTATGGCATAGAAGATTAGCACATAAACAGTCAAGATATGCAAAAAATGTGAAACGATATTGTAGATGGTTTGAATTATGATAGTACTGTTGACATAAACAAGTCTCAATGTATTACTTGTTGTGAGGGAAAATAAATGAGATTATCCTTTTCCCATGTGGGTGAGCGAAGTACAGAAACGTTTCACATAATTCATAGTGATATTTGTGGACCCATGGAAACAAGTTCTTTAAATGGTGCTCGATACTTCCTACTATTTATTGATGATTATAGTTGAATGACATTGATATATTTTCTGAAGCAGAAGAGTGAAGTTTTCTTCAGATTTAAGGAGTTTACATCAGTTGTTGAAAATCAACCTAGCAAGAAAATTAAAATATTAAGAACAGACAATGGTCTAGAATTTTGCAATAAGGATTTTAAGAATTACCTAAACCAGGCTGGTATAATACATCAAAAATCAAATTGTTATACGCCAGAGCTAAACGGGCTTTGTGAAAGAGCTAACCGTACAGTGGAAGAGAAAGCTAAATGTTTAGTATATGATGCAAAGTTAGACAAAAAAATTTGGGCAGAAGCAGCTAATACTGCTGTATATTTGAAAAACAGTTCTATTGCATCAGGATTGGATAAAATTCCATATGAATCGTGGTATGGAACCAAACCAGACTTGAGTCATCTGCGTTTGTTTGTCAACAAAGTCATGGTGCGACTTTCTTACTTAGAAATAATTTATAATATTTCTGGATTGCGACTTGGAGTGCGTACACATGTAATATACACAGTGTCCGGAAATTCTTCGTTCAAGTGGAAACTGGTGAATCTATATCACGTTTGGAGTTGATTTCGTAAAGAACTTTTTTTATTTTTTTTATTTTTTTTATTAAAAGTATACAATACAGAATATAGTATATTATATAAAGCATTGTACTCCCAGGAGTTAATAAACTCATTGCGGGAATGATACGCATTACATGAAACATATAGCTGTATGTATTAAATGGACATATGATGGGACATACACAACATTATTATTTCAGATAGTCATTAATAAGATGAAGTTTGAGCATGTTAGTTTGGGTCTTTTTACATTGACTTGCACATTTGATCTCGTTGGGTAGTTGATTATATTTTGTGTGAGCTATGTATTCTAGGGATCTTAGTCCATATTTTGTTGATTTGATTTTTGGTATATATGTAGTTTGTTGTGATTTCTTGTGTTGTGTTGGTGTACGTCGTAATTGTAATAGAGTGTAGTGTTGGAATGTGCCGAGTGTTGAATTACTTGTAATATAGTTTTCCTTATTTCAAAAGTGGGAATGGTATTAAAAGGAAGTATTTGGGTGTTTCTGTAGATGTCTTTGACATGTGTGTCCCAAGGTAAACTGAAAATATTTCGCAGGGCTCTATTTTGGACGATATATTTGGTCTCTCGTTTTCGATAAAATCAAGTCCGACTAAAAAATTAAGGTCTAATTTGAAAAAATCGGTCGCCTGGCGCTTGCTTTCAGCTGTCTTTCAGATGTCTTTTAAAATGCGCTGAAGTGTAGAACCGCCTCCAAAAGTTTATTTTAACCTTTCAGTTGCCGTAAAAAGGACATAAAACATATATCAAAATGCTCAGATCTTCAAAAATAGGTTCATCAGGTTCTCCGTGATGTAGATTAAACAGTTTTCCGCTTATATTATGAGTTTCCAGATACGGTGTATAAATGCAGACTGGGATAATTTACATATGATCGTAAATTATGTATTTACGGAGGGTTAGTAAATATTCAATAAAATGTAATGTAATGTGTAACATAAAATAATAATAATATGCATTTCTTCATTAATCAATTTATTTGTGTGTTTATGGTTGATTTTACAAGAATATAATAGTTCAAGGTTATTTACAAACAGTTTGTGTTTTTTTTCAACATTACTATCCATCTCAATTGTGAATTTACTGTCGTGTTTGAGATAGGAAGAAGCGCAAATGAAGTTTTTGGGTGCATTATGATTGTTATTTCAATTTGGGATGCGGTTCACGGGTACCGCTGCCCCGGGAAAAAACTCTGGGTTACCAACGCCTCTGCCACAGGTCGTCTGAAGTATTTCACTACGTTTGGTGACTGACTGGAGCAGGGGCTCCCGTGGTCATGGGGGGGTGATATATCTGTGAAATAACACATTGATGAATGGGTCGGTCTACTTACTGCGGGGCGGGCCAGGCCGAGAGAGGTTGGTTGGGGGAGAACCTTTAAGCCGGTTATCGCTGTCCGGGCCGCTCTAGATAGTACGGGGGCCCGACCCTTGGCCTAACGACCAAGGATTGGCTGCCCCAGCCAGCGAAAACCCTGCCATTGATGCTGTGCCGGATGCACTGAGCGACATCCACAGCCGGACTCCCCTGCCCCTTTGCCTTGAACCGCAGTCGGCAGAAAATAACCTTCATTTGGTATGTCCATATATTTTACTCTCCAGCTCTTTCCTCAACCTCCTTAACCATATCCTTCCCAACCTATCCTTAAATAACCCAAACAAAACTCAACAAAATAACATCTACCTTACGACAGCGAATAGCAAGCGTCCTCGGTGCGGACCCCGGATAAAGGTGAATTTCGCCAACATTCGCGGTCTGCACACCAACCATATTCCCATCCACCACCACTTTTTATCCGAAAATCCTCATCTCCTCTTTCCAGATCACCAAGCCCCCGGACACCTCCTAATAAAGTAGATCCCAGGCTGATCACCTGGAAAGCCTTTATAGGCCATAGGAAAGTGTCTGCCTTAACAGCCATGCTGAAATCAGAATCAGAAATGCTCTTGACGTGCGCTAGTAACGAATAGGATCTATTTAACCAATGAAGATTGCTTGGAAATACTTTGACCATTTTCAAAATCCGTGAGCTGGCCAAAAGATTTCCAATTTAAAAAAAAAAATATTGAATATTTTTCAAAAGTTCCCGCGTCCTACTAATTTCGTTATTTAACGAGATAACTTCTTTACACAGCAAGTGATTTCCCTGTTTTTGATTGGATGTCTTTCTATTTGATTAATAATAATTCCATTAAGAGTGATTCATAACAAATAAACAAATACAACTTTTGTTATTCTTGGATAATTGTTAGTCTGATAAATTACGATTGAAAACTATTTGCCAAGTGTTTTCATACGTATAGGCTAAATGTTCTCAAATTAAAAACAGTAATGCGTAATTTTATTTAAAATAAATATATTTTTGCCTTTTTTTAATTCTATTGAATTTTGAATAAATTTTAACAAATTTTTCTGTAAGAAAACAAGTTTTAACCATTTTTGTTAACAATCTGACGAATTTCACGCGTTTGTGAATTGAATGATTTTTATTTTTTTTCCAAACCGTAAACTTAAGATAAATTACGAAATACAGGTGAATTTATTGGCTTTAAATGACAGTTTAATTGTTTTTTTTTTAATTTTTGGAGGTATAATTTTTTGTAGCTCCAGTGGCTAAAGTGACGCCCAAATACCTAGTGTTTTGAACAAAATGAATAGTGAAGCTTCCCATTCTGATGGAGGGGCTTCTAGCACGACTGAATATACCATTCATCAAGAGTCCCATATTCCCCACGGTCTTATGGGGAACAAAGTCATCCTATTTTTCCTACCCCATTCAAGAATTTCACGCCGACCTTCTGTTTTGCTGTCCACTTCGTTTCTCTTTTCCCCTGAGATCAAAAGAAACTACAAAATTATTTGCGTAATTGACCGATACGTATCTTTCAGGCAAGGGTAACCTAGAAAAGTCGTCAAAAGGGATGTTTTACAGGTAAGGTCCGAGGACCGACCCTTTTGAACAACCCATGTCAACGTCATGTATGTTAAAAACGTCACCATACATCACAATTAACTTTCTGTTACGAAAATAATCACTAAGAATTTTGAATAATAGAGGCTCGCAATTACGACCTTACAACTTTAAAATAATCGGCCACCACGCGTGATCGAAGGAACCCGAGATGCCCAAAAATATTCCTATTTCATACTTCTTGGTACAAACCCTCATCCATTTAAACGCATACTTAATGACAAAGCTAAATTGGCGGTCAGGGCGCGGCGGAACCAAGATCTGATGATTTTTTTTCGGTATTTTACCTAAGATGTGAGTAAAGCAATTGATCTGTAGAATCCTATATCTGTTCAAGGTTTATTGTTCCCTTAGGTATAATTCGGAGCACGCTTTTCTTCCATTTTCCATCAATTATAATTGGGGGACCAGGAGGATCCGCAATCTTCACTACCACCAACCAACATTATCGTCAGGTCTCATCCCGCAGCGATGTGACTTATATGCATCCCATCGTGCTGCATACCAAAATACAATAATATCAAAAGCCTTCGCTTTCACATCCACATCCGTCGTGATGTGACCTACATATTACATACACACAAATGCACTGTCAACATCTTTCATAATCTACCGTTACCCACTAGACTTTAAATTATCGAAAATAAAATAAAATGCACAACTCAATTTTAAAGAAAAATATGAATACCTTGCTGAACAACACACCTACACTACAAGGACGAAATCCTCAAATGTACTAAACATTCCAAAATTAAATATATATTTCGGCCAGAAAACCACTATTTACATGCTATAAAATTATATAATGCCCTTCCTATTGAAATTAAAAACACCATGGCTATAGAAAAGTTTAAAAAAGACATCAAATTGTGGCTAACTAAACATGAAGATGAGGAAATCTTTAAATTTATGAAGTAACCCCAACGCAACCTACAGACAACAAACATAAATACTTTTTCCTTAATTTATTTTATATTTTGTGGGAACCCACAAATTAAAAGATGAGGAAATCATGATCAACACACAAACAACAACCTACAGTCAGCCTCGGAATAGGAATACCTAGTGAGGAGGACTGAAAACAAACGAAATAACTTTATAATTTTATTTTACTTAATATTTTATCTTTTTTACTTTATTTTATATTGCCGTTAAATAAAAATAAAAAAAATATTTTAGTAGAAAAGTCATATATATGATTTAATAGTATGATTTTAATAGGTATTTTCAGAACATTAAAGGAAGTGGTTTGAATTTATATTTATCACGCTGTTGTTTGGGGAACCTTGAGCATCGTTGGCATTTTTTCTGATTTAGAGAAGTATATGTCCGTTATCGATGTTCTTTTTACCAATGTAAGAACTTGAAGGTCAAAAGGTATTAAATACATATACAGGATGTATAGACAAACTTTAACCAGCGATTCCTGAGCATATATGGAGTAAAAATATTAAACCGACTTTACTGTCCGTTAACGTTTTTTTTTAATAAAAAAAATAATGTTCATATTTTCACCACATGCCACCACTGTCTTATTTTTTGTAAAAATTTGAAAACAACAAACAACACAACACGCGTTTCTATTAATTCCGATTTCTGACGTCGCGTTGTCGCTTATATCACCCCTACATAGTGAACAGTGACGGAGTGTGAAATAGGTATTTTTTTTAATTGAAAAAAAAATTTACCGGACAGCCAAGTGCGCATAACATTTTTTACTCCAAATGTGCTAAGGAATAGCTGGTTAAAGTTTGTTGGGTACGTGCGTATACACCCTGTATATGTAAAATACTTAAATGAATTTATACTTGACCAAATAAATAAGACTAGTTTCTAAATAAGACTGCCACTTGAAATCCTTTGAAATGATCGGTCAAACTTATTTTTATAAAATTTAAAGACGCCATCCAAAATTGAATATGGCGGACATAAACAGTCAGAATCAGGCGTCTTTAATTGCTAGTCAATCTACTAAAATTATCTGTGAAATGTCCGTTAAATGTCCAATGAAATGTCCATAATCTGATAATATTATTACTCCAGCGTCTGGACGGTGTAGGCCCTGTGATTGGTCAAATTCAAATTGTGTTTAAATAAGACTTTAAAGATTAAGACACCATTTCATACTGAAATAGAATCGCCACATGTAATACGATATTTCTTAAAAAATATCGTTTCTGCTCATACAATTTTTGGATAATATCGAAGAAAATATGTCTTAGAAAGTTCATAATCCATTGGATTAATTACATTACAGTGAAAATTATCCACAATTACGTGATTACGTTTGACGTTTGACGAAAAAAGCAGGCGTTAATTCAATATGGCCGATTCCCGATACGCATCGCGGCTAGGTGGCCGACAGAGCGCCCCTCTGGCGGTGAAGAAACGAATCAAATGACTGGCGCGTATATTTAAATATGCAAAATTACTTGAACATCAAGCATTTAATAATAAGATTTCTTCTGGAAGTTTAGTTCTACTTTGCAATGGCATTTTTCATTATTATTTATAATTTTTTTTTTGCTTATTAATTACATCTGATTTTATATTGACATGTTTTCTAATTTCTAAAATTTCTAAATTATTTATTTGCGATGCTTTAATCCTGAGTGAAGTATTTTAAGACCTGAATTTTTATCGAAAGTGTTATTCAAAAGATGATTTGCAAACTCATATTCACTATTTCCATTTAGAACCCTGAGATATTTTTTAGTTCTGACTTCAAAGTTTCTATTGGTTCTACCTTTGTAAAATAAATAACAAATCCAGCCCAATTGAGTTTATAAACTCCTGATTTTTTTGTTTGATTTTCGCAATCTATATTATTAAGAATATATTTATTCATTCTGTTATTAGTGTAAAATGCCGGTTGAATAGTACCAGGAATGTTTATATATATCATTTTAGAAGTGTCGTTATCCACAAACAGAATTCTACGCCATTGTTTATTTATATCTTAAGAACTAGGGTAAAAATACCGTTTGAAGATAATATGTTTAATTATTTTATTTAGTATTTCAACTATCAATTTATTAGAATAACCGTTATTAAATGTTATTTGTCTTATGAATATATTGTTTTATGGTTATATGCAAAAAAAAATTTCAGGTCTTAAAATACTTCACACAGGATATAAAGCATCACAAATAAATAATTTCGAAATTTTAGAAATAAGAGAACATGTTTATAAAAGTAGATGTAATTAACAAGAATTTTTTTTTATAAACTCTCTTTTAAATATTTTCCCACTTAACTGGTCTTTCATATTGTAATTCATAATTCTTATAAAGCCAGCCTACTCTTACCCCTCCCCCCTCCTTCCACTTCTTTTTTCCAATTGTAATCTATATTTAATTTTTGACTTCGGTGTATACTTCGTTCATGAAACATGTATTGGTTGTATATAATAAAGTGAAGTTAAAAAAGTTATTTGTTTTTTAATAAAATAAAGTTTAATCGGATAACATTATTTTATCTATTTCCATTGTATATCAATGCATACGTACATAATAAAATGTAAACATTATATTTATTTATTAATTGGACAATTTGCATGGCGCCGCTTTTGTGAGATATTACCTCAGGGGCGCTATATTGTAATAATCTACCTTTATATATAGATTTTTACTCTCCTGATGAAGGTGTATATATAATCTAACTTTAAACTTTATTAGATACAGTAACAGTTTTAGGAAAAGAATTACCACCAGTTGGAGTAAAATTCACACCTTTTAATTAAACCGACTGCTAATCACATTGCACCATTACCCTCCTTTTATCCATAAACACGGGTACAATTAATCAATATGTAATAATGTATTATTTCAGTCAAATTTGTTGTAACTATCTTTAATTGTTGTGACAAACTATACGATATTGATTCAACTTATAGACATTGACGGTTGTAACACATATTTAAGCACTGCAAGTCTCCTATGAGCAAATTATATTAGGTACCATAACAGTTAATATCAGTTGTAGACATGTAGTCAATAATAGTGTTTCATTTGAAATAATCCATCACAAATACGTAAAATTTCATTTATTCAAACAACTGTCATTCTTATTATGCCTAAATTGAGCATGTTATTATTCATTAACTCCTTCCTGTTCCGTGTTTTAACAATATATACTCACCCTCTCTCTGTGAATGACCTAATATCTATCTATTAAATGTAACTGTTGTTAATATCACTTAAACTGGGCGCAGCCCAACCAAGTGCCGCCCGCAGGGCCTAGCAGCAAAAACCCGCGGAGCGGGTTTTTAACTGCTAGTAAATATTATTATCTTCATAAAAAAGCTTCTTTTAAAGTTTTGGTAGTTGCAGAATTAACAACAGAAATGAATTGTCATGGTTTTTCATTTCGAATGTAAGTACGTATAACTCATTATTTTTTGTGCTCGGTACATAATATTATATTTGTGGTTATTTTAAATTTAATGTTTACGCACAAATTTTAAAACAACTTCTTCAATAACAATTATGGAACCCAGAATTCATCAATAGTTCTGTCGGAACCATACTGTAGGCAACGACTAACACAATAACTATTGATGTCTGTTACTTATACATATATTTCTATCTCGTTCTGAAAATAGCCCAACCGTGAGGATCGTGTTTTTATGAAGTCTGAATTTAGGCCCGCTGGACATTTGGCCTTATATAAAAGATCTTATTCAAAAATATTCATTTGAGCATGTACAGTTTTTGTGTTTATTTCGTAGAACTCCTTTAATAATAAAACTATTCTATTATTAAGTTCTGCAGTAAGTATTTCGTTTGTTTTTTATTATTATTACAGCTATTTCAGTGTTCAAAATCATTATCAATCTATCTCGAAAAACTTACATCTAATATTATGAAGTTTGATTTTTTTAAACTAAAAAAAATATTAAATTAAATTTTCTGTACTAAATAGGTTTTGACAATTCAAACCAGTTTTATAAAGTTTTGTTACTAACTTTTTACATTGTTATTTTTAATTGAAATTTCGAAGAATCGTCGCCCGGAATCATGGATTACTTCAGAGCCCGGGATAGATAGTGAGTGGAGATGGTAATTGCTTGATTGTATAAGTTTGCAATATGAAATTATTCATCAAAGGATTAACTTTTTGGCTTGCCATTGTAACACACGCCCCGTTTTCCCATTATAAATATCCATTTAAACATTAAGGCGGTCGACCAGTGACAACATAACTACGCCGACAGCTGCTGGAGTTACATTCTAAGGCAGTTCCCGCGGACAGTCCAACATAAGAAAACGAGTCTAACAATGGCGGGAACGTGAACACGTACATAATCAATATAAATATTTTTTTTTGTTTTAAACTGTCAACTTCCAAATTTTAAAACTTGCAATTTTAATTCATAACAGGTTTTATCAGTAGAATTGTTAATCATGCTTAAAACTAATTATATTTTATGCAAATTCTTTCATGACACCATAATAAAGATATTAACATCTAGATTTGTTATAAACCACTTTACTATGTTCTCAACGTAATCTCCCTAATTACACCTTATCCTTTGGTTACCTCCTACTCTAATACCAAATATATATGTCCGTATATCTCCCAATATTTTGTAAGTCATATTATTTTTAATATTCTCCAGATGAAGGGAGATCACTAAATATTTAGGTTAATATATCTGTCAGTTTTTAAACAAATATTATTTTTATTATTCGTCTGATAAAGGAATATCACTTCTGAAGCTTGTGTTTATATTTTTAAATTCCGTTTTTATTCACGTTACTTTAATAGTACTGCATCACTGTTCAGTGGTTTAATCGAAGTATGATCATATATCTACGAACTTTATTATATTTATATTTAGATACGATATAATCAATATCTTTGATGTGTGGGTATGCATGATAAATTCCAACAAAAAACACTATTTTATTTGCAGGTTGTGGCCATTGTATAACATCAATTATTCATATTGAATAACTGAATACTTTCAAGAAGTAAACAATATCCTCACCTTTATGATAATGTTGAAAATCTCATACCGTTATCCCAAAATGGAGCAGGCGAATAAATCTGCTTAATATTTAAGTGGATTGGATCATTTTCAAATGAATATTTTACGTGTATAAAATCAACACTCAAAACGGTGAAACTGTTTACTACAAAATCATGTTAAATTGCAATTGAAGTTCGTTTGCAAATTTTGTGTTTTAAATATTATGTTTTCAGTTATTTTCAAAGTTGGTTATTTTTCCCGTAAATGGTTATGAAAGTCGTTAGGAAAACGGTTAAGGGTTAATCATACTATTTATAAAGCATTCAAATTACGGGGTAGGTACATATTTGACTGCGTTTAATCTGGAGCAAATTTTTATGATACTACACCGGCGTAGGTGAGTTTTATTTGAAAAGCACGAAAAAAAATTACTTAATGGAAATGTAAAGCATTTCAAAATTAAAAAATTAACGAAAATTGCTTTGTCTTACTCATCAAAATAATATAATAATTGGAAAAACAAAATGGTATTAACGCATTTTTCTTTGGCAGGATGTTTTGATTATTAGCTGGTTTACTTGATGAAACACCCTAAACCCCCACTTAGAAGAGATTCAAGTGAATTTAGGATCTTATATTATGCATATATGTATTTATATATCTTGGATAGCGGTAAAATTCCGAGTTTGTAGAAAAATATAAAAATGTGAGAGATAAAATGGTTCTAACGCGTGCTTTTTGGCAAAATGTTTTTATTATTAGCAGTTCGATGTTGCGCCGCTTGATGAAACACCTAAACCCCTACTTGGAAGAGATTCACGCGACTTTAGGATCTTATATTATGCATATATATATATTTATATTACTTGGTAGGTGGCAAATTTGGAGTGTGTAGAAAAATACGTAATTCGACAGTCTAAACAGAATCCTTATCAATTATAGATTCAGAATAAAAGAATTTAATGGAATTTTTCGGTTTAACATTTTTTTCCAGATACCTTTAAAATTATTTATCTTTTCTGCAAATTCTTTATTTCTAACCACTTAATTCTCGATCTTCAGGTTGTTTCGTAAGTTGTACAAGCGGATAAAAAGCGTCTAGTTAACACCAACAAGGACACCATAGACCTTTGTTATCCGGCAGCCCTTTTTATTAATTTCAATCTTAAGGGGTGTTGATTTAAATTACCGAGTTCCACAATCCTACCAATGTCTGTCTCACTTCTACTTTTTCGTTATGCCGTCAAAATTTTAAGAAGCATTATTGTTCGCAAATATTTTTTGATTGGGTAATATGTTTTTGTATAAAAAAACGCTATTTAATGGTGTAATTTATTTAGCCGATACCCTTTTAACTCGTTAAGAATTATTGATAGAGAAATACATAGATTGGTTAGTACGTTATCTTAGAAAGTACTTGTCTAAATACTGATAAATATTTAATTAAATATATTCCAAAGTTTTTTTACACAGAATAATTTCAATGCGTAGAAAAGTTCTGGATGCGTGGTTAATTGAACTACCTATGTACCTTCGTTTTGTACCGAGAAAGGGAATTTTTAAAAAAAAGTTTCACCATAATTTATTTTTAAATAAATATATATATTAATTTTATTTCATAATTCTATTCTCGGTCGTGGTCTGAGAAACAAGACTGGCACGAGTGTACTGATTCTTCTTATAAAACAATAATATTTATTATGGATTTTATAGGTTATTTGCCCACTTACACATATGAATTTACAGGATTAAGTCGTGCCTAACTTTTATTAAATTTATGTTAAAAAAGAAAAAAAATACAATGCAAAGACATAAATATTAAGTGGTTCAGTATTGCAACGGAAAACGAAACAAGGTTGGAAAAAATTGGAAACAAAAAACATGAAATGAAATTTAAAAGCATGTTTGAGGCCTTCCCTTTTAGTTGTGGCTCGAAAAAATCCACAATAAAACATTTTGGTTGTTATGGATACCATAGTAGATGTTATTTGAAACTTTAAATGACTTTTTAATAATCCTAATTGAAAGTTCTTACCCAACATGCCGGTGAAATAGCACGTTGTGTAGAAAATAAAATAGCAATAGGTCTCATTCAGCGTTTCTCAAAATGTTCCCGAGGGCAAATGTGTTTATTGTCTTGCCTACCTGTTGAGATGGGAATTTGGCAAAGAAAACATGCCACTGTTGTGTCATTCTATCATGCGCCAAAGAGCAACATGTTTTTCTGTGAACCAGTCTATGTCCTTGGGCATTTCTCTATGAACCTTATCAATTCGCTGCAGTATGAATAGACAGGTATTCATTGGCTACATTTAGTCTGTACCACACTGTATTCATTGGCTGTATGTAGTCTATACTACACCATATTCAAGTATATTATTTTATTGCTCTCTTGCTTTCTAGAAAAGCTCTAAGGATGTGTCTGGTTGACGTCCAATGTGACGTGGTTTTGAAATAAGATGCCTTTACGCCACACGGTAACGTAGGCCGGAGAGAGGTCTATGACCGCTGCGAGAGTAGAGACGTTTTTGAAACCAATATCAAATCGGTTGATAATTTCCGGTAATACTTATTTATATAGCTTTTCCAACCATTGTCGATATGGGGATGATAAAGAGTTATATTTCCAGAACCCAATCTAAGTTAATACAATTTCATTCGTTTCTCTTAAATCTATGGAGGGGTTGTTGATTTTGTCCAGAATAATAGTGAACGTAATATAGTCTTGTTGTTTATTTGCTGTTTGTCGTTTATTTATTTAGAGAAAACAATTCGTTGTTTTTGTTTGTTTGCCTGTCTTTATTCCGCATAACTTTATTGTTTTAAATAGAACTTAACGATGTATGTTTTCATACTAAAAAATAAATTAATCAAGATAACAAGAATATTGGGAGGGAAACCTTCGAGATCTACCTTTTACGACTAAATTGTTAAATCTTCTATTAAATGGAGAAAGTCGTGAAGCAAAATGAATAAATTGTCTCGGGAAACAAAGTTCTTTCTTAAAAAACGTAAACTACGTGACTCGAAAAACGAAAAGGTGTATCGGGAATAAGTAGGAAATTGTTCATACAAAGAAATAGTTAAATTCCTAAAACTTTGTAACGAGTTCCATTTTATAATACGTTCACTTGTACGTGTCGTATTTCAAACTTGGTTAGTATTGCTTAATGAGCGCTGGAACAGTCAAAAGGGGATAATTATTATTTGTCAATATGCGGCATCTAGGTCCCTGGTTTCCTTGATTTATTTTCCTCGACCCTCGCGTTAGATGTGTAAATATCGAATCAATCAGAGTCTTATGTTCATTTCTCCAAAGTCTTGTCGTACTATTTAAGTTTAGGATTTGAATTACGTATTTCGGAAGCATGCTGTTTTCCTCCGCTGATTAATTTATGGTTCATAAAGTTTTTGGCTTTACCCCAAGCCTTTACCTCAGAATATAATAAGTTTATTCACATGAATGAAAAAACATTAATTTTTTCAAGTTTGAATTAAATTAATATCAAAAAATTTAATTTGAAAATTTGAAATTAAAATAAAATATATTAATACATCTCAAGAGAAGTAGAATTAGAAAAAATGACTTGGTAAACCAGACTAAAATAATTAAAAAGGTTATAGCTACAAAATGATGATAAGTAATCTTCTAGTTGAGATTCCGGTCGCCATATACCCTGAATTACCGATCAATCACACACCAATTATGATTGGTTTCAATTAGTGCACTAAAACAATACATGCCTTTGAAACCAATACAGCTAGGATTCAAAGTTTGCGTGATATGTTGTGCCATGACTGGGTATATATGCTCAACTAAGTATGATCAACTTCCAAGATTACGAATGAAAAGAAACTAAATCTCAACACCCCGATATTGGTGTAGGAGAACGTGTTGTGATGCAGTTGTCACAAATGTTTGAATATTTGGGATATTGTTTATTTTTTGACCGCTGCTTCACTTCCATTCCTTTACTATCCAAATTACTAGCAAAGAAGTTGTTTGCTTGTGGCACGATTCAAAAACAGAAAAAAAATTCCAAGTGCAAAAATTAGGCAAGAAAAATACTAGAAATTTGGCGAGCACGATAGTGTTATGGCAGATTCTATATCTGTAACGAATAGAAAAACAGGGATTCAAAAACAGTTTGCATGGCATCCAACTTTCATAATTCTTCAAAAACAACAACAATAAAACGAACCAACAAGCAGGGCGGCAAAGATGATGTGCCTTGTCCGATAAGCATAGCAGACTACAATAAGAATATGGGAGGAGTTGATCGATTTGACCATCTTGCATCATCGTATAATATAACATGTAAATCAAGGGGGTGGTGGTTAAAAATCTGGTATTAACTTGTTGAATGTGCCATTGTTAATTTGAACAATTTATATAGGGAAACATTGAAGAAATTGGATAAATAAAACTTATTACACGTGTTCACGTCCGAAACCAATTTCCTGATTAGTTGATGGGATCTTTCACTCCAAGAAAAGTATTGGTCGTCGACAAACTACACTAGTTGACGATATTAATTCTAATAACTATCCTGAAAAATGTACACTTCGTAGATGTGGTTATTACAGCACGTCGCTGAAAGTGGTTTGAAGCTCAGTACCGTGCAACATTTGCAAAGTAGCTCTTTGAATACCGTGTTTTATGTCGTACTATTTATCTGGTCAAAAGAAGAAACTAACAAAGCCTTAGAATTTTGTAACATTTTATGCCGCACTATTTATCTGTTAAAAAAAAGAAACCAACAAGGCCTTAGAATTGCTTATTTTTTGTTTATTATTCTATGTTGTACCATTAATCTGGCCAAAAGAAGAGGTCTTCGAGGCCTTACAGCTGTTTATTATTTTGAAAAACTTATATGAAATTATCAAAGCAGTTATTCTCCTGTATCGAAAATTAATAAAACTACACTTTTCCTTACCAACCTGTGTTTTTGTAATGAAAACCAGAGATGTGCTTTATTTCAAATAAATCCATTTCAAATGGAAATGCAAAATGCAAAATGGGTATTTTCCATTTTGCATTTTAAATGCTTTTCTAAAAACCATTTTGCATTTTGCATTTTAAATGCTTTTCTCAATGCATTTTCCATTTTAAATGCTTTTTTGCAACATTGTTCCTACTATCTCCACTCATTTTTTTTCATAAGCCCCAAATGTCAGTCAGTCCTCAACTCGCTATGAGAGATAATTTATATTAGTCACGTTGCTCCCTGGTAGGAACTCTGGCAATTGAGTGATACGATTACAAAAATACTGAACATAGAGCCATGACGCTGTAATATTAAATGTTAGATAGCAGTTTCTATGTTTTTACGTTGGCAACATTAGTTCCGCGCAAATTTTTTGTGGTTTCATAATCTGTAGTCGTGGTGTTTTTGGATTTACCATCATGTAATATGTTTGTTCTACATTGATGTCCATTATTAAATGATAAAATTGTTTAAAAAATCTATAATTATTTTAATTGTTTAACCTGAGAAACCATTTTGCATTTTCAATGCATTTTGAAAATAGGTATTTTGCATTTTGCATTTGAAATGCTTTTCTAAAAACCATTTTGCATTTTGCATTTTCAAATGAAAAAGTTTTGACCCATTTCCATTTTGCATTTCAAATGGTTTTGGGTACCCATTTTGTACATCTCTGATGAAAACAAACATTTAAGATCATTTTTTTTTTCCTAAAAGGACACCGGTCAGAAAAAAGACCGCTGGAAAAACGGATATATGAAAAAGACTAAGAAAAAAAAAAGGTTTTTTCTGTTCATAAAAATTTATATAATTATAATAATAATTAAATGAAATAAAAAGAATTTGGAATTCTCAAACTATAAAAATATTACCATTTGTTATTTCGGCTACTGGCTCTCTCATTCAAAATTTAGGCGTATTAGATCTTTCAAAAAATTTATATATAAAGATGCAAAAGTCGGTCATTTTGAATACATGTAGGATAACGAAAGATTTTTTAAATATTTATGTTGAGGGATCAGTAGGATTTATAGGCCCTGTTATGAGTTCTAACGAGCCGAACCCTCTGATATGAAAATATCTGGAGTCGGTGAATTATTTTCCCATTTGATCTCTGGTGAGTTGACGTGTTGTTCTTGTATTGTTTTGTATTTATTTTGCTTATATAATGCACTTGCATAATGTTGATTGACTAGATGATCATTTGTGGAAAAGTGTGTGGAAGAGTCTAGTTTTTCCTGTGGGGAAGATTTAACCCGGACATAAAATCGGAAGTATAATTTATTGTTTTCTTATCTTAGCATCTTATTCTTTTCTTAGTAAAATTTAGAGATTATGATATCCTCACTGGGATCTCCCGTGTTGGGGATTTTATTTACATATAATAATTTAATTATAAGAAATTAATATTACAGCAAAGTAACATATGAATTTAATTATAAACATACATCATGTAGCATATTTTTTTTTTAAATAATTTTAAAATAAGTAAGATTGTGTTTTTTTGTATAGTTCAGTTTAGTAGATTCGGTTTTAGTCTGTGTTTGATATCAGTATATTTCTATTTCAGTTCTCCCTATATTAAGTATCCAGCTTTTTATTTGAGATTTAAATATTATAATGTTGAGGTTTTTGAGTGAGAGTGGTATTTTACTGTAGAGTTTAATACTATGATATAAGAAGCTTTTTTGCCCAAAAGTTTTATTAGTAGTTATTTATTGGATAAGTTTTTGACCATGAGATCTAGTGTTGTACGGGTTTAATGATATTTCTTGGGTTTTGTACTTATGAATGTAATTGAGTATTGGTTATAATCTGGCTTGGAAATAGCACAGACCATCAGGGAATATTTTAAACCGCTATGAAAAAAAAATAGATTGATCAATGAATTCACTCTGTAGGAGAAGACAACTTATAAACCAGCCACCAAAATACATATAAACAGAAAGACTCACCAGAAAATAGCACTTGCAATTGAGTTCTTCTCCTTGGTCTTCAAATTCGGAGGCAGACGGCAGATCAGCACAAAAATATATTTGAATTTTTTTTTTTTTTTATATTAACTCCACACAGGAGGCCCTGAAGAAAATAATTTCCCTTAGGGCCTATGTCGTCTTTGGGGATGCTGTGTGGAGGGTATTTTTGTGGAGAGGAAGGAGTGAACATGGGTCTTGAAGAGTCCCATGTAGTAGGAGGGAGGAAACACAGAGGCCGGCAGTTCGTTCCACAGCCGAGCTGTTGAACTTAAGAACGAATCGTAGAAACGACCCGTTCTCATGTGACAAATTTCAACCGTATACAAATGTTGGGCGCGCATTTGGCGTGTATCCTGACTACGCACCGGTGCCGAAGGGATCAATGACGCTAGTTCCTCAGAGCATCTTCCATTGTAATACCGATAGAACAAAGACAACATACCTACCTGACGCCTGTGCTCTAAATATTGCAGTCCGTTTGTTAAGATTGGGGAATCTATCAAACGGGCCCCCCGTTTCTGCACAGAGTCAAGGGTTTTTTTCAGGTATTTTGGGGCTGTGGACCAGAGATGGCTGCCAAATTCGACAGTAGGGCTCACTTGCGATTTGCACAGGGTCAGCAGTTGTGTACTATTAAAGTATCTGCGGGCCCTGTACAGTACACCCAGCTTCTGAGAGGCCAACTTTACTCTGGCTTCGATGGAGCCCCCGTACCTGAGCTGGTCACTTATAGTTACACCAAGCACATCAATGGAAGGCCTGTTCGGAAGATTGCTTCCGTTGAAGGAGACTAGATTATCATTTGGATCCCTTTTAGACGTAATCAGACAGGATTGAGTCTTTGAAACATTAAATTCGACGAGATTATTTTTACCCCAGGAGGAAATACTCTCGAGATAACCGTCCATTCTCTGCTTCAAAGCCCTCCGAGCTGTTGGAGTTTGTGTGCCCTTTGGGGGCTTGTCAAACAAAAAGCTATCATGAACTGTACTGTCACCCGCGTAACAATGAATCGGTGCACATGTCAAAAAAAATTCGCACTATGAGATTATAAGATGTCAACAGCTCTCAAGAGAGTAGAATTATTAATGATGAATTAGCACATTTGCAAATCCATACGTATGTCACATTATTGTGACAAAAAAAAAGTATTTTAATCATTTTCGTCTTAAATAGACCTTTTTTTTATTTTTATTATTTATTATAAATTTTTAAAGATACAAGTTTTATGCAGTCCCACAAAGCTGTCACACATGACGGCTTGTTTGTAGGTTCTACAAATAATATATATAAACATTTTTAATACATGTATGACACAAAATTATACAATAAACAATATCACAAAATAATATATACCAAAGTACCTACCTATATACAAATTATTTAGGCAGGTACGTTGAGATGTTCAGGAATACATCAATAATAAAGTTCAGAGATACATTGATTCGTCGCTTATTAGCCAACGCTTAGTGTTTTTGGGGCAGGGTCTCTCATTATTCTGAGGTTTAAAAGAATTATTAAATTTATTGAAAATCTCTGGTATTAAATATTTAAGCGTTCGGCTTCCATACTTATTTGTTACTCTTGGAATAATGAGGCCCTTATATTCAGTGAATCTTGTTGTGTGATTATGCACCGGTTGCTTTTTATATTTGCTATCTCCCTCATTATCCATTATAATAATGTACCAAAGAAGACCCTTTATTGGAAGTAGGCCCTCAGAACGATACAGTAGTTTTAGATTACTTCTTTGTCTGTAGATATTCGGTGGTACAATTTTTTTTATTATAGCGATTTGTAAGTTTTGTATATATTTTATATAAATATTGCTTGAGTGCCCCCAAGTTCGTATGCCATATCTGAGTATGGATTCGACCATATAAAAATAAATTATTTTAAGAGTACAATGAGGCAAAACAAATTTCAGTTTATAAAAATTACAAGATCGGAGCTGGTTACAGATTTTAGCCACTTGTTTATCCCATTTAAATTTATTGTCTACTATTAGTCCCAGATAAGTATATTCGTTAGTAAAGTCAATTGTTTCACAGTGGCAAATATTTTCAATTTTTCTATGAATACATTCAGAATTATGAGCAATTATTTTGGGTATATTCCATATTCCCAGGCTTGGTGATTTTACATACATACATTTTGTTTTTTTAACATTAATAATTAAACCAACATCATGAGCCCATTTAAGTAGCTCGTTAAAGTCACTTTGCAATTGTTGAATAGCTATGATAGGATTTTCATTGGATACTACAAGTGCAGTATCGTCAGCAAAAATGAATCTAAAGGCCTTTTTAAAGAGTTTTGACATAACAATAACATATATAATGTACAATTTTGGACCTAAAATTGATCCTTGCGGTACTCCTGATTTAATATGTCTTCCTTTACTCATATCATTTAAAATCTTTACGTTCATTTTTCTATTAGTTAAGTAGTTTTTAAAAAATGAGAGGAGTTTACCCCAGATTCCAATGTTTTCAAGAACCTTAATTAATTGTATATGGCTGAGAGTGTCAAAAGCTTTTGAGTAGTCAATAAAAAGCACCAGTACATGTTTTTTTAGAATTAAGTTGAGAATTTATAAAATCAGAAAATTTTTCTAGCAATTTATCACAACTTTTTTTTTTCTGGAACCCGTACTGGCATTCATCTATAATATTAAAATTATTCAAATATTTATCTAAATTTATCGAAATATATTTTTCTAAAATTTTTTCTAGTGCCGGGAGAATAGAAATTGGCCTGTAATTGTTAATTTCGGAGTGATCTCCATTTTTGAAAATAGGTCTTACAATGCTATTTTTTAATTCATCGGGGATGAGGCTCGTATCGATTATTCTGTTGATAAAGTGAGCAATAACAGGGCTAAGTAATTTGACATGTTTTTTAAATCAAACATACGAATTAGATCTATACCCGGTGACTTTGAATTTTTCATACCTCCGATAATATATTCAATTTGCTTAGCATTAGCTCTAGGTAAGTACATTGAATGCGGTAGGGATTCTTGCAAGTGATTAGACGCTCGGAAATCACATTCATGTAACAACTTATTAACTCCTTCATCAAAAAAGTTAGCAAAATTTTCTGCCACTGCATCAGAAGATTGTGACTTTAGGAAATATTTAGATCCTTTATTTAGATTAGAACCTCTTCTGACAAATGACACAATCCGGGATGAATCCAACTGATCAATGCAAAGGTGACTGTAATTCGTTTATCACTCACCCGCAGAGCAAAATCTATCCACAACTGACCAGATATGTCTCTTTCGTCCAAAATATATGTTAAAAATTAATTTATTCATATATGTTTATATTTTAAAAATTAATTCACATTAATTTTAAATCGACTGCTTCTCCAAGTATAGTTTTAGAATATAGTTGTTTAATTGACATGATGTTGAGATTGGTGAAGATTTCGTCAGTGACAGGAACTTTCAGTATAATTTTCAGTATGGCTTTTTGAGTTTTAATTAGTGGATTTAGTGTATTTTTATTTGCACTGCCCCATCCGATAATATTCTAACAGTGATTGGCAGAGAGCCATGTAGATTTTGATTAAATCTTTTTTAATGAGCACATTCCTGATAGGTTTGAAAAATAACTTAGTTTTTTAAATTTTACTATCTAAATAGCTAATATGATTGGTCTATTTTAAATTTCCATCAATTTTTAGACCCAGATACGTATAGAATACATAAGTGCGTATCATTAAAAATTTGTCCTATAAAGTGTTAACAAAGTAAACGAAAAACGATGATAAAAGCAACAAATACAGAATATTGTTTTAAGTTAAAACAGTACATATTGCTCTTATAATTTCAGCAGTCAAAATTTTGCTTGATTTAACCCTTTTAACATGACCAAAACCAAATATAATACTTGTAGCGTTTTCAGACATCTTTGGACCGTTCCTTAAAAATACATTGTTGTTTGCAGGAGTATAATTGACAACTCTTAGAAAGAGTAGCTTTTATACAACTGTCTGTTTCGCTCTACACTGACAGAGTCAAGTACACGACTTTATTTGTCATATAATATGTGTAATGGTTTTGCATTTTTTTGTTTTAAAACAAGATGTAATATATTAAGTACTTATCTGAATTTTTAACTAACTTAATTTTTAATTACATTAAGTACTTAACTTAATTTCGCCAACAACCGTCAATACTACACGGGGTCGATAATCTTATTCACCTCGTTATGTTCAAGACATTAATTTATTTCTAAGACTATCAGTTGATTTAAACACGATTTTTTTTAATTTGTCCATTAACTAATTGTTCGACATCAGGTTGTTTGCTTTATTTTTACATTATGAAACCAAATAAAGCTTTTTACACTTGCGTCGTAAGGAGCTAAATATTTACCCTAGAAGCCTTATCTACGCCTGCGAGGCATACACGCAATCTAAAATTGTCTTTTTCATTCTAACGGTTGAAGTAAGTGCCTCGAACTCTTCAGTGAACACGTTGGCCGACAGGAGTTCGCCGATGGTACCTGTGTCACTAAGGTAAGTCCCGCCGTTTTCGACTTATTAAGGTACACTACGCCTGCGAGACGTGTGTTTAAGCTTTGTGTAATTTTTGACTAAGATTACGTGTTTTTAATAATAATAATAATACTTCAATTATCTCAACCAAACGTTTGTTGACAAATTTTCGTCAAACAAATGGTTGAGTATTGGAAAGTTGAGCGCAGAAATAAAAGGATTTATGCTTGCCATTCAGGATAGAGTCATTAATACTAAAAATTATAGAAAGCATATAATCAAAGATACAAATCAAATTGATGATTTGTGTAGAAAATTTTTGGCTTTTCCGAAAACTATAGAACATATTATATCGGGATGTTCTATATTAGCACCGTCCGAGTATACATTTAGGCACAATCAAGTTTTAAAAATAATTCACCAAAATTTGGTAATTAAACATAACTTGATTGACTGCCGTAATATAGTACCATATTATGAATACGAACCAAATTCATTTTTAGTAAACGAATTTTATAAAATATATTATGATAAAACTATACTAACAGACCGAGCGATTAGTCATAATAGACCCAATATAGTTTTACATGACAAAATTAAAAAAATAACTTATATCATTGATGTCGCTATACCAAATTCCTGTAATATTCAAAAATCTGTTAGCGAAAAAATAAGAAAATACACAGATTTAGGAAATGAAATAAAAAGAATTTGTCATTCTCAGACAATAAAAATATTACCATTTGTTATTTCGGCTACTGGCTCTCTCATTCAAAATTTAGGCGTATTAGATCTTTCACAAAATTTATATATAAGGATGCAAAAGTCGGTCATTTTGAATACATGTAGGATAACAAAAGATTTTTTTAATATTTATGTTGAGGGATCAGTAGGATTTATAGGCCCCGTTAGAAGTTCTACCGAGCCGAACCCTCTGATATGAAAATATCTGGAGTTGGTGAATTATTTTCCCATTTGATCTCTGGTGAGTTGACGTGTTGTTCTTGTATTGTTTTGTATTTATTTTGCTTATATAATGCACTTACATAATGTTGATTGACTAGATGATCATTTGTGGAAAAGTGTATGGAAGGGTTAAGTTTTTCCTTTGGGGAAGATTTAACCCGGACAACAAAATCGGAAGTTTAAAAAAAAATAAAAAATTATTTCACATAAAAATCATACAATAAAACATGCGGAAACTTTGACTAGCCAACTAGGAATGTATCCTGTTTTAGGCCAGTCAAATTGACAAGTTTAGTTGATATTATAATTTAGTACTTAATATAAAACAAAACCGGTAAAGTAAATAACAGCCAGATAGTAGTAATAAAAAGACAGATCACCACAGGAGTTGTAAGGTAGAAAAAATGGGAAGGGTAGATTATAAGTTTATAATATAGTTAGATGATTAGAAAATAATCGATGGCATTGATAAATAAATTACAGATTAATACAGAATTGACAATTGTGTTCAGAGGTGATAAATATGTGTTTTTGTATTGTATGGACTTTAAAAAATTATGTATCAGTGTTTTGACAATAATGTACATATATATTTTTTATAATTTTTTATAATGAGATTATCTATTGATCAACATATCTTCACTTTTTACCCTCCCTAAATCAAGGAGCCAGTCGTTGACCAATTTTCGCAAAACATTTGTAATTTTCGTTTTCCAAGCATTAGGAATGATATTTAATAATTTAGGTCATCGTGGTTTTTATTGGGACTATTGGATTATTCCTTGAAAGTCGGGTGTCGTAAAGGTGGTCGATGGAAGGGAAGTGCTGACGTTGTTTTTGTGCAAGTAATATAATCTTTCTAATATACAGTTGTCTAACATCGAGAACTTTTATTTCCGTGAATAATGCATCACTGGGGTACCTGAATGGTTTTTTGAGGATGACTCTTAGTAGTGATTTCTGTGCTTTAACCAGGGAGTCTAATATTGTTTTGGCACATCCATCCCAACCTAGGGATGCATATTCGAGTAAAGAATTACACATGGAATGTTATTTTGATTTCATATCTTTTACAGAGAGAATATTTCTGATGGTCATAAAGAGGTGGGTAAGTTTTCTGACTTTTGAGGCAGTTGAGTTAATGTGTTCTTCCCATCTCAGATATTTGTCAATGGTGATTCCTAAATATTTTAAACTATCTACGGATTCTATGTTTTTGCAAGTACAAGTATTTGGTTAATTACAAATGTGAATAGTAATATTCAGTATTTCCTTGGGTTGTCCCGCTTGAGTTGCACTAAAACGTATAAATTTTGTCTTTTCCGTGTTGAGAGTAAGGAGATTATAATCTAGCCAATTTTTAACATTGTTTATCCGAATTTCGGCTTTTCTATGCGTTTCGAACCAGTTTTTTGCCTCAAATATTAAGACCGTATTGTGAGCAAAAGTGATGATATGATCGGCAAGGTTACTGTTACAAAGATCATTGATATAAATATTAAACAATATCGGTCCTAAAGTACTTCCCTGTGGAACACCAAATTCGATATTGGCTGGATCGCTTAGAGTGCCACTAATATTAACTCTTTGGCTTCGATTTTCTAGATAGCTTCCTAACCATTTAAGTAACTGCCCCTGAATACCGATTCGTTAAAGTTTTTTCAAAAAAATTTTGATCGAGATGGTATCGAAAGCTTTAGCCAGATCCAGAAAGAGCGCGATGCTTTTAATTCCTCGATCGATGTTATTAAAAATTACTTTAGTAAGATTGCCAATGGCATTTTCGGTACCTTAACCCGGTTGGAAGCCAAATTGTCTTTCAGAAAGAATGTTATTATCTTTAAGGTAAAAGCTAAGACGGTTTTTGACAATTTTCTTGATAATTTTTGAGACCGAATTGACTAGAGATATTGGCCGGTAATTTTGAATCGCAGATTTATCTCCATTTTTATGTAGTAATACAACAATTGAATGTTTTAGATGGTTAGGGAATATTCATGATTTGAGACTTAGATTTGAGATAAAAGCTATCGGAGTTGCTATGAATGACTTAATTACTTTTAGCAGATTTGTAGAAACTTTGTCTGGTCCATAAGTGTTAGATGGCTTTAGGTCGTCAATTATTTCCAAGACTTCGTTCGTCGATGTTTGTATATTGTCTATTTTATGGTTGAGGTTAGAGGTGACCAACTGGGCAAGATCGGTTTCAGTTTTATTGCATTTATCGAGGATATTCTTGGCAAGTGTGGTCCCCACCGACGTGAAGTAGTTATTAGCAAAATTCGCCATATTTTTAGGATAAGAGGAGTTTGTGTTACCGATATCTAATAATTTAATTTCGGAAGACCTGTTGATTTTTGTTTTACTAATATTACGAAATGCTTCCCACATACGTTTTGAAGAATAAGAATTTTCGTAAACGAACGTTTTATAATAATTTTCTTTAGTATTTTTAACAATCGTTTTGCATAAGTTCCTGTATTTCTTATAGTGAGTTTGAACTAAAATATTATCTGAAAACTTTTGCGCCCTTTTGTGGAGTTGGTTTTTTTGTGAATCGATTTGACAAGGCCGGGAGATATCCAGGGTGTAAGTTTTAACTGGCTGTTCGGTATGAGTTTGTTACTTGTATGTTTAGATATATGTGTATGAAGGATGCAGATGATTTCATTCATTGCAATGTCAGTATCAGTTTGATCAAATACATTTTGCCAGTATTCTTATTGCAAATCCTCAATTAAATTCTTGTGGTTTGTTCGAGGGACATACTTAATTTTTGCAGGGGTGGGCGGTTTATCTTTAAAGCAGAGGGCTGTTGTGTAGTGGTCGGAAATTGAAGTGTGGATAGCAAAAAAGTCAGTGAAGTTAATATTTTTTACGTTGATGTGATCCAAACAGGATTTGTTCGTGCCCTGTTTACGAGTAGGTGTATTGATTGTTGCTATGAATCCGTTTTCTGTGAGCATGCATAGGTAGTCGTCAAATTGGGGGTGAAATGGAGATAAAGTTTAAATATTAAGGTCGCCTATAATGATTTGACGTTCAAATTTATCGGAACTGCTGATAACAGTTTGGAGTGAATTCAAAAAAGAATCTATGTTCAGGAAAGAAGGTGATCTATATATAACAAAAATACATAAGTTATTATTAAGAAAAATTCTAAGGCAGTTACCTTGCGATACTAAGATTTCTTCGACTTGCGCTTGAATACCATCTTTGATGTAAACAACAACCCCACTAGAATTATTTATATTTTTAATTGAGTGATATTCCGTGTAAGTTTGCATTATTTTAGATGTGTAGTTTTTGTTGATCCAACACTCTGATAAAATTAAAACATCAAAAGTATGATTGAATTGATCTAGAAATAACAGAAAATCATCAATGTTAGACATACTTCTGATATTCTGGTGAATAATCTTTAAACTATAAGACTTCCAACTGTAATTATTTAATTTGCTGAGATCGACAATCAAATTCGAGTTGCAAGTTATATCTGTGTCATTGTAGATATCAGGAGGTAAATTGAATCATAATTATTCAGGTGAAATGCTAAGCACAAAATATTTCACTACTATACGATTTTGATCCATTTCCAGAAACAGTATTTAAATTTATAAATATTTATATATTTATAATACATAATATAATAGTATTTATGAAAACAAGCATGTGATAGTAGTCAAAGTATTCCCAGGTAAGTGAACATAGAAGTATTAGTGAATAAGTACATAGTGAATCTGCTATAGAGGTTTGTGGAATAAATACGCAAGGTATGAAGAAAGGTGATGCATGGTGGGATGATGAGATTAAAGCACTAGTCTCAAAGAAGAAGAAAGCATGGTTATGTCTGATTGCGGCTGGCAGTGCTTCAAGCAAAGAGAAGGATCGAGCGAAAGAAGTATATAAGGAATGTAAGAAAAAAGTAAGAGTTGGAGTGAAAGAACGAAAGAAACGCCTGGAAGAGGAAGAAGGAATGAAAATGACAAACCATTTCCAAGAAAACATTAAATTGTTTTGGAAGGAAGTCAAAAGGTCCCGGTGTGGCCCTGAAACCGGAAGCATGAAAGTGATAAAATCGAAAGATGGAAAAATGTTGACGAATGAGGAAAAAATAAAAGAGAGATGGATGAAGTATTTCGTTGTGGTATATTTATACCGTTGATATTAAATAAATAAATTTCGAGGAAGTCTTTGAAAGCGAAGTGAGCGACAGTGATTCTAGCGGCGAATCAGATATGAATGATGATGGACTGAATGTTACCGAAATTAGCATGGATGAGATAGAAAGATCAATTAAGTTTATGAAGAATGGTAAGGCTGTTGGTTTCGACAATATTGCTGCTGAATATTTTAAAGGAGGTAGCCGTATAATTCTCACATGGTTGTGCAATCTTTTTAACAAATGTTTAAAGGAAGGTTACACGCCTTTAGATTGGAGAAGGGCAGTGATCATGCCACTATACAAAGGTAAAGGGTCACGTATGGAATGTGGGAATCATAGGGCTATTAGCCTGCTAAGTTCAGTTGGCAAGCTGTATGGTAGAATTTTGATTGAAAGAGTAAGAAAGGAAACAAAGGATAAAATATGGGATGTGCAAGGTGCTTTTATCAGTGGAAGGGGGTGCATGGACCAGATCTTCTCATTGCGTATGCTCACCGAGAAGTTTCTGGCAAAAAACCAGAAACTTTTCTGTGCCTTTGTAGATCTACAAAAAGCATACGACCGAGTCGACGGGAAAAAGCTATGAAAGGTGTTGTCCAATTATGGAGTGAATACGAATCTGACTCAGGCAATTGCGTCTCTAAATGAGGGAAGCGTTGCATGTGTTAGTGTGAACGGTGGTTTTACGGGGTGGTTTGATATCACAAAAGGTGTTAAACAAGGCTGCGTATTATCTCCGTGGTTATTCAATCAATACATGGATAATTGTATGCAAGAATTGAAATAGGTGGGATTGGGCGCGAATTTGAGTAATCTTAAAGTATGTTGCCTGTTGTATGCTGATGATGCAGTACTGATTGCTAATAGTATGGATGATCTGCAGTCTCTCGTGTCTAGGATGAACGAAGTATGCGTGAAGAATGAGTTAATGATGAATGTAAGTAAGTCTAAAGTAATGGTATTTGAAAGAGAAAGTACGAAAACAGTGTGCAATATAGCTGTGAATGAGGAATACTTGGAGCAGGTGGATGAATTTGTGTATTTAGGAAGCATGTTTACGAGAGATGGGAAGGCTGACAGAGATATTGAAAGAAGAGTGAATGCAGGTAACTCCATTAATGGAGGACTGAACGCAGTTGGCGCTAACAAAAAAAATGTCCAAAGAAGCGAAGTTAGCAGTCCACAATGGAGTGCTGGTACCTACCCTGATGTATGGAAGTGAGGCATGGAACTGGCAAAGAAAGGATGAAAGTAGATTGAATGCTCTTGAAATGAGATCCCTGAGGCGTATGTGTAGTAAAACCATGTATTATCGTGTGAGGAATGTGGATATCCGCAAAGAGTGCAAGGTTGATGTAAGCGTAATGAGTAAGATCAAGAAAGGGACGCTTAGATAGTTTGGGCATGTAGAGCGAATGAGCGAAGAAAGGAGTGTAAGGAGAATATACGATGAAAATGTGAATGGTAGCAGAAGTCGGGGACGCCCGAGGAAGACATGGCACGACCAAGTGAATCAGATACTTGAGTCGGGCCATGTCAAGAGTCAGAACAATAGAAGAGTATGTATGAGACGATGTATGAATGTGAATGAGGCAAGGAGTGTGTGCCAAGACCGAGATGTTTGGCGGTCCGTCCTCTCTGCTTACCCCTGCGGGGAAACGGCGTGATGGTTAGTTAGTTAGTTAGTTTAGTTACATAGTAGAATCGGAAACATAATAATAATATAATGAATAGCGGAAAGTAGCAAACCTCGTGAGTATATTTGGTTCTAATAACTGGGTGAGGATAATCACTGGATATAAATATGGCATTAATAATAATAAAACCTTCATCTCATATTTTTTGACGGTATTATGTATATTGTGTTTGAGATAGTCATAGGGAAGCCAGCTTGTTTTCATCTGATATAAGAATAGCACTTGAAGCACTCTCTTTCCGCAAATATATCTGTCCTTCTTTGATCCATGCAAATTGATATCGTTTCTCTCTTGCAACTTGGCGAGTTTTATACCAAATCTGCTTCGCCCGAAAAGTTAATTGCTCAGAAATATAGATTGGCAACCGAGGGCCGGCGAGACCGATGTTCAACGTGTTGATTTTTTTTTCGGTATTGGGTTTGTTCTTGTTGAATGATTTCACATCAGCTAGCAGTTGGTTCCTAGCCAGGTTTGATTTTAATTTAAGAACAATTGTCCTTGGTTGCTTCTGGTTGTTGTTTTTTTTTTAGACGATATACAGCATCGATGTCCTTAGTTTTGATGGGAGATCCTGTTGTTTTGAAGATGTTGAAGACCACGTCTTTTAGTGATTCGAAGGCCCGTTCTTGGAACTCAAATTTGTTTTTACTTTGGTACATTTTATGTTTATTTTGGCATTTTTTCAGATTCCAATATGTCACGGTCTAATATATTAAAGAGTGAAGATATATTAAAAATTTAAGACGGAGAAAATAGTCTTTCTCTGGGAGAATCATATTCTGAAGACGAGGACAACTAGTTTGTGGACAACGTTCAACGCGAAGATTAACCCTTTCGTCCCGGAAAGAAAAAAATCACATTGGATCCGAAGCGGGGTCACTCAGTCCCCCAATTTGTTTTGCTTATTAAAAGGTGTTAATGACATAATTCGATGAAATTTGTTTTGGTTATAATTAGAGGGAAGTATATATTACATATTTCAGTAGTCATTATCAAAATCGTTTCATAAATAAAGTCATAATTAATGTTCTAATGAATTTAGACCATAACGCATATGTTTTCAAAGAAAACGGAGAAGGCGGGTACGTAGCAAGCATCGCGCCTCGTTTCCGAATCTCGACTGCCGATTGGCGATTAAGCGTCGACGTGGGTGGCTAGTTTCTTGCATAGGGTGGTCTGTAAATGATGGATATGTATTTTTTACTTTTATAGTTTATGAAAACTACTACGTACTACTAAACTAGGTACGGATGTTAAATATTTTGAAACAAATGTTGTATGTTGATATTTAATGTAGGTATTAAATTATTTTATTTCTACAATTATTCTTATTATTATTATGTATCTTTTCTCGGGAGATTTTTCAATGTGGATGAGTGTTTCAAGCTAATAATTATTGCTTATAAATAAATGTTACCCTTTGTGCTATGAAAAAAAATTCTTGTCTTAAACATTAGTTTACAAAAAAAAAAATAATTAATATCTTATTTCTGATTGTTTTTATTATAATTTCATTTAGAGTATCATCTAGCATCGTGCCGCAGTTAACCTGTAATCATAAATGATGCGTTTGCTTGAATAGGTATATATTGAGTTTATAGTTTTTCACTGATCCATTTATGTAGGTATGTTTTACATTTTTAACGGTGAATGGTTTTGTTTTGTAATGTTTTATCAAATAAAATTGTAAAAAATAAGGTATTTTTAATAACTTCAAATTGTTAAAAATAAGGTATTTTTAAAGTATTGAAATCCAATCTTGAAATAAATATTTTTTTATTGTAGCCTGAGAATTCCCCGTTTTTGATAAACAATATTTATGAGAGATCTGGAAACGGTATTTATAAACTCGTAATAGGATACATATGAGAAACCGGAGAATTTCTCTCTTTTTCTTAGTAATGACGGCCCCCATGGTCAAATGGTTGAGATTCTGGGTCGCGGGTTCAAAATCCCAGCAAGCGCAAATTAATTCAATAATTATGTGATATTTCATAAATAATTCATAAAATATAATGCATTTAATATAATATATTTTCCGCACGGCCAAGGATGGGAAATGCGTTCAGTATTGCCCTGAACAAAAACCACCATTTAGAATAGAAACGTCATCATACTAGGAGGCTATCTCTTTTATGGTGACCATTTATAGGGATTGATTAAATAAACTGAAAATTGCAAAATTATAATAGAAAATAGAAAAAGACATTCGTAATATAAAACATAATTTTAATATAATTTTAAAATATCTTACACACATAATATCGTAGTAAAATGAAGAAATTTACAAAAAGACAAAAAACACACCTCAAAATATTATATTTTTACAAAAATACACCTCAACATTTTGGAAACACATAAGGTAGGTACCTACTTTATAATAAATGAGTTTTATGAAACAAACATTAGATATTAGCAAAAATTATTACACATATAGTATAATGAACATACCTATTACTGGTAAACAAGACATGTCGATCATCCAGTTGATTAGTCAGACATCTCTAAATACAAAGTTTTGAGATAATGAGGAAAGCAATGTTCGAATGCTCGCCATAAACCAAATATTATTTACATGTGTCTGTATTTTATAAATTAAATATGCTATAAAAAAATAACACCGGGAAGTATAACGGTTCGGTACATTAGTACGACATTTTTAAATTTTCTACAAATAACCCAGAAAACATATATTTTGTTTGTTTTTTCATTTTACATATAACTGTATACTCAACTCAAATTCCGATTCTTCGGAGATGTCTGACTAATCAACTGGACGATCGTTATATTTACATATTATACACAAATCGCGTGATGAAAATCACAACTTGAAATGTAAGATATTTACTCTTTATCGTATTATTACAAAGAATTTTTTTTCTTGAGCAAGTGGAATGTAACATATACACACGGCACGAGTTCCCAAAATTGAAGATGAAATAAACGAAAATTATAACCTAGCTAGAAGACAATAACTTTTTAAATAAAAATTCACAATTTAGAAAAACACACACAACACGATGAAAGTTAAACCCAAACAACATGGAATAAAATCAGCATTATTAAATAGCGAATAATTCTGTCAGCTATTAATTTTGGTACATACATATCCCAAACTTTAATTTATTGGTAAATCGAATAAATATACTCCAGAATAAATTGTATGAAAAAATGAAATGCAAAGTGATTACCAAGAAATAATCTAATCTAAAATTGGGATCATATTTATAAAAGAAGACAAAACAAAAACAAGCTGACGTTAACAACACAATTTTTGCGTAATTTGATGGAAAAACATAAAATATAATGTTATAAGAAGGTACAGTAACTATTGGATATTATGTCCGGTTTTTGACAACATTTCACTTGTAAGATATTATAGCGTAATGACTCCTGGATATATACTTATTGCACAAGACTGCAAAAGTGAACTAGATGTTCTGGAAAACATTGTAAAATTGATATCAAGTTATCAATAAACAATCGCATAAATTAACAATTTCCAAATGACCACTATGCTTTGAGCAATTGAAACCTTTATACATAAATTTAAATGGAAAATGAGAAAAGTGCACCACGTCTAAAACAGTAGAGGGACTTCTTATAAAAAAGTGATAAACAGAGAAATGATTAAAAGCACAAAAGATATGGTCGAAAAATGTTTGTTTTCTTATAGAAAAATATGTTGTTCATTTACCAAATGTTAGTAAGTGACTACATGCACTATCATGAATGCTTTAATTATTTAAAATACACGTAATTTATTATTAAAAACTATAATATTAATATGAAATAAACAAAACGGATTTTTATGCAAAATATTTTCCAACGTGATCATTTTAAAAATGAAACAATTCGACTGAGAATACACCAAGATAACACAAACAACCAGTACACTAATTGAGTTTGTGTAATCAAATGAACGTGAACAAATTCTAAAATACTAGACAAACCTAAAATTGCAGATCATGGCACCATTAGTATAGTGATGACTTGAAAAGAAACAGCAAAAATACTAGAAAAAGTGAATAATAGAAGAAATTTCTAAAGGTCGGATATGCTTATTACAAAAATGACAGATTGTTTGTTAATTTTAAAGTTCTATGAAATTTCTATTCAAGTTCTGTTATGATATCAGTATAGGCCAGGTACTTCACAGAACTGAAATAATATCGGAACTTGAATAGAACTTTCGCAGAACCTGAAAATTAACATCAAAATTTGATGAATTGTTTAAAATCTGTCAAAAGATCCGTCCTAAGCAACTTTTATTATTTTAACAACATTCATTATTGGCATTGTCCTTGATAGTTTTACAGTTAGTACAAAAATTTTCTTGGACCCTGTGCAGAACACAAATAGATTTCCTGCAAGTATAACAACACAGCTTAGTTTTTCTATCAATGTTGCGCGGGCAAAGATAACACCGTCTTCGTATTGCCTTGGTAGGTAAAACTTGTACTTCATTTAATACAATATCGTCGCTTGTGCTCGGCATAACTTTTTCAAATAATTCGAAGCCGTATTGCTGCGCTTTGTGAAATTTTACACCGCTTTCTTTTCTACTTTTAATGTTGTTTTTCACTAAGTCCATGGCCAACTCCCTGATAAAGATTTTTCGTCTGCTTCGGTCATTTGAATGCCATTCTGGATATTTAGTGATCCAAATAACATAAGCATTCAAGGCAGCCATATCTAAAATCTCCATGAAAATACGAAATGGCCACCTTCTTGTCGACCTAACGCAGGAATATTCCCTTGTCATTTTGTCCCCGGTGTCTACAGCCCCCTTTGTTGAGTTGTAATGTAATATTATATCTGGCTTTTTTGACTCTGACGCTGATGAAATTTTGTCGTCGTGGAATTCGGTTGAAAGAAGAGCCACTGCACTCTTCTTTTTCGGCACATAAGAAACAATTGTAAGTGCATCGGTAAAACCAAAAAGGCTTGTATGTAATTCCCTTTGCGGAGAAGGTAAAAATTCTTTTGGAATTTCTCTTTTATTCGACCTCAATGTACCAGTCAGCGTCAAATTATTATCCAATAATTTATTGGCAAGAGGTATTGACGTGAAAAAGTTGTCTGTCGTAACACCTCTTCCAGAACCGTAATATGGTGCTACTAAGTCAGTTACGACTCGTAACCCCTGATTTACTTCTCGGGCATTGCCAATTTTGCCCGTGTATACTTGAGTATTTAAAATATAGGCTGTTTTGGCATCAGCTGCCACCCATATTTTAATTCCGTATCGTCCAGGTTTGCTTTTCATGTATACACGGAAAGGACATGATCCCCGGTACGTCGCCAAACGTTCGTCTACGGTGATGTGGGAATCCGGGGAGTAATTTCTAGTGCAAGCTGCGTTAAAATTTTCATAAATTGATTTTATCGCCTCCAGTTTTGTCCCACTTTGTGCGATTCTTTCGTGCCTAGTCACTCTATCATCAAATCGTAGAGTACTAAATAAGAATGCAAATCTATCTCTAGACATAGCTGCTGTATAAAAAAATTGCCTAAATAGATCATTCGTTGTCCACAACTCTTTCAACTGCATCTTTCTGCAACGGTTTCTCCCAGCAGCAAGCAATATGCCGATAAAGGATTTAATTTCATCCGTAGAAATTGATGCATCATCGGCTGTGCCCTTGTTTTCCCTCACACAAAAACGTTGGGTTTCAGTAACTATTTCTTTGAGAATATCGTCAGTAATAAACAATGAAAATGCGTCTCCAATAGATGAAATATTTTTGCTTTCATTTGTCAGGCCAGGACGAGAGTAAACAATATTGTGTTGCCTACTACGGGATTGTGTCGGAGGAACGGAACTCCACTTAAATCCAGATTTGGAAGTAAAAGATTTTTCTTCCGTTTCATCAGTAATCTTTTCGGCATCTTCGTCAGAGGTGTCGGATTCACTTTCAGAAGAACTTTCAAAAGAAACATGATCTTCAATGTCCGATGTGTTTTGAATGTTTTCAAATTCAAAATCACTGTTTGACTCATCACTACCAGAGTCTTTCTCTAATAACGCTCGCACCTGCTCAGCGTTTAAAAATTTTTTGGGCATTTTTTTAGAATTGTGTAAATTTAAAAAGTAAGTAGGTAAACTTGATATCGTAACTGAATCTGCAATCAGAGCCTGCAATCTGTAATCAGAAAAAAGTAATTATGTAGCATCAACCCACTTACTTTTCAATAATAACTAACTAAATATCTAATCATCACGTCGTTTCCCGCAGGGGTACCTAGGCAGAGAGGACAGACCGCCAAAAACTCGGTCTTGGTACACACTCTTTGCCTCATTCACATTCATATATCGTCTCATATATATATATATATATGAGACGATATATGAATATATATATACAGTCAAACTTGGTTATAGCGAGCACAAAAAACTAAATTTTCTCCTTAGAGCGATTACTCGTTTTATCCAAAATAGGTTTTCTAAAAGTCGTAAGTACCTACCTACCTGCCCCTACTATTAATATATGTGTAGTGTATTAGAAAACAACACTTTTATTCATAAAATTTATAATCAATGATTGTTTTTAATTTTTCGTTTTCCCGCTCCACAATTCCTTTCTCAAAACAATCAACACATTATAACTACCTTCACCTGGTTCGAGGCTTCCAAGAAAAATAACATTAAATTGCCAGTCGTAATATAATCAATAGCATGGGCATATTGTAATTTTACTCATTGCACTTACATCAGCCTTGCATTCTTTGCAGATTTCCACATTTCTCATACGATCAAATATGGTTTTACCACACATACTCCTCAGGGATCTCATATCAACAGCATTCAGTCTACTTTCATCATCATCATCTGCCAGTTCCATGCCTCACTGCCATACATCAGGGTAGGTACAAGCATTCCACTGTGGACTACTAGCTTCGCTTCTTTAGACAGCTTTTTGTTGGCGCCAACGGAATTCAGTCCTCCATTAATGGAGTTACCTGCATTTACCCATCTTTCAATATCTCTATCAGCCTTCCCATCTGAGATTGATATTCTCAAAATATCTCAAATCGAAAATTTATGCATCCAAAAAATAACCATGGGTGCCTTCCGTTGATTATGTGTTTACATTTTTATGTTTTTAATGATCTATCAAATAACGAAGATAAAATAAAATAAATAACAAAAACATCTTGAAATTATTATTTCACATAAAGAAAAGAATTAAATGATACCTTTTTGTTAATTATAATTAATGTAAGACTAAATTTAACGCTTCTTGAGGTGAATTTTCACAAAAACGGCGCTATTTAAATCATATGGTCATATTCTAATGCGTGAAAAACTAGTAGGTACTATTAGTACTACTAGTAGTACGATTATTCTATAAATTGTATGGTTTGAGCAATGGAATACATAATGTTTACATGAAAATAAATTTAGAATTAATATAATAATTTTTATCATAAAATAAAAGAATATGGGAACCAAATGAACATTTTGAGTAAAAGCGCAAAAACAAGCTGCAATAATATGCAGTTATAATAATAATACACCGAGAAATTTTGACACTGATACCATCAATAAAAGCAAACTATTAAAATGCAATATTTTAATATTGTGGAGAATAAATAATGTTTATGAATGTAAGTAAGTCCAAAGTCATGGTATTTGAAAGAGAGAGTATGAAAACAGTGTGCAATATAGTTGTGAATGATGAATACTTGGAGCAAGTGGATGAGTTTGTGTATTTGGGAAGTATGTTTACGAGAGATGGGAAGGCTGATAGGGATATTGAAAGAAGGGTGAATGCAGGTAACTCCATAAATGGTGGGTTAAATGCCGTAGGCGCCAACAAAAAGCTGTCCAAAGAAGCAAAGCTGGCAGTCCACAATGGAGTGCTGGTACCTACCCTGATGTATGGCAGTGAAGCATGGAACTGGCAGAGGAAGGATGAAAGTAGGCTGAATGCTGTAGAGATGAGATCCCTGAGGCGTACGTGTGGTAAAACCATGTATGATCGTGTGAGTAATGTGGATATCCGCAAAGAATGCAAGGCTGATGTGAGCGTAATGAGTAAAATTAAGAAAGGGACCCTCAGATGGTTTGGGCATGTAGAGCGAATGAATGAAGAAAGTAGCGTAAGGAGAATATATGACGCAAGTGTGAATGGTGTAAGAAGTAGGGGACGCCCGAGGAAGACATGGCACGATCAAGTGAATCAGATACTTGAGTCGGGTCATGTCAAGAGTCAGAAAAATAGAAGAGTATGTATGAGACGATGTATGAATGTGAATGAGGCAAAGAGTGTGTGCCAAGACCGAGTTGTTTGGCGGTCCGTCCTCTCTGCCTACCCCTGCGGGGAAACGGCGTGATGGTTAGTTAGTTAGTTAACACCCCTGAAACATATACTTTTATACGCCATTGCATAAGATAAATGTACTTACCAATCTGAAGACGCCCGTAGCACTGTGAAACTGGTCCGTTCCCAAAGAGAATTATTTAACACCAAAACACAAGTTAGCAATAACCGAAAACACTATTTATTCGCTGCAGTCTTCAATCATACTGTACTTTAAACTTTTGAGCAAGTTCTATCTTCCAAATTCCAACAAATTTAAAAAATTAATTGTCTCTTTCTGGTCTATTTGTATTTCATACGACAAACAGAGACGGATGCAATTTTAATTGTGTTCCTAAAATGTGTTGCTCATAGAATGTATAAGGACACCTGCGCCGGATGTTACCCAGACGAAATGGTCTGGGACCGCCAAGTGAATATCTTAGTATTTCAAAAGGACATATGAGAAGCGCTGTGTCACCGATTCGGATTAAGTCCTTTTCATTAATAACTAAGAAATTACTTACTATCCCTTAAAAATTGTCCAGTTACCGCCTCTCCCATTTCAATTCCGGTCAATCATTAGGTAAAGCAAAATGGTAAAGTGATAATAAGAATACTAGCGTGACTCAATTATAACGGTGTAGCCCTTTTTATTACAATGCAAAATTTATCTTTCGGCTACCGGCTTCGGCAGGATCTTCGTCCAGTTCGTGGAAACGTTTATAAAGTCCCGCCCCGTAAAAAATATTCTATCAGATTTAGATGTAATTTATTTAATATCTTAAAAAGTAGTAATGCGATATAAATTTTTTAAATGCAGATCGATAGCTGAATAGTTTTTCTAAGATTACCTAAATTATTTGTTATATGGTGTAAAAAACCATCTAGATACAGCTTAAAACTCTAGTTAGTGTAGAATTATAACCCCGGTCCGGGGTGGAAGTGTTAAAATAACTATGTCAATGATTTATGGTTTTGTACCCCTGAAGACTGTTTGATCCGAGTATTCACTGCTGAAAGGCGCAAACACACGTACACTAACACTAAGCCTCGCTGTGTGAAACTTGGTACCTTATAGAGGTGATGATTTATAATAAATAAACAATACATATCACAATATGTACGACGTACGTAGTAATGCACCAATTTTATTATACCGTTACAAAAGTAGCACTAAATCAGGTACTATTTATTTATATTTATAGTTTTTTTTATTTATATTGAGAGTTATTGTTTTTTTTTTATATTTAAGCAGGAGTGCTTCAATGATGTGAGCACAGTGTATATTCGTTTTGTCGTATAATATAATATGTACTGAAAATATGTCTTAAATCAGTGAAAATAATCATTTTTTGACATAAATTATTGAACATACAACATTTACAAAACATAAATATTATTGAACACATAAATTATATATATTGTAAATTTTAATGTAGATTCTCCTGTAAGTGGACTATGCATTATAAGTTCACTACTTGTAAACACATAACCTAACATAAGTTCATCTCTTTATGTTGTAAATCTTAATGTAATTCCTCCAACATGTTATCAGGTACCTGGTTTACATTGTTCAATACTACTCACTTATCTAACTTATCTCTTACACTGTAAATCCTTATACATATATTATATGTTACCAGGTTAAGTCGATAAATTCCGAATATAATACATGCTACCAGGTTACTTTTTCTACATTATCACAACTACAAAAAAAAACCCATTTCTGCTAATCAATACTCAATCAAACTCATCCGAATGCAATATATTCGTCGGCATACTGATAAAACCCACTAAGTGCATGATTGACGATTTTGAGAAAAATCAATTTGAAAGTTTGACTGTGTAAAAGTCATATTCGCATTCTAAATTTTCAATTCTGTAAAATTCTTTTATATTTATAGTTTAATTAACTTATAATTTTCATAAATCATTTCAAGTTAATAAATTGTTTAACCCCGAAAAAAAAAACTTAAACATAAAATGGTGGGATTTTAACTGGTTTTATCAGTACACGATATAAGCCAGTACTTTGAATTTAATGCTCAAGAAAACGTTAAATAGCTTCAGAGGATTTAATTTGTAGAGGAATTAAACCATTTTCAGAGAATTTTATTGTGTATTAAAACAAAATGTTAAAATAAATACAAAATGACATTTTTAATTATGTAAATCCATGTAATTCTTCAGGACACTTCAGGATTCCCTTTTGACACAATTTCAGTAGGTCATTTTTCTTGGCCTGACTTATCGCCAGTGGTTCAGCATAGAGTGGTTTTAAGTCTCGGAGATTAACTTTGGAAACATTATTTTTTATTTGTGGGCCAGGTTAATTAAGAGAAGATCTTAATTAATTTTCTCTTAGGTGCTTTAAAAATTTCTGCAATATTTATGTGATGAAATGTGTCAGACATGTCATAATTGAAGAAGATTTTTTCCGTTTCTCCTTTCACATACCTCAATCTTTTTATTTTTAACCATCTAACTTGGTTGCCTTGGTCATCCTTCGTTCTGTTTATCATAACCTTGTCAGCGAAGTCTTTCAAGTCGATGAATTCATCATGTTTGAACTCTTTAACTTTGTATGGCTTGACGGTAACTATTTTTCCGTCAAATTTGCGCTTTTTTATGATCTAGCTCGTTCGAAAATATCAACCAAATCATGCATAGTATACACAGAAGAGTTTTTCTTAACATGTTCTATGCTACTATGCATTGAATCTGCTTCCATATGTATGTGATCAGGTTCCAGAAATTTCTGCTCAATTATGTTGATGTGCTCAATGTGTTGAACGGCCCAAAGTAGTATTACTGCTACATATTGGTTTCGATTCTGCCCTCCGCATGTGTCAGAGAGCAAGCTTATTTCAAGCCAATAAAAATGTGCGGTGAAAAAATGAAGACAACGTTGGTAGTTCTTATTCGAAGTATGATACAGTTAAAAGTGACCGATGAGGATAGGGTCCCATTAGCGCAGTTGGTAGAGCATTGTCCCGGAAAGACAAGGGTCCTGGGTTCGAGTCCCAGATGTGACCGTTTCCTTTTCTGATTTTTCTGTTTCAGATTTGCGTTTAAGAATCACTAATATTGTCTTCAATATTTAAATATTATAATTTGAGGTTTTACTCAATAAGTTATTCCGAAAAATAATAATTCATTTCTAGACTTGCAGAAAAAGTCAATAGATGTCGCACATTAAAAATAAAAACAATAAGATAGGTTTATCTATAAGACGCTGTCTAGGATTGCATTTAGTTCGGGTTGAATCTTGCGATCATACATAAAGATAGTTGCCAATAAAAATGTGCGGTGAAAAAATGAAAACAACGTTGGTAGTTCTTATTCGAAGTATGATACAGTTAAAAGTGACCGATGAGGATAGGGTCCCATTAGCGCAGTTGGTAGAGCATTGTCCCGGAAAGACAAGGGTCCTGGGTTCGAGTCCCAGATGTGACCGTTTCCTTTTCTGATTTTTCTGTTTCAGATTTGCGTTTAAGAATCACTAATATTGTCTTCAATATTTAAATATTATAATTTGAGGTTTTACTCAATAAGTTATTCCGAAAAATAATAATTCATTTCTAGACTTGCAGAAAAAGTCAATAGATGTCGCACATTAAAAATAAAAACAATAAGATAGGTTTATCTATAAGACGCTGTCTAGGATTGCATTTAGTTCGGGTTGAATCTTGCGATCATACATAAAGATAGTTGCCAATAAAAATGTGCGGTGAAAAAATGAAAACAACGTTGGTAGTTCTTATTCGAAGTATGATACAGTTAAAAGTGACCGATGAGGATAGGGTCCCATTAGCGCAGTTGGTAGAGCATTGTCCCGGAAAGACAAGGGTCCTGGGTTCGAGTCCCAGATGTGACCGTTTCCTTTTCTGATTTTTCTGTTTCAGATTTGCGTTTAAGAATCACTAATATTGTCTTCAATATTTAAATATTATAATTTGAGGTTTTACTCAATAAAGTATTCCGAAAAATAATAATTCATTTCTAGACTTGCAGAAAAAGTCAATAGATGTCGCACATTAAAAATAAAAACAATAAGATAGGTTTATCTATAAGACGCTGTCTAGGATTGCATTTAGTTCGGGTTGAATCTTGCGATCATACATAAAGATAGTTGCCAATAAAAATGTGCGGTGAAAAAATGAAGACAACGTTGGTAGTTCTTATTCGAAGTATGATACAGTTAAAAGTGACCGATGAGGATAGGGTCCCATTAGCGCAGTTGGTAGAGCATTGTCCCGGAAAGACAAGGGTCCTGAGTTCGAGTCCCAGATGTGACCGTTTCCTTTTCTGATTTTTCTGTTTCAGATTTGCGTTTAAGAATCACTAATATTGTCTTCAATATTCAAGCTTATTTCATTAATATTGTCCGGTAAGTAATTTTTGAGGTAGTAGTACAGGATAGAGACTATTTCCCAACTCCCACGCTTTCCATTTATTTCGGACCATGGAAAACAGTACGCATTGTTGGGGGCAGGTGCCTCATATAATGTAAGATTATACATACATAATTTTCTTACATAGTAGAGAAGGCCGACTTTTCCACTTGGGATTTGTAAAACTGCCTGTATATCGAATGTTAGCGACATGAAGTGTGAAATGACATGTTTTCATTGTTAGACCTCTCATTATCTTTTTCCTTCTCCGTATTGCAAACATTTTTTCTTTCCATGTGTTCTTTTAGTTTTCTTTTAATTTGCTTTTATTACTAGCCTTTACATAGTTTGAACAAATTAGGCACTGATCCTTCTTTGGTACGAAGAAACTTAGATTGTAATTCTTTGAAAATATTCGTCGGTATGTTATTTCTGTAACAGGTTATAATATCCGTTTCTTTGCAATGCTCCACGTATAAATAATGCATTTTTCTTATGGACAGATCTGTCCAAATACTAACGATTCGACGATTTTCTCACGTAGTGAGACTCCATGCTTGGAAATGATTCAATGTGTGATTTCACATGATTAAAGATGTCCACCTTCGTTTTATGTGGAGGCTCTTTTTGACCTCTCTTGTCATCTTGAGTGTTAAATCCCTGTGCATTTTTATTCTTGATTGCAAGTTTTATAACGTCTGGTGATATGCAAAGAGTTTTGGTTCTGAAATTTTGGCAAACTGCTATTTTGTCATTCCCTTTGGGAAAAAAACATTTTTTTGCATACAATCTTTGTTTTTTGGGTCTGATTTGCTTCTTGAATGTGCAAATTTGTTGACAAGAATTTTTTCTTACCTTTGAAGTCAAGCTGCCAGTAGTGTCTACAAAGTATGTTACGTTCATCCGAAGTAAAGTTATTGTTGCATCTGTACTGGCATTTATCACAATTAGCTGGCTTGGGCACCTTAGAAGGTCTTAATTTATTTGTGTCACATATTTTAAACGTTCATCCCTTCTCATTTTAGCTTGATTCACAGCCCATTCACGAGGGTCCGCATCACGCCACCTCTTTAATGGCCCAACATCCGTTAATACTCGATCCAGGAGGTATTTTAAAACATCACCAATTATTTGTTTAGCATTCAGAGTATCCAGTATATTAACTTCATCCATGAGCGGTTGTTTGTCACGTTCCGGTAGTACTCCAAAGTCCCCCAAAGTAATTAAACTGTCTTTAAAACTATCAGCAATTGTGGAGGAGTCATGAGGTTGGAAGGATGGGTCGTCATCTGAAAAATCGTCTCCAAAGAGTGATTCAAGTTCTTCAGCAATCAATTGTTGTTCGTCATTAAGTTCTAAAGATTTGCTGTCGTATGAATAGCTGTGATTTGGAATTGTCTGATCTCCACCTGAAAATTAATATTTAGCTGCATAAATAAATACCCTGTTTTAATTTTAATTACGAAAAGAAAAAGCTGTAAACATGGCAATTTCCATAATTTAAACGAAGGCAATTGAAGGTTTTCCATCTCCTTCAGTCGCAGGTGCTTCTTCAGAAGTATGCTGTGCCGATTTTACGGAGTGTAATGGACTGGCATGGCTTTGCCGTGAGCCATCTGCAGTTGCTGCCATTTGCATCCTGGAAATAAAAATTAGTACATTTAAAAACTATTGACTGCCCTCACTCACACTTAAAGTTAATATTTGTATCCAAAATAAAGTTAATGACTGTGTACAATGAATGTAAACACAGCCGCTGAGAATTAATTTGTCGTTAAAAGATAATATATACTTAATAACATATCAACATTTCTTGCTACAATAATATTGCAGCAATTATTGCTGAATAATTTAAAAAATAACTCTGTTTCACATAAGTTGGTTAGAGAGAAACCTAATAGTAAATCAAAACATAGTAAGTTCACTGACCTTGTTAATATGTTGCCCTGCCGCTTAATAAGCTCTTGCTTTCGTTTTAATAATGACTGAATGTGCTCCAGATTATCCATAATTGTAATTAATTGCACTCACTAATTAAGTCGGAGAAACAAACAGATGCACAAGCAAGCCACAGTGGACTGACACTCACTGGGAGCATCTTAGCTCTGGTGTGTTAATTTACGGCGGTGCGGTCAGTACGCGTTATGTCTCGTTCACGCACGATAGATATTCCATAAAAGTGAACAAGACGGTACGAAACCTAAGTAAACGTGGCAAATTTAGAACTTTACCGTCATAACTGATATTCCGTCAAACCCAGATAATTTCGCGTGAATACTACTAATCAAAGCACATAATGACCTTTAGCTTATTTCAGTAGTCAATGCTTAACTATCTAAACGTCGCTATAACAGTCTGTTGAAATCACTTATTTGCTTTTAACGTATTTTAACTGTCAGCACTCTTCATTTTAACATCACCAACATGGTCCGTTCAAAACACCTATTTGACTTTAACTGGTTTCAACTGTTAACAAAAATCATTTCGTTCATCCGTGTTAACATATCATACCGGCTATAGTAATTTAGGGTTTTTTAATTGAAGTTATTTCCTTTAAACGTGCATGTAATGAATAAATCAATAACGCTAAAGTAATTTAAATGGTTTTACGTGATATAATATTATTCGTTCGGCAAAGTGAAACATACCCATAAAAAAAATTAAAGTGTTATAAATTGTTTTCATAGAAGATATTTGAAAAAAGTTTCCACTAAAGGGATTTAGTTGTTTTCAACGGAATACATTTTTAGGTAACAAGAGGGTTAGAGGTTTTTAGAAAATTCTAACTTTAAAACGAACCATCGAAGGATGTTGTGGGTTTCAACTATTGATAGAGCTCATAAAACTGAACAAAACGGCATTTTTAACTCATTTCGGCAAGTTTTGTCATTTAGCTGGTTTTACCAGTATACCGACATGTTACCACGTTAATCTTTACGAATCCACTGCTACTGTAAAAAATTTTTTTTTTTTTTTCATTAGGTACACAATTTAGTTGCACAGAAAAATGATATTTTAATAAAATTGTGTAGATTTCCTAAGGAATAATATGAACTACACCTGTCAATTTGTCAGTCCTGGAAAGGGAAACTTTCCTTGTTGGACAGGCAAAGCTTCCCTATATGTAATTTGTACCTTCTTCTGTATCTATTTATAAATAAAATAAAAGTAACTGAAGAGGCTTTCCCTTAGCAAGAATCTGCTCCCACTGACCCTGAATCTGGTTCAACTGATGCTTTGCGATCCGCCAACTCAGCGAATTCATCGTGTTCCTGGAAATACTCTTCGCGGTAAGAATGGACATGTTTGGTCGACTAATAAGGGTCAATCATCTCACAGAACTTTAGCTATGAATATAGTACACACTTCTCGAGGAACAGCTCAAATTACAAATTAACTATAGTGGGCACTATTTGATAGAATAAGCGGGAAATTCCCGAACAATTGAAGAACTCGAGATCTTGACCTGTTGGCAGCTCTAAGTTTTATTTTGATGGACCTCTGACACTTGTATCGTACAAGCTAAACCCGCAAAGATGGTTTACCTCTTATCTTCAAGTGGCAAACCAGATATGATTCATTTCTATTACCAAACAAAAGGAAGAGTAGATTCATTTGATCAAATGTGTTACTCAATGTCGTGCAGCCGCAAAAAATAGATTGTCAATGGTTGTATTCTATGGCATCTTGAACTTGGCTTTTGTCAATTCAGTTATAATTTATGGCCACAACATGATCAAATAAACCCTCTAACAGAAGAGAATTCATTATGCAACTAAGCACAGATTCGGTCAAGCCTTGGATGGAGATGAGACTCGAAGCTCCGACTTTGAAGAGATCTTTACGAGATAATATAAAAATTTAAGCCGCATTCTCGTAAAACCTACTGATTCATGTAATGAACTTCAGGCAGGAGAACCAGAGCCCAACAAACGTATATACTGCGCTTTTTGCTCCTTCAAAATGGCCAAATTAGTTTGCTATAAGTACAAAAAGTGAGTATGTTCTCAGCGCAAAGTTAATGTCTGTGTAGATTGCTCTAAAATTATAGATAGTATAAATATGATTACTTTTAATGTTTGCCCCAAGAATAAGTAATTAATGTTAAAAAAAATATAAAATTAAAAAAAAAAACTTATGTTTTGGTTGATTTCTAAGAAGCTGTTTTGTTTGGTAAGTTTTTTTTAGGTAAGTTTTTAAGAAGGAGTTAGCGCAACACGGCATAACACCCCAAAAACAAACAACAACAAAAAAAGCTGTTTTGTTTGTTTAAATATATGCTTAATGATTTTTTTCGTTGTAATAAATACCGGTGATGGTAGTTTTCGTTGATAAAACTGTGTTTTATTATTGGTTTATTTACCAACCTTAACTTTCCATTGAAAAATAGGGCATAAGTAGGTATATTTTGCCCTACAGGCTATCATTTATAAATCTCTGAGACGTACGTTAAGGCTTCATGTACTTGTAAAATAGATTGAGCTTGTAGGGTAAAATCAGTTGAAGTTTTGAGTTCAAAATTATGTTTAAAATAATTTGGTCCCTAAATATTACCTGTCGTCTTCAGAGCTGGTGTGATTTTTTCTTTGGTCTTTTGCAAGAACACGTTCAACAGGAAAAGACATATTTAAACAGAAAAAAATGTATTTCTCAAGAGAAACCAACCATTATTGGTTTCATATACTGAAGCACGTTCTTGAAGCTTCTTCAACAAAAATGGTAGAACAAATAATGGAAAAAAGTCACACTTTATCTTCGTGTTAAAAATCGAAGTTTTATTTTTCTCTCACTGTTAGTAGTTCTTTAACTTTACCGGAATGGGATAAAATACAATACAAGTATTGAAGATTATTTCAAAATATTAATGGGGGCATGATCTGAAATACTAACAAATTGCAAAAATTCAATCAATAACTTACGTAACTTAACATAACTTACTCTAGTTTATTTCAGCAATGCCATCAACGTACTCGTAGGTACATATTTATGCAAATAACAACAACTTAATTTAGCTATTTAAGTATTGTAATAATAATAATCATTATTAAAGGATGTGGAGAGGTTAGTGCAATCCCACACGTCCTATATATATACATATTTTTTGTACAACAGGTATGTGAAAAATGAAAAAATATATGAAGAAAATATATGAAATATACTCACTCAGGAGTAGTGTTTGGTGCTGGTAGGCTGCAGTCACCAACGTGTTGGCTGAGGCCATTAGCCGTGACCCGGTGTCTCATCAGGCCGGCAAATCCATTTATTCCTAATTCTGTGAACATTTTCGATGCGCTGCTGTATCTTCTGTATCCAAATATGATTCTACAGACGTCATTATATTGAATTCGGAGTCGTTCCATCGAGCAAGTTCGGTAGTGACACCATGTCTCACACGTATACAGGCCGGTACAGAACGCGTTGAACAGTATTTTTTTAACGGTATTGCTGCACTTGCAAAATCTGCGGGCAATCATATTAGATACTATGCTTAGGCTTCTCCTTATTATTATAACTTGGACAAACGTGATGATACTGAGCAAGAAAAGAAATACGGCCTTGAAGTTTTATCAATATTCCCCACAACAGCTGCAAGTACGTTCAACCAAAGTCTTGACAAAATATTGACAATCGAGATCATAACAACCCGACCAGTGAGTGACCAAATAATAAACGAACCAAATAAACCAACAAGTAACCCTTCGACAGAAAGTCGGATTTATAAAGTTCATGTATGTTATGCAGACCATAATATTTTTTGAACCTATCTACAAACCTACCATGTATCTCAATAAAAAAATTCTAGATTTGAATCGCAATAACATTTTGAATTGTGAATAAATGCGCAGTAGATCCTGTTATTTTTGGGTGTTTTATTTGAACTGAAAAAACAATATTATCACAATGGGAGTATTTTCTTTATGTTCGTAAAATTTATTTCACAAAAAATTTTAAAGATTTACAAAGAAGTATTTTTTTCATGAAAGAGTGTAAATCTTTTTGATTACGCAATGCAAAATATTAAATAAAAATACCTTTTTCTCGTTAGTTAAAGAGGTGAGTTGTAATAATAAAATTGTTTTTTTTTCTGCCCTTGCTGATTTTTTATCATGTTCAAGGCCCTGTTGACTTCCTGGTTGAAGTAGTAATTGTCGTACATTTTTTTCTGAATGGGCGATTTGACCATCCTCTCACATGCTTATCTGTTCGCCCGCTGATAGCCTATAGTCACCTATAGTGCTGACAGTGGCCTTGAAAATGGGAAATTTCGGGAAACCAAAATTCGATGCTATAATTTAAAGTTAAAAGAACTACAAAACGCAGTCCGGAAGTGATAATATCACACATAATTATTAATTTGAAGGCCTCAGATTTATTCAATTATTTATTGACATTCACAGTACATTTTACTACAAGTTATATGGTTCTAAATTAAATTGTACATTTAGTTAATATACCTATTACGCAAGTCCTTAAAATATCTTGTTTATTTTGTAGGTGTGAGTAATGATAAGCAATAATACTAAATAGGAATGAGGTTTGTAGAAAGTGGAAGATTTTATTTCATTTTTTTATATCAGTAAGTAAACGAAGCTCACGAATTGTAATTGAATATTAATTAAAATTTTAGAAAGATAGGTGCAAATAGTTTTGTAAATGATTTATCGCGCCACAAATAAATTAGTTTTATACATTATAAAAGAATCTCCAGACAAATAGTTTTGTAAATGATTTATCGCGCCACAAATAAATTAGTTTTATACATTATAAAAGAATCTCCAGACAAATAGTTTTGTAAATGATTTATCGCGCCACAAATAAATTAGTTTTATACATTATAAAAGAATCTCCAGACAAATAGTTTTGTAAATGATTTATCGCGCCACAAATAAATTAGTTTTATACATTATAAAAGAATCTCCACGTTTAGTAATTTTTCGTAGTGGATATATGCTGTGATTGTGAGAGTGATTGGTGAGTTATTTGTTGCATTAGTTTTGTTGACTATATATAACTTCTTGCTATTAAAACCACACGATTAGCTTCACACCGCGTATAAATCACCGCGTTATCTAAGTCCTTTGAGGTTTTGACTTGTATCAACACTGTATTTGTTTACTGAAAAATTATTTGGTTTTATTAACAATCATAAATAATTTGTCACGCGTAGTTTTTGATAAGACAAACTAACGATACGGAGGCCTACATAGCTTATAATAACGTGATAATATTGATTATAACGTATGTGTGTCAAGACCAGCAATCGAATACTCTTTATGTCAATCATTTTATAGTACAACTGTTGCTTTCATGTTTTTATTGATGTGCAAATTTATTTCGTAATGTTTTCTCAAATAAATTTTTCTTATATAATTTCTTAAAAAGATCTGAAAAATTCAGAAGTACCTGACCGATAATTTATGTCGTAATGTTGACGTAAATAAACTGACAAAGGACGGGTTGTTTCGGAGAATTTGAACAATTCTTCAAATTTCAACGTTAATTTGCGAGTTCTGTAAAAGATATTTCCTAGTTTTATTATTATTTCAGTGCTGTCAATCAACTAGTCTATAATGATATAATATCATAACCTAAATAGGACTTTCACAGAATTTGCAAATTAACGTTGAAATTTGATGAATTGTTCAAATTTTCCGAAACAACCGGTCCTAAGAGCTGAAAGATTCAGAAGAACCTAACAAATTAAAAATTTATCAATGCACAGTAGTGTCTGTCAATTGTCATTCTAATTCAAAATTCATAAATCAAAAGCAAATTTAGGAGTTTGGTAGAATAATAATTATTATTAGTGAATAATTTTTGTACAGCACCGTTTTTGCTAAAAAATCATTCCGTGCTTATTTAATACGCTGGTCACATTTTTGAACACTGTTTATTAATATAATATATAATATCTGAAACACTCTAACAACTTCCACCGGAGGTTCTACCTAGTTTTTCGTTAAACAATTCTACATTTTTATGTTGCATACATTTGAAAATATTTATTGCAGTCGAGTTTAATTTGTAGGACTTCGTTTTAATTTACAGTTTTTTTTTGTATTCAATACTGCTATAAACAAGTTCTGCTGTGTAATTATTATTTCGCATGATACTGTTTCACCTTCTGAATGCATTATCTGTCTTTTAATGTAATTCCCCAGCAGAACTTGTTTATAAATAAACCGTTTATTTTACAAATTGAATATTATTGATCGTATATAAGAAAAAAAAATCAATAATTTAAATTTGACAATTTGTTTTTGTTTGAGATCATTATTGATAATTGCAGATATTATGGATCGGTCAAGCAGTTTCTCGATACTTTTATTTACGATGGATTTATTATACGGCTTTTTCGGGTTTTATGCATTATTAATTTCCTAAAAATTATTCTTCATTTGAGACCTTTCACTTCAGAGCAAAGGAACTCTCGCTCTGTCGAGGTGGAAGTCAAATTATGTAAAATTACTAATTACACGCCCAACAGCGCAATTCATCAGAATAATAATAAACAAACAACAAATAATAAACAACCTTAATGAGATAATGAACTCCCAAGAAACGGCCAAGCACAGTTCTTTTGACATGTGAATTCTTAGAGGAAAAGCAGAGAGAATAGTAAACGAGAGAAGTTCAGAAAACGTTCGAAAATTCAAAGGTAAGAACAAAATATTTGTATTATTTTACAATTAAATTATTTTAAATAATATGTGGTATATTTGTGGCACGTTCACAAGTGGAAGATACTCTCGGTATCGCAATGGTGTAAGACCACCATTCAGAATTGAAAGGTTGCTTGAAATGGCTGCCCTGTTTGGAGAGTTTTTTTTAAAGAAAGTCAAATATTCTTCGGTGACGAATAACCTGACAGTATTTTATAATCTCCTTCTACCACCACAATAAGCGGAAAATGTTGCTTGTGTTGTGATGGAGGACTTAGGTAGCCGAGGAATTGAACACACTACGCCTGGGTGGGACCCAAACGCGACGTCAACTCAGCCACTGACCTGACAGCCATCTCCTTCCCCTTCCTCCTATATTCAGCCTCAAAAAAACCCAAACCGGTTGATAGCAGTTGGAACTCTTGTGCGGTAAAAAAACAGAAAGAAAGAGATTTCGCAAAAGAGAGTAGTGCCTACAATATTATATTGTTTACACGCTTACCTACACAATATTCTGAAAAATATTAAAAAAACAAACACGAAATTATTTAATGTCATACTAAAATGTCATTATCATAATATGTGGCTATTTTCAACAGCTATTTATAACACGTATTTCGTATATTTAAAGGTCACCGATACACATATCTGCGCACAGAAAAACATTAAAACATAATGTTTGAGCCAAGTCTTTTTTTTGCGAGAAGTAAAACGAGAAGTAAATGTGAACAAGTTCAAGCGTCTCATATTTTTTGCTGTCCGTATTTGAACATATCTTTCGAAGTGATTTAATAATATTGCTAAATGATAACCTACTAGTGGGAGTTTCTCTCCATTACCATATCCGAAATCTGTTCTCATTGCGAGTTTATGATTTACATGTTGAAGTATTTTACAGACGCGTAGGTAACGTTGAAATAACAAGTTGCTACAGTCTGTTGGCCCGTAAAAGGGTTTACGATTAACATTTCGTTGAACCACAGAGATGACATCAGTATGTTGGACGGACCTAAATCCGAAATTTGGGAATAAACAACGATGATAATATTATCGTGTTAATATATATATATATATATATATATATATATATATATATATATATATATATATATATATATAGGTCCCACAACATTTATTGCGTCCGTGCGTAAATCCGTCTTTGGGCGTCCAGCACTTCTAGTTCTTTTTTTTAGATTGTTTTTGTGAATATTGCACTATGTTTTACTCACGATAATCGCTAATATCATATTTTTTTAATATTCATTATAATGCAGGTTTTGATGTTTATTACACTCTCATACATTTCTAGCGTCACGTACATACTCACGTCCGGGTGTATATTTTTTGTATATTGAAGGTTCCTTTTAATATAGGTTTCACGTCCGTTCACTCTAATTTAATTGTTACGTCTGCCGTATATTGCTGACTATTCTAATAAAGGTTTCACGTCCATACTGAATAATATATTCTTGCGTCCGAGTGTATATTATTTGTTTGTTACATGGCGTTTTGAAGGTCGATTTAATTTTTACGTCTTCCGTATATACGGCCCTTAAGACTCTTGGATTTGTTTTGAGAGTTTCAAAAGGTAAATTTAGGCCGTTGTTATGCCCCTTATATTATAAAACCCCTTAGGATTACATGACTTATTCTGATATGGGAGATATATTTCACCTTAAAAATAATCAATATAAATATTGTTTATTTTAATTCTTTTATATATCGAGACAAATAGACATCTATAATTTTTGCAATCATTTCTTTATTTTGAATATCTACTTATGTGAGACTTCTCATCATTTTTACCAATGTATCTTATTTTATTATACGCTTTTGTTGTAACATTTTTTTTCATTCTATTTTGTTTTCTCTATTGTTTTAATTTTGAAGAATTTATAATAACTGCGATACTCAACTATTAAACTAGAATGTAAACATCTATTAGGTGTAATAAATAAATTAACAAATAAATAAACAACACAAAATATTTCTTACTTTTCTAGTGAAGTTTTCACGTTCATAGTGAATTAATTAATTAATTACAGCATCTGTGGTTGAGAGATAAGACTCTCGACTCGCAATCCGAAGCCCGTAATCTGACGGTCAAACCCGGCGTGTGCAAATAAATTTTTATTTGTTTGTGTTATTTCACAATTAATACATTAAACATAATATAAAGTGTGTTTGCAGCACGTTCCAGAGTGAAATATACTCTCAGTATCGCCCTGGTGTGTGACCACCATTCCGAATGGAAACGTTATTTCCAAGCTTTTTGCTTTTTTTATATCTGGTCACAAGCGTTTGGTGACCAGATATAAATAGCCAGGTACTTTTCTACATTTCTCTTCCTCATCTTCTTCCCCTCCCCAATACCTTCACCCTAGTACTCAGATTGGGGATGCCACAGTCTCGCTGTTCCAGACGGGAGCGGTTGAGACTCTTGTGCGGTATATAAAAAATATATGTATATATATTTATGTTTTATTTTTTTGACATCCAGAAACACACCAGACCTGACAACAAACTGTCTATTGATAGTGAGAAGTTTTAATGAATATCTTGTTGCACCTTGTATACAAACGTACCTACCGGGCGCAGGCGTGCGACAATTTTTTTTACAACGATATCCTTAGTAAAAATGTATCATTTCATAACGCGCCAGTTCGCTCCATTACAGAGGGCGGTCGGACATTTTTAGGTCGGGATATCAATTTACCGTCCACTGTAAACCATCTTACAAAATGTCCACCCGCGCAAGGCGCTTTTTAGTTCTGAGTGCTAAGTGGCAACGTTGTAAATGAACTGAATGTTGCCAAATCTAGGGTTTTGCTTCACCAAGGACTCAAACAATACATAAAAATGTACAAATTCGCCAACGGCCATGGGGACGCAATACTATCGACGAAATGCGTGGACGCAGCACGGCCGTCGTTATGTATACAAAATAATATCTACTCGTGATTGGTCACGAGGATACAATACCATCGACGCAGAACTTCTGTCGTTACGTATTCAATATAATAATATCTGTTTTTATATTTAACTTACTTAGTTCAATCTCAAATTGCAATATTTTAATTAATGAGTTAAACTTATTAATACCATTAAGTTCAAAATATAAATATTATTTTTATTTTTATTTCTTAACATCTTTAGTGTTACAATATTTACAACATAATATTAAATAATATTTAAATCACTTTTCTGATAAGTAAGATGCTTGTGCTTAGGAGAGGACAACAATATATTTTTACATATTTATATTGCAAATATTATTACAAAAACTATTAATAGCCTTACAAGAAAATACAATAAAAGTAATAAAAACAGGTTAGTTATAAATAATACCAAGGAATGATAAGCAGAAACATAATATGTGGAGTTTATTAAGCAGAATTGATTTGAAAGTACCTACACGGCACACACGCTCATGTAATCTAGTAAAATAAAAATGCTTGTCTTAGAAGAATATGTTCAACATATGTATAATAACATTCTCTCTGATTCTATCTTCGATGTAACCAAAATAAATATAAAAACTATATTAAAAATGTATTAAACGTGTACCAAACTGCATAAAATGTTTTTATATTATGTAATGACATATATTATGTAGTATTACGTTATAATAATCTTCTGTTTTAATAATCTCCTGTTATAATAATCTCCAGTTAAAATAATCTCATGTTATAATAATCTCCCTCTTGAATAACGTTATATTTTTTACAAAATGAAACAATACTATGTTTTAAACCACTTTATATTTATTTTATACAATATTTGGGTTCAATCCAAACCGGTCGACGAAATATAAATAAAAATAAAGTGGTTTAAAACAAAGTATTTGTTTCATTTTGTATAATGTCAAGCCACTAAGTGTTTGCTTTCTTCGATAAATTTAATATTTTTTAGTTCTTGTAAGTAGAGTTTTTAAATTTTTACAAACATAATAGAATAGAATATTGCGGAAATCTGCAATTGGTTTCTCAGTTAGGTAAATTACACGTGTATAAATGAACCACATTGTAAACTGTTGATTTCCCTGATATAAAATAAATAAATAAATAATTTTAAACAATAAGAAAATTTATTAGGTGGTATTAGAGAATTTTAAATTGGTTTTTTTTTGTAACTGTCATAATTTTCCTCAGATATATCCAGGAGTAATTTATTGAATAATTTTATAGCGTTAAATAAATAATTATGTTTTGCTGTTGTAGTTCGAACTAGTGGTACGGCTAATCCTCCAATATAAATAATTATTTAGCTTAAAATTAATTATGGAATATTATTTTTATCAAATAAATCTTTATGTAATTTAAGTTCTTAATGTACGAGTATTTTTGTCATAAATTTTTGTGAGAAGGGGAACCGGGAAACCTTGGAAAACATTTATTGTTGGATAGTTATATGGCTTTTTAAATATGATTTTTATTAATATTTTTTGAATTGTCACAAGTGGACGTAGGTATGATTTATACGCACACCCCCCCCCCCCCACCGCAAACCACGATTTCATACTGTAGTAGTGTAGAATGTGCAAGTGCAAAATAAATACCTTTAAGTATTTTTAATGATACAGTATTTCTAGTCTAAAAAACATAAAGATGAGTTTTCTCATTCTGTCTACTGTGGAGTTTATTTGACTTTTCCATTTGATGTTATTATCGATAATTATTCCAAGATGTTCACAGCCTAAGCACCCTGATCAAGTTTCTGAAGGAATCGCTTGGGTACCTACTGGATTATAAGGGTATAACGAGCTATGTATTCGATACATGCGATTATATTAATTGGCTAATTATTTAGATTCATTAATTGACAAACAGTTTGCGTTACATATTGGTATTTCGTTTACATTGATATCAGTAAATTTTTCTTTAGCATAGACTACAATTCCACTACTTTTATTTTTGTGATAATTTGTGACATATTGTTTGTAGTTTGGAATACTTGGTATATTTTTATGTATTGCATGCGAGTGGGCCTCGGATAGTATTAAAAAATCTGGTTGTGGACATAATGTTAAATACATAGGTATACCAGAAGTTCGTCCATGTTTCAAATTATACTCCTTATGTTTAAGTGCAAGATTGTTAGTAGATTTATTATATTGTTCTAGATTTTAGTGCATTCGCTGTATGTTTCACATACGTATTCTTCTATATTTTGATTTTTTGTTGATTTCATTTAAGTTACAGTTTTCATTGCATTCATGAAGGTGTGATAAAATACATATTTATAATTCTATGAATATATTAATAATAATCCACACAATTTGTGTTACGATATTCTTGCTAGATTTAAATTCATATCTTGAGGTTTTTATTTTATTCTATAAGATTTATTTTATATTCAGATAATATTCGGGAACTTATAAATTGTTTGTTTAATTGACAACAATATTTAATTTTAAATAAAACAATAACTTTGTAAACACCACTTTTATTTTTTATACTTTGTGCCGACCGGGTTTCGCTCCCAAAAAAAACGGTTTTTCTTTTAAAAAAAACAAAAACGGACGCAATACTACCAACGTAATGCGTAAACGCATCACGGTCGTCGTTATGCATTAAAAACTACGCAGGATGCTTCTTAGTTCTTAGTGTCAAGCGGCATCGTTGTAAATTAACCCAACGTTGCCAAATCTGATGATTAACTCAACCAAACGCTCAAATAATTTATAAAAATGTACTCGTGAATGGCCATGGGGACGCAGTACTATCGAAGTAATGCGTGGACGCAGCAAAATCGTCGTTATGCATTAAAAACCACGCAAGACGATTCTTAGTTCTGAGTATCAAGCGGCATCGTTGTAAATTAACCAAATGTTGCCAAATCTGATGATTTACTCAACCAAACGCTCAAATAATATTTAACAATGTACTCCGAATGGCCACGAGGACGCAGTACTATCGACGTAATGCGTAGACGCAGCAAGACCGTCGTTATGTATTCATAATAATATTTCAACGTGATCGGCCAGGGGGACGCAATACTATCGACGTGATGCATGGAAGCATCATGATTGTCATTATGAGTTAAAAATAGTATATTCTCATGAGCGGCTACGGGGACGCAGTACTATCGACGTAATGCGTGGACGCAGCACGACCGTCGTTATGTATATAAAATAATATCTACTCGTAATCGGTCTTGAGGACGCAATACTAACGATGTAATGCGTAGACGCAGCATGATCGTCGTTATGTATCGAAAATTATATTACTTCGTGGACGCGGCAAGATCGTAGAAATGAATAAAAACATACACTGCTCAATATATACATCGTGTAGCGAACCTGTCGGCAAAATGTCAAACGTTCAATATTCGTTTCCAGACATTCTGAGACATTTTTTGCTTCCACAAAAATTTTTGCCATACGATTCTACATGGGGTAAGCATCGTTCTGGCCAATTTTGAGGTCAAAACATTGCAGCGTCCGTATATCGGACGCTGTAAGTCGGTGGACGCTGCAATGCTATGGAGTTTTTAGGGGTCGGACGCAACAAATGTAGCGGGATATATATATATATATATATATATATATATATATATATATATATATATATATATATATATATATATATATATATATATATATATATATATATATATATAATATTTCGTTTTTGTTTTAACGAGAAGAAGGAAAAAGAATTACTGAAAATAATAAGTGTTATTGTTGTCCCGATAAAACCAAAAATCCTGGATTCGATCTTCAATTGCGACCCATTTGCCATTTTTATTGTCGATGTCAAGTTCTGTTTCATGTTTCGTTAAGATTTATAAATATTATCATATTGTTATTTTTTTATATTACATTTATGTTTATAACCTTCATTTGGTTTTTTCACTAAATAGAACATCATTGTTTTTTAACTCATTAACATATATTTTGGGTTTTTTGTGCGACGTAATAGATATTCTTACTCAAAATTATGTAATTATTAAGGCAATATTATTCGTATTTTTTTAAATGTGTAAACATTCTAATGATACCAGAGAAGAACGAGGTTGTTGTCGGTGGTGTTTGACTTTTGTTTTTGTTTAAAAAATAAAAATAAAATTATCCATATAAAATATTATATTCCCTGGAGATAATACTTGTCACCAACAAAATATTTAACAGTGTTTCCTATCTTACGTTCCGGTTCAGATAAATAAATGTAATCGCTTACAAGCAGATACTTGGGTGACATTGAAAAAAATACCACAATATTTAGATTATTAATTAGCGTAGTAAAACACCACGGAGATTAAAAACACATTTTTAGTGCGACATGCCTTGAAAATTTCTATGTTAAACTATTCATACTGGCCAAGACAACATTCACACATAAGCTTATGATTTAAAAATAAAATTTAATGGTTCTGACTACGCTAAAGCCGTGTTAGACATAAAAAATACATGCGGTTATTTAATAATTGTTTACAATACTGTCAATTTAATAATTGTTTACAATACTATCATTTTAACAATTGTTTACAATACTACCCATTTAATATTTGTTTACAATACTTTAAATTTAACAATTGTTTACAATACTATCACTTTAATAATTGTTTGCAATATTTTCAATTTAAAAATTGTTTAATTACAATACTATCAATTTATTTATCTTAAAATCATCGCGCTTGGATATATTAATATCTAATTATAATATTATTAGATAACTATTACTGTTAGATATTTTCCTCCCCTTCCTATAACTACCCGAAACTTTGGCATTTTTTTAAATTTTTTTTTATAGTGAATACCTCACAAGAGTCCCAACTGCTCCCGTCTGGAGCCAGTGAGACTATGGCATCCCCAATTGGGGGATGTTGTGAGGCTGAAGGTAAGTGGGGAAGGGAAAGAGGAAGGTGGGGAAGTACCTGGCTATTCAGATCTAGTCACTAAACACGGCTTAAGCCATTTGGAGCAACGTTTCAATTCTGAATGGTGGTCTTACACCAGGGCGATACTGGTAGTATCTTCCACTCTATTGTAGGTATGACACATACCTACAATATACAATTATATATATATGCAAGTCTCCCCAAATGTCAAATCAACAAATTACAATCCGTTTTCAAAGCCGCGGCAAGGCTTATCACCGGAGTATCTAAGTACTCCCACATTTCAGAGCATCTCAAAAATCTGCACTGGCTCAAATGTTCTGAAAGAATCCAGTTCAAGGTATGCTGGATGGTATTTAAGTCACTTAACAGAATGGCTTCGGCTTACTTATCAGAATTGTGTATTCCAAAAGATTCCGATTCCCGACAGTCAACCCTTAGGTCAGCAACGTCATCAGCTATCGGAAGGTTGAAGGAACCAAAGCGCACACCAGATACTAAGTTCGGTGAGCGTGCTTTCGCCGTGTCAGGACCTAAAGCCTGGAATGGACTGCCGCATGATTTGAGAATGATCGCAGACTCGACAGAATTTAGGTCTAAACTTAAAACGCACCTTTTCAGACAGTCGTATCCATAATTTCAGAAACCTCCACTTTCACAGTCGACGGCAATTTAAATTAACAAAATGTAAAAAAATACTAAAAATAAAATAAAATAAATAAAAATAATAATTAAAAATAAATAAATAAAAATGATAACAACTAACAATTTGTATGCTTTTTAGGACAGTTAAATTAAAATAAAAACTATAGCAGACTTATGGTCATGCGATGGCAAGTGTTTTTTGATATAGTGTCCTCTGCGTGCAGTTTTATCTTTTATAAGCATAAACTTTTTAATATAAGTGTGTTTGTCGGAAGTGACTTTCCAGGTAAGTATAATTTGGTATCTTTTCTAAATAACAAATGTAGATCCTAGGAAATAAATTGTACAGCGCCCTTGAGGTGATTTTTCACAAAAATGGCGCTCTACAAATTATCCAATTATTATTATTATTATTATTATTAAAAACGTGTAACAAAAAATAGCAAATTTTACTTCATTTAGTTATAAGGTTCAGTCGTGAGTGGTTTATTTATAGTTCAGTGCAATAATAACCTTATAATGTGTTAGGTCGCTATTCTATATTCTTCTGCAAAACTTCATTGTTGGTGTACGTGAAAACTACGCGTTGATTACATAGGGATGTTATGATTTTTGTAATGTGTCTGCTTAGTTTGGAAATGACTTGGAACTGCCATAACTGTAAAAATAGTGACGTCACCCTGAGAACTGTGAGTACCTACAATATAGTTTTGTGCCATGCACTTCTTAATAATTATTATTATCAAAAGCTTTGTAAAATGTCATACAGGGCGTTTTGATGTGAAGTTCACCCATTTTACTTATTTGTTTTTAAATCATGCCCCGGGCTTGTGAGATATGAAAGTGTGTTTGCAAAGTTTAAGCCGAAATGATTGAAGTGGTTTCACCTGCTTTATATAACCAGGCACTTCCCAGTCTTCAACATTCACGTTCTCGTTTCTCTTCCAATTGCTTCTGCCTTGACAGAATTGAATGGGGAGAGCCATACAATTTAATTATATTAAACATTTCTGGGACCGGTGACACCACACTCAACGGAAAATCCCAACAAGTGTGATCTATACAGACTGAAAAAATCGGTTATCACCAACGTATATAAGACTTTTCGACCCTTAGGCCCATCGCATACGGGGATATTTACAAATTTAAATTTTGATTTTCTTAATTTTTTTTATGAAACCGCTAATGAATCCCAACTACTCCCAGCAGCCTGGAGCCAGTGAGACTATGGCATCCCATATTGGATCATCGAGCCATCCGGACATGAGATGTCCTGACGATCTGAAGCGAACTTCTGACTTTTTCTGGCATAATTAAGTTCAAAGCTGGACGCCAGAGGCTCTTGAAGAAGAAGATGAAGACTTATTCTTGTCGTTGCATTAGAAATTTTGTACTGCATTATGTGCAAAAATATTAAATTAAATGAACTACTTTATTCCATCATAACCATTATGAATATTTAAATCCAGCTACATAGCTTCATCATTTTTCGATGCTTTTAAAAGAATTAATCTAAAATATTAAATTTGAAAACAACAGTACCGCCAGCGAATAATTTTTATTGAAGACAATATTTGTGATTTCTGAACGAAAATCTGAAACAGAAAAATCAGAAAAGGAAACGGTCACATCTGGGACTCGAACCCAGGACCCTTGTCTTTCCGTGACAGTGCTCTACCAACTGAGCTAATGGGACCCTATTCCCCTCGGTCACTTTTAACTGTATCATACTTCGAATAAGAACTACTAACATTGTCTTCATTTTTTCACCGCACATTTTTATTGGCAACTATCTTTATGTATGATCGCAAGATTCAACCCGAACTAAATGCAATCGAGACAGCGTCTTTTAGAAAAAAAAATGTGCGGTGAAAAAATGAAGACAATGTTAGTAGTTCTTATTCGAAGTATGATACAGTTAAAAGTGACCGAGGGGAATAGGGTCCCATTAGCTCAGTTGGTAGAGCACTGTCACGGAAAGACAAGGGTCCTGGGTTCGAGTCCCAGATGTGACTGTTTCCTTTTCTGATTTTTCTGTTTCAGATTTTCGTTTAGAAATCACTAATATTGTATTCAATATTTAAATATTACAATTTGAGGTTTTACTCGATAAAGTTATTCCGAAAAAATAAATGAATAATTTTTATTTAATGTGAATTTCGGGCAAAAGTACAAACTGTTCCCAACTGTCTAGATTCAGTGAAACTACGGCATCCCCAATTGGGGTATGTTGTGAGACTGAAAGTAGCGGGGGGAAGGAGATGGGAAAAGGAAAGTTGGGGAAGTACATGGGTATTCAGATCTGGTTACCAAACACGGCAAAAGCCATTTCAAACAACGTTTCAATTCTGAATGGTGGTCTCGCATAAGTGCGCACTGAAAGTATCTTCTACTCTGTAACGTGCCGCAAATATACTATATATTATTTTAAATGAGTAATTTGTGAAATAAAATTTACTTGCGCACGTCCGGATGTGAACCCGCGACCTCCACTCGAGAGGTCGTTAGTTGAGAACCTAACCCCTCGACAACGGAGGCCGTTAATACTACTATATTCTGACTGCAATAAATCGGTCACCGTCAATGTACATAAAACCTTTCAACTTAGGCAATTCGCTTTGGAATGCGGAACATTTTTGTATTTTAAAATAAATAAACTGAGTAAATTGATTTTCCAAGCTACGCCACTACGACGCAACCACAATTAATTAGTCATATTCTACGCTAATGCTGGTTTCCGTAAACGACGCTACCCAAATTATACTGTTCTACTTAATATTTTTTTCAAGTCCAGCTGTGGAGTTAAAACGATCTCAAGTGACTAGCGATGAAGACATTTTTCTTATTTATGTTTATAATAAGAATATAACTAGATATAAAATAAAATTTGCGATTTGCCATAAAAATAACTATTAACGTCATTCTTCGCCGCCAATGAATTATATGAGAATGATGACATAAAGTTTTACGCTTTCTTATTTTTATTTCGAGCAGTATATATTTTGACATCCAGAAAAAATTTCATGTAATTATCTTTGTCAAACGAATGTACTCGTCGGCGTATCGCGTAGCGTGTGACTGACGACAAACCTGTTTGTAGTCGACGTACGCTCACGATCTACAAGTACAAAACTCGAGTCGCTTGTGAATATTCCCTTGTGCGATGGTCTTTAGTCCTCAACCACGCCAATAAAATAGATTTTTTTGGAGAAAAAATTTCGGCATTGGAATAATGCTTGATATATTTCTCAATAAGTACCTAAAGAAAAACTCAGCATGCTTCGGACACATGGATACGCCCTTCAAAATAAGTCTTTCAATTTCATCTTTTCAATATAGTAAGTATCTAAACATTTTATGCTTATACTTTGTTTTTTTGTATGTTCAATAAAGTTTATTTCTTATTCGATCGTACAATACACTTATATCATCTGTGCAACCTTTGACTGAGCAAACTACCTCGAAAGATTTTAATTGTTTTTTTCAGGCAGAATAAAAGTCAATTGCGTGTTTAGGGAGAAAAACTTTAACGCATTGAACATTAGTTCTCTTTCCCACTCCTATATTTCAACTATCATTTTTTTTTGTAGATTGCAAAGTATACAGTACAAAAACGGTTCGGTAATACATTTCGATGAGAATTTATTGTGGGTAAGTTTTCTACGATTTCTTTGAAACTTTTAATACATGTCGTCTACTACGGTAGGTCTCGTAAGGTTTGTTCCATTAAAGTTTTTTTGGCACGGCCGTAAAACAATTGCCTTAAATAAAATAAAATCAATCACTCATTTAATAAACTTAAGTTTAACAAAAGGAATATTTCCAACGAACTACAAAAATACAATAATCTCACCTATTTACAAATCTGGAGATCCACATCAAGTAACAAATTATCGACCAATCTGTTTAATTTCAAATATAGGAAAAATCTTTGAAAAAATAGTAAAAAAACAATTAGTCAATTTCCTAGATAATAATAAAATACTACACAAAAACCAGTTTGGATTTATAAAATCTCTCAGCACACAAGATGCTATTGCTAACGTAACTTCATACATTTACGAATCTTTAGATAAAGGTAAAAAATGTGCAGGTATATTTATTAATATAAGGAAAGCTTTTGATAGCATATCGCATAAGATTCTACTAAAAAAATTGAATAATATAGGCATAAAAGACAATGCGATTAAATGGATTTCAAACTACCTAAAAAATCGACCACAAGTCGTAAAAATAAATAATGTTAATAGCGATAAAGAACATTCTGACTTTGGAATCCCGCAAGGTACAGTGCTTGGACCAATTCTTTTCACCATATATGCTAACGACATTTGCTTTCAACCACTACATGGCCAAATTACTTCGTATGCCGACGACACAGTTCTAATAATAAGCGAAAAACTTGGGAAAACGTAATACTTAAAGCCACTGAAGACATAAATACTCTTAAGAATTTCTTCGACATTAATTTGCTATCACTAAATAGCGATAAAACATATGTAATTCCATTTGTAATACACACAAAAGACATCCCTAAAAATTTTAACATTATCATTCATGACAATTACAAAATACATATAAAAATTACTGTCTCCAAAACTGCACAATACTAAAAAACACAAACACAATCAAATATCTAGGAGTAATTATCGATAAAAATTTGAATTTGAAGGAACAAATATGTCAAATTGTAAAAAAAATTAGAAAACTGATATATGTATTTTTAAGAATCAGTATTTTTTGTCTCTAAAAAACCTATATTTAATATATTATGCCTTGGTCCAATCAACTCTACAATATGGTATCATTAGTTGGGAATCCACATACAAAACGAACCTTACTCCAATAGAAGTGGTACAAAGGTTAATAATTAAAATAATATTACGAAAACCTTCCGATTACCCAACGGATCGATTATTCGAAGAATTTCAAGTGACTTCATTTAAAGATCTTTATACTAAAAATGCATTAATTCAAATCATAAAAGAAAAAGACAAGTATCAATTTCTAACTGAAAACCGTACCCGACTTAAATATATTTTTCCATGCCCAAAATTAAACACTTCCTTTGCACAAAATTATTACACTTACCGAGCAAGATTTTTTTTCAATCGACTACCTGAAGAAATTAGAAACATTAATGATAACATCCAAATAATAAACACTGTGAAAAAATATTTTAAACACAAACTTACAAAAAATAAAAATGTTCCCAATTGAATTAATCTCAAGAATAACTCACTTCAAATAAGTTTAAAATCGTTTTATTTTTAATTACTTACTTATTGTAATAAAACAATGTACACTCCTCTTCCAGCCACAAGCTAATGCTTCTATGGAAGAGGGGTCTTGAAATATTTGATCATATATTGTAAAAAATAAACAAAAATGTACTTATATAATAAATAAAAATAAATAAAAAATAAAATGTTTGGCTTTCATTTACAAATGCTTTACCCAAAGGGTAGTACACTGACTTATTGAATGAGTTATTTCCATGTTTGATTTGACGGTCAATGTTCGTTATACACTTGTGACGTTTGTTTAAATATATTTACTAATCCGTGTAAAAGAAGGCGGTTTGTTGCGGGACAACGTCTGCCCGGGCCCACTAGTAATAATATGAAATGAATACATCCTAATTTTTCAGAATAATAAAGAGACGATCACTATCCCACAACGAAGAGATTATATCTTTGCAAATAAAATACTTTACCGAAAAAAACAATATTTTCTACGTGTTTATTTAGTACAGAAAACATTATATTTGTGACAAATATTTTAAATAATTGACTGTTTTGACTCGACCACTTTAGATATTGTATGTCTGTAAATTTGGTGGCCCGTGTCCGGTCAATCCTGTGAAGACGGTAGTCGTTTTTGTGGTACCTTTTTATTCTGCCAGATCGCATGAGCGTTGCTACTGTTGCAAGCTGTCAAGTCGTACGAATCAACATTACGCAAATACTACTGTACATAGATCTACTAGTAATAGTCTGTCTAACTTGAAAAAAAAAATTATTTAGGAAAGTCAAACTGCGGTGCTGACTAAATCAATTAAAGGCAAAGATCCGTGACATATAAATGCCAGGGTATTCCAAAATTATATTATATATAAAAGCCTGTGAACGCGAATACCAACATACGTTTATTATCTGAAAACAATTTACATTTGTTATGCTGGTGTTGATAAAAATTTAAGTTTGATAATTATTGACACAAAGACACTCAATACCCGGCAATTGATTCGTCTCCGAACAATAAATACATAACAAGGGCGTACCAATCATTATAAATATATAATGATTGGTACGCCGCACAGTGGGCTGAAAATCGCCTTTCATAGACATAGAGACTTGAATTTTCAAGGGTATTTTTTTGGATAGAAATAGATTCTGCTGATCATTACTATGCTATAAAATTTCAGATAAAAATCCTCAAAGTTGAAAAAAGCACTTTTTAATGTTGATGATTCATTTTAATGCTTTCATTTTAAAAATCACAAGTTGCGCCACAATACGAAGTATGTCAAAAAAATACAAATAAATAGTAGTATATCTGTGTGTAAGGATAGAATGGCCAACCTTATGATTCCAGAAATGGCCTCATTTTTAATGTCAGCGCCATACAAATTTTTCTTAAAAAAATGATAACTCTTTAATTTGTACACGCAATTGCTTCGTACGAAATTTTTTAGCATAGTAATGATCAGCAGAATCCATTTCTAGCCAAAAAAAATACCCTTGAAAATTCAAGTCTCTATGTCTATGAAAGGCGATTTTCATCCCACTGTGCGCCGTATAATCATTATATACATATGTAACAAAAACATGTCAATGACAGTTGTCGAGTTTTTGTTTTGCTCTTAATAATTAATGTTTTTTAACAAGTATTGAGCTAAAATATATCAAAATCTATAAAACCAAATAAATAAAAATATATATTAACAAATAAATAGTGTTTGCAAAACTATAAACAAAATGTCTAACACATATATATAGATTGTTATATTATAAAAACACTTACTGAATGTACTCTTTGCGAGATAGTTAGCTCAAACCAATTTACATTTAACATATTACATTTACCCATAGTCCAGTAACCATGTACATCAGACCTTGCGTCCGATCAGGTAGTTCTGATTTTTTTCACTTTTTGGAAATTTTAACCCTGAAGGACTAGTTTTCGACCATAACCATATATTTTTTTTATTTTATTTGAGACACAAACAGGACATTTAAAATACATTCTTGTGGTTAGTAATACCCACACATCCCTGTAGAACTCTGCAGGGTTAAAATTGCCAAAAACTAAAGAAAGTTACAAAAAGCGTAATTAAGCGTTCGGCGCTTGAAGTAAGAAAAAAACTTGGATTATTCATTGGGCCAAGATCATAAACAACTTTAAAAAAATCAGAACTCCAGATCTGAATCCAGAAGTACCCCCCCTTTCAGGCGACAAAGTTTCTGGACTACTATCCCAGCGGTTACTTTCTCGAATCTCTGCTTGCCGGCGGCCATTTTATACTCTTCTCAAGGTTTTTGGGTTCAAGCAATCTCTCACGGAATCATATCAATTGAAAACACTATTCACAGATGTATAACTGATGTACCATTTATTAAAAAGATATATATGCATATTATTACCGGATAATGTTTAACCTATCGCATTGAACAACTCTAGTCTGGAAGTTACGGGCTTGGTGTGATTATATTTATTAAAGTACCATTTATTGAAAGCGCTTACGGCGTGCAATCGATGGGACGCTCTGGGCTCGATGTGATGATCTCGTTGGGTCTGGTTCTACATCTCTAGAGTTAGAGTAAATGTGCAATAACTCTTCATTCGGCCTTGCCGCTGATTCGTGATCGCCTCTAGCGCCGCTGCCAGCGGCCGGTCTCGCGCGATTTCCACGCTCCTTTTGGTCGGGCACCCGGAATAAAGTAAAGTGCAGCCGGTCGTCTTCTCGCATCCCCTCCTGCCATCTCCCACCTCCTATTTATTCTTGCGACTCCAGCTTTCTCATTACTTTTTATAGACATAATTCAACATGAGCCTATATTGCCGTATAATCTATGTGGTGGCATATCCTCTATGATTTGCTGTCGTGAGGATGCTTGATTAACGGAGGATATGGGCAACTCATAACAAGATACATATATTCGGTACATTTCCTATGTATGGAATAGCTTTGGAAAAAACACCGATTTTGTAAGTAAATCGTTTATTATATAGTATTAAACTTTGAAATCTTTGGATACATAGTATGTAACTTAAAATGTTATCGACATCTAAAAAAGCACACCTATTTTTTAATTTTAAACAAAAGGTGAAATAAAAGATAAAATAATTTTTCAGAAAAGTTCTCCTATTATGGAATAAACTGATTTTTCTATAAATTTTGCATGCAATAATTACATATGAAGTCAATATTATCGGCACCCGAACACTCAATGTGGAACCAATGGCAGGCAGAGGCGGCTCGTGACAGAATTTGCCAGCAGTGCATTTCACAAATAATGGTGACATGTAAAATAGGAAAATAAAGTGATTTAAAGGGAACTACATACCCAGTACAAATAATTCATTTGTAGAGAAAATCCATTCGTCGCTCTTTCATTTGAGAAAATTCTTCAATTACAAGATTATTAAAGTCTGGTATAGACGAGATCAAACTTTTTTCGATGCTCATCATTGATAAAGTATTGAGACGATCTTGGGACATAGTATTCCTCAGAAATGTTTTTACACGTTTCAACGTAGAAAAACACCTTTCGAACTCGACAGTTGTCATCGGAATAGTACAAATTATTTTTAACAGTTTCACTATTTCACTAAAACACTCCACCAAGTTACACTTGTAAAATAATTTTAAAATTGATATTGCTCCGTCAGCATTCGCAAAATCATCTCTAGTTTGTTGGGATTAAATGAACTTCGGTTACTTTTGATAAAATCAATGTTAACCGCAATGTTTTCATTAGCACTCATTTTTAAAAAGCTTTTTGCAGAGCAAAACTCGTAAAAACCGTTAAAACGTCGCGTCAATCGCCAATAATGAATACTGTCAAGTTTGCAGTTATGTAGATCGCGCCGGTAACGCTAGAATATTATAACATTGTTAATTAGTTCGAAATCTGTCAATCCTAACTAATGCATTCCAAACGTTTTACGCATGTTTAAGGTTTTTGATATATATCAGGATGTTTCGGCGCATGCGCCGATAATGCACCGACCAGCTTCTATCTCCACTGCTCTAACACATCAACAGCCGTTATGGGTCTCTACCTGTCTCGCTCATTTCACGGTTCCGACCTCTAGAGACAGTGCCTATAGAAGGTACATGGCATGTCTCGGGCAAAGCCGAAAATGCACGGGTTGATATATTACACTGTTTTTCGCATGCGCGGGAGTCTAGTACAAACTTTGATTGGTAAGAGTATTATAATGATCTGGCGTGAATTCTTCGTGAGTGGATATACGAATTTACATTTCTAACGTATATCGATGTTTGGCAGTGCAGTGCACAAATGCACTAAGGCAGGGACCGCCTCTGATGGCAGGCTATACCTATTACACAGGATCAACAAACAAATATATTCAGAGAATAAAATCATAATATTTAATACTTAAATTTAAGTTGAAAATATAAAATATTCATTATAATATTGTCGATCAGTGAGAGATTGACCATTTACATTATAATATTGTCGATCAGTGGAAGAATGAAAATTTAGATTATAATATTGTCAATAAGTGAAAGATTGACAATTTAGATTATAATATTGTCAATAAGTGAAAGATTGACAATTTAGATTATAATATTGTCAATAAGTGAAAGATTGACAATTTAGATTATAATATTGTCGATCAGTGAAAGAATAAAAATTTAGATTATAATATTGTCAATAAGTCAAAAATTGACAATTTAGATTATAATATTGTCGATCAGTAAAAGATTGACTATCTTGTGGAGAAAAATGTTGAGAAAGAATAAAGAGAGATTAACGTAAATATCATATCTGTGAGGCATAAAAACTCAATCGCTTTCTCAGACGCTCGTGGTGTGGCCGACGCGTCGGCCACACCACACATACTCGTCCGGACGTCGCGACGTCCGGACGAGTACTGACGTGTTTTTGGTCGGTTGGTGGGTGCTCTTACTTAGTTTTTGAGAAATACCACCATCTCATATTAGGGACAGATGCCATATTCGGTACATCTCCTCTATCTTTATATGTACTATATATATATATATATATATGTATAAATGTATATATAGAACAAATATTTTGTAACAAGACAGATAATCTGCAATGTTATTAATATGTAATATAAAGTGATAATTTTCCAGGATACGGTCTTGGGAGATAGTTTGTACTTTCCTGTAGACAGTGTTAGTAACAAGGTAAAAAGTTGGTAACGTGGAAAATGTAAGGAAGTTTTACCTCTTGAAAAGTGCTGTTTCCTCCTAAGGCTGCTACTAAAGGTACACTTTAAAATTTGACATACTTGAACTTAAGAATTTACTTTATTTTTAAGCACCTTTTGAAGATTTGATAACGATAACGGTCACAACTAGGAATCGAACCTAGGATATCTTGTCTTACCATAGATAGGTTCCAATGGTCGAATGGTTAAGACGCCTCCCCCGGTATAGCAATAAATTCCAAGTTTTTTTTTAACAATATTATTTATTTTTTTACAGGTGTTTTTCGATATCTGTCTCACTAGGATATACCTGTGTCGAGACAGACGTATAGGATACATAAATAAATATTTAAATATTATTTGATACATGCACAACTAAAACTAAAATATAAATTATAAAGTTGTATACATTTTAAACCGTGAAGAGATAATAGATAGTGTAGGTTATCCTACAAGGATAACAATATTATAAATGCATATGGAAAATTTAAGATAAAATAGTTCATGAAATAATAAATGGAAGTTAATATAAGCAGTATAACATATATATATGTATATATATATAACAATATTTCATTACATTAAATGACTGAGGTCAATCAGCATCTAGTTGGAGAACATACTTATAAATGGGTTTTTATAAAATTTGTGACGGTTACCTGTTTAATTTCAATTTGTCTTATTTTGTTTAATCATCTTCTTTAATCACATATTACATTGATGGGTATAACCTTCAAAATAAGTTAAATGAAATATTTGTTCCTGAATTAATAGTTGGTTTTAGAATTTACAGCATATTATGAAGCTTATGACTTGTCAAAAACAGACTCTTAAAAAGCCTTAATTAATTGGCATGTTAATATATTATATACACCGCCTATTAAAACTTAGTTCTTCGGCTGAAATAACCTCTATCAAAATGGGCATTATATGCTCGTATATCTTTGTAAAATCCGATACCTGCCCACGAAGGATCTTTGTAGAAATGTTCTATTTTCTAAGTTCTATTTTATAAGTAATCACTTTGGGATTCGACTTCATAAAATCACATTAAATAATAAAACAATTCAAAACAAGAAAGGAGTTTGGTGCCCAAATGGCAGTTAAGACTTGACAATATATGGCCATTTACAAAAATTTCAGCTGCTGGTGTATTGGACAGACCAGCGGATGAATTTGCCCTAGCAAATCTCTAAAATAAAATGAGAATTTTAACGACATAAGTAATGAGACCATGTAAAAAAAATATTCAGCGCGAGGCTCTACCTAATGGACGGACCTACGGTCGACTTTGCCCTAGCAGGCCTAGAAAATTGATTTTTCCGTAGGGTTTATTCTAATTATTCCTGATGAACGTATTATTAAAATCTCAAATGTTTATAGAGGGATACCTTCGGAAGTTAATGGTCTAGAAAAATAAACTATTATGCTTACAGATAATTTAATAGTATAATAAAATTTTCAAACCATTTTACACTAAATATTGTAATAATAATAATAATAATGTTTATTTCAGCTAGACAGAGCGGTGTGTGCAATGCGCTGCCTGCCATAAAAGTTTACATTTAAGTTTATACATAAAAAATCAATAAAGAAATAAATAAAAAATGAATAAATTGATGAACACATTAGGACTTCATGGTGGCTTGAGTGAAATTCTCCATCTCTGGTGTAGAGGTGCTCCCTGCCACTGGGCAACGGCCTGGACAAGAGTGTTGTCCGATCTCTGGTAGCGCTGACTCGTCCCGGCTATTCTGTGGCGCATCAAAGCAGCAAACCCATGCACCCTTCCTTCGGTGAACATCTGTTGTACTGTACTCGAAGTGTGTTCATGACGCCTTGTGTGTATGTCGTCCATAGCTGATGGTAAGGTCCTGTTTTTGTTAATCTTAAATATAAATAACTTCCATCTGTAAGAATTCCTCTACAAATATTCGAGGATTTAGTGATAGTGGTTCATCAGAAATAATTATAATGTAAACATCGAGCAATCCTCCGTTTTTAAGGTCTTATGCCGCCTTAAATGGACTGTAAATGAAAAATTTCAGTTGATCTGGCTTAAATCATAATTATTATGTACGTCTTAAAAAATTGCTTTATTCGCATAAATATTGTTTATTTTTATGAATTTTCAGACGTATTGTAAATTTAAAAAAAAGTTAATTGTTAAAAAAATATCTATTGTGCAATCAATGTGTATATCTATATATATTTTTTTTTAACTTCCGATTTTATGTCCGGGTTAAATCTTCCCCATAGGAAAAATAAACCCTTCCAAACACTTTTCCACACATGATCATCTATTCAATCAACACTATGCAAGTGCATTATATAAGCAAAATAAATACAAAACAATACAAGAACAACACGTCAACTCACCAGAGATCAAATGGGAAAATAATTCACCGAATCCAGATATTTTCATATCAGAGGGTTCATTGATTTATTCAATTCATTCATTCATTTATTTTATTATTATTATTTAATACGCATGCGTGAAGTCACAAAAAACATTCTTGCCAAATTTGAAAAACAGAGTTGAAGATATTTTTATTGGACATCATAATATATATTTTTTGTTTCGGTTAGTTTATAACTTCCTAATATTTAAATAAGTACCTCAATGATTGTGTTTCATGCCTCTATGTATTTATATTGCGCACTAATCTGGTAGGTGCTTACTCGTATGCATAATCAATATTCTATTTTGATTAAATACTTCAAAAATAGAACTATTTTTCATCGTGCTTTTCGGTGTTCTATTGTTTCCCACTACTCTTGTTTGGAAAATTCGCAAGATTGAATAATTTTTTTCTCCTCGCCACCATATAACAAATTGATTGATGTGCCACCTGAAAAGAGAATAATCTGTTGCGCTTATTGCAAAGCCTTACTATTGGAGGAAGGGATCTCAATCGGGTTAGTGCACGTTTTTATTATACGGCTAGGCAATTCTTGACCATTATCTTTGAGGTGAGAAAGTCGCGTAATAATTTGTCAGCTGTTATACTTTCTTGGGTATAAAGCCCACATTTGTTTGAGCTATTTACACGCTTCAACATTTAGGTACTTACCCGAATCGCAACGTTCATATTATTTATCCACTGTGTAACAAAAACACAGTTTAACGAATGTGAAGTTGTCTCTCTTTGGTAAGGCTATTAATGTGTTGTACTTACCCACCTCACTCATTATTAGCGTCGCTGCGCCAAGCGGTTCGGTTTTAAAAATCTATTGGTATCACCGCCCCGGGAACCATTTATTGGATAACCAACACCTGTGTCATAGATTGCCCAAGTGGTTCGCTACGTTTGGTGACTTAGCAAGGAAGCCCCGATTCATGGGGTAAGTTGGTCCAGGTCTTGACGACAGATGCATCTGCCTATCAACTGCGTGACACTTGGGATCGGGTGAGGCCGGTTGAGGAAGACTCTTTTTGATTTCTTCAGTCGTACTCTCTCGACCGATCCCCTGCATCGCAGTGGGGGTTAGATTCCTACGTCACTCCTGGACATACTAGCCTCCAGATTCTTATCCACTTCTAATACCTTTTTCTTTCCAAAAACTTCCTGTTCTTTATTTTCTTGATTAGAACCCTCACGCAGCATCCCCAATGATTATGTGTGGGATTAATGTTTAAAAAATCATAGTGGGCTGTGCTGCAAACCTTTTCCTTACTTTACTGAACCTTACTTCGAACTTACAATTTTTAAACATACAAATGGTGTCGTAGTTTATTTAAAGCACTAAAAAACCCTCTTTGTGCCAAAAATATGGCCACGTGCTTTAGAGAATATCAGAGGATGGCTGAAATAAATTAAAAACGTTCTGTCTCGATATCTAGAACATGAAGAAAGAACACCAGAGAATGGATAAAATAAGTGAAAAACGTTCTTTCTCGATATCTAGAACATGAAGAAAAAACACCAGAGAATTGATGAAATAAGTGAAAAACGTTCTGTCTCGATGTCTAGAACATGAAGAAAGAACACCAGAGAGTTGATGAATTAGGTGAAAAACCCTCAGTCTCCGTGTCTAGAATGTGGATACAGAATATCAGAGGATGACATCGCGAGTTGACATCGCGTTTGCTTCTTACCTAAGCGTAGTGTGTTCAATTCCACGGTTAGCTAAGTCCTCCAACATAACACAAGCAACATTTTCCGCTTACTGTGGTGGTAGTGGGATAATGTTTTTCCTTTCTTTAAAAAAAAAGTTAAATACGTTTAGTCTCAGATCACCTGTGAAATATGTCTCCATGTCTAGAACACCACAACACCAGAGTAGGTACATCCCAATAGATGATGGAAAAAGTCACATTTTGTTATTTTATTAAATCTATGGTCTGCTGATATTAAATGGTTGGCGAGTTCCGAAAAACCTTTGCCATTTAAACACCGTACATGTTCCTTCACTCTGGTGTTTACATTGCGCGATGTTTCACCTATGTAAAAGGCGGGACAATTTTTTTTTCAGGTTTTTCGGAACTCGCCAAACATTTAATATCAGCAGACCATAGATTTAATAAAATAACAGGTACTAGCCTCTTACATAAAAATAGTATAGGCATTAGGTTAAACAATTTAGAATCATTAGAAATCAGGAAATCTATAAACAGTAACTTGTCAGACCATTTATTAAATACACAAATTAATTTATCTTATCAAAAAAACACATTCTATGGTCCTATATTTAACTTGTTTCCCACAATCCATTCCACTCCTTAATAATATGTTTATGTTTTTTCTTATGTCTTTAAAATGTATTATTACATGTATAATTCATGTAAACATGCTTTTTTAAAATTTGTTATTATATATCTTTAATTCACTATGCCTAGGTAATATTTGTCTCCTCCCACTTTTATAATGTGTTATATTCTGTCTCCCTTTGCTTTCCAATAAATATGCATGACCTCTGTCTTAGTTTTTAGTTATATTTCACATCCTGATGAAGCTCGACTGAAGCGAAACCGGTAGATGTAATAATAAAAAAGTCGTGGTTAATAAACAAAGTGTTTTATTTGATTTTATACAAAATAACTTATTTTTGTCGGAAAGGCTTTATTAGTGCTAAATTTCCCACTAGATGGCGTCGAGACATATTATAAATGATGCTTATAATTATTTGTTATCCTTTGTGCTATGCATAAAACCTTACCTTATTTACATTAGTTTATCATTAAAAAAAATAATAATATTTGACAAGTCAAAATATTTTACCAACAAATGTAGATATATTATGTCTCGACGCCATCTTGTGGAAAATTTAGAACTAACAAAGCCTTTCCTACAAAAATAAAGTTGGTTGTTTAGAGGTGAAAAAATAAAATAAGCAGTAATTGTTGATTGAGGTACTAGTACATATTGAATTATTTGGCGTGTTGGAAATAATCCGACATAGCTCAGTGGTCCAGAATACCTGACAGGACATCAGAAAGTACTGGTTCAATTCCCGTTGGCGGCATTTATTTTTACTCGGGAGATATTTTCAATTTGTATTGATATTTCAGGCGACGAATTATTATTGCTTATAATTATTTTTTTAAATAACTTAAGTTGGTTATCATTATTATAAAAAATGATTATGAACAGTTTGATGTAAAAAAGCAAGTTTGTAATGAACATAACTTAAAAATGCTTATGTCTTCATTAATAATCATTATTATTATGAAACTTTTCTCAAAGAACCGCCTAAGTGAGCTGTTTATGTAATATTCTATCTATATAATATTCGTCTAGGATAACTTGAAACTTGTAAATTTGACTGTCCTGAAACGGGAATCCTTTCTAGTTGGACAGTCAAAATCATAAAATATAATCAATATTATACTATAAAAAAATAAATAAATATGAAATTGTACTTGTTCGTGTGTTTAAAATCTTAAATTTCCAAAAAATTTTCATCCATTTTATATACCTATGTTGCGGTAACTACTAGAATGATTCATGGTACATGGTTCATGGTCATTCCGAGCGGCGCTCAGTAAATATAGAACTTTCACGATACTACACTGGCTCAATAAACGCTGTGACCACACAACTTCTTTCATTCGTCTCCTTACCGCATCCCCGAACCTATATTACATAAATGTCACCTGTGACAGGTAAATACATTTTTTTTTTAAAAAACAGCACAATATTTTTTTTTATTTATTTTTTATTTATTCATCAATATAAAGTTTTATTACATAAATTTTTCGACATTTGTCTCACTAGGATACACCTGTGTCGAGACAGACAGAATCTGTTGGACAAACTTGTTTTTTTAAACAGCGCCATCTGTCTGACGAAAATGCAACACGCGCTATTGTTTCTCTATCTGCACAGACAGACTGAGCCACAGCAACGCGTGGGGTGGTACTGCTAGTTTATTTAATATTTTTAATGAAGCCAGGCATTTTCATTCCGAGTATTAACATAAAATTGCTGATCATTAAAATATTACGTGTAAATTGGTTCATAATATAGTATACCTAGTAGACATATGAATTTATTCAAAATCAAAGTTTTTCAAAAAGAATATACTATTACAGGTATTCATTATATAAGGTTTTTTTACAATAACTAATACTATCTCGAAAACAACAAGCAACCTTAGGTTTCCCTTCTAGATAGTATAATGCCAAAAATAGTGAAAGAAAATATCCTCAAAAGTGCGTTTTTCACACACTACATTCTTCAAAGTGAATCTAACATTGATAATCTAACAAATGAAATTTTCAATACATGTTGTCATTTGATGCTCAAAATCATCTTAAAACAAAATACCCAAAACTAAAACTAAATTATATTTATTATATGAATGGTTCGATGTTTCAATATTTTGCTTTTCGCCTTCAATTTACTCGGGGAAAGATCAAAAGGTAGATAAAGTTTCTTAATTTCATGTCAATCTTATTCAATCCGAATCCACAAAACGATAAATATTAGCTGACATATTGTTAATCTTGAGGGATAAGGTCAAATGATTTCAAAGTGAAAATAACAAAAAGATAAACCAAACACCGACAAATAAGACAAATATTAAAACATGGTTCCATGGCCAAGAGGAAAGTGGCAAACTGACACCTTTGAAAGGAAATATATTATCAAATTAATAAAAAAACTTTCCCACGAACTTAACCTAACGTAAACTATTTAACCTAGTTTTCATGTGAGAGGAAGTGTGATTAATTACTATTGTCCTGAGTTGCCCGGTTACTATGATACAGATACAAGATGTAATAGTTTACTAGTTTACGCTAAAACTAACATTCAACCCAGTATATACAAGAAAGGGTATTGTTTATGATCAAATACAAAAACAGTGCAATATTATAGAATGGGTTATTTTTTTTTTTTTTTTTTTTTATATTTACTCCACACAGGAGGCCCTGAAGAAAATAATTTCCCTCAGGGCCTATGTCATCTTTGGGGATGCTGTGTGGAGGGTCTTTTTGTGGAGAGGAAGGAGTGAACATGGGTCTTGAAGAGTCCCATGTTGTAGGAGGGAGGAAACACAGAGGCCGGCAGTTCGTTCCACAGCCGAGCTGTTGAACTTAAGAACGAATTGTAGAAGCGACCCGTTCTCATGTGACAAGTGTCAACTGTGTACAAATGTTGGGCGCGCGTTTGGCGTGTATCCCGACTACGCACCGGTGCCGAAGGGATCAATGACGCTAGTTCCTCAGAGCATCTTCCATTGTAATACCGATAGAACAAGGACAGCATACCTACCTGACGCCTGTGCTCTAAAGATTGCAGTCCGTTTGTTAAGATTGGGGAATCTATCAAACGGACCGCCCGTTTCTGCACAGAGTCAAGGGTTTTTTTCAGGTATTTTGGGGCTCCAGACCAGAGATGGCTGCCAAATTCGACAGTAGGGCGCACTTGCGATTTGTACAGGGTGAGCAGTTGTGTACTATTAAAGTATCTGCGGGCCCTGTACAGTACGCCCAGCTTCTGAGAGGCCAACTTTACTCTAGCTTCGATGGAGCCCCCGTACCTGAGCTGGTCACTTATAGTTACACCAAGCATATCAATAGAAGGCCTGTTCGGAAGATTGCTTCCGTTGAAGGAGACTAGATTATCATTTGGATCCCTTTTAGACGTAATCAGACAGGATTGGGTCTTTGAAACATTAAATTCGACGAGATTATTTTTACCCCAGGAGGAAATACTCTCGAGATAACCGTCCATTCTCTGCTTCAAAGCCCTCCGAGCCGTTGGAGTTTGTGTGCCCTTTGGGGGCTTGTCAAACAAAAAGCTATCATGAACTGTACTGTCATCCGCGTAACAATGAATCGGTGCACATGTCAAAAGGTCATTGATATGCAACAAAAACAAAGTTGGAGACAGAACCGATCCCTGTGGGACGCCAGCATTTATGGAGTGCGAGGAAGAGGTGAAACCGTCAGCAACCGCCTGAATCGACCTATCCCTTAAAAAGTCAGCAATCCACGTACACAGGGATGCGGGAAGTCCGTAAGAATGCAATTTGTTGACAAGTCCTCGGTGCCAGACCCGGTCAAAGGCCGTAGCTTTGTTAACATCGAGCCCCCGTATGACGTGGAGTACATCCCGATGCCGGATCCTCAGCTTTTTCATATAGAAGCCGCAGTGAGGAACCGACGGCGGAACAGCACCCCCGTCGTCGAGGGTCGAGTTTTCCGCAAACATTTTCCCTAAAAGGTTTGCCTTTTCGGTGGCGGTGTTTGCTAGTGAGCCGTCAGGTCTGGTAAGAGGTGGCAAACTGGGTTTGCAAAAATTTCGACCTATTGAGCCCGCAAGCGACCAGAATGCTCTGCTCCATGCGGGCAGGCAGCCAGCTTTTTGCTGATCTGCAGGTCGTGTTCGAATTTCGACCTATTGATGATTCTCTTGCATTCCTTTGCCGATTCGTTGTATGCTGATCTGCTTTCGGGCGTTCGAGATGTGTTGTAGGCTCGGTAAGCCGCGTTTTTTCGTCGAACTGCTTCGGAGCATTGTCGACTGAACCACGGCTTTGAGCCCACACCAGTTTCTTTAGTAGTCGATTGTATGAAGCCATCCATCGCCGAATTGATGACTTCACCAATCTCCTGGGCACATCTTGAAGGGTCCGAAAACAAACAGCTGACCACGGAAAAGCATTGAAATGGGCCCGCATACCGAACCAATCTGCTGACCTATAGTGCCACACTTTTCTCCTCAGCCTCTCATTGGTTGGTCTGAGGCTAACGGGGATTGATGTCGTCACTAGGCAGTGGTCAGATGATCCCAGAGGCGCTGTGACGTCAATCTTATAACCGTGTGGCACAGTAGTTAAGAATAGGTCTAACAGATTGGAGCGGTGAGTCTGGACATCAGGAACCCTTGTAGGCTCCTGAACCAATTGCTCTAATCCGTAGCAAATGGCAAAGGATTCCGCCTGTCGGCCAGCCGAGTCCGTTGGGCCTGAGAACTTCAACCATGGTTCGTTATGAACGTTGAAGTCCCCCAGAACAACAAACTCGGCCGAAGGGTAGCGGGGCAAGAGATCATCAATAGTATCGCTCAAATGTTTGAAGAGCTCGGAAGTGTCTGATTCGCTATGGTTCGGTGAGCGGTATAGACATGCGTAGAATCTTGCCGTACTGGCAAGATTGACGCGCACCCACATTACGTCGAATCTGGAGTTTTCCAGACTCAATAGTCGCACACAGTTGACGTCAGCTCGACTATAGAGGCAGACTCCTCCTTTCAGTCGGAATTTGCTTGCGAGGGTAAAGCCCGGGCAGTCCAGATAGGAGGAGTCTGGCGGCTCGGCTATCTGAGTTTCGGATAGGAAAAGAAGGTTGGGACGTTGGGACAAAAGATGGTGATGGACGGAATTTAAATTTGTGTGCAGGCCGCGAATGTTGGCAAAATTTACCAACAGTTTTGGCCCGCACCGGGGACGCCTGCTACTCGCCGCTGTAAAGATGTTAAGTTTGTTTTTATGTATATTCATGATTTTAATTTTTTTTTTGTTTTTTAAGGGTATGAAGTGAAAGGAAGGTCTGGAATGGAAAGGTATGAGGGGTGGGTAGGAATATGGGGTTCAGGCTATCCAGGAGTGATGAGCGTTTGGTTCCAGCCCACCCACTGCGGTGGTAGGCGATAGGCTGGGAGAGTCCGGCTGGTTAGGGCATCCAATGCGCCCCAAACGCTGCTGCTGGGTCCCCTCCGGTCACGAACCGGCACAACAGCAGTGGCGGGGTTTTTTCACTCGCTGATGGGACAGCCCACCCTTAGTCGTGAGCCTGAGGGTCGGGCCCCTGTACTATCGAGCGGCCTGGACAGCGGTAACCGGTTGTAAAGGGTCTCCCTCAACCAGCATCTCCCAACCGGCCCGCCACGCAGAAGGTGGGCCGACGCACCCGCCACCAAGACCTGGGCAAACCTTAACCCATGAACCCGGGCACCCCTGCTAAGTCACCAAACGTAGCGAACCACTTGGGGTGACCTGTGGCAGAGGTGTTGGTCATCCAATAAATGGTTCCCAGGGCGGCGGTACCCATTCCCGCCTACCAAATTGAGAATTGGTTACCAAATTGGTTATGTTACCATAATACAACCATTAGTGGCTCTTTGCGCAAATGCGCCCCCCATAATAATCGTATTTATGTACATACACATGTATATGTTTCATGGCTATTAATTACTTCATTAAAAAGTGTTATTTATAATTAATTAATTTATTTAATATCCACGGTGTAAAAATACCATGAACAAATATCTATAAAATTCCACAATTAAATACAACCAAAAAAAATCAAAACACAACACTTCAATGTGGCATTAGATCGTATAAGAGCATCACAAAGAATAAAATGAATCCAAGCTCTGAAAGTATATAAGAGAAATGATACAACAAATATTTGACCGGTCAGTGGCTGAGTTGACACGCGTCTGGGTCCGACCCAGGCGTCCAGAGTTGAATTCCTCGGCTGTCCTTCATCACGACACAAGCAACATTTTGCGCTTACTGTTGCGGTAGTGGGAGAATGTATTATTATCAAATTATTATCAGGTATTAACGGTAGTAATAATAAAAGATTTTTATCCCAGGAATGCTTGTTTAAAAACAACAGCATACGAAACATGTGTAAGTCCAAGGTCTTACCGGGATCAACACTCTACCAATTGAGTTACCAGACCCTCGTTTTTCTGGATTAATTAAAAAAAAAACACAAACATGTTTTTACGTAAATTGTAAGTCGGATGAATGAATTTCTTGTGACAAAGGCAACACGTTTTTTTTAGTTCAATAAACTGAGAAGTAATATAAAATTCAATACTATCTATCGATCTAATATTTCAATTTTAGAAGTAGGTATTAAAAAAGTATTTCTCAATTATTTTCCAATTTTTTTTTTACTTTATAGTCTGCCATCTTTGGAAAGATTCTTTAGTTAATTTTTTCCATTGAGAGTTCTTGAAATTATTTTCTATGATGAAAAGTTTATTTATTTATTTATTGAACGCCCGTAGCGCTTTTACAGACATAATACAATTTAAATAACGCAGAAATTTAATATCTAAGTACAAAAAATAAATATTATTTGATCATTAGTTTCAATAAATTGATTAAGTACATATTGCACATCCAGATACTGAACTCTGCTTGGTTTATAATGGTGTACATTTCACCAAATGAAACAGTTCTATTTGAAATCATAAAATGTATTAAAGCGAACTTGTTTTGGAATATTTTTGAGCTAAATATATCTGCAGTATATGTTTCCCAAATTTAAATAGGCGCGTAATACTACGAAGTTGTAGAAGAATTGATTCAATAGTATGCTAGGTCTTGTAACTGACCTGCTAGGAACATGGAACGAAATTAAATGTGTCAACTCAGGGGTATTCATCGACGAATCAATAATATTAAACAAACGCATTAAATTGCTAATAATTCTTCGTACGGATAATTTTAACAAATTTAATGAATAAAAAAGGTAGCCGTAATCTAGTAATTTTCTAAGAATACCTATTCTAAGATTTACATACTTAAGAACTTATTCTGGATTATTTCAAAGGTGTGTGAATAAACTTCACGATTTGGAGACCAAACTGTGGAATCATACTCGATATGACTCCTTACTAGTGACATACAATGTTTTGATAGTGTAGATATTGTGAAAATCATTAGATAATCTAGTAATATTAGTAAGTCACTAGATACTCAAAGCCCAAAATTTTCATGATATCTTTTCTATTTACTTTATAAAATTTAGTTTCATATTAAACCATATACCCAAGTCATTGATTTCCAAGACAGAAACTATCAAAATATCACTAATAAAATAATAAAAAATATAGGATTCCTTATTTGATAATAATCTAAATTTGGACAAGTTATTTGACAATATATGGCAATCATCAACATGTCTTATTACCTTGAATAATTTTAGATCATCTGCAAACATAAGGACATGAACATCATCGAAAATATGTAAAACATCATTAACAAATACCAAAAAGAGGATCGGTTCTAAATGTGACTCTCGTGGAACGCCACTCGTAGCAATGAATTTATATAATGTTATGCCATCAATTTTAACAGCCAGTAAAATGAATAACTTTTTAACCATTGAAATAGTGATCCATCTATACTGAGTTTATGCAGTTTATACATTAATGAATCATGATCGACATATACATTGTCGTACGCCTTACCGAAATCAGTATAAATAGAATAAACCTGATGTTTGCTATACATTGACTCAGATAAATAATTTTGATATATTAACAAGTTAGTAAGAGTAGATTATCCCACAATAAAATCATGTTACTTAGGAGAAATGACTTGATTTAATTTTAAAATATGTTTTTTAAGAAGTTTTTCAATCATTTTAGGAATTGTCGACAGAATGCACACCGGTCTGTAGTCAACCACTTCGTGTCTATCACTTTTTTTGAAAATAACGGTCAGGAAACTGAATTTCAATATATTAGGAAAACGTCCTGCTTGTAAAGATTAATTGAAAAGCAAATACAAAGGATATTCTAGATTGGTGGCACAATAATCTATAATAAAGGAGGTATATTATCGGGTCCACCACTTTTTCCTTGATTCAGTAGTCTTAGTTCAGTCAAGATATCATTAATAAATTAAGATTATGGTCAGTAACAAAATTGGATCTAGCATTAAAAAAAAAGTTATAATATCACATCATAAACATTTTAAAAGAAATCAGCGAAAACATCATCCAGTGTCATTGGCTTTTTTGCCTGCATATTCCAAGTTGGTAGGTACTCGTATACACAGATTGTTATTTTTCATTGATTTTGCATAGTTCAAAAAAATTGTTTATTGAGTTTTCAACATTATTAATAAAAGAATTGTAGCATATTTTTGACAAGATTTTACATAGTTTTATATTTTTTAATTCAATGTAATTTGATACAGATCTATCGCTTTTATATTTCTTATGTAAATCATTTATAAGAGCAATTATTTGAACTAAATCTTTAGTGAACCACCGCTTACTTAGATTCTTTAAAATGAATGAGTGGGATAAAATAAGAAATAATTTCATCCAGCAAAGCATAAATGCTTGCAAATTTTGATTAACATCACTTTCTTTAATAAATGATCGGTCTACTTAGTGAAGGAAATCATTTACATCACGATTTTTAGCATTTTTACGTAGGAGTTGTAAGTTTTCAATCGACTTCTTTGGTGCAAGGGATGAGAATAGTTAGTGGGGGATGGTGGTTGTCTATTGGAAGAATATATTCGCGCCCTTGAGGTGATAACTCACAAAAGCGGCGCTATAAAAATTGCCCAATATTATTATTATTAAATGATCTATCAACAATTATATCAACCTTATTCGAGAAAACTAAATCAAGTACACGATTATTAATTTTACATACGCTGTTGAATTGGGTTAATTTAAAAAAAATAAAGATCATCCGAACATCCAATCATCATTCGCAAGCAGTTACTTGCATGGAATTATAGTAATAGTCAAAAACATTAAAATTGCAGTTAGGTAGGTTATTATCACCAGAGAGATAATGATTTTTTAATTTGGGTATTTAGATGTCGATAACTCAACGTCTTCACAATGTTTATTATACACTGATACATTGGAATTCGGAGGGATATAGACACTTCCAATAATAGTTTTCTTTTATTCACCACTTAAAATTACGAATATTTGTTCAACGTCACTATTTTTATTTTTAAGTTCTTTCGAAGTAAAACATTTATGGACCGCTATCAGGACTCCTCATATTGTGTTAGAGTTGGTATTGGTCTACTCGGTAGATATAGCTATTGTGCAATCCAAGTTCCGCTGAGAAGATTGATACACAATATATATTAATGATCTATGGACCGCTATCAGGACTCCTCATCTTGTGTTAGAGTTGGTATTCGGACTACGGTCTACTCGGTAGATATAGCTATTGTGCAATCCAAGTTCCGCTGAGAAGATTGATACACAATATATTACAATGAGGTTTATAAACTTTAATAAGTAAATCCTTATAAAATATTTTTCAATCTTTAATGGTTATGAAGAGAGTGAAAGTTTGCACTTATATTTAATACTAGTTTTATTTTAACTAATTTTACACATATATAATGACAAGCAGGTGCCTACATCACTTGATCAGTATTGTCAGAAATTTCCCAATACTTTGTATTCCAATGAAATAATGTTATGTTTATATTGCAAATTTATATTTAACCATGACCATGAGAATCCTCCTTTTTATGATTTTGTTCCAAACTGCGTAATAATAACTGTTTGAAAAAACGTTCTATAGCTTAACATTTCATTGACTGAAGCGAACTCTAAAAAGTATACGAAAAAAATAAAAATAAATTCTCATGCTCGATAACATATACTTTTTTAACAGGATGCTCAATTAAAATTTCTTAAATAAATTCTGATGCACGATAACATATACTTTTTTTAACAGACAGCTCAATTAAAATTTCTTAAATAAATTCTCATGCACGATAACATATACTTCTATTAACAGGATGCTCGATTAAAATTTCTAAAATAAATTCTCATGCACATACTTTTATTTATAGGATGCCCAATTAAAATTTCTAATTTGTATCATTTGGGAAGCGCAGTAAATCACAGTATATATTTTTTCACTCCTGATATATCTGTTTATCCAATCAAAACAGCTGGAACAATTTTTGGAATACATTCAAACATATTATTTTTCCCTTTCAGTTTACTTTTAGAAAGTCATCCAGCTTTTTAAAACGCCATTTGAACACTTTAAATAAAAATATATATTTTTTTTTAATTTAGCACAAGAGTCCCTAATTGCTCCCAAACCTCTGGAGACAGTGTGGATATGACATTCTCAAGAGGTAGTTGTGAAGCCAGAAGGGTGTTGTGAGGGGAATTAGATGGGATAGAGGAAGGAGGGTACCTAGCTATTCACATTTAGTCACCAAACACTGGTAAAACCTTTTCCAACAACGTTTCAAATCTGAATGGCGGTATTTCACCAAGGCGATAGTGAAACTTTCTTCAACTCTGGAACTCTGGAATCATCATGTAAACATCATCTACTTGTAAATATAATTAAAAAAACTTATTTTCAAATGTGAATGAATGACAAAATTCAATTTGTTAACTCTATAACGAATTTCGCTAGTTCACCAGAAACTTTTTTTAGATTGAATTTTTTTTTGATTTCAGAGGTCAAATAAGTTCAAGCGATTTATTCGATGAATGTCCGAATGTTTTCAAGTGATAACCTTGTCTCGTTATAAACAAAGATAATTTATTAAAATTTATTTAATTTACGCACGAATGTTATTTAGGTAGATACGTAAAGCCACAAAGACAAAGATATAGCGCTTCTAGCTGATAAGAATATGGAATTAGGTTAGCCATTTATGTGAAAATAAGTGGGCATAGTATTATCATATTTTTCAACGGAAGACATCGACAAAATTCATAAATACAATTTCATACGTGCGTAACTCCCAGTAATATGCTAAGGTATAGTTCCGACAGAGGCGTGCCGTTTCTGTTACTCTTCACATAGTAGAGTATATTTGTTCGCTTTTCGGAACAGCTCATATGGTTATGAAAATCGTTGTGTCTCCCTTATCGTCATAGTTAAAAATATAACTCTATGAAACAAATGCTCCGATGGCAATTTCGAGAAATTTATGAAGCTTTGTGAATATTTCTTTATTTTTTTTTCCTCAGCTGCTTTTCTCACTAGGGAATGTCTGTGTCAAGATAAGCAGTTTTTCAATTATATTCAATCAAATAAGTAAATCTCATAACCACAGATGGATCGAATTGAATGTGAGGCTCCTAAGGTGATTCATGCCACGAAATGGGCAAACCAAAATCACCACTCTCAGCCAGTTAGTTAATTAGTTTTATATAAAACGACAAAAAAGACAGCTGGCAGTAATAATACATGAAAAGTAAGGTGGTATTTATAATACATTTATTTTTTTTTGAATGTTTTATTTTCGTTATCACTAATTTTAGTTTGGCTATTTTTAAAACTTTTTTTTTTTTGATTACAATTTTTATTTTAAAAATGTATGTTTCTTTCTAATAATTAAATTTGAAGGCGCATTTCATCATTTATTTTTTGAACACGTTCACAAATATCCCATTTATTTAGATTTTATTGAGATACGGAAATACACTTAAATTCTCAGATTGTTTGACGCCAGAGGCATGAAAGGTTAAAATTTAAAAAAATTACTAGCTACAACCCGCCTAATCCAGATTTTTCGTGAATCTGTTTAAACTTATTTTTAAATGTTGGAAAAAACCAGCTATAATTAGTATTGCCTTGTTTATCGGTGAAAAGATGGATATTTCACAGCTCTGTTGTTAATCGTGGCGCTAGAACTCAGTATTTAAGAGGTTTTAATTGGCAAGATAAACAATCTAAAATATCTATTTGATTCTAGGTACCTATGAATAGATTGAATAGTCAATACATATTATTATATATATATATATATATATATATACAAGGGAGTTATATGGTGTGGTAGTCCTCTGTCCTCCATCCATCAAGAAAGTTAGCATTTTTACCTGAAGGGCGTGCTTTTGAAAATATAAGGACTGGAAGTTTCACCCTCTAGAATTTTATAGAAAAGTCCAGAACATTCGAGAGTATTCGAGAGCAATTCACACTATTCCAGAACATCCCGGAACATTTTGGAATATTGTGGAATGTTCGAAAGTAGTCTGGAATGAACTTAAAACGGGATTACAGGCCGTTTCCTGATTAACTTTTAGTAAATTCGTAATCGTGACAATTCATTATTATCTCTAGTAAATAGTACAAAACAAAGTCACTATTCGCGTCTGTCTGCTTGTGCGTAAGTTCTTCTAAACTATGCAACAGAGTTTGAGAGAGTTTTCACTATCATTTAGAGTTTTTTTTCCTAAAGGTTTATATATATAATTCATCGATATTATATTTCTTCAAAGTAGAGAAAATTCGAGCAACGCCGGGTCCATGTCAGCTAGTTTATGAATAAAACTATAATAAAATTTTGTTCGTGTCACTTTTAATCTCTATTCATAATATAATATCAGCGTAGGTAACCAATATGCAGATTAAGCAAATATTCTTAATAGCACCGAAAGAATTTTACTTTTTTTAAGAAATAATTAACATTTCTACATACTTATTGTAAATTTAAGTTATAAAATTTAGTTATCGTGTTAGAATGTGAATATTTTTAATAATTGTTTTGTAATCTTTATATTCCTACAGACTTATTGTAAATTTAAGTTATAAACTTTAGTTATCGTGTTAGAATGTGAACATTTTATAATTGTTTTAATATTTAAGAGTAGTTTGTGATGAAAGGCTTAAATCACAGTGGAAACAGATAAACCGTAGCTTCCCACTTCGCGGATTAAAAATATACGAATTATTTATAAAAACGGACATCCTTACGACATCTGGTGAAGAAAAATTTAATCGAGTTTGTTTGCGGTAGACATCTGTAATAGTTGAAATTATGTCGAGATTCTAGAGCGTAAACACAGAGGTCACTAAAATCGTCTAGGACAAGAAGGATTCCCCTTTTTCTTAGGCTTTAAAATAAACATTGAATTTTGTCGACCAATAGATCTAAACAAAAAGCTATAAAATTTTGAGTAACCAATCAGTGAACGGAAAGGCGTGTGTCTACGAAAGACAAAGAAATGAACTTTGGACCCGACATTAAAAAAAGATAATTAATGACATTTCCATTCCCACAGAAATTAGAGGTGAACGCACTGTAGAGTAAACATCGACGCTCAAGGAAAAAAATCCTAGGGAATGTTTAGAACAACTGATACGTTTATGAGATAGCGAACCATTGAAATCGAGGGCTTTGGGGCCTTTACATGTTGAAAAACACACACACGAAAATGCAATGGAAAAATTATAAACGTGATAGTATAAAAAAAGGGCGGGAAAGCGAAGGAAAATTACTGGCAGGATTTTCAACCGTCGTGCAATTACCTATGATAGAAGGAGGGTGTCAAGTTCTATGAAAATCGTACTAAAGAGAGGTGAGAGTGTTGGAAACAACGGGAACTAATCGTTATCAATTTAAGATGAAGCGGACATATTGGGAAATCAATTTTGAATGAAAATTTTGCGAAAGAATAGACATTTTAGAAAGAGTGCAGCGACTGGACGAAGGGGCAATTTAGAGATTTCGGGCTGCTACAAAGGTTCTAGGAATATGATAATTGAGTACCAGAAGAAGACAGTAATACTAAACATATAGCGATAGATTAAATTCAGAAAAGTAGGCGTTTTAAATTATTATCAGGGTAGATAGATATTAGAGTTACACAAGACTGCAGAAGAAGTGACACGAGATAAAAGGTTGACAGTCTCATGTGTATTTTAAGACAATAACAATCAAAATTCGAACATGGTTCTTGTTTACGTTAAAGTAATAAGCAATTAGTAAAGCTATTAAATTTAACGTAGGGCTTATGAAATTTTTATATAAAGCAAAAGATATAAAAATTAACTGCTCTAAAATAAAATGAAATTTACGAGCGTAGTACCAAAATTTGAGACGTAAACAGATGTCCAGACGTATGATTTATGTGAATCCTGGTATGAAAAGGATGGATAGTGGGGAGGAGTCTAGATCAAACAATAAAAATGACGGGTATCCCAGAGTCAAATTAGCTATATCTCCCATAGAAGTGTGGAAAATTAGATATTAATTAATAATAAATAAAGGATAAAATATTCCTGGGGGCAACACACATCAGGAAAAGTGTGGGAAAGATAAAGGAAGGGTAAAGAACGAGAATAAGGAATGATCCAAGTGGAGAAAAGCGATACAATTCTAAGTTATCCGTAAAATTAATAAATACGGCTTGGAACATAATTAATTATAGAGTTATGAGAAATAACATAAGAATAAAAAAGAAATTTGTGGAGAAAAACGTTGCGAATAAAAGAAAGTTAAAAAAAGGGAAAACTCAAATCTGCGACATAAAGAGAGAAGGTACGGGTGAAAATGGAAAAGCTCATATAGGTGACAATAAAATTAAGTAGAATTTAGACAAATTAAAATTCAAAACTGCATAGTAAAGATTTCGACATGGATTTAATCATTTTTCGTATGAGATGCATAAAATTTAAATCTATATATATGTTATTGAGGATGGACCTATCGCAAATTGAGAGAAAAAAGGAACACAAAATCATGATATGCTAACTAAATTTTGTATGAACAAGAGAATAAAGGAAGTTTGGGCGATTAACGCAGACTTACTCGATCCGGACCCTATGAAATTGAAGACCTGAGATGGAATCTAACCACCGCCCAGACTTAGACGACGAAAGGTCATATGTCGGCACAATCGAAATTGTTGGCAGAGATGTTCAAATTTACGAGTTGATAGGAGATAGAATTAATTATCAAAAGAAATTCAGATACGTATTTTGGAACCTGAGAGGGGTATAAAAGTTCGTGCACATCAGTTTTCAGGGAGTCGTGCCGTGGATTTGAAAAGTTGTTACGTGGCCGTACTACGTTCTTGGTAAAATAACAGCGGGATATCCTAAATGTTAAATTTTGAACAAGTCCCTGGACTTTGTGAAAAGTACAAGTACTAAAATCAGTGAAAATTTAATAAGTCAGTTTTAATTTAATCAAACAGTGTTGATAAAAAAATAGAGTTTAAACTCAGTGCTTAAAAGTGTAAAGTGAGAAGTGCTAAAAAGTGAATTGTGAATTATTTAAATTCTAAACTATTTATTTCATTCAAAGTGAAAAACATTCAAATTAAATTTAAGAGTTTTTCGGAAATCTAAAGTGAACGTGATCGCGGATTGATATTTAAAAATAGATTATAATTTAGCATCAATTTTGTTTAAAAATATTAATAGTAAATACTTACATCTTAGTTTAAAAAGAAACACAAAAACAAAAAGAAAAAATAATAACTACTCACACCTTTGTTCTAAAAGTAACAGTTCGAAAAAAAATTAATTGTGGATAGTTTAAAATATTGGTGAAAACAGTGCAATTTGGGAGAAAGTTTTAACAGATATTTAATTTATTAAGAATCAAGAAAATTAAAAGTTTGCGCAATTCGGAATAAATTTTCTTATAAATTTATATAAAAAAAAATAATAAAAAGTGGAAATAACAAAAATAGTTCGACCTAAATAATTTATAATTTTCCGGCACATCTATATCACAAAATATTAAATACCAGCTAATTTATATGGATCAAGCAAGAATAAAATATTAAATAGGAATAAATAGTCGAAAGGATTTATTTTGAAATTAGTTGAAAAATACAGGTAATTAGGTAGGGATTCTCTGACAAGGTTGTTGTGTAGCTCCCAACCGGAAAAATCTTGGTGGGGTAAGTTTTCCTTTTATAAATAATTTTCAGGTCCCAGGAGGCAGAGAAGTGCTGTGAAGTGGAGGTATATCAATTGAATATTAAAATAAAACAACAAAAAGGAATTACACATTAATGTATGCATATTATGTATTTATCTATAAAAAAATAAAGTAATATATTGTATATAAAGAATATATATATATGAGTAATGTATGTACCTACATGTATATGTATATATATTTATTTATCATGTAATCGAAACATTGGAATGGTAACGATTTAAATACCTACCTATGTACATATTTAATATATTGAAAAGAAAATATGTATTTATTAATGTTCAAGTCCAAGTAGAATCATATATTTTATATTTATTTATTAATATATGTACTATTACTTAACATATTTTGGCAATCGAGATATGTGTACTTATATTTAAATATATATTTATTCTTCATTTAACCTCTAGTAATTTTACTAAATTCGGAAAATGAAATGAATAGGTCAACTTCAAAAAAAAAAGGGACTGATTTAAATACCAAAGTTGTGAGGTTTTAATTAACTTGCACCATAAAAGAACCCAACTGACTTATAAGGAGAGGTAGAGATATTTTTTAAATAAACAATCTCACATCTGGGTTAGTGTGTCAAAGGAGGTGTTTACATTATCGATTTGTTTATAAATAAAGCGCACACTGGAGAACTGGGTCAATTACATAGTTTGAAAACGACCTTGGCTGCAACTAGACAATTATCAAATGTCATTGTGCAATGTGCAGCGATTTGGATATTCACAAATACCTATCATTCACAAATCGACAATCGAAAAATCACGGGTTAGTAAGATTTATATCGAAATATTACATGAAACGTTTGAATATCATTGATTGAGAATTCGCGTAGGTTTATATTAGTTACTTGAAACAGCTGGAAGTTGCGCACTCTCAAATACCTATCATTCACAAACAACAATTGAAAAATCACGGATTAGCAAGACTTTTACCGAAATATTATACGAAAAATTTGAATATTATTGATTGGGTGCTCATACAGACCCCCATCAGTTGCCTGAGACAGTTGAGAGTCGTGTACCCTCTTATGTGGCAATCAATTACATGAAACAGTTGAAAAATCACGGGATAGGATGAACTAAATTTAATGTTGAACCCTGGAGGAAAAATTTAAAATAAATACAGTTCATCCCATAGGAGGCAGTGGTCGCTCCTATAACAAGACCATTAACCAAACAAAATAGAGATGGCGATTCTCTTAAATAAAAACGTCAAAACCAAACAAAAACAAAAGTCTGGAGTTCGATAGCTCTCCAAAACAAACTATCAATAAGATCTTATTATATCGTACTTAGAGCTTCGCAGAGTTCTCTGTACGAGATCCGAGCTTGGAATGCGAAGTAGATAGCCTCGTATTGCAAGTTATAAACCTTTCCCAAAACGTATGTATACATATATTAATTCCTATGTACTGTTTACTGGAGAATGCGGACCTGCATACAGCTTGCATTTAAGGTCTTCTGGACCTCTCTCGCATTTTCTTTTAAACGTGGAATGAGGATTCACGACCCGTAATTCCACACCAACCGTGAGTATATGATTGCATATAGGACGAAACTGGTTCGCCCTAAGTAAGTTGTAGTCCAAGGAGGGGTCGGAATTTGGGAGTATCAAGGCTCGAGAAAAGACCTGAAGGCAGTGCATGATGACGAAGGAAGATTTTATTGGGACGCGGTAACTTAGGTACCAATCAATTTAATCGTGTCACAAGATTGTGCGAATTTCTATTTGACTCTCGATCACCTTGTTTACTTGCAGGAGGATAGGAGCCAAATTATGCCAGCAAAGGGCTATTCTAAGTTCGTCAAATATGCAATTAACTAATTACATTAACCTACTAAATCAATCTTTACATGAACTTATAGCAGCAGAGTCATAAAGGAATGGCGCCAAACAGACACAAGAGTTTACCAAAATCAAATTTACTAACAATTAACCATTCGAGTTATATTAAATTACCTGTCCAAATAAACATGAATAATATCTTCTACCAGCGTTTAACTACGACTTTTTTAGGGTGCAGGGAATCAGAATAGTTACAATAGGAAAGCTAGCTCATTCAGAGAAATCATTTAAGTCTAGATTTGCAATGGAAAGACCAATTCAATTTTGAAACTCAATGCCTTGATCAGAATCAAAAGGGTTACCACAAAATGAAAGTAATTAAAATCCTATATCATAAACCAAAAAAATTACACAACGTTTAATGGAATTTAATTACAATATAAATACGAAAATATTTGCGTTCAAGGTCGTAAATAACGTATTAATTAGTTAAGTACATATGTCTATAAAGTTATATAGTACAAGAGAGCTTTAGGTAGCTTTCTGTAGATATCAAAGAAATTAAAGGTCCAATTTTCATGGAGGCTTACGTGTTGTAGGGGAGGAATTTTCCATCCCTGCGAACACATATGCAAAGCCTTAGAGAAAAAAAAATTAATATCGGTCAAAGCCAAGAAATAAGAAAATTTAATATTGTTTTAAACAAATAAAAGAATGGCGAAAAGATGAAAATATCACAAGTTGTACCGTAAATAAATAAATAATGTGGTAAAGTAGAATTTTTTTTTTAAAACAGTGAATTCTTCTACTTGTCTTTAAGTCTTCCCAGCACAAATTTCCACCAGAAGTGGGCAGCATTTGAAAACAAAAGGAATATTAAATGTATAATCACTCTATTTTTTCACTTGGTGAATTAAAGCGCATTGTTTATATTTTTTAGTTCTTCTATACCGTTCAACCCGAGTAAAAAACATGTATATTGTAGGTAGGCATACCTTAAACTGGTAGCCTATACAATAGTTTGATAGTAATTATCCCCGTCAATTAATTTTTAGGCTTAACATTCCTTAGAGTCCACGAATTATTTTGGATGAAAAGCAGCGCGTGTCTGCCGTCTACGCAGTTATTGATTATATTTTATTTATTTCAGCTGGGAAAAAGCCCATCTAAGAAAACTGTTAGAACCTAAAAGGTTACTTGTCATTTTTTAACATTAACCCCAGACTGGAGGCCATGGAAAAATTAATTTCCCACAGGGTCTATGTCATCTTTGTGGATGCTGTGTGGAGAGTCTTTTTAAGGAAAGAAAGCAGAAAATGCTCTGGGAAGGAAAAAGATATGAGGGATGGGTAGGAATCTATGAATAAGTGTGTCCAGAAGTGACGGACGAACGAATATATCCCTTCCACTGCTGCGAAAGGCAATGGGTCGAGAGACCAGTCGGAGAGGGTCAAAGGGTTTCCCAAACCAGCCTCTCCCGATCTGGCACACCACGCAGCTACTGAGCAGGTGCATCCTGACCACACCTCTAGCGATGAACCCGGCCACCCCTGCTAAATCACCAAACGTAGCGAACCACTAGGGGTGACCTATCGCAGAAGTGTTGGTTATCCAATAAATGGTTCCCGGGCGGCGGTACACAACCCGCCACACAAATAAACATTTATTTTCCAAAGAAATTATTTCAATACTAGCAATTTACCTAAGAAAAGCGAATAATGTAAAGTAGTCTTAAATAATATTTTATTTGTTATTGTTTAGGTAAATAAAATCATTTTGATGGTTGTATTTTCCAGTTAAAAGCTAGAACTCCCGTAAACCCAATTATGTATATTTGAAAGAACAAAGACTTCCAAATTCAGACCTTTCGAAGAATAACGGTACCCACATGAAAACAAAATTTTAAAATAGTACATTATTACTAATGGTGGGGTTGTCGAAAGACCTGACAATAAAAGAAGTTAAGTAACGTTTTCAGTTTTTCAGTTTAACAACGTTTTCAAAGCTATTTATTTTTCCATTCATTTTATTAAACATAAAAATATTGATTTATTATTATTATCTTATTAATTGCAAGAAATAAAAGTCACGTTATAAAGTGATAATTTTCATAGCGAAGTTTATAGTTTAAAGTGAAAAGTAAGAAAGCGGAGTTTTAAAGTGTAAGATTACAGATTTAAGTTAAGTGAAAAGTTAGACGTACATATTAGTTAGACATGTATATTATTGTGTAAAGTTACAAAATGAAAAAAATTATTTTCACTATCATGGCTTCAAACTTAATGTTACAATATTTATAAAAAAACTGTTAGGTTTGTTGCCTCCGATAGGATTTTAATAGAGTATAATGCCTTTGAAAAGATACTTTCTTGAAATATGTTCCATAAAATGGTGTATTACATATTATTAAATTAACTCTCAATATAAATACGAATATTATTTTCTTCCAAGGATCGGTTTTATTATTTTAGTGAAAACTTGTGTTAATTTTGCATTATGGACAAGAACGACAGACAAATATTAATAATGCATAGTATTATTAAAATACAAATATTTTTTCAATACTCAACTGGTTGAAGGTTATAGTCAAATAATAAAGGAAAACACTAGAAGTGCCTTCCATACAACAAGAAATGTTCCATTTACCCCAATAGCAGAGCACTCTATCTAACTTACACTTGCCTAACATATTTGTATCACGAAACTAGTGTCGGGTACAACGCCATATCATGATGAGTTCGTATGAGGTTCTCAAATACTAAAATGAGGTGTTGAGGTGTGCCATAGTTTCGTATCGGAGGGGGGTGGCTAAAGAATTTCAGAGAACATACTGCTTGTATTACTGTTGTGTCCCTCAGCTGGGTCCAAGCGGTTGGGAGTAGTTGGGACTCTTGTGCGGTAATCACTAGACTCTGACCTACCCTCCACTTTTCTTCCACCTCACCCCCCTGCCATCCCTATTCTCACTCATTTCAACACACCCTCTATCCCTTCCCCTAAGTAGCAGTTATTCACATAATAATTAATTAAGTCCCCTCCCATAATCCCCGCCCCCTTTCCCCTTCCACCCCTATATTACCAACTCCCCTCCCCCCTTTCCCCCTCACCATCCTACTCCCCTTTACCCATTACCTCCGCGAAAATTCGCACTTAAAAAATATATCTAAAATCTCTCATGTTCTAGGGCTAGGCTAACCACGGTAGTGTCTTTTTATTGAACGATCTCCTTTGTTTTCCGTAATTCCGCAGCACGTGCGGCCCGAGAAGGGACTTCTGAACAAAAGATTTTAGGTAAATTGTTTATTCCGCTATCAAAAGGACTCCCTCAACAAGTTTATTCCATATCTACCTGAAATTGTCTTTTAAACTAACATTACGGGACCGGAGAATATCAGGTACCAGTGTACCTTGAAATTGCTTATTTAAACTTTTTCAGCAATACGATTTCGGACCCTCTGTTTATAAAAACAATAAAAAGACACGGAAAATAAACCGAAAAAACGTTTAATTCAACTTTAACTGCTTTATTGACATAACTAGGAAAAAATGTTTCAATTGTTACGTGACTCAAATTAACCTTTTTGTTATTTTTTCATACACTTTTTCAGGTACAAGAAAAAACACTTAAAATAGATCCACTTCATCCGTTTTAAGAATTTATTTGCACATCAAATACTTATTACCAACATAATTTTTTACATTATTCTTTGAATCTGCTTAATCTAGGTACATTTTAATTAAGCAAGCTTAATTTGAATTAATTTATACAGTAACAAATTAATTTATAAAATAACAAAACAAAATACTTTCTTCAAATATGTTCCATAAAATGGTGTATTAGATATTTTAAAATTAACTCGCAATATAAATACTAATATGATTTTCTTCCAAGGATCGGTTTTATAATTTTAGCGAAACTTATGTTAATTTTGCATTATGGACAAGAACGAAAAACAAATATTAATAATGTATTATACTGTGTTTTGTTTTGTTATTTTTTTAGTCTGATGTTCTATATGGTGTGTGTGGATTATGTGGGAGTCTTTATTGTAAAATAGTTTGTCTTTAAAGTAAGTTGGTAGTAAACTTGCCCTTACCCGCGGCTTTGCCTTGCACAGAATTAGGGAGAATTTACAGTACGAAGAATTTTCCCAAAGTAGTGAAATGTTTTTCCGCGATGAAAGTAACCCATATCACTCCCCAGTCCACCAAATATCACTATGCAAAAACGTCACGCGTTGTTCGGTTGCTCCGTTGCGACATGAAAGAAGGACAAAAAACAAACAAACTCTTCCAAGAAAAGATACCTCTTTAGGTAAAGTACAAGAAAATATTATTTGAATAAAACTGCGAAATTATTATCTAATTATTATTTAAGAATAATTTTAATGCTACCCATAGGTATTAATATTATATACCTACATATTAAGTTTCAAGGATTAGTTCAAAAGGACTTAATCATTACTTTCGCCATTTCAATTAGTAACTTTTATCGGATCCAACAAATTGAGGTAAAAATAGATTTATATCGCTAAATAACAAATATTTAATTAAAGGTAACTTCTAACTACGTTTACGCCTAGTTTTTAAGGCGAATGGAATAGGTATAGGGATAGATTAGTAAAACTGTCCCATTTTATTTACCCTGATACGTTTTTTGTATATTTCCATAAATAGTATAAAACAAAGTCACTATCCGCGTATGTTTGTTTGTGCGCTTAGTTCTTCTAAACTATGCGACGGAGTTTGATAAGAGTTTTCACTATCATTTAGAGAATTTTAATATTATATTTATTGAAAGTAAGAAAAGTCAGGCAATGCCGGGTACACGTCAGAAGTTCCTACTTTTAAATATTTAATTATCTGGCCGTAGGTTGTCTTCTTCGGGTGTTATTTCTCAGAACTCTTACAATTATTTGTTTCAGGAACTCCATTATTCGTCCACATATTATATCCAAATCGTAAAAATGTAAGAATTTTGTGTAAATTGTCGAAAAATCTAAAATCAGGTTCCAGGTGGTTATACCTTGGCTAATCCAATTATTCGTAACGCTTGGGAATATGATATACTCGTATATTAACTAACCACTTACTGACTTACCGCAAGTAGATATCATTCTTACATTGCGAGTAGACATTAGCTTTACATCTAAACATCTCCTAATAGTTTTATCTATTAGATTGAAGGATAACCTAAAAAATAATCTCTCTATCTTTATCTGTATTAGTGACTTGTGTGGCGATAAATCCAAACGATAGTATTAAAGTGCATGATTTTATTAGAAAATACCAATATTTTCACGTTTCAATCGACAATCAAGAGCATTATAATCTTATTAATCGCCTACAAACCACTCACCTATTCCGAAATACGTAAGAGTTGCTATAAACGCTGTACCTATTACTTCATAAAACTTAGGTTGTTTTTCTGACGATTAATTTATCACCCACCTAATTTAAATTACAGTTTAAACAATTTTCTACCACTTCAAATAATTTCAGGGCATTGTTTATTTTTTTGTACAATCATTAAAATCAAGTTTCATTATTTAAAATTTACGTCTACATTCATGCGATGGTAACATGCTTAATTAAAACCTCAAAATATGCCGAGAGAATGATTTTAATTAGTAATAAAGAATACGGTATAGCAGATTGGGAGGGGTTGTCCTTAATTATTATGATAAAAATACAAATAGTTATGCTGCGAATTATCCTCATAAAACTCTTCAGGCTCCCAATAAAGTCGCTTTTCCAATCTTTAAGAGTACTTGACGTCTGGAAATTATTTCTGAAGGTAGGCCTTAAACTGGTACATCAAAACAATACATATCACTCAAAGTAATGACACAAAATCAAGAATATAAGGGAGGCTTTTGGTACCAAAATATACTGCAACCTTTGCTTAACTAGCAATACCTTTAATAAAAACATCACGAATGGCTGATGTGAAAAGATCATGAGGAAATTTAATGACCCTACGAAATAGAACTTGATATTTTTTATAATAAAATAAATCATAATAATATTTGGATTATTTGTATAGCGCCGTTTTTGTGCAAAATCACCTCAAGGGCGCTGTACAAATATATAATACATATCTACCATGATCTACGTTATTACTAACTATATATAGAGATAATATACAGTACAATACTTACCTGGTTGGTAACTTGAGATTAACACTTAAATAACATTAACTAAATGTTTATTAGCGAAATTTAGATACAGGATTTAGAACAAAATTGGATATAGCTGGATTTTCTCTCAGGAATTATATATTTAATTTAAGGGTATGACAGCTTAAAAGGGTAAGTTTTAAGTTTAGTCCTGAATTCTGTTGCCTTGTTCCGGGGGGAGTTTATTCCAAGCCTTCGGCCCAGATACTACGAAAGCGCGATCACCGAACTTAGTATTTGGCTTGCGCTTAGGTTCTATCAGTCTGCCTACAGCTGATGATGTTGCTGATCTAAGAGTTGACTGCCTCAGACCAGTGTTTTCCGGGACGCATAGTTCAGAGATGTAGGGTGGGGCCATTTCATTGATGGATTTAAACACCATCCAGCACAGTTTTACTGGATTCTTTCAGGGCACTTGAACCAGTGAAGGTTACGAAGGTGTTCTTAAATGTGCAAATATTTTAAAACCCCGGTTATGAGCCTTGCTGCTGCATTAAACACTGATTAAAGTTTGTCAATTTGATATTTTGGAAGGCTGGCATCGTTGCAGTAATCAAGACGTGAGACTACGTAAGAGTTGATAAGTAGTTTTGTTGCTTCTGTAGGAAGATTTCTTTGGACAGACTTGAGTTGTCTTAGGTGAAAAAAACCGGTGCTTACAGTCCTATTTATTAGACTTTTAAACGAAAAGTCTTAATCTAAGTTAAAGTAATTAATTATGTTTCTCCACCTTTTTAACACGAGCGTTTTCTCAAAGAAAAGGTGTGTTACTTTACTCTTTCTGATAATTAAAAAAAAAAACAATTTTGTAATATGTATACATTATAACTGTACCTATTTAATCAAATAATTTAATTTAATCTGATAAATTGACACCGAAAAGTTTGACTGTTGTTTTTGGGATGATATGAATTGCTATTGCATAGATTTCTCCCACACTGAGAAAAATGAGTATTACTTATGTATTAAGTAACAAAGTATAAGAAATCTGGTTAAAAACGGAATTGTTGGACTTAACGAATGAATTAACAGATTTTATATAAACTACAGCACATGTGCACACATTTATATGAAAATATTCTTATATTTCACAGGGGAAAGACCACATTTCAGAATAGAAACGTTACTTTAAATGGATTTTGCGGTTTTTGATGATCAGTTTTGGATAACGAGGTACTTTTTCACCTTCCTGTTTCTTATCTGCTTCCCTTTTCCACTACGTTCTGCCTCACAACATACCCCAATTGGAAAAACCATATTCTTACTGGCTCCAAACGGTTGGGTCCATTTATAACTCTTGTGCGGTATTCACAAAAATAAAATTGTCGCAAAGATGTGTAGGTATATACATATATATTTTTAATGACAGGTTAAATGGGGTAAATAGGTGTAATTTTTTTTACAGTCTTCATTAGATATTATATATTATATACCTACATCTGCTGGGCATGCTGCTGCCGACATATTTTTTCTTCAAAATTTATAAGGTAGCTATCTTAGCAGATAAAATAAGTGTTTACATATTAAGTAATCTGTAAAAAATTGTTCCGAAAATAAAGATTTCCTAACAATTTTTTTTAAAACTGGATTATTCTCAGCGTCGAAGATTATTTATTTATTTCACGCCTATTAAGGCTTTTACATACATATATATTAAAAAATATTTACGAAATTATACAAGAAAATAGTGCAGGAAACGACTATTTAAAACAATTGCAGAAAAATAAATATAAAGTCAAAATATCGCGGAACTTGATCTACACAGCATGCAAGGACAAAACATAAAAAATCCAAAATATTTTTTTCTATATTATGTGGCCACATACATATTTAGCACGTTGTGCTACAGAAAACGATTATGAAAAGGGGTTAAAAAAACATTTTAAAATCTGATTAAATACCCAATGTGTGTTGTACAATAAAAATTAAAAAATGGTCTACTTCATACAACCCGCATTGTTTGGACGGCTTAACCAATTTTCGCTTTTAAATTTATTATATGTTACTAGATAAGGTATTGTCAATTAGCATTCATATTATGGTGATAATGTAGGTATTTCATGCAAAAAATACAATTTCTTAAACCAAATGATGAAAAAAAAATCCAATTTAAATTCTTCCGTCAATGTTCCTTGCTTAGGTACATATTCAGTATGTCCATTATTATTAGGTGATAATTACTCTAACTCTATTCCTATAAACCACACATTTTTAGTAGGTGAAAAAATATTTCTATACTTTTATGCTGCTCGGAAATCGAATGCAAAATCTTTAAGAAAGTTGAAAATGTCGGCAATTAACGCTTTGAAAGTATTCCCCACAATATCTTCTAATTAAAAAGTCTTAAGTATGTTATCATTTTTGTATTCAGTATAACGTACCTTTAATAAATTTAAACAAATACAAGTAGTTAATACGCACAGCTTCGTCGGAATACTGGCAGCATGCCACAACGCGGGCCGCAAGAATCGCTAGTGTGGCAACTAAAGGGTTAAAAAAAACCATTAATTGTTATTTTTTTTATTAATGACTTTTCCCAACTTTGCATTCGATTTACTCGAATACGAAAGCGCAAATCAAAGTCATACAACAAAACGACTTCAAACGTGATTTAACACAATTTGTCTATGAATTGCATGTAGTAGATAACTATAAAAAAAAATGATTGCAATAATTTACTAACATAAAATAAATAATATATTTCAAATAATATTGTAGTTTCACCTACCATTAAAACTTGTGTAATGTTGCCTCCTTATCCAGAATATTACTTGGTGAGAGATATATCTGTTTCTATCCGATTTCGGCTTCCCTTCTCCTCTTAACTTTTTTCAGGGTTCAAATTTCTCGCCATTTGCCACGCGTTTTCGTTCCTTTGTGAAATAAACCACTGCCGCCAAGAGCTAGGAGTGTACGCACCCGGTGACGCGACGTCGCACAGTGTTTCGTTTCATACAAGCTAGACGGAAAAAACTCTTTTATAATAATAAAGTGTTTGGAACCCTCTTGTGGGGAGTATTTAATCTTAATTTATTCAAAATTTTGGTTAAAAGTGATTAATTTAATTTTTTTCTAAATAAAAAAAATATTTTTAAATAATTAATACAATATTAATACCGTATTTGATGTTTTTAAAGAAAAAAAATTTAAACAGTAAAAAATATGTGTATTTTGAGAATAATAAATAGGTAAAAGCACAGTCAGAATATATAATACAAATCACGAAACAATACCGAAAGTATAAATGAATGATAAAAAATAGCTTAAAAATAATCAAAACAATCATTATTACTAATCTAGGAAAACAATTTTAGTCATATTTGGCAACAGAAGTTAATAAAAACAATCATTAGTTGCAGAAAGTACAGTCAGAAAATTAAATAATAATATCAAAATTTATACAAGAACAGTAACGAAACAAAAATTATAACTTATCTAATAAAGTGCTATCTGAGTCATTTGCAGCGAGAGAAATTAACTGCACATAAACATCTTTAATTTTTTTAAGACAGGGTACAGGACCAATAGATTTGTGAGAAAGTGCTTAAAAATAATGCTTATTGAAACTAGATGCTATCTGAGCTATGTTCAGAGGAGTCATCAGATCGCAAAAATTGTGTTCTTGACTCGGAATCGGGTGGAACAAGTAAATTTAACACTTCAGAGTGAAGTGAGCTCGATTTTTTTCTTGAAACCTCTTTAAAACTATTTATTATTGGATCTGATGTAATTAATAGCATGGTTAACATATCTCTGTTTGTTGATGTTCGGTAGACTTTTCTGGTGTGCAATTGCCTTAATCTTCTTCAGTCTTTATTTTATTATTTTAGTCGAGGAAGGACTTGGATTTTGCCAAATTACTAAATTCGCGTCATCATTCAGTCTCAATTGAATGAGAACGAATAACTAACAAATAAAAATTCATCAGTTGCGTGTTCCGTGCGAAATTTCTATTTATAAGTACTATGTCCTGAGCTTCCATCCCCAGCCCACTTGCAAATTAGAGTTAGAGTAGAACCCGAAGGAACTTTTTCTTTTATAACTTGCGATTGAACACCAAGCAAACTTCCACAGTGTGATTCAATATCGCCTGTAATTGAATTTCTGAACGAGTTTCGCTAATTGTGATGAATTCCTCGCTCGGACCACATGCTTCTTTTGCTTTCCTCAAGCTATAAAATGACGGATATAGGTAATGGCCGGCTTTTATGGCGTTTCTACGCATGACTTTGTATGAATGCGAAGTTAGTTTGCAATCTACATAAACACTTAGCGCTTCTTCGACGGTTAATGTGCGCTGTTCCTTTAATTGTCGACGATCCCTCCATACTTTTGCCACTTCATCAAAAGAAGCTTCCGAGATTTCCTTCAGGAGATCGGCAACGGTACGTTTTCCAGTTGCACGAACCAACATCTGTGCAGCAAACGAAAGTTCGACAGATGTCCTCGTATTCACTAAGTTACACACTTTCATTATTTTACTTCGATCACTGCACGCCTCAAAATCCTTTGCGGGCCTGCCAGAATTTTCACGTAACTCTTCAATTACAAAAACTTTTTCACTGCCTTGAAGCCACTCACCAAATTAAACAATAAATCTTTCGAGAATCCGAGAGGCTGCGATCCACTTTTTGGTTATATTCAAAGATATTAACTGCTTTTCAAATTTTTTTCACTGAGATTTTGACGTTCAAATTTACTTAAAATATGATTATATATTCCCTGAAACCTTTCTTTCTCGGGTAAACTTCTCCACGTCTCGAACAATTCCTGCCTGGAAATCTGGTATGTGGTGCTTGTGAAATGACAAAATATGATTGGTGAGCATTAATGAGCAAAAATATCGAAACTGAGTTGAATAGAAAATTAATTGTTCAATCTACAAAAAAAAAACACGGAACCTTATTGATACTTTATCCGAAATAAATTCTCGAGAAGTTAGAAATTAAATATTTAAATAAAATACACAAGTCAAACATTATTTAAAAAAAAACTGTAATGTTTTATGTTAAAATTTTACAATTATAACATACTATATACCTTCCAAAGTAGCCTCCATTTTTTTTAAAACCAAAACAAAATACTTTAAACACATAAACAACCTTACAGCTCGCGCGACAAGATGCGAATAAAAGCAACTGATAATTCATTAATTAATTTACCTAACTTTGGGGCTCTTGTATGAGTCAACCCGTGCATTAATTACCCCAATTACAAAAGCATTTGTCACACTAACTATCTGTTAATACCCCCATGACGTCATTTTTCAAAAATTCAAAAGTGAGTTTTTTCCGTCTATCAGTATGAAACGAAACACAGTGCGCCGTCTTATTTTAAGCGGAGACTCACCAGACAGGGGATGGGACATATTCTGGATAAGGCAGGCAACATAATAATAGTTTTAATGGCAGGTAAAACTTCAATATTATGTAGTGCCGTTCCTTATTTAGAATATTCCTTGATGAGCATTGTGTGCTGTCAGTGTTAATGTCAGGTCAATTGGTGGCAGTGTTGATGTTAATTGTGATCACCTTCATGCAGAAGCTTCGGCTCCAATCGCTTCTCCTTCTCATTCCAGAAATGGAGGACCTTCGGGGTCATGCCCCCCTCAGGCGAATGACAGGTTTGTCAAGGATGACGTACGTTCCCGGCTCCTGAATATAGACGTCGGTTGGAGGTCTTCCCCTTCTGATTCCAGAAATGGTGGACCTTTGGGGGGCTGCCCCCCTCAGGCGAATGATTGGTCTGCACAGGTTGTCAAGGATGATGTACCCAGAAAAAGTTAGGAATAGAAGAGAAGCCGAAATCGGATAAAAACAGATATCACCCAACGGCACTATATAATATCCATTGCAATATGAAAAAAAAGCTAACCTGCATATCTCGCGCCGCTAGATGAGCTAGTGTAGCGTGTTGCCATCCTAATATACTTAAATTAAAAAAAAATTGGACGTATTAATCATTCTAGAGTATTTTGTGCTAGTAATTGGTACGGCAGCATGCGAGATAAGAATGTACCTGATGACTGTAAACCTCCGATATAAAAAGGCACCAGACAGAGACATAATATATCTCTAATATATAATGTAACACGTATTTGTTTTTGCTATATATTGCCATGTTTGAAAAAAAACTATTATACGTACGAGCTGTTACCAAAAGTTTTTCTGTTGTTTTGCTCTTCGCTGAAATCACAAAAATTATTTAAATTTTCGGCGATGATAATCCGTTACATTTTTAATAAAATACATAATTTGGCGATGTATGAATACGGTGCGGCACAAAAAAACGAAAATATGGTCACGGAATGGCGGGACTGATAAGGTCCACCCACAGTGCAACCCCGGAGGCTGCCTGAGTCCCTAGACTGGCTCGCAGACCAATATGTCCCCTTCTGACTTTCCCAACATACAAAATAAGAAATTCTTGGCCATTTGCCTAGCATGAAAAAAGCCACTTACCTATGTCAGATTTTCATCTAAGTTTTATGATAAAATTTTAAAACGAACTAAACATAAGCATTTTTGTAATTTGTCCGCTCTAAAAAACTATCGATTCTCTGTTTAGATGCGAATTATTAATTCATATCATGGCCAAATTATGTAGGCAGCGCATAATCCTATTTTGACTATTTATTGTCCCGGCCATGGAATGCCAGATAATTTATCGTAGGCATGATAAAATAAATACTACACAACAGTAAGCAAGTCAAGCGAACAGCGCAGCATGTGGTTTATGTTGCAATGTTTGATGTTTCCATTATTTTATTATCACTCAAAAAATGTCCACCAAATAACGCCGGGCGTGCGCAGATTCGTGATAAGTCGTTCCGTTCAATTTCTTGATGGGTTTCGGTGTGTTCGTAGTTCGAGAGCAGATCTTATCCCAGAGCAAAATGACGCGCATTCTCCCGTACTGTGCCATGGGCGGCAGTCGCGCCCGTACTGTTGAACGAATCGCATGCTCGCTCGGAACGTATCTGACTTCGGAATTTCAAATTCAGAACGTTCCCGCGCTCGGAGTTCGAAAATTCAGCCAAGTTTTAGGAGGTACTAAAATATACTTTTAAGGATTTATAAAAAGTTTTTTTGTGAAACTAAGAACATAAAACCAGCAAACAGTTTTGAATGGGACTTTTTAGTGAAGTTTTAGATTGTTTGAATCGCACATTCGGAAAACAGAATACCTACGAAAAGTTAATTTTGTTTAAAGAAGTATATTTATTTCTAAAATTAAGTTTTGTTTAGTATTTACATATGAGTATTGGTTCGACTAAAAGGAAAAGTTTTATAACGCTTGAAAAGTTTCGATAAGCTATTACAATGGCTGTGTGAAACAATTGTTTTGACATTCAGCAAGTGCCTGCGTACAAGTCGAATGTTTGAGGTTATGTTACATTGAAACAAAGGCGGCGACCAAGCAGTCATAAACAAGTAAGTAACTAAATAGAGTATTGTTATAAAATATCGTGTTATTTCGGTATTTATTTATTAAACTAGATTAAATATTTGGACCTTCGAACTAACGTTATCGAGTGTTATTCTACTGCGATTAACCCAGTCCCAGATCTTCCAAATTACGCAATTATTTCAATTCTTACTGACAAGCAACAACAAAAAACTGACAATAAAATTTTCCAATTACTTTTTTCAATATCTAATTTATTATCTAGGTCCTCGATATTTGAAAAAAAAATCTATCCATTGAACAGAAAATCCTAGAAGTGAGATCTACATCGAATTAAAAAAAAAACTGATTATGCTATTTTGCATCAAAACACTTGACTCCTAGGCCCTAGACAGGTCAATTAAATCGTTTATCTGTTTAAGAAACAAATTTGTAATTTGAAAAAATTTCATCAGAATTAGGGGGATATTTACCTTACTTCGGGCATACTAGACAACTTTCATTACTGTATTCTGTTGGTTTCTCTCTTTATTGATTCTAAACTTGAAAAAAAAATTATGCATTAAAAATGCTAACTGACCTATCAATCATATTCCAAAATACCTACGTGGGCTCGTTCATATTTTATCGAAATGCGAAAAAATTATTTATCCATCACTGATGTCATTACTCATGTTCAACTTTTATTTTGGTACCTATAATAATAATTTTCATTTTGTTATATCGTTAAAGAAATCAAAGCTCGCAAAGAAATATGGCAGTTTTTAATCATTCATCCATTTTTCATTAACATTTTACAAAACTTAGATGCTAACAAAACATTTATTGCCATCTTGAAGTCATTGAAGTTTAAGTGAAAATGTCCACCTCAGAAAAAGAGGGCTTAGAAGTGTCTGTAAAGTCATTCTCCCCAAAGGCTTGATCATTGGTGGGTTGGTCCTGCCCATTATAAAAATAAAAAAGTATGTATTGTCTAGCTCTGGTAAAGTTATCGGGGAAAACCAACGTAAAACAGGACACACACGGCTGAATCCATTTTGACACGGACCAAATTAGGGGAACACACAGGACCGAGCCCGGTATATACTCGAACTTGTGAACGTAATTCATGGGTTCATCAAATAATTTATTTCACAAATATTCAACAAAAGCAAACTTAAAATTAAGTAGTATTATATCGCTAGATACATACAATAGGTACATATTTTCTATCATCCAAAACTAAATCACGTCCGCTTGAAGAGGTTTTACCGATAAACAACAATTTCTGAATAAATTATGTATATTTCTGTTGTTTAGAACTCTTCATTGAAATGTATTTATAATTCGTTACATGTGTGAATACGGTGCGGCACAGACCACCTAAAGTGTGGTCAAGGGATGACAGGACTGATGAGGTCCATAGAGCAACACCTGAGGCCCTAGACTTTCTCGCAGACCCAGAGTCCCTATCTGACCTTCCCAACATGCTTCTGAATGGATTTTTGCTCAAGGATTTGCCACAGACGGTCGAGCTGAGCCACGGCTTTTTGGCTCGGCTGAATTTTCTACTTGACGAATAACAAACGGAGGCTGTCGAGCCACGCGGAGCCATCAGAGTGCCCACACATTGTTTGATGTTTGGCTCGGCGCGGGGCCATTTGACTCATTTGCTGTGCCGTGTGACCCAGCTTAATGCGTTCCAGAATATAAGGATTACAAATGTGCCTATTAAGCAGATTATGTGCTACTAACACTATTAGAAAGAAAAACAAACATTCAAATTACGTATTTGGCAATATTTAAAAAAACGGAAAAATGGCGGACTTGTGAGCTAGCAGGGGAATTGAACTCACATAAATTGAATGGCATGGTGCGAACCAGTCGTAATTTCCAACTCAACCTCTAACCACTTCTAACTCATCTCAACTAAGCCCATCTTATCGCGGATCGGTAAGCAATAGGCATAAACAGAATGCTGCAAGGCCCTGCGCAAATTAATTTCGCTATACTGAGGTAAGGCTCTGCAGCGTAGTGTGGAACTCTTCTGCGCAGTGTCTTATAACATCTGGCTTATGTCGATTGCTTACCGACCCGTGGGGCGACGGCCTAATGTGACTTTTAGTTTCCCTTCTGTATAATAATTAATAAATAATTAATAATTATTTCATTGCCCTGGTCGCGCTAACAATAGACTGACTCTACCGTTCTACTATAATAACACACATACATTATCACATTATTACTCACCAATCAGTCGATTACTCATTTTGGGAAATGAACATGCCAACATCGGCGACATTTATTTCTTAAAATTAGCGCAATATAAACATGCACTCAAAAATTATTTTTCCATAATGTAACTTTATATACGCAACATGGACATGTTGAAATGAAATGATGATATTTCTCATTGTTCTTTTTTTGTTATTTTTGGTTGTGAAACACAAAATAATTGTATGTTATTTTTAAGTTTAAAACTACTATAATGTAATGATATTATTTTTCTTACTTTGTACTCCATTATATGTTTATTTATAAAAGGCAGTATAGCCGTTTATGTATTTAAAATAAAAAATAAAATAAAATAAAAATAATATTGTGCAGTCATTGTGCTGATATTGAATAATATTTGTAGAAGTATATAACACAAGACCTCGGCATTTTAAATCCACTCTTGGGTAGTTTCTTATGAAAATAACTGTAAATACAATTATTTTATTTTATTTTTTTTTTTATTATTTATTATTTAACATTATAAATGATAACAATATGCAGACTTATAAATAATTTGTTCGTTATTATTCTCTTTCTCCATAAGTGAGCTCCAGGAGCTCGTGTTTATGGGAGGAGTCTTTACATTTAGTACTAATGATTTTTTAAACAATAATCAAAAACTTTTGAAATAAATACAAACATAATATTAACATAGGTACACAAATTGAAAAATTGTTTTTTTAAAGATAATTAAAATAATACATCTTTTTACAGATTAAGTAAGCGTGAGGAAATTAAGGGTACAATATATCAAGAAAAATTTAGAAAAATAGTTTTTTTTTAAAGACAATCAAATTAATATATATTTTTTACAGATTGAGTAAGTGTAAGAAAATTAGGGGTACAATATATCATTATCCAATTTGAGGGACTTAATTAACTTTTTGAATTGTTCATAATTCACAGTTTCGGTTACACTAATTTTATTTTTGGACAATAATATATTGTACCATCTCACACCTAAATACGAATAGTGGTGCTGAGCCGTGGTCGTTCTAAGCATAGGAATGGCTATTAAGCCATTAGTTTTGAATCTATTGCTTATGCTATCTGAGGGGTGAATTTTATAAATAAAATATTCTTTATAAATTTGATATAAGGCGATTCTCTTATACAATTCTGTTATAGATGGTACATTAAATTCCTGAAATATCTCTAAAGTAGGGGAGTCATATGGTTTTCTAAGGATGATTTTTATAATTATTCTTTGAATTGTAATTATGGGCTGTAAAGAAGCCTTAAAAGCCCCTCCCCACCCAATAATCCCGTACTGTAATAAGGACTGAATTAATGCATAATAGACAATTTTGATAGTTTTCTTATTTAAAATATTTCGTATATTATAGAAAATATAGATAAGTTTTCTTATTCTTTCAACAGTGAGATTAATATGGTCTTTCCATTTAACATTTTTATCTATTAAGATACCAAGATATTTTATATTGGATTTATGATTTAGTTTCGCGCAGTCCGTATTACATGTACCGTCATTTACACAATTTTTAGAATGAATTGTTATGTTAATTAGGTTATTTGGCACATCTTCTTGTAGAGTGAAAGGAATACAATATGTTTTTTCTGTGTTAAGTGATAATAAATTGCCATCGAACCAATTTTTTATAACCTTCATATCCTGATTCGCTGCATTGGTAATTTCGTTCCATGTCTTTTTTTCGATAATTATTGCAGTGTCGTCAGCAAAGGATATAAGTTTACCATTAAGTGATAATTTAAACATATGGTTAACGTAAATTATAAATAAAATTGGTCCAATAACAGTCCCTTGGGGAATTCCAAATTCTAAAGTTTCATCTACGCTAAGTGAGTTATTAAATTTTACTTTTTGGTTTCTTTGAGTTAGATAGCTTTGCAGCCAATACCTTACCTTACCAATAATACCGATATCATTTAATTTATTAATTAGTTTTGTATGGGAGATACTATCAAAAGCCTTACGTAAATCAATGAAAATGCCAAGGCATTTATTTTTTTTATCTAATGCACGGTATATAGTTGAAGTTAGTTCTGCAATGGCATCATGAGTGCCTAGTTTCTCTCTAAATCCAAATTGGCTAGGACTAATTATTTTATTATCTTCAATATAGTATAAAAGTTGCTTTTTTACGATCTTTTCGAAAATTTTTGCAATGTTTGAGACAACAGATATGGGTCGATAATTTGATATTTCTTCGGGGCTGCCAGATTTAAAAACGGGTGTTACAATAGATTTTTTATAAACGGAGGGGAATATTCCACTATTTAAACTAATATTTATAATGTGTGTAATTGGAATTAATAATTCATTATAATTTTTCAACATTTCTACTGTGACTCCATCAAACCCTGGTGCAGATGCACCTTTTAATTCACTAATAATATTTTTTATGTCATCTGTTGTTACCGGTTTGAAAACTGACAGATTATTTTGTTTGTGACAGTCCTTTTCGAAATTATCTATTTTATAATTTTCATCAATCCGTGTAGCTAAATTTTGTCCGACGTTAGCGAAATATTTATTGAAGGCATTAGCACATTTTGTCGGTTCCATTAGGGCATTAATAGAATTTTTTCCGATATTAATTTTTTTAATTTGTGTTTTTTTGTTTTTTCTACTATTTATTTCATTTATTGTTTTCCATATATGTTTTACATTTTGTTTAGCCACATCAATTTCATTTTTGTAAAAGTTTTCTTTAGTTGTTTTTAGTAAACAGGTTAATTTGTTCCTAAATTTTTTATAATCTGTGTATATTTTTTTATCTAAGGGAAATTTCTTTGTCAAGCGATATAACTCTTCTTTTTTTCTAATAGACACGATTAAGCCATGTGAAATCCATGGTTTTATTTTTTTGAATTTTGATTTAATTTTTATGGTTTTAATATCTGTTGATGCTGTAATATAATTGCATAGTATATTATCAAAAATATTTGCGCATGTTTCAGCACATGTTGATTCTAATACGGAACGCCATGTTTCTGTTTTTATTTTTAGGCTTAATTTATGATGGTTTAGTGAATTTTTTGTAAAAGTATTGCATTTTGAATCAATATGATTATTAATATTAAGTTTTTGTATATAGATGCAAGTGTGATGATCAGTAATATTATTTTTTAATATTATCGTGTGTAATTTGTCGGTATCTTTAGTGTTACTCCATATGTTACTCCATACTCTCAGTATCGCCCTGGTGTAAGACCACCATTCAGAATTGAAACGTTGCTTGAAATGGCTTTAGCCGTGTTTGGTGACCAGATCTGAATAGCCAGGTACTTCCCCACCTTCCTCTTCCCCATCTCCCCTCCCCAATACCCTCAGCCTCACAACATACCCCAATTGGGGATGCCATAGTCTCACTGGCTCCAGACGGGAGCAGTTGGGACTCTTGTGCGGTAATACTGTAAAAAAAAAAAAAAAAAAAAAAATATGTGATCGACGCAAGATGGACGTTGACCCGTAATTTCTCTAGTATATTTATTTATACACAATATGAAATTCATTTCCGTCATATAATTGATAAATTCAGTTTTTATTCTGTTACTATTTTCGTTTGAAACATCTATGTTGAAATCGCCGATTATTGTTATGTTCTGTTTATTTTTTTTTGATAAGATAATGCTTCTCAATTCATCCATAAATGTGTACTCGTTTGATCCGTGTGTTCGGTAAATTGCAATAATATTAAAACACATTTTATTTACATTTAGATTAATATCTAAGCAATTAACTCGCTGCATAGGTACTTCTTCCACTGCGATGTTTGAATAGCAAGATTTAACAAATACAACAATACCACTATTTCTGTTAATAGCACAAGATGTTGCGAAGTAGGTATATTCTGGTATGCAAAATTTATTGTATAGGTTGGTGAATGCTTCCGTTAAAACAATAACGTCCGGTTTATGATTTAGTAAATTAATTGAGAGTAAAAATTCATTGAAATTTTGTTTCATTGATCTGATATTTAAATGGAGTACAGAGAATGAATTTGTTATTTTATCCACGATTTTATTACAATCTTTTAAAGTATGACAAATATATTCCGAAATATTAAGCGTTTTATCTAATTCCTCAGTGAAGAAATTATTCATTTTAAAAGAAATAAGGAAATAATATTGCTATAACTAATTGTCAAAAATGAATTTGATTTTGATGACAAACTATAAATTAGCAGCATATGTTCACGGATAATATCAAGGTTGACTTGAAATAGTTTTGGTGACAATATTGAACAACTTAGTATTGTATTACTAGTGATGATATTATGAAGATGATACATACTATGTAGTATATTAATTTTGTTTTGTATAAATAATATTTTACAAACATTAACACTTTGAGAGTAGGCTAATATTTTAATGCTTTGTTTTTGTCTTAAAATTTTACAGAAATAGTTAATTAAATATTTTTTGGATATTACTGATAAATCGTTATCTCTTCGATGGTAGATTAATAACATTGAAATGTTTCTCAATTGTTTTAAAGTTTTAATATTAATAGCTAAATTGTGCGAAAAGTTAGAAAAGTGTGAAAAGTCAGAAAATAAGCGTATTTGAAACAAAAATATAAGATTTGTTATTGAGTTTTTAATCTTGTTAAGAATTTTAAAGTTAGTTATTAAGAATGTTAAAGTAGGTACATACCTATTCATAATTTATACGCCCTTGGGCAATAGTCATCATTTTTTTTAAATACATACAATTTTTGCTATTTGCTTTATGATTTGTATCGTTTGTTGACTTGAAAGTGTTGTTTTGGAAATCACAATTTTTGCATTTCTCTTCTTTGTTTTTATTGGGACAGTCTTTCCAAGGATGGTCCATGGCGCAGTGCAGGCACGAAGCATTCTTGTCCTTATTAAAGCAGTTGACAGCTGAATGTCCAAATCTCAGGCAATGGAAGCATTGCATTATTGGATTAGCATCCTCCACCCGCACTCTGTGGTATCCAATATTAATTTTCTCTTTAGATATGAGATATTTCCTAAGTTTTCCACTTGTTTCGACTATATAGTTTGTAAGATTGTTTTGTCCTTTTGGTTTAAGCATTTTTACTAATTTTACTGAGTTTTTCGGATTTTCATCCATGATGATTTTAATTCCATCATTTTGGGTTTTTAATGATTCTATTATTTCTTCTTCTGATAGGTCGATAGGTAGGTTTCTGATGAATAGTTTAGGATTTTTTTTTTCTAATTCTTTCGCGATCATATTATTTTTGAAGACTATATTTATTTCTTCTGTTAGTTTTTTTGCGTGATCCTTTTTGGGGCAAGAGATGATTAGTTTCTTATTTGATGCTTTTTGTACTCCATTTACTGCAATCCCCAAATGCGATGTTTTAATTTTTTTAACTATCATGTCTCGAATATCATCAGATGTTGTATTAGTATTTTCACTTGCAATTATTAATGAGTATTTGGCCTCTGGTATAGGTATTGAGAGGGTTGACTTGTTGTACGTAGTATTAGTTGATTCCTTTTTTTCTTTTAAATAATTTTCAATTTTTTCTGAATATTTTTCTTCATTTAATATAAGTTTATTTTGTAGCTCAATTATTTTTTCTTGTAGTTGAAGTTTTTCCTTGCACCATATTTCCTCTAGCTGGTGTATATCTTGTTCTATGTTACTCCTTTGTTTTGCCTCTTTGACAGATGAGCATTTTCCTATTTCAATTTTAATTGAGTCAATTAATGATTGGACACTTCGGTCCATAATGAGTTATTTTTTTTTGCGGGCTGTCTGGTGACTAAACGCAGCCAGCCTGCTTTATTTTTGCAACAACAATATGTTAAACTGGGTATCACTGTGGTTTGTGGTTACTGAGTTTATCGAAATTTCTGTCCGTGCGAGCTGCACGGCAGCAGAAACTAGACTAAAAGTAATTTTATAGCGTTTATTCAATGATCCGGCATACCGTACGAAATACGCACTGGTTGACCGCACGCAATACGCACTGGTAGACCGCACGCAATATATTGATTTAGTAGGTTGACCATAGGTACTACGCTGCAGCATAAACTTCGCAGATAATCGATAAAATATAGTACAAAAAATGTTGTAGTTATCCTGAGAGACCGCATGTTGTTGTGATTTTTGATGCATGACCGCACGTTATAATGCAAACTTTTCGGTAGACCGCCCATTACAGTGGCACTCTTTTTATCAAATAAGGTTTAATTTAACATGTTCTGCTAACAAATTCTTTTTCACAATAATATTTATTTTATTTTATTTGGTACAATTTTTTTTACATTTCAAAGTTTTTCAGTAATGTTGGCCTCACTGGGTGGCTTGCCCGTGCTGAGGCCTTCATTTTATAATATGAAAATATAATCTAAATACAATCTACAACATAAGATAAAATAATACATATAATTTATAATCTTGTGTGTTTGTGAGTGATGTGTGTTTATATTAGTTTTGTGTGTTACGTGTAGGTTTTATTTTTATTTTATGCTATGACATTTTGGTAATATTGTCTTTTTTGTTCTTTAATCCATTTTGTAATTTTGTGTGTAAATTTATTTTTATTTTCCTAAATTTTGATTTCAAGTTTTACACTGTTGAAAGCTTTTATTTTTGATATAATATAATAATATTATATCAAACCGATAGGTTATCAAGGATTCAAAGAACGCAAGAGTAAAAAAGACAAATTATTAAAATACTAAAATTAGCTAGCATTATATAAACATGTTTAAAATACTCGTCAAGTAAGTTTGTGGGTCCATTCCGTAGTGACCATGAATAACTGTGATAAAATTCCTCCAATCTGACTTAGGCCACTTTTGCTATCAGCCAGTTTGGTGTATTAATAAGTACGTTAGTTTGTATCTATGTAGCTACGGGTCCATTCACATCTGAAGTGTGAACTGAGATGCTGATAATTTATCGCTTTTATACCGTCGTAAATACGCGTTGCTCCAATCTTTGGCAATTTCACACTAACTAGATGGTCTTTGTTGCGCAATACATCGCTAAGAAGATCCTTTATTACATTAAGTAGCTCCAATTCCCAATTTAAATATGAATCGAAACGTTTTACCCTATCCTGTTTACTTCTTACCACTGTCGAGACATCATAGTTTCCTACGTATTAACGGTTCTACTGACCAGATTCTACTATTTTACAATCTAATATTTGATCGACGAATCTAGCCAAAATCTTCTATTTTCGATTTTCATATTTTTATTTCTGACTAGTGTACCCCGCCAGGGGGGTATAACTCTGATCGAAAATTGGAACCGTGAACATTGTGACGTCATATTGTTGTTTAACTATATCCACCAATGAAAAACTCTGAAAGTCTATAGAATAATCTGGAGGCCGTACTGGATCTTGATTTTATTATGCTACGTAGAATTTCATCATTCAACCTTATTCATTAATGATTTAACCTGTATCTATAATTTGTTGTCTTGCTGAAGTAAAAATGCTAAACATTTAACTGAGTTTTTCATTTTTCTGTGGTGAAGTAATATTTTGACATTTCAAACAATTTTATTTTAAAAATATTTTAGGCTAATAAATTGGCTCCGAATGAGAACTGTACTGTCATATTGAATATTGGCATATTTATGGTTAAATAAAGGACCAACTTGTTTCATATAAAAAGCCCGGATACATCGATCTAGTGAGTGGTCTATTTATGGACTCCGCAATGCTCCTCTATTGCTTATATCTTTCTCAGGTGTATCCGACTTCTACCGCCATACATTACTATATACCACAATGTTACTGTTAAAAAACTACATAACATCCACTTTAATTCGACTCAGTATCTCATTACGGTTCAGAGATATTGCATTAAGTATTCCTCGGGCATTGCCGACATCTTCTAACATTTAAACCACTCTCCAAACCCTCCTGACACTAATCAGAACAAACTTTTGAAATTTTCAACGATATCGGTGGACTACTTTTCGTGTTTAGTACGCACAAACATAGACAGGCTGTATTTTAATATATTTATTTATTAAAATACTTAAATATTAATTTATTTATATTTAAGATTTATCATTAAAAATCTACCGAATATTTTTATGAAAATAAAATATTTTTCGCCGATTGAATTAGATAAACCAATTTTAAAACTTTTATCATTAGATAAGTATAGCAAAATTAAAATCTAAAAATCAATAGAAAAAAATATTTATGATAGGGGAGTAGATATACATTTTTTAAAATTTTTTAGTTTATAATCTTCCAATTGGGGTATGTTGTGAGGGTGGATGTAGTAGTGGAGAGGGGAATGAGATTAGAAAGAGTATGGTGGGGAAGTACCTGGCTAATCAGATCTGGTCACCAAACACGGCTAAAGCCATTTCAGACAAACATTTCAATTCTGAATGGTGGTCTTACACTTATCTGGGAGTATATTCCACTCTATAACTTTGAAGGGCGTCATTGATTCCTATAGTTAAATTGGGACACCGATGCAGAACCTATGTTTTTAAACAGGTCAAAGAATTAGCTTATTTTTCGTCGAAATTATTTTATTTTTTGCCGATTCATGATTACAACTAATGTAATAACTGAAGATTAGTTATATATTTACAGTACTGCATTAAAAATACTTCAAAAATATTTTAATTCTAGCAATCCAATCAAATCAATTCAATTTATATTTGGCTCTTTCTGCGACAATGTAAATTCTCCGCATTCCATAAACTATAAAACATTGTGTGGAAATAAATTTAGTTGGAACTTCATCTCTAATGCATTATTCATATTTTAATACTATTTCTTAATCCCTTAAGAAGAAAAAATTGAATAAGAAAAATAGTATAAAATGATATGGAAAACTTTTATAAAAGGTATTTTATATTACATATTTCATAATGAACACCGGAAAATGCGTCAAAAATGTTTAAAAAAATGTATTCATAAAAAAAAAATTTAATAGCAAACTATATTATAATTTTTTTTTTCGTAAATTCATTGTGTGTAGTTTTAAAATTTAACCCATCAAAATATTATGTTTTTATTTTAAAATATTATTCGCCGAAAAATTAAAAATCATAGAGTAATTTTAAAAAAAAGTATAATATTAGCATTAACGATCATGATAAATCGAATTATTTTATAACCATGTTTTACAATTTTATTGTGATGTTTGGTCTCGAATTTTACTGTAATGTTTGGTCGGGTATTTAATTATGATGTTTGGTCAGGTATTTTATTGTGATGTTTGGTCGGGTATTTTATGCAAAAATTCAAAAGTGACTAGTGACTACTGTTCTAGTCTTCGTAAGAAAAACAATACTTTATTTTTTAATTAATATTGAGTAACTTTCAAAAGAGCTTTATAAAAAAAACTGTTCCTAATGCTTCCTAATGGAAACTTTATTTTTTACAAAACAGGAGAAAATTACAAGGAATTAGTTTCAGTCGACACTTTTCCAATAATCTCGGTTTTATCCAACCGCCCCAATCTAAAAACAGCTTAAACGTTCACTTTTTTCGTTTAAACAAAAGGTGATTATTTTTGTTGAAAAAACAATGTACCTTTACAATGATTGTTTGATCATTTTTATGAAAATTGAATCTAAAATAAAAAATAACTATGGAATTTTTTTTCCTATTCATTGCTTTTATAATCTAGAAGGAAATTTGATCATTTCAACAGATTAAATAAAAATGTTTATGTTCCAGTTTTATGATAATTTGGTGTGCGTTGTTTAAATGGTGCTATTTTAAAGGTTACAGACGAATAAAATGGATGGTGCTATTTAAAAGGTTACAGACGAATAAAATTACGTCAAAAAAAGAATAATTAGATGCGTGAATCATGCCATATTTTGAAATCATTTATTTAGGGCGGGTTGTTTCGGAGAATTTGAACAATTCATCAAATTTCAACGTTCATTTCCGGGTTCTGTGAAAGTCCTATTCAATTTCTGTTTTTATTTCAGTTTTGTCAAGCAACTAGCCTATAATGATATAATAACAGAACTTGAATAGGACTTTCACAGAACCCGGAAATCAACGTTCAAATTTGATGAATTGTTCAAATTCTCCGAAACAAACCGTCCTTAGTTTTAGAGAAAATGAGATAATCGTTTTCGTATTGCTAAAATAAGTCTTTTTCAATCTTTGGGAAATAAAACACTTGAATTATATAATTTTTTTACATTATACCTATTAAGGCATCAGTGTGGCGTAGCTGCAAATCTTCCACCCTTGTATAATTTCTGGTATCTTTTTGAGGTTAACTGAACGTTCAGACAGGTTAAGAAGTATTAATTTAAAAAAATAACTTTTTTAGGGAAAGTTTCGTTTATAATAGAAGATATAATTTATTTCAACTTTATAAAAAAACATCATACCATATTCATAAAAAACGTAGAATGGAAAAATACAACTTAAAAAAGAGTTATTGGAATAATAATAAAGTTTTTTATTATATTCTTTTCTGTAACAAATAGATTTTTTTTTTTTAAAGAAAGACAAACATTCCCGGGTTACGAACAACCCAACAATGTTTGAAAATCTCCTACTACCATCACAGAAATTTTGCTTGTGTTGTGATGCAGGACTTAGCCAGCCGAGGAATCAGATATAATGATATCTTCACTGGGATCTCCCGTGCTGAGGATTTTATTGACATATTATAAAAATTTTGTAATATGAAAAATATGAAGTAATTGTAAATATATTAAACAGTGTTTTTTCTGAAATAGTTATAAATATTTTATATCGTGTATTTTTTTTGTTCAGTTAAGAGGTTTCAGTTTAATTTGGAATTTCGTGTCAGTATATTATCTATTTCAGACCTTCCTATGTTTTGAATCCAGCTTATTGTTAGTGATTTAAAAATTCCTTCCTCTTTAAAATATTTCTGCATTAGTTTTGATTATTTTTTCCGTGTGTACGTTTTAAAAATCTGTCAATAAAATGTTATAGAATGCGTAGAGTAAAATAAATCCTTATAAATACCGCTTACGAGTTTTCGGGAATAAATTTTAATTTATTCATTGGTCATATTAAAATTAGCTTGCAGTCTAAAATATTTAGTTTATTTATATTTTTAAAAAATGTGAGTTAAAATAAGTGTAAAATAAATGATGGGTCATTTGAACAATAACTTAACTATTTATTTTTCTAAACTAGTGTCCGATTTGCAATTGTTGGAATGAGTTTAATACAAAGTTGAACTTCAATAATACGGGAATGATCTTGAAAGCTTAATTTATTTCTTTCAGAAAGAATGCAAGATGATCTCAGATTTCATTTATGAAGGGGTGAACGAGAATTATTTGCAATGGAAAGAAAAATGCCGAGAGGCTTTCAATTATGTGCGGAATTTTTGACTTTACTGCGACGCGTGATTTGCCCGAGTAATTACTTGTCCCCCTCCTTCGGCAAAACCTACGCAGTGGGGAAAAACATTACGTTCTCCTCCGTAATGTTTTCGATTTATTACTCCGTATAATACCACACGCTGCAGAAAGATATCTATTCAATAATATGCTCTAGAAAATTTGGGAGAGATCATTTTATAGAGCAACCAATATTGGACATATTTTTAAAGCTCGCGGAAAAATTTAATTTGGTTGGTTAATATTGCACAAAGACAAACATTTAGTTTTTCGCTGAAGAATTTCATTAATACTAATTAAGAGTGCAAGATACTCGCAGTATTGCCCGATGAAAGACAAAAATTCAGAATCGAAACGTTGCGTTGCTTGAGTCTTTAGCTGTGTTCGGTGACCAGATCTTAATATCCAGGTACTTCCCCATCCACCTCTTCCGTATTTCCTTCCTCCGCCACATCCCTTCAGCCTTACGAGGTACCCCAACTGGAGAGGCAATGACTGACTCTGACCACTGACTCCGGGCAGTAGTGCGATATTCATTTAAACAATAGTTATATAGATCTAGATAAAGTTATAGGTATTTGAAAACACACGCGTATTCGAATGCAACGTTGGGTCAAAATTTCAAATCAATCTGTGAAGAAATTTCGGATGTTTATGATTTTCAAAAAACGTTTACACGTCAAAATTTACATGTTTATGTATATAGATGTAGTAACCCATAGTTTATTTGTTTTGCTGTGTAATAAATATCTTTCGCCCCCTCTACTTAAAAAAAATAATTATCTTTCCAGTTCATTTTGATTAAAATACTGTACCAATTTGATAACACGCGAAGTCTCTCTAAGGCAACGTGTTACCTACATCAAATTAACGTGGACGATGTAACAATAATTTTATCATATACCTATATCATCATAACATCACATGAAGCGAATCCTTAACGGAAGCATTGTGATATACATGCAAATTCTAAAGGGAAGTAATGCGAGTATCTACATCAACCAACTATTATATCGATGGTTAGGCTAGGCTACAAATTATTATAAATTATATCGGAGTCACAACAATTATAATGTTGGCCTTCGATTGATACGTTGACAGTAAGACGTGTTTGCAGGCATGTAGCCTTTATTGGGGAACTACTAATTAATAAGCGTAATTGAAACTCAATGTTACCAATAAACAGAGGTTTACCAATATCCACCACTGTCTCAAAATTAACAAAAATCTTGATTATTGCAAGGACGAAGTTTTCTTAACTTCTTGTTAGAATTGTCTAAGAAGGATAAAGTAAATATGTGTCTTGAATTGGCTTAGGTTACGAGTCGGTACAGCAAAAAAGTAAGTATGAGATCCTTCAGGCGTATGTGTGTAAAACCACGTATGATAAAAGCGTAACGAGTAAGATTAAGAAAGGAACGCTTAGGTGTTTTGGGCATGTAGAGCGAATGAGCGAAGAAATTAGTGTAAGGATAATATAAGAAGCAAATGTGAATGGTAGCAGAAGTCGGGGACGTCCGAGGAAGACATGGCACGATCAAGTGATACTTGAGTTGAGCCATGTCAAGAGTCAGAATAATAGAAACGTATGTATGATAAGATGTATGAATGTGAACGAGGCAAGAAGTGTGTGGCAAGACCAAGTTGTTCAGCGGTACATTCTCTGCCAATCCCTTCGGAGAAACGGCACGCTAACTAACTACGATGGTTAGTTAGTTAGATATGTAAGAGAAAAACCATAGGTACCGTGTGTATTCCGAGACTGTGTTGTAGAATGTTTTTTAAAATATGTTATTATTATCTATGATGGGCTTTTAAATAACATTTCTGTATGATACAGTGAGAAAGCGAAGTACGTCATTCAAAATATTTACGAAATTTTTTTTGAATAAATATTTGAAAAACTAACCACTTTTACCATAAAAAGAAAATTAATTAATTATTATGAATGCTTTCAAAGACTTGGAAGCATAATTACTATCCAATAATGCTATTGGAATGAGATCAAGGAGCTGTCACCAGCCACTGTAGACAGAAATTACATTTGTTATTCTATTGTCGATATAATGCAGATGTCGCTATGGTAATATCAGCCAATAAAGATAAGAAAAGATAAAGCGTTCTTCCAAATTTACAAGATAAAAAATAAAACATTTTTATTTAATTTGACATGCACTATTAAATTGTTAGGTTCTATGAAAGCCTATATTCGTAGGGGTAAAAGATAATAATTTAACCTTTCTAAATTGAAAATACGTCTGCATTTGAAAGCTATTTAAAGTAGGTTGCATGTTTCTAACGTTTTACAAAAGAAACTAATTTACTACGGTCGGATGGTTCACTTTTAGTCTTTTGTGCCTAGAATATTACAATTTTAATTAAAAAAATACAGTTTCCACAGATAGTACGAATACACACATTTGGTCTATATCTGTTAGTATGTTTATATCATAAATTTTAGAGCTAGTAAAAATAATGGTAAATGTGTTTAAGCAGGTTATTACGTAACTTTGATATGAAAAAAATATCCAGAAAAAAATATATGTTGAGGATTTAAAATAATATTCCAAGGAGTACTCTGTAGTACCGCCCTGATGTCCACTATTTAGAATCTAAAGGTAGCCTGCTGCTCGAAACAGCTTTAGGTATATTTAGTGGCCAGATTCGTATACCCCCGCACTTCTCAACCTTCCTCTGCAACTCCTCACAATCTCATTCCTATACCAACTTCCTCTAGCCTAACAGATATCCTCCGATTGGTTATACCACACGAATAAAAATGAGTGTTGCTGAAATATTTAAATCATATTAAGAGTGTGATGGTACGCCATTTCCTAATAGAATATATCGAAACGCGTGTTCAAGCAACTGCGCTTATTAACACGTTTTCCGACTCCTCATAACGCATTCGTGTTTTAGTGACAGTTTTTTAGAAAACTGTCAATTCATTAGTTAAAGGTCTGCAGTCCCGTTTATAATACGAATGAGAATAATTTGACCAAATTTTTATTAAATAGCAGTATTTTATATCAGCAAGTTTTATCCACGTATAGTCCCCCTGGCTATGACTATGACTAAAACGAAACAAACAAAAAATTCGCAAAATGAATACTGCATATTGTCCTACTCCTAACCCACTATCTACATTTCAAAATGCGTTTATAAATCGAAATTTTACGCAAATTTATTGGCTATTCTATTTAGAGCCATGTGAATACATACTAAATATTGCGAAGGCTAACTTTACCGTGAAGTACTTACCGAGGAGCGGGGGTCAAAATAACGATACCCGGGTCAAGCGGTGGGCCTGTTGTGTAGGTCTGAAGTCTAAAATCTGATACTCGTTTGTTGTCGTATTCGTTTGGCGGTCGACGAAGGAAATACGTAATTGGTCCGACACTGACCTGTGGATTCTTAATTTGTTAATTTGTTCTTAATGATGTTTTACTTTATACACAAAATAATTGATTTAGTGATATTATTTGTTTGGTTTGGTTAACCCGTGCTACTGCAAATCCCGTCTACGCACAGCGGCGCCCGCCTTTGTTTCTCCCTACATACCAAACGCGTAACTTTTATTAGCTCCGCCGCTTTGATAGACTGTGCAGTTTGGTCGTATACATCTCGACGATAATCGACACGATCGTCGTCGCACTATATACGACCAAATCATCCATTTAATATCCTTTGTTTGATTGTCATTTTGATAACAATTTGATTATTATTTTAATACTGATTGACTATAATTTTATTTGAAGAGTTGTAGCTACTTGATATCTTTAGTATCGCCCCGGTGAAAGACCACCGTTCGGAATCGTTGCTTGAAATGGCTTGAAATAGTGTTGTAATTGGTTGATAATTTGTTTGGAATTGACAGAAAATCACAGCAATGCAGAAATATTTGTATTTTTTACATAAATTCATATAACTGTTTTATATACATATAAAACTTAATTTAAATTTCCTTCGGGAGTATTTAATATTTTTATTTTATTTGGCAGATATTTTTTTGTCTGCTGCTTATCTCTAAATAATCCATCAATCAAGCATCTCTAGGTCCAACCTACCAAGATTTTTTCTGCCCCATAAGGGACAGAGATAGATTTATCACTTTAGATATGTATCGTATTAGAAACATTACCAAAAGATTCTTCGGAATACATTTTCAGAACCAAAGGTCACGTATCATTTTTTTTTTTTTTCAAGCGGAGGTTCACGTCCAAAATGTGATTGGCTTTCATTTCTAAACTTTTCTCAAAATACAGTACTAGTACGTTGGTAAGTATTATTTCTTTCTATACAGGTACTTGATAATAATAATCTGCCAACAAAAACAATATGACAATAATTTTTCTTTTACGTTCTGATACCACGTTCAATTTTTATCGTTTTTTTCTAATTTTATGCCTTTAATCTCAAGAATAAAGCAAACATCTGTCTCTATATGTAACCCACTAAAAACTTTCGAGCAGTGTTTTGAAGTTCCGATAAATACATAATGTTGGTAAGACATGACGCTTAATACTAAATACATTATCTTTTCTTCTATTTTTAAACATGTGCTCTATAAAAAAAAAGGTTTTCGAAATCTACTGAACAAGAATGGTAGATCATCTCCGTAAAGTTCTGGTGAAAGACCGCCATTCGGAATAGAAACATTGCTTAAAATTAGTTTAACCGCGTTTAGTGGCCAGATCTATCTAGATTTAGCCAGATCTGAAGAGGCAAGTACCTACTTCCCGACAGTACTATACCCAAACCCCTTCCCATTCCCACTCTAGCCCCACAACATACCCCATCTATAACTGGTGTTTACGACTCTTGTGCGGTTATCAAAAAAAAAACCCCTAATCAGTAGGCAACATGAACACAAAAACAATAAACACGACTTGCCCATTAGCAAAAAAAATGAACATGTATTGCAGTTAGGAATTCCTACACACGACCTTCGAAACTAGTTCCAAAATGCCAGTCATTAATTCAAGGACAAGACACGATAACCGAGACACCAGTGACTATGAATATTTAATCCAAACACCTTGGTGTTTGCATAATACTAAATACTTAACTTTAGAGCATGTTTTAAGTTTTCAAGGTCATCCATCGTTCAGATTATTCCCACGTGGGTAGCTAACAGAAATCAGAAAGATTTGTTTAGTATACACTCAAACTCACTTTTTTTCTTAATCCTTTCACGTTTTTTTTCTTAATCCTACTCGAAATAACAAATAATACGATTCGAATTAGTTCTTTATTATTTGTGGCGTCAATTTATTATTTTCACAAAATGATGTTGAAAATGATGTTTTTGAATTTATTTCTTATACACCTTAGGGATCATAATATCACAGATTGCATTCGTTCAAGACAATGATCTTGTGATTGCTTGGGAATATGTATATTTCAGAAGATTAGCAGTTACCCTACGACATCCAATGCTATTTTCAAACACGTTTGACCACTGGTCGTGGTTGACATTTTTATTGAGAAATGAATGTTTAAATGTTTTTACAAGCAACGATCTGATAAAAAAAAAATTAACTCAAACTGGTTATCAACATGTAAACAGATTCCAAGGTCAATAGAAGCAAAGTATAATATATCCATCTACATAAATAAAAATGTGAATGTTCGTACGTTCAAAATCTTAAATATCCGAAAGCTTTTCACCAATAGCTTTGAAATTTTGACAGAACGCTGCATTCAAATACTTATCTGTTTTTATATACCTTTATCATATATATGTCACCCGTGACAGGTAAAAACATGCTATTTTGAACAACAGCGCCATCTCTTCAAACATGCTTTATTTAAAAAAAACAGCGTAGTCTGTTGGACAAACTTCATTTTTTGATAAACAGCGCCATCTGTTGGACATAGAACCAATACGCGCTATTGTTTTTCTTTCTGCACATACAGAGTGAGCCACAGCAACGCGTAGCGGTTTACAGCTAATTTATAATATTATTCTTTCATGATCTAGTCGATAAATGCGACAAAAGATTCCAATAACGTGGGATTGCTCCACGCTAATATTTTATTATTTCTTATGAACAAATTACTAAAATATCAAATGTTTCTAGAGGGATCTCTATGGATGTAAGTTATATATTTAATATTTTTAAAAACAGAACCTTACCAAAAATATTTTTTTTTTATTGGTGCCCTTTTTTACTCATTTAAAGTACGCTCTAGCGTGTTTAAATCGCACTTTATGGAACGCGCGTTTTTTAAAGTTACCATGGCAACATCAACAAATCAACAAAATGTGAAGTCTAAATGTCAACTTTTAACTTAGTCGATGCTTTGTACTGTTCCGACATTTTCTGAAGGTAAGCAAGCACAACTCGTTCATCTACATCTACTACGTTTTGCTCCTCCATCCATGTTATGAACCTTTCATATTCTTTTTTATAAACGTCTTTGGATTTTTCAGGTATTAACCGCGATTCTGCTTTGGTATTTAAATTATGAATGTTAGAACTCATTTTACAACACACAGTAAGTAGTAAAAACTGTGATGTCAACTATTAATCTTATGTGACAGATTGTAAATTAATGTTTGTGTTTTTCATTTCCATGACAACAAGATATTGTGATGTCACATCACGAATTCATTAATAGTTCTTATTTCCAAATTTTTAATAATAATATTAATATTTATGTTTTCAAAGTGTACCAATAAAAAAAAATAGCGTAAAGTATTCGTGGATAACTGGTCTTTAAAACACTTGCTTTATTTCGAGCACTCGGCTACGCCGTCGTGCTCGAAAAATTGCGCGTGTTTTAAAGACCTGTTTATCACTTATACTTTAATATATTATTATGTAAAATGTTGAAAATTTAATTAAACCCCACGAAAAGATCGATTTTTTAAGCCTGCTAGGGCAAAGTCGACAATAGGTCCATCCATTACTCCGGGCCGCACGCCGTATAGTGATTTTACACGACTTCATCACTTATGTCGTTAATATTCCCACTTTATTTTAGAGATTTGTTAGGACGAATTCCACCGCAGGTCTGTCCAATACACAAGGGCGGCGCGTTGGATATTTTTGTGCATGGCTGCTTCACTTACGTCTTTGAGATTCTGGCTTTGTTTTAGGGTATTGTCTCATCTTAACATGTTTTATAATTTAAGGAAAAAATAACACAGCATGAATTATACGGACCAATTATTACACTGCCAAAATTACGAAATAAATATTTTTTAAATTTTGTCGAAAATTCTCAAAATAGGTATACATTTTGTGTGAGTGCTAAATAAATTTCAGATTTGAAAAATAAACAAAAGCTAGGTGTTATGTTATGTAGGTAGGTTATTTTGACGAGTGTAATTCCAGTAGGTGTGATTCTTTAATGTGTAATTTCGTCCATGTGTAGTCCGCGTGTAGTTTTGTTGGTGTAATATTGGTAAGTGAAATTCATGCCTGGGTAATTTAGACGTATAATCATTATATTATAATTATAATACTCACTTACTTTCGATGGCCATACTGCTTACATCAGAATGCAAGTACGTAGAATAAAAACATTCGTAAATATTTGAACAGGTTTTGACATAGGCACAGTATGTTAAAAACTGCGAACCGCAAGTGGTTACAAATTACGCAAACACGATCACGAAACGTGGAATAATTTATATTTTTATGAAGATGGAATGTTTTTCGACGCTAGCTTTTGTGCATTTTCTAATTTCTAACGTGTGCAAATACGATATCATAGGCAATGGCAAACGATAATATACGATGGCGTAACGATAAGATCAAATTTTAATGCTTGTGAAAAAGACGCAAATAAAAAAATAATTCAAATAAGTTTCTTTTTAATATCTTTATTTTATATTGAGACTGGACCTGTTTCATTGGCAAAACGGGTCTTCAAGTTAATTTGCTCTGTCTTAAACTTGATAGGTATAGATCATTGACTAAATACGGCGTATAGATAGATAAGATCAAATTCAAATGCATGTGAACAAATGTAAAAATAATATTTCTTTAAAAAATCTTTACGATATCTCGGGACTGGACCATTTTCTTTGAATTCGCTGTTTAGGTATAAATGTTTGAAATCGTTAAATTATTTGTATATTTATTGGTTTTTTACTATGTTTTTTATTATTATTTCGTTTTCACCTTTTTATTTTTGATTTTTTGTAACTATTACGTAGGATGCTTGAAATCACAATTTGGGATATGGGTACCGCCGCCCGGGTAACCATTTATTGGATAACCAACACCTCTGCATAGGTCACACTAAGTAATTCGCTATTTTTGATGATTGAGCCGGGTTCATGGGGTGAGGTTTGTCTAGGTCGTGCCGGCGGATACGTCTGCCCACCTTCGGCGTGACGTGCCAGATCGAGAGAGACTGTTTAAGGGTGACATTTTTACTTCTCTAGCAGGGCTCTCTCAACTCATTGCCTTGCACCGCAGTAGAAGGGATGGATTTACACGTCAGTCTCTCCTAGACTCACAGACCCGCAGATCCCTACCCACCCCTCAAATTTTTTTCCTTCCCAGAAATTTCTTTCCTTAAAAAGACCCTCTACACAGCATTCTCAAAGATGACTTAGGCCCTTAAAATAATTATTTTCCTCAGGTCCTCTTGTAAGGAGCTAACGTAAAATAACGTATAATTATATATTGTAGCGCCCTTCGTGGCAGCCGGACGCGTCATGGCGTCTTCCAACCGCTTTGTGTTTTTTTTAGTATTTTAAAGGGAAATGAGCCAACATCTCTTTGAAATTATTTTTTAAATCAGTCAATCAACATTTAAAATAAACTTACCAATTAGAAATCAGAACTTTATAGCAATGTGATTAGAGTGCAGTGTGTTAAAAAATGAATAATCGAAAATTGTGCTAAAAAATATTCGAAATTCGTTAAAGTTGAACTTGGGACGAGAATCGGTAACTGTAGGTACGCCAGATGTTTTCAACGAAATTCTTGGAAACTCTGAACAAGTGCCCAGGATAATTTATTATCCCGACCGTCGCCTTTTTTGCGGGCACAATGCACCACTAACAAAATCACCAGAAACAAGAATACATGGAGATGAATTATGGACTTGCCGAACGTCACAGCGGTGCTGCCAAGGTCTGTTGTTATCTATGTGAGGATACTGTGTCAGCTCTTAATTAGCAGCAAACACATACCTGAACGGATGACGAACCTCGTGCTGGCACTGTTGGTGGACGCGGTGCACTCTCTCGCTGCAGCAGCTTGTCCAGTTTCCTCACCACCTAGGATTCTTGCTGCAGAGTCTCGATCCTCTATCTTTGTCGAATGTCACAGCGGTGCTGCCAAGGTCTGGTATTTATGAGGGGATATTGTGTCAGTGCTCTATTAGCAGCAGACAAATACCTGAACGGATGACGAACCTCGTGCTGGAGCTGTTGGTGGACGCTGTGCACTCTCTCGCTGCAGCAGTTGGTCCAGTTTCCTCACCATCTAGGATTCTTGCTGCAGAGTCTCCATCTTTGTGTCTGTTTCTGTATTTCATCACCTGTTCCTATACATCATTTTATTTAACTTAATTTCAATTTATTTTTGTAAAATTTATATTTTTTATAACACCTGCATCAACTGTAAAGAGCCCCTGAGGTGATATCTCACAAAAGCGGCGCTATAAAAAATATCCAATAATAAATGAATAAATAAAAAACGTTAACCTGCCAACGTTCCGGAATAAATGTTACCATACAAGAGGTCCGGGTCAAAAGCGCACTAACTTCAAGAGGCGATTCTACATGAACTTTTTATAAATATCATTTATTTCCATACATTTTTCCAAAGAAGTATGATTTCTTTTTATTTCCTACAAGTTTAATGTTTTATTATTATTATTAGTCTTACTACAAATGTTATTATATTATTCCCATTTATATCTAGTTACCACCAGCATTTGTCCAGGGTCTTTAGTTTCAATTAATGTTTTATACATATCTGGGTAAAACCGGTTCGACCCCTATTAAATAATATGTAGGTACCCAAATGAAAGATGAATTTAGATTTTGTTTATATTATGATATAACAATTAATTTATTCAACGAAAAAACCGAGTTTTTATTCAAAAGGCAAAGAGTTTTGGATTATTTTCTTCTTTCGTCCTTTTGGTTCCGTACCCCGTACAATATAAATACCTGCATAGCATAAAGTTGTTTTGCAGAGCAAATTCCTGCCTAAATTATTACTGACCGCAATCGTATATATGTAAATCTAAAAATGCCAAATGTTTATTTCATTTATCTGTTTTTAATACCGATAAAGATTTTTGGGTAAACATATTTGAAGTGTATTTCAAACATAATAGTTGACTATATCAAACGAATAAAATATATCAAAAGAGTTTCAATTTAGAGTAGTTAAGTCACGTGTCTGGTATGAACGGTAGTACTTGATTGATTTTTTTTATATCGGGATGTGTTAGCTTGAGTAAAAAAACCGGTTTTTAAATTTCACGTTTGAGGCAAATGTGATATCTCTAATAATCGTTTAAACAAACCTGCAAATATTACGTATTCGAAATCTTCAATCTATACACCTGTCGTTTTTGCGTATTTTTATAACGATGTTAGAGAATCAAGAATGGCAGGTGTAAAATGTTACCCTTTCCATAAGATAGAATTTCTGAATAACTGAGTTATTATATAAAGCAATATCAAAAACAATATTTTTTTGTACAATTAATATTTATGAGATTGTGTGATAATTGCTTGAAAACAGTTTTCCAGTAATAATTACCAAACGAAGTTTATTATTTGCATATAATTATATACTTAAATAACATTCACAATAACATACCTGTATGTGAACGTTATGACACACATATATATATATATATATATATATTTCCTTACGATCTGACTTTATCGTTTGTGGTTCATTTTTGTTAACATTATCTTTCCACTAAAAGAAGATGAAGGACCCAGACGAAAATAATTTTCTTCAAAGCCTATGACATTTTTATGTTGCTGTGTGGATGGTATTTTTAAGGAAATTGAGAAATAGAAGTTCTGGGCAGGTAAGAAGGTCTAGGGAGGTCAAAAATCCTCCCTCAACCAGTCTATCTCATGAACCCGGGCACCCCTCCTAAGCCACCAAACATTTCGAACTACTTGGAGTTACCGATGGCAGAGAAGTTGTTTATCCAATAAATAATTTGTGGTACCCATACCCAACTCCCATAATAATATAGGAACAAACCTTAAAAACTCTAAAAGTAGAAATCCTAAACTTAATAATAGTGGCATATATGAATTAAAATGTGACCACGCCGACTGCAACGCTACTTATGTCGGACAGACGGGAAGGGCTAAATCAACTAGATTCAAAGAACACATAAGATATTATAATAATAAAAGCACTTTTAAAATTCGCAGAACATCTCTTATGTGTGAATAATCACGTCCCGCTTGACAACAATGTACTTAAACCCTTACATATAGAAAGAAACGGCCTTAGATTAAATTTACTTGAACAATTTACTTGAAAAATAATCAGTGGTTGAGTGGGCATAGCGCTTGGGTCTCACTCGAGCGTCGCGTGTTCGATTCCTCGGCTGGCTAAGTCCTCCATCACAACACAAGCAACATTTTCGGCTTTCTGTGGTGGTAGTAGGAGATTTTCAAACATTGTTGGGTTATTCGTAACCTGGGAATGTTTGTCTTTCTTTTAAAAAAAAAAAAAAAAAAAAAAATCAACGAACCAATTACCCTAATATAACATTAATTAATAAAGTAAGAAAAAATATTTATTCCCTGCTTCTAAGTATGTTCACAAAACCTAAACAATATAACACATTTAAATGAATTAATTGCTGCTACATCATTATTAAACAATTAAAATAACATTAATGTGGGGAAAACAGACTTCAAAATACCCTCACAGAAAATGAAATCTATTGTCACAATTATTTTATCAGTAAATCGGTTTAACCGGTAATAAATCATTTTAAATTGGGAGGGGTAAAATAGAATCATATAAATAAGTCGTCTAAACGTGGCTAAAACCACAGTTTGAAAATGGCCTTGAAAGCCGAATCTGCTGTAACAATAATTAATTCTGCAGTTAAAGGTACTTGTACCGTAAATAAATAAATAAATTAAATAATAAAAATGTAATAATATATGTTCGTAAGCTAAACATTATTTGTAAACTTGGTTTTAGAAATGGCTAAAATAATAAATAACAAATTTCAACTCTTTTAAATTATATTTTTTTGTGCGAATATCAGCTTAGAAATACTAGAAAATATCTTAGATATCTAGTAATAATTGTCTTACAACAACCTAGCCATACTGCTTTATTTGTGGTGGCTTTGTTAACTCAATGAAATCGGTATATTTACATAATTATTTACAAAAGATGTCGCAGGCCGTGAAAATGTAATTTGACTTTCGGGATAATCTTTAGTGCCCAAAACAAAGTTAATAAGATAAATAAGGACCAACTTTGTACAATAATAGATTTGTTTACTCTATAACTTATGTACTATAAACTTGCTGTCAAATAATGTTTTTCAAATATTTTCTGTTAAAAAAATCATGTTTATCACGGCCGCGGCAGTATAATACATCAATACCTACGGCTGAGTTTGCTTTAGCAGGCCAGAAAACGGATCTTTTAGAGTGGTACATTATATTCAATTCTGATGAACAAATTAACAAAATCTCGGATGTTTTCCGGGTGACCGGATAACTCATCAAAATGATAATTCATCACATCTATAAAAAGTTATATAAAGTCATGGAAAGTGATGAAACAAAAACTCTATTAACTGGGTTAAGTAGGTTAGCTTAGGTTTAATTTTTTTTTTCATCGTTTCTAATGATTTTATACCTATAACTTTTTAAAAGTGTGTTGAATTATCATGGAACCGTTTTACGAGCAAAATCTCGGGTAGTACTAATTCATCATATAGATAATAAAAATTGGTCAACATTAAAAAAAAATTACTTAAAAATACTAATGAAGAAATTGACTGTTATTGGACCAATTTTATTTACAATTTACGTTAACCATATGTTTAAATCATCACTTAATGGTAAACTTATATCCTTTTCTGACGACACTGCAATAATTATCGAAAAGAAGACATGGGACGAAATTACAAATACAGCCAATTAAGACATGAAAGTTATAAAAAATTAGTTCGATGGCAATTTATTATCACTCAACACAGAAAAAACATATTGTATTCCTTTCACTCTACAAGAAGATGTGCCAAATAACCTAATTAACATAACAATTCATTCTAAAACTTGTGTAAATGACAGGTACATGTAATACGGACTGCGCGAAACTAAATCATAAATCTATTCTAAAATATTTTGGAATCTTAATAGATTAAATTTAAATGGAAAGACCATATTAATCTCACTGTTGAAAGAATACGAAAACTTATCTATATTTTCTATAATATACGAAACATTTTAAATAAGAAAACTATCAAAATTGTCTATTATGCATTAATTCAGTCCATATTGCAGTACGGGATTATTGGGTGGGGAGGGGCTTTTAAGGCTTCCTTACAGCTGATAATTACAATTCAAAGAATAATTATAAAAATCATCCTTAGGAAACCATATGAATTCCCTACTTTAGAGATATTTCGGGAATTTAATGTAAAATCTGTCATAGAATTGTATAAGAGAATCGCCTTATATCAAATTTATAAAGAATATTTTATATATAAAATTCACCCCTCAGATAGCATAAGCAATAGATTCAAAACTAATGGCTTAGTAGCAATTCCTATGCTTAGAACGACCACGGCTCAGCACCACTATTCGTATTTAGGTGTGAGATGGTACAATATATTATTGTCCAAAAATAAAATTAGTGTAACCGAAACTGAATTATGAACAATTCAAAAAGTTGATTAAGTACCTAAAATTGGATAATGATATATTGTACCCCTAATTTTCTTACGCTTACTCAATCTGTAAAAAGATATAGGTACCTATAATTTTTCGAAGAAAACTTCTTCTAACTGCTTTTCACTTTGTGATGGCATTATTTATTTTTTATTAAAACACAAATAACATTGTTTACATCACTTTATTTCGATACAAAATCTCAACATGTTTCATGAACCAATTTATGTTATTTGTGTTTTAATAAAAAAAAAAAAAAGATATACCTATATTTCTAAATTTTCTTTACAAATATATATTTTTCTTATTTGTGTACCTGGTTTAATCTTGGATTAAAACTGTAGATTTGCATACAGATCAAATTTACGCCGCGCGCTCGCCCGCCCCCTATAAACACACAAATCAACTTTCACAGTCAAATTCCGCTGCTATTTAAATAATATTACGAAGCTGTAATACACATTGGCAAACGAAATTCATTTTTAAAGCGAAAAATTAAACAATTTAATAAAATTCTCTCTTGAACTGGAGCTTGATGTTTTACGAAATATACCAATTTAAAGAAGAGGAAAAAAGGAGAATAAAAAAAGTGCATTTTTTATAAATAAACACCGTTCTTTGTATGAGAGTTTGCGTTAAGAGCGCTTAAAAATAATTAATTAAAATACACTACACTATCTTCCAGTCTAACACGTCGATTAAAGACGTATAAATGAGATCTCTTGACTTTCAACTAATTACTTAAAACTAAACATAGTCTGAACACATTATAAACATCAATTTTAACAATTTATCTGTGCAGATCAAAAATTATCTTCGTATTGTCATGGTCATTAAAAACATTATTAAAATCGAAAGTTTTTCTCGAAAATGCTGTTATAAATGGCCAGATTTGATCAGATCTTGAGATTTGAGACTTTGAGATGATCCAGGTGTAACTTGCCGGTATTTCCCCCCTTCTTCCCGTGAAAATTCCAAAAATGGGGATGCCATATATACACTAATATGTACGTTGGCTAAATTTTTTTTTTTCCAAAATAAGGCTGTTTTTTCGGGCACTAGATTGGCATTCCAAAATTACGCAACGGAAAACACTGTTTTTTTAATGAATAATGCTATCCTTTTTTTAAATATTTTGCTGGACAATGGAATGAGGTCAACAAATAATAATAAAAATTCTAAACAAAATTTATTTTTTACAAAAAAAAAACTTTCGTTAAGATAGTTTTAAACCATTTCTCGTGCTTTTCCTGCCAAATTTCTGTGCAAATTCCCACAGGACAAATCATTTCATCACCTTCCGTTTTTCCCGTCATTATTATTAATTTGACTCTTGTCTAATTTTTTGTATAAAGCTTACCGTTGATTTTCTAATGATGATTACCCATTATCTGTCAAAGCTAATTGGTTGATGATGCAAATGTCGTTGAACAATGAAAATAGTTTTAATAAAGTAGCGTTGTGCTAATCTCTTGATACCAGACCTCACTATTCGAGAGTTGTTGTGGCTTCATCACACAGAATGTCTATTTTATATACACGTTTTTTACTAAAAATATGTTGTAGAATTTTACTCATGTTTATTATAAATACAGATTATTATTTTTGCAGGGCTGTCGTTTTGCCCGACGGAGGAAGGACAAGGACAAGAACATATATCAAAATAATTCTAACAAAACTAAAACTGTTCGATTTTTTAAAATTTGATAGGTTTAATACATTGAAAAATAATAATATAATATTGATACACATTACATACCTAACATATTATGTTACCAACTCGTGCGTAAAATTTTATCGACATTATTTTTTCATTACATTCGATCAAATTTTATGACGTTTCGAAAAGTTGTACCATTTTGTCAGATAAAATGACGGTGATGTATTTATTTTGGATGATGATGTTAACTAACTGACTAAAATGTTAAATAGGGGTTCTGACACCAACGTGTATTTCACCTCTCTTACAGAATACCGGCATTTCGTCATGAGTTTGTTAAAACGATATACCTTTCCAAAATAGGGGTTCTGACACCAACTTGTAATTCACCTCTCTTACAGAATACCGGCATTTCGTCATGAGTTTGTTAAAACGATATACCTAACCAAAATAGGGGTTCTGACACCAACTCGTAATTCACCTCTCTTACAGAATACCGGCATTTCGTCATGAGTTTGTTAAAACGATATACCTAACCAAAATGTTAAATAGGGGTTCTGACACCAACATGTAATTCACCTCTCTTACAGAATACCGGCATTTCGTCATGAGTTTGTTAAAACGATAAACCTAAAAATAGGGGTTCTGACACCAACTTGTTATTTACCTCTCTTACAGAATACCGGCATTTCGTTACTTGTAAAAATACTTACAACATATTACTCGTGAAAGTTAACTGAACAACGTGATAAGACTGATATGGTTTAATGTATAGTACATTTTGTAGTCTGGTGGAATGGTAAAGCAGTAAAATAATCTAGATAATATCTATCAGCGTCTGTCAAAAACTTTTGCTCGCGAAATGGAGACCATTTTTTAATTAAACTTTCATGAATCTTCCAAGCTTGTTGATTAATATTCTGTGCCGGACTATTTAGTGGCTAATGACTTCTGGTTTATAGCAATAGGCATAATCGAAATCCATTTTGAAATTATCGATTCAACCAATTAATCATAATCATCACACCCACAAAAGTTATCCTCCGGCTACAGTCCCTAGTCATTGGTCTCCAGTTCACCTCTTCTCAATAAATACATTTTTTCAAATATATCTAAAAATTTCTAAATGCTGATAAAAACAGTCCAAAATCTATATTTCACTATTAGTTTAGAATTTATAATATATATTAATATTTTTAATTTAATTTTTTTTAAAGAAAGACAAACATTCCCGGGTTACGACTAACCTGACAATATTTGAAAATCTCCTACTAACACCACAGTAGGCTGAAAATGTTGCTTGTGTTGTGATGGAGGACTTAGCCAGCCGAGGAGTTGAACACACTACGCCTGGGTGGGACCCAAACGAGATGTCAACTCGGCCACCGACCGGTCAAATATATAGATATATTTAGAAGATCTGTTTTCAATTAATCGAAATTCAAATCAGTCTTAATCACACATCTAGAGATTTTCTGTTCGGTTGATAAAGTTAAGATAGTAAATATATGCATGTAATTATGAGCAAAAAATTTAATATTTTTTGGATAAATGAACAAAGAATTTCCGTTACATACGTAATGTTTCATTGAATCAGTTCTTTTCATGATTGTGACAATATTTGTTAATAATTTGGGGATTTGGCAAGGAGACAAATGAAAGAGGTTATGAGGTCACAGTGTTTATTGAGTCACGCAGTTCGTTGATAATAATAATAATATTTAGATGATTTATATATCGCCGTTTTTGTCAGCTTAAATATTGATAATAAAAATAAAAATATAAATGTTCGTTTGTTCAAAATCTTAAATCTTCGAAAGTTCTTCATCGATTAATTAGAAATTTGACACAACTTTGCATTCGAATAAGCGTTTATGTTTAAACACCTGTATTATATAGATGACACCTTTTGACAAACACCATCACGCGCTATTGTTTCTCTAACTCTACTTACATACTGAGCCACGGTTATGTAGCAACGCGTTATGTGGCCCAGCTAGTTATTATATAATTTGATAAATGGAGAAATGAGCTAATGGTATATAGGGAATTTTTTCAAAAACAGCGCTATATAAATCATCCAAAGATGGGATAGTAACTACTGATAAAATATCAAGTAAGTGAAAAAAAATTAGGAATATTCGTGTTGAAATGCAAAAATACTTAGATTTGCATGCAGACGTGTTTCAACATCAAGATTAAATGTACCTACCTACTTTGTAAAGCAAAACATTTCGGATTTTCATGAACATGAACACGTGTTTCGATATTTATTCACGTATTTCATAATTTATTGAAAGTTCAACTTATCAATAAATTCAATTTTTTTATAATAGAATCCTCCGCCGCTCATCTCACTAGGAAATTATTTGGTCCTTTTATCTGTTAGTCGGCAACTTCCTGTCAATTCATTCACAAGTCCTGCAACCCGTATTTTTCCCGAATTTCCAATGATTTGAATAGAATTCCTAATAAATAGCCATAGGAAATTTCTGGCGACCAATTTCAAATTTATTAATTAACTAAACTCTTCTTATGATGGTTAGTTTTTTACTTTACATTTTATTATAATATTTATTTCGAATGTAGCTGACCAAATTTTTTCAAAAAAATTCCAATGTTACAGTAAAGGTCTAAATTAAATAATAATAGTAAATTAAAAGCCTTTATTTTAATAAAACTAGAAAAAAAACAAGGAAATTACCTTCAACCCACAAAACATCTACCAAACAATTTGATTTAAAAAGATCAAAGATGGTTGAAATCCTCACAAGTAAACTTTCTCATCAATATGCAATGTCAATAGGTACCGAAAAGATTGAAGCATTCTACTAAATGTCTAAAATTACTTCTCCGGACAACAATTTCTACAGTAATTGGTAAAATATCATTGTTAACCAAAATAATATAAAACCGGTTTTATTTTACACACACCAAATTATGTACAGTAATTATTTTTAAGAAAATTCTGCTGCTCACAAAAAATTTCAAGTGTTCTTACCGGAGAAAGAAGCGAAACATTATTACACAACTCTTATCACGCTAGACCACCAATTACTCCGTTCAGGGCCAGTATTGCACGATATTTAACAAAATTTTCGATTTGATTCATATTTCTTTTGAGCGCCTTTTCTGGTCGGAATGGGCGGCAGAATGTGAAGAATAATCGTTTTCCAACCCTTTGACCTATAATTGTATTTTATGTTTGTTTTTAACCTTTCAAACCTCTTACGTTTATTTCTGGGAGAAAGGGGAAAGTAAATAAAAATTTGGTTAAATAATATATTGATAAAGATTTTAAAAGCTTCTTGTATTCTGCTAACGGTGAAACTTAAAGACTTACGATTTCGATAGCAAAATAATTAAAATTTTAAAAGTTTATAAATATTTCACTATTATTTGGTGTTGTTTTTCTTCAAATAGTTAAGAACCGAAGATCGACACTAGATCACTTTCTTTTGCTCGAACGCGAGAAAGTTTTTAGAGCTTGACAAAACTAAAACTACCGTCGCAACCCGCAATTTAAATGTTCAGTATGATAAGCAGCCTCAAAACCGTGCGATTCCAACATAACAGTCTTTGATACTAAGTCACATGCTATCGCTTCATCTTGCCAACGTCTCCTTCGAACATCGACCACTTATCAAGTAAATGGAGTTTTTAAGAGGAGTACTACAAGCTTCTATAAAGTGTTATCGTTTCGGCAAGTTTTCAATGGTTTTAAAATTGTAAATTGTAAGATAGAACAAACATTTTTATTTATTTACTATGACATAACATTATTTTTTTTACCGATTTTAAGCATCCAATTAGAACGGAAAAACCGTAGAAATGAGAGAAAAAATATACAAAGAAATAATGAATAAATAGAAAAAAGAATAACGAAATGACGAATTGCACAAATAACTTACATCGATAATATAATGATTTCTGAACATTGTATTGATAAAATACATGATTCATGCAACACTTTTTCTAGTTTCAGTATATCCAAGCCCTGATAAATGTGAACCTATACAGAGAAGTACTAAGTTTATGTATTGTACGCCCGTGGGGCTTTTACAGATAAAATAATGCAGAAATGTAATATCTAAGTACATATATTAAATTTCATTAGATACAATAAATACTCTTCATGTTAATTTGTACACTATACACTGCCGTAGAACTTGCATAAAGGAGTAAAACAAGTTTACAATTATATTTGTATATTTTTTATTAATTTATTCAGTATTTTAAACGCTCTGATTGGCTATTACATCTTTTCATTATTAATAAAAAAAATTTAAAATATAGCGGATTTGAAATACACAGAAAACATTGCAAACTGAACAAATGTGGTGAATGTACTTTTTTTTTTTTTATTTATTCACATTTAAACCCGCTAAACTACTTATGTAGTTTGTCAGCAGGGACATAGAGACAACATTTATACATTCATAAGATACAATTTGAACGGTACATAATTACATAAATTGGTTACATTGCAGAAAAGTTTAAATAGCAGCATAAAAGCCTTATATAATAAGCAAGTAAAAATAAATGTATGAACAAATTAGTATTATCAACAAGTACATCAATAGTTTCATAAATAGAGGTAGGTAGTCAGGTATTACAAAATAATTGTTTTTCCATTTTCTAAGAATATGAATTCCATTTCAGGGGCATCAGTATAGATCATTATTATCCAATAACCATTTCCTTAGATTATATTTAACATTAGCAGTATACATGTTATTATTTTTAATTGTCATTGGTAATAAGTTAAACATTTTGGGTACTATATAGTTTAAAGTTCTTTCACCATATTTATTAGTACATTTCGGAACTACCAGTCCTTCATTTTGAGTGAATCTTGTGTTATGTTTATGGCAAACTCTTTCCCTATACAATGAATCAGACAATATAACATGTTGACTTACAATATTATAAAACAATAATCCTCTGACAGGTAAAATATTCAGAGACTTGTATATTAATTTAATGTTACTTCTGTGTTGATTGTCATATTTATGGATTAACAATTTTATAATGGAGTTTTGTAATGTTTGTATATAGCTTACATTAGTTTTACAAGAATGTCCCCAAGAAGTAATTCCATAACGTATAGTGGATTCAGCCAGAGATAAGTAGATTAACTTTAAAGTACTTATAGGCACGAAATATTTTATTTTATAAATCCTACCCACAATAGCTCGTAGAAGTTTACAAACATTAGCAATTTGTACATCCCATTTCATGTAGCAGTCAATAGTAACACCCAAATATACATAACTTTTGACAAAATCAATGGTTTCACATGAACAGGGCTGTGCAACATTTTTATGTATGCAGTCAAATGTGTGTGTATATAATGAAGGAATTACATTACATCTGGCGTGTGGAGATCTGATGTGCATAATTTTAGTTTTTTTGGCGTTTATAAAGAGGCCTGCATCATGCGACCATTTCAGTAGGGCAATAAAATCATGTTGCATAAGGTTCATTGCAGTAACCAGATCTTCGTGCGATATTACGAGCGCCGTATCGTCTGCATATACAAAATGTTTAACAAATGAAAACAATTTTCTCATAATTGAGACATAAATAATATAAAGGGTTGGCCCTAGAATTGACCCCTGTGCAACACCTGTTGAGATATATTTTCTTTTGCTAAATTTTTTAAGAATTTTTACTCTTATTTGTCGATCAGTTAGTAATTTTTTTAATAAAACTAGCAGCTTTCCTCTAATTCCTATTGCCTCCAGTGTTTCTAATAGTTTATTTGTATCAATGGTATCAAATGCCTTAGAGTTATCTATGAATAAAACCAAAACTTGTTTTTTTAGATTTAATTCATAATTTATGTGATTTGAAAATTCCTGAAGCAGCATTTCCGTACTTTTTTTCTTTTGAAATCCATATTGGTTGGGATCCAACAAAGAGAAAGATTCTAGATATTTATTAAGTTTTATGGAAATGTATTTTTCAAGTATTTTTTCTAGGGCTGGCAATATGCTTATTGGCCTATAATTTTGAATATCTGTATGTTTGCCCCCTTTGTAAATTGGCCTAATGATGCTACTTTTTAGTTCATCTGGTATTACTGCTTGCGATAAAATTAAATTGATAAAGTGTGTTATAACAGGCCCTAAAATATTAATATGTGTCTTAATGTCAAACATTCGAATGTTGTCAATCCCTGGTGACTTTGAATTGTTTAATTTGCTAACAATAATATTGATTTCTTGGCAGGTAGCTCTGGGTAGGTACATACTATGTTGCACTTCATTTGGCCTGACGGTCGATGCTAAATAATCACATTTATGTATCATAGAGCTAACACTATTTGTAAAATATTCAACAAACTTATCTGCTACGGTTTCTTCATTATTCGTATTTAACATATATTTCGAGATTATTTCGTCACAACTACTTTTGGACTTGCGTCCTAATAATTTATTTATTTCATCCCAAGTTTTTTTTGTATTTCCAAAATAATTTTTGAATTTATTGTTAAAAAAGGTAGACTTACATTTAATAATTTCTTTTGTCACCTTATTTCTGAAAGTTTTATATTCCAATTCAAAGAATTGATTGCTAGGAAAATTCTTCCACCTTCTGTACAATGAATCTTTTTTTTTAATGTTTTCTAAGATATTAGAAGTTATCCAAGGTTTTATTGACAGAGGTCTTTTTTTGGGTTTATAATTCATAACGATTTTACTCTGTTCATACAAATTCTTAAAGTTGTTTTTAATTTTACTATATAGTATATTGCAATCTTGTTCCTCAAGCAAGGAGTGCCACTTAAAATTATGAATGTTTTTGTCGATTTTGTTTTGCGATAAAAACGAAATTCTTTCCCCGTGTTCTGGGGCTTCTTTCCTTGCACTATATTTAATATTAACTGCAGTTAAAAAGTGATCCGCTATAGTAATATTATTACATACACATGAGGAAAGAGAATCGCTTTGTTTACATCCACTGTTAAATCGGATAAATATGTGGTCTAAACAAGTACGAGTAACTTTTCCTGCTAAAACTGCTTCTCTAGTTACGTCACAAATACATTTGATTAAATAATTATCCGACATTATATTTTCATATGCCATAATAATAGGGTTTTGACAATTTAACAAGTCTAGATTAATATCTCCTATAAGTAAAACATTTTCTTTGGGGCTTATAGTATGCAGAATGGCAGATATTTCATTAAGAAATTGTGGTTGGCTAGAGTTGGGGGGGCGGTATATTGCTATGATTTTTAAAATACTCTTGTTTGGAAGTGTCATAGAGCCAAGCACACATTCAAAATGATTTGTTTCTATTGTTTTCTGTTGAAATGTGAATTCATTTCGAACATATAGCAATATACCTCCTCCAGATTTTTTAGTTCGGCAATAGTTGTAACAATTAAATCCAGGAATATTATACAGACAGACAAGATTCGGTGTTATAGCCGTTTCACATAACATTAACACATGAATATGCTTCCAACAAGTATTTAAGTAGACATTCAAAGTATCTCAGTATTTATAAATCGATCTAACATTCAACTGAACAATATTAATATTTTCCATATTGTAGTTGCTATGAAACTTTAGCCAATCACAGAAATTGTGAGTATTTTCGTAATCTACCTCGTCATCTTCTTCAATGTAATTAGACGCCATAATCAATAGTTGCAAAGTCCTTGGCAAGGGCAGCCTTGTAGGCCGGGCAGGAGTCCTTGTCTCCAGTCGGATGTGCAGCGGGCTTCCCAAATCTTGTACAGGTGGCGCAGACAGGCTCGGCGGCGGCTTTTGGGCAGTTTATCCGGGCGTGACCTTCGCCTGCGCAGTGTCCACATCTTTGCTGGTCCTTGCAAAACTTGAAGGAATGTCCGATCATTTGGCACTTGGAGCACACTGTAAGTCCAATGAAGTCACGAACACGGCACACATTCCAGTCCACAAAGACTTTCCCCTGCTCCACCAGCACGTGACGAATGTGGGCAGGAACCTCGAAGACCCGGTGGCAAGTTGATCCAGTTCGAGCGCCAGCAAGGTGACTAAGCTTGCAACTTTTTACTGCTAAATCTAGGCCTGCTTTGTCCTGGGCTCCTGCTAAGGCATTTTTTAGGAAGCACTCGTCCGTTAGGTCACGAGGAACGTTGAAGAAAATCACCCTTGGAAGCCGTTTTGTTGGTAATCGAGCGCTTAGAGTGTCCGAGTTTGCTAGACATGGGGTTTTCAGTATTTTATCCTGATCTTCTTGTGTTGCAGTATGGATTACAACGCCTTTGTTTCTGATTCTCCTAATACCCGTCACACGGATTCCAAGTTCTGATGGTCGTAATGTATCTTTTAGTAGCTGTTTCGTATCGTCGCTATCTTTTGTAGAATCCAGCTTTGGGAAGATGCATACAGCAGGTTTGGGGGTCCCAACGTTAAGTCCTGAGCGGTTGATTGATGGTATCATCTTCTGTGGGCCATTTTTCACAATATCGGCAAATGATAGGCTTGCTTCCGTGGCATCGGCTACTCTACGCATCACTGGTCCTAGATCTGACTCCAACTGCAATATTTTTTCTAACCTGTGTTGGTTTTCTGCTTTTTCAATCGCGATCTCTCCCTTTGCCACTATTAATTTGGCATTGACTGTTGCCAGATCAGCTTTGAAACCCTCTCGTTCCAATAACAGCTGTGAAACTGATCTGAATACAGCGGATACATATGCGCTTATCCGCAGTTGTTGATCCTTTGAGACTCTTGACTGCTTTTCAGCAAGGACATCTTGGAGTGCTCTTAGACTTGCTTCAGTGTCGTTCAGTATCTGTACTGAGGACACTGGGATTTCACTATCATTTTCAGACACGTCGGAATAGTCCGATGCTCCGTCAGATTCCTCATCTTCAACCACTGGAGAAATCATTCCCGAGGCCTTTTTTTGTGATGGGGACGTCATCTTATCCAGCATTCTTTTTTTACGCCGATGGCAGCATTCATCAGGCATCGGTGGGATGGACATTTCAATGAGAAAAAACACACAATCTTAGGTTGTTTTAAAACTTTCGATAAAAATGTTTAGAATCCGCTAGAATAGTATTATTTTATTACTGTTTTATCAAATAAACTTTTTTGGCACTTAAATTTTCCATATAAATACTGTTTGCACACGAATTCGGAAGTTTTTTTTAGTTTTTTTGCAAGAGCAAAGTGTAAACACGAACTGCTGTCACTGCGATTGATACATATTTTCCTGCATAATACAGTGCCAACAAAAGGTTTCTATTATTAAAACAATAACAACAAATAAATAAACAAAAAACAGAAAAAAACGAACATAATACATGGTAGGTACATATAGTTTTCCATTTAGATGTACATAATATAAGAAAAGAAAAAAAATAAATAAACCAGTCTTAAAAGTGAAGATGGCATAAATATAGTATAAATTAATAGAACAGGTTTGTAATGCGTAATTTAAAAGTAATTTATAATATGAAGTAAATGAAAAAAAAAGTTATCGCTCCTACACTATACTCCTAAATAATAATATAAAGATAAAATATACGTGTAACAAAAAAGATTTTTTTTTTGATCAGTTACAAATATTCTAATATGTTGTTTTTTAGTTTGGTCACTGAGTGGTGGTGGTAAACATCGGTTGAACTATAACTATTACCTAGTCTGTGTAGCGTTTGAATTGACGAATTTTCGAATTAATTACTAACAGACTTTTAGGAACATCTTAGAGAGCAGTCAGTCTTGTATAACGCGTGGGTACACGATAAATAATACGGTTCGTTAAATCCATGGCGTCCAATCTGCCATTTGCTATTTTGAAAAGACAAACTAAATCAGTCAATGTGCGCCTTGATGATAAGTCGGTCAAGTTTAGTAAGTCCATTACAAAGGTGTAATTAAGATATTCAGCTGGAATTCCTACTTTATGATTAATTAATTTTATAAATTTACGCTGCGCTCTCACGATATTTAGTTGGTGAATCTTATACAATGGAGCCCAGATTATTGTACAGGGTGCGCCAGAGAAACCTACTTATTTGAAAGTTCAATAAAAACAAAAGCACTGTAGTTATTGTTGTAATTCTTTTTTTATTTGAAAATGCAGTGTACCAAGTTTTTTTTCATACTGTTTTAAAAATTACATCTTTTAAATGGCGACCCTCATCGCGCATACACTGGTTAAGTCGTTTTTTGAAGTTCTCGTCCACTCTTCTCAGCATATCAATCGGAATGTTGGCAATAGCATCGCGAATTTTGTTCTTCAGGTGATCTATGGTCCGTGATCGATCGACATAAACAAAGGATTTCAAATAACCCCATAAAAAAAATCACATGGAGTCAAATCCGGAGAGCGCGCCGGCCATGGGAGATCGCCTCGGAGAGAGATGAGGCGGTTGGGGAAATGTTGTCGCAGCAAATTCATTGAGTTTCGTGCTGTGTGTGCTGTGGCTCCATCCTGCTGAAACCACACGTCCCTAACGTTCATTTCTTCGAGGCTTGGAATAAAAAATTCCTCGATCATGCTCCTGTAACGAGCTGCATTCGACCGTTACAAAAGAAGCTCTCGACGGCGAAGCCCCGCTGCTCTCTAGACCACAGCATAATGGCAACTGACGAGAATGGGAAACAAACTTGGGGAAGTCTCCCTCCAGATGCGCCCCCTCCCGCCCCTCTACCTGCCCAACTCAACGGTCGGGAATTTTTTCAAATAAGTAAGTTTCTCTGGCGCACCCTGTATTATTCCTACTCTAGAATGCTTTTCACCAACCCTGTGAATAGTTATTTATAGAATTAATCAATTTAAAATCTTTCACCGTCCTGAATAAAGTATATACAAAATATTTGAGCGAGAAAAACATTAAGAAATGTATTTAATTTTACATTTATCAGTTTTACATTAATTTTTCTAATATTTCGATCCATAGCGACAATCTTTCAACATCCTGCGAAAATGCTTTTTACTTTATTTTTAAAATGTATACAATTGATATTTTGTTTTGTCATCTCGATTTAAGTTCCTAGCTAGGCAGATTGCCGGTTCTAAGAAACCAAATGTTCGATAAAATAATTAACTTATGCTATGAAAAATAAAATAAAAGTTTTTATTCGAAATATATGTGTGTCATTAACAGGTCATACTCCCCTCTACCCAAGCCAGACAACCATTTAGTGTGTGTAGATGTACATGACAGTATGTGTTTATGTATGAATGTGTATATGTGTATGTACATATACAAGTGTTAATTTATATATATATATATATATATATATATATATATATATATATATATAATATATGTATATATATATGTGTGTGTGTATTCCTTATTTTTAAACATCAATGACCATTAAAAAAAACTTACATTTATTTAAGAAAATTAAACCAATACATTAAAATAGAAAATAAAACATTTTTTAACTTATTTCCACTTGTTTATTTTACCAGTACCGGTTTCGTCCTATTATGGACATCTTCAGGCTGGCAATATTATAATTGCCAGCCTGAAGATGTCCATAATAGGACGAAACCGGTACTGGTAAAATAAACAAGTGGAAATAAGTTAAAAAATGTTTTATTTTCTATTTTAATACTATATAATTCCACCACGTATAACAGTGTAATAAATAAACTCATAAACCAATACACATAAATACTTGTACCACTTAAAATCGTAACCACGTAACACCTCAGCACAGGTTCTCCCAGTGAGGTGTTCACGAAACATATAACATTACCCACCACAGTGTCACCTAATTAAACCTACCTTACACCCAACATAGAACAAACACCATATTAACAACAGTTTTAATTACTTCAATTATTAAATAATTTGGTAAACACTGTGATGTATGTATAGAAATAAATAAATAGTTATTATTTGACCGATATGGGACGTTTTGCATGTTTTAATATTTAATTCTGTGGGGATTTAATTATATAATTTCTATCTTTGCTTTTTTTTAAATTTTGCTACTAGTGATAACCTATCTTCACTTGTAATTTGTCAACTCTTTAATTAATTAAACAATTGAAAATAGTGGATGGTACAAATAAGCGTTTTTTTCACATGCGAAAAGCTTTCCTCCTTCCAGAACCGAAGATATTCTTTGTATCGTCCTAATAAAACCAACCATTTAGAAATAAAATGTTGCTTTTTAAAGGACGTTAGTATTGTTATGATTTGATATTTATCTATCACTTTAGATTTGCTTCTGAAGTCCAGGGAAGACCCAAAACTCATTGAGCACACCTAATTACGGAGGCAATCAAAATCCACAAAAAAACCCACCTAACATTATTAAAGATGACGGGATGGACGGCTACACCAAAACTAAACGCCGAATTTTTTTACTAATTATACTGAAATACCACGCCTAAGAGAATTGGAGCAACACGGTCGCTTCCATAAAAATACACACTTCACAACAATCTACACATCTGCCCTGGTGTTGATACCTTCCTCTTCCCATCCCTAACTTCCACAACCCCTTCAACTCTACATTCAGCTGTTGCAAACTTCTGCAACTCATAAACTTACGAATACCTACAATAACAAGACGACAAAATACACTATTCCACTGCAACACACGTAAGCGCAATTACATTGCGAACTCAACGGTTTCACACTATGGGAAACCAATACTTAGGTCGATATATTTAATATTAACTTTGCGAATTTTGTGGATCACGTAATAGATTTATTTCAACACTATTCCTAAATAGAAGATATATTTTTGTAAACCAGTCAAATTGCTGTATGTTTTTATTTGTGTTCTTGTTATTTTTAATCTAGGTCGGGACAGCTTGACGTGTTTTTCGTCGGTCTCGCTATCCTTCCCTAATTTGTAGGAAATATACCTGCACATTTTTTACCTTTATCTAAAGATTCGTAAATGTATGAAGTTACGTTAGCAATAGCATCTTGTGTGCTGAGAGATTTTATAAATCCAAACTGGTTTTTGTGTAGTATTTTATTATTATCTAGGAAATTGACCAATTGTTTTTTTAAGATTTTTCCTATATTTGAAATTAAACAGATTGGTCGATAATTTGTTACTTGATGTGGGTCTCCAGATTTGTAAATAGGTGAGATTATTGTATTTTTGTAGTTCGTTGGAAATATTCCTTTTGTTAAACTTAAGTTTATTAAATGAGTGATTGGTTTTATTAAATAAGGTTTCATAGATTTTAACATATGTGCCGTAATAGAATCAAAACCGGGAGACGAACCTCCTTTCATATTATCTATTATTTTTATGATTTCACATTCTGTTGTTGTTTCAAACAATTATTCAGTGAATAGTTTTTTGTTATGGTGATACGATACTTTTTGTTTTAGAATTAAGTTTTTTCATTTGGACATCTGGAACAGTTTTGATGGCGTTAGGATTAAGTTAAATATTATATTAATTTGTATGTTAGTGATTTATACCTAAGTATTAGTATGTTAGACTAGATAAGCAGTTCCTAGAAGGGGATGGCCAACACAGGTGTCGATGAGGCTCGCTATCCATCACATCGCCAACCTTTCGGTGGCGCAAAGAGGAGGAAGGAACTCGAACAATGTCGAATTGGTACGTGGAATATTAGAGAAGGTAAGAAATTTTTAAACTGGTGTGAATGATGTGAAAACACTGAAAAATGTTAGTAAAAGGATTATAATGGCAGGCGATTTGAATGGGTGGGTAGGAATTAGACGTGACGGATTTTAATCGGCCTTAGGTATGTTTGGGGATAAAAGAACGAATGAAAACGGGAACAGAATACTTGGAGTATGTTTAGAGTGGAACCTGTTTGTGTCCAATACTTTTTTCGATCATAAAAGTATCAACCATTATACGTGGGAAAGAGGAAATGAGAGGTCAATTATCGATTTTGTAGTAATTGACTCTAGGTTGAGAGCCGTTACCGAGGACACAACAGTTTCAGAGGGGCAGAGGTTGAAACTGACCACTTTTTGGTGGTGTCGAGAGTAAACCTCTTTCGCGGTTGGCGCTCTAAAGTGAAAACGGTACTAACTCCAACAAGAGTCAAAATAAAAAAAAATTACAAAACCATAATGAGAGAATTAAGTATGTGAATTGTGCAGAGATGAGATTGAATGAGAAGAAAATGGACGGTCTAAGCATAGACGAAACATGGAACCACATAAAAGTGAGTCTTTGTGAATCTGCTAAAGAGGTTTGTGGAATAAGTACGCAAGGTAGGAAAAAAGGTGATGCATGGTGGGATGATGAGATTAAAGCAGTGGTCTCAGAGTAGAAGAAAGCATGGTTATGTCTGATTACGGCTGGCAGTGCTTCCAGCAAAGAGAAGGATCGAGCGAAAGAAGTATATAAGGAATGTAAGAAAAAAGTAAGAGTTGGAGTGAAAGAACGAAAGAAACGCCTGGAAGAGGAAGAAGGAATGAAAATGACAAACCATTTCCAAGAAAACATTAAGTTGTTTTGGAAGGAAGTCAAAAGGTCCCGGTGTGGCCCAGAAACCGGAAGCATGAAAGTGATAAAATCTAAAGATGGAAAAATGTTGACGAATGAGAAAAAATAAAAGAGAGATAGATGAAGTATTTCGAGGAAGTCTTTGAAAGCAAAGTGAGTGACAGTGATTCTAGCGGCGAATCAGATATGAATGATGATGGACTGAATGTTACCAAAATTAGCATGGATGAGATAGAAAGATCAATTAAGTGTATGAAGAATGGTAAGGCTGTCGGTTTTGACAATATTGCTGCTGATTATTTTAAAGGAGGTAATGCAATCTTTTTAACCAATGTTTAAAGGAACATTACACGCCTTTAGATTGGAGAAAGGCAGTGATCATGCCGTTATACAAAGGTAAAGGGTCACGTTTGGAATGTGGGAATCATAGGACTATTAACCTGCTAAGTTCAGTTGGCAAGCTGTATGGTAGAATTTTGATTGAAAGGGTAAGAAAGGAAACAAAGGATAAAATATGGGATGTGCAAGGTGCTTTTATCAGTGGAAGGGGGTGCATGGACCAGATCTTCTCATTGCGTATGCTCACCGAGAAGTTTCTGGCAAAAAACCAGAAACTTTTCTGTGCCTTTGTAGATCTACAAAAAGCATACGACCGAGTCGACGGGAAAAAGCTATGAAAGGTGTTGTCCAATTATGGAGTGAATACGAATCTGACTCAGGCAATTGCGTCTCTAAATGAGGGAAGCGTTGCATGTGTTAGTGTGAACGGTGGTTTTACGGGGTGGTTTGATATCACAAAAGGTGTTAAACAAGGCTGCGTAATGTCACCGTGGTTACTCAATCTATACATGGATAATTGTATGCAAGAATTGAAAGAGGTCGGATTGGGCGCGAAGTAATGGTGTTTGAAAGAGAGTACGAAAACAGTGTGCAATATAGCTGTGAATGAGGAATACTTGGAGCAGGTGGATGAGTTTGTGTATTTAGGAAGCATGTTTACGAGAGATGGGAAGGCTGACAGAGATATTGAAAGAAGAGTAAATGCAAGTAACTCCATTAATGGAGGACAGAACGCAGTTGGCGCTAACAAAAAATTGTCCAAAGAAGCGAAGTTAGCAGTCCACAATGGAGTGCTGGTACCTACCCTGATGTATGGAAGTGAGGCATGGAACTGGCAAAGAAAGGATGAAAGTTTTTTTTTATTTTATTTTTTTATAGTGAATACCTCACAAGAGTCCCAACTGCTCCCGTCTGGAGCCAGTGAGACTATGGCATCCCCAATTGGGGGATGTTGTGAGGCTGGGGGGATGTTGTGAGGCTGAAGGTAAGTGGGGAAGGGAAAGAGGAAGGTGGGGAAGTAGATTGAATGCAGTTGAAATGAGATCCCTGAGGCGTATGTGTGGTAAAACCATGTATGATCGTGTGAGGAATGTGGATATCCGCAAAGAGTGCAAGGCTGATGTAAGCGTAATGAGTAAGATCAAGAAAGGGACGCTTAGATGGTTTGGGCATGTAGAGCGAATGAGCGAAGAAAGGAGTGTAAGGAGAATATACGATGCAAATGTGAATGGTAGCAGAAGTCGGGGACGCCCGAGGAAGACATGGCACGACCAAGTGAATCAGATACTTGAGTCGGGCCATGTCAAGAGTCAGAACAATAGAAGAGTATGTATGAGACGATGTATGAATGTTAATAAGGCAAGGAGTGTGTGCCAAGACCGAGTTGTTTGGCGGTCCGTCCTCTCTGCCTACACCTGCGGCGAAACGGCGTGATGGTTAGTTAGTTAGTTAGTTAGTTAGTTATTTTCAATTTTGTTTCTTGAATATATAATTTTTTGATGTAATTTTATTTTTATTATTTTTTCTCATGTTTCAACATTGTCTGTCATTAAAATTGTACCACCTACACGTAAAAAACCCTCTGGGCGTTAAATAAATAAATAAATAAACACCCAACATGGAGATATAATCCTCTGTCATTAAGCCATTCCAGCATTCACCCGATAGTAAATATTTTTATAATAGACCAATCAAATTTTTAACTATAAAAAAAGCCATTCTTAATATGACTTTCCACTTGTATTTGTGATGTTAGCAACGGTAAAAATCTTCTGATACGTCCCGTACTTTTGGGTTTTCCAAATCTGTTTATGCGTCGATATCTCCTTTGATCTTATTTTTCTTGTTTTCCTTTTTCCTTTTGTCCGAGTTTTTTCCTCTTGGGAAGGCAACATTCTCAGTTCTCGAGGTTTTATTAGAATTTTCAAATGTATTTCAGTTCAATCTTCCCCAATTGAAATTTAATATATTTCAGCCAATAAGCATGGAACGAAAATTAAATAAAAAATCTTTGTATAAAAAAAAAATGTTCATAAATTTGGAAATTAACAAAATATCTAAGCACGGAAAATGTTGATTTCGTTAATTCCCTTAACGCCCAGGGGTCGAAATGGTGATTTTGTAATCTCAGCCAATAAATTAATCTTTTATAATTTTGACTAACTAAAACTGGAATTTCCTCGAGGGAACAAATGGGATAGGTCCATTGACCAACTAAGCACACACGAGGGGAGCAGACTAATTAAAGTTTAATTATGATTAGTTAGTAGCACCCATTACCAAGATAGTATTTTTTTACGCATTTAGTAATCAGCAACGATTATTTCGTGAAGGTTGTTCATTGTTATCTATGATTCAATTTAGTTAATATTATGCACAACATGTCTCCTGTCAAATACGAATGTCTTTCAGTAAAACACGAATGTGAAATCGCGACGTCGGAACATGTCTTCATTAAAATTCTAATATTTTGTCATGGTATATTATCAGAACAAACGCAGATGCATTAACACGTGTTCCAATATATTATGAATGTACTAAAATTCTATTAGTAAACGGCCTGTAATCCCGTTTTTAACAGGATTTTAATCAGCGATACTAATTTTTCTCCGTTATCGAGCACATTATTCTCATTGCTCGTACGGCTCCCGTTTAATTGAGACCGTTCAGTTGAGTCGTCTCTTTGAGCCGTATGTACAAAGATATTGAGCTGGTATCGTAATTCCCGCTGTGAATGAAACGACCCATTGCTAATTCCAATAACAAAAACTGATTATTCACTGAAGAAAGCATTTTGATACCCAAATTTTTTGATTATTTTCACCAGAAGTAAGCAAAAATTTAGCCTACCTTGGGTAGAAAAACATTTCCGTTCGATCTTTAGCGAAACCAGCATAATAAAATATGGTAAGTTGAAATCTTACATTACCTTTAAAGAATCGACATTATTTCAACAAAGCTTCATCCCGCCCTCCGAACTGTCAGATACATAAAAAAAATTGATAAATATCTATTTCGATTGTTTATGTTACGTTAACCTCGGGCTCCGTTCTCCTCGGGCCTAAACAAATAATAGCATGCCATCGAAACAATCCCGTTTGACATTTAATTACAAATAGATTCGCTGTTTTTGAACGAATCCCCAAAGTTAATCTTGTGTTTGAATGTAAATGAAAGTCTGTTTCAAATTTTAATTTTATAAACTGGTATTGAAATTATGCAATTGAAAATATCTTAATGTTACACGTAAACATAGAAAAAAACTTTTGAAATGGCTCATAAATGTGTTTTCTTGTAAACTGTAGGTACTTAACACTTTATACGAAACTAAAAAAATAATTACACGATAATTACACGTATTATAAAAGTCATTGTCAAATCACTTTTTTTCGTTTTTATACACCAATAAATCAATTTTATTGCAACAAATTCTGAATTCGAAATATTAGATCGACAATAATGTCGAAAAATAATTCGGTCTCCCCAATGACCGAGTCGTTAAAGGCGTTGTCCCGGTGAAACAGGGATTCTTTAAGGAATTATTTAAAATTACGCTGGAGCGTCTATTGTAAACTTTAAAATGGAAAGAGAAAACGAAGTATTCTCTTTTTTTTTTTTTTTTTTTTTTTTTTTTTTTTTTTTATTTTTTATTTTTTATATATACAATAATATTATTATTGGGTTTATAAAAACAGTTTATTTTTAAACAAGTTCTGCTGTGTAATTATTATTACGCGTGACAGCTGTTTCGCCCTCTGAAGGCATTATCAAACTGTGTACAGTTTGATAATGCCTTCAGAGGGCGAAACAGCTGTCACGCGTAATAATAATTACACAGCAGAACTTGTTTAAAAATAAACTGTTTTTATAAACCCAATAATAATATTATTGTATATATAAAAAATAAAAATAAAATAAAATGGAGTTCTACAAATTAAACTTAATAACAATAAATATGAAGTATTCTCTCTTTTTCAATATATGTTTATTTTATAATATTATTATGGGGGAGGAGGGGTCGGAATCCTCGGTATATTATCATTTTTCTGACAAGAATTCTTCGAACGATAAAATTAATAACCCCTCTCCGTGTGCAAGAATAGTTTATCTTGGGTTGCGTTTATAGTTGAGTCCATAAATAGAATTTCTGTTGCGTTCGAAATAAGGGACAGTTTAAACTTAAAAGCAATTCTGTATTAGAGTCTACAACCTTAAATAATCGTTATATTACGCAAATCCCCTACTTTCATTATAACTACACACAGAACTTTTATATGGTTTCCTCTGAATTTTGCAGCACATATTAAGCGAATAGAAATTTGTAATTGCACTTTAAACGCGAGAATGCTTTCCTTCGGAATGCGTCTTCAAATGGATCCACAACTGTAATTTTATCATTACATTCTGAACTCAAAACTACTTTCAATTTAAGACGGAATCCTTGTGCAAGTCCTCAACTTTAATTAAAACTACTCCCAAAACACACAAATAGTTTCCTCCGATATTTGCAGCACAAATTTTGCAAATCGAATTTTAAAACAGCGCTTCAATCACGAGAGTGGTTTCCTTCTTAAGTGCGTCAACAGGTGAATCCAAAACTGTAATTTTATTTGTGAACGAGTCTCCAGTTTAATTAGCACTATACTCACACTTTCTTATAACACAACTTATTTTCTTATTAGTAAAATAATAAGGGATTAAAAAGGGACGTTGAATTTTCTATTAATTTGTGTCCAAACTATTTTCTAGTAACGTAGTACTTCTTAGCTATTTTATACCTTTCTGTGGGTTTTGTAATAATATCTTAAATTATATCTGAAACACCGTGTAAGAAAACCATCGTCAGCGGGCCGCACAAAAAGCATCTGGTCTAATGCTAAACGTATGCCCAAAGCCGCAGGTTCTAATGCTACAATTAAGCACCATTTAAAGTCTGTGTGTAAAGTTGATTTTATATTTTGCTAATTTTTTTTTAATATACCATACACTATAGCAAAATTAATCTAAACACTACCCAATCCTGGTAAAAGATACTTGTATATGAATTAACATTCGAATTAGAACTTAATACCACAAAGCAATTCTACCTATTATTCACAGAAACACTTATAATCTGAGCATGTACTGAATAAATATCTCTTCGTATTTGTCATTTGAAAAACATCTCAGACCTTTTGTCGAATAGGTTCCATGTAAAATGACAGGCAAAGGCTATAGCTTCGACTCCCTAGTAAAATAATGTATAATGTACATACTGATGCTTCCCCCTCCACCCCTGTTCTCCACCCTTATCCGAATTGTAACCCATTGAGCAAAATCATAATAAAATGCGGCATTCATCAAAAGGAGGGTAATTCATTCGTAAAAGGAAAATGAAATGTTAAAGGAACTTTGATTGTAAATATTTGAATATTTACTTGTGATTTTGGCGGATAACGGAAAAATCTTGTAATAATTGATAGTCGAAACTGATTCAATCGCAAATATAAAATGGCACAAATGTCTTCTTCAGCATAAGTCAATTTGAGACCAGTAATGTTGTAATGACAAAGTAAATGGAAAAATGGCCCTCGCCGGCATTTTTAGTTTATCAGCGTAAAGTGAAATGTAAAAGTTGATACTTAATTAATTTAGCTATTAAATTATTATTTATTATTTATTATTTCAATTAACGTATTCTTAAACTCAAGTTTGATGATCAATTTGTTTCTTTATTCATATATATCCAACTCTGCTGTGATTGGTTGTGGTGTTAGATAATCACACAAATAAAGTTATTTCTTCAATCAACTCCACGACCCGTAATGGAAACCCTGCAATATTAAGCAACACGTTTATTTTATGTAAAATTGTTCAATATTTCCATGCTAGAAGTCACCCTTTTGTATAAATACTTGATTTGCATTGGCTTCAATAACATTTCTCAACTAAATAATGCTCCACTTTTCCCGTACAATTTTCATACCACAAAAATCACAATAATAATACTTTTCAAGGGCAGAATTTTTATAAAGATTATTTTTTTTATATGTACGCATTCTAAACCTATTTTTGTGTGATTTTAAACATAGCAAAATAAACTGAATTATAAACTTTTATAACAACTCACTACAGGTGATACAATAAACAGTTCGAAATTATAGTAAATTAAAATAGTTATTGTACATAGTTAAGGAAACCTTTCATTAAGTACCTTTAAGCTGTGCAAATTGGCGGGTAATATTGTATTGTATAATATGTCAATACTCCTTACGCACAGTGGCTGCTGGTGCTCACAAAAATGGGTGGCGCTCTGAAATTCTTGGACATTATATATTTCTACATACTGTAATTAAAATAAAATGAATTGTGAAAAAATCCTACCTTTTTGTAGATTACGTCGATTCTCTATTGTCTCTAACTGGTAAAGACGTCAGTAACCCTGGAGTTGCAGTCCGGAATACATATTGAATTTGGCGTTTTTTAAAGCTAAGCATTGACAATGCATATTGTCTATTTTTACTATTTGTATTTCTTAAGAATGATTTAATCATTTTTAAATATGAAAAAATATCTTTCGTTCTCTACTAACGTAACAGGAATTGTAGAGAATTTAACATACTCGGAAAAGCATCCGAAAATAGTTATCAAATAGATATTGACCAATCGGTATTTATGAACAGTTTTTTATTTAATTTGAACATCCAAAAAATGTCTATTTACAGAGGCACAAAAAGCGAGTTCATGAAAAATTGTTATTTATTCAGAAAACTAATGGCAATAGAGTAATTTGGGTGCTGTGAATGTCTGAAAATCCTGAATATACTTGAGATAATTGTTCAGACTTTAGCCAAGAATCAAACCAAACGAAAATGTCACCTGTATCTGTATTGAGTAATTGAAATATCCGACAGATGTCTCCCCTAAGGGCAATAATTGTGATTATATATACCAATACATTCAAATGAATTAGGTTATAAATAGGCTTGCAAGCCCATTTTCTTCCTCTTCTCTCTCTAAATAACGGATCAATAACAACCATGAAATAATTAAGGAATTCGAGGGTCGTTGTTTTTTGTTACCAGTGATGTGTGTTCTAAAGAATAAACTTATCAATTATATTTCTTGGTATCATTAATTTAACGAGGCCATTACTGTAACATATGGTCCTTCGAGCCGGATTATGAACCAGCAAAAAACCAAGAAGATGCAGATCATCATCAGATAAGTATCCCAACGCCATCCTATCAAAACTGTGACCGAATCCCGAATCCTTCCTATTTCAAATTATCCCAAATGAAATATTTAAATATGCAACAAAGATTAAAAAAAAAATTATTGTTGTTTCTGATTTTTCAGTTGCATAAAATTTTAATAGCTACCTACATTGCAAATTGATACGATTATTGTTAAATGAGCATCTCAATTGTAAGAGTTTTGTCATTGGATTTATTTAATTAAAAATAATTCACGCGAATGTTCAAATTTACCGGGTAAATTAAATCTCGCTACAAAATAATTTCAGCGAATTTCTGATTTAAAAAGTTGTCAGTGGTGAGTGGTTGTTCCGATTTAAAAGGTTGTCAGCCCTGGCACTGACAAGCATTTTTACTAACACCGCCGTGTTTTCATTCGTAAACTGTCAGTTGTTTGAGGTTAAAAGTTAAATTGTTTATTATTTACCATTAAAGATGGAAAAGTTAAAGCAGTTAATCAACAAGCGTGGAGTTTTGAAAGCGAAATTGACAAGGCTTAATGATATTTTAAAGACACTCGATAAAACGGAACTAGAATTACGTTATCAAAAGGTCGAAAAATTGTTAGATGACTTTGAAAAAATTCAATCTCAAATCGAAGAACTTTCGGATGACGAGGCAGAACACGTAAGTCAACGTGAATCCTTTGAAAATCAATATTTCTCTGTACTTGCATTAGCAAAAGGTTTATTGAATTCAGTAAATCATGAAAAATGTGAAATTAAATTACCAACTTTGAAACTTATTGAATTTCATGGTGAAATTACTGACTATGCTAAATTCGCTGAGACCTTTAAAGCATTGGTTCATGAAAATAATACGTTAAACAATTCTCAAAAATTCTTTTATTTACAATCGTGCCTTAAAAAAGACGCAGCTAAATTGATTGCCTCCTTGACCATATCGCACGACAATTACGAATCTGCGTGGCAGATACTTCAGGAACGTTACGCGAATAAAAAAAATAATAGTTCATAGGCATGTTGCATCTTTATTTCAGTTAAAAGATATGAAACAAGAATGTCCAGTCGCGTTAAGGCATATTATTGATCAGGCTAATTTAAATTTAGAAGCGTTAAAAAATCTAGGATTACATGTTGATTCCTGGGACGCGATTATGATATATTTAATATCTAATAAATTGGATGGATCAACTCGTAGATTTTGGGAAGAGCAGCCAATAGATGGTGCACTCCCAACGTTGAAAGAATTTATTACATGTCTAACCAAACGTGTTGAGGTACTGGAGTTCACAAATTTGCAAGAAAAAAGGCCTACCTACAAGAATGTTACAACACGTGATGATCGCAAGAAAGATTTGTCTGTCTCATTGATAGCAACCAAACACGGATGCATCCTATGTAAAGAAAATCATCCAGTGTATTATTGTAAAAAAATTCTCAAATTAAATATCCAGGGAAGATTAGAATTTTTAAGAAAGGCCCGAGCCTGTTTCAAATGTTTGAGGGTAGGACATTTTACACAAGATTGCAAAAATAAATTCAAATGTAAAATCTGTGCAAGTGATCAACATAATACTTTGATACATGTTAATGAATTAAATAGTGAAAACACAAATGAAGAGGCACACAGCTCGACATCAGTGGCAAATCATACGGTGTTAAATAAAAATGAAAAGATAATTTTATTATCTACAGCGATCGTGAATATCGTCGGTAACGACAACCGTTTGCACAAAGCGAGGGTATTATTGGATTCAGGCGCCCAATCGAATTTCATAAGAGAGAGTTTTGCAAAAAAATAAAAATTAAAAACAGAAAAAATAAATACACCGGTGTCTGGAATACAAAATCGCATCACACATATCAATCGAAGAGTTACAATTGACATGTTAGCAGTGAATAGTGATTATAATAAGAAAATTTCTTGTTTAGTATTGCAGGCTATAACAACCGACCTACCCCAAATGACCTTCAGGAAACAAGAGTTGAAGATCCCATCTGGCTTGCAACTAGCGGATAAGGATTTCAATGTCACGTCTCCAATTGACATCCTGTTGGGTGCGGAAGTTTTTTGGGAAATAATGAATAATGATCGAATACGCTTAACGGAGGGCGGGCCAACTATTCAAAGGACTGAACTCGGTTGGATTGTTTCCGGAGCGATCGACATCATCACTAAAACAAGGCCAGTATCAATTAATTGTAATCTAGCCATTAATAAAATAGGTAACCAGATGGAAAGATTCTGGAAACTAGAAGAAGTGGATGCCATGAAACCTCAGAATTTTGAAGAAAAGGCTTGCGAAGTCAACTTTACAGAGTGTCATAGTAGAGACACGGAGGGCAGATTTACGGTAGCCTTACCAACCCGCCCTTGTATAGACCAACTAGGGAGTTCTTTGTCAATGGCTGAAAAAAGGTTTCATACATTGGAAAGAAAATTTTCCACCAATAAAGAATTGAAATGTCAATATAGCATGTTTATGAGAGAATATTTACAATTGGGTCATATGGAAGAGTGCCGAAAATCCGAATGCGATGCGAGATCATATTTTTTACCACATCATGCGGTGATGAAGGAGTCAAGCACCACTACTAAAGTTCGCGTGGTGTTCGATGGATCGGCAAAAACATCTTCTGGTATTTCCCTTAATGATGCTCTGATGGTCGGACCTAACATACAAAAGGATTTAAATATGCAAATTTTACATTTCAGAAAACATCCTGTAGTCATAACTGCGGACATAGATAAAATGTACCGTCAGATAAACGTGCAGGAAAGCGACCGCAATCTACAGAAAATTGTTTGGCGCTTTTCACAGGATGAGGATTTGAAGCATTACAAGCTAAGGACAGTGACTTATGGATTAGGACCGTCATCTTTTCTGGCGACAAGATGCCTGAAGCAAATAGGTATTGAAAATAGACTTTCATTTCCTATAGCAAGCAATGTCATTGAAAACGACTTTTACATGGACGACCTATTAACGGGAGGAAATGACGTTGAATCGTGCCACCTTCTAAAACAACAGGTAATCAGTTTACTAAAATCTGCAGGGATGAATCTAAGAAAATGGAGATCGAACGTGGCAGAATTATCTTCCGAACCAGGTCAAGATATGCAAGGATTGATATCTAAAGAACCCCAAGAAGAAAAAATACTAGGATTAATCTGGAACAGTGAGTTTGATTACTTTTCATATGTAGTGAAAAAACCAGTATGTACCGTACAAAGCAAACGGCGGATATTGTCAAGTATCGCCTCAACGTTCGATCCTTTAGGACTGCTAGGACCAGTAACGGTTGTAGCAAAACTAATTTTGCAGAGATTATGGATATCTAAGACTTCCTGGGACGAAGAAATACCCGAGGGAATATTAAAAGATTGGGAAAATTACATGAAAAATTTATCTCAAATAAACCTGTTGAAAATAAAGAGAAGAATCTTGTGGGGTCAAAACGGCCTACAAATCCATGGTTTTTGCGACGCATCGGAAAAGGCCTACGAAGCCTGTGCGTATCTAGTATACAGGGACGCCGAGGGTAAGATGCACTCTCAGTTAATATCTTCCAGGTCCAGGATAGCGCCATTAAAAAGCATATCCCTGCCAAAATTGGAACTTTGTGGTGCGGTGCTGTTAACGAAATTATTAAAAAACATCAAAGAAGCGCTCAACATGGTTGAGGTGGATACATACTACTGGTGTGACTCTACCATCGCACTATGCTGGATAAGAGGACAGCCAGCTAGATGGAATACCTTTGTGGCCAACAGGGTTGCCGAGATACAAGAGGCCGGCTATCCCGCCCATTGGCGACATGTTTCATCGCAGGAAAACGCCGCTGATATTTTATCAAGAGGAGTTACAGCAAACAAACTATTACAAGCAGATATTTGGTGGAAGGGTCCAGATTGGCTAATAAGAGAGGCCGATCGCTGGCCGAAGCCAGAAAATTCCTGTATAAATCCTCCAGAGATAAAAACCAAGGCGGTATGCGTGTCTACTAATGTCACGGAGTGGGACATCTTTTCAAAATTTTCCTCTCTCAACAAGCTAAAGAGAGTAACTGCATATATATTGCGTTTCTTTAATAATTGTAACACAAAAAACTGTAAATTAACCGGGAGGTTAAGCGTGCCGGAGCTGGACAATACATTGCATCGTCTAATAGCAATAATTCAACGCTACCATTTTAAGGATGAGTTCAGGGCTTTAAGTAATAAATGTTCACTGGATAAACGTAGCGTTATTTTGTCGCTTAATCCATTTATAAATAATGGATTAATTTGTGTCGGGGGCAGGCTAACAAAGGCGAAACATTTATCATACCAGCAACGACACCCAATAATTTTACCAAAAAATAATAAGTTAACAGAATTAATTATTCGACATCTTCATTATGTACATTTACATGCAGGGACACAAACTTTGTTATCTCTAGTGAGATTACAGTTCTGGCCGATTGCCGGAAAAACCACTGTTAAGCAAATATTACATAAATGTATAGTATGTTTCAGAAAAAATCCAGTAACCAGTCAAGTTATCATGGGTGACTTGCCGGAAAACAGAATAACACCTAGCAGGCCGTTCGAGGTTACCGGGATTGATTACGCAGGTCCTATCATGATGAAAAGCGGTATCACCAGGAAGGCTCCATTGGTGAAATCTTATTTATGCATTTTTGTTTGTTTCTCAACGAAAGCTGTGCATTTGGAACTGGTAACGGACCTCACCACTGACAACTTTTTAAATTGTTTAAAACGTTTCATTGCGCGGAGGGGCAAACCCTTTAAAATATATTCAGATAATGCGACCAATTTTAAGGGAGCATATAATCAACTGAGAGAATTGTATGATACGTTAAAGAAATCTGATGACAAGATTCAAAAATATTTAGCTGATTTGTCAATATTGTGGGGATTTATTCCACCACGGTCACCGAATTTCGCTGGACTCTGGGAAGCAGCAGTGAAATCCGCCAAATATCATTTAAAAAGAATAACCGATAATTCAAGTTTAACCTTTGAACAATTATATACTTTATTGTGTCAGGTAGAATGCTGTTTAAATTCACGTCCGCTCACTCCTCTGTCCAACGATCCGACTGACCTGAATCCTTTGACTCCAAATCATTTCCTGATTGGCGGAGGGATAGCTTCTATCTCTGAGAAAGATGTTCGGGAGATATAATATAATCGATTGAATCAATATCAAAAATTAAATGCACTGATTCAAACATTTTGGTGCAGGTGGAAACTGGAATATCTTGCAGAATTACAAAGACGTACCAAATGGAAGGAAGACAAGGGCCTCAGGACTGTTGAAAGGGACGACATGGTCATACTAAAGGAGGACAACCTGCCGCCTAATATGTGGAAACTAGCCAGGATCCTAGCTACTCATCCTGGAGCTGACGGGAAAGTGCGGGTGGTTACCCTCAAAACCGCACAAGGAACATTTAAGAGACCTATCAGCAAAATATGTTTATTACCCATGGAAAGGGATTCAAGCATTGCTACAGGGACGACCGATGTACCCCCCGGACTGAATAAATAAGTTCCTGCAGTCATAAAAAGGAGAAGAATTAGCAACCTACCTGAAGGATGACCTTGGACCATCAAATTTTTGCTAGCAGTCATAAAAAGGAGAAGAATTAGCAACCTACCTGAAGGATGACCTTGGACCATCAAATTTTTGCTAGCAGTCATAAGAAGGAGAAGAATTAGCAACCTACCTGAAGGATGACCTAGGAACATCGAATTAACTTGTTCATATTATGATTCTCTTATTTTAGAACTTTTTGTTCATATTCATCTCATGATTGTTTTTCAAATTAATTTGTCCATATTTAAATTATGTTTATTTTTCAAATTATTTTTGTTTATATTATGGTTATTTTTAAAAAATTATTTTTTGTTTATGTGTAAAAAAAATAAATTCTTCCGTGCCCTGGCAGCATGTTCAGACTTTAGCCAAGAATCAAACCAAACGAAAATGCCACCTGTATCTTTATTGAGTAATTGAAATATCCGACAGATGTCTCCCCTAAGGGCAATAATTGTGATTATATATACCAATACATTCAAATGAATTAGGTTATAAATAGGCTTGCAAGCCCATTTTCTTCCTCTTCTCTCTCTAAATAACGGATCAATAACAACCATGAAATAATTAAGGAATTCGAGGGTCGTTGTTTTTTGTTACCAGTGATGTGTGTTCTAAAGAATAAACTTATCAATTATATTTCTTGGTATCATTAATTTAACGAGGCCATTACTGTAACAATAATAATTATAATATCACACACTTCTTTACAAATCACCGATTTTGTAGTCTTCATTATTTTGAATCCCCACCTCACTAAGCACGGAAAACAAAAACAAAACTGTTCTGTTTATCAAAACCAATCTGCATTATCTCTTCTCTAATCTTTAAATAGTAAAAAATAAATTCGCCATCCGTGTCTGTCTGTTTGTGCGCTTAGTTTTTCTAGAATTCGCAACGGATTTGTATATAGTTTTCACAGTCATCTAGAGAATTTCTTCCGGAAGGCTTGTATATATAATCCATACATATTATATGTTTTTTAATCAAGTCGTAAATTTTTTTTCGAACCTTATGGGATAAATAATAAATAATAATAATAATTGTATGACTTGTATAGTGCCGTTTTTGTGCAAAATCACCTCAAGGGCGCTGTGGGATACCTTAAAATAATGTGACTACTGAATCTTATATCTTATAAATGTCACTCCTGTAAAACATAAAATGGGCCAAGTTGCTTGCATTATTTTTTTTAGTAAAATCACCGTTAATTTTTTTTTATTTATCATCAATATAAAGTTTTATTGCATCCATTTTTCAACATCTGTCTCACTAGGGTACACCTGTGTCGAGACAGACTTATAATAATAGAAGTAATTTTTAATTCTTCCTGTCGCTTCGTAATTCTAATAAAAGAACTTGTGAGAATATAACGTCAAACATGCGCTCATCGTGTGTTCCTACAGAAAGTAACGTACAGTCGGAGTCGGAAATAGTTGCGCGTGAGGTTTAAAATTGAAATGCCTTAAAATGTGTACCCTTCACCCCTCCTTTGCCCCTTGTCCCCTTTCCTTGACCCGGGCCCAAAGACAAGGAGCATTCTTGTCGTTGCATCTTACCGCGAACATTCGTGTCATCTTGAGTACCCGCATATGTTGAACTCGGCTGTGACTGTTTTTGGAGCACACATCGTCCAGTGAAACGTTTTACCCGCCGCAGTGAATGTCACTTTTTTTGTTTTGTGTTAAGTAAGCGAATGTTAAAAGGGAATTGCAAGCTGATAAGTGAAAAGAAACCAGCGGCTAAGGAGAACGAGACCAGGGTAAGTCTTTGGCCTTTCCCACTTATTTTCCTCTTGCAAACACTAAGGCAAAATTCAATTCGTTTTGTTTGTCTTAGTCTTTATCGCAACACCGCATCCAACCCCGCACAATTGCGAACGAAGGATTTGCGCACCACCAGGAAATATTAATTAAAACCAACTACTTGGTAAAAAAGTATTACTTATTTAGTTTTGCCATTTTTCATCATTCACTTGATACTGTCAAATCTTTTTAAAATTTAACGGCTATTGGCTTTAAAAATCACATATAAGGAACAATTCCAAAACAAGGAAAGTTTTGTACACATAGTCCAGAAACTCATGGTATAAACTGTATAAGTTGTGAATTTACCCCCCATTTGGATTATTTTGACCTTTTAATGATTCTCTTGCATTCCTTTGCCGATTTGTTGTATGCTGATCTGCTTTCGGGCGTTCGAGATGTGTTGTAGGCTCGGTAAGCCGCGTTTTTTCGTCGAACTGATTCGGAGCATTGTCGACTGAACCACGGCTTTGATCCCACACCAGTTTCTTTAGTAGTCGATTGTATGAAGCCATCCATCAAAATTATATTATACATACATTTGGTAGCATCAGATAAATATCAAGTTTTTTTCATTATTGTGACATCTTTTTCCAAGGTCACCTGTAGTTATGTCACATTGAGACGATTTATTTATCTGATTCTATTTACCCCTATTATATTTTATTTTTGTCCGATGTTTAGAGATTTATTAATATATTCGGAATTTTTTGAAACGTAATTGTATTGTCATTTTTATATTCACTATCTGCGAGATTATAATTTTAATTAATCTTGAATATGAAGTGTATTATTTATATACTTAGAGGTAAGTATTATGTTCATTTCCGTTTTAATTTTGTTGATAATATTTATACGAAAATCATGCATTTTTTTTATTAAATAAGAATTGCTTCAAATATATTTCCTCTAAGACAGTGAGAAAACCATTTTCCTACGGCCACGAAAGTCAATTTGATGATTGACGTCTGCGTAATAGAAGTACTGACACGAATGGAGGAATTGGGACATGATGGATGCTCTCAGAAGTAGCCATCTCGTCCTGGGTATATTATGATTTATTTATTTAGTATCACCAAGATACTTTTCATACATATAATAAAATTCTACAAATTTATTTTACTTTATGCTTATTTTTATTTTTTATAATGTGTTCGGGAAAAATAAAATAATAAAATTTTAAGGTTTGATAATAATTATTTTTATTTTTCGTTATTTAAATGTTATTATTTTTCTTGAGCTCCAGCGAATACCAAACTGAATATCATATTATGAGAGTGGAATCTACTAGGTCAACGTACCATATCAAAGAAATAGAATATTTCCGGAGGGTAGATGATACCTATAACTAACATCGTTCAATTCTGGCCAGCCAATATTTTTCTACCGCGGTAATAAATAACACGAAAACGTCATATCATCTTGACACGTCTGGTTTATCTATCTCCACGTAGTTGGGAGTATTCGTTTGTAAATTGGCTTGCACGTGACTTTAAACTCTACTTTATTTCCCCATCAATCACTTATCGCAAGCTGTATCGTACGAACGTGAAGTTGTCAGATTCACCATTTTGAGTTAATATTAATGCACACCATAATTAGTTGAAATACTAAGGAAAATGCTTCATTAATAAGGGTTTAAATTTTCTTTATACACATATATTTGGATAACATATACAAGAGCAAGTTAGGCAGACACCCATTGCTTAGATTTGAAGATTTCGTATTACTAGACATTCTTAACATACTGTTAATGGAGTCTAGAAATAATAATATAAAATGGAACAATTTTTTGCATTACATTTGCAAAATCGAGCTATCCCAATTTTGAACACATTTTAGTGATGTGACATTATATATTAAATGAAAAAACACACTTTGTAAAACACCACTTTTATTTTGAATTAATATTAACAGCCAACCAGGTTTCGCTTAGCTCAAGCTTCGTCAGGGCTTATTATATCAACTAAATTTATTTTCATACAGACACATATAAATAGAAGAAAATAAAACAATGAGTGAAAGAGATAGAAATAAAAGAGCAGACAATGTTCTGCTCTTTTATTTCTATCTCTTTCACTCATTGTTTTATTTTCTTCTATATATATATCTGTATGAAAATAACTTTAGTTGATATAATAAGCCCTGATCAAGCCTGAGCTAAGCGAAACCTGGTTGGCGGTTAATATTAATTCAAAATAAAAGTGGTGTTTTACAAAGTGTATTTTTTCATTTAATACATTTTAGTGAACTCATATGTGATATAGTGCGAGACTCCCGAACGTAAGGCTGGTGAAGGTTTGGACACCCTCCTTAAATGGGGGGAGAGGAATAAAATGACCTTCGCTCCCCAGAAGACTATGGGCCTCCTGATGAAGGGTTCTTTCAATAAGACAAGAAACCCTACCATCCGTATGGGAGACACTAATATCAAATTTGTGGATAACGTTAAATATTTAGGTGTCACTCTAGATCGATCGTCCTCCTTTCTGGCTCATGTCAAAGATGTATCCTGCAGGACTCAGTCACTGTTTCTGAAGCTTCGAAGAATCTCCACGGCAGAGTGGGGACTTCGCGGACCGGCTTTGCACGCTCTCTACAAGGGGGTATATGTTGCGCAAGTCGCATATGCCGCCTCTGTTTGGGAGCATCGCCTGGATAACTGCTTAATACTTCTTGCTCTCACTAGGGGTCAGCGCACTCCCCTGCTGGCACTATCTGGGGCATATCGAACCGTTGCTTCGGACGCTTTGCCAATTTCGGCTGGTATATTACCAATCGATCTAGAAATTAGGGAGGTGTTAGCGAAGCAGCGATTAATCCGTGGATCCCCGGCCAACCACCTTGGTGTCGTCCTGACACCGGGTGGACCAGGAACTCTCCCAGGACTGCTCCGAACGATGAGGGACCTGTCGCTCAAAGAGTGGCAGGTCCGTTGGGATAGGTCGAGCAAGGGAAGATGGACCTTCTCCTTCTTCCCTTCAGTTAAACTCAGAATGGAAGGGGCCTTCCTCAAACTGGACCATCACGTTACGCAGCTCCTTTCAGGACATGGGGAATTCAGGGGAAGGCTTCACAGCCTTGCCCTGTCCACCCACCCCAATTGCGCTTGTGGCAATAATTACCAGTCGGCCGAGCACATTCTGTGGCACTGTGAGATTTTGAAGGATGCCAGAGACGAAATGATAGACGGTCTGAATGTCCCCATTAGACCGGTGTGGAACACCGATCTTGTTTCTAACAGTGTGAATTTCGAATGTTTGAGGAAGTTTACTAGGATCTGGGTTGAGAGATGGCCTGTGCTTAGAGTCGTTGACTAGTGTAATAATTGGGAACTCCCGGTGTACTGCTCTTGCTCCATGACTTATTCTTTTACAACTCTTTCATTATTGTATATGCTATTCTGTTTTTCTTATTTTATTATTCTTATCTTATTTCTTTTTTTTTACTGTACCAGCTGTTGCAGATGATTTTCATTCGTTTATATATTGTTTTTTTAATTAACTTGTCTTGTACTTTTTAATTCTTATTTTCTGTTTTCTTTTCATATGTTTCTTTTTCCCTGTCTAAGGTTAACACATTGTTTTTCTTTTTACAGACACTGTAAGCACTCTTATATATCTGTGTTTACTAATTATCTCTCTTACTTTATTTTGTTATCTTATTCAATACTTACTGTCCTCTTTACAGACCATGCAGATCTTATTTTTACACCTTTACTTTTGTTTTTACTTATTTACCGTTGCCCTTATGTGGCACTTTTTGGATTGATTATTGTTTTTCATTTTTCCTCTTATTTTCTCTTCTTTTTACATGTATTTTTTCCGGTTTTCTTTTTTTTTTTTTTTTAGTAACAGCAACGAGCTTACAGGCGAGAACTGAACTCCGTTGTCTGTTTTGTTTTGTTTATTTTCCCCATTAGGGATTGGATAACGGGCCTCGTCCCCGCATGCACGACTGGAGCTTCTTATTATTCTTTCTTACCGGGGTACTCCACCAATCACCTGCGCCACCCCTGATGAGCGTTGGTGGTCAAAGGGGTGACTGTGCGGGCTGGGGTAACCTCCACCCTGCCTCCGACCTCCTGACGCTTCTTTCCCCTAGGTTCTTTAGGGTTTTATCCCTCTTTTTCCAATACTTATCTTCAGGGCACCACCGGGTGGTCGGCTAAGGGGTGTAGAAGTCCTGATCTGCACCAGTCGCCCCAACAACCACCAATTTCTCAACAGGACAGCCAGTCGTGGTTCGGCAAAACTCCCCCTTCACTCTATTGTTTACTTTACTTTTATGTGTTTACAGGTACTGGAGTGTGGGTCCCCTCCATCAACTATCTGCCTGACACTTAATCTTGATTGTTTTGTTGTTTATTTTTCTGTGTTGTCCTTAGTTTAGTACTTGTAAGCGCTTGCATGCCGCTTCATAACACCGTATGCGGGGACTTTGAAGGACTAGCTTCATTTATATAAATTGTAGAGCCTTTTATTAAAAAAAATTAGATTCATGCGAGAGCTCCGAAGGGGTGACCATAAGTCACCTATACCGGGGTGGGACAGGGTGGGTGTACCTTCAAAGTGCGAGACTCCCAAAAGTGGCTTTTATTAAGATTTATTCTTGCCAATAGTGTTCCTTCTAAACGTTTTTCAATTACGATTAAATATCTTTTAAACGGCTTCTTTGATAAAAAGTACATTTGAAGAACATCAAAAATGTGTTAAAAATAGTAAAACTTTTAAAAATATTTTTCATTACAATATGATGTATATATTATAGAAATTACGAAGAAATTTTGAACATTTTATGTAAATGTGAAAAATATTCTAAAACTAAAATATCTTTTACTTTTTAACCATCCTGGTATTGTCAATTAAAACTATTTAAACAATTTTAGCTTGCTCAAACTTTATGTTTACACTCTTTTGACAACCTGTAATTTATTCCATATTGAATACGATAAATTAAAGAAGAGTTTGTTTAGTCCATGAAAGTTGGTGAACTACATTTTATATTACCTTCATAAATTAAGTAAATGTTGCCACCAGCAGAATTTCCATTTTGTAAAAATCCAGGCAATGTGTCATGTCACATTATTTCTTGCTTAAAATTTATAAAGAGTACGATACGAGAGACGGAAGCGGTTCATTGTTATTTTTTGTCAACCAAATAAAATCTCTGCAAAAGTGTGTACTTCTGTGTCGCTGGATTTTTCTATAAGAGTAAAATTTTTACTTATAAATTCGTGGTGAAAATAATGTATATGACAGATATAATAAAATATGATAGATAGACTCAAAAGTAATAATATATACGTTCCGTTTGTTCGAAATTTTATTTTTTTTACATTGGAGGCTTGTGTTAGAGACCCACTGTAAACATAATTTTTAAATTGGAGGCTTGTATTATAAACCCACTGTAAACATAGTCACCATCTCCTTTTCCTCCTCACTACCTTCAGCCCCACAACATACCCCGATCAGGGATGTCGTAGTCTCTCATTGAGGAGTCAGTATTATCAGTATCAATTGTTGCAATCGCTCATGGTCATCCCAATAAAATAAAGAATAAAACTAGTAGTACCTTCCATAATAATTTGAATGGAAACAGAAGCGTTACTGACTTAGTTCCTACCTTTGTTTGTCTGCCTCTCTTATACTTGACTGAAATTGTATATCGCTTTCCCATATTTTTTCATAAAAATTCTTTCTCTTTGTCTGTTCGGCATTTACCTTACGGCCAATTTTAGCAAAGTTTTTGATACTTAAGTATTACCTTTCAGGGTCTCTGACAAGTCCCACATCTTACACATATCGAAATATTGTATTTTCGAAGGAGATTTGCACCATATGGTAGTTGTCACGCCGTTCTCGTATTTTTCCAGTGCGATATTAAATAATGTGCGAGAGAGCACATACTTGACTCTGTACTTTACTTACCGTTACCACCGCTTTAGCCTTAAAGTGGCAAACCGCGTGGCAAATGTGAAAATGTAGTTAAATAAATTTAAAAAAGGGACAAAACCTTCGATTTTTAAATAAACTGTTATAATAGTAAGAATTTTGTCAATTTTTATTTTTCTTCTCCAAAAACGAATTTTTATGTGCCCAAATTATATGTAACACATAGGACAAATGGCGCCCTGGGTACATGAGTCAACACTTTGAAGCGAATTGAAAATAATTTCATTTGGCAATCTGAAGGTTGTGGGTTCAAATCCCGCGTGCGCACGGATATATCATGTGAATATTTTGTGTTGTTTCACAAATTACTCAATTGAAATAATATATAGTATATTTGAGGTACGATCCAGAGTCAAATATACTCTCAGTATCGTCCTGGTGTAAGACGACCATTCAGAATTGAAATGTTGCTTGAAATGGGTTTGGCCGCGTTTGGTAACCAGATATGAATAGCTAGGTACTTCCCTACCTTCCTCTTCCCTATGTTCTTCCTCTCCCACTACATTCAACCACGCAACATCCCCTAATTGGGGATGCCATAGTCTCACTGGCTTCAGACGATTGGGAGCAGTTGGGCTTTTGTGCGGTCATACTAAAGCTTTCTGTAGCAAGGTCGTCGATTCCAGCAGTGGTGTAGCTTTAAGTGGTAATGCAATGGGCTCTTTACTAAAGTAACAGGTAGGTTAACCTGTACGGAGTTATGCCAGCTGTTTATTGTTTATTGCGGTATTTTAAGTAGGTACATAGTTATCTATGTCCTAATACAATCCTTATATACATATACATATAATTATAGTAACACATTTAAAATGAATAAATCACATATTTTCGTAATTTAATTTTAAATGTTTTTATGTTTTCTTCTGATTTTATTTCTTCTGGTAGCTCTCCAAATATCTTCAACGCTCCGTACATCAATGACTTTTGACTCTGTGTTTTTTTCCTGAAGGGGAGTCTCAATTCATTTCTTTTCCTCATCTCATGTGTGTGTTTGTTCTGTAGTTTATCATTTTTTCTTAGGAATTTACTAGACGTTTGGCCATTGATTATCTTGTAGATTAAAAATATGGTATTAAAGTAAATAATTTGTTTAAATGACAAGATATTTAACTCCTTCAACATGTTCTTAATTTTTGTGTATCTATTTTTCTTCAATATGGTTCTCATTGCTCTATTTTGTAGAATTGTCATTTGTTTCATTAAACCGTCGTTGGATAAGAATAGAATGCTGCTACAGTAATTTATTTTTGGTACAATAATTGCGTTGTACACATTTTTACTGGAAACTGTGTTAAGGAATATTCTTATTCTTCCCAACAGTGAGATTTTTTTGACAATCTTTTTAATAATTTGTTTTGTATTTTGAGCAAAAGTTAATTTGGAGTCAATTATTACCCCTAAATATTTCATTTCAAATACTTCTTTCAATACTTCACCGTCTATCAATATGTCTTTTTTTGTTTGCGTTACTCGTTTTCCAATGTTCATGAATTTTGTTTTGTTTATATTCAATTTAAGTTTATTTTTCTTCAGCCATATTGATATATTATGTAGGTCTTCATTTATATGGTTCATTATGAGTTCATAATCTTCTCCTGTTATATATATCAGTGCGTCGTCTGCAAATAATCTTATTTTACAATGTTTCAATACTTTTACTATATCATTAATGTACATTATAAAAAGAATAGGTCCGAGAACCGACCCTTGTGGTACTCCCAATGTAATCTTTACTGGTTCGGATATTGTCTCACCCACTTTTGTGGTTTGATATTTATTACTTAAATAATCCTTGAACCATTTCAATGCCTTTCCTTTTCTTCCATCGTTAGATAGTTTTTTAATAATTATATCTCTATCTATCGTTTCAAAAGCTCTCTGAAAGTCCAGGAAAACCGCGATCACATATTTTTTTATCTGAGTCTTGTTTCCAGTCCTCCAGAACTAGATTGAGAGCCATTTCACAAGATTGGTTATTTCTAAATCCACACTGTTCTTCACATAATATATTCCATTTTTCTATAAAACCAACAAGTTGTTTTTTTATTATATGTTCAAGTAATTGTTCATACTTAGTGAGCGTGTTAACTGGTCTATATTCTTCACATTTTTTTGTATTTTTTATTTTCGGTATTGGGATGACTCTTGATATTTTCCATGATTGAGGGAGCTGTACAGAGCCTACAAATTCTAAGTGCTTCTGGTGTGGTCTTCCTGGCACTCTTGACTCTATTTTATCAGACTGATTGCATTCATATTCTTCATTAATCCAGCGATGACATTTTTCGAAATATCAGAAAGTTTTTACGACTCATTTTTGCTTAACAATTTGTCAATGACTCAAGACATCATTGATTCCTTCAACTGAGTTACGTTTCCACCATCTTTAATGCCGTACCTAATCTCTTTCCTCCACAAAAAGCACCTCACAGTATCCCATCAGATAACATAGGTATTAAGAAGGATTTTCTTTGTTTTTCAGAAACCCATTGGCACGTTCTACTCCGTTTTGAAGACTTGGAAATCACAGCTTTTTGTCATATTAGTTGGTTGACAGCGGAAAGTGTAACGGATTACTGCCATCATCTCACTGTAGCTCATTGGGAGGCTCTATGGGTAAATATGGAACTTAAATTATTTATAAACTACGCAGAACTGCGCTAGCTAATTTAGCTGTCTTCTCAGCCTGAAAATCAACGAATATATTTCAGAACTTTATTACGAATATCCAGGGTTTTCTAATAAGATGTGTTATTTTGAATAGCCCGCTATTTCGGTAGATGTTTCTTTTGAAGCTGTCATTTTGACATTTGACAAGTAGAAACTACGCCATTAATAAAAATGGAACGATACACGCTTCAACAACGCATTGAAATTATTAAAATTCACTTGAGTAAATCAAATGCAAATCATCTTGAGTGATTCATTTCCACCTCGGTGGTTTCGTCAACAAGCAAAATTGTCGCATCTGTGGCTAGGAAAACCCAAGAGTTATTGTTGAAAAGCCTTTCTATCCTCAACGTGTAACTGTTTGGTACGGTTTATGGTCCGGTGGAGTCATTGGACCTTACTTTTTTGAAAATGAGGCTGAAGCAACAGTTACGGTGAATGGATTGCGCTATTGAGAGATGATTAATGATTTTCCATGGCCGGAATTGGATGGTATTGATCTGGACAACGTTTAATTTCAACAAAACGGTGCTACGTGCCACACAAGCAATGAAACCATTGATTTTTTACGATTGGATATCAAAATAACACCTCTTATTGGAAAACCCTGTATAATATCCACAACACAGGTGAACTCCTAGCGTGGAGGACAATATACTATAACTTTGTAGTACAAATATATTTCAGAATAAGTAAAAAAATAAAAATAAAAAAAGGATTATGTATAGTTCATGTATGTAGGGGGCACATCCTTTGTATTAAAATTTGAGTAAAAGCCTTTTCTGGAAGGCGTTTTCATTTACACAACCTGTAACATGGCGAAATGTCACTAACGATTTATTTTATCAATGGATTAACATAAAAAGCTTTTTGACTGCACAGTATTCGACGACGTCGCCAAATATTATGTAATAAATAAAAATGATATTCAGTAAATAACGTTTTTTTTCCGTAATACCATTTTAGACGGAAGATTTGCTTGAAATAAATTAACGCCTGAGGCGAAATCAATGTTAATTCTTGTTTTGTGTTCAAAAGAATAGATTTCAAAAAGGATTTTAGTTTACATCAATTGCAGATATTTATCACTTACCCATACATCACAATATTCATTGAGTGCAATTGTAGATGTTTATTAATTACACACATATTACAATATTCATTGAGTGCAATTGTAGATGTGTATTACTTACCCACATATTATAATATTCATTGAGTGCAATTGCAGATGTTTATTACTTACCCATATATTACAATCTTCATTGAGTGCAATTGTAGATGTTTATTAATTACACACATATTACAATTGAGTGCAATTGTAGATTTTTATTACTTACTCAAATATTATAATATTCATTGAGTGCAATTGCAGGTGTTTATTACTTACCCATATATTACAATCTTCATTGAGTGCAATTGAAATGCTAAACATAAAATTATGTCTTTTCATTGTAGAGAGCTTTAAACATAGCATTTATCTTATCCGCAATCCCATTGAAGATTATTTTTTGTGATCAAAACATTTGTATTGGAAAACTACTTCAAAGACATTTTAATTTATTAAATAAAAAAATTTAAAACTTTGTTCACACCACTATTTAAAAAAATATTTCAACATAATTTAAACTTATGATTTGACCATTGGGATTCAAAGTATACTATTTCAAACCGTTGAAACCGTTGAATTTGCAACATTTTGATAATTTGTATTAAAAAGTGGTGTAAATCAGTAATGTAAGACAGTGTTCCGCAAACTTTTTTATGTTCACGGTACACCTAACTAATCAAGAAATTTTAACGGTACACCAAAGAAAAAAAACAAGGTAAATTTTGGATAGGATTGGCTAGGCTTATTACTTATGACTCCGCTGGACCATAAACCGCTCCAAACAGTCACACGTTGAAGATAAAGAGGCTTTTCAACAATAACTCTTGGGTTTTTCAAGCCCCAGATGCGACAATTTTGCTTATTGACCAAGCCACCGAGGTGGAAATGGGCCTCATCACTCAAGATGATTTGCATTTGATTCACTCAAGTGAATTTTAATAATTTCAATGCGTTGTTGAAGCGTGTATCGTTCCATTTTTATCAATGGCGTAGTTTCTACTTGTCAAATGTCAAAAAATAATAGCTTTAAAAGTAACATCGAGAAAGCCATCGTACTTCTGTATGAAACAGAAGTGACTGATGATCTGCTCCCATTTCCTGACACAGTGCATTAAACAGACGAGAGTTCAGCGGTCGCGACTTGATGTAATTGACAATTTTGACGACTTCTTGTAAGACAGACAACGATTCATCAGGCAGAGACTTCGTCATCAGTGCCTCTCTGTGTAAAAAGCAATGTAAATTTTTAATATTAGGATTTTTTTCAGAAGCCCTGGTTATAAATCCCTTAATTTTTCCTGTCATAGCTGCTGCTCCGTCTGTGCAAATGCTTAAGCAGTTGCGCCATTCCAAATTATGTTCACTGAAGTACTGGTTTGTTACTCTGAATATTTCTTCTCCGGTGGTATAACCAGGTAGTGGCAGACAAAATAAAAACTCCTCTTGTATTTCATATCCATCCGTGTACCTCACATTTGTGATGAGATGCGCGTGACCACTGATATCAGTAGACTCGTCGACTTGTAGCGCGAAAACTCCACTTAGCCTTAATTTTTCAATTAACGTTGATTGAATGTCGGTGGATATTTCATTAATGCGACGTGAGATCATATCTGCTGACGCAGGTATTTTTTAGATTTCCTTAGCGGCTTCTTGGCTAATCATAATTTTGACAATTTCTTTGCAGACAGGTAAAATTAAAGTTTCAGCGAGAGAATGAGGTTTCTTCGATTTAACCAGCATATTAGCGATCACGTAGCTTGCTTTTTGCGCTTTGCTTGATGTATTGAAAGACGAACTCATGAGAGTTACCTGTTTCTTAGACTGGTCTTTCATACGTTGAAAGAAGGCTTTATCTTTGTGAGCCACCGATGGGTGTTTAGTTGTTAAATGTCGTGAAAGTTTACTGGGCACCATTGAATTTTTAGCCAAAGTTTCTCCACAAACAAGACATTTTGGGATTGGGCACGATTCATCACCGCAATATATAAAGCCATAAAGCACATAGCTCTCATCGTATTTCCGATCAAAAAGCTTAGGTTTTTTCTTTGTTGACTCTGCTTCTTCTTGGGAATCATTAGTTTCACTTGACAAACTTGCGGTACGTTTAACGATTTTATCCATTATACACACGTAATATGGGACATTTTTTTGCAATTAAAAAATTAATTAAGTTTGCGACGACACAACCAAACACTTGCATTAACGAATGACTACTAAACAAGCGGGCGCAACGTCACCGTCGTAATTCGTAATGTTATGTTGTCACGCGCATGCACCCCGATAGCTCGTGCGCAATCACGTGATAATGTAGCAATAGCACCCCACTTATGTAGTGTAGTACACGTGATAATGTAGCGTAGCGGCGTAGCACACGGCCACTTCGCAGCGATCGAGTCCCACCCACGCCACCTCCAGCCGCCGCGCCGCACAGAAAAGTAAAGACCGATTTACAGAGCACTTTGTGAGAAGTGACGCGGGACTCGCGGCACACTTACAAATGGCCACGGCACACCAGTGTGCCGCGGAGCACACTTTGCGGAACACTGATGTAAGATATAAAAAAGGTTTTTTAGTAAGGCTCTAACATTGCTTATGATTATCCCATAACAAAAACGACACTATTGCAAACAAAAGCCGTGAAAAGTTCAAGATGCTTTGTTTATTCCATGTAGCATATTTTTCCCGAAATATTTGTCTTTGTTAACAATCAACGAGATTGCACGACAAAAAGATGCATTACTATAATGACGGGATTACACGAAGAAAGTAAAAAAGACAAAACAATAGTTTCCTTACCCTGCTCCACGAACAGCCTCGACCGCGCATTACAATGGGACAATACAAGCGTAGTTCAAGCCCTGTCCAAGTGGATACATGAATAACATGTTTATTTGGGTAAGATACTATCCTGCGGAGATGGCTTCCTCGTCTATATAATTAATTCCACGTAACATACACGAGCCGAACTGACGAACTGAACCTCAACTTATGGAAAAGGAATGAAGCAACCGCAATGAAACGCTTGCAGTTGCTTCGTTCCTTTCCCATAATTCGTGGCTCAGTTCACGTTTAAGTTCGCAAATGTATAGTACTATAAGGGATCGAGTCTCGGCTCACTATCCTGTCTTCCGAACTACTGTTCACATAAGCACAGTGGGTACGGAGCTGGGACAAAAATTTTCCTGAATAAAGCAAATAGTTAAGAAAGCTTAATTTCACAAAATTTATTTTAATTACTTAATGAGTAAAACTCAAATTGTAACATTTAATCATTGAAGATAATATTATCTATTTTGAAACAGACAAATCAGAAAAAGATACGGTTACGGCATCTAGGACTCAAACACAGTCCCGCCTCTACAGGGCGCTGCTTTACCAACTGATCAAACGTTTTTTTATTGATTCTTACGACAGCAGTGACTGAATTTAATCGAAAGAAATCTATACGAATTGAAAAATTTAAGAACCGCTTATGAATTTTGAATGTTTTTATCTGCCTATCAAAGATGCGCTAAACCTTTCACAGATTATTGAATGTAACAATTACCTGTTAATGACAGTTGTCGAGTTTTTGTTTTGCTCTCAATAATTAATGTTTTTTTAACAAGTATTGAGCTAAAATATATCAAAATCTATAAAACCAAATAAATAAAAATATATACTAACAAATAAATAGTGTTTGCAAACAAGCCAACAATTAAAACTATTATTTAAACTTCTGTGTGCCGTGAATCTGTTTCTTCTTAATAATTATATTGCCAAATTCCGCCGAATATCGCTTTCAAAATGAATACGAATGAAGCACTTTCTCTTCTAAATAAAGCCAAGGAAGAGATTACTGGCATTCATAGTGTCATTACCGATCCCTCTTTAAAAATCACTAAAGATCAAATGGCAAAAATACTCACCAAACTATCTAACCTCTCTGGTACCATGCAGGACCTAGGAGTAAATGTAGGAGTCCTGGAGGGGAAAGTTATGACATTTGAAAAAATCATAGAAAAGAAAGTATTACCCCAAGAAACATCACCAATTTGTGACTTGCTCGCAGAGATAGAGGAACGCAAGATCCGCACCAAGAACGTGATTTTACTTAACGTTCCCGAGTCTAGTTCCAACTCAAGCATGGAGAATATTTTGGAAGATAAAAAAAAAGTTTTAACTATCGTTAGTGAAATAAATAGCGAGTTCAAACCGGAAGAAGTAAAAATTTACAGGCTTGGTAGTAAAATTTCAAACAAAATCAGGCCCATTAAAGTCGAATTTGAAGACCCTAAGCTGGCAAAACTTATTCTCTTTAATAAAAATACTTTGCCTAATGGAATAAAAATGAAACCGGATAGGACCCTCCAACAAAGAGAACATTTGTCTGACCTCTGGAAGGAAATGGAGGAGAGAAAAGAAAAGGGTGAAATTGATTTGCGAATCAAACATTTTAATGGAATTCCTAAAATTATCAAAAGCCACGCAAAAAACTGATAAACAAACATAACACACTCTTAAGAATCAATGGATATTATCAAAATGTTTGAGGAATCCGTACGAAATTGCAACAACTTAAAAGGAATTCACCCACCTTCTCATATGACATTTTATTATTAACTGAAACATGGTTAAATGCAGATATCGGCTCGTCAGAATTAGGCCTAAATCAATATACTATCTATCGCCTTGATCAAAGTCCTAATTCGAGCAAAAAGTCTAACGGAGGAGGCGTGATGTTATGTGTGTCTAAAAATATCTCATCCTGTAGACTACCGGTCAAGCACACAAATGTTGAACACACTTTTGTAATGCTCAACATACCTTATAGTAAAATTATTATAGGTTGTGTCTACATCCCACCTGCATCGGATTTGCAAATATATAAAAACCACAATGAGGACATAGAAATGCTGAAATTCAAATATCCGAAAGCAAAATTCATAATTGCTGGTGATTATAATCTGCCCAACTGGACCAGCCAAGATGACATTGGATCTGCCACAAACGAAGTTGAATTACAGTGCGCTAAATCCAGTGAAATTCGTGATATGTCCATATTCCTAGGACTAATTCAATCAAACAATGTGTCTAATTCTAATAATCGAATGTTAGATTTAGTGTTTTCAAGTGATTCAAAAATAGTGGTTGAGAAATCTGACGAATTATTATTGCCTCTAGATAAACACCATCCACCATTAGATATTATCATAACAAATATGTCTGGAAGATCTCCAAACCTAACTACCACATCGTATAATTTCTCCAAAGCCGAATACCATAATATTAATGAGTACCTTACCTCAGTAGATTGGTCATTTTTAGACAGCGAAAATAATTTAAATAATCAATTAGAACAATTTTACTCAATTTTAAATACCTCGATAGAGCGCTTTGTTCCTAGGGTCAACTTCACACCATCTAACTATAACTATCCCAAATGGTTTACGAGGGAATTAAAAAAACATATTAATTATAAAAAACATATCCATAGAATATATAAACATACCAGAAATCCTAATGATTACATAACTTTTACTAAATTTTGTAAGCAGTGTAAAGAATTATCAATAAAATGCTATAGTGATTATGTAAGCCTAATTGAAAAAGAGGTACACCAAAATGTTAAAAAATTATGGAGTTTTTCTAAAAGTCAACAAAAAAATGATTGTGGATTTCCCAATAACATGTACTTAAAAGAAAAATGTGCCGACAGTATCGAAGGTATAGTTAATCTATTTGCTGATTCATTTAAAAGTGTTTACGACACAGATATTCGTGTCAATACGATTCCAGATATTTCAGTGGAAGAGGTATTAAATCTAAGCCAATGTTTCATCAAAAAAGAATCTATAGAAAAAGTCATAAAAGAATTAGATAGCAATAAATCTGCTGGACCGGATGGTATTCCTCCAATATTTTTCAAAACCTGTGTTAGTAGTCTGATATATCCTCTTTATAAACTCTTTAACAATTCTTTAAGTTCTGGTTCTTTTCCAGCTCAGTGGAAAAAGAGTTATTTAACCCCTATTCATAAAAAAGGAGATAAAAGCGATATATCAAACTATAGACCAATTTGTATAATGTCTGCTTTACCGAAAGTTTTTGAGAAATTAGTCCTAGATATCATTGTAAAACCTATCAACAACATTATTGTTCCTAACCAACATGGCTTCATCACAGGTCGCTCTACCTTAAGTAATTTAATGATTTATGAAAATTACATATCTGAATCTCTGGGTCTCAAACAACAAGTGGACAGTATATACACTGACTTTAGTAAAGCTTTTGATAAGGTTCGACATCACATACTTATTTATAAACTTCGATCGTTGGGCATCAAAGGTAAATTATTGAGTTGGATTGTTAGTTATCTTAGCCATTGGGTGCTCAGTGTTAAGATTAATTCTGTAAAATCTTATATATTCGAGGCCACAAGTGGGGTTCCTCAAGGGTCCCACCTCGGCCCAATATTTTTCTTATTATTCATCAATGACATTGTTGACCAATTTAATGATGTAGAAGTTCTGCTATTTGCTGACGACTTAAAAATATATAAAAGAATACAAAATGTATCCGATTGTCAAATTTTACAGAGTAATTTAGAACAACTTCATCAATGGTGTGAACAAAATGCTTTATTTTTGAACATTCAGAAATGTCAAGTAATACGATTTTCCAAAACTCGTTATAATATATTACATGAATATACATTAAATAATATTAAGTTAATACCAGTATCACATATTCGTGACTTGGGTGTAATATTCGTTGAAAACTTGTCATTCATTGAACACATCAACTATAAAACTAATAAGGCTTTAAAGATGCTTGGCTTCCTTTGCAGAACTTTAACCGATTTTAAGTCCATAGATTGTATGAGAACCCTCTATACTTCATTAGTCAGAAGTCAATTGGAGTATAATTCACCTATTTGGTCCCCTTTATATAAAGTTCACTCCAATAATATAGAAAGAGTTCAGCACAAATTTCTTAAGTATGTAAATTTTAAGCTCGGAATTCCTATTGTTTACATTAATTATGTCAGTTTGATGAATCAATTGCATCTAATAACACTGTCTGACAGGAGAATTATTTCAGACCTGGTTGTGTTACACAGAGTCATTAATAACTTAATTGATAGTCCTGCCATCCTTGCCACTATTAAACTACATGTGCCGACTAGGAATACAAGGCAAAATATAACATTCTTCTGTAATACATACTCGACCAACTATCAGACACACTCACTGACCAATAGGATGCATGATCTGGGCAACAAGTATGGGGGTGTTATTGATTTATTTATTGACTCCATACATAGAATTAAGCATAATCTACATCAACACTTTGTTGAATCCTACAAATTAGAGTAGCTTTGGTAAATTAGTTTTGATGATAACACTAACAAAATTAATAAATGACAAACAACATGGCTTCATTAGAGGTAGATCAACTACAACAAATTTACTACTGTTTCAAAACTATATATTGGAGTCTTTTTCTAAAAATAAACAAGTTGACTGTATATATACTGATTTTTCGAAAGCCTTTGATAAAGTGTCTCACAAAGTACTGATCCAAAAACTTCATGCTATAGGAATCAGAGCAAATATGTTAAGCTGGTTAAGTAGCTACATATCTGGTAGAACTTTACTTGTTAAAATAAAATCTTTTTTATCTAAACCATTTTTGGCCACTAGTGGCGTACCGCAAGGTAGTCATCTTGGCCCAATTTTATTTATTGTTTTTATAAATGACATAGTCAACTGCTTTGAAAATGTCAATGTACCGCTATTCGCCGACGATATTAAATTATATAAAGAAATAACCTCATTAAACGACTGTCAAGTTCTTCAATCTAATATAGACATGCTAAATAAGTGGTGTTCACAAAACAATTTATATTTAAATGTAGAAAAATGCAAAATTTTGACCTTTTCCAGAAAAAAAACATCACAATTTTTTGGCTATTCAATAAATAAAACAAATTTAGAAAGAGTAAAGGAAATGCGAGATCTTGGCATAATAATGGATGAGAAACTAGACTTTACGGCCCACATTCAACAAACTGTGAATAAGGGTATGAAAACATTAGGTTTTATATTAAGAACAATTAAAAACTTTAAATCTTTACAAATCATAAAACTATTGTACATATCCCTTATTAGAAGCCTGATAGAACATAACTCCATAGTTTGGTCACCCTTCTACAATGTACATATTCATAATGTTGAAAGAATTCAAAGAAAATTTCTACGCTTCGTCAATTTTAAACTTAACATCCCTTTAGAACACATAAATTACCAGTCATTATTGAATCATTTAAATATTCCGACATTAGAAAACAGAAGAAAAATAAACGACCTAACCTTTTTATTAAAATTATTGAACTCTAAATTCGATTGTTGTGAACTCCTGCATTTAATAAATCTACACATACCTACACGAACAACTAGGCAAATATCAACATTTTACATACATACATCTCATTCCAACTATAGTTTTCACTCTCCAATACAACGTTTACACAGTCTTGGTAACAAATACTTAAATAATATAAATGTATTTGACAATAATTTGAACTTGGCCAACTTTAAACGGAGTATGTGCGAACTATTTTTACATACTTTGTAAACTATTGTTATCAACTAATTTTATACCTTCTTATTAACATTATCGTTGATTTGGAGGATTTTGGCAAATTTTATATTTTTTGTCGCACTTATTTGCACTCTATCATACCTAATTTTTTAAACTCTTATATTTTATGTAACCTATATTTTGCTAAATCTGACATTTTTATATGTAATCTATATGTATTTTTTTTTATATAAAATGTATAACTAAAAAAATAAAGATGTACATTATTATATGTAAAAGCCCTATGGGCGTTTAAATGAAATAAAAAATAAAAATAAAAATGATTTGTTTTATATGTAATGTTGTTGAATTTTCTTTTTTACTTTATGTTATTTTTTTTCCTTCCTTAAAATGGATTACATCTATTTACTGTCAATATCTCCTGTATAATACATATTCTCTTATTGTACTGCATCATGTATCACTTCTATGTAAAAGCCTTTTTAGGCGTATATATATATAAATAAATAAATAAATAAATAAAAACCTTAGTTAAAAGTCTCGTTTTGTGATATTAAAAGTGTAAAAGCTGGGGGAACGCTTATTTCCTGACCAGGCCTGGTAAAGTTATAGGCTGTGCACCTAGATGCGATGCATTCTAGGCTGATAAATCATTTAAAGTATTTAGATTTTTATGTTTTCCATTTATACGAATTGAAAAATTTGAGAACTGCTTACGAATTTTGAATGTTTTCATCTGCTTATCAAAGATACGCTGAACCTATCACAGATTATTGAATGAAAACTTCATTATATTATATTATATAATTAATTCATATAAGCCAATGATATCTAGTTATCGTCCAATATATGATATTTATGATGAAAACGGTTCATTTTACGAAAAAAAGGTGTACCAAAATAAAGCCACAGATGTGATTTTATTCGCCATGTTTTATTTACGCGCGTCACAAAAAACTTTTCAAAGGCACGTGCTGAAAAATTAAACAGGGGAAAGTTGTTTTCTTTTGACTAAAAAACATGTAAATCATACTCAGGTTTATCGTTGATTTATTTTTTTTACCTGTCAAAAATTGTGCCGAAATTTCATTAATCATTTTCCTTTGGTCTCCTGTTTAAGAGACAATAGAAAAAATTACTCCGGGAAAGTTTTTTCATTTAAATATCAATCTTATGAAAGCTGTCAGATGAAGAACTATCGCTCCTACAGTTTTTTTCAAAGGTTCCTAACCTCACAATATATGCGGGAAAATGCTATGACAACGAAATTTCCATGTGCCATCGCATTTTTTGTTTATTTTCAATAATTTTACATAGGCCAGCGATTCCTAACATTGTTTGGAGTAACAAGAGTTAAGCGTGGTACACACGCAAAGCTCACATCAAAAGTTAATGTACAGCGCATCATCTTTTCTACCGACGCACGACGCTATCAAATATTTCTTCCTATGGTAGGAGAGGGGGTCAGTTGAATTCGAGAGCGGCCGAGGAACATAATTTCATCTGTCAAAGTGACAACTTTACTTACTGACAGCTTGAGCACGTCTTTTATGTTTCTAAATTTACTAGCACACATGACGATATGAGCTAACATAATAAATAAGAAATGCATTATTAGGCTGCTTATGTCATGGCTGTCAAAGGGAACACGGAACTTAGTTGGTAGCTCCGTAATTAAAATGACTCCCTCTCCTTTTTACGACGGAGAGGGGGACGCATAACTTTTCAAATATCGCGTCGAGAGCGGTTACGTAAAATAAATTCGGTTAGCGAAGTTCAGAACCACACTTATAGCGCGTTATCTTTTTACGTGTGTCGGGTCTGTATGGGATTGTATGGCGAGCGCTATTGTGCTTTATATTATCTGTTGATGTGAGCTTTGCGTGTGTACCAGGCTTAACGTAAAGTAAATTAATATGAAGAGCTAGTCTTGCCACGCCATTCTTCACGCGCCATTGAAAAATGAATTATTATACTATATTCACCTTCAGTCTATTAAAAAAAACCACCTGAGTAAGTACTAGAACTACCTACAAAGAAAGATTCTTTTCTGTGTTATGTTATTATTTATAATTAATTTTATTGATGAATGTCCCTTTATGTACTATAATATGTAAATTTGAATTATGCACATAAATAATTTTATTTATGAATGTCCCTTTATGTACTCTATGTACATTTGTATTATATACATACATAACTTTATTGATGAATGCCACTTTTTGTATATTTGAATTATATATACACGGTGTCCGGAAACTCGTAGTACAAGCGGGAAACTGTAGAATCTACACCACATGGGGAACCCAAAAAAACATAAAGTTTTTTGATTTGAGCATTTTCAAAAAAAAAAAAAACCAAAAAAATATTTTTCGGCTATTTTAGGGTTAAAGTTTTTTCTGGTGTTTAGGGTTGAATAACAGATGTTTTAACCCTGCAGAGCAGAAATATTTTATGATTACACCGGGTTAAATGAAGGGTGATTTCAAAATAATGCTTCAAATCCGAGTTTCTTCATTTGTTTTACTTTCAAATAGTTTTAATTAGTTGGATACTTTGATCTTCAGTAATAATTTATAAGAATTTGATTAAAAAAAAAAAAAAATCAACTTCAAACTCGATTTACTCGATAACGAAAGCTCAAAAAAATATATATATACTACAAAATCGACTCCAAATGTGATGTAGATTCACCAGTTTCCCGCTTGTACTACGAGTTTCCGGACACCCTGTATATAATTAAATTTATTTATGAATTCCCCTTCATATAATCTACGTATATTTGGATTATATACATAAATAAATTTATTAATGAATGCTCTTTATGTACTCTATGTATATTTGGATTAGATATATAATTTTGTATGCAGTGCTAATAAATCAGCGTTTGTTGAATTACAATTTTTTTAATTTTCATTAAAAAAATATAACAACAACATTAGTAGGTAACATAAATAATGTTCTTTATAATTTATTTTTTACGCTTTATATTACCTAGCTCACTAGGGGTAACCTGTTACAAATTAGGTGACTGGAATGTACAATACAAATATTTGATTTCACAATTATTGACATAGTTGTGAAGTATTAAATTTAGATAAATATGTGAAGGAGAAGAATTAATAAAAGTATGTAGTGTGTAAAAGAAGAACAAAATAGTAGATTAAAGACATATGGTTAAAAATACAACGAATAATAAGTTTAAATAAATAAAATAATATAAAGTGAAAATGCAAGACGGTACTATGAGAATACAATTTCAATTTCCTTGTGATCTTTTCTCATTAGCCATTCTGTTTTTGTTTCATGTTTTTGTTGGACGAATACGTATTCGTTATTGCTTAGGTTTGTATTGGCACATTGGCAGTATTTCGTATGCTTGAGGCGCCTTATACATTACATATATGGTGTCTTTGTTGAAGGAATACATATTAGTTATTGTTAAGGTCTATAGTGACAGTTTTTAGTATGCCTGAGGCGCTGTGTACATTACATATATATGGTGTCGCTGTTGAAGGAATACATATTACTTATAGCTGAGGTCTGTAGTGGCAGTATTTTGTATGCTTGAGGCGCCTCATACATTACACATATGGTGTCTTTGTTGAAGGAATACATATTAGTTATTGTTAAGGTCTGTAGTGACAGTTTTTAGTATGCATGAGGCGCTGTGTACATTACATATATGGTGTCGCTGTTGAAGGAATACATATTAGTTATAGCTGAGGTCTGTAGTGGCAGTATTTTCAATGCTCGAGGTGCCTTATACATTACATATATGGTGTCTTTGTTGAAGGAATACATATTAGTTATTGTTAAGGTCTGTAGTGACAGTTTTTAGTATGCCTGAGGCGCTGTTTACATTACATATATGGTGTCGCTGTTGAAGGAATACATATTAGTTATAGCTGAGGTCTGTAGTGGCAGTTTTTTGTATGCCTGAGCCGCTGTTTATATTGCATATATGGTGTCTTTGTTGAAAGAATACATGTTAGTTATTGCTAAAGTATGAGTGGCAGTTTTTCGTATGCCTGAGGCGCTGTATACATTACATATATCGTGTCTTTGAACAAAAGTTGTCGTGAATTTCGGTACCAAAATTGTTCCTTACGTTTATGCTCTTGTTTTATTACTATTGGTAATATACGTTGGTGGTTTTCATACATGTTTTATTTATAGGTTTACCTTGCGGTATAATTGCCTGACACTAAGAACTGGAACACTGACACTGGAAAAGTTTGGAAAATATTATTTACGAATCGCAGAAACATATCTTTCTACATTACATTTTTTAAAGCTTTTTTCAAGCAGTAAGTACTATATTATTGAAACACTTAGTAATTGCTAAATAAATAGATAGCAATCTAGTCATTGAGGTTTGTTTAAATAATAAAGTGGATGCAGCAGGAATCACAAATCAGTCAACTATTTATACAGTCAGAGTGGATATGTCATATTTGATATATATATATATATATATATATATATATTTCTTTTAAAGAAAGACAAATATTCCCGGGTTACGAATAACCTGACAATATTTGAAAATCTCCTACTACCACCACAGTAAGCTGAAAATGTTGCTTGAGTTGTGATGGAGGACTTAGCCAGCCGAGGAATTGAACACACTACGCCTGAGTAGGACCCAAGCGCAATGTTAACTCGGCCACCGACCGGTCGATATGTAAAGTGGATGCAGCAGATTCTCGAAACCAGAAACAGAACGTTTAAACGAAATTTTATACAGATGAAATGCCAAACGGTTGAGTTAAAACTATAAAAATTATGAACAAAGAAAAAAAAAGACTGATGCCTAGTGTCACTAGCATAGTTGTCACTACATTTATTTTAGTTATTCTACTTCTCTTCCGACATCTCAACACTATGATCCATCCCGACTGGTGTCTAGTGTTACTAACATATTTATCACTACATTTATTTTAGTTATTCTATTTCACTTCCGACATCTCTAACACTATAAACTTTTTCATCGGTGACATTACTAATGAATAATTTTTGGAATTCAACAAATCTATGATATTTTTTTTTATTTTTTTTTATATTAACTTAACACAGGAGGCCCTGAAGAAAATAATTTCCCTCAGGGCCTATGTCATCTTTGGGGATGATGTGTGAAGGGTCTTTTTGTGGAGTGAAAGGAGTGAACATGGGTCTTAAAGAGTCCCAAGTTATAGGAGGGAGGAAACACAGAGGCCGGCAGTTCGTTCCACAGCCGAGCTGTTGAACCTAAGAACGAATCGTAGAAGCGACACGTTCTCATGATATGAAAAAATGAGCCGATTGACCTTCATTTTTTTTGGTGGCATACAAAGCCATATCAAATTAACCAGGTCGAGTTGTAGTAGGTTTCAATGAACTAAGGAACTAGGGTATTAGAAAATCTCCTCGTGTTTCGGAATTACAGTTTTTTGTATGACAAAGATTAATTAATCAGTGCACACTCGCAACTCTCCCCTACATAACACAATTCAGACACATAAATACACGTTTTCATTCACACGTACTTACACTTATACACCACATACATATTTTACATTATATCTTTATCTTTAGCTCAAATCGTTCCCTAGCATTTACTGACCCCTCATAGTGAAATGTATATAATCACTCACCAGATATGCCATTGGTCCTTCTGATCCCTTGTAGCCTTTTTACAGCTCATTTTAATTACATAATGTTTTTTTTATGAAATAACAAAAAATAGAAATCAATAAATAATTCTTCAACTTAATAAGTATTAAATAAAATCACGCTCACAAGTCAGCGTGTAAACGTGGTAATACCGCAAGAAAATATAACAAAATTCATTATTTCTGTAACTGAACTGACTGACAGTAATGATATGATTTATTCTCCGATACGTCTCAAACGCCATCCGCCGTAAATTAGGTCAGGACAAAATGGAATAGTTATTTTTTCCCGACTTTCTAGGAAATAATGTGAGCTTACTAGCGCCGAGCATTCGTCTTCGGTGACGCCCGTGCTCTCAATTAGACTTTGGCCCACTTCTGTGAATAATTTGGCATTCGAATGTCAGCAGTTTTTTCAAGGGTTTCAAGGGTAATGATGTTTAAACAGGAACATATTTTTTAGAAATCATAGTTTCAACTAAAAACGTGTTTTATTTATTGATTTATTAACGCCCTTACATATAAATAGTAAAAATGATACGTAACTTAACTACATCACTAACAATCTTTTGTATTTATTGAGTGAAAAATTGAAGTTGTCCACTGACTCTATTTACTCTAATTAGTAAACTGAGCAATGAAGAACACATATATATACGATAGTTAGTAACAAAGCTTCTGCAACGAAATAGATCCTGGCTTTTACTCTGTGGAATCCGAAAGCTAACTTACCTATTAGTACCTAAGACAATAAGTTAAGCTTTTCTGTAAGGCGCACTTCTTGTATTATTCTTTTTTATACGGACACAACTGACAAGCGAATAAATACATATACCCACTGACCACCAACTACCAATCGTTTTTTGAAGGGAAAACAATAAAAAATATCTGTTTCTTGGATTAAAAAAAAAAAATTAAGATATATTTAATTTTTTTTACTTTCAAACCACTGAATTTTTAAAAAAATTTTCCACGCCGAAAACAAAGTAAGCCGTAGATTTAGGTCGCATAATACTCAAAGAGAAGTGGTTTAGAAATAACCCGTTGAAACCGAAATTATTCCATTTTTATAAAAATGGAAAAATGACTTACCGCATCTTTTTATGGGTCTTCCATTGACAGTCGGCATTGAACAAGCTTTTCACCGGGAATTTAATGGTTTTTACCTCTTTCTATCTTCAGATTAATTCAAAGTAGGTTCCATCCTTAAAAAAGCGTTTTGTTTTCAACTCAGACCTACGGCCTTAACTCTACAGGAAAACAATTAAAACGTTTTTAGTAAACGCCAGTATTTGTTCGTTCGTTTCCAAATAAAAACAAGAAATGATTCACATAATTATTTGTGGTTAAATGTGATGAACAAAGAAAGATGTGTAAGGAAGCCCGTAGAAGACATGGAACGATCAAGTTAAACAAATACTTATTCTAATGCAATTATATTATTTTCACATTTAAAATGCACCCAGTTTTCAGGTAAAGTTTCAGTTTCAGGCTTAAAGCGTCTGGTAAGATAGTGTACAAAGGACTCAAATGAAATATTTATGCTGTAGTGTAGATTTTTGCCAATGTTTGACGGCCTCCATGGTAGAAGGGTAAAGCTCTCGACTAGCAAGCTGGTCGCGGGTTCAAATCCCGGCGTACGGAAATTTTTTTTTTTATTAATTTTTTGTTATTTCACAAATTACTAATTCAAAATAATATATAGTGTATTTGCGGCACGTTCCAGAGGGGAAGATTTTCTCAGTGTCGCCCTGGTGTAAGACTGCCATTCAGAATTAAAACGTTGCTTGAAATGGCTTTGGCCGTGTTTAGTAACGAGATCTGAATAGCCAGGTACTCCCCCACCATCCTATTTCTTATCTCCTTCCCTTCCCCGCTACATTCAGCCTCACATCATACCGCAGTTGGAGATGCCATAGTCTCACTGGCTTCAGACGGTTGGGAGCAGTTGGGACTTGTGCGGTTTCACAAAAAAATGTTTACCATAAAGATGTATAGGTAGATTTGATAGATCTACCTACTTATATGTACAGTCAGAATACCAATAATAAAACATGTTCTTTAGTCGTTAATTCTACAGCCATAAAACGGTTTTTAATGTTAGAAAAAGAATGCCAAGATGTTGTGGTATCATAATGCAATATTACATACGGATTAATAAAAATGAGGAGAAAAAATAGGTATCATATTATTGTTATTGATGATTCTTGTATAGATATTTTAAAATATAAAGATAAGAATGACATACGTAGTCATATTAGAATCTTGTTGTATATATTCTGAATTATGGTAAGTTATGTATTACGAACGACTTACGATAATAATAATTTCTCCAGCAATGGAGGGAGCCTCGTAACAGTCATAACGAATTCAGTATATTTTCCATTCACAAATACAATAAATTTGAAAAGCATGCCATATATTTTGCCTGGTTCACACATTCACGAAAACATATTCATATTCTGAAGTTTTTTATCTCGTAGAAAATGAAGTCACATTTACTCATACGCCAAATAATATGAATACCAGAAGATAATATAACCGTAGGCCGCTTGTATTGTATGTAAATGTACATTCAAGAATATTCCTACGCCTTGAAATGAGGTTTTGTTTTTAGCTGCGAAGTGAAATTCATAATATTGGCGTGTACCTATTATATTTTCATTAGTTTAGTCCAAGTACATTTAAATTAATTAAAAATAAAGTAGAGGAAAAATTCTTCATAAAATTGTTGGTATCTCGAAATTTGATTAAAACAACTTTTAATTTTTTAAAATTAAAATTTAATCATTACGGCTTAACGCTCTATAGCAATTAATTACTGAAACAGTATAATATTCAATTGAATATTAAACAGCAAATTATAATGAAATGTCTCGGTCTAAATATTTTATTTGTCTTTTTCTGATACATATATTTTATAAATCATTATTATTGTTTCAGTAATTAAAATTATCATAAACCATTTATTGATAAAAAAAATTGTGAAGCAATTGTAACTCGAAACTCAGTAGCCATAGTGTGTTAAAAAGTGGTCCAACCAGATTTTTCGCACCACGTAAGTCCTAGCTTGTTACTTTTCTTCTGAGGAACTTCTACTTACTAAGTAAGGATGTTCATCTTATTCTTTCGTATTATAGGCGGGAGGGTCAGAGGGGGACATATAAATTCGCGAACCAGTCTAGGGCCACACGCGTCGCCTTCTAGGAAGCCGGGGAAGGAATGGAGTAGGCATTCGTCGACCACATGTTTAGCGGCCTGCACCGCGTCGCGTTTATACATCGCCGACTCTTTAACCCTTGTCAGGCCAAGATGCCAAACAAAACTTTTGTAGCCATGTGGGTCTTCCGAGGACCCCATGATATTTCTATCTTATGGGCTTTTAAACTGTGGACATCCCAATTATTCAGTCAATTATTAATGGTAACTGATGTATTTGCGCTAGAATACTTAAAACACTTGAATGAAATATCAAGTATTTAAGCTAATATATGAAGGATAGTAATTTTGGGTACTACCTAGCTAATCCCCCGCTTGGCTGCGGGATAGTTAAGGCCCTACCGATGCAAAATGTGGGCGCAGCAGCTGTGGGAGCAACTTATTTTATTGATGGAGGACCAGAGTTTGGAATGAGATCATAGGCTGTCTCTCAGTGACGTCATATAACGAAATTGTAACTTTTCAAGTTTCCACCTCTCTTTTGGAGTGAGAGGTAATTTTAAGAGCCTCTCTCCTTCCACACAGGAGAGTTTTCGGGACTGTAAAGTGAGATACCACATCCTCGTGCAAACTTTCACCTGATATTTGACGAGGTTATGTTTACGAGTACGGGAAGACCAGGGGAGAGCAGTAGATTTTAGTCCCGCTGATGGTTAGCATTCTTGAATTAAGTTGAACGTCAACCATTGAAGTGTGGGCGTTTCTAGCTGGAGCAGACTTTTCATCTGTCGTGAAAACCAGAGCAATGGATGCCGTTCTGAACATGTTAGCGTCGCATCCCTAGCTTGATTATTAATTACATATCATCCTAGCGTATTGCCTAAGTTGAGCCTTGTCGTGGATTTATTGCCCACTGTTTACTACCGGTAGTTCAGGCCCCTTTACAAAGTGACTCGCAGATAGCGGGGATGAGGGTCTTGGTAAATATTTTTTTTCCATCAAACTAAACACAGTGTTCGGTATTCACCTGTGAATTGCTAAGATAGAAAGTTGTCGCTACTGTTTTTGATCCATTTAGCTATATGCCAGTCTTACACAAGAGCTGTACTCTTATAATACAGGTGGCCTTGGCCTATTTCATCATTCATGGGAATGAATTTCGAGCGATATGGTCAAATAGGTGTTATGAGTCGCCTATATCCTAAACAATTTAATTATCCCCGCGACCACAAATTGTAGAGGATGCGTCACTACATCGATTACATGGCGGTATAAACAAAACTTAAAAAATCATTTCTTTGTCACGTGCGGCTGAGGACTTCAATTCGAGACCTCGAGATAGCAGCAACAGGCGTTACGGGGTGCATGGAGTGCCAAATTCCAATCGCAAATAATAATATTAAATAATTATTATTAAATAATTTGACCGGTCAGTGGTTGAGTGGGCATAGCGCTTGGGTCTCACCCGAGCGTCGCGTGTTCGATTCCTCGGCTGGCTAAGTCCTCCATCACAACACAAGCAACATTTTCGACTTTCTGTGGTGGTAGTAGGAGATTTTCAAACATTGTTGGGTTATTCGTAACCCGGGAATGTTTGTCTTTCTTTAAAAAAAAAAAAAAAAAAATCAATAATCCGATTACCTTTGTCGGAGTGTATGATTCCGAGAGTTCGTGGATTGATCTCCTTTACTTCACCAAGGATCGATCCCCCTCCAAAGAGCCTACAACGCAGCCCACGTAAGCCTCTCACGTTCACCTTAAAATAACAATAATTTCCGAGCCTTTAAATTCGATTCAGTCTTGTTCAAGCAATAGTTTTAGGATTCTCCGTAAAGTATTTTGTTATTTCAATAAATGGTAAATTTTAATTTTGTCTTGCGACTATGCTCAAATTTGGATTAATTTACATGGGAGAGTGCTGAATCCGCCCCCTGAGCGAAGAGTCAAATTGGATTTTTATTCCGACCAGATCTGGAAGGTCAGATTAAAGTTGAGATAAGTAAGTCCTCAAGCTAGCAGTTTATTGAATCAATATAAAATACAAATCCCTCTCTATATCCATGATATGGGCCAAATCCACATGTAGCTCTAGTCTGATACTAGTTTTAGTCTCCAATTGAAAAAATATTTCGTCTTAGCTTTTAGGTCAGAATTAAGGGTATATTCTACTGCTTTAAGGGTTTTGGCTCGGATTGTGGAGGCGACATTTTCTGCCTCCCGTGTGAGAAAGGTCTCGGGTGTAAATATTAAAAACGATGGGGGCAACGCAAGGCGTTGGACAAGGCCATTGACTAAGTATGGTTGTAGTCAACTGAAATAGATGTTGAACGTTGTAGGTATATTTATGTTGATGAAGCTAAGATGGATTCTCTGTACTTAAACGCGTCCCGTTGGCGGCATTTTCTCATAATGCCCAACTTAAGATTTTAACTTAATCATCTTTCTCAGTACGGTCTTAAATGTTCTCGAAATATTTTAAATTCAAAGAGACAGAACCCTTTTCTCTAGAATTGTATTTAAAACCCCGGTATGATACAGATATAATATAAAGGAGCTGGTATCCAGAAATTCATTTCCACGAAGGTAATATTGAAATTTACAAGAGCTGAATTTCTAGGATTATTTTTTTCACGAAAGTAATATTCTGTATCCGAAATATGTCATTATTAGTTTGGAGTTTATATAAGAATTAAAAATTGTAGTTTTATAAAATTACATTAACATCGAAAACGATTCAAACTTATTCATGAGAAATATATTCTAGTTTCTTTTTAAAACTTCGACATACTTGTTTCAGAGAGAACTCGTCTGCAAGTCATCGGTGATCATCCTTTTCCTTCTTCCACGTCATGTATGAAAACGAAAAAGATACTAGAAAGATGATGTCACATACGATCTCTCTCTAGCTAGTGTGTAGTCTGACTAATGTATAGTACCAAAAGGCATTAATGTTTTAGATTTTGGTTTCTTCTAATAAAGTTAGATAGACTCCACGTGCGAAATGATTTTTATACCTATTTATGTGAACATTGCAAAAGAGTTCCAACTGTTCAATCCCATTGGTTGCGGTTTTTATTTTGGTTTTGTGGTTATTGTGAGTGAGGAAGAGAAATAGATGAGTGGATTAAGGTTTAGAAGTACCTGACTATAAACAAAAACAAAAAACTAAAAGCTATTATATATTAGTTTCTGTCAAAAACATGTTAAAAATCATCCTGGTTTATATTAGTTCTCTTACAGTCTAGCAAAATACCCTTACGAATTTATTAATCAATTAAGTTGTCAATAATTTTTAAATGCATCCTTCCTATTCCATAAAATTTTCATTCCATTATGTTCTTAAGCCCATATTCAGCATTTGATTTATTTTAGTGTTGATTATAATATAATATTTTTTTATTTCAAAACAACAAAACATGAGGAAATCACAGACATATGAATATGTCTATAGAGGAAATGATTTTTTATGTACAAAAAACCAGTCGGAAATTTAATATAAGAGTGAAAGAACATCTTTGTTAATTTGCGAATCATTTAATGGAAACTAATCATTCTTTAGATTAAACTTCTAAAACTAGAATATCACATTCAAATGGAATGTCAATTAGTTTAAATAATTTAGAAGCCCTAGAAATAAAGAGAGCCGTCAGTAATAACTCCAACATAATAACTCCTAATAATGATCATATGAATTTAACCGCAGAAACTGTTTACCCCTCCTATAATAATGTGTCTCCCTCTTTTCTATTTATATATCTTTCTTTAAGCAATAAAGTCTCTTCTTCTCTACTGTCCTTCTCTCTCATTATATTATTTTCTTATGTGTATATGAAGCCCCACGCGCCAAAGAAGCTCAAGCTCTACTTAACAAAAGTGCCCTTTGTCAAATAATATTTAGTGAATATCTATTTGTTTCCTAAAAATTTCGTATGTGAGCCTCTTTGACGTGTATAAAAACGAAAAATGATGTCACTTAATCCATTTTTTTCATAAGCTTCTGTGGCATTAACAATTACAAACTCAGAAAACGGTCTTGATTTTTTAAATTAATCCCTTTAAAAAAATGTTTTACTGTAAGTGTTTGCATGGCACTAAAAACAATTTGAAATAAACAAGTTTTATTAAAATAAACACATAAAAATTTCAATTAGTTGTAAATGTTATATGTGTTTGCTAGGCATAAAATTTTCCTGATCGAAGGTAGCATTTGATCTTAAAAACCCATAATTTTGAATTATGATTGCCACAAATGCCTAACTTTCACAAAATATGCATGCCAAGCAAATCTAACATCATTATCAAAAAAATTACCGCCACAATACATTTATTCCGAACAGACTCATTCACTACATTATTGAAATCATAAACTTAACTGAAACCAAACATTTATGCTAAACAAACCTTACAACCTCAATATCTAAAAATTGAATTTGAGCTTAAAAACCCATAATTTTGAATTATGATTGCCAAAGAACTGTCACAAAATCAAATCTAACATCATTATCAACAGGTTGCCACAAAAACCTAACCGCCACATAATATGATTTTGCCATTACACCAATGATATCAAAGCTTTTTTATTGTGTTTGTTCTAATAAGCGTCTATTTTCGTAATAATATTAATAATGCCAAATCTGATCGTTACTCCAAACTGATCAAAATCATTATTCATATTAAACAAAATCATTTTCGGATTTTGGTGATTTTTTTAACAACTTTTTAGTGTATCTAAATTATAGTAGGATATAAAACCAAATGAATTAAGAAATAAAAGTTATTATCCTTTATGAAAGTAAAATTTGGTCGAAATAATTACTAAAAGTGACCTAAAATATTTTAAAGAACAGCGTATTTTAAAGAAAAACAATGAAATATATTAAACTTTTCGTTGCTTAGAGGTGCAACATACTTCGTCTGATTATAAATTTGTAATTAATATTTAAAAAAAACCCACATTCAAATGTTAAAAATCGCAATGTTGGCGCTTGAGCTTCTTTTGCGATCAGCACCATACACAAATAAATAAATTTATATAGATATATATATATTTTTATGTACATTCACATATATATATGTGAATGTTTGTAAGTATGATTGGTTAATACAAAAGCCCTGACGAAATAATGGAAACTTGAGATGATGGAAACCTGATTGGCTGTCATTCATCAATTAGTAAAAGTGCTGCATTACAAGTGTTTTTAAATTTCCTATTAATATTATTTTTTATTATATATTATTAAATATTATTTATTATTAGATATTATTAAATGTTATTTATTTCCGACTTTATGTCCAGGTTAAATCTTACCCACAGGAAAAACTAAACCATTCCACACACTTTTCCACAAATGATCATCTAGTAAATCCACATTATGTAAGTGCATTATGTAATAATACTAATATTTGTCTAATTTATATAGCGCCGTTTACTTTAGAAATCACCTCAAGGGCGCTATACAAATATATTTCTTAAAACTAGTGACTTACGTCTGAGACTTATAACTATAACCTGGACTTATAACTACTATCTTAATAAAATATATATTTACATATGTAGAAACTTGTAACTAAAATTAACATTAACAATCTAATTTTACAAGCCCCAGAAGAAGGAGGAAGTTCTATTATATTAGGGTGTTTTTGAAATTAGTTTTTATTATTAGCTGGAAATATATCTTATATGAATGAAGTGAATGAATGAAATTAATCGTCGATCTTTAACGCATTTAAATGATTTATCTGCCAACAATTAAACTGATTGATGTGTTATGTTCCCGCTGATATTGTCCACTGTTCATTGGTAGGCAAGTCAATAGCATTTTGACTTTATCATAAGAAGTTGAACGCAATCGCTAGAGAATATATGTTTGTAAATCATCAACTACGGTGTAAAAAAAGGAAAAAAATGCAATATTTGGATAAAATAACGGATTTATGGAAATGAGTGTCCGAAAAAGTGAGTTTTAATTTGGATCTAAATTCTGTTGGGCTGGTTATACACCTCAATTCCATAGGAAGTTTATTCCAAGCCTTAGGGCCGGATACTTCGAATGCACGATCACCAAACATAGTGTTCAGATTTCGCTTAGGCTCTTTCAACCTTCCAATTGCAGATGATGTCGCTGATCTGAGAGTTGACTGCCTTAGACCAGTATTTTCCGGAATGCATAGCTGAGAAATATACAGTGGCGCCATTTCGGCGATAGCTTTAAACACCATCCAGCATAGCTTGTACTGGATCCTTTCAGGACACTTCAGCCAGTGAAGATTTCGGAGGTGTTCCGAAATGTGCAAAAACTTGGGTACCGCAGTGATTGCTGCGACGTTGAACACTGATTGAGGTTTATCAGTTTCGTATTTAGGAAGGCTTGCATAGATGCCGTTGCAATAGTCAAGACGTGATACTGTATATGAGTTCACAAGTAGTTTAGTTGCCTCTGTTTAAAGGTTCCTACGAACTGACTTAAGTTGTCTTAGGTAGAAGAATCCCGTGCTAACTGTCATTTTTATCTGACTTTTAAAAGAAAGGTCTGAATCCAGATAAACTCCCAGAAGTTTGACGGTTCTTTTAGCAGTTAAGTCGTTGCCGAAAATAGCAATTGGTGAGTTTTCTATTAAATGTTGGCTTCTACGTGTGGCTACCCAGAGAAACTCAGTTTTTGAAGGATTTAGCATAAGTTTATTTGAGAACATCATCATTTGAGGATCTCTGGGGTACCCCTAAAGAGATTTTTGTGAAATTGGACTGTTTATTTCCAACCTTTACTGCTTTCGAGCGATTGGATAGATAAGATTATAGCCAATTTTTAATGTTAGTATGTAAACTAAACGTTACTTCTAGTCTCTTGATGAGAAAGTCATGGTTAATGGTCTCAAATCCATTAGTGAAATAAGTTCTAACTTACCTGACTCTATGGTAAGGGTTGATGACAGGACACGAAGTAGTCCGGTTACTGTTGAGTGGAACCTTCTATATGCAGATTGATGATTGGTGATTAATTTATTCCGGTTTAAGTGAGAGGTTATTTGAGAAGCCACATTTTTTTCTAGTAGTTTAGCTACGGAAGGCAGATTTGATACAGGTCGATAATTATCCAAGTTGTCGGCATTAAGCTGTGGTTTTTTAATAATTGGGGTAACTACAGCAAACTTAAGTGGCTCCGGGAAGTCACCTGTGCTTAGAGACTTATTAAACACGTGAACCAGGAAGGGGGATAATACGTTGCAATATTTCTTGAGAAGCCATGTTGGGATAGGGTCAAGAGTACATTGTTTGTTTGGCGAACTAAGGATCAACTTTCCTTCTTCTTCCAGCTTTGTAGGTTTAAAGGATGACAGTATCCCAGTGGAATTGGCTGTAAATATTGGCGTAGGAGCAGAAGATGTAGAGGCGCGCATGGTTTCTATTTTTTCACAGAAAAACTTAGAAAAGGCCTGAGGTGTAATTTCTGTAGCAGTTGGAACAGTATTATCAGCGATGATAGTTTTGACCGAGTTCCAGAGACGTCGTGGATTTTCCGCCCAGAGACAATTTTATTGATCCAATAATCGGATCTTTTGACACTTAATTTGCATCTGTAATCATTTTGAGCATTTATCCATGTATTAACATTATATCTCGTGCAGTAACATTGGGTTTCTTCTGTGTGACCTCTCTAGTTTCTTCATTCCCCTTTTCTGGCTTCATCACTCTCCGTCCAACTAGCCGTCAGATTTCGGAACTTTCCGCGTTTTCCAGGTGGTTGGAGCATATTTTAGTAATAAATTTGAAAGAATTGTGTTATACTTCTTGATGAGATCTGTCGTCGTCTTAATTTCCCAGTTGCTTTCTTTGCATAGAGAAGATTTTTGAGATCTTTAAGGAAATTGTCGAAATTAAATTTATGACATTCCCTCAATTATATTGTTCTTTATGACACTTTTAGCGGGTTGAAATGAATTTCGGTGTGGACAAGTTGATGATCCGATAAACCTATGTCACAAACTTTAGCGATCAGTGGTGGGCTATTACACATGGATAAAAAATGTATATAATTCCACCAGCATCATTAGTTGGTTCGTTGACCCATTGCTGGAGTCAAAAACTATCCAGTAAGTCAATGAATTTGATAGCGTTGGGTGATGTCTCGCGGTCGAGGTGAATATTTATATCACCCGTGATGATGAGAGTTTCGGAGAGACCCACTGCCCATTAAGGTGGAGCGGTCTAGTATGTAGAATTTTTTTTTTCGTAATATAGAATTCGACATACGCGGGATTGATGCTCCGTTATGTATTTATCTTAAATAAAAAATATAAAAAATATTTATTTATAATTACGACATCGCCACCACTTTGAATTTTTGATAAAAACACTGAAAACACCAATAATGTTCTCCCGATTCTTAGAAATGCTTATAATTATTTTTAAAAAAATTGAGTGTTTATTTATTACCTTTGATATAATTACATTATTATTTTATAATATAATTATAAAGTAGGACTGTAGGAACAGTTAAACAATTCGCAAGGAACGAATCCTTCTACCCCAAACGCGTATCAAACAGAGTGCAGTGTATCGCGTATCATCTTGGCGAAGTTTCCGATCCGCTAGACATTATCTAGTAGATTGGGTTACTGACGCTATTCCTTCTTGTAATTTAAACTTTAGACTCTAAAAAAATGTGCTTCGTCTTCAATCCCTCAAGAAATAATTCAAAGTGAAGCACAACCAAATTATTCTCACCATGAGGTGAAAGATTTCCCTGTTGTGGCCAGAACACTAGACATATATTGTATTTCAGATCGAGCAGGAGCTGCAATTGTTTTCTCTGTATTACAAGATGTTGGTTTAATTTCACAGAACGATACATCTCGCGTTGTGGATAGGAGTAAAATTCGTCGAGCTCGAATGAAGAAAAGAACTGCCCTTACTAGTAAGCCGTTAGTATCGATTCCAATCAATTTGGTTTATACTTCGATGGACGGAAGGACAAAACTTTAAGCACGGACGCCAAGGGGCGAAAAATAATAACTGAAGAACACGTTAGTTTAGTAAAAGAACCAGGTAGTGGGTGCATGGGACAAATTTCATTAAAAACCGGAAAATCTGAATCAAAAAGTAATGGAATTATTTCATTACTGTCTTCGAAAGATATTGCTTTGGAAAAAATTGTTGCAATTGGATGCGACGGAACTGCAGTTAATACGGGGTACAAAGGAGGTGTTATTCGGCGCCTTGAATCACATCTCAAACGGCCTTTACAGTGGACTGTCTGTCAATCACAAGCAAACGAACTCATTTTGCGACATCTCTTTGAGAACATCGACGGAACCACGACTGGACCGCAAAGTTTCACTGGAATTATTGGTAAATCTTTAAATAAGTGTGAACAACTTCCTGTCGTGAAATTTAAAATCATTTAATGTTCATTACCAAGTATGACAAATACACAGGATTTAAGTACAGATCAGCTGTATCTATTGAAAATGTGTAAAACTATTGACTCCGGATTCTGCAATGAAAATTTATCAAAAACAAATCCTGGTAAAATTGTACAATCCAGGTGGCTAAACTACAGCGAATCGGATTCTTCGACTTGAAATTTTTACTCTAAAACCATAAAAAAATATGGTAACTTTAACGACATTTGTATTAACAGTTTACGCACCTATGTAGTTCAACATTAAGACCAAACCATTATGTCTTTTCGGTGCAAGGCATTTACACGAAACAATAGTGCTTTCACGGTATTTGCCCAGTGATTTAAAAGATATTATTGATCCAGTAATCCAGCGTTATGGCTTTTTTGGGCATCACGAAAATATATTGTTAGCCATGTTAAACGACAACCGAAAATACGTAAGAGAGTTGGCGTGGAGAAGAATATTGAAAGCTCGGCAAATGAAAATGCAAACAGACTTTATTCGTACCTTCAAAGTGCCTGTTTTTGATTTTTCAGCAGATGATTATATTGATGTTATAAAGTGGTAAAATATAACCGAGACACCACTAACCAAATTTGTAAGTGACGAGACAATTTTACAAGGCATTACCGATCACACGATAATTGAGGATGTCATACGGATGTTTGTAGCGCCCTCCGTGGCAGCAGGACGCGTCCTAACGCTTCCTCCAACCGCTTTGTGTTTTTTTAGTATTTTCAAGGGAAATGAGGCAACATCCCTTTGAAATTATTTTTAAAATCAATCCATCAACATTTGAACTTAAATAAAAATAAACTTAATAATTATTAGAACTTTATAGTATGTGATTTGAGTGCAGTGTTTTAAAGTGAATATTCTGAAATTTGCTCAAAAATATTGGACTTTCGAAACGAACGGCGACCGGTAAATGCACTCCAGATGTTTTCAACAAAATTCTCGGAAACTGGGCAAACTTGGACACTGGCAAGTTTTTTACTAAGCCCAGGGTAAGTTATTACCCAACCGTCGCTTTTTATTGCGGACAGAATGCACCACTTCAACAATTACCAGGAACAGGATTACATGGAGATAAATGATGGACTTGCCAAACGTCACAGCGGTGCTACCAGGGTCTCTTATCTATGTGAGGTGTCAGCGCTTTATTAGCAGCAGATACATACCTGGACGCTGTTGTTGGACGCGGTGGACTCTCTTACTGCAGCAGCTGGTCCAGTTCCTTCGCCACTTAGGATTCTTGCTGCAGAGTCTCCATCTTCTATCTTCGTAGAACGCCACAGCGGTGCTGCCAAGGTCTGGTATCTGTGAGAGGATAGTGTGTCAGCGCTTTATTAGCAGCAGACACATACCTGGACGGATGACGAACCTCGTGCTGGCACTGTTGGTGGACGCGGTGGACTCTTTTGCTGCAGCAGCTGGACGAGTTTCTTCACCACCTGGGATTCTTGCTGCAGAGTCTCCATCTTCTATCTTCGTGTCACCTGTTCCTTTACTTCATTTTACTTAACTTAACTTCACTCTATTTTTGTAATATTTATATTTTCTGTAATACCTGCATCAACTGTAAAGCGCCCCTGAGGTGATATCTCACAAAAGCGGCGCTATACAAATTATCCAATAATAAATAAATACCAATGATAAAGAATTTTCCTTGCCACACTCAAGCTACAGAGAGATGTGTGAAAATTGTAACAGAAGCCTTGGCCGTTGTTTGTGGACCCTTGAGGCGAGATGGATTAATAAAAACAAGGTTAGAGTCACGACACCTTATGCCTATTTTTAACACCAAAATGCAGTACCGTTCATAGTAACTTTTGTAATTTTCAAGTTTTTCAATGCGGTAAATAATATATGTACATTTTTTATTTCCGCTATTTGTTTCATTTTAACAATCAACGAATGTATTATCTGTAAAATAAATGGTAAAATACAAATTTTATGTGTGTTTTATTTCTCGTACATGAGCTATAAATACTTAGGTAAAATCGTGAAAATGATAGAATATAAAGCTTTGGCGATGTCCAGGTATTGTGAATATATTTTTTTAATTATTTTTGTTGTAATTGTTAATATATGGAGCATCTTTTTCAACTATGTCGATTTCGAAATTCTCAAAAAAAAAATTTCACTCCACCTTACTGCCCATTCCAATAAACACAAAAACTCATTTAAAAATTCTACACAGATCGTTTTCGAACCGGTTAGGTACAGTGTTGATAATATAGACAAGCAGTTAAAAACCCGCTCCGCGGGTTTTTAACTGCTGGGCCCTGCGGGCGGCTCTTGGTTGGGCTTCGCCCATTTTAAGTGATATAAACAACAATTACATTTAATAGATAGATACGTATTTGTGATGGATTATTTCAAATGAAACACTATTATTGACTACATGTCTACAACTGATATTAACTGTTATCGTACCTAATATAATTAGCTCATAAGAGACTTGCAGTGCTTAAATATGTGTTACAACCGTCAATGTCTATAAGTTGAATCAATATCGTTTAGTTTGTCACAATTAAAGATAGTTATAACAAAGTTGACTTAAATAATAGATTATTACATATTGATTAATTGTACCCGTGTTTATGAATAAAAGGAGGGTAATTGTGCGATAAGATTAGCAGTCAGTTTAATTTAAAGGTGTTAATTTTACTCCAACTGGTGGTAATTCTTTACCTACAACTGTTACTGTATCTAATAAAGTTTAAAGTTAGATTATATATACAACATCATCAGGAGAGTAAAAATCTATATATAAAGGAAGATTATTACAATATAGCGCCCCTGAGGTGATATCTCACAAAAGCGGCGCTATGAAAATTGTCCAATAAATAAATAAATGTAATGTTTACATTTTATTGTGTATACACCGAAGTCAAAAATTAAATATAGATTGCAATTGGGAAAGAAGAAGTGGAAGGAGGGGGAAGGTGTAAGAGTAGGCTGGGCTTATAATAATTAGGAATTACAATATCGTTAGACGGGAAAGACCAGTTGAGTGGGAAAATATTTAAAAGAGAGTTTATAAAAAAAATCTTGTTAATTATATCTGCTTTTATATTAACATGTTTCCTTATTCCTAAAATTTCAAAATTATTTTTAGTGTAGTATTTTTAGACCTGAAAAAAACAAATAGCATATAACCATAAAACAATATATTCATAAGACAAATAGCATTTAATAACGGTTATTCTAATAAATTTATAGTTGAAATACTAAATAAAAAAAATTAAGCATATTCTCTTCAAACGGTCTTTCTAAAGATAGAAAATAGACAATGGCGTAGAATTCTGTTTGTGGATAACGATACTTCTAAAATTATATATAAAAACAATCCTGGTAGTATTCAACTGGCGTTTTACACTAATAACAATGAAGAAATATATTCTAAATAATAAAGATAGCAAAATTCAAACAAATAAATCAGGAGTTTAAAAACTCAATAGGGATGAATATAATTTCTTTTACAAAGGTAGAACCAATAGAAACTTTGAAGTCAGAACTAAAGAATATCGCAGGGCTCTAAATGGAAATATTGAATCTGAGTTTGCAAATTATCTTTTGAAAAATGATCACACTTTCGATAAAAAAAAATCAGGTCTTAAAATACTTCACTCAGGATATAAAGCATCGCAAATAAATAATTTTGAAATTTTAGAAATTAGAAAATATGTCAATATAAAATCAGATATAATTAATAAACAAAAAAAATATAAATAATAATGAAAAATGCCATTACAAAGTGATAAGCTTCCAGAAGAAATCTTATTATTAAACGCTTTTTAATCGTAAGTAGTCAAATATTGTGAGCTGCATTTTTAAATTTTCGCGCCATTCATTTGGTTCGTTTTTAAAGCGCCAGAGGTGCGCTCTGTCGGCCATCTATATCTGTGCGTATCGGCCATTGAAGGAACGCGTGATTTTTGTATAAACGTCAAACATAATCACGTAACTGTGGATAATTTTCACTGTAATGTAATTAATCCAATAGATTATGAACTTTCTAAAACATATTTTCTTCGATATTATCCAAAAATTATATGATCAGAAACGATGCTTTTGAAGAAATCTCGTATTATTATGAGACGATCCTATTTTAGTATGAAATCGTGTCTTAATTTTCAAGTTAGCTGAATTTACCCGAAAGAGACAATTTTAATTTGACCAATCAGAGGGCCTACATTGTCCAGACGCTAGGACATTAATACTATCAGATAACGATCCCGCAGAAGAAACACGGCAGCCAATGTACTCAAATGTACTGAAAGTGCCATTTTCCACCCTGGTAAGCCGCAGTCCTTGTCGGGCCATTATCACGACTTACGTGCGCACCCCCATGATTTACGTGTGATATACTATTAGAGTGTTCCGTAGCTCTGGGTTGAGCCTGCTCCAGAACGACATACCCAAGAGCTTGAAGTCTCTTGATCGAATAAGACTCACTGTTTTCGTGCCAGCTTTCTGTGATGGTGAGTATGTGGAGTTTTTGATCTTTAAAAACATCATCCACCTCCTCTAACTTGTTGTTCAGAGAACGTGCATTCGAGGAACCCACCGCAAGCCGTCTGCTTCTGAAATTGGCATGTCGTTTTTTCATTTATCAGAATTGCGTAGGGCTTCAGAAGCTAGGCTGCTCCGTTCGTCAGTTGATATGACCACTTGAATACCCTGTTCTGATAGAGAGTTAATATTATTAGAGTTATTGTTAATTTTAAAGTCTTTTTCCTTCCTGCATAGACATTTGTTCCTGTTTTGTCCTCCACGACAAATCCGGTACCTAGCTTTCACATTTAGGTCACGCACAAGGTTCTACAAGGTTACTTTTGCGGCAACCAGAGGGTCCAACAATACAATTTTATTTTTAAAACTTAATAGTGTTGCCCGATTAAACACAATATTAGTGTTTACATTATGCATTGTATAACAAATTAAACATCGTAAATCACTGCACTATAAACTGAACACTTGGGATTAGCTGCTTGGTCCAGCCACGTGCGGTATGCACATGTGTCCAGTTGACCATCCGATGGTAGTGGACTGTGTTTTACGAAACATCACGAGAGTTTTTGAATAATATATGAGTTATTCAGATTAACAGTTCAATTAAGCTGGAAACTTCAAATTATTTTGATTTTATACACTTAACCTAAAAACAATACATAAATATAAAAAAATAAAATTTAAATTAAAAATCATTTACATTATAATACATTTCATTATAAAAAAATATTTTACACATTTTATCAGTTAACCTTGCGAGTGAGCCAAAGATTAGCAGGTTGAGTACATACCTACGCCCTATGCACCATTTACTTCGTACAATATTCGCTCGCAAATTTGTCACTTATTAATTTGTTCCACTTATCACGCCCACCACATTTCGCCAACATTCAGCCTGGTTATCAGACTATGAACCACGAAATCGTTTAGTATTAAATGAAAATATATATTTATTTTTCTCGTAGGTAAGTCGGATTTACTGAGTGGTGCGGGCAGATTGTTTAAAATCATACAAATATTAATTTAAGTTTCATTTTTTTCTTTCAAGATCGCTGTACAAGTATTTTGTATAATTACCACTATTGGTTCTAACTTTAGACTAGTCAAACTGTTATCAATTAATTGCTTAACAGATTGGTTCGTCGATCACCATTACAAAGCCATATGTACAATACATTTGATAGATGAACGTGATTCTAGAATGTACAAATGTTATTATTATTAATTATTTACATTTTATATAGGCAGATAATATGCAGTACCATGCTAACCTGATAGGTCACATGGGATTAACACTGTTTATTGTTTAATAAAGGTGTTGCGACGTGAATGGACTGTAATTGCGATATTTTGTGAATTTGTTTGATTTGACTTACCAATATCTCCAAGCTGGTCGGCACCTTCCACTTTGCTCTGCGGTAATCATCGGTAGGGTAATTGTTAGTATTGGAAGAGAGGTCAGGAAAGGGAATGGTGATATTGGGTTTGCGAAATGGTCAATGCGTTAGATATTGCTATTTTCATGCACTTGGTCACGGCGATCTTTTGCGGTATAAAATTTGCTGTTTTCAGCGCGGCGCGGTGGTTTTAACACGAGATAGGTTTTGAGGAAGCGGTAGATCGGTACCTCGCGGTGCGGTAATTTTAACACAACTGACTGATGTAGGTAAAAGGCGCGGGGCGCGGGCGGGAAAACAACCGAACCAAATACTATGCAACAATTATAACTGGCCCGAGCAAAAAGAATCAAAATAAAGATACGGTTCGAACGCAACGGACATGATTAGAATATTGGACATAATTGGATTTTCTGTTATTTATTTTAATAATATGTATTTATATTTTTTACGAGCGTGTTTCGGAAGGGAAAAGCAAACTTTACGCTGAGAGGCACCAGAGAAAGGGGTTTTGATAAGAATTCATCTTTCTAAATGTTGTCGATCCCCTGTATAAGACAGATTTCGAATAGTATAAATCCAATAGGAAAACGGTGATATCAACGTATTATAGGTATTTCAAGAATACTGCTCTCAGGCAGGTATATTTATTTTAACGGTATGAGAGCTTAAAAATGTAAGTTTTTAGATTAAATCTGAATTCTGTTGGAGTTGTTATGCATCTTTGTTCCGGGGGAAGTTTATTCCAAGCCTTCGGCCCAGTTGCTCCGAAAACGCAATCACCAAACTTAGTATTTGGCTTGCGCTTAGTTCCATCAGTCTGCCTACAGCTGATGATGTTGCTGATCTAAGAGTTGACTGCCTCAGACCAGTGTTTTCCGGAACGCATATTTCAGACACCATCCAACTCAATTTGTACTCTATTCTTTCAGGACACTTGAACCGGTGGAGGTTACAAAGGTGTTTTGAAATATGTTTATATTTAGAAACCCCGGTTATGAGCTGTGCTACTCCATTAAACACTGATTGAAGTTTGTCATCATTTGATCTTTTGTAAGGCTGGCATAAATTCCGTGCAGTAGTCGACACGTGAGACTACGTAAGAGTCGATAAGTAGTTTTGTTGCCTCTGTAAGAAGGTTTATTTGGACAGACTTGAGTAATCTTAGATGAAAAAACCGATGCTAACAGTCCTATTTAGACTTTTAAACGAAAAGTCCAACAGATGGTGATGGTTTCCAAATCTAAATTGACACCGAGATGTTTGACTATTGTTTTTGGGATGATATCGCTGCCGGAAATAGAAATAGGTGAATCGTCTATGAAATGTTGATGTTTGTTTGTAGCCGCCCAGAGAAACTCAGTCTTAGATGGATTGAGCTTCAGCTTGTTTGAAGACATCCAACGAGTTATTGCTTCTAGACATTCAGTTATATGGATCTTGAGACTATTGATTTGGTTTGGAGGGCAGTAAAAATAAATTTGCTGATCGTCAACGTAGCAGTGAAACAAGAGACCAAATGAATAAATTATTTTGACGTATTTGTTTGTATAACACTTTATACTTGTAAAGGGCACAATAATATTATGTATACATATAATGATTTGAAAACCCGCAATGGGAGTTTTTTTAAAATATTTTTATTTATTTTATAAAATACAGTACAATTATTTAAATTTACATAGTAAGAACATATTTCAAATAACAATTAACATGTTTACCTTTACAAGAGTCTAAAACACATTAATGATTGAACGTAGCGAAGTTCTAGAAGATGATGGCCAGTGGCTATGTTGTATTTTTCTCGCCGGAGTTCGCATGATCGCTACTCCTGTCAAATCGGAAAAATTAATGTTCTGGTACCTACCTACCTGCCTGAAGAGTGTTTTAAAAAAAATTGCATTGAGATGGTAACTTTTCTTTGGAAAAGTTGTATGATTCCTTGTTCCATACTATATAAAAATGTTGCAGTAAATTTTACATGGTTTATAATTAAGTAGGTAGGTATTTAAGTAACTGCTTATCTATCTGATGATTCCAGACGAAATTTTGTTTTTGTTTAATTAAATAAGAGAAAATTAGAAACGAATTTATTTAGATAAGAGGTCATTAACTGTTCACAGAACTAGTAATAAGACGTACCCGACTGATGTTAACCAACGATTCCTGAAGTGAAGTGAATTTGGATGAAAAGCGGGTAATACCAGTAATTTTGATTCCCAGTAAAAGGATAACAATATTTATTTAACAAGTCGCCATCGGATAGAGTCTTAGGTCAGCCCTATTACTATCTCACTTCCCATTCATCCCTTACTCTCCAGTGCTGCGGTAACGGGATATTTCCTTAATAACTCAGGCCCCGCTAAGTATGCCGGTTAAATCTTGAAAATAATAATAATGAACAAAATACTGATTTCGGTTTTCTGCATGAAATATTATTTATTCCTGCCAAGATTATTCGTACGTGATTTTTTCGCGTTTAATGAACTGAAATATTCTTTGAATTTTAATATTATTTTAAAAATTGGAACTGATTTTTCAGACATGTAGGTACATATGTAGTAAGAAAATTATATTTTTTGAATAATGTATAGTTCTATATTTGTTATGTGTAAGTACTAATTTTGTTATTTTTTTTCTACATCTCGTGTTTATTTCAAGTTCAGTAAAGGTGTTCATTCGAAAGGTTAATTTCTGATCGTCTCTATAATTTTTCAACGATAAATAATATAATTACATCAAAAATAAAAACATTGACCATTCTTATTTTTGACAGGTAACGATCCTGAAGCAAATATTTTATGAATACATTCAGTTTCACAAATACTACAATTATTATGATATTCCGTGATTTTTCACGGGTCTGCTTGTAAAAAGCTCTTAACAATTGAAGTGGTGGGCTTTTGAAAAAAAATTCATCAGAGAATGTTATGTTGCGAGAAACGATGCAACCCCAAACGGCCGCTTGCGGTTGTTTTGTTCCTTTCCTGTAATTCGTGGCTTGGCTCGCGGCAATTTGTTCCTGTTTACTCGCACCCTTAAGTACTTTAATACCGTCAAAATTTCAATTGTTTACAATAAGTGAAATGTTCTATCTTTTGCTTTTTTAAAATTATTTTGCACACGATTCATACTGCCGTGAATAATGAAAACAGCAAACCCGTATCAAGCCCATATTTTTTCTATTGTGAATGGTGGTCTCTGTACAGGAATATGCTAAGAGAACATTATATCCTGGTGTGAGGTACACGCACTGTGTAGGTATTTATACAATATGCTTACGCAGGTATAACGAACTCACGACTTCCAGTAATTTGTTTATTTACTAAATTTGTTCATGTACTATTATGCAATAATTACACAGTAAAATACATTTTTTACGAACTGCAAAACAGTCACAATGAACGAATAGAATAGTAGTTACCTAGCTAAAATATACACTTGAATAAAGCAATGGCTCAAATAAATCAGTAATATTATAATTTCTGAGCAAGGTGAGTAAAATATACTATTTATGCAATTTCATATTTTTTATAGTTACGGGGCCCTGATGAATGTGAGAGTATATTAATATATATCTAGAAGTAGTTTTGTATTGATCATTTTTATCCAAAACAATTCTTCAGTATATGTATATCCGTAATCTATTTTCGATTTGTTTGCATTCACTTCACAGTCATTAACTCGTTGAAATTCGAACTGTTGAACGTTGAAACTTATGTGATGATAAAACGTGACAAACGCAATATTCAATAAATTTAATTCTTGAAGACAATATTAGCGATTTCTAAACAAAAATCTGAAACAGAAAAATCATAAAAGAATACGGTCACATCTAGGACACGAACCCAGGACCCTTGTCTTTCCGGGACACGGAAACTGTCCGAGAAACGGTCCTAGATGTGACCGTATCCTTTTCTGATTTTTCTGTTTCAGATTTTCGTTTAGAAATTGCTAATATTGTCTTCAATAATTAAATATTACAATTTGAGGTTTTACTCAATAAATTTATTCCGAAAAAATAAATATTTAAAAATTTATTTATTTTTAATGGGAAGGTTACTCTTTCTTCGTAATTCAACTAAAAAATTTTTTTCCTTCTACACAATTTATGTCAAATTGACAATTATTAAAAAAAAATTATCAATTAAGAATATTAGTTCCGCTCTAAATCCATACAATGTTTTAAGTCGCCCAATTGTGTCTAATTTGTTCACACTTCATAGAACCAGCTTGATACTAGTTCGGTTGATTCCAGCCGTGGGTAATAAGAAGAACAAAATGCTGCAGGTCGGGTCCTACTTTTCATTCATTACTATTTACACGGGTTCGCCGGGTTCATCGGTGTGTCGGTTTGGGATGCGCCTGACCACAAGATGCCCGGGGTGCCAGATCGGGAGACGCTGGTTTGGGGAGACCCTTTGACCTCTGCCAGTGGGTTACAAAAAATGTTTCAGTGGAGGAGATAGGGGTAGGTGGTGGGTTGGGAAGAGAGTTTTTTTGTCAATGGGGAACAATCTAAGTATCGTACTTTTATTTAGGTTTATTTGGCTGTTAATGACCTAACCATTAATGTTTTTTTGCTTTCCGTAACTCTATTCAGTTTATTCCTATATTCCCTATCTGTTTTATGCAGTAAACTGACGCCTGTATTTTTATTAAATGGATGGTCTGTTTCTGTGAGGTGTTTAGCAAATTCCTAAACTGCCTATATCTTTCCCGTTCATTAAAAATGTATCTTAACTATTTATGTATTGATAATCGCCTTGTGCTGCAGTGGAACAGATATATACATATGTCCGTCAATTCTGGACACACTGAACCCTAGATTCATATCTAACCGTTATGCCTTTTACGTCCCAGAACTTTTTCTCCTTCCTTTCCTTAAAAAACACCCTCCGCACAGCATCCCAGAAGATAGGCCCTTAAGGATTTTTTTTCCTTAGGGCCTCCTGTGTAGGGTTAATTAAATACCATTAAGAAAACTCCGATTCAGTGATGCCAACCAAGCCCGGTGTTTTGATGTAATGGTACTTTATTCATTTTTATATAACGATTTATTAATCTTACATATATTTTCAGAATCGGGTTTGTTATATTATTATTTTTATTTATTGGATAATTTGTATAGCGCCGCTTTTGTGAGATATCACCTCAGTGGCGCTTTACAGTTGATGCAGGTATTACAAAAAATATAAATATTACAAAAATTAAATGAAGTTAAGTTAAGTAAAATGAAGTATAGGAACAGGTGACACGAAGATAGAAGATGGAGACTCTGCAGCAAGAATCCTAGGTGGTGAAGAAACTGGACCAGCTGCTGCAGCGAAAGAGTACACCGCGTCCACCAACAGTGCCAGCACGAGGTTCGTTATTCGTCCAGGTCTGCTGCTTATAAAGCGCTGACACAATATCAAGATAGAAGATGACACAATAACAAGATAGAAGATGGAGACTCTGCAGCAGAATCCTAGGTGGTGAAAAAACTAGACCAACTGTTGCAGCGAGACAGTCCACCGCGTCCATCAACAGCGTCCAGGTGTGTGTCTGCTGCTAATAAAGCGCTGACACCTCACATAGATAAGAGACCCTGATTGACCCGGACAGCATTAGTGTCCATCGTAAGCGTCAACACACATCTGCCCTAATGATGAACACTGAAATGCTGTCCGAAACGTTGGCTGAAGAAGGAGGTAGTCCAACACGGAATTGTTATCCCGTGTTGCGGTTCCTCTTTCTTTAGCCAACGTCTCGGACAGCATTAGTGTCCATCATAAGCGTCAACACACATCTGCCCTAATGATGAACACTGAAATGCTGTCCGAAACGTTGGCTGAAGAAGGAGGTAGTCCAACACGGAATTGTTATCCCGTGTTGCGGTTCCTCTTTCTTTAGCCAACGTCTCGGACAGCATTAGTGTCCATCGTAAGCGTCAACACACATCTGCCCTAATGATGAACACTGAAATGCTGTCCGAAACGTTGGCTGAAGAAGGAGGTAGTCCAACACGGAATTGTTATCCCGTGTTGCGGTTCCTCTTTCTTTAGCCAACGTCTCGGACAGCATTAGTGTCCATCATAAGCGTCAACACACATCTGCCCTAATGATGAACACTGAAATGCTGTCCGAAACGTTGGCTGAAGAAGGAGGTAGTCCAACACGGAATTGTTATCCCGTGTTGCGGTTCCTCTTTCTTTAGCCAACGTCTCGGACAGCATTAGTGTCCATCATAAGCGTCAACACACATCTGCCTTAATGATGAACACTGAAATGCTGTCCGAAACGTTGGCTGAAGAAGAAGGTAGCCCAACACGGAATAATACCCCAAAAATAAATCACGATAGTGTAACAAGACCATTTTCATCAAATTTTTTCGATAAGAAAAGTAATTTTTTCTAAGCTTTGTGAGAATGTTTTGCAATACTCGTTAAATTTGACGCAAGATTCTCACTGCCAAAACATTTGCAGATCCGACAGGAATACATATTTATGGAAGACTTTTTAGATTTCTAACGTAAATATTATGAGTGACAGCAATACTACAGTAGCTGTTGCCAAGAGATCGACCAGGCGGAATATCTTCACTCATTGTCGGATGTTTTCTGCAGCTTTGTTTGTATAAACACAGTAAGTTTATCAGGTTTCTCATAGTGGTATAGTTATGTAAATGTTAGAGATATTTGGATTAGGAAGAAGTACTAAACGCATGTCAATAATTCACTATTGTTTATTAATAAACATAAATTATTTTCTCTACCTCTATACCCACGGCATAAAATATTAAATAATGTAAGATATGTAATTTTACTAGTAATAGTGGGCCCAGACAGACGTTGTCTTGGCACAGACCGTATTGTATGTAAGGAAGTTAAAGCTTGTGGTTGTATCTATTTTTGGATGAGAAATACGAAAAAAAATGACGTTGAAAAAATTTAAAAATAAATTTTAGATCTCCACAAAACGCCACCTATCGTGCCCAATATTTTATATCAAGCTGGAACCAACTATATTCACAAAATTTGATTAAAATCGGTTTGTCGATTTCGGAGATTGGCGTGTACGAAATACAGTGACTTTTAAAATAGTCTAGGCACATTTTATAAGAAAGAAATGTAATATTTTTTTTTTTTAATAAAACACAAATATTTAATGTAGTTATTTAAATTTTGTATTTTTATAATAATTTCTTCAAAGTAAGTCCATCAGTTTTAACACTATTACAACAGTATTATAAGTATACAAGATGTACTTAGATGCCAGGACGTATACGATAAACTTTAACTAGGTGAGTCCTGGTGAGATTATTTGAAGAAACAAATAATGTAGATAGCATTTTTAGTATTTCCACTGTGTTTTTTTTCTAAAAAAAACATAACCAAATCACTAGGTATTAGACAGTCGTATATAAGGGCGTCCATTGAAAACTTTTTTTTAAATTTATACATTTTGTTTAAGTAATAGTTCCGTACAATCTGAAGGTGAATGTTTTTATTTTAAATTTTATTATATTTCAATTCTGTTTATACAGATTAGTTAACATCATATTACGATATTAATATATATTAATTTAGGATTTTTATTATCAGTTAATTATTTTGTATGTCAATTAATGTAATTATTTTAAACACCTTAAAAACTACAATGGCGCCACTCCCCTATTTAAATACGAGAAATAATTTCTCAATTGTTTACTCTTACCTACCCTTTACCTATACCCTTTTTCGTAATTAACTTTGAACTATCTGTAATTCTTAATTTATTGTAATCATTGTATTAGCACTTCATCGACTCCAGTAACCAGACGCGTATTGGCCAACAAACAAGGTAGGGAAAAGGTAGCCAAATTTGAGGTAATCAGTCATTGTCTTATTTAAAATCCATATAGAATGTAACAAGCCTTCATCCTTCAAGAACCAAAGTTACCACAACCACAAAATAAATCCCTCAATGAATTAACATATTATGTCGAAACTTCGAAAAATTTACACAACGTGACAGATTAATTCGATAATATTGAAGGGTTGACGAACCGCAACAAATACGTAGCTAGAAATAGCTAAATGCGTAGATCGGGGAAGACGGATACAGACGGGGGGGGCGGGGACATTACAAATGATGCCATGTGACCAGGATATATCAGTTTTAAAATGTTTTTAAATTTGGTTTGGTTAAAGACAGTGAAAAAATACATAGAAAAAGCCAGGTATAACAGTTTAGTGTCCCAGTTTTATTAACTGCGAAAAGTAGTGAAATCCTAGAATAATAGTTGAGTTATACGTAAATTTTATAAGTAGGGTATAAATTAGATTATTTAAATTTTACAGAAAAAATACATAAATAATAGAAATTTTATAGTGTCATCCAACCTCTGATAAGATATGGTGATTAAAGGTACCTACATTGTGAAGGGATAAAAATCACATTATTATTTTAGGAATTTTAAATCTAATTGCTTTTCTTAAACAAATATTGTCAATTTTCATTGTATTTTTTTGACAAATTAAACCTAAAACTAATAATATTAATAATACATACTAATGGAGCATAAGAAAGCATCTTTGAATCGTTCAATAAGAAATGTTTTTAAAATACATAGCATCGTATCTTCTCCAAGCTAATACAAGTGTGTTTGTTTATCTGAAGTTACCTGCCAGATAAATCCGTCAAAAATTTTAAGAAAATGAGTACACATTTCAAATATTAATAAAATAATGTAGTACCTGTTTTATCACCTGTCTGATTTAAACTTATGAGTTCCTATTTATTAGATGAATAATTAACTGAGATTAGCGAAGTCCGGTTTTAAGTCAACCTTTTTGCATTTCGCCTGTCTGTTCATTTACCTACCGACATGTGTAAATTTATTTCAATCGGTTAAAAAAAATCTCAGAGACTTGATATAATCAAATTATTTCTAATGCACTTTAACGTAAGAAACTTCCGTGGCTTGACTTCAGTTAACTTGTATATTTATATCTATCATTGTATATTATATAAAAGCTGACGAATCTTTTAAAACTGGTATTTTCATTTTTTTTCAAATAAATTTCGTCATTTCGTCACGTGCTCTTTACTTTTTGCGACCCCTAAATATTATTACAGAACACAGATCAATAAGTTATAATTTTGAACTAAGCCATCTTTTGTCTAAGTATGTGTCATTGTATTTGTATTATGTCAAGCCACAGAGTGGTTCGTTTATTTCAAAAATATATATATTTTCAATTGAAAGTATTTTTACCTAAAATTCCAAGGAATGTTATAGCACTTTTCGGTAGGTACCTACATCATTTAGGCTTTTAAATTATTTTATTTATAGCAATTCATGAATTTATTCGGGTCGTTAAGTGCAAATTATTCAGCATCATCTAATCCTTCAGTTTTTGGAAAGACGCTCTGACAAGTTGATTAATCGAACTACGCAAATATTGGCAAAGAAAATAACGAGTATTTTCGCTGATTTCCTGGATTGGATTATTCTCATTGTTCATTTAGCGTGTGGGAGGAAAGAGATCGGCTTTAGTTTATGATCATTGACTAAGATCATATTAAATTTTGCTAAATGCCAACGTTACAAATAGTTAAACATTTTGCGAAATATAAACACAAATTTTTGTGTTTTTAAAGCAATCGTTGATGATTCATCAGCAATTAATTGCTGAAAATTTTCGTTATTGTTTATTCTTGTGGGCAATAAGTTGTTCTATTGTTGAATTCGTACTTAGAATGCTGCTTTCAAAGGATTTGTTTAATCTGTACGCCATTATGATGTCGCTATTAAAATTAATGTTTCAATAATATTTGTTGTGAATGTTTGTATGAATAAAGAAAAAGAAAATCAACTCTCTTTTTACCAGAGCATCTATTTATTTCACTATACAAAAAAATGTTACCTGGATAAATACAAGCAAATAATTGCAATTGTCATCATTTTGCTGCATTTTTTAAAATAAAACATTTTCTCGGTTTTTAAACACTACCTTCACGTTACAGCCTTTCACCATAGAAACTTTGAATTCGTTTTAGAGGAATTCATCAATTCCTAGTTTTCTTTCGTATTTTAGTTAATTCATATTGTCTTTGTTTACAATAATTGTGTTAGGTTTGAGCTTTGCTCAGAAATATAAATATGGCTGCCAATATCGGAAAACTGAAAAATATATATCATAATTTTTTTCTAAAAAGATGTAATTGATAAAAAATATGGATGTTAAAGTAGAGGTCCCTAATTACAGGAGATGCCTTACTTGCGGAAAAAAGGAGAGGTCCCTAATTACAGAAGATGCGTTACTTGCGGAAAAAGTAGAGGTCCCTAATTACAGAAGATGACTTATTTGCGGATGAAGTGGAGGTCCCTAATTACAAAAAATGCCTTACTTGCGGATAAACTATCGGGTCCTGAATTTGAGCTTGTAAGAGGTTTCTTAATGATAGCGAAAAAACTAACGACGGTTTACGTACATTCAAACACTAAGACATCGTTTCGAGCGAGGCTTAGATACGTTTTAAAATGAATTAATATTCATATTTACGGATGGCTGTGCGCTGTCATATTTTCTTCATTTATGATACAAACAATGAAAAATGAAAAAAAAATATGCATAGTATATTTTCAGTACTAAAGTAAAAAAAAATAAGTATGTTTATTTTGGCTACATTGAGACATTACGAATAAAAACCGTCGATGAGTGTTGGAGGGTTAATTTCGTTTTACGATGACACATGTTCGCTGGCAATGACAGGCCCATTGTGGCCAATATGCCACATGTGTTCTTCTACTAAACTTCTCATGCGATATCATAACAATGTTTTGTTTGTGAAATGTTCTGTTTGATAAGGCACTTAATAGAATGAATTAATATGCACGATTAAACTTTGCTGTTGATTCTTATACCTACGAGTATTTATAATATACCTACCTAGTAATACTTAGTGTTTCCCGGCTTTTTACAGTTTTTAATTCTTTTTAAAAGATTACAACTTGTATGACTCATGATTAGCGATCAGATCGGAAGAGCCGGTTACCCTGCAACCGTCCTCCTTCCCAAATAGTTCCTCTCCTTACTCCCTTCATGTACAACTTAAAAGCTCTCCCGTTGGTGCTACGAAAAGCCAGGCGGATATTCCTCCTATATTAACTCCATATTATATTAATATTAACTCCATTCACATAATTTCATGTACATGACTTTTTATGATACGTTTTGACTCTTGCTGACTACATCCACGAGTTTTTGACCCTTTCGTCTTAATTAAATTTAAAAATGTTATTTATTTTAAATAACTTAAAAATAATAATAAACAAAGCTTAAAAAATTACTGCGGCAAGCTTAATCTGCAGTATTCGGGGTAGTTTGATTTAGAAATAATGTTTCGTCACTCTCATATAACAGTAATAATAATAAATGTTTATTCGGTATGCGGGGAGGTTAGTGCAGTTCCACACATTCCATAAAGAAGTATGTATATAGTTAATTACTCTCTATAATTGGAATAATTAGCCTTGTTTTATTTTTAAAAAAATTTTCCTTGCTGTCAAATTACAATATCTGTTACTCTTAATAATTGGAAAAATAAATATAGTTTGATTTCGAAATAATGTCTTATCGCTCTCAAATATCAAGTAAATTAATGTATCTAGTAAATTATTGTTTATAATTGGAATAACTACTCGAGTTTGATTTCAAAATAATGTTTCGTCCCTCTTAAATAACAATATCTGTTACTCTCAATAATTGGAATAATAAATACAGTTTGATTTCGAAATAATGTTTCATCGCTCTCAAATAACAGCAGGTATCTAGTTAATGACTTATTATTTGTTATATTTGGAATAATAACTATAAAAACATTTTTTTAATAATTTAGGCAAACATAAAAAATACTTCTAGCGGTACTAGCGAAATACTTGTTTACCCATGTGGTGCACATACTGTGATAAAACGAGTAGATACTTAAATAAAGTACGAATGCCAAGAATATTATTTACATGCAAACGAACACATTGTCCGACAGCATAACACTTCAAAAGCAGGATCAAAAAACATGAAAAATTTTATTGAACATAATAAATTAAAAAAAGCGAAAATATATTTTGAGTGAAGTGGGGAACACATGGGAATTTCAATGAGTATCTCAAATTCTGTAGATCTCATATTGAAAGTACACGTGTTTCTGGTTTCCTTTTTTTATACATCATATCAGTCCTATTCACCGATTTTCACGGCCTACGTCGTCGAGGGATAAGGTTCTCGACTAGCCAGCTGGAGGTTCAAGAGGCGAGTTTAAAAATGCCGTGGTAAGTTAACACACAGTTATTCATATGGCAGTAATTCTGCAGAATCAAGGGTCAAAGTTTTGCAGTTTTGTTTAAACTTGTAGTATATTTATACTTTTCCAAGGTACTGACTTTTTCTCAAAACACTTGGAGACGCTTGTTCTATATTATCTGTTTTAAAAAAAGTGTGTATAATATTTTAATATCTGTTGAAAATATGCGATTTTCTGTTTTTACTTACCAACGGTAAGTAAGTAAAAAAACAGTAAAAAGAGTACAGGATTATATTATATTGTTCTACAATATAATATAATACTGATTCGTATGAATTTATCAAGTATTGTGGGGCTCCAGCCCAGAGGTGGCTCTCAAAATCAATTTCTGGGTAGACCTGCGATTTTTACAGGGTTAAGAGCTGATCACTACTGAAGAATCTGTTAGACCTGTACAAGATGCCCTGTTTCTTATGTTTGTTTTAAAGGCATACTATTTATTTAAACGCCAAAACACTCAGATAATCGAATTTATTATTACAGAAAGTTATACCAGGGTATCGATTCTCCAATTCAGGCAACTCGAAATTGCCGTCGAAAGTACATATATTGGTCGACGTTCTTATTCTTGGGTCTCGTCGAAGGTACGTAATTCCATACGCTGAACGTCAAAAATCATTCCACTCGATCAACGAGTGGGTCGAACCACTCGTTGTTCGAGTTGAATGACTTGTTGAGAATCAATGAAAGTGATCGAGTAGAATGAAACCAAATCAAAATTGATTGCGTGATAAATAATGTGGTAGATACGCTATGTTATCAAAATATTTGCTTCTTTATACCTTCTAAAATTTTAATGAAAACAGGCAAAAATTACGTGTGTGAAATTTTGTTCAAAATCCATGAAATGAAATGAAAATCTTATAGTGATTTGTTTTTTGGGTATTATAACTAGTTTCCATCATCATGGACACTGCAATGCTGTCCAAAACGTTAGCTAAAGATGGAGGTAGCGCAATGCGGCATAATACCCCAAAAACAAATCACTATAATACTTTTGGCCGTGAAAATCTCAAATTATACCAAAAGAAAATCTATTGATACAACTCATATTGGTTTTTACATATTATGTAGATACTTATTGGATCAAAAACAAAAGCGTACCACTTTGTATTCCTTCAAATCATGCACCTATTTTACATCTGTTTACAAATTTTACATTTATCTTCTTAGCTACATTCCTCAGTCACCTCTCTCAATTTGACTTCTTAAATGACTAGAAACTACCATTATTTCATGTTCATCTAAAGCACATTACGGTTTTGTGTTTGATTTACACCAATATGAAATTTGCAGTATCAGAATTCCTTTCACCATTTTTCACCTATTTATCCCCCGTTATCCGTGACAATATTACTCACAAATACTACTTACCCGTCTCGCTTTGTCGGATTAACCTTTCCTTATCTGTGGTTTGTATTTACTACACATTGCTGCTAATAACTTTAATAACTCTATAAATATAGTAAATTCTGAATTCACTGAATTAAAAAATTATATTTTACATAGTTTTCAAATTTAATTAAAAATCATAGGGTTTTGTTAAAAATCGGAAACAAATACACCAATACAATCAAAGTGTGCGAGGAAATGACACGCTATTGATGTCCCGCTTTAGTTCGCTATGCGGGAACATGAGATATCCACACGTCTGCAGTTGTATTTTGATTTAGACCATCAATACCTACGACCTCACAGCTGTGTTCGTGCCAGCCGCCAGCCTCTAGCCAGTCGGCCGCGAACCGTCGTTAGATGTGAACTTCTTGCACCTTTTTTCATGTTTTCAGCAATCAAATTACAATTATTATCACTTTTGATATAAAATATAATAAACATAATCGATCTGCTATGAATATTCATATTTTTCCGATATTAAATCGCTTATTTTGAGATGTGTATTGACTACACTGCACCGGAACGCGTGGATGTTTTTAGCACAGTAAGGGAAAGGTCAACAAGTTGAACATGTTATTACTTCCCTACAACCCAAAAGGAACGCATTACCCAAAAGAATAGCAAATATTATGTACGACATCTCGTTTTTTTAGACACACATTTTAGACGAGTTACCATTGAAACCGTACTTCCCTTCTTGGTGTGATATGGGTAGGTGTAGGTATACATATATACTTTATAAATTACATTTGTGTTTGGAGCGTATAAAAGTACAGTTTTACAACTCTTATCATAAGATTTATGAGGCAGGTTTGGATACCGCCGCCCGGGAACCATTTATTGGATAAAGAACACCTCCGCCATAGCTCACCCTAAGTGGTTCGCAACTTATGTAAAAAAAAACTCCCCTATTTCTCACCCACCTTTTTCTCATCTTCCATTCAATAATTTTTTAAGATTTCAATTTTAAGGGACAATTTTTAAGGGTTCATCCTTATTGCACTTTTTAGAACGGAATAATTTTCAATTGGACCTCTATTGGAAATATCGTACCCTAGACACAACCTATAATTATAAAATCCCATGTTTTTCATGGGACTGCGCTAATATTATAATAATTATGCTTGTAATTGAGCTTTATAGTTTGGTTAATGACGAGGATTCTCCTTGCCGATACGTACCATTTGTATTGTGCTTTATTGTTTGGTTAATGATGAGGATACTACGTGCCGATGCGTATCTTTTCTTAGTATGAAAATATTCTGTGTATAGTGAATACAGAATGCATAGCGCCGCGCAGTGCCTTCGTTGCACAATGAGCTATCTGAACAATTTATCTACTGTCTAGTTAGCTATTCGTCGTATATTATATTCCCCGTACTATCTTCTGCGCTGACAGGCTTTGTTTTCCTGATAGCCTTGTGTTATACCAATGTTGAGTTGTACCAACCCTGATTTTAACATTTCTGCTGTTGTGTGACAATGCAATGCATTAATTAAATCTGAAAACAACGCCGAGCGCTTCTGAAAATATCAAATATATAATACGAATCTTGACACGTGGAATTATTCTCTAAAAACCAACAGAATTCATTAACAAAGTATTATAATTTCGACTTATTCTAAATTTCGTCTCATGGTCTTGAGTCTTAAGTTGCGTATATCTAAATAGCAGCTACTATTCTTATTTGAGTGAAAACTAAAATCTAAAAAAAAAGTGCATCCTTGATGCATACTATCAATGACGTACTAGTGTGGCCATGTATAGGTTTTCGAGTGGAAAATACAACGTTTGCATTATTTCATTGAAACTAGTTTTTAATTATAAGGATATCAAAATTTTATAAATGAAACTGTTCGCAAATAACATCCAATGGAAATTTATGTCAAGATAACCCTTCCAATAAATAATAATAGGACAATAGATCAACTGTTTCAAAGTAGGTACATAATAGTAATACAAGATTGAATATTAGACATTATGAACCCCATTTATCAAACACAGAAATTATTATTCTTCGGGACTTCGTAATCTCATTGAACAAGGGAATAATTTATAGGTGGGTGGAGCACATAAGTTTTAACAAAGGGTTGAATGGATAAACAGATTCATAAACAGACACTTAGTACCTATCTTCAAATAATACTAATAAATAGGTACCTTAACTAGAAGTAGATACCTAACTTTAATGCGTGTTTTCACATACACGACATAACACACAATTTTAAATCTATTTTAAAAATTATACCGATTGTCCAATTAGGGGTTTGTCGTTAAAGTTTGTGAATTGCATTTTTGTCATGTTCCACGATTTTGTATGTTTTTTTCATAGTCAGACATTTACAGAATATTGGAAATTTATTTATTTCTCACCGGAAAATCTATTAATTTGTTTTATTTAACCACTTAAGTACAAATAATGTTGAAACTGTATATATTTTTAAACAATTATTTGGATTAATTTTTAGTCTGATTTTGTTAATAATTTTAGATGTGTAATATAGTGCGAGAAGAGTTTTTTAAATAGCTTACATTATATTTTTTCGGAAAAATACATTTTTATGTAAATTTGGACCAACAATGAAAAAAATCACTTTTAACATTTCTGATATGGATTCCTTTACTTTTCATTTCGAAACTGCATTAGTTTTTTTTTAATAACACCCGTTTAGAGGCTTTCAGAGTTAATAAAATTACACAAAATTCTTTAACTATTAATCTTTTAAAATATTATATAGATATAGACCGGTCGGTGGCCGAGTTGACATCGCGTTCGGGTCCCACTCGGGCGTAGTGTGTTCAATTCCTCGGCTGGTTAAGTCCTCCATCACAACACAAGCAACATTTTCAGCTTACTGTGGTGGTAGTAAGAGATTTTCAAATATTGTCCGGTTATTCGTAACCCGGGAATGTTTGTCTTTCTTTAAAAAAAAAAATAATAAATATAAAAACATAAATAAAAAAACATATATATGTATATATATATTTTAAATTTATAAGTAATTATTTTTGCATAAGGATAGTTGGAGTACTGGACAGTGACAAAGGCTACATTCCACTCTTGAAAAAAATTCCCTTTGGAGAATTCTTTACACATTAATTTCTCTTTAATACCACGCGAGCGAAGCCCAGGGTTAAATTTGGTATATACATAACTTAACTTCCCCAGCAACAATATTTTGTTTTAATGTGATACATTGAAGACATCCACTGATTCAGCATAATGAACTGTTAGGACGGGTTGTTTCGGAGAATTTGAACAATTCATCAAATTTCAATGTTCATTTTCCAGTTCTGTGAAAGAATTTTTCAGGTTCTGTTTTAATTTCAGTTTTGTCAAGCAACTAGCCTATAATGATATAATAACAAAACTTGAATAGGACTTTTACAGAACCCGGAAATGAACGTTGAAGTTTGATGAGTTGTTCAAATTCTCCGAAACAACCCGTCCTTAGTATTCTGGACAATGAGGACTACATAATCATAGTTTAATGATTTAGTCGCATAATTTTTGGTATTGATTGAAAAGAAGAGAAATTGAATGCATAAAAACGTGTGAAAAATTGATAAAATTACCCACTATTAGATTTAGTCACAAAAAATAATTTTACAAGTCAGTAAAATTTTAACTAACACTGAAATTGAAACCTCTTGCGAAAAAATCGAGTCTCCGTATCGTGATGTTCTACTCAATTTTAAGTCTAATGCAATGCAAACATAATATGAATATATATTTTTTATTTTTATTTCAAAATAATACAATATTTCAAATTAAAACAGTGGACTTTTTTTTATTTCTTATTATTCTACTACTCCATAAGATGAGCTCCAGGAACTCAACAGGAACAGGGTGTTTATGGGAAGAGTAAATATATTCATCATACAAATTCACATAATTGAATCTTCAAATTAATTTTATAACAATTGCCAAAGAGATGCTTTATATTATATATATTAAAGGTACAATATATCATTATTCAATTTCAGAGAAATATATATTTTTTTTACTGTTCATATTTCAATATATATATTTTAATATTGTCATATCCTACATTGATTGTTAATTTAAGTAAATTTGTTTAGCAGTAACAGAACACGGGAATGTACATAATTATTTCATTTAAATAAAGTAATAAACGGTTTAATTCGAATTAGAATAAGCTAAATATTTACCTACATCTATAAGAAAGAAACATTTTTTAACTCTAGGGAGTCCATTAGCTAATCCGATTCTTTAGAAGCTTAGATTTAAGAACCTTGCTGAAAAAACTAATGGAAAACGGGTTTTTTGGCGGGAAGAAAAATGTAAATGAAATTTTTTCAATTAGCCCTGTCACAAAATTTTAGTCACAAATTGCTTGAGTTAAATAGTAGCCCGTTTTACTAAGTAAATCATTTTGTTCTTGTTGCCAGTGAAAATAAAAATTCTATTTGTCACACAAACAACTTACATAAAAATATCCGTTCTAGAACGATAAAGCTCTCGGCAACTCATCAAAATGTAGCTAACTAACTCACTGTAACTTTTACCTACGCACTACATAAGTAGTTTGTACAAAGATTTTAGATGGCTTTATTTTATTGTTAATTTGTGTTTTTATTGCTATTACATTACTATAGAACGTTTCTAATTTTATAGTTTTCTGTGTTTCTTTATAAAAATAAAAATACAAGAGTGATGTTGACGGATAATTGACAGCTTTTTGAGAGGGGAAGGATACATTATGAATGTTCTAAATAAAAATCTCATCTAACAATCAATACATTTAAAGTAAATGTTCCCTTAGAACAAATAATGAACTACAATTATTGTTTTTATTAAATACCTTAAAAATACACACACCAGAGGATCGAAGGAGGATAAGCGACCTATGCATCTTGTTTAAATTGTAAATTCGGAACTCAACTGTGGCGAACTCAAGCTCAATAGTCTAGTTCTACTGTTGGTACTCTTGGGTCTAGTCAACATAAGAGTACCAACTCGACATAAGGACTCAATGTCACCGTTAACAGATAAATTATGCATCAAAGTCGCCAATTCGTCGCTCACACAATTTATCAAACAAATATGCAGAAGATATCGACGTTTTTAACGCAACTAATATGATGTTTAAAACACACTAAACATTTTGCAAAATATTATTTCTGATAATTTTAGATTATTTATTAATTTTATTTTATCTTACAATTGTCAACCATTTTACTGTCAGTAATTATTGTATGCAACCAACTAACCTTCGTGTAAAGAATTGTCACCATTTCATTTTTTTTAATGTAAAAGCCCCATGACAAAAAGAGTAAATGTATATTTTTTAAATCGATTAATAGTTGAATAAAAATCAATTAGTATCGAACAACTTTCGTTGGCTTCTTTTTATTTATCTCTAGAACTAAAAATTCTCTTCTTAGAATTTATGTTTTAAAAATAAATTTTATATTTAATAATATTCGGACAGCAAAAAAAAAATGAAAAAAACATTGCTCGTTTTTACGCATCACAACTGCTTCGCTTGTAAATATAATGTAATTAGTAATGATAACGATTTTATTCCGAAGGTTTGTACAATCCCACACATCCCTTAAAACATATACAATAATATAAAATAATAAGAAGAAAGAAAAAAAACACGTTAAGCATTAGATTGACGGTGCTAACAACTTTCTTCAATGTGTTGCCATGATTTAGTCTAGACTCTGGCGGAATTCCATAATATTGACATTATTGGAGATGTTTGTCTTTATTTTTATTTATTTATTTTATTTTATTAGGAACATTAACAGGTTTATAACATAACATGCATAGAGAGAGAGAAAAAAATAAGTAAATGAATTAGGTTACAACCCAATAACCAATGTTCACATCATGTAATAAAGATAAAGTAGGTTAAAAAGCAATAAACAAACAAAGAAAACAAAGAAAGGCTAAAAACAAAGAAATGTTAAAAACAAGGAAATAATAAGAGAAAATGTATATATATATATATATACACGTATAAACACATACATACATATGTATACATACACATGCATATACACATACACGACGTTTGGTTTTTGACCAAATTTTATTATTTAAAATTCTTAACAATGGCCTCGACTCACCAGAGCTAATGAATTTAATAAATATTCATATTCCAACAAGATCAACACGGCAATCCCATTTGTTTCATTTACCTACATGTAGAACTAACTTTAGAAAAAATTCACCAATTCCACGTATATGTGCCCAATATAATACTAAATTTCAAAACATAGATATTTTTAGCAATACACTTCACAAATATCGATTAGAAGTAACTCGTACGATCGAAAATTAATACTATAGTATGGAATGTATCCAGAGCATCTCCTATCCTCATCCTAAATTCCTATTCCTCCCCTCCTCACCTAAAATATATATATATATATATATATATTTTTTTTTTTATGCAATAAAACTCCATCTCCAATCAATATTAATATAGGAGACTTTTTTGGCTTGACTGTTTTTAACATGTATATATTTATATTTGTATTTTATGTATAAGCTGTTTGTCTCTTACCTTTACCAATAAATAAATATAAATACATACGTATCTTCATAGTCTTATCTATACATACATAGTCTTCTCTCTTAAATCTGGTACTCGCCCTCCATGAGCATGTTGGAAGCACTGCAATATCTGGAAAGGTCAAACATGCGGTAGGAGTTGTTTGACAAGGTGTTACTGAACATTACCTTATTCTGTGTCATGGGGTTCATGAGATTACAATTTTAATTTCCTATAACGTCTATAACAAAAATTTATGGTTTGATCTAATATATAGTATTTTAATTCTTCATTATAAACATAGAACTGTTTTATTATTTTAGATTCTAGAACATAACACAAACTCCTTGTGACGTTAAAACCTTGTTCGACACAATATTTAATTTTAAATGAATCTAACGTTCCTTTGAACCTTGTTTAACTGAAATTTTGTTCCTAACTGACATTTTGTTCCTAACTGACATTTTGTTCCTAACTGCATTTTGTTCCTAACTGACATTTTGTTCCTAACTGACATTTTGTTCCTAACTGCATTTTGTTCCTAACTGACATTTTGTTCATAACTGACATATTGTTCCTAACTAACATTCTGTTCCTAACTGACAATTAGAAATATATTTGGATTTAAACGGTGCGTTGCCTTTTTGTTCACGTAGTTTTTTTTGGTGTCTTTCCGTGCTGCTCTTCTTAAAGTTGGCTCAAAGCTCGCAAAAAAAGGATGTAAAAAACGTAAACAATCGCATTATTTTTACATATGGCCTGCAAAGCCTGAACCTTCTACTGAGTATATTTGATTTAATGCTGAGCGCTCATGTCGATGTTATCATCGTCCATCAGCTTACTGTTGATGATGTGCCCTAAATACTTTTTTTCTTCTACTACTTTCAGAAACTCGCCGTTCACGAAAGCTAGTGGAATGCTTTTCGGACCTTGTCTGTATCTGAGGACCAACAGTGCTGTTTAGTTAGGTTGTACGGCATGTTTTTTTCTAGTCCAAACTCTTCACATATTTTAAGAGGATTCGTAGCCCCCTTTTATCGCTGGCATCATCAAAACAATGTAATCTGCGTAATTCACATTGTTACCAAACTGTCTTCCAATATAGCAGCCGTAAGCAGCCTTGAAGTCCAATAACATGTTTGAAACTTGATGTATACAAGCAAAATACATCTGTGTTAGTAATATGTTCGTATCAACTTCTGTTGCAATTTTTATACTGAAAAATAAGATTTTTGATTCGGGCACGTAAGAATTTCAAAACTTTTCTCACAGATTCTTAACTGCATAGCAGCGAAAACGTGGCCCGGTAAATTCTAAAATTATTTAAAACCTTTGTTGTTGTAGAATCAAGTTAAGCATCCGTTCGCTCATTGTCACATAAACACAGCGATGGCCTGAATTATCATGTATCATTTCAGAAACATAAATCTCAACGTCAAATGATCAGTATCATTGTCGCAACTTGTGCCAGAATAACTTATTTATAACTGTAACACTTTTGATACGAGAGAATCCAATAAACTTGATTCAAGACTTTAGCGTTTAATAGAGTATTTTTTAACATTGGTTGCTATTCAAATAATTAAAACCAAACGGTTTTACGTTTTTTAAAATAATTTTCACAAAATCACAGTCTTATATTGAAGCACCTAGTAATTTTATCCACCATCTAGTGGAAGTTAGCCAGATAGTCCAACTATTCTCAGTCGTCTGGAGCCAGTGAGACTATGGCATCCCCAATTGGGGTATGTCGTGAGGCTGAAGGTAGTGGGAAGGGGAATTATATGTGGAGGAAGAAGGTGAGGAAGTACCTGGCTATTCAGATCTAGTCACTAAACACGGCCAAAGCCATTTCAAGCAACTAAACGATATTTTATGGCTTCCTAAAAAACCATAAAATAAATACACTCATTATGCCTGTAGTTTGATCGTGTAATTGATAACTGATTTAGTTAACAAAAGTAATGTGTTTACCCCAAAAGAACTTTCTTAACTTAACTTACAATTAAAAAAGGCAACGATACTAAACATTTTTTTGGATTTAACTTTATCTATTATTAATAATAAAATCGATTTTAATTTATATCGCAACTGACTGACTGACAAAGTAATCTATAAAACTTCAATCACCCTATCTCACAAAAACACCCCGCCTTCCACTCCTAAATGTCCCAATGACTAATAATACTTTCCTTTCTGAACTTTCTGTTTTATAAAAAAATCGCTGTAAATAACGAATATGATAATATTTTATATAAAAAAATTTCAAAAATTAAATAAAAAAAATACTCATAGGTCCAATAATAATAACGACAAAGAATGGCCTAAAATTTTAAATATAATTTATTTTTCTGTTAAATTTAGCAAAACTCTGTCTTCCAATATTAAACCAACTTTTTATACAAGAAATAATTTTTAAGAACGCTACAAATAAGATCCATAAATTAAATGGTGACCGGATAAATCATCACAATGATAATTCATCACATCCTTAAAAAGTTATATAAGGTCATGGAAAGTGATGAAACAAAAACTTTATTAACTTGGTTAAGAAAGTTAGGTTAGGTTAGGTTAAAAAAATATATTTTTCATCGTTTCTAATGATTTTATATCACTTTTTAAAAGTGTGTTGAATTGTCGCTGTGTTGAGTTATCATGGAACCCATACAACCACAATGAACGCATAAGAGTATGTTGTTTTTTTTTTTAATTCTAAAAAAATTGTTCGAGTGTTCTTTAAAAAAATACTAAATGGCATGGAGTTGCGCAAGTGGATAAGCGAGAGAGGCATCTACTTAAAAAATCTGTAGACTATGATGAATTTTTCAGAGATAATTTGTCCGTATCAATGGTCGAATCATATATAATTTCCTTGAATCACTGAGCAGCACTGCTTGACTCTACATCCATACAAAATAGCAAATTCATTTTACCTGGGAACAAAAAATTAATACTTTCGATTTATTTCAATTTAATTCATGGTTTTGAATTTCACCTACGAGAATTTATATTACCATTTCAAGCTGTACCGATCATATTATGAAAATCTGAACCATGGGGAGCTGTCTTCACAACTAATATAGCAGATCATGGTGCAATATTGTTGAGATTTATTAGCTTTAGATTAAAGAAAATAGCTAATGATAATGAAAAATAAAAACCGTCACAGGTCACAAATCAAGGTCAAATTAAAGGAGGAATCATGATCATGAAGTCAGTCCTGTCATTACAAAATGTTGACTCAGCTGCATTTTTTTTTAATAAAATTAAAAAAAAAAATTTGGAAAGTTTTTCGTGGTAGTTACGTTAAAATATTTATTACATCCGTGTCCTAAATTAATCGAAAAAAATACAGCATTTTTATTTTTCTACATTTAATCTATGTTCTTTTAAATGAATAGCAAATTATGTGGTTTCACATGGTCACCCTAAATACTTACTACTTTGTTGAAATAGGTTCCTTCAACTCTTTAGGTACCCATTATTCATGCAACAGTATTGTTCTTTCAAATATACATATTACTTTATGTAATTTTTATCCCGTCACAGGCTAGTCCCAGTGAGGTTAATAATTCAAATGTGAATAATGATACCGCATTTAAAGAAACAACAAATACCTGACCAAACTTTTAGTCATTTCAAATATTGAATTGATGAGTTCAATAGAATATCTATACACCTACACTTAATAAAAATAACTCAATTAAAAGTAATTCTTTGAGTTGAACACAACACCCAAATTTCAAGTTTTTTCATATATTTTTTTCGTTCATGTTGAACTTTTATTATCACATATTAAAATTTCATGAAAATGTGACAACGGGATCTGATAGCGGAGAAATACTCGAAAATTTTTATGTCGAAAGACAAATTGAGGTCGTTTTTGTAAGGTAAATATATCGGTAAGACGCGACAATCCGAAAAGCCACCTTTGCACCCATCCATCAAACAAAAGTAACCCTTTGTAACACTACCTTTCGTCTGTCTTCAACTCATTGTTTATTATTTCATTGTCTTCATTTTGCGGTTATAATTTCCTTTCTTCTAAAGATACAAAAGAAAAATTTATCATTTTTATGAAAAAAAGTGAGAATAACAAAAATAGTGATGGTAAATTACCTTCTTTTAAATTTCTGCCTTGGCTTTGTGCTTATGTGTATATCTCTGTCTTTTCCCTTTTTTGTTTCTTCATATTTGTTCTACTTAACCTCCCTTTTTCTATTTTTTTACTGTTTTGTACGTGAAAATTATAATAATGATATTTTTATATTTTTGTACAGTTTCATATGTAAAACTCATAATTTTAAATCAAAATACAAATGTAAAATTGGACCTATTAACTCCCATCTATGTATTGTAAGTTCCTCTCGTCCTACGATGAGACTTGTAACTCATCGGGATTGTTCTACCAAGAAATAAAAAAAAAATAAAAAAATGATAGTGCGTTATTTGAGCATACTTAATATCATAAGTGGTTTCGGCAGAGGATGAACCGCTGCCCAACTTGACACACACTCCTTGCTTCAATCAAATTCAAAAATCTTATCGTATCGTATGATGATATTATACTGACTCTCGACATAGCCCGAATCGTATTTGATTTATTTAATCATTTTCTGTCTTCCTTGGGCGTCCTTGACTTCTTCTAACTTTCACATTCACATTATTATGAGTTATTAATAAATATTGTAAACAAAACACCAGAAGATGAAAGAAAAAAATTAAATAGTCTTTGCGAACGTTTTTTTTGTTATAAATGTATCCAAAAACTATTTTTTTTATGTGGGTACCGCCAAATAATTCTAACTGCTTCCAACCGCCTGGAGCCAGTGAGACTATGGCATCCTCAATTATGGTATGTTGTGAGGCTGAAGGTAGTGAGAAGGGGAAGAAGATGGAAAGAGGAAGGTGGGGAAGGACCTGAGTATTCAGTTCTGGTCACCAAACATGGCTTATGCCTATTCAAGCAACGTTTTGATTCGAACAGTGGCCGTTCACCAGAACGATACTGAAAGTATCTACCGCTCTGGAAAGCGCAAACTATACTATATATTATTTTAAATGCATTAGTAGTGAAATAACACAAATTAATCAAATAAAATTTACTTATGAACGCTGGAATTTAAACCCACGACTTCCGGGTTCCTAGTCAAGGAACGTAATCACTCAACCAAGGAGGTCATCATGTATTTAGAATTAGATTTTTTTACAACTTGCTATTAAATTATTTACTTATTCAGTTTGAGAACCATTTTCCATCTTCATCAATTTCAACTAAACTTAAAAATTCTTCAAATTTGTTGGCAATACGAGAATCTTTACTCTTAGTAAAATATTTTTTAAAAGCTGTGTTGGTTTTCCGCCAACTAACCTTGATATAATAATCCACAAAACTGATCAAAATTTGTTAGTAGTAAGTATTATTAATTAGTGTTTTAATCCCTGGAATCCCAGGCGAGGCAAACACGCTATTGATCTTTATTCCTAGGAATATTCCAGACCCTCACAGTTCTCGAAGCTAGTCTTTGAACATACCGAATCAAAGGAAATAGCGCTAATGATTTTGCCCCACTATGACCTCTCATTGGCTTAATAAAAATACTTGCAAAATTACACCGTTAAATTGCATATTAGAACTATTAACTACTACGAGTATAAAGTATTACTGAGAATCATTTTCAGGAATTGCTCGTAATTTATTTTCTAACCCTCTTTCTACCTCTCTTAAATTAATTAGAAGTGAAGATAGGTTACTAAACAACGCGTGTGTTTTCAGTACAGTGGAAATACTTGAGATTTGCTGCGTTTGGTTTTGCACATTTCGTTAAGACAAGCTGTCACAAACACGTCGCTAAAGGCTCCTTTTTATTAAAAAAATGCCTTCCTGTGCTTTTGAAAGGTGCAAAAATTATTCGCGACCAAATAAATAAATCTCATTGAGTCTCTTTTTATCTGAAAAAACACACACAAATAACTTATTGATTCAATAAATACAATGATGTACAAGGTATAAGCTACTGAAAACTGCAAATGTCAAAATAAAATAAAGTGAATTAGGCAGTAAATCGTCTCATACAGCATTTCGTATTCATCTTAGTGTAAGCGGGTAACCGTTAATCGTCATCTCGGTCACATCCACAATTTTAACGTAAGTAAAAGCTATACACATATTCTTTGAATGTCTGTCTACATCATACATGAACAAATTTGAAATAAGAATTTAATGGAAACAAGAGAATGTATTGCTTGCATCTTTTTGGGTTAATTTTGTGAGACAATAACGTGTCTATTTGTATTGTAATGGCATTGATCAACTCCCACGTTGGAGCGCCAGCGTTACCGGATTTTAAAATATATTTTTTTCGGGATACCGCGCAAACAACTACTGCCCCAAACTCTCCGGAACAAGGGGTCTTCGGCAGCAAATGAGGTATGTCTTGAGGTTGTTTGCCATGTTATATATTTTCGTCAATATATTAGCTTTTGTTAGTAGCACAGTATCGTCTGCGTTAAACATATCGTTGAGATATATGATGGTACTGAGAATCCACTACATTCAGAGTCTTCTAACTTGATCAATTAGTTTTAATTCTTGAGGCCTTTATTTATTATTACATTTGTGTGTCCATTAAATTTTTATGGAAGGCGCTTATAGTTTTATTATTCATTCTATAATGTTTATGCTCTCTACGGGAAATTAAACCGTGTGGGATTGCATTAAACTTTCCACATTCAGGAAGAGGAAAAAAAGATATTATTATTTGATACTCAAAAAAATATTCCTTTGGCAAAAATGGAAAAATAAAGGGTTCTATCGTGTTATTCATGTGACCAGACATTTTTCATCTGAAATTTGGGGCAAGGTACATAAGATTTTTTAATTTATTTTAGAAGTAAGGGTAGGTACCTACTATTTTTTACATTGGCGAATACAGTGGGTAAACTAGAAGAAAACAAATTGAGAGAACCACGATTGATGGATTCTGTTCTCCGATACTTTTTGGGCTACGGGTCATTTCCCCATGAAACGAAAAATAAATCATTTTGATTAGCGAACAACATTATAAGGCCTGTGACTGGATTAAAATATAATAATATAACAAGAAGTAATCAGATTTTACTTTCTCAATGTGGTGAACATGCCGAGCGAGCATTTTCAGATAGCACGAATCGAAATCTTTCGTTCTAAGAACTTTAAATTATATAATATTGTGGTAGTTTTGATAGAGAGCGGTTTGACCTCGTTTATGCAAGCAAACCATTATTTATTTATCACTAGCTGCAGTGAACCAAGAAGTAAAAAAGTGATTTTATGAAGGAATGGTGTGAAATAGAGTTTTAAGGCTGTGAATTCCCATAAACTGGGTGTAGTTTTATGTTAAAAATAATATTCTTGTTGATAATAATTATCATTATTATTGAAGAAATTATTTTTTGTTGGTATTTGATTATCTTAATCGTGCAACAATTTCTTTCTCTAGTCTTCCCCAACTTTTTCTAAAATTCACTTCCTCGCAGTGGCGCGCACGGAGATTTTAATGATGGTAAGCAGTATAAAAAACAGCCAGTTAATTGATATTTAATAAAAACTCACCATCGAAAATCCCTTCGCACAAATTATTGCTAAGATTGGCTAAGCTGCTGGTCAAATATACAAATAACCATTCATTTTCTGCATAAAAGCCAATTACTGGATTTATAAAATTTACGTATTTTTCCTCTAAATAGACATACAACGTTATGAACTCCTGCGGGAAAAGGGCGTGATGGTTAGTTAGTTAGTTATCAAATGATGTCTGATTGCTATATTTGTTAGTGCCGCTTTATCTGTACCTAAAGGCACGACCTTTTTCCTCTAAATAGACATACAACGTTATGAACTCCTGCGGGAAAAGGGCGTGATGGTTAGTTAGTTAGTTATCAAATGATGTCTGATTGCTATATTTGTTAGTGCCGCTTTATCTGTACCTAAAGGCACGACCTTTTTCGGTACTGACATAAACGAATTTTCCTGAAATGCGTAAACACACTTTTAATTTTTTTTGTGTAGAATCAGCACTTTAATATGACGTTTATGCATCATACCTTTATGTCATTTTGCGTACTTAGTTTCTGACTTTGAGGCCAAATAGTTGTGTGGTCAAAGCGAGAATATTTCTTTACTAACTGGGTCATTAAATTCATTAGTTAAGAATGTTATGTAACATTTTTTTTGAGTAAATTTAAAATAAATCTTTTTTATGTGAAACCGCACAATAGTCCCAACTGCTACTAACCGTATGGAGCCAGTAAGACTATGGCACCCCCAATTGGGATACGTTGTAAGGCTGAAGGTAGTGGAGGGAAAGGAAATGAAGAGGAAGAAGGTGAACAAGTAACTGGATATTCAGATTTGGTCACCAAACACAGCCAAAGCCATTTCAAGCAACGTTTCAATTCTGAATGGTGGTCTTACACCAGGGCGATACTAAAAGTATCTGACACTCCATTTTATCTTCTATCCATTTTTCTAGCTCATGATGGGCGATAAAGTAAATTAAAACAAAAAATCTTTTCAAATCCAATGACGCCAGATCTAGATGGAAGTGTATTTGTAAATCTTTTATTACCTTCCCCTCCCTACTCCTTTCATACTAAAAACCTTCCTAAAATCGGATAGTCAGGGTTCCATTGTTGCTGCGAATAAAAATGAGGTATAGGCGTAATGGCAAGTGTTGTAAGCAATACAAGTATTTACTTTATACCCTTTTGCTAAGAATCCAAAAATAAACCATAGCAACACAGATCTGAAATAAATGATTAATTGCGTTACTTACTGCAAAACAGAAGTGCATCAGATTATTACAACAATCACTCTTACTCACAGGCTATGATATACAATTTACAAGTGAGTTGCATCCAATGTCATCAGTGGGATACTGTTTACTGTACCACTTCTCGTAGAAGGTTATCGCCGTCTTAACAAGAAGTAATTCAACCTTGGGGATAAAAATAAAACACGGAAACTCTTCCACCCTTGAAGCCAAATTGCCCGTTATTACTACCCCTGCGAAATTCTTACTAAGACTTCCCGGTATTTGCAATGTTACAAATCGCTATGATGATCGATTGTTTTGGATGAACATAATACTATTTATTCTGTAAAAAATATCATTATTTAAGTTAACTATATATTATCTCCATGAATGATTTTTATTAATTCATTTTGAAGGACGTGTCTATAGAAAACAACTCTGTAGATGATCTACAGATGGTGGAAAAAAGCAGGCCGTAATAAAATACAAAACACTTTAGTAATATGTGTCGATTTTTCTAACCTTATTTTGCGTTTTCTGTTCCACATCAATCCCAAAACGTTTGATGTCGAGTATCTGTCCGAAGATCATTATGTTTCATTTGTTTCTCGGAAAAAGAGTTCAATAATTACTGACAGATGTTGAGAAAATGATTTATTTATTTGAGGTATGTTTCAAGTGTCTAACCAATGATCATCAAACCGTTTATCTCTTCTAAGTAGATAAAACTGAAGGTTAAGTATCTTTGTTCTGGCGCACACACTCCTTGCTTTATCCACATTCATACGTGGTTCCTTTATTTATGTCTCAGTAGCACAAGCAAAGCCCGTTAATTTCTGGTACATTCGTCCTGCCGGATGGAGGAAGTTTCCGATTTCGAGTCTCGTTTAACGCCATATATTTTTTCTTGATATGTGTTCTCATTCATACTGCTTGAATATTATTTGTTTTCTGTTTCTACAAATATATTATATAAAAGCCAAAAAATATATTTTTTTTAAATATATTTTTTGGCTTTTTTAAATGTTTTTTAGCTTTATTAATGTGTATAGCTGTTAAACGTTGTATTTTAAATATTAACGGTTCAAAAACCTTACCGGAATCTTTATCCAACTCCGATGATGAAAAATAATTATGAAGAACACCTCAACATCATTGAATCGCATTGAAACTCTAAAACAAAACATTATATTCGAATTCTTTATTACAATACTTCAATTAAATCACTATAAATTATCGTGAATTACTTTGGAAACAGAAATTCACAACAAAAGAACAATTTATTGAAAGGTGGAATAAATGGGGCACCCATAAACAACTATTCAAATTTAACGAAAATTTCAGTTTTAAAATTTCGGAAAATTTTATAAATAATAAACAAATTTTGTAGAAAGCAATTTTATCACTTTATAGAGTTTTATAACTCTTTAATTATTTGGCGTACCACCTCTATATTAATTACTTGACCGCCATTGTTTAAACCTTCTACTTCCTACAACCATCCGACCTACCTTCTTGGCCCCAAAGAGTCACTGGTTCATAACTATTTACTACATATTTCATTCAAATTTCAATGAAAAACATTTTCTTAGCTCTTTTTCTGTGTTAGATGTTTTGTAGTTTGGGTAGCAACCGTTTAGCCCTTTCCATTCCACATTAAAGAATGAAAATAAATATCTTATTGTCAATAGTTGTAAAAATATTTTCGTTTATATATTGTTTAAACATGAAATAACTATAAATATCATTACGTGAGTAAAACAAAAAAGTATTTTTGTACTTACTGTTTTTTTGTAAATAATGAATTGAAAATATATTTTTTTAATTTTAAAATAATTTATTTTTTACCATGCCCTAGTAAAAAATCATGAAAAGTGTTGTATCAAGAAATGACCGTATCTCCGTTGCCAATGTTTAAATTAGGGCAGTCATTTTTTTAATCTACACCTCATGCAGTAAATTGCAAATCTATCGGTCGTTGATGAAACAATAGAGTGACCAATTTTATTTATTTCGTAAACCGCTCTATTTATGACAAAATGGCATGAAAAACAAAGAAAGAAAGAAAAAACAAACAAACAGATTTCCGAACATCTAAAGTCACTAAACTTGCTCTAAAAATAAAGGAGCATAAAGCTTTTAAGCGTTTGCAACATTTCATCGTGCTCTATTAATATTTTCGCCCCGCCTCTGGATCTGCAGTTTAATCTGGTCCAGTGTCAAACTAAAATATAACTCTTCCCGGCAGTTATTTTCAAAAATAAATCTCCGCTTTAACTTCCTCGAGTATATTTAGCTACGCCTTATATTAGAGCTCGTCAGTTTGCTAACGTAATAACAGATTTTCTACCAAGAATATAACTTTCAAAGGTCTGCCAACACCGCCAACAACACCATTGTTGAAAAGTGCTTTCAAAAGTGTTTTTGTTATCTTTCTTGGAAATTCATGAAAAAGAACGGTTTTGTTTGCGTATTATTATATTTTTGAAATTATATTTTATAAAATGGTAAGTATAATTTAATTATTTTTTTATAATGGGATTTGAAGAAGGCGGTGTAATCCCACATAACTTTCCAATTGGCATTTAGGTACATTTAAAAATAGAAACATTTAAAAGGTGTATCAGATACCTAATCGAATATTCTTAAACAATCGAATATTCTTAAATAATCGAATATTCTTAAACAATCGAATATTCTTAAACAATCGAATATTCTTAAGTAAATAATATCGTTATCTTCGAAGTAACGCTATCTATAGCCTGGTGGATGAGACCTTCGCATAGTACATAGTTGGACGAATAGGATTCGCACTAAAACTAGAATCTCATCTAAACCGACCTCATATTTCATAAGTTATCGCTAAGAATGGCTAAGCTGCTGGTCAAATATCCTAATAACCTCTCGATTTGTGCATAAAAGCTTATTACAGGATATCAAAAATGTCGTACTTTAAATAAACAGACAATATTATGAGAAAAAGCCAATGTAACGATATAACGTTAACGTTTCGTTAAAATTATACTTATTTATAGAGGCACCAACAGATGTCTGGTTGGTATACTTGGCAATGGTTTTATATTTGTACCCAAAGTCCCTTACCTTTTCGGAACTAACATAATCCAATTGTCAATTAAGTTAGTGGCTTCACGGTTTGACCCATAGATCGGGTTTTGTAATCCTGGTCGGGCAATATGCCTTCAGAAGCACCCTGCTTGGAAACCATCATTGAACTTTGAAATGTTGAAACATGAAAAAACTATAGATAATATTCAGGAACTTTTTGGAATATTTTCTTACTCTGTACTTTATGAAAAACACAGAAATATACCTCCCCTGTTGAGAATAACTCCTGTTTATGTATTTTGGTACTTTTCATTTCGTCGACGTAATGTAAATTCCTCAAAAAATTATATAAAATAAATAAGAAATTCATTTTAGATTAAGTTTATTTCCGGGGTTATGGGGTCGATTATTTAATATTTAAGGCTCCACCGCAACTTCGTTGATAGCCAAGATTAGGTTAATATAGGCGGATTAATCCTGGGTTAGTTCCATAGGTGAGCTTAATCGATATGGTTTAGTAAGTTAAGCGCGGGTTAAAGGTCCAGCAAGGCAAGAACACATGAAGTGGTTCTAACATATTTGATTTAAAAAAGGTTAAACCAAAAAAGGTTAAAAAATGGCGTTAATTTAATTATTTTTTTGAAATACACTTTTTGCAAGTTATGCTTTACAACAATAAAATTAATTACTTGTTTGCGCCCGTAGGACGTACATACGCAATATGTACATGAATAATTAGTTTTATCCGTATAATAACTCAATTTTTACAATAGAGACATTCAAATACATAAGTTTGAATCACCGATATAAACAAATAATTAAATTAATGCCATCTGGGAACACGTAGATTATAACGAGCGTCACGTTTCACCTTAATTCGAACTTAGCGGAAATGATCGGGACCCAAAAAATAGAGCGTAAAAGGAGGCCAACCAAATTTTTAGGGAAATAAAAAAAAAATAAAAAAGATAGATTGATATAGCCACGAAATACTAGTAGTTTATTTTTCTATCGTATTATTCTTCGTGTAACATTCATCTTTGAAACACATAATACTGTTAATTTTTTTAAGTGTCACACCTCACAAGAGCGCCCCTGTCTGTACAACATAAGACAGGGGAACTTTTGTGCTACCCGGTTGGGCAGCGTCGTGAGGCGGGTTAAGGTAGGGGCTGTAGAAAGGGATTTATTAATGCGGGTCTTGAAGAGACCGGATCATGTGAAGGAGGTAAAACAGATGCCAGTAGCTCGTTCCACATACGAGCCGACTACCACAAAAACGATTCGAAGAAACGACCCGTTCTAATGAAGCCAATATCAACTGTGAACGGGTGTTCCGCTCAAATTGCATGCATGTGCATCGGGGTTCAATGCTGCTAGCCGCTTAGAGCAGGCTCCATTAAAATACCCGAAGAACAGACTCAGAAGGCCCACATTGCGTCTGTGAATTAGAGATAGCAATCCGTCTGTTACCCGCCGTCTTTTGCACAGAATCAAGTAGGCTTATCAAGTATTGTGGGGCTTCAGCCCAGAGGTGGCTCCCAAATTCAAATTGTAAGGCGTTCTTGAGAATTGTATAGGGTTATGTCGGACTATGGTCGTGCCTTTGCACTTTTCTAAACACTTGCTGACGTCGGTAGTTGGCAAGAATCGAGAAAACACAAATTAATCAAATATAGTATATGGGTAAGCCGGGATTTGAACCAGCGACCTCCGGCTTGCTGGTCTAGAGCCTTAGCCTTGACCATAGAGGCTGTATTCAAAAATAGGCCATAAGATCCTGGAAAAAACTATTGCCAAAAATGTTAATACCAAGAAACCCTAACTTCTCAGTCATAAAATGACTTTAGAAAAATCGTAATGGAGGAAAACAGCGTATAAAGGTAAAATGAATTTCCCGTTTGCAACACTATAAAAATGATTGGTATTCGGTATAGGCAAGTGAAATTTACGTTATTACTAACCCAAAGTGTTAGTTACCAAGTAATGGCTAGAAATCATAACTTGCCTATTATTTAAGCATTTAAGGAAGGTGACAATAAATGTTGCATAAGATATTACCCCCAAAGCTTAGGAACTGCCAGTCATTTATTCGTTCTTGCCGCTTCAGGGGATAAATACATAATATGTTGCTATCGAAGCCAGGTTACTAATCCATTGGATTTAAATTATTGCTTTGAAGACTATCTTTCTCTCTTGCATATTGCAAGAGAATTGAAGTCATCAGAGGATTCATAATGGTTCTCGGAAACATTTTGATCAAAATTAAATTTGTATCGAAACCTGATGAAAATGAATTTACATTGTGAAATAAATGATTTCACTTTTAGCCATTTTTCTAAACTAAACACATACCTCTCAATTCATAGTTCGTTTGAAAGCTACCTATGTAAATACATTGTTTTAAAACAAATTATTATACGCAATAAATATTCGATAAATAATTACGAATTGAAAATATCTCCCGAGTAAAAATAAATTCCGTCGATGGGTATTGAACCCGCACCCTCTGATTGCCGTTCAAGTGCCCTGAACCACTAGCTACGTCGGTTTATTCCCAACCCGCCAAATAATTCAGTATTTCATTCAACAATTATTGTTTGTAATATTTTTTTTATCTGTAAACAACCAACTTTTTTTGTAGGAAAGTCTTTGTTAGTACTGAATTTCCCACTAGTCGGTGTTGAGACATATTTTGCGTAATTTTTGTTATTTGCAGATGACTTGAAACTATTTTTAAGAATCCGGTCCTTAGAAAACTTCGCACAGCTCCAGAGAGACATAAATTCTATCGTGGCATGAAGTCAAATTAACAAATAAGGTTTAAACTTTAAGAAATGCGCCATAATGTGCTATACTACAGCAAACATTGTGATTTATTTCAACTATAGGATGCCCCAATGTTCTCTTAAACATATTTTTGAATCGAAAGATCTGGGAATAACCTTTAACCCACACTTAACATTTCACGTTCATATTGAAACAATTATGCAGCAGGGCTGTGAGAATTTTTGGATTTGTGCTATGTAACTTCAGGCATTTCTGCAGCTCTGCTGTTGTTCGCTTGCTATATTTTAGCTTAGTACGTAGTATTTTGGAAAGTGGCTCAATAATATGGGGACCCGGGGGTGCTACGTACACTACAATGGTGGAGAAAGTACAAAATAAGTTTCTACGTTATCTTTATCTTAGAGACTTCGGGTACTATCCTTGGCTATACCCATAAGCCTTCCTTTCCGGAATTCTAGGTATCGATAGTCTTGTCAACAGGCGGAAAGCTGCGTTGCTGATGATGGCCCATAACTTGTTGAACGGTCACATCAACAATCCAGAAATTTTGAATAAAATTTTCTTTTACGTCCCAAACTTCGCAAGAGCGCGTAGGCACAAACCATTCTTTCTTGTGAGATGTAGGACTAACTTACCATTAGCAATGCCTCTCGGAAGAATGATAGTCCTTCTAAACTCACAAGTCTCTGACATCGACATTTTCCTCCTGAGCATTAGTAAATTTAAATCGCTAATTAGGCAATTATGATTGTGTATTGGTATAATGTATCTTTGTTATTGGATTTTTTTATTCTGTAAATATGCATTTAAAATATAAATATAAATAAATAAATTATGTTTACATTTGTTGGTGAAATATTTTGACTTATAATTTATAATTTTTTAATGGTAAATATTTATTGCTTATAATAATTTATTATCCGTTGTGCCATGCATAAAAAACCTTGTCTTATAAAGATTACATTTCCATTAAAACATGATACATTGTTTTACTTAAAATAATGAGATTATTGGAATGGTAGATTTAACTTAGTGCCTTCAAAGTTAATGGTTGACAACTGTCTACAAAGACCTCTTTTTTTTTTTTTTTTTTTTTTTTTTTTTTATTTATTTAAGGAGAAAACACAGATACAGACAGTAATTAAAAGATAATTTTCTAAAACAATAACTTGAGAATTCGCCTGCATCCTAACTATTTCTCACTGATTGACTGGTAGATAACAATTTTAAATATTTTTTTACATGTAAATAAGGTAAAAATTTTGTATATAGATAATGCTCAGTATCAAATAAAAGTGTACATATATTTTGTAAACAAGTTTAGAGATAGATCATAAAAAGTACTTAAAGAGTATAGTGAATGAAGTAAGTACACATTTACTTTTTTTTATAGTAAAACAGACTTCAATTTCCTGCCAAAAGTACTATATGTATCAACAAATATGTCGGAATCCTTCAGGTTTTGGTTTTTATTATACAATTCGCACATTCTTCTGATTGGATCTCTGACACCAGCATTTGTGCGCGTCCGGCTAATATGGAATAAGTCGTTAAGCCTCGTCGTTCTGAGTGGTATTTTAAAGTTTATTAGATTGAGTAAGCCAGGACAGTCGATAAAGTTATTACAGATTTTGAACAAGGTCATTAGGTCAAGGTAAGTTCGCCGGTTAGTAAGAGTGGAGACGTTATATTTCGAGAGCATATTTGTGTATCCCCGTTTAGGTGCGCTCATTCTGTGGTTGAGGTAACGCAGAAATTTCTTCTGGATACTTTCAATATTTTCTTTATAGATATCGTAAAGTGGAGTCCATATGGAGGTGCAGTATTCAAGTTGAGAACGGACCAGCGTATAGTAAAGCAGAAGGTAGGTTTCAGGCTTTCGAAATACGCGGCTGTTTCTGATAACAAAGCCTAGCATGCAGTAAGCTTTATTCACAATGTTTTTAATGTGCGCATCGAAATGAAGTTTGGAATCAAAAAGTACGCCAAGATCCCTTATACAGTATACACGATCTAGTGAATAGTTGCCTATATAATAATTGTGTATAATAGCGTTATGATTTTTAGTGAAGCTTATTTGTTTACATTTATTGTAACTTAGGTAAATTTTGTTTTCATTGCAAAACGCTTCGAACCTTACTAAGTCTCGTTGGATGAGCAGACAATCATTTAAATTTCTAACAATAGCAAATATTTTTATGTCATCGGCGTACAAGAGAAATAAACAATGCATGAAACATTCAGAAACTGTATTAATAAAAAGTATAAATAAAAGCGGTCCTAGGATTGATCCCTGTGGTACGCCAGAAGTAACTGGTTCCCATACGGAGGTATGTCCTCGTAACGATACAGCTTGCTGTCTTTTTGTTAAATATGAGATGAACCAACGTAATAAGTTTCCCCTAATTCCGTTATACATAATTTTTTTGATAAGAATAAGGTGATCAACCTTGTCAAAAGCCTTTTTGAAATCGCAGTAAATTGCATCTACCTGATGGCCTCGATCCATGCTAGTAAACAAAAAATTAGAGTAAATAAGTAGATTACTCACGGTAGATTTGCCTTTGACAAACCCGTGTTGTTGGTCTGTAATTTTGGCGGCAAGCTGAGGATATATATTAGTATGGACAAGTCTTTCCAACAGTTTAGGGATCGCTGAGAGAATGGATATTGGCCTGTAGTTTTCCACTCGTTGACGCGAATCACATTTGTGGACCGGTATGATGTAGGCAAGCTTCCACCTGCCAGGGAAAACCCCATCACTCAGACATTTATTGAATATTATGGTAAGCGGCACACACAGTGACGACGCAGCAGATCTAAGGAAAAACGCCGGAATTCCATCGTGACCCGCACCTTTGTTTATGTCTAGCGACTTTAAACTTGATTTCACTTCTTGTTTCGTTAGTTTAATAGTGTGAATATGTGCAAGTCCTGAGTCGTGAACTGATTCAAGTTGATCAATGTCTATTGTGTCATTGACGGAGGAAGGTTCAAATGTTGACTTGAAGAATTCAGAGAACATATTACAGATTTCCTGGGCATTATTAGATTCACGTCCGTCAAAGGACATAGCAGCAGGATATCCGTCGGACGACTTTAATGAGGATATGTATGACCAAAAACTTTTGATATTGTTTTGCAATGAACTTTCGACGTTGTCGAAAAATATCTTTCGAGATTCATTAGACAACTTCTTGTATGTTGCACGTAAGAAGGAAAATTCACGATAGTCAGAAAGACCTTTGTATGTCTTCCATTTGAGCCAGAATTTGTCCTTTTTCCGTGATAGCCTAATAAGTTCGGGGGTAAACCATATGGGAAATTTTTCATTTCGTCGTGCCAGTAATGGAATAAACTTATCAATTACATTGTTTATTATTACATAGAATTGGTCTACTGCTTCTTCTGCTGATAAATTTGCGATTTCAGACTTCCAATCAATACAGTCAATGTCATTATTAATTTGCGTGTAATCAGCTTTCCTGAAATTTCGCCTACGCTCTTTGTTGTTTTTAATTTTTGATTGAATCGCGGAGGATATTTCGAATTTCAGGGCTGGATGGTGTCTATCCTCTGAAAGGAGAGGGTCGTCGCTATGTGTAACTTTTGTTTCGCAACTATAAAATATAAGATCTAAGAATTTATCGTTGTGGTTTGGTATACTATTATATTGTAGTAAGCTCATCAATGCCATTGTTTGAAGCAAGTTATGCGATGTAGCCGTGTTCGAGGAGGCAAGACCATGATTGTAGCCTTCAGAAAATGACCATGTTAGAGTAGGTAGATTCAGATCTCCTAGAACACAAAACATATTATTTGGTTCTGATGAAAAAACGGATTCTAGGTTTTTGGAGAAAATATCATAAAACGTTGTTGGCGAGACAGGAGGTACAAAAAAATTTTTTTTTTTTGTTAATTTTAATTATCCTGCGAAGATGCCATTGGCTTTGAAATCCATAAATTATAGTAATTAAAAGTGGTGTAAAAAAAGTGTTTCAATTTTATAGATTTCACAATATTGTTTACCTTGATAGTGAAAACCTTAGAGATTTATTAAATTTATTTTCATAACTATATGCTTCAGCTGTATAAAAATATTACGCTCTTACTCGTATTTCATGATTGCATTATAACGTTAATATAGAAACTGTGGGTCTCTGTACACAATAATTAATTCGATAAATTCTGTACGTGATTCAGGAGGTGATATACATCCAGCAGTAGACTGAATTAATCTATTTGATAATGTGCTGCTGAAATAGTAAATCATGTTTATCGTGGTCGCTGTTTCATTTCGTTTTAGATGACACCGTTGAATAACTGCGAGAACTCACTTTTCATTTTGGAGTAATACTAAATATATATTTTTATTATTCAAACTCTTAAACGCAATATCAGACCGAGGGTTTTGGATGAAAGAACGAATTAAAAATGTTCTCAAAAATGGCACCGAAACAGATTGATAAAATGTTAAATGCACAATGGTGCAAATAAACCAATTTTAGTACCTAAAAAAACTGATAATTAATGTGAATTTGATTTATACATATAGGTATATGACTAGTTAGCAATTATAGAGTTTCATTCACTTTATCAACTATCTTATCCAGCAAATACCCTATTTTGCATATTTTGGGAATTTAAATTTTTTTGAAAACGCTCTTCAGAGAATAAACAGAAATTAAAACCAGTACAAACGAGTACATACATATACATCCTTAAATAACAAATAACAAAAATAAACCAAAAACTATTCGTATAAAGTGGCGGGCGGCCAAATGACGGACACCGGGCGGGCTGGGACTGATGAAATTTTGCACACTTGACCTTCAAAATAAAAGGAATGTTCGCTACATTAGATTTCTATAAGCTTTGTGTATAGCCCGGGCGATGGCGGGAACTTCAGCTAGGGTCATATATTTGTATAAAAATAATTTCGTTATTTCGTATATATTACATTAATTTGAAAATTTAAAGGGAGTTCTACACCCCTTTACTTACAAACGCTGGTTAAGTATTAGGTGGCGCGTAAGTTATGAACAAAGCGAATTTCTACTTATTACAATTGCGTTTGTTTGGTAAAAACGGTCTTAAACCAGGCAAAAAGCCGGCTTTACCACACAAACATTAAACCGGTGTGTAAGAATCTAATTAGTAAAACGGTAAACAAGTAAATCGTTGGTTGACAACTGAAAGCTGTACCGCTGTCTCAAATGTGTGAGCATATGTATTGTTTTAATTTTGGAGACAATTTGTTACGGTTGTTGGTTTAATTCTGTGTTCTGTGTTGATTGCAGGAATTATTGCAATGGTAAATTGTAGCTGTGATGAACGCTTCTACTATTTGCATAGAAAGAAACAGCTGTCACGCGTTACAATAATTACGCACCAGAATTTATTTAATAATTTATTGTTTTTTTGTAAATTTAATAATAATACTACTGAATATGTATATAAAGGATAATGACGAAAAATATGAAAATATGAGATTTTAAATAAGAAAATTCCTTATAATCCGACGGGTTACATTTTTTTAACATTATTTTTTTTTCTTAAGAAGCTCATTCAATTGCTGATTTAACCAAACAGGTTTTTTGATTTAATAATTTTTTTGTTAATTATTTCCCAAAATTTTTCATAAAACGAGAGAATCATGCTATTCACATTATTTAAAAAAAAGAGTTATCCAATTGACGGACAATAGATCGTAGTTTCCCTTCCTGATGTTATATTTTGTTACATTTTTAATTATTTCTAAGAACCGATTTTTATTCTGTTTTACCTTAATTTCAAATGAAGGGTGATAACGTTCTAATTTGGTTAAGCATGGTACTATATGTATATCTATGTTAAGGCGAAGCTTATTGCTATATCACTCTTTTGATTAATCTTTACAACGAATTGGTGTACATTATAAAGATTATCTGTGAAAGTTTCACTTGATAAACTTTTTTGCTTTCTTTTAAAATTAACAAAATAAATAAAAACCAGTTTTGTACTTTAAAACGATTTTTTCTAGACTCCGTTGTCAAGCGATTTTAATCTCTATTACCTACATATTATTATATAAGGTATGGCAAGAATATACACGTTTTTGGCTTGTAGCTTCCTCTTAACTTTATCAGATTAAACAAGGTCCAATCAATTTTTATTTCTATTGAGTACATAATTTAATTGATACAAATTACAAATTATTGAAAGGTTGACAAGACTGTATGCTTTTTGACTTTTATAATTAAAACATTTTTTTTCAATTAAGTGTCAGGTAAACATTTAATTTCTGGCAAATTGAAATCAAAAATAATTATTGACTGTGAATTGGAATTTGAATGTTTTAAATACAGATAGTGTAATTTATCAATCTGATTGCAATCATTTTCAACACTTACACTGGGAGCAATATAAAGAACTCAATTAAAAATGAGTGAGTTGGAAAGAGAATTTGACTTGAACATAAGCCATAAATCTTGATTGTCACTCTCCCACTCGGGTTTTCTTGACACATATTTTTTTTTAGAAACGGTGGTTAGATCTTCGCAATCTTCTTAAGACACAGTTTTGTGCACTCACGATCTCTTCTAAATATTACGCATTTGTCATCAAAAAGTTCTTCACTAAACACTGCTGGGTTCAACCATGTTTCGGAAAAACAAATTTAATTGTGGTCTTTGAACAAATACCCCTCATATTTTGATAAAATATGTTGAATGAATCGACAGCAAGTACCTAGCCAAATTTTACAGTATGATTAGACTCCGTGGTCAATAGTGGAGAGGTCCTTTAATAAAGCAACCTGGCCGGACAATCCTTGTCTTCGGTGGGGTGAAGGAAACTGCGGGCTTTCCGGAACGTGCCTATGTGGCACAACTGTGTGATGCAGCAGCAACGGGGCAGGTCTCGCACGCATGTCCTTTTACACCGCAATGGGAACATCTCTGCGTTTCTTTACAAAACTAATGGGAATGTCTAACAATTTGAAAATTTAAACACACGGTAAGTCTTCAAATACCCTTCCTTATTGCAAGACGGTCCAGTTCGAGCTCTTGCCTGGACCCAAATCTGACTCTGACTCGCTGCTGAATTTTCTCCAACAGCTGCTTTGCGTAATTTTCGGTCATAGTCTTATCGGTCTGCAAGGTATTGATGTCAGCAAGGGCCGAGTTGAAATTACCTCTAAGTTTTTCTTTCTCATTCAATAGTTGGGCAACGGAGCCGAGAATACTTGTCACTTTATAAGCCACTGAGCTGCTGCACTTTGTACACTTTTGATAGCTTTTCGGCCAATGCATCTTGTAGGGCTGTCAAAGTAAGTTTTGTCCCTGAGAGAATCTTCTGGTCTGATGTATTACTAGGGCCTGGGTCGATTTTCAGCCTCAATATCCGGCGCGGGTGACAGAATCCGAATCATCAGAGTGGTAGTTATAGGGGAAGTATTATTAGGGCTTTTTTATAGTTCTTACTTTTGTCCATGAATTTATATTATAACATTTAATACTGATAATGCGTAAATGTCCTGTTTGAAAAAAAATCATCAATCAATGAGCCCTTTTGACCGTTGTAACCGCACTTCTGTTCGAGAAACAGTGAAATGAATAGTTAAAAAAACAAAGCCAAAAAAATCTCCGGAGAACTCTGCCACAGTTGTAATTTTCTTTGCTTTTTACGTCGTATTTTTTCTTCCGGAGGATTTGTTAAAATGTCGTTTTCTTAGTATAAACGACAGCTTGACGGAGCACGACAAGTATGTACGATGAAGGTAGTATAGTAGTTTTGAAATATGTTGTTAAAAGTTTCATCGCATACAAATATATTGTAACAGGTCTGAAACAAACCAAAACTGCAACTAGCTCTATTGGTCTACAATACTGAAAATATTTAGGTTTATTTTTAAATGATGTTCAAAGATATATTTTGTGGTTTGGATGATTTTTTTGTAATTCATTGGTTTAGTCGACTTATCATCTTTGAAGTTTCTCCAATGCCTTGGCAGTAGTTTATTCCATATCCGATGGTACCATTTGTTTCATCAACATGTTCCTTAATCTATTATTCAGTTTTCTTTTAGAGAAATATTAGCTGGACCGAACCAGTAAACATATTGTAACAAACCTCTGTAAACCTGTAGCTACAAGGAAACTGATTGAAGTCTTTCGTCGTATGTCACTTCAAAATTAACTGTAGGTAAAACTTACGTATGATTTCTACAAAAATCTTGAATAAACTCTTATTATTATTATTGTATATATGTAGCGATAAAATGAGAAAACTTAAAGTAAATTCCGTGTATCAAATATTGTTGATTCAACCAAAAACGTGATTTGTGCGTAACCGTATAATCGTATTAGTAAGATAACAACCCTATACTGTTCATGATAGAATCTATGCTTAACATTCCACTAAATAAGAGAAGTTAAACCATATGCGGGATTCTACAAGCTACTAGCCAAAATCAGACATCGATACAAAAAAATATGTTTTTGGCGAATAAAAACCATGAGTAATATATTTATTTTTTTGTCTCCTGAGAACAAGCTTTATAAAGAGAGTGTATGTAATATAATATGTGTGGTAATAAAATTGATAATGCAGTGAAAAAAAAATATCATCGAGATAAAAAAAAAATTCCAGATCATTTACCTACTTTAGTCCGGAAGTCATAAAATTGGCATTACTAATATCAATAAATAATTCATAAATAATAGCAAATCTTAATGCGTGACGTCATTTTAATTAAATTATTATCTTACTTTGTTCACACCACTATTTATTAAAAATTATCAACGTATTTCAAAATGAAGTCTCTTCATATTCACTACGTTTTAGTATACTTTGTAGCCTGATGAAGACACCTTTGGTTTTGAAACATGTTGAAAACATAAAGAAAGTTACTTATGTTAAAGTGAAAAAACATGATTGTATTTGTCATGTCTCTGCTTTACTTGCAGATTACTGTGTTGGGAACTCTTTGATAAAGTAAAAGGTTCTTTTACTATAATTGTGTTTATTAATGCAACAATTAATAAGTCTGGATTTAGCTACACTGTTTATTACCCGAGAGTTGGTAATTCTCTGTATCTAGAATCTTATTGTCTGTCAATAATATCCCACAGGCAATTGCTACACTCTAGCGACATCTGTCGGACAGCTTTATGACTAGTGCCATCTATTGCTCGAATACTCAACTTATTACCATACATCACACCCTCCCGACCTAATCTAAAACCCTAGGCTACAAAAATTACAATGCATCATTATCACAATTGATGCTATAAAAATAAATAAATAAGATTTTAAATATTTCACTTTAACACGATTTTACATTCTAAATTCAACAACAAAAGACATAATTTAAAATATTTTATCTTAAGTATTTCTGTTTCTCTGGGAGGGACCTTCAGGACGACTTTAGCGAAGTCTTCCGTCCCATGGTCTTGGTTGAGTACTAGTCTGTTCTCGATCTTCCATCGGTAATCTGAAATCAGGAGAACTCCATGTTAGCCCCTTTAACAAATTTGAGGTCCTCAACTCGTCTGAAGCATATTTCGTGAACTCAGACGCGACGGGTAGGCCTTTTTCTCCACTCTCCTCTTCCCAACTGACAGATAAACTTCTTAACTGATCAATATGCCTCTTCGAAGTCAACGGAGTACCACAGATCCTAACGATATAAACTTTTTTCCCATTTTCTTCTCTACAATACCTCTGACCCAGTAAAATTTATTCACCTGTCGAAAATCTTTAACTAGACATTTTTGTCCAGTATGTAAATTTTTAATTTTAACTCACCCATAATTCCTGATTTGATTATCTTGACTCATTTTGATATTATTGTTAGCTATTTTTTTTGTTCTGATAAATATTCTCGAATGGTTTTGGGGATTAAACTACTGAAAGTTGGTTTCAGTCTCCTACCAAAAATCAAGATTGCCGGTTCTAATCCAGCCGCAAAATGTGGTGAATTCCGATAGTCCTTTAAAAATTCAAATAATCTATTTTTATAATTTACTTTAAATTTATTCCTAACCATAATTTTTTTCTAAAAACTTTTCATAGTTTTTACCGCATTTTCAGTTAACCCATTACTCTGACGGTGCTTTACCGGAGAAGTTAAAAATTCTATGTTATTTCCTTTAAGAAACTCTTTAAATTATTAACATTTATTTCTGATTTTACCTCACTGGCACTATCCAAATTTGACATTTTAACTGCAAGTTCCTCTAGTTCGTTATAAGATAACTTTTGCCCTTCTACAAATATTTTTTCTTTCGCGCGCTGGTAACATACCGATTGCAAACATATCAATACGACTTTTTTTCCATTCTCGTTTCAAATTCTCCTTTTCCTTAAAAATAGAGCGATTTTTGTTACAATGTTTGTCTAACATCGCTAAAAGTTTATCAAATGATAAGTCCGTTACTTTACTTGGAAAACACAGATTAACTAGTAAGGTTAACGTTTCTGAATCTAGGAGATTTAATAGAAAAGTCCGTTTTTTCTCCGCACTCGCTTTCTCATCATGGATCACGAAAAATTGCTCAATCTGGAGCCGAAAACTTACCCAGTCTCCGGAAAGATGGTTGAATGGTGGAATTCTACCCGATTCCATAATTCACCCGGAAAAAATAACGGCAATAACAATAACAATAAATCTCTCTCAAAGAAACAGAAAAACTTATTTTAGGAGCTCTTGAAATTTTTCTCGATCCTGTCCATTGTAGTGTGGCTATTAGGCGTCCTACCCACTGTGTGGGCAATAACATATTGTACAGTCAGTTCTATAATAAACCCCTCTGCAAGCTGATGTGCCTTTCAAGGCTACCTTCATACATTACAATTTTGTTCTTTGAATTTCTGGTTCCTGCCGGATTTCTCGTCCTCCGACGAAACTCCAATAGTCCTCAGTTGGTCCCAAAAATATATGATCCAATAATCCACAACCGGATTGTCTGATTGTCGTCTTGATCTTCTTAGAGAATATTTTTTTTTTCTTTTTTTCACAGTCAGTAGCCTCTGAAACAAATAGCTCCGAGGATTCTCCTTAATCCTGAACGTTTAAAATTGCCAAAATTGCAAGTTACTCCTGTGACTTTCGACTTCCGTGTCCAGCACAAATTACTGTTGACACACGTAAACTTAACTTATGCTATGTCTCTGTTTTTTTTCTTGCAGATTACTGTATTGGGAACTCTTTGATAAAGTAAAAGGTTCTTTTACTATAATTGTGTTTATTAACGTAACAATTTATAAGTCTGGATTTAGCTACACTGTTCATAACCCGAGGGTTGGTAATTCTCTGTTTCTAGAAGCTTGTTGTCTGTCAATAATATCCCACAGGCAATAGCTAAACTCTAGCGACATCTGTCAGACTCTGGAGTCATTTTTATGACTAGTGCTATCTATAGCTTGAATACTCAACTTATTACCATACATCACAGTATTGTATAAATAGCCTAAATTATATATTTTCACATTTTGTTTCAATGATTTTGTTTACAACATATTTTTAAAAACATTTATTATTTTAAAAGAATGACAAATATTCCCGGGTTACAAATAACTTTACAATATTTGAAAATATCCTACTACCACTACAAAGTAGACACAAAGAAAGCGGAAAATGTTGCTAGTGTTGAGATGGAGGACTTTGCCAGCCGAGGAATTTAACACACTACTCCTGGGTGTGACAAAAAATTTGATGTCAATTGATCCACCGACTGGTCATCTTTTATTCACAACATTTAGAAAATTTTATTGTTAGGGCTACTTTCAAACCTTAAACTTAGAATTTCTAAAAAGCATCATTCGTAAAAATAAATATATCAAGCAGAACTTATAAAATTATCCTTGTACAGGTATATGAATAATGAATCGTATTGGTTACTGAAGCTGAACATTTAATTCCTGATACTTACATTGCATATAAGGTTCTTTTAAAATATAAATACGTGCTTATCTGGGGGGAATAGTAAAAAATATTGACTCATTTAAAAGATTTCCGAATTATTTTACTGATGCAAAATAAATCATAAATTCTTTTGTCACAAGGAATCATCATTTCAGCTTTTTAGTCGAACTTTGATAATAAAGAGGACAGAGTGACCATGTTTTAAATATTTTCAGTTTGAATTTACATATTTAACCAATAAAAAATTCTTTCAGCACTTTTTCAATGGAAGCTAAAAAAATCATTCGAACGTAATCTGTAAAGGATAGCGTTCTTTGTTTGTGTTAATTTCTGTAACATACATTTCCATTTTGTGTGAGTTTTTATTGGTTTTTCATTTGTCATTTTCCACATTGCTACAATAGATAAAATTTGTAAGATATCTTTTAGCTTTCATGTTTTTAATCACTTGGGCATAAGCGTGCCTTTTTAAATTATTTCAGTTCCATGAGTCAAATTTCATATTCCGATTTTGAACATCGGCGGAGCAAATTTTATTAGCGAATTATTAGTTATGAATCAAAACATTTAAATGCTTCTTAAATTAATGGAAAAACATTTTAAAATATCCAACCCTCTAATTAAAGCAGCAATTCGAGCGTTAACTTTAACAGACTCTACCTTTTTCTTTTTAAAATTTGAAATTATGTAAAACATTTTTTCCAACTTTAGTCAACAATTATGAAAATGGATACGGCTTTATAAACGCTAATTATTTTGAGCCCATTTTGTATAATTATTCAGTACCTATCTACGTTAGATTTTACAACTGTAAATATCACTATCTCTTTTTAACAATATAGCAGAAAATTGTGTTCTGAGGCGGAAACTGTCTAACGTTGAACCCTAGTTTCATGAAATGTGCACATAGTGTAGTCGAAAATAAAGTTTATCGACACAACTTTTTTCGAAACAATATACGAGTAGATTGAAACGTTGTTTTAATCATTAGCTTTCAAGTATTGAAATCTCAATGTTTCTAAAAAAATGTATTTCTTAGTAGTACAATTTGGTACACAGAAGAGATAAAGTGATTTGTTCCCGAAGTTATTCTAATATCTCTTTCTAATGAAATCAATCGTAAATTTTTACACTTTTTTGGAAAAAATTTCAAATTCTTTTTTGACCATATTATAATCATTCTTAAGGACTGAGCGATGACCAACACTCAATGAAATCACCCAAACAATAAAAGCAGTAGTTATAATAATAATGTCATAATGTTACCTACCTAAAACCAAACTTTACTACTATCTAGCGTTTGACCACTGCCCATTGCTATTATTTATGCACTCTATTAGTCTATACTCTATTATTACTGCAAACGAATTAATAAATTTGTTTTACTGCTCTTGTAGTAACTTGTGTATTGTGAATTTATAGCGATTCCTGTGGATCAATATGTGTTGCCCTTTTAACAAATGTTTGAGTCCAACAAATTATAAATGATGTTAACTATTGCTTTTTATCTTTTCAGAATATTTGCGGTTTGCGGTATCCAGATGGTGGTCTCAAAAGTTCTCTGCAAGGCAACCGCAATATTTAATAAAAGTTCCAACAACGAGTTTTCAGTGCTTCAAAGTGTTTTTGAAAACTTTTGTCGGTGATATTTAGACACTAATTTAAATCGTGGGTGTTTTATATGATTTCCACTGAAACACAAACACTGTTATATGTTTGATTAGAACACAAATAACGATGAGTTCCAAGCATTAAAAATGATCGTAAAATCTGTTCATGTGTAATGTGAAAATATGTCTCGCTCGTTATACTCAATAATTTTTAATCGTAAACGTGATTTTTAGTGCGTAGCCAATAAATGTAATGTAAGAGATATGTAATTAATTTTTAATTGCTGGAAAGAAGTGATTAAAATAAGGAAAATGGAAATCGGATCCAGCGGGACAGAGCTTCTACTGGGGATTGAAGAGTGTGAACAACTAAGCGCTTTTAAAGCTAACAGTAACTTAGACCCATCAGCTTTAAATGGTACACTTATACCAGGGTTGTTGTCTTACAATGGGAGCATCATTTGTTTAGATCATGCGCCACAATTCACCCATGGAAATTTTGTTAGAACTATAGTGTTGGGGATTCTTGCTTTTCTTTCTCTAATTGGGAATCTTGCAACGATATACAGTATCAGACGGAGTCAAAAAGCACGTCGGTTCTCCCGCACGTCATGTAGTGCAATTTATAGTTTGATTCTACAACTTTCTGTGGCGGATCTGCTTGTGACGGTATTTTGTCTGGCGGGAGAGGCGGCATGGAGTTATACTGTGGCTTGGTTGGCGGGCAATTTTGCCTGCAAGTTGTTCAAGTTCCTGCAGATGTTCAGTTTGTACTTAAGCACGTTCGTGCTGGTGCTGATTGGAGTGGACCGCTTTATTGCCGTCAGATACCCCATGAAGAATCTCTCGACTGGAAGTAGAGGTACCATATCGCTTATCGTCGTCTGGGTGCTCAGTGCGATCTTAAGCATACCTCAGGTAAATATTTTATTTATTCATTCTACGGTGTTATGCTTGACATCAATTAATACATTAACGTTTGTTTTATAAAACAAATCACGTTCTTATATGGGATTACACATTGTTCATTTGGATTTACAACAATAATGAGAAAATAAATAATAAGTATGTCCACGTATAAACATAAATCTATAAATATTTTATTTGTCTGTAAATATAAAAACCAGATTTGCAACAAATACTTCACGACCGACGAAGGGCGGGTGAAATTACTTCACGGGCCGCCCGTTATTTTTTATTGTGATGAAAAATATCCAATTAATACATAATACCATCAAAATGTAAAACATAAAAAGTTTTACAGTTACAACCCTTTTCTCTTGTGTTATTTGATCTATCTAACTAACCATTGGGTAAATAATATGAGTGTATAATATAATATATAAAATAATATATATATATATATATATATATATATATTATAATGCCGCATAACTCTGTACAGGCACACCAAATCTGCTTCATCCACATTTTCAAATCGTCTATACATACCTACTATTCTTGTTTTCCAACTCTGGACATGACCTTTAATACTATGCAACTGTTGGAATCTTTTCTGAGCTTGTGTGTATTAAATAGCATGAGATTATCTCTTCAATGGTTGTAAGCAGTGGTGGCCGTGGTCGACATTTGTGAAGGTTCACAAAGTACCAAAACTTTTCACTTTGAAATCTAAACCCCCGATCTGGCTGGATACTTCTCCCCAGACATCATTGCGACACAATGCTTGACAAAAATTTATCACTCGTCTCATAATGACATGTATCGAAGAAAGCTTTAAGCGGAACATTGGCTGAAAAAGAGTAGATGTTGAATTGAAGACCCAATATCAACAACAATATCACACATACGCGGTCCTTTTAAACCCTGCTATTGAATAAACCATTCCTTCGATGTAGTGGTGTAGTGTGAAAATGTTGGGAAAGAATTAAATGTACCTGCGCTGGTAACTGTTCACAGAATATGCAAACAAGTTAGTCAAACTCAGGATTGCAATCGAAAACGAACTGCTACGAACATAGGCACAGTCACTGAGTTATATGTAAATAAAGTCAACATTCCTCGCAATATCAGTGAAAATGTTGTTTCCGTGCGGGAAGTAGGAAGTAGGAAGCGGTGTGTGGCGTCTGTCGCCCGAATCCTTCCAACCGCGAACTCAAAGAACGAGCCAAAGGTGCCGAATGTTCTACAAGTTTTTAAGGGTACGTATACATTTGCGAACCGAAACGCGAACCATACCACGAATTACCATTTGCGGTTCCTTCTTTTCTTTCCCATAAGTTGAGGTTCAGTTCGGCAGTTAGGCTCGCGGATGTATACGTACATTACATATTAACTGGTCCCAACTGGTTCTTACTGGATGAGTAAGTAAAATGAAATGCGTATAATTTTTTGATGTAATTTTCCATCAGCTACTGTTTAAATGACCGAAGAGATGTGAAGAATTCACTGATGAGTTGAAAATGCAATCTCATCTACAATCCGCAGCATTTGAGCTCGCAGCGTACATGGATGAAAACAAGTCTTTTTTCTATGTTATTTGCATGTTTTATTATTCTTAAATTTTCGTCTTCCGTTTTGAAATAATACTTTTACAAAAACAAATAATTGTTAGTTGTACGTAGATAATCTATGAATTTACTTTTGTGAAATCGAATAGTGCTGATGGGGTAAAAAATGCGATGCAGTTTCGACCAATTCACTTGTAAAATGTTACCGATAAGCTCAGTTGTGAAATTTACAATTAATAAAATGTTTTTATGAACAAATACAGTTAAGGAAACGCAAAAATATTGATTTAAGTAAGTACTCAAACATGTTGACAAAATAAAAATATGTTCTGTCTGTAAGTTGAAATACCTTACTAGATATGTTAACATTTATTTGACTTTCATTGTATACTCGAATATATGTTCACTACAGTCAAATGAAATGTTTTTTTTCTTTATTCATAAAATTTAAGTGATTACAATTTTTTGTGTTCTTTACAACCACCATACTACGCAGTGTACAACTTAATTTTGAGTACGATGAAAATAAAAATTAAACATGAATATATTTTTATTAAAAAATAAACAATACAGGAATACTGTTGAATAAATCAAAATAAAGAAGTTAAATAAAATAAAGACAGATAAAAAAAATAGTTAACATGTCGTGTTATGTCTAGTGATTTTTAATAATTAATTGAATGACTTACTATTTTAAATAATTTTAGTTTAGTCGTACCATGGTAAAGAAGAAAGTATTAAAAAAAAGTTTATTAAAACTTTTAAAATACTCCTCTGCCCGGAGTAAAAAAGAATAATAAATTAAATTTACGTGATGGAATTCATTATATTTTCAGCAGCCGAGAGATCATTCATTTTATGTTTTTTTCTTAAATCTAGTGTTGAATACCTTTTGTGAATAAGATTTTTTTAGTTGGGGATCTAGCCTATAGTACTGATATCTCTGCCTATAGTACGAGTGAAGGGTACTTGCAGACGATTCGTTGTGGCACTGCGGTCGTGTTACACTGAATAATTGAAGTTGGGACGCTCTCTATAGAAACAATAAATAAATAACTGACGGACCTTGAGGAGTTAGCATTTTATTTTTTTATTTTTTTTATTCCAGATCTCGGGGAGGGTGGTGCAATCCCACGAGCTCCATATTGTACATAGAATATATATAAAGTAAATATAAAAAAATATTTTAAGATAATACATACAAAATAAACGAAAACAAAAGACAATAATAATAATAATAGTAATACAAAAAACATAATGAGATTAATGTTTTTTAAAAAGAAAAAAAAATATTTAAAAAAAAAGTTTTTTTATCTATGACATCAGGATTTGGCTCCATCGCTTGTAAATAAGTCCCTGCCAGAAGTGCAGTGCTGCCATCACAAGACCGTTTTCGCTCGTGGCTAGTCGTGTTCGAAAGCTGGTGATCCGTTTTTTCATTAGTGCTCGGAATCCGGGAGCACGCCTTTCTAAAAACATCTCAGTGGCACTGAAGTACCAGGACAGCCCAAAAAGTATTCGGTAGGAATTGTTGTACTGTACTTCCATTCTTTTTAGAGATGCTTTGTTGAAGTTGGTCCACAGCTCCGATGTATATAGGCTCGTGCAGTATGTGTTAAAAAGTTGCCTTTTTGCTTTTGGGCTAAAGTTGTTATATCGTCGAGAAATCATATTTGCTCTGATGCACAGTGATCTTCTCTGTCGCTCAATATCCGTATCATCATTGAGCTCCGCTGTTACAATGTTTCCTAAGTATTTGACCTCCGGTTTTTCACTTATTTTTGTGCCGTTTAGGCTGACGGGTAGTACTTTTGTAGGGCCTGCGCCCGTTTTAAATACTAGTAACACAGATTTAGTTGGGTTGTAGACCATGTTATGTTCAGCGGCATATTCTTTTAAATAGTGCTTCAGTGGGATGTCTGTGAGATGTGTTTATCATTACCTTTATTACTGTTTGCTGCGCTATTTCGAGTGGCAATAAGATGGACAATGCTGCACCTCTCCAGATAAACATGCCATGTGAAATTATGGATTCTCGAAGAGCATAGTATACAATTTTAATCAGTTTGTTACCGAGGAGAGATCTTGAAAAATATATAAATTAACAGACCCTAGCCGTTTTTTGCATATAAGTTCTCCAGCACAAACGGCGGTCAATGTGTATCCCCAAGTATTTAATTGATTCTACCGTTTCTATTTTTTGGGAGGTACAGGAGAAAGAGCATAGGCTGCAAATGTGTATTCGTATCGAACATTTTGAGTCCGATTGTGCTTTTCTGTCAATGGAAAAACATGTGTGTTTTTTTTAGATATTCGGTGTTAACAGATTATTTTTAAGCCATTCACTCATTTTTATCGTTCCTTTCTCGGTCAGCTAAGCCATTTCTTCAATGTAATAGCTGTATCATCAGTGAAAATGAATATTTGATCACCTTGAAGTTTTTAATTACGAAGATCATTAGTGTATATCAAGAAGAGTATCGGGCCCAATACCCTGCCCTGAGGCACTCCATAATCAACATAAAAAGAGCTAATCAATTTACAGCTAATGCGGATGCTTTGTGAGCATGAGGATGGGTAGCTATCATAGACTTAATTACATAAATATATCAATGGTCGCTATGGATCCATTCTAGGGGAAGATCTCTGATACCAGTATATTTTAATTTATTCAACAAAACAGTGTCAAATGATTTGGCAGGTCTAGGAAGACTACGATTCATCAAGATTTTTTGAGATATATACTGAGAGAGTGCAAACTGGATCCCCCTTATATATCTCGCTTCTAAAGCCGAACTAGTTGGGGGAATAGATCTATTTGATTTATAGGTTGCTTTCTAGTCTTAGCTCAATCAGTTTGTCCAAAATCTCAAAAATCGGGGAACACACCTGTGGACATACTGAGGTTACAGATATAGGTGATAGGCTTTAGCACGGAATTTTTACAGTCCTGTCGCAGTCTGATAGGAATTATATCTATGCCAGCGACAGAATTGTTTTGGTCTGAGGTCTGGGATTATTTTTATATTTTTTCTTCGTGTGTTGGGTGCAAGAAAAATGAGGTAAGTGTGTTTATTTGCATTTGAACGCATCTTTCAAGATCACTTTCTGAAAGGCCTACTTCCTGAAGAGTTATGCTGACATATTTGGTTCCTACGTTCCTAGTTATGCTGAATTTTTGTGGTCTACGTCAACATTTTTCTTAAGGATATGATAATTATCACCCTTTTTGTTTTTCCGGATTTAACCTTCCATTTTAATTATGTTCGATGTATTTCGAGGATTTGATTTATTTTCTTGTATGAGTCTGTGATAGTTGTTAACCTTAGAAGTTTTTATGAAACTCTTACGTGTATTACTACATATATTGTTTACAGTTTTCCCGTAGTGATTGATTATACGGCTCCTCAGAGAGACGCCTGTGTAGTCTATCACGCTTGGTAATGGAACGTAATATCCATCAGTTACCCATTATTTATGCACTTCGTTTAAAAAGTAAATTAAAAGATATTCTCGAACATGATATGAGTTTATTTGTAAGATATTCAGTTGAATTATTAACATTTCCCTGTTCAAATACCTCTGTTTTATGTGCTTAAATGTAACCGAGATGTAATTTATTTTACAGGGGATTTTATAAGAGTAATAAACTTAAAATAACAATAAAATAAGGGGTAACTCCATCATAGTCCATCCACACAAGTAAAATAACGTGGGAATCAAAAGATCAATTTACATATTCAATAATATGTTAATGGCATCAAAACTCAAAACGCACCCAGTTACATTGTACATTTCATCCATGGTCGATAATTTATAATATCTTCGAATAATATAGCGTAGTGCAATAACTTTAGATTGAGTGAAAAAATAGTATTTTAAAATGTGAGTAAATCATACGTTTTTCATTTATCCGTCAAAATATTTAAAATTGCTTACGTTTATGTTCTTACGCGTTTGGCGTCTTTAATCGGAATCTGAAATTATGAGTCTATAATCTATATTTATTAATACGTATTTTAGACCAAAAAATTCTATTTGTATTAGGACTCCTGTAAACTAATAATGTACTTGCTGATTGATTTGGCTTCACGTGGAGTGCGTGGAAGTGTAAACAGTAAAGTAGATATCTTGTCGGAATTCATACATTTACGCACGTTAAGAATAAATTAACTGTAACTATGCCAAACATATTTTCACACTAGAAGTAGGTAGTTTTGAAGTAACTACATATTTTCGTTTTATATGTGAAGCAAAAGAACTTCAATTTCCCATGGATGAGGAAAGGAGTATGGTTGGAAAGCACCTGGATTTTCACATATGGTATACATAAATAAACCTTTTATTCAATATTTGCAAAATTACTTTGTGGCGTCATCTATACACGGTGTCCGGAAACTCGTAGTACAAGCGGGAAACTGGTGAATCTACATCACATTTGAAGTCGATTTTGTAGTATATATATTTTTGATTTGAGCTTTCGTTTTCGAATAAATCGAGTCAGAAGATGATTTTTTTGATCAAATTTTTAATAAATTATTACTGAAGATCAAAGTACCCAACTAATTAAAACTATTTAAAAGTAAAAAAAATAAAGAAGCCCGGATTTAAAGCATTGTTTGAAATCACCCCTCATTTAATCCGGTGTAATCGTAAAATATTTCTGCTCTGCAGGGTTAAAACATCTGTTCTTCTAATATTCATACCTATCTCTGACATATTCGCAAAATATAGTTTTTTCTAGTATGTTGGGTTCTACAAACATATGAAGGAAAGAGACGCATGATAGTAAACAGTATTCTAAGCAGATGTCACATTTCTGTTAAATCGTAAGTAGGTCAGGTCTGATTTATGGGTCGCCGCAGGTGGCCGTATATATGAGATTGTTTATACATTGTTTACATAGCATTTTGCTTTAAAAAAATTTCTCGTTAATTTAAAAATTAAAGCGAATTGTTGGCAAAATTTTTGTTTTTTAAAACGCGTGATTATTGTTTTGATATTGATACTTTAAGATTTATCACCGATGCCTTCGACGTTTTTGAAAACAGTTGTACGTTTTTAATGTTTTGATTTTGAGACTTATCATCTATGACTTCGACGAGGTAAAAATTAACTCCGATATGATTCAAATAGAGCAATAATCAATCATCAGACGGACCCAAATGTGCTTGGAAGTTAACCGTGAACATTTAAAATAATTTAACGTATTTGTGTTTTGAATTGGAGATCGGAGCATCGCTACATATTGTGAGTACTTACCTATGCTAATAATAATTCCTATCCGTTGTGTCGGCGTCTCAGATCTAATGACGAAAAATTTTTAACCCTGAAATAGCCGAAAAATATTTTTTTTTTGTTTTTTTTTTTGGTGAAAATGCTCAAATCAAAAAATTTTATGTTTATTTGGGTCAAAACTTTGGCCCGGTATTGTGAGAAGTTTTTAACGAACAGCTATATTTACGACGGCCGATTAACGTTTCTAAATCTTCGGACGACAAATTTTTCAAAAATTTTAAGCGCAGCGTCACCTTTTTGGATTGAATTTCATCACCGAGTGAACGATGGAGATTTAAAAAAAATCACATCACAAACACCACGTGACCCATGCTTGAAATTTCGTGTAGCTCGCGGCTCGGAAGCGAAACGGCGTAACTTTCGCGCGGTCGGGCTGCCGAAAGTGTATTCCGAGGTCGTCCAAAATACGAGGGACGGAGGTCGACTTTTGCAAACCGCCTCGAGATCGTTGAAACAAATGAATAACGAAAAGTGGCTGAATTTACTATACAATTTTTCATACATCTCGAGCACGGTACCTTGCGACCGAAAATGAACCTTGCGGTTGGTTAAAATTGTAGGGCGGAGCGGTCGTTTTTCGCCTGCAAATCCCGTTTTAATTTTTTGCGTGGCCGACATTAAAAGATAATGAACAATAAATAAAATAATAAACATAAACATAAACTCCTCCCATAAACACGAGCTCCTGAGCTCAACTTATGGAGTAGTAGAATAAAAAAACTAAAAAATTATATATATAAGTCTGCATATTGTTATCATTTATAATCTTAAATAATTTACAAGAAATAAATAAATAAATTTAAAAAATATATATATATATATATTTTAGAATAACTTAATGAATAAAACCTCAAATTGAAATATTTGATTACTAAGACAATATTAGCGATTCCTAATTTAGGAAATCCTAAACGAAAATTTGAAAATCGTCTTTAATCATTTATTATTATTATATTAATTCATTATCTCCTTCAAATCACCATCATACAGAGACACAAAAAATTCCATCTGAGCTACGATAATTTTTTTTCGGCAACCGCATCAAAAACATTTAAAGTCGGGTTTACGCTTCAAATGTGGAAAAGAAAAGGTTTCCCGCTTTTATCTACCACTAATTTCCGGACACCATGTACATAATATGGATCATTATATAATATACGAATACATATTTTTAATAATAAAAATACTCGACATAGAAATGCTTGACATAGAAAAAAATAAATCGATTCAGTAAAGTAGCATTTCACTACCCCAAACTTCAAAATAGTTTGTGATGAAAAACTAATAAAATTTATTTTTGGCACTTATGTCTACTATACGATATTATTATGAATTTAATAAAAAATTATCATGAAACGGCCTGCAGTTCCGTTCTTAACCGGATTACCAATAATTTGAAGAGATTCACAATAAGTCGGCAATACTTATTTTTCTTCGATAGGATTACTTAAATCTGTTATTTGCATGATTTAAAATGTATTTTTTAAATAAAATATAATGATATATTTTTTTAAAGACGTGTTTCAAAAATTGCATTCATTGAGTTATATTTAAAAATTATAAATGTGAGTGTTTGGGGAGTTTTGAGACCTCGCTTAAAGTAATATGGAGCGAGGACGTTTTACCTATCTAGACTGAATGCTTTAGAAATGAGATCCCTGAGGCCTATGTGTGGTAAAACCATTTATGATTGTGTGAGAAATGTGGATATCCGCAAATAATGCAAGGCTGATGTAAGCGTAATGAGTAAGATTCAGAAAGAGGCGCTCAGAGAGAACGAAGAAAGGAGTGTAAGGGGAGTATATGACGCAAATGTGAATGGTAGAATAACTCGAGAACGCCCAAGGAAGACATGGCACGATCAAGTGAATCAGATCATTGAGTCAGGCCATGTCAAGAGTCAGAATAATAGAAAAGTATGTATGAGACTGTGAATGAATGTGAATGAGGTAAGGAGTGTGTGCCAAGACCGAGTTATATAGCGTTTCGTCCACTCTGCTTACCCCTGCGGAAAAAAGGCGTGATGGTTAGTTATTTCTAAGACATTGAATACGGCTATTTTCTGACACCTAATTATAATAAATAAAATTTGAGAACCTTTCATAAAATTTTCATCGAATGCTGATTGCAAAGCTAGTCGCACACCAAAGTAAAAAATGCAATCGTTTCGGAACGCTCCGTTTAGTTTCAATTAAGTCAGCCAATCTGCAGGAACCAAAATCGTTCATCTTATTACCAAGTTGATCAAATTTGGTACAAGGATTTAAGCGTGACCTAAATTATTATTGAGTGACTAGATTATTCGACTCCGAACTCAGATGTACGTGTATATTAGATGCTTTCGATCTGTGAAATCGGTGTATCTGAAGCAGTATTTATAACTGCCAAACGGTGACTTCTGATGTAATGAAATTAGCATAGCTTTTCACTCTGGATTTTCTGTCATGACACATCTTTAATTACTACTTTAAGTTTGCATTTCAAAAATTTAAAAAAAATGGCTAAATGGCACATTTGATAAATGCACGATAAGATAATAATAATAGAAAAGTAAGTTAGTAAGCAAGAAAAAAAATTTATATCTCGAGGAGGTAGTTAAAGTTGTTTGATAAAATTTTGACGGACTTACCAATTTTTTTAACAATTTATTTCGTAATGGCAAATCTCACTCGTTATTGAGTTCTGCTAGATCTTCAAATGGAAATAACCAATATCCTTACCTACATTTTAAGATGTGTAATCGGATTACACATTTGCTCTGATGATGGACACTGCTGTCCAAAAAGTGGGCTAAAGAAGGAGGTAGCGCAACACGGCATAATACCCCAAAAACAAATCACTGTAATAATTTGTATTTGTTTGCACAGTAGGTAATAACAGTAAGTTATATTTCTAATACTGAACATACAAATTTTTCTTGATATGTATTATCGTACTATGATATTAAAATTAGGTTTTATTTTTTATCTGACAAATTTTAAAACTCCTTTGCTCATTGTGATAATGACTATTTCATCTGAAAATGGTTGATGATGAAGCGAGCCTAGGTCCAGGAAATGTCGTGACCCGGAGTTGTTCAACATTATCTTGCCGCTTCACTTCAGATAGACGATATCTTTTTCATATATTATTTTTAACTTCCGATTTAGTTGTCCGGGTTAAATCTTCCCCAAAGGAAAAACTTAACCCTTGCTCTCACTTTTCCACAAATGATCATCTAGTCAATCAACATTATGTAAGTGCATTATATAAGCAAAATAAATACAAAACAATACAAGAACAACACGTCAACTCACCAGAGATCAAATGGGAAAATAATTCACCGACTCCAGATATTTTCATATCAGAGGGTTCGGCTCGGTAGAAATTCTAACAGGGCCTATAAATCCTACTGATCCCTCAACATAAATATTTAAAAAAATCTTTTGTTATCCTACATGTATTCAAAATGACCGACTTTTGCATCTTTATATATAATTTTTTTGATAGATCTAATACGCCTAAATTTTTAATTAGAGAGCTAGGTATAATGCCAGTAGCCGAAATAATGAATGGTAATATTTGTATAGTCTGAGAATGCCAAATTCTTTTTATTTCATTTCCTAAATCTTTGTATTTTCTTATTTTTTCACTAACAGATTTTTTAATATTACAGGAATTTGGAATAGCGATATCAATGATATAAGTTATTTTTTTAATTTTGTCATGTAAAACTATATCGGGTCTATTATGACTAATCGCTCGGTCTGTTAGTATAGTTTTATCATAATATATTTTATAAAATTCGTTTTCTAAAAATGAATTTGGTTCGTATTCATAATATGGTACTACATTACGGCAGTCAATCAAGTTATGTTTAATTATCAAATTTTGGTGAATTATTTTTATAACTTGATTGTGCCTAAATGTATACTCGGACGGGGCTAATATAGAACATCCCGATATAATATGTTCTATAGTTTCCGGAAAAGCCAAACATTTTCTACACAAATCATCAATTTGATTTGTATCTTTGATTATATGCTTTCTATAATTTTTAGTATTAATGACTCTATCCTGAATGGCAAGCATAAATCCTTCTATTTCTGCACTCAACTCTCCAATACTCAACCATTTGTTTGATGAAATTTTGTCAACATACGTTTGGTTGAGATAATTGAAGTGTTTTGCGTGTAAAATTTTATTTGACCAGGAATCTAATAATTCCTGGTTGGGATTTATAAAAATGTTGGCATTCTCATCGTATAAATTTAAAGGTGTAATATTTCTATCTGCCTTGCAAATTATTTTGTGCATTTCTGAGCTATGAGCTTTCCCATGGAAAAAAAGTTCTTAGCCTTTCTACCTGATTATGTTTCAAAGAAGTTATTTTGACTATACCTCTACCTCCTAAATTTCTAGGTAAATAAACTCGCTCTCTTGCTGAATTTGGATGATGGCAATTAAACTTTGTTAGCGTAGTTCTAATTAATTTTTCTAAGTTATCTAAATCTGTATTAGACCATTTAATTATGCCACATAAGTACGTTAATAGAGGTATTTTTTGTTTTTTTTTAATTATTTTTTATTTTTAATAATATGTTTACATGGTACATAATTCATTTTACATCTTGGGTCTTTTTACTACTCTTCCATTGAAAGCATTTGCTTGTGTATGGAAGGGGAGTGTACATTCTGTTAGTACTTAAATAATTCATTGTACATAAATGTATGTTTGCTGTAGTATTTTTTTTTATAGTAGTGAAGGATAATATATTAATATAATAAATATAAAAAAAGAAAGAAAGTTATGGAAAACTAAGGATATTTGTGAGATTAATTAAGTGACAGTAGTTTTTTTTCAGAATATTTTTAAAGTGTCTCTTGACAGAGAGCAGTATTTGGGTTTTATCATTAATGCTTCTGATTTCTTCTGGTAGACGATTGAAAAAGGTTCTTCCCTGGTAAGTATAATGATGTTGTGCAAAAGACGTATTTAGTTTTGGGCATAGAAAAACATGTCTAAGTCGCGTTCTGTTTTCATTTAAAAATTGATATTTATCTTTTTCTTTTATAATTTGGATTAGTGAGTTTTTAATAGATAGGTCTTTAAATGTAGGTACTTGAAATTCTTCAAACAGGCGTTCTGTTGGGTAGTCAAAGGGTTTTTTTAATATAATTTTAATAATTGTTCTTTGTATAATTTCAATTGGAAGAAGGTTACATTTATACGCGGATCCCCAACTAATAATAGCGTATTGTAAAGTGGATTGAACTAAGGCATAGTAAATTATATATAGATTTTTTATCGACAGAAAGTTTCTAATTCTTAAAAATATATATATTAATTTTCTAATTTTGTTTACTAATTGACATATTTGTTCCTTCCATTTCAGATTTTTATCAATAATTACTCCTAGATATTTAATTTTATTTGTTGTTTTTAGTACTGTACAGTTTGATTTGCAATAGTTTTGGCTGTGAATTTTAGTATTATTATGTATGACAATGTTAAAATTTTTAGGAGTATCATTTTTATGTATTGCAAATGGAATTACAAATGTCTTTTCATTATTAAGTGACAGTAAATTAGTGTCGAAAAAATTCTTGAGCGCGTTGATGTCTTCTGTGGCCTTTAACTCTACTTTTTCCCAAGTCTTATCACTTATTATTAATACTGTATCATCAGCGTAAGACGTAATTTGACCATGTAAAGGTTGAAAAGAAATATCGTTTACATATATAGTAAATAGAATTCGTCCAAGCACTGTACCTTGGGGGATTCCAAAGCTTGTAATCTCTTGATCACTATTAACACGATTGATTTTTACTACTTGAGGACGGTTTTTTAAGTAGTCGGTGATCCATTTAATCGCGTTGCCTTTTATGCCGATATTATTCAATTTTTTTAATAGCATCTCATGGGATATGCTATCGAATGCCTTTCTAAGGTCAATAAATATACCCGCACTTTTTTTTTCCTTTTATCTAATGATTCAGAAATGTATGAAGTTACGTTAGCAATAGCATCTTGTGTGCTCAGAGATTTTATAAAGCCAAACTGGTTTTTGTGTAATATTTTATTATTATCTAGAAAATTTACCAATTGTTTTTTTACTATTTTTTCAAAGATCTTTCCTATATTAGAAATTAGACATATTGGGCGATAATTCGTTGCTTGATGTGGATCTCCAGATTTGTAAATAGGTGAGATTATTGTGGTTTTGTAGTTCATTGGAAAAATTCCAGTTGTTAAACTTAAGTTTATTAAATGAGTGATAGGTTTTATTAAGTGAGGTTTCATAGTTTTTAACATGTGTGTTGTAATAGAATCTAAACCGGGAGACGAACCTCCTTTCATATTTTCTATTATTTTCGAAATTTTACATTCTATTGTTGTTTCAAACATTGAAAGTATATTACGTTTCTGTATATTTTTATTTTTATGGTTTTCTTGGTTTGAAGGCTTATGAATATTTTTCGCAAGATTTTTCCCAACATTTGCAAAGAACGAATTAAATATGTTTGCACATTGTTTAGGCTGTATATTGGCATCTATAATTTTTTTATCATATTCAATGTACTTAATGTTTTGTGTTTTTTTTGTATTTTCTATGGCGAAATTAACAGTTTTCCACATTTGTTTATGGTTATTTTCTGAAGATAATATTTTATTTTTAAAATACTGTTCTTTACTTTTTTTAATGTAAGATGTTAATTTATTTTTATATTTTTTATAGAAAATATATGCTTTTTCATCTTGGGGATTTTTTAAAGTTATTTTGTAAAGTTTTTCTTTATTTCTGATAGATATAATAAGTCCTTTGGTAATCCAAGGCTTTAAACATCTTAATTTTGATTTTATGTGTGTTGTTATCTCAGTTGTCGAATTTTTAATGTGTTGTGACATAATATTTTCGAAGTTAGTTGAACAAATTTCAGTATCATCACTGTTTAAAACATTATTCCAATCCTCCTTTTTTAATTTTTCAGAGAGAATAGTCATATCTATCGTTGATTTTTTGGTTATTAAATTATGTTTTTTATGTTTAATATTATTATTATAGAGAAGTAAGCATGAGTGATGATCAGTTATGTTAGTTTTCCAAACAATTGATTTTATTTTGTGAAGATCTTTAATGTTTACATTTGTCCAAATGTGGTCTAAACAAGATGGAGTATGTTCTTTTATTTCCCTAGTATTTTTATTTATGCAAGATATAAAATTTTGTTCAGTCATGCAATTGATGTATTCATTTTTGTTATTATTTTCTATTTTTTCATTAATATTAACGTTAACATCTCCTACGACGAAGCAAAGTTTATTTTTTAATTTTAATAATATGTATTTGAGGTCATTTATAAACGTAATAATACTCGAGCCATGCGTTCTATAGATAGCTTTTAGATAGTATATTGATTTGCCGAGTTTGAAATGTACTTCGATGCAGTTTACTAAGTGTATTGGATGTTCTATTATGTTAACAATACTAAATTTATTGCTTGCAAATATTATTATTCCCGAATTTTTATTGATGTCTACTTTGGTAGAAATATAGTTGTACTCAGGTAAGTGATAAGACGGTGATTCAGCGTTCGTAAATGTTTCGGATAACACTATAAAGTCCGGTTTTTTAATTAAATTATTTATTTTTAGAATTAATTCATCTAAATTTTTTTGAGCGCTATGGATGTTTATGTGCATAATAATTATATCATTGATGTTTATAGAAATAATTTTGTTACACAAATCGGTACATATACATTCGTATTCTTGAATTTCAATATTTAACTCTAATTCGTTACTTAAGAAATCATCCATTTAATGCATTTTCGGTTGTATTTTACAAAATTATTTATAAGATTTTTATTCAATGTCGTAGTTAATTCTTTCTTTGGCTAATTTAAGCATGTAAGATCGGAACTTACATGTTTCGCTGTTTGTTCGGTGGTCTACTTCATTCATTTTACTGTTCAAGGAGTTTATTTCTTTCTTCTTGTTAGCTGAGTTGCAGTTAGCGCATTTGGGTGGCAGTTCCAGGGATTTACACTCGGAGATGGGATGATCTTCTGAACACTGCTTGCGTGTTGGTTTATTCATTCTATTGTAGCATTTTTGTGCTGTGTGTCCAAATCTTTGACAGTGGAAACATTGGATAAGAGGACTGCAGCCTTCTACATAGATTCTCATGAATCCTAGATGAATTTTTTTTTTATTAATAAGATGTAGTCTCATTTCAGGATTTGTTTGTAGTATTAAGTTTTTGCTGTTAGTTTTTTTGTTTGTAATGATGGCCTTAACTTGTAATATTTCTTTGTCTTGGTATTTTTCACATATCATTTTGATGTCGTTGTTTTGTTCAATGATGTCTTCTAAGAATTCTTTTTCGGTATAGTCTTTGTCAAGACCTTTGAATATTACGCATGGATCCGTTTTCAGAAGTACCTCCGCTATTATGGTTTTGTCGACTTCATTTATCTTATCTTTTAATTTTTTTGCGTCTTCTTTTTCTGGGCATGTTATTATAAGTTTTTTTTTGTTTTTTTAATTTCGCATACTCGAATTTCCAACTGCGATATTTTAATCTTTTGTATTTTCTCTTTTATTTTTTCAGTGTCTTCTTCTTTTAAGCTTTTAATTACTATGGGAAATCGTTTTTCTTGCGTTTGTGATATTAAGTTTTTTACTGCAGAAGAGTATGATAATGGGTATTTTTGTGCTTGGTTTTTTTCTTGAATATCACACTTTTCTTGTAATTTAGCTAATTCTATTGCCATGTGCGATATCATTTCCATGATGTTATTTATTTCTTTCATCATTTTTGATTTGGTTTCTTTAGTAAGTTTATTTTCTTCTATGATTGTATGTAAGTCACTTATGTTTTGTTTCGCCTTTGTTATGAAGGCATGCGGATCAACCGCTTCCTCCATTTTTCCAGGTTAAAAAATATATTTTCCGTAAATTTATGTATTTATATAATTTGTCTTGGATTGAAGGTGTTATTTTATTTATTCACCGCTTACGGCGCTCACTCGCGTCCAACACCGTTGGAGGTTTGGGCGACACTGATTATTAGTATTACCCAAGTATTTATTGCTTTTACTTAATTTTTAGCAGATTTTTTTTTTATAGTGAATACCTCACAAGAGTCCCAACTGCTCCCGTCTGGAGCCAGTGAGACTATGGCATCCCCAATTGGGGGATGTTGTGAGGCTGAAGGTAAGTGGGGAAGGGAAAGAGGAAGGTGGGGAAGTACCTGGCTATTCAGATCTAGTCACTTAACACGGCTAAAGCCATTTGGAGCAACGTTTCAATTCTGAATGGTGGTCTTACACCAGGGCGATACTGGTAGTATCTTCCACTCTGGAACGTGCCGCAAATATACTATATATTATTTTAATTAATTAATTGTGAAATAACACAAATTAATCAAATAAAATTTATTTGCGCACGCCGGGTTCGAACCCGTGACCTTCGGAATGGCAGTCCAATGCGTTACCACTGGACTATGCCGGCCGTCAAATAATAGATTATATAATAGATTAGATAAGATAGATTGCATTTTAAAATTTTCCTGATCCTAGTTTGAAATTTAATCCTAATATCATTTTTAATACTACTATGGTCTAATCTATTTGATTGTGGGTATCCTAAATACTTATAAACCTCATCCCTTTTCATACTAGTAATTTGGAAATTTCTAAATATACTCTGTCCCCATCTACAATTTTGCCTTTCTCTATATGGATCGTTGTACATTTATCTAAACCAAAAGTCATTTTGATATCATCTGAAAAGTTTTTAACTACCTCGATCATTTTCTCTAAATTTTGTTCATAAATTTTTTTTAGAAATATAATAATTATGTACATTTTTACAATCTAATGCTAATTTACTTCTTTCTCCTTTCTAATTTCTATCTTCTACTTTTTATTACAATTTTTCTAAAATTTTAGCTTCATCTATAGTTACTAATTTCATATGTTTACACTAGATTTCATATTTCATACAAAGTAATTGCACTCAATTGGTCACCATGAAACAGGCAGCTGCCTAGTATGGTGATTCATTATTTCTACTTTATGTAAATTTCAAAATAATGTAACATGTTTTAAATAAATAAATAAATAAAATAATAATAATATGAGAGTTCAACGGTCCGGAGCCTGTGTCCAGGATGGCATCCTCATTTTTGGTATGTTATGAGACTGAAGTGAGGAAAAGGAGATGGGAAGAGAAGGGTTTGAAGGGTGTTAAGAGTTTTACTGGAACTCCTTTCCATCAATAGTATTTTAGATATTTAACATATGTAGGAAAGTACCTAACGACGCATTAGTCTTTTTTTTTAAATCTAGATCTAAGCTCATTTTTTTGTAATATCGTGTATTTGCAAAGCAAAACTTCGTATTTACTTTTCTCTGTGGAATAATTTATTCCTATCTCAGAATTCTCAAACGAAACTCTCCTTTTCATCTTTACATTCTCTCTTGGCGCTACTCAAATTGTATTATTGTTTGGGCCTTTTTTCGCGGTCCTCTTTATGCAATTACAGCAGTTATGGTATCAAAAATATGTTAGTTTTATACGTATAATTCAGGCTTCCAAATGTCTATGCTTCGTTATTCATATAAAGCGGCTTAAGCTTCTGATATAAGATTTTTAAAGTAAAACAAACAATGTTTTTACTAAAAACCATTTCTATTTCATAATAATACAATCACGATGGATTACCTTTTAAACATAAAAAAGTTAATTCTCTTTTTTTCAGGACACAAATCATACTTTTGTCCTCATGAAGAATCGCCTTCTTGGACCAAAAAATTTCGATAATATGGAAGTTGATTTTATTTAATTACGAGTCAGTATATTTACAAAAAGAGAGTGAAGAAGAGAATACAATAGATGATGAACATAGATATTATGCCATTTCCAATTATTCAGAAATCGCTCTTCGACGAATTTGAAGAAAGGTGTGATATTAATAATATAAAAAAATGACAAAAATTATTATTCGAATTTTTTATTTATTTCACGTATTCAGTAATACTTTAGTATTAGTCGTTTTGGCAGTATCACGTGTCAAGTAATAAAGGAAGTCAATACTGTCAGTATTACACTGGTGAAAGACTACCATTCAGAATCAAACCTTTTGAAAATTTTCGTAATAGGTGATCAGATCTAAACTGACAAATCTTTCTCTCACATGTCTCCGACTAGTCCCCACATACCTATCTCCTTATACTCCCCACACCTTCAATGCATGTCGCACAACGGTTCCATGATAACTCAACACAGTGACAATTCAACACACTTTTAAAAAGTGATATAAAGTTATTAGAAAAGATGAAAAAAAAAAATTTTTAACCTAAACTAACCTAACCTACTTAACCCATTTAAAATTTTTTTTGTTTCGTCACTTTCCATGACTTCATATAACTTTTTAAAGATGTGATGATTTATCCGGTCACTCTCACAACATAGCCCAGGGGGGAATCCCATAGTTCACTAGCTCCGAGCTGTCGGGGTTCTGTCTTGTGTAGTGTTCACATAAAAATAAAAATGATTGGAATTAATACATGACACGGCACTGAAAACGTGTCACTTCTCTTTTTCTGTAACACTTACAAAAAGCACGTCAATAATGAAATGACACAAAGTGCCAGGCAATGCCATAAAGCGGTAGCGTTGGCGGTTGGTGTCCAAACAACCTGCCGCTGATAGTTGCCCTTATCTAAGCGGAAGTTAAACATTTTCCTTTGCCGTTCACATCTTCTTCAGAGCATTACCTTCATTTGCATTGCGATTTATTTTTATTTATTTAATCTATCTCTTATGATTAATGGCTCCCTGGTGATCTAGTATGGTCAAATTAGTAACCTAACAATGTCGAATCAATAGGTTTAACTGACAACGTTTTTATATCGATTTCCCGTGCAAAATTGTGATCATTAGGCGTATCCATAACCAAGCCGATGATGACATCACCACCACCACAGGAGACCCCACCACTTTCCCAAAGGCGTTAAGGAAACATATGGTTTCCTTCTTCACCGCACACATCAAGACTCTTTTTTTTATTTAACGAAGCTACATTTTTTTACGACTTTAGACCTTCCAATGTCCCTGTGCACGGGGTTAGCAAGCAGTATGCAAGAACTTACATAATTAGTTTAATATTTCAGACACCGCAATCTGAAAATATAAGAGTGACAAGAATTAGTGTAAAAGACAAAAAAAGATATCTAGAATCAAATATGTAAAACCGTCCGAAAAACTTTCTAAATTCCGTTTCTTCAAGCTCTCCGTTTCCAATGATTGCGTTTGTGACGTCTTTCAATTCTACCGGCTTTGTTGACTTTCCGCCGTTCTTCAGCGAACTACATTATAAAAAAGTTGTAAATATTGACAGTTCGGCAAAGCTCAGTGACACCCAAGACGACGCGCTTAATCAGGCAGCTTTTGTCTACCGGCGGATTCATATGCTGACCATGCTCGCAAATATCGACTAACGCTTAATAACCATAGATGACGAATTTATGTCAATTTTGTATTGATATAGGGTTTTATCGATCGACCGTGCCAGGTACTCTTGTATTTCAAAATGTGAAATATGTGTTGACAGATACCACATGAACTCAAATGTGCTGTGGGCGCTTCTGATGTGCCCGAATTAAGGTAAGTTTTTCCTTACTTTGGGGATAATTTATAAAAGTTCTTCAAATACCCAAGTTTTTTCTTAAACACAAACAATGTTTTACTGTCCAGCTTGGGTTCTAGAATTTTAAAGGTTTAATGTAAATTTGCGACATCTTAGGCCAATTATTCAAATAAATTAATATGTTCCTCATATTCACGAGCATTGTGATGTAGATAATGGACCTCGTAGAGTATGCGAGATATACCTTTTAGCGTCTCACATATATATATAGCCTATATGTGAGACTATAAAAGGTTACATCACTTGCTTCATAATGACAGGCAGCACTCAATGCACATGAGTCGCTCCCATCTACCAAATAAACAATTAAGCCGTCAAAAAGACAACATATAGTGTGTGAAATCAATTAGTGTAACTATAAAAGTGTATTCGGGCCCACACATCAAAGGATCATCCCTTTTAACTTTATTTTTAATTCTTTTTTTCGTTACTCAGATAGTGACCAAGATATTAGAGTTTTATTGTTTTATAGCTTGTCGAAACCTAGATTTTTTCAATTTTGGGTTATTCGATGAAGAAGTTGTACCTAAATTGGTTACCATTTCTATTAAGAATATGTGGAGGATGCGTCTATATATAATACAATTTTCAAAGGCCGTCTCATTTCTACCCTACTCGAATCATCGCTGGCGTGAACCCATATGACGTACCGCGGCGTCAATAAGGCTACCTACGCATTTAACAACGTCAAACAGAAATAACCCTGGAATTTTTTTATTTTTTTTTATATTTACTCCACACAGGAGGCCCATCTTCCATACTTTATCGGCAATGTTCGATTACAAATTATGGATCATATGGTTTTGTATGTGGATTCATGTTTTCCATTACCGTAACCGTCTCATTTCTACCCTACTCGAATCATCGCTGGCGTGAACCCATATGACGTACCGCGGCGTCAATAAGGCTACCTACGCATTTAACAACGTCAAACAGAAATAACCCTGGAATTTATTTTTTATTTTTTTATATTTACTCCACACAGGAGGCCCTGAAGAAAATAATTTCCCTCAGGGCCTATGTCATCTTTGGGGATGCTGTGTGGAGGGTCTTTTTGTGGAGAGGAAGGAGTGAACATGGGTCTTGAAGAGTCCCATGTTGTAGGAGGGAGGAAACACAGAGGCCGGCAGTTCGTTCCACAACCGAGCTGTTGAACTTAAGAACGAATCGTAGAAGCGACCCGTTCTCATGTGACAAATGTCAACCATGTACAAATGTTGGGCGCGCGTTTGGCGTGTATCCCGACTACCCACCGGTGCCGAAGGGATCAATGATGCTAGTTCCTCAGAGTATCTTCCATTGTAATACCGATAGAACAAGGACAGCATACCTACCTGACGCCTGTGCTCTAAAGATTGCAGTCCGTTTGTTAAGATTGGGGAATCTATCAAACGGACCGCCCGTTTTTGCACAGAGTCAAGGGTTTTTATCAGGTATTTAGGGGCTCCGGACCAGAGATGGCTGCCAAATTCGACAGTAGGGCGCACTTGCGATTTGTACAGGGTCAGCAGTTGTGTACTATTAAAGTATCTGCGGGCCCTGTACAGTACGCCCAGCTTCTGAGAGGCCAGCTTTACTCTGGCTTCGATGGAGCCCCCATACCTGAGCTGGTCACTTATAGTAACACCAAGCATATCAATGGAAGGCCTGTTCGGAAGATTGCTTCCGTTGAAGGAGACTAGGTTATCATTTAGATCCCCTTTAGACGTAATCAGACAGGATTGGGTCTTTGAAACATTAAATTCGACGAGATTATTTTTACCCCAGGAGGAAATACTCTCGAGATAACCGTCCATTCTCTGCTTCAAAGCCCTCCGAGCCGTTGGAGTTTGTGTGCCCTTTGGGGGCTTGTCAAACAAAAAGCTATCATGAAGTGTACTATCATCCGCGTAGCAATGAATCGGTGCACATGTCAAAAGGTCATTGATGTGCAACAAAAACAAAGTCGGAGACAGAACCGATCCCTGTGGGACGCCAGCATTTATGGATTGCGAGGAAGAGGTGAAACCGCCAGCTACCGCCTGAATCGACCTATCCCTTAAAAAGTCAGCAATCCACGTACACAGGGATGCGGGAAGTCCGTAAGAATGCAATCTGTTGACAAGTCCTCGGTGCCAGACCCGGTCAAAGGCCTTGGATATGTCTAGTGCGACCGTTTGGGTCTCACCGTGACGTTCCAGGCACCGCCCCCAAACATGCGTCACATACGCGAGAAGATCACCGCACGAGCGGTTCCGCCGGAATCCGTATTGACGGTCGTTGATAATTTTGTTCTTCTCGAGGTATGTGAGCAGTGTACACAATCATTCAATATCACCACCGTCTATTATAACGGGCATACGTGTGGGATATCAACGAATTTTATTCAAATTTCAAAATCTATATTTAAATTCATATACAGTTTTGTTGGAATCAGTTTGGCAGCAAAGGAAATTAAAATATTATTTTTTGATTTTTGAAGTAAAATTGTTGTTCAGATTGATTATTATATTTACACTGATATATTGAAACAAATTTAAAACTTTTTTCAACTTATTTTATTTTTGACAGAGACCGGTAGCTAACAGCTTATGATAGTCGTCTTCAGACTTGTACAATTATTCCTTAAGCTATGTCTTATATGCATAACATTTGGGGGCAGGGGTAGTGATTAACAGGAATGGTGTACAATGATTTTATTAAAATTAAATGTATTTTTCCACCCTCGTTGCTATGTGGTGTTTCATAATTTAATTTCCAAATATTTAATTATTAACAGCCGGATTTAAATATTTATTTATTATTTATTCGGGAATAACTTAATTGAAAGGTTTTCGCATAATTACAGTTTTCAGGTAAGTAATCGGCACAGGTAAACGGAAATCTTTAGAATAATTCGTTAAATATGATAATGATTATGTATAAAATATATTTTATGTATAAATAAAAAGCATGTATTAACTATTCAGTAAAATTTCATAAAACCACTCAAATCGTGCTTTCAAAAAAAATTAGTACTACAAATAATGTTTTAAATCCAATCACTAATTCTGAAGAATAACCTAAATATATGAAGGTAATGTTTTGAAAAGCTTTGAACGGAGACAGTTAAAATCAGTTTTAATCACAATAATATTATTAAATATAACATATTAAAATGCTGTATGGTGTGAAAGTTCATTATAAACGTTTGTGGAATAACTTAAATGGAACGAAACTAAGTTATTCATTAATAATTTTTATTTAAAATGAACACACATTTCAGAACCTCTTAATATTTTTATTAGGCCATTTAATGAATTACCTTTTTACTTTCGTGTCTCTCTAACCAACCAGTTAAATGAAAAACTTTTAAAACGTTAAAACTTTTTCAGTCACGATTACTTTGCCTCTGTAAATTTAAAACTTTCTTAACACTTTACTCTCCTTATCAGTACAAAAAAACTTGCTGTTCATGTTTGTCTGCATTGATTTATTATATTTAGATGAGACACCAAGAGAAAAATTTTGTTCCGCTTAGTTGGGGGTTAATTCCTCGACGTGCAAGAGCGTCAAACAACGGAAACTGATATCGCTCCGGTGCGGTGTGCTCACAGTGGAACTCACTTTAACAATACGCAATAGCGCCTCCAATTGTATTTACTCTATCTCTTGTTTGGGGGTTAATTCCTCGACGTGCAAGAGCGTCAAACAACGGAAACTGATATCGCTCCGGTGCGGTGTGCTCACAGTGGAACTCACTTTAACAATACGCAATAGCGCCTCCAATTGTATTTACTCTATCTCTTGTTTGGGGGTTAATTCCTCGACGTGCAAGAGCGTCAAACAACGGAAACTGATATCGCTCCGGTGCGGTGTGCTCACAGTGGAACTCACTTTAACAATACGCAATAGCGCCTCCAATTGTATTTACTCTATCTCTTGTCCCATCAAAAAGCTCCCTAACAAGTTGAAAGGTTTTTTGAATGCAGAACCTTCTGCTGTGTAATTTTCAACTGATTATTTAGTTTGTAACCCGAGCTAGTATATAATGGAAATATAAATTTGAACCGGACGTCCTTCAAAAGGACGTTATGACTAGAGATGTATTGTTTTGAAATGCTTGTTAAGAATTTGGTTTGTTGAAAATAACAATAAAATGTTAAGATCTCGTATTTGAGCTCCCGTACGGTACATCTGACACATTTAAGTGTTTCCTAGGATTATTCTGTTTTACTTTAATATCTCTTCTAAAAGAGGAAATTACTGTTTTACGCCCGAAACTTTCCTTTCGTGCGGGAGCTATATAATATAATGATCACGTTTAACTGCCGCAGAAAAAAATATCACTTTTAACTGAATTATACACGAATACACAATTTACTATCGTAAATTCATCAGCAAGTTGTTATGCCTGCCATAGTAAAAAGATCACCATAAAAGTGATCTAGTGCCGTTTTAACAGCGGTCTACTGAAATATTTCACCTCTCGGCCATTATGAGATTTTGTAGTCAACTCACTTACCAGATTCACGATTTATTTTGAAATATTCCCGGTTTATATATATTTTCACAAGGATTCGCTGTTTTTGAAATATCCGAAAATAAAGTACTGGTACGGTTATGTTCATATTTCAATCGGATACATGCAATTAAAAATATTAAAAAATTGAAAAAGAAAACAGGAATATTTTATTGATTACTAATGGTTTTCTTCTTGTAAACTGTAAAAATACCGATTATTTTACAAGCAATAATTATTAGCCTGAAACACTCATCCACATTGAAAAATCTCCTGATAAAAGATACATGACGCCAACGATAATTATTGCTTGGAAAATAATCGTTACCCTTTGTGCTATGCATAAAAAATCTTGTCTTAAACATTAGTTTACCAAAAAAATAATAATTGTAAAAATACCACTTATATAACTAAAAAAACATATTATTTAGTTGCACAAGCTTATTTTAAAGGTTATTGTCACTTTACTTTTTAATTTATAAAAATAATTTAATTAATAAAACATTCACACACTTCGCCAAAATCTTTTGCACACAGTCAAACAGTGGCGGTCGATTAATTTTCGAAATATTTTCCAATCATTTGGAAGTATTTATGTGAAATTTCGAAATGAAAATAAAAAACGTAGTGTTGCCTCTTTATAACGCTGCTAAAATCATATAATATCTCACCGTAATAGCCTAGCCTTGACTATAGCAATTTAAATAGACGTTTGTAATACTGGTGGTTTTAATTTAATTTGACTAATATCCTGGCTAGCGTAATTGCATAATGTTGTTTGAAGAAAAAACGGGGTATTGTGAGATGTTTTTTTATTAACGGTTTCTTTAGAGGTTTTTTTTTTTTTATAGTGAATACCTCATAAGAGTCCCAACTGCTCCCGTCTGGAGCCAGTGAGACTATGGCATCCCCAATTGGGGGATGTTGTGAGGCTGAAGGTAAGTGGGGAAGGGAAAGAGGAAGGTGGGGAAGTACCTGGCTATTCAGATCTAGTCACTAAACACGGCTAAAGCCATTTGGAGCAACGTTTCAATTCTTAATGGTGGTCTTACACCAGGGCGATACTGGTAGTATCTTCCACTCTGGAACGTGCCGCAAATATACTATACATTATTTTAATTAATTAATTGTGAAATAACACAAATTAATCAAATAAAATTTATTTGCGCACGCCGGGTTCGAACCCGCGACCTTCGGAATGGCAGTCCAATGCGTTACCACTGGACTATGCCGGCCGTCAGAGGTACATAATAGGTACATTTTTATTTTGATGCTCAATAATATTTGAATTTAAGATAAAATTATATCTCCATTAAAGAGAACACAAGCTTTCGATGTAATGCATTAACGATTTTAATGCATTTAGACCGTAAATAATCCAGCAAACCACTTTTCCATAATTATTAGTCATATTGAAAAGACATGGTTCCGAGAAATATAAAAATTTTAATATAAAAAAGATGTAAGTATTATTTATTTGATATTAAAAGTGTTTTTTTTTTTATTTATTTATTTCTATTCATTTTTTATATTCAATATGCACTAGTTTTGTTAACACCTCACTAGAAAAACCTGTGCTGAGGTGTTCGCGTGTATGAAAGTTATTATGCCGTCATAAGTAAAAACATATAGTCGTTGAGATACTCAAGGAGGATACTGTGGTTTCACCCATGGAGGCATTATTATATAATTTAAATAATTATAAAAAACAATCAGCACCCCTATTCAAAAAATGGAATGCCGTAAAAACCCACAATTTTATCGCCCGATATCACCATTATAAAATGTAACGAAGACATGAAAAAATTGTAAAAAAACAAAATCAAAGGCATTTTTTACAAAAAAAATTTATTAATTTATTCGAATTTCAATATGGCTGAAAAAAACACACAAAGACACTTAAGTATAAGTATAAAATATAAGCACTCACTATAAACCGCCCTAGATTCTAATGAAAAATGTCTAGCGACATGTACAGACTTAAAAAAGGCTTTCGACAGTATATCACATAAAAGCTAATAAATAAATGTAAATCCTTTGGAATAAATAGATAACTCTCAGCGTGGATAATTAGTTACCTAAATAAAAGACCTCTAGAAGTTAAATTATTTGATCAATTTAGTGACTCTGTTTAAAGAATTTAAAGTTAAAAAACTAAATACATTAAACTTCTACCATGCAACATTACAAATTTGCAAATATCTTATTCTAAATAAAAATGCACCTTTTAAAAACAATTGATTACTCAAACAAACGTCGATACTCCCAATTCCACAATATGAAAAAAAAACAATGGGGCAATTCCACTATAATTATCTTGGAGTAAAATATTTGATTCACTACCAGAAAGCATCCGAAATATAAATCATACAATAAAAATATATAATGAAAACTTTGGAATATACATAAAAATTAACAAACAATATAATACACCCCCCATTTACACAAGCCTAGTTTAATTTTGGTGGTTTTTTTCTGTAAATTATGTAACATTTTTTTAAAGAACATTTAAAAAAAATTAAATGCATTTCCCAGCACTGGTAATCCTAATGGGGAAAACACGATAAAAAATATAAATAAATGTTTTTTGGACTAAGTTCACGGCGAAAACCCAAATTTACAGTCTAGGAATTCTGCCTAGATAATAAATAGTACATAATACTGAAGAGGTATTTTATGGATAAAATATTTCAAAGCCTTTTTAGGAAACTTCGGTAAATACGGGCGAATTTACAACAGCAGCTGGCTAATCAAAATTAAATAATTTGTTGAAAAACGACTTTTGCAAGAAGTTCGAATCCAGGCGTTCATGGTGTTAAATTATGACGAATGCATTGATGGTAGTTACTTACTAATCCTCAGAGTCAATATCATTGATATACCCGTAAAATAGAAACGGCATTCCGAACTGCTGCAGATCTGCTGCTCTAGCGATCGCTTTACATCCGTTATCACAAACTTGCCCTTTCTACCACTGTGACTGTCAAACGTAACTCATTTGCGATTTGTACCAGATTGAAAGCTGAACTACCATAGTGCCTGTGAGGTATGTACAGTGAGTCCATTTTCTGAAAGGTTATCTCAACATTAATTGGACTACCGTACCTAAACTACTCGCTTTTTGTTACGAGTATGTCAATAGAAGGTTTCTTGGGTAGAATGATTCCAAAGAAGGCGATTAGGTAATCATTTAAATCCCTTTATAAGGTAATTAAATACGCTTGAGACTTTGAAACCTTCAAACAAATTAGCTTAATTACAATTCGGTAACTTTAATGTCACGTTTACAAATCTTTCAATGTTTTGAAATCGAAATATTTACCAACATTATTTACCTAAGCTTGTTGGTTACGCCAAATAGAATAAGTCAAATGCAGAAGTTATTGTGTGACAGACATATAGCGAAAATCCCCGAGATATGACTCGTTCCTACACTGATTGTTAAATTAGCAGAGGAACCTGCTTTATCACGGCTTTTTATTGAATTGATCCTAATCCTCAACTATGGGGCAAAGACTCAAGAAATATATGCTTATTGGTCAACTAGTAAAATGAAATCTTTGAGTATAGTCTCTAGAGTCACACTATCCAATATGTGTACATCAATTTAATTGGTTTTTACCATATCCAATACTGTCCTTCATTATTATTATAATTACATGCGAACCAAACCGGCTTTCGTTTGAGTACCATCCATATTATAGCATTTCAATATACCCTGGTTCTAAGTTATGGCTTAATTCGATCCCTTTGGGAACATCTGATAAATATAATTGCTTCACGAAGATAGTTTATGGGGTCAACGAAACCTTGGGTCAAGTATGTACCCAAAAGTGTTTGTAACGTAAGCGATGCAAGGTTATGGATGAGGGTATAAGGTTTTCGAGAAATAATGGAAGTGAATATCAAGCTTCTTTTATCACAGGTCAATATTTTACTAATATTACTTTGTGTGGTACAACGGTCTTCCATGAATTTACAAGTACACATAGAAAAATTAAAAACATCCATGACGGCCAATGCAAAGTGGTCTAAAATTAAAAACTTAAGAAGTACAACGTTGCTCAATAATCCTCCTACAATAAAATATAACGTATACCTACTCGTATACAATTATGATAATCGATTATCATTGTATTACTGATGCACATCCCGAAGTAATTAAGTACGTCTTAGTCTAGTCTTTTATTAATCTTCCATTGGGTTCCAGTTCGGTTACCTTTATATTGGATATTTTAAAATATTTTCCGAAATATCTTTTTGTCTTTAAAGATATACATAAGTTATTGGTTGCGATCTAGTTTCTTCGTCTTAATGATTACCATTTCAATATTTACCCTTATTTCGCGAAACTAATCCCATTTTCCGTCACCAAGTCCCTAATCATAATTAAATTTCGTTCTCTATATGTGTGTTGTTGATAACTTAATACACTGTAGGTACGGGGACCTACTTAAGACTAGTAAAAATTTAGGTCTAAAACTGTAATCTTAATGGTTTAATAAGGAACTCCAGACCTTTTTTTTTATTTTTTCATTTTTTTTTATCAATAATGACTTTCTAACTTAAATACCAGGATATATTTGCTGTTGTTGAAGTTAGTAATCACACCGAATCTGTGGTATAGCTGTGAGACGTCCACCGATCATATGCCCTGTATTTTGAATAGCGGCTTCGAGAGTTGAAACTTTTCTTATTCTTAAGTTTAACCGCTATTAATATTGAAGAACACTAGATAAAATGCCGGCATCTCGTCACTACTATTATTGTATTGTACAAAAGTGCAAAAATACACAGGTGAACACACCTGAAAAACAATTTATCTAGTGTTTCAAAACCTGAATTACTTCGAAAAATGATGTGACGTCATCAAACTTACCTATAAGAAAAATGCTACTTTATTACTTTGTCAACTGAATTTATTTGCGTTTCATTTTTCGGCGAGCAAAATTTAATTTAGGTCATTTACTAAATATTTTCTTCAAATTTAACCCATACTGTATATTAAATTTGATTACACTTTGATGAGTCAATTCCATATTTTTTTCTTTTTAAATAACATGATAGTTTCCAGAATTTTTCCTTTATTGCATCAATTTTTAAGTTACAATTATTATAATTAATAACAATAATGATTTCGTGAGAAAATCACCTCAAGGGCGCTTAACAACTTATTTTATACATTTAATGTATTTCTAGTACTTACTTATAATTTATTGCTTGTGGCTTATAACTAAGTTTAAAAGCTAGTGACTTATCACTAGTGGCTTATAACTAACTAAGATTAATGTCTAGCGATTTACAACTAATACTAACTAATAACTTAAAACTATACATTTTTTTCTGACCGAGTGGGTATATACAAAATACCGCTAAAACAAGACTTACAACTACGGCTTAAACTAGAGATTTATGACTAACATGTAACACTACTAACATATTAAAATATATATTTACGTTTACAAATACAGATTTTTATGATTTCTGCCCGTGGTGTCAGTGGTAAGGTATACAACATTAAAAAATAGTTTACTTATAATGGTTATTTCTTTAAAGTTGGTAGTCAAGGAAAAAAATCCCCTGTACTGAGCAATGAAATACTACTGAAAGAAAATGCGGTCATTTTTTTTATTTTTTTTTATTTGGTATAATATTTTTAACATTTTAAGTTTTCCGGTAATGTAGGCCTCACTGGGTGGCTTGCCCGTGCTGAGGCCTTCATTTTATAATATGAAAATATAATCTACTTAATACATTTAAAGAGAAAATAATACATTTAAATTAAAATACATAATAATATATTTAAAATTAAAAAATAATCTTGTGTGTTTGTGAGTGATGTGTGTTTATATTGGTTTTGTGTGTTACGTGTAGATTTTATTTTTATTTTATGCTATGACATTTTGGCAATATTGTCTTTTTTGTTCTTTAATCCATTTTGTAATTTTGTGTGTGAAATTATTTTTATTTTCATCACTTTTAATTTCAAGTTTTACACCGTTGAAAGCTTTTATAGCATGGTATTGGTAGTGTCTTTGTCCAAAGCTTGAATTTACTGTCGGAGTTTTTATGTTTTCTTTGTACGCTTGTCTAACTAATCTGTTAGTGTTATTTTGTGTATGTTGAATTTTTTTTTGTCAAAAATGTAGTTTAGTAGTGTTTTAACGTATAATTGGCGTATATCTAGTACGTCACAGCTGTGTCTGTATCAGTCAGTCTATGTTTTTTTAGTATTACCTTTATGATCATTTTCTGTGGGGTATCTATGTAATTGATAGCCGAGTTTGTTGCTCCTCCCCAAGATTATTATTATTATTATCATTATTCTGGATACGACAATTTGAAAAGGTGTGTATTAGGTTTTGAACTCAGATGAAATGTCGATCTTTCGCAAATGTGAAAGGAGTTTGTTCCAAGCTGTTGGGTCTGCTACTGCAAAAGCCCAGTCTCCAAAATTGGTAATGGGATTGCGCATAGGTACTGAGAGTCTACCTATGGCTGTTGAAGATGCTGATCGAAGGATTGGCTGCCTTATATAAACATCGCTTGGAATGCACAATTCCGACAAGTAGGGTGGCGCTATGTCATGTACGGCTTTGAACACCATCCAGCAGAGTTTGAATTGGATTCTCTCAGGGCACGGAAGCCAATGAAGGTTCCGCAAATATTGTGAGATGTGGGAATATTTGAACAGCCTTGCTGCGGCATTGAAGTCTGTTAGTGTATATTTTAGGGAGACTTGCATATATGCCAAATCCCGAACGATAATATCTTATATATAATTATGTAAGCTGTTTGCCATGTAAATATTATTGTTATACTGAAGTAATTAACAACTATGGGAATATTGTTTGACTGGCCTCGAATATAGCCGATTTCCGTCAATATCTACATATTATTTAAATTCCGTCAATACTGTGAAACAACAATAATGAAAAATTTAAGTAAACCTGAGTTTTGTTGTTCAATCTCCATACAAAACAAGAATGAAATGTGTAGACATCGTGAACTGGTTTCGTGACTCGTGATGTCAGAATCAACAGATTCAGTCGTACCAACCAAATAGTAGTTTTAAGGGGTTATATACAGTCAGGAGGCCCAAAAAAGGGAATTTTTCAAAAACAATTTCTGATAAGACTTTTTAATTTATTAAAGTAAAAATTCGTACACATATTATGGCAACTTTAAACAGTATTTTAAGAATTTTTATTTGTAAAAATAATTTTTTTGGAAGCTGCTAGCTGTTCTCCAGAAGCTCCTCTCAAAAAAGGCATTTTGCGGTGACCATCATATCTCTAGACTGGATTATCTGAAATGAAAAAAACCAAACGGATTTCTTTATAATAATAAATATTCCTCTAATTGGTCGAAGGATAGAGCAAAATAATTTTTTTTTGACAAAATGGCGGCTTCTCAAAAAAAAATCAACTTTTTACCAAAATTTTGGCCTTATATTATTTATAAAAAAATATTTATTTATCGGTGAGAACAGGCCTTCGATTAATAACTTTAAAATATACTTAAGAAGCTTGTGGTAAAATTTGAGTCTGATCGGTTCTGCTGTTTCCGAGTAATCTTGGTCACCGACTTTAAAAACACAGTTTTGAGAAAAACGCGTTTAAAATTTGAAAAATACTTTACATGGAGTAAGAAATACTTTTTTAAACTTACATCGAGTTGTCTATTCCAGGGCCATATAATACACCCTCCGCCCTTTCGGCAGCTTCTTATAACTCGAGTTAGTGTTGTCTGCGGACCATTCTTCCCTCTCGTGTGCTATCATGTGCTCTGCGGTTGGAGACGGCCACGCGCTGCTTATCCTCTCTTTCGGCGTATTAATGCGCTTTGGGCCCAAGTAAAACCCCTATTGCATTCATTTAATAAAATAATGATGTTGTAACTTCATTGAATATTCCAGCAGCATGTACGCAGCGGTTTCTACAGTTTTGGAACCGGCCTGAACTATTTTTGGAGAGATTTTCCATATCAGTTGATTGTAGCTCTCGTTGTTATTTTGGGTGAAACCACAAACACATCTTTCTAACAATTTCTCATTGCTGAGATCTGTATAAATGGGAAATATAGTCTCAGTAAAATATTGTGGTGATGATTGATGATCATGCTTGAAAGTGGATAATTTATTGGCAGCTACCGCTCGTTGCCAACTGCAACATGACTCTGGTCCGGTCGGGCACTTCTCGTGTTGAGGTTTTTGTCCGTTAAGCAATAATGATAACTAGCAGTTAAAAACCCGCTCCGCGGGTTTTTTTCTGCTAGGCCCTGCGGGCGGCACTTGGTTGGGCTTCGCCCATTTTAAGTGATATTAACAACAGTTACATTTAATAGATAGATATTACGACATTCACATAGAGAGGGTGAGTATATATATTGTTAAAACACGGAACAGGAAGGAGATAATTAATAATAACATGCTAAATTTACGCATAATAAGAATGACAGTTGTTTGAATAAATGAAATTTTACGTATTTGTGATGGATTATTTCAAATGAAACACTATTATTGCCTACATGTCTACAACTGATATTAACTGTTATCTTAGGTACCTAATATAATTAGCTCATAGGAGACTTGCAGTGCTTAAATATGTGTTACAACCGTCAATGTCTATAAGTTGAATCAATATCGTTTAGTTTGTCACCATTAAAGATAGTTATAACAAAGTTCACTCAAATAATAAATGATTACATATTTATTAATTGTACCAGTGTTTATGAATAAAAGGAGGGGAATTGTGCGATGAGATTAGCAGTCGGTTTAATTAAAAGGTGTTAATTTTACTCCAACTGGTGGTAATTCTTTACCTACAACTGTTACTGTATCTAATAAAGTTTAAAGTTAGATTATATATACAACATCATCAGGAGAGTAAAAATTTATATATAAAGGTAGATTATTACAATATAGCGCCCCTGAGGTGATATCTCACAAAAGCGGCGCTATGCAAATTGTCCAATAAATGAAAAAATATAATGTTTACATTTTATTGTGTATACACCGAAGTCAAAAATTAAATATAGATTGCAATTGGGAAAGAAGGAGTGGAAGGAGGGGGGAGGGGTAACAGTAGGCTGGGTTTATAATAATTAGGAATTACAATATCGTTAGACGGGAAAGACCAGTTGAGTGGGAAAATATTTAAAAGAGAGTTTATAAAAAAATTCTTGTTAATTATATCTGCTTTTATATTAACATGTTTCCTCATTTCTAAAATTTCAAAATTATTTATAGTGAAGTATTAAGACCTGAAAAAAACAAATAGCATATAACCATAAAAAAATATATTCATAAGACAAATAGCATTTAATAACGGTTATTCTAATAAATTGATAGTTGAAATACTAAATAAAAAAATTAAACATATTCTCTTCAAACGGTCTTTGAAATAGTGAATCTGAGTTTGCAAATCATCTTTTGAATAAAGATCACACTTTCGATAAAAAAATCAGGTCTTAAAATACTTCACTCAGGATATAAAGCACCGCAAATAAATAATTTTGAAATTTTAGAAATTAGAAAACATGTCAATATAAAATCAGTTATAATTAATAAACAAAAAAAACATAAATAATAATGAAAAATGCCATTACAAAGTGATAAGCTTCCAGAAGAAATCTTCTTAGTAAACGCTTGTTAATCGTATAGTCAAATATTGTGAGCTGCATATTTAAATATTCGCGCCATTCATTTGGTTCGTTTTTAAACCGCCAGAGGTGCGCTCCCTGTCGGCCATCTATAGCTGTGCGTATCGGCCATTGAAGGAACGGGTGATTTTTTTTATAAACGTCAAGCATAATCACGTAACTGTGGATAATTTTCATTGTAATGTAATTAATCCAATGGATTATGAACTTTCTAAAACATATTTTCTTCGATATTATCCAAAAATTATATGAGCAGAAACGTTGCTTTTGAAGAAATCTCGTATTATTATGAGGCGATCCTATTTTAGTATGAACTCGTGTCTTAATTTTCAAGTTAGCGGAATTTAACCGAAACAGACAATTTAAATTTGACCAATCAGAGGGCCTACACCGTCCAGACGCTGGAGTATTAATAATATCAGATATGTGGCCCAGATAGCATTTTACATTTTTTCGATGGGATCACAATTTTTCCTAATTGCTAAGCCATAATAAACTGTCAACTTGTCGATAATTTTACCACTAAGTTTGCCTTTTCCACCAAAAGGTTTTTTTTGTACTTTTTTCGTTTTTATTATCAATTGTTTCCAAATCTTTACTCACACGATCTCGGTGTCACATGCCCATTCTCTTCTGTACGTGTCCAATACATTCTTTCTTCATAACTTCTTGATCGCCGTCAGGTGCACCTTTTAAAACCCCCGAATACGTTTTGGAGTCACCGTCTCCACTCTCTCACGCCTTTACAAATATGCGTGTAACTTCTAAAATAATAGCCGGATTAACTTGAAATTTTCTCTGAATAAATTTGTATTACGAAAATGAAATAATTTTTTTTCGTTTTTTTGAAAATTCTAACTTTATATAACCCCTTAAAGCGATGGTGATTTATTATTTTTTAGTGACGAAATATGTGTATAGAATCAGCCTTTGTTTATTTATATATATTTATTTTTTTTTAAGAAAGACAAACATTCCCGGGTTACGAATAACCTGACAATATTTTAAAATCTCCTACTACCACCACATTAAGCTGAAAATGTCGCTTGTGTTGTGATGGAGGACTTAGCCAGCCGAGGAATTGAACACACTACGCCTGGGTGGGACCCAAACGCGATTTCAACTCGGGCACAGACCGGTCAAAAAAATGAAAGTGTATATTTTTTAAATTTTGCTAAATATTAAGACCGGTCGGTGGATGAGTTGGCATGGCTTCTGGGTCTCACCCATGCGTCGTACGTTCAATTCCTGAAAAAAATCTGTTCTGCGGAATCTATCCGGGAAGTGGCGTTGCATTTTAGGTAGTGTTTTTACGCCGATCGATAGTTATCTTTTTCGAAAGGTCTAGTATGACTTATAAGTGAACCAAGCGTGTGAGAGTGAAACTTTTTTTAATAAATAATGACATCAGAGCGAGTTGAAAATATATCGTCAGCCGCCTTGTGTAGGGGAGATTATGCGTCAAGTGCTCGCATGAAGTTGTAAAACACACGTCAAATAAAGAAATAGTACGCCAGAGGAAATTTTACTAGATGCTTGTTTACATAGTTAAAAGTACGAAAACAACCATCAGCCGCGTGTGTAGCGGTGGAAAGACCGTCAGCTGAAGCAAAACATGGTGAAGATTATTCGAGCTTTATTACTACGCTTTTTCCTATTAGACACATATTTCGAGATCGATACTGGAGCTAGCTAATCCTATACTGCAGTGCTCCGCAACCTTTTCTCACCTACGACACACCAAATTTCTTCCTAGAATTCCGCGGCACACCAAAAGCTAAAATATATAGATATAAAATTGATACACAAATTTTACAATAATTTCTTGTTTTTTATTTGAAAAGTATACATACATACATATAACTATAACATATTTATTTTTAACGCAATCTTAATAATTATTACAAAATAATTATAAATTAATGAGCGATTAATTGTTAAATAAACCTGCACTTGTTTCAATGAACACAAAAGTTTTATTTTCGGCTCGATTTTTGACAGCGCAACCCGAAGTTCTTGGTCAAGACCTTTTAAGCATGACCGTTAACATTTTTAATTAATACAAGCGTTGAAAAATTTTGCTCACATAAATATGTCGTTGAAAATGGAAGTAGTGTTAAGAATGCTTTGACGGAAATGTGAGGATATTCTTTTTTAACGTAAATCCAGAAAACATCTAATTGATCTTCGGAGAAGTGAAGTTTTAATGTCATGTCATTATTTAAATCTGTAAATTCCACTCGAATTTGCAGAGGCAGTGCTTCCGTAGAATTTATTGCATTGGTTGTAAAAGGATTTTGAATCCAATCGTATTGTTCCGTATTAATGGAATAAAAATACCGACCAAATGTCTGCTGAAGCATACTCAAATGTTGTTGGGCCAGATCTACAGTTAAGTGTTTGTTTTCAATTGTACTATGGTTGATCCTTTGGTATATTTCCAAACATCCTTTTTGCGACTCTTTCTGCCAAAGTTAGATATTAAGTTAATTCAAATACTCGAATGTATCAGCCATGTATGCCAGTTTGGCTATCCAGTAATTATCATCAAGGTGCTGATATAGTTTAGGCATATTTTGATTTAAAAGAAACTCACACACCTCGTGACGAAGCTCAAACAATCTAGCCAAAACTTTGTCTCGGGATAGCCAACGAATTTCAGTATACAACAATAAGGATTCATATTCGGCTCCCATTTCTGCACAGAGTATTCCAACGATTCGCGAGTTTATGGCTCTTGATTTAATTATGTTTGTGATTTTAATGCATTCATTCATCGTGTTCAAAAGAACATCCGGTAAATTAACCATTAATGCTTCTCGATGTATGCAGCAGTGTGTAAATTGTAACGTTGGATTTTTTTGTTTTACACAACCGACAAAACCCTTTTTATTACCCGTCATTGCCTGCAGCGCCATCCGTGCAAACAGCAATGCAATTGCTCCATTTAATATTATATATTTTGAAGAAATCATCAGTTACTTGAAAAAATTCTTCACCGGTAGTTCGCTCTGGAACCTCCTTACATAATAAATAATGTTCTTTAATAAAGTCCTCGTCAACGAAAAGTACAATAGCTTTCAAATGTGCTTTATTTTTTAATATCGGTTGTTTCATTGAAGTGCAAATTTTTCAGCCAATTTTTCAACAGTTTTTTAATCAGTGTATCTAATATATTGTGAATAGGTCTTTTAACAGTATCTGCAGACAAGAAAAATAGACAAAATTATGAAAAATATGTTGTCATTGTGTATTAAATACATAATGAAATATTGTAAAATTTTAAATACATTGAATTTAACCGCGGCACACCTGTATCCGGCTCACGGCACACCAGTGTGCCACGGCACACCGGTTGCGGAGCACTGCTATACTGGACCCTTTGAGCTACCTGAGCCTCTCCATAGAATTTTGAAGCAGCTTCTGTGATTCATGTGGCCTAGTAGAGGGGATTTACGTGTTTCTCTGTCGTATGCGACTATAAGTGAGTTGTACTAGCCTGCTTAACCCTTTACAACCGGATTCATAAGTACCGGAGTGGTAAATTCTCTCAGTATAGTTCTGGTTAGATTCTCTTGAGTAGTTCGCCCGTAAATCAGTATACCTCCCGTATACGAACCCAACCCATAGTGCATTCCTGCTATCACATTTTCACTCTGGTGGAAATTAATAGTTTTCCCAAAGAAAATCCCGTTATTTTAGTAATAAGGTCTGGCAGAAAAGTACCCAGGAAAATCGGCCGGCAAATTTAATATTTCCTTTATGGATACCGAGAGTATTAATTTTTAAATCTCGTGGTTTTATTTTGAAAACTACGAGAAAATATTTTCAGTTTTTCTTTCAGTTTGACGGATCTTTCAAAAGTTATATAATTTAATTCTACATCCTCTGGTTTGTTCCTGGTTGTATAAATTTGTTGTTAAAATTGAATTGTAATTTATTTTCAAACTAGCTGAAGTTCCTGATGTTGCCCGGGCTTTCACAGAATATTTTGAAATCAGATGAAAACAGAGATTTTATTTTTATTTTTAACGACAAATGTGCGAAATTTCATAAAGAATTATTAAAATTCTGCTTTAATTGGCGGGAAAGGGGGATGTGGGTAGTTTTTTTTAATCGTATGAAGAAAGTGACCTTCCTCTTGTTTTGAATAAGCGCAGAGGTCTGTGTGTATACTGGTGCAAGTGGTACGACTGCACCGTTCCCAATGGAGACGATTTTACGTCACATCGTTTCAGCAACGATCAGAAACATCATCAGCTGTAGGCAGACTGATAGAACCTGAGCACAAGCCAAATACTAAGTTTGGTGATCGCGCTTTCGGTGTATCTTGGCCGAAGGCTTGGAATAAACTCCCTCCGGAAGTAAGATCCATAACAAGTCCAACAGAATTTAGGTCTAAACTAAAAACTTACCTTTTTAAGCTGTCGTACCCTTAGATTAAATATACCATTCCTAAGAGAAATTCCAGTTATATTCAATTTTTCAATTAAGTCTTAAATCCTGTATCTAAATTTAGCTAATAAACAATTAGATAATATAAATTAAGTGTTAATCTCAAGTGACCTACCAGGTAAGTATTGTACTGTATATTTTCTCCATAAACAGTTAAGTAATAACATAGATCACTGCAGAAATGTATTATAAGTTTGAACAGCGCCCTTGAGGTGATTTTGTACAAAAACGGCGCTATACAAGTCATCCAATTATTATTATTATCGTTTATTTATTTAACACTTTGCAAAAAAAAATTAGGCGTAAAGGTTTTTTTGTATTTCAATTAATTGGCGAGTTCTGTTAATGACCAATTCAAGTTATGTTATTTTATCATTATATGCCAGTTACATGACAGAACTGAAGTTATAACATAACTTGAAAATAACTTTCACAGAACATGAAAATTAACTTTTCTATAACAACCAATCAATAAATTAACAACAACAATTGAGTTGTGCTCGTTAACCTTTGGACGTTGATTTTTGTTTACAATTGTTAAACTGGCAAACTTGTCAAACAGAAGGATTTCTGACAGCAAATAACAAATGTCAAAGTCGAAGTGGGCACCTTGGTGTTGCTATAGTACTAGTAGTGCAATTTGAATTTATTTCGGGTTTTCTTGGCTGCTCTCTATCTACTGCGAATTGATTCAGTAAATATAATTTATATTCCTTATATTTTAACCTCGTTTATTATATTCTGTTTTTAGGCAGAGCGGGGGGTTTTTGTAATATTAATTATTCATTAATTGCTAGCTTACCCAAACGAATATCTGAAAAAGTTGTCATTTAACACGATTAGTGAAATTTTGAAATACTTGAATTAAATCCTGTATGATTTAAGATTTTCACGGCCAAAAGGTTTTTTGTTATTTGTTTTTGGGGTGTTATGCCGTGCTGCGGCAACTCCTTCTTTAGCCAACGTTACAGTGTCCATCATCAGGGCAGATGTGTCCACGTCAACGATACAATGTCACACATCTGTGCAACACGGCATAACACCCCAAAAACCAATAACAAAAAAATAATAAAATCCTCATTCTCAAATATAAGCGGCACGCTAGTAATTTGTTTTTCCCAAAACCCTCCTCGTGCTGTTTCACAATTCTGCCAAATGTTAACTTCACACAAAATACCGGGTACTAAATAGTAACTGCTACTAATTTAATTAATTAAAATCAAAAATCACATAAAATCACGATAAAGAATGTTTCAGTACTGAAATAATGCGTTGTTTGACTTTTATGTAACATATTGTATTCTTCATTTACATATCATATTATCAACCTTAGTACATAGGTTCACTTAATACAGTGTACTTGATAGTGATACGCTTAATTTAAAAGTACTTAATTAGGTACTTTAATCGTCCTCTAAAATATTTTATATTGTACAGGCTTATAAATCAGGGAAGAAACCCTACATTCGACATTATTCATTTTCACATACTATGTAATTATTTATTTATATCTACTCATTATAATATATTTAAATTTAATATACTAATTTTTTTTTAATGTTCCAACTTTATGTCCGTGTTAAATCTTCCCCGCAGGAAAAAACTAAACCCTTCCACCCACTTTTCCACCAATGATCATCTAGTCAATCCACATTATGCAAGTGCATTAAATAAGCATAATAAATACAAAACAATACAAGAACAACACGTCAACCCACCAGAGATCAAACGGGAAAATAATTCACCGATTCCAGATATTTTCATATTAGAGGGTTCGGCTCGGTAGAACTCCTAACTGGACCTATAAATCCTACTGATCCCTAAATATAAATATTTTAAAATTTTTTCGTAATCCTACATGTATTTAAAATGACTCATTTTTAAATTTTTATATATGAATTCTTCGACAGATCTAATACGCCTAAATTTTGAATGAGAGTAGGTACTATGTATAATGCCAGTAGCCGAAATAACAAATTTTAATATTTTTATAGTCTGAGAATGCCGAATTCTTTTAATCTCATTTCCTAAATCTTTGTATTTTCTTATTTTTTCAGAAACAGATATTTAAATATTACAGGAATTTGAAATAGCAACATCAATGATATAAGTTATTTTTTTATATAGTTATTATTATTATCTACTTAATACAATTATTATCTACATAATTCTATTATTATCTACTTAATACCTTCGTAATATTATTTACTTAAATATAAAAATCTCGTGTCACGGTGTTTATGGTCGCACTCCTCCGAAACGGCTCGACCGATTATTATGATTTTTTTAATGTATAATTGTTCGGTATGAAAATAGGTTTTAAAGTATATTTCATACCTTTAAGTGAATAGGGTGTGCCTATCCATAATTTTTTTTCTGATTTTTTTGACAATTTTTTTTTTGTATTTTTATTGTTTGGTATCAAAAATATCTATAACCTTAAATTTTTACCCTCCTACCCTCAACCAACCATTTTTAATCGTGATTTTAGTATTTGTGTATGAAAAAATTTAACCGTTGTTCATATTTCAAAGAGAACGAAATTATCTACGTTGTTGAATAACAGATAGCGCTGCGTTGGCCTCATCGAACATTCATCCACACATGTGCAAGTCATTCACGAGAAGCGTCGCGATAGTTTGACATTTCATTTGGCATTTGTTATGTATCACAACGCAGTGCGTGCATAATTTTTTACGGTTTATTTTAATTTATCTATTTGTATGCGTGTATTACAGTGAACAATGACAGCAAGACGCAATTGGGCCGTCGAATAATCGAACGAATAAAGCAACAAACCTGCAAAATAGATGACCAGAATTAACAGACATACAAATCCAAAAAGATACCAAAAATGTGCGTGTGACCATGTCGCAATTGCGTAAATCTCAATCTCAAGAGGCACGAGCTGAACGAAATCAATTTCTTTTTTTTTTGGCACACCATTTTTTTCACATGGAGAATTATAATTGGCATGTTCTCGCGTGGGCAAACCATCGAGTTTATTTGTTTTAGCTAACGACGGATTGACAGAAAATATTGTACACTCAATTCCTCTTCGAAATTAATATTGATTTTCTTTATTTCATTTTCCTACATAAGTACAAAAAATATATTGATTTTTTTCACCTTTCATTTAACTTTTAAAAGATCGAACAACGAATATGTCCGTTACTTTAATGAAACACATTGAATTGAGAAAATGAATGGTTGGTGTTTTTTCTTTTTTATCGGCGGTCATCATCTTCAGTGCTCCATTCATTTTTCTGCCATAGGTTCCATCCCCACACACTAACAATACATTCGTTATTTTTTATTTCACAACAGAAATATTCACTATAAATAATTTATATGGCAGAACAACGTTTGCAGGGTCAGCCAGTTTAGTTATAATAATTTTCCTTTTATTATTTACTTAATTAGCTAACATTTATTTGATGAATATTTTTTACTCATTACTGTTAGTATTTTATTATTTTCATTGTTTGTGATTTTTTTAATAATTATTCATGCTGTCCCTCCTTTCATTGTCAGCATGGTCATCAAATGTTTGTGGCTGTTAAGCCAATACAGGTACTTTGTGAGAATTGTTTAGTCAGTAGAATGATATTTTTGCCAACTTTAAACTTAATGCACAGCTTTAATTTTAGTTTGAATTACTAAAGTGTATATTTTTACAATAATTTTCATAAGTTCGTATCTCAAAAAATAATAAATTTCTTTATTCGACTTTTCCATGAATTAATTATCAACATATATAATTTATACATACTGTCACGAAGCAGATCAAAATTCCCGCGAAACTAAATTCAACGCAGAACTAGGCAGCGCAGAACGGCGCGCATGCATACTGCGCACCGACGCGGAAGCCCAACGGTTTTTATGACCGGGCAGCCATCTTCACTGCAACTCTAGCTCTGGGCTCGACCACACGTGCGTCCGGCCCCGGCTCCTCAACATCGCCATAGCCTAGCACGCGCACGAATTGCGCGTGTAGACGATTTCTACCTTGGTTTCCACTCTATAATGTCTGGAAGTAACACCTCGCTGGCCTCGCAACTCCTGCATCCCCCGGGACAACTCATGTAAGCGTGCACCAAACCTTTGCCCTACTATGTGACTTTTTTAAATGTCCGTTAAAGACATCTGCCAGACGGAGCCAATATGAGAAAGAGATTTGTTCAATTCAATCAGCCAGGTATAATTAAGGATGTATATTGTGTCCCGTTTTTGTGTTATTCTATGTGCTTGTTGACCTGTAAATACACTCACTAATCATTCCCATATAGGTGTTTCATTTGACGAGGGAGTGGAGTCTTTAATTGTTGAATGTTCCCCGTGTAAAGGCATAACCTGCCGACCCAAAACCTGAGCTAAATAATTAGAGTCCCATGATTCTACCTACTGAAGCTGAAAAGCCGGCACTGGCTTCCATCGTGGAGCCCGCAAACCCCAGTTCGTAACAATACTTATCAATAAATTCGAAATTAGAATAAGTATTTATGCATACTTATCAAGGAAGTCGAGATTAGAAAAAGGATTTTTACATACCAATCAAGGAAGTCAAGTTACGAATAAGTATTTGTACATACTTATCAATGAATTCAAGATAAGAATAAGTATTTACACATACTTATCAGTATATTCAAGATTATAATAAGTATTTATAAATACTTATAATAATAATAGGCCCTGTTACAAGTTCTACCGAGCCGAACCCTCTGATATGAAAATATCTGGAAACGGTGAATTATTTTCCCATTTGATCTCTGGTGATTTGACGTGGTGTTCTTGTATTGTTTTGTATTTATTTTGCTTATATAATGCACTTACATAATGTTGATTGACTAGATGATCATTTGTGGAAAAGTGAGTGGAAGGGTTAAGTTTTTCCTTTGGGGAAGATTTAACCCGGACAACTAAATCGGAAGTTTAAAATAATAATAATGTTTATTTCAGCTGGTCAGAGCGGTGTGTGCAATGCTCTGCCTGCCATAAAAGTTTACATAATACATAAAAATAAAATGAATAAAGACATAAATGAAAATAAAAATAAAAAATAAAAAATCAATACATTGATGTGCACATTAGGACTTTATGGTGGCTTGAGTGAAATTCTCCATCTCCGGTGTAAAGGCGCTCCCTGCCACTGGGCAACGGCCTGGACAAGAGTGTTGTCCGATCTCTGGTAGCGCTGACTCGTCCCGGCTATTCTGTGGCGCATCAAAGCAGTGAACCCATGCACCCTTCCTTCGGTGAACATCTGTGAGGCGCTGCATCGCCAGGGGAGGCCAAATAGGGCTCTGTATGCGTGGTTGTACTGTACTCGGAGTGTGTTCATGACGCCTTGTGTGTATGTCGTCCATAGCTCGCTAGTGTAGAAGCTCATACAATATGTTTGGAAAAGTTGCTTCTTCACCGGAGGACTGCATTTGTTGAATCTCCTGGCAAGCATGTTAGCTCGCACACTCAGTACTCTTCTTTGACGTTCTATGTATTTTTTATCATTTAGGTCATCGGTGATGACATGCCCCAAATATTTGATTTCGCTGCAAATTGTCAGGTTGGCCCCGCCGAGACGTATGGGTGGAATGACAGTGGGACCAGTATTTGCTTTAAATATCAGCAGGGATGACTTTTTAGCATTGTACATCAGCCCATGACTGTCAACGTAAGCTTAGCATATTGCCAGAAGTTTTCTCATCGCTCTTATCGATGGAGCTAGTATGACCATGTCGTCTGCATAGCTAATATTGTTCATACATACCCCGGCAATATGGCATCCGATTCTTGTCGTATTTAGTGTTTTACTAAGTTCATCCATATACACGTTGAAAAGTACTGGGGACATTGAGCCTCCTTGTCTAACGCCGCACTTTAATTTGGCTGCTTCTGATAGGCTTTCATTCCATCTGACAAAGTTTTCCTGTTGGTTGTACCATGTTCTCAATATATTAACAATTTGTGGTGGAACTTGTCGTTCGGTCAGTTTTTTCCACAACGCATTATGACAAACCCTGTCAAAGGCTTTGCTTAAGTCTAGGAAGCATGCGTACACCGTTGTTTTTCTGGCTTTATAGTATTCAATTGTTTGTTTCATGCTATATATGGCCGTATCAGTAGAGCATCCAGCTTTGAAGCCCATTTGAGAGTCCTCTGTATTGAGCTTGTCTTCCGTTAAATTTAAGATGACCTTTTCGAAGATTCTTGCAATTATTGTGGCAAGAGATATGGGTCTGTAATTAACAGATGATGTCAAGTTCAACTGGCGGCTTTTTGGGATCGGTATTATTATTGTTTTGGACAGCTCTTTCGGAATGTGTCCGAGGCCGATCATGGCAGTGAAGAGAGAGGCAAGCAGTATTGTTAAATACTCCCCCGCATGCTTTACATGTTCTATCACTAGTCCATCGTGACCTGCAGATTTACCTCCTGCCATGTTGCGTATTGCTCGCTGGATCATCTCAGGTAATATGACGATGGACGGCTGTTGTTCTGGTTGATGCGTTGTTGTCTCAATCTCTTTAACCATTATTCGCGGTTGATCTGGTGCGGAGCAGAATGTATTTCTGAAAACTTCAGCAATATCTTTATTTACAGATTTTCCATCAATTTGGCTCGGTGCGGTGTATTTCGCCTTCAATACGGCATTGGTTTTATTCCAGAAAGATGAAAAATTCTTGCATTCAAAGTTGTTCGCTATTTTGTCCATTTTGTTCTGCTCAAAGCTTCTTTGACAATTCTTATATTTTTTCTTAAAAAGCAATCTGGTTTATTTTCTAGCTTCTATGATGGGACCTTCAGTAGGTCGTCCATTCTGCAGCCAATTTATATGTGCATTTCTAGACGCTTCATAATATAAGGCAACCTGCTCATTCCAACCCGCTGTAGCCTTCCATTTTCTCCCATTTTTAGGCCTTCTCCCTATGTTAAACGCAGATATAGCTGAGTTACTCAATGCTTGTACAATGTTTTTGTATAAGTCATCGATTTGGGCTACATTCATCGTGGTGCTGTCATAAGTTTCTGTGTTGGTTCCATAAATTATCTGAAGTTGACCTATTGCAAATTGGGCATACCTGGAGTAGGACTGCACTTCTACATGACTTTTGGGCCGCCATCGACACGGATCCTCTACTTTTGTGTGACTTGCGGTATATGTGGGTAACCCATTAGTTCTTAGATTGGTGTGCATTGGTCTATGATCAGACCAGTCGGACTTGTAGTCAATATACATATTTTCTATTGTATTGAGTACTGCCTGAGTCACTAGACAGTGGTCGAGCCACTTCGTGGTATTATGTGCATCGCTTACGTATGTGTAGGAGTCGAGCGGGAGTATGTCAACATCCGCAATTTGTAGGTTATATTCGGAGCAGAATGATTTAAGCTCACGTCCAAATGGCGAATTCATGTCGGCATTAAAGTCTCCCAGAATAATACAATTAGGGTTGTCTCTTTCCTCAATTATCGTGTGCATTTTTGATAGACAGGATAAATATTCCGGTAAATTATCAGTATTGTCCACTGGCATGTATACACTCATGACAAGTAATGTTCCAGTGTTGAGTGTGATATCAATCGCTATTATCCTGGGAGTTTCACAGTCGATTGTCACTGCCTTGAATGATTTCCTCCATAGTATAGCTAGTCCGCCATATGGTCGTCCTCGTAGTGGGCCATTAGAGACGTCTACCGCTGAGGTACCATAGCTCATGAATTCAGGGTGAATTTCGCTAAGAAAATCTAAATCAGTTGGTATAAGCCAGTTGTAAGCCAAGATTAGAATAAGTATTTTGTTATTACGATGCTGCATCGCAACTGATATAATAAATGTATGTAATTGATCAATGTACTCGGTATGTTATTGATCGGAAATTTTGGGGGATTCTTCACGAATTGAAAACCTTGATGCAAAAAATTTACACGATAGATTTTTACTGAAGGGTGACTGGTTGATTTTAATCAGCAGATAGTCATACCAACCAAACGGTGGGTTTTAATTCATTTTTAACTAACGATTTATAAATTCTACGTATAATAATAATTAATTTATAATAAAACTTATATATTCAGAAAAAACGTTTGTTTATCCGTATGAATAATTATTTTGTAAGCAGAAATATGATACACTGGAACTTCTTATGAAGAAATCGTTATTTAAAAATGAATAAAATAATATCTTATTTTTTCAATGCTAAACTATTTTTTTTATAAGACAAGGTTTTTATCCATAGCACAAAGGATAATAAATTATTATAAGCAATAATTTGTCTCCTATAATATCAATACAAATTGAAAATAAAATAGGTTGTTTACAGGTGAAAAAATGTAATAAGCAGTAATTGTTGATTGAAGTACTAGTACATATTTTGAACGTATAACCAAAATAAATTACTGATTTTGAAAGTAAATGTAAGACTCTTTCAGATATTTATTTTACAAATATAATTAAATAAATGTCTTTTTTGAAAGATAGAGAATTTTTTTTACGATTATTTTGCCGCTTACCTCTTTCTTGTAAACTGTAGAAATACCACTTTATATGAAAGTGAAAAAAATTTGTAATTACTAAATAATATATTTAGTTAAACAAACGTATAATACAGATTATCGTCATCTCAATTTTTTTCGTTTCATATAAAAATAATTAATAAAAAATGGACAATCTTAGGCAATACTCTCTCAAAACATGTAATGTTTTACGGTTCATGACTTTTTGGAATATATAATAATTGTTTTGAAGCAAAGGGTAAGTTTTTAGATATAAATACAAATCGTTGTGTTATTTATTTCTAACACTGTTTAAACCATATATCGTAATATAAAAGAAAATTAAACAACCCTACTGTGAGTACGTCTCAGTTAAGTACTGACTTGACAATGTTGATACAAAAAGAAAGATTCTTTCAACATCACATGGCTTCTTCTGACGTCACGGGCGTTTTTAAAACTATGACTATTTTTGAAAATATTTTAATTAACTACTAAAATACACATACAATTAGAAGGTAATTTTTTAATAAATAATAAAACGGACTGCAGTTCCTCATTCTATGCAAAATTCTAAACGATATATCTGATTGCTTGCATTGATGAGCTTTCAAATTTCACAACGTGATACTACAAGTCGGGAATTTTTTCGGGATTAATTTCTAGGACTAACTACTATATGTATTCCTCACTGCCACGAGTATTAATGGAGGGAAATAATTATGCCAAGCCATTGAACATTTTAAATTTATTACTAAATAAATACAAGAGATAGTTACTGAGTCAGTGGAGTTAAGTATAATACTGTATAATTTTAACTATTCATATGTGAAAGCCCTTAAAATGCCCTTAATAATTAAATTGATAAATAAAACCTTGAGATAATATAACCGAATTATCCGTAAAGCAAGGTACTTATTTCTCTCTTCACCAAAGTGTGAATTGTGTGGGAGATCGATCCGTGTTTATGACGGTCATATTTTAATAAAGCGTTATTTTCTTTGTTGACTAACAGGGAATACAAGACGCCTTGGGAATACTGATCGCGTCTCAAGGAAGTCTCCTTGGCTTTAAAATTACTTTTCGCAGTGTGGCCTCCCCTCTGGAGCTGAATGCATCAGTGTTTTCTCGCAAGATGTAATTTAAAACGTAGTTAGCTGATTCAAAATTGAACATTAATCGAAAAACTCATAACGAAACCTTAATAATATTTTTGAATTCTTCTTCTTTTTTTCGTTTGCGGTAGCCTTACATACTATTACTGGAAAGTAAATAAATTAAATTTTGAACCTCTTATAAGAGCGATTGCTTCCAATATGTTAAGTGATGATGTGTTCGGCTAAAGCGTTCGTGGTTGAGGGGTTAGGCTCTCGACTGGCAAATTAGGGGACGGTTCAAATTACGTAGGGGGCAAGTAAATTTCTTTTGATTAATTTGTGTTATTTTGAAAATTAATGATTTCTTAGTACTTCATTCCGTATAAAATTAGTCGTTTAAATAGGTGATGTTTGTTACCCCACATTTATATTAGATAAATTAGAGGGGACTGGATTAAAGTAAAGTATCATCCCCCCTTTACTTGGACTGGTAGAATATCAGCTACTCTATCAAATACGCCAATTCGTGGGATAATATTTTATTTTTATTTTTTTATGTGCTACTTAAATGACAAATATTTATCGGTATAAAGTCGCATGTGTTTTTCACCATCTGAAATTTGTAGGTTTGTCCTTCGGTTTGTAATGGTTTACGATACGGCTTTTTCTTTTGGTGTATTTGAGATCAGGCAACCAGTTTTTTTTTTATTTTTTTTTACCTGAAAATGTTTTTATTTAGCCCGTTGTTTAAAACGTTAATATCAAGTTATAATTTGTCTAGTAAATTTTAGTAAAGTTTTTTCCCGAAAAAATAAAGCGGTTTCTTTAATAAAAGTATATATAATCTGTAGTATAATAAGATTTCGCTCTGTAGATTTAATTGACAGATATCGTTTATATATTTCAAATAAGAGTGGCCCTAATATGGATACTTGAGGAGCTCCGTGCAACTTAGGTGTTTCTTCAATCAACAAAGGTTGGTCTTATTCAAGTACTCGTAATTCAACCTAACAAGACTGTACCTTCTGAGAGCTCTTTGTATATCGTTGATATAAAGGAATATTCTGTACATTTATTATCTCATTTTTCATTCATCTAACGTGAATGAAAAATCTTATTTTAAGATGAGCATTTTTTAAACTTGAAAAGGTTTTCAGTCAAATCATATATTTTTATTATATAAATTCTAATAGAAGCGTTGGTACAAATGCTTTTTTTTCTTCTTTTAAAATGTCATAAAACAATATTATTTTCGTTTCTCAATATAGATTTTCGCTCATGAATTTGATGCGTAATACCCAAAAATCGTAAAAACTATATTTTACAATTAATTTTCTTAGTGACGTTAGCTCCTTGAAAGTTATAGGGAACTGTTTTTAATAACAGAGCGATTTTTCTATGAAAATTAATAAAACCTTCTTAAAACAATAATGTCTTCTCAGTCATATCATAGATTCATTATCAAGTCTATTTAATAGTTAAAACCGCGCGACCCCGAATATTTTCTGGCTCACACCTATTATGGCACCCCTATCTACAAACGCAGGACATTGCAGATCTCCTACTGGTTAAGCAAATTACTAACAAACTAATCAAAGACCAGCTCCACGCTACCTACCAAATGATGTACCACGGACAACCTATATAAGCAAACGCACGGCCTTGAACAAGCAGAGATCCCGAGCCGGTCGAAGGCATAAGACCTGATCTTGGTAGCAAGATGTGTCATCCCTTTCAGTGGAAGAGTGCCTAGAAATTTTTTGAATGTGGTAGGAGATAACGCGCCGTGTCTCTATCGCAAATATCGTTTTATATGACTGTTTATTGTTATTTCTTACTTTTCCTACAATAAAATCTTTGTTCCGAACTCACTTTAATGTTAATTTTTATTTAATGTCTTAAGAAGATTAGAAAAAATGTTTACTAGGTTTTAATAATTTTCAACTCTACGTGTTATAAAGCAGTGCTCCGCAACCTTTTCTCACCTACGACACACCAAATTTCTTCCTAGAATTCCGCGGCACACCAAAAGCTAAAATATATACTCGTAGATATTAAGTTGATACACAAATTTTACAATAATTTCTTGTTTTTTATTTGAAAAGTATACATACATGCATATAACTATAACATATTTATTTTTACGCAATCTTAATAATTATTGTAAAATAATAATAAATTAATGAGCGATTAATTGTTAAATTAACCTACGCTTGTTTCAATGAACACAAAAGTTTTATATTCGGCTCGATTTTTGACAACCCGAAGTTCTTGGTCAAGAACTTTTAAGCATAACCGCTTATCATTTTTAATTAATACAAGCGTTGAAAAACTTTGTTCACATAAATATGTTGTTGAAAATGGAAGTAGTGTTAAGAATGCTTTGACGGAAATGTGAGGATATTCTTTTTTAACGTAAATCCAGAAAACATCTAATGGATCTTCGGAGAAGTGAAGTTTTAATGTCATGTCATTATTTAAATCTGTAAATTCCACTCGAATTTGCAGAGGCAGAGTGCTTCCGTAGAATTTATTGCATTGGTTGCAAAAGGATTTCGAATCCAATCATATTGTTCCGTATTAATGGAATAAAAATACTGACCAAATTTCTGCTGAAGCATACTTAAATGTTGTTGGGCCAGATCCACAGTTAATTTTTTGTTTTCAATTGTAATATGGTTCTCCTTTGGTACATTTCCAAACATCCTTTTTGCAAATCTTTCTGCCAAAGTTCGTTATTAAGTTTATTCAAATGCTTGAATATATCAGCCATGTATGCAAGTTTGGCTATCCAGTAGTTATCATTGAGGTGATGATATAGTTTGGGCATATTTTGATTTAAAAGAAACTCACGCACCTCGTGACGAAGCTCAAAAAATCTAGCCAAAACTTTGCCTCGGGATAGCCAACGAATTTCAGTATAAAACAATAAGGATTCATAATATATTATAATAAAACAAATAAAAAACTTTATTCCACTTAATTTTATTTTGACCGTAACCGGTTTCAGCTCGTCAAAGCCATCTTCAGACTGGTACACAAAATTCTTAGTCTACGGTTTATATACACAACATATGGGGGAGGGGGGTAGTTTATAGGGTTTTAATCAATTTTATTTGTTACTAAGTCGTTTAAGATTGTTGAATTTCTAAATATTTGGTAATTCCACTGGAATTACCAAATATTTAGAAATTCAACAATCTTAAACGACTTAGTAACAAATAAAATTGATTAAAACCCTATAAACTACCCCCCTCCCCCATATGTTGTGTATATAAACCGTAGACTAAGAATTTTGTGTACCAGTCTGAAGATGGCTTTGACGAGCTGAAACCGGTTACGGTCAAAATAAAATTAAGTGGAATAAAGTTTTTTATTTGTTTTATTATAATATATTATAATGGAATTCCACCACGAATTATCGGTCTCAAAAATAGAAATATTAATAAGGATTCATATTCGGCTCCCATTTCTGCACAGAGTATTCCAAAGATTCGCGAGTTTAGGGCTCTTGATTTAATTATGTTTACGATTTTAATGCATTCATTCATCGTGTTCAAAAGTTCATCCGGTAAATTTTTGACCATCAATGCTTCTCGATGTATGCATCAGTGTGTAAATTGTAATGTTGGATTTTTTTGTTTTACACAAGAGACAAAACCCTTTTTACCGCTGTTTGCCGCAACAAATATTATATATTTATTTATAATATTTCTATTTTTGAGACCGATAATTCGTGGTGGAATTCCATTATAATATATTATAATAAAACAAATAAAAAACTTTATTCCACTTAATTTTATTTTGACCGTAACCGGTTTCGTGTACCAGTCTGAAGATGGCTTTGACGAGCTGAAAACGGTTACGGTCAAAATAAAATTAAGTGGAATAAAGTTTTTTATTTGTTTTATTATAATATATTATATTTATTTATATTATATATTTTGAAGAAATCATCGGTTACTTGAAAAAATTCTTCACCGGTAGTTCGCTCTGGAACCTCCTTACAAAATAAATAATGTACTTTAATAAAGTCCCCGTCAACGAAAAGTACAATAGCTATCAACTGTGCTTTATTTTTAATATCGGTTGTTTCGTTGTACTTAAGTGCAAATTTTTCAGCCCATAACAGTTTTCTAATCAGTGTTTCTAATATATTGTGAATACGTCTTTTAACAGTATCTCCAGACAATGAAAAATAGACAATATTATGAAAAATATTTTGTCATTGTGTATTAAATACATAATGAAATATTGTAAAATGTCAAATACATTGAATTTGACCGCGGCACACCTGTGTCCGGCTCACGGCACACCAGTGTGCCACGGCACACCGGTTGCGGAGCACTGTTATAAAGCATAACGCAAACATATAAATTTGAAAACTTTTTTAAAATTTAAATAAGAGGATTAGAAAATTAACGATTAAAAAAGTAAAAACAATGATAATATAAAAGTACAGACCTTGGTGTTGCGAAACTGACTCCAATGTATTAGTTAGTATTAGAAGATGCTCCTGGAATAAGCCCGATGTAACACACCTGAAAGACCAGTCCCAAAACTATGTAAGTTGCATTTTTTTTTCGGGACCATCTATTTTTATGCATGCGCTAAACATGGCCAGTATTCCTCAATGTTTAAACCTGGGCTTCTGAGACTTAATATAAGCCCATATACTCTAGTATAGGAAAAAAGGAATTCACCCGTCACAGTTGGGGCCACAAAGTCTGATAGGTAGATTCGCTACACATGCCCAAACCATCTAAGCGTCCCTTTCTTAATCCTACTCACTACGCTTACATCAGCCTTGCACTCTACGCGTATCTCAAAAGCATTCAGTATACTTTCATCCTTTCTTTGCCAGTTCCATGCCTCACTGCCATACATCAGGGTAGGTACCAGCACTCCATTGTGGACTGCTAACTTCGCGTATTTGGACAATCTTGGGTTAGCGCCAACTGCGTTCAGTCCTCCATTATTGGAGTTCCCCGCATTTACCCTTCTTTCGATTTCTATGTCAGCTATCTCTCGTAAACATGCTTCAAAAATACACAAACTCATCCACCTGCTCCAGGTATTCCTCATTCATAACTATATTGAACACCGTTTTAGTACTCTCTCTTTCGAACACCGGAATATGAATGTAAAAATAAAAATTCACAATATTTTACTTTTTTCATATACATAATATAACCTCGTTTGATTGATGTATCATAACCGCGTTCGGTGGTTATGTTATACATCAATCCGCCCTTTCTGAATTATAAATTTGTAATATATTTAATAATCCACGGTCTCCAGTAATTCAAACATCCATCCGTTCCGTCCGAGGTGTAAATTTGCGAGGTCTCCTGTACTTGAAACATCCGTCTGTTCCATCCGAATCGTCAATCTACACCATATTTAATATTCCGCGGTCTCCAGTAATTCAAACATCTTATACAAACTTATTTATAAATTCCGTAGCATAAGAATTTCAACTACCAGTCTGAAAATGTCCGTAGTATAATGAAACCGGTCCTGGTGAAAATAAATAAGTGAAACAAAGTGCAAATTTTTTTAAATTTCAAATCTAATCATATGTTTCAGCAAAGTATTTATGAAGATTTTGTTTCACCACTAATACGGAATATCTATGTATTGTCAACAACATTCTCATATATATGATATATATGTATTGTCAACAACATTCTCATACATATAATATTTATTACCAAAATTATGCAGTCGATTAATTGGTGTGTGAGCCTGATAGTTTGTTTTAAAGTTATCCTCGGTCATATCTGGTCGATACATATAATTTTATTTTGACGCGAATTTCAGGGCTGTCAATACATTTATATTTGTATTTAATGTAACAAGGTCAGAGTCAACCCAATTATCAGACAGCGGAATTATATTTATGTATTTAATTAGAATGATATTTTTGACTGTAATATTTGGCTTAAAATTAATAAATCGAAAGAATGTGTGCTACACCCTTTCTATATTATTGGAAAAAAAATCGGGTCCAATTAGGCGAGCTCTACCAAAAAAGTAATATCTATTTGAATGCACTTGTAGTTCCGCGCATTGTTTTATATATTTACAAATCGTCAGCAATTAGTAGAAATCGTACTTCCTTAACTATCCCGCAGCCAAGTGGGGGATAGTTAAGGAAGACACCTACCCAAAATTACTATCCTCCTTACATTAGCTTAAATACTTGACATATCATTTTAGTATTTTACGTATTCCTGCGCAAATACATAAGTTACCCTTTAATGATTCACTGAATAATTGGGATTTCTATAGTTTAAAAGCCCATAATACAGAAAATTGTTTGGCATCTTTTGCCTGTCAAGAGTTAAATATAATGTCATTTATAAACCATTTTAAGAAATGGCAAGAGGTGGCATACGTTTCCAGTACACTGTAAGCATTTTATAAATGCTGTTTTTTATGTGTGAAACCGCAAAAGAGTCAAAAGAGGGGCATTCCGAATTGGGGTATGTTGTGAGGCTGAAAGTAGTGGGAAAGAGATGGAGAAGACAAAGGTTGGGAATGTTTGGAAGGTTGGCCGGATCTAGATCTAGGTAGTTTAACACAACTTATAGTATTTTTGTGTTTATATTTTTTGCCAAATAATTTTGGAGCCTTAAGCCTGTGACAGACCACGCTATATTTTCGTAGCTTGGCCTATTTCAGCATATCAGTAGTTTACGGTAAGCGATATGCTGAAACAGGCTAAGCGATGATCCATATAGCATCATGCGTCGCCTACCTTATGGACAAACTTATTTACATTCTCGATCGAAGAAAGAATAATCTTGGTTAAAATGTATGTCGTATTATAATTGAGCTCATGCATCTAATATGTCTTAAGAATTAAACGTTTTATCTGCGTTAATTGAAGTACCTTGTGATTATTTATGTGAAAATTATGGTTTTATATCTTGCTTAACACGTCAGCAACAAATATTTTATATTGAAGTAATTTTTTTTTTCTTAGAAAATGATAGCTGATGGTAGCCAGGCCAAAGGCTTTAAGGTTGCTCTTATCAGAACCTAAGCAGTTATAACGGCCCGCGTGTCTTATTAAATTTAATAAATCAACGCCGAAGTTGTTGGCAATTCTACCCAATACCCAGTATAGAGAACGGTGTTCTTCGTTTCACGATATTCACGGCGTTAAAAAACAAATTATCAACGCATCCGCGAACAAAATTAACATTGAAGAGATCTGAAGATCAATCGCATAATAAACTTTGAACTAACTTGTACTATTGTAATTTGCTAAAACTAATTAAAAGACAAGAATTTGCTTAAATTGTTGAATTCTTTCAATTTAATACCTAAATACTTACATTAACCAATACAAATACTTTATGTTCACGTAAGAGACACTGTTTGAATATTGACAGACGAAATAGCGTATATATTAATAAAACGTAACTTTAGTATAGGTGCCCACTACTGTACTGTTGTTTATTATAAGTAATTACACTTACAACGATCAAAAAAAACAGTTTTATGAGTAATTGACCGGTCGGTAGCTGAGTTGACATCGTGTTTGGGTCCCTCCCAGGCAGAGTGTGTTCAATTCCTCAGCTGGAGTCTTCCATCACAACACAAGCAACATTTTCCGCTTTAGTGCTAGTAGGCGATTTTCAAACATTGTCAGGTTGTTTCGTTGTACTTAAGTGCAAATTTTTCAGCCTATAACAGTTTTCTAATCAGTGTTTCTAATATATTGTGAATACGTCTTTTAACAGTATCTCCAGACAATGAAAAATAGACAATATTATGAAAAATATTTTGTCATTGTGTATTAAATACATAATGAAATATTGTAAAATGTCAAATACATTGAATTTGACCGCGGCACACCTGTGTCCGGCTCACGGCACACCAGTGTGCCACGGCACACCGGTTGCGGAGCACTGTTATAAAGCATAACGCAAACATATAAATTTGAAAACTTTTTTAAAATTTAAATAAGAGGATTAGAAAATTAACGATTAAAAAAGTAAAAACAATGATAATATAAAAGTACAGACCTTGGTGTTGCGAAACTGACTCCAATGTATTAGTTAGTATTAGAAGATGCTCCTGGAATAAGCCCGATGTAACACACCTGAAAGACCAGTCCCAAAACTATGTTAGTTGCAGTTTTTTTTCGGGACCATCTATTTTTATGCATGCGCTAAACATGGCCAGTATTCCTCAATGTTTAAACCTGGGCTTCTGAGACTTAATATAAGCCCATATACTCTAGTATAGGAAAAAAGGAATTCACCCGTCACAGTTGGGGCCACAAAGTCTGATAGGTAGATTCGCTACACATGCCCAAACCATCTAAGCGTCCCTTTCTTAATCCTACTCACTACGCTTACATCAGCCTTGCACTCTACGCGTATCTCAAAAGCATTCAGTATACTTTCATCCTTTCTTTGCCAGTTCCATGCCTCACTGCCATACATCAGGGTAGGTACCAGCACTCCATTGTGGACTGCTAACTTCGCGTATTTGGACAATCTTGGGTTAGCGCCAACTGCGTTCAGTCCTCCATTATTGGAGTTCCCCGCATTTACCCTTCTTTCGATTTCTATGTCAGCTATCTCTCGTAAACATGCTTCAAAAATACACAAACTCATCCACCTGCTCCAGGTATTCCTCATTCATAACTATATTGAACACCGTTTTAGTACTCTCTCTTTCGAACACCGGAATATGAATGTAAAAATAAAAATTCACAATATTTTACTTTTTTCATATACATAATATAACCTCGTTTGATTGATGTATCATAACCGCGTTCGGTGGTTATGTTATACATCAATCCGCCCTTTCTGAATTATAAATTTGTAATATATTTAATAATCCACGGTCTCCAGTAATTCAAACATCCATCCGTTCCGTCCGAGGTGTAAATTTGCGAGGTCTCCTGTACTTGAAACATCCGTCTGTTCCATCCGAATCGTCAATCTACACCATATTTAATATTCCGCGGTCTCCAGTAATTCAAACATCTTATACAAACTTATTTATAAATTCCGTAGCATAAGAATTTCAACTACCAGTCTGAAAATGTCCGTAGTATAATGAAACCGGTCCTGGTGAAAATAAATAAGTGAAACAAAGTGCAAATTTTTTTAAATTTCAAATCTAATCATATGTTTCAGCAAAGTATTTATGAAGATTTTGTTTCACCACTAATACGGAATATCTATGTATTGTCAACAACATTCTCATATATATGATATATATGTATTGTCAATAACATTCTCATACATATAATATTTATTACCAAAATTATGCAGTCGATTAATTGGTGTGTGAGCCTGATAGTTTGTTTTAAAGTTATCCTCGGTCATATCTGGTCGATACATAGGTATAATTTTATTTTGACGCGAATTTCAGGGCTGTCAATACATTTATATTTGTATTTAATGTAACAAGGTCAGAGTCAACCCAATTATCAGACAGCGGAATTATATTTATGTATTTAATTAGAATGATGTAATCAATATTTTTGATTGTAATATTTGGCTTAAAATTAATAAATCGAAAGAATGTGTGCTACACCCTTTCTATATTATTGGAAAAAAAATCGGGTCCAATTAGGCGAGCTCTACCAAAAAAGTAATATCTATTTGAATGCACTTGTAGTTCCGCGTATTGTTTTATATATTTACAAATCGTCAGCAATTAGTAGAAATCGTACTTCCTTAACTATCCCGCAGCCAAGTGGGGGATAGTTAAGGAAGACACCTACCCAAAATTACTATCCTCCTTACATTAGCTTAAATACTTGACATATCATTTTAGTATTTTACGTATTCCTGCGCAAATACATAAGTTACCCTTTAATGATTCACTGAATAATTGGGATTTCTATAGTTTAAAAGCCCATAATACAGAAAATTGTTTGGCATCTTTTGCCTGTCAAGAGTTAAATATAATGTCATTTATAAACCATTTTAAGAAATGGCAAGAGGTGGCATACGTTTCCAGTACACTGTAAGCATTTTATAAATGCTGTTTTTTATGTGTGAAACCGCAAAAGAGTCAAAAGAGGGGCATTCCGAATTGGGGTATGTTGTGAGGCTGAAAGTAGTGGGAAAGAGATGGAGAAGACAAAGGTTGGGAATGTTTGGAAGGTTGGCCGGATCTAGATCTAGGTAGTTTAACACAACTTATAGTATTTTTGTGTTTATATTTTTTGCCAAATAATTTTGGAGCCTTAAGCCTGTGACAGACCACGCTATATTTTCGTAGCTTGGCCTATTTCAGCATATCAGTAGTATACGGTAAGCGATATGCTGAAACAGGCTAAGCGATGATCCATATAGCATCATGCGTCGCCTACCTTATGGACAAACTTATTTACATTCTCGATCTAAGAAAGAATAATCTTGGTTAAAATGTATGTCGTATTATAATTGAGCTCATGCATCTAATATGTCTTAAGAATTAAACGTTTTATCTGCGTAAATTGAAGTACCTTGTGATTATTTATGTGAAAATTATGGTTTTATATCTTGCTTAACACGTCAGCAACAAATATTTTATATTGAAGTAATTTTTTTTTCTTAGAAAATGGTAGCTGATGGTAGCCAGGCCAAAGGCTTTAAGGTTGCTCTTATCAGAACCTAAGCAGTTATAACGGCCCGCGTGTCTTATTAAATTTAATAAATCAACGCCGAAGTTGTTGGCAATTCTACCCAATACCCAGTATAGAGAACGGTGTTCTTCGTTTCACGATATTCACGGCGTTAAAAAACAAATTATCAACGCATCCGCGAACAAAATTAACATTGAAGAGATCTAAAGTTCAATCGCATAATAAACTTTGAACTAACTTGTACTATTGTAATTTGCTAAAACTAACTAAAAGACAAGAATTTGCTTAAATTGTTGAATGCTTTCAATTTAATACCTAAATACTTACATTAACCAATACAAATATTTTATGTTCACGTAAGAGACACTGTTTGAATATTGACAGACGAAATAGCGTATATATTAATAAAACGTAACTTTAGTATAGGTGCCCACTACTGTACTGTTGTTTATTATAAGTAATTACACTTACAACGATCCAAAAAAAACAGTTTTATGAGTAATTGACCGGTCGGTAGCTGAGTCGACATCGTTTTTGGGTCCCTCCCAGGCAGAGTGTGTTCAATTCCTCAGCTGTAGTCTTCCATCACAACACAAGCAACATTTTCCGCTTTAGTGGTAGTAGGCGATTTTCAAACATTGTCAGGTTATTTGTAACCCGGGAATGTATGTCTGTCTTTTAAGCAAAAAAATAAATTACCAAATTTTAAAAGATTAGACTATGTTCGACATGTTTTCACAAAACTTCTAGTTGCATTGTATAATTTTTAAAATTATTATTCATAATATGCATTTGCCCAAAGTATTCAATTCAATTTTTTTGGTTTTTATTTTTTTTAAAGAAAAACAATAATTAAAATAACATTAGTAAATATCTAAGCGATATGAGTTTAATGAGTAATAGCTATTCTACCTTTCATTCAAATTCCTACAAAACTACAAAAGAGGACAAATGCGGCATAAGACAAAAATCATCTTACCTGAACAAGAAATACATTTAATATTTTAAACGACGCGATAAAATGTTTTTAATCTTTGAAGGCGACATACACTTCTTTCATTTCCATTTAGAAAATGTTGATTCTATTTTAAATAAAGTCTTTTCAAAGATAACTTTATGGCGATCATTAAAAAAACACGAATCGTTTAGCATCGCATTAAATGTACCTACTAAATATTTTCTGTGCTTTAATTGTTTTTTTTTGTTTTCTTGAATCTCGAATCGTAGAATAATGAATAAGGGTTTTTTGTACTTAAAAAAACGTCATGTGCGTATGATATGAATATTAGTATTTATTGGATTATAATTTTTATCTATTTATATAGTGTTATTTACTTGTGAACGTTTGTAATGAAATTTAAAAAAAAATCTAATTTCTTGGTAGTAGACCGATTTGGAAGAGTATGTAGTAATACAACTGTATTTGAAGAGTAGGTAGTAATACAACTGCATAGGTGTATTTGAAGAGTGGGTAGTAATACAACTGCATAAGTGTATATTTTATCCTGGAATTTATTCAGTTTGTCAAGTAGATCCTCATCTCCCAGCTGTAAGATTTCAGTCGCAATTTCCATCTTCACCGAGGGACTTACTTGCATTCATCCGTATTCAAGATTTTTTTATTCTTCCACTTGAATATCATCCGAGATCACATTTATCACTTTGAGTTCCATTGCAATTTCTGAGGGTCTTGTAGCAAGTCATTTGTAAAGCAGTTTTTATAAAAGTCCTCCACGATTCAGACATTTTGAGGATTTCATTTCTATGTGAAGCTGTAAACTCTAGAGTCATCTCATCATTTGAAATGCTGTGCTTTTATTTCTTAAATTCTATTAAAAATCCGTTTTTAATTTCGTTCGCTATTTGTCATTGTATATCAAATCTGTCCTATTCGTCGTGTAAAAATTACGCTTTCTGAAATTTAAATACCTTTGAAAAGCGTCACCCGCAGAAACCCTTTAATATAAAATGAAATTTAACTCTTGAATAAATCGATAATATTCGTAGAGTCCATATACAAGTAATCATTCTAGTAAATAGCATTTGCGATTTAAACGTTTTCTTCCCAAGAAAATAGAACTTATTACCATGTTGTGAAATGTTCAGAAGCTGCTTTTCATAAAATTTGTTAGTATTCAAAAGCAAATTAAATTAAATGTTTTTTATGTACATAAGTTTATTGGTATATGGCAGCTCGCTTCCTGACAATTTCCTCAATCTACATACAGTACTAAAGATATTATGTAATCAGAGAGTGACATTTTCCTTGACAAATATTATATGGATTAAGAACAACAGCTTTAAACTTGAAGAAATAATCGTATTGCAATTATGTTAGTATGGTGTACCTATTTACAATTACTTTTTGAACATGAATTTATAAAGCAAAATTATATAAGAAACAAATCACGGTAGAATCATTTCAAGGAGATTTAAAAATATTGCTTGAGTAGTGGTGTACTGCATCGTAGAACTACAGCGGGGATAAGGGTTAAGGGTTCCAAACTATTTTGAAACGATTTGAACCACTATCAGTATTGCTTGAGTAGTGGTGTACTTTTAGAATTTTATTTTCATAATTCGTATGTGCTTACCTTATTTATCTAATAGAAATAAACATAAGATTTGCATATTGTTTATACTTTATTATTGCCTCGACGAAAGCACGGGACGTATCACCTTTCCTGTTTCCAGAATATATAAGTCTTATGCTTTTCCATAAAAACTTGCCTTCTGATAAAAGAAAAACGTCATTATGATTTCATCTCAGTATAGACGTTATTTCTTCCACTTTCAAAAATAATAGAACAGCTTTTGTGATTACTTATTGAACTAAAGTTCACACACGTACTTAAGAACCTTTTTAGACTTCTCGGACAATAAACTCCGGTACTAAAATATCCCGAGTGTTGATAATTACGGCACGTTTGGCACGCAAAGATTTGTTAATAGATCGCAAACTTATTGGCACAGTTGTTATTGTTAATCTGGAATGATAAGCAAATATTATGGCGTCACAGTTGTCGGTTTGACGGCTTCCAGAATTCAGAATGTAATAATTATTCAGGCAATCCCCAATCAATGGTAAACTTGACCGTCTGCCAAGAATATTCGGTTGCTTGGTTGAATGAATTCATAAGTTATTAAGACGAGACAATACCCTAAAATAAAGCCGGCGTTAGAGAAGAAGCCGTGTCCAAAATTATACGACGCGCGGCTCTGATGTATTGGACTGCGATTGGTTGAATTTGCACTACCAAATCTTTAAAATAAAATAGAAATCTTAACGTTATAAGTAATGAAGTTATTTTAGAACAATATTTGGTGTATAACAATATTTAGGCTTTTGTCCCAGTCCAATCGAAAATAGCAAATCAATTATTGCGTGCGGTCTTTTTTATTTATTTCTGTGGAAATTACTAATGAATCGTCTAGAAAAATAAAATCTGGTGCTAACAGCTAATTTTATAGTTGAACTATTATAAATAACTTACATCCGTAGGGGTCTCTCTTAAAACATTGGAGATTTTAGTAATAAGTTCATCAGAAATAATTAAACTATGAGCTTCGGGCAAACCCCAGTTATTAGAGTCTTAATTCGCCATAAATTCCATTAATTTGTTCGTAACACGGAGCTCAAGTATTTCCGTGCGCATTCTGGCATCTAGTAGGTTACTTTGGCAGGTTGTAAAATTGTAAAATATTTTATTATGTGTTGGTCTTTTTTTACTCTTTGGGCCCGTATTTCAGTTGTTTGAATTTGGCATAAGTGATATTTACGCTTGTAAAGTTGCAGTTGCAGGTTGAAATCCCGACAAAATAATACGAATCATAAAATTCTTGAGTATAGTGTATTATTTATTAATTTATTATTACACACCCTAGTGGGCTTTTCTTTAAAAAAAATACAAGCATTTTGTATCAGAGTAAACACTTAAAAATTAATACAATAAAGAAGAATGTAAACATAGTGGCAAAAATGAATCCTCACGCATATAATTGAATTTAAATGATTCAACAAAACAAAATAGTAGAAGCGGGGAAGTTATATGGGTACATAGGTCTATTTGTGTATACCATTTCACAAATTTATGCATTTATCAATAATCATAATTTAAGTATTATAATACTGTTATTTATTTTTCAAATGTACACTCCTTTTTCATCCACAAGCTTATGCTTCTAACGGTAGAGCAGAATAAATAGTCATAATTTGAAACGAAAAACCTGAATAATTATAAATAAAATGGCTGTGCCCCGCTACGCGTTGCTGCAGCTCCTTCCAGAACTTTCAAGACTATTCTCGAACTTCTCTGAACATTCTAGACTTACTGACAGACTCCGCCACTCAGTTTGACTGTATAGAACCCTCTTGAACGTTCCCCTTCCATAATAATAATAACATTTGAATGATTTATAAAGCGCCGTTTTTGTGCACAATCCCCTTAAGGGCGCTATACAAATATTTAATACACTTCTAAAATAATCTGCTAACTATATATATGGAGATAATATACAAAACCTTCGAGAGCATTCCAGAACCTTCACGAACTTTCTGGAACGCATTCCAAATCCCATTTTCGTCACCCACTCCCAACCACGCTTAGCCACCTCCGCCAAACTTCCATATTTTCGATGTGACGCCAAGGGTTATCCACCACCATAGATATATAACACCCTTAGTAGACTAGATCGCCAATCACCCTACCTCCCGTATAGCAGCGCCCGTAGTGATTTGAAGAGCCGATCCGCCATCTTGTAAAGGTCAGCCGTGATTTGCCTGCTTGTGTACAATGGAGAATTGATTGCAAGTTTATCAAGTTTAATTAAATATTTTGGATTGTTTGAACCATGGTTGTGGCGTGTGCAGCATGGGGTTGCACCAACAGACGCGACAAGAAGATAAAATTAGAATTTAATTAGAAATATAGTATACATTTCATAAAAAGATGTTTAAACAAATATTTATTAATTTATTTATATATATATATATATATATATACGCCTAAAAAGGCTTTTACATAGAAGTGATACATGATGCAGTGTACATAGGAGAATATGTATTATACAGAAGATATTGACAGTAAATAGATATAATCCATTTTAAAGAAGGTACAAAATCAAAGATATTAGAAGAACGAGATATGCTATGTTGGCCGCCGGACCGTAGGCGGAGTACTACCTAATTAGGGTACTTTGAATACTATCAGGACGTGTACGCACAGAAATCTGCTCTATGTATTAGTGCGGATACCTTAGCGTAAGCGAAGGTGTGCAGTAGTATTGGTGAACAAAACCGGCGACACTGGGCAAAACAATTCCACACAGTATGAACTGCTCATAGCACATATCGTGCTTCTAATATCTTTGTACAAAATACACACTTGTAAAATTGTGATTACAAGTATAATAAGAAAATTTTAAAAAATATGACGCAATATTAGTAAAACGTAAGAGTAACATAAAGTAAAAAAGAAATTACAACAACACTACATATAAGACAAAACATTAAAACTAATTTACCAACGCTACTCTAATTTGTAGGATTCAACAAAGTGTTGGTGTAGATTATGCTTAATTCTATATATGGAGTCAATAAATAAATCAATAGCGCCCCCATACTTGTTGCCCAGATCATGCATCCTATTGGTCAGTGAGTGTGTCTGATAGTTGGTCGAGTATGTATTACAGAAAAATGTCATATTTTGTCTTGTATTCCTAGTCGGCACATGTAGTTTAATAGTGGCAAGGATGGCAGGACTATCAATTAAGTTGTTAATGACTCTGTGTAACACAACCAGGTCTGAAATAATTCTCCTGTCAGACAGTGTTATTAGATGCAATTGATTCATCAAACTGACATAATTAATGTAATTAATAGGAATTCCGAGCATAAAATTTACGTACTTAAGAAATTTGTGCTGAACTCTTTCTATATTATTGGAGTGAACTTTATATAAAGGGGACCAAATAGGTGAATTATACTCCAATTGACTTCTGACTAATGAAATATAGAGGGTTCTCATACAATCTATGGACTTAAAATTAAGTTAATATTAGTTAAAGTTCTGCAAAGGAAGCCAAGCATCTTTAAAGCCTTATTAGATGTGTTCAATGAATGACAAGTTTTGATCAAATATTACACCCAAGTCACAAATATGTGATACTGGTATTAATTTAATATTATTTAATGCATATTCATGTAGTATATTATAACTGATAATATACTACATGAATATAATAATATAGTAATAATAATATAATGTAGTATATTATAACTGATAATATACTACATAAAAATATGTTCTTAGTGTACGATAGAATGCATGTATTTTGAATTCCCGCCGTAATCTGACTCTTTCAAGATGGCTTCAAATTCCTACGGCAATGGCCGCCAGGTTGGCGATCTAGTCCACTATGGGTGTTATATATCATTGTCCACCACACATTGAAACACGGGTTTCTTTTTATAAAATATTTGTTTGATTAGATAAAATGGAAAAAAAACATTGTATTAGCGCACAAATTAAGGCATAAGTTCGGTTTTATGTTATTTCAATCACCTCGATTACGCGTCCCTCGTTTATTATGATTCAGTTGGTAACTGTATTGATGTTTCAAATTCTTGAAATTTTCCATATTTTGGTTAATGTTTTCAAATTCATTGAATGATCTTTTCATGTAAATAAATCATAAATCCTAAAATAAACATTAAGTACCTACATACATTTTATGTTGTTTATTCACTACGCTGCGCCCTGTTACTTTCCATCAATGGGATGATAACGAGTGCATCTCAGTTAAAACAGAAGTTTTAACAAACTACCATACAATTCCATATAAAATCATTGAATTCCGTACAATTTTATACGTTTCCATACAATTTAATAAAATTTAATAAAAAATTCCAAACCAATTGCAATCGTTATTATTGACTCCCACAACTGAAAATTGGTGTGAAACTAAGAAAAATAGCAGAGAAGAGAGGGAAGGGGTAGAAGCATCGAAATTATTCGGATCTTCAAATTTGTATAACCAAACATAACAAAAAGAACAAATAAAAACGTTGTTATTATGGCACTAGATTGGACGAAGTGGCATTCAAATATTAAGTCTTGACACTAATAAATTAAAAATTAAGGAATGATCATTTTGATTTACCCGCTTTAACAAATTTCCCGAATTCTCCCTTCAATTGCTCCGTTTATTGATCATTGAAGTCTCAATTTTACAAAAGTTCTACCCCACCGTCTATTCGCCTAATAAACTGGCTTTGAATTTCCCGGCCATTGGATCTTTCTGATTTGAATTCAGTTTCAGTAAAGTTGAAAATCTCATTTCCATTAACAATTATTTTGGTTCGGTTTACCCAAACCACAGAAAATTTTCCGAGACCATTATGGGACAAGAAGTACTTTGCTATTTGATTCAAGATGCGATGATTATGATCAATAAAGCGGTATTATTATACGGTCCCTTTTAGTTTTGTTGATTAAAAAATTACCCGAATGTTAATTATTAATTATAAAAAAACTGAATAGATCCTTATTTAGGTCGTTTTTTTTAGATGAGATTTCAATCAGTCAAACATTATTATTTGCAATACCGAAAATGTGCAGAGATGATTGTTTATATAATTTTCTTTTGGTACAACGAAAATACAATGTAAAATAAAGTCATGAAAATAAATGATTTCTATCTGTCAAAATTTTTTTTTCAACCATAACTAATTATTATTTGACCGGTCGGTGGCCGAGTGACATCGCGTTTGGGTTCCACCCAGGCGTAGTGTGTTCAATTCCTCGGCTGGCTTAGTCCTCCATCACAACACAAGCAACATTTTCAGCTTACTGTGGTGGTAGTAGGAGATTTTCAAATATTGTCAGGTTATTCGTAACTGGGAAATGTTTGTCTTTCTTTTAAAAAAATAAAAAAAAATAAAAAAATAAAATAACATATTTTCTTTAAAATTTCTTTTAAAAATAGATAACTATTTTTTATAGAATGCTCTTCAATGAAAACAATTAAATATAATGTGGTTACGTGCAAATCATTTTAAAGAGCTCGCGTTTGAATGTTTGTGCACACCGATAGTATCGAAAGTTTCGAAAAAGTTTTTCAAGCTAGTTTGGAACACCCGCCGCAATCCTCTTTTACCAGTCCAAAGTTAGTCCAAATATAACATTCTTTTCTTTTATATCAACAATATTTTTTCACCTAGCATCACAGTAGGCACTCGAGCACTTTTAGAAGTAACAGTAAGAAATATGATTTGTCTACACGTAAGACCTTTTGCGCTTTTTAATATTTCTATTTTTGATACTGAAAATTCGTGGTGGAATTCTATAATAATATAATAAAAGTTTAAAACTTTTTTCCACTATTTTTTACTTTTGACCGTAACCGGTTTAAGCCTGTTAAGGCCATGAAGATGGCCTTGACAGGATGACCAACACGAAATTTGACTTGTGAAAATTAACCTTTAGGACGGGTTGTTTCTCAGAAATTGAACAATTCATCAAATTACCAAGTGGTTTGAAGTTCTGTGATAGTTTTATTAAAGTTTTTTTATCATTTCAGTTTTGTGAAATAACTGACCAGTGATTATATAATTACAGAACTTGAATAGATCCTTCATAGAATTTGAAAATCAACTTTGAAATATGATGAATTGTTAAATATTGCGAAAAACCCATCCTAAGTAATTTAAACAATTTGAACATAAAACACAGTTCAAATGTGGAGTTTTTTTTTCTGGTAAAAAATATTACATTATAGGTACGTCCTTTATCGCTGGCCTGAATTCTTAACACAGTCAGTTCACATTCTGAAAATGACACTTAAATTCAAAACAAATCCAATTTCACTGAACCAGAGTTACATTACAGATCGACTCCCAACCGAAATTAGTTTGTAAAATTATGCAGTGTACAATTATGTTTTACGATGTTTTGTCATTTTCGTTCCGTTTACCATGTAATACGAGTTAATCATTAATTTTTGTATCTCTCATGTATTTGGTTTTCAGAGAATCAAAAAAAAAATTCATTTCGTCAGATTTACACGACACCAAATTAACAAATTTGTTGATATTATCTTGAAGAATATTACAATGATAAATGTTTTGAACAATTCTATAAATTAAACAACTTTTTTCCTTAAAACAAATTTTGAAGGTTATACCCATCAATTTAATATAAACAGGTCCCAGTGGTTAAGTTTTTTTTAACGGCAATATATAGTAAAGTAAAAAAGATACAATATTTAGTAAAATAAAAATATAAAGTGATGTAGTTTGTTCTCAATCTTCCTCGCTAGGTATTCCTATTCCCAGGCGGACTGTAGGTTGTTGTATGTGTGTTGATCATGATTTCCTCATCTTCTAATTTGTTGGTTCCCACAAAATATAAAATAAATCAAGCAAAAAGTATTTATGTTTGTTGTCTGTAGATTGCGTTGGGGTTACTTCATAAATTTAATGATTTCATCATCTTCATGTTTAGTTAGCCATAATTTGATGTCTTTTTTAAACTTTTCTATATCCACGGTGTTTTTAATTTCAATAGGAAGGGCATTATATAATTTTATAGCATGGGAATAGTGGTTTTTCTGGCCGAAAGATGTATTTAATTTTGGAATGTTTATTAGATATGAGAATTTCGTCCTTGTAGTGTAGGTGTGTTGTTCAGCAAGGTACTCATATTTTTATTTAAAATTGAGTAGTGCATTTTTTGAGTACAGTTTTATAATGCTGAACAAGTTAAATTTTTTTTAAATTTTTTTTTATGGAGTTCTTATGAGTACTTTCAGGATTATTTTTATTATTACTTTTTGTGTTTTAACGAGCTGCTTCATGTGAAGGTTTGAGGCAGATCCCCATCCAATAATCCCATATTCTATGCGTGATTGGCAAAGAGCATAGTAGACTTTATATAGATCATTTTTATTTAGTATATTGCGTTAGTTCCTTAGATTCCTAGTTTTGATCGTCGTCTTTTTTATTTTTCTGTGTCTTGTTCTGTGTTATGTTTCGTTTAGATTTATTAGCATTATCTTCTTCTTCAATGATATAAATCTATACATTTTGAGGCTATCAGAGAAAAGTTAGATAAGTACCTACATCATGAAATATTTTTGTAATATCATCAATAAACTTGTGGGATTTCACTTGTTGCATTTTTTTCTGACTGGGAGAATTAAGAATTTAGAATTTTTCATTATTTCATGAACCTATTATTGAAAGTTCTTATGTTTTGTTTTATAATATATTTGAAATTACTATAAGTAGGTAGAATGTTGTAATTATTCCATAGTAAAGGTAAATATTAAATAAAGCATTTATACAGTAATAGAAATCCATCTTCACTAAAAAACTATCGCGTATTTGCTTTTTGATTATGTTTCCATAGATGGCATAGATGATAATCGAACGTCTCTTTCAGTCAACGAAATCAACCGCTGAATCACCATCCTACCATATTGTTTATTAATCGGTTTAATAATTTCAATTTATTCAATAGTATTTTGGTCTAAAATACCAGGTGTTCAATTTTTTGAGGGATTAAAAACGGATGTTCTTGTAGAGTCAATATTAATTTTGGACGTAGAAAACAACCTTAGAGGATTAATATTCCTCCAAGAATAGAATGGACTTCATTGCTCTTGTTTCTAAAGTCGCTTTTGTAACATTCTACGGTATTCTGTTTTAAACCAATATAGATTTCAAATACTCACGACATATAATTGTGAAATACACTTCTTCGTATTAAGACCAAATGCAAATACAGGGTGCGATTTATGTTTCAGGATGATTTTGTTTGGCCGCAATTTTGGTTGGGATGACATTTGTCCGTTGGTATTTTAAAGTCGTATAGTGGTCGATAACAATTTTTCATGGAGCATCTAACGTTGCAACAACATGTTGAAATTATTAAAGCATTTCATTTAAATAATTGTTCAATTTTCATTTTTTCTGTTGTGTTTGATAAATGCTTATGTATTTTACCCAATACATCAATTTATTGCTGAGGAATGCCTGTAATGTTCAGTACTCAGTATTTTGTATGTATTACAGAGATATTTAAATGATAACTGAGTATACAGCACCGGCCACGGAGCCCTTTGAGTTGATTTCATAACGCCGTAATAATGTTTTGAAGTGTTCAATTATTTTATATCTTTTATCGCTTTTCCCAGGAAAAAGAATTCACATAAAATAAAAATGAGACAAAAATGACCACATTATCATTTTGACATAATAATAACATCCTTGCTGCTTGTGTTTAAGCACACTATAGCAATTTACTAGTAATGTTACTAGTTGTTGCTTTATTTAGAAAATATGTTTTATTATATGCTTCATCCAAGACATTTTACATAATAATGAATGTAAAGGTCACCTGTCTCGAGATAAAACTAATTACCTCGAAACGTACAACACAAGAAGGTTATTTATGGTTTTGTTCTAGCTGATAATTCATTATACACTGTGATCTTATTTCAGTCAAGGGAATACCTTTCGTGCGGGTTGAAAATGTAATCCAGAAACGATGAAAAATTAATAATAATAATTTATTTATTTATTTATTAACGCCCTCTTGGACTTTTACAATTTTACGTGGAGTTTTATATTTATTTAGTTACAGTTTGTAAGCATAAGAATAAAACAAGTATACAAGAACTAATATAGTAGTATTACACTAAGAATAACAGCACATAAGTAGGTACCTGTTTTACATCTATTATAAAATAGCAAAATACTGACACTACTGTGATGGGTATTGCGTTTAAATTATAAAATTAAATGACTTAAGTATCCCCTGTCTACCTCTTGCTTGTACACATTTCCTTATTCATTATGCATATTGATTTTGAGTGGGCGAAGGCTGCATAGATTCAATAAACAATTCCTCTTCGATACTCAGTTATTATCTTCTAATTCAAGACATGTACAAATAATTATATTCTTACAATTATTTTGTTTTCTGTATATATTTGTATTTACTTTTTAATTATTAAAGGTGTCCCATTTTGGCTCTTCGCTAGCGTTCAATCATGTGAAATATCACTTTTAACGGTATTGAAAAGGACAGTAAAAAAATTTACATCAATCTGGGTTTGTCTTATTTATAGACGATATATGAATTTTTTCTAGATAGTTTGGATATAACATATTAATAAAAGAAGAAATCGAGGATGCTTAAGCAAGATATGGGACGATTAAGTGAATTTACTTCTTGAATCGAGTCGAATCTAGATTCAGGATAACAGATGAGGGAGTATGAGACGCTATATGATAGTGAATGAAGCAAGACTTGTGTGCCGATAAAAGTTGTACGGCGATCTATCCTTTCTACCTACATGTTATAAGTGATAAAATATATATATTTCAAGAAGGAGAAAATACTAATAAATCTATTCCAAATAATATTTTATATAAAAAATACTTCTAACGTATCAAAAAAAAATAATACTCACTTTACATTTTATCAGGAAGGCAATTTAACTTTTGTTTCATTTCACCTTGGAATAATCGTTATTAAAACAAGTCATTATTATTATCACGACGAAGGCACACAGAAAAGAGAACAGAATACAGAACACGAAAAGCAAAATGCGAGACCTCTATCGATCTTCTCTAAAAAAACTCCCTTACTTAAATTTTTTCGAAATTGTCGATGATCTGCGCGTTCCAGAATGATCCTTCGTTGCGCGCGCACCCCCTGAACCGCACACCCCCTGAACCGCGTACCCCCTGAACCTCGCATCCCCCGAACCGCGCACCCCCCAAACCGCGCACCCCCTGAACCGCGCACCCCCTGAACCGCGCACCCCCCAAACCGCGCACCCCCTGAACCACGCACGCTAATTATTCATTTATCTGACTATATTAAAAGCGCAACTAATTCGAACCTGTTTAAAACGTAACGTAAGAATTCACAAAGAAAACCGAGAGCCATGCTTCTTTTATGAAAGAAAAAAAGTACTCGCAGTCCTTTTTTCCTCTGTGACGATGAATAATGTGTATGTCGATAGCGGGGGATTTCAATTTCCGTGGGTAAAACAGTGAATCTACACACGAATGGCAAAAGAGAATACGAGGGAATTGAAGTAAGAAAAACACGTGCGAATAATATTTTCAGTAATTAACTTATGTAATACATTCTAAGGTCTCCTAACTCATTACGGCTAATTCATTCGAATGTTCTTCCACTTCTGCAAATTATACATACTTATTCAACTTTGAGTTGTCAGTAGTCACGTGACAAAGTCATGTAATAACGGTAACGTGATTACACTCCAGTCGAAGTTATTTAAACATGTCACATAATTTTTATTTTTAATATATTCAATTATATTATTATTAGATTGATAAAAACAGTTTTGCTGTGTAATTTTTATGCTATGTAAGTGGGCTACCCACAGTTTGATAATGCCTTCAGAGGGCGAAACAGATGTCACGCGTAATAACAATTACACGGCAGAACTTGTTTAAAAATAAACTGTTTTTATAAATCTAATAATAATATTATTGAATATATAAAAAAAATTAAAATGGAGTTTTACAAATTAAACTTGATAACAATAAATAACACAAAATCATTTGAAATGTAGAAAATATTCCCTCGTAAAAATTTACCATCATGAGAAAATTCTTACCCTATACAGGGTGTATCGGCACGTACCCGACAAACTTTAACCAGCTATTCCTTAGCACATTTGGAGCAAAAAATGTTATGGGCACTTTGCTGTCCGGTAACATTTTTTTTCAATTAAAAACAAAAAATTATAAAAAAATCCACACTCCGTCACTGTCATTGGCATTGTCAACATGTGTGTTCTCGTGTTCAACAGCTGTTATTAGCAAGTGTGTCAAAAAGTGTCCTCGCACACTAAATAATAATAGTTAAAAATGAGACGAATGGTGCCATCCCATTTCGTTGTGATTGTAAAAGCGCGCCAATGTAGGTACGTTCGTACATTATTCAACGAAACTCGAATAAAATATGGCCAGATGGGTTTTCAAACTTTGACAAATGATAAAACATTGGTGACATGTGGTGAAAATATGAATGATAATTTTTTTATTAAAAAAAATGTTACCGGACAGCAAAGTGCCCATAACATTTTTTACTCCAAATGTGCTAAGGAATAGCTGGTTAAAGTTTGTCGGGTACATGCCGATACACCCTGTATAAGATTATTTAATATTGTCAAATGGTAAGAATGATCGTTATTTAAATCGTTCCTCACAAAAACTTGCCAGCTTCAGCTAAAGCATGAAAATAATAGCCAAACATTATTCAATTTGTATGTTAATGGCATTTAGATTTATAAAGAACCTTAACCCCGTTTAACATTTTGTATCTGTGTCCCAGATGCGGTGGTGAAAAAACACAGGGTTATTTGCGGAAATAGAGTTTTATTTTCAACAAACCAAAACTATTGAAAGATTTGTCAAAAAGAGATGGTAAAAAATTTAAAAAAAAATGTTTTTTCTCTGAAATAAGTGAACAGATAAAGCCGAGTTTCCACCAGTGTAAGATTTTCTGGAAATATCTTTTTTCATTCGTTAATACAAAGGAAGTTATACTGTGTAAACCATAATCTTCTGGCTAATTTCTTAGATTATATCGGAATATTCACCAAGAGGAGAAACAATAAATCTAATCCGTATAAAACAATAGATTATCATGACTAAAATAATAAAAATTAATATACATATGAAAAATTTATTACTAAGAAAGTAATTTAAACGAACTGTATCTATCAAAGATATTTTCTTCTAATATCTTTGGTATCTATGTTTCAGAACGTTCTAAAAACATAATTAAACGTTCAAAAATTATATTGCTATTATGTTGTTTTTCTGAGGTAATAGGTATTTCTCAAAAATAAGTACACTATTGCTAATAATTTTTAAATATTGGCAATAGTTTAATTTTGGAAAAAAGCTGTATTTAAAAAAAAACAATAATTTAAGATATGTAAAATGATGTACATGATATCTTATTATATCCATATATCCTACACATAGATTTTTTCTTTTTTTTATTAATTACATTTATTTTAATTTATGAATGTTCTTCCCGATGACTGGATAAATCATCAAAATGATAATTCATCACAACTTTTAAAAGTTTTATAAAGTCATGGAAAGTGATGAAACAAAAACTTTATTAACTGGGTTAAGTAGGTTAGGTTAGGATAGGTTAAAAAAAATTCATCGTTTCTAATGACTATATCACTTTTTAAAAGTGTGTTGAATAGTCACAGTGTTGAGTTAGCATGGAACCGTTCTTCCTAGTATTAAGTTTATTTTTTTTCTTTTCGCTTGTAGAGAAGACTTGTTTTTAAAATCTAATACAAATTAATAGTACAAGAAAATCCACGGAACATTTACTTATTTTCAAAAATGCTCAATAATAATTAAACTGGCATTCACTCTCATATTTATTTACACGTAAATAGTAAAATTACCGATAATTCACAATAAATCGTTGATCTCTTTGCCGCCTTCTTTAGTAAAGTTTATGAAATTGAAAACAATCCCCATTGTTAGACACTATTTCAAGAACAAAGTGATATAAAAACTTTAGACAAATCTTTAAAATGTGTTGGTATTTTTGTTGATCTCCAAAAAGCTTTCGACAGCATATCTCATGTCAAACTAATACAAAAATTAAAGATCGTGGGTTTTAATGACACAGCATTAAGTTGGCTAAAAAGTTATCTTCACCAAAAAACACAAGTTGTAAAAATTAATCACGCATCTAGTCTACCACTCACAAGTGACTTTGGGATACCACAAGGTACTGTTTTCTGTCCATTACTTTTTATCATGTACGTAAACGATATTTTTAAACAAAACCTCAGTGGAACAGTTATATCTTACGCAGATGATACAATTATCATAATTTAGGGTAATGACTGGAAATTGTAAATGAAAATGCAAATAATGTCATCCAAATCCTAAAAAACTGGTTCGATACAAATCTACTTACAATTAACGCAAAAAAAAAAACAGTTTATATACAATAATAAATCAATTCAAAACCTACCCCAACATTCATATAATAACACACAACAAAAAATGTAACAAAGATGTTTGTAATAAATCATGTACCATACTAAACCAAACAACTGAAATAAAGTACCTCGGTGTAATTGTAGACCAACATATGAAATGGAACAGACACATATGTGAACTTGTTAAGCGCATTAGAAAATGTATCTATATATTCATTAGATTAAGAAATGTTCTCAAGCTAAACAACCTGAAAAAAGTCTATTACGCACTAGTCCAATCATTACTTCAGTATGGAATCATTGGGTGGGGAGGTGCATATGAAAAATTTTTAAGCTCTGTAAAAGTGGTACAAAAACTAATTATTAAAGTAATTTTGAAAAAACAACCAACATTCTCTTCAGCATCATTGTTCAAAATTTTCGAAGTACCAAAAATTGAAGACCTCTATAAAAAAGATACAATATTGCAAATATATAAAGAAACTGTAATAAAAAAAACTAAAATTTAACTCATCCTTAAGGCATAATTTTAACATCCAAATTCCTCTATTTTCAACTCAACAAATGCACAATAATTACATTTACAAAGGCATAAGATATTTTAATAGTCTTCCCGAAGAAGTGAAAAAAATACCAGATTTTATTTTATTCAAAAAAAGGTCAAATTTATCTTTAAAAAAAAATAATATCACCTTTCAAATGTTATAACTTCAATTAATGTTACAACCAAAATTAACGTCGCAATCCTCTTTCAAGTTTATATTTATTGTACTGTATTATGTTAATTACTGATATAAACATGAAATAATTGTGAAATAACTCCTACGCCAAGCTCAAGAGCTAGCACTCTTCATTGGAGTAGAATTTCAATAACATATGTTTTTCACTATTACCTAATTTTATGTACAATGTAACAATGTTATAAGTTAAACAATATAAAAAAAATAAAAAAAAGAACTTAGTTGAAATGCCAAGGGATTTTAACTAAGTTTTTAAGATCAAGATCTTAATAAATTGGTTGGTCCGATAACATTCCTCCAATCTTTTTTATCAAAATGTTTATCAGCCTTGACCTATCATGTTACTAAACTTTTAACCTATCCCTTGAAATTGGCACCTTTTCCAAAAAAATCAAAAACAACCTTCCTGTATTTAATTTTTCAGAAAGGTAATAAATAGGATATATCTAACCATAGAGCTATATGTATACAGTCGTCAATTCCGAAATTATTTGAATCTTCTCTGCTCTCTAAACTTTCGCCTAGAATCAATAAAATAATTTCGCATTGTCAAAATGGTTTTATGACAAATACATCTACTATAATAAGGAATATTTAGTAATACAATTAACAAACGTCTTCAAACAGACGTGGTACACCGACTTTAGTAAGGTTTTTGATAAAGTCTCACAAAATTAATATAAAAAGTAAGAACTCTTGGAATAACGGGGAATATTTTGAGATGGTTTGAAAGTTATCTGCACCAAAGAAAAATATCAGTATTCCACATTTTTCACACCAGTTTAAAGTCTTCACCGGCGTTCCACGGGGGTTTTATTTGAGACCAATATTGTTTTCTTTGTTTATAAACGAAATAACTACCATTTTTAGAAGAAATGTAAAATGATCAAGTTAAAACAGGACTTCGCTAAGCTCCGTAAATAATATTTTCAAATCATTTAAACACTTAATTTTAAGGCACCTCAGGTTTTGTTTCGTGTTTCATAAAATTGCTCAGAAATCTGTGTAGTCTTCTTTTATAAAATACTCTGCAAATTTACTGGTATTTTTAAATAGGTACTTACTGCATTGAAATTATTATTTACTTTGATTAAGAAATAAGATCTAAAATACCGAGTTAAAATAAATAGCTTTAAGTCTTCAGTTAAAAAACTTCTCTCTATTAATAAATTAAGACGCTTCAAACTTTACTGTGTGGGCTCAGAAATCAGCAAACTTTAACTTCTTTCGGAAGTATTTATTTATTTCATACCCTCAAAATTTGATCATATTTCACCAACTTCGTCCATTTCTTTAAACAATATTATGTTACGGTTCATGTTCATATGGCTTAGAAGCGCTTAGATACGATAAATAGACACCGAATTAGACATTAAACTGCTATCGTACCAAACTTTATTACCGACCCTCACATATAATTTTAAAACGGATATTTTTAAGTTTTGAACTTGCGATATACTAGAAACCTATTTCATGATTCTTAAATGATCTGTTTTCCCATGGTAATCAGTAAACATAATAAAATACAATGTTGGTACTTCTCATTGGATGATTTAACTACATATCGATACAGGCTTATTCCTAGTGAGGTTGATTTTTATGAGAAAAAACGTGATTTATTTTATTTTTTTTTTTTTTTTTATATTTACTCCACACAGGAGGCCCTGAAGAAAATAATTTCCCTCAGGGCCTATGTCATCTTTGGGGATGCTGTGTGGAGGGTCTTTTTGTGGAGAGGAAGGAGTGAACATGGGTCTTGAAGAGTCCCATGTTGTGGGAGGGAGGAAACACAGAGGCCGGCAGTTCGTTCCACAGCCGAGCTGTTGAACTTAAGAACGAATCGTAGAAGCGACCCGTTCTCATGTGACAAGTGTCAACTGTGTACAAATGTTGGGCGCGCGTTTGGCGTGTATCCCGACTACGCACCGGTGCCGAAGGGATCAATGACGCTAGTTCCTCAGAGCATCTTCCATTGTAATACCGATAGAACAAGGACAGCATACCTACCTGACGCCTGTGCTCTAAAGATTGCAGTCCGTTTGTTAAGATTGGGGAATCTATCAAACGGACCGCCCGTTTCTGCACAGAGTCAAGGGTTTTTTTCAGGTATTTTGGGGCTCCAGACCAGAGATGGCTGCCAAATTCGACAGTAGGGCGCACTTGCGATTTGTACAGGGTGAGCAGTTGTGTACTATTAAAGTATCTGCGGGCCCTGTACAGTACGCCCAGCTTCTGAGAGGCCAACTTTACTCTAGCTTCGATGGAGCCCCCGTACCTGAGCTGGTCACTTATAGTTACACCAAGCATATCAATGGAAGGCCTGTTCGGAAGATTGCTTCCGTTGAAGGAGACTAGATTATCATTTGGATCCCTTTTAGACGTAATCAGACAGGATTGGGTCTTTGAAACATTAAATTCGACGAGATTATTTTTACCCCAGGAGGAAATACTCTCGAGATAACCGTCCATTCTCTGCTTCAAAGCCCTCCGAGCCGTTGGAGTTTGTGTGCCCTTTGGGGGCTTGTCAAACAAAAAGCTATCATGAACTGTACTGTCATCCGCGTAACAATGAATCGGTGCACATGTCAAAAGGTCATTGATGTGCAACAAAAACAAAGTCGGAGACAGAACCGATCCCTGTGGGACGCCAGCATTTATGGAGTGCGAAGAAGAGGTGAAACCGTCAGCAACCGCCTGAATCGACCTATCCCTTAAAAAGTCAGCAATCCACGTACACAGGGATGCGGGAAGTCCGTAAGAATGCAATTTGTTGACAAGTCCTCGGTGCCAGACCCGGTCAAAGGCCTTGGATATGTCTAGTGCGACCGTTTGGGTCTCACCGTGACGTTCCAGGCACCGCCCCCAAACATGCGTCACATACGCGAGAAGATCACCGCACGAGCGGTTCCGCCGGAATCCGTATTGACGGTCGTTGATAATTTTGTTCTTCTCGAGGTATGTGAGCAGTTTGTCGTTGATCACACGTTCCATCACTTTGGACAGAACTGATGTGATCGCTATGGGGCGGTAGTTGGCCGGGTTGGAGCGGTCATCTTTCTTGGGAATAGGGTGAATTACCGCTTTTTTCCAACCAGAGGGCACAGTGCCACACTTCAGGGACATTTTGAAGAGCTTTGTCAAAACTGGAACTATTTCCGCAGCACACCTCTGCAATACCAGGGCAGGTATTCCATCAGGTCCACTAGCTTTGTTAACATCGAGCCCCCGTATGACGTGGAGTACATCCCGATGCCGGATCCTCAGCTTTTTCATATAGAAGCCGCAGTGAGGAACCGACGGCGGAACAGCACCCCCGTCGTCGAGGGTCGAGTTTTCCGCAAACATTTTCCCTAAAAGGTTTGCCTTTTCGGTGGCGGTGTTTGCTAGTGAGCCGTCAGGTCTGGTAAGAGGTGGCAAACTGGGTTTGCAAAAATTTCGACCTATTGAGCCCGCAAGCGACCAGAATGCTCTGCTGCCATGCGGGCAGGCAGCCAGCTTTTTGCTGATCTGCAGGTCGTGTTCGAATTTTAACCTATTGATGATTCTCTTGCATTCCTTTGCCGATTTGTTGTATGCTGATCTGCTTTCGGGCGTTCGAGATGTGTTGTAGGCTCGGTAAGCCGCGTTTTTTCGTCGAACTGCTTCGGAGCATTGTCGACTGAACCACGGCTTTGAGCCCACACCAGTTTCTTTAGTAGTCGATTGTATGAAGCCATCCATCGCCGAATTGATGACTTCACCAATCTCCTGGGCACATCTTGAAGGGTCCGAAGTCCGAAAACAAACAGCTGACCACGGAAAAGCATTGAAATGGGCCCGCATACCGAACCAATCTGCTGACCTATAGTGCCACACTTTTCTCCTCAGCCTCTCATTGGTTGGTCTGAGGCTAACGGGGATTGATGTCGTCACTAGGCAGTGGTCAGATGATCCCAGAGGCGCTGTGACGTCAATCTTATAACCGTGTGGCACAGTAGTTAAGAATAGGTCTAACAGATTGGAGCGGTGAGTCTGGACATCAGGAACCCTTGTAGGCTCCTGAACCAATTGCTCTAATCCGTAGCAAATGGCAAAGGATTCCGCCTGTCGGCCAGCCGAGTCCGTTGGGCCTGAGAACTTCAACCATGGTTCGTTATGAACGTTGAAGTCCCCCAGAACAACAAACTCGGCCGAAGGGTAGCGGGGCAAGAGATCATCAATAGTATCGCTCAAATGTTTGAAGAGCTCGGAAGTGTCTGATTCGCTATGGTTCGGTGAGCGGTATAGACATGCGTAGAATCTTGCCGTACTGGCAAGATTGACGCGCACCCACATTACGTCGAATCTGGAGTTTTCCAGACTCAATAGTCGCACACAGTTGACGTCAGCTCGACTATAGAGGCAGACTCCTTCTTTCAGTCGGAATTTGCTTGCGAGGGTAAAGCCCGGGCAGTCCAGATAGGAGGAGTCTGGCGGCTCGGCTATCTGAGTTTCGGATAGGAAAAGAAGGTTGGGACGTTGGGACAAAAGATGGTGATGGACGGAATTTAAATTTGTGTGCAGGCCGCGAATGTTGGCAAAATTTACCAACAGTTTTGGCCCGCACCGGGGACGCCTGCTACTCGCCGCTGTAAAGATGTTATGTTTGTTTTTATGTATATTCATGATTTTAATTTGTTAAGTTATGTTATAATTATGTAAAGTGAGATGCAATAAATAAATTAACATGTAAATATTATGTTGGTTCTTCTAATTGGATGATTGTACTACATATTAGATATTATCTTGGTATTTCTAATTGGAAGATTGTACTACAGATAAATCAGAATCATTAAAAATAATGTTTTTTTGAACTAAAATTAATAAATGCTTGAAAGCTGTTATACAATTTTCGCCGATGTTTTCCAATGTTTGTAGTTAAATTTCCCTCTTATGGGAAATTATATTTACAAAATTGATGACTCTCAAGGTATTGTATTTCGAGTTCTATTTAAGGAATAATTTGTTTTCAGATAATGTACACGATTATTAAACCCGTAATTAAATTAAGTTATTATACTATTATTATACGTGTAATGGAAACGGCGTAAATTTGTAGAAATTGTGGGAATAATTTAGGATTCTTGATATAAGTAGATAGTACTAGATTGAAATAATAATCAGTCACTTATCGCTTTCTCTAAAAAAACGTTAGGCGCCTTTGCAAAAAGTTGAAAGTTTGTCAAGTAGGATGCTTTCGAATAGGAACTGTAAATGGAGGTGAATAAAATAGATTTGAACTAAATTTATCTTATTTTGATCTTTGTTTGAAAGAGAACGCGCTAAGATTTGAGATTTGGTTTCGCCTTTGGTTTTAGCGTAAAAACATATTCATTGTTAGGTGACCTTTCAAATATATCTTGTACGGCGGCTTTGAATGAAAAATGGTGCTTAAATATTTCCTGAACCTCCGAAAATCTGGAGGATTTTCCTCAAAAACATATTGAAAACCATTTTATGTTAAGGAAATGATATTTTCTTCTGGTGTTTTCACTGTCCATAGGTAACTAAGGTATGCATAAAATTACTTTCTTTTGTTCTCGTAAAACGGTATTTTTTCACAGATTTTGTGATGAATCGAGATTTAACAAATGCTTTAAAAACATTGTAAGTGTTGGCATCAAACTTAAATATCTTCAGAAAATGTAAAGTTAATATTTTTTTAAAGTTAACTATTTTCAGCACGCAACGTCATTTCCATTACGAGACATGACAATTAGAAATACTCATTTAACTAATCAAAAATATTTATGAAATAATAATACATAACTATTGAGAGTGGATTTTATAAAAATGTGTGTTCACAATTTTACTGTTTATAGATTTACAATTTTGTGTTTTCACTACCAATTTTAGATGTAAATCAAAGTACGATTTGTTAATTAGTGATTTAGGGTGTCTACCTACTTTGCAGTATCATTAATTTCTTTTTTGCAGTGTTAACCCACATAAAAGTACAAAACCTTTACCGTTCTCTATCACAGCATAACGAAGATTATTCCGACACACAATTTTTGAAAATTCTTATGTTCAGAACGAATCGTTTATTGTCACACTCGTCAATGCGATATTTTCGATGATTTGGTTTGTTCGCGCAAACACATAATTTCTCTTGTTGTCTCTTCAAATATCTCCCTTTTCCACTGAGCGATTTAGGAACAACAAAAATACTTTTCTTCTTGGCTTACCTCAAACATGTATATATAAATAAACCACTTACTACATTTATAACTCCACGCGTTTTATATGAAAAAAGTTGGTCCACTATTTAAAATATACCGGTATTTAGGCACATTTTATACTTGCGACTATTTTACATCACATACCATTGACGAGGATAAAGGAAACTTTAGAAAAGGCGCGACCAAAGAAAATATAATTTCCATTCGGAACCTACCCCATTCATGTTACTAAAATATTATTTATAATGTAAAAAATATTTGAAGTGTCATCATATTCCCTCGCGCAAACAAGGTTCCATCTGACAACCCTGAGAGAATGACCTTTGAAGAATCTTTATTTATTTAAATACTGAAGACAACATTAGTGATTTTTTCAAACGAAAATCTGAAACAGAAAAATCAGAAAAGGAAACGGTCACATCTGGGACTCGAACCCAGGACCCTTGTCTTTCCGGGACAATGCTCTACCAACTGCGCTAATGGGACCCTATCCTATTCGGTCACTTTTAAGGCGGTGTCTAGTAATTTATCAATTCGAAATAATGAACATATTATTACGCAATACGGTAAATATGATGTTCTTAGCCGGAAAAAAAAAATTATATATTTTTATTATTTATAAAGACTTAGCATTTATCAAAATTAAATCAGAAATATGACCTTTTTATGGCCGTCCTTTCGTATTGTTCAAAAAATATTTTTAAATTTTGAATATATCAAAAAATACCTTGAAGGTTTTTCTTCAAGACTTCGTTCAGAAATTTAAAAAAAAAAAAGAATAAGGTTGTGGTATAATTATTTCCTAGGCACTATCTTTAATGTTTTTGTAAATGCGGTTTACTAAACTTTGGTTAAATTTATTCTAAAAAAAGGAACGAGGAATAGTTTCTATTATTTTTGTCCACTTTTTAAAATTATTTTCACATTTTTAAATTACCATTTGTTTAAGAGTTTCGAGTTTATTAAAATAATAAATTATGTTGCCGTAAAGTGGCGACATTAATTCAGCTACAACGGCAGAAATTAGAACTGAAGGCTTATTTTTAGATATGTCAACAGATGGCGTTAATCACGGAACGACACTTGGAATTTTCAACAAAATCTTGCGTGTCATCAGTAAGCGAAGATAATACCTACTTGTATATACGAAGAAGTTTGCCAGTAATTTTTTACAAATTGACAAACGGTCTTGCTGTGCACGTGTTTATACATGTGTTAGTTTTCGACGTGGACATGCTCACGCACACTTGTGTATATTATGTAAATATATGATTAAATACTGCAGTTGGTAGAGCATTGTCCCGGAAAGACAAGGGTCCTGGGTTCGAGTCCCAGATGTGACCGTTTCCTTTTCTGATTTTTCTGTTTCAGATTTTCGTTTGAAAAAATCACTAATGTTGTCTTCAGTATTTAAATATTATAATTTGAGGTTTTACTCAATAAGTTATTCCGAAAAATAATAATTCATTTTCTAGACTTGCAGAAAAAGTCAATAGATGTCGCACATTAAAAATAAAAAACAATAAGATAGGTTTATCTATAAGACGCTGTCTAGGATTGCATTTAGTTCGGGTTGAATCTTGCGATCATACATAAAGATAGTTGCCAATAAAAATGTGCGGTGAAAAAAAAAAATGAAGACAACGTTGGTAGTTCTTATTCGAAGTATGATACAGTTAAAAGTGACCGAATAGGATAGGGTCCCATTAGCGCAGTTGGTAGAGCATTGTCCCGGAAAGACAAGGGTCCTGGGTTCGAGTCCCAGATGTGACCGTTTCCTTTTCTGATTTTTCTGTTTCAGATTTTCGTTTGAAAAAATCACTAATGTTGTCTTCAGTATTTAAATATTATAATTTGAGGTTTTACTCAATAAGTTATTCCGAAAAATAATAATTCATTTTCTAGACTTGCAGAAAAAGTCAATAGATGTCGCACATTAAAAATAAAAAAACAATAAGATAGGTTTATCTATAAGACGCTGTCTAGGATTGCATTTAGTTCGGGTTGAATCTTGCGATCATACATAAAGATAGTTGCCAATAAAAATGTGCGGTGAAAAAAAAAAAAAATGAAGACAACGTTGGTAGTTCTTATTCGAGGTATGATACAGTTAAAAGTGACCGAATAGGATAGGGTCCCATTAGCGCAGTTGGTAGAGCATTGTCCCGGAAAGACAAGGGTCCTGGGTTCGAGTCCCAGATGTGACCGTTTCCTTTTCTGATTTTTCTGTTTCAGATTTTCGTTTGAAAAAATCACTAATGTTGTCTTCAGTATTTATTTATTTATTTATTTATTTATTTATTTATTTATTGTTTGTTTGTAAATATTACATAATACAATTAATGAACTTAAAATGTCCAACTAGGCGATTGCCCGTTTTAGGACATTCCAATATGATAATGTTTTTACATGTAAATTATGGTACATTATAGTGTTGACTATTCTGTTGTTAAAAAAAATACATATGTATATTCATATTCTAGAATACTTCCAGTTATATCACGACATATTTTACTATTATTTAGCTGACATAATAACTGAATTAACATAACATAAGCTGAATTAATAGATAAAAACAAGAAAATGAATTTGAAAATGAAACTGAATTGAAGAAATTCTGTTGGTAAAGTAATACAAATGTATATTCATTTTTTTTTTTTTACTATTGTTTAGCTGATATATTAAACTAAAGAAATATTAATATATAAAAAAAGGAAATGAAAAATAACAAAAAATAAAAAATGAAAGTAAAGAAGGAACTTTTCCTTTAAGGAGAAATATCACGAAGAATTGAACAATTTTCGAACTTTCTTTATGTAAAAATACAGTTCCTGTAATGCTAATATAATACCAATATAAGTTAAAATGTAAAGAAGAATGTAAAGAAAAACAAAATTTACAATTTAATTACTGTTTTTTAGCATATTCTCGCATTCAACTCTCCCCAAGACCTGAAGCCAATTGTTTACCTGCATACGCAGAATATTAGTACTCTTTGCCTTCCATGCATCAGGTATGAGATTGAGCAGTTTAGGGCCTAAGTATGAGAATTGTCTCTGTGCTAAAGATGAGGAAGTGGTGGGCGGAACTGTTGGGTTTTTTTTTGCATGTCTTGTATTATGACAGTGGTTTACGGAAGCTAAGTAGTGCCTCTGTTTTTGAGTATGTAAAATGATTTTCCTCATGTATAATTGTCTTACATCAAGAACACGAAACTCTGCGAACAATGAATCGCTGGGGTACCTGAAAGGTTTTTTCAGTATGACTCTTATAAGCGATTTCTGGGATTTAGCTAAGGGATCGAGTATGGTTTTAGCACAACCTCCCCAACCTAAGGAAGCATAGTCTAGTATGGAATTGCACATTGCAAAGTAAATTCGTTTCAAATCATTTAGACATAGAATATTTCTTATTGCTATAAACAGATGTGTAAGTTTCCTGACCTTTGTGGAAGTAAAGGCTATGTGTTTGTCCCATCTCAGAAATTTATCAATGATAATTCCTAGGTATCTTATATTGTCCACACATTCTAAAGTATTGCATTTACATGTAATAGTGTCGTAACAATGGTGTATTCTAATGTTAATAATTTCTTGTGGTTGACCCGCTTGAGTTGAACTGAAGCAGATGAATTTCGTTTTATCCGAATTTAGAGTGAGGAGATTACTATCTAGCCACTGTTTAACTTTGTTTATGCCAAATTCAGCTTTAATGCAAGACTCATTCCAGGTTTTGCCTTCGAATAAAAGTACTGTATCGTCAGCAAATGTAATAATGTGGTCTGCAAATGAAGTATTACATAAGTCATTTATATAAACATTAAACAATATGGGACCTAGTGTACTTCCTTGCGGTACGCCATATTTAATATTGGCTGGATCACTTAGAGTACCGTTAATATCCCTTCTTTGGCTCCTGTTTTCTAGGTAACTAACAAACCACTTGAAAATTTGACCCTGTATCCCAATTCGCTGTAGTTTATTCAGCAGAATTTTGTGCGAGATAGTGTCGAACGCTTTAGCTAGATCTAAAAAAAGTGCAATGCATTTACTACCTTTATCTAGATTATTAGAGATGATTTTTGTCAAATTAGCGATGGCGTTTTCAGTGCTTAAACCTTTGCGAAAGCCGAATTGTCTACTAGAAAGGATGTTGTTATTTTCGAGATAAAGGATGAGACGGTTCTTTACAATTTTCTCCATAATTTTAGAGACAGAGTTGAGCAAGGAAACAGGCCGGTAATTATGTATCAGTGATTTGTCCCCACTTTTATGCAGTAAAATGACGATTGACTGTTTTAAATGGTTAGGGAATTTCCCTGAATTAAAGCTAAGATTCGCAATGAACGCAATCGGTATGGCTATGTATACTTTAATGATTTTTAGAAGATTTGATGAAATCTTATCGGGACCACATGCTTTTGATGACTTAAGGTCGTCAATTATCTTCATGACTTTTTTAGTTGAAGTTGTGATTGAGTCTATTTTGTGACCTATCCTAGGGATAGTTAAATTGGCGAGAGCGGTTTCTGATTTCTTACACTTATCGAGAATTTTTTTCGCAAGTGTGTCACCCACAGATGAAAAGTAACTGTTTGCAAAGTTTGCCATATCTTTGGGGACTTCAGAGTTTGATGTGTTAATGTATAGCGATTTTATTTCAGAAGATTTATTGATTTTGGATTTGGTTATGTTGCGAAAGGTATCCCAAAAACGTTTTGGATTGCAGTTGTTTTCGTAAATGAGTTTTTTATAATAATTTTCTTTCGCCGATGTAATTAATTTCTTACACAAATTCCTATATTTTTTATAATAACATTGTAATATCAAATTCTCAGGATATGTTTTTGCCTTTTCATGAAGATGATTTCTTCTGTGAATCGATTTAACTAGCCCCAGGGTGATCCATGGTGTGAATTTAATTTGTTTATTAGATACGGTTATATTACTTGTGTGTTTTGATATATACTCGTGTAGTTTGATAATAAATTCTTTCATTGCTAAGTCAGTGTCTGATTTATCTAGAACATTTAGCCAGTTTTCTGCGCTCAAGTCCTCAATTAACTTGTTGAAATTAGTTTTAGCAACGTATTTAATTTTCGAAGAAGTGGAAGGCTTGTTTTTAAGACAAAGAGATGTTGTATAGTGGTCTGAAATAGTTGAGTGTATAACAAAAGTGTCAATAAAGTTAATATTTTTTACATTGATGTGATCAAGACAGGATTTACTCGAGCCCTGTTCACGAGTAAAGCTGTTAATAGTCTGTGTGAAACCATTTTCCGCGAGTAGACATAGATAATCGATTGATTTACGGTGGTAGTCAGGGATAGTGTTAATGTTTAAATCTCCCATTATAATTTGCTGTTCAAATTTTTTCGCATTGTTTAAAATTGCTTGCAATGAAGAAAGGAAGGGGTCAATATTGATGAAGGAAGGAGATCTGTAAATGGCAAATATGCATATGTTATTATTCAATACTATTTTCATACAGTTTGATTGTGCTAAAGTAATTTCCTCTACATGAGCTTTAATTCCGTCCTTGATGTAGATAACAATTCCACTGGATTTGTTGAGGTTGGTTGTGGTGTGATATTCAGAGTAATTGTGGATTGATTTTACGGTGTAGTATTTATTTAACCAGCATTCGGTTAATATTATAACATCGAAAGATGAATTAAATTGATCAAGAAAAATTGTCATCGAGATTTGATATGCTTCTAATATTCTGGTGTATGATTTTTAGACTATATGAGTCCCAGTTATAGTTGTTTAAATTCTCCAGATCTCGAATTATATTCATATTAATGCTAATTACAGAATCATTGTAATTATCCGAAGGTAACTGAAACATAATTATGATTAAATTTACTATGATGTGTGGTGGTGAACCCGTAGTTCTTTTGCGAAAAGTCTGCAAACAAAAAGTTAAAAGCAAAAGTGTAAATTACTGTGTTGTTAATCAGTGTTTTATTAATATATTGTATAGTAGAATGTGAGTTCTGATTATTCGAGTATGATGCGTATTTTACTTCGAGATGAAAGTTGAATCCACTAATTATATTAGATGCAAAAGATGTTATAAAAGATGATGGTGTTGGTATGTTTCGTATAGAGCAATCTAAGCAGTTGATGATTATGTAGATATCTGTCGTGAAGGTTGCAAATACAAAAAATATGAAAACAATAAAATCAATAAAATGGCCAAATGCAAAGTATGTGCTGATTCTGTAGAGGAGTTGATGCGAAAAAAAATGCCAAAAAACAATAATTAAATACCATAACATGCGAAAAATGCAAAGAAGAACCAATACTAGGACATATTTATGTAAATTAAGATTTTTTCCAGATTTACATAGATTTGTTGGGAACATAATCTTACAAAGACTCTCGCTGCTTGTGATACGTACATATGAGTTTGATTGAAGAACAGAGAGAGGGAATAGAGAGAGTGCATTATTATGAGATAATGAGAGAACATTATATAACATGAATGATAATTTTGATACATAGTATTCCAACTTAAAATATATTTTAACTGTAAAGTGCATACTATAGTGTATAATGCTTCTGATTGTAATTGTTAGGTGTGATAAAGGACAATAATTAAATTTATTAACATGTGAAAAATGCAAAAGTATGATTAAAAATGTGCGAATAAAATATGTAAATAAAACAGTAGTAAAGGTTTTTGAGAAATACAAAAACATTATTTTGACAGAGCTCGAGCATTTGTAGTTAATGTAAATTCTGTAAATACAAGTGAATATAATAAAAGTTAGCCAAAATAAAAAGATTATTGAAGAAAATAAGAGCATCATATAGTGAGTAAATAAGATATTACTACTCTGATTCCTACGAGAACATGAAGGAAGAATAATATTTACCCAGTAAACAGATATTTTAAAGAATACTAAAACAGCGTGGTTTTTGTTGCTTAGAGGAAGAGTATGGTTAGAATTTTTAATTGTAAGATTCGCAATTTTTATAATAATTTTGATGTTACTAGGGAAAGCTAATAATGAAAGTAAGAATGAATTATTTTGATAAAAATTAGGTATTACGCTTAGGGTGTGTGAAAAGTATATAGCGGTAATATTCAAATAAAAACTTGAAGTGAAAGTATTATTTATGGAGATATATAATTTTTTTTTAGAGAGAGCTAACGAAACGTGAGATACAGTCGAAGGAGGTAAAGTATAATAAAAATAGTGAATACTGATATAAACAATTTTCACACTGATATTGTTGCTACATGAAAGAACTCCTAAAAAGAGTAGGAATGCATTATTTTCAATTAAAACATTATTATTTATAAAGACAAAGAAATAACTCATGAGAAAACTTGCGATGAATATGATATTATCCGGATTATTTTTGTTTAGCAGTGCAGTAAATGTTGAGGTACTTTTTATCATCTGTCATAGTTGTTGGCGTTTTTCTCGATCAAGATCAGTGATGTTTTTAATCGTAATAATTTTGGATGTATCCGTATGTCTTAGCAGAATGCGCCCCAAAGATGACCAAGAGTATTTGTAGTTATTTTCTCTGGCGAATTTTTTAGTTTGGGAGAGTAAGAATTTTCCTTTTTGCGTTAGATGATCTCACACGTAAATCCGTTTTGCTTCTTGAGATAGCCCTAGATCTGCTGTATTGAGTTTGCTTGAACTGGAGGTAGAGGATTTTTTATAGTCTTTGATTTTGAGTAGGAAGTCATCTCGAGATTTAATACTATTGAACGACACTATTACAGATCTGGGATTTTTTTCGGACAGTTTTGGTCCTAGTCTGTACATTTTATTGATTTCAGATTGTAAAGGTATCGAGGTATCTCCGTAATTTATGATTTTTGATATCTTTTTAAGAGTTTCCATAATATTTTCATTGTTTGCTTCAGGGATGCCTCTGATGTCGATATTGCACATCTGTGTAATGTACTCCAGCCGGTCAATTTTGTCGTCCTGATGAGAAGTAGTATTTTCTAATACAGCGTTTTGTTTTTTTAATTCTAGCATATCAGTAATGAACCTTTCTTGCGAGGATTCAATGTCAGTTAATCGTTTTTTTAGAAGGTCTTGCTGATCCGCTAAAAATTTAAATGAATCAAGGATTTCTTTGTTTTGTGCGATAATCGAATCATATTTTTGTTCCACAAAATCCATTATTGTTTTTTTGAAATTGTTTAATTCTAAAATAAACTTTTCTGACGTAAGAATGCCGCTTGCGCCATCTATGGTTGATGAAGGAAATTTCTCTGCGTCTGTTGACTGTTGAGTTAGATGTTTGGTAGGTTTGCCGGTAGATGGTTCTTGATCGATTTTTTCATCACAATAATTCATATTTCTGGTCTTTTTTTTAGAAAAAGCTTTAGAGCATTTTTTACATTTCCACTGAGAATTACGAGCACCACGTATGTTTTCACCAATCTCTGCACAAACAAGATGATAGCCATTATCACAGACAACACAAGATATGAATTCGGCTGGACTGTCAATATTTTTGTCGCAAACGATGCACAGTGTATTCATGTTGAAATAAATTGATTTCGCCGTGAATAAAATTGATTGAATGATGTTTAATATTGATAGTTTCAACACAGTTTAGGCACTTTTGTATTTTTTAACAGCTGGCTCGTTTTAGTACAGAATGACAGATTTATTTTTATTATTTGGTTTTTTTTTTTTGACAGTTAACATGCAGTTTCTTTGTGAAGACAAAAAAACATGAAAAAATAGCACTTCACAAGATATAAATGCACTGATTTGAAGCGCGGTCTTTGATTTCTAATAGTTTAGATCTTTGAGTTTAGTACACTTCAATTTTATGTTGATTTTTATTAAATTATAGTAGACGTAAGAATATGTCAACACTAGACTCAGTACTCAGTAGGTAGGTAGAACTGTTAATAAATAAATAAATTTAAATATTATAATTTGAGGTTTTACTCAATAAGTTATTCCGAAAAATAATAATATCTTTATTTAAGCTAAAATTATCAATTATATAAAAATACCTTTCAAAATAGGCTTTTTCGGGGACTTTTTATGTACAGCAGCCATTTAGTATTTTTGCATCAAAATTCATAATTCTAGTTCGGACTATAGTCACAAATAAATTGAACTCAAATTATTTTGGTTTTTGTATTTCAGATAAATCTAGCCAGAAATAATATCAACGAAGCCTACATAGTTTTTTTAGAGAGGCTAATCAATATCTTTTTTAGGAATCATACAAAATCCCAAAAATACCAAATTTTTCAGCTGTCTAAAGTGGGATTATCCCTTAAAATACCTCAGAAGCATTCTGAAATTCCTGAAAGGTTAAAATTATATATATTAAAGTGACATCTTATTGTGTGTCGTTATTTATTGATTTTATAAGCAACGGAGCGCGACTACAATATAATAAAAAAATACGAGAATAAATTTAAGTCAGAAGACAAGAGAAAATTCTTAAATGTTTTTTTTTCTCTTCTATTTCTATTGATTTTCGAAAAACAATAGGATTCCAACACACTACAAACCATCAAAATACGACACAAGTTACCTCTATCCAGTTTACTTCATACGCGCAACACTTAGGATATCACCTCTACCCAAATGTTAAGTCCCTGCTTGTCAGGGAATACATTTTCGCCATCTATTTCAGTATATGCTCTGTCTTTACCCAAGGAAATCCAATTAAGGTACCAAACCTAACTAACATATTAAAAACAAATTACGACCAATGCTTAGTTTGGAGGCCAAATAATACAAGAAAGCGACAATGTAAAGGTCTGTCTCGACTCTTGACAATCTACAAATTTCAGCTAGACAATCATTTCTATGTAAATAACTTGTGCCTTAAACAACAACTAAATATGGTATGCTGAAATAAATTAGGTATTCGTAGGTTAACGTATATTTGACAATCTCTTGAATACGAAATTCTTCATCTGTGCGATTCGCGTGACACTATAGCGTAGTATTATAATGAATGATGATTATTAATAATTTCGCAAGGGGAGAACAAAGAAAACAAATTAATTGGTGGTTTTATTAGCGTAGGCAATCATTGAAGAGGTAATAGGGACTTGTTTGAGCCTTCCTAACAAGGTCGTTCTACACTCTGCAGAGTGTAGACGACACAAAACACAAAACATTTTCGCTATAAGGTAAATTCTTTTTCACGAAGAAATCACAATCTTTCGAAAATATTATTTTAACGTAAGTTAAAATGTATTATTGTGCCATCTTAATAAACATCTAATCATTTCATTGTGTGTCGAAAGCGTCGATACATTGTGTTAGTATTGTCCATTGTGGGCTTTTTCTTTACCTCTTTGTTTTCTAATGTGGTAAAATTAAATTATTTTATAAATCGAATCGTGGATTTTTACGTAATCACAACTTTTTCATTTCACATTGTGCTTAAGTATAAAAAATAGCCTTTATTTTGTTTGAACTAGTTCAATTCCGTTGATTCCAATAATATTTCTTAATTTCAATTATAGCCCCATTCTGAGACCGGTAAAAATTCGTGAAACATATACGTTCTTTTGGCTGGTGCAAATATTCAATAAAATATAGGTTTAAGAAAAATCATTCAATTACGTTTAAGGCATATCATAACGTATTGATGTTTATTTATTTTTCGTTTGCGCCCGTTACTGGTTTTACATGTATTTCAGCTATCGAACTTCATTTCATTTACACATTCAGAGTTTAGTGATTGAGGGCAGTATTTGCGAAAAAGCAGTTTTTGGGCGTATAAATAAATAAGTAACGTGAATGGATTTCGTGCTCAAAATTAAATAAAAAAAATATTTTAAACCTACTTAATTATTTCAATTTTAATCAAATTTGACCTGTTAATGATATATTTATCTAAATATAACTTTTTAAGAAAAAAGATATATTTATCTAAATATAACTTTTTAATAAAAAAAATGGCCGCCTAATTGATTTGAATTAAAGTCACTTACATGGCCTTTCCAAATAAGCCTATTCCAAGATTACAATTGATTGCAAAACAGGATTATTCCAAATGTAAATTTTAAATTTATTATACTTTTTATGACGTGTTAACATTTTATGATTTCATTCGATTATTATTAAAGTAAACTATTTCACAAAAATCAGATATCATATCACATAATGACAACTTTATAATTTTTTTTAGATATCCCAAGAAAATTTGATGGTGAAATTTTTTTTTTATATTAACTCCACACAGGAAGCCCTTAAGAAAATAATATCCTTCAGGGCCTATGTCATCTTTGGGGATGCTGTGTGGAGGGTCTTTTTGTGGAGAGGAAGGAGTGAACATGGGTCTTGAAGATTCCCATGTTGTAGGAGGGAGGAAACACAGAGGCCGGCAGTTCATTCCACAGTCGAGCTGTTGAACCTAAGAACGAATCGTAAAAGCGACCCGTTCTCATGTGACAAATTTCAACCGTGTACAAATGTTTGGCGTGTATTTCGACTACGCACCGGTGCCGAAGGGATCAATGACGCTAGTTCCTCAGAGCATCTTCCGTTGTAATACCGATAGAACAAGGACAACATACCTACCTGACGCCTGTGCTCTAAAGATTGCAGTCCGTTTGTTAAGATTGGGGAATCTATCAAACGGACCGCCCGTTTTTCAGGTATTTTGAGGCTGCGGACCAGAGATGGCTGCCAAATTCGACAGTAGGGCGCACTTGCGATTTGTACAGGGTCAGCAGTTGTGTAATATTAAAGTATCTGCGGGCCCTGTACAGTACGCCCAGCTTCTGAGAGGCCAGCTGTACTCTGGCTTCGTTGGAGCCCCCGTACCTGAGCTGGTCACTTATATTTTCACCTAGCATATTGACGGAAGGCCTGTTCGGAAGATTGCTTCCGTTGAAGGAGACTAGATTATCATTTGGATCCCTTTTAGACGTAATCAGACAGGATTGGGTCTTTGAAATATTAAATTCGACGAGATTGTTTTTACCCCAGGAGGAAATACTCTCGAGATAACCGTAAATTCTCTGCTTCAAAGCCCTCCGAGCCGTTGGAGTTTGTGTGCCCTTTGAGGGCCTGTCAAACAAAAAGCTATCATGAACTGTACTGTCATCCGCGTAACAATGAATCGGTGCACATATCAAAAGGTCATTGATGTGCAACAAAAACAAAGTCGGATACAGAACCGATCCCTGTGGGACGCCAGCATTTATAGAGTGCGAGGAAGAGGTGAAACCGTCAGCAACCGCCTGAATCGACGTACCCCTTAAAAAGTCAGCAATTCACGTACACAGGGATGCGGGAAGTCCGTAAGAAGGCAATTTGTTAACAAATCTTCGGTGCCAGACCCGGTCAAAGGCCTTGGATATGTCTAGTGCGACCGTTTGGGTCTCACCGTGACGTTCCAGGCACCGCCCCCAAACATGCGTCACATACGCGAAAAGATCACCGCACGAGCGGTTCCGCCGGAATCCGTATTGACGGTCGTTGATAATTTTGTTATTCTCGAGGTATTTGAGCAGTTTGTCGTTGATCACACGTTCCATCACTTTGGACAGAACTGATGTGATTGCTATGGGGCGGTAGTTGGCCGGGTTGGAGCGGTCACCTTTCTTGGGAATAGGGTGAATGTATAAAGTAAATATAATGTCTGAAATAAGTCTTTATTTTTATTCCAGATCTCGGGGAGGGTGGTGCAATCCCACGAGCTCCATATTGAAATGTAATAATATTAAATGTAATAATATAATTGCTTATATTTAATCGTAATTTATAATATTGTTGTACTTATCAATATGTATATCAATAACATCGGAGTATATTTTAAATTATTATAAATCTATACTTTTTTTGGAACCTACTCAATATTTCACTGGAACGGACATCGCTTAAAATATGTCATATTATCTTAGAACTTTAGTAAAATAAAATCCATGTCACGTCTTCAATCAAAATCTTTTCGAACATTATAGAAAAATTATGAACGAACGCACATGAATATAGCGTATTCATGTACGGATGACCGGATAAATCATCATAATGATAATTCATCACATCTTTAAAAAGTTATATAAAGTCATGGAAAGTGATGAAACAAAAAAATTATTAACTGGATTAAGTATGTTAGGTTAGGTAAAATTTTATTTTTTTCATCGTTTCTAATGACTTTATATCACTTTTTAAAAGTGTGTTGAATTGTCACTGTGTTGAGTTATCATGAAATCTCATGTGCGTTACGTATATCGTGATCAAAATCTTAATGTACATGCCATGGATAAAATGTTAGAAATAAAACAGTTTTCCTCGGAGAGGTCGTTTTATTGGGTTGCCTATTTCTCCTAAAAATCACATACGTAAATAAAAATTGGATGATAAAAATAATACAGATAGTGTTGAATCAATAAAGCACTTAAAATACATTATAAATTACGAAAAAATAAATAAAGTAGAAATAAAACAAAAAGGGTACATTTTTAACTAATATCGTCTGTTATGATGTATTTGAGAAGTTTGTGACTATCTTATTTCATAGTTAATGTTATGTGCTTTTAAATTGGTCTAGAAATGACCGTAATATGAGATTAAACTTTATTAAGTTAGTGTAAAAAATGGTATGTTTAAAAAATACACATGGTTGGTCAAGAGTCAATAATGTAAGACTTTGTCTATTTTCTTACACATCTCTTCTCCATATAATAAAAATACAAATGGGTGGTCAAAAGTTAATAATATAAAACTGTGTCTATTTTCTTACACGTCTCTTCTCCATATAATAAAAATACAAATGGGTGGTCAAAAGTTAATAATATAAAACTGTGTCTATTTTCTTACGCATCTCTTCTCCATATAATAAAAATACAAATGGGTGGTCAAAAGTTAATAATATAAAACTGTGTCTATTTTCTTACGCATCTCTTCTCCATATAATAAAAATACACATGGGTGGTCAAAAGTTAATAATATAAAACTGTGTCTATTTTCTTACGCATCTCTTCTCCATATAATAAAAATACAAATGGGTGGTCAAAAGTTAATAATATAAAACTGTGTCTATTTTCTTACGCATCTTTTCTCCATATAATAAAAATACAAATGGGTGGTCAAAAGTTAATACTTTAAAACTGTGTCTATTTTCTTACACATCTCTTCTCCATATAATAAAAATACACATGGGTGGACAATAGTTAATAATATAAAACTGTGTCTATTTTATTACACATTTCTTCTCCATATAGTAAAAATACAAATGGGTGGTCAAAAGTTAACAATATAAAACTGTGTCTATTTTCTTACACATCTCTTCTCCATATAATAAAAATTCACATGGGTGGTCATGAGTCAATAATGTAAGACTTTGTCTATTTTCTTGCACATCTCTTCTCCATATAATAAAAAATAAATTTATCAAAACATTTAACGAAAAATATAAAACAGAAAAGACAAAAAGGATTAGTCGCTTTCTCTTTCTTGCCAGGAAAGTGCTATACAGTTACATTCAATAGTATTGTACAGACGACACATACGAGACAGTGGATTGACGAAAGGTATACTTTTCTGTAGGCCTTTTTAAGATATACAATTCCATAGTACCCGAAAATATACTTATTCGACTTGATTTTCTGCTATTTAGAGATGACCATAAAAAATAAATAAAGACTTTTTTCACAAGTACAGAAAAAGACCATTGTTATATGTTCTTGCTTACGAAGAGAATGTAAAAAATAAAATATCGCTGTTTTAGTATTATGTTGGTTTCATGTTATATTTTGAATTTGAAACAAAATCCATGAAGTCACCTGAATACGACTACTTTAATTTTCATTACACTTCCCTTGAAAAATTTAATTTCGGCAGACGTATTTACTCTCTTGTTAATCGTCCACATTTAGTACATGAATTGAGAAATTATATCCCTTAGGCGCATGTATTGTAAAACAATGTATGACCGTGTTACAAATACTGAGTTCTGGAAATTTAGAAAACTTAGTGTTACTGTTAATTAATTTAAAATCTGGTTTCGTGGGTCGTCTTCCAGTTAAAAACGGAACTGCAAACCATTAACGAATGAATTGTCAAAGTTCTTAACAAAGTATCAGTTAAAAGCAAATGTTTTAAATGTTGTTCTCGATATATTCTGACGAAATATTCGATGACTCCTTAAATAACGACTATTAGGAACTTAAATATGATTATTACTGAGGCAATGGGTGGTTTCAAACTCATTATGAATAATTTAGTATGAACATATTAAGCCAGTAAATTCTTTTATTTTTTGTAATGTATGAAAATTAAAGTACTTTAGTCGTTCCTCATAAGATTAGAGTAAGGCGTTTAATCTACATTTAAAAGAAAATAACTTAATATAAAATAATGCTTGAAACCGCTGGCTGACCCAAATAATTAATTTTGAAACACCTAACTTTAACCAACTTTATTCAAATTAAAACATTACAATAATTGGAAAAATCTTTGTAGGGTAATAACGATTAATATTTTCCAATACATATTTGGAAATCAATAATAGCATACGTACTAAAAATGCAATCTTATTGTTTTTATTATAAGTATCTTTTATTTTTGTTTGATAATGCCTTCAGAGGGCGAAAAAGCTGTCACGCGTAATAATAATTACACATCAGAACAAGTTTAGTAATAAACTGTTTTTTGTAAATTTAATATATAAAATAAAAAAGAAGCCCAACATTTTCGATGATTAATCCGACCATTTTGTGAAAAATCAGAAAAAGATACGGTCGCATCAAGGACGACGATTTTTTGATTTGTTTTATTTAAGATTTTTGTTCAAGAATCGCCAACATTTTCATTAAATATTACAATTTGAAGTTTAACTCAAAGTTATTCTAAAAATAAAAAAATGTTTCTTACTTCGAGTGAGAGCAACCAACATTATCATCATTTCAGCCCAGTAGTTAAAGCATTTCCCCGACATGGAGAAAGTCCTGGGTTCATTCCCAGGACGTTTGCTGGCTTAGCGATGGCGCCCGGGTTCATGGGGTGAGGTTTGTCCGGGGCTAGTCAGCAGATGCGTCTGCACATCAACTACATAAGTAGCGTGTCAGATCGGGAGAGACTGGTTGACCTCTCCAACAGGTCTTTCTCCAAACTTCACCTTGCACCGAAGTGGACACACTAGTAATTTTTTTTAAAAAATCCTCTATTGCAGCCTAGTTTTGAAATGAATAAAAATTGAGAACTAGTCTGCAATTAGGGTAATTTGAAATGATATACAATTGAGAACTAGGCTGCAATAACGGTAATTTGTAATGATATAAAATTGAGAACAAGGCTGCAATAAACTCGGCGGGAAATTTTGTAAATGTGGCAAAAACAGTTATGAGCTTATAAAGATATTAAGACTCTGCCAAACTTTTTTCAATCTGCTTGGGTACATTAAAACAGCTTTGCATTGGGCTTTGTTTATATGGATTTTATTACAAAAGTGTTAAATACATCACATTTATTTTTACATACGGGTATTTTGCGTTAATTCACTATTGCAAAGGATAAGTTTCATAATATATTGATTTTCAAAATTATGAAACGTTAAACATTTCAGAAACCATTGAAACGAGATACAATTACAAAATTAGCGAAGTCTAGAAGTTGCTTTCACTCACTGGTGTTCATTAGAAGTTGGATTATTTTCGGAGCTTCGTGAAATAATCAAGTCAGTTGTTTTCAGTTCGGTAACAACTTTCTGTACTTTCATCGGAGTATTAATTTGTTTTCTGTTGATTATGGAACGCAGAAAATTAATAATAATCTTGTGCATGATCTGAGTATTACAGGCAAACGCGTCTTTCAAGAAGGCAATTATTTTATGCGCACCAGAGCATTAGATGTTGTAGGAGGTACGAGATGTGATATACATTGTAACTTTTTATTTATAACAATGAGAATATTATTTAAAAGACGCACAATACAGCTCTATACTAACTTGTTAAATATAAGTTAGTTCAATTTTGTCAGGTATTAGTAGTACAATGTTACGTAATAGCGCAATAGATAGAAGTCAGCAGAACCCCTTTTACACTGCAATAGGAAAATGCCAAGAATGAGGATCGCATGAACAACATTGGATTTCAATTTTTTTTTACATAACACGTACAATGCGAATTTTTTATAAATGATTACAAATTCCACCGAATATATTTAAGGAGGAAGGGGTGAAGCTTGATATCGAAAATAACAACGTTAAAGTTAAAAAGGAACCCATAAGCTGACAAGTCTCCCAACTATTCCATGCATTAGAGCAACGAAAGGATCCATGTCGTCAGTTTATCCTAGCACCTGCCAATTAAATAACAGTAAAACAATCATAATTTTTCACCTAACAGTAGAGTTTCAACAATGCCTATCAATAATAAGAAAAATATGATCGGATCTTCGACAGTGAAAATATTATCATTGCATTAAAATAAACTATTTCTGATCCAAAATTAGAACTGCCACTTACGCTTTGTATTGCGTCTCATTAGCCGGAGATGTGAGGAATTTCACGTCGTAAATTATTACAATATGATACGAATACCTTTCACAGGATATTTACTTCACTAGACTAATGATGGGGTGGGGTTACAAACCTTAAATTAATTGGTCGGTTCTCACACTTTCTGTAATTTTGAATATCGTGATCATAAAATTTGATAATTTGATTTCCGCTTTGTAGTCAATATTTAAGTGTTATGGTGATTTTGTACAATGATTAGTACTATTTGCATTGAGTTACTCTTAGGCTGGTCGATTAGCTTTAAACCACGTGTTGTTCGACATAATATCTTTTTTTCTGGACAATGTACTGGATAATAGATCAATCAGTTTTGACAAATTTGTCAGTTAATGAGTTCTGGCTATCGACCAAATATATATCGATGTTTCTGGCTATCGACTGACGATTATAATGTAACATAACGCCCACTAGCTGGAATCTGTAGTACTGGATTTAGTAACTTTGATTAGAGAATGTTGATAGGTGGACATAAATGAGTAAGGCAATAAGCAGTTTAAAATCAGGTGCAACATTGGACAAGAGTAAACATTTTGCCGAAAGCTGTCAGTTTGAACATTTGAGACATGATATACAATTTTTTCGTATCGTTTCTGTGTATTGATGTTTTTGCAATTTTTTTATGTAGAAAATACAGTTGGAACATCACAGGCACAAACACGATGATTTTCCCAATTCAATTATGTGATTACTTTTTATTATTTATATGTTGTTATTTTATCATGAACCACCAACCAGTCATCTACGTTGAATGTAAAAGGCGCCTTCTTAATCTCCTTGTTGGTTTCCACGATAATTTCCCTGTGTGGGAATTCCACTGGATTTGAAGACTGCAGTTTTGATTCAGTGAAATCAGGATCTTCCACTCTTGGGGATCAAATGGAATTCTCGAAAACAAATTTACAAAAACTCAAGTAGCTGATATTTTTCTGTTATTTGCAGAATTTGTCGTGGAGGCTTTTGAAGTTGTCTGTAATACATATTTTTTTTAAAAAAAGCAAAAATTATTATCCTGAAATATAAATTGATAAAATCTTCCGAGAAAAAATAAATGCCGTCGAAGGGAATTGAACCTGTACCTTCTGATTTCCGGCCGGGTGCACGTAACCACCGTGCTTCGTCGGCTTATTTTTAACCACCAAATAATTCAATAAATACTCGTATATCACTCAATAAGTATTGCTTTTTGATTTATTTCACCTTAAAACAACCAACTTCGTTTGCAGGAAAAGTAATTTAATAAAAAATACTTCATTTTTAACTAGGTTACGTCGATATAATATTATATCTTCATTTAATGGTGAAAATATTTTGACTTGTCAAATATTATTATAACACAACGGATATGTAGTTATGTTCGGTATTCTTCTTATTAATAAATAACTACGAAATTTGGTTGAAGCGGTTTTTAATAATATTTCCGAAAACAATAAATAAACGTAGAAAATACAACAAAATGATTTACGAAAGGAAGGTTCGAGAATGTTCCGAAGCGCGTCACGTAGGCAAAATAATTTGACCTCAATGTCGCGGTTGCTGGTACTATACTGACCATTTTGTTCACGTTGTCGCTTATCTAGGTGGAAAATAAAACATTCTCGAACATTCCAGTTGCTACAGAAACAAATATTAAAAAAATGAAAGAAAATCCAAGAAGCTTGTTTGGAAACTTCTAGAAAAACGTTCGAGTCAAGTAGTGGCGTCCCATTACAGATAACATTATCCTTACATAAACACTATACACTTCACAAATATCGATTAGAAGTAACACGTACGATCGAAAATTAATACAATAGTTTGGAATGTATCCAGAGCATCTCCTATCCTCATCCTAAATTCCTATTCCTCTCCTCCTCACCTAAAATATATATATATATATATATATATATATATATATATATATATATATATATATATATATATATATATAATGATATTTTCCTTGTGATTTGAACGACACAGTCAATTAAAACACAATTGAGTTTCTCTGTAAGGAAAGAAGAGGTTTATTTTGTTAATCTCACAAGATTTACATAAAGAAAAGAATTCAGTAACAAAACATTACCTGTAAGGAAAAAAACGACATTTAATGTTATTAATTGTTATGTCAATTCCTTAATCACAATTACAAATTATTGAAATTATTCCTATCAATCTGCTTTGTCACAACCCATAGATTATTTTTACTATGTCTTAAACCATAGATTACGAAATATTGATTCGACTGTGTAGGTACTGTGGCGCACATCCAGCCAGTGACAGTCCACGACACACACAGCCAAAATGACGAGACAAGCTCGGCATTAAAGAAAATTATATTTTTCTTTACATATATATTTTTTTTTATTCAATAAACTCCATCTCCAATGAATTTAAATATAGGAGACTTTTTTGGCTTGACTGTATTTTACATGTATATATTTATATTTATATTTTATGTATAAGCTGTTTTTCTCTTACCTTTACCAATAAATAAATAAAAAACTTATCTTGCAAACATAAGTTTACCTTTATTAAAAAGTCTTTTTTGTTTGTTTTTTTAATCAAATAATCTGGTTTTATTAAATTGTTTATCAAAACCTTATATTTTTCGTTTAATTCTCCAGACAGTGATTCACTAAACAAAATTTGTTATTCACATTTTTGACTTTATTCGTTGGGATTTCTTTAATTATGTCCGTTACTTGTTTATTCTGCTATATCTTCGAGACTTTTGATTATATTTACAAAAGGATAAAATCTATGATATTACTTTTTTCTCCTACACCAAACTCAAGATCTAGTTTTAGGCGTAGGAATAATTAAAAATATATATTTTTCACAAAAAAGCAAAACATAATGTTAAAAAATATAACGTTTATTTCCTAATATTCTCACGTAAAAGCCCCGAAAAAGGGCGTTAATAAATAAATAAGTAAATATACATACATAAATATTATTTAAATACGGTTCCAAAACAGAAGCTCCTCGCATTGGGCACTAAACGAATTAGTAAATTACTCCACGTATTAGCGATTAAGGAAAATAACGGGACGAACGAAGTATATACTATAAAAAATTATTAAATTGTGAAGGGGTTGAGAAATGGGGTATGTTGATATAGGAATGGATTTTTCGTAACCTGCCTTTCTTGCCCTTTTCCTTGGAACAGTGCAAAAACTTTTCGTAATTATAAAACTAATAATATAATTATCACAATACGCCATTTTTTGCCAATACGACGTTTCAAATGTATCATATTATTATTGGTTTCCGTGAAAGCTATTCCCGACTCTCCGCAGGTTTACATACAAGTGAATTAATGGATTTTCAGTCTGCAACCACCGTGAAACAGATCCGATTCGGATGAAAATGGTGATTAAGTGGAAACCTTCGTATCTGACATACTTTACAAACTAATAATAATTGAAAATATATACATTACAATAATGGCTATAACCTTCATAATAAGTTGAACGATAAAGTTGTTCCTAGTAACAATTGGACTATTGAAGTTTGTCTTTTGTAACCAATGCAGTGAAATCTGTGGAAATGTATGGAAAATGGTTCAAGGTTCTTCTTCGGAAAGATTATGTATAACGTGATAACTTCAATGCTCTGAACATGTTCCTGTCTTTAAGTTCTGATAAGCCACTGGAGAACCATTGTTTGTAAGAAAATATATTTTTTAGCTCTATTTTATCGACGCTTTATGAACGCCGTTATCATTTGACTTAAATTAAAATAGTCGATTTTGACAATTTACATAGGTACGACATCTCTTACGTTGTGTTGATCTTATGTAAGCATCATGTTATTTAATATCGTTTATTAAATTGCATCGACATTAAATATATAACAAAACCAAATAAAAATATATGTGTGGCGATGAATCTCTTTTTACAGTGGCCTTTCACATCATCAAAAAAATCGATTTCATCTAAAAAAACATCAAAAATGCCATTTTGAATAATATTAGCACCCAAAAGTCACGAGCCGCAACTGCTTGCATGTCCAATCATGAGAATCGAAAGTAATGAAATTATTTTCTAGGATTACGATTTTGAAATTAGATACCTCGATACTATATACATATTTTGTGAAGAATACCTAATAGTTTTATAAGTAAAAAAAGTAGCTACATCTTATGTGACTTTTACGTGTTTACTCTCAGGTAAAATATGAATGTATATATTCGTATAATTTGTAAATATAACCCGACAATCTCTTCGTGACGCAATCAGTCAACCTAACCAAATTAATATCAAAACCGTCGGTAGATTTAATACTCGTCTGCAGAACCTTTCATTACGGTCAGGACTGTACGTGACCATATATCGCCTTTATTTACTCGGCTTTCGCTATGCCTCCTCTATAAAAAGATACTCCATTCCTACATCATTCCAACTTCATGCTTACTCCATGCCTACTGCACACAACTATATAACACTGAACAAATAATCTTTAGAAATGTGAGCCACACCGATTTGGAAGGAAACTGACTCGGATTATATAAGACTTATCGAATTCGGGGACCCAAACAGACCAACGAAAATGGTAATTTGTACATGGAAGAATTTCAGATTTAAAAAAGTCTTGATCAATTCACCTTAAATACGGGAAACTAGCCGTACTCTGGGAACACCCACAACACCCGGTTTATTTCTTCAGTTGTATACCTACTCCATAATTCACACTCCGCTGAACACTTTCATTTATTTTCACAATAAAACGCAACGCGCCTCGACAATCCCGAAACTATCGTAAACGGCGTGCAGTCAACAATGGACGCTTGACCGATATGGTTAATTATCAATTGTGAACATTCTAATTTTATTTACACCGACGTTCCTTCGTGGCGAAATGAAATAAATAACAAAGAAAACAAGCGAGTTGAAAAATGTTTTAAAAGAAAATATAAATTAAAACGTGAAATATTATACTCGCTATAAAAATAACCTAAATCCAATAAATTAGTAATATTTTTTACAACGAACAAAAAGTTTACTAAATTAATAATCCAGTGGTAGGACTGGTAGAAGACGCTGCATTTCATAGCTTCGGAGTTAACGAGTATAGTTTCGAAGAGTTGTTCCAGACTGCAGCCCACAGTTGAAGATTGTCTTGATACCTCTGATGATAACCAACCTCCGAAAAGAGAAGTTACCAAAATTATCTCTTGGTCATGGTCCATCCAAGTTTTCATGTTTTCCTCTTCTCTTCCGTTCAAAGTTGTATGTTCGTACATTGGTAAATAGATGTCAAAATGCAAATAATAAAAAAAATATAAAACATATCAATGATCAGAAACTGTGTGTAAATGGTTAAGTAGTAATTCCTTTTTTTCTTCTTTTTTGAAAAACCAAGGGTTATAATATTTTATAACATATATTAAAATGCGTTTAATTATTTAACCAATCAAAGGTTTTCACTGGTGTATTTTTTAATGAATGTAAAAGAGAAGAGCCTTAGTAATCGTAATCAGTCTTTGGAGATGGGATGGTAGGAGGGAGGGAACGGGATGGATTTAGTCTGCGTTGAGTAAAGTGTATTGTGTGAATGATATTAATTGATTTTAGGTTTAAAAGTGTGAACTGCAGGTTTAATGAGTCGAATTCAATTTATGGTGTGAAAAATGTGTAAAGCATGATGAATGAATGTGTTTTGTGAACATATCACTAAGAGAACGTGTGCTGAGGTGTTCGCATGTTTTATATAAAGTATTATTGTAAATAAGGCTAAAGTATACCATGATATCTTGTGTATAAATGTAGAACAATAGTAACCATCTAGTAAAAAGAAAACGACTATACGTGCAACTAGAAGTGAACTTAATGAAGCAATAAATACGAGAAGAGAATAAGACGAGGATTATAGATGATAATTAATGTAACTATTTAAAAATATTACCAAATTTTTACATAACATCAAATTTTTTATTTATTTTCTTGTATTTAATTCGTAGAACTCCATAAAGTCTTATATAGTCTCATAAACTATTATATTATGGTCTCATAAATTATCAGCTTACCATTCAATGGTTCATAGACTCATTAACATTCAATTGGAAGCGTATGAGAAAGAAAAGGCAACGATACAAACCATCTCGGTTTATAATGGCTATGACATAAATAACATTGAAAAAATTATAAAAAACAAGAAATATAAAAATATAATTAATATATTAGATCCGGCAATGATAAAAAATTGGAAAAATTTGCATGTCTCGAATTCATCGGTCCAATATCCATAAAAATAGCAAAAAAAAATAAAAATTCTGTCTAAATATAGCTTTCAAAACCAATAACAACATAAGAACAAACCTTAAAAACCCTAAAAGTAGAAATCCTCAACTTAATAATAGTGGCATATATGAATTTAAATGTGACCACGCCGACTGCAACGCTACTTGTATCGGACAGACGGGAAAGGCTAAATCAACTAGATTCAAAGAACATATAAGATGTTATAGTAATAAAAGCACTTTTTAAAAATTCGCAGAACATCTCTTAGTGAATAATCACGCCCCGCTTGACAACAATGAACTTAAACCCTTACATATAGAAAGAAACGGCCTTAGATTAAATATACTTGAACAATTAGAAATCAATGAAAGAACCATAATATAACATTTATTAATGAAGTAAGGAAAATTATTTATTCACCGCTTCTAAGTATATTCACAAAACTTAAACAATATAACACGTTTATACAAATTAATAGCAGCCACATCATTATTAAATAATTAAGATTAGTGTGAGGAAAACACACTTCAAAATATCCCCACAGAATATGAAATCTATTGTCACAATTAATTCAACAGTAAACGGTTTAACCGGTAATAAATAATTTTAAATATATAGGGGGGGGGGGATAAAATGGAATCATATAAATAAGTCGTCTAAACGTAATTATAGCTACCGTTTTAAAATGGCCTTGAAAGCCGAAACAGCTGTAACAATAACAAAAACCAAAAAATACTCGCAGAACTTAATAATTATACTGTTAAATTTGATTTTAATTAAATTTAAAAACATTAAAAAAATTTACATCTCTAAATCTTTTTACCTCTAAAAAAATGTAGAGTCTTATAAACCATAAATATAAGATGCACGTGTTTTATTTCCTTCCGTCTGTTCATAACATGATATTTAGGGGTACGTAAATTTCGTTTTTACGAAATAGATGCGATAAAAGCGAAATCTGCATTTTATTTGCGATAAAAGCGAAATTTGAAAATTAAATACTTTCGCACCTTTTTATACGTTACGTGCTTTCAAATGTTGATCAGACGCGCTAACAATTATTACAACTCTGTTCAAAACAGACAGAGACGGCTATTTTATCAACCGAAAATTCTATCGATCACAGCATGATGTTGAAGACAGCAGCTCAAAAGAGCTTGGATAAATTGTTGGTACACATGGGGGGCCGAATCCAACAAATGAGTGCTACAAGCAGATTGGCAGATTTTATCCATCGGAAGCAGCAAATGTGCCCTCTTCTTCTGTCAATTCAAATTCCATAGTGGAAAGCTTCGCAAAAATTCCAAAGTGTACCACAAGAAGAACTAATTGACGGGTACTCTCATTTTCACAGACAATTACTTCGATTGGTCGGCCAAGAAGCTCCTGTGGATGTAATGCAAGTTTTAGTTACATCAAAATCTTGCTACCTGGATTTGCAAAAGCAGCTATTCAATGTCTCAATTGCCCTGTCAATAGTGTTGATGCCGAGAGGTACTTTAGTATCTACAACATTGTCGTTACTGATCGCAGGCAAACAATGAAAGATGAAAATGTAGAAATTACATCTATGCTAGCCTTCAATTGAGTTTTTAACACTGTATTTTTTTTTGCGAAATAAATGCGAAATTTTCTATTTTGAGTTTTTTTAAATGCGAAATCACGATTTTTTATTTGCGAAATTTACGTACCCCTAATGATATTCAATCGTCGTATTATAACATCTCCCTACAGGAATGTGAAATCCCAGGTACATAATATCCCTTTTATAGAACGTGAGGGACGTAAAGATAAGAACCGCCATTACCAAAAGGTGTTATCCACAACTTTTGAGTTACGAGACAGAAGTAAGCTGGGTCTGAAATTCTTATTCATGAAACTTACAGGAATCCGAACTGAAGATATGGCTGAGATTATCAGGTAAATTTGAAAAACAATAGGCCACTTGTATCACATATTTGAAATACCATAGGCCACTTGAATCACATATTTTTTTCCGGTTTAGCCAAAAATTCTAAGAACTTACTTAGTTTACTTTGCAATCGTAATTTTGAAACCATTGCGTTTTTGTGAAATTTTCAATCCGTAAAATGGGAACATTATTTTATAAATATTAAAAAACAACTGAACAAAATTTATGGGTGGGAAAAAATAATTAAATATCCAAAAACCATATTAAAAAAGCCAGCCACTTCAGAAGAAGATTACCAATTCGTGGGGAACCCCCCAAATTGCAGGGGATTTCTAAGAATTTAAACCGATTGGGTATTTTGTGGGTGTACCTTGTAGGGGGAAAATGCAAAGATTCTACAATATGAGAACATAACCAATGCCGATAAAAGAGCATTTCGTAATTTTCAAAAGATATGTTTACAATTACAAGTTAGAGTAAACTATTGTTACATTCCATTCGCAGCAAATTTAAAACAAATTTCATTTTTTTAGGCCTGAACGTAAGAGAAAATCCGAGAATTACTAAATTTTAAAAATAAATGCTAATTTCAATTTATTCCTTTAATTTTCCTGGTAAGGGAACTTGTGGGGAATTTTAACATCTAATATAGGTATTTCAGAATAAATACATTCGCATACTGGTAATCCAGCTTCGGGAGCCGTATGTATTTCTATATATTTCGTAATCAACATTCAAATTACTTGGAGCGCTGACGCTCTGTTTTATTGATCAAAATGGAAATCATGTAACTACCGTAGGATTTGAGATCGTTAAAATAATTATTTATAAAATATCATCCAAAAGACAACTTTATAATTTCATAATTTAACAGCGTTTGCCGGCTGCAAACACAAGTGAATTAATGTTAAATATCAACTTAAATAGCCGACCGATATCTCTGTGTTGCTATATTTAAAAAAATCTACTTTGAATATTTTTAAAAAGTATCTAGGAAAATCAGAGACCAGACATTTATTCGTGATATGAGTAGTAATTACCGATAACCTTGTCATTTGTATCCTGTGTATATTTATATTTGTATATATTTATGTTAAGTTATTTATGTTACTATACATAACGACAAATGTGAAAGCCATGTTATATATGGCATTCACATCTGTTGTTTATTATTAAAATGGAATTTTATGAAAATAACATTACCGAATTTTAACCGCTTAATTTATTTTCAACCCACAGCCAATTGAATTCAACGACAATAATAATTAGTATTGTTTTCGCTTTTCCAATTACTCCCAGGGGTTCTATATTCTGGTTAATTTTATCGGAAATTGATACTCTACATTATTCAACGTTGTTTTGTATCACAGTATAATGGGTAAGAATTATGTGACTTAATTTTGGTAGTGTTTTGAAAATTGTTTTTACGATATCGGTATTTTGCTCATGTGTCAAAACAAAATAATGTATCTGACAATAATCAACTTTGTCAGATGTCAGCTTAATGTATTGATTGCTGATTAGGAAATCAATACATATTTATTTTCCAAAGCTAATGGACCTATGAAATATTCATAGAATACCCTAAATTCATCTTTATAATTATATACCTATTTGTTAATTTTCGGTTCATAAGAAATATATTTTAAACACTGTAATAACAATGTCAGTTCATTATATTAACATAAAGGATGACGCTGCTCTAAACTCGATTGCTTAAAAAATTTAATTCCTTAAAAATGTATAATCCCACTGCGAATTACTAACCAATGTAAAATGTTATTTGGCTTAAGCCGTATTACCTATTTGTAAAATCTAATTGCAATTTTTGTATGTAAAAACATTTGGAAAGTATGTTTACGAGAGATGAATAAAGGCTGATAGATATTGAAAGAAGGAAACTCAGTTAATAAGGGACTGAACGCGGTCGAAGCTAGAAAAAATTGTCCTAAGAAGCTAGCAGTCCATAATGGAATGCTGGTATCCACCATGATGTATCGCAATGAACTGGCAGAGGTAGAATGAAAGTATACTGAATGCTAGAGAAAAGAACGTGTGATAAAACAATATATGATCATCTGAGAAATGTGGAGATTCGCGAAGAATGCAAGGCTGATGTAAGCGTAACGCTTAGATGGTTTGGGCATTTAAAGCAAATGAATTTAGAAAGGAATCTAAAGATAATTTATCGCGCAAATGTAAAGTAAAGAAGTTGGGGGTAACCGAGGAAGATATGGCACGATCAAGTGAACCAGATACTTGAGTAAAGAGTCGAAACGGCAGAAGAGTATACATGAGGCGATGTGTGAATGTTAGTTAGGCAAGGGGTACGTGCCAAGACCGAGCTGTTTGGCTGCTTTTCCTGTCTGCCTACCCCTTGGTTAGTTAGTTAGTTAATTATGATACTCATTACATGTTCAATTTGGTAGACGGGTATGGGAACCGCGGCACCTGTATCCGAGGTCATTCCAAGTTGTTTGCTACTTTCGGTGACTGCAGAAGTGGCCGGGTTAATGGTTTATCCAGTTTTGGTGGTGGATGCGTTTATCCACCAACAGCGTGTTGGATTGGAAGAGGACAGAGGAGGGATGGAATCATCCACAACACCTAATAAAACACTATATTTAAATATCTCAAATATGTAAAAAAAACGGGTTACGAATAACCCCACAATATTTGGATGATTAAAGATTACTAAAATCACTAACTAAAACGTAGGAAAATATCAAAATATGCATCGTATTTAAAACTTGACGATCACATGGATTCAGGCTTCAAATATAAATGAATTTTACAAACCTGTAGAGAATAAACAATTATTTTCTTCCTGTTTATTCACCTCAGTTAGATCATCAATCAAATGTATTTGGACTCATTTTTATATGATTATTTAACAAGAAACGTCTATTAAATTCTAATATTGGAAATTATATAAGTTTGCGAAAAAAAAAATTATTTTTGGTACAACATTTCTTGGTACAATTGTACAGTGTAGTACAGTGGCTTACCCGTGCTAAGGCCTCCATTTTATTATACAAAAAATATTCATAATACATTTAAAGAAAATATATATATATAATGTTGGTGAAGAAAAAAAAACATAAGATAAAGATAAATATAAACTAAAAATATAGATTTAAAATTAAAGTAAAATAAAATAAAATTTCAATAAAATAGAATTAAAATAAAAAGAAATGAAATAAAGTTAAAAAAAATCAGTATATTTAAATTATATGTTGTGTGTTTGTGAGTGATGTGTATTTTTTATGTTGGTTTTGTGTGTTACGTGAAAGTTTTATTATTTTATGTTATGTAATTTTGATAATATTGTCTCTTTTGTTCTTTAATCCATTTTATGCCTGAATTTATTTTTATTTCCTCAATTTTATTTTAAACTGTTAGACTGTTGAAATCTTTTATAGCATTGTATTGGTAGTGTTTTTTTTTTATTTTTTTTTTTTTATTTTTTTATTTATTTTTTTTTTTTATTTATTTAGACGCCGTAAAAGGCTTTTACAATATACATGATTTATGTTTACAGTGGTTCACAGGAGCGAAACAGTATTATGTTAAACAGAATAATTGCTGAGAAATTATGTTGAAAATTAAACAAGAATAACATCTGGTATACATAGGTACAATAGCATTTTTATTTTCAATCCGTACAGTAGTTTAGTATTGAGGTTATTGTTACCTTCAATATTGAATTTGGTTGAATTTGCTGAGAACTAAGAGTTAGCTCTATTGAAACAGGGCTGTCAGTAAGACATCTCATAACAATTTTGGGAAAAAATATAGTTTTGATTAAGTATATAAAATTATTAAATAACACTCTTCTGTCTGATATCTGATGTAAGTGCATAGTTTAGGTTCTGTGATAACTTGTGAATAGAATGGTATTATGCCTAATAACATTGATAATTACGACAGAGGTATGTTATTATAGCCTTCTTATAACTATATTCCGTGCAGTTGAACACATCTACTACTTCTGAGAAAGCATTGCTAACTGCATGCAATCTAGGTATAAGCGAGTTTCTAAATGACTCAGTCCTGATATTGTTATTGAAATTAAAAAGAATTTTGGATCGAGTGGTTCTAGTGGGTATATGGAAGGTAATTAGGCTTAATATATCAGGGCTGTCTATAATACCATTGACAATTTTAAAAATAAAAGTCAAATCGGAAATAAGTCTTCTATCTGAGAGTTTAAGTAAGTTTAATTCTTTCATCAAGTGATTGTAATTTATTGATTCTATAGGTAGACCGAGTTTATAGTTAATGTATCTTAGGAATTTATGCTGAATTTTTTCAATAGAGTCGGAGTGGATTTTAAAGTAAGGACACCAAATAGGAGAATTATATTCGATTTGACTTCGAACAAGTGAGGAATATAAGATTTTTAGTGTTGAAATATTTTTAAAGTCTCTGCCATTTCGGAGAATGAAGCCGAGCATTTTTAATCCTTTGTTGATGACTGTTTCTACATGTGAAAGAAAGTTAAATTTTGAATCGAAAATAATGCCGAGATCGTTAATTTCACTTACAGAGGCGAGAGAAACATTATTAATTTTGTATTGATAGTTAAGGGGTTGTGTTGTTCTAAAAAATCTTATAATGTGGCATTTACTAATATTGAGATAAAGTTTGTTAGTTTTGCACCAATCTTGAAGTTTATTTAAATTTAATTGAATTTGAATACAGTCATTTATTGTTTTTATAATTTTAAATAGTTTAAGGTCATCGGCAAAAAGTAGCACTTCAACATTTTTATCAAATACAGTAAAAATATCGTTTATGAAAAGGAGAAACAGTATTGGGCCTAAATGTGACCCTTGGGGTACACCGCTAGTAGCTATGAATTTGTGTGAAAGGTTAGAATTATTTTTTACTTGTAGATTTCTATTTGTTAAGTAGCTTTTTATCCATTCCAATAGTTTACCCTCAATTCCGATTTGACTAAGTTTATTGAGAAGAATTTTATGGTTAACTTTGTCAAACGCTTTTACAAAGTCTGTATATATTGAGTTTTTTTTTTTTTTTTTTTTTTTTTTTTTATTAATATCAATAGCAAAATTTGTACATTATGTAGGTTTAAAGTATAATATAAGTATATTTTTTGTATTTTTTTCACAGTCCTCCTCACTAGGGTTTCCTGTTCTGAGGCGGCCTGTAGTTTTTCTTAAATTTTTGTATTTAGTTTTGAATTGTCTTTACATTGTCTTCATAATGTTTGTAAGTTGATTGTTACTTTGATCTCTAAGCCATGTTTTGACTTTTGTTTTAAATATACTCATTTCGTTTATTTTTTTGGTTTCATTTGGTAGAGCATTGAACATTGACTTGGGTTTTGTTTTCGAGTGAACATGCTATAAAATTTTCATATAAGGAGAGATTTGTTAGTGTGGATCTGCCTGGCATAAATCCATGTTGATTAGTTACAATGATGTTGTTAATATGTATGGAGATTTTATCGAGGATAAGTTTTTCAAACAGTTTGGGGATAGTTGAGAGCATGCAGATGGGTCGGTAATTAGTGACATCATGAATATTGCTTTTTTTAAATACAGGTGTTAGATAGCAATTTTTCCATAGGTCGGGGAAGCAGCCAGAATTTAATGATTGGTTAAATATATGACATAGTGGATTGGCTATTATTGATGCACAGTTAATTAGAAAGGCAGGACTAATTTTGTCAGGACCCGCTTTTTTCTTTAAGTCGAGTGTTTTTATTTTGCGTATAACATCAGGAACATTTATATGTAAAGCGGGAATGTGGACCGATTCCTTTGGATGAAAGGGTGGAAGTTGAACATTTGGGATATCATTATCGTAAACATTTTTGAAGAAGTCGGCAAACAAATTAACGATGTCATTAGTATCACTACTACTTTTCCCTTCGAAATACATGTATGTTGGTAGGCTAGGTTTGTTTTTTCTTAGTGAGTTTACATGTGTAAAAAAGTTTTTGGTATTTGAAGGAATAGACTTTTCTGTGTTGAGTATGTATGTTTGATATAATTTTTTGGAGAGCTTTTTACAGTCAGTTCTATATTTATGAAATATTTTGTAGTCAGAGATAGAGTTGCTCTCTTTGAAATTTTTGTGCCAGATTTTTTTGTTAATTATTAAGTGTTTTAAGTCATTATTAAACCATTTGGGGAACTTTGATGGTTTGAATTGAATTAAGGGAACATATTTTTCAATAGCCGTGTTGATGATGGAGTAAAAAGATTCAAGATTTTGGTTAACATTTGTGTTTTTGTCTAAAAAGGACCAGTCTGTACTTTCTAAGTATTTTGTTATGAGTGGATAATCTGCCCTTGCAAAATTGTATGAATATTTAGGAACACTATTAGAGTAAATGTTTAGGAAGTTGTTAATAATAGTGATGTTTAAGGGAGGATGGTGGGAATCTTCGGGAAGAAGGGGGTCTATGGATTTACATAATTTTACTGAAGGATCGCTACTAAATGCAAGATCTAGTAAATGGTGATTAGAGTTGTATACGTTATTAATTTGTTTAAGACCTAGGAAATTTGACATATTTATAATTTCACGAGCATTAGCAGATGTATTAAAATGAGTTGTTGAGTTATCGCTATGGGTAATCCAGTCTATATTGGGAGTATTGTAGTCGCCGATTAGCAGCATTCTAGCTTCCGGATATTTGAGCTTGAGGGCCTCTACATCTTCAATGTGGTTTACGTAAATTTGTGTAATTGATCCGGGAGGAATATAAACACATCCAAGAATGATTTTTCCTAGGTTCGTCTTGAGTAGTAGGAAAATTTGTTCTATATTTTTGTGTTTGCATTTTAGCCTGGATGAAGTTATAGATTTGGTGACTGATATTAATACACCTCCTCCTCTTGATTTGGCGCTGGTGGCGGTACTTCTATCTAAGCGGTAGGTGTTGTGTGAAGTGAAGCCTAGTTCTTCTGTGTTAAAGGACGGATCCAACCAAGTTTCAGTCAGGAAATATATATGAAAGGGATGGATTGGAATCGATGATCTTAGCTCATTAAGTTTTGTGCGGCAGCCTCTGATATTCTGATAGTAAGCCATGATAGGTTTTAGTTTTTTGAGTTACTATTTACAATAACAGGTTTATTATTTTTGTATTTTATTGTGAGTCCAATCTCACCATCTTTGGTTCTTTGTTCTAGTGTTAAACGTAGCTTGGTGAGATAGTTTCTTTGAGCTGGGGTTTGGTCTGAATAAATTTTAATACCGGGGTATTCGGTTATGTTGTTCTTTTTCTTCAGTATGTCTATGGCTTGGATGGAACTGTCAAGGATGACTTTAAGAGGTCGAGGTTTGTCAGGTTTTGTGATTCCCAGACGAAAAGTTGTTATGTTGGCTCGGGTGATGGATGAGTTAAGAGTTGTTAGTGTGGTTAAGATTCTCGTTGTATCATCAGTATTTTTTTCTATATGGGAACTGGCTGAGCTTTCAGGGAAGTTAAAAATAATTATGTTTTTGTCTAAAGCTTGTATTTACCGTCGGAGTTTTTATGTTTTCTTTGTACGCTTGTCTAACTGGTCTGTATTTGTGATATTTTGTGATTGTTGAAATTTGTTTTGTTGGTCAAAAATGTAGTTTAGTATTGTTTTAACCTATAATTGGCGTATATCTAGTACGTCACAACTGTTGAATATTTGGTCGGTATCAGTCAGTCTATGCTTTTTAAGATCGTTTTCTGTGCGATTTATAATAAATCGATAGCCGAGTTCGTTGTATATAAATAAGGTAACATCCGCAGCGGCAAGATCTTTTACATTGGATAGGATAAATATCTCAACTATTCAAATTCGACGAATGTTCATCAAACTTTTGAACTTATTTTTAATCACATATGGTGTAATTTAATATTCAAAAGGTTTCTTCCGATTTTTAATTCGATTTCTAAATAATTTATTTTTATGGAACCGCAGCGAGTAGGTTTAAGATAGTATCATTTAAAAGAAATGTAAATGCTCCATTGCTTAACACTTAATTGTTAACCTAACCGTTATTATTTTTAGTTTAATTTACGCGATATTTGCTGACCATCATTTGGTAAAAGTGAAATCCAGTCAACAAAATTTTTAAAAAATCACATGCTATGTTGAGCGCAATCATCAAGTATTACGAAACAACGATTTGAATTGCAAAGTGAACTAAAATTATTTTGCCCATTTTCGCTCACGCAACCAAATCAAGTCAACATCATTATATCGAATTTTAAACTTGTATATATCTCTTTTGAATTCAGTTGGTTGTCATTTTAAATCAATTTATCAAAATATATTTAGCACTTACTTATTACAGATTACAGTCTCACAAGCTAGCGTCAATTGCTGTGATATGTGTTGAGTAAGGATATATGATATGAGAAGGCGTTTGAGTCGGAAATTTCTCGTCCTCGCTTAAAAAAAATCATACCACTGAATTTCAATACGGAGACATATGAATTCACACATAATTTACCGTTTATCCTATATTTTTAGTATTTATAAAAAAATTAATTCAAGTCAAAAATTACATTTTATGACATGCGATCACTCAAGACGTTTTGCAAACTCGGCATATTATTATTTTTTAATTATAAACTAATGTTTATAAGACAAAGTTTTATGCATACCATAAAGGATAACAAATAATTATAAACACTTGTAGTGGTACGCAACTACTTCATTCGAACGAAATTCTAGAAGTCTCGATTGTTCCAAACAAACTTCTTGGATGTTCTTTTATTTATTTGTTTGGAAAATTCTACATAGCAACCAAATTGTTCCAGAAGTTTCTTCACCTTTTAAAATCGACAGCATGAAGAAGTCAGTCAGTCATCAATCTGCCATCAGTTAACAAGGTGCTCAACGAGTGATAATCCGCGCACCTCACTTGCGCGAAGGACATTCTTCCCGACCATCATCATGGACTCCATAGGGATATCATCATAGCGTTTTGGCCCAGATCGCCGTTCCTGGCCAACGCTACATGGATTACAGCGCCCTGGTTCCAGCGTCTCTGACCAGCGCTTCACCCACGCTCCATGACCACCACGAGGACACGCAGCATCCTCACTGGTCTACCAGCTCCCCCTTCAACCGCCTACAAGGTCCACCGTACCTTCGGCCTTCCCGTCAGCACTGGAGTACTGATTGCCAAGATCGCCAGTGCCTGACATACAACGAGTCCGGTCACCAGCGCCCGGCGTCGACTCACAGACCCGCGCTTGACCTGCCATCACCGCCTGCATCCGGAGAATATTACATCTGTCCAACGTCATCTCATCACGGCTACCTGACTCATCAAATAAACACTCTGACCTTCACAACAACATCTTTCATTCCGTGCCTCCTCACAAGATCCCTAAACACTAATTACTAACCTGAAATATCAATACAATACAAATACAGAAGTAAAGTTGATTGTTTACAGGTGAAAAAATATAGTAAGCAGTAATTGTTGATTTAGGTACTATTGAATTATTTGGCGAGTTGAAAATAAGCTGATATAGCTCAGTGGTTCAGAGCACCTGACCCGGACATCAGAAGGTACGGGTTCAGTTCCCGTTGGCTTCATTTATTTTTACTCGGGAGATTTTTTCAAATTGTATTGATATATAAGCGACTAATCATTGCTTATAATTATTTGTTATCCTTTATGCTATGCATAAAACCTTGTCTTATAAACATTAGTTTATCATAAAAAAATAATCATATTTGACAAGTCAAAATATTTCACCAAAAAATGTAGATATAATATGTCTCGACGCCATCTAGTGGGAAATTTAGCAATAACAAAGCCTTTCCTACAGAAATAAAGTTGGTTGTTTACAGGTGAAAAAATGTAATAAACAGTAATTTTTGATTGAGATACTAGTACATATTGAATTTTTTGGCTGGTTGGAAATAAGCCGGCATAGCTTAGTGGTACAGAGCACCTGACCGGACATTAGAAGGTACGAGTTCAATTCCGGTTGGCGGCATTTATTTTTACTCGGGAGATATTTTCAATTTGTAATGATATTTTAGGCGACTAATTATTGCTGATATTATCCGGCATATTATGCCAAAAATCACTCCAGTGGTTAATAAATAAATTATTTTATTGAAGGAAGTGAGCATGTGATGAAAAAAACATTTCATGAAGTGACACTGATCACTTTATTACAATTTTTATTCTGGTTTCCATTGGTTTCGTTTTTCTATCAATTTCTTTTTTTCTTCATTAAAACCTTAATAAAACCACATTAAAAAGCTTTACAGCCTCCAATTAATGACATAACTACTCTCCAGCTTTATTTTGGGAACTCAATACTGTGTTATATGAACAGTTAATTTTGGTGAGTTAAAATCACTATCATATTGGAAAATATGATATTGATGGTGTCCACGTTATCCAGGACTGAGAAATTACTCTGGTTCGACCAATATCTAATTCTTTAAAAAACTCTTAGAATAAAAGAAAATCTCTAATAACGGGATTGCCCACATTTTTAATTTAACGTTTTATCGTGTGAAGAAAAAAATTGTTGATAAAAAAAATTATCTAGATTACTAGCACCGACCCGTGAAAATTTATGGTATTTTATATTTCCAATTTTGAAAAAAATAATTCAAATTACAGTATATTATATTTCATTTATATTTTATACGTACAATGTACGGGAAGCATATTTCGTCAGAACGGTTGCATTCCCGCGCGCTGTACGGATCGTGTGCAGCCTGTTTAAATATTTTTTAAAGTAAATTTTCCTTCAATTATGATTAAACAAGGTGCCCAAAGTATTCGTTATTGCAAATAACTTAATATTAATAACACTTTTTATTCGAAAACATACAATTATTTCCATCTTATACGTTGTTCGTTGCTAACTGGTAAGAAGGTTACTAACCACTCTTTACCTATTAAGCATTCACCGAGGTCTGTTTATCAACCTGCTCGGACGATTTGCACACAAGTATACCATGACAGCCTTACATAAATATTGGAGACAATTATTATCTTCTGGGTAAATTTAAAAAAAGTGGTGTTAATGTTATATTATTCCATAGTTAGCATAAATTGCAGTGCTACATTCGATTTTTTGAGTATATTCGTAAAATTATCGGTTTTTAAGAAAAAAAAATAATTTCCAAAATTCTATATAATACAAGTGATGATACTTTTATATACATTAATAACGCGGTCATCCTAAAAGCATTAGAGCCTAGACCGTAGAGCTACACTGTGTACAAAAAGAAGTGCAGTCCAAATGTGTAATAAAAACTGTAATGATAACTAAATCGGTTAATATATTTAACTGAGCATGTGTTTAAATAAATATATATAATTTATAACGTAGCGGCAAAATGTCATTTATACTATGTTAAAGCTTCGTCGTTTTGAAAGTAATGAAAGAAGAATCAGACAACTAATATATTATTTTAAGGTATGTAAACCAGAGAATAACGCGCACTTCGGGGGAAATTACTATTTTTATTATATGATGGGGTATAAATATTTTGGTTCTAAAACAGTTCTTTAATGATAGCACTCTACTGTCAATGTATTTTATCAAATTGATACACCGATCCAAGAAATACTATTATTGCTGGACGAATGTCTAACTTGAATGATGGTCTGACATAAAAACATTCTGGTTCACTATTTATAGGTATACCTATTTTCGTCTCACACTTCACCAACGTTTCCCAACAGCCGGTTCGTGGACCGTTACCGGTCCTTGGAGATTACAAGTTCTAAAGATAATTAACCACTCACCAACTTTGACCAGAGAGCCTCGCAATGCACGTGAGTGATTCAAAGTAGCAAATAAATAATAATACATAAAAAAAATTTAAATAAAGCATAGCTCGCTGGTTGTCAAATTGCGCGAATACAACGCATTGTAAATATTATGCAGCGGGTAAGGTCAGGATAGTACAAAACATTTTTCACGACGTGGATATAGTTAAACCTGTCTGAAACAGGGCTTAAGGCTGACGTAACTATACCAATAAAACTTTTTTTTGAACTGGCGAATATATTTTTTCATAAACCTCCCTACAATATTACAAGAGAAATTATGCTTTGCATTCAGAACATGGAAATGTTTTTTTTTTATATCTCGCGGGAATGTGACACTTTAAGATAATTTAAGAGAACATTTTAAAGTGCACTTGAACATGGGAATGCTTTCTTTTCTTGCAAGAATGTAACATTTTACAGATTGTTAATAATTTGATTTATAATATGGGAATGATTTCTATTGGACTAATTTTCTCAATAAATATATTTTAGAGATGATAAAAGACTTCATTCAGAACAAGAGAATGGTTTCTTGGCGGAACTCGCGATAATTTATTATTTTATTTTTTTCAATGAAAAATGGGAATGTTTTTTTTCTAAAGTTTTTAAGGGTATACAGATTATAATTAATAATTGCAATAATACTCTCAACGACCTCAAGTAATTTTCTCACAAAATTTGATATTCTACAAATTGGAATACGCTCAAAAATGAGAACGATGCATAAACTTATGATGCGTCCCGGTTAAACTGGTATTGTGCAAGTTTGAAGATGTCTGGGTAATTTGAAAAATAAAATCTTCAGTTTCTGTTGGTTCGAACGTGTATTTGCAGATAATACTTGCAGCCAGAAAACGAGGAGGGTTTAAGTTTGCTATGAATACAGAGCGCGCTTTTTTAATTCGGTTTTCATGTACCTAAATGTGAGTTGAAACACGATAATGGTTTGTAGAAACAGGTTGAATGGCTGTTTCAACTGCAAATGTTTTGTTCCGCTGCAAAGTTAATCGTGAACTAAGTTGTAGTGATCTTTTTGAAGTCATTGTCCAAAACGGAACAAATTCAGAAAAACGATAAAAGTCCTACCTATAATATTTGAAAAGAAAATTATTTTAGTTGTCATTTTATAAATTGGAAATATAAAATCCCGTGATGTTTCATGAGACTACGCTACAATATTATAATTTACGTGTTTCTACTATCTTGGTACGAGAACACCAATGGAACGCAGAAGAATAGCCTAAATCTGCTGTTTATTATTATTTATTTATTTATAAGTACATGTTACATGATTAATACATTTATTTGGAGAAAATACATTAGCGCACCATACTAGGCAGCTCCCTGTTTCATGGTGATCAATGGAGGATGCTTATATTGAATTTAAGTCTAGTGTAAACATATGTCGGTAGAATTTAAAAAAAAAAATTGGAAATTGGTAAAAAATGTTTTAAATAACTCACAAAATTGCCAAAGTTTTCTTTAAAATAAACACAAATATATAAAGTAGTACACATATGTACTTAAATACATATACATACACCCGCACATATATACATTCACACATACATATTATATGAAAATACATACATATACACACATGCATATACTCACATACATGTATCTTCTTCCTTACACATATAAAAAATACAAACACCTCTATCTGAGTACCAGAAGCACGTTACCGATACTATCACACTCACTCATCAAAAAGTCCCCAATCGCCTTCCTGAAACTGTCGTATTTGACAATTGACTTTATTGCTATTGGTAAATTGTTGAAGATTTTAGGAGCAAGAAAATTAAATTGTGACTGTGCCATTGAGGTTCTTGTTGATGGAATAATATAGTTGGATTAGTTGGAATATGCTGTGTCATAGGTTGATTCTAATTTTTTTTTTCGTATGTTTGAATTTGTAGTAGGAGGATAAGTGTTTGATGTATAGGGATTTTATATTTTTGGTTATGTTTAATATTGTAGATTATTATCCAACCATTGTTAGATAATATACAATGTTAGATCGGCTCTATGAAATATTTCTTCCCATGTCTTATTTTTTTATTACTAGGGCCGTATCATCGGCGAAAGTGATTATGTTGCCATCAATAAATAATCTACATAAGTCATATAAATGAGGAAAAGTGTGGGACCGAGTACACTACCCTGTGGTGCACCAAAATTGATGCTTGTTGGATGAGATGGTTTAAGTGATGGTAACATAACACATTGCTTTTTATCTATTAGGTATGATTTGAACTAATCAAATGCCTTATTTATTCCGATTTTCTGGAGCTTAGCCAGAAGGATTTGATTTAGAGACTGTGTCAAATGCCTTAGCTAAATCTAGAAACATTGCCAAACATTTATCACCTTTGTCTAGAGCTTGTGTTATATGTGATGTAAGTTTTAAAATAGCTGAATCTGTATTTAACCCTTCTCTGAAGCCATTCTGGTTTTACGAGAGAATGTTGTATTTTGTAAGATGGTCGATAAGTGTAATAAGTACGTGTAAATAAGTGTTGATAAGTAATATTTTTTCAATAATTTTTGATAGTGAGGATAAAATAGAAATAGTAAATTTTGTGATCTCCACGATCGCTGAACATAGAAAAGTGGGTATAACTTCTAAGAAAACTATATACTTATCAGTTCTAACCAAACAACCGTGACCTCCACCATCACTGAGTTCATCAAAAGGGTTTAATTTCCCTTAGTCTGTAGGTACGTTTATATATATAGGCTGCCACCTAAATCCTCAAGATACTGGAAATATCTCATATTTAATCTAAGCATTAAAAGAGCAAATAAATACATAAAAAATGTTGACCTTACAGGAACATTTCATACGCATCGTGATTTACAAAATATGTTATTCACCATTTACAGTGTGAATAACATATTTTTAACTATGTACCATAACTAAGACATAATATTTATAGGACATGACATAGGTATAGTGAAATATATATTTACAGTAGAAATTAAGAACACATTTGAATGCTGGATTTTTTTATTGCGGTTTGGAAATGGTTCAATATTAGTGTTTCCCTTGCTGAAAAGGTATCCTTCAAGTTATTATACCCCGGTTGGGTCATATAGGCAGCCAGCAAGCACTTTTTCTTGTAAGCAGAGCTGCAACAAATTTTGGGAGATTTGTTAGTTTTAACAATTTAAATCGGAAAATAGCTAAAGGGCTTCAGAAATAAGGTAGGTAGTAACAATGTGGAATTATTTTTATTTCTAAAATTTGTGACATCATTGAAAGATGTTGCATTCATAAAATACCAGTTCATTACACAAATTATTTAATTTTACGAATTACACCATATCTATGCATATTTGGGGAGAAAATTTTTATGTTTTATGATAATCTTAATTTAAGAAATGGTGAAAAAATACGAATCTTATGACTAAATTGTTTGGAATAGGTATTGTCGCATTCTGGAATGAAAAGTACGTAATATGCATGAGAAAGTTTATGTTTTTCAGGGAGATTCAACGGGACACTAATTAAACGTTCTAACAAAAGGTAGAGATGGTCACATAGTAAAGTGACATGAACTAAATATGATAGACGTTTATAATTAAGATAGTAATACTAGCATCACAGCTTTATTCCGATCTAGCAGTTCATTAGGACAATCAGTTAGACAGTCTCCTGCTTAGAGGATTTAATCAGAGATTGTCCCTTCTCAGCACAGGAGTGGCATTAATAACGGCATCATTCTGTCAAGTCCTCATAATGACGCTGCTGTGGGGAATTCTGTATTAGAGTCCCCGGAGAAATGCATTACATTAAAGTGAGGGTCTTATAAATATTTGCAACTTTAAAGGATGCACACGATATTATTGGAAAAACTTACTACCGGAAGAGTTTCTTCATTCTTCCCCTTGAGCGCCCTTGAGGTGTTTTTGCACAAAAACGGCGCTATACAAGTCATCCAAGTATTATTATTATTTTATTATTATCATTATTCTTGTGTTATACTTTGGTTCATCTTCACCTGAACAACTCCTTTTGTTCAGAGTTGCGGTATAAGATTTAATTGCTCCATTAATTTTCTTATGATTACGATTATTATTAATGTATTGGCAGCTTAATTTTAGATATTTTACTATAGAATTCAAGTATTATATTCTTCATTAATAGATTTGTACCAACTTTGGCGCCAAGCCCCAAATAATTTTAAGGGCGATATTAAGTCCTTGTTTTTCTTGGGTGATACGTAACCCAAGTTAAAAAAATCTGTTTTACCGTCAAAAAGAACAATGTTTTAATAATTTGAAAATATGTTTTTCTACAAACAACATTTTTAATTATAAACCGTATCTCTGCCTTGAGTTTTATTTTCAAACTTCCTAGTTGGTTTAAAGTTTATATAATTGCTTATTTAATAAAAAAACTTCTTATTTTTTTAATAAAACAACTTTTAGAGTTGTTTTAAAAAGTTTAAAACAACTCATTTCAATATGAAACTTGAAACCCAAATAAAATAATCACATCATTCAAAATTCTATGATCCAATAAAAGGTTCTCAGTATACACGTACCGATTCCATTAGATATTCCAACCATTTATCCTAATCCACTAAAGCGTTCCTAATTTAACCAAATAAAAGTCAAATTTTATACGTAATACGAGCAATAAATATCATCGAAAATTAGAATATTGTGTTTAATTTTGATTTCGGTACTCGGTATGTTACGCCTTACATTAAAATTTTAAACCCTTCCACGTCCAAATAATTCCATGGAATTATGACATGTATTTAATGATCGGACATGTATGATGTAAGGTATTTATTTTTAAAATGAAATAATTAATAGTTTATTATTAGTAGGTATATTTGACGATGTGAAACGGCAGATGTTGTACAGCGGGATTTTTTTGTTGTTGTTAAACGATCAACGTTGTGCTCCTATGGTGGACTTAACTCTCAAAGGATTGAATCCGCGATACAGTCAGGTGAACCCATCGTTTGAACCTTTCAGCTTATCGGGTTCTTAAAATTGTCATATAAAACCTAATAAAAAGTTTTGAAGTTGGTACTCCTTCCCCGTTGTGAAAATGTCATGGTAACAGGAATTCATAAAATGATTGCGGTACTCGGAGAACAGCTTAACGCGTCTTTCATTACTGCAAAAGTCCCAAGAAGCTTCCGGTGACGTTTTGAAATAAAGCCACGGGACTGTCCTGATGACGTTCTTTCAAGAAAAGCAAAAGCTGAACTTATTTCTTTCTCATGTAGATAAAGTTGTTTCAGTCAAAGCGAATAATTCTGCAACGTATACCTAAAAGCGTATTATATTATCTGCCTGTACAGCATAAAAAACATTATTATATACTTATATGCATTTTAATGCAGCGTCAAGTTCATTATTCAAATGTATTGTATATACAGGTTTGTATTAGTGATCGACAAACCGGTGAATGCAATATGTTAGCCAAAAGTAGTTTTACTAGTCGATATATAGTATTAAGATAAAGCAGGATACAAATGTTTTATACGTTTGTACAGCGCCCTTGAGGTGATTTTTTACAAAAATGGAGCAATGCAAATCATGAAATGTTATTATTACTAATTAATAATAAATTCAGAAAAACTTTTTACATAGGTAGTTTTGGTATGTGGTTAGGTGAGATGAGTGAGAAGAGGTTGTGAGATATCAGCGTTTACTGAGTCAGTGTAGTTGTGAGAGATGACTCCGGATCGATATAAAAATTTACATTTTAATCTAAAATAATCACCAAAATCGTCGCATATGGATCAGCGCAGGAAATATCGCCAAGTAACATTTTTTGGTAGATCGAAAGAAGATTGCTTTGAATTAACGAATGATCAGAACCGTTCGCTGCACTTTTTATTTTATTATTTACTGCATTTTTTTTTAATTTTTTTTTTTTTTTGGTACCTTATTTTTTTACATTTCAAAGTTTTCCAGTAATTTTGGCCTCACTGGGTGGCTTGCCCGTGCTGAGGCCTTCATTTTATAATATGAAAATATAATCTAAATACAATCTACAATATAAGACAAAATAATACATTTAATATTATAATCTTGTGTGTTTGTGAGTGATATGTGTTTATTTTGGTTTTGTGTGTTACGTGTAGGTTTTATTTTTATTTATGCCATGACATTTTGGTAATATTGTTTATTTTATTTATTTAAAACGAAGTTTTTATAATGTTCATAACATTCAAGCGAGGTCTTCTTTTGACAATTTCTCAGTACTGAAAAGGATTGGTAGTCAGCTAGGTGCTTATATTTCTCATTACTAAAAAGAATTAGTAGTCAGCTAGGTTCTTATATTTCTCATTGCTGAAAAGGATTGGTAGTCAGCTAGGTTCTTATATTTCTCATTACTGAAAAGGATTGGCTAGGTTCTTATATTTCTCATTACTGAAAAGGATTGGCTAGGTTCTTATATTTCTCATTACTGAAAAGGATTGGCTAGGTTCTTATGTTTCTCAGTACTGAAAAGGATTGGCAGTCAGCTAGGTTCTTATATTTCTTTCCATTTCTTGTGATATTTTAATTTCTCCTATAAATTTTTTATTAGTGGTGAAGTGAACCAGGGAGGAAAACGTTCTAAGTTACCATTAAAAAAAATTTCGGGATTATATTTACGTATTAGGTCATTTATGATATTGTAGAAGTTGAATCATTTCAGTATCTTTTCTTTGAAATTCGATTTCCCAATTTATTTTGGATTATTTGTCTATGGTTTGAGTGTAATCACCTCGTTGAAAAAGTCTTGTGTTCATGTTCTAGATACGACCATATCTTTTTCTGATTTTTTGTTTCAAAATTTTGGTTAAAATTGCTTTGCTTTCGTCGCAATGCAGAAAATATCTCAGCCAGTATGTTTACGTGACTAAGTATATATTTTTTTAATAAATATTATTAAGTGAATAATATTACTTCATCATTAACTAAAAACAGCAAAATATTTATTTAGTGCTTTTCCGCCATAGAATAAAGAATAAAACTAGAAGTGTCTTACTTATAAATTTGGAGGGAATCAAATGTTCCATTTAGTCCAATAACCCAGCGTTCTGTATGACTTACACCCGTCTAACACCTTAGATCTCTATCCCATTTGAATTTTGTAAAAACAGTGTTGTATTGTAAATTTAAGCCTCGATTAGGCAAATGTGTGGATCACAAAACATGCCAAAAAGGCATTTCTCGTGTTCTTCTTTATTCATACTAAGCCCCGCATACCCAATTTCTACTGATTTATATCAAGTTTCTCGTTAACTCTTTTAGTTTTAAAATTTAAAAAAATATATATTTATTTATTGAACATCTGTAGATTTGTTATGCCGTAACTTTAATTATATGAAATTCCCTAGATAGAAAAAAATCGCAAAGTAAGCTCCGAAAATTATTAAAAACACATTTTGTTCTGCTATTTATTATGTAATTGGCATGAAAAAAATCACAGTGTATCTTTAAATGTAACTAAAGCAATTGTCGAGATATTTTGCTCTATTTCACACGAGTCGTGTTTAATTAAATATTTTCGCTTAATTATTATGGTTTTTAAATATTAGCGCGCTCCCTCTAACATTCGTATTTACATACCTCCCTTTCAAATCATCTTTAAACGTTTACTATGAGGCCTTTACCGACGCAATATAAACACAAATGTTTGCAAATGTAAACCATTTTGATGATCCTTGCAGTAGAAGGGCAGGATTTTTAATTCTTCATAGGTCAAAGGTTGAAAACCCATTGAAATGAAAATATAATGCAATCGTTGTTTATTTTTCACGTACGAACAAATACGAGTAACTGCAGTATTAAATTTGCATATAATTTTTTAGAATGGAATAGAACTTCTTTGACTATACCTCCGATCAACATTCAGAAATAGCAATTTAGAATTATTTGTATAGATATATGTAGTAAATAATTCAAATGCAATAGTGTATACGTACACACATTATTACATTCCAATTATTAATTCCCTTCTTTTTAAGATTAATATGCCTTCCAGCTGGACTCTATCAACTGGTGCAAACTAGTAAATAAGTAAAAATGTACACTTGTAAACTTGGATGAACAAATGGCTTAAATATAAATTAATAAATAAAAAGATAAATACAAATACATAATAAAAAAACCGACCTATATAAATCAAATAAAGTGGTTTAAAACAAAAACAAAAAATGTTAATATAATAATATATAAATATATATATAATATATAAATATATATATATATATATATATATATATTGTCCTCTTCCCGTAGTATGTTGATCCAGTAAGAAGTTGTTAGACTAAGTTGATCCACCTTTAACACCAAATAACTTGGCTATTATGGAATACATCTGTATGAACTGACAACAGTGGTACAATAATTATCAATGTTGCCAGTTTGCCAGAAAAACCATTTGATATACTGTTAATAAAATTTTCAAATTTTGTATGGAAATCGGATGCATAATTTATGTTGATCTACCCAAATTGGCATACTTATGTTGATCTCATATATATTGATCTATTCCCGTAGTATGTTGATTCAGGTAAGAAGTTATTAGACAAAGTTGATCTGTGTCCCTATATATGGTTTTACTAAATGAACCAATCAAGGGGCAATCGGTGGACTGTTCATCACAAGGTTTTATGTGATTCCGTAATCTTTTGTGATATTGAACCCAAAGTATTAGTCTCTAGAGTCGAATATCGCATGAAATGACTGTGAGATGGTACCGTTTCAAATCAAAATGACGTGTGTTGCTTGAATTGTTTATAAGAAATGTATGCGTATTTAGATTGAAACGAAAATTTCGCAAAAACAAATCCATAAAAAAATCATAACTTAGCAGGGGTACACGGGTTCATAGGGTGAGGTTTGTCTAAGTCCTGGCGGCGGATGCGTTTGCCCATCTACTGCGTGGCGGGCCGGATCGAAAAAGAAACTGGTTGAGGGATACCTTTCGACCATAAAAATCCAAAATGGCGGCAAAAGGAATAATGTTACGTAGGAAACTTTGAACCTGTATCTTTTACCATCTCTCCTGATTACGCTTCGTGACTTAGTAGGGTAGGCCGGGTTCTTGGTTATAATGGGTAATTAATGGGTGATTGGACGCGGTTGGAGCTAACTAAAAACTGTCCAAAGAAGAGAAGCTAGCAGTCCACAATGGAGTGCTGGTACCTACCCTAATATATGGAAATGAGGCATGGAATTGGCAGAAGAAGGCTGAAAGTAGACAGAATACTGTAGAAATGAGATCCCTGAGGCATATGTGCGGTAAAATCATGTATGACGAAATCTATTCTACAGGTATTTTATTAGAGCCTGTTAAAAGGAGCTAGCAGCATTGATCCCCGGTGCACGTGCGTGATACTCGGCGGTCACGAGCGGAACGCACGTTCACAATAAAGTTGATGTTGTCTTTATGAGAACGGGTCGTTTCATATATAAACAGGCTCTAATAAAATACCCCTAGAATAGACACAGCATACGCACATTTCGTTATACATGATTTTACCGCACATATGCCTCAGGGATCTCATTTCTACAGTATTCAGTCTACTTTCAGCCTTCTTCTGCCAGTTTCATGCTCATTTCCATATATTAGGGTAGGTACCAGCACTCCATCGTGGAGTTTCGCTTCTTTGGACAGTTTTTTGCTATCTCTAACCGCGTTCAATCATCCATTGATTACCCATTTTAAATAATTACCCATTATAATCAAGAACCCGGCCACCCCTACTAAGTCACGAAGCGTAATCAGGAGAGGTGGCAAGAAGTTCAAAATATACCATATAACATTATTCCTTTTGCTGCCATTTTAGATTTTTATGGCCAAAAGGTATCCCTCAACCAGTCTCTTTCGATCCGGCAAGTCCACAATGGAGTGCTGGTACCTACCCTAATATATGGAAATGAGCATGAAACTGGCAGAAGAAGGCTGAAAGTAGACTGAATACTGTAGAAATGAGATCCCTGAGGCATATGTGCGGTAAAATCATGTATGACGAAATGTGCGTATGCTGTGTCTATTCTAGGGGTATTTTATTAGAGCCTGTTTATATATGAACGGGTCGTTTCTCCAACTCGTTTTATCGTAAGTCGGATCGCATGTGGAACGAGCTATCGGCATCTGTTTTTCCTCCTCCATATAATCCGGGCCTCTTTAAGACCCGCATTAATAAATTCATTCCTACAGACCCTACCTTAACCCGCCCCATAACGCTGCCCAACTAGGTGGCGACATAGTTTCTCTGTATTTAACGTGTAAAGACAGGGGCGCTCTAGTGAGATGTGTCACATAAAAAAGTCATACCTCCGAATTTGAATATGGAGACATACAAAATGATCTATATTATAAGTTATAACCAATGAATTCACCCAATTTTTATCGATTATCACTTTTTATTAGGATTTAAAAAAAATCGTTAACTTTATAATCACATAACTCTTGAAAAGAAAGTCCCAATGATTGGCATAAATCATTCAAATCGAATAAACATTATTTTTTAAATATTAATATTCTGTATAAATTATTGTCACATCTTACCGGAAATCGTTATATTTTAAAGTTCTCTAAATAAAATTAAATCTTCTTATTTAAAAGAATTATCTCACATTTAATATTATTTAAACAATATGACCGGAAGTCGGCATCTTTGAGTGAAATATAATAATGCAAAAACTAAAAAAACACCACAAGGTGGTTACAAATGCAATTATATTTAATCAATTTTTTCGATTATATTTTATGTGAAGAATTTTTCACAGAGGCCCAATGAATATTATACAATGAAATCACTTGCTTGATCGGTAGAGGAGACCAAAGCCAATTGAACCAATTTGACTTTAACATTTTCTACGTCTTGCTTATAAAGTTTACGATAAAAATACTTATAATCAACGTCAGACAATTTAACTGCCCACCAAATTAGTATATGATTTTTTTTCAATCTCATATAAATTAAGCTATATACTCATAAACCAATTGTCATAAACCACATAGTTGTCCAATTTCAATAACTTCGATGACGAAAAGCAGTTTTTATAATTAGTTTAAACTTACTCTTCAAAATTTCAATTATTTTTAACGTAATACACTATATATCCTCAAGAAAATCTGTTTAATCACGAACCGTAACTACTTGATGTAATAAAAAAAGAAAAACAAATATATGTAATTATCATAGTTTGCTTTAATCTCGATAAAAACAGAAGAAGAAAAAGTTTTTTTTTATGAATGAGATAAAACTTTACCCCAAACAACGTGTAAATATATTAATTAAAATCAAAATATAAAGTTCACATTAGGAAAGAGGACAACGAACAAATAAGTACATTGACTAAGTGTTACGGACGGACATGCACTTGAGCAAGACTTGGGAGCTGTACTCACAGAAACTTAAAAAAAACTTGGGTTTATTTGTAGTACGGGGTCAATTATTATGTAATGAGCAGGCAGCATTCTGCTGATGCGCTCATATCTGATTTCACAACAAGTTTGACAGTAATTGAGTTGTACTGGTATAATTATCCCCCGAAAACATTAAAACGGAAACAATATAAACGACTTTTTTTAAAGAAAGACATACATTCCCGGGTTTCGAATAACCTGGCAATATTTGAAAATCTCCTACTACCACCACAGTCAGCTGAAAATGTTGCTTGTGTTGTGATGGAGGACTTGGCCAGCCCAGGAATTGAACAAACTACGCCGCGCCTGGGTGGGACCCAAACGCGATGTCAACTCGGCCACCGACCGGCCTAAAATATGACAGAGATCGCTCCAGTGGATAAGTAATAAAACGTAGTTTATAGTCAGTTTATAAAAAAAAAATTGTCTAAAGAAACAGATACATTTTTAAAACAGTAATAAATAAAGTACATTCTGGGATCGTTAATAAGTCGTTTTGAAATATTTAGCCGTGTTAAGTAATCAATAGTATCCGGAAACGCGGTGGCAAAACGTGGAATTCCATAGCCGTTTTAAATTTATTAAAAATATTTATAAAATCAAAGACAAAACAATTAAATGTATTCTAATCAGGGTGTTGTTATAACAAAAGAATGCCGGCCGGGATATATCGCGGCCGGCCACGCAGCTGCATTATCTTAACAACGAAGTTTAGGTCTGATCAAATTCACAATAAAGTATTATTTTTTTAACGAAATTAGTTTTAATGCAGAGAATATCCAAATAAACCTTTTTTGTGTATAAAAACATATCGGCTTCTTTGTCTGGATGTGGTGTGATTTGATTTGTATTTTTTTATGAAACATTATTATGAAGCATCGAGGAACTACCAATATTTAAATAAAAAAATATTGAAGTGTTTTACGCTCTCCTCTAGCTGGTATAAGTATAACATGCAGGTGTTCGGTTCTACACAAACTGTGAAAAAAATCAGCTTCTCATTGGGTGGTCATGTAAAATGAATGTTATTCATTGATGTATTAATGTCTAAAAATATTAGTCTACAATAATAATATTGCTATTGTTAGAATAATATTGAAATTTTGCCATTTTGCCGTGCTAAAAACACTTTATTCAACTTCTCGAAAATAGCTGTAGATTTGTAGTTTTGAATACCACACCAGAGTCCCAACTGCTCCCATCTGGAGCCAGTGAGACTATGGCATCCTCAATTGGGGTTGTTGTGAGACTGAAGATATTGTGAACCTCGAAGGAGATGAGGAAGTTAGGAGAGTACTTGGCTCTTCAGATCTGGTTGCCAAACACTAATTGTAAAATAGTACAAATTAATTTTAGTAAAATTTATTTGAGCCCGCGACCTTCGGATTGCTAGTCGATAGCCTTACCCCTCGATAACGGAGGCCGTCATTTAGGAACGTTTTAAATTATGTTTTACATTTGAAAGTAGACGTTTATTACAATTTGGGAGGAGGGTATGTGCACCGCCGCCCCGGGAACCATTTATTGGATAACCTACACTTCTGCCATAGGTCTCCCCAAGTTGTTTGATATGTTTGGTGACTTATCAGGTGTGCCCGAGTTTATGGGGTGAGGTATGTGAGGGGCTTGGCGGCGGATGCGCCTGCCTAATAACTGCGTGGTGGGCCGGATCGATTAGTCCTCTTTCAACGCATCGCCTTGCAACGCAGTAGGAGAGTTGGATTCTTATGTATATCACTCAAACACACTGAACCCCAGATTACTACCCACCCATCATACCTATTTACTTCCCAGAACCCACTCTCCTTCCTTTCCTTCAAAATTCCCCCAACACAGCATTCACAAATATGACATAGGCCCTGAGGGTTACGATTTTCCTCAGGGCCTCCTGAGAGGATATGTTGTAAAAAATATAAGAAATAAACAACAATCTCGCTAAACGTTGGCGGTGACCTATGGTAGGGGTGTTGGTTATCTAATAAATGGTTCCCGGGGCGGCGGTACACATAATTGTAATAGTTCTCGAGGGCTCTGATGTACAGACATTATGGCTCCTGTTGATTGACGAACATATACTAAAACATCGTTGGTTGGAATCGTAGCTTGAAATGACTTTAGCCATGTTTAGTAATAAACAAATTAGAATAGATTTTTTAGCAATCATAATTTAAAATTTGTAAAATTTAATTCTCACCAATCTAATCATATAGGCACATATTATGGATATTACGCTTTGTTTCAACTTAATCATTACAAGAAACTTACGTCGGGAGAGATGGTAAAAGATACATTAAAATAAAAATTTATTCAATCAAAGTTCAAAATTTCTCTTATAAAATGACCCAGACAAACCTCACCCTATGAACCCGAGCACCCCTGCTAAGTCACGAAACGTAGTAAATGATGTATTAAATTTACAATTTTTGTTTAATCAAGTTCAAAAGATTTTTTTTGCATGGATTTGACGTTTGCGAAAGTTCCATTTCAATATAAATACTCGTGAGGCAGTCTATCCTCTGTAAGTATAAAGTCATTTTCATAGAATATGGATGTACTAACAGGATCTAACAAGTACGACAACGCGCGCAAAATTGGCGGTTAAGTTACAACGCATGCAAGCCGTCAAGTTTGTCAGAAATATATAGATCAACAAAATAAATCGTGTAAAATGTATATGCGAACGAAAAACGGGCGTGGCTTACAGCTAAATCTCGATGACACAAGTTGATCTGTAGGGATTTACATATGTATGCCAGCTTGGGTAATGGATCAACATATCCGGGGTGGATCAACAAATGCAAACGGATCAACATATACCTGACGTACCGTCGCGCGAGATCAACATAGTACGAGAGGGGATAAATATATATATATATATATATATATATATATATATATATATATATATATATATATATATATATATATATATATATATATATATATATATATGGAACATATATATATATATATGGAACTGGCAAAGAAAGGATGAAAGTAGATTGAATGCTGTTGAAATGAGATCCCTGAGGCGTATGTGTGGTAAAACCATGTATGATCGTGTGAGGAATGTGGATATCCGCAAAGAGTGCAAGGCTGATGTAAGCGTAATGAGTAAGATCAAGAAAGGGACGCTTAGATGGTTTGGGCATGTAGAGCGAATGAGCGAAGAAAGGAGTGTAAGGAGAATATACGATGCAAATGTGAATGGTAGCAGAAGTCGGGGGCGCCCGAGGAAGACATGGCACGACCAAGTGAATCAGATACTTGAGTCGGGCCATGTCAAGAGTCAGAACAATAGAAGAGTATGTATGAGACGATGTATGAATGTGAATGAGGCAAGGAGTGTGTGCCAAGACAGAGTTGTTTGGCGGTCCGTCCTCTCTGCCTACCCCTGCGGGGAAACGGCGTGATGGTTAGTTAGTTAGTTAGTTAGTTAGTTATATATAAAATATGTTAATTATAGTCAAGCCAAAAAAGTCTCCTATATTAGAATTGATTAGAGATGGAGTTTTATTGCATAAAAAAAAATATATATATATTAATATTTTATAGGTGAGGAGGGGAGGAATAGGAATTTAGGTAGAGAATAGGAGATGGTCTGGATACAATTCATACTATTGTATTAATTTTCGATCGTACGTGTTACTTCTAATCGATATTTGTGAAGTGTATTGCTAAAAATGTCTATGTTTTGAAATTTAGTATTATATTGGGCACATATACGTGGAATCGGTGAATTTTTGCTTTTTTTTGTGAAGTGTATTGCTAAAAATGTCTATGTTTTGAAATTTAGTATTATATTGGGCACATATACGTGGAATTGGTGAATTTTTGCTTAAGTTAGTTCTATATGTAAGTAAATGAAACAAATGGGATTGCCGTGTTGATCTTGTTGGAATATGAATATTTATTAAATTGGTTAGCTCTGGTGAGTCGAGGCCATTGTTAAGAATTTTAAATAATAAGATTTGATCAAAAATCAAACGTCGTGTGTGAAGGGAGTTGAAGTTGTGGTATTTAATAGAATCGGTGTAATTTAAGAAATGTAAGTTTAGTTTATAATTAATGTGTTTAAATTTTTTTTTTTAATTCTTTCGATTCTTTCAATGTGAGCCTGGTAAAAAGGAGTCCAGATCGGTGTGCAGTTTTCTAGGTGGGGACGGATGAACGCTGTGTGAAGGGAATATAGAGTCTTAGGGTTGCGGAAATGTTTCGTTAAACGTATTATAAATCCTAGCATTTTGTTGGCTTTGTTGATGATTGCATCAGTGTGTTGAATGAAGTTTAATTTCACATCCAGTATTACCCCAAGGTCTCTGATAGATTCTAATTCTTTGATATGTGTCCCGTTTAATGTATAATAAAAGGAAAAATTATTTTTGTTACGTGTAAATGATAATTTATTGCACTTTGAGGTATTTACTACAAGTTTATTTGATTCACAGTAGTCGAAAAGACGATTGAGATCCCCTTGAAGTTCAATGCAATCTTCGATAGATTTGATAACTAAGTAGATTTTTTATCGTCTGCATATGCTAGGTAATTGGCGTTTAAAAAACATTTGTGAATATCATAAATATACACATTAAATAATAATGGACCTAAATGAGAACCTTGAGGTACACCGGAGGGCACGGAAAAGAAACTGGACTTAGTTCCCGCTGTCTAAGTCTGCTCCGAAGGTATGAAGTGAGCCACCGAAGTAAGTCACCATGGATGAAATGGTTTACTTTATCGAAAGCCTTAAGGCCCGAACAAACCGCCGCAATCAAAGCGCGTCCGCGATCCCGTGCACGGTGGTGATCAGATGTTGTGTATGAACTTGTAGCAACGTGTTCACATCGAAGCGTTCTATGATTGGCCGCGGCGTCCTGTGCAGCGTCTGGACGCGGCGATCGCTCGCGTCCGCGATCAGTTGCTGCTTGCAGGATCTGCACGCTGCACGCAACGTAATTATCTCTGAGTTTGTGGTATTTCTCATGATGTCGGATACAAATACAGACAGAATGATCAACGAAATTAGCAAACATCGTTTACTTTATGACACTTCACATCCAGAATATAAAAATAATAGAAAGAAGTATCAAGTTTGGAAAGAAATAGGAGAATTATTGGAGGATAATTATTGGGATTAAGTGGTAAGTTTTAGTAAAATATATATTTATTTTTATAGGACATACATTTTTATGAATTAATATTTTCACGAATTAACATCTTCTGTTTTCACCTAGCGATATTTGTTTATACTTGAGTAAATATCAATATTATATCAGTGAACAAAACTACAAAAAACATTAAAAACACGCCTCTTTTAGAAATTATTTTCTCTTAAAAAATTGTATCAGTAATTTTTTCACAAAAATTGTACTAGAAAAGAGATACGTACAAAAAACCAAACCAAGTCGTGCAATTTACCTGTTTTTATAAACTTACTAGCTGATACCCGGCATGCGTTGCAATGCCAATATTATGATTATGTCAGATTATGATTATTTAAATGGTTCCCGCTCCGAGCTATACCTACCACACAACCGACACGAACGTACGAGTGCCACGGACGCCAGCTGTTCGCTAGTTGATCGCTAGTTTGGTGTGAACGGTTCTGCACGCACACAGGACGCTCACCGTGCACGCCATCGCGGACGCAAAATGATCGCGGCGGTTTGGTCTTGCCTTCAGAGTAATCAGTGTAGATTACATCTACTTGGTTTCTATTGTCCATATTGCTCGTTAAATATTCCGTGAAATTTACCAAATTTGTTAGTACCGATCTTTTTTGTAGAAATCCGTGTTGTTGGTTTTGTATGTTGCGAACAATTGTTGTATAAATTTGATCGTAGATAATTTTTTCAAAGAGTTTACTAAATACCGTTAGAATTGAGATTGGGCGGTAGTTTACAATGTTGCTTTTAGAACCTGTTTTATGAATAGGGATTATAGTTGCTTCTTTAAACTTTGTAGGAAATTTTCCCGCTTTTAGTGACATTCTAAATATATTAGTTAGGGGGTATGAAAGATTTTTTGCACATTTTGAGACAAAGTATGGAGATATACCATCACTGCCAGCACCCTTACTAATGTCTAAATTCTTCAGGTATTTATTGATCAAAAAATTGTTTATTTGTACGTTCCCAATCGGGTTATGATTATTCATATAGGTAGAACTATCGACTATACTGGGATCATTCGTGTCCTTATCATTAACGTAGGTGGACTGAAAGTGTTTAGAGAAAAGTTGACACACTTGATGAGCACCGGTGCCTGACTCATCTTTAAGGTGCATGATTTGTGGGATGCCATTTGTTTTACTTTTGCTTTTAGCATAGTTCCAAAGTTGTTTATTATTTATAAGAATATTAGATTTCACTGAACTTATGTACTTATTATCATCGCAAGACCTTAAGTCTGCTATAGTTTTTATTTTAATTTACCTGTATTTTAACTGTCTTAAAAAGCCTACAAATTGTTAGTTGTTATCATTTTTATTTATTTATTTTTAATTATTATTTCTATTTATTTTATTTTATTTTTAGTATTTTTTACATTTTGTTAATTTAAATTGCCGTCGACTGTGAAAGTGGAGGTTTCTGAAATTATGGATACGACTGTCTGAAAAGGTGCGTTTTTAGTTTAGACCTAAATTCTGTCGAGTCTGCGATCATTCTCAAATGATGTGGCAGTCCATTCCAGGCTTTAGGTCCTGACACGGCGAAAGCACGCTCACCGTACTTAGTATCTGGTGTGCGCTTTGGTTCCTTCAACCTTCCGATAGCTGATGACGTTGCTGACCTAAGGGTTGACTGTCGGGAATTGGAATATTAAATATAAATGAGTCTCACTGGTTTACCTGTGCTAAGGCCCCCATTTTACAATTTTATGTGACAAATATGTAAGTAAATAAATAAAAATAAAAAATATATATATATTTATTTAATTTTTTGTTGGAACAATTGTTCTTTGACTTTTGAAGGTTATATCCATCGATGTACTATTATCTTCTTCTTAAATGATCAAAATATAATGAACTAGCTGACGTGTAACCGGCGTTGCTAGCGGTTATCTTTAGGAGATATATAACATTGCAGATTTTTCTGTAGGCTTTTTTAAGATATACAATGTCGTATTACATTATTTTGATATTTCTCATAAGGTTTAGCCAGCGTTAACAATGTAAGCGCCCTAAAATATTTTTTTACAACTTGATTACAAAACATCGACTTTTCTCTACTTTTTATAAATATAATATTCATGTATTATGTACATAAACCTTTTGAAAGAAATTCTCTAAATGATAGTAAAAACCCTATCAACAGACGGACACGGATAGCGACTTTCTTTAATACTATTTAGAGATTAGACAAACATAAATATCCATTCTCATAAGATCTAAACTGATTCGGAGAAAACTGTCACCGGATAAGACTTAAAATGGGCATCAGTAATTTCTAAGCAGATTGCAGTGATGATTAATTTTACCAGACTGATTGTATTGGAGCATTGTACAAAAGTTGAACGTTTACAACAATTTTCGATTACCCTGTGTATTTTTAATTATGCCTTATTATTTACTACTGTCTGCCAATTACTTTCCTTTGAGGAGATAAACTGTAAAACAAATTCCAGATTAAATAAGAATACTTGGAAATCATTTGGAAAGAGTAAAATAGCTATTGTTATCAGACTCAATAAATGAAACAAAAATATATTATTAAAAGTATCTTCTGAAAGTCCAAAGTAAATGAAATATTAGGTTCGCATTGTTGGTTTTTATATCATAATTTTTGTTTATTTCCTTTTTTGGCAAAAATAAATATATTTTTGCTATTCTTATTCTTATATTAAACTTCTTAGTTAGTATTCGTTAATAATTTTCTTCCTGGTATTGAGTTTTCACGCGTCTAAGGTAACTCGTTTTAAAGTTAGCTACCCAAATAATGCAAAGAATAAATCACCAAAAATACTAATTTCGGTTGTCTGCGAATCATCAATTGTGTGATGTGAAATATTCCTGTGTAATCCTTCATAACGTAATGTACTATAATGCATAAATTATTCATGTCCAATGAACTTTTAATTTTCAAAATTGGAACTGATTGTGGGAACGAAGCGATAAAATAGTTAAAAAAATATTTTTTTTGAATAATAATTCTTTTTTTTAAATGTGGGAGGAGGGGGAGCACTTTGATACACAAAAATTCAATCTCTTTTCTGAGGATCATAAAGCATTATATTTAAATATTTGTTTTGATGTGTGCATTGGCTGATATGTCAGCTTATATTTTGGCTACGCAAAAAACACAAAAACTGGCGACGTATAGAGATAAACTGATTTTAAGAAAAAATCATATTTGTATCATTCTGCCCCACCAGTGGGGCACTTTGATACATAGGGTGGGGCAGTTTGATAGGTATTTTAGATCCATATGAAATGCAAATTTAAACTGACTAAAAACCCAATATAAACTGTATTATTACTTAAAATTAAGAAATAAAACAATTTTATTGATTGAGATCGCAAAATACTTTTTATTAAGAGTGCACATTAGCCATAATCAATCTCTAAAGTTACTTAAGGAATATAATCACAAAAAAACAATATTGTCATCATAGAACAAGACTAATTCTCTGTTATTTTCTTAATTATATAATCAGTTATATACTTACTAAGTAATCAGACTTTAACATTGAATATTGTTAGTGAAAATATAATATTAGAATCTCCTATCAAAATGAACAATGTTTTTCTTAAAAAATTAAACAAACATCAAAAATTTAACAAAAATAATCATAAAAACTCTCATATAAATTACAAAACAATCTACTGGGTATTATATCGAGTTAAACTTACCGAAAATGAATAAAGCGACGATGTTCGAGATGTGCCTTTGGAGAAAGTTGGTTTTGGTAATTGCAAAACTACATCTCTAACATCCACACTTGCTTTGTCTTCCATAATTGGAAATATAAACTTAGAAGACCCTGCTTTTTTCTGAGATATAGTACTTCATATTTTGTCACATTTTACTTAAATACAACTTTGGCAACGTAGTGAATCACAGTTTTATTCTTCTCAAACTTAATTAGCAGGAAATCTCCAATATTTATGTGTTCAGGATTAACTGGTTCTTCATTAATTACCTCTTCTTCCGATTCCGACGGCATTTCAATGTCTTCACTATCACTCGTCATCACAACTTCATCTTGACTAGAATCGGAATCTATTTCTGCAGGCAAAGAAGTCACTCTCTTTTTCTTTTTTGGCTCAGTTAATCCCAACAGATTTTTCGCTGTTTTCAATTCTTTTGCATGCTGTTTTGCTTTTTTTAATTCTCTTTTCCTGTTCTTTTCATAACGTAAGCTTTCTAATCTATTTTTTCTGGTGTTTCAGTGTATATTCTTGATCATCCCTTTTCTCTTCCTTTTCTTTTTAAGACACTGTCAGTAATCGCCTTTTTTGGATAACGTCTAACTATTTTAGGAGTAAGAATAGCCTTTGATGAAGAAACATGTATAGGATCGTCAGCATCAGACACTGAAACTGGGTCGGCATCCAAAGTAGGAGTTTTATTTTTTCTCTATGAACAACCTTATTATTTTGACTTGTTTCTGAGTCAACAAAATGTAAATCTTGTGTGTTCTCATCTGTCAAATCGTGATAACCTGTGCTGAAAATGTCTATCGGTGCAAAGTCGTCGTCGCCAAATACCAGTTTATTAATTGGCCATTTTCCAGGGTTTTGAAAAACCACCCATGATATTCTTTGGTGTAAATTATTCCAAATATGCTAATTTTGACAGTTCAGCAATTTTTTATATGGTGAAAGTTTTTCCAACATTTTGAATGTGCCAGTCGTTGAAAGCTATCTTCAATTTGCCTTTGAAGGGTCCGAACACACTGACATCAAGCGGTTGCAATATGTGTGACGTGTGTGGGGGAAGACTCAAATAAACAATACCGTTGTCACGACAGTAGTTAACAGCTTCTATTGAAATGTGAGATTCATGGTTGTCACAAATGATTAGAATTGGGTTATCCATATTGCTCGAAGTAAGGCGTTGAATGTGTTTCAAAACTCTTATAAACAATTCTGATGTCATCCAGCCGCTTCTGTTTGCCAACCCTAGAGTTCCATCAGGAGCACCATTTAGGAAGTGATCTTTATAGTGAACTCTTGGAAAGACATAAACTGGAGGAAGAGAAGAACCAGTTGCAGTAATAATACCACAGAAAGTAACTAACTCTCCGCGTTCTGCAGAAACTATTTGAATGTCCCACTTGTCTTTGTTTTCTTCCAGCAATAACTTTAGGAGTGGAAAGGACTGTGTTTATGCCTGTTTCGTCTAAGTTTATTGTTCGGTCGGGTGTAAAATTGTATTGTCTCATTATGCGTTCGTAATTATTATGAAATTGAGCTACAGCAGCTTTATTGAAAGCAAAGCTTCTTGCTGCGCTTGTGTTTTCTGGTTTTCGTAGACTCAATTCTGGGTTTCTCTTCCTGAAGCCAGCTGCCCAATCTTTTCCAGCGCATTTGTTTTTTTTCCAGGATTTTGGATAATTACACCCTGAGGATTCTGCGTACTCGTATGCCAAAGTCAAAAGCTGTTTCAAGGTAAGGCCGTAGTGCATTTTACTGCAATTCAATAAATATTGAGTCAATGCCTTTTCTTGTTCGGTTGAAAAAACTTGTGCAACGGTATACTTGGAACCATAGATGTTTGATGAAGTAGCTGTAGCAGTGTGTGATGATAAAGCTGCAGTAGTAGTGTGTGCTGAAGATGTTGCTATTTGTGCGATCTCCATAGATGGTGCAATTTGTGGTGAAGATGGACCTGCTTGTTATAAAGAAGATTCTGATTGTAATGAAAAGGATGTTTCATTTGTAGATAATGTTCTGGTAGCTTCAAATGATTTTCTGGCTTTTTCTATGCGATGTTGTAGGGTTGCAGTTATGATGCCATATTTGTCGGCTGCTTTGCGTATAGATAAAGTCTTTGACAATACTTCACGTATTGTATCTTCAATGTTTTCTTCATTGATATTTTTTCTATCAGTTTTGGGTTTGTACGTGCGCACCATTTTCTGAAGAAAAGAAAAAAAAAACATAAAATAAACTATTATTTTTGACGGGGCACTTTAATACAATAAAGGGGCAGATTGATACGTATCATTGTTCCCCGCACATTACCGTATCAAAGTGCCCCAAAGGACTTTTTCCACAAACAATTAATTTTATCAAACATATAATAATCTTCCAATCAAAAACATTTTAAAATACAATAATAACTATATTTACTTACCTTTAGTAACAAATAATAACAAAAACAACTAAGCGTATCCTCCTGAGACACAATTACATTTCACGTATTTTTTTGTAGGCAGCGGCGCACGCCACTTCCAACACGTCAGTGACCGTTGAGGCCCAACGGCAAACTGGCTGCGAGCGATGTCACAACTGTCATTTTTGTGAATGTCCTTGAGCATTCTAGTGATGTGCCGGACTGTGTAGCGTTTATCGGTTTTGAGATATAGATACTGTACCAATGTGCCCCTTGAATCAATGTGCCCCCGCTCCCCTGCATTCTTTTAACTTTTTAAAAGTTTTGACATATCTTAATCGTTCTGAAAAATAATTCTGAATAACTAATGATTGTAATCTCACAAGTGTAGCTACCAAAGTTGTTCAGTTCTAAATCTGAATCTCTAATGACTGTAATCCCACAAGTATAGCTACCAAAGGTGTTCAGTTCTAATTCTGAATCACTAATGACTTTAATCCAACAAGTATAGCTACCAAAGGTGTTCAGTTCTAATTCTAAATCACTAATGAATGTAATCCCACAAGTATAGCTACCAAAGTTGTTCAGTTCTTATTCTGAATCACTAATGATTGTAATCTCACTAGTCTTAGTGTAGCTACCAAAGGTGTTCAGTTCTAATTCTGGATCACTAATGACTGTAATCCCACTAGTATAGCTACCAAAGATGTTCAGTTCTAATTCAGAATCAATATTTTATAAATACTTTCATCAAAAAAATAAATTTAAATTAAAACAATAATACATTACTAGCAGTTAAAAACCCGCTCCGTGGGTTTTTTGCTGCAAGGCCCTGCGGGCGGAATTTCGTTTGGCTTCGCCCAGTTTAAGTGATGCTTACAACAGTTACATTTAAAATATAGATATTATGTAATTTACAGAGAGAGGGTGAGTATATATTATTAAAACACGGAACAGGAAGGAGTTAATGAATAATAACATGCTCAATTTAGGCATTATAAGAATGACAGTTGTTTGAATAAATGAAATTTTAGGTATTTGTGATGGATTATTTATTTATTTACACATATACGGCACAACACGTGCCATTAACATAATTGACATACTTATAATAGTACAACAACATGAAGAATAACAGAATAAATGTTAGTAAAATTTAAGAAAATAGGTAAAAAGTAAGGTAATAAGTAGTGTATAAAAACTATAATGTATAAAAGTAAATTGTAAAGTGAATGGTTTAAAATATAAAGTATTAAAGTACAAACCATAATTTATTAGGAAAAAGTAAAAATAAAAATAAAAATTTAAAGATTGAAATAAAACAATAATAATGAAATACTATTACTGACTATATGTCTACAACTGATATTAACTGTTATCGTACCTAATATAATTTGCTCTTAGGAGACTTGAAGTGCTTAAATATGTGTTACAATCGTCAATGTCTATAAGTTGAATCAATATCGTATAGTTTATCACAACGATTAAAGATAGTTATAACAAAGTTGACTGATTAATTGTACCCGTGTTTATGAATAAAGGAGGGTAATTGTGTGATGAGATTAGCAGTCAGGTTAATAAAAATGTGTTAATTGTACACCAACTGATGGTAATTCTTTACAACAGTTACTATACCAAATAAAATTTAAAGTTAGATTATATATATACATCTTCAACAGTAGGGTAAAAATCTATATATAAAGGTAGATTATTACAATATAGCGCCCCTGAGGTGATATCTCACAAAAGCGGCGCTATTCAAATTGTCCAATAAATAAATAAATAAAATGTTTACATTTTATTGTGTACATATGCATTGATATAAAACGGAAATAGATAAAATAATGTTATCCGATTAAAGTTTATTTTATTAAAAAACAAATAACTTTGTTAACATCACTTTGTTATATACAACCAAAACATGATTCATCAACGAAATTCACCTCATAAGGAGTAAGTATATACCGAAGTCAAAAATTAAATATAGATTACAATTGGAAAGAAGAAGTGGAAGGAGGGGGGAGGGGTACGAGTAAGCTGGGTTTATAAGAATTCACAATATCGTTAGACAGGAAAGACCAGTTAAGTGGGAAAATATTTAAAAGAGAGTTTATAAAAAAAATCTTTTTAATTAATTCTGCTTTTATATTAACATGTTTTCTAATTTCTAAAATTTAAAAATGATATATTTGCGATGCTTTATATCCTGTGTGAAGTATTTTAAGACCTGAAAAAAACAAATAGCATATAAACATAAAACAATTTATTCATAAGACAAATAGCATTTAATAATGGTTATTCTAATAAATTGATACTTGAAATACTAAATAAAAAAATTAAACATATTCTCTTCAAACGGTATATTTACCTTATTTCTAAAGATAGAAATAAACAATTGCGTAGACTTCTGTTTGTGGATAACAATACTTCTAAAATTATATATTAAACATTCCTGGTGCTATTCAAACGCCGTTTTACACAAATAACAATGAAGAAATATATTCTTTATAATAAAGATAGCGAAAATCAAACAAAAAAATCAGGAGTTTATTAACTCAATTGGGATGATTATAATTTCTTTAACAAAGGTAGAACCAATAAAAACTTTGAAGTCAGAACTAAAAAACATCTCAGGGGTCTAAATGGAAATAGTGAATCTGAGTTTGCAAATCATCTTTTGAATAATGATCACACTTTCGATAAAAATTCAGGTCTTAAAATACTTCCCTCGGGATAAAAAGCATCGCAAATAAATAATTTTGAAATTTTAGAAATTAGAAAACATGTCTATATAAAATCAGATATAATTAATAAGCAAAAATCATAAATAATAATGAAAAATGCCATTACAATGTGATAAGCTTCCAGAAGAAATCTTCGTATTAAACGCTTGTTAATGGTCAAGTAATTTTGCATAACTATGTGTATTGTGAGCTGCATATTTAAATATTCGCGCCAGTTATTTGGTTCGTTTTTATACCGCCAGAGGTGCGCTCTGTCGGCCATCTATAGCTGGCGTGCTTATTGGCCATATTGAAGGAACGCGTGATTTTTTATAAACGTCAAACATAATCACGTAATTGTGGATAATTTTCATTGTAATGTAATTAATCCAATGGATTATGAACTTTCTAAAACATATTTTTCTCGATATTATCCAAAAATTATGTGAGAAGAAACGATATTTTTGTAGAAATCTCGTATTACCTTACGGTTGCTTAAAATTGAGGGGCAGAGAAGTATTTTTTTGCCTGCAGACCCCCTACCCGAAACACACTATTTGGATTCGACCAATCAGAGAGCCTACATCGTCCAGACGCAAGCGTAATAATATTACAGATTATTGTAAAGGCTTTGAATTTTAACTGTGTATGTACACACGTATACCTGATAACTACCAATTTAAAAATAATAACTTTTCTTTTACTAAAATCACATTTACTATAAATCTAAACCAAATTTCACATTTACAATTACACTCTTTCCCAAAGCTAATTTTATTTGAATTATAACAAAATCAACATTTGTGTACTAAATTTGAAATGGAATGAATTTGAAATCGAATAAATTTTAAATGGAATCATTTTGAAATGGATTGATTGTGAAAGAATTGATAATGAATTACATAGGAGTATGTAATTATCGTGATAGATTTTTGGGTTATGCCGCACTATGCTTCCTTCTTCAACCAACATTTCATTTGCGGTATCAACCATCAAGGCAGATTATCCACTCATATTACCCACTTACAACAATATTTTTAAATTCCATACAGAAATCCTTTTCCTGGAATTCAATATAAAACACGTGACAATAATGATAGGCCACACATCCCAACTTCAATCGTTTCACCTCCGGAATAAAATTTAATGGACTTTTCCCTTACAATTTTCGTAGTCAATATTGTTTGATCCAATGAAAATACATATTTAATGTTTACAGTCATAAATTTGACGATTTATTACTGATCAAAGGAATACTTTTTCTAGAGATTTTAATCGGATTTGGCTATAAACTTTTTTAATAAGCGTGGGGATTATTATATACTATACTAAAGCAAAGTTACAGCTTTTAATGCCGAGTCTTTGACAAAAAGCTCACGCTTAAATCTTTATGACGAAAAATATTAATATATTTAAGGGAATGAAAAATAACAACTTCAAAGCGAATTAAAAGAATTTTAGCGATAAGAAACACTTTTAAAGGTCGAAGTTTAAATCGTATTTAACCCTCTGTCTAATTGTAGAATAATGAAATCCTTACTAATAAAAACCAAAGTTAAAAGTGTAAAATAAAATAAAAACTTACCTACTTCTCGTTTATATCATATCTGCTAACTTGTGTAACTTTTCCAGAAATTTAACACTAAAAAATATTTTTCTAATTATTTGGATATTTAATTTGGGAGGCGGGGTTGGGTACCACCGCCCCGGGAGCCATTTATTGAATAACAAACACCTTTTCCATAGATTACCCTAAGTGGTACGCTAAGTTTGCTGATATAGCAGGGGTGCCCGGGTTCATCGAGTAAGGTGTGTTCAGGATGTGTAGCGTGCCAGACGGGGAGGGGCTGGTTTGGAGAGACCCTTTGACTTCTCCAGCTGGTTTCTCGGCCAATCACCTTCAGAGATATATTTATAGGTCCGTCACTCCTGGACACACAGATCCCTAGATTCCTCCCCACCCCTCATACCTCTTTCCTTCACAGATCTTCCTCTCCTTCCTTTACTTAAAAAAAAACCTCCACAAGCATTCCTTAAGATAACACAGGCCTTGAATGGGGCCTGCTTTGTGAGGTTAAGGTAGAAATATAAATTTTAATTGAAGTAAATTTAAATTAAAATTAATTTAGATTATGGTATCTTTTTATGTGTTTTTACAATTGAGTGTACATTTGAAATCTGTTTTAACTTAACAAATAACTTTTTTTCTTCGTAATTAACAGTATTCCAATTCTGTTTTATTCAAATACACCCTTTCCCAATTTCATGAATCGTGTTGGAATCAATTTATCAGTGCTTCAGAGCTTTGTGAGAATAGCTAGCCTCGTTTCTTTTGACACATGCTTATTATTACTGACAACTTGTTATTCTTTATTCGACACAGTATTTTTAGTAAAAACCCAACGGATGTTTTGTAAGAAACCGATTTGTTTGTATATACAGTTTTAACATTAAACTGTTTCCGTTTATTCAAAGGATTGATTTTATAAACAACTTTGCACTCAAGTTAAATCATATTAATTAAAGCTTTTATTTTTTTACGATAATATTGTTTGATCTTTGTGACATAGAAGATAAGTAGTACGTTAATAAGCTTTGAAGAACAAAGTTAATTCCATTTTCAGTCTTGTCAAAGCATTTCACAAAATATATTGTAATCAATTTGACTTAAATCTTTGCTATAATAACTGACTGAACGTTAATACTGATCCACATTCAGGATATAACTTTTCAAACAAATACATAATATTACATGGCACAAGGTTCGTGAAAAGTTTCTAAATATGTTTAACGTTATCAATAATGTACCTATTAAGTACCAGCTGACGTGTTCCCGGCGTTGCTTGGGGACTTATAAATGGTTTGGGGAAAAATTTTGAGGCGTTTCATTTCCTCGTCTGTTGTGTGTATTTACTACACATTGCTTCTAATAACTTTAATAACTCTATAAATATAATAAATTCTGGGTTCAGATTTTAGGTATTCTTCCGTTATACATTTATGCACTGAATTAAAAAATAATATGTTACATAGTTTTCAAATTCAATTAAAAATCAGAGATTTTTGTTAAAAACCGTGAACAAATACACCAATAAAATCAACCGTGTGACACTACTTCGTGAAGAGTGTGCGAGGAAATGACACGCTATTGATGTCCCGCTTTAGTTCGTTATGCGGGAACATGAGAAATCCACACGTCCGCAGTTGTTTTATGATTTAGACCATCGATACCTACGACCGCATTGCTGTGTGTGTGCAGTGCAACGCCTGTTGTGCCAGCCGGCCGTTAGTCGGTCGCGGACCGTCGTTAGATGTGGATCCCTGGCACGTTTTTTAGCATTTGCCGATTGTTTTTTTAATGTTTTCAGCAATTAAATTACAATTATTATCATTTTTTTATATAGAATATAATAAACATAAGCGATTAGCTATGAATATTATTTTTTTTTCCGATATTAAATCGCTTATTTAGAGATGTGTATTGACTACACAGCACCGGAACGCGTGGATTTTTTTAGCACAGTAAGAGAAAGGTTAAGATATACGATTCCGCAGTACTTTATGTTGATGTTTCTGATAAGGTTTAATATTGTATCTGTATATTCTACGTCGACATGGGCTTTTCAAACACTTGATTTACATAATAATTTAGTGCAACAATAAATAAGAAATAAAGTTTGTAATTAGTTATGTAGAAATGTAATGCGGAATAGTATTATTCTTGCCTTATTTATTTATATTATTGAGATATGTTACTATAGCTTTCTTGCGACTATATTCCGTACAGTTGAATACATTTACAATTTCTGCGAAATTATTACCAACTGCATGTAATCTAGGAACAAATGAGTATCCAGCGTTAACAATGTAAGCGCATAAAATGTATTTTTACTACTTGATTACAAATCGATAAACAAAAATAACATGCATCTATCATATGTATGAACCTTTCGGAATAAAATCTCTAAATGATAGTGAAAACCCTATCAAAGTCCGTTACGTAGTTCAGATAACAACTTTATTTTAAACTATTTAATTAATAAAGATTATAGAAGATGCATTTAATTATTCGTATTTCATTAATGTCTTAACTATGAAGGAAATATGAATAAGCTAAATGAAGACTCTTATAATTAAACAATTCACTAAAACATTACTTTGAAACAATTATTGACTACAAACACGTCTACAAACTTTCTCAAAAAACATATCGTAGCCTGGATAAAAAAATCAAGATATTCACTTTATTCAAAAGATTATAATTCCAAATTAAACATAACCAAAATATAATAAGTAAAATTAAATATTATACACGTTCTTCAAGAATTATCCAAAAATACATACACTCACATATAAATGTGTGTTTTCATGTTTCAATATATGTCTGTGAAAAAAAAAACCTGTCACCCTTAATCAAAAACACGTTAACACCTCAGCACAGGTTTTACTAGTGAGGTTCACGTAACATAGAATATCACCCACACACACTTTTACCTATATCAACCTATGTTCTTTATTTTTTATACCTTTTTTCTGTATGTTTTTCTCTGTAATACAATATAAACCACTGTAATCATTTGTAAAATGTGTATTCAAGAATAAACATAAATAAAAAAAATAAAAAAATAATACATTATTAAAACACCACCATTTTACCAATCCAACGATTTACTGAATTCGTGAAATAGTGAAATCCCCAAATACTACACATTATCTTGGATACAATCTATTCATAAATGGTCTATTATCGTTAAATTACTCAAACAATGCTGCATACGAAAAATAAGCATTTTTACTTGACAGGTACATTACAAAGATTATATCTGTAATATACTGTCATCCTACATTATATTAAGGTGTCATGTGAATTTTTTTTATTTACCAAAAAGATCAAACAATATTTTCATTTAAACTCTAAGGCCCGGTAGTTTCAAAAAAGTTCAAATGGAACATAACAGTCAAATGGTCATTCAGCGCCATTTTGTTTTTTTTTTACATTTGAAAGGTCCCCGTTATACGCCGCTTCTAGGTGCGTTTCTGCTTTATAACAAACTATTGCTAATGTCTTTCTCCGACTGCTTCCACCATTCACTACTGTATACCACAATTTTACCATTAAAAAACTATCGCATCGACATTATTTCGACTCTGTATCTCATTCCGGTGCAGAGATATTGCGTTAAATGCTCCTCGGGGGTCTCCGACTTCTTCTACCTTTCAAGCTACTCTCTAAACAGTCCTGGTACTAATAAGAACAAACTTCCAAATTTTCAGCGATATCGATGGACTACTTTTCGAGCTTTGCGAGCACAAACATAAGCAGGCTGATTTATTATAGGTATCTTAAGATTTTTATAAGCTGACAACCTTTACATTATGATAAATGTTCTCTGATACTGATTAAAATTTGTTTTAATTCTAAACTACTTGGAATCGGCTTGTTGATCAGTGGATTGTAGTTGTGCTACTGTGAACTAGAAAATCCTTAACTAGTGTTTATAAACATTATTTTAGCACTAAAACATTATAAAAGCATTTTAAAAAGCTCCTTCAAATGCACAAGTATTATCTCATCTGAGTATTGTTTAAAAGGTGTAATAAACAGTGATTAAAAATAAAGAAAGATATGTTGCAATAACATATGTAGCAATAACATCTGTCAAATAAACCACTTAGCTGTAATGGGGACATTTCTAAGACAGGAGTTGAAGTCACATGTGATGGTTGTAATCAAAAGACATGCATCAAATGTTCAGGATTATCTACAACCGAAACCAGATGTCTAGCAGGCGCGGTCCATTCATACATGCTGTGGATGCTCCGCATCCCTTGCATTTTATAGTAAAAATACTGCAATTTAAATATGTCTACAGCGACCGTAATGTGATTTTTTTTACAAAAACGTCGCTTAAAAAATCATGCAAATTTTATAATTATAAGACATCGTGCATATTATTGTCCCGTTTCTGTATACCCACGACGAGCGGCACGATACAAGTGCGCGGGTGAGTCTAAATATACACACATTCTCAAATACTGCTAAACGCGTAAAACACACGTAGGTATACAAACAATAATACTTTGGCGTTGAAGCGATCTGTAAACCGTATCCATAATGCTAGAACGTACGTTCTTTCCGCGCATGCGCACGAAGACCCGCAAGCCAATATCGTCGTCAACTTTATACGATATTTATGACAGCATCCAACATACAATAACCGTCCTAATGCTAATATGTATACTGCACAGAATCGTATGCTCTATTCATTGTTATTCCATTGGTTTGTATGCGTGCGCTGCTTTGACAGTTTGCTTTGAGCTTGAATGCTGAAGTCGAATTTTTATTGAATATTATTAACCTGCGATGTACTTTTTGAACATAATTTAAATAAATAAAAATGATTGCCCCATATAAGATGGATACTTCGCCAACGTGTTGATGTTTTACTGGAAATATTGAGTTATAAAACTTAATGGATGTGGAGGTCATTTTAGACCGTACCTAATTGTATCTTGTTCGTGGCATAGTGTCTAGATGTGCATATTTGACATCAAGTACTTAGCAAGTACGAGTATAAACATTTGATGTCCAGCATCCCTTCGGATTGAAAAATGATTTTTGGACTGATGTGAACGATGTTATTGACACAAAAAATATTAATGAAAGGATTATAATGGTAATCGATTTGAATGGGTGGTGGGAATTAGATATGACGCATTTGATTCAGCATTTGGTATGTTTGGTGAAAAAATAACGAATGACAACGGGAACATAATTCTTCCCAAGAAGCGAAGCTAGCAATATACAATAGAGTGCCGGTACTTACCCTGATATATAGCAGTGAGGCATGGAACCGGCAGAAGAAAGATGAAAGTAGACTGGATGCTGTAGAAGTGAGATCCCTGACTATGTGTGGTAAAACCACGCATGGTCGTGTGAGAAATGTGGAGATCCACAAAGTAAGCAAGGCTGATGTAAGCGTAATGATTAAGATAAAGAAAGAGACCCTTAGATGGTTTGGGTATGAAGAGCAAATGAACGAAGAAAGGAGCGTAAGGAAAAATATGGCGGAAATGTGAATGGTAGCTGAAGTCAGGGACGCCTGAGAAAAACACGGCACGATCAAGTTAATCAGATACTAGAGTTGGGCCATATCAAGATTCAGAATAAGAGTATGTATGAATTTGAATGAGGCAAGGAAATTCACCTGCACTTAATTTACTCCACTGTCCAAAGCAAAAACACTTAACAATCGGGTTTTCCCATCTTTACCTCAACATTAAAGCCATTGTAATGGCGGGGTTTTCCAAAAAGTGAACCAAACCTCAACTTTACTACTGGCTCATGTCATAATCACCTGTCCAGCCAGTTTTTACTCAATTAGCTAATAACCCAACATAATAATAAACAAAATGAAGTCCCTCAACAATCTTTTTGAAAACAACTTAGCAGCAAAGTCCTTTCCTAAAGGAAAAAATCCATCTAAACACTTTGGTGAGAATAGAGTTATCTTCCCAATACAAGCGGCCAACTTCTCCTTCTCCGGGTTGCTCCCATTATGCGGAGTCAGTTATGTAAAAATTGTACTCCTCCTCAGATGATAATGAGTACCAGGTTGTTACAGCCAGGCGCAAATAAAGACGCGCAAGCTCTGACGGCTCTTTAACACCCGGTAACTCCCTTAAAAACTCTCCTCTTTCTTCCCCACATTCAAATAAGACCCATTTTAACGTGAGATTATGTTCTTTTTCTCCCAAACCCGCCCACGCCAAAATTTTTTTTTAAACTATTAGAACGCCTTCTCCCATTCCTACTGCAGCGGCAGAGAAACCGACTCTATTGGCTCAGCTACCAAGTAAATACTCCCGTATTCCCCTATTGTTCTAGACAAATTGAAACCTCAGCCCTTTTCCGTTCATATCATATCATTCCAACAATACCTACAATCAAGTGACATCTGTGCTTTGCTCTGCTCCAGAAATCAACTGTTTATATCTTGTTATAGTGAACAAATGTACGGTGCTTGTGTCAAAGCTGATTGGAATTATTATTTATAATTGAATAATTCCCACGGTGAATAATAGTTAATTTGTAGACAGAGATCTTGACAACACATCACAAGTAAGCCAAGTGTCAGTCAAAAAGAAAATTAATTTTCAAAATGTAATTTCCGACAAAAATCTGAGAAACAAAGGGCAAACGACCATGTCTAGTCTTATACCTGAACCCAGGCTATAAATATCGACAGTTTTCTGGAGAAAATGGAAAAAAAAAGAAACATTTAAACTGGCAATAATTTTTTAAAAATTACGATGAAAACAAAGAAAGCGTAAACACAAAAGATTTCATCAGCCGCCAATACGATGTCATCCATCTAAAGATGAAAATTATAACTAAACTGGTTTCGAAAGTCGAATCCATGAGAAATGTGCTGATGGAAATACACAGATTATTAAAGAGCCTTGAGCTCAGATTGGCAGAAGTGGAGCAGATGACACGAGAAGACACCCTGGAATTTCCAGGGATTAGAGAAAAAGAGAGAGCAGCCTGTAGAAATAATTAAGCGGGTGGCCGATTTGAAAGGCGAAACTATGCTGGTCATCAAGAAAATTCAGGAGTCCCTCCAAAATTACATGAAATTAATCACCAAAAAAGACCGCAGATTAAATTACAAGCAACTCAACCCAATCACAACTCAAGGAAATAGATTCGAGAAGAATTTAGTTTGGCGAAATTATTGATCCCTTTTTCAAAGTTCTTCTATGGAGGTTTAAAACAAAGGCAAAAAATGGGCTAGAAATATGTCTAATTCAAAGACTGTAAATTAATGATAAAAAATGAAATGATTGAACATTCCGCAACATCAAACATTCCAATGATCTCAAAAATATTGATTAGTTTTCTATTATTTTATTGAGAGCCCCACACTCACCGGTCATTCACTGGGTCGATACCCCTCGGAGTCATATTCTGTACTTATATTTTCTCACTACAACACTGCAACCTACTCCACTTTCAAGGTTGGAATTTCCAGTGATTGCCACGGATTAGTGGAGCTCTCATTTTAAATAATAAAATAAAATATATATATTTTTTTTTACTTTTATGCTATATAAATGCTACGTAGCAATAGCGACTATCAACGGACAATAATCTACTTATATAATAGTATCTACTTATGTAATAATAGATAAGGTCGGGTTATACGTACGCTGCACTCGTTTAGGATTACGCAGCTCACACACAATTAAAAAAAATACAAAACCTGCAAAACAAAGTCATTCGATTAAAGTTGAATGCACCGAATACTCTCCATAAAGACACAAACATTCCTTCGATATAGGAGTTAATTTTTTCACACTCGGAAAAAATCTACGCCGGCCTAGTCGCACATGAAAATCCGACCATCAAAGCTCTCGCTCAATACAGCGAAAATGATATTACCAACTATAAGAGACCTAGAGTAATCCTCCGCAAGGAGTAGGCCATTAAGTATATAAAAATAAATAAATGCCGTCCTAAGTCACAGGATAGTTTTAAGTTTCATTTATAACACCATCATTATAATAACCTTCTACGTAAAACATTAATATAAAATTCCAAATTTGCAATTATTCTTGATTCCGAAAACTCATTGCTTAGGAACTCTAAACCACGGCTTTACTATAATAATCACATAGCCAGGTACCTGCGCACCGCATAAACAAGTTAAGTGCTTACCCGTTTTCTTGTCTAATCTAGAACTTAAATGGCCTAAAATTTGGGACAATTATCACGACTTTAATGGCACAAAAAGAGTGATAGAAAATGAAAAATTCACAACTGGAAACTTGATATTGAACTTTTTCAATGAATAGTTAGATTTAGCGAAAATTTTCTTCTCCTGTTAATTATTTTCTTCTTCATTGCTCATACTTAGCAGTACTCACTTTTGAAATCCTTTTTAAATAAATAATATTTTTTGTACATTTTATACTTTTAGATATTGTATTATTTTAACATTTTATACTTTTCTTTGAGTTTTTGTACTTTTACATTTTATACTTTTCTTTAAGTTGTTGTACATTTACATTTTATACTTGTTACTTTATACTTTTCTTCTAGTTGTTGTAATACTACATTTTATACTTTTCTTTCAGTTGTTGTACTTTCACATTTTATACTTGTTACTTTATACTTTTCTTTGAGTTGTTGTACTTTTATATATTATACTTTTACTTTTATTTGAGTTGTCGTACTTTTAGATTTAATTAGATTTAATTGTTAAGTCTCTGACAGCCCTGAACTGTGTACTTATAATATAATGTTTCACATTACTGTAAAAGCCTTTTATGGCGTATAATAAATAAAATAAATAAATAAAGACCTTTATACCTTTCTTTGAGTTGTTGAACTTTTACATTTTATGCTTGTTACTTAATACTTTTGTTTGAGTTTTTGTACTTTCACTATTCTTACTTTTGTCAATGGCAACGTTATGCCGTATACATGAAAAAAAAAACTCTGTAAATAAATAATATCCAAGTCCAAGTCGAAGTCTTATGCGCCTGGCACATGAGCAACTTCAGTTGCGGGCAGCTGGCAACAAAAGTTGAGTCGCTGTATATACCTATATCCTTCACAAAATAATTTAATAATTTCATTATGTTCTGCAAGTGCTTTTATTATTAAGATAATCTTTTGAACGTAGCAAAACCACAGGTCGATAGTAAATTCCGTTGAATTCCGAAACAGCTATCACAATAATAAAACTTATATTATTAAATTTGATTTACTAAAAATACGTTAAAAAGTTGTAGTAAGTAACTTATACAAGGTATCCACTGGGTTAATTGATTTAGCGTATTAAAACCAGTATTTGAATAAGGGAAGTGTTATCGTCTTGTAAAATTTACCGTTCGTCCTAAACTTGTTTACTTCTATTTACATTAACTCTCAACTTTTTCACTAAATTATAACACAGACAACCAAAGGAAGGGCTCTTCGTGTCGTATTAATTATTTTAAACTCGAGATAATAGTCTTCTAATATTTATTTGCTTTGAAATCATTTCACATAATATTTACAATATAATTACGAAGTTCTTCAAAAACAAAACATTTTTTCTATGTTCTTTACCCTTCGAAGAAATTAACTATTTTACTTTTGAGTAAAAAAAATCACGCGAAGTATTATTCTTATCCTCCTAATTATAATGAAAAAGTGTCTTAGACAATTTAAAGCAAAGCATTCGTTATGTTTTTTAAATTCTTTCGTTTCGCTCACTGGTTTATTTTCATGAAGATCGCTGGATGCTAAATATAAAAAGGAACTAAATAACGGTATTCACTAGTGATGTGATTTTAATTAATTTATCACGTATAGTATCATATTCTCAAGAAAAATGAATAAGATGCTTAGTTGTAAAAAGCATGTTCATAAATTATTTTTTTTGTTAATTTCAGATGATCGTCTTCCGCGAGGCAAAGGGTCCATTTGTAGAGGACTTCTACCAGTGCGTGACCCACGGCTCCTACACGGACCCTTGGCAGGAGCAACTCTACACCACTCTGTCTCTCCTCTTCATGTTTATCATTCCTCTCATCATCCTGATAGTCACTTATGCTGCCACCTTCGTCACTATTTCAAGTAAGATTTATAAACGTGTACCTTAGGGCTATTCCCATCAAAATGAATAAATGTGATGAAAGAAAACATATCTAACTACGCAGAAAGTTAAGAATCCGACTCCAAGTCAAACAATGTGTAGGTACATCTATCTTTTATATTAATTACCGGCACTTATGAATAGTCATATTTTCATACTCATTGAAATTATTAACCTTTGAAACTCGTTAAAATATATGAATCTCGAAAAGTCTAGTAAGTTTGCAAACTATTATTGTATTGGTCAGAATTGAGAGACCTAGATAATTGATTTTCATACCATAATATATGAATGAACGAAGTTGTTGTGAATGTACCGCAAAGGTGACATTTTAATAGTATTGAAGTTTTTTATGTTTTTCCATCCAAAATGTATGTTTTATAATTATCAGCACGTTTAACAAAGTTATTGAATTCTTCATGTAACAAATGAGATCAGATATTTTAATTGCAACGTAAATAAATATCACAATCAAATAGATAGTATAAAAAATATTTTTTTGCATAGTTTTAGTGCATTAGCATTTTTACGAGCATTTGGTTCCTTAGAACCGGCAATCTGCTTAGCAGGGAACTAATATTGATCCGAAAATATATAATAACACTTGTACACATTTAATAAAAATGTAATTAAATACATTTTACACTATGTTGAAAGGTATTGCTTTGAATGAAAAATTAGAATGATTAATATATCACTACTTCTGTAAAAAAACCTTACTTTCATTGGGGCCTGAATACTCTGTAACTAGAAAAACTTATGATATTGTATGCGATGGCGCTGTAATTGCGTCACCGTAATTTGGGGCAGAGAAAGGCGTTGTATCCTTTATGTGTTTCCAAAGACTTGTAATTCGACAGGAACACTCAAAGTAATCGCCAGATTGTTGTACTTACCAGGTTTGGTGATTCTTCGGTTTGATGTCCAGCGGGGCCCGCACTCGGGGAGAACGTTCGATGAATCAAGTCACTTTGATATCCAGCGGGGCCCGCACTCGGGGAAAACGTTCGATGAATCAAGTCACTTTGATATCCAGCGGGGCCCGCACTCGGGGAGAACGTTCGATGAATCAAGTCACTTTGATGTCCAGCGGGGCCCGCACTCGGGGAGAACGTTCGATGAATCAAGTCACTTTGATATCCAGCGGGGCCCGCACTCGGGGAGAACGTTCGATGAATCAAGTCACTTTGATGTCCAGCGGGGCCCGCACTCGGGGAGAACGTTCGATGAATCAAGTCACTTTGATGTCCAGCGGGGCCCGCACTCGGGGAGAACGTTCGATGAATCAAGTCACTTTGATGTCCAGCGGGGCCCGCACTCGGGGAGAACGTTCGATGAATCAAGTCACTTTGATGTCCAGCGGGGCCCGCACTCAGGGAGAACGTTCGATGAATCAAGTCACTTTGATGTCCAGCGGGGCCCGCACTCGGAGAGAACGTTCGATGAATCAAGTCACTTTGATGTCCAGCGGGGCCCGCACTCGGGGAGAACGTTCGATGAATCAAGTCACTTTGATGTCCAGCGGGGCCCGCACTCGGGGAGAACGTTCGATGAATCAAGTCACTTTGATGTCCAGCGGGGCCCGCACTCGGGGAGAACGTTCGATGAATCAAGTCACTTTGATGTCCAGCGGGGCCCGCACTCGGGGAGAACGTTCGATGAATCAAGTCACTGTGATGTCCAGCGGGGCCCGCACTCGGGGGAGAACGTTCGATGAATCAAGTCATTTTTTCCTAGGTGCGTCCCGTTCCATACAAAATCAAGCGCGGAGTTTGAATTCCTGCTCCATGGTTGGTGTGAGCAGAACAAAGCTGATAATCGCAGAAATATGACAAACGTCATAACGAAACATATTGCATAAATCTTGTATTTCATCAAAACCTTACTCAGAAATTATAATATTACTGATGTATGTTTATGTGTAATCTGTCATTACCTACCATTTTCTTCGTTCATTGCTACTGTTTTTCAATTGGTATTAAATGTTTGTACTTCATAATTAATCGATATTAAATAGTCTGTATCCAAATGAATTACATAAACAAAAATAAAAAAAAGAAGTTCCCAAAAAAAGTTGTATTTTTTTGGAAGATATAAGTGAGAGGTTTATCACTTTCACGAACTTCAAACAACGAATACCGTTACAAGTAGGAAATCCATAATTGGTTTTATTTTTGGCTATAATACAAACTGATAAAATAATAACTGTCAATTTTCCCAAAGTAAAAAAGTAATCTGTTGCCGAAAATCGTACTAACGGAGGAAAAAAATCATTTTCGTGGAAATAAAATAAATCACATCTGAATTTAAAAAAATATATATATTTTTAGACTCTTCTGAAATAGAAGAATGAGAAATAAATAAGCCTTCACATGAATTTGACGACATATCGACGTAGATACAAACATTACCAAATTATTAAAGATATTAATTTCAGTTGCCCGTGCAATGCATGGGTGCATGTTTTGATATTGTATTCCTGCGTAATTCGTAAAAATATTCAAGTTCATTGAACTTTTAATTTTTGATATTGATATTTACATATTATATCAGAACATCGATAAAGTAGGTAAGAAAACTATTTTATTTATGAATTTATTTGAATTATGTATTTTTTGCTTAAATTTTTGACAGATGCTAGGATATCATTATTTTTCAAGTCTACAAATATTTGAAAAGTAAAATCAGCTTTTGACGGAGGTATATATTTATTTTTATAAAATAATAATAATCATAATATCCCGTATGCACTAAATCACTAGCGACTTAATACATGTATCTCCTAATCTAATGTATTAAGACGCTATATCACTTGTGACTTAATAAATTAGATTAGGAGATAAATAATCACTACCATTTTAATAGTTTTTTTTATTTTTAAAAAGATTTAAATCAAGTTAGTTGCCAGTCACAAAATATATTGTGGTTGCTAGTATTTTTTTTTTGCTTTTGGTATTTGGGCGGTAGAAAATATGGATGTTTCCTTTATTATAATTTTTTTATAAATTATCATTTTTCAATATTTTTTTATAAAAGCTACACTATGTTAATATAGCTTTTATTGTAATAAATACGTTTTTAGTACTGATCTTCCGTATATCATACGTTGGATAAAGTTATCCGCTGTAGTTTTATTGAGAATTTATACTTACACTGAGAAAACATTCTGATATGAAATATTGCTAATTTATTAAAAACCTCTACAAATTATTCGTATTCCTGTTAAAAATAGGACTGCAGACCTTTAATTAATGAATTAACAGATTTCCTAATACACTATCGGTAAAACACGAACGTGTTATAAAATTCATTTTTTTTCGCATTTCGTAATTCTATTATTATATTATTACAGAATAAACGAAGCTGCATGAACACGTGTTATGAAAGAAGAAATAGTTTATTAGGAAATGGCTGGCTATCACTTGTTAACCAGATTTTAATAAATTGGCAATGCAATTTTTCTCTGCGGATACCCAACTAAACAATATCACTCAAATCCAGTTAATTTTAACTACGTATAACACTCACACGAGTTAGAGTTGAATTAGGAGAACTTCTCGTCTGTATAGTAATAGTATATGACGTCAAACCCAGCCACGTCCCAAGCTTCAACAATTCACATGTTAATTCTAAATAGGATGACTTTAACCAGAATCTATACTTAATTTATGTAAATAGCCAAAATAATCACTAACACTAAGTCAAGTATATATTTGTATTTGTGTCTAGCTTTTTTAAGCTAATGACTTGTATAACATCATATCATTTCTACGTATAAAAACAGTGGGGTAACAGGAGTTTGCGTTTGTCAAAAGATAAGTTATTTCAATATGATTACCGTACATAAGTTCTAATATCCCGAAGCAAAATAAAAGGTTCTCCATTTAGGGAATTTTATAAATGTGTCGGAGTGCAGGGAAGAGATGAAAAGGGTTGAGTTGTGCCCGTATATTTAAATATGCGCATTAAATACGGCTATAGTCATTCCAATATTACGTTGAGATTAACAAAAGGTCTTAACACCCTAGAAGCACGCCGAAAAATATGTTTTGGCAAACAAACTTATCTCTGAAACTATACTTAATCCACTGAAGGAGGTTAATTTATATGTGCCAAAAAAGTATACACGTGGAACAATTATTTTTATAAGCAATAATTATTAGCCTGAAACACTCATCCACATTGAAAAATCTCCTAATAAAAGATACATGACGCCAACGGGACTTGAACCCGTGTCCTTTCGATTTCCGGTCGATAGCTCTGATCACTGAGCTATGGCGGCTTATCTCTTATCCGCGAAATAATTCAATATATACTAGTGTTTCATTCAACAATTACTGCTTATTACATTTTTTCACCTGAAAACAACCAACTTTATTTTATTTTTTATCAGGAGATTTTTCAATGTGGATGAGTGTTTCAGGCTAATAATTATTGCTTATAAAAATAATTGTTACCCTTTGTGCTATGCATAAAAAATCTTGTCTTAAACATTAGTTTACAAAAAAAATAAAAAATAAATTTATACACGTGGAGTTCGCAAGCACTTATAATACTCCGAAAGTGAGGAACTCTGCCTATCCGAACTCGCCAATAAACAGAGAGATTCAACTTCTTAACGATTTTGCATTGACCATCGATGTTTTTAACATCACTCACAGACAGCTGACCTTTATACTTACATTTACCTCAAATTAGTAAACTTGTCCGTAATATATTGGTGCATAACTGTTTTATGTAGAATACGAATAAATAAATCATCCAATCGAACCGGGTTGTCCACACTGCTACAACAGACTATAAAAAACGCATAGAATATTTTAAATTAAAAATATGACAAAAATAAAATCAAATTTATGATCGAAATTATAAATCTTATATTTATATATATTATTTCCATGCTATAAAATTATATAATGCCCTTCCTATTGAAATTAAAAACACCATGGATATAGAAAAGTTTAAAAAAGACATCAAATTATGGCTCACCAAACATGAAGATGATGAAATCATTACATTTATGAAGTAACCCCAACGCAACCTACAGACAACAAAATAAATACTTATTGCTTAATTTATTTTATATTTTGTGGGAACCAACAACTTAGAAGATGAGGAAATCATGATCAACACACATACAACAACCTACAGTCCGCCTCAGAACAGTAATACCTAGTGAGAAGGACTGAAAACAAACTACATCACTTTTTATCTTTATGTTACTTAATATTGTATCTTTTTACTTTATATTGCCGTTAAATAAAAAAAATAAGAACTATCTCTCTATGAAACCAAATAAATGTCTCTATGAAACCAAACTCCATGTACAGTTATGATGTGCGCAAAAGATATTGAGATAATGCCTTTAACAACATTAGATAACATTCTCAAGTAAAAACATTCACTGTTGTTGGGATAAACCACATAGACCCTCCCAAGAGCATCCATTTTTTAACTCCAAGAGAGCTGTCAACTGGAGTACCTTGATTTCTCCGTTGGAATTCTGATTCTACGTATAATAAATAGCTTTGTTATATGTTTTTACGAAATAAACATAACTTTAAAAATGCTGTAAGTGTTGCATCCCGCGAATTAGTAACAACATCACGGTCAAATAAACTCTCTTTCTATTTTCTAAATGATGGTCATGCACGTTGAATGATAAAATCCTCCATACTGCTTCGGAGCTACAGATTTAACAATCAGATTGATATTTTTCTCTTCATTTGGTGATTGTATGCTGAACGTAGCTTGATCAGTACCTTTATTTATATACATAAATATTGGATTGATTTTACTGAACTGCACAACTCAACGTTGATTTGAGCGTTGAGATTTTTTATAAGTAGTGAGTTATAGGGAACCCACCGGTTGTCAATTTTATGGTTTCGCATATTGGCAGATTGTCCACCTTCGTAGAGGCGCCCGTATTTGTGCGTGCGGCAGACCGTTTTGTTTCTAGTGATTTTTCAAATTACAATATGTTCTAAGATATTATCAAAACATATATATGTACATTTAAAGGCAAATGTAAGAAATTGTGTAATGCATTGAAACTACATCGGACAATGAAGCTTCTTGACTCTTTTTTTTGCTGCGCGAAATAATATATCTTCTTATATATATATATAAATTATATATAAGAAGTATGTTTAAATTATCACTTAATGGTAAACTTATATCCTTTGCTGACGACACTGCAATAATTATCGAAAAAAAGACATGGAACGAAATTACCAATGCAGCGAATCAGGATATGAAGGTTATAAAAAATTGGTTCGATGGCAATTTATTATCACTTAACACAGAAAAAACATATTGTATTCCTTTCACTCTACAAGAAGATGTGCCAAATAACCTAATTAACATAACAATTCATTCTAAAAACTGTGTAAATGACGGTACATGTAATACGGACTGCGCGAAACTAAATCATAAATCCAATATAAAATATCTTGGTATCTTAATAGATAAAAATGTTAAATGGAAAGACCATATTAATCTCACTGTTGAAAGAATAAGAAAACTTATCTATATTTTCTATAATATACGAAATATTTTAAATAAGAAAACTATCAAAATTGTCTATTATGCATTAATTCAGTCCTTATTGCAGTACGGGATTATAGGGTGGGGAGGGGCTTTTAAGGCTTCTTTACAGCCCATAATTACAATTCAAAGAATAATTATAAAAATCATCCTTAGAAAACCATATGACTCCCCTACTTTAGAGATATTTCAGGAATTTAATGTACCATCTATAACAGAATTGTATAAGAGAATCGCCTTATATCAAATTTATAAAGAATATTTTATTTATAAAATTCACCCCTCAGATAGCATAAGCAATAGATTCAAAACAAATGGCTTAATAGCCATTCCTATGCTTAGAACGACCACGGCTCAGCACCACTATTCGTATTTAGGTGTGAGATGGTACAATATATTATTGTCCAAAAATAAAATTAGTGTAACCGAAACTGTGAATTATGAACAATTCAAAAAGTTAATTAAGTCCCTAAAATTGGATAATGATATATTGTACCCCTAATTTTCTTACACTTACTCAATCTGTAAAAAATATATATTAATTTGATTGTCTTTAAAAAAAACTACTTTTCTAAATTTTTCTTGATATATTGTACCCTTAATTTCCTCACGCTTACTTAATCTGTAAAAAGATGAATTATTTTAATTATCTTTAAAAAAACAATTTTCTAATTTGTGTACCTATGTTAATATTATGTTTGTATTTATTTCAAAAGTTTTTGATTATTGTTAAATCATTAGAACTAAATGTAAAGACTCCTCCCATAAACACGAGCTCCTGGAGCTCAACTTATGGAGAAATAGAATAATAATGAACAAATTATTTATAAGTCTGCATATTGTTATCATTTATAATGTTAAATAATAAAAAAATAAAAAATAAAAAAAATATTCATTTAAATGATATGTTGTGAAGGGCAATTTTTATTGATATTCAATGCCCATAGTAGCTAACATATTTTAATGGATTAGGATTACTATTACGCGTATATTGGTCAAAATAACTTCGCAAAAAAACCCATTATATGTGTAAAAGATAAAAAATGATTTTTGTGGGTTATCCTTGGGAGATAGACATATTTCATCGGATTTTTTTCCGTAGACCTTTTTTATGATGTACATTATTTCTTTCTATCTCATAAGGTTTAGCTAGTGTTACCAATATAAACGCCCGAAAATATTTTTTAACTACGTATTACAAAACATCGATATTTCATAGATATAATATGCATGTATTGTATTTGTAAACCTTTCGAGGGAAATTATTTTAATGAAAGTGAAAACCCTATCAAAAAGAAGAACTAAGCGCACAAACAGACAGACGTGGAAAGCGATTCTATTTTATACTATTAGAGACTAGAGACTTAGATTTTTGGGGTTTCGCGCTAAAGTATTTCATGCATTATACATAGCAGCTCTTGCATGGTTCGTTTACTGTACTATAATACTCAGTACTCAGACCGTAGTATTTCGGTAAGTGGGTCCATAATACGAAGATGGGATTTTACGTAGCCTTTAATGGTGGAGAAAATGCCAGAGAAATTCCTGAGATACCTATATTTCAGAAACTTTGGGTACTATCTCTGCTTTTATCCATTAGCCTTCCATTCTGGAATACCGGACATAAATAGTTTCACCAACTGGCGGAATAATACTTTTCTAAAAAAGATCCACTGTTCGAAACCACTCACACCGTGGCGGAATAATACTTTTCTAAAAAAGATCCACTGTTCGAAACCACTCACACCGTGGCGGAATAATACTTTTCTAAAAAAGATCCACTGTTCGAAACCACGAAAACACGTGCCACAGCGTTCATTGTTCAGAGATGCAGAACTAACCAAACATTGTCAATTCCTACTGAAGTGATTTATTATTTAAAATGAAAAAACACACTTACGTAAATATTTACGTAAGTAAATTTTGGGTTGTTCTTATGTTATCCTCGTCTTTCAGCGCACAGTTTCTCATTATGTTCCACATATTTTATTTTTTGTTAATCTTATTAAAAATCATTGATACCGTGTATTCAAGCGTTCGATTAGAGAATTTTTTTGACATTTATATTTTAGTAAATCGTGTACGGACTACGCACCAGTGGCTTTTTGAATGAGCTTTGTTCCACCTTGTTCATCATACCAGTCATGAGAACTATAGGAGACGTTTTATCGGAATTGCAATTTGCATCGCCGGGCAATGTTTCTTTAGCTGTATACCTGTATTCACCGGAGTTTTGTAAATTTTGTACATATTTAATGTTTGTAATGCTTGTATGCCCCAACTTCGTATTCCATAACAAGGGATAGATTCAACCATATAAAATAGAAAGTGTGCATTGGGGTAAGGTTGTGGTTACATATTTTGGTCAGTTGTTTATGCCATTTAAATTTATTGTGTACCATGAGTCCCTTATAAGTTTATACATTATTGTAAATGAATACTTCACAATAATTTGAGTTAGTTTCAAACTCGGTGACTAAATTATTAATTTAATCGCCCTGATGGGCTTTTACATGATAAAAAAACAGCAAATAATACCAAATAAAGAACTTTCCATTTAAATGTACATGATAAAAGAAAAGAGAAAAAATAAATAAACAAGTTTTATAGTGCAGATTGCATAAAAATAATATAAATTAATGGAACAGGTTGGTAATACAAGTAATTTACAATAAGAAGTATATGATAAAAATATAATCGCTCCTTTAGGAGTATCGTATTATGTTTTTATATAAGCTACATAAAAAAACATCAATCATGTATTTCTTATAAAATGAGAAACTTATGTTAATTATTACGCCCAATTGGGAGTTTTATGGAACTTTATATAAATAAAAATTTATATACAGATAAAGAGTGCATGTAAGAAAAAAGACATTTTGTGGATCTGTTACAAATATTCTAATATATTGTTTTTTAGTTTGGTCGCTGAATGGTGGCGGTAAAAATCGATTAAACTATAATTATTACTTATTTTGTGTAGCCTCTAAATTGGCAAATTTTCGAAATAATTATTAATTTTTCACTTATAGCAAACAATTTGTGGATAAACATAATATAAATAATTATTAGCTGACTTTGGAAAATTATAGAGAGCAGTCCGTCTTATATTATGCGTAGATACACGATAAGTAATAAGGTTCGTTAAATCCAGGGCGTCCAATCAGCCATTCGCTATTTTGAAAAGACACACTAAATCCGTCATTGGGCGCCTAGATGATAAGTTGGTCAAGTTTAGTGAGTCCATCAAAAAGGTGTAATTAAGATATTTGACTAGTTCCTAATTTATAATTAATAAATCTTAGAAATATATGCTGCACTCTCTTTTTTTTTTTTTATTTAAAGAAAGCAAGAAAAAAAATACATATTACAGTAAATAATAATATAAAAATACAGAAAAAAATAGAAAAGTTCCAATAAACTACTTTTCAGTAGTTTGTCGATGGCAACTTTTCACATAAAAAATATTTAAAAAAGATAAAAACTTATTTTACTTAATGACAACAGTGATAACAATAAAAATAACAATTTGTTTTAAAAATATAAAAACATATACACAACAGTGCTAGTATCTACCTATAGTTTGTATTAGATTGATTTTTAGTTGGTGAATCTTATACAATGGAGCCCAGTTTGTCGAATTATACTCTTGATTGCTTATAACCAACCCAGTAAATAGTAATTTAAATGAATTATTTAATTTATAATCTTTCACCGTTCTCAAAATAAACCCCAAACATTTCACGGCTCTGTTAGTTATTTCATTTATATGAGAAATACGAGTTAATTTAATATCAAAAATAATACCAAGGTCCTTAATTGGGTCAAGTCTTTTTAGAATAATATTATTGATGGTATATTGATGCATACACAAAAGTAAACGTTAGACATTTTTAAATATTTAGAAATGGTTCATTACGGGTGCACCATTCTTGTAATCTCGCATTATTTAATTATAATACATAACAGTCATTGAGATTAGAAATAGTTGTGTACATTTTAAGATCATCAGCAAATAGGAGTATCATAACTCCATCAAAAACATTAAAAAGGAAAATAATATCGGTCCCAAATGAAACCCCTGTGGAACGCCGGTGAAGACTTGTAGAAACTGGAGAAAAGTGTGAATTGAGTTTAACATATAGTTTTCTTTTGTGCAAATAACTTTCAAACCATCTCAAAATATTCCCCGTTATTCTAAGGGTTCTTAATTTTTTAATTAAAATTTTATGTTAGAACTTATCAAAAATCTTACTAAAGTCGGTGTACAGTACGTTTGTTTGTTCATTGTATTAAATAAGCATTCTTGATAAATCATTAAATTTGTTATAGTAGAACTATTTGCCATGAAATAATGTTGACGGTGCGAAATTATTTTATTCGTCTCAGGCAAGAGTTTAGAGAGCAGAGCAGATTCAAATAATTTCGGGATTGACGAATGCAAATATATAGGTCTGTAGTAAGAGATATCCTATTTATTACCTTTCTTGAAGATTTGAAACAGGAAGCTTGTTTCCATTTTTTTGAAAAGGTGCCGATTTCAAGAGATAAGTTAAAAAAATTATTAAGTGGATAAGTCAAGACTGATAAACATTTTGATAAGAGGATTGGAGGAATGCTATCAGGACCAGCCGATTTGTTAAGATCAAGGGATTTAAACTTAGTTCTAATTCACTTTCTTCGAATATTCTTCAATATTTTTATTATCCTTAGTTGATAGAGTGTCTAACAATGGAGATCGTTTGTAGTTACATTCATACATTATGCTATGTTATTTTAGAAAGTGGTCATATATTTTTTTTTCATTTAACCCTTGTAATGTAAATAAATGTTGTTTTTGTCGAATCAATAATTCGTCTTAAGTCTTGTACCCATTTAAACAGTTCACAACAATTCATGAACAGCCATTATAGGATTTATGTTTGTATCCAACTATTGAGAATTTTGAAAGGAATCTAAAAATAAGTTGTTATTTGGGTGTGTATGTGATGTGTGGTTTCAGATAATGGCTTGCCAATAACTCACACCTGGTAACATTAAATAAATAGGCTTTTCGAAGATACTCGGGCGCTCTTCGGGGCTGCCGGCTGCTTTTTGGAAGCGCTCCGAGTTTATTTTTGAAATCCTGGGAAGTCCTCAATTTTCCAGGTGTAAATTTAGCATAAAATAACCGCATTAAGTTTTAGTTTACGTGTATAAAAGTAAAATAATTTTTCTGTAGCCCCTTCGGGCTTAATTTAAGTTTTAATATAAAGTTTTACATATTTTTAGTTCAAATCTGCCACGTTATCCAAAAAGTGCACAGTGAAAGGCAAAACATCGGTCGTCGGTTTTAAATGCTTACCACATGTGTACGGTGATAGACTAGTGAACAGTTTCAAGTGCGTGTAAGTGATTTATGAGGGTATCCTTTGGGCTATGATGGTTGTAAACAATGTCGGATATGACCGGGCCACACTACTCAGACTTAATAGTGAAAGTGTCTATTTGGACCCTGCAATAGCTGCAAAGATATCGCTGTATAACCTTGGACGCGTTATTACTAAAACAACTACCCGTAAAATTAGGTTTTGTGGTTGCAGAGCTGGACGCAGTAGGAAAAAACATCTGGAACACAGCATCGAAATAGTTACGTCACCGCTAACAGAAGAACAGGGAAAAGTAACAACTCAAATTCTCCCGAATCCGGAGAGAGAATATAACACAGTTAATGCTTGTATACAACGGCATGCCAACTTTAAGAGCCGTCAACTAGGTATAGGATCCTGGAATGTTAGATCTCTCAATAACAAGATAGAGGAAGTAGTGGAGGTTTTCAACGAACAGAATCTTCATGTCCTGGCCATAACTGAGACTTGGCACGAAAATAGTGACTCTTTTTCAATAAAGAGACTCCGAGCTTTAGGTTATGTCGTGCTAGAAGAAGCCCGACCTAAAGCAACAATTTCTCGGGATGACAACATCGCTAGCGTAAATCACGGGGGTATCGTGATTTTAGGTCGCCAGGGCTTGCGTTTAACAAGGGTGTCAATTGGTGCATACCGAACCTTTGAGCACTTGGGATGCCGAGTTTCGTCTTCAGGAGCATCATTCATTTTATGTACCCTATACCGGCCTGGTTCAAAACAAATCACTTTGGATTTTTTTAATGAATTTTCGTGTTTTCTCGAGCGGGTTGTGGGACTTTCCGATAGTATTTTCATAACAGGCGATATTAACATTCACTTAGAGCGTCTAGAATCACCAAATACTCTTAAATTCACTGATTTATTAGACTGCTTCGGATGCCGTCAATGGGTTAATTCCCCAACTCACGATGCTGGCGGAACTTTGGAAATTTTTATCTCAAAGTCAAGCGGTCCGTTTCTGGTAGCAGATAGTGTGGATGTAGGACTATCAGACCATCGACTTATTCGCGCAGAAATCGATTTTAACCCACCGAAAATTCCTTACGTTACTATCACATCAAGAGCATGGCGCGGTTTTAACTTTGACGACTTCCTGTCAGAACTAAAAGCTTCTCCGCTCTGTACACATAGCGCATGGGAAACAGAGTCACCAACCAAACTAGCAGCAGATTATAACACCATCCTTTCAACCCTTTTAAATACATATGCTCCAATTTCTACAAAAACTCGGCGTCTACGAAAATCTCATGCCTGGTTTGACGAAGAATGTCGGAGCCAGAAGAGATTGATGCGTAAATTGGAGAGGTCCTACAGACACTCGGGGGTTACATCACGGAACGATTGGATACAGGTTCAAAAAGAGTACCTGATCTTAATCCGTTCAAAAAGGTCTGCATATTGGACAAATAGGATCACTTCAGAGCGTCAAAATCCACGTAGTCTTTGGAACTCGGTTAAGACAGTCATTGCTGATGTCCATGCACCAAATACAATCGACATATCTCCGGAAATCTTCTCCAAGTTTTTCCTTGACAAAATTGAGTCAATACGAGCCCTAACAACCTACGCTCCACCACCGTATTTTACTAAATGCAATAGAGAAAACCTTTCTGCCTTCAAACCTACATCCCTAGAAGAAGTAAGGAAATTAATTCTTACTTCACCGAACAAGCAGTGTTCGCTCGACCCTATTCCAACGTGGCTACTGAAAAAGTGTTGCAATGAAATTATTCCTTTTTTAGTTCATCTTTTCAATAAGTCACTTAGCACGGGTGACTTTCCAAAATCCCTTAAATCAGCTATCGTAACTTCATTATTAAAAAAACCACAACTGGACGCTGAAGATCTTTCAAATTACCGACCCGTTTCAAATCTGCCTTTTATATCAAAAATATTAGAAAAAATCGCTGCCTCACAGGTCATATGTCACTTAAATTCAAATGAATTATTAACTAAATACCAATCTGCATATAGACGGTTGCACTCCACAGAAACCGGGTTACTACGTGTTTTGTCGGACATAACTACTGCCATTGAGTCGGGTAAACTGGCACTTCTTTCAGTCTTGGACATGAGTGCTGCATTTGACACGATTGACCATGACTTTCTTATTAAACGATTAGATGAATCATTTGGTTTAAACTGTGATGTTAAGACCTGGCTGACATCGTACCTGGCCAACCGTTTACAAGCCGTAAAAGTAGGAAAAAACCAATCAAATTATGCAACCCTTTCATCTGGAGTACCCCAAGGGTCCGTTCTGGGCCCACTACTCTTCATCCTCTTCACAAATGATGTCGCTAAAATAATAGAATCATTCGGCCTTCTATCTCACTGCTACGCTGATGACCAGCAAGTTTATTTTTACTGCTTACCAGAAGAAATAAACAGTCTAAAAATTCGTATAACTGAGTGTATAGAAGCAATTACTCGCTGGATGACCTCAAATATATTGAAACTGAATCCCACAAAGACTGAGTTTCTGTGGACTGCTACAAGCAGACGTCAGCATAACATTGAAAACTCCCCAATAACCATTTCCGGAAGTGACATCACTCCAAAAACGTGCATCAAATTACTGGGTGTCAATCTGGACGCTAATTTTTCCCTTAAAACTCAGGTGAACAGAACTGTAAGCACGGGGTTCTTTCAATTAAGGCAAATTAAAGCAGTGCGGAGAAACCTGCCAACAGAGGCGACTAAATTGCTAGTCAATTCCTATGTTGTTTCACGTCTAGATTATTGCAACGGAATATATGCAAATCTCCCTAAATGTCAAATCAACAAATTACAATCCGTTTTCAACGCCGCGGCAAGGCTTATCACCGGAGTATCTAAATACTCCCACATTTCAGAGCATCTCAAAAATCTGCACTGGCTCAAATGTCCTGAAAGAATCCAGTTCAAGGTATGCTGGATGGTATTTAAGTCACTTAACGGAATGGCTCCGGCTTATTTATCAGAATTGTGTATTCCAGAAGATTCCAATTCCCGACAGTCAACCCTTAGGTCAGCAACGTCATCAGCTATCGGAAGGTTGAAGGAACCAAAGCGCACACCAGATACTAAGTTCGGTGAGCGTGCTTTTGCCGTGTCAGGACCTAAAGCCTGGAATGGACTGCCACATGATTTGAGAATGATCGCAGACTCGACAGAATTTAGGTCTAAACTTAAAACGCACTTTTTCAGACAGTCGTATCCATAATTTCAGAAACCTCCACTTTCACAGTTGACGGCAATTTAAATTTAAATCAACAAAATGTAAAAAATACTAAAAATAAAATAAAATAAATAAAAATAATAATTAAAAATAAATAAATAAAAATGATAACAACTAACAATTTTTAGGCTTTTAAGACAGTAAAAATACATTTAAATTAAAATAAAAACTATAGCAGACTTAAGATCATGCGACGACCAGTGTTTTTTGATATAGTGTCCTCTGCGTGCACTTCTATCTTTTATAAGCATAAACTTTTTAATATAAGTGTGTTTGTTGGAAGTGCCAGGTAAGTATGTTTTGGTATCTTTTCTAAATAACAAATGTAGATCCTAGGAAATAAATTGTACAGCGCCCTTGAGGTGATTTTTCACAAAAACGGCGCTCTACAAATTATCCAATTATTATTATTATTATTATTATTAGTTACTTTTTTAATAAGACAGACATCTTTCCACGGCTGTAAAGCCTCTAGGGTTATTGACTTTGCAATCAACATCATTAAATTTAATTGAGCCATCTAACCCGACTAAAATTAATTTGTGTGAATTATAAATGTGCATTAGGGTGTATCGATTTTTAACTTTTTTTTTTGTTTTCAAATTCCAAGTTGAAATAAAGTTGCTACTAGGTACCACAACTTACCACAATTTTTTTTGGATTTTTAAAAAAATGTGCAGGTCTCCCGCACAAGGCCTAAAGTTTTAATTTTTTTCAAAAAATATCAATTTTTTTTTTAATTTAAAAAAATAAATTCATAACTTTTGTGTTTATTCCAAGTTAAAAAACAGTAATATTAGGGCATAAAAATAAGTAAGAAACGGTTTTTTTTTTATAAAATATGGTATTTTGGTCTCCCGCACAAGCCCTAAAGTTTGTTAATTTTGATGAAATTTTGTGATTTTGTGTACATATATGAACCATGTTTTTTTAAAGTTTAAGCCACCGGAATTAATTGTACTTTTCTTACAGAAGGCATAAAATGAGACAATATATATGTACATAATTCTTATATACATACTAGGGCGGAGTGAAAAAACTTTTTTTCAAATTTCGTGTTTCCTATATTACCAATGGGTGCCTTGGTAGTACCCTATAAAGTACACAAAATATCATCAAATTCCAACTTCATCTTCAGGTGGCGCACTGACCCTAAAGTTCTACAAAAAATGGTGTTTTTTCAGATTTTGTTAGTAAATAAGCGCATCATCTAATCCAGCTTAAACGTCACAAAATGTATTTTAGTTTTAGCCATCTAACTAACTCCTCTTCCCCCCACCCTTTGACACTATTTTGCGTAACAACAGCTGCAGTTAATCAGTAATTAACAGAAATTAGCACGTTCTTTGGAACAGCTGCGAAAACTTGATTCTGATTTCTTTGTAATATGCCTAAAACAAGAAAAAATTCAATGTGTTGTATGTTTGGTGGCCCAGAAAAATTAAAAGACAATGTGTTGCCAACTTATTCGGATGTAATAAAGTATTATTTGTGGATTAGAAATGACTTGCAGTGGTTATCAAATGGAAAAGATCCTTCTGTGAAAGATATATGTGAAATAATTGCAATTGATCTAATTACGTTGTGGAATAAAGCGTCTATTCCTATTGTAACTGAACTTCAAATTGTAACTAAACTAACCCGGTATTATCACAAGTACAAATGCTTGAAATGTCAAGTACCTAAAAAGAAAACTGAATTTTATGAAGATGCAACAAAAAAACTCCTTTATCTTGCTGTTTGCAAGTGCATTTGTGTCGATTTTTGTAAATGTTTAGTGAAAATACCCAAGAAGGAGCTTAGAATTCCTGCAAGATCAGAGAAGTACTTGCAAAATGCATATCGGCTCAAAAGATATAGTGGCATCCAAGGCTTTGGAGCGTAGGCAATTACGACTGATGAGTCAAAATAAATTACTTCAAAAACAGACTGTTGAGAAACCTCTGAGCCCCTCACCAGAGACTTCAGAGACCTCGGATGATAGTGTAAGATTATCAGACACCAATCAAGATCCAGACTTTTATACACTTTTTTCCGACATACTCCACGCCATCCACATCGAAATCACAAACAAATCAGATGAGGCATCGATTAAAAAATCTTGCCACTGCCTGTGACAGGACTGGTGTCTCCGACAGATCAGCATCAACCATCGCCAGTGCAGTTCTTCAAGATATTGGTTTTATTTGTAAACAAGATTTCTCAAAAGTAATAGATAGAAGTAAATTACGACGCGAGCGCCGAAAAGTTCGAGAAGAGTTGCAAAGAAGGCAGATTTCGAGCTTCGGGAGTTCTGACGGTAAAATAAGTGGGTTATATTTTGATGGTCGGAAAGACAAGACCATTGTGCAGGAAAAACATGATAACAATACCTACCACAGGAGAACCATTACTGAAGAACATATTGTTTTGCTCTCCGAGCCAGATTCTCAGTACATTGGCCACGTCGCGCCTCCTTCTGGAACCGCTAATTCTATTAAGGATTCAATTGTAGAATTTTTAAATTTGCACTTCGGAGATTTATCAACCATTGTAGCCATTGGATGCGATGGAGCGGCTGTAAACACGGGCTTCAAGAATGGAGCAATCGCATTGATTGAAAGACATTTAAATAGACCATTACACTGGTTTATATGTTTGTTGCATGCCAACGAATTACCACTGCGTCATCTTTTTAATACTTTGGATGGCAGTACTTCAGGTCCCAATACGTTCGCAGGAGTCATTGGCAAGATGTTACAGCACTGTGAAGACCTCCCTGTGGTGAAAATTGATAAAATTACGACAGTCTTACCCGATATCGAAAATTCTAAGCAATGATCAAAAATATCTGTATGAAATTTATCAAGCTGTAACACAAGGCAGCGTAAAAACTGATTTGGCTAATAAGCAACCAGGAAAGCTGGCACACTCTCGTTGGCTAACCTGTGCAAATAGAATATTGAGACTATATGTAGCAACAAAGTTTCCAACTCATAGTCTGGTTGAGATTGCTACGTTTGTGATAAAAGTGTATGCGCCAATATGGTTCACCATAAAAACAAAACCTTCATGTAAAGATTGTCCGAAACATGTCCTTAGTATGATAAAAAGATGCTCCTATTTAAAATATGAGCTGAAAACAATTGTTTTTCGAATAATCGAGCGGAACTCTTTCTTCGCTCATTCTGAAAATATTTTATTAGCGATGCTACAAGACGAAAGACAGCATATAAAAGAATTAGCAGTAAGAAGAATTCGTAAAGCCCGACAAAATGCAAAGGAGAAAAAAGTAAGGACATTCTTGACTCCAAAACTAAACTTCAAAGCCAACAATTATTATGATTTGATAAACTGGAAGACAGAAAAAATATTCTAGCCACCATTCAAAAAAAAAATACGGTGACAGTGAATTATGGGACAAAATTATGAGCGAACATATAAATATCCGGATTGAAAATTTTCCCTGTCACACACAGGCTGTGGAAAGAGGTGTGAAGCTGGTCACTGAAGCTAGTTTGGCTGTTTGCGGAAGTACAGCACAAGATGGATATATTCGAGCAAGAATAAAATCGAGAAAAGAAATGCCGAAATTCAGAACAAAATTACACTTTTCCTCTGGAATTCAGGGAGCTACCCCATACGCATATGACACGACTGAAGGCTGAAATGATTAAAATGTATTTTCTTAATGCTCCTTATATTTTAATGCAAATAATTAAGTTAAATATGATAATAATTTTGTTTTAAATTTTTAAAAAATTTCTAGAATCGATCATTTTTTCAAAATTTCAGGTCCTCTGCGCCACCTGAAGATCATATGTCAAAAAAAAATAAAAAATATTTTTCAACAGCTATTTATCTACAGCAACATTAAATGATATAGGGTTTTTGAAATTCGAAAAAAAATTTTTTTCGACCTCTTTCACTCCGGGCTAATACATACACTAAAAATATATAGCACATATATACTATATATATATAATATGTTTTATACCTAAAAAAAGATAGTTGGACGGTGTAAATTGTATGAGAAAGGTGTTGAAAGAAACTGATGTTATTTGCTATTACTGTTGTTTATTACAAAAGTATAAAAGGTTATAACATGTCATAAAATGTAGTATAAAAACTAAGTACAAAATGTTGCTGATTACTTTCCATACGACATAAGTGGCAGTTTTCTTGTTCTACTGCAAATTTACTGACTTGTTTAAGTATTCGTCCTTTCATCTTGGCTTCAAAACCTTAAATCAAAGTTATGTAAAGTATTTACATAGGCCTAGTGAAAATTTTATAAATGTTATTACAGTTCCCAAATGAAATTTCAATTTAATATGGAAGACAATTCTATTGCAGAAGAGTTGGCCAAACGAAACCCCGGCAACATCTCGCACGCCAGGTGGCTTACTCTGGCAAATCGAGTCCTTCGTTTGTATGTAGCCACCGATGATCCGACCCCTCAGCTAAGAAAGCTTGCAGAGTTCATGATGAAGGTCTACATACCATCATGGTTCTCAATTAAGTGCAATCCCCAAATCCCGCAACCTTCCATTCATTTTTTTAAAATGATTCTTTTCAGCAATTACTTGGTAGATGAGCTAAGAAAAGTCGTCCATGCAACGTTACAGATAAATGCTTTCATGGCTCACCCAGAGCATGTTTTGATAGCTATGCTGTTCGATGAACGAAAACATATCAGAGCCTTGGCTTATAAGAGAATCCAGAAAGCTCGCTCAACCGTAAGGAAAGGGGTAAGGGTATTTAAACCCCCTCAGATCAATTTTGATGCCGAAGACTATATAGATATGATTGATTGGAAATCCACTTCAGTAACCGAACCCCCTCTTGTTACTGATATGAGCCTTGAAAAGTTGGAGTCAATTGCGGAAACTGGCAGAAGTGGAAGGGTTGAATTTAGAATTCCTTCTCACACTCAAGCGGTGGAACGAATTGTCAAGGAAGTCACAGAAGCTTTGAAGCGAGTATGTGGGCTAATCAAAAGAGATTTTTAGTTTTTTTCAGTTTTATCCGTGCCAGACTGGAAGACCGTAAAGAGTTACCTACGTTCGAGACCAAGAGCCAGTACAAAACCTCTGCAAAGGATTAGAATTTAAGTAAGTTTTTTTCGACTATTTTGTAGTTATAATGTTTCTAAATAACGTCTTTATCATACTGTCTTCCATATTAAATTGAAATTTTATTTGGGAACTGTAATAACATTTATAAAATTTTCACTAGGCCTATGTAAATACTATACATAATTTTGATTTAAGGTTTTGAAGCCAAGATGAAAGGACGAATACTTAAACAAGTCAGTAAATTTGCAGTAGAACAAGAAAACTGCCACTTATGTCGTATGGAAAGTAATCAGCAACATTTTGTACTTAGTTTTTATACTACATTTTATGACATGTTATAACCTTTTATACTTTTGTAATAAACAACAGTAATAGCAAATAACATCAGTTTCTTTCAACACCTTTCTCATACAATTTACACCGTCCAACTATCTTTTTTCAGGTATAAAACATATTATATATATATAGTATATATGTGCTATATATTTTTAGTGTATGTATATAAGAATTATGTATATATATATTGTCTCGTTTTATGCCTTCTGTAAGAAAAGTACAATTAATTCCGGTGGCTTAAACTTTAAAAAAACATGGTTCATATATGTACACAAAATTACAAAATTTCATCAAAATTAACAAACTTTAGGGCTTGTGCGGGAGACCAAAATACCATATTTCATAAAAAAAACCGTTTCTTACTTATTTTTATGCCCTAATATTACTGTTTTTTAACTTGGGATAAACACAAAAGTTATGAATTTATTTTTTTAAATTAAAAAAAAAATTGATATTTTTTGAAAAAAATTAAAACTTTAGGCCTTGTGCGGGAGACCTGCACATTTTTTTAAAAATCCAAAAAAAATTGTGGTAAGTTGTGGTACCTAGTAGCAACTTTATTTCAACTTGGAATTTGAAAACAAAAAAAAGTTAAAAATCGATACACCCTAATGTGCATGTATTGTTTTTTACCTTTTAACAATACCAAGTTAACCTTAGGTACCGTAAGATACAAACAAAATATCACGAAGAAACAGAATTACAGAAAAGATCATGTAAAAAATCGTAAAATTTACTTAGAAAAGAAATCAGCCAACCAACTTATCAAATTAAACCAGGGATTTTCCGCATCCCTGAAGCAATGTGAAAACCTGTACGTGGTGAAATACTGTGATTTTTCATCAAAGTATCCATTCTTTAGAAACTTTGTTCGTGTTGCGAATTTAGGGGAGTCCTTGCTAATCCTACTCAATTTGTTTTCAATCTTGATAAAGAGAAGGTTTTTTATACGAATCTAGGATTGGTTTTTTTTCCCTACTGAGGTTAAGTTAATCCGATACCTGTTCCAAAAAACTTGCCAAACCAGATTAGATTGGAGAAAAAACATTGTTTTTTTTCAATGCACAATTTCATTAATTTAATTATTATTGCTTTATTTTGTTTCAATAAATGTTTTGTGGGACGAAAGCGTCGATATATCTTTTTTTTTATTTTTTTTTTATTTAGTTGAAGATTATACATTTATATACATTATTTAAAAAATGTTTTGACTGCCCAACTAGGAAGATTCCCGTTTAAGAACAGTCGAATTAGGATGAGTATTAACGTTTTGATAAGTTGTTTGATAAGTATATAGTTAAAATAATAATGAAATAATAGGTATATGTACTTTTAACTGGTGCCTAAGCCTTCTAACATATTTTGTATAAATGTAAATAACAAAGAGAAGAAATAGAATAAAATAAAATATCCAATTAAACATAAGATTAACTGCTGCTTGGGTAGCATTCTAATTAAAAGTACTAGGTAGGTACATATATACACATAATGATAAAGATTAGAACATAAACGTATCTTTTACATGGTTTATTTTTTGTTGTTGTTTTTGGTTTATGTTTGATTTCATTGTTTGTATAGTAAAAGTTCACTCTCCTTTCTACCTAATTGATGAACTACTAATTTAGTTTCTAATCGGATATCGCTGAAATGAGATACATTGTAATTTATTGAAGTATATTTAGATTTATTTGGTCTGCTCTTAATCTACTCAAGCATCACTAAAATAGGATTCAAAATTAAATGAGGAGGAGAAGTGGGAACGGATGGTAAGGGGGTGGTATGGAAGGTGGGGGAGAAGTCGGTGAAAGACAAGAAATTAAATAAATAATGCTGGAGAGATTATAAATAAAGAAACTGGAATCTCAAAGTTTAAAAGTGCAGTTTTTTATAGACTTTCTCACTAAACCATATTCAAAAATTTGTTTACATTCACAGAAAAATATTAACCGACGAGATAGGATATTGAAAGTAAGAAAAAGTTTCTGCGGTTCAGAATTCGGATTTTGGATTTTATGATGAAATTCGCCGGACATTGGAAAAATATTATACTGTGTGGAAGGAAATTACGAATTTCGGATGAGTAATTTAAAGAAAGATATTTATTTAAGCTACTGGTCAGTGGCCGAGATGGCATGGCGCTTGGGTTCCACCCAGGCGTAGTGTGTTCAATTCCTCGTTTGGCTAAGTCCTCCATCACAACACAAGCAACATTTTTCGCTTACTGTGGTGGTAGTAGGAGATTTTAAAATATTGTCAGGTTATACGTAACCCGAAAATGTTTGTCTTCCTTAAAAAAAATAATTAAAAATACTGCAGAATATTCTTCTTCATCGAAATTCTATATAATATTCATTAACTCGAGAACCAGGCGTCAATAATGAAATTCTAAAAAAGAATTATTATAATTCAGAAAAAGTACCCCTCTTCTCATCACCATCGAAGCTAAACATTTAATTATTTATTACTTAAATTTACACACTACAAATTTACTCGCAACATTTCCAAATTGGTTGATACTCAAAAATAATTCTAAAAATTATAATCGCTCTATGCATTAACTTTAAAAAAATCGCAGAGAAATCATAATACCAAATATATATTTTTTGAATTTATTATGTAATAAATGCTTACATGTTACATTTTTTGACTTTTTTTAACTACCATACTAGGCTAATGCCCGTGTTGTGGTGGTTATATAATAATATGAAAACAATGGAACAAAAAAAAACACCAAATACTAACCTACAGCAAAAACAAATAAACTAGATTTTTTTAACAACAAAATATAATTTGAATTATACAGAACTCATTCTACCTACTTATTGCTTACTACCACAGACATAGGAATTAATAGACGAGAAGCTAATGGCGAGGGGTAAAATCAACTGTTGAAGAACGAAGGGGGTAAGGCTGACTGTGATTCGTCAATAAATCAATCTGACAGTAAATAGGCATCTCGCATTATAATATCACCATTTAGTTCTTAAAAGTAAAATCTGCTTTTGAATGAATAGACATTTCTACATGGGAGCGCAAATTACTCGCCACGTTATGAACTAATTTGCGAAGTCCAAATTCGGCAAAGTAAGGCAGCTTCTATTTTCAGAGTCGTAGTTAGTTTCAGAGTATTTAGTTAAGACACTTTTACAAATGTCTCATAATTTACTTACCCCAGTAAACAACGATGAGCACACTTGAGAATCGCTACATTGAGATGTGATAGTATATGTTTCTAAAACTGATCCATATAATACGGTGTGAATAAGCTTAAAATAAAGTAAAATAATGCTTACTTATGGAATGTAATACGACAATTGGGTTTATTCTCTTTTTCACATCTATTTTTACAAGTTTTCATATCACAAGTCAACATTTTGCCGTTTTATTTCGTAAAATGAACCGATGATGCCTCGACCATAGTTCGCACAAGAATGATGACGTCACGTTTTCAAATTTCACTTGAGGCCATATGCGAGCCCAGCCGGCTCAATGGAACCGGTATGGGGAGTGGGGATAATACGCTTTTAATCACTTAGGGCAGGTCTACTAATATTCATATGTATATGCTTACTACCTACACCTGCGAGCCTATTGCAAGCAGAAAAATTTGCAAACCGCTACAGCGGTAGCAAATTATAATATCATTGTATGTAATAATACATCAAATATTCTTGAAATCCTTTGATGTACTCGTAGGTAACCTTCGATTTACTCGTAGGTAACCTTATACGTTCCCTGTTTCATAGTCCTGCAATCATTCGATACTTCGTAGAATTGAACTTTGACATATTTCATCAGGTTCTGTCAAAGCTGATATTATCATAATACAAAATACGCTATGCTTACTAACTTCATTGGAGAAAACACGTCTCGCTCTCCTCTTCGCGGAGCTATTCAATCATTGGTCTGGAAAAAGTTCACCTATTTCAGAGAAAGGTCAACCTAGGATTGCCAACTAACAACAAACGGGGTCGCGAAGAATTTTCTTTGAGGTCGCCGCCCGAAACATAATATTTAATACATCTAAATCAGATTTTCTGTGGGGTCGCCACTAGAAACATCATATTTAATACATCTAAATCAGATTTTCTGTGGGGTCGCCACCAGAAACATCATATTTAACATGCTAAGTGCGATTTTTCAATGCTGTTTCTCCAGTCTTCGTGTTCTTGCTGATGATCGTAAGTCCATGTTTATTACCCGGATGAATCAGGTTTCTACGTTACTCGCAGTATGCTGTGTGACGCTTGTGTTTTAAATACTTTCCAGTTATCAGTTTCAGCGATAACAACGAAAAATAACATAACATTGCTTTACTTCAGAACTTCACGAAAAATCTTTTCAGGTTTAAAAATACTAAACTAAATTCCTAAAATATCGACTATCACAGAACTCCACCTTTAACTGTATTATATTAAAATAAAATTTTTGTCATACAATGCCTTTTTGGCTGCCGATTTTCACTTTTCTTATTTGCCTTCACATCTCGCAATTCCTATCACGGCGACCTATTATGCTTCGTATAAATAAGACAAAATTTCCACGAGCTGAGCCGCAAATTATGGGAAAGGAACGAAGCAACCGCAAACGGTGCCACACGCCGCTTGCGGTTGCTTTGTTCCTTTCCCGTAATTCGTAGCTCGATTCGCGGATATTTTGTCCTGTTTATACGCCCCCTTGCCTCCCTAAGATAAATGGTGCCGCTCTACGTTCCGCACTTCAATATTCAGTGCGGACCGTATCAAATACCTAATAATAATTTCAAACAAAACGTTGAAACTACCAATACTATCTGACTGTAAAACCACCTAGAAACTATTTTGTGACGGTTTCGCACCAAAGGAACTGTTTCGAAGTTTTCATATAAATTCGTAAAACGTTAGGTCACAAAGTCTAATCTGTTATAGTAAAAGTTTGTTTGGACAGTACTTGCACGTATTTTCTAGATCGGGGAATGCCAAATTTACCATTCCGTCCTACCACCATTGAAGAGATGAGCAAATTAAATTTGTTACGAGCCGAAAAAGCGAATTTAGTCAATGCAGTAGTTAGCAAGATTTGTGTGGGATTTTTTCCACATTTTCTTAATAATATTTAAAAAATACATAAATTAAGTAATTTACTCACAGTCCTCTCCACTAAGGATTCCTGTTCAAAAGCGGACTGTATGTAGTTGTGTTGGTGTTATGTCATGATTTCGTCTTCTTCGTGTTGAATTTATTGTCTGTGTTTGTTCATCATCTTCATGTTTATTAATTTCCGGATCTTCATATTTGTTGACTTTAGGACTTTAGGTTGTTAGTGTTATTTTGCACTATTATTATAATGATTAATATAATCAATAGATGTTGTTTTTATTCGTAATAAAAATCGCTCAAACTTTAAGGGCTTTACTATTAAACATGCTTTATATTTTACACAACTGATAAACAATTATTCATGAAAGGTTAATGGTTTTTTATTAGTTGTCTAACATTTAAAACACATTTTTAGTATGGGTGTCAATGTATACTGTGTATAGCGCCGAAGGCCGCGAAATGGTATAACACAGCAGGGGAAAGTTTAAATGTAGGAATAGTTCTTACACCACTTATTTTAATTGCTCTAGTTTCGTAAAGTGCGAGTGAAAGATTTTATAAATATATTATTTTCTGTTAATATTACCATACCGACTTCCAATACTAAATTTGCTTGATTCGAGCAAAATTATTTTGTATTCAGTTTCTTTACTGCTTCTATAATAAATAAAAAAAATTCCCGCGGATAAGGGGCTTAATGAGATATTCCAAGGCTTCATCAAAGATGAAAAAATAATATGCTCATGGGCGTAGGCTTTTTTGGCATGGGGTCTGTGACAAATGAATCTAAAAGCATAAGCTCACAGTAAAAAATTAAACATAATAACAAATTATTACAGACGGTACACAGAAAGTACAATCATGGAGTGAAAACTTTTACAAATTGTTACAAATGACACAGGAAAAGTACAATCATGGTGTGAAATATTTTACAAATTGTTACAGACGGTACACAGGTTATCATGGAGCGAAAGCTTTTTCAAATTAAAAAAAGCTTAAAAGCTTTTAAAAATAGTGTTAAAAAAAATTTACAATAAATGATGATGAACCCGTAAATACACTCAAATCAGAAGATTCCCGCAACCATTTTTGACTGCGCTGAAAATTAAAAAAAAAATGAAAATTCAACATTTCAGAAGAATGTAATTATTTTAATCCGCATATTATGAAGGATTTCTCGCTTCAGTGATTGCAAATAACTTTTCCAGATTTAATGCTAACCCTTTTACATTAAAAATGAGTCATGGCCTAATAGGTTTCGCCCAGGGGCCAAAATTTTTCGCCCCTACACTGTATATATAATGTATGTATGATGCTATATGCTGGCTGAAGGAATATTTATATTTTTTATTAGTTTCTGCTAGACTTCCCCCCCCCCAAAAAAATAATATCGTTACTCTTGAGCGAGCATCGCACAGATACTCTTACACGTAAGAGTATAAAGAGCTGGTAGACTACGTTGTATATTTATTACCGTAACTTCGAATATGTATCGTTTGCGAATAAAATTGTCGCGGGTTTCCATAATATTAATTTGTCAACAAGTATTGGAGTTGTGTATATTTTATATATTGCTAAACTCTTTCAATCGATTTTTATTTATTTTTAGATTTGTATATTTATTTTATTTTCCTTAGAACCTCCTGTGTGGAGCGAATGTAAAAAAATGGTTTTATTCCGGCTTTTACTATGTTGCTCGATAACGTTATTTGTTTAAATATGAATACCGCACATAAGTCCAAACTGCTCCCGAACGTCCGGAGCGAGGGAACTATGACAGTATCTGTTGTGAGGTTGAATTATTTTTTTCAACAAAAAAATACTATTGAGGAAATACCGTTTTCATTATTTAAAAAAAAAATCAGAAGAATTATTAGCAGCATTTTTAGAAATCGTTTATAGGCCGTAATGGACCAATTCGATTCCAAAGTTAATTCAAAATAGTTGTCTTAAACAAATAATTACGCCCCTAGATGTGCGTACAGAAAGTAATTTTATTGTGATTGTTTTGAATTGGAAGTAATACGAACCCGTTGTATACTAGTCTTAGCGAGAGCTCGCAAGTATCAAAACGGAAGAGACAGAAGATACTAGAACGATGACGTCACGTACGACTTCTCGCTGGGACTAGTATAAGTTTTGAACTGGATCCCTTCCACATCATAGCAGAACATCCTACCTAGGATTTATAACGATGCTAGCTAGCGTGTACCCGGCGTCGCTCGGGGACTTATAGATGGTTTGGGGTAAAGTTTTGAGGTTGTGTAGCCTTTTTCAGATATACTCGTACAATTCTGTATTACATTGTTTTGATGAATCTCATAAAGCTCAGTCAGCGTTTGCAATGTTAGGGCCCGAAAATATGTTATTTACGACTTCATTACGAATCATCGTTTTCTACTTTCTATAATAATGGTGACCGGATAAATCATGAAAATGATAATTCATCACATTTTTAAAAAGTTATATAAAGTCATGGAATGTGATGAAGCAAAAACTTTAAAACTAGATTAAATAGGTTAGGTAAGGTTTAAAATAAAAAAATTCATCGTTTTTAATGATTTTATAACACTTTTTAAATGTGTGTTGAATAGTCACTGTGTTAAGTTATCATGGCACCGTATTTATGCCAATTAACGGAATGGTTCCGGCCTATCATAAGTGTGCATCCTTGAAATTAACGGAATGGTTCCGGCCTATCATAAGTGTGCATCCTTGAAATTAACGGAATGGTTCCGGCCTATCATAGGTGTGCATCCTTGAAATTAACGGAATGGTTCCTGCCCATCATAAGTGTGCATCCTTGAAATTAACGGAATGGTTCCGGCCTATCATAAGTGTATCGAACTTGAAAACATGATTTCGCTTCATTTGACTCGATTGCGACTAAGGTTGAACACCTGCAAGTTTGATGACCCCATTTCCAAGTAATAATGTTTACGAGTTGAAAAATGCACCAAAATATTCGGTTACTAGGTAAATCTAGCCGGATAAAATAAAGAATATTGAACACCTGACGCTGATTCATAAAAACATCTGCGTTTAAACAGTAAACAAGTTTTTTTCATGGTATTGCTGTCACAATAATGCTTCTTGGAGAAATTATAAATACCAAGTTAAAACAAAATATTGAGTCAGTCAAGTTTTAAAAATTACCACGAGTGGACGGAAAACCTCCAGTTAAATCGCGATCTGTTAATTATAATTAAAAATTATAAATTCCTAAGTGTCAACTGAATCCTTCATCACGGAACAATCATTTTGAAGATTACAACTATTTGCAAGAGCTGTTTACGGCTGGCACTCTATCAGCTGAGCCAGACGCATTTGTCATCATTACAATAATGGGGCGTCTACGTGTGCCGGCTCTTATAATCAACTAAACTGCCCACTGCCAGTGATCACCTAGAGGCTGGCCAATCCCTGCTGCATTGATGCTGATAATCTAGAGGCTGACCAATTCTTCCTGGCTACCAACTGAATTGGCCATTGATGCTGAAAACCTAGAAGCCCGCCAATTCTTCCTGGCTACCAACTGAATTAGCCATTGATGCTGAAACCCTAGAAGTCGGCCAATTCTTCCTGGCTACCAATTGAATTAGCCATTGATGCTGAAAACCTAGAAGCCGGCCAATTCTTCCTGGCTACCAACTGAATTAGCCATTGATGCCGAAACCCTAGAAGCCGGCCAATTTTTCCTGGCTACCAATTGAATTAGCCATTGATGCTGAAAACCTAGAGGCCGGCCGATCTTGCTGGCTATCAACTGAATTAGCCATTGATGCTGAAACCCTAGAAGCCGGCCATTTTTTCCTGGCTACCAACTGAATTAGCCATTGGTGCTGAAAACCTAGAGGCCGGCCGATCTTGCTGGCTACCAACTGAATTAGCCATTGATGCTGAAACCCTAGAAGCCGGCCATTTTTTCCTGGCTACCAACTGAATTAGCCATTGATGCTGAAAACCTAGAGGCTGGCCAATTCTTCCTGGCTACCGACTTAATTAGCCATTGATGCTGACATCCTAGAAGCTGGCCGATCTTGCTGGCTACCAATTGAACTGGCCACTGCTGCAGCAGTCGCCCACGCCATTTACTGTATCGTATGGCGCGATGATGCACAATGTGTTCCAATCTGAAATTTTAACTATTTTTTGTGAATTGAGCTGGCTGTAAAAAATAGGAAGTACCTATAAGCTACACCCCTTTGTACGTTCTGTATACCAAAACAATACTTGTAATTAAAATGTGAATTTTGATTCGAATCGTCTTTCTTTTATGATGGTTTGGATAGAACACCTCACGGTGTTTTACTTAAATCATTACCCAGGTTGAGGACTGATGTGTGCCGGTGCTTATTATTTACAGTCTTTTCTTGTGCAGGCAAACACGTCCCGTACAATAAGTGTGCATCCTTGAAATTAACGGAATGGTTCCGGCCTATCATAAGTGTGCATCCTTGAAATTAACGGAATGGTTTCGGCCTATCATAAGTGTTCATCCTTAAATTAACGGAATGGTTCCTGCCTATCATAAGTGTGCATCCTTGAAATTAACGGAATGGTTCCGGCCTATCATAAGTGTGCATCCTTGAAATTATTGGAATGGTTCCTACCTATCATAAGTGTGCATCCTTGAAATTTCCTAATTTCGACAGACAAGTCATAGATCAGCGACGTTATTAGCTATGGAAAGGTAAAGAAACAAAACGCATAACAGATACCTGCTCAGTTCGGTGAGCGTGCTTTTAGAATGTCAGGACCTAATGACTGGAATTAACTTCAGAGCAAAGCTTAAAACTCATCTCTTCAGAAAATCATATCCATAAAGCGTACAGTTGCGAATAGTAATATACATAGCTAAGCTGGGCCGGTCATTTATAGAATATTTTATTTCATGCACTAGTGCGCAAATGCGTCATTCACTTCAAGTGCAAACATCTAATGCTCTTCAAATGACCTGGAACTTTTCACAGTCCGCGGAATTGTAAACATCCAATTATTGTGTAAATGTAAAATATTATTATTGATAAGCTGGGCCGGTCATTTATAGAATATTTTATTTCATGCACTAGTGCGCAAATGCGTCATTCACTTCAAGTGCAAACATCTAATGCTCTTCAAATGACCTGGAACTTTTCACAGTCCGCGGAATTGTAAACATCCAATTATTGTGTAAATGTAAAATATTATTATTGATATTAACTTAAGTATGTTTCTACATACCATCTGCACGATAAATCCTAGCAAATTATATTTGTACAACGCCCTTGGGGTGATAATAATATTAGGGTAAGTTTGTTTCTACATACCATCTGTACGATAAATCCTAGCAAGTTATATTTGTACAACTCCCTTGGGGTGATAAAAATGTTAAGGTAAGCATGTTTCTATAAACCATCTGTACGATAAATCCTACCAAGTGATATTTTTATATATCATTTGTAGCTTCTATAGAAACGATAGGAATTTATGTTTCAGTGTTTTTTTTTCTAACTTTATAAAAAATAGAAACACTGTAGACTAGAAAGTACAATATAATTTGATTGGCAGACGGGCTTCACCCAATTTAGTCAAGTTCACTGACACTAGAGTTATCCCCTTTGTATGTACAGCAGCAGTTATTAGAATGTAATAAAATTTACTTGTCATATAGGTACCTATTCATTTGTATATCCAAATAAAAACATTTGTGAATACCTACGTAATATACGTATGTTGTACAACTTCGTTCATTTGAAATTCACTGGACGAATGAAAACTAATTTCCACTAAGCCCCACATCCCACGGGTCGGTAAGCAATTGACATAAGCCAGGTGCTTTAAGACCGTAAGATAATGGTCTACAGCGTAGAGTGTGGAACTTTTCTGTGGAGTGTGAATTTTGGAAACTATCAATGTTGAAAATTTTTTATTTTTTGTGAAAAAAATTCTTCGGGAAAATTTAAAAAGAAAAAAACAGAAAATTTTTCGTCGGAAAATTAATCGTAAAATGAGTTGGGAAATGCTTCCTGAAATTTAAATAAAAACATACATTTCCTCATTGACTGTGCTAGGAGAATTTTTTATGGTTCAAAATACCATTAAATCGACACAATTGCGGTGAGCTACTAGGAAATTCTCGGTGTATATATTGGCATGCTAACGGTTAATAAATCGTTATTATCTTAAAAGCTACCTCACTCTTTCTCTTTCTAATGTAATTTTCCCATACGCACTCCCCTCAGCCTAACATCAAGTGCGGTGAGCTACTAGGAAATCCACTGTGGATATATTGGCACGCAAACGGTTAATAAATCATTATCATCTCAAAATAGCTTTTTTTCTTTCCTTTATTCGTAAAATATATTTTTATACAGTTTGTTACATGATCTTCAACTACCACACTAGAAATATGCCCGTTTTATGGTAGTCGAAATTTGTGTATAATTATATAAATGTAATACATGTTCATTTGTTAATATATTGTTTCGTGAAATGCAATGTATCTGTAAAATAGGTAATACTTTAACTGGTTTTCTAGCTACCCCACTCTTTTTTTTCTAATCTCATTTTCCCTTACTCACTCCCCTCAGCCTAACAGCAAGTGTGGTGAGCTACTACGAAATCCACGGTGGATATATTGGCACCCTAATGGTTAATAAATCATTATTATCTCAATAGCTACCTCACTCTTTCTAATCTCATTTTCCCTTACTCACTCCCCTCAGCCTAACAGCAAGTGTGGTGAGCTACTAGGAAATCCACGGTGGATATATTGGCACCCTAACGGTTAATAAATCATTATTATCTCAATAGCTACCTCACTCTTTCTAATCTCATTTTCCCTTACTCACTCCCCTCAGCCTAACAGCAAGTGTGGTGAGCTACTACAAAATCCACGGTGGATATATTGACACGCTAACGGTTAATAAATCATTATTATCTCAAAAGCTACCTCACTCTTTCTAATCTCATTTTCCCTTATTCTTTCCCCTCAGCCTAACAGCAAGTGCGGTGAGCTACTAGGAAATCCACGGTGGATATAATGGCATTCTATATATAACAAAAAATTATAAATACACTTTTTTGCACCGGAGGTCCACTGTTTACGGAACTATTAGTATTATATTAAATTCTAACGTTAAAAAAATACAATGCCAACAAACAATAAACAATGTGCAATTGATGACCGCATGTAGGCAAGGTATATTTATTCCCGGTGTTTATGAAATCTGAATACCAATGTCCGAAGCCAGTGCACAGAGGGCCATGATGAGAGACTGAAGGGAATGGGAAAGTGAAGGAGATGGTGAAAATATTGGAAAGTACATGGCTATTTGATCTGATCACCAAACACGGCTAAAGCCATTTTAAGCAACGTTTCAACTATCAACTAAGAGCATCTACAACTCTTGTATAAAGTTTTGTTATCCTGTTTTATCCAACTCACAGCCCGTATCACATGCCTTTTAGTATTCATTGTAATATGACGAACACACCACCACATTACCGGCACGTGTAACGCGATAAGGGGGTCCATTGAATATTAATTCAGAAGCACACTGAAAATACCGAATTTTCCTTAAATTTAACCCACCGCTATACGACATTCTCTTTTAAATCTATAATATAACTACTTTAGTATACAAGCCCTACAACATTCTTTTGCGATTCGAGCATATTATTTAACACTAGAACGACCGGGTATTGCTACTTACCTACAAAGACCGCGACCGTCATATTGACGGCTGATGTGAGTCTAATTTGTGGTATCATATAAAATTCGAGGCCTCAGCACGGGTAAGCCACCCAGTTAGGCCAACATTACTACATTGCACTAAGAAATGTATATCGTACCAAAATAAAAATAAAGCTTTATTTAATCAAGTATACATTTTGTTCACATTTAGTAGAATATAATACGAAAAAACACAGAGGAAGGAATATTCGGCGTGCGCAGAGATCAACATGAAATAAATAATTAACAACTGACATCAAAACGCAATGACCAATCAACGTTTTTTTTAAATATATTTATTCAAGAAAATTTTTGACAACGTTTGATATATATATATATTTATATATATATATATATATATATTTATTTTTTTACTTACATATTTCACTAGTAATAAGATAAAAGATGTTGTGATAAAATTATTATTTATTACATTTCAATGTTCTTCCATAATAAGCAATTGATTCTGTGTATGAGATGAGGTATTATTTGTTTAGTTTCTTAGATTTTTTTTTAAATTTTTGTTTTTTTTTTCTTTTATTTATTTAATTTGTTTAAATTTAGTTTAGGTTTTCAGTATATTTTTTATTGTGTTTTGAATTTCTGTGAATCTATCATTTAGTGATCTTATATTTTCTGGCAATTTATTGAAGAAATTTGTTCCTAAGTATTTGTAGTTTTGTTTACCCAAAGTTTTTTTACAAATCGGAATTGGTAACATATATTTTTGCCTTAGATTTGATGTATGCATATCGAGTTCAAATGATATGCAATACCGCAAGAATGGGTATGGTAAGAAGGTTCTAAACAAACTCAGCTTAATTATCTCAGCTCAACTCAGCTTCTATCCGTCACATTGACGAGTCATTTTAGGTATAAGTCATAGTATTTCAAAAGTAAATAAAATACTATTTTTTAACCAGAGTCGTTAAATAAAGAATCATGAAAAAAAAAAATTAATAGAAAAATTTTAAGCAAAATATCGTCACATTACATTGGGCAGCCGTCAAAATGAAGGCTACGTTCATTCTAATATTAAGAAGAATGAAAAAAATCGAAATTTAAAAATGATAAGTTTTAAATTTTAAGTCGTTTGATATTAAAAAAATAGTACAAATTTTGGTTGCTCGATCTTTTTGGAAATAGCTTTGGGTCAAAAAAATATATTAATCTCTCATTATCTCAAAACAATCCTTTTCCAACCAACACAGGGTGTACAAAATAGAAAATTTTATCCAGAAAACGCAACCTTAAAAAATAATATCCACCATCAAAAAAAAAAGCCCACACGACCTAACCTAACCGACACATTATTATGATATCAAGGGCTTCTAAGTTATCGAATTTGTATTTAGTTTATCCCTACTATGTATAAGTATTTTGTATCTGGTGTTAATTTTAATATTTTCCTGATGAAGGAATGAAACCGGAGCATAGTGTTTTTAAAAATAAAATCGTTTCAAACAATCTTATATAATTAAATTGTAATTATGATAAGCCACAAAGTGAATGATTTTTCTAATGAGAAAGTAATTACTGTGTAGAAATCAACAAAGCGAATTATTAACAACAACTTTTAAAAAATTGACTAAAAATAAGTAATAACCATAGTTGTGTAAATAACATATTTTGTCATATAGGTTTCAAAATCCATTTATCATGAACTACGCCGTATTGATTATCCTTTCGTTATTTTAAAATTCTCGTCACGAAGTTTTCAAAAACAAATCATTTTGAATAGTGTATGTTAAGCTCACGCAACTTAACGTAATCGGCACATTTTACTTTACTTAATGAAAGGTTTAGTAACCAGAGAAGGTCAATATTAATAGTAATAATATTTGGATGATTTGTATTTATTTTTATTTTTATATTGAATAAAAATGCTGTTTTTATTGACTAAAAGGAATAAGTATTCCCTGAAATACCAATACTAAAAATCTCGCGAGAAAGAATAAATACCGCCGACGGGAATTTAACTGCAACCTTCTGATGCTCTAACCAAAACCCGAGATTTTCTCATTGTTGCTTATAATAATCTGATAAAATAATTTACTTTATGTATTTTTATAAACCTTTTGTAGTTTATATCTTTTTTATTATTATTATAGGTAGGTACTATTAGTCTTAGGAGTCTAAACTACACTCGTACACTAATTCACAAAATATAAAAAGTTCTTTACTAAGAAATTAACACTGTGAACTTAAAATAAATTAAATCAAAAATATAAATGTGTGGTTAACGTGAAAAGTGTCAATTATAACTATTTTAATTGTTTTAGTCAGGTTGTAAAAGTAAAAATATAAATCTGTGGTCAACATGAAAAGTAACAATTATAACTATTATACTCGTTTGAGTCAGGTAGTAAAAGTAAAAATATAAATCTGTGGTTATCGTGAAAAGTGACAATTATTATTATTTTAATCGTTTCAGTTAAGTAGTAAAAGTAAAAATATATTCATGAAAAGTGAATAAAAAAACTAGGTTAAATAGGTTACGTTAGGTTGGGTTAGATTTCTCATCACTTTTTATCACTTTTCAAAAGTGAGTTGATATTCCACTGCCCTGAACTGCCATGGAACCACTAAAATAAATGCATTCAGAAAACCTCGTTTATAATTGGTAGAAATATATTTTTTTGGGGTATGAGGAAAGGTTCTCGAATCCTAGATAGTACAAAATTAAGTTGGTATTAGTAAAATCAAAGTCCAATGTTTTTACTATAGTCTTTAACTTTTTAATAAAAGTGTATTTAACTGAAGTGACTTGCCAGTATATGCCATCTTTACGTATATATTTATTGTTATATTATATTACTTTTCACCTAGCAGCTAATTTCTGTTCTTTTAATGCGATGAACTTTTATGACAGTCGCACAAAATTAATTCAATTGTAGCCTATATAAAGGTAACAGATTGTATTTTGGAAATTAAAGTTTCAACATATTTTACACGTAATCTATTTTGATGAATCCACATATTTCATAGGTCTTTTCTAGCACTAAGCCCCCGAAAAAAAATATTTAATCAAAAACAATGTTTACTGCTTTTCATTTCAGACTTTGAAAGTGTTTTGTCGAAATGTTTAAATTTGAAACTATTTTCGTATTACCAAAGTTGACCACTAGTTAAATTTCTCGTTTGAAATTCCCGTTTAAGAACCCCATTACTATTTCCAGCACGTCGCTCACCTAAAGGTTAACGATGAGTTTCCTTACAATGTCGACGTCATTATCTTCTTACCTGCTTTAAATTCCACATTTTTAACCTTTGTAATCTTTCGCCAACGTAATATTATTTATCCAGGAAGTTGAAACTCTGCTTCTGGTGGGATGTTAGATGTGGTATGTTAATGGCTTGTTTTAATTTTATTTCATGATCTTCTTACCTGCTTTAAATACCACATTTTTAACCTTTGTAATCTTTCGCCAACGTAATATTATTTATCCAGGAAGTTGGAACACTGCTTCTGGTGGGATGTTAGATGTGGTATGTTAATGGCTTGTTTTAATTTTATTTCATGATCTTCTTACCTTCTTTAAATACCACATTTTTAACCTTTGTAATCTTTCGCCAACGTAATATTATTTATCCAGGAAGTTGGAACACTGCTTCTGGTGGGATGTTAGATGTGGTATGTTAATGGCTTGTTTTAATTTTATTACATGATCTTCTTACCTGCTTTAAATACCACGTTTTTAACCTTTGTAATCTTTCGCCAACGTAATATTATTTATCCAGGAAGTTGGAACACTGCTTCTGGTGGGATGTTAGATGTGGTATGTTAATGGCTTGTTTTAATTTTATTTCATGATCTTCTTACCTGCTTTAAATACCACATTTTTAACCTTTGTAATCTTTCGCCAACGTAATATTATTTATCCAGGAAGTTGAAACCCTGCTTCTGGTGGGATGTTAGATGTGGTATGTTAATGGCTTGTTTTAATTTTATTTCATGATCTTCTTACCTGCTTTAAATACCACATTTTTAACCTTTGTAATCTTTCGCCAACGTAATATTATTTATCCAGGAAGTTGGAACACTGCTTCTGGTGGGATGTTAGATGTGGTATGTTAATGGCTTGTTTTAATTTTATTACATGATCTTCTTACCTGCTTTAAATACCACGTTTTTAACCTTTGTAATCTTTCGCCAACGTAATATTATTTATCCAGGAAGTTGGAACACTGCTTCTGGTGGGATGTTAGATGTGGTATGTTAATGGCTTGTTTTAATTTTATTTCATGATCTTCTTACCTGCTTTAAATACCACATTTTTAACCTTTGTAATCTTTCGCCAACGTAATATTATTTATCCAGGAAGTTGAAACCCTGCTTCTGGTGGGATGTTAGATGTGGTATGTTAATGGCTTGTTTTAATTTTATTTCATGATCTTCTTACCTGTTTTCAATTCCCTCATTCTTTTGTGAACGTAATATTGTTTTTACCAAAGAAGTTGACACTGTGCTTCTGATGGGATATAATGTCTGTTTATGGTTTGTTTTGATAGTAATTATAATAACATGGCATTTATATAGCGCCGTTTAGTGTAATTTCACTTCAAGTGCACAAACACAAACTTAAAAACTCTATTTTAGTATATTAGTGGTCGTATTGTTAAAATTATTCCTACAGGTACCTTACCCATTGCAGATCTTATATTGTAACACTAAATATACTGTTTATACAGAGTGATGACAAAACTTAGAATAACAATAACAGCAGGACAGGACAAAACAAGAATATTAAAACTAAAACATGTTATGAAACAGGAGGCAGTTTGTGCTCAGAAAAGAGAACCTTCTTAGCAGACATTTAAAAAAGGTACAACAAGGAGGCAACCGAAACCAAACAATTACCGGAAGTTTGAGGATATGGCTTATTTTAAAATATTGAAAACAAGTTAGGGTTTATGAATGGTAAGATTTTTTAAATTATGGTGTTTAAATGTATGTTATCGTGTTGCCGTGTGAAGTGTGTGTGTACTTGGGACGTTTTAATGAATTCTTTATTTGTGTGTATGAGTTTATTATTTATTTTGTAATAAGGACACTTTGTATTATATTCATATAGTTTTCTAAATGTTAACAGTTTTGTTTAAAAATATCCAATAATTTATTCCAACCTACAACGTCTTTCTGTTGAACTCCGCAGTGTCAGTCTTTTGTAAAATTCTTCCAATGCTGCTAGAGTTCGGTGCAACGTCTCTTAAAGTGAGCGTACATATTCGTTTATTGATCTCAAAAATGGGTGTATTTTCTCTGTTTTTTTTCTAAAAAGATTACAATGACAATTTTATTTTATTTTACGTAAACGAATAAATTTTCTGTACCGTTTTAAAATGTGGCATATTTGACTTGCTGCCAAAACGACATCCCTTTTGTTCGTGAATATGGCGGCGTTGACGTCACGCCGGCCTATGTCAGTGACAGCCGTCTTACCAGACATTGGCGTTTTCTACGTCATAATGAAATTGTAGCCAGATGGAATCGTTTTGGTATGTGCGGTTGTAGATAGTTTTTTCAAACAATAATTATAAATGAAGACATTAAAATTAAACATTTTTAGTACGACGATCGGAATCAGAAAAAATAACTTTAAATCTTCCGCACATTTTAAACATTATTCATAGTGTGTAAATATACACCATTATTTTTTTATTATTTATTTATTGTTTGTTTGTAAATATTACATAATACAATTAAAGAACTTAAAATGTCCAACTAGGCGATTGCCCGTTTTAGGACATTCCAATATGATAATGTTTTTACATGTAAATTATAGTAAATTATAGTGTTGACTATTCTGTTGTTAAAATAATACATATGTATATTCATATTCTAGAATACTTTCAGTTATACCACGACATATTTTACTATTGTTTAGCTGACATAATAAACTAAAGAAATATTAATAGATAAAAACAAGAAAATGAATTTGAAAATGAAACTGAATTGAAGAAATTCTGTTGGTAAAGTAATACAAATGTATATTCATAATCTAGTATACTTTCAGTTATACCACGACATTTTTTTTTACTATTGTTTAGCTGATATAATAAACTAAAGAAATATTAATAGATAAAACAAGGAAATGAAAAATAAAAAAATAAAAATAAAAAATGAAAGTAAAGAAGGAACTTTTCCTTTAAGGATTATAAAGATAAACATACCTTATTCACTTTTCGGTACAACTATCTCAGAATATTTAGTAGAAAACTTGAATAAGGATCTCTGATGAATTATTTAAAGTGCCAAATAAAGAGTTTTTTATTTTTAAACACTGTTCCCAGAAAATAAGTATTTCAATATATTTCGTTCCCATAGGAAAAATAAAAGCAAATAAGGTTAGTACAATCCATCTAAACTTGTTTGGGAGTAAAACGTGAGAAGCGTTAAAGATAGCTCCCAGGTCATTACGAACTTAAAACCTAAAAAATGTGCTAAAAATATTCAGTGATGTGAATATTGCTAGAATCAACAATTTTTTCTTGATTTTTTTTTAGTACTTTTGTTAATAATAATTAGTCTTAACGCATACGTGATGCTCAAAATTTATACAAACGAATCTTTTACTTTGGAAGTATAATTCAATAAAAAAAATAATTAAATATCGAAGTCAAAGTTGGATGTAAAGAGAATGAGAAATAAATTAAATGCTTAAAAGCAGTGGCGGTTTTCTCTAAAGTGCGTTTGTGCGGCGAACCCCCATTAAAAAGATGAGAAAATAAAACAAACTTGTTTTATAATAATATAAGCACATTATAGATAACACGCTATTAAAATTTCGCCTTCAAAACCCGCGCCACCGAAAAATACGATACATATTCCAAGTATGTGCGAGTTGTAATCCGCGCCAAACTCTTCATACAAAAGAATTTTAGCCGGTACAGACCCTATGACGGTGACATATACAAAATTTGGTCTTTCTTTGCAAAACTAAGACAAATTGTGTGCGCCGAACACGCGTTGTGATATCACGTGACCTCCGAACATTGACGAATGTAACCGAAGAAACCCGAGCACTTCGCGGACTGACTGGTCGACGTTTGACCTTTGAACCATAGGGAAGCAAGTGTTATTTTTTATGTTATATTATGGTATTTAACTTTGTAGTTATTTTTGTACATATTTTTGTTTTCTTGTTTCTGCATTTCTCCAACCGTTTGCTTATGGCATTTGTAAATCTACTACCTATTGAAGTAGACCGATTTTGATTTCTGTTTTCGTATTTTTTTTTTTTAGATAAGTCGTTATATTCCTTAATTATATTTGCGAAAGTTTCGGCAAACGCCCCATTGTCGTCGCTAGTTATGCAATTTTGTGTTTGGTCCAGTTCTCCATCTCCAGTATTCTTTCGGATTTCAAATTGAAAGCGTTTGCGTATATGTTTATTTATGCGTTTGCGTATATGTTTTTTTATGCGTTTGCGTTTATTGATTGTCGCGAATATTTTGTCATAATTTTTTTATACAATGGCGGAATACAGTGTTGTCTATATAAAAAATAATGCCAATACTTATGAAAAAAGGTTGGAAATTAAAAAAAAAGGGCCTCCGCGTCCTGACCTCTCATTAAAGCAGGTTTGTGCCGCGAAAACCGATAAATTCACTCGAGTTTTTAAACGTGATTGGTACGCGAGCTGTACTTGGTTATGTGGTTGCGAGGAAACCAATCGGTTATTTTGCTTCCCCTGTTTAGTTTTTGGAGGCGACCCATCGTGGTGTAAAATTGGAGTAAACGATCTTTCCTTTATTAATAATTATAAATATAATTTAATTCCTATAAAACTTTTCGCATTATCTAATAATTGTGTCTAGTGTAAAGTGATTTAAAAACAATAATATGTAGGTACCCCTCCCACTAACTTTATTTAAGTTGTGTGACTGCTGCCGTATTCGACTATTTGACGAAGGACAACAGTAAGTAAATTTTAATTAGATATGTTTATCTTCTCTTGAATTTCTGAACCCCCTGTTAAAAAGACCACGAACCGCCACTGCTTAAAAGTAAACGAAAAAAATAACAAATATTATAATATGTATAACCAAAATCTAAAATATCTTCCTGTTATGTAAAAATACACGTGTGTAGTATTACAATATTATTGCCATTATTATCTTATATATATATTATAAAAAGAAACCCGTATTTCCCTACCCGCCTTATTTTCTTCACAACCAGCCACCTACTGGTGGTTACGGTGGTAGATAGCTCTTGGTGTCATATCGAAAGGAAGAGTTTGGTGGGGGTGGCTTAGCAATGGTGTGAGTGGGTGACAAAAATGTGCTTTATTATGGGCCCGCCACGCCGGCGAGTCAGCGAGTGTGAAAGGTTCCAGAAAGTTCATGAAGGTTCTCGAATGCTCTAGAAGCTTCTAGAGCTATTAAGTTCAATAAGGTTCTATAAGGTTCCAAACTGAGTGGCGGAGTATGTCGGTAAGTCTAAAAGGTTCCGAAAAGTTAGATAATGCTCTTGAAAGTTCTTGAAGGAGTCAGAGCAACGCGTTGCGGGATACAGCTAGTGTCTAATATTACTTTAAAGGTACCTTGTTCTTTAGGAAGAACTCACTTTCAAATATTTACATAATCTACCAAATTTTATGATTCTTGATACTTTGGGTAAAATCAAAATATTTTTCACATTAGCATTTTAGATCCCTTAAGGGTTACTTTTGGAACATTTTGTACCATACTCCGTTTGAAAGTATTGGTAGTCAGAGTCTCAAAATAATCATTCCACGTAATATTATATAGCAAATTTGTTTATTGGCAATAATCTTCATCATCTGGGGTCCAGTCATATTATGTTTTCATTCACACTTCGTTTGCCAATAAATCCACATCTTCATTACCATGTATTCCTGAATGAGTTGGAATCCATTGCAATATGAATACAACATTCTGTTGTAACCACATTCTGTTGTAACCACATTATTTACTCTAATATATTGTTGGCTATTTTCCTGAAGGCCTACGAAACACTTTTTATCTGTATGCTGAAACGCAATTTTAGAATCACCTAATATTTCAATTTGATTGCAGCTTTTTTTAATGATTATTTTAAATTTCGTATAAAATTAATTTCAAATTGTCTTCACTGCCCTGTTTCGTCGAGGTTTAACAACTCAATTACTGAATACAATTAAGAAATGAAAAAGATCTGCTCATTATATAAAAAAAGTATCGGCAGATGATACGAACTAGTTACTCCGTTTTTTTAAAGCACGCTCATTATTTACAGTACAGTATTTTTTTATCTGCCACCGTGTTTTTTTCTAGTTCCATTCACAATAACATTACTGTACCACCCCTAAAACTCATGGGGGCAATTTTGAACGGAGTGGGTGTTATGTGACTTAAAACATGCAAACGCCATCAGCAATGTGGAATATTTTAATTCCAGAGAGTGAGAAGGAAAGCAGAAGGCTCCACTCTAAGGGATGTTTCTGAAGCATTCACAACAAATTCGTTGCATGATGACAAACTTTCAACATTAAATCATTACATTTATAATTTTACAATTTATAGTTTCACAAAAAATATATATTTTGTCTTCTACACCATTCTAGTCACTATGTTGTTTGTTATATCTCACTCCAGCTCGACACTCCAGATTTTACTGGTAAAATATGTGAAACTAGTAACTCAAAATATAAAATTATCAATACATAGGTACGATAAAAGGTAGTTTTACTGAAAATGTACATTAAGAGCGTGATCTAGGTTTTCGTGATTTCTTTTTGGAGTTTTATGCCATGTTGGGCTTCCTTCTTCTTTAGCCAACTTTTTGGACAGCGTTAGGGCCCGTTCCCACTTCCGTTTTCAAATCGGAGGCGGGTCCTGTTTTAAAAACGGATGCCCTAGTGGCTGTAGTGGATGTATGGAGCTGTTCACACTTGTCCGACACGATTTTAAAACGGATCCGACATTTTTTGTCGGATGGCTCGCCTACGCAGCGCGTCCGTTTTCAGATCGTGTCGGAACACGCTCGCTCATAGTGTTGTATGGAGCTGTTCACACTTGCCGTCTAGTCGTTCCGGCAGAGTCCCCGCCAAACCCCGACCCCTCCCCGCCGCTCCCTGTCGCAAGGAAGCAGGCACGCTGCGTGCTTGTATTTGGTTATTTTGTTAAGTAAATAAATCAAAACTACAATAATAGATAAGATAATAAATCCCGAAAATTTAATACCACTGGTCGAAGAAAGAGTATGGTAATATTTTATCTTTAACTAAATAAAAACAAAACACTTGGTGTACACAACTTTTGTATATCAAAATTTTTATTTTTATTTTTTTAAGTTTACTTTTTTAAAAATTTAAAGCTGTAATGAGATGCACGGAAAAGCATGTTAGTTTAATAAACACATAATAAAAAATATTTGAGTTGTTATTGTTTTCTTACTTTAAAATATCCATAGCCTTTCTTCAGGACAAATGCACTTTCTCAATTTTGTATTTTGATATGTTAAGCTCTCTGAAACTCATTCCAGTAGATGGTTAAAGGAAGTGATAGACATTCTCTTAAGCCATTAAGCGCCCTTGAGGTGATTTTTCATGGTGAAAACGGCGCTATATAAATAATCCAATCATCATTATTCTAAAATAATTAAAGAACTTTAGTTCATCACTTCTCAACTCACTAATTAACACTTGGAAAATTCCTACAGAAAATCATTCGGCTATGATTGGGTGTACCCAAAATTTTCTTTTCACTTTTTTCCTTCTTTTTAATAAGTACAACATGACAACAAGAGCTTCATCGTCGTCCATTGCGCACCATTACTGAAGAATGAGCAAATAACATGTTTTTGTTGAATCGACAATTATTTTTTTTGGACAAGTATTTTGGTATGGTCCGTTTTTAAAACGGATCCGTTTTTAAAACGGAAGTGTGAACAGGGCCATTGGCCATCCGTTCTTAAAACGGGACCCGCCTCCGATTTGAAAACGGAAGTGGGAACGGGCCCTTACAGTATCTATCATCAGAGAAGATGTAACATGCCCTTGAGTTGAATTTTTACAAAAATGGCACTGTACAAATTTTTCAATAGAAATAAATGCGTTTATTAATACTTTTATGTTCATTACCCCACAATGATATACTTTGTCATTTTAAAAACGCGAGTGCGATGATTTACTCAGCTTTCGATAAAGCAAACGTGGTGTCGTATCGCAACATATCAAAAAATAATGGCTTACTTACTCCAAGTACTTTTTGTAGAGTAATAAGTTAGAATCAGGAGATTAAGAATGTGAACAGACCATTTTAACAGTAAAAAAAGGGTTGATTTTTTGGTCTAGTGGTTTTATGGTCTAACTAGCAGTCCATGTCCGACAGTCAAGGAATAGATTGAATGGAAATTTTCTCTCGAGGATTTTATTTTATATTTGTCATTTTATAATATTTTGTCTTCGCATGTCGGGGACCAACTGCTTCGATAAGGCGCCTCCGGGAGTCCTTCTCTATCGCTATTTCGGTGATCCCGGTATGACTTACGTCTTCTCTCTAAAACGCTCAAAGGACAAATGTTCGACAGTTGTTCTATTGGTTAAACATGTTCGAGTCACATCAATTTGGAATTTAAAAAATAAATAGCAGGGATTCAGTGTTGTTCGTTTCACAAATATTGAATAAATAGCGAGGATTCGGTTTGTCCGTTTCACAAATATTGAATAAATAGCAAGGATTCAGTGATGTCTGTTTCACAAATATTGAATAAATAACAAGTATTCATTGATTTCTGTTTCACAAATATTGAATAAATAGCAAGGATTCAGTGTTGCCCGTTTCACAAATATTGAAGCTTTGTGTAAAAATAATAGAGACAGTAGACTTTTAACCCCTCAGAACAAATTGTTTGGTTTCGCGAACAAACAGCTATTTGTTCGCTTTTGGAAACTGCTTATATATTGGTCTTATAGAAATCGTTGTATCTCCCTGAGAAGAATAAACAGAAATAAAATAAACGGTGTTAGAAAGAGAATACACTACGCTTTACATTCAAATCCATAACTTAACCGCAGAAGAATTAAAATATGTACCTCTATGAAACCAAAGATTCTTTTGATATTAAGTTTTGTGATTTTTTTATTTAATACTTTTGAACGAATCGACAAAAAAGTGAGGTGGCAGTAATGTTTATAGTACATAAATTTTGTGAAATAAATTTTTAGACGAAAAATCTTTAGATGAGCTTTTAAAACTGTTTATATTTGATTTAAAAAAAAAAAAACAAAAAAATATTTTTAATTTTTATTTTTCAGAAATATTTGATTTTATTGCGAAGCTGAAAAACACAAAAAATTGACTTTTTGACAGTCTTCAAGAAATATAATTATCAGTATGCCAGAGGCCTGAGGTATTAAAGAAGTTTAACAAAATACGGCAAAATTGTTCAGATACCTCATAGTATTTTTTACTCCCTTTATCCTGTTTACTGTTTGAAGTGAAAAACTCGAGAATATTTCTACTTCCATATGTATTCCCAAGTCATTCTTTGTTTTTATGGCCCTATTAAGGTAAATTAATGCACACTTTACACTATGAAATCACTCCCCGTTGTTTCAAATAACAGAAAAATACGGCGGTATATTACTGGAATAAATAATGTAAATTCACTTTTTCAATTGCCGAATCGTGAGCGGAAACTTGCGAAGGCTTTGAACTTGTTGCTAAAGCCTCCTCGTGACTTCCGTTTTTTATCAATCCTCAGTCTTTCAGTTGACGACAATTCGACAAAATGACACAGTAAAAATATAACAGTAGGTACCTATAATTAATTGTTCATTATTTCCTAAGGTAAATAACCCCGACCTCGATACAAACAAACAAATATCTTAAATATTGTTATGTTATGGGATCTAAACGTAATGTCTTAAATCAATTGTGTACTTATATATAAAAGTGTTTTCTTTTTCAAATACTTAACGGCCAACAAAATTCAGAGCTTACGCCAAAATTGAAGATGCATGAAAACAAACGTTATCACTCTACAAGAAGAAAAAATGAAATAAAACTTGAAGGAAAGGGTTTTTTAAATTAAAAAAGTAACTAAATTTTGGAACAGCAATTTTTATTTTTTTGTGATTTGTTTAATTATACTTTGTAACTTATTTTTCTTGTTCGTATTGCATTTCAGAAAAAAAAATAATATTAGGGAATCTCGACGTTAGGGAATTCCAACTGAAGGGACGTTGCGCTTTTGAGGCTATCCAACGAGTCAACACCTACTCTTGGCCCGGGGCAGAATCGCTTGATGCTAGATGCGACGTATTTGCCGTATCGACTAGAAAATTCACACAACCGTCAAGTAACAAGAAGTATAACTAAAATAGCATTCGAAATTTCTCTTGACATTTTTCGCGACGTGTAAACTGTAATACTTTTTTGTCGCCAAGACTGATAAATCAATGCATAGGAATGCGTTGTGTTGTGTTGAATTTTAACTGAATATTGTTATTGATATTATAAAATATATCCAACTGTAAACGCAAATTGTCGTCAATAGCGTTGGGCATTGACTGTATCTAGCTGTTATTTCCAACGGTTAGACATATTTGGTTACGCCTATGCCTTATGGCCCTCGACTCACGGCGCTGTGCATAACTGGTAGCGGGCTGGGAGGGCCCTAATATTTCAGCTTGCATTGCACTAACATAACCACCACGTAGAATGTATGCTCTGACTCTACTCGTGGTGAAAGAGCGACACAATAACGGGGGTGTCATATTGCTCATTAGGGAATCTGTGTACTAAAATGGGTACAAATGTATTGTTTACACCTACATGCGGGTAGCACCGTATGCCACAATTAATAATTACTAGCTGCTACTGGGCACAACGGGCGGCAATTAGTTGTGCTTTACCCATTTTAAATGATACTAACAACAGTTAACCAATAATAACCCAACCTAACCTAACCTAAATTATCATTTTATTTCACATATAAGTACATGTAAGATTAGATATTTGTTGGCTAATTTTACAATCAACGAAGCGTTTCTAGCTTCCGATTGTGTTTCATGTTTTTATTGGTCTGTCAAAATGGTGCGAAATTATTATTTACGTAAATAATATAATGTGTTAAATAAACCGTTATTTATTAAAATAAGTGTATTATGGAAAGTTTTTAAAAATATTTTTTTATGTAAAAAAACCAAACTTAACCTTTCATAACCCATCCTAACTTAACCCAACCACACCTATCCTCACGTAACCTAACCTAACCAATACTAATCTAACCTTTAATAACCCAACCTAACCTAACCTATCCGAACCTAACATATAATAACTCACCCTTACCTAACCTAACCTATCATAAGCAACCCAACCTAACCTATCCTATCCTAACCAAACCTTACCCAACCTAACCTATAATAACCCAACTTATAATAACCCAACCTATAATAACCTAACCTAACCTAACCTATCCTAACCCAACCTAACCCATAATAACCCAACCTAACCTAACCTATCATAACCCAACCCAACCTAACCTATCCTAACCTAACCAAACCTAACCCAACTAACTTATAATAACCTCTCATAACCCAACCTACCCTATAATAACCCAACCTAACCTAACTTAACCTTTCCTAATCTAACCTGTAATAACCCAACCTATAATAACCTAATCTAACCTAACCTATCCTAACCCAACAAAACCTATAATAACCCAACCTAACCTAACCTATCTTAACCCAACAAAACCTATAATAACCCAACTTAATCTAACCTATCCTAACCTAACATATCATAACACTCCCACACGTGCTACATTAGACTCCATTTCATGCATCGACCACATCATGGTCAAATCCAACTGCCCAGTAATATCTATTGTATATGAATCTACACTTACCGACCACTACACCACTATTCTTTCCATACAAACATGCAACAGAAAAGACAAACATAAAAACACAACGAATAAGAAAAAAATCATTCAAATCAATTATGATTGTTTAAATATTGAAGACAATATTAGTGATTCTTAAACGCAAATCTGAAACAGAAAAATCAGAAAAGGAAACGGTCACATCTGGGACTCGAACCCAGGACCCTTGTCTTTCCGGGACAATGCTCTACCAACTGCGCTAATGGGACCCTATCCTCATCGGTCACTTTTAACTGTATCATACTTCGAATAAGAACTACCAACGTTGTCTTCATTTTTTCACCGCACATTTTTATTGGCAACTATCTTTATGTATGTGCGGTGAAAAAATGAAGACAACGTTGGTAGTTCTTATTCGAAGTATGATACAGTTAAAAGTGACCGATGAGGATAGGGTCCCATTAGCGCAGTTGGTAGAGCATTGTCCCGGAAAGACAAGGGTCCTGGGTTCGAGTCCCAGATGTGACCGTTTCCTTTTCTGATTTTTCTGTTTCAGATTTGCGTTTAAGAATCACTAATATTGTCTTCAATATTTAAATATTATAATTTGAGGTTTTACTCAATAAGTTATTCCGAAAAATAATAATTATGATTGTGTTCGTCAATCTCTGATGAGTAAATCATGGTCAGAATTACTTAACATTATAAATCCAGAAGATTCCTGGACGTACTTTATCAATTACTTACAGACTACCATTAACGAACATACAAACATAATTATAAAACATATACCAAATAATATTTTACCAATTAAGCCATGGATTAACCACACTATTATTAAATCTATCCGTAAACGTAACAAACTCCACAAAAACGTTATTAACAATCCTTATGATATACAACTTCGAAACTTTTATAAAAGATATAGAAACATTTGTACCCAAACAATAAGAAAGGCTAAAGAGATATATTACAAACAGAAAATAGAAAACTGTAATAATGATCCTAAAAAACTTTGGAAAACACTTAAAGAAGCCACCCACTCTCAACCTAATCCTACGAATGACTTAAAACAACTAAAAGTAAATGATAAAATATTTAGTTTTTCTAGTAATCCCGATATTATTGTTAATCATGCAAATAAATACTTCTCAAAAATAGGTGAACAACTCGCAAAAAATATCGATGTAAACCATACCAACTCCAGTTCACTAAGCTGTAATACAAATTTGCCCAACAACTTGCATTTTAGTCTAAAACAAATTTCAAATGAAGATACTAGATTGATCATAAACTCATTAAAAAACTTGTCTTCAACTGGCTTGGACGATATATCAAATATTGCCTTAAAAAAACTTGTATCAGAAATAACCACTCCCTTAACAAATCTTATTAACCTAAGCATCCTAAAAGGCCGATTCCCCGACAACCTAAAACACGGAATCATAATCCCAATACATAAAGGAGGCTCTAGAGCGGACATAACGAACTATCGTCCAATTACATTACTAAATTCACTATCTAAAGTCTTTGAAAAAACTATTAATAATCAACTAATTGAATACCTTGAACAAAATAACATACTATCACTCAACCAGTTTGGATTCAGGAAAAATAAAGGCACCTCCGAAGCCCTGGCAACAGTTACCGATTTTCTAAATGAAAACTTAGACAAGGGATCAAAATGCATATCAATATTCTTAGACCTGTGCAAAGCATTCGATACTATCTCTCACTCTAAACTTTTACAAAAACTATCTAATATTGGTATAAATGGTGATGAACTTACTATTATTAGCGATTACCTGTCAAACCGAAAGCAAAGTGTGAAAATCAACAACTGCAATAGCAATCAATTACCAATTAGCTACGGCGTGCCTCAAGGAAGTGTTTTAGGTCCTACCCTGTTCTTAATATACATAAATGAATTATGTAATCTTCAAATAGATGCCAAAATTGTAAGTTTCGCTGATGATACGATTCTCCTCTTCAAATCAAGCAATTGGAATGATGTATACATAAAAGCTAACAGGGGCATAACTGTGGTTAAAAGATGGTTAAACAATAATACACTAACAATGAATGTGACCAAAACTAAATACATTGAATTTAGTATTAATCCTTCCTTAAGAAACCCAGAAAATCAAATTAAAATTTGTGCTTGCAACCTGACAAATCCGATAATATGTGATTGCCCTTATTTAGAACAGGTAACTAAAATTAAATACTTAGGTATTATTTTTGATAGCAATTTAAAGTGGAAAGAACATATAACCTCTACAGCAAACAAACTTAGAAAATTCATTTATTTTTTTAGACAAACTCGCAACTTTCTCAACCTAAGCCAGCTCAAAACAATCTACTATGCACTTTGTCAATCTTTAATAGAGTATGGTATCATAGCATGGGGAGGAGCGAACGCTGCCGCCATTGATCCAATATCTAAAGCTCAGAAACTTATAATAAAGATTATCCTCAAACTACCAATCACAAGCAGTTCGGATGAAATCTTTAGGAAAATCTGTGTTATGGACATTAGGCAACTTTATGCCAAAAACATACTAACATACCTCTTCAAACACAAAACTACTTTTGACAATATCCAAACTGCTCGTGATACTAGAACGAAAGGACATAATTTCTTACAAATCCCTTTCGCTAAAACAACTTTTGGCCAGAGAAATTTTAGATATTTTGCAACAAGGCTATATAATGCTCTCCCACTAGCCATTAGACTGAACGAATTTTTTCTGAAATATAAAACAGACATCAAATCTTGGATCATCAGCCAAGACAGATCCATGATAATTTTTTTTATAAAAATCCCTACATAAGTATGTACTCCAACTAGATGCTGATTAACAAATGTATCATTTATTATTATTATTTATTATTTTCTATCTTTTTCACAATGTCATTTAATGTAGTGAAATATTTAATGTATCAAAAAATATGTAAACATTTTTAATGTATCAAATACGTCTGTCTCGACACAGGTTTATCCTAGTGAGACAGACATCGAAAAAAAACCTGTAAAAGAAACTTTATATTGATAATAAAAAAAAATAATAAAAAAATAACCTAACCTATCCTATATTAACCTATAATAACCCACCCTAAACTAACCTAAAATCAAAACGCTTTATTTAATAAAAAATCGTATGAAGCGTGGCCAGACTCCGAATAATTTCCTAAATGGGTAAAGGTAAATTAATATATATACCTGGCAAAATGATTGTTTTATTATACATATAAATACTTGTCCGGTTTTGACCGGTCGGTGGCCGAGTTGACATCGCGTTTGGATCCCACACAGCCGTAGTGTGTTCAATTCCTCGGCTGGCTAAGTCCTCCATCACAACACAAGCAACAAATTTCAGCTTTCTGTGATGGTAGTAGGAGATTTTCAAATATTGTCAGGTTATTCATAACCCGGGAATGTTTGTCTTTCTTTTTTAAATTTAGTTAATAATTAAATTAATGTCAGATTAGAGATTTGTTAGCCAATTTTACAATCAACAAAGCGTTTCTAGCTTCCGGTTTTGTTTCATGTTTTTTTATTGGCTTAGCAGTGCCTTCACTTCCTAAAAAAAACTCGTACTAAGGCGAAGTTTAATGCTAAATCACTATTTGATTAATCTTTATAACGAATTCGTTTACATTGTGAATACCAAAAAATATGCGTTAGATGAATTGAAGGTTTTCCCCATCGTTTCGCTTGAGTAGAATATAAATAAAAAAATAAATAACTCAATAAAAAATATAAATGTAAACTACTAAAAAAAAAATTTTTTCAATTAAAATGTATGAACGCGTAAAGGAAACAACCTTTTTAAAATAAAGTATTATAGCTAAAATTATCTGTGACAGTTTCACTTGATTAAATTTTCTTCTATCTTATAAAATGATTTACAAAATAAATAAAAACCAGTTTTGTGCTTGAAATTTTACGTTTCTAGACTCCTTTTGTCAAGCGATTGTAATGCCTATTACCTACAATATAAGGTATTCAAAGAATATACACATTTTTGGCTTGTAGCTTCCTCTTAAGCGCGAACTTAATATCATATTTTTTACGTTCGTTATATTAAATATCAATATTTTTTTAAATCGTAAATGCAAAGAGTTGTCGTTTATTGTCATTAAGTTAAACCAAATGTTTGTTTTTTTTTAAATGCGTATTAAAACGGTAGTTTGAATAGATGAAATTGTACGTATTTGTTATGGATTGTTTCAAATGAAATTATTCGCTATTATGCCGCCAGAGGTGCGCTCTGTCGGCCAATAGGGAAACTACTCCAGCGGCCGGTAAAGCAGGGATTGACCTTTTCAAGGAACCCTAAAATGCGTGATATTTTCCTATACGGAATTTACCCGAAACACACGATTTGAATTCGACCAATCAGAGGGCCTAATCCGTCCAGACGCTGGCATAATATTTATCAGATTATTAATTCCAGAAGATTTATATGTTTATTTTTTGTTGAAAATACGAAAGCTTTATTGGCTTGGAAATAAAGTCACTTCCATTGATTTTTTTAATAGCCAACATTTTTAAATTTCAATAATTTGTTTCTCTTATATGAGTTTTATACCCTATAACCTACTTTTTCATGTAATTTTATTTTTTTTATTGACTAACCAATTATTTTCCATGTTGTTTTTCTTATTTTTATTTGTTTTACCTACGAAATGACTAATTTTGTTCCTGTCTTATTATTTATATTCTACTATTTGCAAATGTAATTGCGTATCCCATTTAATTAGTCGGCAAACATACATTTATTATTTTTATATTCATTTTAATACACAAATAATTAAGGCTTTTAGGGCGTAAGGGCGTAATTTTTTTTTCCCATTCGACAGTAAAATTCTGAAAACTTTACTGTGTCCTTTCTACTGTACAGTTACATAGTAAAATTACTTTACGTACAAGGTAAAGTGAACACGAACATCCACGGGATCCAGATATATTGAAGTAGACTTCTGAACGGGGCTGGTTGTATAATTCTTCTAACATCGTGCAGAACTATTTTATTATGCTGGTTACATGCGGTGAATTCATACTAGACTTGCTTCGTACATTTGAGGGGTTTTCTACGGTACAAGTCAGCTTGGGTCTTTGATATATTAAAATTAATATTTTGCATTTACCCAATATTTTGCTTAATGCTTTACCGACTTTCTCGTGTGTCTTTCTACAAGCTTTCAGTATACACAAGACGACAGATTTATTTTTATTTTCAAAACTATCGCAGACCCGTGAAACATCACGGGATTTATCAAAGGTAAAGGTATTTCGGCAAACTATCAAAAGTCGTATACATATCTGGAACTGAAATTATATAATAAAATCCCCTAACAATTAAATATTAAAACAAGCAAAATGTCCATCTCCATCATCGGTTCAATAATAACTAAATGGTTGATTGGCTTGGGGAGGGTGGAGTCTGAAAAACAATTAAATAATGGCACTTAAAAATTTACATGGTTACCTATTAATGGCTCATTTAGTAAATACTTAATAAATATTTAATTTCGATAAAAAAAAAATAACACTTAAATTTTACAAAATAATTTTTTAGCAATTTTAACTTTATTTTATTTTAGCAAATAATATCGTCCTACAATTCGTAATAACACTAGTGAATATTTTTAATATACTAATACAGTTATTGCAATATTATTATCTTGTCATTTTTGCTTTATACATGTATCTAAGGTATCAAAATATCTAGGTTTAACATATTTTAACATCCTTCCATTATATCTAAAAAATATTGAAGATATTCAGGAATTTAAAATAAAATTAAAAAATTACCTAAAACTACTATAAAAGTCCATATCTTACTCTTATTATTATTTCCTTCAAATCTTGAAACTGTATTATTGATAAATCTTGCCTATTTCTTACTTATCCCTTTGGTTTTGCAAATATATTATTTACTTACTTACATGATTCCATATAATTGAGCTAGGATTCACTCACCAAACACAAGAGCCTCGTCTCTTTATGGTGAGGAAAAGCTATTATTATTTACCTTGATAACACTGTATAATATGTATAATTGTATATTTATTGTAAAAAACATACAAATATTAAATAAAAAAATAAAAAATAAATCTAATTTTTTGTAATAAATAATAAATATATTTCAAAATTGTAAGATTTGTGAAGCTGAAAGTATTTTGAAAAAAAAAACAGTATCGTTGCCTTTCAAAGAAGAAAATTTACCTTTCGAATGTCAGTAAATTAGAAAAATTACGATGTCTATCAAACATTTAAACAAAAGACGTACACATTTCAAACAAATAATTATTATTTATTTCGGTACCTATTGTTTTGCTTATCTGGTATGATTTAAACTTAACCATTCTAATTTTGAAAATTAAAATTACATTGAACTTGAATTAATAATTTTACGAATCACGCAGGAATACGAATATGCATAACATCGGAAAAACGGAAATAAATGTCTCATCTCATAAGCTGGTTGAGTATTAACAAACTGACCCTTAACGTATGCAAAGCAAAACATACTTTTCAGCAGCAAGAAAAATTTCAGCCTCAATATCAATATTGGTGACAACCGTCTTGAAAAGAAAACGAGCACAAGGCTTTGGATACAGAGACGAAGGACAGGAGTAGATTGTAAGGTAGATTGAGTGGTCTAGTTTTGGTACGATTGTGTAATAAATTTTCATTTTAAGTCCCGTGGAGTCTAGTTAAAGATGTCAATGTCATAGTAATAAAGAAGATAAAGGAATCCTTTTTAGAGTTGGTCTTGCAAAGATAGAGCTTAAAGGTAAACGATTGTTTGCTGTTGCGATTTGCAACATGGAATTAATGAGCGTTACAGAGTTTCAGGACTATCAACTAAGTTATTTGCGATTTTACATAACATTACTAAATCAGCTATATTTCTTCGGCATGTTAGTTTCTGGATATTAAAGATCTTTGCAGAGTCACTGCTAACACGAGATTTAAAATGGCGAAAGTCAATGTAAATTATTTACTGATATTCTCAATAAAGGTTTTATCGAGACTATTGATAGTTACTTAAATTTTATTTTCGTAAAAAAATTACCGATATTCTCGACAAAACCTTCATCTTGATGAGCTTGCTCAGGGCAAAAATACGCTCTAAAGTACAAAAGCACATGGATAAAGGTGTTATCAAGAATATCTGTAATTAATTTACCTTGACTTTCGTAAAATAAAGGGCAAATATGCATTATTTGGTTATCTTTGAAAATACATACTGGATAACAGTATTAATGAATTGAAGATCATTATTATGCATTTGCTTTGTTGAATCTGTACTTGAAATATCACAATAAAACGTTGAATAACCGTAAAAGCCAGCATTTAATAAGCTACATTGATTTCTCGGTGGTCCAGAAAAAATTTTAAATTTATAGAAACCAAAAAAATAGCAACATCAATATCCGACTTGAGTGGGAGAGAAAATCCAAGGCTTTCGATGAAGTTTTTTTACAGTTCCACCTTTTTATCATCCCCTACTTTAGGTTCAAGTGTTGTTAAGCGTGGTTTACCGATTTTATTATTTTTTACAATTCGTATTACAACTTACTTTTATCTCTGCAAACTACACTTGAAATGAAAGCTTTAAAAATGTGTTTTCTTCGTAAAGCTTTATTTGTAACAGATTTAATTGGAAATGTTTGCGTTATACTGAAATGAATACAAGTTTGTATTGAAATACGACTTAAGAAGAAAAAATAATACTTATTTTGTGAAACCCACCGCACAAACCATGGCGACTCAAAAGTATTTGAGTCAACAGGAGGTTACCTTTCCTTATCTGTGGTGAGATTTACTACACATTGCTTCTAATAACTTTTACAACTCTATAAATATAATAATTTCTGGGTTCAGATTTTAGGTATTCCTCCGGTTTACATTTATTCACTGAATTAAAAAATAATATTTTACATAGTTTTCAAATTCAATTAAAAATCAGAGATTTTTGTGAAAAATCGGAAACAAATACAGCAATACAATCAACCGTGTGATACCGCTACGCGAAGAGTTTGCGGGGAAATGACACGCCATTGATGTCCCGCTTTAGTTCGCTACGCGGGAACATGAGAAATCCACACGTCCGCAGTTGTATTTTGATTTAGACCATCGATACGTAACGACCGCACAGCTGTGTGTGTGCCAACCGCCAGCCGCCTGCCGCAAGCCAGTCGGACATAGATAGTTGATTTATGGTCGGACACGGACCCCTCGCATGTTTTTTTAGCATTTGCCGATGGTTTTTTCAGGTTTTCAGCAAATTTAATAACAATTATTATCACTTTTGATATAAAATATAATAAAGATAAGCGATAAGCTATGAATATTCATATCTTTCCGATATTAAATCGCTTATTTTGAGATGTGTATTGACTACACAGCACCGGAACGCGTGGATTTTTTAGCATAGTAAATGCAAGGTTAACTAAGTATTCGTATAGAAGCAGATGAATTCTGGAATATAATGTTTTAATATAATAATAATAATATTTTGTTAATTTATATAGCGCCATCTTCGTGAAAAATCACCTCAAGGGCGCTGTACTTATGTATTTATTAAATAATAAATACAGCTGGCTTACAACTAGGATTCATACTAACTAGTGACTTACATCTAAGACTTATATCTTGTGACGTACAATTTAGGCCTATAAGTACTGTCTTAATGAAAAATATATTTACATATGTAGAAACCTACAACTAACATACTTACGTCTGTGGATATCAGTAGAGTACCTAAATATGTTTACATATGTACCTAGAAACCTACAACAAACATACTTACGTCTGTGGATATCAGTAGAGTAAATATGTTTACATATGTAGAAACCTACAACTAACATACTTACGTCTGTGGATATCAGTAGAGTAAATATGAATGTGAATGAAGCAAAAAGTATTTTCCAAACAAAGTAAAGTGGCGGTCCATTATCTCTGCCTACCCCGCTGCTGGGAAAAGGCGAGATGTTTAGTTAGTAAGTTAATAAGGGACATCCTTTTTACAGGGAATGAGGCTTTCCGCAGGTTCCGTTGATGATACCGTTGGAATTCAGACCTGCGGCAGATTTAACATTCTCCTTTCTCAGGGTTCGGTTCCCAGAAGGGGCGCCCGCTGCATGAAAACCTCACAGCCGCAGCCAAGTGCAGCTTCTCGAAATGCAACAAACTGGTCGCAGGAAATCTATAAATAAAGAATTCACCAAGCGATTTATTATCGGTCTGACTAATTTTGGCAATTATTAAGGTTGTGTTGATTCAATCACTGGTCACGTTTGATGACCATCAACTTAAGATCAAGTTGCGATCAACTAATATGTTTATCCGCGTTTGACAACTTATCAGAATTTGTCAGTGAACAGGACAATTAATTAACTAATGGTTATATTGGTTAAATGAATATAATACAACGTGAATGTCAATGCCCGAGGAAGATATGGCACGATCAAGGTGAACCAAATACTTGAGTCGGACTATGTCAAGAATAACAGAAGGGTGTGTATTAATGTGAATGATGCAAGGAGTGTGTGCCAAAACCGGGTATTTGGCGTTTCATCATCTCTGCCTACCCCTGTGGGTGAAATTTCGGGATGGTAAGTTGACTGGGCATAGCTAAGTCCTATTTTAACTCGACCATTCGGCATTGCGGCTGTCTTTAATTTTGTTTGTTACGTTCCGATTTATCCTGCCAGAGTTCTCACGATCGTGGTTCCTTCTACGATCTGTTAAATCAGATTAATCAATATTATGGTACCTACCGGCCCGAAGAATGTTTGAAAAAGAGTTGTCATTGAGATAGTGATATTTCTATATATATTTTGTAATACCTTGTATGAAATGTAAAAAAATGTTAGGTTCCACACGGAGAAAAATTACTGGAAATAATAATACTAATTTAAGAAAAATAATAATAATAACTAATCTAAGAATCTTTTAAAATCATTTCTTATCCGGTTAAAAACGGAATTTCAGGCCTTTTACTAATGATTGATAGGTTTCCTAACAAACTTTCAGTAAAATACGAATGTGTTTTCACGATGTCGGAACACGCATTCCTAAAAATTCTAATATTTACGCATTTTGTCATTTTGTATTATCAGAACAAATGCAGGTGCATGAACACGTGTTCCGATAGATTTAAAAAAAAATGGAAATAGGTACTCATTTTTATGGTTTATAATTAAGTAGGTAGGTATTTCAGCAACTACTTACAAATCTCATGATTTCAGAGAAAGTTTTGATATATTAAATAAGAGAAAATGAGACACTGGACACATTAGTGTTATTATTTACTGTTACAAGCACTTCGTTGTGAACTGATCGCCTTTTTATTTTTGAATTTTTACTATACCCATAGACATATGAATATTAGTAGACCTGCCCTAAGTATATACCGGTTCCATTGGAGCCGGCTGTGCTCACGTATGGCCTCAAGTGAAATTTGAAAACGTGACGTCATCATTCTTGTGCGAACTATGGTCGAGGCATCATCGGTTCATTTTACGAAATAACACGGCAAAATGTTGACTTGTACTATGAAAACTTGTAAAAATAGATGTGAAAAAGAGAATAAACCCAATTGTCGTATTACATTCCATATATAAGCATTATTTTACTTTATTTTAAGCATATTCACATCGTATAATATGAATCAGTTGTTACTATCACATCGAGAAACGTCTGGACGCGAAACACAAAGCTGGTTGGTTGCTGGGAAGTAAATTATGAACATTTATAAAAGTGTCTTAACTAAATACTTAAACGAAATATTCGACTCTGAAAATAGAATTCCAAATGGCTTTAGCCGTGTTTAGTGACTAGATCTGAATAGCCAGGTACTTCCCCACCTTCCTCTTTCCCTTCCCCACTTACCTTCAGCCTCACAACATCCCCCAATTGGGGATGCCATAGTCTCACTGGCTCCAGACGGGAGCAGTTGGGACTCTTGTGAGGTATTCACTATAAAAAATAAAAAAAAAAGAACCTAATTTTTTTGCCGAATTTGGACTTTGCAAATTTGTTCATAACGTGGCGAGTAATTTGCGCTCCCATGTAAAAATGTCTATTCATTCAAAAGCAGATTTTACTTTTAAGAAGTAAATGGTGATATTATAATGCGAGATGCCTATTTACTGTCAGATTGATTTATTGACGAATCACAGTCAGTCTTACGCCCTTCGTTCTTCAACAGTTGATTTTACCCCTCGCCATTATCTTCTCGTCTATTAATTCCTATGTCTGTGCCTATACCACTATTTCTCTTCTCCATTCTAAAATAGAGTCACTATCCGCGTCTGTCTGTTTGTACGCTTAGTTCCTCTGAACTACGGAACGGATTTCGATAGGGTTTTCACTATCATTTAGAGAATTTCTTTCGGAAGGTTCATATATTATATAAAATATATTGCTCATATTATATTATTACATTTTTACATGGGAGCGCAAATTACTCGCCACGTTATGAACAAATTTGCAAAGTCCAAATACGGCAAAAAAATTCGGTTCTATTTTCAGAGTCGAATATTTCGTATATCATATCTCTTTTGCTTAGTTCTTTTAAACCACGCAACGGATTTTGATTCGGTTTTCATTATCATTTAGAGAATTTCTTTCGGAAGGTTAATAATATTCAATAATAATTCGACTTCAGTATTCAAGCTCAAAGCAAACTGTCAAAGCAGCGCGCGCATACAATCCAATGGATTAGTAATAGAGTATCCGATTCTGTGCATTATTCATATGAGAATTAAATACGGTTTTTGTACGTTGGATGCTGTCATTAATATCGTATAAAGTTGACGAAGATATTGTCTTGCGGGTCTCAGTGCGCATGCGCGGAAAGAACGTACGTCCTTGCACATGGGATACGGTTTACAGATCGCTTTCACACCACAGCATTATTTCAGTTATACGTTTTTTTACAAGTTTCACAGTAATTGAGAATGTATGTGTATTTATATATATATGACGTGTACTAAAAAAATGCCATTTCCATTGAAGATGCCATTCCGAAACACTGGTAATCTCGTAGTCATCTCGGCGCAGGTTTTATCCGAAGGTTTTACGCACAGGTTCAAAAGTGTTCAATGTAATCGCGCTGGGGGTATATCGGGTAATGACAATGACCTTTGACTGAGTTCCAATTTATGGAAAAGCATGTAATTATAAACAATGCTTATTATTTTGTTATATAACTACTTTAAAATGTTTGTGTACTTCATGAGTTCGGAGCCAAATAGAGTAGGTATAAACCACCTATTTGTTTACCGCATTAGGAGATTCACTGAAATTCTAAAAAAATACAGCATAGATTATAGATTTAGACATAAAGTATTATCTTAATACACCTATTGAAAATTTAAACTATAACTGTCCAATGAAAAATTTAAATTTGTTAGTTATCAGAAATCTAACGAAGTAATTTTACGAAAAAATAACGCCGTTGTGGGGATCTAGTAAGGAGACAATGAAAGATGATGTTGTGTCTTGTGTCACAGCGTTTATTTTGAGTCAGTATAATTGCGCAGTTGGAAGATGACTGGGACCAATGAGGATGATACCAGATGTAGACGGCGATGACGGCGGTAGAATGGTCGGGACGCGGGTCGGTGAGTCGACACCGCGTTGGTGGAGACCGGACTCGTGGATGTATTCAGCACTGGTGAAGACGTGGAGTCTTCCGGGTACTCCAGTGTGAACGAGGTAGCCGAAAGTGCGATGGACCTGGTCTGCAGATGAGCGGGAGATGCAGACCGGCGACGATGCCCCGAGGCCGAGGCGCAGACCGGCGAAGTGGTCGCAGGGTCTAGGCGCGTGAAGCGCTGGCCAGGAATGATAGCCGGGGCCAGGGCTCTGAGGTGATCCCAAGGAGTTCATAATTGTAGTCCGTGCAGAACCGGGTGTAGGTGAGTAGGTTCTGTAGCGGTGTGGTGAAGAAGGAGTGGGACGCTACGCGGGGGAACCGGCGGCCGGTGTCAGCCGCTTTGTCAAGCAGTCGCAACGCTCGCGTTGTCACACGTAAATCTGCTAATTAATGACTGACTAAAGTACTTCTGGGCGCGCCTCGATATATAGCCGCCCGGGTGCATTTGAGAACATTTCATAACTGTAGGTAGGGACGCCGAACTCTTCGCATTACGTCTAGAGTGTTCCGCTACAATTCGTTTTGTATTGCAAAACCATTCTAGAATATTCTCGTAGCGTCGCTACACGGTTCTTAACAAACATTTTGATTTATGACTTATTGTAATTCGAGGCACCAAAGTGCTTAAGTGCACCAAAGTCTTATTTTGGTACTCAACTTATAATTACTATGGGTTTTATCTATAGAATCAACTTCAGGGAGAAAGAGAGAGAAAGTGCTAACAGCTCTTTATTTAATTTTGGTTAGTAAAATGAGTTTCAATGATAATTTCTCCGAAATCTTCAATTGAACACTGTCATATTTATTCACTACTCTTCTGTTTGTCTTCAAATGATGAGCGAGGTGAATCAGCGAAATTGCTCATTTTTACTGGATACAAAGATGATGGAAAAAAACTTTAACAGTGGGTGTATTATTGCACTTGTAGCGTCGAGAAAAATCTAAATTAAATAATTAATAATAAACCGCTCGACCTACTTACTTAGTATCTACTCCCGAATTATGTACCTGCAGTCCAAACCGCAACGTAAACAACCTACGTACTACAAGACCTACTTGCCTACTCGCGACAATACTGTCGCGCACTCAGTCTGAGATACTACGAGAACTCGCCAGAAGGTTTGAGTCTTCGGCCTATGCATAATCGCCGCGCTATCGAAGGTTCCCGAAACACACAGTCTGTGCGAGTGCCTAGAATTTAGTTGCCATCCACCTACCTACTGCCGCCGTCGGCCGTGTAGTATAAATATGCCCGACGCAGCGAGTCAGTCAGTCAGTCTGTTATCTATCAGCCGTCAGTCTACAAGGCTCAACGAGTGATCGCCCGCGCTCTTCTTACTAGCGCGAAGGACAACGTACCCGGCTTCGCCCGTACTACCATGGACTCTATCGGGACATCATCTTAGCGCCTTGTCCAGATCGCCGTTCCTGGCAAGCGCTGCTCGGATTACAAGCGCCCTGGTTCCAGTGTCTCTGACCAGCGCTTCTTCCACGCTACCATGACCACCACGAGAACACGCTGCATCCTCACTGGTCACGCCGTTCCCGTTCAACCGCCTACAAGGTCCGCCGCACCTTCGGCCGTCTCGTCAGCACTGGAGTGCCTGAAGACCTACGTTCTCCGCCAGTGCCTGACCTTCATCGAGTCCCGGTCACTAGCGCCCGGAGTCGACTCACTGACCCGCGCTTGACCTGCCATCATCAGCCAGCATCCAGTGTGTTCTTCTGTCCTACATCATCTCCTCGTCACGGCAACTGACTCACCAATAAACACATGTGACCTTCACAACTTTCTTTTATTTCGTGCCTTCTCACTTGATCCCCAAACACTTATATTATAATTTATGAGATTCCACAAAATCAAACACCTAATAATGTATAATTATTAATTGTGTAATGTTGACTTAATCTCTGTAATCGAAATACTTGACCTAGGCATAATGTTTGATCAAAAACTCTGCTTTGTATCTCACATAACTTCTATCGCTAACAGGACTATGAAAATGTTAGGTTTTATAGTAAGAATTTCCAAAGATTTTAAAAATATCAACACATTAAAAATTCTGTTCACATCTCTGGTTAGAAGTATTTATTATTTATTCATTTTATTTATTAGGTACAATATTTTTTACAATTCAGGTTTTCCAGTAATGTAGGCCTCACTGGGTGGCTTGCCCGTGCTGAGGCCTTCATTTTTCAATATGAAATACAAACTACATAATACATTTAATGAGAAAAATTATACATTTAAAATTAAAAATACATAAGTATTCTAGGATACAACTGTTCAATTTGGTCACCTGTCTTTAATAATCACATTAATACCTACCATTGAAAGAGTCCAACGCAAATTTTTGAGGTGTATTAATTTTAGGCTTCGAATTCCTTTAGAAACAATTCAATTCAATTTGTTTATTCCTTTAAAAACATTACAAAATAACATTTCATTTCGTTTTTAAGTACATTTGTAAAATGGTATTACATAATAGTTAGCGGTGTATAAACTATACCAGCATCAATAGAGCTTGCTTTTTAAAGGCAGCTTCACCGATGCTAAATATGTCGATATCCGAATTAATTATGTTCAACAGCAAGACTGCTCTCCCCACCGGCATGACCATTGGCAAGTTGGTCCTGCAGGCCGGGAGATAAAACAGTCTATGCTGTCGGTGACGGAGATAACCATCAGGAACATAGAGACTAATACTCTCCATGATAGTCGGATTTTCAAACTATCCACGAATCAGTTTGAAGAAGTGTGATACAATATGCACATCTCTTCTGACCCGTAGATGGTTCATACCGAGCATGCCCAAGAGAAAGTCAGTAGGATAGAGCCACGGGTAGTAGCCATACTCCCTCAGGTAGAGGAATCTCAGAAATTTCTTCTGCACTCTCTCCAACATAAGGGAATACTTCACCTGATGTGGGCTCCAAGCCACCGACCCACTCTCAAGCCTACTCCTAACCAACGCAATGTATAGCACTTGGAGAACCCGGGTGTCTCTAAAATGCATCGCAGTGCGTAGGACGAAGCCCAGCATTTTGAGTGAAGCACTACACGTCATTTCGATATGAGTATGAAATGTCAGCCTACTATCAAACATGATGCCAAGATCTTTCATAGTGGAGACACATTTTAAACTTCGGGCATTCATGGTATACCGGTAAAACCAAGTATGACGTGCCCGTGTGAAAGAAAGAATGAAACATTTAGAAACATTGAATTCGATCCGATTCCGTTTACTCCAGTCAACAATTCTATTAATGTCCGATTGGGGTCGAATGCAGTCTTCTAAAGTTTTAATTTCCAAGAATAATTTTAGGTCATCAGCAAAAAGAAGTGACCTAGAATGCAGAATATTTTCTGTAATATCGTTAATAAAAATCAGAAAGAGGAGCGGTCCTAAATTAGAGCCCTGTGGAACGCCTGACAGCACAATGAATAATTTTGACAAGAATATTCCATGAGATACAAATTGCTTTCTTCCAGTAAAACAGATTGCAAAGAATATGAGAAACCGTAAAGAAAAACCTATAGTTGACAATTTATTTAATAATATGTCATGGTTTACGGTATCAAATGCCTTCGAGAAATCATTATATGAGCAATCTACTTGGTAGCCCTTATCTAAAGATTTGGAAATATAATCTGTGAGTACCAGTAGGTTAGTATCTGTTGATCGACCTTTTCTAAACCCATGCTGTTCCGATATTAAGAAAGGCTCTACTTGAAACAGCACATGTTTATGAATTATCGATTCGAATAACTTAGCCGGGGCGGAAAGTATTGCCACTGGCCTGAAATTTTCGACAGATGTCTTTGATCCACTTTTGAAAATGGGACAAATTTTTGAGACTTTCCAGGAATCAGGAAATATACCAGTATCTAAAGATAGGTTGAATATAAAACTTAGTGGCATTTTTAAAAATTCAACACATCCTTTAAAAAAAAATACTGGAAGAAAGTCTGGCCCAAGTGAATGTGTATGTTTCATGTTATTAATTGAAGATTTAACATCTGATTCGTCTATATGACTTATCTCAATGTTTTGGGCTCCCTTCACATTCATCTTGGAAGCAGAAATGGGATTTAGTAATGGAGGCTCATTACTGTACACTGATTGGAAATGAGTTGCAAATGCATTGGCTACATCCGCTCCTTTAACTTCCCGATCACCATGCATCATGATGTCTGTTATACCACCATCCTTGCGCAGTGATTTTACGTAGTCCCAAAATGCCTTGGGATCATGCTTGATATCACTCTCTATTGAGTCGACATACGTTCGGAATGCTATATGAACATTTCTTCTAACAACTGCTCTGAGATTACTGAACATTTCATACTCATTTTGGTCACCAGTAGCTTTCCATTTTTTATGGTGAGCATGTTTTTTCTCAATGCTCCTGATGGTATCTCTAGTGAACCACTTCGGATATCTACGTCCACCTCTGTTGGGAGTAGATTATGATTTCTCATTATATTCATTGAAATTGCTTAAGTTAAGTGACAGAAGAAAAATTTTTGATCTTATATTTTTATACAAAATTATTCATTTTCAGTTGGATAGCCCTGACATATTAATGTTGATTCAATTTCATCTACATACCATTAGATCAAGGTCCTCTAGTATGTATTATTGTGACAATTATAAGACAATCTCAGGATATAACTCAGTTATAAATAGATTGCACACACATGGGAACTTTTATGCAAAAATTGCAGATACTTTAAATATTCCCCTTGTAAAGTATAAAGCTGCACTAATAACACATTTTAACGCCACTTATTTTAATGAGTTCACTACATAACAGGCTATTGTCATTGCTTCTTTATTTACTGTTATTTTATTTGTTATGTTTTTATTAAATTTAATTCTTTAATTTTTCACATCAAAATTTAATACTGCACTATGTTTATGTAAAAAAATAAAATAAAAACTTTGTATGTAAATGGCACTTGTGCCGTAAATTCTAAATAAATAATTAATTTAATTCTCTTCTCGTTATTCTATGCTGATATAAAATTGTTTCAAGTGTCATTTGGTTTGAAATTTAACGTAAATATATTTTTTTCTATCGAAAGTCCAAAAGGACATTAGGTTATTTATACAGAGATATTTTCAGTTTATGAAGATCAGTTTGCTTTTTCACTCAGTATGTTCTTGTTCAGTATCTTCAGCGACTCAACCAAAAACCTTCAACCAACAATGCAATAATTATATATTATCTGCGATAATTTATACTAAATAAACGGTACTTTTGAAACTTATGAAAATTCCAATAATATCAATAAAGACGAAGGGACTAAGCTTAATTGTTCTTTGTATCCAGTAATTGATGGCTTCACCAAAACCAAACGCAGAAAATCATTTTAAATTATACTGTAATGTAAGCTCTTAGAGGATTGGTGCTGGCAACACGGTATCGCATCGAACACAAGAAATGCGATGGTGGTGTGTTACGTGATCCAAAAATAGGTACATAGTTGCGCGTGAGGTTTAAAATTGAATAGCCTTAAAATGTGTACCCTTCACCCCCCTTTTGCCCCTTGTCCCCTTTCCTTGACCCGGGCCCAAAAACAAGGAGTATTGTTATCGTTCCATTCTTACCGCGAACATTCGTGTCATCTTGAAAACCCGATTATGTTTGAACTCGGCTGTGACTGTTTTGGAGCACACATCGTCCAGTGAAATGTTTTACCCGCCGCAGTGAATTTCACTGTTTTTTTTGTTTTGTGTTAAGTGAGCGAATGTTAATTGTATGCAAAAGATAAGTGAAAAGAACCAGCGGCTTATGGAGGACGAGACCAGGGTAAGTCTTTGGCCTTTCCCAATCATTTCCTCTTCTAAGGCAATCAAACACTAAGGCAATTCAATTAGTTTTTTGTTTGTCTTAGTCTATATCGCACCACCGCATCCGCCTCAACCCCCCGCACAATTGCGAATGAAAGATTTGCGCACCACCAGGTACATGTTTTTAGACTCCTTTTCATTGGAACTCGATTCAATATATTAAATTGTTAAAAAAGCTTAAATGTGAAAGGTACATTAATTGGTAATTACGGCCAAACTAAATAAAAACTTTTGTCCAAAAGGTCGAGAGTTCATGGGACTATTTTATGCTATAAAAACTTTTTTTTTTGACACAAATATACTTAATTTTTCGAAACGAATTTTTAGGAAGCTATAACAAAAAACAAAAAGTGTAATTTCGGAATAAATATATTTTGGGCACAAAAATATGAATTACTAGGAACCATCCTAGGAGGTAGAACCGAATGGAAACCTTAAAATATATTTCATTATATAAGTTTTTAGAAAATTTTCGGAATAAATATTTTAAGGGCTCCAAAAATATGAATTACCAGGAATTGTCCCAAGAACTTTTACAAGATGAAAAGGTTATTTACAATCATTAAATGAATTAATATTTTAATTTTAAATAGTTAGTTCAATGTCCGTTGAATATATTTATTGACATTGACTATTGAATTTCGGCATAATGTTTGAATTTTTATTTTAATAAAATAATTGCATCATTTCAATTTTGAACGACTCGACGCTCGGCCAGCCCCGTGACTAGTCGCTCTTTCCGCCCGGCCGCCAAAACTCCGTGCGGTATATTTGCTTCTGTTCTCACTAAATTGGCAATGGATCCATTTTTTTCTAATTGAACATGATTTGTTAATATATTTATTTGTGTATATTTTAATACTTATAAAATAATTGATTTACTTTTAAAAACATAAAGACTTGTTTACTTTTATTTTCACTTCCTTCAGTAAAAATCACATCTGCCGGGCATCCCATGACGGCAGTAATTTTTGCTCTTCATAATTTTCTTTCCTCCTCTTTTCTTTCCATATTAACCGCCACGTCAGGAAGCTTGTCATTGTAAAATACTCCTTTAACATTCCACTAACTGAGAGTTTATTTTTCAGAGAGCGAGAAGGTGTTCAAGCAGGAGGTGACTGGCAGGAGGCCAGACCTCAACAGGAGGCGGCTGATCCACAGGGCCAAGATGAAGTCCTTGAGGATATCTGTGGTCATTGTGGTGGCCTTCGTCGTCTGGTGGACACCCTACTACACAATGATGATTGTGCTCATCTTCCATCAACCCAGTAAAGCTGTAGGTGTACTTATCAACATTATTTATTTTATGGTTACGAATTATCGTAGGTATATTTTATGGCACCGTTTGAAAAATAACATCACCTCAAGGGAGCTCCACAATTCTCTTTTTGACACTGTGAACACTTTATCGGTTTTGAATTATAATATTATTGATTTCTCTAAACAAACACTAATATCCCAAAAAACCTTGTTGACATAATCCATTACAATTCCGTATGATTTCACATTTTCCAAAACCATGTTACAAATTTCTCCTTTCTTGAAAAACCGAAAAATAGCATTAAAAACATACTTAAAGTGTTAGTAAGAAATTGGTGTGGTCACCAGGACGCTTAATTGTTGACGTATTATGAGATGCGTATGCACATTATCTGTTTCAAAGCCTTCTGGTGTCGCGAAACTGCTATTTTACTCTATTAGTTTGTGTTGCTGGAATAAGCCCTGCGCAACACGCATGAAGGACGAAGTCATTCCGCTCGAACAACAAGTGATTCGACTGACTAATTGTTCGAGTGGAATGACTTTTGACGTTTGGCGTATGTAAGTATGTACCCTCGAGGAGACTCGAAAATAAGAACGTCGACCAATGTATGTACTTTCGGCGGCGATTGCGAGCGGTCTGGATTGAAGAATCGATACCCAGTCTGCCAAATTCTGGATGCACTCGAAATATGAATATTAAATTTTATTGCCCGCGCCCCTCACATTAGCTGCCCCACCTGTCATGCACTCTCCTCAATCATGGAATAAAGTAGCGGCGTCTAGCTCTCTCACACAACAGCAACAAGTCATAATTCAGACATCACAGGTACATCAACCGGGTATGGATGAATCAGCCAAAGTTGCACGCACACTATCTCACAAAAATACATTTATACCAGAGACAACTAATTTTAATACGGATGGTTATAAAACCGTTACAAGAAAACTAAGGAGGTCGAGAAATATTATTGCAACTGGAATAGCGATGGAGAACTCCCTAAAAATAGCCGAGTTAAAAACAACGCTCTACGTGTCGAGGTTCGACAATAGTGTAACTGAAGACAATATTCGAAACTTTATCAATTGTAAAATAAAAGGAAGTAATATCCAAATAGAAAAAATAATACAACGAAATCCCACGCAGTTTGGATCTTTCAAGTTGACTATACCGAATACGGATTTCAAAACCTACATGAACAAAGAATTTTGGCCGACTGGTACTGTTTTCCGAAAATTTATTGAAAAAAAATACAATGGAAAAGAACAAAATTAAGATAATCTCAATAAACTGCAAAAGTTTTAAACGAAACGTCAACTTCGTTATAGATATGTGCGATATCTACGATGTAATACTTTTGCAAGAAACGTGGTTATTACAAAACGAAACATCGAATCTATCCAAAATTCATCCGAACTTCCAGGGATGGGGTACCTCTGCTGTAGATTTATCAAACGGACCGCTACGAGGCCGACCCTACGGAGGAGCCGCAGTACTTTGGAGGAACGAGCTGCAAGCTTCAATAATACCGTGTGGAGATGACCGCATCGCTGGTATTCAGATAACCACCAACGGGGGGACGATAAGCATACTGACTGTCTACATGCCGGTATGTCACGCGGACAACCTTACCGACTTCACCAACTACCTTTCCAAAATACATACGATCATTCAAGACAACGAACACTCTGAAACCATTGTTATGGGAGATTTCAACGCTCACCCATCCTCCATATTCGGGAAAGAACTCTCTCATTTCTACACCGAAAATAACTACAATTGTATCGATATTGAAAGACTACCGAATGACACATATACATATATAAGCGATGCACACAATACCACTTCCTGGCTCGATCACTGTATATGCACCAATAATCTTAAGAACAAAATAGATAGTCTAAAAATACATTATGATACCGACTGGTCCGATCACAGGCCGACATCTTGCGTAATCGCCGCTGAAAAATTACCTGCAACTATTTTTAATATTCCACAACAGCCTAATAACATAATATGGAGAAGGAATAATAATAAGAAAATCAGTGAATATACGTCTGTAGCAGAAGCATTACTTAGTGTAATCTATCAAAGACACTCCAAATCCATTTGTAATTCGGATTCTATATGTGACAGATGTGACCATATAAAAAGCATGGAAAATATATACACAGACATCGTTGAAGCTCTAAGTAAGGCTGCCAATACCGTATTTCATCGGGAGAACGATCAAAACAAACCAAAAACACATCGTGACATTGCTGGGTGGAATCAACAAGTTAAGGAACACTACAAAAATTCCAGATCGGCGTTAATGGAGTGGATTAAAAATGGGAGACCATTACATGGTCCCATTGCGGATGAAAGAAAACGAAAAAGGAAGGAGTTCAAAATAGCTCTTAAACACTGCCAAAGCTCCTCTGAACAAACAAAAATGGATGATATCGTAAAATCACTTGACACGAAGCAGTTTGCCCAGTTCTGGAAGAAAAGCAATAACCTGATCAAACCAAAAAATCGAATCGCCAGCCAAATTGATGGATCTACAAACACGGAGGAAATTGCTAATACTTTTAGAAGAACCTTTGCAGATATTTCTGGAAATGAAATACCGTCTGTCCCTGATATTATGGAATTTGATGGACAAAACGTTTACCTCTCTGAAAGCAGTATAATGAAGGCCATAACAGGCACTAAGGCTGGTAAGTCTCCGGGACATGATAACTTAAGTATTGAACACATAAAATACGGAGGTAGATACATACCCAAACTACTACACATACTGTTCAACGCAATACTTAAACACAACCATATACCGGGTGCAATGACGAAAACGATTATAACTCCAATCCTGAAATCGGGACAGCCTGACATGACTAACTCCAGCAATTACCGGCCAATATCTTTAGCAACTATAACTGCAAGATTATTTGAAAGGGTAATATTAAATGAGATAAATGATAAACTAATGTCTAAAGATAACCAGATGGGATTTAAATGTAGACTATCCACTAATATGGCAATATATACTGCAAAGCAAATAATAGAATTCTACAAGAAACGAAAAACTACCGTATACGGGTGCTTCTTAGATCTAAGTAAAGCCTTCGACAGGGTCTGTCATAAAACATTATGGGATAAATTGAAAGCTAGGAATATACCTACCTCATTTATAAACATACTATCCCGATGGCACTCCCAGCAAGAAAATGTTGTACGGTGGGCAAGTACATACTCCCAGCCGATATATTTGCGGTCAGGAGTAAGGCAAGGAGGGTGTATGTCCCCCATTCTATTTAATGTATACATGGACGAGTTGTCAAGTCGCCTGGACATCAGAACGGGCTGTCGTGTTAACAGTATATGTATGAATCATATAAGCTACGCGGACGACATGATCCTCCTAGCTCCGTCGATCAAGGGATTAAGATTACTCCTAAACATTTGTGAAGAATATGGAAAACAGCATAATATGATATACAACCCGAAGAAGACGGAATTGATTGCGTTCCACCACGGAAAAAGTCAAGATACAAGTAATATGCTCCCCGTATACCTTAACGAGGCAAAAATAAATACATGTTCGAACGTGAAATACTTGGGGCACATTATTAATGAAAACCTATCGGACGATGGCGATATCGAACGACAAAGGAGAAGCCTTAGCATAGTTTCTAACATGATTGCCCGCAGATTTTGCAAATGCAGCAATACCGTTAAAAAAATACTGTTCAACGCATTCTGTACTGGCCTGTATACTTGTGAGACATGGTGTCACTACCGAACTTGCTCGATGGAACGACTCCGAATTCAATATAATGACGCCTGTAGAATAATATTTGGATACCGAAGATACAGCAGCGCATCGACAATGTTCACGGAACTAGGACTGAATGGATTTGCCGGCCTGATGAGACACCGGGTCACTGGAGCCAGGATGCGGCTAATCCTCCCGGCACTTGGCCTCCGCCAACACGTTGGTGACCGCAGCCTACCAGCACCAAGCGCCACTCCTGAGTGAGCGCTGGGCCCAAGCGCACTCAAGACCACACCCTGATACACCCTGAAACATAGCGTATTTTTTAAATGTACATTCCAGTATTTTATTTTGAAAAGAAGATTGAAATCGTAACTTCAGAAAGTTGCGTTGATTGCACATATATTTGATACATTCATTCAACCTGAACGAATAATACCCTCAAGATCGCCATTATTCACAATCCAAAGTAGTTTTTGTAATAGCCAGGCACTTATCAATCACCCCTTCTTTGTCTCCTTCCCCTCATCGCTTCTTTCAGTCTCATGACATACCGTAAATTGAGGATGTGGCTCTTGTGCAGTATAACGCAAAACACTATTCGCAAAAGTGCTCAAAACACTGTTTGAGCTTTATGCTGGTTATCTTCATTCTGTAAAGAAGGGAGCCTCCTGGAGTTCAAAGTTAGTACGTAAATAACAGAGCTAAGCAAATGAACATGCTAAATATACCTAAGTGTAACACTACCTTTGGACAAAGAAGCTCTGAATTTCTATTTCGAAACTCCCACCTGGTATTAAACAAATTAAAACTACTACATTGAGTCCATCAAATTTTTGCTTAATGAATCATGGGAAAAATGATTGACTAGTATGTTAGAAACATCGTCATAAAAGTTACTGAAAATCCTACTTAAATCCTAAACCATAAAGTTCAAACTTAGAAGTCGCTGGAAACATAGTTATATATACGTGAAATCGGAAAATCCAATTAAAACCCAAAAAGTCATAATTAATATTATTCTGAAACACTCTGTAAGAACTAGCACTGACGAAATCTCAACTAACATCATGTCACTTAAACAACTCTATTTTAAAACAATAATACTTAACATTCATAAATACAAAACACAAGAAATAACTACTAACACATATATTAGAAACACTAGATCTCGGGGCCAAAAACATATCCAACAAGCAACAACAAATACAACATTTGGGCAAACAGGTTTTCTATACTATGGTAGTATGGGCGCCTGCAGAATATTTTCTAGGGGGGGGGGCAAAATATTTAAAGTATTGTTTTAATTTACTGTAGCGTATTTGAATGGCGATGATGTTGCTCCGGGCTGGCCAAAGTTCTGTCTTTCCACACTTTATTTATGCTAACACAAAGTGATTTAAAATTAAAATAACATTATTTGACTATTTTCGTCAATCCAGGGGGGGCAAGTGCCCCACCTTGCCCCTCCCTCTGCGGGCGCCCATGGATTCTAAACTCAAATAAAAAGCTGGATACAAACCATAGGAAGATCAGAAATAGATAATATACTGACACCAAATACAAACTGAAACCACAAAAAAAAATTCCTTGTAATATATTTATAACTATTTCACAAAAAACACTATTCAATATATTTAAAATTATTTTATATTACCCATTCTACCAAATTTTAAACACATGTAAATGAAATCCTCATCACGGGAGAAAAAAAGATAACAAAATACTTATTATTATTATTACTAATAAATAATTTTAAAAGAACGACTCGATTGTGCAATTAGCCCCATAAAAACTTCAATATTTAATACTAAAACAATGTGCCAATAAAAAATAACCTCCTGCTTATAAGTTTGGTCGTATGTATCGTGTTTGTATGTATATTATGTGTATGTATTTATTTATCATGTTTTTTTTCTGTTCTCAGCTAAGCGAAGACCTCCAGTCCGCCATCTTTTTCTTCGGCATGTCCAATAGCCTGGTCAACCCCATCATCTACGGGGCCTTCCAGCTGTGGCCCTCCTCCGGCCGCCGCAGGAGAGGAAGCCAAAGGTTTTTCTTGTTCTCCTCTCCCCTGACTCACTGCCATAGCCTCAATAAGCACTATATTCCCCATTACACCACTAGTCACAGCACCATCGCCGCGTATCCTCGCTTCAACACCAACACAAACACCCGGGGGTGGTCAGAAGGGCCATGACAGCTTAGATCTTCTCTTCTTCATCACCCGTCCTTTTGACTTCTGGAAGTTAGTATGGCAACAGCACGTTTTTGTTTGATATTACTTGCTTTCCCATTGCATTGGTTTTAAGCACGTCGACTGTTTGTTCGTCTACATCTTTTGAGAAAGCCAACAAAATATATTATCTACTCTTCCATCATTCGTATTTTTGACTTTTGGAAGTTTGAAGGCAACGCAGTGTTCTTGTTTAGTATTACTAGATTTTCCTCTGCATCGATTTTTGAGCACTTCGACTGTAAGTTGTTAGTTTGTCTACTTTGATTTTTTACTAACTACAGTTAATAACGGTGAAAATCCGTGTTTTTAGAGAGATGAGCTTAGATATTTTCTTGTTCACTATCCGCCCTTTTGACTTGTGGAAGTTATTGTGACAAAACATGTTATTGTTACTGACTTTTTCATTGCGGAGGGTTTTAAAGCACGTTTGTCACCTCGCTTTACAATAAAGTTATTAATGAAACATTGAAAATCTACACGATTCTATAGATCTTCAATCATCAAACATAAAAAAAATACCGACAACCTTAATTCAGTTCACCCTTGTTCGAGGACTCCAAGGAAACAAAGCCTATCTCATATCGAGAACCTCAATTTAGTTCACCCCTGTTCGAGGTCTCCAAGGAAATAAAGCCGTTTTCATAAATTGAACACCAATATTTAAACAACGGTATTCAAATAGTACAAAAATTAAATAAAAATATAATATCAACCCAATAAAATAATGTGATTGTTATATTATGTACCATAAAATTGAATTTAAAATAAATTTCATGTTAAATTTACCCTGAAAATAATTTTGAAGGAAAAAAAGAAAATTAAAATGTGGCAATTTTTGGGAACATCTGGCAAAACGAATAATTCCCGGTCAAAATGTCTCGCTTAAGATTCACTTTTGTATTTTTCATTCTCTTAACCAGTCAATTAACATCTCGAACTGTTATGTAATTCCGTGGAATACACTATTTCGAGGTGATAATAAATGCGGAATTTGATCCACTAAAAATACTTTTTTTAAAACATCTATATGCAGTGAAAAAGGTTCATTTTTCCGCCACTGGATACGCTATCATTTCATCCAATTTCAGAAAAATGCATGTGTGTATGCGTGTGTGTGCGTGAATGTCATTTATTTCGTATATTAACTGCTTTAATGTCATCAAAAATTCTGCAGAGTTTCAGCTCGATCTGATGGCGGGAAGTGGGTTAATTTCCACTTCCAAGATATGCATTCATTCACAAAAACAAAAGTGTAAATGCAAATAGATGTACCTAACTATTTAAAAAATTAACCCGTAAAAACCGTTACAAAAAGGTTTTTTCACCACATGTTTTTTTTATGTCTATAAGTGTAAAAAACTATTTTTTGACAACAACCTCGCAAAACGCCAATCGGGAAGGACTGATTTTTAATTCGTATATTAAGTACTGTAATTTCAAAGTTAACAGAATGCATTTTCATCAACTACGAGTCTATCTGCCGAGTTAGAGCTAGGTGACACAATACCCTGAAAACGGGGATTTGCCCCGACGCTCACGTTTTAATTATTTCTGATGAGCTTATTACTAAATTCTTAAATGTTTCTAGAGGGATTCCTAGGGATGCAAGTTATTTATAAGATTAATAAAAACAGGACTTTACCATTTAATATATTATTTAAAAAGGTATGTGCATTTTATTAAATGTAAAATGTTGTAAGATAAGCGGCAAGCACCAGATTTTATTTTTCTAGACGATGAATTATTAACTTCCCGACGAATCCCTCTAAAAACATTAGAGATTTTATTTATGTATTTATAAGAGTATAATTAAAATATACCACTCGGAAATATCCAATTTCTATACCGCTAAAGGAAACTCGGCCGTTAATTACTTTAATACTCCAACGCACGTAACTGTATTCGTCTGCAGGTGCTGAAGTACTTACGCTGTTATAGTTCAGTCTCGGCCACAGCTTAAGCCGGAAAGGTCGTGTCTCTCCCGGCCCGACTGTACTGTGATTTCTTTTACGTATTTATTTATTTAATCAAACGATTACTTTTAAATCTATTAGTAAAATTTTGTCCGTCTTTTATAAAATAATTCTTTTATAGAAAACTGTCTTTTATAATTTGACTTCTTCCACAATTAATTAAAGGTTTTTTGTATGTTTCACCAATAAAAAAGAATACATAATTTTTTAGAAATGATTTGTACTGTAAATGTGCACAGTGGTCAAGTTACAGAGAAAATTGGACATTGATAAAAAATATATGAAAACAGTTTATTTTGTAGAATTTTTTTTAATTCTTAAGTTTCTTTAATTCAATAGTTAAATATTAACTTAAATATTATTTTCAATAAAAAGTTTCGCTGTTATGTGTGACTGTTATTTGTAATTGTCACGCCTAAAAATGATTAAAATTAGAACTTTTTTTTCATATAAAAAGTATTTCAAATATAATTATTATAACTAATGTACACATTTTCTTTTTACATACAAATTATATTATTTGGCTTTCAGTCATGCCAATGTTTGGGCACTGAAAAATTGGAAGTGATTGTGAAGAATTCACACAAGCCATAAATACCTTTCCATACCTGATACAATATTGTAACAAAAAAATTATTTACTTTAAATTGCAAGCTGATTTTTCAAGAATTCACAGGTTCTGCCCTAGTATAAGATATTACACAAAGTGATAGATATAAAATTTTACATATTCGAAAGTTTTTTTTGAGTAAATATGGGAAAGCAGAACACAAAAGGAGTTTTATCCCGAACAAAATTACGGCACAAAGGAAAATTCTTAACGGATTGGAGAAGGTACTTCTGAAATACACACATAAAATTAGACTTTTGGGATAAGTTTTCTACGGAACATAATTGTACTTTGTCAGTTTAAATAATTTTAATATATCTACATATATATGTAGGTATATACATATATGCGCAGTCGAAAACCTTGAATTGAGCAAATTTAATTTTATTTATTTATTGGATAATTTGTATATAGCGCCGCTTTTGTAAGATATCACCTCATAAAGTAGATTAATTTTGATTTCCGGTGACGTTTTTAGTTTTACCGAAATGTATTTTTTACACCAAATAGGTAAGCTAAGGAATTGCTGGTGAAAGTAAAGTAAGCGTTTCATTTGTAAAAATATTATATTTTTATACTGTTCTGTAAAATAACTGTAATGTTAAAACTATTTTTTGTGTAAAAGTTTTATTAGCAATTGGCTCCTCATTGGCTCCTATCAAAAGTGTCTGCCAAATAAATATACATTTACTAACCAAAAAAGGATTTGTAATTTATAATTTTTTGGGATCCCTTAAAAAATTTTTCACTGTACGTAGATACCACGAATTTCCAAACACCATGCAAATTATGCAATTCATTAAATAATGCTAACAATAGTTATTGAAGTGAAACTTCTTTACGCGCGCTATGTTTTTTCGAGGACCGCAGTAAAACCGACTCATGACCGTCACGAAAAACCGTGATCATTTCGCTATAGGAGCGTAGCTAATATTATATACCTAGTTTAGGTCACTCTCCAAACTCAGCTTCGCGGTCTAGAGGCAGAGCGCCCGACTCTCGTCGTGAAGAACGGAGGTTTGATCCCCGCTTTAACTATTTTTTTTTCTTTTTGTGATATTTTTAATACGAGGAAAAGTGAAAAAATGCTCTCGTGCTGCGATTTTGTCAGGCATACATATAAGACGATATCTACATAATTGTTGTCAAAAATATACATTTATATTTTTTTATTGAGTAATTTATTCTTAGAATTTTTGCGATCGAACCTTCTTATTCTGTTTGAAACGATCGATTGAAGGAAGCGAATTTTGTATCGTAATATAATATCATATACAAACTCCGTTATAAAAATAAGCGCGGGACAAGTCAATTGAGGAGTAAATGTTGTATACGCGGTCTAGAGGCAGAGCGTTCGACACTCGTTATGCAGGACCCAGGTTCGAATCCCATATTTTTACAACTTTTTTTTTTTTTATCACATGCTACTTATAAATATGTCAATATTAGGAATCTAGTTAAACGTTCATTTGTGAACAACACGCCTATATATATATAATTTTATGCTTTTTAAAACTATAATGTACAGCATTCTGAATAATAATAATATGAAATGAAAAGAGAGAGAGAAGAATACTAAAAGTTTCACTTCCGTCGTGCGTAGGCTTGCCACACACAGAATTTTTTTTATTATTATTATCCTACAGAAATCTATATTTATAAAACTTGTCCGTGTGAAATCAAACCATGTCACACTGTGCAATATTTCGTCCGGCGCGGAGAGCAAATGAAACATGATACGAAAAGGTTCGGTATCTGGTTCCGCCCACTTAAAGCGCGTTCACGCCTGTAACTGATATTTTGTGGCATCTTATTTCGCCTTCAAGAGCTTGCGTTCGTGCGCTGCTGCTTCCAAGATTTGCATTCGTTCATTACCAAAAACAAAAGGGAATTTCAATTAGATTTTAATTAAAAGTAGTGAAAACTATGTAGCTTTTTCTTTGGAGCAGTCAATTTATGAAAATATTGTATTTACCTACTATGTTTAAATCTCGTTTCCTCTCAAGGCGTAATTTATTTTCCCTTCACCGCCACCAACATCAAACACCGGATGTAAAAATACCGTATTATTTTACCACTTACCTCTTTGCTTGATTTCAATAAAAACTTACATTGGTTTACTAAATTAACTCAACCTTAATAATTATTGCACTTTCGCTACACAAAAATAAACCCAATACACAAACAAGACCTACCTAACTATAATCGAAACACAAACACTCGAATGTTAAATAATAATATGTTTATATTTTTTACTCCAGGACCTCATTTGTATTATTTTGTAAAACTACTATCTACCTTACTTCTGGTGTATGTGTGTAATCTTCCTGCCACCTCTTTCTGTAAAATTGCTTTTTATTGTCATGTTGTTTCCAAAATTTAATATGATTTCAGCATTAATAACAGATAACAGCATTAAATTAATTTGAGAACAATAATACTCCCCAATAGTCCACATCACATCACCAAGTAGTGAAAAATTATACGTGGAAGGCTAATTATTTATGTATTTTAAATTAATTTTAATTTCTGGGATATTCAAAAACATATTGTCGATGTAATGGATTTTTGGAGTACTACGGCCATCTAGCGAAATTTTATGAAAACTGAAACTTTTACAAGCATACATAGATGGCAGACTACGTCAGATATTTGGGATATTCTCGTCATGGTATGCAAAGTTATAAAATAATATATCATATATTCATAATTCCATTCACTAGTAGCGATAACGAATGATTGTTGTCGCCACTATTAATTAGCTCGTAACTTAAGTCAAACCAATGAATTAGTAGCGGTTAGCTGAGGTATTATGTACCTACATAAATTATTGGAATTTTTTTAATGTTCAAACAGTGCAAAGAAATACATTCCATAACCTTCTTCAGACTGGTTTGATTTTAGTTATAATTTTAAAAATAAGCACAAACTAGCATGATCTTGCAGTGTATGAAGTGGTTTTTTTCTGTCAGAGTTTTTGATACCAGCAGCAGTTTTCAATTTCTCGATTTCAGTTTCAGTTGGATGGATTTGCTTCTATGAGAATTACATTGTGGAGATAATCAGCTACCTGTTGAAAAACTACAATTATTATAATTATCTTATATCATAATAAATAATGTAATTGCTGCTTTTCTAAAATAATCATTATTATCTCAAAGAAGTATTTCCAACCATCTGCAACTACTGTTACCTACCGTCTTCAAACAGCAGTAGTCCCTTTTGAAAAGTTGTAATTTTTAAAACTAAAAAATACCTTGTTATTTTTTCAAAAAGTAATAATAATTATTGTATGGTGGAACAGTAATAATAATGTAAAGCGATTGATTTCAAACATTATTATTATCATTATATAGTTTCCAATTTAAAACATAACTTGTCATCCTGCCTTGAAGGTGGCATGGTTTTGTCTGAAACTAGCTAGCTTTAAACTCAAGTAAAGGGATTTATCGTGTATCGGCATAGTGTGAACCCAAATCGATTATAGATTGGAGTAAGAATTATTGCATTTTTTAAAGTTTGACCAAATCTTAAGTCCGGCACACCTTATGCGCCCACAATGCACTTCTATGTGTGCTTATCTCTCTAGTGAGTACAATATAATATATGTTTACAAATTTCCGCTCATTTTTTCAGTTGAAGTTTGAATCAATACTTTCCCCGACACTAATATCTTTATGGTTCACAGCAGAGACTTCTCGACATCCACACGCATGACACAGGCTTCCATCATCCGCAGCAGTGCCCGGATCGTTGACCGGATTAATCCTCGTTCTAGGCGGGACTCGGAGGGCATCCCGGAAGCTTCCTCTCTGGTGGCCATGGACCGGGAGAGGATCTGCCGGAGCAACAGTAGCAGCAACGGCAATGGCAACGGGAACCTCTTGCAGCCGTGCCGAACTAATGGAGTCATCAGCAGCCAATACGACCATTCGCTACTCAGTGTTACCAACGGAAGTGCTATTACAAGAGTATGAGTGTTGGACGGTTCTGTGTATCTATCTTACTACCAGAATGATTACTATTTGAGCACTCGGATTGAAATGTGAGTCTTTAACGTGGATTTTTTGCTCACCGTTTAGTATAGAAATATGCGATATTGGACATTATACTGTACGGCGGTGAGTAATTGAGAACATGGAGGGTTTTATAATGGCGTACATAACTGATTTTCTGCTAAATTTGAAAAATTGTGTTACCTTTAGAAGCGTTAAACAAAAAATATTAAATATCCCAGAATATTATAATATGATATAGGTTTTGAAGCTGAATGTATTTATTAATGAAAAAAATTTCCTCGGGATCATTGCCTTTTAAAAACAAACTTTGTCAATTTTAGTGACGACCAGAAATTTATCTTCGGAATGAATATCGTTAGTAAACTTGAAAAATTATAATGTATGTTTATAAATAAAAAAAATACACGTTTGAATTGTTCCCACAATCAGTTCCAATTTTGAAAATGACACTTTTAAAGAAAATTTATATTCTAGAGTTTGATAAACCGGAGTTACAGACAGAGTCATAACCGAAAGTAGTACGTTCAATAATTATCTTTATTTATACAAAGAATAATAATCAAAATATTCCCAGGTTTCGATCAACTTGACAATATTTAAATTCCTTCGCTTCCATCATTATAAGCAGAAAAAATGTTGATGGAGGATCGAACCCACGACGCCTCGGTGGGAACCAGAAGCATTTATCCACTCAGCTACTAACCGGTAACCCATCCATATTCCTTCCTTTCCACTAAACAAATAATCCGACTCATAGTCCTCAGGGGAGTAAATTAAATTCTGTTCAAGAGAAACTTTCGATGGTAATTTGATGTTTGGTTAACTTCACTCAAATTAAGTTAAAATTTAACTTTTTATGTGAATACTGCATAAGAGTCCCAATTGCTCCCGACCATCTGGAGCCAGTGAGACTACGGCATCCCTGATTAGGGTATGTTGTAAGGCTGAAGGTAGTTTGGGAAGATAAGGGTGGGGAAGTACCTGTCTATTCAGGATCTGGTCACCAATTACGGCTTAAGCCATTTCAAGCAACATTTCAATTTTAAATCGTGGTCTTACACCAGGGCGATACTGAGAGTACCTTCCATTTTCTAACTAAAACTAAACTAACTAACCATCACGCCGTTTCCCCGCAGGGGTAGGCAGAGAGGACGGACCGCCAAACAACTCGGTCTTGGCACACACTCCTTGCCTCATTCACATTCATACATCGTCTCATACATACTCTTCTATTATTCTGACTCTTGACATGGCCCGACTCGAGTATCTGATTCACTTGATCGTGCCATGTCTTCCTCGGGCGTCCCCGACTTCTGCTACCATTCACATTTGCATCATATATCCTCCTTACACTCCTATCTTCGCTCATTCGCTCTACATGCCCAAACCATCTAAGCGTCCCTTTCCTAATCTTACTCATTACGCTTACATCAGCCTTGCACTCTTTGCGGATCTCCACATTCCTCACACGATCAAACATGGTTTTACCACACATACGCCTCAGGGATCTCATTTCAACAGCATTCAATCTACTTTCATCCTTTCTTTGCCAGTTCCATGCCTCACTTCCATACATCAAGGTAGGTTTTCTAACGCACTGAAAATATATTATATATTATTTTTAATTAGTAAATTGTGAACTAACACAAATAAATCAAATAAAATTTACTTGTTCACGTCGGGATTTGAACCCGTGACGTTCGTATCGCCAGGCCTTACCCCTTAACCATGGAGGACGTCAAAATACACGACACACATCCCATTCCGCAATACCATTGGGAGCTTTTATAATTCCCACGACAACGGTTTATTTCTTCAATGCGATTGAGTGAAATGTATGATAATGATTGCATTTTTCCTTTGAGAAAACTGACATTGTACATCGTTTAGCTCTTCGTTATTCTCACTATTGTTATTGATAATAATGATTAGTGTTTTATTTATCTTCCTTTTTTGTAACAAAAAGATCCTCACTGGGATCTCCCGTGCCCAGGATTTCATTTACAAATTTGGTAGCATTAATAATATGATGTAATTATAAATTTATAATTAAGTGGCTGAGTTGACATCGCGTTTGGGTCCCACCCAGGCGTAGTGTGTTCAATTCCTCGGCTGGATAAGTCCTCCATCACAACACAAGCAACATTAATTAATGTGGTGGTAATATTTGAGATTTTCAAATATTGTCAAGTTATCCATAACCTGGGAATGTTTTTTTTTCTTTAAAAATTAAAAGAAAGAAAAGGTGTTTTTAGCGCAATTCCGTGGTTTCAGTTTATGTCTGTGTTGAGTATGTATGAAAGAGCTACAGCATTATTGTGATAAAGAATGTAAGTTACCGTTGGAATTTTAAAATCGCATATTGACTTCGATGTCTTTAGTTAAAAACTTTAGTCGATTAATGCGTCCAAAGAGTTAACTGCATAAAATTATGTATGTGAGCAAACATTGATAAATTCATATTGAAAGGTTTTTGATAGCTTCGTTTTTTTTACATCAACTCCACAAAGGAGGCCCTAAGGAAAATAATTTCCTTCGGCACATATGTCATCTAGAATGCTGTATGGAGGATACTTTTAAGGAAAGAAAGGAAAAAGGTAGGAGGGGTGGATAGGAATCTAGGCATCAGTGGAAGGCGATAGGTCAAGAGAGACCACTTAGAGTGGTCAAAGGGTCTCCCCAAACCAGCCTACCCCGATCCGACACGCCACACAGCGGGTGGGCAGGTGCATCCTGAACACACCTCACCCGATGAACCCGGGCACCCCTACTAAGTCACCAAACGTAACCAACCACTTGGGGTGACCTATGGCAGAGCTGTTAGTTATCCAATAAATGGTTCCCGAGGCGGCAGTACACAAACACCACCCCCAATTGAAAGCTGGTGCTTTGAGCAGCTTGCAACATTTTATATGACCACTTTTCAAGTTTTGCAGATTATCTATTTTACTGGAATGTTGTTAATGATTCTTGTAATCGTTTTAAAAACACTAGTTCATCCTGATGTTGGATGTGTTTCAAATAATACTCTAAGATAGGCTGAACCATAAAACCTTTGTAAATAATATGTGTATTGTTGAAGGTGTACTTTGAAAGTAATTTCAATAATTATTAGAACTAAGAGCGATATGAAATTTTTCGTGGGTTTTATGACCCCTTATGAATAATGTAAATCTAAAGAATATATGCGGATTATGATTACAAAGAATTATTACTTCAAGAACTTAAAATCTTGCTCGGCCAAATAAATTATTATTTCAAGATCTTAAAATCTGGTACGGCCAAATAAATTATTATTTCAAGATCTTCAAATCTGGTACGGTCAAATAAATTATTATTTCAAGATCTTAAAATCTGGCTCGGCCAAATAAATTATTATTTCAAGATCTTAAAATCTGGTACGGCCAAATAAATTATTATTTCAAGATCTTAAAATCTGGTACTGCCAAATAAATAATTGTTTCAAGATCTTAAAATCTGGCTCGGCCAAATAAATTATTATTTCAAGATCTTAAAAATCTGGTAAGGTCAAATAAATTATTATTTCAAGATCTTAAAATCTGATACGGCCAAATAATTAACTATTTCAAAATCTTAAAATCTGGCTCAGCCAAATAAATTTAAAAAGAACATGAGCTTTTAGAATTAAAAACATTAAATTAAATTAAAAAAATATTTTTACCATCTTATGACGATTGGATTAAGGATTGGTTGTTTTGTTATTTTATAAAATATAGAGAATATTTTCTGTTAGTAATATAAGGTTATTTTATTTATAGAGACTAGGTACTCGTCTATTCTTTATTCCTATTATAATCTTAGGTATGTATCTATTTTGATACAGTCTTATCACTGAAGGGTGTCCTGTCCGTGATCAAATCACAAACTACAAAATATAAACATATGGGTATATTTGCTACTTATTAAACTATACTTTGTGATTACATTAAATAAGTACATACATTTATATCAATGGTTATATTATTATATTAATTATTATATAGTTATCTTATTATATAACTTTTATATTTATTGATATTTTTATGTTGTGATGACTGATGTTGATTTTTGTAATACTAGTCCATCCTGATGTTGGATGTGTTTCAAATAATACTCTAAGATAGGCTGAACCATAAAACCATTGTAAATATTATGTGTATTGTTGATGGTGTAACTTTGAAAATAATGTTAATAATGAAAATACCTACCTAAGTAATAAAATTACTATAAAATTGGTTTTTGTTTGTAACAAACCTACAAAATATGGAATAAAACCTTCTCAGAAAACCACCTTTTGTAAAATACTTATCAAAAGATTAAAATGGGGTAAAACGTGGATATTGCACTTTTACAATAATATTTTCGAAATATTCTTTTTCTTTTTATAATGTAATATAATTTTATAAAATTTGCTCAAAATATTTCATTTGCTTTTAGGTTAAAGTTTTTAAAATGAAACCAAGATTAGTTTTTAAAATATTTATAGCTAGGTACTAGGCAACAAAAATAAATAAACCATATTATTTTTAGAAAACTAGGAAATACATAGTAATAACACTATAATTTATATAAATGTAAATATATAAATAATTATATATATTAATAAATATATTAAATATTTTAATATCTTAAATGTAATATTAATAGTTGTTATTATTTTCCAATTACATTCTCATCATTTTCTGCATTTATTATTATTTTAGTATCCATGTAAATATAAATTTTATTGTTTGTTGTTCTAATATCCTGATGTTGGATGTGTTTCAAATAATACTCTAAGATAGGCTGAACCATAAAACCTTTGTAAATAATATGTTTATTGTTGATGGTGTATCTTTGAAAGTAATTTCAATAATTATTAGAACTAAGAGCGATATGAAATTTTTCGTGGGTTTTATGACCCCTTATGAATAATGTAAATCTAAAGAATATATGCGGATTATGATTGCAAACCTTATTTGAAATCCAATTAATGCACAAAATATAGTTTTTATGCATTTATATTTTTGAAATCTGCTAGTTATTATTTACTTCAAGAACTTAAAATCTGGCTCAGCCAAATAAATTAAAAAAGAACATGAGCTTTTAGAATTAAAAACATTAGATTAATTTAAAAATATATTTTTACCATCTTATGACGATTGGATTTTCTAATTGTATCAACATCTATGCATGTGTTTTGTAAATATTTTATAAAATATACAGAATATTATCTGTTAGTAATATAAGGTTATTTTATATAAAGAGACTAGGTACTCGTCTATTCTTTATTCCTATTATAATCTTAGGTACGTATCTATTTTGATACAGTTTTATCACTGAAGGGTGTCCTGCTCTAAACATGTTTTTTTTCTCTTCCCAATTAATTATTATTTTATAGTCAAATAATATCTACCTCGACCACACTAAACTAACCAATTATACTTTTCAAAGAAAAAAGCCAAACTTATCATTAATAAAAATAGTAAAATGACCGGTTGGTGGCTGAGTTGACATCGCGTTTGGGTCCCACCCAGGCGTTGTGAGTTCAATTCCTCGGCTGTACAGAGTCTTACAGCATTAGATTTATGTCGATTGCTTAACAAAATAGCCGGTTCCTTGGAAAAATAACATTGGGCGATCCAGTGGCAGCAAACTCACCATGACATGTTGGGTTGGGTTCATAAGTTAGATTTTTTCTTTTCAATAAATAATTTTGACATTTTAAATATTTGTTTGGTAAGACATTTATATGTTTCATCATGTATTAATTTTTCATGTTTTTGATAATTAAAAAATAGAATTGTGGAAAAGTTTTTGAAAATGTAAAATTCCAAGTGTTAGTAAAATTTGTTATGACATTTTCTCATCGGGTATGCTGTTCAACGGTTCTTTTTGAAAATATCAGAGGGCGCTACTTCCGTCAACAACGAGCATTGACGTACTAATACTATCAGATGATTTTAATATTATTCTCTTATTTTTCTGTTGACAATATAATAATTTCCAGGAGTATTTTCGAGTTTTAATAATCAAAATGGATATATCCACTCTCCATCTTACTCATGTCATAATTACTTCTCCAATTTTGACGTTTAATAAAGTTACTAGGAGTAAATTAAAACAGTTTTGTATAAAAATAGGAGGAATAATGTTTGCAGTAATATTTTTATTGTGAATCTCCAATAAGCTGAACCTTAGCCAATTGTTTTCCTTTTATCCTTTCTATCTATATGATACCTTAATATTAAAAACTGATCACTGTCAGTGTCTTTTTTTAATGATTGCCCACAATGTAATGAGATTATATTCTTTCAAGCAATTGGATATAATAAAGATAAATTAAAAAAGGTGTAGAAATAAAAAATGTAAACCCAATACAAAAGAGGAATTTGCTTATAAAATGAAGAATGCTGTATGTTCATTGTACGTACATTTATGGAAGTGTTAAAAAATAATACATATTGTGTAATCTATATGTTTTTTAAATCATACAAATAAATATATTTCTGTGTTTTTGCTGATTTTATTGTTCAAAATATTTATTTTAATTTCGTTTAAGTTTTTTAAAATTGCAATCCCACAAATCCCATAAAGTATACACATACAAGTAAGAAAGAACAAGAAAAAAATAATATGAACCAAAAGAAAGACATTAATGCTCTGTAACATTATTTGAGATTGCCAATGAGGGGCCAATAACTTTTCCCAGTATTCTTCAATGCTGGAATCTGGACTCTGCACTAATCCTGCCACCCGGGTTTGTGTGAGCGCTGCAAAGCCAGGAACTCGCCCCCCTGTTAGCGTGTCGGAAGCACTACAAGGAAGTCGTAATATCATTCTGTAAGAAATATACTGCAGCCTTTCCGACCCAAAACTCGCACATATAAAAGGATGTACAGAACATAAGAAATAGTATTCTTTTTACATTGTAGGCTGCAAGGCGGAAACCTTCCACTGGTTATGTTCGACTTTATGCTGAAGGCTCGTCTTTGCCGGTCGATGTCACCGTCATCCATCAGCTTACTGTTGATGATGTGCCCTAACGCCTTCAAATTTTTATCATTTTATTCTGTTTTGTGCCCAATTCATCTGTTTTTTTGTTGTTGTTATTTTTGTTTTATATTTTGTTTTTGATCATATTTTTTTTTGTATCTCTATACGGAATGTGTGGGACCGCACTAATCTCCCCACATACGGGAATAAACTCGTATTATTATTATTATTATTGTAAATACTTTTTTCTTCTGCCACTCTCAGAAACTCATCAAAAAATTTTTTTAAAGTCTAAAGGGTAGGTCAACAATTTTTACATTATCTTTCACACAGGGGGCTCTACTGGAAATAATTTTCCAGTAGAGTATGTAGATCAACTTTTGGGATGAGGTGGCCTCGGCTAGGTGTCAAAATGGTATATTATTGTAATTGACAGTTATCGTGGAGCCAGAATCGGTTATCGGTTAGCAACTTTGAATTAACATCAAGGAATTAAGATCCCCTTTTCGAGAATTCCGTAGTCACTCCTTCCCTTCTCACTCTCTTGTAGTGACATCTGTTGACAAACAAGGTAACACGACACTATAGTTCTACAATGTCCTGTGAAAGCTTTTTCCTAGTTACTGGAAAACCTGTTTTTGGGCAACCCACTGGATGAGACGGAAAGCTAGTTTTGTAATACATTGGTACAATATTGGCCCAAAAAACAGGTTTTCCAGTAACAAGGAAAAAGCTTTCTCAGGACATTGTAGAACTATAGGGTCAAGTTACCTTGTTCGTCAACAGACCAACCAATATATTGCTACAATAACTATACGTTCCGGTAGAAATTATACGGTTTGAGATGTGTGGTTAATTAAAAAATAATTTATCAATTATTATAATCAAATGATGACAATAATTTATTAAAATAATATTCTACATTACCTTTAAACCCTACCCTCATTTTATTGGTTCCTACAAATTTTGCCGATAGATGTCGCCATAGTCAAATTTTAAAATTCCTTTTGAAATGTAACAAAATGTGGAATAATTCAATAATTATGTTATTATTTAATCTGTCAACAGTGACAAGTAAAATGAATGATTCGCTAGTTTTATCAAGAGAGCAGTGTGTTTAGAAGACAATACTTCTCTTAAGGTGTTTGTCAGAAGAAGCTTACGAAAGTAAATTCATTGTGTAATTTAGATTTCGTGGGTAGTTATTGGTTGATATTTTTTGAATAGTTACTTCTATGACAAAACTCTTTCAATAGTAAGTAATAGCACATACCCTATAATATTAATAATACCTCCAACTTCTGACATTTCCCATACATTCTGATGAAACATGCTACACTAGCGCTTCCTAGCGGTGTGACTGGTTTTCTCTGATACATTTTAATGATTTTATGTCAAAATATATTATTTATTTTATGTTATTAAATTATAGAAATCGAAAAGAAAAAAAAATAGGTAACTCACGTACGACCTTACAGCTTTTTTGCTCAAACATAAAAAATATTAAAGCGGGTGTTAACTCTGTCTTTGATAGTTCAGAAAGGTAATAAAATACCTATATAATTATGAGAAATTTTACAAAAAATATTTATATATTCAATAATAAATACAGAACATCAACATTGCCGATGATTTATAACTTCAACATGAACACAGAAATGCTACATGAAAATCAACTAACACAACTTTACTTATTTAACTTAAAAATATGTACATTATTATATTTTTCATGGTGATTATATACATCACTACTCTACAAAATACGTTTAAATAAATAAATATTATAATACTTAGTTTAATATTGTAGTACTTAACTTAATATTATAGTACTTTGTTTAATATTATAATACTTAACTTAATATCCTACAACGTATTTAAACGTGAAATATTATTATTCAATACTTAAAATTGTAAATCTAAATTTGAAACTTTTTTCTTTGTCCCACTTGTAAATGTACCTATTTGTTATTCACTTTTTTGTAAATGTTAATTATCGATATTGCAATGTTCTGGTTCATACTGTTTTTGCAAATAAACAATAAATAAATAAATAAATATTGTAATACTTAGTTTAATATTATAATGCTTGGTTTAATATTGTAATACTTAACTAAATGTTTTTCTATTAGACTTTTTGTCGATTCTTATCCTAATCTTGCGTAATAGAGATTGTTGATTAGAGTTACATAGTTTATAGGCTAATTGTGAACAACAATTTCATCCTTGTTTATTCAATTGATTTGGAGGATATTGGCAGATCATATATTTTTATTTGACAAACAATGACAAACTACTTTAAAGTAGTTTATTGGGACTTTTTGATTTTTGTATATTATTTTGATATTTAATAAAAAAAAAAAAAAAAAAAAAAAAGGTTCCATAAAAAAAAAAAAAATTTCATTTACTTAAATTTCATGTTACCTAAGTTTCGTAAACTCTTGTTTCATGTTACCTATATTTTGTTAACCTATGCATTGTTAAATCTTATATTTTATGTAATCTGTATATTCTTATATATTATGTAAACTCTTTACTGTTATTGTATTTAAAAAACATAATTGCATTGTATGTAAAAGCCCTATGGGCGTTTAAATGAAATAAATCACTTTTCATGACTTTATATGTGCATAACTTTATAAAGTAAGTTTGAATTGTCATTTCAATAAGTTATCCGGTCACCCATTTTTTTGCACACGTATTCTTACAACACAAGTGACGGGACAAGTATATGGAAGAGACTATGGTTTTTGCTAGACCAAAATATTATTTGCGAGTGAGTGGTAACGACTTCGACCGGCTGGTCACTGGAGACTGGCGTCGCCGACGACTATACAAAATGTCAGAAACATGTGTCGGCGGCTGTTAGCAACACACTTGAAACATTGAGTATCGGATTCATCCACATCCCTATGGAAGGAAGGGCCTTCACAACAATAAAACTCACAAAAATGTTGTAAGTAATATGATTTATTTTTTTAATAAATTAAAACTTACGTCAATGATACATTTTTATACCAGATTTCTAATGTGTGTTTATATTTACAACAAATAAATACCTACTAACACTTAATCTAGATATGGATCCCTATAACAGCAGACTAGTTAATTTTGTTTTGTTTTGGTCAACTACTGTACTGTTTTCCACAAATTGCTACTCAGAGTAAATAATAACAATGAATTCAAGATAATAATATTACACTTAATGAATCGTTTGCATACATCTTGACGAATTACAAACAATCAAGATGGAGAATGCAAGACAGGCAGATCTCATTAAATATTTGAGAAACTTTAAAATTTAGATTTACTAATATTTCATTGAACATTCTTTTGATCTTATGTTGTAACAAAAATGCGATGAACAGCCATTTTAGACCAGAGCAGCTGAGATGGCTTTTGAAATCTAAAATATAATTTGTATTATTTCCTTTGCTTTGTATATTTCATATTGTGTACCTACACTTTGAATATGATTAAGTGTTCTCTGTGAAGTTTTTAAACAAATTTAGTCACTTTGCTTGCAAACAAAAAAGTGAACACATTTTTTGCAAATGGTTAAATTATAACATACGAAGTCACCATTATTTTTTGGTTTTTCAGATCAAAATCATTTTTCACACACAATGTATGCAAATAATAAAAATATGTTTTCACATTATGTGATGTGATCTTTTGATAATTATAAATTACACATTTTCTTTGTTGTTGAGATATCATTCATATTTTTAAATACATCATTTGAATTTAGATTTTGAGGGAGGAAGGTCAATCCTCAGTCAAACCATTTTTTTTCTTTGAAATCGGCCACTAGCCACCCATGAGATGGCGCAACTAGTTCGAAAATTGTAAGTAGATGTATTATGGTAAAAAAACTTTGTTTTTTACTGGTTGATTTTTTAATAGTATTTTCCTGTGTATATATTATATGGGCTACTTCACTTACGGTATACTTTCTTATTACGAAGAAACAACGTTCACACGTTTGCAACTCTATGGTTTTCTTTTAAAAATTCATCATTAGTTAAAATAATTCTTTATTGAATTATTATTCTCTCTCATTATTAATTCGTTAACTATGGAATTAAGTGCAGTTAATTATCACTTGTAATCATACAGAGGAACATAATAATTAAAATTGATATTATTATAATATTGTAATGACGTTTATAATATTATGAAGCTATACAAATATTGCACTTTCGGCCTCAACGATGAATAAATAATAAATTTGTCAATAATGGTTTTATACAAAACAAAAACTAGATTGACTTGTCGATATGATGTCAAATTGATGATGGTAGAATTAAATACTTAATTAACATAAAACTAAGTATTACATTTTGTAGGGTATGTTTAATAGAAGTAGTTCTGGAATGATGTAGGTACTTAAATCAAAAAATTATTAAACATTACTATCATAAAAATGACGTTTACTATTATTATGTTATGTATTGTGAGGATGGTATATTATTAAATTATTATTAAAACAGTGGTTGTGCAGGACCTCACTAAGGAATTTACATACATTTGCATCTTATTTATTATATGGAGTGATTATCATTACTTACTAAAGAAATAAATGCTTCGGCAAAAATTATTCCTTATAACGTCCATTAATTTGGTAACTGATTTTATTACATCTTATTTCATAGTTTTTTTGTTGGATGGATCCGTACATTACTTCTAAACACTGTATAAAGTGAAAAATAGATTTGAGAATATTCTCATAAAATGGGTGGATTTGGAATTCTGCTTATTTGCAGAAAATTGCATTATTTTTCACATTTAAGACAACTTCAGCTAGTTCTCGTTATTAATAGTAAATAATTATTTTTACTTTTACTAAACCATTCATTTTCAATGCTGACATTTATCTATTTTTTTTACAAAGTACGAGGAATGATATTTTACACGGTAACCAACTGAATCACTACCAAACTTCTCCACTTAAAGGCCAAACTTTTTAATAAGTTACATATAAACACTATTCCAAGGTACGAACCTTAAGTAAATTACTGAACCATTGAATGAGATATTTAAACAGCAATTTACACAGACCTTCATTATAGACGCAATACACATATTGACTGTTTTACATTGATGACATTTTCAAGCTTTTCATCTTTGATATTACAAATAAATGGAAGGGAAAAAATAATGAACTCCAGTGAAAATGTATATTTAATATTCAAAATTCATAATGCCTCTATATCAAAAAACACCGATTCTGAATTTATAAGTTTTATTACATACAACTTATATGTAGAGCTCATAATCATTAAGCAAAAATCAATAAAACACCATCACTTCAAAATGTTCTATTTGGTTGGTATCTCTTGGCAAGATCTCACATCTGACACACGCTGTAGATTGGATGCGCTTTGGCAGACCTTGAAAAATTTAAACTTTGTAAATTATCTATCTATATTTATGAAAACTAACTTTAAAAATATATGCTGGTATTTAAGTTAGAATGTCAGTATTGATTTTTTTTTAATACATATTTATTAAAAATTATTGGAGTTCCTTATTCTTAGATGTACACATACATTTGTGACAATTGAAGATATTTTGCATATTCTTAAGTATTTCAACCCTCTTTAGATAATAGTAATATCCAATTAATTAGACAAGTTAGAAACTATTTCATGAAATTCAGTATGCATTCAGCTGACATTACAAACCAAAAGTCATTTAAAATCTTCCAAATCACAAATCCTTTTTGACATTAACCATCAGAACAATCCCCTGTAATCCCATAATTATGTAATATCCCTTTTGTGCGAAATTCCACCATCTTTATTAATATCTAAACAACAATCCACCAGAATCTGAACTGAACAATAATTAATAAGATGATAATGGCTGAATTTTATCATCAACCATGCAAAACTTTTGGCACTTTTCTTTAATATACAGTAATAAATTGTTCATACTTCTGTTTTGAAAACTAGTCTTTCCCGACCAACATTGAGCTTTTAAAAAGTTTTACAGGCATTGCAAATGTTTTCTAAAATAACTAGTGCAATAGAGATTTTTGTACTGACAAAAAAAAAATTGTAAAACAATTCAAAATGGGCGAAGAGGGAACAGCGATGTATTACTATAATGATGATCTGTAATCAGTTTTTCACAACGATATGCGATTTTGCAAAACTTTTGGAGTGTTTTCGTGTACCGGGTGTTTATTGTATTGTTTTTTTAGGTAATCAATATAATCATGAATATTCCTTGATGATTTGTATTCTGAAAGTGAAACTCGTGGTGAAGAATTTATTTGGGAAGAACTAGATTTGAACATAATTTTTGTCAGACAACTTTTCTTGTGATGTTACAGTATTCTCAAAGATGTATCCTAAGTATTAGGCCTCAGCACGGGCAAGCCACCCAGTGAGGCCTACATTACTGGAAAACTTGAATTGTTAAAAATATTTTATCTAATAAAAATAAATAAAAAAATGTATTAATGCAGATGTACTGTGTACATGTGTTTAGTTCCAAATCTGGCGCAGTTTTCTTCAGTCAATTTATCAGACTCTCTGTGAACCTTAACATAATTTGCGCAGAGTCTTGAGGATTTGACATCTGGGTGATGACCAATATGAAAAGACAATTATGTTCTGTCCCAAATCTGGTAAAGTTGTCTTCAGACTTAACCCTCAATTTATCAGACAAAACCCTCAGTGAATATTGACAGAAACTGCGCAGAATCTGACAGTATCTAATAGCATCGGACACCATCTGACGACACCTGACAGGTTCTGACAGTATTTGACAGCATATTACAATACCTAACGACATGTGACTGTACTTCATAGCATGTAACAGTACCTAACTGCACCTGACAGTGCGTTACAGGATCTGACAGCATATGACAGTATCTGAAAGTATCTGATAGCACCTTACAACATATGACAGCATCTGATACCTAACAGCAACTGTCAGCATATGGCAAAATCAGACAGTACCTGGCAGCAGTTGGCAGTACTTGACAGCAACTGACAGCATCTAATAAAATGTGACAGAGTCTGAGAATTGTTAGTGTCACCTCACAGCAGCTGCGCGATAACGGGTATGGAGAGACACATGTGCTCGGCGCCACGCACAGGTAGGCGGTTCAAACAGAAGTGTCGGATCATCTCAGGGATGGTGTCGAAGGGGCGACTGAACTGGCCCAGGATGTACTTGCCCGTCTCCTCGGACTTCTGAATGCGCATGTGCATGAAGCCGCGGGCGGATCTGAAAATTATAATAGGCTGTTAGAAGAAATGTTACAAAAAAACCTAATCAAATTCTATGAATATGAGCCAAGACTCTCGCTGCCCGAAGCCAGTGGGTACTATTGGAAAACAGTTGTTGAATGTGGTGGGAATAGGAAAAAGAATTCGAACAAAATGATTTATATGAAATTTTTCTTCATGAAAACTAAGAAAAATATTCGTTGACTCGTGAAAACCAAACTTTATCGTCCAGAGCGACATGTTAATGTGTATGCAAATTATGTTTTACTTTCACAAAAAATTATTAGAAGCAAGCCTTTATTAACATTTTTTTAAATATTTAATTGACATCAATGGGGAATTCCACTAAATGTATTTCAGAAAGTTTGGGTTGGGTTAGTTAAGGTTATGTAAGTTAAAGCTAGATTAAGTTATATTATATAGATATTATTAGTCATCGCTTTAAAACTTTTTTTAATAGTAGGATACAACGATCCGTTAAATGTGTACTTTAATATTAATACACAATAATTTTAATTCTATTATTTCGATGATCCAGTATTAAACTTCATCCAACAAATCCGATAAACCATGAATTACGATATGGGTATCAAAAGTTCGCCAAAAAACAGGCTCTTTCCAATTTTGAACAAAGAAAAATTAATCAAAAATTTTAAAAACTTGTTTAAAAATATCAAAATATTTAGATGAACCAAGTTTTACACAAATCTATTACGATTTGTTTACATTTAAAACTGACGATTTTCTCTGTGCATTTCATTGAAATGTAGAAATTTCAGTGAATATTTTTTAATAAATATTTAGGGTTCCATGATAACTCCTCAAACTAACAATTCAACACATCTTTATATAAATATAAAGCCATTAAAAGTGATGAAATCAAAATTAGGTTAAAAAGTTACATATGTAATATATTTAACTTAGTTTTTGTTTCATCACTTTTCATAACTTTATAACACTTTTTATGGGTATGTTGAATTGTCATTTTGATGAGTTGTCCGGTCACCCGTATTTAGACATACGAAAACACAAAATATTGATTATCTCAAAACAACAGATTTGGACTTGTTGCAGTTTAATATTGTACCATCGATATGTAATGCGTGTTGTCGAAATGTTTTATGTTTTCGAAGAGAAATCAGCACTGGAGATACAATAAGAATTGACAAAACATATATACACATCTATCGATAAGAAAAATAAATGTCTAGCTATATTCTTAGATTTAATAAAAGCTTTCGATACTGTAAATCATAATTTACTTATTTAAAATAAGAACTCAACTAGGTTTCAAAAAAGATACACTGAAAATACTCATCAACTATCTTAAAGATAGGAACACAAAAACAAAAATTGGTAAAATTTATAGTACGGAAGCAATGATAAAACATGGAGTAGGTACCACGGGGAACTGTTCTCGGCCCAATTTTATTTTTAATATATATATAAATGATTTATGTAATTTTTAAATCCTACGAAACACTGTTTCTCACCCCGACGACACGACAATAATAGTAAATGGAAATTCATGGATCTTTTGAACCTTTTCTAAGGCAATAGAATGCATTCCAATTGTACCAACGTGGCTAAAATGTGACAAACTCGTTTTAAAATACACCAAAAATTTTATTTAACAGTTTAAAAAAAAAACTCACGATAACCTTAAAATTAGAATCTACAATACAAATTAACATGTTCACTGTGCAAAGAACTCGCCAAAATTGAAAATATCAAATATTTAGGTGTTACTATTAACACAAATCAAAATTGGAAATCGTAAAAAAATAAAACCATTTCGTACCTTATTTATAGACTTCAGGAAGTACTCAATATTGACACATTGATAATGCTCTATTGAACGTGCAATAATTTACGGTATTATAAGATGGGGTGGTGCGCTTGACGCATTTATTAAGCCTCTACTCGAAAACACAGTATTAAAGTTATTTATTATATATAAATACAACATTCTTAGAAAGTAAAACATTCAATATTCGCAAATTATTTATCCTACAAAACATGAAATATGTATTTTAAAGACAAAAATACTTTCAAAATTTAAAAAAATAGAATAAGCAATTTGACTAATAATGTATATTTACACCACTCAAATCAATACAAAATTAATGCAAACACATATCAGTTTTATTTGTCCACGAACATTTAATCTTCAACCAAAACAAATACCAATAGCTGGATGATTTAGATGTTGGAACACTTTTTAAATTTTTTTTCTTTATTCAGTGAATTGTTTATTACAGTCATTAGACCACAAGCTAGGCACATGCCCGTGTTGTGCCATCTGAATTTGATTTGACTGTTCTTATAAATTCTTTGCAAACCTTCATGTTTCATTTTTCACTACAGCATTACCTTACCTTGAAAATTATCATTATTTGACACCTTCTTGTTAATATATTTTCAATAAAAAAATAAGTAAAAAAATTATTAAAAATCAAATAAATAAAAAAACAAAATATCAAATCATGAATTTATTGTTTCACTTCTTCACAATAATAATAAATTAGTAAACCGTACATTTAAAATTTACATTACAACTTGCATGATGTTGTATTTTAGAATTTTATTTTGTTTCATACATTTATTTCTATTCTTATTTTATTAGTATTTTATATTATCACGAACAGGCAGTGCATCTGTAGGTTGGGATTTTATATGCATGTAATTTTTCTTCTAAAAATGTTTATACTTATGTGAAAAAAAATTGGAATTTGTCTTTCCTGATCCCCAAAACACCAACTTTCACATTATTATTTACCAAAATTTAAGGCAAAATGCAACATTACATGATATGTAACGAATTAATTAGGTGTTATTGGTAGGCGCCAGTTAGTTAAGTAGGAGATAAGTTTGTGTAGACTCACTTGAGACTTAAAGAGTAATCCCTCCTGGCTGATTCGCTGTTCCTAACCAGGAATCCCCCCTCTGCCGCCCCCCTCAACACTGCTTCCGCCTCCAGTCGGGTCATGGCGCCGTGATACCACCTGGAATAATAATGCCATTTTACTATTTCGATGTCAGATGGAGAGTAATTAAATTATTAAAATTTCAATACACAATAACGTCTTTCGTGTCATCCATCAGGTTCCCAGGTTCAAAATTTACCTGCTATTGACGTTATGGCCCTGCAAATTTAAATGTGCTCTCCATACGTATATCGTTTTTTTCAATTAACGTCTGTGGTATAATCCTTATTTATGAATAAAACCCGTGTCATAGTGTAACAAGGGGGACAAAAATGAAAAAGCAACCCTCATTAATTTATCAATAATTGTTGGAGGTTGTGCAGCATCAATTCTTTATCCCGTGATATAATTTCAAATTTCTTTTCTAAGGATAATATATAAAAATTTCAGCTATCACATCAATTTAAAAAATCGTAAACTGAGACATTCAGCAATTATAAATAAAGACAATTCTTATATACACATGACAAAATAATTATAAATAAAGACAATTCAATATACACATGGCAAAAGATTTATAAATAAAGACAAATCTCATATACATGTCAAAATAATTGAATGGAACAAATTACGACAAGTTTTACATCCATTGCTTATCACATAAAATGCATAATTCTTCCAACTAAAACAGATCTACTAGCCCAGCGACAGTTCTTTTACAACGCTCACAAAATGTTCAACTCACTGAGTTAATGATAATCGAAAAATGATGATCTTAAATACCGTAATTGTTCAGAATAAATTGGTTATTTAAAAAGGGGAAGTAATGAATTACGACAAATATATGCTAAAAATATACTATTGAAACTATTCAAAAATACTGAATCCTCTACAATACCGCGTATCATTACACTAGATCAAATTACAATGACAATGAAATATTCCGAGTCTTAAAACCAGATTCGGATAAAGTAACTACTCTAAAGGGCACAACTCCACAACATCTTTCCCCAGATATAAAGCGAATAAAAAATTTCAATGATTACAAATCAAGAAAAAAAATCTGGCTGAAAGAGAATAATGAAATACTCTGAAAAAAACATTAAAAACGATTTTTTTTTTTTTAAATAAATTAAAAATAAATCAAATTTAATAATGTTATAATTCATTTTATTTGATTCATTTTAAATTTATTTAAAAAATTAAATGGAGTTCTAGGAATTAAACACCAAAACAATAAATATTAAAAACGACATAGAAAACAAATAATAAAATAATAAAAACAATGTTATCGGGTACCAACCCATCAAGTGCATTGAAAAGTTCAACTAAAATGACTACAAGAAGAAAAATTGAAGTTACCCTTGGCTGTCCAGTGACAAAGCAGTGTCCACCACATCGGCCAACACTGGAACATTGCTGCTGGCTCCAAAGTTAAGGTTCAACCCTTTGGGGGGCTCGAGGCCCCCCAGTGGCGCAGCGGTAGGGACCGTCTCCTCCAGATTCAGGGTTAAGTTGGGACGAGGCGCCCCTGAAATCACAACAAAAATGCAATTAAATATTTGTTTATCCGTGTTTCAAGGTAAATAACAACAATACAATAGTTTCCCTTCTAGAAAGCGCAGAAAATTGACCAAAAAGTGTTTTGAATCTGTGACCTCTGACTCCGAAGCTTTCCGATCTGCCGCGAATAACAGTCTTAAATTTCACTAAAAGAGATAACCCTTTTTAAGACATCTCTAAACAAATTTTACCAAATCAAATAATGCTATTTTATCAGCACTTTTCGAAAGTCATTGAGTATTTAGATGGCTTACTTCTGTACGGATACAAGTTTTTAAAAAGCCGATTTTGAGTTGGTGGTGCAATTTCATTATGAATTATTGTGCTCTACTCCAATTTCAATAGATAAAATATTGAATTATTTCCTAGTTTGAAGGAAAAGCATTTAACGTACATGAACCAAAAAATTCTGGAAATTACGTGATTTCTTTAATTATAAAATTTCGAAAAATCTATAGTAAAAGTAAGTTTTTGTTTATTATTAAAATTTTAAACGACATTTTTAGGAAGCCGTGATTTTTGAGATTTCTCCGTAAAGAAATAGGCAATCGATTTATGTCCTTTCTGAAATATCAGGCACTAGAAGATAGATTCGCGTATTTTTGAAATGTCAAATCCATCTCGATTATTTTAATTGGAGGCTGCTATTTTAGATCGTAGGGAAGGTGACCTTTACTTTCGGTAAAATCTTAAATCTCGACTGCTTGGCGCCTGACAGCTACTTGAGAGTGTGACGGATGACGTGCCGCGAGAAGCGAAACTGGGAGAGATGAGAGGGAACAACAAATAATCGAAGTTGGTAAATACTTGCGACACGTGTGAAGTGTAATATGTGTGGATAAATTGGCCCTTCCGTTTATTTTCGCCAATTCTCGGTGATGGATCACGAAGTTTAGACGTTTATTTTTACATTATTCGATCAATATATACCTATATACCCACATAAGTAATCACTTTCGATTAAATGTACAATGTAGGTAGGTACACGGCAATACTAGAAGATAAGGTCGGGCATTTTAGGATTTTGTACGCGCTAAATGAAATAATGTAAATTAAATGAGATTGATTATACAATAAAACCTAAGATGTATCGGAGAAGCATGGCAAATCCAAAGATTGACGCGATTCAGTATTCTCTTATTCTAATGTATTTTAATTGATGGTTTAAATATTGTTTCAATATTTAACATACGTTTGAAGTTATTTACCCGGATTAATTCATTGTATTTTGCGGTGGGTCGTGAATGAAGCTATGAATGGAAAATTAGCAACTGAATGTTTCTGAAATACCTGATCGCAAAGTCAAACTTCTCGAACAAAAACAAATTTCTATTTACACTTTTTAGTATTTCAAATTCCATATTATTTTTGATTATTTGATGTACTTAATAATTTAAATTTCCGATTTTTTTAAAGTTTTCCAAAAAAATGTAACTTGGTTTTTTGATAGAGCATCAAAAACGAAGCATTTTTACAGTTTCAACCATCAATGATATTTCAATTTATTCGGAAATCGATGCCATTTCAATCTCAAACCAATATTGTTAATAGGGGAATTCCCTTGCCACATGCAACCAGCACGACTATAACGTACCCCGCACGTCTCGCATCTCGCATCTCCCGACCGTCCGAGGAACGGGAAGGATTGCATCGGGCGATCCGTCTCAATCAGATTAATGTTTCTAGGAGAAACACGCTCCGTAACTCAATGTGATGGAAACGAATTAACCTCCCATTACGTTAAGGATCATTTTTCAGATTTGTCGAGGATCTGTATATCGGATGGAGTTTTCTATGACAGTTTCGACCAAATTTTGGGTTAGAATAGATTTTATTATATCTACGGTAACAAACATCTCGATAGATCTTAGAGAATGGTTGGTGAGCCTAGTTCATTATGTGTGGCAAGTACTATGAATAACTCTAAAAACTTCGCGTATCAGATAACTGCGGCGGGACCATAGAGATAAATTCACCGAACGAATTAGCAACAACTGAAAATCTTACACGCTCGGCACATGGACAAAATTATTACAAACGAGAACTTATTCGTATTATTATTATGAAAATTTTCTGCTTTCCACTAAAAATTGCTGGGATCAACATCATTTTCACCTTGATGGCAAAATTTCGTACTTCGTATGGACTCGTTTTTATCATGATATACAAAGTAACAACTAATGATTGTTAAATAAATTCTAATGTTACCTTGTGCTTTTTCAGCATCCTGGACACTGTGGCTGGATGAAGCATGTGAACCACCGCTGCTGGCAGGACTGGATGACGCTGGAGCTCTCAATCTCCGCCGGAGCTTGGGCATGTCAAATGGCAGCTCTCGCAGATCTACCGAGGTAGCGCTTCCAGACGTGCAAGCGTCCTGAGCGGCGGCCTTTCGTCTCCTTAGTTTTGGCATATCGAACGGTAAGTCCGACAAGTCAACTTGACAATTATTGGCATCCACAGCTATACTACTAGTACTGTTGTCCACTGGTTGATTTAGTTTCAGAAATCCTAAGAATGCGTTCCTAGATTTCATGCCGTCTCGAGAATGAATCGATATTCCACTGTCTGATCCCTGGATTTCCACTTCCCCAGTCGTCGCATGCTGGAAAGCTAAATTCAACAAGTTTTTATTCAAAGGAGGTCTTCGTTTGAATTTAATACTTGAATTATTTTCTACATTTCCCTGCTGGTTCGCTGTCATAACGTTCTCCGTGTCCTCGGGAGACACTTTCTGCGAATTATTATTTCTGTTATTATCAGAAGTTTCCGAGACAGGTTCTTGCGATGATTTATCTGATATTGGACTGAGGATGTGCAACTTGTTAGCATGGTGAGATATAAAACCACTTAACGGACTAGCGTGATGCATGTTTTGAAATCGACTATTGTTACCAGAGTCAGAACTATGTGAACTAAGTGAGGTGGAATGTCTGCTATCTGAGCTGGATGTGCTTCTGTTGCCTTCGCTCGTACTGCTGCGTAAAGACTCCATGCTGCCTCCACTACTGCTGGTGGCCATGCTTTCTGTGCTGGAGTAGTTATGTCGCCTTCTGTTGGCGGGCCTTCCCTTGAACTCCAGAATTGGTCCAGACTCCTTGGACTTTCTGTACCGGTGCATGTGCGGAGTATCGGTGTCAGAAGCGGGTCGGCCTTTAATCTCTAAAAAAAGACCATTATGCAACCGAGGTCGTCCTTTTATTTCAGATATTCTTTCCTGAGAGTCTTGAATCATATTCCTTACTCTATTACCACATTCAAATTCGGTATTATTATTAGATCTCTCTTTTATTTCTATCATGCTCCCGTCACTACTAGCTGGCGACTCCCTGGCTCTCAATGACTTAACAGGTAATCTCAAATCCTTCAGACGCGGGTGAGTTGGTTGAGATGGCAGATTAGGAGCACTTTTAATGCTATTCATCGCTAGATCTTTACTTTGTTGGAACTTTGTAGGCAGGGGGGCGGTGGACGGAGGAGATGGTGTATATCCCCTTAGCGGAAGGCGAGAAACTGTCGTTTCTTGTGATTCGGGATTATTCAGTTCCATGTGTTCTAAATCTTCGGACAGCATAGACACTACACTACTTTCGTTCAGCAATCGATTTGGCACGGGTTTAGGACGTCTTCCATTGTCGGATCTAGAAGTAATTTTACGGCGAGTTTTTTCGCAAGCTACAATGCTCGAGAGTGGATCGACGTTGGACGATGAAGACGAGGCAAACGTGTCAACTCCCAGTACACGACCATCGCCGGTTAATTGTAGAAGAATGGGGTGGTTACTGACGCGATCTACGTCATCAAGATCGTCGTCAGAGCGAGCGACCTTACAGTCGAAAGCTGTCTCGTAGAGACGTCGCGCTCGGGCCGTCATGTCGGTGCCCAGATAGAAGACGGCACGAGGGAAGTCGTCCTGTGGGCGACAGGCGCAGGAGCGGCGCGGGGGCATGGAGCCGCCCGAGGAGCTATCCTCAGAGTCGTCCTCGTCGTCTTCGTCGTCTTCGTCCTCTTCTTCTTCACCCTCCCTGAGGAAGAGGCCGTCCTCTGTGACAGAGAAGCGCTTCGCAGCGGGCTCGCGGCTGCGGGAGGCGGGTGCCTCTAGGCTGGCTGACTTGCCACAGCGCGCGAGGTCCCCGTAGTAATAGGGCGATGGTTGACGGTTAATGGAGCGGCCTCGCCCGCTGGGTACGTTAGCGTAGGCGTGTTCAGCTACTTCTTGTAGTTTCTTCTCGTTTATGCGGTCCTGGCGTCTCTTCGGCACGGCGTATCGAGGGGGGTGGCGGGGCCCTGCAGGTAGACTCAGCACTCGCCCACTGACCGATCGTTCCAAGCTCAAATCCGAAGAGGAGGCTTCATCTGATGATCCATCTGGGAATAAGGTAAATAATATTAATTTTTAAGTTAAAGTTAAAATTTCACCTATTGTGTTTATGTATCCAGTTTAATATATCGAACAAGTATATATGTATAACAAGAATAGAGTGATTTTTTTTTGAATTTAGAAATTGCCATAGTTGAGAAAGATGCTATATATTAACAATTCAAATTTATTTAAAAAAAAATATATTTTCTATGCATATACTCCCGCGAGAGCTCTTTTTTCCATTTAAGTATTTATGGCTCATGCGAATATATTCCTGTTTCACCATTTATTTAACAGATAATGCATTTATAAACCTATAAGATTGAAAAAAACTACTTATACGTAATAATATTAACTACATTGAAAAACTTTTGATTCTCTTAAGTTTCTATGAAAACTTCTGTATATTGGCGTTGAAAATGGGCATATTTTTTCATGATTCTAACCTTGTTTTTATTTAGCTATCTCGCCTCAAAAGTTCACAAATAGTAACTGACGCTTCTGCTACAATTTTCACATATCTCACATTGGTTTGTGTGTGACCAGGAAAAGTATTTATCGTTGGAAATATGTCATCATCAATTATGATGTGATCGGTAATGACTTGTTCAATTTTCTCATTATTTCAAATTTAATGAGTTTAAAAAAAGAAAATTAAAAAGAAGAAGAAAAAAGAATAGGTGATATCTAATTTAATTATTGAGAAATATTAATATAATTTTCCAAAGAAAAATAATTGTAAAATACTGCTGAACTACTTTTTATTTGTTTTCAATCTTATATTAACCGGTAATCGTAACCATGTCAATCTAATATATTTGTTTTCAATTTTATATTAACCGGTAATTGTAACCATGTCGCTCTAATATATTTGTTTTCAATCTTATAAAATAATAATAATTAAAATAATAATAGTTTAAACCATGTCGAACTATTGTTGTGAAGGAACTTTAAATTCTTGAAATAATCTGAAAGTGGAGTAATCAAATGGCCCATTTGAAATTATTTTGTTGTTAATTTATTATGGCAAGAGAGGTGTTTTGGAAGCACCACCCAGCTAACAATTCCATAATGCAATACGGATTAAATTAGGGTAAAATAAATAGTTTTTAAAATTTTAAATGTTTCCTATTCTAATAAAAATTGACAATAACTTTGTGAAATAATGATCTGTTTTTCTTTCCTTTCGATTACGAGAGTCACCAGGGCGATACTCGAATATTTTCCAGCACTACAATAAAGCACCATTAAAAAGTGTATTGTCCTATCTTGTTCCTCTATCTCCATTAGGCACATAGCTCGGCCGTCACTAATTCGTCCTAATCCAACCATGCTCCCCCTTACCATTTGTATGGTCACTCATTTAGAATTATTGTAGAGATCCCTCTACTCTCCCCCAAAAAGGGTCGGAAATTCTAAATATTAAGCTCCATTTATGAATATTTATTTAAGTTTCGTGTTTTTTTTCTCATTTAGCTATTATAAAAAAGTTAAAATGGATACCAGTTTTTAATTTCGTGGATCAAATAAATTCCGCGTGTGATATTTATACTAGGTTTTCACAGACGATCTCACTTACGTGAGAACAATCCGACTATAGATAAAAGATTAAAAACTTAAATTACAAAACATCAGTTCATATAATATTATTACCGTTTTTAATACTGCACACACACCTGGGGGACATATTATCAATCAAAACGTACAAACGCTTTAAATTTACCCTTCTGCGCAAGTCAGACTGTGACAAATTAATGCTAATAAAACCTTTATCCGCCGTAACAAATAAACAGTTCTCGTCTTTATTACCCGAGTTGATAAAGGTCAATATAATTTATTTATATGCAAACAAAATGGGACTTATTACAGATCCCCGAGCGAGGCCACGACGTAGGTAACTGCGTGTACACTGTCCAGGGGAGGCAGTTGATGAATGAAGAGGATTTGTTTGTTTTGGATGAAGTACACTCCACGTCCAGTGTAATAGAGGGATGGATCTATGCATTTTCCAGCGTATTTCGGCCGGTGAAATGAGGGTCCGTACTGGATTTAATGTATGAAAGTAGGTACTAACCGTGGAAAGCAGATAAGAGGTTCAGTACTTACTTATTTATTCTACGAGTTTAATGAGTTCTATGAGTTTAATATTAGTCCAATTATTTTAAGCATAAAGATTGCAGTAAACTATTTTGTAAAATAATTTGAGATTTTGTTGTAAAATATACGTACAAATATTCGAATGTATTTTTAATAACCTTTTTTAAATGTGGGAAACGGGCTTTCCTAAAATAAAAATACATGGTGTCCGGTAAGTGGTATAGTAACTTTTCAACTGCGATGGGGATCCCCAGGCCGTTCAAAAAATTGATGTTATGTTTCTTTTGGGTATTTTGTAGTTTGCATGTCTTTTTCTTGCATTGAAAGTAGTAGTTTGTGGGGTGTTAAATGTTTTATACTTTTGTTTGTGAAAATGAACATATGTTTTGAATATAATTTTTGAATGAATAAAATTGATTTCTGGTATAGCAACCACTTTTATTTAATTGGTTTAACTCTTCCCTGAAAAGAGTGAATTATCTGAATGCACGTACAAATATGTAAAACTTTTATATCCAACGTTTTCATGAATGTTGCCAAAGTTGTTAAAACTTAGAAACTCACACGAACTGCTAAAACTGTAGTAAATAATTGAATCCCGAAGAGGGATGACTCTACTACCATTCAGCTTGAGTGTGGCGCCCTCTATCTCTCGCGTTTTGTTTAATATTTACCCCAACTACAACATTCCCTTAAGATTATAAATTCATTAGCTCAACATAAACCCAATCATGCACCGAGGCGTAAAGAATACTAAAAACTGTTATTTACTTTATGATGTTATGTTGAGTGTGTGGTTTAGTATGTATGTTTGGGGTTTTTAAGTTGTGAAATGTAGTTGCTTTTGAAAGCTTTCGTATATATCGTGAAATTTATTTTATAACACATTGAAATTATCATTTAAAAATTATATCTTATTTTCTTATTTGTTCATACTGAACATAATGTATGTAACGAATAAATCAACACGTAAAAAAAGTTTGTTTTACTATACTACGAGAAGATGTACCGAATATGGCATTCTCTATGGGAGTATCTATTATGAGATGGTGGTGTTTCTCAAAAGCTAAGTAAGAGCACTCAACCGACTTAAAACATGTCATTACTCGTCCGGACGTCAGCCACACCATAAGCGTCTGAAAGAGTGATTAAGTATTTGTGCCTCGCCGATTTGATATTTACGTAAGTTTCAATCTATTCTTTCGCAATATTTTTATCTCCTCAGAATTGTCAATCTTTCACTGATCGACAAAATTATAATCTAAATTGTTAATCTTTCACTAATCGATAATATTATAATCTAAATTTTATGTCTTCATAATGTTTTGAACTTAAATACAAGTAGATTTTATTCTGTGAATATATTTGTTTGAATTGCTCTTGTTCCTAATAGAGTACAGCATTATATGAGGCGAAGAGTAGATCCAGTGTATATAGTCTGCCGACATAGGTGCCATATTGAGAGTTCGGAGGCCGATAACATCGACTTCATGTGTGATTACAGCAAGCCAAATATATTTTTTAAATCAGTTTATCCCATAATAAGAGCACTTTTTTGAAAAATGGTTTGTATCCATTATTTTGCTTTTTGTTTAAAATGAAGACGTTTGTGTTTTTTTATATTTCAATAACATTTTGAGTTACATAACTATGTTTCCAAAGATTTCAATGTGTAATACTTAATAAAAAATTTATTTACATATCACTATTTCAAACATACTGCATGAGCTTTTACACTAGCGAATTATGAACAGCGTACACGCAAGGCATCATGAATACACTCTGTGTACAGTATAATCACGCATACAGAACGCTGTTCGGCCTACCTTGGCGATGCAGCGCTTCACAGATGCTCGCAGGGGAAAGAGTGTATGATTTTGCTGACTTGATGCGCCACAGAGTAGCCAGGACGAGTCAGCGCTATCAGATATCGGAAAACACACGTATCCAGGCCGTCGCCCAGTGGTAGGGTGCACTCCTACACCATAGATGGAGAATTTTCCTCAAGCCACCATAGTACAAGTGCTAAATATGTTTTATTTCATTTATTTTCAGCATAATACTCGTATCATGTTTATTTATTTAGATGTTTGTTTTTATATGGCAGACAGAGTATTGCACTCACCGCTCCGTTCAGTTGAAATAAACAAATAATTATTATATCGCTTTTCCGACATGTTGTTTCTTTACTACATAATACTACTTGTAACTGGGAAATAATCTCTATGAGATTCTAATATTGAAGAGATATACTACAATCTTTAGTGATATTCATATTATTTATGGTTAAGAGGGGCGTATTGTGGGTTGCTTAAGTGGAGCCATATTAAGCACGAGAGAGAGACCCAAGTTGCGGTGCAACAAAACGACCCACCATCCGTTCCCACATGCTTTGTCTCTTCAGAAATGGTTCAGAAAAACGACACTACCAATTCCTCTAAGGCACATGATTCTGCATATCATAGATTCTAGAGTGATCAATGCTGCCATTTCCATATAAATAAGCTTCGTTATAACCGATTACATTTCACATGTCTAACCAAACTAGCATAGTTTTTACAAAGTTCCTTACAAGAGTTTGATAAAGATGAGTCACAAAAATGCTGTTAATTGAACAGTAACCTTAATAATTAAATAAATTTATAAGTATCAGAGAATTTTCGAAAAAAAACGCCTAGGTGCATGGCCAGCAATGGGACCCAAATAACAGCCTACCAGCATTATTAAAAAGGCGTTTCTGGTTGGAAAAAGAACAATAATTATCTCTGTACTAAAAATAATTTTCTCGGGGCCTTCTGTGTGTATAAAAAGTTATTTCATAATATAAGAAGCTTAAGGAATGACGATTTTAGGAGATGGGTAAATGACAAGGTGAGGATCTGAACTTGCGAGATGATGAGAATGTGAGAATGCTACGGGTAGCATAATATAATGTTGAAGTGGTATTTTATTTTTTTATTTTAACGTAATCTGACTCTTTCATAGTACAGTAAAAAATATTATTATACCAGGAGCAACATAATGTTAAACTGGAAAATAAACATATAATTTTATTTATTCCGCAGGAATTTGGAAATTTAAATTCGTAGGAAAAAATCTACCAGGAGCACATAAGGCCGAAGAGGTGAAAATGTCTCATTTATTTATTCCATACATCATTGATCTTGAAGACGTTCGTGGTTTTAGCTTTTTTTCATTTTATCAGGAACACAAATTTCAATTATTTTAATATTATGATTGACACACTTATAAATTTAAATTAGTAGAACATACCAAAAGCACATAATGCTCAAGAGGAAAGCATAATACATTATTTTCTAAATATTCTTTGACCACTAATTACATGGAAATCTACCAAGAGCGCATGAGTAGAGTCATATCGGATAAACACCTGAATAATCACAGTAAATTTAACGGCTAAAACGATAATTATATATTTTTTAAATTTACCATTTCAGCATTCTGTGCTCCTGGTAAAATTTATAATACTCGTATTACGAAAAATAATAAATTTAAAAAATTTGTTTCCAATGGAAAAATATTTTTCTTGATTAAAATTATCGTTTTAATCAACTGTGATTACTCGGGTGTTTTATCCGTTAGGTGCAGAAGGTTATTATTTTGATAAGACAATGATGGCCATTTGAATAGGAAATGATATTATTTTAAGGCCATGTGAAAAATTGAGTAAACAAAAATCCCTTTGTTCCGTTCTTTCATAATCTTTTGTGGGCTTTTTCTTTGTTTCATTTGGCATAAAATAATGAATAAATTCAGCTTTTGTGGTCATCTCAAACTTCACTGTAGATACATATTTCAAGCCCTTTGGGATTACGAGGGTGACTCTACCTAGAGTGATTTCCTTGATTTATTTTACATTTTTTTATCTAAATTCTTTACTATATCTAAGGTTCGTAAAGCAACCTTTTTGTAGAGTGAAAATTTTGATAATAAAGTAATATTTTTTAATCCAACCTATTTTCCGATCGATTGATTCCAAATATACACAAGAGCCCTCAATGCTCCGCAATCGTTTGAAACCAGTGAGACTATAGCATCCCCAGATATATACATAATTATCTTATATATTACGGCGAAATCCAGATCTAGTCACCTAACATCGCTTAAGCCATTTAAAGCGACGTTTTGATTCTGAATTATGGTTTGACACAATGGAGATACTAAGAGTATCTTCTTGACGAATTTATTTTACTGTGTTTGTACTAGTACAATTCCATATCATTTATTTCCAGTGTTGGCAAATCCAGATAGCTCACGACAGACAAGCTGCAAAGTAAGGCACACATTTACCGAAATCCAGGCAGTTCGCGACAAACAAGCTGCTGGGCGTACGCCACACTTCTACCGAAATCCAGGCAGTTCACGACAAACAAGCTGCTGGGCGTACGCCACACATCTACCGAAATCCAGGCAGTTCGCGACAAACAAGCTGCTGGGCGTACGCCACACTTCTACCGAAATCCAGGCAGTTCACGACAAACAAGCTGCTGGGCGTACGCCACACATCTACCGAAATCCAGGCAGTTCGCGACAAACAAGCTGCTGGGCGTACGCCACACTTCTACCGAAATCCAGGCAGTTCACGACAAACAAGCTGCTGGGCGTACGCCACACATCTACCGAAATCCAGGCAGTTCGCGATAAACAAGCTGCTGGGCGTACGCCACACTTCTACCGAAATCCAGGCAGTTCACGACAAACAAGCTGCTGGGCGTACGCCACACATCTACCGAAATCCAGGCAGTTCGCGACAAACAAGCTGCTGGGCGTACGCCACACTTCTACCGAAATCCAGGCAGTTCACGATAAACAAGCTGCTGAAAGTACATTTCCATTCAAATATTTTGAATAACAAGCAAAATCACTTCACTCAAAAGAATAAATTTATTGTTGCCTCAGAAAGATCTGAAGAAAGCCTTCCCGAAAGAACTGCAAAAAACCAAATTGCCTGCGTAGACCCTAAATTACAGGCCTAAATTTATTTATTTTGCTGCACCCCCTCACTTTGACGGGTTTCTCGAATTTGTCGGTATAAAAACTGAGAATCCATAATCGTATGTTTTTCTGCGGGTATTTGAGAGAGATGTGCACCGGGAAATATGTTTCCCTTTGATATGGGAATATAAAAATATTATTGTACACAAAGCCCCCTTCTCTCCTCTCCCCCCCCCTCTCCCCCCCCCCCCCCTGACCGGCGAAACTCCGGAAAATATTTCCACTAAGGAATTTCGACATTCAATACTACACGGGGCTGAGTGCATATTCACCATATTGAAATAATTTTAACTTTTAAAGCTATCATACGCACGATGATTATATGATCAGATTTAAGATGAAAATTTTGATGGTCCTGATTCAAATGAATAATTTTTGAATCAGTGAGTAAAGATGATGAAAATAGATTAATACCATGATTTATGTGATTACTTTTTACGATCCGGATAGCTAGGTACCTACTTCCCAATCATTCCTTAATAATTCTCCCCACGTCCTCTAGTCTCATGACATACCGTAATGTGAGGTGCCATAATCCCTCTGGCTCCAATTAGTTGGGGCTTATGTGTGGTATTCACATAGAAAAGCGTATAAACTTTGTTTATTTCTTCATATGGTTGATCAGTTCATCAGTTTTATATTGATAGTATGTTGGCATCACTAATGACAGCCATTATATAAAGACTTCAGCATCACCAATACGAGCTGTAATTAGCAACAGCCGTCATTTCCCAGAGAAACCCTCAAAACACCTCCCACACGGCACACGTGGCCTTCTGTCCGGTGTCCGCATGTACCACGTGTCATTACACTCATTGCTATAGCTCGGGGGGTCATTACGAACATATTACACGATCATCACCCATCACACATTTCACGATCGTAAAAAATATGAGTAATTTTCACCAATTCCTTCCTTCCCACTTTGCGCGAATGTGAAATATATATTTATTAGACTTCAATTAAATCACATCTTTGTGTGCCTAAATTTAACATTCAATGAAATTTTGGCATTCTTTCGTTCTAGTAATTTTGATCAAGTTTTTTCTGGCATGTTATCGACGAAACCTCTTCTCTTTATGAATCAAAACTTTAAAAAATTAAATTCCACCCTTTTCCACATAAACGCGAATATTAACAAATATTTATTTGCATATCTGCAAATGCCTCAATTTTATTTTAAATTTTCCAAATAACTGTCGTATTTTATTTAGAAGTATTGAAACTGTAATTCCAAACTTTTACATAATTTAAAAATGAAAAATATACAGAAAATAAATAAAAAAATATTTTGGTGCGACTTAGAATCAATTTTATTTAGAGGCTTACAGAGATTTTGAATTTGGTGAAACATTTTTTTTTTATAATCGTAATCATATAATTTCCCTTAGGGCCTGTGTCATCTTTTGGGGTGCTATATGGAGAGTCTTTTTAAAGAAAGGAATTTCTGAGAAGGAAAAATATTTGAGTGGTCGGTAGGAATCTAGGGATCTGTGTATTTAAATTTGACTAAAATACGTTAAAGTAAAGTGTTTGCAAATTAATAATTTGGATGCCTCAAGAGTTTCATTTTTCCTGCACAATCCCTGCATAATTGTTTATTTATCATAGACTATAAAGCTGTCACGCGTATTAATAGTTACACAGCAGAACTTGTTCATAAATAAGTTTTTTTTTATTAAATAATAATGTTATTGAATATATGTTTAAAAGAAACACTTAAAATAAAAAAAAGGAATTCCAAAAACTAAACGAGAATAAAGAACAAATCATGATTCATCTATGATTACTTTTTTAGGTATCATTCATACGATGGGAGCCGGGAGCCGGGAGCCGGGAGCCGGGAGCCGGGAGCCGGGAGCCGGGAGCCGGGAGCCGGGAGCCGGGAGCCGGGAGCCGTATAGGGCCAGTCGTATCGTGCGAGCACAGTATTCTGATTGCCCACACGCCCCGAGCTCACGGCTGCCGTTCGATTGAGCCGTCGGTCAATTGAGTCGACTCTTTTAGCCGAAAGAAAATATAGAGCAAATATTTACCGTGGCACTTGCTCTTAATAACATGAGTCATAACTCATCGCTACTAGCTTCATTAGTCGAACAAGGCCCGTTTACGATCTTTCTCCAACTGACATTAGCTACCTACTATCATTTTATAAATCAAATAAGTCTGTGCATTTATTTTTAGACCATCCAAGATTCGATCCGAAGTTTATGTAGTTATTTTGATTTATTTTCTACAAACCTTTTTTAATTATTTGCCTTAAGTCTTAATTTTTCGCTTATCTAAGAACTCTCATTCGTTTAAAATTACGAAAATACTTAAAGTTTAACAGGCAGGAAACTTCTTACCTTCTGCCAAATCCACTTTATTAGCTACAATTAATCACAGACAGTTTTACTTTTAGGAAAATAATTTTGGCAACACGCAACGATCTCATTATGATTAAGGTCAGCGTGAATTACTACCCATTACTGATAAAATAAGCTTTATTATTTCACTAAAAAAACAAACTGAAAAAAATAATACGGTTGTTAAGTCTACCTTCCAAGATGTTTTCTTTTCGTTATTATCATTTTTGTGATTTGAAACTTTTTTTTTCAAATTATAGCGTATCAAAATTAGTCAAATTAGACATTTTAATTCAAAACATTTGTTAATTTTCTTTATTTTTTATGAAAATACTAGCTGATGTTTCGAGCGTCAAGAATGGGAAAAGGAGATAGGATGATTTTTATGAACTTCATGTGGACACCTTTGAACATAACAAATTCTAAAGATAACATCTCCAAATAAATTGTAAATAAATCTCTAAAACCAAGGTAATTAGGCCTGCTGGTAACAGCCAAATAATTGAAAACTCTATTGTGAAACACCAACATAGCAACGGAGATGGAAAAATCCATATAATTAAAATAAAATCTTTGTACACCATTCCTGTAAATCCACACACTTTCCCCCAATTATGTATATAAAGCATAGTTAAAGGAATAATTGTACCAATCTAAAGATGGCTATAATAAGCTGAAACCGGTCACGGTCAAAAAAATTAAGTGAATAAAGGTGTTAAATTTGTTTCCATAAATCGATAATTCAATAAGAGATACTTATTGGATATGCAAAACTTTGTCATTATTTCTTTTTTTGAATCATCTTACGTCATTACGCCAACCCTTACAGTTAGGGCTGATCATCCCTTAATGATTATCTTGTCAGCCTTAAAGAGCTCTAAGTCATTAATTTTATGGAAAGCGTAAAGCTTGTCAGGCAGTTTATTACAAAAAAAATACTGACCGAAATAATAATCATCAAATTCTCCTATTACCGTGGACAGAACGTCGTCAAAGGATTATTATTTATTCTTTTTTGGAAATTGCTTTTTTCAATCTTTCAATATTGATTTGGTTAACACTTTGTTATTTATTTTAGAATACTATTATTTTATCCACGGCAGCTACCTATCTGTTTTTGAAATCTTATTTACTTTTTTTAAATAGAAATGGTTGCTAATTCTCACTCGAAACTGATATTTGTATTTAGATTTTTTAAATAATTTACTGTAGTTTCGACGAAAAGAATTAATCTCCTTAACCTCAACCGTTTTCCGAAAAAAAAAAAATGTTTTCAAAATGACTAAACATTTTTAGCAAAACTTTAGCAAGACTTAACTACGGAAAAGAAACATCATAGCTGGCTTTTCAATAAAAAAGAGATTATAATATATCCTACATACTTAACAAAGGGGACAGCAGATAATTCATATTATCTTTAAAAATCCAATTTTTTCATTCACTTCATTCACTATAATAACTCAGACTGAATTGTGTTTTTGGCTCTTTGAAGTTTTATCTACGAATAACCTGACAATATTTGAATTCCTCTTATTCCCATCGTAATGTGCGGATAACTTGACTAGCAAAGGAATCAACCCACAACGCGACGCTGCTGTGGGCATCCGACGCATTGGACTACTGGAACATCTTGTGAATAACTGTTTCATGGAGATGCTTTAAATAAATCAACAAATTCCAGTTCACATTAAAACTAAATAAATAATCTAAGTAGGTACCGACACGCTTAGACGTCTAGTTACAAAAACTGAAGCGAAATGCACTGCGTAATGTAACGAAATAGAAACTGTTGTGATGCCACTTCATGCTGAGATGCCCAAATCAGCGTCAGTGACGCGTGCCTAATTGTTGCGGGGTGAGGGGTGGTATCTGAGGGGTGGCAGGGGCAGGTTTAGGGGATGATTGCAGAAATATAGCCTCCATGTCCTACGGCAAGGGGTGAGTGGTTAAATCGCTTTAATGGCATTACGCTTAAAATAAAAAATTTACCAGCGTTTTAAATACCATTTTAATGTGATTAATGTTTAATCCCATTTTGATAACCCATCAGAAATCATGGGGTAGTTACAGATTTGAATATTTACTGTCAGAATTTTTTATGGGTACCCTCAAATGTCTACAGTTTTTCCGATTATTAGCCACTCCAGTCAGCGTCCGAAGCAGGCGGAGGTGATTGTAGCCAACCCAACATATCTGTCGCCAAACTTCGCGTACTCTAACAAAAGACGATGATAGGATAGGATAATGTATATTTTCCGTTCACTATGTCACATGCCCGATATAGTCCATGATCAGATTTTTAAAATATTAATAGACTGCGGGAAAAGCAAATAATATTCACAGATAATTTTGGTATATAAATATTAATTATGAAAATAATATTTTTACAGAGAAATTCAAAAGCGTGTCTATTTGCATTATGAGCCGTTAAAAGTAATCATGTGGTTATTGAATACAATTTTTTGTTACTTGTTATGTCAGTAAGAGCTTTAATTGCAATCACAAATGACATATTTCATATTATATTATGAGTGGTGGATAATTATCTTCCAGTTTAAAATCCGCCATACAGATAGAAAAGGTTGCTTGAAATTGCTTTAGCCGAGTTTTTTTACCAGATCTGAATAGCTAGGTACTTCTCAACCTTTGTCATGCCCATCTCCTTCCCATTCTTAACTATTCAGCCATCTATGTAACTATCCACACGGTTAGGAGCAGTTGGGATTCATTAAAAAATTTGGGCTTTAGCTCTGTTTGTTGGCCAGATCTTAAGCACTTCATAGCACCAGAACTTCACCTTTCCCATCTCTTTTCTTTTTAAACACCTTCAGCTACGCATCTAATTGAGGATGTCATAGTCCCACTGCTTGCGCACTGGTTGGGGATACATTGTTTACTGTTCTATCCTTCATCTTGACGAGAGTTGAAAGCATTTGGGATAAGTCATATTACGATCAGGATTATCCGGACGGCAGAAATCAAGTCAGAAATCAGGAAAACGGCATTAACTTCATTCCGCCTTCGCCCCGCGGCGGAGTGGCGACTAATCGCCTCAAAGTTCACGCGTGAAATTGCTCCTGGTATTATTTAATCAATCCTCTCATGTGCTCCTGATTCATCGAAACGAACAATTTGATTTTGTTTGATAAATAGGACAATTTTGTATTTATTATCTTGGCATTTCTGGAACTTTTAAATTTTCCAATAAACTATATAACTTTTGTCAAGATTCCTTTTAAAAAAAAAACTCATTTTGGCTCTGGGTCTGTCGGTCTATCTGTAATTGGAATTCTCATTCAATGAACTCGGATTTGGTTTGAATTTAATTATCATTTTTATAATTTTAACAGTTACTTAAATTCAAAGCAAGTCAAGAATTCAGACAAGCAATATAGTACCAATCCACAATATAATATTTTAACAGAAAATTATTTTATTTTTTATCGGAATAAATAAGCAGTTGTTAATAAACTTGGTATTATTCTTAGTATTCATTTATTTACTGTTTGTTATACCTTCTGCGCAATTAAGTCCACGATAAGCCCACAAACAATTACCCCGAATAATAACCTTTATCTTTATATTCCTCACAGCAAATTTTTTTAAACCTTTCCTAGACTAGACATGCAATAATGGATGCCATCCATACTTTTAAAAAATGAATAACTTTCAATATTCTGTTTGATTATGTATATTTGTCCCAAATTACTTCTTCTTCTTTCGTATGGTGGGGGGTCAGAGGGGGACATCTAGATCTGCGAGCCATTTTAGGGCCTCAGGCGTCGCCATGTGGACCTCATCAATCCCGCCGGGGAATGAATGGAGCGGGCATTCGTTGACCACATGTTCGGTAGTCTGCATCGCACCACATTCACACATCGCCGACTCTTTAAGGCCCCATCTGTGCATCATGTGGGCACAGCGGCTATGGGAGCACCTTAACCTATTGATGGCGGACCAGGTTTTGCGAGGCAGTCAGAACCCAGGCTGTCTCTCGGTGGGGTCCTGTATGAGATGGGCATTTCCCACGTTGGCCGTTTGCCACTCAAGTTTCCACCTATCTTCTGGGGTGAGAGGTAGTCGGAGGAGCCTCTCTCCTTCCGCCCAGAAGGGCTTTCGGGACTTCAAGCGGCATGCCGGGTGGGAGACGACATCTTCGTGTAGAGGTATTGCGCTTTTTTGCAGCGCCTTCTTGTATTCCCTCAGTGTTGCAATTTCTCGCATGATGTTTGGCGGGGTTATGTTTGCAAGTACGGGGAGCCAAGGGAGAGGAGTAGATTTTAAAGTCCCGCTGATGGTTCGCATTGTGGCATTAAGCTGAACGTCTACCATGGAAGTGTGGGCGCTTCTAGCCCATACTGGAGCACAGTATTCAGCCGTTGAGAAAACCAGGAAAAAAGAAAATCCCAAATTACTATAAGTCCGCTAAAATTACACAAATTATTCTTACGATAAATATGAAAAATTTGTTGAAATACCTAACGATTTAATTGAAAACGTAAGTAAAATAACACGAAAGAAGATTTTTGGTGACCATTTCTAAATCTCTTGTATATTGTTATTAACCTTTGGCTTTACGATGACTAAACTATACAAAATTTCTGTAACTGACAACGTATGTATTAAACAAAATAATAAGATCAATATTATTTTATTGCAGATAAATATTATTATAAATTATTTTTAGAGTTTATAGTAATTAATAAACCCTATGACTAGAGATAATTATGCGATTTAAAAATTCCTAATAATCTTCCCAGGTCATACAAAACTAATGTCACATAATATGACCCCTTATCCGCTGCAACGCTGTTCCAAGCTATGGAAAATAATAAACGGCGTAATGGTGGCGAATTCTGCCGCTAAACGAGCGTTATCTGCAGCCGCTAACCGCTAACGGCTAACGGTTGAGACAACGATGGACAATGACTTGAACGGGCTGCAAAATGGTCGTTGTCTTGGTTCTGTCGTTAAACTCGTTCGGGACATTTGACCTCCTGGAATCGTTGAAATTCGTTGAATTCGGTGGCACAACATGTTGAAGATTTATAGGGAAAGAATGCTTCTGAAAATTACGGTATCTGAATTGTAAACCTACAATGAATTTACTAAAGGTAAATTGATTTTTCATGTTTATAAGAGTGTTATAATAATATTATGTTCGCTTTATAGTGAAAATATTAAGCAGTGTTTGTCTCCGTTGTATTATATTGTTTTTTGCCACGAAAATAATTTTTTTAACTTATCTATTGAGACGTAATTGTTTATTCTATTAAAAAAAACGGTAATGCTTGTGACAGAGCACGTTATAAGCGAGCTATATTTTAGTGACTTGACATATTTGATCATATCGCTCACCATACATTCGCATCGGTAGTGTATGGCGAGCAATATGCTGAAATAGACCAAGCCATGATTCGTGTAGCCTAATGTGTCACCTGCCTAAATAAAATAAAAAAACTGATAAACTGTAAAGCAAGGGTTCCATGTTAACTCAAGGCAGTGACTATTCAACACACTTTTAAAAAGTGATATAAAGTCATTAAAAACGATGAAAAAAAAAATTTTAACCTTAGCTAACCTACTTAACCCATAAAGTTTTTATTTCATCACTTTCCATAACTTTTTAAAGATGTGATGAATTATGATGATTTATCCAGCAACAAAGTAAGTGAGTAAAACTGATAAAAAAACACAGGAAAAATCTAATACTGGATTATCGTTTAGCGTATCGCGAATACTTGAATTCATTCATGTGTATCATTTTAATAATAACCTCAAGAAATATTGTAAAGATATAAAATAATACCGATCTTCAAGACGGCATAAAAGGGCACTTCAAACTTACAGAAAAGCTTCAGAACTGTCACTCTATCTCAATTCGGATAACTTTGCAGCAAGGCGACTAAATAAGTTAAGGCAGTATACTTAGGTCCTGTGAAAAATAGGATGCCATTTTTTTTTATGTAATGGCATCTCTCGTTAAGAATAACCGCGAGCTGTGTCGTTGGTTTCCCAAACTAATGAGCAGAAGTATTATTATATAAAAAGGTGAAAGCCTGGAATGCATGTACAGCATTTTTTAGGGTGTTTTGCCGCCACAACTTTTGGCTTCATTGCCTACCCCAAGGCGGTATTAAAAGAAAATATCGGGAAGAAAGAAAAGGACGCGAAACTTTTTTTGATACGGATTAAAATAGAATGACTCCTCGGGGGTATAAGCACAGAGTTCAGCTCTGCATTTCTTGATATTTTAATAAGATTCTACTCTTAACTTAGTCTGTACAATATAATTGAAGGAATATTTTAAGACAACAGGGTTTATTGCAAGTAGATACTGGCATTACAGAGGGAAAATCTTTGTTTTAGACGTGCAATCGTGTTATTTCTTATAAGCGTGATTGAATTCATCTATACTTAGGGGCGACGGCGCAAAACGCCACTTGCGGTTGCTTCTTTGCAGTGACTCGGCGTTTGAAATGATAAATTAAGATTAACAAATTTGTGTGACAAATAAAACATTATGAATACTAGAACTAAAACTAGTCTAGAACTTTATGCAAACTAGAACTGAAACTAGTCTAGAATTTTATGAAAACTAGAACTAAAACTAGTCTAGAACTTTATGCAAACTAGAACTGAAACTAGTCTAGAACTTTATGCAAACTAGAACTAAAACTAGTCTAGAACTTTATGCAAAACTAGAACTGAAACTTGTCTAGAACTTTATGCAAACTAGAACTGAAACTAGTCTAGAATTTTATGAAAACCCAACAGATCTTGTTGGGAATCACAACATCAGCAGAAAATATGTAAATTCGAGTTATAATTCTGTAAAAATTTCATAAAAATGTAGTTCACCGTTCGATAGTTTTTGGGTTTATAGAATACAGCAATCTGCTTTACAATTAAAATTAATATTTTTGTTAGATAATCTTCTTTTAAAGCGTTTTTATTGAATGACAAAATTCAACGACATTTTATAAATCTACTAATAGATACATTATGTATCTACCCATCTCTCTAATTAAGTATCAGGATTACAGACTGTAGAACTTGTTAATACTATTACTTTCCGCCGGGTGTCACAATTGCCCGAGGTTATTTTGGGGCCATAGAATTACCTACTCGCACACAGAGTAGCTTCTTCCTACTTAGTACACCCGCAGTTCGCCGTCTACCCTCTTTATCTCCCTGATTCTCTGTGCGCCTGGCACCCACCCTTGAGAAGCGTTTGTTTCTGAAGGGATTGTCAAAACACACGAATAACTGGGAATGACACAAGACTTATGGGATTACGCCGTATCCCCAGACGAAAGAAGGAAATCCAATGATTTGAAATACATTTCATACAGATTCATCAAATATGCAACCAAATCCCTGGAGGATTTATTTGTCTTTTCAGAACGTTTATGAAAAATGTTGACAGTTTTATTAATAAATGTCAAAAGCAGATTCGTATTACGGATCGTACAATTCCATTTGGTGACAGTGGAATAAAAAATTGTTTGTTCCTTTCGCCGAAATATATGTGATATTATAAACTCCCTTTTAAGTTTTGATCATTTTTGGAATGCTGTATGAAGAGTATTTTTTAGGAAATTATGTGATGAACCTAGGCTTGAAAAGACCGACGTTGTGAGAGAGGGAAAAGGGCAACACGAAAACGCAAAATTACCCATTTGAAGTGGGCAAATGTCAATCGTGTACGTGATATATTATTTATATTAATGATATGATATATTTAAAAATATATATATTTACATGAATTCTGCACAACTACTAGGAGCAAGTAAGACTGTGGCATCCCCAATCGGGTACATTAGTTTTATTTTAAAGAAAAACTAACATTCCCGAGTTACAAACAACCTGTTATTTGAAAATCTGCTATTAACATCTAACTGAGCGCAAATATTGCTTAGGTCTCAATTACTTAGCGTAAGAAACTAACGTAGTCAATTAACTTACTAAATTAACAACTAGTAATAAGTTTTTTTTTTTGTTTGTTTTTGGGGTGTTATGCCGTGTTGCGCTAACTCCTTCTTTAGCCGACGTTTCGGACAGCGTTGCAGTGTCTATCATCAGGGCAGATCCGGTAGATCCGAAGATGTGTAAATTTTGGTTGTCGAGTTTGTGCTTATTTATTTGTGGCCTGGGCCCGAAATTTACACATCTTCGGATCTACCGGATCTGCCCTGATGATGGACACTGCAACGCTGTCCGAAACGTCGGCTAAAGAAGGAGTTAGCGCAACACGGCATAACACCCCAAAAACAAACAACAAAAATGCTTTTGGCCGTGAGAATCTAAAAACTAACTAGTAATAAGTTAATTCTTAGTCAGAGGAGGAATTGTTTTTTGTTGTTGTTTTTTTTGATCGTACATTATTAAGATGTATGCAAAAATGTTCATACATCTAAAAGAAAATAATATATTTCACAATAAATTAATACGAAACACAAGCAAAAATGCATTCTTAGAAATAAATATAATAAAAATACAAATAATTTTGGTAATATCCTACGACAAAAGACGAAAGTGCGAAGACTTGTGGCTTCCTTTTTGTAATTAAACTCACGACGCCTGAATGGGAACCCGTCGCGTTGTCAACTCAGCCACTAACCGTTCTATTCTAAGACTGAGTGGAGTTTGGTAGGAAGGCGAAAGTGTAAAGGACTGTGTGCCCTTCGCAAGTACCGAAGGGAACAATTGTGCAAGAACCAAATTTGCTGTATTATATATATATAACAACGAAAACCATGCTTTCTTATGGTGCAAATATCTCCATATTTATGTTTTCATTGCCGAATCGTCTCGAATTAGGAATCTGATAAAAAATATTCCGATGTATAAATAAATCTGGGTACAGAAATGTATAAATGTACAAAAAGCAATTTTACCGAAAGCTATTCAAATGTATACAGTCCTTTGAGGGTCTGATACATCGGCATAATTTTTCAATACACATTCTGATTTGTAAGTCTTGCCTCGGAATATAAATTCACGCTTATTGGAAATGCGTTCACTTGAAATATGAGATGAAAATTCAATAATGTCGTGCCTACGTAAATGCGCTTACAAAAATAACTCAGTACACCTTTATATATATTCATTACTTTATGTAATGTGCAATAGCAAGGAATTCAAAAAACAAATACTGTATTACCTAAATAAATTAAAATGTATATGATTAAGTCTTGACCAGAAGGATATTGAGGATATGGTAAGACAAATAAGAGCGATATCGAATACTATTCAATACGTTCTGCACATCGCTGCATACGTCAGTACAATGGCATAAGCTAAAGGCCACCTTCAATAATGCATGCCAACCATTCCTCCTAACGAGACACAGCGGCGCAACGGAACTGTTCCTGGAGGCACGATTACACTCTTTCGCGCTTCTCCGACAGCGCATGGGAGAGAAGCTTATGGCGCAGACTACGCCAATCCAAAAATACCATCATTACTGCCATATATTATGCTGCCATAGGCTGGCTGGATGGAGTCCCCCGGATGGCTCGACAGGAAACGGAAACAAATATCTTCAATAAACGATTGGCATAATGTATAATTAATTATTTTTTTTTTTGTTTTCTGTTTTTTTTTTTTTTTTTTTATATTTTTCATATACGTTTTTTTTGTTACTTATTTTATGAATAGTTATTTCTTTATTCTCTGAATTATGAGATGGATTGCATTATACTTATTTCACTTTACCTGCGTACCTTCTGGAAAAAATCATAGAAATTTCGAAAAAATACGTGTAATGGGTTTTTCTGATTTCCGGGCATCTGCTATAACCACCGAGTACACACAACCCTACAATACATATTTTCTTTAAAAAATTAATCATTTTTTTAAATGTTTATCCATTTTTTTTTTTTTTTTTTTTTTTCTTAGGTTTGTCAACAATGATTCATATCAAAGCTCTCGAAATACAATTACATTAATTAAACTTGGTTGATATTATCACTAATTACAGACAAACACAACATTGATGAACACAACACTGTAAGTAAAGAATAATGTACATGTATGCAACTACATGCATACATGTATACACACATACATACACTTACATATACATTTCATAAAAGCAAAAGTAATTATTTTTTAGATCAACACGATAGGTAGCTTTAAGTCTTGTTTACGTTTGATTTGAAGGTGGCCAATGATGACATTGACAAATCAATCAATCCATTACAAGCTTTATGTAATCTAGTAGATAGTAGAAGATTTATAATGAAAACGTTAAATGAAATTACTTTAGTCATATTTAGTGATCATTTCGAAAAAGCTAGCTACTTCCAACCTTCCTCTTCCTCGTCTCCTTCCCCTCCTGAAACTCAACAGGCCCCCAGCATACCCTAATAAATTGGTGATGTCAAATCCCGCTGGCAGGCATTTGAACTAGATGGTTTTCCCACATCAATCTATTTTTAAATCAATTTAATAAACGGAAAAAAATTGTAAATCGACGAATCATAAAATCGACCAACTGAATTACCTTTCATCACGGATCGCAATGTGTTTTAGAATCTTTTTTACAATTTTTTTTAATAAATTCACGATTGTGAAAAAGAAGCTAAAGTAATTAGTATTCTTCCGCAAGATTTAAAGCCGTATAAAAAAAGCTCAATCCAAACAAATGGGGTGTATCGCACCCCACTGCGACCTGTCAAACTTTACTGGGGAAAAAATTAATACGCACATAAAATAAAATATATTCTCGGAAAAAAGTGTGCGAGGGAATGTTCAGTGTTCATGTTTAACCCTCCTGCAGGTTTTGCGCAGTGGTTTCTACTGTTTTCATTCATCTGCTTAAGGGGGTGGGGTGTAAAACGCCCAAAGGGGCTTGGACACGGTAAAGGGTTAAATACAGCCGAGGGTCGTATCAGATAGAGTTTAAAGACCAGGAGCGTAGCATTGCTAAGGGGTGGTCACAATGAATTACAAATATATCAAAGGCTTTCATTCGCGACTGATAGAATCTATGTATATATATTATTTGTGCATTATAACCTACCATTTAAAACATTAGCAATCATTTTAGCGTCTGAATAATATTTATGTTCTTGTTTTCTGGAATCGGCTTATGTTCCGTAATGGTGCATGCATTATTTGTCTTTAAGTCGAGAGGTTAGGGTTCGATTTCTTCGGCAGTGCAAATATAAATGTAAGGTTTTAGCGTTGTGAAATTCAATGTTTTTATTGTAATTGGTTTCTTAGAAAATGAATCTGTTAAAGAGCATGAAATGCATAACTAACTAAATTTATTGTTTATAAATATTAGTGGCACGTTCCAGAGTGGTGGATTATCGCCCTGGTGAAAACCACAGCTCTGAATCAAAATTTTGGTTAAAATGGAGTAGTTGACCAAATCTTAATCTAATTAATAATATTTTTGTATGTATTCATTGAACGCCCGTAGGGCTTTTATATACATAATACGGATAAAATAACGCACAAATTTAATACCTAAGTGCATTTAATAAATATCATTGATCATTAGATACAATAAATCGACCAACTACATTTTGCACATCCAGAGTCTTAACTCTGTTTGGTTTTTAATGGTTTACATTTCACCAAATGAATCAGTTCCATTTGAAGTCATAACATGTATTAAAGCGAACTTATATTGGAACATTGTTGAGTTAAATATATCTATAACATTGGAGTATAGCCATTTGCTTTCCTACCTTCTTCATCACAATCTCCTTCCCTCCTACCTCGAGTCAGCCTAACAATATACCACAATCATTGGCGATGTTTTTATTCCCAGTCCCACTGGTTTCAGGTATTTGAGACTCTTGTTCAATAGAAAGGAACTATATTATGTCTTTAAAAATATGCATTTGGATCAACAAACGCTGATTCTGAATATTTAAGTTTTCAGTTTTCAAGGCCCACTGTGTGGGATTAATGTAAAAAAAACTGCTTGAGACTGGTAACCGGTGACGTCGCGGGCCACGTTCATAGATTCGATGTTTTTGGAAGATCAGATTAATTAAAACTTTGAAATTTATTTTGACTATTAAAACTAACTATATAAATAAAATAATATACAGGGATTTGCGTTAGAAGTTTAAGTTAAATTAATAAAAATAATAATTAAGTAAACCAAATTCAGGATGAACGGCAGGTTTTGGAAATTCAAAAATATGGGCTTGCAACAATGAGAATTTTGTTTTTTTTTTGTTCAAAAGGACACTGACATCTTTTGCGCATTGCACCATGCACTAAACATTGTATTGCTCCTAAATACATAAAGGAATGAAAAAAACCACGTAAAAATATTCCTTGTTTTATAATTTAAAAAAAAATAATAAAAATAAAAAATTATTATTTTTGTGTTGAACCAGTTTCTGATTTCACAAAATGATGTTTTTCCAAAATTGAACTATTTTTACGTATTCTTATATTCAAGCACTAATCTATGTAGGTAACATCAAGTAAATGTGTTTAATATTGGTATCAGATGGTCACTATGTGTTAGGGCTCATAAAAGCCCAATAATGCAATGAAGTAAAAGGCTTTTTATAGCTCAAGAATCTCCCATAAACCCACGCTCCTAACTTGCCAAGGGATTATGGAACCATTTGGCATCCCGGTTGGCTGCAGAACATTATTATTACAATTTTAATGAATGTCCTAAATAATCAACTAACATTAAATATTTTAAAGACCAAAAGGTTTATTTTGGTCGGGATTAAATTAATTTTACTCGATAATTTAAGGACCTACGAAGTTAAAATTTAGCGAGCACTTCAGCATAAACCTAAAAATAAGTACCTGTATTTTATAAATTTTGTTTTACTTTAACCAGATTTGATTTTTCTATTTCACGTAGGTACCTTTAATAATCAATAATCACACCTTAAATACTGTATTATTAAATTAATTGAGGTTTTTGCGATATTTTGTTTGGCATTCAATGCGAATTTTAGTTATCAATACACAAACAAGTAATTTTTTCAAACAATTTTTTTAGGTTTTAGAATATTTGCTGATGTCTTGTCAACTTCTTTGATATTTTCCCTGTTTGAAAGATAGCGGTTGTGGTGAAAATATCAGAGATGTGCAAAATGGGTACCCAAAACCATTTGAAATGCAAAATGGAAATGGGTCAAAACTTTTCCATTTGAAAATGCAAAATGCAAAATGGTTTTTAGAAAAGCATTTCAAATGCAAAATGCAAAATACCTATTTTCAAAATGCATTGAAAATGCAAAATGGTTTCTTAGGTCAAACAATTAAAATAATTATAGAATTTTTAAACAATTTCGTCATTAATGGACATCAATGTAGAACAAACATATTACATGATGGTAAATCCAAAAACACCACGACTACAGATTATGACCACAAAAAATTTGCGCGGGACTAATGTTGCCAACGTAAAAACATAGAAACTGCCATCTAACATTATTAGTAAATTATCTTTCATAGCGAGGTTAAGGACCGACTGATATTTGGGGATTATGAAAAAAAGATGAGTGGAGATAGTAGGAAGAATGTTGCAAAAAAGCATTTAAAATGGAAAATGCATTGAGAAAAGCATTTAAAATGCAAAATGCAAAATGGTTTTTAGAAAAGCATTTAAAATGCAAAATGGAAAATACCCATTTTGCATTTTGCATTTCCATTTGAAATGGATTTATTTGAAATAAAGCACATCTCTGGAAAATATACATATTATATAGTATAGTTTTCGATTATTATAAAGAGTAGAGGGAATCAAAGTTTTATCACGAGGGTGATTCATAATTTGCCAAAACAAAAGATCTTATTACCAAGAAAAGCACTTTAGTTTGGTAACGTGAAGAATTTTTTTTCATGACATTATTTCAAAAAAACATTTTATACTATGTATATACAAATATTCAACGAAAACTACTAGAAAAGCGCAACCTTCTAATTTCGAAATAATGTCAGACTTCTGTCAATTATATATTATAAAAATATATTTGGAATCAAATTATGGTTCTTGCATGGGTCATCTTTCAGTAGCGAGTTTTTAAGAACTTTTTATGAATTTTCACATTCTTTCCGATGACAGAAAAATGCTCTGTTCATACTTACGGTTTGTTTTTTTTTCCATTTTAAGATCTTACAAATTCGTGTCAAGAAATCGAGAAACGGAATAAGTTCTTGGACGGAATCAGATAGTGAAATGAATGACAGTTCAATTACCGAGTTCCCAGTTTTAGGCTTTCTAAAGTCAAGGGACTTAAAAATTCTAAACACGAAGACTTATTAAGGCTGGAAATTGGAAAGCTATGTGCATCGATATTTTAACGTGAAATAAATACCTTATCACTATGTTATTATTTTCTATTATATAGCCGAAGTCCCCGGCGTTGCTTGGAGAATTTTACACAGAATTTTACCAAATCCAATGAAAAAGTTTCCTCTTTTTTTGAACGTCAAGTGTGCCAAATTTCGTCAAGAAGTATTAAAATTATATTTAAATAGTGATAAAAGATGTGGTGGTTTTATACTTCTATTTTGAAAATTTAAAACAAACCCACACCGGGACACTCTTCCTTACATAGATATAAATATATAGAAAATATGTTACCAACTCAATAATTTTAAAAATATTTTATTGAATACGATATATTTGGGGTTTATATTGTATTAATTCTACCGCAACACATCACATTCATTGTCCTTCTGTAAATCATACAGTTTCCTTGATTTTAAGTTCTTACGATTGAACTTGGCTGGTAATCAATATTATTCAAATTATAAATATTTAGTTGAATAAATTTTTTTAATGCGGTTTATAAACTTTAATAAAAAAACATATAAACTTTTATATACTAAAAATTTCCTATTCTCTACATATATTATACTTACTTATACTTGTAAAGAAGTGATTTTTTTCTATGTGAATAAAAATCGGACAGGTATATTGTGTAGTTACAAATATATTCTGGTAAAAACTTTGCAACCATTCAAAAGATGGCGGTCTATAAAAAACATGGGAAAATAATTGAGAATGTAAATAATATCGTTAAATTGAAATATGAGATCAATAAAAGTGACCGAATTTAATAAGTTTTCAGTTGCTCAATTATTGGTAAAGTGTTTAATCCCTATAATACTGAAGGATCGGGGTTCGAGTCTTTGCTGTGACAGTTATCTTTTTATTTTCGGTGTCTTAATATTTTCACAATTTCACTGATAGTTGTTAATGTTGAAATATTATTTTAATTTATTAAATATTATAAGAAGGTTACACCACACATTAAGATTAGTTATGGGTGCCCCCATAATTAACATGAGCTTGCGTATTTATTCTTTAATTTTAATTCACATATAAAATTACAATTGCATTGAAACATATATTCCTTTATATATATTTTAAAAATTAACGTTAAGTTTTGAAAAGTTAATCATAAAAAAGAAATATTCTGGTTTAATGTTTAGAAGCAAACAAGCTGACAAAGTTTCTGCCTATTGGTGAAATTCACTGTAAGCTTCATGGTAACCCATTTTATTTGGTTATTAAATCCTTCTTTTTATTCGATGGTCCCCCTCAAATCACCAACCGATATAAACTTAATTGAAGAAGGGACGTGATTAAGGGTAGTTAGAAGAACTTGTAAATTCATTTCTGGCCAAAAAACCTGAAGCCGTTTTATGAATGATGATCTTTTGCTGAAGGTTATTAAAAATATATTGTTCGTTAGTTCTTCCACCACTCAAAGTTAATCTGCTAAGTTTGTGCTTATAACTTACCAGTGGTGTAAGGATGCTGATATCTCCTGTTGAGGTGGGAGGGCGCGGGCTCCGGGGGAGTGGCCCGGCCCTGTCCCGGCGACAATAGGAAGCTCTCCTCGCCCGGCCGCAGTTGCGCCTCTTGCCCCGGGAACTCTCCGCCCGGTCTGCCCTGGCACGGGAACTCGCCGCTGGCCAACGATCTCCCGGGGTATTCACAGCTCGACCTTCCGTGGCCGCGATACTCTCCGCTCGACCGGCCTTGGGAAGGGAACTCGCCGCTTGCTAGCGACCTCCCTTTCCTCGCGTATTCTCCGCTAGATCTTCCTTGTCCTCGGTATTCTCCGCTCGACCTTCCCTGTAATAATCATAATAATAATAACAACAACCAAAATGTTTTCTTTACAATTATTTGGCTCAGTGTTAGTTCAGATATTAAATTATCGTAGAATTTGAGGTGCAGTGGTCATCTCCCTTCAGGAATTACCACATTTTACTAAAACACCGTTTGATGGTGATATTAAAAATAATCTCTTGGACCATATCACAAGATGTAAATCACTAGTTTTAAGTCAGTAGTCATAAGCCCTAGTCGTAAGTCACAAGATATGTCATAGAAGTAAGTCACTAGTTTTTTTTTTTTAAATTTTAATCTTATTTGTAAGCCAGTTATATTTATTATACTTATGCTTAAATTTATTATTTGCACAGCGCCCTTGAGGTGATTTTTCACGGAAACGGGGAACAGACAAACAGACTGTACTTTATTACTTCTCTAAACAGACTGTACTTTATAACATCAATGTTAAAAATTTAGAAGAAAGCGATTCTAACCTGTCCAGGATATTCCCCGCTCGACTTTTCCTGCGTCGGAAATTCTCCGCTAGCTAGCGACCTCCCTTTGCCAGCGTACTCTCCGCTCGACCTGCCCTGCTGCGCGTGGAACGTGCCGTGCTCGAGGGGCGGCTGGCCGGGCCCGGTGGGCGACTCGAGCGGGCCCGTGCAGAGGTACTGGCTACTGGCGCGGTCCTGGCTCGCAGAGTCGAGCAGGCCCGGAGTGTAGTCGGGCGCCGCGTCGGGCCGGGAGCGGCGCGAGTCATGCGGGTCACAGTATGCCTCGAGAAACTCTACCTGAAAATAAAAATACTTGAAAATTTTTTTCATCGTTCATGTAAAATTTTAACAAAAAATCACCTGTCTATTGGGAAAATTATAAATTACATAATTACACATAATGCTTTTGTATTTTATGCAATTACACAAAAGAATTATAAATTTTACCGTAACTTAATTATTTTCGTTACATTTTAAAATAATTATTAAAACATCAAAAACATTTACAAATCTTTCGCAAAAATACAAGCAATGGCGGTTGGTGTCTTTTTTTAAATATATTAGAATTATTTGGAAGTGTCTAAGGAAATCTGTTAAATGAAAATACAAAGCGTGGCGTTTCTTTTTTTAACACTGCTTAAATCATATCCGTCCGAGTTCATCTCAGTTTGTGCCATAAAGGGCACAAAAAGACTACTGCTATCTATGTACTGTGTATTAAAAAGCACAAAGATACTAAGGGATTAATCTCACTCAATTGTCATAATGTCATAATTGGATCAGGGCCGGTCCTGAGCAAAACCGCATCGGACGGTAGTAAAAATTTGACACCCCTTGTCAAACCCAGTCAACTAGAAAGGTGGTCACTGTAATCAATAATATTTGGATTATTTTTATATTTTTGTAGCGCCGTTTTTGTGAAAAATACTCTCAAGGGCGATATGTTAGGACTGTTAGGTGTTAGATATTATCGGCGCCTTGACAATCGGAGCGGACTGCTCAAATTGCGTCCGCATAAGGCCGGCCCTGATGGAATACATAATTCATACAATTGTACGCAAATCACTGCGGCAGAGTCAATGAAGCGGTCAGTTCATTATTCCGTGCAAATCTACCGCTTGTACAATGTACATATCATAATTAGGATTTAACATCCCTCATCCCCATTACATCCTCCGCTTCCGGTGTTTGCCATGGTAACAGCGAAGCCTGATCCTTGCTTACTTACACACGGTCTGTTTGACGATTAGCCAAAAATCATGATCAGTATAATTGATTTATTGGTTTTTAAATTTGTGCTTATACCAAAGTGGTAGAAACTCCGGATATCGCCCCGATAAAAAGCCCCCATTCTGAAAATGAAAATGGCTTGTGCGGTGTTTGGTGACTAGATCTGAATAGCTAGTGTGACGAATCAAATTTCGTCACAAATAAATTTGAACGTTAAACTAAGTATGTCCCGCAGTGTGCGCCCAGAGACAAAGAAAGTGTTGACAGACGGGGGTTGTAAAGAAAGAAGTGAGAAGTGCGGGGTAGGGCGACAGGTCCTACGAGCCCAAGAAAGAAAGACAGTCAAGATCGAGGCGGGAGAGAGAGGAGACCGAGACAGGAGTGGTGGTGAAGTACGCGCTCCCCGCCCAGCGGTGTGATGCTGGGCGGTGGATGAAGAAGTTACAGTCAAGTCAGAGAAAGTGATTTTCAAGTGTTATCCTCCGCCCGGCGACGTAATGTTGGGCGGGAGACGAAGAAAGTGCGGTGATCAGACGCGGCCGGGAGGGCCTGAGCTGCAGAACTGCAGAGGCTGCCACCTAGGACTTCGGCCTTACTAAGGCCATCGAACAGAATCAACTCAGTGACAACAGTGTAGCTACAGTGAACAATGACAATGCGAATAGTGAAGAAGTGATCCGAACCATATGACAACTAGTTAAGTTATAGATGTAAGTAGATCTAAGTATTAATTTAGATTTAGTATTAACACTTGACAAACCTAATTATAATAGAGACTCATAATTAATAGATGTTATTAATTAAATTCACCTCCCTTGTCCCCATCCAAGCGACACGAATTGGCGAGAAGGCAGAATATACGAATTGGTAAGTATAAGAACAGCAATATATTTAAGTATTATTCTGAGCTAGCTGCGGACAAGATGTGTTAACAACATCTATTGTCACACTAGTTACATCCTCACCATACTCTATACAACTCCTTCTCCTTGTCCTCAGTGTTAATATAGTCACTGTCCTACTGGCTTCGGGCAGTTGCAACTCTGTATCTGTCAGTGTGAACTGCATGTTATTGTTTAGTTGATCTAAATTACATTAAATATGCGATACAAATAGCAGCAAATCAATTTGTTTAGAGCCCAGTCAATTGTTTTTTGCAATTCAAAAACATTTCGTAATTGTAAAAAGCATTCACTTTGTGGCTCATCATAATTTATAATAAAAACATTTATTTACCTACCTATTACTATTATACGTGTTGTCCGGAAATTCGTAGTACAAGCGGGAAACTGGTGAATCTGTATACACTACATTTCGAACTTGAATTTTTGGAGATTTTATTTTTTGTAAATCGCCCGCCTTGTTCAATCTTTGAATTGCAACCATTGAATTTGAATGCCAAAAGATGGAAGAAATTCCAAAAATTTATCTAAACACTAAGACTGAAAAATATGTGTTTGCCGCTTATGCTAAAACATTTAAGTCTGATGTTTACTCTCTATGAAAAAGGAACACTTGTATATTATGTGAAGGAAAGAATTCGTTTAGTGCTTTCAGTGGTAAAACTTAAGAAAATATCGCTTTGTGTGAAGAAACATAACGAATCTCATTACGGTTGATTGTATATTAATAAAGGATCTATGTATAAAAATACATAATACATGATAAAGTCATTAACATGTATATGTTAATGACTTGTTTATTTAAAAAAATCTTTATTTCGCATTTCTTGGCCTTTAGTGAGTGAAGGTATATTGCAAAATAACCGGATTTTTCATATGTTTTTTAAGGATTGATTCATGTAAGATTAATTGCCGCCCGTACTAATTAATACAAATTTCATAATTTGTATCACTAATAGCGTAGGGTGACCATTGAAATCTCACTTGGGACATGTTCAATGCTGCGTTGCCGGGGCGCTGGACTCATGGTATTGATTAACATAGACATGATTAGGGTGACTACTGCACTCAATTACGTTAGGGACAATCCTATGTCAGGTATGCTATGTATGCATACGACACATGGCTATGTGAAGGTAAGCTTATATTTGAGGTAAATGGATTTGATGACAGACTTATCGCGAATACCTAAGCTGCTTAAGTGCTTAGTAAGTGCAGTGGTCAAGTCAATATTTCGGACGGTTCGGTCATCATCAGGGTATCAAAGAGAAATTCAGTGCCTGTGAAAGTAACAAAAGTCTCCGTTTTGACTTCAGTAACTGGAGAGTGGAACAACGATACTCTAATGCGTAAATATAGTTGAACACTCTCAGTCACTCTCTTTTAATACATAGATCGATACAGAATTATGACTTGACATATTGAAATGAATGTTTCCAAAATCTATTATTTAAAATGCTATAGCATGTTTCATCTTTATAAATTTCAAAATAATTTCGTATATTTTAGCCCTTTGACTCAAATGTATTGTCTATAGTATAATAAAAAAATATAATGTGCTGAAGTAAGAAAGAAAGAAGAAAAAAAAAGAAGAAAAATTGTAGTGTTATTTATCAAAAATTTTATTCTGTGTTGAGCTTATTATAATATTACGCATCACATGTGTCTCTCTTTGCGACTCTTGTGTCTCCTGCCTCTCTATTGAAAGAGTTTTTTTATACTTCATTTTATACTTGTATGTACCTATTTTGTAGGACCGATATTAATCTCAAATATGATTTAAGATTTTCACGGCCAAAAGTATTTTTGTTATTTGTTTTTGGGGTATTATGCCGTGTTGCGCTAACTCCTTCTTTAGCCAACGTTTTGGACAGCATTGCAGTGTCCATCATCAGGGCAGATGTCTTATTTTGAAATCTAGAAAAAATAAGACATCTGCCCTGATGATGGACACTGCAATGCTGTCCGAAACGTTGGCTAAAGAAGGAGTTAGCGCAACACGGCATAATACCCCAAAAACAAATAACAAAAAAGATATTAATCTCGTATATTAACTACTGTAATGCCATCCGATTTCAGAGGAATCATGTTTTATATCCTCCTATGTGTGTGTGTGACTGATACCAACAGTTGATAGAATGCATTGTCATCGACAAAGAGTTGAAAAGAATCTGACGAGATCTGATGTGTGGAAGTGATTTTCAGCATTATGGTAGTTATGATTATCAACAAAATGATTTCCGTAAAACAACATTTATTTGTTTATTTAGATACAATAATATTAATTAGTTATGTGGGTGTCACTGGATGCTTACTAGTATAGGTGTCCGGGGGTTAAGTGCACTAACTTCTGGGAGGTGATTCTAGATTATAGTAGAAGTAATAAAGATAAAAAACTTTTTTCGAAATTCCAACGTTTTAATGTAGTTTTCTGGTAAAAAAGCTGAATTATTTGTTGAAAAAATATATATTATTTTATGGAAAAATACTTTTCTATGGAAAAAAAAACAAGACATTTCTAAAAACTCATTTGTATTTCATATGTAGAATCACGGCCCGAAGTTAGTCACTTTTTCTCCGGACACTCTACTTTTATATTATACTTCGTTGTGAAAATCATGGTGGTCTAGGATAGTTGAATAATTTCTCTTACTTTTCCACGGAGTATGTGATAAAAAATTATGTCCGCTCTATAAAAATTCACCCCTGTTTGAAAAGTGGGATCATTTCTACTAAGTTGCATTATTTCATCGCTAGAAACACGTCTCGCTGCGCCGAGACCAGATCTAATGAGCCGCTGCGGGACAATCACTCGACGATGATTGTGTTCAATTAGTCCCCCCGCTACCTGTAAACGTGCGCACACACGAATCTATTATAAATGCTAATTGTTTGATAAGATATGAATATTTCATTAGGTAACAATTGTCTACGATTAGTTTATGCCCTGTAAAATCACCAACTAACTGAAAGCTCAAAGGCAGTTGTGATTGGGAAAAAAATTATATTTTGAATTTCAATTTAGTTTTTTTGATTTTCTTTCACTCTTGATTTGCAATTTTTTTTATCGATTACGAAAGTAATAACTCATTTGCCTTCAAACGCTTTTTCGTCTGCTTGCACATGATACTGGGCATGCGTAAATTTTTTTTAAATTACTAAACCTAACATGACCTGTTGACGCAACAATCTTCCTTTAAAATTGTCCTTGATATTTTCCCATCCTATTACCTACAAGTACCTGTCATTATCCGACAATACCCACGTTTGTGTGACATTTACAACAATAAACTTAACTGTCAAATCAGTTTATTGATGAAGCCGGTTTGAGGAACATCTCTTTATGATCAGTGCTATTATTGATATCAACTCGGGGTAGAATACTGTGCCGTGAACATATTCGGTTCCATCAGTGTGTTTCTTACCCAACCCAGATGTTGTGGAAGTTGCGTGTGATCATCTCCTGTGAGTGAACCAACATCAACATCGTTGACGAACATCAAAGGGGTAAGTCGGATTCCTTCCTTACTCCCTCCTGTTCACCATCTCTAACCATCGTTGTGTCAACTTCAAGTTCACAATTAATTTTACAGTCCATTCATGATTCGCCTTGCGATTACATGACCCATAATTTAAAAAAATTCTTCAAGATATTTTTGTGGATAAATAAATTAATTCAATAGTAGTAACAACTGTTTTATCTATCATTGCCAATGTGAAATGTTGGCTCACCGCAGGTCATATATACTTAGCAAGGTATTCTTTTGTCTTTTTAAATGAGTTTTGTTTCGTATGTTCATGTTGGTACTTAAAATAATTTATAAAGTTTTTTTTATTGTTTGTTTTTGGGGTGTTATGCCGTGTTGCGCTAACTCCTTCTTTAGCCGACGTTTCGGACAGCGTTGCAGTGTCCATCATCAGGGCAGATCCGGTAGATCCGAAGATGATGATCTACCGGATCTGCCCTGATGATGGACACTGCAACGCTGTCCGAAACGTCGGCTAAAGAAGGAGTTAGCGCAACACGACATAACACCCCAAAAACAAACAATAAAAATGCTTTTGGCCGTGAGAATCTAAAAACTTACCATTTATAAAGTTGTTTGTTCATAAAAGTAAACATTTTAAAACGGTAGATAACAACGAGAGGCAACGAAAATATTAGCCTTTGTACCAAGAGCACATGTGCAATCGAAAACAGGGGATATATTTTACGTTGACAATGAAAATGACCCCTCTCTTCGGCTAACCTTCTCTTGACTGTTTTATAGAACATTTCCACCTACTCAGCAGTTCCGACTCTGATGATGATCCTAGTGATGAAACGTCAAGCTAAAGACATTCCACTGAAAACAATTGTATAGGAAATTTTCCCAAGGTCCATAGCTCAATAATAATATTTCTACCCTGTGATCTGTATCATCCCTTCCATCCTTCCTATCTCAGGCTAAAACACCAATATCAGTTATAGCATCAGCAAATAAAACTAGGTCCAGGAAGTAGATTGCTTCGGCTGCAAAAAGGCCAAAGAAAATGAACATGTGTGAGCTAAATTACAAATGGAAAAGGGATAAATTTTGCCATGTAACTACTATTGAATGAAATCTAATTGATGTGCCTGGTGGTGATATTTTTTCAAAGTGGTTTTAAGCATTTTTCACCCTATATAATAGCAGATATAATAGGACAAACAATGATTTTACTTCGCATTGGATAATCAATTCAATTGATTGAACACATGTTTTGTGATTTTCGGTATTGTTAAAATGCCTCCAAATTTCGACTCATAGTTATAGATTTTACTATTTTCAAAGAGCGAATATAATGCCGCTAAAGCTTTATCAACAAATTCGGAAATTTTTACTATTTACCAATAATAATTAGATGATTCTGATAGATGACTCTGATAGATGATTCTGATAGATGATTCTGATAGATGATTCTGATAGATGATTCTGATAGATGATTCTGATTGATGATTCTGATAGATACTACAAAGTAAGACAATCGCAGGAAAAATTAGAATGAACCGCCCGAAAACACGAAAATGATCCTGCATAAAGAAAGAAAAGCAATGAATAGGAAACAAATCATTATTAGGGATAAACCGAACAAGGGGGGGTTCGAAAATTACGTAATTTATTTAATATAATGATTTATTCATTTAAAATATATATATATATATATATATATATATATATATATATATATATATATATATATATATATATATATATATATATTTAATTATATTATATTGTAAGAGCTGCGATTTCTGGTTTGAACTATGATTTTATTCGGAAAAACCGAGAAATCATTAATTATTCTTTCATTAAAAATAAAAGATGTTACATTGGCAATTTTGTAATTATCAGTAACTCATACCTGCGTAGTGTTTTCCATTTAAATCAAATTTGACATCCTACATTTAGCATTGTTCGCAGTAGTGACAATTTGAACTATTGACATTTGTTCACTGTGGTAAACATTGTTTTTTGAAAATCAGAAATGCCTGATTTTTTCCTTTTTTCCTGTACTTATTTTTGACCCAGAAAAATACACTATTACAGAAACCCAATTAAACGGTGAAATTATTAAAATTTCATTTTTGACATTCTTGCCAAGTTGAAAAATTGTACAATAGAGTAATTTTTTTTTCAACGATGTTATAATATTAGAATCTATTTAAATTGTTCATTAAAACCTAATAAAAGTAAGAAAACGTATTCATTTGTTAATTATTAATTAATAATTAACACATTATCTCTTGTTGCTAACTGGATGTATAAAAAAAAAATAAAAAAAGAATAAAAAAATAAAATAAAAATAAAATAAACTAAAAAAAGATATTTATTTTTCGGAATAACTTTATTGAGTAAAACCTCAAATTGTAATATTCAAATATTGAAGACAAAATTAGTGATTTCTAAACGAAAATCTTAGAAAATAGATTTTCGTTTAGAAATCACTAATTTTGTCTTCAATATTTAAAAAAAGATAATATTACCGAATATGAAATGATTTTTCTAAAAGTGATAAGTGTGCACCATTCGATTCGTAATCACTTTCTTCGTGTTTTACATGCAAATGATAGCGAAAACTTGAAAAATGTTTATGCTTATGTATAACACATATAAAGAAACACCGCTTATGTGATTTTCGAGGACAATAGCGCGTATGCGTTGTTTTTTTTCTCTTTTCTGAACACAATGGATCATGTCGCTTTTATGCGTTATTGCATGCCGAACGACATATCATTGTAATAATTACGTTTCAGAACAATTGAAACAACACTGCAATGAGTCACAAAACTACTTCTGTTGTGTCGTGGTTTGTAATTATTATGAAGAGTTTAGATTCCAATCGAGACAAGTGAAATCTTGCCCCCCTTCCAGGCGATATTTCCAGTTATACTACAACCTCCACTCCCGCCTGACTGCCTCCGTTTCTGGGTTGTTTCAGCAGGAAACGATTGTTCTAAGCGCCGCTTAGTAAAGTGGAGCTTCTCAGGAGATTACGCCTGCCTTTGATCATGACAGGTGCCAGATAATCCTATTGAATTCATTTTAAATTTGATGTAAATGCAATTACACATACATTTCCAGTGGAATTGATATGTTTATAGGAAGGTGATTACAATTTTTTTCCTAATATTTATTCTTTCAAACCTATTTCTTCTCTCCCTAGTCTCCAGAATGATTTCACCCGGTGAAAGATTAACATTCGGAATCAAAGACATGCGCGTTGATTGAAATGACAAAATCCTGGTCATCAGATTTGAATAGTCTAGTTGTCCTAGAGCTAATTCAAATTATCGCCTTCTTTAAATTTTATTCATCTGATTATCTTTTTTCTAAGATCTGTACTTAACCCAAGTAAACTACGAACATAAAGTACATTCTCTAAGTTCCCCCGATGTCTATGTGCGGATCTATTTAGTTTTCTTGATGGTTATCTTTATACAAATGTTATTCTCATTCAATTCAAATCTACCTTTTAGGGAAAATTATTTATTTTTATACATTATGAATTTTAATAGTGAACTTTTACAGAATAGTAACAATACGTAAGTTTAAACGGGGTAAGGTAAGTGGTGACCGGATAAATCATCACATCTTTAAAAGGTTATATAAAGTTATGGGAAGTGATGAAACAAAAACTTTATTAACTGGATTAAGTAGGTTAGGTTAGGTTAGGTTTAAAAAAAATTCATCGTTTCTAATGACTTTATATAACTTTTAAAAAGTGTGTTGAATTGTCACTGTGTTGAGTTATCATGGAACCATAGATTACGTTTTATTCTATGAACGGTGTCAATAAATATATAAATAATTGCATAAACAGCACATAATATATACAAATGAAAATAAGTAATAATGATACTTTAAATACTGAATTGGAATACTATTATATGAATAAGGTTTCAGTTTTAAAGCTAACAAATTTAAATTTATATTCTCTTGTCGTCCACACCCTTTTTGATGATGTCAAGTTTTCTGGTATCAGTGATAAAAGGGTGGTGGTGGGGAGTGTTGAAAGGCCGCTATCACTCCGACGCAGTTGTCATTGGGTTTGGAGTTTCACCCTAAGGTCAAAAACAACGCAAAGAATTCTTAGATCCTTTCTACCCCAGAACGGCAAAATTATATTTCAAAAGATATTAATTGCAGGAATTTTTAATTTGATTAAGCGATTAACGCGAGAGAAGACGTTCTCAATTTGGACTCAAATGTCTAGAAATTGTTACATAGTGAATGCCAAAGAAATACAAAAGACTATACTTTTCATGAGCGGTGCTACATTTTTGTTTGATTAGTATGAACACAACGTGTCTTATATTTTTATAATGTCATTGGAAAGATGTAGTAATTTTTCAAGTTGACTAATATTCGAAAGGTAAATAATTAACATATCTTCTTTTGACAGCCAATTTTTTTTATAATTACTTTAAAATTCACAAATCCACCAATTATAATATCCCGCGTTTTTTACGGGTCTGTGCTAGTATATTTTGGCTGCAAATTTCTGTTTCTCGTAATATTCTATTCAAAGCACTTTACTACGTGTAATAAATAATATTGTAAAGACAACCTTAAGGAAAATAAAATCGTCCTTTCCCAAATAATAACACCAAAAATTTGAGGGCTCCACCAACATGTAGTTTTGTACTTTAATAAAGACTTATATAACGAATAAAACTAACAATATTAATGCATTAAAACATATCCGAAACTCGGAAAACACTCTCGTCCAGGCCGTCGCCCTGTGGCAGGCAAGCCCCCACCACACCACACATGGAGAATGGAACCGTAATGATATGTAAACTACTTTTTCATCTAATGTATGCGTTTATATAGCAGACAGAGTATTGTATTTTCCACTCTGTTCAGCTGAATTAAGCAAACATTATTATCATAACATTCTAAACTAAACCGCTTAGTCGAAATAAGAAGTCCAGTTCACGAACCAGATTTTCAATTGTCCTCTTATGAGAATCCTATAGATTATATTCCTAGTCAAGGCTATTAGTCATTTCCATTATGGTTCATCCCCCATCCTTTCTTACATCTTCTCTACGGTCCTTTGTCCGACTCTCTGCAGCTTTTAGCTTTCACCCTTCTTCCCTTCCACCCCTGAAACCGCCTCCTGCCTCTCCCGTTCACCCCGCGGAGCCTTTGTTCCTTCCCCTGATTTACTTCACACACTTCCTGACGTTGAATGGATCTCTTTAAACAGGTGCCTACTTGAAGCGGCTGAAAATCTCATCATTTTTCACCAATTAAGTTATTCAACTTTAGATGGAATAAACATTGATTAATCATCAAATGATGCTTGTTATACTGTCTAAACTAACTGTCTGTTCTAACCTATGTGTTAGGAATCTTTGATTTGCGCCCTTGAGGTGATTTCTCATGAAAACGGCGCTATATAAATTAGACAAATATTATTATTAATCCTCCTTCTAAACTAACCTTGGAAAATTTTAATCAATACCAAAGAGGATAATTTAAGCTACTCGGGTATTTATAAAGTTGGCTGCAATGATTATCCTGATTTCTTTATAGGAAAAAACAGCACGTAATATAAACATCAAAACATGAAAGAAAACTTATGTTGTATAAATGGTAAGGCTTTTTCTGAACTTGAAAATCATTTGTTTCTTTAGATCATAGTTTTAATAAAATGACAGAAACTAGTTTCGTGCATAAAAATGGTAAAGGTATTTAATAACATAATTTAGAAATCTTTAAATAAATTATGTCTGAATACTTACTTAACAGCCAAATAATTTTATCTATTCTACAGTCCTATATTTAACTAGTTCCCTGCAATCCATCCCGTCCCACGATATTATATTATGTGTTAAATTGAATTTCTGATGTTGGATTGTTAATATAATGAAATTATTGTTTTTTTTTTATTTTTATTCTAGATAAAAGAAAATTACATTTTTCACTTATTTAACTATAAATAACATATATATTACACATAAATATATTACACACTGATATTATTCACTTTCATTGTTTTGTTGATTGAGCATAAAACTGAACAATTTTTTTAGACTAAATTGTATAAAACAAAGTCTTTATCCGGGTTTGTTTGTTTGTGCGCTTAGTTCTAATAAACTACGCAATGGATTTTGATAGTGTTTTCATCATTCTATAATTTTGAGATTTTTTTCCGAAACGTATGTATTTATAATACTTGCATATTGTATTTATATAAAGTAGAGAAAAGTTGATATTTTGTAATGAAGTCGTAAAATTAAATTTTCAGGCACTTGCATTACTAACGCTGGCCTAACCTTATAGTCCAGTCAGTGGGGAGTTTAACCTTGCAAAAGGTTAGGTAGTAGCGATTTTGATATATGTTGTTAAGATTGGGACTCTAAGGAAAAAAAAAAGTTTTCGACCTTGGGAGGGTCGAGCTCGACCCGCCATCTTGGATTGAAGGTACCAAAATTTGTTTTTACAAAATAATTGTGAAGTGGTCGTTTTTACAACCAAATTGTTGAACGCAACCTTAAAGACAACTAAATTACCTACATTTTTTGTAGAGAGTTTTTTTTTGTAAGTCTAATAGGTAACGAGTTACAGTGGCGAAAATGTGAATATTTTTCCAAAAAATGATGAAATTCCCAACTTTGTAATTTTTTCGGGTTATTCATTACATAATTATAATAATTTTGCTAACTCATTTCTACACCACCATGAGGTAGAGAACATGTCGCATTTTTTTATTGTGGTATCCCCAGTAGGTCTACTCCACAGATATACCAGCGATGGTAGATTTCGAAATTATGTTACATTACTATGAATAATGTTACTATAAATTATGTTACTTAATAACAGACTTCGTCATCAATGTCATCATCTAACTCATTGCCTGTGATACTGAGATTCTGGGCTTCCATTGACAAAATCTCTTCTTCTTCGTCCTCGACATCGATGTGAACCTCTGGCGAATTTCGGCATGTTTGAACATTACAGCACCCACATTCAATAGAACACTTCAATCCAGCTTTCAGCTACATGCAACGCCGCATCCTTTTTTACAATTGCATGAAATAAATTTTAATAAAGTCTTGGGTGCTGGTTTCTTTGTCATTCTCACTGGAACAAGCCCGTTGGTGTCACGTTTCCAGCTCCAGTTTTCTGGATTATTTTGGATTCCATACCATTTTTGGACTTGATGGTACGTTCTAAATGCATGGTACCGTGCAGCGTCGTTCGTTGGTGGCAAAGAGGCAAGATTGAATTTGCTTTTTGTTGTCGACTTTGCGAAACGTTTGCAGCGGACTTCTTCCAAGGTTTCCTTATCCATGTCACCCACGTACAAAGCAACAAGAAAGCGTGTTCCTGCAACTGCTATGTCTTCTGGTGTTGCATCATGTTGTTTGAAGATTCCTATCATGGCATTGAGTCTTGTGTCGTTTTGCACAAGCAAACAAAATTTTGTTTTTCCTTGGTTGAAGAAGGACGATGTTGTATCGCGGCCGCTAAAGGCATGAAGAAACAGAATATTCTCAGCCGCCACTTTGTATTTCACACTATTCGCGGAATACAGTCTTTCAAAAGTTTTGCCTCTCCCAGGTTTGCGAAGATATATACTACTTTTGGGTGGTGCTAATGCTATCAGCAGAACTAGGAGGTCAACGTCTTCGCCAATAATGAAAACAGCGTCATATGATGAACACAAGGAAATCGCAGTACTGACAATCAACTCATCAGCATCTTCTTCAGCCTGCTTAACTGTAAAATCATCCTGTATAAATTGCTTTGTAAGCATCAAAATCAGACGGACTTTGTTATTTTCATTGGCTAAAAATTGTTCTTGCGAAACTTGAACTGGCATTGTTTCATCGAAAAGAACATCTGCAGACATGAGCATCCAGGCAACGTCCTGTAACCAGGACTCAATCAGTGTTGCCAAGTCAGCTGTAGACTAGGATCCCACTATAACAAATCAACGTCATCGAGCACACGGATGATGCTATATAAGTATATTGTAGTAATTCTACTGGGATGTGTCTACATTCCTCCTGGATCCAATATCACAGTCTACAGAAACCACATAGATGACCTCGAAACCTTTAAAAATAAATACCCTGATGCCAGAACAATTTTATTTGGTGACTATAATACCCCTTGCATTGATTGGATGAATAAGGACTCTTATCACAACTTAAGCCTACCAGAAAATGCCCGCGAAATAATAGATATGACGAACTTACTCTCTCTACATCAAGTCAATCAAGTCTACAATACCAATAATCGGCTGCTGGATTTAGTATTCTGCAGTGATACCTCAGTCCATATTGCAGAATCAGTTGACGAGCTTCTCCCCCTAGACTCCCACCACCCCACCCTAAGCATAACCATCACTACTAATAACTCACTAGATGACACAACTGTTCTTCCTAACCTTACTTATAATTTCTCCAAAGCTGACTATTCTAACATGAATCAATATCTTGCAAATGAAGACTTGTCATTTCTTCACCATAATAATACTATTAACTATAATCTTGAATTATTTTACAAAATTATTAATAAGGCCATTGAAAGCTTTGTACCACTTTCACACTTCAAGGAAGCGAAGTTCCCAAAATGGTTCAGTGGCGAGCTAATAAACCTAGTTATCTGTAAAAAAATTGCACACAAAAACTTTAAAGAATCGAACTCTCTTATCGACTACAAGATATTTCACAACTATAGAACTCAATGTAAAAAACTATCAAGAAATTCATATTTCAATTATATAAATGGAATCGAAAACTCTATACCTTCTAATATACAAAACTTTTTCACTCACGTTAACTCTCTTAGAAAAAACAAACAAGGTTTACCCCTTTCAATGCACTTCAAAGAAAAGAGTAGTACTGACATGAATGTAAAAGTTAACTATTTTGCTGATTATTTTAAAAGCGTCTATGACGAAGATATCCCAGACAATTATATACCACCTTCGTCGCTTAACGAGAGCATACATATCCCTGCCATACACATCAACATAAACGATGTTATAAGTAAAATCAAATCCTTAGACAAAAACAAAAAGGCTGGACCTGATAATGTACATCCCAATATCATGATAAATTGCATTACTTCACTGGCTGAGCCGATTTTTCTATTGTTTAATCAATCCCTTGACACAGGGTGCTTCCCTGATATTTGGAAACGTTGTTATCTAACTCCTATATTTAAAAAGGGTAATAAAAGTGATGTTACTAACTATAGACCAATATGTAAGCTATCTGTAATTCCTAAACTTTTTGAAAAACTATTACTTGATAAAATTTCACGATGTATTAACCATCTCATTGTTCCGAATCAACACGGATTTTTGTCAGGTAGATCAACTCTGACAAATCTCTCGTTATATGAAAACTATATATCAAACGCATTAGCTAACAGAACTCAAGTCGATTCCATATATACGGACTTTATCAAGGCCTTTGACAAAGTATGCCATAAAATTCTCCTGATCAAACTACGTAAGCTCGGTATTGGCGGAAAACTTTTAGAATGGTTTGCTAGCTATCTAACTAATAGAGTTTTACTTGTAAAAATCAATTTATTCATTTCCAATCAATTTATAGCTACCAATGGTGTACCACAGGGGTCTCATTTAGGCCCAATATTATTTTTACTGTTCATAAATGATATTGTAAATATATTTGATGAAGATATTAATACGTTACTTTTCGCAGATGATTTAAAAATATTTAAAATAACCAAAAGTGCTGAAGATTGTATCTGTCTACAAAATAATTTGAACAGGTTAATTAATTGGTGTTCTCTTAACAAACTTCATCTGAACATAAATAAGTGTTATTCAATTAAATTTTACAGAATAAATCAACCAATTATTCATTCATATAAACTCAATAACTCAATCCTTACCTCTGTCGAAGAAATTAATGACCTGGGGATAACTTTCGACTCTAAATTAAACTTCATATCGCATATAAATAATATTAATAATAAAGGAATGAAAATGCTAGGCTTCATTCTTCGAAATTCCAGAGGTTTCAAGAATATTTCAACATTAAAAATTTTGTATACATCCCTGGTTCGTAGTCAAGTCGAATATAACTCCTCGATCTGGTCCCCCCACTACAAATTACATTCAGATTCAATCGAAAAAATTCAACATAAATTCCTAAGACACATTAATTTTAAACTCGGTATTCCCATTGAAAATATAAATTATAATTACTTGATGAAAAATCTAAATTTATTAAAACTCTCAGATCGAAAAATTATATCCGACTTAATATTTATGTTCAAAATTGTGAATGGTAGTATAGACAGTCCTGATTTAATTAACCTCATTGAATTTCATATACCCACGAGAGCTACTCGTTCTAAAATTTTGTTTAAATGCAACAATATCAGGACTGAGTATTCCAAACACTCGCTTGTACCTAGGTTGCATGAAGTTAGTAATAGATACGCAGATGTGGCAGATCTATTTAACTGCACGCAAGGTAGGTACAAGAGGGCTATGCTATCAAATCTTTTCAATCAATATTAATTTAATCTAATTCTACCTTATTTGCACTATACAAACTTATGTACTTGTATCTCTTGTTTACTTACTTACCTACTTACTCTCTAATGTCATTTCACAATCAAATGCCACATATATTTGTAATTCTTTTTTCTAAATATTTTAACTGTGACATGTTATCATTGTTTATGGTATATTTATACCGTTGATATTAAATAAATAAATAAGTAACGTAGAAATACGTTAAAATGATATTGTGTAATATGTTCGTACAAAATTTATCAAGAAAACTGGAGTTTTACAATTTTTTGTCAAAATTTTCTTCTTTCAACCGCTGTAACTCGTTACCCATTAGACTTACAAAAAAAAACTTTTCACAAAAAATGTAGGTAATTTAGTTTTCTTTAAGTTTGCCTTCAACAATTTTGTTGTTAAATCAACCACTTCATAATTATTTTGAAAAAAACAAATTTTGGCACCTTCAATCCAAGATGGCGGATCGAGCTCGACCCCCCCAAGGTCGAAAACTTTTTTTTTTCTTTAGAGTCCCAATCTTAAGAACATATGTGAAAATCGCTACTACCTAACCTTTTGCAAGGTGAAGCCCTTTTTTATCCCCCACTGACTGGACTATTAGGCGATACATCAAAATAATGTACTACGGAATTGTATATCTTAAAAAGGACTATAAAAAACATTATGTAATATGTCTATCTCTTAAGGATAACCCCCAGCAAAGCCGGGTACAAGTTAGCTAGTTTTTATTATAACGTAAAATCTCATAGGCTTAACTTTTCATTATAAATCCATTAACTGTTGCTTGTATATTATCACGTGATTAGTTACGTGTTGTTGTATCCCTCCCACTTATTAATTTTATTTTTTATCTCATTAAAATATTATGTCTCTGTCTAGTGATCTTCATTGTTTTACAGAAATTGAAAAATGTTTCAAATTTCAAAATAAGTTCTACGAAATGTCTATTCAAGTTTTTTTGTAATGTCACTTTGGGCCAGTTACTTTGCATGGAAACAACAATAGAACACGAATAGAACTTTCACAGAACTCGAAAATTAACTTTGTAATTTGATGAATTATAAAAATTCTGTGAATCAACAAGTCCAATGGTTTCTTACATTTCATATTAATTGTTGTTATGTTTATTTTAATATCAACGGTATAAAATATACCATATACAGTAAATTATAAACTCTAGATGGATATAAAAAGTTAGAGATACAAGTATACATGCAAAACTTAGGTAGATTAGTATTGATTGGAATATATGATAGTACAGATACATGATATAATATATTACAATAGCTAAAATGTATGCATTTATTTTCATTTTCAGGTTTTCGTTGAAAGTAGGTAAGTGCCAATGTTAGTTCACCTTATTGACTATTTTATTGACCCAATTTTCCTCAGTTGCCCCAGGCAGTTCATTTTATATACATATTTATTTGACTTTTCACGTAAGTATGAGTATTATGACTTACGACTTACATTTAATTGGTCATGATTTAAAAGATATGATATTAAAGCCTTTTTGTACCTAGCTTCGTTCTGGCAACAGACTAGGTTACTTTGAAACAGGTTGATAAAAAGTATTCACTCTTTTACGTACGAGTATTAGAATAATCAAATCGTTTGATTTACTAGTAGTGTTTCATTTTTTTCTTATCTGTTTGTGTTGTATTTTTTATCTTAAAGCTTGAATGAAATAAAATAAAAACTTGTTTATTATCTCTGCTCAACATGTTTACAGGGTAACACAGTTTGTTTATTATCTCTGCTCAACACGTTTACAGGGTAACACAGTTTGTTTACTCCTTATCCTAAAGAAAGTAATATTCCCGACGTTACAATGTTTATTTATCTTGTAATCTTCCGACCTTCCAGTATTTTCTTGTTATGAATTCATTCTCTTTAAATACTGACAGGAAAATAAGACGCTTTGTACCAAACAAATGGACCGGCATTATTGTAATGGAAATTGAAGGGGGTTTCCATAGCAAACTGACGAAAACGACGCCATAAGAAATTTAATATTCCATTCAAGAAGTTGCCCTGATGGGATTTTATTTCCATGATATAAAAAGTGCAAATGATGAAAGCCAAAGGTTTTCATAAGTTGGGCCATTCAATGATATTCTTTAAATCAAATATATAGAAAAATATACTTACTCACCAATTTTTTATAATAATATAATATATATCATTATATTCAACAGTTCCTGGGATCTCAAAGTTTCTTTCGACATCCATTTTTAGAAATTTTAATTCTTTAAGTACACTTTTTTTTATTTTTATAGTGAATACCTCACAAGAGTCCCAACTGCTCCCGTCTGGAGCCAGTGAGACTATGGCATCCCCAATTGGGGGATGTTGTGAGGCTGAAGGTAAGTGGGGAAGGGAAAGAGGAAGGTGGGGAAGTACCTGGCTATTCAGATCTAGTCACTAAACACGGCTAAAGCCATTTGGAGCAACGTTTCAATTCTGAATGGTGGTCTTACACCAGGGCGATACTGGTAGTATCTTCCACTCTGGAACGTGCCGCAAATATACTATATATTATTTTAATTAATTAATTGTGAAATAACACAAATTAATCAAATAAAATTTATTTGCGCACGCCGGGTTCGAACCCGCGACCTTCGGAATGGCAGTCCAATGCGTTACCACTGGACTATGCCGGCCGTCATACACTAGCTGTATATGAATATTTTAAATATACAATAATATACAATGTTTATACTAGCTTTTTTATCCGACTTAGTTCGAGATACTTTTCTCTTTATCGAAACATTTCTGAACATTTGAAATATATAGGACTAACTAGTTACACGTATGTGGTTTCTTGATATAATATTTAATGAAAAAATATATATAGATAATTTGAATGGTAGCAGAAGTCGGGAACGCCCGAAGAAAATATGGCAAGATCAAGTGAATCAGATACTTGAGACGGGCCATGTCAAGAGTCATAATTATAGAAGAGTATGTATGAGACGATGTACGAACGTGAATGCGGCAGGAAGTGTGTGCCAATACCGAATTGTTAGGCGGTCCATCCTCGCTGCCTTCCCCTGTGAGGAAACGGCGTGAAGGTTAGTTAGTTACCCTTAATTTAATTTAATTTTTAGTTAATTTAAAAACCCTTAGCTCATGGTCTAAATGTGTAAATTTGCCGTGCTTCTGAAAGACGAAATTATATCAAAATAAAAAGCATTAAGGTGAAACAAAAATTAAACTAAATATTTCAATAATTTATTTTTAAAAGAAAGACAAACATTCCCGGGTTAAGAATAACCTGACAATATTCGAAAATCTCCTATGACCATCACATGTACAAAACACACACCAACTTGTCTATATAAGTACCAGGGCATCAGAATGTTCGAGGAGGTACTTGACGCGCAGAGTAGGTACATAGGAAAATGTTCGCAAGGGCGGCCGCGTGGTGTATTTATTGCGCCAGCTAGGGGCGGCGGGACGAAATTAAATAGATAGTAATGGCCGCGAATGACCATTAAAGATGCGCTCCTGGTACCCCTTGACGCATACCGAATGGACTCACGGGGTTGAATAAACGATTACATAAAAAACATATTGGCAAAGTAAAGCAATGAAAAACATTCATAATCCTGTCATACGAGTATTATTTACCTGTTTTTGCAAATATGATCGAAAATTGCTACAATACGTACACAGTAGAGTAGAGATTCATTTTTTCGTAATTGGTTATTTCAGAAAATTACAGAGCAAACTTAACACTTTTGTGTAGCAAAGTGAGGATACCATATAATATTATGTTGTCATGCAACTATATGGTAACGTAAATAGCCTTCTATACATTTTTTCAATACAATTTTTAGATTAGTGTTATTAAATTTATTTTCAAAAAACTTTTTTACTATTTTAGCTTTCACAGAAAAGATCTTTCAAATAGCTGGGTTTACTTCGATAAAATGAATTCCGTCATAATGTCAAAACCGATAGGTTTACCAATAATTGTTTATTTTTCAACGACATCCGTTTAAAAGGAAATTGACACTTTTCTCGAATGTTTTTTTTCCTTTAAAAAGTACCTTTAGTTCCATAAAGAAAAGGTTCATATAATCATAAAAACTAAAAGTAGGTAGGGTAAAAATTGTTACCTTAAAAATCCTACTAAAATTGCATGTTTTTGCATCATCATCAGCCCAAGCATCAGCACAAATAGCCAACCGCGGCGATATATTAAATACATGTCTGTTGTGTTGGGAGTAAGAAGAAGTCGGCTATGACCTGTTCTTAAAAATTCTTCCACATTCGCCTGTTGTATTAAGAGACGAAACAATACCCTAAAATAAAGCCAGCATCTTAACGACGTAAGTGAAGTAGCCGTGCACAAAAATATGTGATGCGCGGCCCTTGTGTATTGGACAGACCCGAGGTTGAATTTACCCAATCAAATCTCTAAAATAAAGTGGGAATCTTAACGTCGTAAGTGATGAAGTAGTGTAAAAACAATGTTCGGCGCACGACCCGGCGTAATGTACTAATCTACGGTCGACTTTACCCAAGAAGGCCTAGAAAATCGATCTTTCCGTGGGGTTTATTTTAATTATTTCTGATTATCGTATTTATAAAATCTCAAATGTTTCTAGATACGTTCAGCAAAAATAATTAAAAGGTGAGCGTCGCTCAAACCCCCGAAATTAGAGTATTATATAAACTTAAGGGATATCATAGAAAACCTAAACCAAGAGGAAGCCTTATATTTGTCAACACTAAACAGAGGAGGCCTTCAGTAACATTCATCGACCAATTTATTATCAGATTGTGAACTACCTCTCCTACCTTTTCTTGAAATGACCCTCCACACCGGATCCCTAAAGATGACAAGTCCTCTTGAGTGGAGCTAATACAGCTACATATGGTAAGTACCACTTCTATCGGGGAATTAGATAAAATTTAGGTCGAGTGGTTACGATCCTTCGCTACAAATCCGGAGGTCGTGGGCTCAAATTCCGTCGAGCGCAAATAAATTTTATTTGATGTTTTTTTTGATTTCTAGAGTTTTCCTGGTACCTACCTATTAATTATACATTATAATTACTGAGCATATTTCTTAAATTGTTTTATTTCTTAATTAGAACCACTTTCCATTACCATTTTGTAAAAATGTTTCAAAGAACCGACATATTTATTTTTCCGTACTTTTTCTTTTTAGTTTTACATCCTGTACTTGTTAAAGTGTCATGTCTATATATGTTTTAAATAATATATGTACACATGAGTAGAGTTGTACCCAAATAATCATGATTTTAACATTTCGTGGGAGTCAGTTAAACATATTCACCACTCGGTTTACCTCCTTGCTCGAGAACTTTTCATGCTAGATTTTTCTATTTGTGAAATTTTTCGGTCGTTGTTGTACCACTGATCGGCAATCCGCACATTGCTACGTTACTTCCTCCCCCTAGGCGGCCTGCAGCCCTAATGCTTTTCTACCCCATCCCGGAAAATAATATATTTGCTAGTTTTTTGTACAAACGAGCAACAAGCAAAACACATCAGCGGGGGCTGAATAAAGATAAACCAACCCATTGGGTAATCTATCATTGTTATTGTCTTTTCCAAAGAGTATAGTGTGAGAATCACAATAATTATGCGTGGGTGATGGGTTTAGGTCTCAACGGTTTACTTTCTACAGCTGAAATCTCGATGACAAAAATTCCTTCAAACTAACATCACAGCATATTAACATCCCTAACATGTACCTATGTTTTTGATTGTAACTGGGAACTTATAAATCGAGTCTATTCTAAACGAACCCAAGCTAATCAATACTTAAACTGACCTTACCCAACCCGCACAGAATATGTGGAATCTCCTGTTAAGACATTAAGTTTATTTTGACTACTATTTTTCCGGAATATTGCAGTTTGGTATGCCGTGAAGTTACTTTATTAATAAGGGAGAAAATTATCCCAAATTTCTTATGGAAAATTGTTTATAAACAAAGAAAATTTCAGATATGACAACCTAAATTTATGTAATTTTTTTTTTTGTGTCTTCTTAAATAATCTCTAATGCTTTGTATATCTCCATACAACATCTTCAGAGATGAAAAGTCCCTGGGGGATGTTACATTGCCAAAAGGCAGAGGAAATAATATAAATCAATAAAATCACAAAGATTATATAGGGCTTGAAAAACCCATTTCAAGGTTATTATGTTTTTGGTGCCGGTCATAACCACTCGATCTTCAATTTCAAAATATACTATTTAAAATAATTTTTAAAAGTTGTAGACGAAGAAGACGGAAGACTAGAGACGCCGTAGCTTAACAGTTCCGATCTGCAGCTTGCAGAGTGAAAATTGTCTTTAAAAAAATCATCCCGATGATGACAGACACCAGAACGTAATATGTCGTTTAGTGTTTCCTTGTAGAACTTAATAGTATTTTATGTTTTTATTTATGAATCCAAACACATTTAAAATACCGAGGAAGGATTATTCTGAAAGCGGTTGAGTGTAATTAAAATAAAGTAGTCAAAAATAAATTGGCCAGCTACATATTTAATGCATTTAACAAGACCACAAACGAAACACTGTTAATAAAACAATTAACTGAAGAATCTTGATGGTTTTAATTTCCAAGCTTTCACTAACTGAAGCGAGAAGTTTCATCTCGTCCTTGAAGCCTTTATCCGATATCTACTACTACTACTACACTTCTCCGTCTGAAGAAGATCCACTCAGACGCTGTTTTATTGTAATGGTGATTTCTCCTCTCTGACAATTACCACTACCTTAATTATTACTATTATTATTGAAATATCGAGTAAATATTATTTTCCTTTATTGAAATCACTCTTAGTTTTTGATGCATTTGTTTACCAGAGGAAATAATATAGTATTTTTTTGCTAGCCATTAAACATCTTTCATTTAAACATTATGTTACAAAGTCTTTCGATAGACCAATAAATTTGCTGATTTTCAACTTACTAGTGCCTTTATTAGGTTTAACAATTTTTTAAATATCCTCCAGTTTCACAAAAACAACATTCTTAAGTCGTGTCAAAAGCAAAACTAACAAAATACAGAAATAATTAGTAAAGAATATCTTTGTCTATTTTTTCCTATTTACGGAATTGCTTACAAACGTTATTTTTTAAACCATAAAAACTCTCGTTTTTTTAAAGGTTATGAATGATACCAATACATAGTAATGATTTAAAAAAATTGTTCCCAGAAATTATTGAGTTAAGTCGTGAAAATTATTTTACAAACGTTTCGTTTTTGCCGGAGATCATTTAAGGTTTTTATTGTAATTTTTGTAATGTATAACTTACTTGATCTTGCTGTGGAGTTGGAGGGAGACCAACTCTTTTTTTGGTTTCTAAGGTCCGTCCAACTCTGTCAAGAGGTTGACTGTACTCCGGCCAACACTGGAAAATCAAATAAAAATTTAAGTATTTTTCAATTAATCACTAAACTACAAAGCACAACATTAGGTGATATTATACAAAAAAAAAAACAAATCATTAACCTCTTGCAAAAAACGTCTTAACGCAACGTAGAGTTAAAACAATTATTTTTGTAATAACAAGATTGATTGATTACCGAATACCCTCACCAAAAAAATCCTCCATTTGTTTTTAAGGCATAGTCTCTTCTATAAAAAATATTCATTTACTATTCAAAACGCCTTTTTTTTTTTTTATTGTGTTTATTTCTTGCTAGAGCAATCCCGATGAGTAACAGAACTCATTTTAGGACAGGAGGAACTTACAATTCATATGTAGGAGGTAGTAGGAACAATTTTACAACGGTATTTTGATATCAAATATAAGTTTCACATTCAATACAGCATAAAAATTAAAAATTAAAATAATGACACGTTAAATAGAACAAACAACAATAGAAAACAAGTACAGAAAGAAAAAAAAAACATGGCTAAGATACAACAAGAAATGACAACACAGTTACATATTTTCATTTTTAAATGTAGTTAAAAAATATTCTTTTAAAGCATTGCTTTGCAATTTTTTATTGTGGTGGATGTGTTTGTACATATCTGGAAGCGAATTATATAGTGTATAGGCAATATAGTTCAGTGATTTTAACCCATATTTTGTAGTGTGTGTTTGAGGAATGCGGATTTTATTGTTATTTCGAGTATTGTGGTTGTGGATGTCTTGATTGTAAAGTGGTTTAAACCTTACAAATGTTAGAGCACTCTAATAACAAAAGAAATTTAAATACTCATTTAGAAAAACCGGTCGGAGGTGTTGGCTGAGTCACCCGCGAAAAATAAAAGTAATTTTTGCTTTTAATTCCGTCACCCCTTCCTCAAAACTTCCCTTAAATAAATAATGGCTCTGCTTTACACTCGCTTTAATAAACAGTAATCTCCAGACACCTCTTAAGGATGACTCAACATGATACCGTAATGAATTCATTTATATTCAACGCTGCTACATAGTGACTGGGATGCTGTAGTTTGTAGATGCCGGTCTATGTTTAAACTTGTGGATTAGGTAAGGAAGTTAACAGTTATTCAATTTGATGTGGTAATTTCAAGGGGTAACTGACTTGTAAATATTTGTGAATTGTGGTATCATCTTAAAAGGAGAGTCAAGAGAATATTTGACGAGAGTGGGTGGTTGTAGAAGCCGGAGTCGTCCCAAATGTGTTACTATCAAGAGAAACAATGCAAATTAGTGACTGAGTTGACAGTTGCATTGGATTACCACTGAAGCATAGCGTCGCGCGTCGCGTCGTTGGCTCATTTCCTCTCATGGCAGAAGTAATATTTCTCCGCTATGAATAGATACAAGAACTTTACAAATTTTATTATTATTTGTTGGCCCCACTGGGTACTTTATGCTGAGGGACCATTTTACAATTAAATAATATTCAATAATAAATATAAATTGAAATAACATTAAATTAAACTGATATTAAATAAAATAAAATACAATAATAAATGCAGTTGTGATTTTTTTACTCGATCGATTATTATTGTACCTTCTATGTGGTACGAATGATGTATGTATTGTAATGGTATTGCGTATTACGTGTATATATTTTAAAATATTGAGTTACAAAAAATTTGTTATTTTGACTTTTTGAAAATTTTTTTCCCTCACTTTTTACATCAAGTGAAATATTGTTGAATGCTTTTATTGCCTAGTACGTGTGGTGTCTTAGTCCAAAGCTTGTATTTGCCTTCGGAGAATTTACGTTTTTTTTCGCTTTTCTAATTGGTCTATAAATGATAATTTATGTTATTTATTTATTTATATATACGCCTTAAAAGGCGTTTACATAGAAGTGATACATGATGCAGTGTACATAAGAGAATATCTGTATTATACAGGAGATACTGACAGTAAATAGATGTTATCCATTGTGAAGTAGGTACAAAATACACAATTGTGATTACAAGTATAATGAGAAAATATTAAGAAATAATTTAAAAAAAAACTAAATAAAAAATATGATCCATATGCATGATATATTATGATATGTTATGTTGCTAAAATTTGCTTTTTTTGTCAAAATGAAGTTTAGCAGTATTTTTTTATGTATAATTATCGCATATCTGGTAAAGTGCAGAATAATATACTGTTTACGTGATTACGGTTAATTATAGTTCTTAGATATTTTATTTGGTCTATTTTTTTCTAGAAAAGTGCAATAGCAGATGTTCTTCCGTACACAATCGTGTAATTTTATGGTTTTATATTGTTTTTGGCTGTCCCTTGCTATTTATAGAGAACGTTGTGAATTTTGTTTCCGATATGTTTAGTGTAAATATGTTTGTGTCTAACCATGCTTTCACTCGCATGATTTCCTAATTCCGATATATTATACACATTATTCCATTATTCACATTTAAAAACTAAAACTGTACCTTAGAAACCCGGGAATGTGTGCCTATGTTTTTATTTAGATAATTAGTTTCGTACAGGGTGCGGCAAAACAGAGAGTACAGTTTTGAAAGGGCTACTAAAAATGGCGTTACTTGTAGAAATGGGGTTAATTTTATTTTATTCGCTAGATAATACCGAAGACATCAGAAATATCCCTCCCCCCCCCGAAGCGATACATAGATGAGGGCGATTTCTGAAATTTTCGGCCGCATTTTGGCACGGTGTGGTTCTTCCAAGGTTCTGCAAAGTTCTGCAAATTGCAGCTGGAAGACAAGCTGGGTGGCGACGAAAGAACGACTATTTTCAAGAAACGCGCGGACGGCGAAGCCCCAGTGTTGTCCGGGCCGACCCATGGTAACGACTAAAAACGGCACGATCCACTCAAGACAATGAGATCCTTCCCAGGTTCCTACCTTCATCACACGGGATGTACTGGCCTTCAAAACTCTCTGTTTTGCTGCAGCATGTACAAACATAGGCGATACGGTTATTTTAATTCAATCCACATTTTAAATGCGTGATGAATAAAAATAAACAACATTTTAAGAAACTTTATTTTGTAGTAGGAATTTTATTAAAAATCAGTTAGATTGTTAGTTATAAGAGAATGTGAAGCCATTGTAACGAGTGAAGTAATGAGTTTTAGCTTTCCAAGCTCCACGTTCTGGGCTTAATTTTAAGACGCGTTGAAGGTTGGATCCACATGACATTATATATTCAAGAGCCGCTTAATCCAAATGTTCAGCCTTGTATAGCTCTATTGAACACCGCAAAGATTTTTTGGCAACCTTGACTGTTCATGAATAGTATTATTCTGCTGCAAAATCAAAAACATACCACTCTCGTAATCATAATGAATGCCTTTAAAGTGGCGCTTGCATGAGATATTGAAGCTTAAAAGTAGAAAACTATTACTTCGGGGTAGTACTAACCTAACTAACACAAATAAAAATTCAAAAAGGGTAAAAATAGGAAACGCAATACGTGTAGGTCAAAATCAATATAAAAATAAACAAACGTGTTTTGTCAAAAAAATTATTTGAGATGACCGGTGGGTACAACAATCGGCTTGCAGTCAGGCCGTTAGATTTTCACACGACATATTTATTACTTGAGTTGACGACCTTCGCCGTCGAAGGGTAAGACTCTCGACTTGCAAACTGGAGGTCGCGGGTTCAAAACCAGACGCGAACAAGTAAATTTTGAATATGTTTTAAGATTTTCACGGCCAAAAGTATTTTTGTTATTTATTTTTGTGGTGTTATGCCGTGTTGCGCTAACTCCTTCTTTAGCCAACTTTTCGAACAGCATTGGAGAGTCCATCATCAGGGCAGATGCGTTATCTAATATAACACATCTGCCCTGATGATGGACACTGCAATGCTGTCCGAAACGTTGGCTAAAGAAGGAGTTAGCGCAACACGGCACAACACCCCAAAAACAAATAACAAAAAAAGTAAATTCTATTTCATAATTTTCTAATTAAAAACAATACTTAATATTACAAAGAATAATATTATTTTTATGAGTATGAGTAAGATTAAGAAAGGGACGCTTAGATGGTTTGGGCTTGTAGGCGAATGAACGAAGAAAGGAGTGTAAGGAGAATATATGACGCAAATGTGAATGGTACACGTAGAAGAAGTCGAGGACGCCCGAGGAAGACATGGCACTATCAAGTGAATCGAATAGTTGAGTCGGGCCATGTCAAGAGTCAGAATAATAGAAAAGTATGTATGAGACGATGTATGAATGTGAATGAGACAAGGAGTGTGTGCCAAGACCGAGTTACGGCGCGATGGTTAGTTAGCTAGTTAATTTGTTTTAATATATTTGCGGCTTGTTCAATTTTGTAGACCGTTTTACTAATTAAGTTTTTACACGCTCGGTCAACGTTAGTATTGGTAAAGCCGGCCTCAAGCCTAGTTTTAGACTGTTTTAACCAAACAAACGCCAAGGTAATAAATAAATCACTGTTCAGACCTTACGCGCAGCGTATTATTTACACTACGTTTTTTTAGTAAGGCTGAAAGTATATAGGTACTATAAATATTTTAGTATACTTCTCTATAATATTATGGGTCACAATGAAAAACTGAAAAAGGAGACATATCACAGCTCCGCAGCTCGTGAGTGGAAATGATGGCAATTATGGTGATGTCACCATGGAAATGACTTCACTATGAAAAAGGGTTGCGTTGACAGAAATTGCAGACAAAAAAAGCTATGCAATTGATGTCAATACGAGTTTTTGCTGCTTCAGATATTTAAATTTTGGCTTCATAATTATATATTAGTCGAACATTATGATAGGTACAAAAATCTACGTTGACCAAGTAATATGTTAAATATGGATTTAGTTTTGAAAACAATGATTGAATATAATTTATAAGACTTCCTACAATTATTTCTGCGTAAGAATAGATTTCAGTTTTCAATGCCCCGTCAAAAGTTATCTGCGAAACTAAATTCACCGCCTATTATTTGCTAAATTTATAGAATTCAAACCATTCATCCAAGTTTGGTAGTGAGGGTTGGCCATAGCCGATTAACGTAAGGACATGCGAAGCCATAAATTTCAATACATTACACCATTTTCCAATGAAGGGTTGCTAAAGCTTATACCTTAAAACATCCTCATCAAGTTAAATGGAAAAGCGAATAATTAATTATAATTTTTAATACAGTTCACTCGTGCTTAAAAACTCGTTTTTTTAAAGATTATTTTAATGAAATTTTAATTCAATTATTTGTTTAGTAAAAACTTTTTTTTTTTTTTTTGAAATTTTGAATTGAATGTTGGAAAAAACAAGAGAGTTTAATTCATGCTCATGATGGAAATTAAATTAAACTAAAACAGTTGCGTTACTTTTGAATTCTAGAAAAAACAATAATTTAAAAATTTAATGATGCCAGAGGTCGCATTAGATTTCCTACATGATGAACCAACCAACATCATTTTTCTCATTTTATAGCTCAGATCTTTATTGTAAAAGGGTTTTGTCCTAGTACTAGAGTTACTTTAAGGTTTTATCATGGACTTACTCGTATCATGTAAGCTTCCTATAAAAGGTGTATTTTGTTACGGGTAAGAATTTTGGATTTTCCATCGAACGACCATCAGGAGAGCAGTGGAATGAGGAGTAGACTATTCACAACCAAGTCCTGGACGAAGCAATGTGATACTTCATATTTTTTCGATAACACTGAGAGAATATTGTTAATGTTTTCATTGAATGATTTAGCCTTTTTACTATTATGCTTACTTTATCGACCTGTTTTTATTGAGCCCCAAAGCGGCACAGCGGGTGTCCAGGATTTATACGCTGACAGATTCATTGTATGGGAATATGGGGATGACTAGGAGAGCATAATATATCACCGCTCAAAAAATAGAATACTGACTGAAATATGCCAGCTTTTGTATTCGAAACCGGAGCATTATTGAAATGGATTTTATGGCTAACTGTACAATTGCCATTTTCTACCAAAAAAACAAAAAAATTATAGTCCATTATTTCCTAACTCTAGCAAATTTGCTTGTACTGTGTATTTTTTACTATTATTCAGATGTGACTTTCTAAGTGAAATGAAATGGAATGCTAAAGGAAAATGATTTATTTACGCGGTGCGATTTGTATTTTTGGTTTATAGCTTATATATACAGGGTGTATCGGCACTAACCCGACAAACTTTAACCAGCTATTCCTTAGCACATTTGGAGTAAAAAATGTTATGGGCACTTTCCTGTCCGGTAGAATTTTTTTTTCAATTAAAAACAAAAAAAAATAAAATTTCCACACTACATCACTGTCATTGGCATTGCGTTTCGTGTTCAACAGCTGTTATAAGCAAGTATGTCAAAAAGCGTCTCCGCTCTTTCGCACACACTAAATAATAATAGTTAAAAATGAGACGAATGGTGCCGTGCCATTTCGTTGTGATTGTAAAAGTGCGCCAATATAGGTACACACGTGCATTATTCAACGGAATTCGAATAAAATATTTGCCAGATGGGTTTTCAAACTTTGACAAAGGATAAAACAGTGGTGACATGTGGTGAAAATATGAATAATAATTTTTTTATTAAAAAAAACGTTACCGGACAGCAAAGTGCACATAAGATTTTTTACTCCAAATATGCTAAGGAATAGCTGGTTAAAGTGGGTACGTGCCGATACACCCTGTATAACCCCAAAAAGTTTTTCAATCATTTTCACCAAAGAAAAGGAAGATATTATCTTAGTTTGGGACACACGGACACGCTCACAACACATTTTCATTAGTATATCACTTCATTTGTGCATTTTTCATGTAACTATTTAAGGTTTTTTTAGAACCTTTTTGATAATTCTCCCGATGTTTGGTAGTCTATGAAATTCGGCCTTTTAATAAATTTATGGCATGTCCCAAAATCTGCCTGCCTTTATTCTCCCAGGAGACAATATAAAAGAAGCGGTCGATGAAATTCGGATAATCTGGCTGCATTATGGGTGGCGTTAGCCAGCAAACGACTGCGCTATCAATAACCCTACCCCCTTGCTTTAAAGCATTCCGGGCCGACCTACGGACAATAATGTGACCACGGATACCAGGAGGCCATGGCTGTGCGGCGGTAATGCGAATTCCTGGCAGAATATGAAGTGTGTACACTGTGCGTACGTACGCGTGCACTACGGAATTTCAATTATTCAGTAAGCTGTATATACATAATAGAAAGATGTGCCACGCTGAGGGAGATACGTATTGTAGTTATGTAATAATTTAATAATAGATAAGTACATGGCTGATAAGTTTTCATTAAAAAATAGATAGGTGACTGATACTACATGGCTGATATTTTTTCCTTAAAAAATAGATAACTACATGGCTGATAAGTTTACATTTAAAAATAGATAACTACATGGATGATAAGTTTACATTTAAAAATATATAACTACTTGGATCATAAATTTACATTTAAAAATAGATAACTACATGGATGATAAGTTTACATTTAAAAATAGATAACTACATGGGTGATAAATTTTCATTAAAAAATAGATATGGTTGATAAGTTTACATTAAACAATAGATAACTACATGAATTATAAGTTTACATTTAAAAATAGATAACTACATGGCTGATAACTTTACATTGAAAAATGTTTTAAACTAGATAAATTTCCATCCAATCCATCCATAAAAAAATATATCTACATGTTTCAGAACCAAAGGTCCCTTTATAGGGATACAAAGTATACTGAAAATTGAGACATAAAAGCTAGGTAAATAAGCATATACATCGCATACATACATTTAGTCGGAAATTTAACAATTAGCGATGGGAGAAGGTAATTGATTAGTTTTTATTTAAAAATAATTATAATAAATAAATAAAACTATTATATAAGAAAATAAAAACTTTAATAATAATAAATTTAATCAATTAAATTTAATAAAACTCTACATTCGCGTACTCAACATTTCTGTTCGAAACTTTCAAGGGTATATCAACAATTTATCATCCAGAGAGAGTCGATGATGCAAACGATATTTTTGAAAAACGGTATAAAAACCATCTAGATTTCCTAAAAAAATACTAAATACTAATCATTTATGTGGCTCTTTTTTTAAATATCTTCATCGCGGGTACTTTGCGAGGCTTTAAATCAACTAACTTAGCTCGGATAATTAATTGAAAACATAATTACGTTGTATTGTAATATGTAATGTATGCATTTAGGTAAGCACAGTTCAGTCTCAGAACTCAGTCTACTATGGGTAATCACATCTACAACTGTGACGCGCATCTGTCTAGCATTCATGAACCCTGCCAGACAGCTGTCGAGGTCCACCGAATATCTGGACTTCCATCCAGCCTCCGCTCACATGGCATTGAGGACCGAACAGCATCTCACTGGAGACCCGTGGTCTTCCAGGTCACTACCTATCTATTTCCCCTGCCAACACTATATCGCAACGTGCCTTATTTGAGGTTGCCATAGTACCGGCTCCAATCAGTTTGTAGGTATTTTTTTATTATTCATGAATAAATCTTTTTCAAATTTTAGTCTGAAGTCCCCACTCATGTTCCTCAAAATCAAATAAATACATAAAATAGCACGCAAGTTTTTTTAAAGCACCTCTCTCAATCTGTACTTCCACCAGAGCGATGCTTTGAGTATCCATCAAAAACTTTATTTTTATACGTAAACTAGCCTTATGGTATTATACCTTATGGTATTATACCTTATGGTCAATTCACAAAATACAGAATAAGGAAACTGTCACAGATAACTAAATCGAATTAATAAATCACCAGGTAACCGAATTCAATTTATTTTGATATACAGAATGTTCCACGTTGTTAACAGGGATTCTGGGAATATGAATAAAATCACATTAAATCACCAATAATATCATTCCGTGTAGTTGTCTACCGGCATCATGTATTCCCCAGATGCGCTAAAATCCAATACATGTAGCGCCATGTTTTCTGATCAGGGGTGGGATACCGGTACAAAATACAAATCGTTTCGCTTAATAATTCAAAAATTGTTTATCAACCGGATATTTTCAACAACAGTTTTCTGCATTTCAAAAGGCTGTAAACCAGTTTAAAAAAAATTAAAATGTTCTTTTCAATTGCTTGTTTTTAAAATCTGAAAATCTGCTATTTTTATTAATCTATCTTTGTTTATATAAACATACCAATTCAGATATATATCTGTATTGGTAAATATGTTACTTACAAATCATGTTTTATAATCCAATTATTTATCGTTCAAGGACTTATTCTTACTTCAATTCAAAGCATTTGTTTGAGGATAATGAGTCTACCAAATCTTAATGAATTATTGTACCACTTCATTTTTAATTATGATTCGCTACAGTTGGGTAATCTATGAAATATTGATGCATTTTATTAGTGTACTAGCGCAGGCCCGTGAAAAAAATGTTTTAAATTTGAAATAGACAAATAAAATTTGTTCAAAATATTAAATTGGTACTTGTCTGAATTTTCCAAACAAATATTTAGAAATTTGAATATGGTAGAACAATTCCAAGCAAAATTCTAAAGTTGATGTAACGGGAGTTACAAACAGAGTCACGATCGAATTAAGTATGTTCAATTTAAATATATCTGTTTGAAAATGACCAGAGACTATGATTTATTTTCTTAAAATCTGAATTCTTTAACTGTCTCAATACGATAGACGAATGGGAAGAAACCGTTTATTGAAATCACGTTATAAATAACGTGACAAATACATTTTATTCCTGCGTGAAACCTGACAGCATATTGTTAAATAAACAAGTGGATTGCATACATAAAAAAATGTTTTTCAATTTTTCCTAAAATTATAAAAATTGATTACGTAATAATGTCGAACCGACCAGCACCGGTATATTTGGCAGAACCTAGTCCTACTGTGTGTCGTCCCCGCGTGTGATTCACAGCATGCCTTGATTAAACCCGACCCCCGCCAACACATGCACGCCTGGTGGGTAGGTAGCCGGTGGCCGCTGCGTGCTGGTCCAAAATTTGATTTAAGCGATGATATTGGTACATGGACCGATAAACCCATAGGAGGAACACAAGTAGTTCGGGGGGAGAACACACTTGCTACATACTGCGTCGCTAAATGATGTACCATGTAGGTGTAATGTGGATAATTCAGGGGATGTTGTAATGTGTACTGATACTTTGAACAATGCTTCCAATTCCAATACCCGTGGTTCGTTGATACAGCTTAATTGGCCTCAAACGACGCCGTCCCGGCGTGTGTACGGCGATGTGTCTTAAAATTAAACGACGCCGTCCCGGCGGGTCTGATGTCTGTCGGCTTAAAAACGAAAAAGGGATACATTATTGACATCTGTGTAAAAATTTTAAATGCCAATCGCTCTGTAGATAATTAAGCATTTATTTCGTAGTAATTGGCAGGACTCCGTTGGTACATTTTTTTCCTGATATTTACGATTGAAATTTTGTTATATTTCAGCTTCATTGAATTTTTTCAAAATGGCGTGTGGTTCGGGAATTGACAAGCTTGTTCGTAAAACGCATGGTGGGCGGCTATCAAGAGCCCAAATGACAAAAAATATATATTATGGTAATAAGTATGAATAATGTACAACTTTTCTTAATCCAATTATAAAAAAATGAAGAAAAAAACATGGTTTTTGAAAAAAAAAAAATTTCATATCCTCGTTTAATCATATTATTATTTTTTTTAAACAGTGCATATATTTTTTACATACCTTGATTCAATGCACAAGTAAATTAAAAAAGATTGTTTCGTTTGCATGTTTCGTTTAAAAGTTATGTAAGATTTAGTACACCACTGCACTTAAAACTTTTAGTACAAAATTAATTCGGATGTGAAGGCCAATTTTTCAGCCAAACAATTCGGATGCAAATGGGTTAAAAGCTCACGTCTGTATGTTCTGTATTATAGTTATTCTAGTAGATAACATTTGGGAAATTATTTCACAAATACATTAAAAACAGTGTTATGTTGCTAGTGCAACTAAATATAACGCAAAATAAAAACCCATCATGTTTACATTCCCGAAAAGTGTCATAAAATCAAAGGTTTATTTCACTTTTCGTGTGATACCGTGTGAGAGTTCGTACTACCCAAAGCAAATGGAATAATTACGGTTGGTTCCGATTCGGAATGTCACTTACGAGGGCGTTATTGAATGATAGATTCATTTTCTTTTCTTAATTTTATTGAAAAACCTTTTTGATCATCCTGCTAAAAATTCTTCTGAGTAATGAAAATTTCTCAGCATTTTGTGTTTGCAAAACAACACATTCTATAATGTATTTCACTGTAAAAGACGTAAAGAAATTGTAAATAGAATTGCAGCACTTATTAATTTAAAAAGAAAACATAAAACCATTTTCCTTTTAAAATGCCAGCACATTAGCACGGAAAAGTTCCAACTCAGTGACTCGCACTACAATTGCGCCACCTCGGCATAAATCTTTAAAACCCTTTAGCGCTTTCCTTCGAAGGGGCATTTAAGTTCTCATGGGGTTTGAGGGGAGGTTTGAGGTCTTAATCGCGTCCCTTTGTCCCATTCTTCCGTCGACACAACTCAAATATTAAAGGTATATTTCTGCCTTCGTATCATCAGCAAAGCATGCGGAAATTGTTCAAACTGGAGAAGAAACGGTCTACGCCGCACACGTATTAGGCCCTACAATGCTTAAAATACGAATGTTGGTAGTGAATTATACAATGAAGGTTTCATCACACTTTTGCAAGGCTTCACTTTAACTTGGGGCGACTGGTTTAATTATTTAAATAACCATTATGTTACGGCCCTCGCATCTAATATGGGTGTCATTTGATGATGTTCGTTGAACAATGGAGCGGTAAGCGTGTAGCTCTGAGCTCAGATGACTTTGTATCAAACTCAATAACGAAAAGTTCCTTGACTTGGTTTTAGTATGTTTAGTGATCTGAAACGCTAAGTTCTTGAGAATCTATCTCCACTCCTTCTCCTTCTCATGCCCTAGTTGTTTCGATAGTGGATTTTTAAAACAAATTAGGTTAACATCTACATAAACCCGATGACAGTAGACTCAGAAACTCGGCAGAACAGTAATGTAAATTTTAGAGACGTGAAGTGAGGCGTCTTCCATCAATCTTCTTGTATCTGTCGTTCCTAATAAGAAGACCAAAGTAATTTTCAAGTTTGCTCATTTAGTTAGCTATTCAGTATAAGGCCCAGGTAAGACGATGTATTACGGTATTACACGGGTGTTATGGGTTACGCTTTTCGAAAGCTACAGCATGCTACACTAGCGTTCAGAATTTCATTTAATCAATTGGTTTTCGTCTGCCATTCTGTATACATTATAGATGGGCACGCTAAATTTATATGATCTGCTATTTTTAGCTATCGACGTAAATATAATAAAAACATATAAAATAATGAAAAGAAACGTTAACAATGGGTTCACTCACTCCACAGGGTTAGAATAAACGTTAACACTGGGTACACCCACTCCATAAGTCTCGACTCATAAGGATGGAGTATTCATTTCATAATACGTTTCCGAAAATAAGAAGGTATCATGATCATTTTTATGAGAATTTATAAAAATTCTTACGGCCGATGAAAAAAAACTATACATGTAACAGACTTCAAACGGCGCTTTACGTTCCTCAAACCAGCGTTCTGCTCGTATGGATAAATAAACAAATATCTAATATATTTTTAAACGCGTTTTGAATTATTTCCATGGGGCGGTTCTTATTTTATCCACTTCTGAAAAAAACAGCACGGTTTCGCACGGGCCTTAGGAAACATACAAGGAATTTCTCTCATTAATTATTATCTACCCCCGGCTTAGCGAATCCAAATATAAAGTGGTTCAAACCAGAGTTGAACCGCCGTGAATTCAATTACACACAATAATATGCTAGGTGCACTTTGAAGTTCTTATGTGAACTCTTATGCTTACATGTATCCTTGTTTCAAACTATAATCAAATAAATAGTAGGGAACTCACGGAGGGAAAACTTTCACCCTTGGAAAAGTTTTGCTTCAATTGAAATGCGGTCTCCTTATCCGCATTTAGTTGCAAATCGTCCTCTCAATTTTTTAAATTAATTAACGTTTCCTTTTGTTTTCAAATGTTTTAATGATTTAATGTCAGGAGATGGAAAGTATAATATTTGGGACTGAAAATAATTTATATTTCTAGAAAACCAATAAATAATCTACAACTAACAACTTTTAAATTTTTTTTAATTCTTAGTGTAATTTCAAAACGTATGTCAAATTTGATAAATCTTTTTATTCATGACAACATAGTAGTCTATTAATAGTTTCAGTACTACCTTGCTGGTGGGCAATGTACGGCTGTATGAAACTTTTTCTCTAGTAAGAGAAGAAAGTACAAAATAAGTTTATGAATAAAAAACAATATACTGGAAATACTCTCATATTAATGAAAATGGAAACAATATAACACTTAATATTCTATTTAGCCCAATAGCCCAGCGCTCCTCCTCACTTACACTCGCCTGACATCTTAGATCTCCTTCCCATTTTAATTTCCTAAACAAAGTTTGGTATTGTAGATTTAAGCCTCAATTATGCATATATTTGGATAACGAAACACGCCCACAAGGCACTTTTGTGTTATTCTTCGTTCTACCAGTCCAATAATATATTTATTTTGTAACGCCCATTTTACATAAAGAACAAATTAACAAGATTAAAAAATATATAATAAGCTTGTTGGAACGGCTACGCTATCTTCTTCATACAATACTTAAATTTGGATTTCAGGCCAAAATACTTGACCAAACTAAATAATTATTTTTTGATAGGTATAGCAAATTTCCAATACAAAATAAGTACTATTTTATTTATCTGTGTTATAAATTATAAAATATATGATATAAAGTAATTCATTTTTTTATGAGTTAATGGTAATTATTAAAATAAAATCTTTCGCAAAATTACATTTTTTTAAATTCCTTTTTTTTCATATATTTACATATTAGGTAAGATAAGATTATTTTTTTATAATTACCATTAACTCACAAATAATTGCCAAACTTGCCTCTAAAGTCGTGAAATATCGTTTTCTTTAACGGCCCATATTTTATAATTTGAAACAAATATAAATAAAATGGCATATATCCGTACTAGATTTTTACGACACCTTTTAATTAAAAAAAAAATCAGTTTGGAGCGGTATTTTGATCTCAAATACAAATTTAAGTTTTATAAGAAAAAGGCCGCGCAACCGTTCCCTTATCAGAGAAACCTTAAAAAACTTTTTAAGCATTAAAAATTATTATACGTGTAGTAAAAAATGTATAAATTATAAAATTTATTGTGAGTAAGCAAGTTATGTTTAAATTGTGATTACCTACTCGTTATTTAGATGAATAAAAAAGTGCTGAGCTAATTTGGCTTTGAAATGAAAATATCAGCGACCTCTACAAACTCATTGCCCAGCCAATTTACCCTCTCCATAACAGAATTGAATACGATGTTATTGTTGTAAATTAAAATATTAATAATAAACCATAACTCGTTATTGTATTTGGTGGAAAATTCAATATGTATTCTTCAAAGCAAATAAGGAAATGTTGATATTTTAAAAATATTTTGTTAAAATGATTTTGTTAGAGTGTTACCCTAACAGGTTTTAAGTTGGAGAGAAAACTTATAATTTATTACTGTGGCCGATAATAACAGTTAGCAGTAGAGCGTTAAAGGCATAACATTAAAATGGTATAACCGTTTGTTCAACCCACTTTCCACGGTATTTGCTTTATTTAAAGCCACCCCTAAACACAACTTTTACAACAAGCCTGCCAAAGGCAGAAATAAACTACTTGTGTACATTTTCAATTCACAAACGCTTTTGAAGCAGCCTTTAGTGCTGTAGGTTATGTCAGCAGATCTGAAAGCTAAAGGCCCTTGAAACCTCCATACCGAAAGCCTACTAAAAGATAAAATATTAAAATAAAGCTTTTCACTCCGACAAAAGTTGTTTTTTTACACCCATTTTTTTGCAATGTAAATATATAAAATTTTATCAACAAATTTAAAACCAAGGTTTAAGGGAGAGGAAAATCAACCCTGAAAACGTCCTTATCATGGAATCCCGACGAGTCCAGACTCCAGCATCGCAGGGCACTGGAGAATAGTGTTGGCCCCTTCAATCTAATGCTTAAGGTCTTCTCTTGATGTTGTTCTTTTTATTATTCTTTTTACTGTATATTATTGTATTATTATTGTATATATTTTATGGGATGTGTGGGATTGCACAAACCTCCCCACATTCCGGAATAAACTTGTTATTATTCCCAATGATGACAAATATCTTCGTAAGCTCTATTTTGAGAAGTGTGAATATTCTTCGGATTTAGTTGTTAGAATAGCACTAAATAAATAAATGCTATACTGTCCACGTTATTTATTTGATGTACGTAAGTTAGTGTTATCATACTACTTACTTTTTTTAGCGAGGTGGTATTGCTCAACACAGCTTAAAATGAAATGGATCGTTTGTTTAGTTTAGCAATGCGTTGTTGTTCAACATAGCCTAAAAAGAGATAAATCGTTTGTTTAGTTTAACAATGAGATATTGTTAAACACAGACTAAAATGAGATAGATCGTTTATTTGGTTTAGTAATGCGATATTGATCAACACAGTGTAAAAGGAGGTAGATCGTTTGTTTAGTTTAGCAATTCGATATTGTTCAACTTGTTGATTAAATTAATTATTTTGCAAACGAAAACAACTTGTTCCCACGAAAAAATAACGGGTGATAACAATTTAAAAATATATATTATATTATAAATGACTTTACAGTCAAGCTTTTCCATTTCTTTTACATTAGATAATTTTAATAATTTCCCCTCAGGGCCTTTGCCATCTTTGGGGATGCTCTGAAGGGTATTTTTATGGAAGAGGTACAGAGGTGGAACTTCTAAAGGTAAAGGGATGAGGAGTGGGTGGGAAATTGAGGGTCAGTGTCAGTGTGTCTAGGAGAGATGGACGTACGAATCCATCCTTTCCACTGCGGTGCCAGGAGGTGAGATGTCAAAAGATCTCCATCCCTCTGGCCCGCCATGCAGTAGGTAGGTAGACGCATTCGCCGCCAAGACATTGACAAACCTCACCCCCCGTGTACCCGGGCACCCCTGCTAAGTCACCAAAGCACTTGGCGTGAACTATGGCAGAGGTGTCGGTTGTCCAATAAAAGGTTCCCGGGGCGTCGGTACCCATACCTACATCTCAAATTTCGACACATATATTTACTTGTTACAGAAGACATTGTTATGCTTTTAAACATAACATAAGAAAATTATTATTTAAATTTAAACCACAACCAGGAACGAACAACTGGCTTAACAAATCCACTATTTTCCCATATATTGTTCATTCGAGATTTCAAAGGTTTATTTCAGGAGCCTAAAAATAAATTAATGCCGTCGCTACAAAGCCGTTAGTACAATATATGTATGTAATTAGAATATATGTACACTGTATAATGTATAACTATTCAAGAAGTTTGTACCCACTTATGTACCAGGCGAACATGGCAAGTAGGGGGTGACTTCAATTAAAATATATATTGCGCTTGCCTTTTCATATGCACCCAATCGCCCTAAACGTCAATCAATGGTACGACAATTATAATACACGTGCTAATGTTAATGATATTTTTAACCACAAGTTCTACTATTACTAGCATAGATGGTTTTGTAAGTGCTGTACAACTAACTATAGTGTTTATTTTTGTGACATTTGCATTTTTATTTTATATTAAAAAAGAAAGACAAACATTCCCGGGTTACGAATAACCTGACAATATTTGAAAATCTCCTACTACCACCACAGTAAGCTGAAAATGTTGCTTGTGTTGTGATGGAGGACTTAGCCAGCCGAGGATTTGAACACACTACGCCTGAGTGGGACCCAAGCGCGATGTCAACTCGGCCACCGACCACATATTCACCAAACATCAGTATTTATTATCAGACAAGAACAATATTTAGGAACTATATAATAATCTGAAATTAAACAACAATTCTGTTTTTTATTAAATAAAGGACGTTTTTTACAATCCTCGCAATTCGATTGTTCGAACCAGTGAGACTATGGCGTCCTCAATTTAGGGTGGACAATGTGTTGTGAGGCTGAAGATAGTAGATGGTGAAGGAGATGGCGAAGAGGAAGGTGGGAAAGTAGCTGCCTATTCAGATATGGAAACCAAACACGACCAAAGCCATTTCAAGCAACTTTCGATTCTGTTTGGTAGTCTGTCACCAGGGCGATATTGAAAGTGTCTACCACTTTGGAACGTCCCGCAAATATGTTATATTATATTATTTGAAATGATTAAATTGTCAAATTAAAGAAATCAATCAATTGAACGCAGGCCGGGATTTGAACTCATGACCTCGAATCCGAAACTACAAAGGCCGTCTAATTATTATTTTCGTTGTTTTTGCAGTTAAATGTCTAATTTTAGCATCTGTACAGGGTTTACTTTCATAATTGGAAATAAAATTATTTTAATTTAAATATTGCATCGAGTAGTAAGGATTTTTAGCAAGTTTTATGCTTACTATGAGTTGTCTTTGACCTTACATCTGTTCAGAAAGTCATAACGGTTTCATTTTTAACTTTTTTTTTCTTTTCTGCGTTATTTATCAAAATTGAATTTTCTGAATTTAGCATCTATTATACCACTAAATACTTTTTTTTATTGATGATGTTTAAAACAACAATGGTTTGTTCATATTTCAATCCGATAATCAAACAAAGCATTCAAGTTGTATAAAACTATGTCTAGGTTTTACATCTGAGCTATCAAAATTCCACCCGTTACCGTGCAGTAAAATTACTCCCTGACTAACTCTGCCTTCTGTCTCCTTGGTAACTTGCACCCCACTTGTCTGGTACTGGCTTCGTGGTCGCTCCACTCTTCCTTTTAATTTCCGGAAAATTTATGTTCCAACTGAGCCAATAATAATGAAAGTGAGCTGACAACACGAGTTTCCGAGAAATTCAAAACGACACAGTGTTATGCACTTCTTACAAGGGGGCACAAGGGTACACAAGTATCCGACACTCGCATATTCGAGTATCTTGGCGACTATCGCCGTAAATTTTCCATACACAGGCATACGTTATTTTTTTAAGCTCGTTGGTGACGTCAGTCTCAAGCGACCAGTCGGGAAATGTTGCTCCCACTTACGTCGTTGGGACTTTAAGCATGGCGCTACTTGTGAAAGACATTTTGAAACAATTCACATGATATAGATCAATGCTAGGAACCAAACAATCAATAAAATATATAAAATGAGAGCTACGGAAAGTGCTTGGTGTGAGTACGGTTATAAAAGCATTCTAGTTATGTAGTTTCGAGAATTCTACAATGATCGGTTAATTCTACAACGACGCGGGTCTCGTGATTTCAGTAGTGACATATTCGGACTCTGCCAGACAAGTTTTTAGCGATGTGAGTCCACAACACGAGTATCAGATACTTGCGTATCTCTGTGGAAGAAGGGCAATATTTCCGGTTATTCTGAAATTATTTACCATCTTTTGTTTAACTCTCATTGTTACCATCAGGCTTATTCCTAGTTTCTGTCTGTTTTTTCTTCGATATCTTGTCTGATCTTGTTCATGTATTGTTTTTTAGTAACTGAAAACAGTTGCACTTACGTTTAAATTTCATGCAGAAGAGGCTGTGTTAATTTCATGTTTACAAAGCTCTCCGTTCAAGTTATTTAGTTGCAGAACGGGCTACTATTTTCTTGCTTTATAGAAAAGAGAAAATAAAATACGTTTGTTCATATTCCTACTTTCTACTTTGAAAAAAAAATTAACATTAAAAAAACTATATCAACAAAAAATAATATTAAAAAAAAAGTTCGCGGGAAAATCTGTGAAATGCTATAGACTTTTATCAGTTGTTCTGTAAAATCACGAAGTAAAAACATATTTCGGTCAAGAAAAATATATTTCTGTACATAATGTCTTTTTGCGAAAAAAAATAATGTTTCTCACACTCAGGAGAAGTGTGCTTTTCCACGGGGTATTTTCTAGTGCTCTTGGCTTGTTTATTTATTACAGATAACGTTTGGCACTGAAAGGGCAAGAACTTGGTGACAGTTGATAAAGCGGACCAGCTAGAAGGTTCACTGCGCCAGCCTGGAGGTGAGAGTGGATCAATAGTTGTAGAAAAATAAGAAAGTATTATGGAATAAGAAGTGAGATATCAAATCTGACTTAAAAATGAAATTAAAAGTATCCAATTTGGAAAATAATAATTTTATATTAAAAAACTTATTTCTAGAATGCTTTTTACGTGGGTATATTTTCTCAGGGAGATAAACAGTTCATCAATTGTATCAATCAAAACTTTTGGTTAAGATGTTTGCACAAAAATTTATTTACATTAATTATTTTTGAACAAACCAATGGATTCAAGTGTTTTATTATTCTATTTAGATTTTCCGTAATCAGCGATCTATTTACTCTGACAACATTTTATGACGAGGGTAAGCTTTTGTTTTTAATACTTTATAAATTTATTCAAGTGTACGTGTATATATGTATAGTAAATATGTGACTGCAAACATAAAATATTTCCTCTATTTTCGTTTGAAGTGAATAGTTTGAGGAAGGTACGAAAACATTTGTGTTTTCCTCGTTAATGGTTATAGTTTTACCTTATAGAATATTTTGATGAAAAAAAAAATTTATCCCAAGGGTTTAAATTATGAAACATATTTTTACACTAAGCATGAGAGATTTTTACCGTCTCCGCGAGAGAATTTTAGTTTACAAAGAACTTCTCTCGAAAAGCTTCCATAAGTAACTAGCGAAACTTGAACTAACCAGCGCTGAACTTAAATCCCCAGATCCCAGAAAGGGTAAGTATATATCACAATTTGGCAGAAGCCACACGAAATGCGTGACCAGTTGTATTTACTCGGTGACAAAATAATCTTTTGTAAACTTGTTTTCCGGGACTTCCAAAAAAAGCTTCAATCATGCTTAAGCGGGTTTTTTTATTACAATACAAATTCCACCAAATCCTCCTTGACTCTATTGTTAAAACTAAACTAGAATAGAACAAACAAAATCAAATTTTTGAGATCAATCTGCATCTCTTACCTCCGTATTAGTCAACCACATCCCTCAAGTCGTCTCAATATGCAAAACAGCAGTTTGGTAAAGGTCTCATATGCCAAACCAGCTGTCACAGTAATAAATACTATTTAACTTCGTGAATTGCATTTTGATATGCGAATCCTGCACAAGAGTTCCAACTACTCCCAACCATCTAAAGACAGTAAAACTATGGCATCCTCAATTGGGGTATGTTGTGAATCTGAAGTGTTTGGGGGGGGGAGGAGATGGTGGAGGAAGAGGAAGATTGGGAAATATCTGAAAGCCGTTCCAAACAACGTGTTAATTTTCAATGGTAGTGTTTTATCGTTCCGGTGTCATTATCAGGCACGATGATTTATCCAAAATTCTGCTGCGAAATCCGCATTTTATGTAAAAACACATCCACGATGATACTCCACATAATTCAGACAAATTATTTTAAAGTCTATAAAAAAGAGCCCCATAAATTGCTGTCACAAAGACAAATGTGCGTCATTAGCTACCCACATCATCTCGTGGACCCTTTTCTTTATGGGCTTTATATTCTGCGCAATAAACAAAATATATAACAACAGAACACTCTGTTCCGACTCAAAATTAATTATTATCTCTTATCAGTAGGTAGCAAAAAGCTTTATTCTCGAGGATGTTTTAATAGCATTTATGTCGAAATATTTCATGTTACCTGTTGTACTTAATTGGAGTTTCGTTCTTGCCAAACGAGTTGAACAGAAATATGAGTGGATGTTTCTACTTTAAATTGGTTATTGTTGCAATTTATTATTCATCTATTTCTGCCAAAAGAAAAACAGGAAAACCACTTTATTGTTTTAGTCACATCATGAGGAGCAAAACATTCAAAGTTACCCAACTCATAAGTCTAGGACTGTGGTCGCAATCGTAAACGGTTCGCGAGCACAGTCTAGTCGACCATAGTCTAGCACAGTGGTCGCAAGCTGTGGCTCACGAGCCATGTGCCGCTCTTCGTCTACTTGACGGCGACTCGTCGACGAATGACTTGTTTTTATTTAAAATACGTGATGATAACCAACGTTCGATAAGAGAGGATATTATAACAAAGGTAATATAATAATCTAGAATTGCGAGACAAAACAATCGCAGTGGACAACAGTTATCATAGCAAAAAGTGTATAAATTTATAAAGAAAATTTAATAGTTATAATAAGCAGATTTATAAATACAAAAATGATATTATCTCTAAAAAATATGTTCAGATTGAACAACAAACATTGTTTGTGAAAATATTAGTTTTGTTGTACTATATAATTTACATTTAATGTTACGACTTCTGATTCATTCAATGTAATGTACCTAAACACTCACGCTCTTAGGTCGTGTTTAAAGTAGATCAATGCAAAACAAACTGTAAATAAAATTCTAGCTTGATCTTGGTTTATTATTTAATAATTACAATAACATAATATCAACAGTGGGCGTTTTCAATTGCTAGCTAAACAATAATATAAAAAGTCCCTAAAAGAGTATTTTTCTGATATTTCTTGAGAATCTTTTCTGATGTTTGATTTGAATTTATTTTATGTGCTTGTTATTGTCTTCTTATGGTTACCGATAAATGACAACCGTGATTACAGGTATGGACAGTAAAAAAATTTTTTTTCGGAATCATTATTGTCGTGAATGAGTTTTTTATGCTGTTGCTTTTACAAAAGTACAAACAGACAAAAAGTAAATTGTCAATTTCCCGAAATTGACTAAATAAATAAATGAACGAAACTTTTAAAGCTACAAATCCGGCCCAAATCATTGTGAAGTTGACTGGAGTGGCTTATTAAACATGGTACTATATAAGTTCACAAAAAGGTTAACATTTCTAATTAAAGTACGCTATCTGATACTTAGATCAAATTGACCGATGTGATGTGTACTGTACAGTGTACACACTGAAAGTCAAAACAATCTCGTCGTGGGCAGTAGACACCCCATTTGTCAAAGGCCCCTCCCTGGCCGGCCATCGAAGTGCGCAAGAAGAATGTGTCCAATATGTCAAGTTAATATGCCGAGTCTTATGTTCTCTGACTGAGTGATGGAGTCAGAAGACCTCGACTCCTGCATCATTCATGTTTGCTTATGCCCGAGTAAGGCAGTCCATTTGTCTTTCCGACGGGAAGGAAAACTGATGTTGTTGAAAAGATTTTGCATTGTTTTACGTTCGTGCAAGAAGTACGGTATAAAAATGTCCTAGAGTTAAAGTCTAGGATAGAGTTCTCACCGGAGGTACCGCCTTCTCCCTTTTAAAAATTATTCATGGTGAAATAATTTTATTTTAATATTTCTATTTTTGAAACTGACAAATTCATGGTCGAATTCCATTATAATATATTATAATGAAACAAATATTAAACTTTTTCCACTTTAATTTTATTGACCGTAACCGATTTCAGCTCGTTAAGACCATCTTCAGACTTGTCAAATTTTATTTTCTTTACTGTTTTCAAGGGAAGACTTACCTTTTTAATAAAAAATAGCCAGTATTTGATTTTTTTCCTAATTCAATAAATTGTTTTTTTTTTATAAGATACACTACTTTACACATTTTAAAACTTGATAATGGGGGTTTCACTGGGTGCTTTACCTGTGCTGAGGCTTCTATTCGACTTATTTCTATAAATAATATTCACACAAAACATATTACTCTACACAGACTAAATACATCCCATTGCCATAGGCTAATGTAACACTTTTCTCTTTATATTAACTGTATGAAGATACCTCAGTTAAAACCAATTATTGGTTCAATAATCGCACATGCTTTAACATTCTTGATTGCTGACCAGATCTGAAGAACCAAGCACTCCCTCTTCCCCATCTCCTTTCCTTCCCCACTACCTTCAGCCTCACAACATACCCCAATTGGGGATGCCATAATCTCACTTGCTCTAGACGGTTGGGAGCAGTTGAGACTCTTGTTCGGTATTCAAAATAGAAAAAAATACTTTACAAATATCATAAAGTTTTGTTTGTTTCAATTAATTTTTTTAATAAATAAGGTTATTGTTCGGTCATGAAACTTTTTAGTATTTCAGTACAGTTTGGCGAATAGTACATATGTAATAAATTATTAGTGCTATGCGGGATTTTATTTGATAATGAGTTCAAAATATCGTGAAAGGTTAATGAAGATGTAATTATTTATATAATATCTGAGCAAATTTGTATTCTTCTATACGTTTTCCACCCTTTCAATTATCAAAATCAATACCGTTTCGACTGTTTCCCTTGTGGATAATATATCATTATTTTTAGTTCTGTAAACTTTCACAGTCCCGCTACAGTCTCCATTATTTGATTCCACGAGCTTAGATTTCTAGTGGAACACAAACATAACACTTACCCCTTCTATTCCTAGTTCCAGGAATGCTTACATTGGATGCAATGGAACACGGGTATTGCTTTCGGATACCAAACTAACTCCGGCCCTACAATTGGAATGCAAACTGTGTTCTGATGGAAATTTAGACTTCAATTTCGTACGTGAACAGTTTCATTAATATTCTAGAAGAAATGTTAGATACATTTCATAATGGCCGTTACGGTAGATGGGAAAACTGCCTTTGTTATTGGCGTTAGCTGAACGAATTGTTAATAATTTTCCAGAAATACGATATTGAGAGTAAATTCGTTTTAAAAGAGAAAAACGACATATTTTAAACACTCGAGTGAATGGTGTCATATTATATTATTTAATTAATACCATTTCTCTCCAAATATTAATATACAATTATATGAAACTGCTGACTGCGGTTTAAAGCTAATGAATCCAACTAGATTTAACCGCTTATCCCATATTTTAAAGTTTAATAAATTTGGCGCATTATGGCAAGCAATCGCTCAAAACGTTTTTCAAACTCGGCATTATTTTCCAAAAATCGCTCGAGTGGTAGAAAGAATTCATATTGGTGGAAGGTCTTACGAGTATACCTTTGTCTTACGAATATACCTTTGTCTTACGAGTATACCTCTATTTTATGAATATACCTATGTCTTAATATTTAATAATATTTGGCTAATTTATATAGCGTCGTTTTCGTGAGAAATCACCTCAAGGAACGAACATATCTCTTTCAAAATATTTATCTCAGATAAAGTAATATCATTCCGCTTGGGCCACGTAGTGTTACATTTGTCGCCATATGTCTCGTCGCCATATGTCTCGTCGCCATAAAACTCCTTTCCTTTTATAAACAGAATTAATTATACAAAGACACTCATTTTTAAAGAACGCCAAGCTTCCTTTTAATATTTAAAAGTTTACAATAGAAGCCTTCGTATAATTTAAAATAATTTTGTAAAAGAGAATACTGCTCCACAGTTCAACCGGTCAATACTTGCGAACTTCTAAATAATTATTTGAAATAAAAAAGCCAAGGTCAATAAGTTTATATTTTTAGCTACGTATAAAGTTGTAAATACAGTTTACAAAATAAAAACATCGGTAAGCGATTTAAAAACCTTTAGCTATGTTGCGCTCAAAATTTTAATATTTATAATTGAATATTATTAATAAAGTATACAGTATCTTAAAATCACGAAACGTTTGTTAATATCACTTCTAGTTTAGATAATTATTTAAAAATTTAGATATTTTTTTTAAATATTCTAATCGGCTTATATTTAGAACAGAATACAAAATGTCGTTTTTGGGTATTATTTATGTATATTATTCTCTTGTATCACACCATTAATTCTCCCTTACAGACCTTACGGTGAAGGGTTGCCGCCAAGTGACGGAAGTGAATTGACTGACGTAACCTTTGAGCGCCTTCGGACCATTTATCTTCCCGCTGACTTGAAACCTATTGTAAAACGATACTCTGGACAGTGTGCGAAGCCTCGAAAATTTTCTTTGTTGGTGATTTTGCAAGGTTTATTATAAATTTTGCTAATTTGCAAGCAAAATTTTCACGAAGAATTAATGATTAAATTTAACAGTTTTATAAAAAATTTCATCTCTTTGGGATGAGACCTATCGAAAATAAAAAAAATCTCAGAAGTCTTTAAAAATATTTGTGTTCGTTTTTAGTTACAAGATCTGAATAGGAAGGCTTTTCCTACAAGGGCCGTGCTGCTTTTCTGGTATGAAAAAGACCACATGATAGAACGAGAAAGAACTACAGAAGGATGTTAAAGTGTTCACCAACTATTTTCAAATAAAATCTGTGATAATAATGTGTTAGTTCTGTCATACTATTATTTCGCTGTCCTATTTAAACCTTTTATATAAGCTTTTTTCACCTCAAAACATTGAAAAAATTAGTTATTCGACGGTTAAAGCTAGTATGAGGAGTTAGGCTTCCTTTTTTAGTAAAAAAATAATATTGAAAAAATAAAACCACAAAAAATGTCACCGGTGACCAAAATTTAATGTACAGTGTTTACTCAAAATAACGACAAGAATCTCTAGTCAAAGCGTGTCAGGTACCCTTAACACGTAATATTAAGTTCTACAAGCATTTAATTTTTTTTGTCACAGCTGTTCAATGATGGAATATTGGTTATGCCACATTGAAACTACTTATTTTTTTTATTTTATTTACCCCTAACCAATTTTTAATTGAAGGATGTTTAAAGTGTTAATATTTTTTGTAAAACCCGATTTACTTAAAATCAATTATGTGAAGTACTGTGAATTAAATATATAAAATAAAATAACAAATAAATAAAATAGCTTATCCCATAAAAAGCAACATCAGAAGAGCCTCAAAATAGTTTCCTTATCCGATATTTTTTCTACGTGATATTTATAGCTCCATGAATCTAATCATATACATAAAATAGATTTATGCTTACTTAAATAGCTCCGTAGGAAACAATCTGAAAGTCAATGCGTACTTTATTGAGATGTTTTTCTTCTTTCATTTGCGCAAACATTCCCCAACCCTCGAAAAAAATACTTAAAACCAAAACAAACATATTTTTTGAATGGTCGAGGTCCACCAACATTTAATGTTTTTCAAAAGGAGGAAACAAAGGAATAAAGGAGTGCTTTAGGCACAAAGGGTGTCAATTGAAGCGTAACCCTCGTTTCTGTTTACAAGTGACGTAGTTATTTGTTGTTCTTAAAATATTTACGAACCTCTTATCGGTAAAAGGACGAACAAAAACAAACTCAAAAGTAAAAGGTTTATATTTTTGCTATTTTTTATAATTTTTATATAATCTGTGGTTGAGTGGGGAACTCCTTGACCTTATTCCTGAAGATCCCGAGTTTGTAACCAGACAAAATAAAAGAAACATTTTCAAAGAGGAGTTATTTCACATAATTAAATAATTTGTAGTATATTATGATATCTACCAGTTTTTCTCCGTTTTACAGATTAAATACCATAATTTGGAATCGAAATATTGGCTGAAAATATTTACCTTCGGTTTAATGTCCGAACTCCCCTCTGCTCGTCTCTTTCGCAAATTGGTGTTGCCATAGTTAAATTTGTTAAGGGTGATTGGAATTTTTTAAAAGTGTTTACATATAATGCAGCGTGTTTTTTCAGTGATACGTATCGTCCTGGTGAAAAATCAACAATCGAAACTTTGCTTGAAATGGCTTTAGCTGTCTTTGTTGGATGCCATAGTTCCACTGGCTGACATGTGTAGAATTCACAATATTTTGTTTTTTAGAAAACGTGTAATAAGATTTTTTCACATCCATTATATTTGGATTTTACAATTTTAATTCAAATTAAAAAGAAGAAGCTCATTAATGATAAACAACATGATTTGTATCAGCACGTACCCGAAAGACTTTAAACAGCAATTCCCTGGCAACAATTTACATTGTTGTTGACGATATATTTTTTAAAATTAAACATACAAAACATATTTTTATCACACGTGGCCATTGATGACACTACCACTCGTCGCAATGGATAGCGTGATACGCGCTCTTTCTCGAATGTGCACGATGCTGCTGAAACGAGACAAAGTTCGTATCACATGATATCTAGGTTTTACGTTTTTGTTTTTGTTTAAATTTTAAAAAAAATCGAATAGCAAAATAACATTTTTTACTCCAAATAAACTCAGGAAATGCTAATTAATCTTTGGAGTACATGCTGTGAATCATCCTGTATATTCAACCCGCGTTCACAAAAATATTAGATAAAGCATTTTTCAGTACTGAAGTTGCCCCCGCTGTACATGGTCTCCTGGGACGCCAGGAGATCGGGTCGCTAGTCGCTAGTGCTAGTGGCTACAACAGATTGTATTTACATTGCTTGCAAGAGCAAGTGTTTTTCCAATTTATTTCACGTCAAGTCTTTGAGAATAAACGATGTTTCAATGGACAGATACAATAAGGGCATTTATAGAAGATGAGGTAAGAACCTAACAAACCAGTATAAATAAATAAAGCTACATGGATATGTAATGCCATTTTTTGTGAGATGTGGCTATTATAATTTAAAATAAAATTGTTGAAAATTTTCTCCATATTCCGAATAAATAAATTAAAATGATGTTTTACTTAATTTTTTTGCACTCATGTTAAAAATGATGAAAAACTCCCTTGGATCATTTCTATTACAACAACTATAAAGCGGAAATTCTGGTTGCCTGAATCTTTTAATGTTAACTTTTACGACACGAAATATATATTTTTAAATATATACGATCATTTTGACTCGACCACTCGAATATTTCCAACTCGAAATTTTTTTTACTTATTTATATATAAATAACAAACTGATGTTCTTAATGTAATGTGATGATTTGATATTTTTTTGAAATTTTATAATTGTTATTTTTAATTACATTTAGTCGGAAATTTAACAATTAGCGATGGGAGAAGGTATAATATATAGTATATTTGCGGCACGTTCCAGAGTGGAAGATACTACCAGTATCGCCCTGGTGTAAGACCACCATTCAGAATTGAAACGTTGCTCCAAATGGCTTTAGCCGTGTTTAGTGACTAGATCTGAATAGCCAGGTACTTTCCCACCTTCCTCTTTCCCTTCCCTACTTACCTTCAGCCTCACAACATCCCCCAATTGGGGATGCCATAGTCTCACTGGCTCCAGACGGGACCAGTTTTCGACTCTTGTGAGGTATTCACTATAAAAAAAATATATATATATATATTTTTGAGAGAATCTTTGTTTTATGTGAATTTCGCACAATATCCCCAACTGTCCAGAACTAGTGGGTCTATGGCGTCTCCTATTGGGGAATGTTGTGACGCTGAAATGAGTAGGGAGGGAAAGAGTTAGTAGATGAAACATTCGAGGGTTATTAATTACCTGGCGAAGGATCTGGTAACAAAACACCGATTTCAATCACCTTTTCGATGCTAAATAGTGGTCCTTAACTGTGAAAAAACCGAAATCTAGATTTATTAAAAAAAAAATTGTCCCCCATAGTTTATAAGTTTTTTGTTATTATTGCACGGAGTATTAAGAGAGTGGTTTGTGCAGCGGGAATGGTAGTGCTGGAAATGAGAAGTCGTGGCACGACCAGGTGAAACAAAAACTTGCAAACGTAAAAATGTTTACTTTTCATTTCTTTAGAATTATATTTTCGTCAAATTAAAAATAGACCCAGTTTTCAGGTACACTAGAATTTAAAACTCTACTCCAAATCATTCATTAGCCCGAGCAATGCCGGGTAAACGTCAGCTAGTTAATTTATAAATTTGGAATACCTTAACTATTCGTTTTTTAAGAAAATATTTTAAACGTATAAATTTTAATAACATTTTAGTATTTAAATTAATATAATATTTGTTTTTTTCATATACTATTTGATATAACGTATAAAAAAAAGTTATATATGTATGTAAAAGCCTTTATAGGCGTAAAATAAATAAATTAACTATCAATCTTACAACTAACTAAAAAAAATTATACAAGTACAGAAAGATTAGATTTTATTAGGTGGGGGTAGTGGGTGGGGTGATTTGGGGGTGGAAGAAGGGGTGTGAGAAAGGTGGGAGGAGTCAACAAAGCAGGGAAACATTGTCAATAAAGGTGACTTACAGGGTGCTATTATTTTGTTAACTTAATTAATTTTTTAATTATTTTTTTTGTTATTTTCTAAAGTTTCTAAAGCCCACAAATTGAAATATGTATAAACTTTTAAGTGTTTAAATTTAGTTTTTTCTTTGTTGAAGCTATGACCTGTCTCTAATTAACTATTTAATAAAACCATTTAACCTCTTAATAAAATCTAATCTTCCTGAATTTTTATATTTTTTTCAAGTTAGTTTTAAGATTGCTAGGTGTAATGACACGGCTGTGTCGAAATCGGTAGCAAAGTAAACAAAATTTAAGTAACAAATGTATATTAGAAAATAAAACAAAATGTCTATAAATTGTTGCATAGTTAATTCCCAAGAAATACAAAAAGGCACTGCCTAGTCAGAAATTAATGTTGACTGAGCCATAATGTATTCACGCCTGTATTGCATTTTATCCTCGACGTATGTTATACTTTTCGTTTTATTATATTTATGCTCATATCCAATACCTAATTACATTACTTGGCCTAATATTTTGCCCACACATTTTCTGAATCAATTGTACAATAGTAAATAAATACATTAAAAAAACCAAGTGGTTCAATATTTTCAACAACTTTACTAAGAGAACAGGGTTCTTAAATAGAAGACGGATATGGATATGATAATATATTGCGCACTTGAAATATTACAAATCCAACCCCATACAAATGAGATCCATAAATTCACTGTGGGAAATTAAACAATGTGATGATAGCTACATTTATTTCCAAAATAATCTCTAGTATCAAAGTGCTTTATTTGGATCTCTTTTGGTCTTCCCATCCACCTTGTGAGATCGTGGACCATTGTTTGCACCGGCGTAAGATTACATTTGATCTCGTGGGATTTAAGGGAGAGTGGGGGAGAACAGTACGATGGGGTCCGGGGGAGGGTTTATTATTTATGCACTGTGCCTTTAAGTGGGGGTTTATTTTCCACTCACAGGTGCAAGGAGTGAAAAATAGCCATAAAAAAGAAATTCGGAAACAATTCCAGGGCGATATTAGAACGGTGTAATATAAAAATAACGGTGCGTTTTTATTGCCTGAGATTTTTAAATCGAGGATTGTGTTTTTAATGTAATTCTACATTAATATATACATATAAACACTACCATTTAGATTATAAAACCATAGGTACATATAATACGTTAACATACACCCGTTCCAAAAGGGGTAACACACTTAAAATCAATAGCTTAGTTTATTTTTTTCCCTCCCTCTCCTCAGAACCTCTACATTTCAAAAAATTTAACGGTCGTAAAAGGTGCATTTCACTAAAAAAAGGCTACAATTACATATATTTGAGACACGTTCGCTTAAGTACTTAACTTCTCTTTTTCCGTTTTTCATCACATAATGTATGATTGCTTGGCGAATATGGGTGGTATCTGGATAGAAAGTAGGTAATAACCAACCTCAAAAGGGAACAGGAAATATCAAGGGGAACAGTCGCTTTGCGTTTTTATTGGGGAACCTAGTGACCCCCTTTGGATGGTATTTATTTTTTACGAATAATTTTTCAAGAATATGTTTTGATAGTGGTCTAAATAGTCCGTGCGAAAATAATTTTTTATTAATATTTAATTTTTTGTAAATTTTGGTGTAGGTACTTAGGTGTACGTCATTAATATGATGTTTTACGTTCGAGTATACCGTCGAGTAATACGTTATTATCACCATTGTGCGTACATACTCTCAGAAATGGTTATTATTTCAGCTAGCTATTATTTTACGCAAATGTGCAGAATTTTGCGCTTGGGTTAGCAAAACAATTATGTAATGTAGCGTTATGCCGCGCAGGCTTTGTCTACCATTTGTTATGCTATGATAACATGCACGGGCTCTGCTCTTCCGTGCGAGGAGAACTCTCAAAGGACATTTTGCTTTTATTCGTTATGTACCCGTGGTAGATTAATATTTCAACTTTATCATCAGTTGATTACTACGCGTAGCGGGATGAAGGAGTTGTTACTTTCGGGTTTCTCAACTCTTAATAAAAACTTCGGCTTCAACACAACACTTTTGACTTACTGGTGGTAGATAGACCATGGGCTCTCATATGTTATTTAGCAGGTGATAGGAATAATCTTTACCCCGACCTCGAGGTGGCCACTGACTGTATTTATCATCCTATTATTTCCGAAGCAAACCTAATAGACTACTCCGGGTACCATCTATATGTGAGCTCTTACATTAATATCAAGAATATCACAAATACTTATATTTTTTTATGTTGTACTGTTATATCATATTATTTTCACAATTGGTTCTAGTAGCCTTTCTTATTGGAGGTGGGTTACCATTAGAGTTAACTTCTCCTCGCATGCTGCTCTCATACTAGTCACGTAGATTACAAAGCAATTCAGTGTGGCGTCTTTCTAATGTTCGTATTTCATCAATCTTTCCTTGGGTCAATTTGGTGAACTTGTATTTATAGTTTCTCATACAATGGGTGTTGGTTGCACGACTGGACTTAATTTTGTCATTCTTTATAGCTAGATCTAATTGCTAATTTTTAAAAGAAAAACCCACCACAATGAAAAATATTACACACATATCACACGTACCATACAAAAAGCTTGTGTTTGACATCACACAAGAGAGGGCCCGTAGCATCCCAATTTCAGGGATAACCGAGTTGTAGAAGGTAGTGGATATGGCTTTTCACGCCTGGTAACTAAACATAGTAATGAATATTTCAAGAAATGTTTCGATTTTGAAAGTTGATCGTTCACCAAAACAACGCTGATAGTTTATTTCTTACATGTAAGCACTTTATACTTGCGACCTAACAATGTTGTAAGTTTCCACGTTTTCATTTTTTCCATAAAACCAACGGTTTTCAGTACATAATTTTTATTTAAATTTTTCATAAAATCCAACAGCAATTATTATTTTCCTCCACATTTTTTTTCTTCACAGAAAAGCATCTAAGAAACAACATACCACCAAGTAAATGAACCCTTCAATATTAAATCAGCAATCGTATGCACTTCCCGTGCCCCATTTATAATACGTTTTTTTACTGCCGCGAATAAGTGAGTGAAAATGTAATAGAATAAGAAACCAGCTCATTTCTTGTGAAAACATTATTTTCAGTAACGACTATTCTCCTGCATAGTAATTTTATTAGACACGTCGGTTTATAAGATACATTTGAATTACTGCAGACCTCTTTAATACGGTCAACTAAATTCGAACTTGGGAGAATATATAGATAAATTAACAATACATACCAATGTATTCAACCATCAAAAGTGTCAACTGATAATCCTTTATCTAAAACAATAGTTACAATAAAAATTTTGCTTTTTATAGAAAGCATAATCATTCCACTTAAAATTGACAGAGCGGCCACATCAGAGTTTCGGTCCCCTTTACGATTATCTTGTTGCGCTAAAACCTGTACATCTTCTGTTATTATTTACTTCCGCGCATAGTTTCCCCTGACTCCATTAAAATTCGGAACAATGGAGTGTTTTGTTAGTGGCCCCTTAATTATTATTAATCGCAGGGGGGCGGACACCAGGCACGTCCACACACCGCTCTCCACATGGCAACAATCTGTTCACTCACATATGACGTCCCTCGCTGTATTATATCATATATGGATTGGTCCTTTCAGCAAATAATGCTGAAACCCTGAATCCGGAGAAGGCTTCGGGGTTCCTAAAACACTAATTGCTTCCCTTTCTAAGCCAACAGGACAACTGCGGGGCGTGAAGCTTATATACATTAGCGGCTGACTAAAGTTATTTCAATACAAGATTTCAGCAGAGAACTTTTTGTCACGCCTTTTGCTTCCATTTATTATGAACGGATTTTAACGTGTTTGGTGACTAGAATAGTTTGAAAAGATTTTCGTATTTCTTAGCAGTCCTATTGTGAAAAATTAATAGTATAACAATTATGCTCTTTAGTTCACAATAAAAAAAAATTATTTACCTTGCTCAACCTCAATATTCTTGGCTCTGCCTGCTCGCATTACTATTCAGTCATGATGAAAATACAAAAAACCAAAATTTACAATGTTACATAAAATCAGGAGTCCATGAAGAATATGTGTGAATGCTTATGTGGGGAATGTGGTGATTCGCAAATAAGAAGTAGATTCGCAAGGAAGATTAAGAAAAGGACGGTTAGATACTTTGGGCATGTAATGCGAAAGTACGGAGAAAAGACTGTTAGTATTATACATATCGGGAAGGTAGAGGAACTCGGGAAAGCCCGAGTAAGGAAGAAATATTTGCCAAGAAAAGGTTTTTGACGGTCCGTCCTCGTGATGGTGAGTTAGTTATTTAATTATATAAAATCAGTATTTAATAATAATACTGAATTGAAAAAAAAAATTAAAGTCCGAACTAGACATCAATTATTATTATAAAACAGACCCAAAATTTGATGAGACCACAAAGTTTTGATTTCAAAATGAATTCGACTTCATTCTAATTGTTTCGCAATTTTTGTAATGCTCAAGATTAAGATTATTACAAACAAAATGTTTCTATCGTGTTGAGTTGTAAACATGACTAATGCAAGTTTAGTAAATAAAATCTACGAAAAGACACTTTCTTAATTAATTTCACTTGAATATGATTCGATCCGCCATTTAATCCCCAACTCATTAGTAGTTTGTGTTCCCACAAATAGCAATTGTGTAAAAGAAACTTTTGACTTCACCACGGCGACAAATTGAATTACATATGAACGAGGCAGGTAGAAAGGGGATAAAATAAAGAAACGAATTTATATTGGTACCGTAGAAGGGTTCAGAGTAAGCGGAATTATTTCGCAATCATTCCTTTAATGACAAAGTAAAGGTAAGTACTAACGACAATAAAAAGAGATTAAAACACTAGATGTTAAAAAATAACGGCATCAAAAATTCATTTTTTTTTGTATTCACTTTATGTTATTAAATATTTGAATTATGCACATTTTTGGAAAACATAACCTCAATATACTATGAACATTATATTAAATAATAATGATTGTAATATAGGTACGTAAATTACACTAGGCTTCGTAAAACGGGTTTTAATGGGTAACGACAGCTTGTTTTAAGTTTTTTTAGCTCTTGTGAAAAATGCAGATGTGTGGAATAAACTATAACAAAATACAAAAATGATCTGAAATCGCACAATATTAGATGAAATAAGGGAATTGGATTTATAGATTTATATGTGCAAGCAGATTCTGGTGATAAATTACACATGATTGGAACAGAACTTTAGCATAAAATTACGGAAATGTGTAAAATAAATATTTAAAAAATAAAATCTAAAAAACTGTTTAAAAACTTAATTATATAGTGATAAATTAAAAAGAACTTTCACAAAAATAACACAAAATTATGTATAATTAAATGTTTTTAAAATGCTATGAACAATGTTGCTAACTTGCTGCCAGATGACGATTGGCGGTATCGGGAGCGCAGCATGCAGCGGAGGTGGTTTGCCAGGTGGAAGTAGTAACAAAGGTAGTCACGAACAGCGTCGTCCATGGCCCATACACGGGCTTATTTCGAGAACACGAGCCGGTCTGATCCGTTAATTGAACATGGAAAAGTAAATTGAACGGGCTTTCCGATGCCCATGAGGGAGCGCGGCTCGACACTTGACAGGTGGGGAGCAAAGCCAGCGAAGTTTTCACTCCTAATTAAACCTGCCGGGTTATGTTACTCCGGTAAGGTGGGGTAAATATTGGTGAAAAGAAACCGAAAGGAATTGAATTTGTTCAGGGACGATTATTAATTTAGAAATACCCAAGAAGTTCTATTTATGTCACGTCTGACGGTACGCTGTGCCATTTTTGAATTTATGCAACTTGTTTTGAGTTGTGAGTTGTTGTGAGTAAATGTTCAATTTAAAATCATTTTCGTCAAGAACTCTATCTAGCTATCAAATAGTTTTAGTTATCTGAAATAAGAGGCGAAATCCGTGTTATTTTTTCAACCTCTTTAAATTTTTTTATTAAAAAATACCAATTCCGGTTGTGACTGTAACTTCCGTTCGATAAACTCTAGATAGAACTCGGAGTTTCTTTGAATTTATTGATCATTTCCATAAATTAAACTGTAAAGTACCTACTTATAATATTAAATTTAATAAAAAATTATTTTAGTTGTCTTTTCAAAACTGAAATCTGAAAATGACAACAATCATGAAACAATTCTAAAACGGTAAAATTTTCCGCTTAGTATAAGCATTTTTTAAATGTGACATAAATGCGTTTTATTTTTTATTTTTAACGTATCGGTACAACCTCAGTAAATAAATCAAAACTTAAGCAATGTTTTATTATTATTTGATGAATTAAAATATTGTGAGCTAGGGTAACTCACACATTTCCAGTATATCCTATGTGATTTATTTATTAGTTTTTAATGGGTGTTTTCACTTATGCGAGAACAATCTAGTTATAAAAATTCAGTTTATACAAATAGGTACATAAAATTTCAAAAAAAACTACCGAGTCATATTATATGTAACATCTACATAAAACTATAAAATTATATTTAAAAAACTCACTCAAATGACAAAGAAATGCAAGAGTAGAAACAAAGATATACACAAGTTATACCTAATTAGCTTAAGGACTGTCACATATTTTTTAGCAAAAGCAGGTATTTTTTTCTATAAAGTATGGACGAAAATATCGACTTATGCACACTCTTATTATATAGTCAACACATTTGGGTGATTAGAAAATTGTGAAAAGTTCTTAAAAAAACTACAACAGTAGATTAGCGAAGTCAAGAAAGATGCTCACGATTTATCACAAACATCTCCTACATATTTAAGCAAGCCCCATTTCAAACCATAGAAAAAATGTAAGGTTTTCGATTATATGAAACATAGAAAATAACGTTATTCCATCAATTATCTGGCAAAGGTGGAAACACTTTTTTAGGCCAACCAGTCACTAAAAATAATATAATGCTGCTTATGAAGTGACTACGCAAAAGAGCTACGCAACTAAAATGACTTGAACGGAGGGTTGAGTGAAGAATAACAAGGGTATGGAGTTGTGGTTGGTTTGAGACTTTCAGCCAGTGTCGGTATGGGAGAAGTGCGAGAGGCCTGAGGTAGACTTAGCATCATTTTTTAGTTGAAAAAAACATTGCAAACCTCTTTCTAATGAATATTCAGCGGAAAATGTGGACTTTTGATATCATGTTATTGTAATTATTACATAGATAGTTCAAGCAAAAATTTTGTTTACAGTTTTTTTTGCATTGATTCACAGTGAATAGGATGAAAGAGCGTGTGGAGAGTGCAGGTACATTAAATTGAATATTGCTTCAATATTATTATTATAACTAATGTATATCGGAATAATGCATTCATGTGATGCCTTCGTACACTTAATGAGTCGTTGAAATATTATATTAATTATTTGATGTATTTTTCCCAATTTTGATGTGGCGTAAGGTTTATTATGTAATTACCTCCGTAAATATGAAGTATATTTGTGTCTGGTTCTATGGATAAACATTTTCAATGGCAAATTGGCAGGAGAAAACTATTCAAAATTGAAACGCCGCTTTCGATGCTTTCAGAAGGGTTTATTGAGAAGATCTCAACTGTCTAGTGTTTCCCAACCTTCCTTCCCTTCCTCCTTTCCCTCCACCTAGCCACAAACTATAATTTGGAGGTTCCAAAGCCGTAGTAAAATATAGAATTAAAAGTACAAAAAAATGCTATGGGGGCAGCATTTGTAGTTCCACCACTGTTTTCTCTAATAAATATTCCAGTACGAACACGCCCACAGTAGCGCACCTCTAATATCGCTATCGGGCAAAGGCGCACGCAAGGTCGTGTGACCGCATCACGTATAATGTAAACCTCAACTAGCTTCGTTATTCATAGACTGCGTACTATGTTTAGTCTGTAATTCAGTAGGAACTTTGAAAATCGGTTGATTCTGATCGGATTTATGCGGATATTTCGTTTGGGAAGATATTACACCACATGATTAAGCACATTAAATATCCATCCATGATTAAAAACAACGCGCTTTTGTTTATTGTTTTAAAACAAAGTATATACTTTATTCTGAGATTATTACACGTATACAGGACTTTTCTTGAAGAAATACTTGTGTTGAAAAGGGAGTAAGTCTATTATGTACCTACCCCTTTACTAATAAACGTGTTTTAAATTTTACACTGCTGATAACCAACAGTTTGCCCTGCATGTTTGTTAATCAGTTGTATCAAATTTAAAACACGTTTATTAGTAAGGCCCTGTAAGCTTAGGAATCAATTCAAAGCACTCGTTTGCTGAACTCACTGGACTGTTGACAACATTTGAATGTAATAACTGACCACTATAACATTACTCTGCGGGGTTGGGCTGGGATGGAAGGCTACACAGTTATTTTAGTTCTGTCACGCACTCCTTGTTTTCTCCACATGCGTCACCCCTTCTGCTCTTCAATTAAGTCAATTGAATAATATCGACATATTTTATCAATAAATTAAATTCGGACATTATCGACTTCATTCATTCGTTGGAAAATTCATGATTTCTTCTGGGATGTTCCCAAATTCATTCATTCTCTTGGACAATAGTTTTTCATTCAATGATTCATTTTCCTTCTTGGACTTTATTGAATTCATCGATTCACTTGGACAATAGTTTTTCATTCAATGATTCATTTTCCTTCTTGGACTTTATTGAATTCATCGATTCACTTGGACAATAGTTTTTCATTCAATGATTCATTTTCCTTCTTGGACTTTATTGAATTCATCGATTCACTTGGACAATAGTTTTTCATTCAATGATTCATTTTCCTTCTTGGACTTTATTGAATTCATCGATTCACTTGGACAATAGTTTTTCATTCAATGATTCATTTTCCTTCTGGGACTTTTCTGACTTCATCGATTCACTTGGACAATAGTTTTTTATTCAATGATCCGTTATCTTTCTGGGATGTTCACGACTTCATTAATTAACTTCGGTAATAGTTTTTTTGTTGTTTGTTTTTGGGGTGTTATGCCGTGTTGCGCTAACTCCTTCTTTAGCCGACGTTTCGGACAGCGTTGCAGTGTCCATCATCAGGGCAGATCCGGTAGATCCGAAGATGTGGACATCTCACATCTTCGGATCTACCGGATCTGCCCTGATGATGGACACTGCAACGCTGTCCGAAACGTCGGCTAAAGAAGGAGTTAGCGCAACACGGCATAACACCCCAAAAACAAACAACAAAAATGCTTTTGGCCGTGAAAATCTAAAAACTTACCTTCGGTAATAGTTTTTTTATTCATCGATATATTTTCCTTCTAGAACGTTCTCGACTTCAATCATTCACTTGGGCAATAGTTTCCTTTATTCAATAGTGCATTTTCATACTGGGACGTTTCAGATATCATTCGCTCACTTGGCAATAGTTTTTTGTTCAATGATGCATTGTCCTTCTGGGATGTTCCCGACTTAATTTATTCAACTGGCAATAGTTTTTTTTTATTCAATGATGTGTTGTTATTCTGGAAAGTTCCTGATTTCATTCCATCACTTAAGCAATAGCCTTTTTTGTAATATTTTGTTATTAATAATTTTAGTTACAGTTCAGTTAAATATAAATAAATTTTACAAAACAAGGCTTTTCTAATTATATGTTTTTGCACTAAAACAAGCAAGTGAATCAAAGAAGTCCGGAACACCCTCGAAAGTTATGGTATATTAAATATTACCGAATGCTTAAGTTGGATTACGCAAAACGCCGGACCAAGAGATGATATAAATTTGCGAATAAACGATTGAGATTGTGCTAAGGTAGGGTTGTGAAACATCGCATCATCTCTGGTTTATTTACGTATTCAGCAATCAGTACACACACACGCCTCAGAAATCTTATTACTAAGCATTCAGTGTAATCTTGTCCTTCGAAGTATATATCTCGTTACATCAAAATTGCATAGGTAAGTTCAACTACTTGCCTTGCTCGAATCGGAATTCCACGGTTACAAATAATAATTGTTTACCCTGTTCCAAACCCCATCCAGCGTTTTATTTTATAAAATATTTATTTCGATCAGGCAAAATGCATAATTTTTTTTTTTCATGTTAGAGAGAGAAATAATAATTCTTTCCAGTTTGCTTCAAATATTTGGATGTCATTAATAAAATCCTAAAAATAGTCAAAATTAATAATTCATATCACATAACAATCGGTTCAACTTTAAAAATGATTTCTTATTTTTTTATTATATGAACAAGATAAAAGTGAAGTTACAGTTCTTACAAATTCCTCAAACAAAACAAATGTGTTTTCGAAATATCGAGTTCTCTCAATTTTTCTACGATTGGAGTAAAAAATTAATTACATTACATTTTTCATATTTTATATTATCATTTAGAAATATTAATGTTTTTATTTTAAATGCATACACTGGAAAGATAATTAAATTTCGTTTCTAAAACAGTATTTTTTTTACGGAAAATTAAAAAAATAAGATGTACTAGTATATACCGCATTTGAAATGAACAGAAAACATTGTAAACTGAACAAATGTGTTAAAAACGCTAAAGGATTAAAACTTTGACAGCGTTCATTTTCCTATCATCAACTTTTTTTTAATTATTGGAATATTACACACGAGTTCCAATTGCCCTCAACCATCTGGAGCCAGTGAGACCATGGCATCCACAATTAATAAAATATTCTGTGAGGCTGAAGATAGTGGAGAGGGAAAGAAGGTTGGGAAAAGAATGGTGGGGGAGTACCTGGCTATTCAGATAATTCACCAAACACGGCTAAAGCCATTCACTAGGCCAAGGTCTTAACTTACATCAGGGCGATACTAAGAGTATCTTCCACTCTGGAACGTGCCGCAAATATATTATATTTATTATTGTCAACAAATAAATTGGGAAATAAAACAAATTTATCGAATAAAATTGACTTGAGCACACCGGGATTTGAACCTGCAACCTTCGAATTGCTAGTCGGGAGCCTCACCAACCACGGAGGCTGTCAACATATATTAAAGTCTTATTTAACCACATAAAAAATAAATAAATTCTTATGTTAATACAGTACAAGAGTCCCAAAACTCACAAAACTACTGCAAACAGTTTGCAAGCAGTTCGAATATGGCATCCCCAATTGGGGTACGTTGTGAGACTGAAGTACTGGGTAGTGAAAGGAAACTGGAGAGGAAGGTGGAGAAGTATCTGGCTATTCAAACCTGGTCCACAAAATTAATGAATTCAAATTTACTTGCGCACGCTGGGATTTTAATCCGCGACCTCCAGATTTGTAGTCAAAAGCCTTACACCTCGACAAAGAAGGCGGTCAGTGAAATATAATCAGAAACACAAAATTTTCACTTGTAAATACCTTTCCTGTCTCTTGCAAATATATTTTCTACAAACATGAACATGCTATCTTCTTCAAACTTTTCACAGAGAATTTCTAATAAAAATTATTTTACTTCTTTTAAATTGTTAGAAATTCTACATTTCTGTAAGTAGGTCACTTTTACAACAAAGAAAGTAGGCTTACATTGCAAAGGGTGTTTCTGTTTCTGCTCCTGTCATGCTAAACTGGTATTATCATACGCAATAAACAAATAAAGGGTGAGGAAAATTAAACACAAAGGTGATAAGACGAACACTTAACTTGATATTTTATAGACCGTTCTCATGAAATATCCCAAAATGAAAATACTTTAGTTTACACGGAGGCATTAAATTTACATTTTGCCTTCGTACCACGCATTTTTTTACATTGATAACGATTTGTGCCGTAAAAATAAGGTACGGTGTGTATTACTGAACTGAAAATTAGTGAATTCTGGCGTTTACTGAAATGCTTGTCTAAAAGGTTTTAATTTAAGCGTTGTTTATGAAGTTTTTTCTGGCTATTATCATCTTTCTATTGCAAATGATAGAATTTATTATTTGTACACCAATTATTGGAGAAATATCAAAATAAACGATGGGTCTATTCAAGCTTTTAATCATGTGAGGTGAGGAAGATGTTCGTTAATTTTAGCATTTAATTAAGGCAAAAAGGGTTAAAAATATGATAACGCTTCCACAAGGACTTACCCATTAAGCCTAGGATCGACTGTTTTTTTCTGGCCATCACAGTAACATATATACAAAGCAGCCGTTTGTTGCTGAAATGGACTGAAGTTTCAGTATTCCGAATGAATTCATGAATCAACAATCTAATTTGAACGTTTCGTGTCACCGGGAATAAAATTCTCGGATCGCATGCTTACAGTTCAGTTTTCAGCGTGTTTCAGTTGTTTGAGAGTGTGACTCACCCGGCAGTAAAATCACAAAACACCGTCGACCACCGAAGAGATAAACATATAGAAGTGTGTTCATTACAGGGTAGGCTCAATTTGTCCTTACTTGTGGTGAAATAGATCGAACATTTTCAAATACCGAATTTCTCTCTACACAAACTAACCATCACGCAGTTTTTCCGTGGGGGTGAGCGGAACATCACTCTCTCGGGGCATACTCCTTGCTTCAGTCACATTCATACATCATCATGTTTTTTTAATACTTTTCTATTATTCTGACTGTCGGCATGACCTAACTAAAGATCGCGTCATGTCTTCCTCGGAGGTACTACTTCTAAAAATTACTTTCGCGTTATAATTTATTCTCCCCATACTTATGTACTTATGTACACTTCATGAATTCCGCCACCAGTCAAACATCTTCCGTTAAATAAAAATTCCATCTTCGTTTACAATGGTGTTCTTATTATTATATGTTGATGACTATTATAAATATGGATGCCAAATAACGGAATGATGGAAATTGTAATCAGAATAGGTTTTACTCGTAAAAGTAAGAGAACGTGAACGTGAATGAGAAAAAAGATGTTGATTGAATTGGTTCGGATGGCAGAGTAGGTAGACGCGTGGTAGAACACCTAGATGGAGTAACCGCAACCAATCACACCGTCAACCACACATTCCAAAACCGTTCCAACGGGCTAGAACGTCATTATGACATAGAATTGCTTATGGCTGGTAAGACGGGTGTCACCAACGTTGCCTTGTGTGACGTCAGTGCCGCCGTATTCACAAATATAAATGAACACGTAGTGATAGCGTCAAATCAACAACGGCACATTTTAAATCGATGAAGAAAATTTATTCTGCAAGATAAAGTTAAAAAAAAAACTTTCTCCATCGTAATTTTTTTGGAGGTTAAAAAACATTGTGAAAATACCCTGTTCGGCATGATTACACTTCTAGAGATTATTTGTCCAGTGCCAGTGAGTCATTTGCGAGTCGGGAGGTCGCGGCCTCGACCTTCTTCCACCGCTACGTGAAACTACGTTCCTCGGAAAACCTGAAATAATAATAATATGGCCTATCTACGTCAGCCCGCTGCATGGTGACTCATATTAGACAAATGTGTACTTTACCGAGCCTATTACGCGGAAAACTGCGGAGGTTTGCCACAATATATACGCTGTGAATATTATTAATGAAGTTTTCCGGTAAAAATTATAATATACGTGAAAAGGTATAAAGTACGTGATCGATTCGTGAGTATAAAGTTAAAAATAATAGATATGGTGTTAGATACTCTATTCACAGCACTGACCACATTTCAAAATCAAAGTTTTGATCCCAATCTTCCGCATCCCCGTCTCCTTCCCATCCCCACTTATTTTACCCTTGCAACATACCCCAAAACTGGGAGTGCCTTAGTTTTATTGACTCCGGTAAGTTGGGACACTTGTGAGGTGTGTAATAAAGAAGGGAAAAAGCTGAGATAAATCTAGCAATTTGATTATGCAGAAAATTGTTATTATTCAATCATCAAACAAGCTTTATGCATCAAGTTCGATGCAAAATGCACAGATATGATAGAATATTTTATCATATCCAGTAAGGTAATTTAATGAATTTTGCTTAACATTCGAAATATTCGTGTATTTATGGATAGGTTTCATTCGGACTATGTAATGGAACTATAGGTGTTGGAACGTTTTTCAAGAAGGGAAATATTTTTAAGGAAGTTTTCTTTTCTTCTTTGGAATATTACTTTCCAAATTCATGGAATAAGCTGGAATTTCATCTAAACTGTAGTGACGGGAAAAAACGGAAAAGCGTTTGATAGATCATTCAACGAGATAAAAAATCACTTACAGCAAAAAACTGGAAAGCAAACACAAATTTTTCTCACCCCAAGTAAGAAAACTGGGAAGAGAACAGGAGAACAGGCCGGCTTGGGATAAACGATAAAAATCGTAATATTGTACGTTTAAGGCGAGTGCATAATATCGCGGTATACTTAGGAAAATTACACGCATAAATCAAACCTAAACACAAATGTTAAATAGGGGCTGTCTACGCAAACCTTCGAGTATATCTGCGTTAGGAGTATTATACGCCTGCCAACCGTAAGATAAGATAACACTCGTTATTCCAGCCTCCGTGATAATAATAATTGGATAACTTGTATGGCGCCGTTTTTGGGGAAAATCACCTCAAGGGCGCTGTGATGTAATAAGTAAAATAATTTGCGCACTTGAGATTGAGTCCAGTGTTTTTTTTTAATAAATAAATATGTCATTTTCGATTTGTTTAAAATTGGAAGGGATATTCAACCCTCAGGGAAACAAATGTATAAAATCAAGGCAATGCTTCAAATATTGTTATAGCTATTTTAAATTCGTTAACATACTTGTATTAATTGTTGAACCTCAATATTCATTTGGTTTATTTGCTATTTTTGGACTTATTTTTTGGTTTATTTATTTTTTATGGACATACGCAAAACTTCTTCTATATGCGCTATTACACAACATATGACCTTCTGATGTTAGTTTCTTACTAGATTTCGATAGTTCGTGCTTCCTTAACATTTCCCTTTTTTTCCACCGCGTTCTCTAGCTTTAAATCTCACAATATCTCGGCATTGAGTACATTATGATAACTTCAGGGTATTGAATATTTTCACGAGAAGATGTTTTAATAAATATTATAAACGGTCATTCCAAAGCTCTCCGTGGTAGGACTGGTAGGAAAACAAACCCAAGAAACCTGTTAAGGGGAAACAAAGATCGCTTAGCATTTTAAGTATTCTGTGCGTTAAATTTATACGGCGAGATTTAAAAGACGCTGAATTATTGAATATGTTTGTAGTCTGCTCACAGAAGTTTTGAAGTTCTGAGGGTAAATTTTACGATGCTGGAAACGTCTCTTTTGAATTTATTTTCTAAATTTCACTGTCTGCCAAACCATCTCAGCATCTTCCTTAATCCTGTGCATTGCTTCAATAGGCCATCACTTTTTTCAGATTTCCGGATTTATTACTGAAAAGATCCAATAAACAAGATCACTTACACGGTCCTTTGAGCCGAATGAGAACGTTTCGTTCGGTTTATTAACTCAAATAAATAAATAAACATCATATGACCCTAGCTGCAGGCACTATAAATAGATTTACTAAGACATTGCAGTCTACCACTAGTCGAAACAACTTCCTTCAAACACTCTGCTTAAACATGTCGTCTTCTAAACTTGATTTACTGTCTCTAATTTCACAACTGTTTTTGGACACCTGGAAGCAGCCACCGAAAATGAAATGAAAGTATTTCTATCAAGACATTACAAGAGTCGGGCGTTGCTGTGTGCCGGCCGTTATAATTTACAGTTTCTCTTTTTCTTGTGCAGACCTCATTGTCCCGTACAAGAAACTGCTTTGATGGAGGTTGTTGAGGTCTACAGAGAAACTCAGGAGCAACAGATGAACATTTCATTCTGACATCATTAGACACCTACTACTGGCCACCGACTGCTGGCTACCTGCTACTGACCACCTACTGCTGGCAGCCATTCCACTTCTTGCGAATTGGGTTGGCGGTAAGAAATATTATGTACCTTTAAGCTTTAACCATTTTTACTTTCTGTACACTGGTACAGTGATTTTTTTTTTTAATTTAATTTGAAATCGAATCGTCTTAAATTTCAAGATGATTTGATTTTTTTTGTTTAAATCATTACAGAGGTCGACGGTTGATGTGTGTCAGTATTTACAGTTTTTTTTTCTTTTGCAAGCCCACAAGTCTAGTATAGTATTGTTGGGCATTATACGATTTCCGAATGAACTCGTATGAAGTCAAAACTAAAATGTCGTGTTGAGGTGTCCCACCTCAAATTTGGACATTTATAATCCATCTTATAATAGGTACTCAACCCTATATGTTAGACATCATTTACAAAATTAAAAACTTTTTTATGCATACAACTACTTTTGAACCGAGAAATTAATCAAATTAATGTTTTTTTTTACATCGGTGAAATTATATCATAAAGAACATCCGTATCCCAATTTTGAATTTATCAAGTCCGTTAGGAATTCGCCTCCCTTCTTAAGCTATCTTCAAACACTTTGAAGGCTGAAGCGATCAAGTAATGGGCAGATCCCTCATATTATTTTCCAGGCTTGCAACACTTAAAACCCAGGGCGGAAGATCAGGTGCGATGCGGCGCTGGCAACATTAAAATATCATGTAAGCCTCTGCTGTTTGGGCGGGAACAGGTCGGGGGAGGCTCTCATATTCTGGAGCGTGCTCTGGATCTTCAATAAGAACCTTCAGATGTTGTAGATATATTGTATATTGTATAGTTGATGAATGATGAAAGATTTTTTTTATTGGTATGAATTTCAGTTTTCAGTTAAGATAGATTGATGTTTATTTACAAGATTTAATAATACATGTCTGATGAGAAAATGAGGTTAATAAAAACGACATATTTTATTTTAAATGAAATATATTATATTTTTTGTTATGCTTTTGGCTAGTACTAGGACTAGCCAAAAGCATCATTCCACTTAGAAAATTTTGGAAGTGTCACAATATTGTATTTAAAGTTCTCTGTTTATGTCAAAATAGTCTTGTAGAATGTGATTTTAAGCTCATTTTCTTATTTTTTTCCTATTAATCACCCATTTAAAGATATTTAATAATTATTACTATAAATTGCTTTTATTACACAGCTTTGTCTTAGACTTGAAAAATATGCAATAAACATAAATAACTTTTTTTACGGTTTATTTGACATTTCAAAGCCGAACATGTCATGAGGAAAATGACCTTGCACAGTGAAAAAACTACGTTCACCGAAACATTTCTAAATAAAGAAAATTGCATGATGCCATAGCTCACCTTCCAAGGGTTTTCGCCGCTTCAACGAATTTTCTTCACAGTTTGATTGGTGCTCGATCTTCTACTCATCTTTAGTGTTCCGCTACCTGAACTTAAAACCCACCCGAAACAACACCATCGATGTATTCGAATCTCAAATATGAGTATTTCTATAGCCTCGAATGATAAAAGAACATCATTATTTTCAGCCTGTCAACTCGGTTCGCAGTAATTATACTGTCACTGAGTAGTAACCCTAAATGTAACAAAGACGCGTCGGGTAGGAATACCCCAGTCCCCTCGGGGAAGTGGCCCGGAGATGGGGATATTTTGAGTGTTTATGTGTCAGTTAATGGCCAACTTGAGAGCAAGGAAATTGAAGACGAGCTTATGAATTTATTCAACAAGAAAGGCTTATTATTGAATAATTAACTTATACAACGAAGTGATGGAAATTACAAACATGAACATAAATTTAATGAAAAGCCTGACTTCGAATCTGGACCCAAGGGTCACGGGTTTATAACCAGGCATGGTCGCAATTAAAAATAATATATAATTTTCTGTGTGTTGTTTGCAGCCAGTTCTGGGATTACAGATACCTACTATCAGTATCGCTCCGATGGCAGCCCACCATTTCGACATTTGTTTCGATTACGTCTAGAGAACAGATCCGACTAGCCATTTACCTTCTCTTACAACTTTTCTATTTCACTTTTCTACATCCATCAGCTTGAAATAGAGATGTCAGAGTTCCACAGGCTAAAAATATTTTATGGTGTCAAAATAAACGCGCACTTATCTTGTTTTTTACCTCTTCTGTTTTAAGAAAATGCAATCTTACAAATTAGACTTCATTTTTCAACAGTTTTTTGGGTTTTTAACAAGATGCAATTTTAAATTTGATTTAAAGTCTAGAAGTACTAAGTGTTGTATTTTCGTCGAAATCCTGAAATCCACTTATTAGAAAGTCTAGTTATCTTTAAAACAAATAAAGTCATATAGGAATTTGACAACATTAGATTATATACAGAATAAAAGTAAGTGAATATTAAGTTGAGTGCGTGTAAATCTCTACTAGAATGAGTATCGTATAACAGAAATACAATTTCCTCAGCACGCGTATATACTAAAAAAACTTGCCTTTAAGGGCGCTTTGATTTCTTACGCAATTAATTACAACATTCCTTGTATCTCACATAAAAGTAAATTTGCAGGTGCGATACCAGCAGAGCATACTTAAGTTCCCGTAAGTTCTTAAGTTCTCTAATTTTTCACCCTCGATCCGCTAAACAGGAAAGGCGTGGCGTAGCGCGAAGATAAAAACGTGAGGAAAGGAGACGTGCTGTCCGCTCTAAGCGATTTATCATCCACCCACCTTATGTGCTCCTGGTGGGAGTTGCACGCAAATGCTTTAAAATAGTAGTAGTAGCACACGTCTTGGAGAGGGTACATTTTAAATTATTTCAGAGACGGTGAAATATTAAAAACGAGACTGCCTGAAACAGTCATAAATGCACCCGCTTGAAAAAAAAAGCTTTACTGGTATGTATTTCTCACGAAACAACTTATATATACTAGTAAGACATTTTCCAAGCCTTACATTTCTTCAAGGAACGTACTCATATATCAATCACGTTATATACTTTTTTAGCTACATTATTTTTAAGACACGATTTAACAACGCGTTACGTAACTAAACTTAGAACAATCCGTAATATAACAACTAATAGCATATATGGCCAAGATACGCCTTAACAATCTGACATGATGTTCAATATTTAAAGGGGGTGACAGATTGTACTTTACATATCAAAGCGTTTTATGTAACTCAATATCGCTCTCCATACAAACCCATACACACCTGTCACACCTGACAGATGATTAATTATTTTGAAATTATCGTTGTGATGCGTTAGATCCATTTACAGAGCGTCGTGATGACGCGGCTGTCATCTGTCAAGGTGACAGTTCCCATACAAATAAATGATATTCCGCGGCAGTTCCCCAATTGATCTGACCCGCTCTCCTGGGGATGATTATAGTGTAGTGTGACACCTCAATATATAATTTGCATAGGCCACTCCCAAAAAAACGTTGATGCATAAAGCGTGGTCTGACACTACCTTATTTTTATTTTTTTTTTATTTTTATTTATGCTTTAATATATTTGTTAAACAATGGTATAGTATATTGTCCTCCACGCTAGGAGTTCACCTGTGTTGTGGAGGACTTTTTCAATTGTAAAGTTATATAATTCTAAAACAATACAGTGGAGTTGGTTACACAGAGAAACATTAAAAATTAAAATATAAAATCGATTTTTCCATAGTTATAACAGTAGTTTTTCCATAGTTATTCCAAAAAAGTGAAATATAAAAAATTAAATATTAACAGGATTGTAGCCAGTTCCATATGTGTTTTTTGTATTCTGTAAGATTAGATGTTTTATATTGTGTTGGAAGTGAATTGAATAGTTTTATAGCCTGGAATCTGTAGTGTTTTTGTCCAAAGGATGTGTTGGTTTTTGGTATTAGTAGTTGGTGTGCATGTCTTGTTCTGGTATTGCGAGAAGTTTGTGAAGTTTTAAATGTGTTTAGGTTCTTGTAAAGGAAAGTAAGTATTTGTTTTGAATATAGTTTTTGAATCTTCAACACTGGGAATTGTTTAAATATGGTTGAAGTGGGTGTTAGTATTGGTACTTTAAGTATTACTTTTATTAAGGTTTTCTGAGCTTTAAATAGTGAGTCTATGTATTTTTTACTGGCATAGCCCCAGGCAATAATGCCGTATTCCATTATAAATTGTGCTATTGCGAGGTATATATTCTTAATATCAAATATGTTCAGTATATTTCTCACGTTTTTGAAAAAGTAAATCAACTTATTTATCTTTCCTTTAACCGATTCAATATGTCTGTCCCATTTTAAATATCGGTCGAAGTATATACCAAGATATTTTATATTTTCGGTTTGTGTGATTGGAGGACAATTGCATGGGATGCTCGCTGAGTGACAGGAATGTATTTTAAGGTAGATGTTTTTGGCGGGTTGGCCTCTCGAGTTTATGCTAAAGGTTATGAATTTAGTCTTATCTATATTTAAAGTTAATAAGTTAGAGTCAAGCCATTTTTTTGTAATATTTAGGCCAACTTCAGCTTTTGTGATTGGTGTGTTCCAGTCAGTGGCCTTAAAAAGTAACACAGTGTCATCAGCAAAGCTTATAATTTCCCCGTCTATTTCGAGGTGACAAAGATCGTTAATATAAATAAGAAATAGGATTGGGCCAAGTACGCTGCCTTGTGGTACTCCGTAGGATACTTGTTCCTTGTCACTACATGTGTTTTCTATTGAGGTATATTGGGTGCGATTTTCCATGTAGCTTTCAATTAATTTGAGTTCTGTTCCCGTGATTCCGAAATATTTAAGTTTATTGAACAGGTTTTGGTGGTGAATTGTGTCAAACGCTTTTGCCAGGTCTAGGAATATTCCAAGGCATTTCAAAGTATGTATGTATAGCCGTAAGATTATAACACGATTATGGAAAAAATGAAACAATAAAGATTGACAAAATAGCTTAGTAAAATATTCCCAGGGAAAACTCGTATCCACGCAATCATGGAACATTCGAAAGGAATACACGTCGTAACTTGCTTGATATAATATTGTTGGGTGACAGTGACCACTATTTTATAATTAACGGGACGATTACAATAGGATATATTTATATTAACAACGTTGTATCAATATCAATACCTACATCGATTATTTGAACACATAATATATTATTATGTTCGTACATTAATAAATATGTGGAATCAAAATTAAGTTAGTGCAAGAAATTTATTTGTGTATAAACACATATTGAATTGAACTAGTAATACCTTCTGAACTAGTAATACCTATTACACACATTGTAAATGTTAGTTTTGAGAATGGCTTGTTCCCTAATCATTGCAAAAATTCCAAAGTTATTCCTTTATTTAAAGGAGGAGATAACAAAGATGTAAATAACTATCGACCTATCTCCTTGTTAAATACGTTATCAAAAATAATAGAGAAATTAGCTAAAATTAGGTTGATGTCTTATGTAAAAAGATATGAAATTCTCTCAGATAATCAATTTGGCTTCCGAGAGAACATGGGAACAAGTGATGCTGCATTAAAAATGATCACCACAGTCGTAGAAGCTCTTGATACTGGCAATAAAGCAATGGCCGTCTTTTTAGACTTGTCTAAGGCATTTGATACCGTATCCCACGGTTTACTCTTAAAAAAACTCAGTTCAATGGGTATTGTTAATAAATCTTTAGATTGGTTCAGATCATATCTTGAAAATAGAACACAGAGAGTAATAATTAATGATCACATTAGCTCAAATAAATCAATTGTATATGGTGTTCCTCAAGGTAGTGTTCTGGGTCCAATTCTATTTTTGTTATACATTAACGACCTCTGTAAACTGAAATTTTCTGGATCTTCTATTGTGTTTGCAGATGACACTGTCTTGGTGTTTGCTGCTGACACGTGGAACGAAACGTATGCTAAGTGCGAGGCAGGATTAAGGGCAGTCAAAAATTGGCTTGATCAAAACTTGTTAACCTTAAACATGAACAAAACTAAATATATTACTTTTAGCATTTCCTCTGTAAATCAACCATCTTTGGAACGTTCATTAAAAATACATTGTTGTGTGCAGGAGTGTAATTGTCAATCTTTGGAAAGAGTAGACAACATCAAATACCTGGGTTTAGTTATTGATAAAAATTTAAAATGGAACAATCACATTACTACATTAAGAAACAAAATAAGAAGGCTAGCCTACATTTTCAAAAATCTAAGAAACATATTGGACAAAGTTACATTAAAAACTGTATATTATGCTCTAGTTCAATCAATGCTTTCATATAATGTTGTCTGTTGGGGTTCTTGTAACAAGACTACCTTAGAGCCTTTGAATGTTGCGCAAAAATTAATTTTAAAAATAATGTATAAGAGAAATTTTATGTATCCATCAAAGTTATTATATAGTGAAAGCAAAATTATGACAATAAGGCAGTTGTACATAATACAGGCTCTCTGTAAATTTTTCAACAACACTATTACTGCTAAAAGATCTCAACAAGTGCGCAGCACTAGAATGGGTTCTTCTTTAATGTATCAGCCGGTGTATACCAGAACATCCTTCGGACAAAGGAGTTTTTCATATAAAGCTCCGTCGCTATATAATATGCTTGGAGAAAATATAAAAACTATAGGTTCGTTAAATTCATTCAAGAAAATGGTCAAAATCTCCGTACTAGCTGAGAATGATGATTTTGGATCACCCATGTTGTCGCTTATATCATAATTCCTTGTGGAAGCTCTGTTTCGATACAATCCTTATTTACTTACTGCGCATGCACTTATTTACTTCTAAAATAACTTTTGGTTATTTATTATTATGTTACTTATTATTATTATTATCTACTTAATTATCGTATTAATATTTACTTTAATTATTGTCTAGCTAAAATATTTACTTACTTACTTTTTACTATAATATTATCTACTTACCTATCGGTTATTATTTACCTTTTTTATTTTTTCTTATAATCTATTATTCATACTATCCATGTTGTAATTGTTAGTATGGTTGCCCTATGCTTGTGTCTGATAAGCCAGCACAGGTACCTTGTACTTTAGTTAACAGAAGAATATTATTGTTGCCAACTTACTTAATAATGCTTCTTTTGTTGACTTTTTTGTTTTTATTTTTTTTCATACATTTGTTACTAAAATTTTGTTTATTTTTGTCTACCGGTCTCGAAACGTCCGTGTCATAAACTTTTCTTTTTTTGTTTAAATTTAATTTAATGTTGTTATTATTTTAAATTTACATATATGTATTTTTTTTAAATGATATTATTGTAAAGCTGCACATCTTGATACAGGAATGCCCTAGTGAGATGTGCAGAGTATGCTTTTTATGTAAAAACTGTTTTTTGAATTAAATAAATAAATAAATAAATAAATTGTTCCTTCGAAAATGTATGTCCCCAGAAACAGTCATATTTAAAATTGCATCGAAATAAAATTTTATAACCACAAAATTCGTTTTACAACATTTTCACGAAAAGAAAACCATAGCAAAACCAAATATAATTATACATATTTTAAAGTTAGAAGTCTAGAAATTAATCTTTCCGGACAGGAACTTACATATATAAACTTTATAAATCCGGTATCTTTACGGTTACGTTAAGATATTATTACGGAAAAATTATTAACGAATAAGTATGTTATTAATGTTAAATGTCTACCTCTTTTTGTAGCAATTTTATTACATTTGTGTAAAGTAAAGCATTCAATTTTTTGCTTGTTCTTATACCTGGCAATACAATAATAATTATTCAATTCGAATAAAACGTACGTTCGCGAAACATCTGTAGGAATAAAAGATATACGACTTTCTAGTATCTCCTATATTTTTTGTTTTCACACAAGACGTGTGAGAAGGAAGATTTTTATGAACTGCTTTTAGGACTATCGTTGATGACGTGGATACGATCTCTCTCTGGGACTAGGTTGCATACACCCTGATAATTGAAGATCTCCATTTCCAACACCGCTATCAACCATATTTTTTTTGCTCTTATTCGTTTTGCTCTCTATGTTTAATTTAACATGGGTAATGTGTCAATATATTATAAAACTCTATTTTTAGTATATATTTTCATACGTCAAGCAGAATATGAGAAGAGTGTTTTATTCTAAGCTATCAAAAAATAAACCATTCTGTGTTTTTCTTTCCCGATAATACTGTAAAGAACAGCAGCAAGCTTGTCGAAGTAGACCGACATTTATCGTCCAATATCGCAATTTCCCCGACGCCATACATCAGAGCTTCCCAATTAAAGCGCTCCACCGACACACTATAGGACTATCGACATAATTCAGCTTGCTTCTTAACAATCTGAGAAAGCTCAGAAAAACCTTCACGGTAAGTTTTTCATCAAAGTGGGAGAAAACGCTTTTTTAAGTTTGCAATTAAATTGTGAAATTTAAATTAAACCTAGATCCTTCGCTTGCGGAAGGTCGTTATTGCGAGACGAGTCTAAGCGATTTTAGACTAATTAATTACATTTAGAAAGGTACAAGGTTCTAATAGGATTCCGGCCTTTTTCGTTTGCTTGTTGCCGTAGGCTAGCGAATAATTATTTTGATGTGAAGGTTCCGCAAATGGATTTCGAGGTATAAATTGAACATTGATTTAAAAGGGTAACACCAAGGACGCTTTAAACTATTTGTTATTGGCTGTGTAAACAATGAAGAGTCCAAGTTTTATTACTATTTATTTAAAAAAAATTACATCGCGGAAGTAAGAAAAACCATAAAATTATTTAAACACGAGCAATAAATTCAAAATAAAGGTGTGATCTAATAACCCCATAGGTTGGACTTGAGGTTAGCAGTTGATTGGATGGATAGCAGTCGATGGGATGGATAGCAGTCGATGGGATGGATAGCAGTCGATGGGATGGATAGCAGTCGATGGGATGGATAGCAGTCGATGGGATGGATAGCAGTCGATGGGATAGATAGCAGTCGATGGGATGGATAGCAGTCGATGGGATGGATAGCAGTCGATGGGATGGATGGCAGTCAATGGGATGGATAGCAGTTGATGGAATGGATAGCAGTCGATGGGATGGATAGCAGTCGATGGGATGGATAGCAGTCGATGGGATGGATAGCAGTTGATGGGATGGATAGCAGTCGATGGAATGGATAGCAGTCGATGGGATGGATAGCAGTCGATGGGATGGATAGCAGTCGATGGGATGGATACCGAATATTTATTTATTTATTTATTTATTAGATACAAATAATTACATACATATTAAGGAAGCTTTGGCTGTATATTTCCTTCTTTCTTAGAATCAAATTTGACAATTAATGTTTTTAAAGGCTTTATAATTACAGGCAACAGCTTATATCGATTGCCATCCGTAATTTAACTTAATTGAAAATAAAATATTTTTTCACTAAATAATTAAACAACTCTCATCCTCTAGAAAGCAAAACACAATAACGCCGCGCCATCTAGAGTACAACCCCTGTAACTCACGTATTATTTTTCTTGCTAACTTTTATTTACTCGGATAATTTATCGCCTTCGGAGATGGAGAAGTACCAGAATCTCCCTGTTCTTGAAGAGGAGATAAACCTGATAATGTACTTCTCTTGAGATACAAATCCTCGTGAGGATGTTCCGACAGGAAGCAGCCTGCCAAGATAGCATCTAAGCCGCCGATTCATTATTCCATATCAATTTTCTGAGTGCTTCCTTCACGTATATCGGAATCTATGCAGCAGTTTGTATCTGATTAACGACGGAACTTATACTTTTCACATCGCCAATACGGGAAACTCAATATAAACCAGTGCTTTCAAAGTTAAGCCAAGAGCGAGTCAAAACTTTGTATCCATGAGAAAGCCTCGTTTTTTCAAACTTGATGAAGTTAAGATTGAGTAAAACTTTAATAGATGAACTTGAATTAACGTAGGTATTACAATGATTATTTATATATAGAAAACTAGTGTTAATTAAGAAAAAAAAATGTGTTCATATTTAATTTGTATGGTTTTGTTTTTTTTTATACTTATATTATTATCTCCTGACGGATAACTTACAATGCTGAAAAAATGCTTTCCGATTGGTGGAGGAAAACGATTATAATATGATAACCATAATGGATTAATATAAAGAGCGAAGAAACCGATTAAACTAAATACCGGTCGGTGGCTAAGTTGACATCGCGTTTAGGTCCCATCCAGTGTGGTGTGTAGTGTGGTGTATAGTGTGGTGTGGTGTGTTTAATTCCTCGGCTTGCTAAGTCCTCTATCACGACACAAATAACATTTTCCGCTTACTGTGGTGGTAGTAGGAGATTTTAAAATATTGTCAGGTTATTTGTGTTCCAAGAATATTTGAATTTATTTTTAAAAAAAAAGTGCAAAGGTATTATAGAATGTATCTATGCAAAATGTTGTAGCAAAACTAGTTTTTTTCTTCTTAATTTCTTGGTAAAAGTGACCAGCTAGAATTAAACACATATTATTTACCTATCATCATATTCAATTCGAACATCTACATTTATATTTTTGAAGATCATCATTACCTATCTAGATAAATTCAGAAGTGATTTAGCAGGGGTGCTGGGTTCTTCAGGTTAGGTGTGTTCAGGATGCGCCTTTGACCTCTCTAACTGGTCTCTCGGATATGAAATGGGAAGGATATATTCGTACGTCCGTCATTCCTGGACACACTGACCCCAAGATTCCTACCCAACCCTCAGACGTTTTACCTACCCGGAATTTCCTCTCCTTCCTTTCCTTACAAAATACCATCCACAAAGCATCCCAAAAGATGACATAGTTTCTGAGGCAAATTATTTTCCTCATGGCCTTCTGTGAGTTAATTTAAAAAAAAAAACAAAAAAGTATCAAAATAGAAGAGTGCGAAGGTAGTAAGGTAACAAGAGCAATTATGATGAGAATGCAAAATAAATTTTAACCTTACGTGTGCTTTTTAATGCATAAAAATAAAATGACTATGTTATACATAGTTGTAATTTGTAAAATGTTTGGGGCGCACACAACTTTTCTACAATACTAACTATTTATTACCCAATAAGTTGAAGAGCTCAATGTCTATTTCATTTTCGATAACTAATCAAATTACCGCCTTGCAGATAGTTCCGAAGTCACCACCAGTCACCGGAACGCATAAAAATAATTCAATAAGGCTGCTGCAATTCGCCGTGGCCGGGCAAGATAAACACGGGAGCGTAAGGAAAACATTAACGGTAATGTGATTTAGTCGCAGGGCGGTAGCGGCGTTAATACATCTCCTGATTCTTCTGCTCCCCGGGGAACTATTACTGCCAGGGAGCAGGGGAGATGTAGGGATTTGGAATCAAAAGTCCAAATGGACAATGTTTGTGGAACTGTGTGTGAGCTTGCAAGAAATCGACCATCTTTTCTTCGGTTTGGATTTTTCATGATTTGTATAAACCGACGACTTTTTAAAGGAAGACAAACATTTCCGGGTTACGAATAGATATTTAAAAATTTTGACTACCGCCATAGTAAGCAGAAAATGTTGCTTGTGTTGTGATGAAGGAATAGAACTTAGTTCTTCAATAAATAGAACAAGCTCATTAATAAGGTGTAATGTTAATTATATGAAAATGAAATACTTTGTGTTCACCATTTTTAATAAATTTTTATAAAAGTGGTGTACACAAAGTGATAATTTTCATATAGTGAATAGAACTTGGCTTAGCCAGCCATGGAATTTAACTCACGACACATGGGTGGGACCTAAACGAGATGCCAACTCAGCTACTGACCAGTCAATAAATAAACTTTGATGATTGGAGAATTTTGTTAAATGTTAACGTTATGTCCCGAATCTTGTTTAGTTGCTTTAACGATTATATTTTTCAGGAATGTTCCTGAATTAAGCTAGAATTTGATTTCGTATTTTAATATTGGGAATAATGAGTGATTGTTAGAGATTTTTTTATTAAAGAGAGCTATTCTAGTAACAGTCAGTTTTATGAAAAATAAAAGATTGTTTGAAAATTGTGCCAACTTACTTTTTTGTAGTTGTTTCAGGCAGTAAGGCAGTGTTGGTAAGTGGCTTACCTGTAAAAAACGAAACGTAATAAGTTAGAGACAAAAATTTTAACATTTTCAACTTTCAACATTTCTTAGGCCCAGTTGTTTCGCGAAAATTCACGTGTGACAAAGTCATCAAATGGTCATTCAGCGCCATTATGTTATGTTATTATATTTCCAAGGTCCCCGTGAAACACCGATCCTAAGTTCATTTCAGCTTTCTATCAAATTATAATAAGCTGACAAGATTAAAACCATGTTAGTTGTCCTCTTTAGCTGATCACATTACATCACAATCTGCTGATCATAACACCATTTGTTCAAAAGCTGAAACAGACTAAAAATCGGCATTCAACAGGGACCTTTCAACTGTAAAAAAACGAAATGGCGTGATTAGGTCATTGGATATCAATGTTACATTCTTAAGTATTAGGTAGGTACTTATCCATTTAAAACTCGGCCTAATACCATGTACTTTATACATAGTGAAGATTTATATACTTTTCTCCATCTAAGGGTATAAGACAAAAAATATATATATATATACGTTTTAAGTAAAATAGCAGTGATTTCAAAAACATCATATCCCATATATCTGTGATCACTTAGAGACCTACAACACTATGTCCTATAAGCAATTGTGGTTACATAAGATGGTTACCGGTGCAGTGGTACCCATACCCGCCTCCAAATTTAATAGAATAACATGAAAATATCAGTAATGTACCAACACCATGTCCCCTAATTTAAAAAAAAGTGTTTAGATAAAGACAACACCATGTCCCTTAAAAAAATATTGGGAAAGTTAAATAAATGTTTTTCTCTCTCATTATGTTTGTACTCTTAGAAACAATAAATAATAAAAATATTTTTAGCTGTCGAAGTAATCCAAAATAACTTCTTTCTGTTCTCCTGTAAAATTATGAAAATGTCACATGATGTCATATGCCTCTCAGGTCCACGTAGTTAACTGTATTCTGTATTTTTTTCATTTATCAAATTTTAAACAATATAAAACCATTGTTTATTAATAAAAAATGTAACTATATTATGTACTAAAAAAAGGCCTATGGGTTTATATAAAATAGTAGATAAATAAAATATACACTGTACTTTAAATTACTATAAAAAGTACCATGCACCAAAATACATTAAAGCAGTTATCGAAATATTGTAAACACAGTATAAAATTCTAGAGTTTAGTATTTTAAAACATACACATACACCCATTATTATACCCTTTCCCAGTGTGATCTTTACATTATAGCGTTAAATACGGTAGATGCATTCAAACAATACTTATCCGAATTCCACAAACAAAAGAATTATTGTAAATACAGTATAAAATGGTTTAATATGGATTTTAGTATTTTTGAACATACACGTACACCCATTTTATATGTGATCATTACATGATGGCGTTAAATACGGTGAATGCTTTCAACCAGTACTTCTCCGTATTTCACAAACAATAGAACTATTACAAAATAACGTTAAAAACTCGTAAACATTTGCTTTTTATCCCCGCTATTTCTTTAAACGATATCGGCCATAAAGTATTATTAAACCCAGCGAAACAATATAGTTAGCTCTTTCATTGGCCATCACACGTTTCTCGATATGAAACCGCGAGACCAGGATGAATTTAGGGACGGGGCCGTGCAATAGAGCGGGATGCAAACAAAACAATGGGGAAAATCCCATGATGTGGCTTTGAAAAAATCTCATGATGTGGCTTGGAAAAATATCTCGAATAAAGAGATCTGGTATTAGGGGCGCAGAAAGGAAGGAAGATCCTTTATGAAGGAATTGTGTGATATTTGGAAGGAGCACAATGGGAACGGACGGTAAACGCCCATTTCGCCGGAAAATTGCATTTTTTAGGCTCCCACCGACACAATGGGAGACGATATTGAACTTGCAATCTAATTTTTATTGAATTGAATGAACGAATTCGCAGTAAAAATAGATTTTATATTGTTTATAGTCTAACGGTTCTTCAATAGTTAAATTAATGTGATATCATGTTTTGGGTGTCGTTTAAAGCAAGGCTGCCCAACCCCAGGCCCGCGGGCCACAATGTGGCCCGCGAACGAATTATAAGTGGCCCGCGTGAACCATTTTCAAAAAACCCGCCAATCCGCCAATTTGAAAAAGTGTCGCAGGCCCGCGGTAAAACAAACAATGCAGCTTGCGCGCGGTCACCAGTGTTGCCAACGAAGGCGATTTATCGCTATTTAGGCTACTCAGAACGAGAATCAGCGACGAAAAAATCTAACCTGTTGAACTTACTTTTTAAACAAAAATACACCGGTTTTTGATATAATATTTTTTGCGTCCGAAATGGAATCTTGTAGCCATAATTAGGCCTTAACAGGGAAGATATTTAGTTAGGCCTGCACAGGGAAGATATTTAAATTTCGATACAACAATGAAATGTTTCGTCTCTGACAAAAATTATTTTTTGAAACAAGTAATTTAGGTGATTTTTCACAAAAACGGTGCTATATAAGTTATCTAATTATTATTATTACTATTAAGAGGAAGCTATAAGCCAAAATGTATATATTCTTGTTATACCTTATATTGTAGGTAATAGACATTAAATGGTTTGACAAACGGAATCTAGAAACGTTCGGTTTCAAGTACAAAACTGGTTTTTATTAATTTTGTAAATAATTTTATAAGAAAGCAAAAAATTTAATCAAGTGAAACTGTCACAGATAATCTTAGCTATAATACTAAGTTGTTTCCTTTACGCGTTCATACATTTCTCTTGAATACAAAAAATATTTAGTGGTTTAGATTTATTTTTTGATTTGTATTCTACTCAGGCGAAACGATAGGAAAACCTTCAGTTTATCTAAAGCATATATTTTGGTATTCATAATGTACACAAATTCGTTGTAAAGATTAATCAAAATTGTGATTTAGCATTAAGCTTCGCCTTAATCATGGAATTTTGTACAGATTGTAGGTAATTTAAATTAATGTTTCGGCTATTTACGAAACATGGACATAATAAATACGTAATACCTATGTAAGAATTTATGGAAAGGTACCTAGGTTGTAAAATGTGCCTAAAACAACTTCGAAGTGTTATGCCAGGAAGGAACAAAATTTCCGGGAACCGAGCCGCGAATTAAGGGAAAGGAAAGAAGTGACCGCAAGCGGCGTTTCGTTGATTTGTTTCTTTCCCATGATTTGTAAAATTTTATTCTGTTTATACGCACCCTAACATTTGGCATCAGACGATATCCCGTAGACGTCAATAACTTTCAAATTCCCCGGCAAAAAAAGCCAAAATGCATGATTCATTTTATTTTGTGAATGAAGACACTAAACAATATCAAAATGTTTTCAGATCATAATTGCAGCTTAATTTCCCAGATTAAACAAACAAAACATATATGAAAAGGTGTTCGTAAGTAGGAGATTTTGCACTTCAAAACAACATTTTTCATGGACCTAATACTTTTTATGCATAAAAAAAAAAACGACTATAGCAAAGGCCATAGTGTGTTCTACTCGTAGTATTTAATTACAGCATCTTTATTATTTCTAAGCAATCAAATATTCAAAACAAATAACTCATGATTATGGAAAAGTCCTTCGTCCACAAGCGGTCTATGTATGAATTTCTGAATGATTCACAAGCCACAGATTTTGGCATTCCACATGGAACTATAGTGGGGCTTTTATTATTTTCTATGTTTACTTGTTGTTTTTTCTCTCCTCCTCTGCTATATGGAAATTTGTTTCAGAAAACAAGAAAATAAAAATAAAATGGTGCACTTTAATAAGGTTGTAACACCATATATTATTTATATTTCGACGGTTCCCTTCTTCATCTAATTTAGAACTTCCATTTATTCTAATGATTAACCGAAAACCCTCGTATGCACTTAAATAATTTTCACCCTTGCTTACGTCATATTTATTATTATTAAATAAAGCAAACCTTCATTATGGGTATGCTGAATGCTGATACCGGTAGTATACCACAAAAAGCTAATTGACCTGAACAAGAATGAAATATTTCCTCAGATGTTAACAAACCATTTTATTAGCGAAGCAAAAAGGGTCGTACATCAAATTGATACATTTAATACTCGTATGTTCGGCAATTTATCACGTTCTGTGGGTTTCAGGAACTTACTGTAACAGCAAAACTCCGCAGTTAACCATCAATCATGGGAAATGAATTGAAGTCGAAAAATAATACACTCTGAAGCCTTCCATATAATATTCCGTAAAACAAAAATCTTTACAACTTTCACTTGTTTATATGCAGTGACTTTTGAAACATAAATTATTTATATCTGCTTTCGTTTTTCCGTGAACTCAAAAGCTTGCAAAGTTTTGACCGTGGTACGAGACACGCGCGAGAAGATAAACTGTGTTTAACTTACAGTGAGCCCTTGAGTTTATTTTTTACAAAACTTCGCTTTTGAGATTTGATCAGTTATTTTTGTACTTTGAAACAAAATATTTTATTTAGTTAGCTGATTGAATTAAAAGTGATCCGAGATTTTAAATAACTCAAAATGATTGAACTGCAAAAAAAATATTGTGAACATCATAACGAAGTGTTATGTATGTCCGGAGCAAGTATGATTACGACATCTACAAGGCTGAAGGGAGTAAAAGGAGATAGGAGGGAGGGTGGAAAGTTCCTAGCATTTCAGATATGCTCACCAAAGACGTGAATGGCTAATCTCATTTCCACTATTTCTTACTGCAAACGAGGGTGATCCATCTGAATGATTATAATTCACGTTAACAGATCAATTGCCATATAATGTACAGACGTAATGTAGGCATGCTATGCAGGCATGTTCTACAGGTATTCTATTGAAGCCTGATCTACGGAGCAAGCAGCATCGCTCCCTTGTGCACCGGTGCACATAGGCGAAACTCGACGGACACTAGTCGTTTCTTCTTTTTATGACTGTATACACTTCACGACATTATGTTCTAATCGGGAGATAATCTTGAATCTAAGAGTTTTTTTCTGTATTAACCCTTCACAGTATTTTAACACATTTTACCAAATAAAATTTCCAATTGTTTCCGTAAAATAAGCGGGACAAGGTTTAGATTTGTGAAATAATAACACGATGCCATTACCACAAACTCAAAAAATACTGAAATGTGGTGCGATAACTTAAATAAGTGAGCACCCTACCGGAAAGTGGATTTCGATCATCTATTTGAAATCACTCTAGGAATAATGTTTTGTTATGATTTTTTCCAACTAGACAGAGATTATGGTTTTGTGTATTTTTCGAATGTGTGAATTCACCACATAGAAAAGCGTACAGGAATGGAAAGCAGAATGTGTGAATAAATTCGTATCCGGGAGCAATCATTCACGGGAGCAACCAGGCGGACATGCGTACGAAGAGGCTGGAGGTATACTAGCAGGCCTAAGGCCTCAAAGCCGCATCATTCTGGTTGGATATCAGAACTATGTGTTTACTATTAAACGGTTATGCGCTCCGAGTACTTCAAACGTTATCACAATCATATTTTGTTTATTTTTTGAAAATTGATTATCTACTACTATTGTTGTGCCCATGCAGCCTAGTGAAAATCATATAATTGTAGGATTTGTGAAGCCAAAAGTATTCATAAAAAAATATTTTCCTCAGTATCATTACATTTTAAAAGAATAAATTTACCTGTCGAATGTGTAAACTTGAAAAATAAAAATATAAACACGGTATATCTATTCTAATCAACTAAAAAATATAGCTCACCGCTTATGAAAAGGATAGTCATCCAATGAATAGTATGAAAGTATGTCCACTGAACCTAGTTCTGTGAAAACATGCGCGTTGTCTCACTGACGTATCTTCACTATATTAATTCATCTGTGTAATATGTCAAGCATTTCGGCAAAATAAATAAGAATAGCGAATAAAAAAATATTAATTCAAAAATATTTTTGGTACCTACTTTATCACTTGTCTGATACGATAAGTAGTTCTATTGAAAATTAAAACTTTATTGAAGTTGAATAATGTTACGCACTAAGCAATATTTATATATAGCAATGAATAATTCTCATTAATTACCCACTTACCCGTGCACTAACAACCGAAATTAGTATGTAATTAGTAGTTGGAGTTCACGGTAGGAATGGTGGGCCCTGTGAATGGTTTGCACGACCAATTCTAACTATTTTTAAAATGAATTTACTAAGCACGTTTAATGTATTATGCACAGATATCGATTTGTTTAGCACGAACCTCACAAAATCCATAACATAAAAAAATAACATTCGATGAAATATTTAAAAAATACATATAATGTTAATGATTTTTTTTCATCAGTTTTCCTTATGTTTGTCCTGTTTTGCTTTCAGTATTAATAGAATAAAATACGTTTGAATAAAATCAGTTTGACTTGAGCAACATCACTTTCTTTCATTGTTATTATTGATACCCATTCCATCTTTTAATGTAAACTTAAGTAGTTGCACTTTTTAAAATTAAATAAATGGTGTTATATTGTATAACCTCAGGAAATTTTGTGTGGGAACAATTGTTTTGATCCAGACTGAAACATTTTCTTTGATTCTATATATTGGTGTATTCTCATTTATGTAGTCATGTTTAGTGTCAAGTTTTTAGAATTCAAGTTTATACCGGATTTATACACCTTTGATATTGAATTGAAAAATGCATTTGTGCGTCTTCCGCTTAAGTCAAGCATTTTTCATTTGAATAACCGACAGCGTTTTGGGGGCGCAAAAAGTTGTAGAAAGACGTTAGAGGATGAACGACGTTATAAATAAAAATAATAAGAAAAGTTTTACCCCATCTTTCATAGCGAGACGAGTGGAGACGTCGAGGACAGCTTATCTCTGAGGGAGTTTGGTATTCGGGAGGACTTTCCTGACGTAGTTCTTTAAAATATTCAAAATACACGTCTTTCGATAGATTAAACTAAGTATAACGATAACATTATAGTTCGTTGCTTACCACTTGTTCATATTAAGAGTAACCGCGGACTTTTTCATAGAAAATATAAATTTGGATGTCAGGCCAAACCGAATGATTCCGTTTTAATCAAAAGGTAAAAGGTGTTTTAATATATATTAAAACAATTGTTACTAAATAATAATAATAATGATTGGATTATTTGTATAGCGCCGTTTTCGTGAGAAAATCTCAATGGCGCTTAACAACTTAATTCATGTATTTAATTCATTCCTATCACTGAGACTTACCACTTATTACTTTTGGCTTATAATCAATTAGGTTTCATAGCTATATCACGTCTAAAAAGTAGGTAAGTAGAATAGTAAATAGAAATAGTTATTATCTTGAATCAGTCTTTCAGAGTAGTAGATGCTCTCAGTATCAATCTGGTGAAAGAACTCCATTTAATATCGAAAGGTAGCTTGAAATAGTTAAGGTTGTCCTTAGCGATCGGATCTTAATAGCCAAAGGTACTTTCCAACTTTTCCCATACCGATCTTCCTTATGTAACCCCCCGAGCCACATGACGTACCTAACCAAATTGAGAATGCCACAGTCCCATTAGCTCTGTCAATAAATAAATAAAAGAAATAATGAGTTATTGGAGCAAGTCCATCAATAGCCAAGGTATGTCTGAGGGAGAATCTACATCTGTTGGTAACTTTTTGTGAATACCGCACAAGAGTCCCAACTGCAGAAAAGAGAACCTATTTTTAAACTATCTTGATAAAATATAATACAGAAATATGTAAAAAATGCCCTGGGATCATTGCCTTTCAAAAACAAACATTATCGATTTTCTTAAAGGATTTATTTTTTCAAATTAGAGAGATACCAGAAATTTACCCTTACATTTTCACAATACATTTTAACAATACATTTTCATCCATAATTTATTCAGATTCGTAAAAGCTCATTGGGGTGAATATATTCATAAATTCTATTTACGTAATATTCACATAAGATTCTTATAAATTGTTTCAAAAAGTTTTATTTCCTCTTGATAGTGGTCACAGTATTGAAACATGTTAACTCCAATGTATCATAATGATTAATTATATTATGGCGATAGTAGAATAATCTTTCATTGGTTTCTAAGCAGTTTCCATTCAAACTAAGATTTCTACCCCAATCAATCTTGCGAGAGTCCGAAACCTTCTAATCTGATCTTAATTACCCAAGTAATGAATTAAGCGTGTTTTTACTCCTGCACATGATATTTACCCATTGGTTCACCACATTCCTGTGTACGCTAACCGATAACCAAAATAGGCCACTGAATTGGCATCCATTTTAAGACTATCGATCTCGATACGAATTGTGTGTACTTGTTGACTTGTATTATGTTTCCAAACAATTAAGCAAACTATTGATATATTCCGTGTATTGTTTCATAGTGCTTTCACACAAACAAAGTATCGAATTCCATAAGCCTACACTTTAACTTTAGGGCAATAAAGTTATTTATACAATAATAATACAGGGTGCCCAGCGGCAAAGTACACAATCATCGGGACGTGATTCTAGATGATGGTAGAAAAAAATCGATGACAATTCTTTTTCGAAATTCCGTTGTTTTTCGATTAAAAAATATTTTTCTATAGAATAATATTATTTTCTCCACACAAAAAATCAACCTTTCTACCTGAAAACTATCTTAAAATTTATTTTTTTACTTATACTACCATGTGGAATCACCTCCCAAAGTTAATAATACTAAAAATGTTTACCGACAGTCAAAAATCAAGTAGGTACGCGAAAATGTCTTTGAAATGGAGATAATATTTGGCTATTCAATATTATGATGAAGCTACCTCCAAAAAAGAACAACAGTATTTATTATTGGGTAATAATCTGTTTTACTTTTTTTCAGAAAACGTTTACATTGTCCATCATTAGTGCCATGATCCATACTCTTAGATCATGGCAGGGGATGGATAATGTAACGCTGTCCGAAACGTTGGCTACATAAGGAATAAGCACAACGCGGCATAACAATCCAAAGTTATCATGTTACTTTTACCGTGAAAACCTCAAAGCATGTTGACGAATATTTCAAATAGGTGTAAGAAAAAAATCTTCTTGTAGAATATTTACATTATTGGTTAAAATATGTTTTTGTTGCTTGTATGAATTTGAAAAGATTTCTTTTTTACATTTTGATACATCGCTCATAAATCCAGTTCCAATTTTGAAAATAACACAACGCACAAGGAAAGTACATCATATAATTCCAGTATATGTTGGAGATACAAATAGTACACAACAATAATAATAATGAGAAAATTTATATAGCGCCATTTTTGTGAAAAATCACCTAAAGGGCGCTGTTTCATGTAAAGATGTGTATAAAACTGGTGTCAGTGTCTTCAGTAAATGAAAATATCACTATTTATGAAGTAGGACTCCCCAAAAATTTTACATACTGTGGGTTCAATGGTTTCTGCATAACACCGTTCAATTTACCTGTTGTGAAGCATGTTTTTTGTACTGATTTTTAAAATATTACGAAATTACATGAATAAAAGGTTAAATAATATTAAATACAATATCAACAAATGAAAAACTGTCAATTTTTTTGATAATATCTCAAAATGTTGAATTATAAATAGCCTTCCGTTTTCCATCCGCTCACAGCGACTCTACAATAATAAAAAAACAATGTACAAGAGAACCATAGAATCATTAAAAACTGGTATAGAAAATTGCTAGAGAAAACCATCCCCCGGGATTAAAATCCTTCGTGAGAAGGAATGGGACCATAAAAGTGTTCACGCCATTAGAATGAATAGACTGTGGTGGATCCATTACTAGTATTTTCTCCCTTTCTACTTCTCTTCTGTCTGCACTCCTGATAATCAAAGAAAAAGGTGTCATACATTGGGAGGAATATAAAGAACAAAAGGATAAAAGTGCAAAGGTCAAACCCACGAAGATATTATCATTTCAGTAAAGCGTTTTCAAAATCGGGCTGCTTACTATTATTTGTCGATTCTCTTCGCCTTGACCGATATATATGTACCTACACATAAAGTTAAAAAATGATTTTAAATTAAAAATAATAACTTCATGTAAAGAGCATTATCATTATGGAGCAGTCCTTAAAATCTGTTATTATAATATATTTATTTGTGTAAATTTAAATATGGTTGGTGTTAAGAACCCATTTTTGCCATTGTCTCTTTTAATGTAAACTTTCTTTAGAAATATTATTATTGGCATAACCTCAATCTGATGGATTTAATAGTTTCGGACATGAAAAATAATACAGGGTTTTCAAATAAGAGGTGTTATTTTGAATAGCACGCTATTTCGGTGAATGTTACTTTTGAAGCTGTCATTTTTTACATTTGACAATTAGAAACTACGCCATTAATAAAAATGGAACGATACACGCTTCAACAACGCATTGAAATTATTAAAATTCACTTGAATGAATCAAATGCAAATCATCTTGAGTGATGAGGCCCATTTCCACATCGGTGGATTCGTTAACAAACAAAATTGTCGCATCTGGGGCTCGGAAAACCCAAGAGTTATTGTTGGAAAGCCTCTCTATCCTAAACGTGTGACTGTTTTGTGCGGTTTATGGTCCGGCGGAGTCATTGGACCTTACTTTTTTGAAAATGAGGCTGGAGCAACAGTTACGGTAAATGGATTGCGCTATCGAGAGATGATTAATGATTTTTTATGGCCAGAATTGGATGGTATTGATCTGGACAACGTTTACTTTCAACAATACGGCGCTACGTGCCACACAAGCAATGAAACCATTGATCTTTTACGATTGAATATCAAAATAACACCTCTTATTGGAAAACCCCGTATAACGCAGACTACGTATTTGAATTCTACGATTTACAAAACCTGATCGGCTTTTCTATATCAGTACGAAATCATCTAACTTAATAACATGTGTATAATTTACGCAAACCGTAACAATTCTAACTCTTTTATTTTCATAATTGTTGGTAGTTAGGAACAATGCACTAAACACTTCTGTAATTCACTGCAAGAAATTTAAACTAACGATAATTTTTTTTTTTTTGTATTATTTAATAAATGTTTACATGTTACATTTTTTTAACTACCATACTAGGCTAATTCCCGTGTTTTGGTATGTTCTTTATATGTTATTTATCTGTTCTTTCTATGTTCTTTTCAACACACATTTTAACCAACACAAGATTAACAGAAAGACACCTTTAATACATTGATGTATAATTTTATTTAGCCGAGACAGAAGTGCAAAAAATAGGTTTCACTTCTGTCCTTGCAATTTGGCCTTTAACCTAACCTAACCTAACCTAACCTAACGTTCTATCGCCGACCGACTGGAAACTACAAAATCCGGTCTAAGCGCAGTGCGAATCGATTATCGCTAGTGGTATACGTTTCGACGAGATATTAGTATTCAGTGGCGCCTTTAATTCTATATCTCTTTGAATGAATTAGAAATTTGTGAAAATTTTAATGGTAGTTTATTTTAATCAAAAATGTGTAATAACTTAAAAATGGAATGTGTTCACCAACATTCTCCAAGATCGTTTGAACTAAAATTTAAAAATAAATACGCGTCACCAAAATTATAGCACCAGGAAAGCACACTTTGAAGCAGGCTTCTTTTAAAAGTTAAAAGAGCTTGGGAACCTTGGCCGCCTGCGCTTTTTGCGTAATTGGTCTTACGGGGAAGGTGCAAAATATTAAAGTGAAGGGTAGAGCGAGTATAGGGCGGAATTAAAGAGGACGCCGCTAATCATAAGTGTGGGAACCGTCTCTTCCAGCCTGCTACCCGGGGAAATTAATATACCTACGTGGTGACACCTTTTCATCTCAACAGTCGCAGGTGGGTTGATTCAGGCCGTTTATTACGGCTTTGATATCATTGAATTGCCCTTTTAACTAATATCATAGTGCTACGTAGATACTCTTAGTTACAATCTGTGTATTAGCAGAAAACATAATTGCTTTTTGTATTGCCGATGTGGTAATTTAAATAAACTTCCGTCATTTCTACATTTACCAGAACATTCAACGTAGCAGATTTCAAACGTGTTTTAAATTATTTTTAACTAATAAAATATAACTTTGACTTTTTGAAACCCTCTTCGAATTGCTTTGATTCGGTTTCCTTCGCTTATTTGAGAGCACAAAATTATCATCGTAAGCTTTTAACTTTTGTGTTCATCTTAGGCAAAGTGTCAAAAATATCCTTCAATGAGTTAATTTTTAGCTTATCAGAAACGTTTTTTAAACATACCTCAAGCCTCTGCTACAAGTTTCATGGTGTGACTAACATTAACAACAAATCTATAAGTTTAGTAAAGTTATATTAAGTTAATAATATTATGCTCGTCTCATATGAGCGTTGCACTCTCATAATGCATGTGGACTTTATCTGTTTCACCATATCGCCAAGCCCACATATATGATGAGAGTATGGCGCTCGTGTGAGACTTGCTTAATGGCAGAAATAACCTATTTATATAATAGAGGGAGAATTTAATTTATTTGTAAATTGACGGTTTTATTTGGAGATTGATGAAGTTTAGCACTCTTGGCCTTCAAAACAAGAGAAAGAAAAACCTTTGCGTGAAGCCCGGGCAACGTTGGGGAATTCAGCTAGTATATTTAATGAGAAGAACGCCTCTAATTCACGTAAATATTTAACGTATTTAAATTTTCAGAGAACAGATATTGAAAAAAAAAACAAAGTGCTCTAATTTTAATGTTCTGCATAATAAACAAATTATATATAGTAACATTAATAAACTTTACGTGCTGATTCTGCAGAATACAACATCAAAGTATCTAACATATTTTTTGTATATAATTCAAGGCGCTTTGAGTCTCCCATACGTAAATTATATTTTTCTTCTGTGCAGAATGAAAGAAAAGGCCCCGCCAGATGATTATAATTTGGTTCAAAGCATTTTGTATGTTTCGCTAAACACAAGATGTATTTTATGGCGCAAGAATGAAAGCCAGTTTTGCTTATTATTAGCCTTTTGCCGGATAATGAATCAAAGGGAAGCCGTTCTGGTATTAGCTTCAAATGTTTGCTGAGATTTTTAATTTTGACTTCGTTATTTGCCTGTTTCTCTGCCCTTCGTTCTTTTTCACAAATCCCCCTAGTGATTTTCTGTGAAAGTAATTGAGTATTTTGCGTTCATTTCTGCATCCATATATTATATTTCTGTGGCTGTACAAACTGGCTTTAAGCTTCATAGTTCTTTGCAAGTTCATTATATTTATCTTATTTATGAACCACCGTATACTATCTTTAACGTGTATTTTTAGTTACAGTTGCAAATATTATACGAATAGAAGTAACGAACTAAAGATCAGTGACTTACGCTTTTAGCTAGCTCCGAAGAAACATTCCCCTCCACAACGTAGCGGGCTTAATTTTCATATTTAGATATAAATATACTTGTTTTTATTTTCCATTTATTTCACAGTTAAAATTGGAATAGTGATTAATTTACGTTCAAATCATTTTAATTCATGAGTATCAATATTATTCCCTGAGCGTAACCAAGTCTGTTTTAACTTGACCATTTAGCATTTCATATGTCTGTTCAAGATGGTGAACGTGTCGGATATTACACTTTATTCCCTCCAGAGTTCACATAATCGTGGTTCCGACTATGAGCTGTCATATCGGAATAATCAATATTATGAACTACCTCTCTGAAGAAATTTTGAAAAAATATTTTTTGTCCAATGGTAATACATACTGGCATTTCTTTGGATAAATTTTATAGTAATAATACTAATAATTGTATAACTTTTAGAACGCCGTTTTCGTGAAAAATCACCTCAAGGGCGCTGTATAATTCCTTATTTGATATTTAAAAGAATAATGTTACACAAAACAAATGGTTTTCAATTAAGAAGATAGATATACCTACTAACAAATCTAATGAATTTAAAGGAAATATTTTAGACATGAAATCCACTATTCACAGAACTACAAGTATATTTCTATTTATTTTACAGTCATAATTGCAATAAGATACTGCAGTCTTTATTGAACATTTTTTATCAATGACCTTCTAACTTAAATGCCAAAACTTCTTGTATTGTTAGTTTTAATAGTTAAAATAATTTTAAAGATTTAAATTTTCGGGTGTTCCTAAATTTCATACACACAATTATGTAAGCAAATTACCATATAAATATTATTGTGTTATGATTCCGCTCAACTAATTAACAACTATGGAAAAATTGTCTGAATGATTCGAATGAAACCGATTTCTGTCATTTATCATCCGGATTTTATATATTGAGGGCCATAATAAATTATGTTTTAATTTCGTCAAGATTGCGAAATAACAACAATGAAACATTTAAAATATAAACAACACCTGTGTTTCATTGGTTCAATCTCTATTCAAAATCAGAATAAAATGCGGACACTGTGGACTGGTTCCGTGATCCGTGACGTCAGAATCATCATATTTAGTCGTGCAAACTAAAAAGGTTGTTTTAATGTTTCTCTATTCTACGTACAATAAAACTTATATATTCAGAATCAACGTTCGGTGATCTGTGTGAATATATAGTTTTTAAGCCACAATATTTTTCATTGGAGTTCCTTTTGTAATAATCCAGTCAATAATATTTCATTTTTTAAATTAAATATTATATCATTATATTAAGTGTTTATTTAATTATAAGTAAGAATGACGTGCATTGTAATTAATTTATATATTACAATGTTTCGTGAACAACTCACTATAGAACCTGTGCAAAAGTGTTCACTTATATTTGAAATAGCATTTCTGTGAATTAATTAATAAATTGAAAAAGACAAAATAAATAATAGAGGTATTAATTATAATGAATGTTAATGCTGTTTATGTTTGATTTGGTGTTATGAAATTAAATCAAAAAAAAATCTGCATCTTTTCTCCAGACCAAAACAATATATTCGATTATAATATTATGAACTGGTGTATTCTGTGTGCATTGTTTCGATTATGTAGGCATGTGTAGAAGAGTTTAATTGCATTGTAGGTAGGTACTTAAACTGTGTTTGTCCGTGGGCTGTATGTCAAGAGTCAGAATAATAGAAGAGTATGTATGAGACGACGTATGAATATGAATGATGCAGGGAGTTTGTGCCGAGACCGAGTTGTTTGGCGGTCCGTCCTCTCTATGTAGATAGTGAAGTAGCCCTGCGAAGAAACGGCATGATGGTTAGTTAGTTAGTTATTAAGTTCTTATGTCTTTTTTGATGTGATATCTTTTTAAGACATAATAAAAATTAAAATTGAACTAGAATCATATAAATAAGTCTTCATAAAGTTGCCTAAACACTGTTTGAAAATGGCCTTGAACGCCAAAACGGCTGTCACAATAAGAAACAAGTAAAATTCTCGCAGAAATTAATATTAACATTGTTAAAATTTGATTTACATTAAATTAAAAATCACGATACGAAGGTTACCAGATTTAGCATGAATGTGTCTGGTTGTCATAACATTTAAATATAAGAAAGTGTATAGGTTGGTGTTAAAATAATATATATTCCCATAAAATTTTTACAAAACGAGGCATAAAACACTTTAAATGCAGAAGTTTCCTGTTTTGCGTATAGCTTTCAAACGCCCCAAGTCAGCTGTGTTTTATATGCTTTTATTTCCATTAGCCCCCCGACTTGATCATTATTAAACAGGGTATACTTTCCCCACATTTTACCAGGAGTCAATGGGAGACGGAGGGTAGGGAAACGTTTCGGTAATAATTCTTGGTTGTTAGGCCGAGAGGCTGCGCCCTAATACCAGGGCTGCATAATGAAATAGAGGGAATTTGCATATCTACAAGATTTGTGGAAGAACCTTGTATTACACCTAGAACTAATGCAGGTGATTTTACTTATACTGGAGCTTGATGATCGCAATACATTCTTAGATAATTGCCTTTGAGCTTTTAAACATATCGTTTTATTCACATGCAAATTAAAAAATATATGTTGAAGAACCTAGAAGTTACGATAAACAAAACCTCTGCCATAGGTCACCCCAAGTGGTTCACTTCGTTTGGTGACTGTTTTTGCCTGGATTCACGGGTGAGGTTTGTCCAGGTATCGGTGGCAAATTTTTCTGCCTACCAGTTGGTAGTTACATGGCGGGCCGGATCGGGAGAGGCCGGTTGAAGGAGGCCCTTTTGATCTTTCCACTGGAACTGACGAACCTTAGCTTCGCAACGCAGTGGAGAGATGGATTCATGTGTCTGTCACTCCTGGACTTTGTACTTTGTCACTTCTGGACGGGTCTTTCTTTATTATTTAATTTTAGATGCTAAACCACCAGGCAAACACATCTCAGATGTGTTATTATTTTTGTGTTACTATTAATGTAAGAATGCATACATTATTTTGTAATAACAATAATGCATGCAGGGACATTGGAGGGTCTAGAAACGTTTTAAAATAAATGTAGTTTCTTTTTACAAAAAAAATTAGAGTCCTGACTTTGCGGCTAAGGAAGTTAAACAATCGTTGGGAAAGGGTGGATACCCTCCAATGTCACTCCTGGAAACATTGACCCCCAGATTTCTACTCATCTTTTAAACATATCCATGACGGAACTTCTTGTTCCTCCTTTCCATAAAACGACTCTCCACGTGACATCCCCAAAGATGAGGCAAATTATTTAAAGTAATATGTTACGGTTTTATTCGAATCGAGTTTTAATGGTTTATTGATAAGGATTAGGTTTATTTTTACGACACTTATGGATTAAAAGGACATACGCGTCTAACAAAAAGCCAATTCCTTAGCTTAATTTTTCCAATATTTTTTTAGCTATTTACTAATAAACGTGTTTTATATTTCACACAACCTGATAAACAACCAGTTGAACCAACACGTTTATTTGAAAGGCACTTACGACCGTTGTTCCCAATCCTACTGATCAACTATTGAGTCGAAATTTTGGCTCAATACTGTTCAAACGCACAACTACGCTCTTTCTAATGGAAAGGTGACGACTTAGCGAGCGGTCAACCAATTTTAGGAAGTCAAACTACGGGATTAAGCTTGAACCAAAAAATGACTAGTTATAAAAAGTGAAGCGAACTTAAATTTTCAACATATTACATACGTTTGTTTAAAAAATATTGCTTTATGTATTACAGTAATTAAAAAAATATAAAAGCATTAATAATAAATAAAATACTTAATTCTTCAATATAAATTTAACATTGAAAGGTTTTAATTTGATGAAATTTTATTATCTATGAAAAGGGGCGAGGCCAATTATAAATAATTAGATAATTAACGGTAAAGATTTTTGGAAACGGGCGAATAGAACGTTGCTGAACAAATCACTTGGCAATATTAAAAAACTTCAACACTTGCACAAAAATGCTTTTAAGGTAACATTAAAATATAGCAACGAAGAGATTACTAGTAAAGGAGACACATCGCTTCCAGCTTTATGCAGTTAAAGATTTCATTCTAACTGCAAACGTTTACATTTAACTTTTGTTGTTTATTTGATCAAACACGTAGTCAGACTACATATTATATATTATTATACTATTTAATTTCCTCCATGAGACCATTTAGCTTAAATGCATTCCCAAGCGCAAGTCGCAAGACGACCCTAGCGCCGTAGTACATTTTAGTACTTGAGCCTCTGCGTGGAAGCCGACACCTGCTGACAATCACTTGACGGTGTCAAAAAGCTCTAAGGGAAGCGAATCGGTGACTAGGAGCTTTGTAAAGAACATATTAATGGTGCGGGACCGTGGACAAATGTTTCTTTCGTGTTTGGGGAATAAAAGGGAAAGTACGAGTATTATAAATATTTTATAATAGTACACTTTTGATGAACTCCAACAAAGCTATTTCGTTTTAAGCGTTTGATTTGGAGATATTCGAATAAGATTTTACTAGTAGTTCTGTGGAGAGTTAAATAGACCTTATGTAATTTAGATTATTCCGATTTTATAACTCTTGAGGAGTAAAAAGGTACTATCTAATATGGCTACCATCTTGACAGGATCGACTGAACACGGAATACACAAATAAAGCGCTCGAGTTAAAAGAGGACTTTCTTTGAGCTCATTCTTTGTTTACTTCAGGTGAAAATTATAATGTACGACAAATATTGAAATTTTATCTTGAACAGTCGAACAATTTAATTGGCCTTTTTGGGCCTAGGAGTTAAAAAGCTTTATGTAAACTGGCGTCATCAGTTTTCTTTCAAATTGGTGTCAATCGTGATTATTTCTTCGGTAAGAACGAAAAATAAGAAATGTCTTATCATATTATTTTTTACAATTACCTACTTATATATTTTAAAGTTTTGTAGCTCATGATGGATATGATGTTATGGGCACAGTTAAGTGGAACTAAAAAATCCAGACAGAAGTGCTGTCCGATTTTTATAATGTGTTGTTATAAAACAGCAAGATTGTAAGCTCTGTAGCCAAGAGAAAATTGTACCACAATTTTCTGTATGGAACTTCTATTTTTATTTTTTTAAATTTAATTTGTAGTAGACTTCTGTTGCAAAATATAAATCATAAAATTTCATTAGTCGTTCCGCTTTCTCTTTGCTTTTTCAATGTGGCATATTGGTTTGTTATTATGAAGAAAATATCAACATGCAATTGTTTTTTTGCCTTAAATGATTACAGCATCTGTTGAAAAGGGTTGTTCGGATACATTTTTCTCAAAAAAATTGCTGTGTTTATTCGACTTCGACCGAAAACCCTTTTTTCAGAAGTAGGTATAAAATAAGGTGAAGGTGTCCTGCTGGGCTCTATTCATCACAAAGTAAACCTAGGTAACAGTAATACGCTACGGGAAAACACTTCAAACGTTTTAAGCTTCAGAGGAATATAAACCTATTACTGATCACAAACTAGGCTTTCAAAAGAAGTGTGATTTTAAGAACTCTCGATATTTTCTGAAAATAGGCACGAAAGAACAAACGCTGTACAGAAAATGCAGATTGTAATTAATATTTAATTTTTCTTTCTCATCCTAGCAATTTACATTGGATTCGGAACAATTGTGATGTATGGTTTTGAAATAGCCATTTTTTAAATATTTTGAATTTTATAATACCACAATATTAAAACTTTGAATTATTTTACATTTATCTAAGATAACATTAATCTTGAAGGATTCACGAGACGTAGGTACATTTTTTTTATTTGAATACTGAAACGAACCCAAAGGCACTATCAACATCCTACAATTGGGGTATGTTGTTAAGTTGAAGAAAACTATGAAATCGTCAGAAATACAAGGAAGTACCCGACTATTCAGAACTGGTCAGCAAATACAAAAAAAACGTTTCAAGCAACGTTTCGATTTTTTCACCCGTGCTATACAAAGGAAGGGTTGTTTCAAAAAATTTTAACAATTCGTTAAATTTCAATGTTGATTCTAAAGTTCTGTAAAGGTTCTATTCAAGTGCTGTTATTATATCATTACTGACCAGTTGTTTCCCAAAATTGAAATAATAACAGAACTTGAATATGACCTTCACAGAATTTGAAAATCAACTTCGAAAATTGATGAGTTGTTCAAATTTTGTGAAACAACCCTTCCTAAGAGTATCTACCATTTTGCTATGCTTGCTCTAATCATTTAATGTAGTACATGCTTTGAACAAGAAACAGGAAGGATTCGAATCGACTCTGGTTGAAAAAGGATTTATTTATGGTTATAAGGTCATAAGTGAGCACAATTTTTAAAATCGTGATTAAAATAAATAATTAATTAAAAATAAATATTAGCGAAGATGGTTTTTGAATCATTGTTATTCTCCGTACTGTTCGAGGAGCACGGAATAAATTAACCCCGCACTAATCCCCGGTTTAGGCAGTCACCGGCTAATTCCACCTCCACGGGACGTCGTATTCATTAAGGATATTACAAGTATCATGAATTACGCATGCGAGCATATGGCCGACTCGTTCCAAATAATAACACCGGTGTTAGCGTGCTACGCATAAATCTCACGTAACCTACTAATTACAACTTTAACATAGCACGTAAATTGAGGACTAACAATAACATTTTTGCTAAACTAATCATTATCATTACGATCTGCATCCGCTTAAGTATACAATGTATGTATATAACATATCAACTATTGACTGTTCATTGTAAAATAGTAAGTTTCTTATTTCTTCTTACTTAATAAAACAACAAAATTTTATTTGGTAGGTACTTTTTGATTACCTTCCTACTTAAATATATATAATATTTATTATGTAACATTTGTTTTTAATGGAGATTTTTAGAAAATGTCCAAAGAAACGTCACTATCTCCCTGACAATTACTTTTCAAACTCTCTTCGGGCCATGTACCATAATATTGATAATTATACCACGATCATGCGAACTCTTTCAGGAAAATAGGTTGTATTCAATATGGCCACCATTTTGAACCGGAACCGGAACGTAACAAACAATTTTACAGATAGAAGAAATTCCAAATGGTTTAGTTTTACCCAACTTAATAAAACTTATTCAAACTGTTAAAATGTTCGTCGTGATACATTACTAAACAAATATGAAGAAGTAATACACCTCAAATTAGAAATCGAATACGCTTACACAAAATAATTCACGACCATCTTGGTACTACATTATTTCTAAGTAATATCGAGATAAATACTTTAAATTAACATTGCTTAAGATTCCATAGCATGTTTCACCAGAATATATTTAAAAATAACATCGCCTATTTTAGCCTTCTGCCCCAAATATGTAGACTATATAATAAGTATACTGAAGAAGACATTTTCGTCGACAATTTAAAAAAAAATGTGTCTACTGTTGCTAAAAAATATGTTGTGCACATTATATTATGTATTACTTGTTTCTCCATCTGTGTCTCTTGGGTTTATATTTGCGTCCCTTTTGTCTCTTGTCTCTCATTGAATTATTTGACATTTGAGTGAGCTTTCACATAATTGTAAAATATATATATATATATATATATATATTTAAATTGTATTTTAAACTTAATTTAGATATACACAAATTAATGTATCCTATTTCTGTGAAGATTTTTGCAATTGTATTGCTGAGTTTTCATTAGTAGGATTGTTATTTGTAAAAACCCAGTTTCGTTGCACAGTCTGCCTACAGCTTGCGGAAACAGGAAGAGCAAAAGAAGTTCTAAGTGGTTTTAACTAGACGGCGCCTGACTGAGCAAAGAGCTAATAGCTAATGTACAAGTTCATGTCTGAAGTTGGGGACAGAATGGGCTGACGCGACCGCCCCGAATTAATCAGACGGAAAGCCAAACACGCGCATACTAATCAAATTGAAATTTCTATACGAGAAAATTCACGAATTCTAAAATATTGCCAAGTTCAGGAAAATTTTCTTGTTCGAGGTTCTGAGCTTGCTGATTGAGTTTGAGAGTTTTTCTCAGCAAAAATGTTTACATTCGGAAATATTATTTCGTCGTTAATGCGAGCTGAATTTGATTTCATCCAGACTTGATGGACTGTAATTCAATCACTGAAATAGGAATTTTTTATTGAAAATTCTTAAGTTGAGTATTTTTTAATATGAAAATATCGAGAGTAATATACTATTTGATATTCGTCGTTAAAGCCATCTTCCAATCTTTATAAATTTTATTTTTTAATACAGAAAAGAGCAGATTATTTTAGGGATCTCCGAACTGACGTCACATAAAATTCAGAAGAACACTTTTCGATTTCAACATGGAAAGCATTTTCTACATGAAGCAAATATGGCAAGTGGGTGAAAAAATATTGCGGGGAGACTCAATATCAGTACATTTGACACGACTTATGATTGTAAATGAAGCAAGATTTATCTTCCAAGGCACCATATTGACAAGTTCTACACAATCAGCTTACTCTTCAGGAGGTACAGCGTAATTACTATAAGTCACAATTCACGATCAGTCATTATCGTTACAAATGTATCGACAACACAATTCAATCTATCAAGAGGAGCCCTCTGATTTCAATTACTACATTATCGGCGCAATCTATCATACCAAGGTAACATAAAATCGAGAAGGTAAGGCATTGTGCCTTACTCCTGATAAATGAAAATCTTTTATGCCTCCCTTTATTACTTACTGCAGCAGAGCATTGATTGCCCGAAGATCCGGGGCGCAGCTTACCGAGGAGATCGCAATAAGATTTAGTGCACTTGCATTCTCGTGCATTGGCACCCCTTGAGTGAGAGGGAGTCCACCCGCCTCTGGGTAATTCTTCCCTCTGTATATTATTTGTATCGCATCTTGAGAGGATATTGCGACTTCGTCGCGTGAGTCTTTAAGTAAAATGCAACACGCGGTGGACATCAATCAGGGCTTTAGATGAACGAAAGGAAGAAAATTTATATAAAGAAAATGCTAAATGTTATTTCCTCGGAGTTCGGTTTTTTCAATTCTAAAGTGCGGTGTTTCACATTAAATCACTTTTTTCAATTTTGAAATGTTCACATTTGAACGGTCTCCGTTTAACGCCGAACTCGGCCCGTTTTAGTTTTTGATAAAATTGTGATCAACTGACAAGTGTAATAACATGACATTTATACATAGTCATCACATCCACGATGGATGGCTTCATACAATCTTCTGTTAAAGAAACTGATGTGGGCCACCTAATAACAAAATGGAAAAAATATCAAAATTGTCATAAAAGGTCACAATTCGAGCACGACCTGCAGATCAGCAAAAAGCTGGCTGCCTTCCCGCATGGCAGCAGAGCGTTCTGACCGCTTGCGGGCTCAATAGGTCGCAATTTCTGCAAATCCTGTCCACCACCTCTAACCAGACCTGACGGCTCACTAGCAAACACCGCCACCGAAAAGGCCAACTAGAAAACCCTTGACTCTGTGCACAAACGGGCGGTCCGTTTGATAGACTCCCACTATGTTAATAGGCCAGTTGCAATCTTTAGATCACAGCCGTGAGGTAGGTATGCAGATCTTGTTCTACCGATATTAAAATGGAAGGTGTTCCGAGGAACTAGCGTTTCTTTCGGCACTGGTGCATAATAGGGAAACACGCCAAACGCGCGCCTAACATTTGTACATGGTTGACATTTGTCACATAAGAACGGGTCGCTTCAACGACTCGTTGTCGAGTTCAACAGCTCCGCTGTGGAACGATTTACCGTCCTCTGTATTTCCTCTTTTCTACAACATGGGTCTCTTTAAGACCCATTTTCACTCCTTCGTCTCCTCAAAAAGACCCTCCACACAGCATCCAAAGAGATTACATAGGCCCAAAGGGAAATTATTTTCCTCGGAGCCTCTCGTGTGGAGTAAATGTAAAAACAAATCACAGTGTGATCAAAAGATAAAACAGATGGAATATCAACGTTGAACGGGAACCGTTTGAATGTTAAAAAAAATTAAATGGCGTTCAACATTGATTAGAGTTTGAGAACAAATTTAATAATTTTGTTTCAATAAAAAAAAAACGTAATTTAATGGACAGGTAAATGCATAAATTTTTTACATACTATGGAGTTCTTTAGATTTAATTTTATTTATTTACATAAAAAGATATACTTAAATGTATATAGTGCATTAATAATAATATTTTCTTACTTAATTATTTTAACTTTCAATGTGTAACCGCACAAGAGTTTTACTGCTCAAATGTTGTGAGGCTGAAGGCAGTGGGGAGGGGAAGGAGATGGGAAGAGAAAGGTGGGAAAGAGGCAGGCTATTCTGATCTCGTCACCAAACTCAGCCAAAGCCATTTCAACCAACGTTTCAATTCCGAACGATAGTACACCAGGGCGATACTAAGAATATCTACTACTCTGGAACGTGCAGCAATTATAAGAAATGTTATTTCAAATTAGTATATTGTGAAATACGATAAATTAATCAAATAAAATTTACTTGCGCACGCGGAGATTTAAACCCGCGACCTCCCGCTTGCCGCAAGTTAAGAGCCCCCGACCACGAAGGCCGCAAGGTATTTTTTCTAACTGTTTCTGAGAAATAATAATATTCCATAAATTCAGTATTATAAATTTTATTATATTACTAATTAAATTTTATCGCGTTTTGATTATTCGATTTCTGAAACATTTTGGTATTTATACAAGTAATATAAAAAATAATAACAAAGCTTATCAATAATAAAAATTCTATATTCATCCAACCATAAAAATACTCCTTATTATTTTGAAAATCGAGCTAATTCCTAAACCAAATTTTGAGAATTTTTCCGCATCACTGAATTCATCTTACTTTTCACAATCAATTCACCCTCGAGTGCCGTAACTTTACAAGTCGTGCGTAAAATTCAAGACGAACACAATGGACCCTAAACTTTTCCATACAACTTGTCAATAATACCGGTGAATTGTATAGTTGCCTGAGTTACCCACGTTGCCTGCTACATTTCCCATGGAAATATGTACCGGAGTTTGAGTTTGTAGATGTGCATGTACGTCATATGGTCACTTTCCGATTTGGCTGGGTTTCCAGGGAGCACGCGATGACTAAGCTACTCTTAGAACTCAAAAGTCAGTCCATTATTGTTCAGACAAGAAAAGTCCCTTCCGTTACACTCTCATGCTTTGTACTTCACTCCCCGCTTGTTAAGCTCTCAGTTGCACGAACGTTGGGGATTACGTGCAACTATCGAGACGACAAAATGCTCTCGTTTATACAAGACTTAAAGTTCTAAGGACCAGTTTTGCCAAAAATGATAGATTTCAGGGGTATTTTGGGAGGGTTAGTTTTTCATGGTTATATTTGTGCTGTTGACATTATTTGCTGACGCTATCAATGGAATCGTGTTTGGTTATATTGGATTTTTGACTGTTTGATCAGGGTTTTGCATGAATAAGAAATTTAGTCTGAAAATAATATGATTGTTTTGTAAACTGTTCTCTTTAATTCCTTTCTTTTAATTTAATACAAAACGTTAAATTGTTGTTTTTCAGAAGAGTTCCTATGTATTGGTATATAAGTAAAAATACAATATATCAAGTCTTTTCATATTTTCAATGATCAATATGAACAAAAATTACGTAAAGGATGTTGTTTTAAATTGTTGTATTTTGTAGGCCGGATAATTATATTGGTTTGTACTTCAAAAAGTTCCATTAGAGTAGTTGTTGGTTATAGACATCAATTATTTTTAGATTTAAAAAAACATATTTTGTTTATAGAAAGCACCATCATAAAATGCAATTTACTTCAAAACCTAAACAATTTAAACTATAATAATTATACATTTAATCCGATCAACCTTGAAACTATACAGTATACATGTCAGAAATCAATGGTAATTGTCTGTAAAATAGGACATGTTAGGATCATTTATCGGACGGCATAATGATTAAATCTCAAGATGATTTCACTACAGGGAGCTGATCTCCGGTACCTCGAGACAAAGGACCAGAGATTTCCTTACCCGAGGTCTTCCGCTAAGCCTCCCCTCGCAGTAAGGGATCGCCGGCTCATAAAAGAACTTTCATATTGTATAACAACTAGCAGCCATTTACCATTTTTTCTTGTGGAGTTTTTATACCCAGATACGAGTGTATCGAACGTCATGAGCATCATCAATATAAAATGTACATCAATTATAAAAAACACAACAAAATGCCATCATATTTACCACTGTCGAAAACTATGTAAAACTTTCCATAAAACTAATGTTGATAAACCTGCCTTACATAAAGGTAACTCATGTTTAAAAACCTGCCCTGCCGTTTAACGGTAAATTTTATCGCTCGGACCTAGAAAGCAGTTGTCTCGCTTCAACTCAAGCAACCATCTTACTCTGGCTAGGCAGCCGCTGATTGGCTAAGCACAAAACCTGCTTGAGCGGCTCACGTGTATCCAAAAGATTTGTAAAAAATACAAATTTGCAAGCCTTTCCTGTAATAATAGGAAACAATGTTAACTAAATAATTATATACAAAGATACTTATATGTTAATTAAATAAGCTCGAATAGAAATAAAATATGTTACACGTAAGATAATTATGTAAACAGCGAAACTCTGAAAAGGTTACAGAGATTTGACCACTTATCTTGTAGAATATGTCTTATTATAACTAAATAAACCATATTGCGACGATGTGGTTTTGGCAGGGCGACACAGGCAGATAAGGTCTAATATTATAAAATATTCCTATATTTCTGAGATAAACAGATTTAATCCTACAAACGTGGCGAGCTTCATAGCAAGAAAAAAGCAAGCTCGTTACGGGAATTTCATAATACAATCAAGGGTCGGAGGCGCGGTCCTATAGAATCTTATAAAGGCGCCGCAAAAACCGGTCCCTGCCCATTCAAAAAAAAACAAAAAACATTCTGCTTCTGCCATCGGTAGCGATAACATCTCCTGTCCTATGTACAGTTTATTATCGTTCACGATTGTCAAATCAGCTTTTTTCAGCTTTTGTCTACTTCCAGCTAGTCTGTTGTCGTAAATACTCAGTGATCAGTGTGTGTCAGTGTGTCTGTGGTGAAATTTAAAGTTTTTAAGCGTACTCAGCGCTTCACGGCGGCCCTCTAGGGTCCCGCAAGTTTTTCGTTTTAATATCCGCTCAGTGATTCATTCATTTATTCAATTCGTTACAGAGTTTTTGCCAGTTCTAAGATAAAATCCTGCTTTCTATTTTAAAGTACAGCATTTGCAAATATATTTTTTTGTTTGTTTGTGGTGAAGTTTCAAGTTTTTACGTGCATTCAGTGCTCACGTCGGCCCTCTAAGGTCCCGTAAGTCTTTTCATTTTTATATACGCTAAGTGATTCCTTCATTTATTTAATTCGTATGTTACAGAGTTCTTTTTTTCGCCCGTTTTTAGATTAAATCCTGCTTTTATTTTAAAGTACAACATTTGCAAATATTTTTACGGCCAATTGCCGCGTTTTTTCCAGTGACTCATTCCTAATAATTCATCAGCTAGCAACAAGCCGCTTAATTACCCATTTCTTAGAAACCGCTCGCCCGGCAACATAACTCATTAAAAACCAATTAGCCGCGCACCGAACCGCTTTCATTTCCCAGTATTTTAACATTAAAAATCAATTAGCCTTCAGCACCACTTAGTAACCAAGCGCATACAAAGTAAATATTTTTTCGTTAATTAAAATCAAATAAATCTAACAAACCCAATTATGTCTTCCCACCAAGGTCCCTTCGAGACCGACGTCAGGTCTTTCATGGCAAACCGCCTGGGGCGTGATCTTTCTTCGGAGGAGAAAGATCACCTCGCCAGCATTGTTCTAAAAACTTATCTAGAGGAGGCCGTTGAAGCCTCTCCCAGACAGCTAACCCCATCTCAACCGAGTAGTTCTCGTGGTTGGGAACACCACAATCTTGTTGAGATGGAGGACTGTGCCTCATCGTCTGATGAATCAGCCTATGAGCTTGTATCCAGGCGCAAAAGATCGCACACCAACTCGAGCGGGTCACTGACTCCTGTCAATTCCCCTCGTTCATCCCCAATTCCTAAAAGAAAAACTGGCTCTCAGTCGCCTAGAGCCGAGGCGGCTATTAACAATATTAATAATAAATTTGAAGTCTTAAGATCGCCATCCCCGACCCCTACGTCAGCTACCCAACAAGCAGGGACTTCTGATTTAGAGTCAGCGCCACGTAAATTCGCGCGTATTCCCCCGATTGTGTTACACAAAAAAAGTGAAACAACATCCCTTCTTCGCTCACTTGAAGATAAAGGGATAGATTTCTCGGCGAAGAATATGGGGACTGGTCTCCATATCTTGACAAAATCGCCGCGTGACCACCACGCCGTCACGAGAAATTTATTAGCTAGGAACATAGAATTCCACACTTTTAGACTCCCCGAAGAAAAGCCGCTGAGGGTCGTCCTCAGAGGCATTCCGGAGGACATTTCTTCCGAGGAGATCAAGGAGGAACTCTCAAGAAAATATCCTATTATTGCCGTCCATAGGATGAAGGACGGGCGCTCAAAAAAACCGATCCCACTAGTACTTGTCACGCTTACTAAGAACGAAGCGGGCAAAGACATTTTCAATAACTTAACGTCCCTATTCAGGTTAAGAATTCAAGTTGAGTCCCTTCGCAACAAGGGAAGGATAGGGCAGTGTTACCGCTGCCAGGCTCACGGCCATTCGGCTACTTGCTGCCATGGCAGTGAAAGATGCGTAAAATGTGGAGAACCTCACAGGTCCTCAGACTGTAAGAAGCCGAGGGATACCCCGGCTAAATGTGCCCTGTGCGACGGAGCGCATACGGCAAATTACGGTGGGTGCCCCGCCAGGCCCCAAAGAAATCATATTTTCAATAGAAATAAAAATAACAACTATAATCGCAACTACAATGCAAATAAATCAAATAATAACCGCCAAGAGAGACAGGGCCATCAAAGTCAGCCGCAAAAGCGGAATCCGATTAATCATTCTCAGACTCAGATAAATCCAACTCAAACTCCCATTGTTCCCGCAGCCTCGCTAGCTGCTTTCCCTCCCCTACCTCCCTCTCATCGCAGGTGGCCCGAGCCACACTATTACAATCCCCGAAATTCCCAGAGGGAACAAAGGGCGCCCATCACACAGGGCAGCAGCCAACAACACAGGTTAGAGCGCCAGCCCGATCCAAAACCAACTCCCCAAGACCCCTCTCCCGACTCTCCTCCACGACTCCTGGACCCCGTACATGTCCAGGCACTTATTGAACAAGCCACGGCGCTTCAGTTTACTATACAACATGCCACCAAAGAGCTGGCAAAAATTCAAGCCCTGATAAGAAATCACAATGTCTAGACAAAATGTTAATTTAATCAACCTACAGACGGCCTTTTGGAACGCCAATGGCTCAATCCTAGCTCACAAGGAGGAAATAATTGAATTCCTTCACGATTATAGTATTGAAGTATTCCTCATAAACGAGACCTGGCTCAAGCCTTCCAGGACATTCAGAATACCTAATTACATAACTTACCGTGACGACAGACTAGCCAACAGAGGAGGCGGAACCGCCATCTTGGTTAAAAATAATATTGACCACCGTCTAGCACATTCATTCTCTAGTAGTAACATTGAATCCACCTCGGTAATAATCAATACCTCTTCAGGACCACTTAAATTTATTTCTGTCTACTCACCCCCTACCCGAAAATTAATTCCAGCAGAATTAGACAATCTCTTGTCTGAAAATGTCCCCACTATAATAGCTGGGGACATGAACGCAAAGCACGGATCGTGGCACAGCCTAAAAAATAACACCAAAGGTAACGTACTCGCAAATTACGCGAGTACCCATCCTATCGTGGTCGATGCTCCAGATAGACCAACGATTCATCACCATAACAGTAATCCGGACGTGATTGACATCGTCATTCTTAAAAATACCAGCCATCTGCACTCCCTCCGAGTACTTAACGAACTTTCATCTGACCACGATCCAGTTCTCCTCTCTCTAACAGGAGGCTCTAACCCTCTGGTCCCCGTTAATCCTCTACCAACTAAAATTAAATGGAATAAACTTAACGAACTAATGAATAAAAACATAACAATTCCCACATCAATTCCCGACGAAGCCACTCTTAACGCTGCTACCTCCGTCTTAATTAAAACATTAAAATCGTGCATCAACGAGGCGTCCGTTGAGATTCCTACCGACACCACACGACATGGAATACCCGAAGAGATCAAAGATCTTATTAGGGAAAAAAATCTTGTTAGGAAAGAGTGGCAGAGATCTTGCAATCCAATAGTAAAGCATCATTTTAATAGACTTAACAGAGAAGTACGTGAGGCCCTCAGCAAATTCCGCAACGAGCGATGGCACGACTTCATTTCAACTCTCGAAGACGATAGAGCAGCGTACTGGAAGCTCTCTAAAGCACTCAGACGCCCAAAAACTAAAATCTCTCCGATTAAAGGCCCCAACGGATTAGTATACTCCGCTGCAGACAAGGCTGAAGCCTTCGCAGATAGCCTTCAAAGTCAATTCTCTCCCAACACGGACTACGACGACCCAGCCTTCGTAGCAAAGGTGGATTCAAAAGTAGAATCAATCTTAAGTCTAGATCCTGAAGACCCTCCAATCAGGTTCACAACTCCTAAGGAAATAAATAACATAATTAAAAAATTAAAGAAAAAAAAGCAGCCGGTCCTGACGGCATCTCAAATAAAATCTTAAAATATCTGCCAAAGAAAGGCATCTGCGCTATTACAGCCATCTGCAACGCGTCGCTGAGACTACGTTGCTTTCCAAAGGATTTTAAAGAAGCTGACGTAATTTTAATTCCCAAACCAGGCAAGGACCCACTATTAACGGAGAATCATCGGCCTATTAGCCTCCTTCCTTGCCTAGGTAAAATCCTGGAAAAAGTTATACTATCAAGATTAAACTCATTCACTCAGGACAGTAAATTCTTGCCAGACTTCCAACATGGTTTCAGAGCAGGTCATTCCACCTCTCACCAACTCCTGCGTGTTGTGGAACACATCACGGAGGAATTTAATACTAGGAAAAAAACAGTAATCCTCTCACTCGACGTAAGTAAAGCCTTCGATAAAGTCTGGCACAACGGCCTTTTATATAAAATGAACGCTCTCGGGTATCCTTTGAGACTTACGCAATTGATAGCTAGCTACCTGAGAGATAGATGCTTTAAAGTCAAGTCAGAAAACGTCTTCTCCACAACCCGCCCCTTATCAGCTGGGGTCCCTCAAGGCAGTCAACTCTCTCCATCCTTGTATAACATCTACTCTAGTGACATTCCTAAACCCATGGACCATAACATTCAAATCACTCAATTTGCGGATGACACTAACATCATGTCTAGTTCAACAGTCGAGAGCATCGCCACAAAGCGTGTTCAGAGACAGGCCACTCTAACTGAAGAGTGGTGCAAAAAGTGGAGAATTTCAATAAACCCTACTAAAAGCGCCGCGACCGTTTTCTCAAAGAGACGGCCAAAACGGCCCCCATTCATTAAACTGTTTGGGGAAAATGTTCCATGGGAAAAGTCAATTAAATACCTAGGTGTAACGCTTGACTCCAAGCTCACCTGGAAGAAACATATAACTAGTAAAATAACAGCAGCAAATAAATGTCTAGCATCACTTTATCCAATGATGGGAAAGAAAAGTCGTTTATCAACGGATAATAAATTACTTCTTTATAAAACAACAATAAGACCAGGTTTCACTTACGGATGCCCCATTTGGGGGCACGCCGCTCCAAGTCTAATACAAAAGATTCAACTATTTCAAAATAAAGCCATTAAACTTGCTTTAAATGCACCCAAATGGATTAGAATCTCTTCTATCCATAAAGACACCAACATTCCGTTGATAAAAGACTTAATTGTTTCCCAAGCAACCAAATTTTATGCCGGCCTTTCCAGCCACACTAATCCAACAATAAATTCACTTTCGAAATATAGCGAAAACGATAAATTTAAATTTAAAAAACCCAAGATAGTCCTCCGGAAGGAATAATAACCTGCCTACAGCCGCAGTATAGTTTTTAAGCTCTTTTTCACACCACTATAATAATAAAAATAACAGTAAAGTATCTAAAGATAATCAATTTATAATTATGTTAGAGTCAGTAAACTCATGTTTAGGAACTCTGTAAAATAAAGTAAATCAAAAGTCAAAAAAAAAGTCCCTGCCCATTCCGCCATAAGCCCTGGACCGAGCAACATCTACCGCTGTCCGCTCTGCCTGACCCGCTTCGCTACCTGAGACCAACACGCTGCGTTTGATTTCAACCCGGTTCCCCCCCCCCGCTCCACTTCCGCTGTCTACTGCAACTGCCTGCTGCTGAGCTCGCTGCTCACCGACAAGCCAACGACGCCCCGACGTCGCGGCGCCTCTGCCTCGGGCTTCACTGAGCCTTCCCAACAGCCAGCCTCGGAGAGAGGATCTGCCATTGCCTACTGAACCAGCCAGCGCCCCGCAGAGCCGTTACCGACTGAGCCTGGAAGGATACAAGAAGTTGCACCCGCAATAAAAACCAACCGCTTTTATAAAAGCGTTCTTTTCAAAAGCAAATTACAAATTTCGAATATATCGTCTTTCTCAAGACGCATTCATTGAGGCAAACATATTACAATAGTCGATATTCCCTGCATTTTTATGATATTTTAAATAACTCTGTAATGGTTCAAATGAAATACCTCAAGTGCTTTATTTGAATCATTACACAGGACAAAGGTAAATGTGTGCCGGTGCTTATATTTTACAGTTTTTTCTTGTGCAGGCAAACACGTCCCGTACAAAGTGGTCCATTCGAGCCGGAACCACACATCACGCCTTCAGTCCTGCCCCGGTGGAGATGTCATCACCTTGCAGTGGCTGAGAGACCCGGAAGTCATCTAAGATGCCGGTTTCCCGCCCTGAAAGCAGACACACGCCGGCTCCCGACCGCCTTCCCGCCAGCGTGCGGTTCTGCTCGCTGGAACACCAGCCGATGTCAGAGCAGTCCAGGGGCACCCCCCTCCCACCGAGCCCTGAGCCCTCTCGGCTCGGGCTCCCTCATGCCCTGAGCCCTCTTGGCTCGGGCTCCACCGACAGGCCAACGACGCCCTGACGTCGCGGCGCCTCTACCCCCGGGCTTCCCTGAGCTTGCCGGTGACCGACGCCCCAACGTCGCGGCGCCTCTTCACCGGGCTTGCCGGAGACCAAGGCCCCGTTGTCGCAGCGCCTCTTCCCCGGGCCCACGTGCTCCCCTGTGCTCGCTGCTCCCGATGTCGCAGCACCTCGGCCCCGGGCCCCACATGGCTCGGGTTTATTTGAGCTTGCTGTCGCTTACCGAGGTATATAGAGCAGAGGCCTGCGCAACCAGTGACATCCCGGCGGCGGTGATTACACACAGTCACCGCTCCAGTGAGCAAACAACGCCCACACGGCTTGCCACTGCCTGTCAAACTCTACATTGGACAGCCAGCCAGTATACCAACTCAGCCAATGTATAACGCGCACGAGGCCTGCGCAACCAGTGACGTCGCCGGTGACAACCTGTACAACACCGGTGACGACCAGTGACATTGCCGGTGACATCCCGGATGCAATGTCTTACATACTCAGAGCCACACGATGAGCCACTGCCTGTCAAACTCTACAGTGGACAGCCCAACAGCCAGCCAGTATACAAACTCAGCCAATGTATAACGCGCACGAGGCCTGCGCAACCAGTGACGCCGCCGGTGACAACCAGTACATCGCCGGTGACAACCAGTGACATTTGCCGGTGACATCCCGGATGCAGTGTCTTACATACTCAGAGCGGCACGATGAGCCACTGCCTGTCAAACTCTACATCGGACAGCCAACCAGTATACATAAACAGCCGAGATATAATGCGCACGAGTCCTGTGTAGCCGGTGACAACCATCCATCGCCGGTGACAACCAGTACATCACCAGTGACATTGCCGGTGACATCCCGGATGCGGTGCCTTACATACTAAAATTCTACAGTAGACAGCCCGACAGCCAACCAGTATACCTAAATAGCCGAGCTACAATGCGAACGAGTCCTGTGCGCCGGTGACAAACAGTACATCGCCGGTGACAACCAGTACATCGCCAGTGCCAACCAGTGACATTGCCGGTGACATCCCGGATGCGGTGTCGTACCTACTCAAATTCTACAGTGGACAGCCCGACAGCCAACCAGTATATCTAACCAGCCGCGGTACAATGCGCATGGGTCCTGCGCAACCGGTGACACCGCCGGTGATAATCAGTAACATTGCCGGTGACATTGCCCGGGTGAGCAACCAAACAACGCTCACACTGCATGCACTAGCCCGCAGAGCCGTGAGAGGTGTCAGCCTGCCCGCCAGACAGCCAGAATATCTACTCAGCCGGGGTATAACATGCACCCCGAGCGCGCTGGCGGCCAGAAACCTATGCAACCAGTGACACCGCCTACAGACGGAGTACCCTACTACCTTATACGATGTGCCAGCCGTACAGTGACCCGCACCCCCAGGACTCCGATAAGATGACGACAATACAATTCGAGTACACTGGGGATCATTACGTGCGCTTTGCCGGGGGATGAATGCTAACTGGCACGCAAAACAGATTGCAGACCTGTAAAAATAAACATCTCGCCGCCAAGCTGCCGAGTTCGCAGTACCGCAGCCCGCCTTGTTGGATAGGCCCCCTACTACACTGGGCCACCATCACCAGCCAGAGCCCCCTGATGCGCGTATGATGGCTACGTCTACCCACGAGCTTGAAGCGACCGGCCCGACCTCGAATGCCGGCCCCCCGGATACGTAACATCTCGAGAGCCGACACCATCCGGAGCGCAGCCCGATTCGACTGCGGCCAGCCAGTCACCTACGTGTTTGCTGCGACCGTCCCGGCCTCGAATGCCGGTCCCGGATATGCAGCAAACCGCAACTATATAATGGTCACTCACAAGTTTGCGGCGACCGTCCCGGCCTCGAATCGTTGCGGATATGCTGCAAACTGTGACTAAATGTTGGCCATCCTGTCAATCACGTGTTTGCTGCGACCGTCCCGGCCTCGAATGCCGGTCCCGGATATGCAGTGAACCGTGACTACATGATGGCTAGCCTGTCACCCACAAGTTTGTAGTGACCGTACCGGCTTCGAATGCCGGCTCTGGATATGCCGCAAAGTAATCCCGTGACTACATGATGTCCGGCTTGTCATCAAAATTGCAGCAACAAGCTAGCCGGATTCAACTCTGGCCCCTTCATAGTTCCAGCGCGCACCTAAGCGCACATCCGGCCTGAAATGCCCCTCTCCCCCGGATACGCAACAAATCAAAACCCACAACCGATACCCCGACGCAAAAGCACACGCGCGTCATCTGCAGATGCTCCCCGGAACCGAGAACCAACAAGCAAGACCCGAGAGTAAACACCACGGCCAGATGGGAGGAGTGACCACGCACTCAATCACTGGATACGGATGCAGCAACCACCACCGAGGACTGACACGTTCGAAAAAATAGCTAGGTGCAGCCACTACTGCACGGGAAGGAGTGTATCGAACGTCATGAGCATCATCAATATAAAATGTACATCAATTATAAAAAACACAACAAAATGCCATCATATTTACCACTGTCGAAAACTATGTAAAACTTTCCATAAAACTAATGTTGATAAACCTGCCTTACATAAAGGTAACTCATGTTTAAAAACCTGCCCTGCCGTTTAACGGTAAATTTTATCGCTCAGACCTAGAAAGCAGTTGTCTCGCTTCAACTCAAGCAACCATCTTACTCTGGCTAGGCAGCCGCTGATTGGCTAAGCACAAAACCTGCTTGAGCGGCTCACGTGTATCCAAAAGATTTGTAAAAAATACAAATTTGCAAGCCTTTCCTGTAATAATAGGAAACAATGTTAACTAAATAATTATATACAAAGATACTTATATGTTAATTAAATAAGCTCGAATAGAAATAAAATATGTTACACGTAAGATAATTATGTAAACAGCGAAACTCTGAAAAGGTTACAGAGATTTGACCACTTATCTTGTAGAATATGTCTTATTATAACTAAATAAACAATATTGCGACGATGTGGTTTTGGCAGGGCGACACAGGCAGATAAGGTCTAATATTATAAAATATTCCTATATTTCTGAGATAAACAGATTTAATCCTACAAACGTGGCGAGCTTCATAGCAAGAAAAAAGCAACCTCGTTACGGGAATTTCATAATACAATCAAGGGTCGGAGGCGCGGTCCTATAGAATCTTATAAAGGCGCCGCAAAAACCGGTCCCTGCCCATTCCGCCATAAGCCCTGGACCGAGCAACATCTACCGCTGTCCGCTCTGCCTGACCCGCTTCGCTACCTGAGACCAACACGCTGCGTTTGATTTCAACCCGGTTCCCCCCCCCCCCGCTCCACTTCCGCTGTCTACTGCAACTGCCTGCTGCTGAGCTCGCTGCTCACCGACAAGCCAACGACGCCCCGACGTCGCGGCGCCTCTGCCTCGGGCTTCACTGAGCCTTCCCAACAGCCAGCCTCGGAGAGAGGATCTGCCATTGCCTACTGAACCAGCCAGCGCCCCGCAGAGCCGTTACCGACTGAGCCTGGAAGGATACAAGAAGTTGCACCCGCAATAAAAACCAACCGCTTTTATAAAAGCGTTCTTTTCAAAAGCAAATTACAAATTTCGAATATATCGTCTTTCTCAAGACGCATTCATTGAGGCAAACATATTACAATAGTCGATATTCCCTGCATTTTTATGATATTTTAAATAACTCTGTAATGGTTCAAATGAAATACCTCAAGTGCTTTATTTGAATCATTACACAGGACAAAGGTAAATGTGTGCCGGTGCTTATATTTTACAGTTTTTTCTTGTGCAGGCAAACACGTCCCGTACAACGAGTATGCTAGCTTTATAAGTTGGGTAGAAGCTGAATCATTCTTCTCAAAGGCGGAATGTCTCTAAAAGTGTAGAAATGCTGAGTGGTTCAAGATCCACATAATGTTATGCTTGAAATGGTTAAGGGCAGCGATTAAAATAAATACGGGCGTTTCGGAGTACGATAAATAAATTTACGTTTTCTTTTGCAACTAGCCGTGGCCTTTAACAACCGATATCTATTAGCTTTGGACATTTAAGATTTAAGTTATATTTGAGTAATTTTTGCTTATATATTTGAAATACCTGATTTTAATATCTCTTTTCTGTTTCGATTTCGGTTGTTTTTTCCGTATGAATACCGCACAGTTAGTGGAACGATAAAATCCTCGTATGAATACCGCACAGTTAGTGGAACGATAAAATCCTCGTATGAATACCGCACAGTTAGTGGAACGATAAAATCCTCGTATGAATACCGCACAGTTAGTGGAACGATAAAATCCCCGATTTGAGAATGATCTAAGATAGAAAAGAGAAAGCAGGAGAATGAGATAAAATAAGATGGTTGGAAAAATCTGGCTAATAGATAGATAAAACATGGATAAAGCCATTTCAGGCAACGTTTCGGTCGTTCGGAGCGTGGTGGTGATCTTTCACCGGAAAGTTACTAGAGTATCATCCATTCTAGAGCATGCAGCAAATTTGCTTAGTTTATTTATTATTAACTAGATATACCCCGCCACACGTTGATGTGGCGGGGTATAATCTGAGAGAAACAATAAGACGTTGCTTTTACGTCTAACAGATGGCGCTGTTTAAAAAAACATGTTATTACTTATCACATTTGACACGCGTATTTGAATGCAATGCTGTGTCAAAATTGCAAAGCAATCGGCGAAGAACTTTCGGAAATTTGAGATTTTGAACAAACGAACATTTAAATTTTTATTTATATAGATGACATGAATATTTGCTTGCATTTGACTATTTTAAAGATCCGTTGATATGGGAGAGTCCGTTTCGCCGTTTCTTGCATTTTTTATCAAAACCAACCTAATAACCTACCTATTTCGTGACTATTTTTTCTGTTATCTAATGTTAAAAAATATATATATTTTAGGTTGGTAAACCAAACAAAATATTAGTGTATTTAAAGCTTCTCAACTAGGTTGACGAAATATGTTTTCATACGGCCTCGCCATAATTTCCAATTCAAATAGTCGTAAAATAAAATAAAAAATAACAGCTACGGTTCGGGGACACTATCTCTGAATCAAATTTAAATATCACGAAATTGTCCCTTGCCGAAATCACGAACGTCCGACGAAAGGGGCAATAAAATGTTGCTCTAAAGCGCCACGGGTCTTTTCTATCCCCCTGGTACCTTTCCACGGAAATTGTAACTGCTACCTGCCGTAAAATAGTACTTACTTTGTTGACAAACATTATTGGTAAAATAAAAAGAAAGATTTTGCAATATACGTTTTTACACATCATAACAATTATTTTTTAGGGGCTTTTATAGATGGATAGTAAAAATTATAAATACATTATATTTTTTTGTGCATAACTAAACTGCCTTAACCAATATTTTGTATTTTTAAGTGATAAATTATAGATGTCAATGAATGATATGAATGTATTATTATTACAAACAGATGAACACTTGTTTTTTGACGAATTAACAGAGATATATGTTGCGCAATTTATCAGAGCTGACCCAAAAGACACACACTTAAGATTGCGTATGTATAGACTTATATTTATATATATATATATATATATAAATAGAATATTCAAACGTGCTATTTTTTGATTTTCTCCGGAAATTTCATTTTGCAGAGTCGAATAACAAGTTTTAAATATAATGTAAGGGAACAATGCATCTGTGTGAATACTGTGCTTGCATCAACATTCGCTACGATACTTGCAAAATCATATAATATTATATGGTGTATGGCATACATCCCTCCGAACGGTTATTGTTGGTATAGTAATTCCAAGGGGTGGTTTTCCTAATAATCTTGCAATTAATACATGAACTCTCCCTGCAAAAGAAATACTAAGTTTACACTACTCATGTAATAATGTATGTATAAGAGTTAAGGCAAAATAATTAATGATATAACCATTACACTTAATCCCTGCCGTTCGAGGAACGTGAAGTCCAATCAGTTGGATTCTCACCCTCCGGAATTAATCACATCTGTCTGCTCGTTTACGTTCACGATTCGTGTAAAAAGTTGGAATTGAAAAACGATGGTGCTAGATTTATTTCAATGTTTATTTAACCTGAACTTACCTACGAGTATCATGAATATTGAAGCATTTTATAAGATTTCCAGATTACAAGCTTTTATTCATTTAGTAAATATTATCTTTTAATTCAATACCGTGAACAGGAACGGTATTTACGAAAAAAATACCTATCTAATGATATATGGAAATGAATTTAAAAAAAAATTAAGTTTAACATTATAACGTAATTCCACCACAAAATTTCAGTATATTAAAAATAGAAATATTAACAACTACCTACGCACTACCAATCAAGAATCTTACAATAACTTCTGTATTCATTCCAATTTACGTAAATACCGTAATTAATACCGTGGACAAGATTAGTATTTACTACACAACTACCAATCACCAATCTTGTAATTAAATATCTTCTGCAATACGCATTAATTAGTATGCAATTAGATTCAAATCTGATCTTTAATACGTGCACAGCGTACGAAGGGAGCGAGGGTGCAAGCGACAGAATTGATAACGGCTCAATTGCCTTTAATCCCCCTCATTACAGCCTCCGTATACCGTGTACCGTGTACCGGCGGTCAGCTTACCCTCTCGATTCGTGCTCTCCTGATCCTCGAGCCACTTGTTTGCCAGTTCGATCGGAAAAATGGACGTTGTAAAAGTTTCGATAAATTGAGCAAATAAAACACTGAAATGACCGCAACTTTATGACAACGCAGCGGCTGCAAAGTGTTAAACTAAACAAAAATTGACGTTATTTTGTAGATACCTTATTTTATTCAAATTTTTGTTTTTTTTTTTTTTATTTCCTTAAGTTTTTTCTCTTATATACTATAAATAAACCGTTTTTTTAAAAATTAATGTTAATATTATCAGAGAAAAACTTAAAATTAAAATGGAGATCTTCAATTAAAAAAGTGCAATGATGGAGGACTTAGCTAGCGGAAGATTGAACCCGCGGCGCTTTTTTTACATTAACCCCACAATGGAGGCCTTGTAGAAAATAATTTCCCTCAGGGCCTATGACACCTTTGGGGATGCTGTATGAAGGGAGAGGAAGTTCTGGGAAAGAAAAAAGGTATGAAGGGTGGGTAGGAATCTAGGGATCAGTGTCCAGGAGTGACGTATAAATAAATCCGTCTAATCACGGCGCAAGGCGATGGGTCAGGAGACCCTTTGACCAGTCGAAGAGGTCAAAGGGTCTACCCAGACCAGCATCTCCCGATCTGACACGCTACGCAGCTGGTGGGCGGGCGCATTCTGAACACACCTCACCCGATGAACCCGGACACCCCTGCTGAATCGCCAAAAGTAGCGAACCACTTGGGGTGACCTATGACAGAGGTTTTAATTATTCAGTTAAAGGTTTCTTGGTCGGCGGTGCCCAAACCCGCCTGCCAAATTAAAATGGATGTGAACCCGACGCTTTGCAACGTTCAACTAACAAACCGATCGATCTCATTTTATTCAGACAAGAGATTTACTGATGGTGTACTAATTGTTTTAAGAGAGGTACCAAAAAACTTCAAAGGAAGTGGAATTTTGAGCATGTCCATGGTGATAACTTAGCAACACGATTATGTCTTACTGTACCGTGTACTAAAAAAGGGGTGAAAAGGCGTATTTAAACTTGCAAGGAATATACTAAATCAGTTTGACCTAAAATAGATAGAAGTGGTCCTACAATCTTTGTATCTAATTCACACAAATAAGTATAAATTATTTGATATCACGCTTGAATAAGATGTTTTATCTTGCGCCTCAGGCAAGTATGATTAAGAAGTAATCCGTCACATCTCGAAGGAGCGCGAGTTAGATTTATTACATCCCTCTACCTCCCGCTACCCAACCCGTCTCTTAAACACAGCCATGACGTCATCCCCCAGTACAATAAAGATTTTCCTAGAAGGGCAGAATCTCGGAATACATTAAACGCACTCGCCGAGTCGGGATGACAATTTTAACGCATTTGGAATATGGGATTTGGAATTTTTCGACAGGAAGGTACCCACTTTTTGGTATTTATTTATCATAACATTTAAACACTTTCTCTTGCTTTGAAGGGTAAACATAGAGCTCTTATTTGATTGAGATTGAGACAAACAAGATGTCTTGATTTCCGTTTGATTTCTCCAATTAATTACCAGAGGCAAAAAAAGTTGTTTATTTGAAATATTATAAGAGGTTTCACTTTCAGTAAATTTCAAGAACTAAATAGAAACCAACTCTTTATAACTTATTTCAGACACAACGGTGCGGTAACTTTAAATTTACAGCAATACAGACACAAAATAAAAATACTATCGACAAGAGAAAACTGTATCTAAGAATATGTACACACAAATAATCAATCTTACCTTAAACTAATGATGGCGGATGAAAGACCGAGAAGCAACAACATAAACAAAAATTAGTAGGGGAGAGGGAAGACGAAGTACGTTAAACATTATCATTTAGACCTCAATTTCGTCTGCCTTCAATATTAAAGAAATGAATCCTTCAAATTCAATTTAGAAATCAAATTAATATCATGCTAAGACATTATAATCTTGGTAATAACATTTCGAAATTGAATGAAATCCCAGTCAAAGTTGTGGAACAATTTGTTGGAACAACCAACAAGATATTTAGCGATTGCTCTCACGTTCCATCGAATTTGTCATGTTGGATTTTCTTTTCGAATGGCGGGGGTGAAGGACGTCATATTAGTGGCCGGGAGGGGAGGGAGTCATAAAGGGCGCAGGCTTGAGGGATGGAGAGATATGAAAAGATTCCCTTATCCGATGCCTACAAAAATGAAATCTTCACGACTACTTATGTACATATTTTTCCTCACTTTTAATACGTTTTAATCTGAGCAGGAAAAGTTTTGAACTAATGTTCGTCCGGTCAGGCATCGTGAGTTCAATTGATCGGCTGGTTATTTTTTTTTATATTAACTCCACACAGGAGGCCCTGAAGAAAATAATTTCCCTCAGGGCCTATGTCATCTTTGGGGATGCTGTGTGGTTATGATCTCCATCACGACACAAGCAACATTTTCCACTTACTATTTTCAAATATTTTCATGTTATTCATAACCATTTTCAACCAGCCTTTCTTTTGAAAATAAAATGTATTTTTTCAATTGTATTTTTTCTGCTTATCTTAAAATGTTTTAAAAATGTGGCAATATACTAAAAATTTTACCATAGTAAAACTATATCTAGCATAGCGGAAGAAAAACATGTAAAAAATATACAAGGTATAAAAATATACAGGTATGTTTATTTTGTTATACAATTTTTATTTCTTCCAAAAAGATAAGTATCTAACTCCTCGGGCTCATTTGTTCGGTTTTTGGAAAAACAACTAGTACCCTATAGTCAATTCGTTCCATTTTTTGAACAACTCATTTGGTCTAATAGAAATGGTTGTCTCCCTTACAGTAATAGTTAGAAATATGGACTAAACAGTGTTTAAAAGAGAGAAAAAAAAACAAAGTTTTATATTTAAACACAGAAGTCAACCACAAAATAATTCAAATGTTCATCTCTATTGAAACAAATTTTCCGACCACAATGAGAAAAAGATAAGGAATTTTCTGAAATTTTTATATGAAATGAAAAAAAGGTGGTTATAATGTTCAGAATACATTTGTTTAAAAAAAATTATTTTTTATAATGAGTAATTTTAGTTCAGTCGTTAGACGAAAAAACCTAAGGTGAGCCATTTTAAAAACTTTATTTTGTGTTTGAATTTAAAATTTCAAAACTTCAAAAATTATATGCTTATTTCTAATAATGAAATTTGAAAGTATTCTTCATGACTTTTCAAAAACAGTTGTTAGTTTTCGGACGTGTTCAGATATGTGACATTAATTTGCATTTTATTGAGAAGCAGAATTACACACAAATTCTCCGGTTTTCTGACAGCTTCTTTAAGAAATATAACAATCAATACTTAAAGGGTTAATAAATGTGTATTTAAGACTAAAATAAAGCATCTACCTGATTATAGGGTCGACACTATTTAATTATTTTAGGGCAGTGAGAATCTAGACATTTCGATGCTGAATTATTCAATTTTGGAATCGATATGCACTACCTACACAACTTTCTACTGACATTGTGCAAAACATATAAACTAACTAGCGGACCTGTACCCGGCGTTACTGTTGTTCTTAAAAAATAGACATACACCACCTCGGACTTTTCTTTAAATATTTTTAAGATATGCAATTCTGTAGTAAATATTTTTGATGTATCTCATAAGGTTTAGCCAGCGTTATCAATGGAATGCTCGAAAAAATATTATTACGACTTATAAAACATTAATAATAATTATAAAACATCAACTTTTCTCTACTTTCTATAAATACAATATGCATGTATTTATAGAAAGCATATATGTAAACCTTCCGGAAGAAATTCTATAAATGATAGTGAAATCCTTATAAATATCCGTTGCGTAGTTTAGAAGAACTAAGCGTTTTATTGAGCTTTCCTTCCCAATGCCGAAGCATTCTTTATTTTGCTAACAATATCAAGCAAAATCTAATATAAATTGTTTTCTTTTTTCTATTTTTGGAATTTTTTAAGAATTGATCACCACATAATATGACTCCAGAATTTGTTCCTTATACTTTCCTCCTCGCGGATTCTTTCTTCCATTTCATCTTCACGCGCTGATATAATATTGATTTCGCACTTTCCGTGGCCAGAGGCTGTGTGTCTTGTGCCTGCAGGAAATGTAATAAATGAAATGACAAATGGGATGTGTGTGGAGGTTCGCAGTTTACCACCGAGGAAGGCTATCGCACGTACACGTCATAACGTGTTATTAAGAATCGACACATTGGATTATTGGTCTGGAGAAGTCAACGTTGATTGGATGACGACGGTGCAGTCTGGGGGCGAAATATACGAAACAAAAACCAAAACCAGAAAATGAAAATGGGTCGGTATGTGAGATTGAGATTAATATTTCATTTGTATTTAATGTTTCCTAGTACACACAAGAAAATAACTGAGGGCATCTTGGCAAAATCACACAACATCAAACCAATTAATTACCTACCAACATCATTTTTTTCAAACTTTTAATCAAAGAAGAATGCAAATTCCTTTTGTTGCGTCATTTTATTTAAATGATACTAAACTTTTTTTATACCACAATTTAATATAATATATTAAATTTAAATAATTTTTTTTATTGAATAGTGGCAAACCGAGTTTGACATTTTCATTTTATTTGTAAACGTAAAACTTGTTCTCCTTTATTATGATCCCCTGATACGAACCTGAATTTTAAACGTATATCCTGGACCCTCGCATTATATGCTTAATTTTCGAAGACAGCAAACACTTAGATGCCATTATTTCACCGAATTTCAAGATTTCAGAACTCGAATAGAACTTTCACAGAACTTCAAAACTAACTTTTAAATTTGGTGAATTTTGAAATTCTGTGAAACAACTGGCCCTAAGTGGCTTGAAAATTTATGTAATTTTATTCAATCATCTTACTTTAAAACTGCTTTATTTGTATGCATTAAATACACATAAGGTGTTATATTGTCCTGATACAGGTTTGGAACAGCTAAAATTTCAATAAATGGTTTTAAACTAAGTTTTCTTTTATTTACTTATATTTTATATTTCTTTTTCCGTTTTACAAATTTTCACAACATTTTATTACAAGATTATACATTAAAAATGACGCACTTCAGGTTTTAAACACTTCAACATCCCATGGACGAGACAGCTTTTTTCTTAAGTACTAGTTTTTCCTCTCCCCCTTATCGCATCTGCTGCCCTGGTACTCCTGGTAAGTAATGTCATTTTAAAGTAGCAAAGTGCGTCCGTCACAGGAGTCGTGCTATTGTATTCTAGGGATCCTGAATCTCCCACTATATTTGTCACGCCATTTGTTCTCAGTTCATACAAATGACCGCTCGTTTAGAATCAATACTGTAAAAAAGACAAGCTGAAAGAATGATAGAATTTTCTTTACACGAGATTTTAATTGAAACATCTGAATGAATAAATAAATGGAAAAATGTTATAAAAATTGTTTAAACGGATAAAGTCTTTTTATCCAATTATTATTAAGAGTCCTAATTGCTCCTAACTGACAGGAGCTAGTGGAACAATGGCATCCCCAATTGAAGCATGTTGTGAGGCTGGATGGATGTGAGTAAGGAGGGGAAGAATATGGAGAAGAGGATGATTGGAAAGTACTTGATTATTCTTATCTGAGTACCAAACAGCTAAAGTCATTTAGAGCAACATTTTGATTCTGAATGGTCGTCATTCACTATGGAAATACTACTAAGTATCTACCTCTCTAGTATACTTTGTGCAAATAGAAAACCTAATACAATATCGAGAAAACCCCGAAACAATAACAGGACATATTTCATTTTACGCCAACATTTTTCCGACAAGATGTCGCGAGTTGCAAGCGGGGAAAAAACGGCGAAAATCATAATACTGTCGTTGATTATTCCCGTCACGTCTAGTGGAGGGCCGGCATTTGGAATACACTATACACCTATACATAGTGCCATGTTTTTGGTACAACACATTTATAATACAAGGCAGTTTTTATAAGGAATAACAACGGGAAATCAAATTGCAAAACGTAACATAGCGAGTATCATTACGAAGTACGCGTTCTTCTTTCGGTGTCAAATCTTGTAGGTTAGCTATCATCGTGGAATTCCGTAAGCTTCTGAATGCATTCCTCAACAATTCAACTGTGAATTGATATTATATTTGGGAAATCTTTCTTAACGACCAATTGCAAAGTGATGAAACAAAAACTAGGTTAAATGGGTTACATAGGTAACTGTTATACCTAGCTTATCACTTTAAATGAATCTATATCACTTTTTACAGCTGTGTTGAATTTTCATTTTGATTAAAAATAATGGAATCAAAAAAGTCAATAAAACCAAGTTTTTTGTTGTAAACGCGGCATCTATGATCAGCGCCATTTTGTAAATTATCACAATTGAACTGTCCGTGTTAAATGGTGTACTCGGCCGGGATTAACTGACTAGCATATCACAAGCATGCAAATGTACTTTTCATTTCTTCAACTTCCAACTTCATAAAATTTCAACTTTCAACAAAATATCAATGAGGGGTAGAAGTTATATTTCGAACTCTGTAACTTTAAAATTATTTTTCAGTTAACAATTCAATTCAATTTATTTTTTCCGCAGCCATGTTCAACATTCCACATTTTGATTAAGCCAGTACGTGACTAGATATGTTGGATTTATAGATTTGTGCAAACACTGTCCGGTCTAAAACCAACAATCGGATTAGGAGTATAGAAAAAAGAAGAGTAATCGTGCCACAGTGTTATACCTACGCTCATAAATTCGTTTTATCCGGTGTCTAGACGCGCGGCAAGCAGTGCAAACCTGGCGGGAAAAAAGAGAATCACGGCGTTCGTTATTCAAAAATCAAGTAACCGGAAGTATACAAAGAAAGGAAAATGTTATCACGAAAGATAAACTTTTAATACCTACCGCTTAAGAGGTGAAATAAGTTTTATAGTAGTCCCAGAGAGAGGTCGTATGTAGGTCATTGGCGCAAAGTCTTCCTTATATTTATGAAAACTAGAATATAGAAGATACAACAACCATGAAGTCACGTACGACCTCTCTCTGAGAATATTTATTTTCCACCCATTTGTATGAATCAATAAACACCCGAATATTATTTATGTATTCACGCGAATTTCTAAAAAAAATAATCGTCTCTAACATAAATACATGTTATTTGTTTGTAAATACGCCACAATAATCCCAACCGCCCGAAACCAATGGATCTGTGCTGTCCCTATTTGTTTTCTGAAACTGAAATAAGTGGTACGAGATAGAAATACGTAAATGGGGTGTGGGAGTTAGAAAGAAATTGGCTAAGTAGATCTGATCACTAAATATGGTAAACTATTTCAAGGAACGCAGCATTTTGATTCTGAACTAGGTTCTTCTACCAGGGTGACCCTGAAAACATCTACCACTAATTTAACTAATCTCGTGTGTCCCGCTTAAACTAAGAGTTGTGGCAATATTTCACAAACAAGGCGTTTAAAATACCTAAGTCAGAAATTATAAATATAATTTTTTATTTTATCAATATTAACACTGTACAAAAAATCTAAGGTGATGACAAAATGGTATGTAATTACCTCCAATACCGACTTATGAATGTAATAGTATCGCTCGCGGCGTGTGCAGTTAGGATGTGTTGGTTATGTCCATTAAATAGATGAAAGTCGTAGCCTTAATCCGAATTGTAAAGAATGATACTCGCCCCTGTGCCTATTTCCTACCCCAATCCCCAACCCCCCGCGGCCGCGACTTGGGAATGGTTTGAAGGTGGGGCGAGCGACAAACTGCGCGCTAAAACTTTAAACGTCGCCAGTGACACGCTGCTATTTCTTGACACATCATAAACAAAACATGTCACGATGATGTAATATTGTGAACTTCATCAACGTAAGCAGTATTAATGTAGCACAGGGGTATATGCACGCTTTTGCCTTTGAGTCGTGAGGTTTCGGGTTTAATTGCATGGCACAAAATATACGAAAATGATTTTTTTCATTTGGAATCGATGGTGCGCTATTATGTTTTAATGTGCACTTATTTTTTAATATACAATTATTAAAAGTGAGTCCCGCACAAGAGTCGTCACTGCCTCCAACAGCCTCGAGCCAATGGGAGTACGGTATCCCTAATGTTGTGAGGCTTAACGTAGGAGAAGGAGATAGGAAAGAGGAAGGTGGGAATGTACTTGGCTATTCATATCTGGCCACCAAATACATCTAAAGCAATTTAAAGCAGTGTTTCAATTCTAAATCATTAAAAATATACGTAGGCCTTCTCCACACAAATGAATATAACAAAAGCTTGTTCCGATAAATGGTAAAGTGTGTTGTTACGTGTGATAGGTTTTTCCTTTGTCGCCACAACTCGTACCCAATCTGCTCCACCGCATGCTCTCCTCGCATAATCTGCTCTCCTGATTAAAGCCGAGACGTGTTGAGGGTCTATAAAGTACGGTGACGTCACCATAAAAGCGAGTGTGACGACATGTATGACACATTTGTGGCTGATTAGGCCCCAATACGCCTTACAAAGCCGCGTTGTCTCCTATATTTTATGTTTTCCTGGTAATCATCTCAAAATTAATGAAAATGCCTCAAAAATTAACAAACCGACACCAATTAATATTAAAATATTCAAAATGACAGTAAAAACGTGTTAAAAATTCACACTTTAAGTATTATTTTTAACCATGAAAGGAATCTAATCTAATCCGCTACAACAGCCAAAATACACTCGTTCGCTAACGAAGCCATTTATTTTAAAATATTTTACATGTTTTAAATATTTTACATGACTGCTTTAAATTATATGACGTGTTTCGAACTAACCTAACCGCATGAAATAAATAATAAGAGTTTCAATTTATAATAATAAAATTATAATGCCTGCAAACTGTAAGCCAGCCTTAGCACCTAGTAACGAAACAAATGACCGAGGTAAAGCAGGTTAGCTCAGGTCACTGATTTGCATATCCGTGTTCGGGCTGCCTTTCGGCTTCATACAGCTTGCACACTCTATGGCTCATGCAACCTCATACATCCTCTATAGCTCCTACGGCCCCTTGCAGCTTAGCGAGCCTCCCACTGGCTGCACTCTCATAAACACTTTGAAAACTGTAACCTACGGGTCATAAAACTAACATGTTTGCCTGTGTTTATTTCATAAACAATATTTAATATTTTATGTCCAACTCGTTTGAGTGCCAGGCTTCGACTGAATTGCGACACTATTTTATAAGTTTTTTTCCCAGTGGAATATATGGAACAAATAATATGCTTTCTTATATTTTACAGAGTAAAATAAAATTTCAAAAGTTATGTAGTTAATGATGGAAATTAATTCTGAAGGGGATTCTCCACTTTATATATCACTTTTTTAATGAAAGCATATAATTTCATAGATTGATAGAGCAGCACTAGCAGCAGCAATTTAAGTAGGACTGCAGTTCATATAATGTTTTTTCGTCAATCATTTATTTATGCCGCAAAGTAAAGATTTGATTTCAAACACAAATTAATGCTTACAGAGTTGGATCATTATTTCCATCTGCAGTACAAATTACATTTTTATATAGTATTATTACGTTCGGCTTTGTTGCTTTTAACCATCCCGCAGTCAAGTGGGGGAGTAGGTAGTACCCAAAATTACTATCCTCCTTATATTAGCGTAAATTATCTACCTTATATTAGCTACCTTCACAAAAGAAAAATATCAGTAAAAATCAATTCACATTTTTCACATCAGTTTGAAATCTTCACTGGAGTCCCACAGGGGTCACATCTGAGCCCAGTTTTATTTTTCTTGTTTATCAACGACATATCTACCATCTTTGATGGAGTTATGATACTTTTATTTGCGGACGATTTAAAAATTAAAAAAAAAAAAAACAATAACTAATCATAATGACTGTAGCGTATTGCAATCAAATCTTGTGAGGCTACAAGAGTGGTGCACCCTTAATGAACTGTTTCTCAATATTGAAAAATGTCAATCAATAACTTTTACCCGAATCAAAAACCCATTAAATATCAATATAGCATCAACAAAAAATTTCTGAAAAGAGTAAAACAAATAAAGGACCTTGGTATAATATTTGACAGTAAATTAACTTTTTTTACTCATATAAATAAAATAACCAACAAGGCCATGAAATGCCTGGATTACATTCTGAGGACGATAAAAGAATTTAAAACAATTAATTCCTTCAAATTGCTTTACACTGGGTTGGTAAGAAGTAATTTTGAGTATAACTCAACAATCTGGGCTCCATTTTATAATATTCATCAGCGAAAAATCGAAAGAGTACAACATAAGTTTCTAAGGTTTATTAATTACAAACTTGGAATACCAATCGAAGAACTTAATTATGCATGTCTAATGAAATTACTAAACCTAAGCAATTTAACTACAAGACGCACAGTGAGTGACTTAGTTTGCCTTTTCAATATATCAAATGGCAGCCTGGACGCCCTCGATTTAACGAGCTTAATTAATTTGCGTATACCTACCCGTGATACCCGTTTAAATGCTCTATATTTTGTTACCAAATCTGCCAATAATTACTTCGTAAACTCTTCAATTCAAAGGCTTCATACACTTGGAAACAAATATAGTTCAATCGATGTTTATCGTTTCCAATCGGTTTCCAAATTTAGAATCAATATATTAGAACTTTTATAATAAAACAATAAACATCTAGCTATTGCACCTCTTATCGAATTAGTTCCTCAAGATTGACACAATAATAGGTGAAGTCTTCTTGCAATTACTACAACTGCATTATCATTTCACATGTAATTACTGTAATCATTTAGTAAAAATGTTATTTTATTTTTATTTATTTATCAATTTACGAACTGGCTGGCTTATGGAGATAATTGAATGAATGAATAAATATATATACTAGCTTTTATGTGTCGCATAGATATTATGTTAATACAACTACTACCTAGTATGTGCATATAAACTTAACATTTTTATAAACAATTTTCGTCTTTATACCTTAGAAGTAGGCATATTCTTATTTTCTTACAACAGGCTTATACCTACAAACAATCATGTTTCCATCTGCTTTTTGCTTGCTTTTATTTGTCAAATGGTGAAGGTTATATTATTACCTAAACTGTTCTATAATTATAATCTTCACAATATTTTTTACATAAACCATGTAAAATATGTATGTAAAATGGCAGACCGAACGCCCTCGATTTAACAGGCCACGATAACCAGTCAAATGCTCTACATTTTGTTAACAATACATATTCTTATTTTTGTACAACAGGTTTATACCTACATCCTCCTCATGTTACATCTGTGTAATAACGTTAAACAAAGGGGTAAAAGTGATATCAGTGTGTTTGGAACAACTATTAAAGTGTTCAATTTCTCTTAAACATAAAAATAAAAAATGTTTCATTTTAGTTACCAACTTATCAAAAGCATGTTGGCATCATAAAAATGAAAGTATAATAAAACTAATACGATCACCTTACGGCGACAAAATGTTATCTATTCCTTTCACCACTGCATAAAATTCAATGACTTACTTCCGAAATTTTGCAAAATTGCATCGAAAACTGCATTCTGGAAAATCTAATATCGCTGACCGCTGCTATAAACTCGGCTTCAGGGAGCAAGCATTACGACAAAGGGGGAGGGTAACGGAAGGGTTGTGGGAGGCTTTTGTTATGTGGGAGTGAAGTTGTTTTGTTTCAGCCTAAACTTGGTTCAAATTTGCATTTAAAGCAACCCCGTGTTGCGGGGTGCAATGGTGTAGAGATTGATCGTCCGGAGAACTTCGAATGATTCCGAATAAAGCCGATAGCATCATCGTGTCATAATAAAGGTCCCATGATAACTCCTCAAAATAACAATTCAACACTCCTATAAAAAGTGCTATAAAGTTATGAAAAAAACTAGGTTAAATAGGTTACATATGTAATGTCATAAAATGTCATTTTGATGAGTTATCCGGTCACCCAATTTTACACCTGTTTTTAATTCACTTGATTGATTGCTTTTATTTATTTATAACTATTTTTAGTATTGTTAGTATAGCAACTTTGGTTTCAGAGTATTGCCGGAATATTCATGCACGACAAGGCAATGCCAAAATGTTAAAGGTTTCATTTCACAAGATATGCAAATTCCAACGCTCCACGACCTGAAAATGGCGCCGATGTGTACCCTACAAAAAATCTATGGTCGATTGTGGAGAAAGCATTGAATAAAACAAGTTTACCACTCATTGAAAAATAACCAAAAAATAAATAAAAATAATAAAAATTTGGTGTACAACATGCCAATTAGGATTAAATTGCTTATTAATATTATTTATGAGCCATTCATGTAAATAAAGTGAATATATATTAGTTCGAAAACAAACAAAAAAATTGCCTGAGTCTGTATGCAGTTAGTAAATTTCGATTAAATTTTTTACACTTTCACTTTACTTTTACACTTTTGGGCGGCTGTCCTCCGCTGTATTTTCTTTACCTGGTACTTTAAACGAAATTGTGTTCAGTGTGCAACACTATCATGTGCACACTTTGAAATATCCATTTCAAAATAAGGTGATGGGCGTAAATATTTATTATATAATCACATTACCAATTTTTTAAATCGAAAAATTTGTGTTTAATCTACTATAACGTTTGAAGGCGGTTGAATAAGTTAATAATAATTTTTAAAGTTTTTTTTAATTATTTTAGGAATAGTTTTTTTAGCAATCGAGGTAATATTTTAGAAGGATGGAGCAACACAGTCATATTTTATTGAAAGAGAATCATTTAATTTATTATGCATGATCTGGCCAAAAACTTGGGGGGTTATATTGATATATTTACTCAATTTATAGTACTAAACGTAATCTGGTAATGCATTTTTAGTGATTTTTCTTATGTGCAGCGGCGGCTTGTGACTTTTGGGTGAACTAGAGTGCTAATATTACCAAAAAAGCATTATTGATTTTGTTGTACCTGAAAACTATTTAATATTTTTAATCGAAAATTCTAGTTTACCCAAAAGTCACGAGCAGCCACTATTTTATGTTATCGTTTCACGTTTTAATAACAGTTTTTCATATGTAGTTTATCAATTTAACGTTTTTTTCATGCCTTAACAACTTTGTGTATAAGTTTTGATAGCTCAATAGGCATATTCTGTTCTTATAATCCATTTAAAAGCCCAGCTGGACGTTAAACCGAATAAAATGAAACAGCATAAAATATTACACTATCTAGGCACATCGGTTTTTACGAGGTATCTAAAGTAAGAGGTGAATCAATACAAATTGCTGTTAATAAACCAGCTTCTCTCCTTTTAAATAATACAGTTTAATAAATGCCAGTAGGTAGAAGTGTAGCTGTGCACAGCAGGCCAAGAATGCGAGTTAACTCGCTCTTGGCACAGAAGCGGTTAAACACTGAAATTACGTTAATACTAACCCCGTCGCAACAATTAAAATAAAGGATATAAACACTGAGGTTATGTTTTACATTCAGAAATATTCATTAAAATAATTCCAGCCACTTTTACGTTAATTGGCTTCGAAGGGCGGAGCAGAAAATAAAAGTTAGTGAAAATTCAAATCCTAAATCTAGAGCGAATTCTGTTAAAGTGATCGTGCCTTATCTGAATCTGGAGACTGGGATTTTGATTACCCAGTTATGAACATTGTTATGAGAAGAGGGTGAACAGCGGAGGTGGTGGTTGGGTGCTACCTAACACTTCATAACCAATATAAAGTTATTGAATTCCTTTGAAAGTGTGATTCGTCAAATTATTGATATTTATATAAATTGAAGTGGTTCGGTTATTTTTGTAAAAAGTTTTATGTTTCGCAATTTTTTTCCATGAACGGAAAATTCTCGAAAATTATTTATTATGAAGAAATTTACCTTTTATACATAACTTCGTACAACTTAGTACGGGTAGGTACTTAGGATACATTGGGAACTTAGCACTATCCTATACATGGCAGACAGAAGAATCAACTGTTGGAATATTGGAATCAAAATCACACTATTGATTCCGAACATAAACCAAATCCGAATTAGATTAGCTACAGAAACAATATTTAATTTTAAAGTTTTCATTTAATGAAATAGAAAAAGCACAGAAAATACAGGGTGTATTGGCACGTACCCGACAAACTTTAACCAGCTTTTCCTTAGCACATTTATAGTAAAAAATGTTATGGGCACTTTGCTGGTCTGGTAACATTTTTTTAAATAAAAAAATCATATTTCACTACATGCCAACAATGCTTTATTCTTTGTCAAAGTTTGAAAACCCATCTGGCAATATTTTATTCGAGTTTCGTTGAATAATTTACGTACGTACCTACATTGACGAGCTTTTGCAATCACAATGAAATGGCATTGCACCATTTGTCTCATTTTTAACTATTATTATTTAGTGTGTATGAAAGAGCGAGGACGCTTTTTGACACACTTGCTAATAACAGCTGTTGAACACGAAACAATGCCAATGACAGTGACAGAGTGTGGATTTTTTTTTGGAAAAAAATGTTACCGGACAGCAAAGTGCCAATAACATTTTTTACTCCAAATGTGCTAAGGAAAAGCTGGTTAAAGTTTGTCGGGTACGTGCCGATACACCCTGTATAAATAATGTAGGAGCCGCATTGACTTAAATCCGGATTTAACGCTTACCGGGCAGTCATGCTCTTAGAAACACCAAATTATATCTTTTCCAATCAAAGAACATTTCCCTATCATATTACTCTTCCAGATATATACACCGTCTTCCGTGCTCATATCGCCGAATTGGGGGGTGATTCTTAATTCGCAATTGATCGTAATTCATTAGTGCCCAAATAAAAAAGGTACTTAGAATAAATTTCATATTTTTGTGTGGTTTCTATAAACAGTTCTATAAGCGTTTTTATAAACACACCTTTGATTGAAACACGCAATTAATATTTCTTCGCACAAGGTAAGCTGTTCTATTTAAGATTTGAAATGTGGGGGTGACCATTTTGTTATCTGAACACGCATATTACTCGTATATTTATATATATACATATATATTTATATATATGATATATATATACATTATAATGCTTAGAGATAACTAGATAACATTATTTCAATGTCGGACGTTCTTAGATATTTTAAAATTCACAAATAAACTCGTAAAAATGTTTACTCTGATCTCAAGAAGTCTACTATAAGATCTGCTTTGTACAGAAGTTTCTTAAGCTTCGCAAACTATTCCGTGTAATCAAACATGCAAATCGTGGTGTTTGGAAAGTAACTTCACCTTATAGTTGCCAGGGCAGCATACTCGCGCAGAGTCTGGATATACCGAGCTGGATATGGAATTAAGATACCCACGGGATTATGTTCTCTTAATATCATTGGGTGAATATGATTATGCAGTACATCCAGTTCAGGGAACCCGCTATTTTATTGAATTAATCTAGTTTCCAAGAAAGCTCCTGCATGCGAAACCGAGGCTTTGGGAGTTTAAACAATTTCAGAGCAGCTTTGAGCGAGCTGTTGTTTTAAAATATTTAACCCAAGGTTCAGTAATATTTTCGAAATGTCGTTTAGTAACAATTTTTCTCCTGTTTTCAATGAATATGCCTTGGATTGAAATCAAATATTACACTATTACATCCCCGACGTAACAAGGTTGTGGTCAAGCAACGCCAAAGGTTGATTTGAAGCCAATCACAATAACTGAAACGATGTATTACGCTGTAAATGCCGTTACAAGTGTAGATGCATCATGAGAGTAAATTTTTGAAAAGTAGAATATTTTCCAGATTCCCAGAATAAAATAATCCAGTCTGTTTTTTACAGTATTTGGAGAGAAACATTGAGGATACACATGAAATCGGCTAGTGGTAATTATTGTCACGGCTGAAGGCCCAACCACACTATAGCTACAAATATACCTACTAAGTGTTACAACGATGACTTCGATAGCTAAAGTTCTTCGATAACTTATAAGACATCTTAATCATGAATTTTCGTCCCCTCATAATCTGATGTTGAAAACAATTTCAATCTTTCTCATCTCGTTTTAATTAAACTCCATAAACTTTATATTCGACAAAAGCCCTAAAATGGACCCATTTGGATATTGTAATTGCTTCAAGATATTTAACTGAGGATCTTGGAAGACGTATAATTCGTAATTACATTTAGTCGGACGTTTCTTTGAATGCTGACTAGAATTTTTCATTCATATCCAATTATGGAAGAAAAATTACATTTCGAGAAACCTATTTTTGATGCTTTACGTTCTGGAACTGGGATTATCTCATCATCTGGGAAAATGTAGACCACAGGATGCTAATGTAAAAAAAATCATGTACCTACTGCCAACAATATTGAATGAATCTAAGACTGGAGTAACTTGGGAATGTGTATCATAATATATAAATTTATAGAAAAAATTAGTTGTTTATTTGTCCGATAAAAAAATATATTTCGGAAACGGACTCAACTGTCTGATCCATAGAGTTTTCAACCTGCCGTATTGTAGACTTATTTATTTATCTCATTATATTTATATTTTGATTATCAATGCTCTGATGGGTCTTTAAATTTTAAAAAATATGATTTAGCGCATGATATATTGAGCAAAAAAGTTGTAAAGGTTTAGATAAAAATATCTTTTAAAAGACTAAATAAAACATGGTAGGTATAAAAGTACATTTAGTGTATATAAAGTCGGGTATCCAGAGACCAAATGTTTTCAAAAAATTTGATTAAAAAAAACATTGGGTCGGTAATAGCGTTTTTTTTTTGTTTTCCATCAGCAACGGAAAACAAAAATATTGTGTCCCCTGCACTAATGTTTCACATTTGATTCAACGTTTATGGTACTAATATCGCTAGATACCCGCCTTCTCACTGTACGAAAAGAGAGAAAAGAGAAGAAAAGGAAAAATATGTTTTGAATACGCGATTCGATAATTTTTTTTTTGTATTAGGCAATTCACCCTAAAGAGAGTGCTATGTGGATTCGATAATTCAAATTTTATGTTCGTAAGTGAATGTTTTAGTTCTGGTAACGTTAAAATATAATGTTTTAGTTCCGGTAACGTTAAAATAGAATGTTTTAGTTCCGGTAACGTTGAAATAGAATGATTCTAACACCTACAAATCCAGAAGTCATTAGTGAAAGGTCATATTTTGTATTTAAATCAACATATGGATAAATTAAAATGATGTTACCTCGACTTCCAAAAAGCGATTTACAAAATGTTAATCTGCAAATATTAATTAATTATTATTATTTCCATACCTTTCAATTCTATTTGTTTTTAAAATCAATTATCGACAGATGAAAAAACACTAATAAATAAATCTAAACTAGTGGTGTACACAAGTTTGTAGATAACATAACATTGAAAATGTATCACGTTTTTTAAATTCCAAAATTATTTGCCTTCAAACAGAAAATTTTTCGTTTCAATATTGCAATTAAAATGTTGTGATACTTCCCTGCTGCTGAGACAAGAATTAACATTATAAAATTTGTAATAAACAACTAAAAAAACCCAACAAAGAAACTTTAAAATAATTCAAACTCGTCACAGCATGCATTTAAAGTGAATGCTTAGTTAGGAACACTTCGATGAAAGTACTCGAAACAAACAGAAAGAATGCAATTAATTGCTGAGGGAGTTTTTAATTCTGGCTGGAAAGCGATTGGTCACGTAGCGGTACTTGGGCCCCTCTTTCCCTTATTGAAATCGCCAAACAGGTACCTAGCTCCTAGCTCCTAGCTCCTAGCTCCTAGCTCCTAGCTCCTAGCTCCTAGTATCCAGTGGAGACTCAATCGGTGCTTCGAACCAACTGCAGCGCGCAGAGCTTTAAGGCTCATTGGATGAATCTGACCTCAGATTGTAAAAACAATTCTTCAGCACCTTGCTAAAGTCTGTTGAGACTATCTTTGAGCTTTATGGGTAGGTTAGTAACGAAATTTTCCATGCTAATCGGTTAATCGCATTTAGTGGTTAAACTCCTACAAACAATGAACTCTTGCCAACAATTTTAACAATATTCAACGTCTAACTTATACGTCAGTTTATTTGTATGGCTCATTTAAATAGTTTTTTGCTTCCTTAAAACGGGATGCAAAGTCTGCAAAATCTGAGATGCAAAGATCTAAAACGATTTTAAATCAGATGAGGTCACATTAGTTGCGAATTTTTCAGCAATGACTCTGCGATCAGGTTCGATTAACGTCAGGGCAATTTTTGATTGTTGGTTTTAAACCATTTTTCTAGATCTATTTATTATTTCTACAAATTACCATAATTATGCAATTAAATGAATGTTTAATAACATTCTATCTTTTGACTATTCTATCGATACATTTTTTCATTCATTTTCACATGTGTTTTCACATACAATACTGACGTGATGTGTTTCTACATCATAAAAGTTCACAGAAGTGTCTTCCTGCCGGTTTACTCCTGTCTTCTTTAGATTTTCCAGACTTTTCTATTTTTCACCGGTGTTGTTATAAAATCAGGCGACATTACCCTTTAGTACGGTTATCAGATTACCATCTGAATGTCGAAGTTGAGCATCTTTGTACCATCTCGTAAACTTGGATAGGAAGCAAATACAAATGAGGCAGAATTAATGGCAGAATATATACTTAACCTCTGGAAATTAAGAAATTGGGTTATGAAGGAATTTTACAAATAAATTGTTCAATTTTTCAAACATGTGGTTTTCGTATTTTGAGTTAATTTATTCATTATTATATTGTTGACCATTCTATATTATCAGTTGCTTTAAGCAAGTTGAGCGAAATGTGAGTTTAAAAAATAAATCAAATCAATAAATTTGTTTTTGTATGTGAGTTTTAGTTAGCACTATTATATTTATGATTTTATTATTACTACAAAGAACGAAACTTCTAATACGCTTTTTATAAAAATACTACCGACCAGCCCCGGCTTCGCACTAATGTGGCATCGCAAGAGTCGTTAATGGTTATTGAAAATATAGTTTACTGTAAATTACGATCGTTTAAATTGAAACGGTATATTGAAAGACTGCATGTAGTTGCTATGGAAACGCCAAATATTTCTTAGAGATCTTACCAAACCACTAACAATTGGTTGTGCGACACTGTTACTCGGCACTGATGCTTGTGTTTCTGTATCTGAGGTAAAATAGATTTGCAGCTAAATGATAAACTTGTCACTGAATTTTAAATGTAGGCATAAAACCCAGCTCAACAATCTGCGTACTCCTTATTAAAATATATATAAATATCTATTACTATATTTTGTACTATTAAAATAGGACATTTGAAACGCGTTGTTATATCAGCGTATATTGCGCATGAATTGCTTAGATTTTTGATGATAACCCGTAAGAAGAGAGTTTAGTGATTCGGGTGGAGGGAGAATTTTACTTTTTCCTGTAAGCAACACATACCTTCAGATTCATCCTTCCATTTCAGAGCAGAGCAATGTTCATAGACAACCGAAATTGTTCCTATTGAAACTACAGGATCATTCTGGTATTCAATTGAAGTATCGTAATTCGTATCCGCCTAAACTTAATTTGAACACAAATTAGTAACTCTCGTGGACCGGCGGTTATTTTGTCTATTTCGATCGGTGAGTAATCTATTGGACACCGGGTGGGTGGCGTTTGTTTGATTGTTATACAAATCAAAAGATGTATTTCAAGATTGTTGAAATTTTGCGCACTTGGTCTTCAAAACAAGAAGAAGTTCACTTTTTACCTCTGATTTCAAAAACCTCTGCTTAAAGCCTGGGCAACGCCGGAGACTTCAGCTAGTATCAACCGTTCATCAACCGTTTATTTTAACTGCACACCAGCTATAAAAGTATAGCATATTGCCAAATAAAATTAGAGGAAATTCTCCCTCCACACGAACCACCAGTTTCCATTTACTCACCGATTGATGAACGGTTGAAAACTACAGGATCATTTAGTGGTTCGGGTGGAGAGAGAATTTCCTCTAATTTTATTTGGCAATATGCTATACTTTTAAAATAACGGTTTCATTGATCTGTAAAAATACAGATCAATGATAATACATTACAAATGTACGCTTTTAGAAAAAAAACCTCTGCGTAAAGCCTGGGCAACGCCGGAGACTTCAGCTACTCGTAGTTTCAACCGTTCATCAATCGTTTATTTTAACTGCACACCAGCTATAAAAGTATAACATATTGCCAAATAAAACCATTATTTGTTCGAAAAGCGTACATTTCTTATGTATTTTCATTGATCTGTATTTTTATGTAATTTATTTTCAACGGGTGTAACCTGTTTTATACAGGTCTGAAGTAAGCATGGCTATGTACGGAGAAAAACGATAATTGCTAATATATTCAGAATCTCTTCAAAATATTAGTAATCCGGTTAATAAAGGGATTTCATGCCTTTTCCTGTTAAACTTTGGGTAAATTCCTAATTTAACGGAACACGTGTTTGTGTAGCTGAATTTTCTTTAATATATAATGACGAAATGCGAAAATGACATGTCCATGAAGAGTTTCATGGACATGTGTTCCAACATCGTGATAATATATTCGTATTTATTTAACTAAAAGTTTGTCAGGAAACATACTTATTCATTCATAAACGGCTGGCAATCCCGTTTTTAACTGGATTACCAATATTTTAAAGAGATACTTAATAAATGAATTCTCATGTCCTTTATTTGTCTGAAATCTATTGGCTATAAACTGAATAAAAGTGGTCTACGCAAATGCCTGTTAAAAAAGCAATGGTTTTAAGTACTCGTCGGTAAATGAATTAAATGTATGTATATAAATGATGTTGTACGTAGTACCCTCTTACAGGAAAGTGTTGTTATTAAAACAATCTAAACCGTTTATCATTATGGATTATCACAACAAACCGGGACGCCAAAATAACACCTCTCATTCCGCTACGTCCCCGACGAATGAGGCGTAAAGAGAGATTCGGTAGTAGGTACTAGGTACGAGGCTGTATAAATTTGGAGTGCGGAAATAACGCTTTGCCAGTGCCAGGGGTACATAATAATCTCGACGGTCTCCCCACAATCAACAGACGCGGCTGTAAGTGCTACCCAAGGGACGCGACTCGCGGCGGTACAGCGAGCGGCGTACAGATCTACTACAGCGGTGACTGGTAATCTGCATCGCGTCTACATCCTTGATCGCGTGCGGCCCTGGTAGCGGAAACCTACAATGTGTTTGGTGCAAGCAAGGTTTGCTAAAAAGTGATGAGATACGGCGAAACATTAAATTCCTAACGCGAGAATGGCCACATGAAATTAATTTTTCAGTTTGTTTAGACCGTCTTTAGTTTATACAGGGTTTTCCAATAAGAGGTATTATTTTGATATTAAAAAAAGATCAATGGTTTCGTAGCTTGTGTGGCACGTAGCGCCGTATTGTTGAAATAAAACGTTGTCCAGACCATCCAATTTCGGCCATAAAAAATCATTAATCATCTCTCGGTAGCGCAATTCATTCGTCGTAACTGTTGCTCCAGCCTCATTTTCAAAAAAGTAAGGTCCAATGACTCCGCCGGACCACATAAACCGCACCAAACAGTCACAGGTTGAGGATAGAGAGGCTTTTCAACAATAACTCTTGGGTTTTACGAGCCCCAGATGCGACAATTTTGCTTGTTGACGAAGCCACCGAGGTGGAAATGGGCCTCATCACTCAAGATGATTTGCATTTGATTCACTCAAGTGAATTTTAATAATTTCAATGCGTTGTTGAAGCGTGTATCGTTCAATTTTTATTAATGGCTTAGTTTTAACTTGTCGAATGTCAAAAAATGACAGCTTCAAAAGTGACATCTACCGAAATAGCGGGCTTTTCAAAATAACACCTCTTATTGGAAAACCCTGTATTATATTAAAAATAATTCTGCAAAAGTTGTGTTGCAGAAAAAAAAACAAAATAAATAATATGTGCTAGAAGGCATTAAAACGAACAAGATTTATTAGAAATATTTTCGAACATGGGGAATATTTTGAGACTGAATGACAAGATGAACATTTGGAAGTGGGTACATACTAACTTTTTTAAATCTACTTACGGAGAAAAAAACGAGTAGAGAGTTTGTTATGAAATTTGTCAAATCATTTGTTATAGGCCTCTAGTCGTTTTTAACAAGAAAAACGAATAATTTGACAAGATATTTAAAAAAAAGTACAATCTTTCATGTCAGTGAACATAACATATCTAAATCTAAGTCAAACTACGATTCAATCTTCACAAATTATACTGATCTATCAACATAGCGATACCAAAAGTACATTCATATTTGTAACGAATTCCATTTAGCTTTAACATTAATTACTAAGGAGATCGTCGTTAATATTTCAATGACTTTTTAAAATCATGTGGGAAATATCGTTAATAATATTAAAATAGAAACCTTCTAAAAACTCTGAATTTTAATAAAATACTTTCAAAATTATCATAGCTTCATAATACTCAGCATGAATTCATAAACTTGAGCTTAATAACTAAAGGTTAGCCAAACGAAAAATAATTCGCCCCAACGCAACGGTCCAAAGAAGAGTACGAAGTCGCCAAGTGCTAGATAAAAGCTAAAAGTTATTTGCAAGTGTTGGCATTTTGAAAGACGCAAATAAGTAAGAGAAGAGCTTAAAGTTTGCTAGTAATTCGGGTAATATCGCAAATACTTACGATTCTTTGTTTACCCGTCGGATCTGAAGAGAGAAAGTTTTAATTTAAACCGGGACGAGACGGATTTTCGAGCCGAAGAACTTCGCTGTCTTTTAAAGGCGTTTCACTCGTTAACCTTCTAAATAAGTCTGATCTTGGATTCTGTTTAGGATGTAGTGTGCTTTAAGTTAGTACCTAATAAGGATTGGAAGATAGAAAAGTGATTTTTAGGAATTTTCCTTTAAGTTTACCTAAGAGTTTTTCTTTTTTCTACTAAGGGGTCCTCGAACACTTCTCACGAAATAAATGGAAGCAAAATATATTTATAAATTTCTCACACACTGTTTAAGTACTCTGGTATTGATGGTTAAAGTAATAACCTATATTTTTAGGGAGGGGTATATTAGAAGACTGAATGACTTATATTAGTAAGAAAATGTGTAGTAAAATCATGTATTCGACCAAAATTCGACAACCAGCGATTCCGAAAAGAATGGAAAATCAGTGAGCATTAAGCTAAATAAAAAAGAAAGAAATTTAATGTTTTGTACACCTAAAAGGGATGAATTTAACAAAAATGTGCAAGGAGTAGAAGTATTTTGTGTCAGGAGTAGAAGTTTTTGAGTACGCCCCGGGAAGAAAAGGTGACAAGATCAAGAAATCAAATATTTGGATCGGATTGGATTGGATTAAGAGAAGAGAATTTATGCTACATATATTAATGAATGTAGAACGCTGTAGAGGTTGGTCTACAGCGTTCCATCCGCCCTACCAACCTTTGCTGCAGTTTAAGTAGTCCAATACTTGTTTGTGCAAGACGCATCACTCCGCAAATAAAATTTTTGTATTGGAGTTAATTTTCAATAATGCTCCATCACCAAGTTTTTCATAATCCCTTGATTTTTGACAAGCGTTTTTTAATAATTAATCCCTGAAATGGCGATAAGCCACCTTTTTAAAATGAATGCCAATACTTGCTGAAAGAGTATCCCTGATAATTGGTCTTACGGTATCAGATGTTATAACTCCCCATTTGGCTAATATGTATTAATTCAAACGTCCGTCAGCTCAACCCTCTCGGTCGTCCGTCCAGTACTTAATAATAACTGCTTCTCCTCGGTAAACATGTTTCCCTGGCAGTTGTAGCCAACTCTTCACCAATAAAATTAAAATTAAAAGGGAAAATATTGTAAAAGATACTCTCAGTATTGCCCTGGTGTTAAGACCCACCATTCAGAATTGTAAATGATTGAAACAGAATTGAAAATTGTCGCTTAACATGGTTATAGCCTTATTCGATGACCAAATCTGAATAGCCAGATACTTCCCCACTTTCCTCTTCTACATTTCCTTACCCTCCCTACAACCTTCGGTCTCACAACGTACCCCAATGGGGACGCCATTATCTTACTGGCTCCAGGCGGTTGGGAGCAGTTGGGACTAAGCCTTTTAATTAATGTAAAAGATTTTATTAATTTTTTTTCATTGCGTAATGACAAAAATGAAGGTAGCACCACAAAAATATCATGAGTCATCATAAATGAATTTAATCAGTATACTTGGACATTTAATAAATCAGAACTGTGCATTTGTTTCTTATATTTGGTGACCGGATAAATCATCAAATGATATTTCATCACATATTTAAAAAATTATAGAAAGTCATAGTAAGTGATGAAACAAAAACATTATTACCTAGGTTAAGTGGGTTAGGTTACGTTTAAATTTTTTTTTCATCGTTTCTAATGACTTTATATCACCTTTTAAAAGTGTGTTGAATTGTCACTGTGTTGAGTTATCATGGAACCCTTATATTTTCCTTTGAAACTCCAATGTTATTTAACGCTTTTTTAAAGGCAAAAAGTGTTTATATTTGTTTTACATTGCATTTGTATTTGTTTTACATTGTAAGAATCCTCATTAGATTTCTTGAAAATGCCTTTTAGATTTTACACTGTTGTATTAATTATAAACAACAACACCTAACATTTAAGTCATACTGTTCTCTTATCTTGAAGATGTGTTTCTTTGCGTCGCGTCGTTCAGCGGCATGTCGGGAGAAGTTATGTGACGCGCTGAAAGCCCCCACGAGCAAATCGTCGCGCCGTCTCAACAAGGGCACAACATTAGATTTAAGAGCTCAGTGAGAAAGGTATGTGAAAAGTATTTTCCCTTCTCTGCTAAAACATTTGCAGCTGAAATCTAAGAAATTAAACCCGCATTGTTAGGACGCATTGTTAATTAATGTTTATTTCACAATAGTATTTTTTACCATAGCATAAAAGAAGAAAGAACGAGTTAAATGAAGACTTGAGGAAATATTAGTTGTTTACAGATATAGCAAAACGTGGATCACGACTTTTGATGTTTGGTGACAAATACAGTACTACATGGCCCGAGTAGTTAAATATACATATTCACACAAGGTTAGCTGTAAGAAATGGAATACATCTATAAACTAAAACATTGGTGAAGGTTATTTTCGCACAACTAAGTTGTTTTTTTTAAATTTTTTAATGTTTTCATTAAAGAAACAACTTTAAAATTCAATTTAGTTTCTAGAAGCTTCCCAAATCCGTAACCATAAATTCTTATGTATATTTATTTAAAAGCGAGTAAACAAATCCCGTAAGCAAATATGGTGTTGTTTTCAGTAGTACCCGAATCGAGTAAGATAGCAAATATCGGCACAGAACTGGGAGGGCCCACGGTTAGTTAGTCGTGTGTATATTTGAAGGGATGGTTAATGTAAAATTTGATACGTTTACCAACTGAAGGGAACACGATCGTAGGGAAGGGTGAGGATTGCAAGCAGTGGGTGGGGGCTTGAAGGGGTGGGGTTGTGTGCCCTGGAGGCGAGATGTGGCAAGTGCGTTTTTAAATTTCGAGAAACCGTCAGAGATTTCTATTTAAATTACAAATAAATAATTACATTTAACTCCAATCAAATTGCGGTGGATGGATGTGAGTCGCGGACATTGCAGGAATAAGTGAGGCGATCAAGTGAATCGATTACTTGAGACCAATACCTCCAAGAGTCAAGAAGTAAGTAATGTATGTGAATGGTGTCAGAAATGTCTGGACAGAAGAATAATTAACACTTTATCGGTTGCTTGATTTTTGATATGGCGTTTCAACTTACTACTCTTGTGGAGGAGAGACGTGGTAGTTAGTAATTAAAATAATTTCTCAAATTTTTCATCTTCTCATTCTATCTCTTATAATTCTCTAACTTCTCCATTCTCTTCTTGTAACCCAAACTAGCTTTACATCATTTTTCTTTTTCATATTATAGTAATGTATAGATTCTATGTCCGCAAACTGTAAAATTCACCCGCCATAACACAGGGTCATCCCTAGCATGGAGGATGAAATATCACAAAAACCACATGTACCCTCTAAATAGTCTAAATCATCTATTAATAAAATAAAAATATTCAGTATGACATAAATCAATAACATATTCTTCATTCCAACGTGACCTTCGTATGATTTTTTGTAAACAACACTAAAACATAACACTAGATTAAGGTGTAAAAATTTTATGAAGTAATAATAATAAAAAGAATCTGGTTTCTTTTGATTCTAAACAGAAAAATACTTTATTTAAAAAATCTTTTTTTTTAATTATTTGAATATTATATTTTATTACAATAATGACGTATTGACCATCTCAGTAGGTGTGTAACGCAATTACTTAGTTATTTAGATTATTTCAAAGCCAGCCCTGATTTGCGCCTGATACTCTTTTTGTTAGCAAATTGATAGGAAACTGACACATTACGTTACAACGAAGAGTAAATTGAATATATTTTACAATTATGCAAATTTAATCGATACATCACGTTGGTCAGCCAACAATGCCTTATTATTCCCTTGCAATACAAAATATACTTTTTATGTGTTGAGTATACTCAATGCGTAAAAATAATTCGCTGAAAAACCTCGCAAAAGCTTTGGACCAGTTCATGAATTCACCGGACTACCTCCCGGTAGTTCCCTGAATAATTAACTGTCTAATGTGTTGTTTCGACGCAAAACTTTTAACAGCTGACCAAAACGGTTAAACCAAAGTATGCTTGGCGTTTTTGTAACAAGTTGATTTTTTAGTTAAATCCTACCTTATGTCAAAATACTAACTCGGTAAACATTTAAAAAATTTATAGTTGAATAACTTAGGGAATATTATTATACACGGTGTCCGGAAACTCGTAGTACAAGCGGAAAACTGGAGAATCTACACCACATGGGGAACCCAAAAAAACATAAAGTTTTTTGATTTGAGCATTTTCAAAAAAAAAAAAAAAAAAACCAAAAAAAAATATTTTTCGGCTATTTTAGGGTTAAAGTTTTTTCTGGTGTTTAACAAATGAATAACAGATGTTTTAACCCTGCAGAGCAGAAATATTTTATGATTACACCGGGTTAAATGAAGGGTGATTTCAAAATAATGCTTCAAATCCGAGTTTCTTCATTTGTTTTACTTTCAAATAGTTTTAATTAGTTAGGTACTTTGATCTTAAGTAATAATTTATAAGAATATGATAAAAAAAAATAAAAAAAAATCAACTTCAAACTCGATTTACTCGATAACGAAAGCTCAAATAAAAAAAAATATACTACAAAATCGACTCCAAATGTGATGTAGATTCACCAGTTTCCCGCTTGTACTACGAGTTTCCGGACACCCTGTATATTCGTTTGAATTTACTTAGATGATCATTTTTTATGAAGTGCTTTTAATTGAAACACTGTGTTTGTGTGAAACCGGGTAGCTTGTTTGCATTAATAAAATGATGCGAAGAACAAATTAGTGTTTCTTCTTCCATTAACTTAGATGGATATTTAATAAATTCTTTATCTAAAGGATTTTCTGATTTTTTTATTACTCTTAACGCGAAAAATAAAAATATTATTTGCTGAGTTCATTTCGAGCTCACCGACATTCCTTTTAACCTACAACGAAAAAGAAAAAAAAGTTTTTTAATTATTACACATTCTGTGTTTTCATCAGTTTTAATCGTTCATAATAAATCTCCTAACAACACAAAGGAAAACCTGCTCGCGAAATGAAAAGAAGCCTTCTAATGAAAAGCCTCAGCGATACAAAACGGCGTAGAAACACATTAGCTGGAACATTTATACTAAATGAATACTGAGTACATGGATTTTTGTATGTTCTTTCAAATATATATTACTATTGTATAGTTAGGAAATTCCGCGCATGTTACAATAATATAATGTATTCAGAAAAATAAATATGCTAAAAAAATACTAACTTTATTTGACCTTTTGCATGATTTTCCGACGACTGTTCAAATAAACAAGTTTTCATAATTTTTAAGAAGGATACTTATTTACAATCTGTACTTTATTAAAATTCTGCAAAGTAATCATATTTGTGATTAAAATTACCATAAATAACCTTTTTTTAAATTCTTAATATAATAAAACTGTATTAGAGTTTTTTTAAGGTTCTGTTTTCTTTGTCATTATTTTGCTTCACCATGGGTTTTCTTTGATTGTCAATATGGGTATTCCATTACAGTAAAGATTTAAAAATAACTTACTAACACAAATAAATCTTTATCATTTATCCGATTGAAACTTTTATAATATATCCTCGATTATTATCGAAACAGCTTTAAAACTACAAATAAAATTTGTGAATGAGTTGATAAATAAAAACATCAATCGTTCCTTTATTACATTATGTTCAAGTTATGATTTGCGTTTACGTTCACTCGCTTTACAGTACTTACACCAAAGCTCTGTAAATAAAGCGGTTAGATGAGTCACATCGGTGTTTTAAGGCCGAGGTTAAATCGGGCAAAGCTTTAGCGCAGTATAACCCACTTCATTCATTACTACCCGACACGCTATCGCCGTAACCAGTAGAATCACATCACGTACATAACGACAGTTCTTTCAACTAACCACTTAAATAACAAATATAAATAATCGTCTATATTTTAAACATAAACGTACAAGTTAATCTTGTGCAGTGTTTTATAATATGAAAGATTTTTAATATGATAAATCGACTTCAATTTCAACAAGAAAGTAACAGATCAAACACTTAATTCGTTATCATGGATAATATAAGTCAACTAATAGAATTAGTTAGAGTATCACCTACTCAATTATACCTACGTTTAAATGCTACATCATTTTTTAAAAAGACCATTGATATAAGTGAATCATGTACCTTTTATATATGTTATTACATAAAATATGTTTTAAATTACGGTTACGAAAAATCAGATTAAATCCCTTATTTGTGATTCTCAGCTTCAGTTATAGCGAGTTTCTAACCCTAAAAAATCATGCAACGGTGTAATAAAAAAACTTTTACAGAATTGCATTATTCAATATTTAAAAAATTTGACAGATAACACATTCGTAAACCTCTACATAATGTCAGTTTGTGGATGATTTAGAGCGTTATCGAGAGAAACAACGGGAATACAAACAATAAACTCTTTTTTATACAAATAAATAATATCAATATGTCTTTTACAGTATTGTGATATTATAATACCTTATCAGTTTTTAAAAATACATAAAATTTCTTCTTTACGATTGATATGATCGTTGAGAAACTTTTCCAGCCATATGAACTACGCAATTATAGATAATGAATGTCAAATAAAACGTTATAATATTTTATTATAGTCATATTTATTGTTTCTGGTGTCGCTTATATCGTAAAGCTAATCCAACGCAGTATGATATGAAAATCAATTCAAAGCAAGGCATATATTCAAATTTATTAATATTCCACTTGTATTCAGTTGCATGTATTCAAAGGCGGCATGTAAGGCATGTATTCAAATTTATTAATATTTCACTTTTAATTGCTAACAAAAAAGCGATTGCTTTTTACGTAAAAAGAAAACTAATAGCTTCTACATGAAATTATGGCAGAAAATCACAGATATTCTTTATTCAACAACTGTAGAAATAAGCCAAAAAAAAAAAAACAAATAGTTACGTGGTACAATATTGAAAAATTTATCCAAGAAAAAATCTTTAGTACAAAATTTTTATATAAAACTTACATTATTGAAACAGCAGATCAAAAACTACTGACAGTTGATATCTAATCAGTATTTTGAGTATCGCTTACCTCGTCATGTGTAGATTTTACAAACGAGCACAAAATTATATTTCACCAGCTGTCTTCCATAGATTCATCACTTAACAACCTTAATCACGAACAAAGTCTTTTAATTTCCTTGGAAAATTATGAAATGAATGTCATAATACATGGAGCTCAGTGTTTTTGTTATCAGGGAAGCAGAAAACAGAGGGGTAGCGACGTGCTCCCCTTGAGCTCAGCGAGCCGACTGGCCGTGTGGGTATGACATCATCGGGGGTAGCGGTGACGTCACCTCCGACCAATCACGGAGCAGACATGGCGCACGCCTGCGCAGACGACGGCAGCACCAGCCTGGGTGGCGCCGCGACGCAGGATTCATGGAAATTTGCGGCCATCTCGATGGGAATCCCATTGAAAATGTGGATATAAAAAGCAATATTATTTTTACCCGGAAAAATTACACTTACTTGTATTAACTTGTCATTCAGATCGTGAGTATGAAGGGAAAGGGAAATAAATAGGTAAATGTAAGTAAACACAGCTAAAGCCATATCAAGCATCTTTCAGAAATTTTGTTTTTGTTATTATTGTTCAATCTTATCTTTGCAGGAGGGTGACGAACGGTACATGCGGTGGAAAAAATAACTAAAGATTGAAAAAACTATTGTTATTGTATAAATAACCATTATACCTACAGTAGCGACATTCCGCACTGCAGAGATAAAGACACCAGCTTCATATTTCAATTTACTAGTATGTAAAAATATACTAGGTATATTCATTTTTATTTAATTAATCATTCAATTGAAAAAAAAATCGGAACCAGAAAATCTTCCATATTTTTGTAAAAAAAATAGAGTATATATTTTTTATAAATTTTTGCCATCATTTTCATATCGAGATGGCCGCTTCTAAGCCGAAACGATGCCATCGATTTTCTCCGTCATGTGAGACGCACATATCCAGAAACCCATTCGCCAAAGCGAGACCTAAATGGTCTATACAGTCCGGGATGCTGCGTTGCTCCATCGTAGCATTACTGCAACACCTTTTATTATTTTTATTATTATATTATAACATGTGTAACAGTTAAAGTTTGTCGGAGCGAGGCGGGTTTGTTGGCCCGACATACATTTGAACGAAGCGACATAAAGGGATTTGGTGCGATTATTTTCACTTAGATAATGGATTGTAGATAACATATTGTTATACAAATAAGCTTTGAGGTAGGTTGTTAGCGATAGTAATGCCATTGCAGAACTAACTTCAACTATATACCGTGCATTAGATAAAAAAAATAATAAATGTTTATATTATGTTCGTATTTATTTCAAAAGCTTTTGATAATTGTTTAAAAAATCATTAAAACTAAATGTAAAGACTCCTCCCATAAATACGAGCTCCTGGACCTCAACTTATGGACAAATAGAATAATAACGAAAAAATTATATATATAAGTCTGCATATTGTTATCATTTATAATGTTAAATAATAAATAAATAAAAAAAAATAAAACAAAAAAATAATTCGAGAAAAGGGTAGAATCTCACGCATTTTATTGAAAAAATAATTTTGGACTAAAAAATGGGTCTGGAATTTTTTTATGTTTAATGGATCTTTGAAAGCTCCATTGCTCGTGATTGAGATGAGGTTCATCTATTACTTATACAGGGTGTCCGGAAACTCGTAGTACAAGCGGGAAACTGGTGAATCTACATCACATTTGGAGTCGATTTTGTAGTATATATATTTTTTATTTGAGCTTTCGTTATCGAGTAAATCGAGTGTGAAGTTGATTTTTTTTTTTTTTTTTTTTTTTAATCAAATTCTTATAAATTATTACTGAAGATCAAAGTACCCAACTAATTAAAACTATTTGAAAGTAAAACAAATGAAGAAACTCGGATTTGAAGCATTATTTTGAAATCACCCTTCATTTAACCCGGTGTAATCATAAAATATTTCTGCTCTGCAGGGTTAAAACATCTGTTATTCAACCCTAAACACCAGAAAAAACTTTAACCCTAAAATAGCCGAAAAATATTTTTTTTTGGTTTTTTTTTTTTTTTTGAAAATGCTCAAATCAAAAAACTTTATGTTTTTTTGGGTTCCCCATGTGGTGTAGATTCTCCAGTTTCCCGCTTGTACTACGAGTTTCCGGACACCGTGTATAAATAATCAATATTATTTGCGAAACTGCCCTGAAAGAGGCTAGGATGTTTCGTCAACAATTTGAAACTATCAGTATTTGTAGAGTAAGATTAAAATTAATAATTTCATATTCTCGATTTACCTCGCTGTGCTTGTTTTGCGGTCGGCTATCGACAACCAAAAGTATTCCATATAATATTTTAGATTATGTAGCAATTAAATTCATGAAATGTTTAATAATTTTAAATGTTATTTTATGATTACGGAATGGGAACCACACTAAAAACTTTTTCAATTACGACCCTTTCTAAATAACACGGGAAGGAACACCCCATTATTAAAAGTACTTATTTAAGTATCTAAAATGGTATAAATTAGTTCGAGTTTAAAACAAAGGATTTGGCTCTTAGCACATTTTTCATGAAAATAAAATCACTAGGTTGATGGACCTTTATTTTATGTCCTTAAGTTTACATTTTTTTAAAACTAAATGTTCGCATAATCATTTCAATACATCCGGATTTTCATAAGTTTTTCCTGCTGTCAATTTTTTTCATTAATTAAAGTCTGTATCAACTTGACACGTGTCTTTTGATCTTTTTGTCTGGAAAAATAATATTATAAGGATTCAGAGCCTATAAGAATAAAGGATGGACGTCTTTGGAAAGCTTTGTTTAGGGTCCCATGAACAGCAAGTTGTTCCAATCTAAGACTCTAGGGATACTTTAATAGACCGTGTCCCTCTGATTATATTATATTATATTCGTTTTATCGGCCGCAGAAAATTTTGATCAACATGAAAATTTTAAATATAAAACAGTTGAAGCTAATTCTCTCTACCCCTCGAGTCTCAGAGTTTTGTATTGAAAAGCCCGCTGAGCAAATACAAAACATAATTTTTGGATTTGAGGTACAAAAACCCAACCAAACCGAAAATGTTTTTTAAATCAAAAATTATTGCAAATATCTCAGGCAATTAAAGAATTTGATTTATCATGATCTCAGGGGCAACTTTGGCAATTTCACAAACAAAAAATATATATAAAACATTTTTTTACACTTTAGAGCAAAATAAAATTTCCTCTTAATGTCAACCAAACTTTCGACAGTGGTAATGCTATTAGCGAAGTACTTTGAATACTTTCAAAATTGAAAACTAAAGAAGTGCAAACAGAACACGATCGCTGCAAAAATAATATACTTTTTCAAGCAATATATAAAAGCATCCGGAATAGCTCTCCATGCAATGCAGATTAGCAAGGAGTGGAAGAGGCTGGTTCACTAGTTAAAATGGCAGAGAGTTCATGGACCTTCAGCATCAACTGAATAAGATTCAAAAGCATCCAGAATAGCTGTCCATGCGACGCAAAATAGCGAGGAGTAGAGGAGACTGGTTCACCAGGTCAAATTGCAAGGAGATCGCGACCTTCAGCATCAACTGAACGAGATTCAAAAGCATTCGGAATAGCTCTTCATGTAACGCAGAACAGCGGGGAATAGAAGAGTCTGGTTCATCAGCTTAAATGGTATGGAGATCATGACCTTCAGCTTCAACTGAGTAAGATTTTCTTTCTCATTAACTTCTCACGAGTACTGTTTGGAGGGTATTTTTAAGAAAAACAAGGAGTAAAACCGTGTCTTCTGGTAGTATAACAATTCGGAGGAAATATAATTCTTAGGAGCACCTTACCATAAATAAATTTAATGACTTGAAGAATAACTAATTAATTGCCTCTTACTTTGCTAGGTCGTCTCAAGTACAAAAATTAATCCTACAAATCCGCTTTTCCAGTCTTTAAGAATTCTCAATGTCAGGCAATTGTACCAATGTCAGGAAATTGTACACGAAGTATAAAACACTAAAATTTGATTTATTCTCCTTTAAATACTTAAATTAACACTACAAAATCTGTCAACAATATTGCAATGAAATATTTACTGTACATTCCTATTACCCAACTTAAAACTCAGAACAGCTAATGAGGTTAATGAAGTAAAACAAATCATAGTAATACATTATGTAGTATATTATGGTACTTAAACCTGTTTTTTTTTTAATTTTTAATGAAACTATAAATTAATATTTCATTGAATGCCGACTTACCGGCACCGAAACTGAAAATTCACCAAAAATACGTCGAAGAGGGAATTAACCGTTGGTCTTTTTGTATAATTTAAATTAAATAAAAATACTCATTTACATGGCAGTTCCTAGTACAGTACCCCTTTTAAAACGTACAACATATTAATGATATATCAAATATCCATGGGTATTGAAACTTGGTCGAGGCGATAGGTCATTATTACTCGCCGGAGCTGATGTTGTTCTCCTTAAATATTAACAGTCTGAAGCCGGTAGATTACCTTTGCGCCGCACTGGATTTATCCCAACTTGGAGCAACCGGGACAGCAAAATGCCTACAGCCTTTTTTAGGTACTACAATATGGCAGTCCGTAGTCTAGACTATTTCCTCTTGCGAGTGATAAAACTGTGCCATTTTTAGAAGGAAAATTCTAAGGACCAGTCATTAGAAATAAACTGATAGATGTGTGATGGGGGCGCATCTGTGTGCCCGGAATAAGGTTAATTTTACCTTTCTTCGGGTAAAATTATTGATCAAACATTTTCGAATATCGAAAGTCTTTCTTGTACAGCTAAATAATTTATTTGGCTTGTCTGGGGCCTAGTAGTTGAAATTTTGTGTGTAAATTTGTGATATAGTTTTCTTTACATAACGTTTCTAGTAATTATCTGTCCAGTCGTAGTAGTAGACTCGCGGGATAGTAGTTTCGAACCGCTTGGAAGATAAACCAAATAATAGGTCTTTTTCATATATCAGATACAAAATCAAAATACTTACCTCATATTAAAAAAGGGGGAATATACGTTTAGTGCTTGTTACTTATTCGTCATATATCGAATACTTTTGTTGGTGACTATGAAACAACGTGAATGTGCCTGAATTTAAAACTAAATTATTATAAAATTTAAATATTGATGCTCCTGTTACATTAGTAAAAATGAGAATTTTTTTATAATACATACATAAACTCCTACTGTTTTTATAATTACTGTAAGACATAACCAAAATTTAAGGTTTTAATATATTTTTATAATTATGTCTTTTGATATCAACTTTTAAAAATGCATTGAGTATGGTAAGTTTTTAGATTCTCACGGCCAAAAGCATTTTTGTTGTTTGTTCACATCTTCGGATCTACCGGATCTGCCCTGATGATGGACACTGCAACGCTGTCCGAAACGTCGGCTAAAGAAGGAGTTAGCGCAACACGGCATGACACCCCAAAAACAAACAACAAAAATGCATTGAGTATGTCCGTTGGATTTTTCAGTTTTCGTGCATTTAAATGGACATATTTTTTTCCATTTTATTTTTCCGCTCATTATTTATTACCAATCAAGTGTCATTGTACTCCATAATTAAAGATTCGCAGGGACAAATAACATTGTTCAATTAGTAATAAATTTTATCATATTATTTTTCTGGTGCCCTCTCCAATCGGAAATGGCTATTATCAGGGTAATTCCTGCGGGTTGTGTATAGCCGGAACAACTCCACAGAACTGCATTCATACCAGTCACATAAATTACGAAGCTTTTGAGTAACTAAATACCCCAAAACACTATTATTTGGATAATTTTAACTTCAGTTTTGGGTTTTTTTAATCTTTTTTTTTTTTTTTTTTTTTTTTAATTTGTGTATTACAGACTGTGTGTCCATTTACAATACACATGTAACATTAACTACACAATGTAAAGAATAATAAATAAATGATACGAAACAATGAAAGAAAAAGAATAGAAATAACAAGTTATAAATAGTGATTTTCTGCATTCATATGCCTTTTGAATTCTTCAAGGCTACTATTGAAAATATCGATAGTCTTGGAGGCGTTGTTTAACAGCGCCATACCTCGTGTCATGCTATGCCGAGCCAGTACGTCCGTTCTGCCACGTGGGATACATAGCAGATCATGGTGCCGTCCCTAGCTGTAGTTGTTCGGTACGTATAACTTATAGCATTCCAGAAGGTATGGGCTATCTATTAAATTATTAAGAATTTTGTACGCCGTTACTGCAAGGGCCCCACTCCTCCTCGAGTGGTGACTTTGGTAGCGCGTTTCGGCAAGCAATTTTTCGTGATGCATGAATCGCGGGTACTCTCCGTGCATTCTCAAATACATGTATCTCAAAAACTTTTTTTGAATCTGTTCTAATTTTTCAATGTATTTTTGTTGGTATGGGGCCCATACAGCGGAGGCGTATTCAATTTTAGACCTTATAATGCAGTTGTACAAAGTCATCATTGCCTCGGGATTGGAAAATTGTTTGCAGAGTCTTATGACAAATCCGAGAAGCTTGTAGCATGATGTCGTCAACTGCAATATATGGTCCGAAAACGTTAGTTTGGGATCAAAGACTACCCCAAGGTCCTTGATGGATTTTACTTTTGACAATATATCATTTTTGATGCAATAATCGAATTTGATAGGGTTTCTTGAACGTGTATACGACATAGCGACACATTTTTTTGTATTAAAAAATAATTTATTTTCATCTGCCCATGATGAAATTGAATCTAAATCAGTTTGCAATTTGACACAATCTTGACCATCACAAATTTTCTTAAGTAATTTTAGATTGTCAGCAAAAAGCAGGCAAGTGGAATGTTTGATGCATTCTTGAATGTCATCAATTAAGATTATAAATAGTAGAGGCCCTAAGTTTGACCCCTGTGGCACTCCAGAGAATGCAGAAAATTCTCTAGACCTGTATCCGTCGATGCAAACATATTGTTTCCTATTCCTTAAATACGTGACAAAAAAAATTAGGAGGGGTTGTCGAAACCAATTCTATGTATTTTTCGTAGCAGTACGTCATGATCTATTTGTTTACACATGATACAATCATCGGATGTAGCATCGACCAAGTTTTGTTGGTATTCATAAATTTAGCTTTGCAAAGATCTTTACAATTTAAAGACATTCGAGAAGATTAAAGGCATGGTGTAAAATACTGCACCAATCGGCTAACTCGGTACATTATTTCCGAACCTCTGTCTCTCAGAGGTGTTACAGTAACATGGGGAGAATATTATGTAACCGGAGTGAAATTCTTAAGATTTTTTTTTATTTTTTTATTTTTTATAGTGAATACCTCACAAGAGTCCCAACTGCTCCCGTCTGGAGCCAGTGAGACTATGGCATCCCCAATTGGGGGATGTTGTGAGGCTGAAGGTAAGTGAGGAAGGGAAAGAGGAAGGTGGGGAAGTACCTGGCTATTCAGATCTAGTCACTAAACACGGCTAAAGCCATTTGGAGCAACGTTTCAATTCTGAATGGTGGTCTTACACCAGGGCGATACTGGTAGTATCTTCCACTCTGGAACGTGCCGCAAATATACTATATATTATTTTAATTAATTAATTGTGAAATAACACAAATTAATCAAATAAAATTTATTTGCGCACGCCGGGTTCGAACCCGCGACCTTCGGAATGGCAGTCCAATGCGTTACCACTGGACTATGCCGGCCGTCTTTCGTTTTTTAATTCTGTCTTTCGTTTTTTAATTCTGCAGAAGGATTCCTTTGCACAGAATCAAGAAGGTTTATCAAATATTGTGGGGCTACAGCCCAGGGGTGGCTCAAAGTTCAATACTGTATATTTGTACAAGGTTAGCAGTTGTTACTATTGAAGAATCTACTAGCCATATACAAGACGCCCAGTTTCTTGGAAACCATATTTACTCAGGCTTCTACAGAGCTCCGATATAGTCGGTCTAATGAGAAATATTACCATAAACACAACTAAACAGTCAGTGAACTGAAACGTCTACTATTTTTTTTCCTAATTCATAGGTTTTTTTTGGTTATTTTACAATTTTTGGGTGCGTTAAGACCACCAAACTAGGCACATGCCCGTGATGTGGTGGTCGAATATATATACAGTACATTAAGATAATAAATCAAGCATGAAATATAGAAGAAATTAAAAATTAGTATAAAAAGTATATAATTTAAAAGAAAATAAGTAGAATATAGATTAAGATAATATATCTAATATTCAATTAAATATATATATGCACACATAAATTCAATATAAGAAATCAATGTACTAATAAAAAAGTAATTAACTGTTGATATTTTATATGTGCGAGTTAGTGTTGAAATATTAGAGAATTTAAAAAGTATAGAATGTAAGACATAGTAAAAAGTAAAGAAAGAAAAAAGAAAGAAAAAAGAATATAATATATAAGAAGTTATTAAAATTATTTTTTTATTAATTTGAAAGAATATATCAAAAGATTGAGATATAATAGAATGTAAAAAGAATTTTAAAAAAAGTATAGAATATAAGACACAATAAAAAGTAAATAATTTAAAGAAAAAAATATTTATAAGAAGTTATTGAAATTATATACATATAGCAGCAAAGTGAGTATGTATTACTAGGTAAGCAAATGTAAAAATATGGTAAACTGTTGATAAGTATGTGTATGTGTGTACTATGGTACACTAATTCTCGCCACATCTTCTCACCATCTTACGTTTCGTCTTTCTGGAGCCAGGTCGAATAATTGGACGCCTGCGGTTTCCGGGCAGCATGAAAGTTTAATAGTTAACTCCCCACAGACATGAAGTAGATCACTAGATGCTTGTGGTCGAGACGTGCAGGCCTTATATCTCTTACCATTCTTGTGATCCCGCTACCTGTCATTCGACCCAATGAGGTATTTTCACAAATAATGTGGAAATATTTCAAGTACATTTTTATATTTCTGATTATATATTTTCATTTTAAATTATGTTTTAAAAACGATCACAAAACGCAAATTCCGCTAACGGCGTGAAATTGGATGTGATGCAGAAACATTATATAACTGACCAATTATTGTTAATTGCTATTGTGATAAATATTCGTATATTGTTTATCAGTTTCAATAATTAGTACTTTTAAGCGGGTACCACCTACTGCATTGCTCTGTAAATCATTTAAACTCATTCAATTTCAATAATACTATGCCTGTGTACATTTGAAATTTAAGCACTCACTTCTAAAAGCATTATCAAATGAAAATGATGCAATGTTGCTTTTTTATACTAGACAATTCGTACCCCGTATATGCTCAGCGGTTGTGATTGCACCCACATTGCAAGCCCAGTTCAATGAAGTAGTAATTTATTATACTTAAAATATCAATTTATCTATCTACAACGCTTATCGAATTACGTATCGAAAGAACAATTTTAATTGTTAATATTGGCATTTTTTACAACTGCATTTTATTAAATCTGTTAATTTTCTTACCATCGGATTCTCAATTATTTTTTTCTTATAATTTTTTTTAATTTGTTGATATGTTATATGTAATAGTTTAAAAAGCTATAAATACCAACGCCAAGATGTGCATGGATATGTAAATGTAGATCAGTTGTATATTTTTCTTATGCTACGTGTTTAATTAAAGGCATTTTCCGAAAGGAGGTGATTGTACATCACATTCTCAGATAATTAAATAATCTAGCTATTTTTAAATGCTTTGTAAGCGAAAAATTTCTTTGTTTTATTTACGAATGAACTTATAACAATGATACTTTGATAATTTATATAAAAAAAATGGTTACAATATCAAAGAATAAGCCATTATCAGTTGAAGATATGCGCACCAGAAAATATTTAAATAAATAAAACTGAAAAAGGAGTAATGACGTTTTTCCAGCCAAGTCTGGAGAGTCAAGCCGAACCTCACATCTGAAAACACTATAAATTGTTCTAAAATCAATGTTGCAGTAGTGAAAAAAAATCGTTTTGCTTTATTAGAATTCTAACTTTTATTGCCAAACTATACCAACATTGCCATCGTTAAGTCCACAGTTAGAAAGAACGCCTATAAAAATTACTTGATAAAACGTGATGAACATTTTCAGGGATGGATCTGGAGAGCATGCAAAAGAGGAGGTTTTACGGGCGTTCATCTTCGTCACAATACCTGGATTATGAGGAACAATACCCGCGAGGCTCACGGTACCGAATCAAGCGGGATTACTTCATTCATAACAATACGGCCGACGTTCGGCTATGACTGTGAGCACGCGGAATAATAATGACTATTCGCTAATCCCGCCTCTGTTATGTCGCCCTGGTACTCCATCTCGTTATTGAGTATTAGGGCGTCATCTGTTTGGGGAGATTTAGTAATGATGATATTCTAATCAAGATGAGAGTCACGCATAATAATGTTTATTTTGGTGTAAGCAACCTTTTTATGTATTACTTTAGCTGTCAAAATATTGAATATCCATTATCAAACATTTTTTAAGGTACCTTTAATTTTATTTTGATTTTTCTATAATTCAAGAAAATATAAAATGCAGGTGTTAAATTTCTACCACCTCCAAACAGGCTCTAAATAATGGTGGTTTACACAAAACACAAATATATATTTCTACCTATTATTAAGTATTAGGTTAAGAAATAATTTAAAATTGTCTATAATAAAATCTATTGCTGTTAGAAAAATTCACTGTTGAAACAATCTTTGTGGATTTGTAAAAGAGCAATTTTTTATAAATAATTTAATTTCTTTAAATAATCTGATAATGGGGCTGGTATGAATGCTGATCATATAGCGTATTTAAAATTATAGAAATGATTAATCTTTAATGGCAAGAGAGATGTTTTGAAAGCACCACCTTCGCAAACAAGTATAGGTATTGTATTTACTTTATCGCCTGTCTGAACTCTTCAAACAATTGAAACCTAACCTAAGTGTTAAAATTTTGAAAATTACACTTAAATTTAAAGCAAATCCTAGTTCTAGAGTTCAATGAGCCAAAGATGCAGGTAGACACATAATTCCTTATGTGCTAGTTTGCTTATTGGTTGTATTATTCTCGTAATTAGGTGTTCGAAATTATTAATTTGTGGCGTACTTCTGTTTACCCATCGTCATCATACTTATTCCGAATCTAAAGTACATAATCTGAAGTATGTTATATAACATTTTACAAAAAAAATTAGTATTCTGCAATTCCATCTACGATTATTGACTTACTGAAGCATATTCTCTCTTTTAATTCCCCGATAGCTCAGATATCATATTATGGAGCATAAATCGTTGTCTTCTTTTTTTACGAGTGACTCTATCAGTCTCCTGATATGACCTTCCCAACTCTAGTGAATAGAAAAAATATTAACTTCTTGTATCGCTGCTGAAAAACCAGACACACTTTTCGTTCATAGGCAAAAAAAGCAATTATTTATAATTCGCTTCCCTTTTCAGACACATTTGCCTCAATCCGTTGTAACGTGTTTGCAATGCTACTTAAACTAATAGTCAGAAGGTATCGTGGGCTGTTGAGAAGGATGTGCGAAATTCAAAAAAACCGAGGCCATCTCCTACTCTCCTGGTAAGGTTGTAAAAATATATCGACATAATGATGATGGCAAAATCGTCTAAGCCTACGGGCAAAGACGAGTGTAACTTGTCTTAACAATGCTTTTATTATAAATATCTGCATAAATTATAGCAGTTGAATACAATGGATTTTTATAGAAACAACTAACATAGTCATATTATTATTTGCACGTCTTATATTACGCTCAAATAAGCGTCTAGGAAACGGTTGAACAATTATTATGATTGTGGAGCAAAACGTGATGATGAATGACTTGAGGTTATTTCCTCTCCATTATTTGATACAAATAACGTCATTCACCGGGAAAAGAGACCGCTCCTAATTCGGACCATATGATCACTCTTGTTCCACGCGATGACTGGGAATTCACATTCATAGCCTTATTCTCTTCTACAACCTTCAACACAACGCTAAAAAAATACGTCAGCAATAATTTCGCAACGTGCTGTGAGCTTGGAGTTTACAAAACGCGTAGGTTCATCCTTACCTATATTTACACTGATTTTCAATCAAGCTTTGAAAATATACATTATTTAAAAAATGCTAGTCCTACAGCGACAACAAATACTTTTTTAATATCATATTGAATAAGGTCTGCCAAATATTTATGTGGGTGTCGGGTGTTTTTTTGTAACACATTGTTAGTAATTAAATGTTTGTGTATCAAAAACGTCGTTTTCCCACAGTTAAGTCGAGGCCAGACGTATAATGCCTGCAAGGTCAACCAATAACGATACGTATGAACAAGATCCGAATTACAATGGGAACACATCCGATGCAGATTACATATATATCTGTTCATGAGGTACGTATTACGTCTGGGGACATAAATTACGCCCCCAGGTGACAGTAATGAGATTAGCAGAGGTGAAATCGCGTTAACTGATCAGTACATCCAAAGACATAATTAAAATCACACATTTGCATAATTTTACATGATTTTTCGTTGAGTGGGTTATGCGGTCTTAATCCTAAGGCATTGTTTGTGTTAAGACCGAGTGATCTTTTTATTATTAAATATAAATCTCAAGAATAATATAATTCTGAGTTAATCTGCCAAGAAACAAAAGATGTTGCATCCGTTCCTTTCCATGCACAAATAAATACTTTTTTATTTAGTGAAGTATTCTTAGAAATATTTACAAATAGTGTTGTGATGATATATTATAATGAAGCATCATTAAAATACGGCCGATAGGAAGTAGCTTGAGCATTTTCATTGTATAAATATTAACAAGCATGGCCTTAAAAATATAGGCTCGTCTAAAAATTTGTTAGTACAAATTTGAATGCGGAAAACACGATATCCGGTTGGAAGAAATAGGCCTGAAGCCTCTAATAGGTATTCTTTATTTACCAAAATAACACGACAATTCTAACATACATGTAGGTTTGCATACTTACTATTATTTGGGGTACGGAATGTAATTTAATGTGAATGAAAATTTTAAAATTTTGCATCGTATTTCTCTTCGGTCCTTAAACGGTCTGCAATTTTAATATTATTTCGTGGCTAGAAAGACAAAGTTGTCAATATAGTACTAAATGAATGAAACTTAAAATGATCGTATCAAAAAAAAATGTTTTAAAAATTCACGTAAAGATGCTATTTTCCTAATCAACCTTAGAGCACCAGTGGTCAAGACAGGATAGGATCTTTGGTTTCTAGCGTGAGAATAATTTTGAACACTGAGGTAAAATAATTATTATGTTGCAAATTACCAAATAAACCTAAAATAATATAAACTTGTTGTGTATTGATATTAATTTAGTTGAAGATATGCTTTTTTCGTGTTTCTAAAACCAGTTATTTATTCAAAGTGACGAATCAACTTGTTTAGCTTCTTTACCTACTTATTAGGTGTGAAGAGACTGGAGACGATTGCACTTGAGATGTTATAATAATAAAACTAATACTGCGATAAAACTTGAAACTTCAGCCTTCGGCAAAACGTTGATCTATAAATAATTGGTTTATCTCTAGGTGCAACCAATGTGCTTCTTTGTAGAACCACTCAATACTAATATTACCACACTTTTGTTTTATTTATTTAATATCAACGATATAAATATACCATAATTATATCATAACATGTCACAGTTAAAATCGTAGAAATATTTTAAAAAAAGAATTACAAATATATGTGGCATTTGATTGTGAAATGACATTAGAGAGTAAGTAAGTAAGTGAACAAGAGATACAAGTACATAAGTTTCTATAGTGCAAATAAGGTAGAATTAGATTAAATTAATATTTATTGAAAAGATTTGATAGCATAGCCCTCTTGTACCTACCTTGCGTGCAGTTAAATAGATCTGCCATGTTTGATATATATCTGTTTTGATAGTTTTTCGTAACTGACATTAATATCTATGTATTTACAAATATGTTATCGTTTTAAATTGTTGTATACTTCCTAATTAAGAATAAAGTAGGTACATAAAATGATTGGGGTCAACATTTATAAAAAAAAATTGTAATAAATATTTTACGCACATATTTTACAAAATACATATTGAAGGGCATTCTTGGTCTTGTATTCGACATCAGAAAAGAGGAATTCTTATGCCTGATAAGGGAGCCACGATTCTTACATTAGTAGGTAGGCACATAATATTTCTCTTGTTATGATTTATAAAGTGTTTTTTTTTATCGATTGATTTTATTTATATGTTCTGATAGGTCATTAATACAGCCCGATTCCGTACACGGAGAAAACTTGCCGATATGAAATATTGTTACTTTATTAACAATTTGGTAAAATTATTTGTTTTTCTGTTAAAAACGGGACCGGAGGCCCTTAACGAATGTTCTGGCAAATTTCGTAACAAAGCATCAGTAAAGCACGGATATGTAATGAGAAAGTCGGAACACGTGTTCTTCAAAATTATAATATTTTCACATCTCGTCCATTACATTTATTCGGACAAAGATACTTACGTAAACACTTTTTCAGATATATTCAGAATGACTAATATTTTACTAGGAAATGGTCATATAGTCACATTTTTTTAATAATATCTTGATAAAAAGAGCCGTCTCCGTGTAGGGAGAATACTATAGACAGGGTGTATCGGCAAGTACCCGACAAACTTTAACCAGCTATTCTTTAGCACATTTGGAGTAAAAAAATGTTATGAGCGCTTTGCTGTCCGGTAACATTTTTTTCCATTAAAAACAAAAAATTAATAAAAAATCCACACTCCGTCACTGTCATTTGCATTGTATCTCGTGTTCAACAGCTGTTATTAGCAAGTGTGTCAAAAAGTGTCCTCGCTCTTTCGTACACATTAAATAATAATAGTTAAAAATGAGACGAATGGTGCCGTGCCATTTCGTTGTGATTGTAAAAGCGCGCCAACGTAGGTACGTACGTACACTATTCAACGAAACTCTAACAAAATATTGCCAGAAGGGTTTTCAAACTTTGACAAAGGATAAAACATTGGTGACATGTGGTGAAAATATGAATAATAAATTTTTTATTAAAAAAAAATGTTACCAGACGGCAAAGTGCCCTTCACATTTTTTACTCCAAATGTGCCAAGGAACAGCTGGTTAAAGTTTGTCGGGTACCTGCGTGCCGATACACCCTGTATATTTTATTGCTTGGTAGTATTACCTTTATGGCGATTGTTCGTGAAACTTTACTGAGTGTAGATTGTTTTTATAAGATTATCCTCAACCAACGAGTGTACAAAGAGCATAGTACAAATTTTAATTATTTTCACATTAAAAATATTTCTCAAAACATGTTCCGGTGTCGCGTTAATAATTATTTATTTTTTAAAAGTTTAACATGAAACGTGTCAATTTATTCGTTTAGGGCCTGCAGTCCCGTTTTTATCGGGATTAAGAATAATTGGAACAGATTTTTAATAAATTGGCAATATTTAATGACACACTTCCTTCGGTTCCAATTCCGCAAATGGGAATACTATAGGTTTAGTCTGTGTGTAGATATTTGTTAGGTACCTACCACTTATTTTTAACCTAAACATTTCATGTGGGTTCTTTTAAAAGGACAAAAATATTAAAAAATTCATATTTGTACCCATATTCAATAAAAAATATGGATTTAACCATTCGAATTCACAGTATTCAATGAATTAATTAGTTCGCGTCATTGATTTCGTAATTCTATAAGGCTTTTCGATGTGAATTAATTCGTTCGCTTCATTGATTCCGTAATTCTATACGGCTTTTCGATGTGAATTTTATTCGTCCTTTACGACATGTTACACGTATGAAAAAGACGTTACCAATTTAAATCTCCGGAAACCCTGTGGGTATTTTATTACGGATCGTACCTCAGACAATTGAATGTATCCACACCCCAGCATCCCACAATGCACGATCAGTGCTCATTCAGAGATTGAGATGACGATTAAAGTGATACTTATTAATGGTGATTTCTCCTTATTGCATTAAAGATTCGATCTCCTGCGATTTTATTGATTTGGTGATCTTCGATTTGACCTCAATTTTACCTGAAGAAGTACATTTTGACCCTAATAATACGACTCCGAGTTTCCGAGTAGTAGACACTACTCAGTATGGCCCTGGTGAAAGACCACCATTCAAAATAGAAACGTTGCTGTAAATGGCTTTAGACGTGTTCAGTGACTAGATCTGTATGGCTGGGTACCTATTTCGTGACGTTCCTTTTCTTCGTCTCCTACAATAGCTACAATAGATATACTGGTTCCACGAATTTGAAATTCATGAAGCGACAATCAAAAACCAAAAATTAAAAAGACTGCACAAACTCTCTCTCAGACGAATAAAAAGTCACAAAACATTATCCAAATTGAATATCAAATGCATATTTTCAGAAAGTGTGTTCCAAAATAATTATATTTTAAAAAATTCTTTAAGAGAGAGTCCTAGAAACTTCTGAAAATAATAGAAATGTTATAATTAAGATCTCTTCACCGAACATTTGCTTATTCTCTACAGTTTATTCCATAAAAATCAAAATCAATTTGTAATTTCGTTTATTTTATAACACTCCTTTTAATCTGTGTACGTTTTGTTACCGTACATGTTTTCGGGTGTTCTCTTAGCGTTATTTAATTAAATCTGTAATATTAGCTAATCTAAATTACTTTTCATAACTAATAAATCATTTTCCTAGAACTTTTAAATAGGTCATTAAAACTTCGTTTGACTGGGGACCAAAACATTTGGGACATAATCCTAGCTGGAAGCAACTGCAGCAACTACTTAAAATTTAATTCATTCTCAGACTACTGAAAACTCTGACCAGCGGTAGTGGAAGAAAAGTCTACAATTATTCAGCCTCTAACCTACATTCTTCCAAATAGTGATTTATTTAGGACATAGATTATTCATCGGGGCAAAAGTATCCGACCAGCAGTTCTGAACCACTTTTCAGAGTGGTTGATAGTAGGAACACTAAACGTACCTTGAAATAGCTCAAGTCGTGTTAAGTGAGGAAGGTACTTAACAACCTTCCTCTACACCATATCTTCCTCTCCCACTCCTTTTCGGCGTTACAACAAATCCCAATTGAAGATACCGCAGTGTCACAGGTACCAGGTAGTCGAGCGGTATTCACTTTTGTTCACTTGTCCGAACTTACTTGAACGAATTGACAGGACAAAACCGCAACTTTGTACCTTCGGCCCACAAAGGTCATTGAAAGATATCTTAAAATTAAAGCCTTTCCCGCCAGGAGATTTTTGTAATTCGCTTAAACCACATATCCGCGCGGACTGGCAAAAGATGCTTGGCCATGTTTTTGGCCAAGCAATTAAGCGTCATATAAAAGAGTACATTCTTAAAATGTGCCGGGAGTATGTTAAAAAATTAATAGAAATAAAAGCCCTGAGAAGTAAGAAATACCTTCCAACAGAATTCCGAAATAATAAAAATATACACGGTGATCGGAAACTCGTAGTAACAAGCGTTTGCTGAATTTTTATTTTCTTATTTGAGGTTTATTTTTCGAGTAAATTAGTCCGACGTTGGAATTTCTTTAGGTTAAAATTGATAAAAATCGGTTGCTGGGGGGGTTAATATCAGCTTTTTGTTGTCTTTTAAAATGCTTCAAGGCGTAGATCTAAACAAAAGTTTTTTTTAAATTCTCTATATAATGTAGATTCACCAGCTTCCAGCTTGTAAATACTACGAGTCTACGGACAAAAATATTTTCCTGAAGAGGGAAAAACTGAGAATATCTCTAGTCTATGCTATTTTTCGAAAAAAAAATACAAGCAAAATAAATTTCCAAAAAGGGACAAGTAAAAATAATATACCGGAAGAACAAAATATATAATTTCAAAGCGAAGTTTATAAACACCATTTAGCTGACAAGGTTGAATGTAAAAAAACACTTTTAGCTAACCAAACAACAGGAAGAAGAATTCAACTTTGAAAATAGCGGAATTGGAAAAACAATGATCTTAAGTCCCTCTGTACAAAGGGAATAATAATTATTCATTTTGATTAATAGAAAAATATTTCGCCTTTCCCCACAACGCTGATTTAAATGTCATGTAAACAAATATTAAGGAAGAGCAAGATAATTAGTAAAACGAAGATTATTAATAAACTTTTATTAAACATTCCGGGGGTAAAGTACACTAGCTTCGAGGGTGATTCTATGTGATTTTATAAGTAGAGGTTAAAGAGTTGAACTGTTTTTATGGTAAAAATATTTTTGTGTAGGAAAAACAAATTTGAATTTCGAAAAAAAAAACTTTTTTACTTCTACCATCATGTAGAACCACCTTCCGTAGTTGCACTTAACCCCCGGACACCCTGTGTATACAATTTAAAAATTAATTATAAATTGTGCCTTCTTTGATTGTTGATAAAAAATGTTGTTTTTACCAGTTCGAGTTTTATAAATATTCAATTTTTATTAGCAATTATTGAAAGGTAAATTAAAGTAAATAAATATAAGAATAAGTGACAATTTTTATTACAAATAAAAAAGTATTAAACAAACTAAAATATAAAATAATAATTATTCAGCTTCCTTTGAAAACTACATTTATTTGTGCCAAACAAAACATCAAAAATGATATGGTAAGCGTACGGCGCATTGACTTAGAAATCTAGAAGGGGCGTGACACAACAACGTAAAACCTAAAAGTACTTTACATTTATTAAAAAAATTACTATTTTTTCATCAAATCTTATTTTACGTTGCTAAATAATAAGCATACATATGTTTTCATTTTAAATTATTTTTTTTAAACACAACCTTCGATATTTAGAAAACAAAAACGACGGTATAGAAATAATCCAATGAATATTATTACCTACCTTGGGAATTCTGCGGTTTATACCAAGGACTATGCCATAACTGAAGAGACTGTGCTGACTTCAGCCGTAGTCGTCACCACGACTTACTCGAGGTACGAGGACGAAATACCGCATGGCAGAACAGATATTCTAGCACAGCACATAGCTTGACAAGGTGCTATTAAAAAAATTACTAAAACCGTATATTTAATTACTCTTAAAATCTTACAACCTTTTGTTTTCGTACTTGTTCGTACATATCATCCCAAATGTTATAATGTTAAAATAAGAAATAAGTAATATTGAAAATAGATATAAACAGATCACCTCCACAAATTACAGTGCTATTACCGACCATTTATACTTATTTTAAAATAGACCAATCTTTCCATATATTTTTATTTATAAAGAGGAGTGTCTGTTTTAGCGAAATTGCTTTGTTTTCATGCAAATCTTCAGTTCATTTCCAAGATTGTTGAAATTTTGCACGCTGGACCTTCAGAACAAGAGGAAGGTCACTGTATTCACATATTTTTCATAGGCTCCTTCTTTTGTTCATTCGCTCCACATACCCAAACCATATAAGCGTCCCTTTCTTCAGTTCTCATTACGCCCACATCAACGTTGCATTCTTTTCTATACTTTGATAAATCAAACCGAGTTTATTACCAACCTCGCTCATTTCTCAATACAACATATTATTCATAATAATTATATTAATTCTCAACAGCGTTTTTAGTGCAGATTGGCATTAATATCTACAAGTTCACTAAAGCAAACATTTAGTATCGATAATTCAAAATATGTAATGCATTACCACAATTGAATGTCCATAATTTATATTTCCACATCGAACACAGGCGGATGTTGACCGTCCTCGCGTTTAATAATATACTTCAGTAATTATTTATATTTCTGATATCGACAGTTCGTGGTAGAATTCCATTATAATGGTGTTTCAGCTTATTATAGCCATCTTCAGACTAGTTTAAATATTACTTAAACTATGGATTATATGCACAACATTATGGTTTTATAGATTAATTTTCAATGTATTTAGGGAGTACCTTACTTTAACGGTTTTCACCATAGATGTATTATACTTAGTCTATCATTGATGTATTATACTCTATCTAGTCTATGGTTTTCACTCAATTATTATTGCTTTTTCACTCAATTATTACTACTTACTAGGCAGGTATCTATAGCTATTGTTAGACAAAAGAACAGACATCTTATATTAGAAAAAGTATTCTAATGGATTCGAAATTAATAATAATAATAATATAATACTTTCTATATAGACTACCAAAAGGCTTTCGATAGTGTCCCGCACTCGTGGCTGATCAAAGTATTAAATATATATAAAATAACCCCATTATTATTAGCTTTTTGGAAAATATTATGTCCTTTTGGAATACCAATTTACTTATCAATTTAAAAGGTAAGAAAATAGTAATACCGGGCATTTCAATTAAAAGAGGAATTTTTCAAGGAGACTCATTGAGTCCTCTTTGGTTTTGTTTAGCATTGAATCCTCTTTCTAAAATGTTAATTAAAAGCAAGTTTGGAATAAAAGTTAAGGGTAATACGAGGGAGAGTAGTATTATTTCGCATTTATTATATATGAATGACATCAAATTATTTTCGAATTCTGAACAAAATTTAGAGAAAATGATCGAGATAGTTAAAAACTTTTCAGATGATATTAAAATGACTTTTGGTTTAGATAAATGTAGAACGATCCATATAGAGAAAGGCAAAATTGTAGATGGGGACGAGAGTATATTTAGAAATTTCCAAATTACTAGTATGAAAAGGGATGAGGTTTATAAGTATTTAGGATACCCACAATCAAATAGATTAGACCATAGTAGTATTAAAAATGATATTAGGATTAAATTTCAAACTAGGATCAGGAAAATTTTAAAATGCAATCTATCTGCTAAAAATTTAGTAAAAGCAATAAATACTTGGGCAATACCTCTATTAACGTACTCATTTGGCATAATTAAATGGTCTAATACAGATTTAGATAACTTAGAAAGATTAATTAGAACTACGCTAACAAATTTTAATTGCCATCATCCAAATTCAGCTATAGAACGAGTTAATTTACCTAGAAATTTAGGAGGTAGAGGTATAGTCAAAATAACTTCTTTGAAACATAATCAGGTAGAAATGCTAAGAACTTTTTTTCCATAGGAAAGCTCATAGCTCAGAAATGCACAAAATAATTTGCAAGGCAGATATAAATATTACACCTTTAAATTTATACGATGAGAATGCCAACATTTTTATAAATCCCAACCAGGAATTATTAGATTCCTGGTCAAATAAAATTTTACACGCAAAACACTTCAATTATCTCAACCAAACGTATGTTGACAAAATTTCGTCAAACAAATGGTTGAGTATTGGAGAGTTGAGCGCAGAAATAGAAGGATTTATGCTTGCCATTCAGGATAGAGTCATTAATACTAAAAATTATAGAAAGCATATATAATCAAAGATACAAATCAAATTGATGATTTGTGTAGAAAATGTTTGTCTTTTCCGGAAACTATAGAACATATTATATCGGGATGTTCTATATTAGCACCGTCCGAGTATACATTTAGGCACAATCAAGTTTTAAAAATAATTCACCAAAATTTGGTAATTAAACATAACTTGATTGACTGCCGTAATGTAGTACCATATTATGAATACGAACCAAATTCATTTTTAGAAAACGAATTTTATAAAATATATTATGATAAAACTATACTAACAGACCGAGCGATTAGTCATAATAGACCCGATATAGTTTTTCATGACAAAATTAAAAAAATAACTTATATCATTGATGTCGCTATTCCAAATTCCTGTAATATTCAAAAATCTGTTAGTGAAAAAATAAGAAAATACACAGATTTAGGAAATGAAATAAAAAGAATTTGGCATTCTCAGACTATAAAAATATTACCATTCGTTATTTCGGCTACTGGCATTATACCTAGCTCTCTAATTAAAAATTTAGGCGTATTAGATCTATCAAAAAAATTATATATAAAGATGCAAAAGTCGGTCATTTTGAATACATATACGATAACAAAAGATTTTTTAAATATTTATGTTGAGGGATCAGTAGGATTTTAGGCCCTGTTAGAAGTTCTACCGAGCCGAACCCTCTGATATGAAAATATCTGGAGTCGGTGAATTATTTTCCCATTTGATCTCTGGTGAGTTGACATGTTGTTCTTGTATTGGTTTGTATTTATTTTGCTTATATAATGCACTTACATAATGTTGATTGACTAGATGATCATTTGTGGAAAAGTGAGTGGAAGGGTTAAGTTTTTTCTTTGGGGAAGATTTAACCCGGACAACTAAATCGGAAGTTAAAAAAAAAAAAACAAATTGTTTATTCCAGACTTATTAAGACAATACATATTTTTAGAACATGGGGATTTGGTATATTATATTTCTAAGTTTTGTACATTACAAAGTTAGGATCTGCTTTTTTTAATAAGCGGGTTATTTCTATCAAGCCTATCTTGTTTTTAGCTAGGCGGGTTATTTAATCCAGCCTATCTATGTTTAAGCTAGGCGGGTTATTTCTATCTAGCCTATCTAGTTTTTATTGCAGGTATGGAGAACTTTAACATTTCTGTCTTTGTCAAATGAGTAGGTGTGACGCAACATTCGACAATAATTCATTGAACCTTAATTATTCACCCAATTTGTGAATGCGTTATTTTACGCGCGTTTTGAACGATCTATTAGTTTGTCCTGTGTAATATGACGGACAATTAGAACAGTTAATTTGGAAAACACCTGAGTTATACAATTTTTCTTTATTGTCTTCGTTGTTAACTAAGAAATTGCATGTTTTTAGAACATGTGATAAAATTATAACAAATGTAGGAGCTTAATTCTTGCCAAAGTCCACGTCTATATACTATACAGACAGTTAGACAGCAAAAATTACATAAAAATAACGGTGACATCTTTAAAAATTTATATAAAGTCATGGAATGTGATGAAACAAAAACTTTATAAACTGGGTTAAGTAGGTTAAGTTAGGTTAGGTTAAAAAAAAATTTCGTCGTTTCTCATGACTTTATATCACTTTTTAAAAGTGTGTTGAATTTTCACTGTATTGAGTTTTCATGGAACCAAAAATAACATGCCATTACGCCCAGTAGAATCATGTAATGAGGAACTGCACTCCATTTTATTTATTAATAATAACCTTCTTAAACTTAAATACCTGTATATTTTTTTTTAAAAAGAAGTTTTACTAGTTAAAATAATTTACAAAGTTTTAAATTTCCGGGTCTTCCAAAAACGCATCAATCCTATTCAAGTGACCTGGGATGTCACCAATCAAAAAGTAAACGACTTTTTTTCAACCGGCGCTGCATTGTATTTTGTATGGGAGTCGAGACGTTTTTTATTCTTAAGATTTACGCTATTAATCTTGAAGAACACCAGGTACAATGTTATCATCTCGTCATTAATGTTTTCGAATCGAATCAAAGCCTGGATCTATTAATTCTATGGTGAGGGGAAATTGTCTGACAGCCATCTTGTATAACTTTTGGACTGATTTGAATGCAGAGTTGTGCATAATGAATAATTGATGTTTAATTTTTGTGTTGTTAATGCAGTTATAAGAGCTAAATATTTTGGTGAGACAAGAAATGGGATGCATCATTAAAAAAACGACATACACACATCTTACCCCTCACTCCGTGGCTTCAAATTTTATTGTTCTCGAATTGCTCCGTCCAGGGCTTTTTAGGTACGTAAACTAAGGTGCTAAAATACATTCATTGCCTCACCTGATTACACCTGACAATTTACCGGAATTTAAAAACCTGCATTAAAACATTTTCATCGGTTCAAATGTGAATGTGGACCAAAATTGACAATGCATATCTATATTCTAAAATACCCACAATAGACGAAGAGATTTTCAAATTCTTCACAAAATACCTTTACCTCCAAAATTAAACAAAAGTCCCTTGAAATCAGCATTGTTTTCTTTTATTATCTAGTCCAGTCATTTTCGGATTTTCCCTTGCGTTCGGGCTTTTAAAATAGACTGTTTTTTAAATTTTCTGCGAACTATAACGAAAAATAGTGCTTTCACGCAATTATTGTAAATATTATTTTTCAATATGATTGGATAATCAAGAAATTCATTGAAATCCTCCCATTTCCCAACAAAAAGGTGCTCCCCTCAAAAAACACAATTTTTGAAAATCTTAGAAATTCCCCGCAATTCTAGGAATTCTACAAATGGACAATCCTGAAGTGTTACATAATTTTCAGAAACATACTAATTATTTAACTTAATTCTATACATAAGATGTACCACGATAATATAGCTAGGCTTGTATGTATGAGGGAGGTGTCATTTTGTTCGTTATTTTTTTATGTAATATGCCAAAGTATTATATTTTCAGTGTATTTTTTACCGTGAAGTTTGATATCTTTGTAGTTATTTATATTTCAGATACTTTATGATAGTGAATTTAGAAAAATGTCCAATTGGTTTTTTTTACATTTCGGAGTTGCATTGTTCCTAAACACACCCACCCCAAAAATCAAATATAAATATGTACACTAAAAATAATGATTATGGGGGTATCAAGCAAGAGTATTGACGTTTTTCTGCGTAATCTATTGTTTTTAAAAGGTGCATTTTTATTTAAAATATTATATTTATAAATTTGTAAAGTTGCATAATAGAAGTATTATGTATTTAGTTGTCATATAAATTCTTTAAACAGAAGTTCTTATTAATATTTAAATGGTTTAAATAGATTTTTTTAATATTATATTTAGTGCCATATAAAGCAGTTGTGTGTGTGTGTTTTAAAAGTTCCACCCCATCCTATAATGCCGTACTCTAATGGCAGAAAGAAAAGTCGGTCATTCTAATGTAAAATGAGTAAATCTTTAATTAGTATATGTCTTAGACGTCTAAAGATGTATGTTAGTTTCCTCACTCTGTGTTTGAGTATGTTTATGTGTGTGAACCATTTTAGGCATTGGTCTACCGTAATGCCTAGGTATTTTACTTTGATTTTGCGTTCTATTACTAAACACGAGTTATTGCAGTTATGTTGTTGTGTATTTGTCCTTGAGTGGATTATAATTTGTATTTCTTGTTTTTTTATGCTAAATGGCATATTATAAGTTTTTTTTTAATTTAGTATCAATAAATTTACATGAAACCATTTTTTTATTTGTTAACATAGAAGATTTTTCCAATTATTTCACTGGATTTCAATTTATTTATTAGTTTTTTATGTGATATACTGTCGAACGCCTTTTTAACTCTATAAATATTCTAAGACTATTTTTCATTAGAATCTGGTGCGGTATATAGGTAATGCGTTAATTTTGCGAGAGTGTCTTGATTGCTTGTGATTTTTTAAGTCAAATTGATTAGAATTTAATATTTTATTTTTTCTAAAAATGCCCAGATCTGTTTTTTTAATTTATTTATTAATAATTATACTTAAATATATTAGTATTACAATGGTATAGTATATTGTTCTCCACGCTAGGAGTTCACCTGTGTTGTGGAGGACTTTTTCAACTGTAAAGTTATATAATAGTAAACAATACAGTGGAGTTAGTTACACAGAGAAACAATAAAAATTAAAATATAAAATCTATTTTTACATAGTTTTAACAAAAGAAAAGTGAAATATAACAAAATTAAATATTAAAAGGATTTTAGCCAGTTCCATTTTTGTTTTTTGTATTTTGTAAGATTAGGTGTTTTGTATTGTGTTGGAAGTGAATTGTATAGTTTTATAACCTGGAATCTGTAGTGTTTTTGTCCAAAGGATGTGTTGGTTTTTGGTATTAGTAGTTGGTGTGCATGTCTTGTTCTAGTGTTGTGAAGTTTTAAATGTGCTTAGGTTCTTGTAAAGGAATGTTAGTATTTGTTTTGAATATAATTTTTAACACCGGGAATTTTTTTTATATGGTTGTAGTGTGTGTTAGTATCTGTACTTAAAGTATTACTTTTATTAAGGTTTTCTGAGCTTTATACAGTGCGTCAATGTATTTTTACTGGCATAGCCTCAGGCAATAATGCCGTATTCCATTATGGATTGTGCTATTGCGAGGTATATATTCTTTATATCATATATGTTTAGAATATTTCTCACATTTTTGTTAAAATAAATCAACTTGTTTAGTTTTCCTTTAACCAACTCTTTATGTCTGTCCCATTTTAAATAACGGTCGAAATAAATACCAAGATATTTGATATTTTCCGTTTGTGTGATTGGAGGACAATTGCATGAGGTGCTCGCTGAGTGACAGGAATGTATTTTAATGTAGATGTTTTTGGAGGGTTGGCCTCTCGAGTTTATGCTAAAGGTTGTGAATTTAGTCTTATCTATATTTAAAGTTAATAAGTTAGAGTCAAGCCATTTTTTAGTGATATTTAAACTTCTTTCTTCCGCTTCATTTATCCGTTCTACATATTACAACCATTACGCTTCCAATCAGTATTCTTTTCGGATCTCAACATTTGTAACACAGTCATACACGGTTTTAACACACATATACCTAAAGGATCTCATTTCTACAGCATTCATTCTACTTTCATCTTAACACGTGCCTTACTGATCCACATCAGAGATGATTAAGCACTCCATTGTTGACTAAATACAATTATTTTTCTGAATTTTTGTCTTTTCCGCTTCAATTAATGTTTCATCGCGTCGCGTCGGTATAATGTGTTATTTTCATAAAGGTTTGAACTTAATAACGGAAAAAGTATATTACTTACTTGTATTAGCATAATCTTTCCGATTTGCAAATTTCCGGAAAGCCAAATGGAAAATGCTAAGCAGAAAGATTCATTTATAAGATAAAAATTGTAATACTACGATATAAATTCCATCTGAATCTTAAATATCAAGAATAAGATATTTAAAAAAAAAATAAAACTTAGCAGAAAAACATTTCCAGTGCTTTAAGTTATTACAGATCAGTAATATTTATCTTATTTTGAATTTCAAGCGTGCAAATTGTCATCAAGACGGTTCCATGCTCACTCAACACAGTGACTATTCAACATACTTTTAAAAAGTGATATAAATTCATTAAAAACGATGAAAAAATAATAATTTAACCTAAATTTTATTTAACGAATTTTTTAATAAACAAAAATTATTTTATTTATTAAAAAAAATATATACTACAACAAAATTATAAGCCCCTCATCTCACTAGGGAATTTCAGTGTCTAGATGTGCAGCAACACAATTACGGTCAATAACAACAATAATACATACATAATGTGGACTGAATATAATATTGAGAAAACAAACCTACGAAATTATTTGAAAAATACGTGCATTACTTAAGTAGATAATGAGTACATTGAGTAGATTATATTATAAGAAGTACATTAAATAATAATAATAAGTAAGCTAAGAACATACAATAAGTAAATAATAATAAATAAGTATAGCACATATGTAAAAATATGGAAATTATCGACAACAGTAATCCAAAATCACCACTCATTTACTTGAATGCATTTAATGTTCTAATGGTTTTTTTTATATTTTCACTAAGCATATTATGAAACAACGGAGTTTTATAAGAAAAACTAATTTTTCCAAAGAATGTTCTGGTATTCATCGGCTGATACATCAAAGAACACCCCAATCTAGTGTTGCCCACTTGTTGTTATCTATTGGAAGTAATAATGTTGTTGAAAAAATTACACAGAATTTGTATTATTTATAACTGCCTTACTGTCATTATTTTATTTTCACTATATACGAGTAATAACTGAGACGAATACAAAAAATATATATTTAACTAATTTTTATGCAACATTAAAAGGCTCTAGGGTAGTCTTTAGACAAGAACGCCGACGGACAACAGTATAAGAAAGCATAAATTGAATAAGAGCATTATATACAGTTTTTAGTGTTACTCTCTCTCTCTGGTTTCAATCCTGGGATTGGTTTGCAGCAATTTTATCTACTCTCCTCTTCCATTCTTCCCTGTCTTGTGCGGCTCTTTTGACTTCTGCATATGATGAGCAGCGCACGTCCACCAGCAGGTCCTCCAGGTACTCTCGGCGTGGGCGTCCCCTAGAGTTGGTCCCCTCGGTCATACCCTCTATTATGACATGCAAGAGGCCTTCTTGTCGTATAACATGGCCGATCCATCTTGCACGCCTTTCGGACAAGGTCCTGAGCAGGTGCCTTCCTCCTTCGATTCTTTGGAGAACCTCCTCATTTGTAACATGGTCTCTCCAGGAAATTCCTAACAGTCTTCTATAGGACCACATCTCAAAAGCCTCTAGTCTCCGTTTATCTCTTTCGGATAGGCACCATGTTTCGCAGCCGTACATCAAGATACTCCATACATAGGTCTTGATGAGGAGTATTCTCAGTTTTAGGTGTATATTATTGGATTCTATTATTTTCGACCTTTTATTGAATGCAAGCCTAGCCTGATGTATACGGCTGTCGACCTCGCTCTTAGACCGACCGTCCCATGTTATTTTGCTCCCGATGTAGACAAAATCTTTGGTGTTCTTTAGTGGAACTCCTGCCATCTTTACTCTCATCTGATGTTGCATTCGACCTACAGTCAGCAGCTTTGTTTTGTCTTTATTTATCTTCATGTTGTAGTTGTTTTGAAGAATGCTTTGCATGGTTGTTAAGGCCTCTTGCAGTTCTTCTTCGCTTTCAGCAAACAAAGCAATATCGTCAGCAAACCTTATCATATCCACATTTTGCCCGTGTATCTTTACACCTTTTCTGTGACTCATTCTCTCTCTCAAGTCATCAATCGCACTCAGTATATAAGCATTAAAAAAAACAGGTGACAGAGAGCATCCCTGTCTCACCCCTTGTCTTATACTAGCTTCTTTTGTTTCATTGTCACATCTAATTATAGCGGCCTCATTCTTGTATAGCGCCTGGATTATTCGTCTATCTCTATATTTTATGTCAATTCTCTTCAGAATCTCGAAAAGTCTTTTCCATTCTACTTTGTCGAAAGCCTTCTCCAGGTCTATGAATGCGATGAATGTGTTTTGGTTTCTTTTTATTCTTTTTTCTAGTAGTATTCGTATCGACAATATTGCTTCTCTGGTTCCTACACCTCTTCTAAAGCCATACTGGTCTCCGGAAAGGATATTCTCTACTTTTGGTTCGATTCTTTTTAGAATGATATTAGTCAATATTTTTGAGGCATGGGATATTAGGCTAAGAGTTCTGTGTTGTTCACATTTCGTCATGCCTACCTTCTTTGGTAATGCGACAATTAGGCATTTCTCAAAATCCTCTGGTATCTCTTCAGTCTTATACATGGTTTGTATCATTTTAAACAGGGCATCTGTGGTTCATTTTCCTGCTGGCTTAATTAGTTCAGCCGGAACGTCATCGATTCCGGGTGCTTTCCCGTTTTTGAGATTTTTCAGTGCGAGGTCAAACTCTTCTCTAGTGATTGGATCTCCCAAATCATCTGCGTCTACCTCATTTTCTCTTTCTATCAATGTTTCGTTGTCACAATTTCCCTTTCCATTGTACAGCATTTCGAGATATCTTTTCCACCTTTCTCCTTTTGGTCATTTTCGAAGAGTATTTTACCGTCTTCTCCTTCTATTGCATTACCCTTTCCAACTCTCATCCCAAAGAAGTCTTTCACCGCAGCGTGAGCTCTCTCTTCATTTCCTCTCTTGAGGTCGTCGTTTATCTCATCGCATTTATTCTGGTAGAATGTTTCTTTGGCTATTCTTGACTCTCTAATTATTTTGTTTCTCAGCACTTTATATTCCTTTTGTGATTCAGCTATTTTATCATTTTTGAGCTCTCTTCTATCTTTTATCATATTTAGGATCTCATCGGTTATCCATTCCTTCCTTGCTTGGGGTTTTTCCTTGCCAGTGTTACTACGTCCAATATAATGGACGTAAGCTAGCCCTCTTATTTTATTTGTTTATACAATGATATGATTGTTCCACTCTATACCTTTTTTATCAATAATTAAGTCAAGATATTTGATATTGTCTACTCTTTTCAAGGGTTGACAATTACACTCCTGCACAACACAATGTATTTTTAAGGAACGGTGAAAAGATGGGTGATTTACAGATTTAAGCAATTTATTTAGTTTTGGTAATATTTTGGATTAACAGATTTTTTTGTATTTATCATCATTATGTCGGAACCCGTGTTCATGAAAATCCGAATATTTTTACATTTGTTTACATCACATCTACATTACAAAATATTATTTTTTTCTTATTTGGTGCCCTTTCCTATCACAGGTTGGCTACCATCAATGCAATTTTTACTCCACAATCAGCAACCGAAACAACTCGGTGGAACTGTTTTCGTACCAGTCATGTATAATGCGAAGTGCGGAATATTTATCTGCTACGTCTCCCTTTGATCTTACCCTGGATTATCAATTGATTGATCGTAATATATGTTTCGCTCCTTATAGTATGACCAAAATATTCGTTTCAAAACACTACATTTCTTAAATAATATGTTAATTGTATATAAACACTCAGCTTAGACCGGTTGATGGTTGAGTTAATATCGCGTTTTTGTCCCACCCAAGTGTAGTGGGTTCAATTCCTCAGCTGGCTAAGTCCTCCATCACAACACAAGCAACGTTTTCCGCCTACTCTGGTGGTAGTAGGAGATTTTCAAATATTTTTAGGTTATTCGTAACCCGGGAATGTTTGTCTTTCAATTTAAAATAAAATTTAAAAAATAAACGGCAAATTTTTGTGTAACCTTTCGAATAGAGCGATCGGGATCCTCCCGTAAAATGAGATGTACCTATAATATTTATATATACATTTGGTTTTAATTAGCCGTCAAACTGTGAGCATACTCATATCTATCAATCTTCGGCATAAAAGATTCCTTTTTAGTTGTATTTATTATATGTATAATTAAATCATCAGCTGCAGCTAACACATGTCAAGTACGAGAGTTTAGCGTTCTCCGCATTACCAAGTAAAAGCCATTGACTTGATATTATACAGTACCCATGTAATTATAGCAAACAATTTCATATGAAATGAAAGATTCGTGCCGCAGTCGAGACATCCCAATGCGAGCAAGGTCAGGCACGTCAAGGCGAACTGTTACATCTGATTAAACGTAGCTACAAAATCACTAATAAAATAACGTATTATAATAAATAAGCAATGTATACGTGTTCGAGATGAACGGAGATATTTTTTAATGATGCTAAACTGGCTGATTGTTTTTTTCGGAACTTGTATTATTTGTTATTTATCAGTTTTTATTGCACATCTCCAAAAGCTGGCGACATAATGTCGTTCACGTGAACAAACTGCAAACATTAGGTATTTTATTTATTTGTGTTTTATTAATGCATTCTTCTTTAGTAATATGGTGTATTTTTACTAAGTGTTTTCGGCAAAGGCTTTTAAACGTATTATATTATGTCCGATTCGAATTGTGTATGTATTTGAATAAAAGGCTGAAAATTACTTAATAAGAATCACATTTAAAAATTTTAATTAAATAAAAATTTCTCCAGCATATTTTAAAAATAAATATATTTTTAAGCAAGAACGTAAGTTTTCAATGACAAAATTAAATGATGTATGCATCTGTAAAAAGCATTACCATTGTGTCTCACTACAAGTTGAAATATAAACATATACACTTGTTTCAGATAAAATAAAGTGTTATAAAACAAATTTATTTTCAATTAGGGAGGCGGGTTTGGGTACCGCCTCCCCGGGAACTATTTATTAGATAACCAACACCTCACCATTTCAATCATTAAAAGCACAGGCACAAGCATCATCATTTCCGAAAGTCCGCGTTGTTTTGCGTGAATGCTGTACGAAAGTAGAATCTGTTTGGACCCAGTGGGACTATGGTATCACCAATTATTAGTATGATGTTGTGAATATGAAAGGAGCGGGGGGGAAGAGTGAAAGACGAAGGTTGGGATGTACATGGCTATTCAGACTGGTCACCAATTACCACTAAAGCCATTTCAAGTAACGTTTCAGACGCGATGTACTAACCTTATGCATCATGTGCTTTAAATTAGAATTCTAAAAGGTAGTCATATAAACGCCCTCAATTGTAATATTGGCCTGATATTTCAACAACAATATTAAATTTGCAATATTAATTTACTTCATTCAGAAAGGGGCATTATAAAATTATATAACCCGAATACTCATTCTTGAATGACAACTTTACGCCACCCTAATTTACATAACAATAAAAAGCAATTTATAGTTTTTAAATTTCGTTTAAAAATAATATATATATTGCACTCGTAAATTAATTAAACTACATGTGTAGGTTTATAAAATAATCGCTCGCCATTTCAAAAAAAGTTACCTAAAGTTCATTTAGGATTATTTATGTGAAAAGGTTAGACCATTTTACTGGTTTTTGCTCATTATCCTGTCAAAGTTAAAATTAGCTAATGAACCACAAGCCGTAATTAAATTCACATTAGGTTTTAATTAGCCGTCAAACTGCGAGCAAACTTATATCTTTCAATCTTCGACATGAGAGATACGTTTTTTAGTTGTATCTTTTATTTATTTTTAAATGTTGCACACTAAAAACTGGTTTGTTGGTTTCCATCAATCTTTTTTATGGAATATATTTTTTTAAACTGGAAGCAACTATTTAACAAATTAACCATCATGCCATTTATCTGTAGAAGTAATCAAAATTGATTTACCGCCACAAACTCTGTCTTTGAACATACTCCTGGCTATATATATAAATTTAGACATCATTTTACAGATATATTTTACAGATATTTTTTACGATTTTTTCATTATTTGTCTGGTCTGTTTTTTTAATGTGCGTACCGTACAACTGCTCCCAACCGTCCGGAGCCAGTGAGACTATGGCATCTCCAATTGGGTATATTGTGAAGCTGGAGGTAATGGCGTGGGGAAGGAAATGTAGAAAAGAAATGTGCGAAAGTACCGGGCTATTCAGATCTGATCACCAAATACGGCCAAATCCATTTCAAGCGACGTTTCGATTGTGAGTGGTAGTCGTAGCATCTATTTATCGTTATTTAATCGCATTTCCATAATTACTAGGCTAAAATAATTTTATTTACAACACGCGATTCAATTATGTCGGTGTTTATATAAGGCACGTCTGGTAATGACAGAGTTGGGTAAATATTGACTCCATTGTACTACTGTACTACATTGTAATACTACCTACCTACTTTTTCCTTCAAATCTAGATTATATAAAATAACGTTTATGCAAATATGTTTAGTATATTAAATAATCGTAAAAAAATACGTAAAAGAGAATATATTATATTGTTTCCTCTTCTTTTTTGAACACGAGTATAAATCAAAGATGTATTGAAAATATAAATTAAAGATGTATTGAAGAACTCTAATAAGCTACAAGGATTTATAAAAAACATTATTAATACATATGCAAACAAAGTTGTTGATTAAACATTATGATTTCGGATGTGCGAACCTAACATTCGAAAATTCAATTCATAAGTTCAAAAATACATTATTTTTATTTTTTCAGTACAAACAAGAAATTTATGACGTCGTTCTCACAGTAGTTGGTCGGTGTAATAGTCAACATAGTTGCCTTCCAAGCATTTGATCGGAGGTCGATTCTCGGTCGTGGCAACACACTTTGATATTTATTTTACATCCCTTGATATTCCACGGGTCTGCACAAGTTATGTTTGACAATTTTGAAAACGACAACTAAATTCAAAGCAAATTTGAGGTAATTGAAGCTGAAAATATTCACCCAGAAATTTCAAAATTAGTAACTTATTCAGAATCAAATTCAAACAGCTAAAGTTTCTCGTTCAGGTTTTCAACACAATTTGTTTGCCCGGGGACCGGTCACACCATTTAAATTATTGTATTTAAGCATTTAAAAGAGATAAAAATAAATATAAAAAATATTACAGTAAATCAATTAATTAATAGAACACTATTAGTGACATAAAAATAACCGTTTTTATTAAGCGTTCATAAATATGCATGTGTTTACGGTTAACGGCGTTTAGAGGTTTTCCATTTCATTCAATATTCAAAAATTCGTAAAAATTACAGATTGATTATTTTATAAGCTTATTATTGAGAATTCTGGCGGATGTGTTTATGAAACTTTTGCAGATCCGGTAATGGCCCAAAATGGCGAGACGTTGCTTCGGTCCAGATATTGGAGATAATAATTTGTCAGTGTACAAATATTCACGCAAGTTTTTGTGTTAATCATTGATTTTATTACTTTTGTATCGGTAAACTTTATTAAATATTCTCATTTTATTACCACTGCATTATTATTATCGATAACGTTTTCAGTTTTAAAGTTTGTGAAGGATCATTTTAAATATTTTTCGTATAATTTTACTTTAATGTTACTTCCTAGAATAAATGAACACGGCTACTATTGATAAAAAAATTGTTAATTCCTTAATATTTTAAATCAATTTCTGTAGTCTCGTAGTCTGTCTATTTGTGGTAAACTTACCTGTAAAGTGTAGTCTAGCAGTTTGTCTATTTGTGATAAACTTACCTGTAAAGTGTAGTCTAGCAGTTTGTCTATTTGTGATAAACTTACCTGTAAAGTGTAGTCTAGCAGTTTGTCTATTTGTGATAAAATTACCTGTAAAGTGTAGTCTAGCAGTTTGTCTATTTGTGATAAACTTACCTGTAAATTGTAGTCTAGCAGTTTGTCTATTTGTGATAAACTTACCTGTAAAGTGTAGTCTAGCAGTTTGTCAATTTGTGATAAACTTACCTGTAAAGTGTAGTCTAGCAGTGTGTCTATTTGTGATAAACTTACCTGTAAAGTGTAGTCTAGCAGTTTGTCTATTTGTGATAAACTTACCTCTAAAGTGTAGTCTAGCAGTTTGTCTATTTGTGATAAACTTACCTGTAAAGTGTAGTCTAGCAGTTTATCTATTTGTGATTTACTTACTTGTAAAGTGTAGTCTCGCAGTCTGTCTATTTGATGATCCGATACTTTGAAAATGTTTGAAGTCAACAAACCTGAAACAACGAAAAATCATTTTGAACTCTAAAGTTTCTAGCAAATTACATTATGTTAATAATACCTCCAATTTTTGACATTTCCCATACATTCTGATGGCAGCATGATACACTAGCGCCTCGTGAGCTGTGCGTCTTGGTTTTCTTTCATATTTTTTTAACATTTTCTTAATTTTAATACAACTTTACTGCTTTTTTTGCTCATATATAAAAAATATATTAAAGTGGCTTTTAACTCTTTAGTATAGAAAGGTTATTATATTAATATAATTGCGATAAATTTTCTATACCTTTTTTATTTTACATACAGAACCTACTTTTTGGGACATTGTACACATTTATTTGAATAAATTTTGAACAAAATACAAATAGTAAAACGCAAAACATCCCCACCAAGTAATAAATAAATCCAACTTGCCGCAATTGAAAGGAACATCAACGTCAATATGCAACACTAGCTATTCTAGCGGCCTGCTTTGTTGATACTACCAATATTTTAATGGAGTATAGATTAAATTTACCACGGTAAGTAAAGATCATGCGTCATATCCGTAAATAGTGTATTATTAATATTTCTATTTTTGGTACTGACAATACTGACAATTCAATTTATCACAACTCAAAGAATATTGAACACTTTGACTAATTCCGACATTACGCGGGGATATCTTTTGCAGCGTATAATATAAAATCATTAATTTAATAAATACAATTTGACATTAATATCCTTGTCGCAAATAACACACCATACAATATTAAATCATTAATTAATTAAATTAAATAATTGTACAATTTGACGAAGTCTGACATCACACATGGGATATCTTTGGCGTAATGGACGTAAAAATAACATACAATATAAAATAATTAATTTAACCTTTGGGGTAATATGCGTAAAACACACCATGCAATATAAAAATATTTAATTAGTAAATAAAATAAAAGCTTGAGAAACAATAGTTTTTTTGGCGTTAATGCACTATCTACAATAAGAAATAATAGTATAAAGGTACTCTCGGTAGACAACAACAATTATTGACAACTGAAGATTAAGCACTAAACTGACCAAACCATGCTTTTTTTCTTATACAAAATTCGAACCCGTTTTTATTGTTTTGGATTAAAGAAATCAGTGAAATTTGTGCCAACACCATTATTACTTTTTGTATATTTTTGAATTAGTACAATCTATCAAGTGCACCATAGAAAGGAAGAAGATACAAAAAAACAATACATTTAAAATGTATTGGAATAGGTATCTGAAATCGGAAGGTAGCCTATTCCTTGACTAATGTCAATCGAAATATTATAAATTTGCGTGACTTGGAACATCTACCTGATTTAACTTAATTAAATTTCATATGCATTTTTTATGTTTCTGTAGTTATGCTTGTTGTGGTACTACTTAATGTATTTAATTAACTTACTTCGGTTAATAAAGAAATGACTTTACATGACATTTACATAAATATTTGCTTTATACAATAATTACGTTGTACGACACATAAATTAGGTGCTTCTTACGGCTCAGGACGAAATACGCATATCTAGGTACATAACTTAATATGCATAGAATATAAAAGAAAACTAGACGTGACTTCCACACAGATTTGAATGGAAATAAAAGTTCCCTTTAGTCCAAACCCAGCGCTCTGTATCACCTACACTCGCCCAACATTGTAAATCTCCATTCCAATTAACATTCACGTGGAATAGAACAGTTTTGTTTGTAAAATTTTAGCATCAATTTGTGAGGCGAGTATGGGTACCGCCGCTCCGAGAATCAATTATTTGATAACCAACACATTCGCCACATGTCACCTCAAGTGACTGGATCTATTGAGCGAGGGTGTGTCAAGGTCTTGGCGGTAGATGCGTCTGTCCACCTACTGCGTGGCGGGCCGGATCGGAAGACACTATTTGAGAGAGAATCTTTGACCTCTCCAGCAGCACTCTATCGACCCATCGCCCTGCACCTCAATGAGAAAAATTGATTCATACGTCCGTCACTTCTGGACACACTGACCCCCAGCTTCCTACCTACCCCTCGTACCTGCTCATACTTCCCAGAACTTCTTCTCCTTTATTTCAGTGAGACTATGGCATCCTCAATGGGAGTATGTTGTGAGGCTGAAAGAAGTAGGGAGGGGGAGAAAATGAGAAAGATGAAGGTGGGGGAGTACCAGTCTATTCAGATCTGGTCACCAAACACGGCTAAAGCCATTTCAAACAACGTTTCAATTCGGAATGGTGATCTTACACCAGGGCAATACTGAGAGTATCTTCCGCTCTGGAACGTGCCGCAAATACACCATACATTATTTTAAATGAATAAATTGTTGAATAACACAAAGTACCTAGTCAAATAAAACTTGCTTTCGCACGCCAGGATTTGAACACTTAACACAAGGCATTTCTTGTGTTATTTTTCGTTCTCTGCTTATATGCGAGTACCATTGATGTAGGGTTTTCCAATAAGAGGTGTTATTTTGATATTCAATCGTAAAAGATCAATGGTTTCATTGCTTGTGTGGCACATAGCGCCGTCTTGTTGAAAGTAAACGTTGTCCAGATCAATACCATCCAATTCCGGCCATAAAAATCATTAATCATCTCTCGATAGCGCAATCCATTCACCGTAACTGTTGCTCCAGCCTCATTTTCGAAAAAGTAAGGTCCAATGACTCCGCCGGACCATAAACCGCACCAAACAGTCACACGTTGAGGATAGAGAGGCTTTTCAACAATAACTCTTGGGTTTTCCGATCCCCAGATGCGACAATTTAGCTTGTTGACGAAGCCACCGAGGTGGAAATGGGCCTCATCACTCAAGATGATTTGCATTTGATTCACTCATGTATTTGAAATTCAATTGGTGAGAATATTATTTTGTCACTTCACTATTACTTTATGACTTTACTTAGCATCGGCAATTTTTGTTAAATCTGTTGAGATCAACAGCTTATAAGTGTGTAAACAATAATTATTCTTATAAAAGTTGAGGTTAAAAATTGACATCGTCATCATATCTTTTGTAATGATTAATCGACATGATGTTTTGTACGAATATATTCCAAGTGATTGCTTTCAATCTGTAGTTGAAGTTGGAATACGTTAATAGAATGATCAAATCGACAAATAGCTGAAACACGACGATCATATCTCATTCCAACTTGGTATTATATTCATATTAGGTTTGCGTAAGGTATACGGAGAAATGCCTGCATTACCTAATTCATAGGTTTATCAGCGTATCAACAATGCAGTCATATTATGTTATGCAAGAGTATCGTGTTTCAGCGTGGCATTTCTCATTATAATAATACTGAAAACATTTCCCAAACATTAACTTTCCACAAATTACTAGACAAACGTCTTCAAAGAGCAATGAGAGCTTTTACCACCGAAAATTGGCGTGCTTGAAACCCGGCTAATACATTAATAAAAATACGATTTTCTCATGAAAACATGTCAAATTGTATCACGAATGTTAGATTTCAAATTGATCTAAAACCTCTCAGGAGAAATCACAAATCGAAATCTTAATTTGTCAAATAAATCGATCTTAATGGACAGGTACCTACTTCACAAACATTGTAATTTTATATCTTGATAGAAAGCAGTCACTTCTGGGTTGACATATTAATTGAAATAAAGAAGTAACTAATAAACAAGGTGCACGTGCAGAAGCACTCCAAATAAATACATGTGTTAAAACAAAACCCCAAATACTTAATAATCACTTAAATGTGTCCAATAGCCTGATATTAGGGATATTTCCCATAAACTCGTAAAAACCCTTAATCACCTGTTCAATTGACGTTTTTTCCATGTAGACATAACTTGGTAACTATTTTGATATCACCTCTCTCTTTCTCTACATCACTATATAAGATTTTAATTGCACTCTCTCACTGTTCCTTTATACTCTTTCTAATTTTACTAGCGCCTTTAGAAGAAGGAAATTGTAATTTATTTAATCGAGATTCGTTTTATACGGCCAGTTCCGATTTTAACACAGATAATAACATTTTAATTGCGATAATAAACCAGTATTGCAAAATTTACTCACCCACGGCTCCAATGGAACATTTTTCTTATTATTCCACCAGGATTGCAGAAATCACAAGTTTTATTGTAACACTGGATATGGTACTAAAAAGTTGTAGGTACGTGGGTTATGGTTTTAGGTGAATGGAGATTGGCGCGGGAATAACGTTCGAAGGCTGAAAATTAGTGCAATAATGCACCTTGTGGCTTTATGACTGACTACACCTTATGTGATTCTATTACAAGTTTTACAATCATCGTAAAATCCCAATAACCAAGAACATGTCATGCACTCAGTGTTGCTTCTATGTAAAATTAATAACTAAAAGAGTTTTGTAAATATACCGTAGGAAATGATTTGGTATTTGTTTTTGTTTCATAACTTGTCATAAGTTTATAGGTTTGTTGAATTATCATATTTATGAGTTATCATATATATGATAATAAAAATTTATCATTTTTATATGAGTTATCCGGTCACCGCGATACTGAGAGTATCTTCCACTCTGGAACGTGCCGCAAATATGCTACATATTATTTTTATATGAGTTATCCGGTCACCGCAATACTGAGAGTATCTTCCACTCTGGAACGTGCCGCAAATATGCTACATATTATTTTTATATGAGTTATCCGGTCACCGCAATACTGAGAGTATCTTCCACTCTGGAACGGGCCGCAAATATGCTACATATTATTTTTATATGAGTTATCCGGTCACCGCGATACTGAGAGTATCTTTCACTCTGGAACGTGCCGCAAATATGCTGCATATTATTTTTATATGAGTTATCCGGTCACCGCAATACTGAGAGTATCTTCCACTCTGGAACGTGCCGCAAATATGCTACATATTATTTTTATATGAGTTATCCGGTCACCGCGATACTGAGAGTATCTTCCACTCTGGAACGTGCCGCAAATATGCTACATATTATTTTTATATGAGTTATCCGGTCACCGCGATACTGAGAGTATCTTCCACTCTGGAACGTGCCGCAAATATGCTACATATTATTTTTATATGAGTTATCCGGTCACCGCAATACTGAGAGTATCTTCCACTCTGGAACGTGCCGCAAATATGCTACATATTATTTTTATATGAGTTATCCGGTCACCGCAATACTGAGAGTATCTTCCACTCTGGAACGTGCCGCAAATATGCTACATATTATTTTTATATGAGTTATCCGGTCACCGCGATACTGAGAGTATCTTCCACTCTGGAACGTGCCGCAAATATGCTACATATTATTTTTATATGAGTTATCCGGTCACCGCGATACTGAGAGTATCTTCCACTCTGGAACGTGCCGCAAATATGCTACATATTTTTTTTATATGAGTTATCCGGTCACCGCAATACTGAGAGTATCTTCCACTCTGGAACGTGCCGCAAATATGCTACATATTATTTTTATATGAGTTATCCGGTCACCGCGATACTGAGAGTATTTTCCACTCTGGAACGTGCCGCAAATATGCTACATATTATTTTTATATGAGTTATCCGGTCACCGCGATACTGAGAGTATCTTCCACTCTGGAACGTGCCGCAAATATGCTACATATTATTTTTATATGAGTTATCCGGTCACCGCAATACTGAGAGTATCTTCCACTCTGGAACGTGCCGCAAATATGCTACATATTATTTTTATATGAGTTATCCGGTCACCGCGATACTGAGAGTATCTTCCACTCTGGAACGTGCCGCAAATATGCTACATATTATTTTTATATGAGTTATCCGGTCACCGCGATACTGAGAGTATCTTCCACTCTGGAACGTGCCGCAAATATGCTACATATTATTTTTATATGAGTTATCCGGTCACCGCAATACTGAGAGTATCTTTCACTCTGGAACGTGCCGCAAATATGCTACATATTATTTTTATATGAGTTATCCGGTCACCGCGATACTGAGAGTATCTTCCACTCTGGAACGTGCCGCAAATATGCTACATATTATTTTTATATGAGTTATCCGGTCACCGCAATACTGAGAGTATCTTCCACTCTGGAACGTGCCGCAAATATGCTACATATTATTTTTATATGAGTTATCCGGTCACCGCAATACTGAGAGTATCTTCCACTCTGGAACGTGCCGCAAATATGCTACATATTATTTTTATATGAGTTATCCGGTCACCGCAATACTGAGAGTATCTTCCACTCTGGAACGTGCCGCAAATATGCTACATATTATTTTTATATGAGTTATCCGGTCACCGCGATACTGAGAGTATTTTCCACTCTGGAACGTGCCGCAAATATGCTACATATTATTTTTATATGAGTTATCCGGTCACCGCGATACTGAGAGTATCTTCCACTCTGGAACGTGCCGCAAATATGCTACATATTATTTTTATATGAGTTATCCGGTCACCGCAATACTGAGAGTATCTTCCACTCTGGAACGTGCCGCAAATATGCTACATATTATTTTTATATGAGTTATCCGGTCACCGCGATACGGAGTATCTTCCACTCTGGAACGTGCCGCAAATATGCTACATATTATTTTTATATGAGTTATCCGGTCACCGCGATACTGAAAGTATCTTCCACTCTGGAACGTGCCGCAAATATGCTACATATTATTTTTATATGAGTTATCCGGTCACCGCGATACTGAAAGTATCTTCCACTCTGGAACGTGCCGCAAATATGCTACATATTATTTTTATATGAGTTATCCGGTCACCGCGATACTGAAAGTATCTTCCACTCTGGAACGTGCCGCAAATATGCTACATATTATTTTTAATGATTAAATTGTGAAAGAACACAAATTAAACAAATTAAATTTATTTTTTGTAATAAATTAATGAATAAAACCTCAAATAGTAATATTTAATTATTGAAGACAAAAATAATCAAATAAAATTTAATTGAACACGCCGGATTTAAACCCGCGACCTGCGGCTTGCTAGTCGAGAGTCACCTCTCGACCACGGAGGCCTCATTTAGACATCTGTGTCAGATTTTGTCCTTGGGGTGCGGGTCATTCTACACATTTCTACTGGTATATTTATAGTTACTTAGTAAGCAAAGTATTAGTACACAAATTAGAACATATAGCATCGCTCAGAGTTCCTTTTAATTTTTTCTATATTCATCGCATTATTTATTACAGTCATTAATAATTTTTCAACTACCAAGCTAGACACATGCCCGTGTTGTGATGGTCGATTATACAGGGTATTCGAGGGTAAAGTGCTCTAACTTCGGGGGGTGATTACACATTATTTTAAAAGTAAAAGAGATAAACAACGTTTTACAAAATTATAATGTTGTAAAGTAGTTTTCAGGAATAAAAGACGATTTTTTTGCATGAGAAAATAAATATTCTACTACGAAAAATATTTTTGTAACGGAAAATGAACATTGGAATTTGCTTTAAGTTTGCGCACCTAACCCCCGGACACCATGTATATAAAGTACATAAAAATAATTAAAATCAATGTGAAATAAAGAATAATTAAAATATATTTAAAAGAATATAAAAAGTACCTACATTATTTAGAAAAAAATGTATGTGTGTGTAAAATCTTAGTAAGTTCTAGGAAATAAGAAAAACAATAAAATATAGTACATTAAGGCGATGCACTACGTCGTGAAATATTTTGAATCGAGCAGCCATCAATAACACTCCTTACGTAGATGGCGATAAGGCTTAAATTCCCGCTTAACACCATCCAGCTGTTTTGATTTAGGCAAGAAAAAAACATGGCCAAAAAGTGCGTTTTATTTTATTTTGTGGATGTTCAGGCATAAATATTTAAATGTTTTCCGATCATTTTATAAATGACTTAATTTGCCACATTATAGAATAAAACCATAACCGAAAATGGGTTCGTAAGTAGGAAATTTTGAACTTTAAAGCAGTTTTCATAGGCCTTATATATTTTTTTCTGGGCTTATAAAGAAACTTATGTGAAAAATACTCGATTATTTCAAAGGCCAAGATGTATTATACTCGCGGTATTTATTTAAAGTATCTGAAACATTTCTAGGCGACTAAATTTTCAAACCGAAAACACATGATTTTGCATTACTATGTAGTGCATCGCCTTAAAACAATTTGAAAGAATTATATCAAGTATGAAATATGGAACATTTTAAAAGAATAAAAAAACAGTTTAGAATTTAAAAGTTTTTAATCCTCAATCCAACTTTTTTTTTATTAATGCGCAGACTACAATCAAAATCACGTATACAAATCAGTTCCAATTTTGAAAATGGAAATTAAAATCATTTTCTGTTAAAAATATTTTAAACACTGGTAGGTACTTAATCGTTTCTTTCGAACAAACTTTTCCAATTTCAAAAATAAAGACACTTAAATTCAAAGCAAAATTTCCAGAGTTCATTGAACAAAAGATACAGATACATCACCGAAATTAGTTTATTTTTTATAATTATACTTACACCAAATTTGTGATCAGTCGTAACATTCTTCTAAGAGGCAGGTTCTCTAAAGGTAACCAACATACGACCTCACTGTTTTTTTTGCTCATACGTAAATAATATAATATTAACTCTTTTTAGTGAAAGGTAATAATACTAATAATGTATTTATAAAATTGCGATAAATTTTATTTAACTTCTTATTTTACACACAGACACTACTTTTGGGAAATTGTACATATTCATTTTTATAAATATTGAACAAAATAAAAATTAGAAAGCGCAAAACATCCCCACCAAGTAATACATAAATCCAGTTTGCTGCATTTGAAAGGAATATCAACGTCAATATGCCACACTAGCGGTTCTAGCGGCCTGCGTTGTTGATACTACAATTATTTTAATGTAGTTTTTATTTTTATTTTATTTGGAAAACCAACAGTTATAATTATTACAAGGTATGGTGTAGTAAGTGTTAATTATTCAACCAATAATAGGTTTTCACTTAGTTACTGCGGTAAGCAAAGGTCATGTGTCATGTCCGTAAATAGTGTATTAATAATATTTATATTTTTGATACTGACAATACTGACAATTCAATCTATCACAACTTAAAGATTAATTAACACTGACGAATTCCAACATTACGCGGGGATATCCTTGCAGCATATAATATAAAAACATTAATTTAATAAATACAATTTGACGAATTCTGACATTAATATCCTTGTCGCAAGGAGCGTAAATCACACCATACAATATAAAACCATTAACTCTTAAACCCTACCTGGGGTACTGGAGTACCCCCCTGGTGTTTAAAATATCAACAATTTTAACAATATTGCACTGTTGCAAAAATCGCTCTAGCTAATCTACTCTCGATAATTGGCGCGTAAGTACGTCAGGAAGCCGTCACCGCTCGGCAAGTGCATTTGCGTCCACAGGTGTTCCGGGGTACCCCAGTACCCCGTGGTAGGAATACTGTTAGTTATTCCTTCCAGTTATACTTGAATTACTGAAGGTATTTTTCGACATCTCTCTGGTAAGTTTACACATTATTTATGATTTACTTTACTTTGTGATAATGGTTATGGAGTACAGTGTTGATAGGGAGGGCCTGCGCCCAATAACGAGACATTCATGGACTAATAATGTGTTATGAATGTAATGACAGTGTATGCAGTGTAATGAGGTGTCTGTATTGTTTTCAATATGGCATCCCAGACTCGAAGTCTTGGGGGGGGAGGGTTAAATTGCAGCTGCTTTGTTGGTATCTGATGACGAAGAGCTCAACCTAGGAGAAGATTCAGAAGATGAGCCCGCCAGTGTTATCGAGGATTTCCGTGACCATTCTGAAGTCGCACCTTGTGAAGACAGTGATCAAGATAGTGTGGAAGGAGATGAAGAGTATTTAGTGTCTGACAATGACTGGGCTGGTATAAATGAAGACGGTAGGCGCTTGGTTGATTCTCCATTAGTTATGTATAGAAAAGGTCATAATAATCGACAAAAGTGGACTGGTGTTAAGCCTTCTCGCTCAAGAATGCCTCGCCGCAATATTTTGTTGCGCCCACCTGGTAACGTCTTAACAGAAACCTGACATGTGACAATTGGTTCACGTCTATACCCACAGCCAAGAAGTTACTGGAAAAAGGTATAACATTAGTTGGAACTGTAAAGAAGAATAAACGAGAAATTCCTCCTGTTTTCTTGGACACTAAAAATCGAGAGAGATGCACATCAATGTTTGCCTACGACGGACCTCTCACACTTTTGTCGTATTGTCCTCTGAAGTCAGCTAAAAAGAAAGTTGTAATCATGCTGTCCACCATGCATGACAGCCCTGAAAAGGATAATGAAGTGTACCTTCCAGAAATAATACATTTCTATAATAAAACCAAATGCGGGGTGGATGTGTTCAACCAACTTTGTAAGAAATACTCGACGTCCAGGAACATCAAAAGGTGGCCCATGTGTCTCTTCTACGGGTTGCTAAATGCCGTTATTGTCAACTCTTGGGTCTTATTCAAGCTGTTAACTAACATTGATGAAGAGAAAATAACCAAGCGGCGTGAATTTCTTAAGAGTTTGTCAATGGCACTCATAAAGCCTCATATGAGAGCAAAATTACAATAGCAAAGTTTACCCCGGGATATCAGAGAAACTATACGTGCAGTCTTGAATATTCATAGTGAAGATCATAGGCCGGTCCCTAATAATCTCAAACCTGGTCGCTGCTGTTTTTGTCCGCGCACAAAGGACAGAAAATCTCGATCTGTCTGTAACACTTGTCGCCGCCATATTTGTGTTGACCATCAATACAAAATCTGTCCTTCATGTAACGACAAAAATGTCTATTAGTTTTTATTAATAAATTTCACTGTCTTTTCTTATTACTTTGCCATAATAAAAATAATATTTTTAAAAATATCAAAGACTTTTATTTTATTCATTTTCTTTGCGCGGGGTACTGCAGTACCCCGTGGTAGGAATAATTACATTCCCAGAGTGGTAGGGTTTAAGAGTTAATTTAATAAATAAAATTATTGTATAATTTTCACAAATTCTGACACTACGCAAGGGATAACTTTAGCTTATTGGACGTAAAACACACAATACAATATAAAATCGTAAATTTAATAGATAAAAAAATATGCAGATACATCACCGAAATTGGTATATTTTTATAATTATGCACCAAATGTGTAATAAGTTGTATTATTCTTCTAAGAGGCAGATTCTCTGTGATTAACACTTCCACCCCGGACCGGGGTTATAATTCTACACTAACTAGAGTTTTAAGCTGTATCTAGATGGTTTTTTACACCATATAACAAATAATTTAGGTAATCTTAGAAAAACTATTCAGCTATCGATCTGCATTTAAAAAATTTATATCGCATTACTACTTTTTAAGATATTAAATAAATTACATCTAAATCTGATAGAATATTTTTTACGGGGCGGGACTTTATAAACGTTTCCACGAACTGGACGAAGATCCTGCCGAAGCCGGTAGCCGAAAGATAAATTTTGCATTGTAATAAAAAGGGCTACACCGTTATAATTGAGTCACGCTAGTATTCTTATTATCACTTTACCATTTTGCTTTACCTAATGATTGACCGGAATTGAAATGGGAGAGGCGGTAACTGGACAATTTTTAAGGGATAGTAAGTAATTTCTTAGTTATTAATGAAAAGGACTTAATCCGAATCGGTGACACAGCGCTTCTCATATGTCCTTTTGAAATACTAAGATATTCACTTGGCGGTCCCAGACCATTTCGTCTGGGTAACATCCGGCGCAGGTGTCCTTATACATTCTATGAGCAACACATTTTAGGAACACAATTAAAATTGCATCTGTCTCTGTTTGTCGTATGAAATACAAATAGACCAGAAAGAGACAATTATTTTTTTAAATTTGTTGGAATTTGGAAGATAGAACTTGCTCAAAAGTTTAAAGTACAGTATGATTGAAGACTGCAGCGAATAAATAGTGTTTTCGGTTATTGCTAACTTGTGTTTTGGTGTTAAATAATTCTCTTTGGGAACGGACCAGTTTCACAGTGCTACGGGCGTCTTCAGATTGGTAAGTACATTTATCTTATGCAATGGCGTATAAAAGTATATGTTTCAGGGGTGTTAACTAACTAACTAACCATCACGCCGTTTCCCCGCAGGGGTAGGCAGAGAGGACGGACCGCCAAACAACTCGGTCTTGGCACACACTCTTTGCCTCATTCACATTCATACATCGTCTCATACATACTCTTCTATTTTTCTGACTCTTGACATGACCCGACTCAAGTATCTGATTCACTTGATCGTGCCATGTCTTCCTCGGGCGTCCCCTACTTCTTACACCATTCACACTTGCGTCATATATTCTCCTTACGCTCCTTTCTTCATTCATTCGCTCTACATGCCCAAACCATCTGAGGGTCCCTTTCTTAATTTTACTCATTACGCTCACATCAGCCTTGCATTCTTTGCGGATATCCACATTACTCACACGATCATACATGGTTTTACCACACGTACGCCTCAGGGATCTCATCTCTACAGCATTCAGCCTACTTTCATCCTTCCTCTGCCAGTTCCATGCTTCACTGCCATACATCAGGGTAGGTACCAGCACTCCATTGTGGACTGCCAGCTTTGCTTCTTTGGACAGCTTTTTGTTGGCGCCTACGGCATTTAACCCACCATTTATGGAGTTACCTGCATTCACCCTTCTTTCAATATCCCTATCAGCCTTCCCATCTCTCGTAAACATACTTCCCAAATACACAAACTCATCCACTTGCTCCAAGTATTCATCATTCACAACTATATTGCACACTGTTTTCATACTCTCTCTTTCAAATACCATGACTTTGGACTTACTTACATTCATAAACATTATTTATTCTCCACAATATTAAAATATTGCATTTTAATAGTTTGCTTTTATTGATGGTATCAGTGTCAAAATTTCTCGGTGTATTATTATTATAACTGCATATTATTGCAGCTTGTTTTTGCGCTTTTACTCAAAATGTTCATTTGGTTCCCATATTCTTTTATTTTATGATAAAAATTATTATATTAATTCTAAATTTATTTTCATGTAAACATTATGTATTCCATTGCTCAAACCATACAATTTATAGAATAATCGTACTACTAGTAGTACTAATAGTACCTACTAGTTTTTCACGCATTAGAATATGACCATATGATTTAAATAGCGCCGTTTTTGTGAAAATTCACCTCAAGAAGCGTTAAATTTAGTCTTACATTAATTATAATTAACAAAAAGGTATCATTTAATTCTTTTCTTTATGTGAAATAATAATTTCAAGATATTTTTGTTATTTATTTTATTTTATCTTCGTTATTTGATAGATCATTAAAAACATAAAAATGTAAACACATAATCAACGGAAGGCACCCATGGTTATTTTTTGGATGCATAAATTTTCGATTTGAGATATTTTGAGAATATCAATCTCAGATGGGAAGGCTGATAGAGATATTGAAAGATGGGTAAATGCAGGTAACTCCATTAATGGAGGACTGAATTCCGTTGGCGCCAACAAAAAGCTGTCTAAAGAAGCGAAGCTAGTAGTCCACAGTGGAATGCTTGTACCTACCCTGATGTATGGCAGTGAGGCATGGAACTGGCAGATGATGATGATGAAAGTAGACTGAATGCTGTTGATATGAGATCCCTGAGGAGTATGTGTGGTAAAACCATATTTGATCGTATGAGAAATGTGGAAATCTGCAAAGAATGCAAGGCTGATGTAAGTGCAATGAGTAAAATTACAATATGCCCATGCTATTGATTATATTACGACTGGCAATTTAATGTTATTTTTCTTGGAAGCCTCGAACCAGGTGAAGGTAGTTATAATGTGTTGATTGTTTTGAGAAAGGAATTGTGGAGCGGGAAAACGAAAAATTAAAAACAATCATTGATTATAAATTTTATGAATAAAAGTGTTGTTTTCTAATACACTACACATATATTAATAGTAGGGGCAGGTAGGTAGGTACTTACGACTTTTAGAAAACCTATTTTGGATAAAACGAATAATCGCTCTAAGGAGAAAATTTAGTTTTTTGTGCTCGCTATAACCAAGTTTGACTGTATATATATATTCATATATCGTCTCATATATATATATATATATGAGACGATATATGAATGTGAATGAGGCAAAGAGTGTGTACCAAGACCGAGTTTTTGGCGGTCTGTCCTCTCTGCCTAGGTACCCCTGCGGGAAACGACGTGATGATTAGATATTTAGTTAGTTATTATTGAAAAGTAAGTGGGTTGATGCTACATAATTACTTTTTTCTGATTACAGATTGCAGGCTCTGATTGCAGATTCAGTTACGATATCAAGTTTACCTACTTACTTTTTAAATTTACACAATTCTAAAAAAATGCCCAAAAAATTTTTAAACGCTGAGCAGGTGCGAGCGTTATTAGAGAAAGACTCTGGTAGTGATGAGTCAAACAGTGATTTTGAATTTGAAAACATTCAAAACACATCGGACATTGAAGATCATGTTTCTTTTGAAAGTTCTTCTGAAAGTGAATCCGACACCTCTGACGAAGATGCCGAAAAGATTACTGATGAAACGGAAGAAAAATCTTTTACTTCCAAATCTGGATTTAAGTGGAGTTCCGTTCCTCCGACACAATCCCGTAGTAGGCAACACAATATTGTTTACTCTCGTCCTGGCCTGACAAATGAAAGCAAAAATATTTCATCTATTGGAGACGCATTTTCATTGTTTATTACTGACGATATTCTCAAAGAAATAGTTACTGAAACCCAACGTTTTTGTGTGAGGGAAAACAAGGGCACAGCCGATGATGCATCAATTTCTACGGATGAAATTAAATCCTTTATCGGCATATTGCTTGCTGCTGGGAGAAACCGTTGCAGAAAGATGCAGTTGAAAGAGTTGTGGACAACGAATGATCTATTTAGGCAATTTTTTTATACAGCAGCTATGTCTAGAGATAGATTTGCATTCTTATTTAGTACTCTACGATTTGATGATAGAGTGACTAGGCACGAAAGAATCGCACAAAGTGGGACAAAACTGGAGGCGATAAAATCAATTTATGAAAATTTTAACGCAGCTTGCACTAGAAATTACTCCCCGGATTCCCACATCACCGTAGACGAACGTTTGGCGACGTACCGGGGATCATGTCCTTTCCGTGTATACATGAAAAGCAAACCTGGACGATACGGAATTAAAATATGGGTGGCAGCTGATGCCAAAACAGCCTATATTTTAAATACTCAAGTATACACGGGCAAAATTGGCAATGCCCGAGAAGTAAATCAGGGGTTACGAGTCGTAACTGACTTAGTAGCACCATATTACGGTTCTGGAAGAGGTGTTACGACAGACAACTTTTTCACGTCAATACCTCTTGCCAATAAATTATTGGATAATAATTTGACGCTGACTGGTACATTGAGGTCGAATAAAAGAGAAATTCCAAAAGAATTTTTACCTTCTCCGCAAAGGGAATTACATACAAGCCTTTTTGGTTTTACCGATGCACTTACAATTGTTTCTTATGTGCCGAAAAAGAAGAGTGCAGTGGCTCTTCTTTCAACCGAATTCCACGACGACAAAATTTCATCAGCGTCAGAGTCAAAAAAGCCAGATATAATATTACATTACAACTCAACAAAGGGGGCTGTAGACACCGGGGACAAAATGACAAGGGAATATTCCTGCGTTAGGTCGACAAGAAGGTGGCCATTTCGTATTTTCATGGAGATTTTAGATATGGCTGCCTTGAATGCTTATGTTATTTGGATCACTAAATATCCAGAATGGCATTCAAATGACCGAAGCAGACGAAAAATCTTTATCAGGGAGTTGGCCATGGACTTAGTGAAAAACAACATTAAAAGTAGAAAAGAAAGCGGTGTAAAATTTCACAAAGCGCAGCAATACGGCTTCGAATTATTTGAAAAAGTTATGCCGAGCACAAGCGACGATATTGTATTAAATGAAGTACAAGTTTTACCTACCAAGGCAATACGAAGACGGTGTTATCTTTGCCCGCGCAACATTGATAGAAAAACTAAGCTGTGTTGTTATACTTGCAGGAAATCTATTTGTGTTCTGCACAGGGTCCAAGAAAATTTTTGTACTAACTGTAAAACTATCAAGGACAATGCCAATAATGAATGTTGTTAAAATAATAAAAGTTGCTTAGGACGGATCTTTTGACAGATTTTAAACAATTCATCAAATTTTGATGTTAATTTTCAGGTTCTGCGAAAGTTCTATTCAAGTTCCGATATTATTTCAGTTCTGTGAAGTACCTGGCCTATACTGATATCATAACAGAACTTGAATAGAAATTTCATAGAACTTTAAAATTAACAAACAATCTGTCATTTTTGTAATAAGCATATCCGACCTTTAGAAATTTCTTCTATTATTCACTTTTTCTAGTATTTTTGCTGTTTCTTTTCAAGTCATCACTATACTAATGGTGCCATGATCTGCAATTTTAGGTTTGTCTAGTATTTTAGAATTTGTTCACGTTCATTTGATTACACAAACTCAATTAGTGTACTGGTTGTTTGTGTTATCTTGGTGTATTCTCAGTCGAATTGTTTCATTTTTAAAATGATCACGTTGGAAAATATTTTGCATAAAAATCCGTTTTGTTTATTTCATATTAATATTATAGTTTTTAATAATAAATTACGTGTATTTTAAATAATTAAAGCATTCATGATAGTGCATGTAGTCACTTACTAACATTTGGTAAATGAACAACATATTTTTCTATAAGAAAACAAACATTTTTCGACCATATCTTTTGTGCTTTTAATCATTTCTCTGTTTATCACTTTTTTATAAGAAGTCCCTCTACTGTTTTAGACGTGGTGCACTTTTCTCATTTTCCATTTAAATTTATGTATAAAGGTTTCAATTGCTCAAAGCATAGTGGTCATTTGGAAATTGTTAATTTATGCGATTGTTTATTGATAACTTGATATCAATTTTACAATGTTTTCCAGAACATCTAGTTCACTTTTGCAGTCTTGTGCAATAAGTATATATCCAGGAGTCATTACGCTATAATATCTTACAAGTGAAATGTTGTCAAAAACCGGACATAATATCCAATAGTTACTGTACCTTCTTATAACATTATATTTTATGTTTTTCCATCAAATTACGCAAAAATTGTGTTGTTAACGTCAGCTTGTTTTTGTTTTGTCTTCTTTTATAAATATGATCCCAATTTTAGATTAGATTATTTCTTGGTAATCACTTTGCATTTCATTTTTTCATACAATTTATTCTGGAGTATATTTATTCGATTTACCAATAAATTAAAGTTTGGGATATGTATGTACCAAAATTAATAGCTGACAGAATTATTCGCTATTTAATAATGCTGATTTTATTCCATGTTGTTTGGGTTTAACTTTCATCGTGTTGTGTGTGTTTTTCTAAATTGTGAATTTTTATTTAAAAAGTTATTGTCTTCTAGCTAGGTTATAATTTTCGTTTATTTCATCTTCAATTTTGGGAACTCGTGCCGTGTGTATATGTTACATTCCACTTGCTCAAGAAAAAAAATTCTTTGTAATAATACGATAAAGAGTAAATATCTTACATTTCAAGTTGTGATTTTCATCACGCGATTTGTGTATAATATGTAAATATAACGATCGTCCAGTTGATTAGTCAGACATCTCCGAAGAATCGGAATTTGAGTTGAGTATACAGTTATATGTAAAATGAAAAAACAAACAAAATATATGTTTTCTGGGTTATTTGTAGAAAATTTAAAAATGTCGTACTAATGTACCGAACCGTTATACTTCCCGGTGTTATTTTTTTATAGCATATTTAATTTATAAAATACAGACACATGTAAATAATATTTGGTTTATGGCGAGCATTCGAACATTGCTTTCCTCATTATCTCAAAACTTTGTATTTAGAGATGTCTGACTAATCAACTGGATGATCGACATGTCTTGTTTACCAGTAATAGGTATGTTCATTATACTATATGTGTAATAATTTTTGCTAATATCTAATGTTTGTTTCATAAAACTCATTTATTATAAAGTAGGTACCTACCTTATGTGTTTCCAAAATGTTGAGGTGTATTTTTGTAAAAATATAATATTTTGAGGTGTGTTTTTTGTCTTTTTGTAAATTTCTTCATTTTACTACGATATTATGTGTGTAAGATATTTTAAAATTATATTAAAATTATGTTTTATATTACGAATGTCTTTTTCTATTTTCTATTATAATTTTGCAATTTTCAGTTTATTTAATCAATCCCTATAAATGGTCACCATAAAAGAGATAGCCTCCTAGTATGATGACGTTTCTATTCTAAATGGTGGTTTTTGTTCAGGGCAATACTGAACGCATTTCCCATCCTTGGCCGTGCGGAAAATATATTATATTAAATGCATTATATTTTATGAATTATTTATGAAATATCACATAATTATTGAATTAATTTGCGCTTGCTGGGATTTTGAACCCGCGACCCAGAATCTCAACCATTTGACCATGGGGGCCGTCATTACTAAGAAAAAGAGAGAAATTCTCCGGTTTCTCATATGTATCCTATTACGAGTTTATAAATACCGTTTCCAGATCTCTCATAAATATTGTTTATCAAAAACGGGGAATTCTCAGGCTACAATAAAAAAATATTTATTTCAAGATTGGATTTCAATACTTTAAAAATACCTTATTTTTAACAATTTGAAGTTATTAAAAATACCTTATTTTTTACAATTTTATTTGATAAAACATTACAAAACAAAACCATTCACCGTTAAAAATGTAAAACATACCTACATAAATGGATCAGTGAAAAACTATAAACTCAATATATACCTATTCAAGCAAACGCATCATTTATGATTACAGGTTAACTGCGGCACGATGCTAGATGATACTCTAAATGAAATTATAATAAAAACAATCAGAAATAAGATATTAATTATTTTTTTTTTTGTAAACTAATGTTTAAGACAAGAATTTTTTTTCATAGCACAAAGGGTAACATTTATTTATAAGCAATAATTATTAGCTTGAAACACTCATCCACATTGAAAAATCTCCCGAGAAAAGATACATAATAATAATAAGAATAATTGTAGAAATAAAATAATTTAATACCTACATTAAATATCAACATACAACATTTGTTTCAAAATATTTAACATCCGTACCTAGTTTAGTAGTACGTAGTAGTTTTCATAAACTATAAAAGTAAAAAATACATATCCATCATTTACAGACCACCCTATGCAAGAAACTAGCCACCCACGTCGACGCTTAATCGCCAATCGGCAGTCGAGATTCGGAAACGAGGCGCGATGCTTGCTACGTACCCGCCTTCTCCGTTTTCTTTGAAAACATATGCGTTATGGTCTAAATTCATTAGAACATTAATTATGACTTTATTTATGAAACGATTTTGATAATGACTACTGAAATATGTAATATATACTTCCCTCTAATTATAACCAAAACAAATTTCATCGAATTATGTCATTAACACCTTTTAATAAGCAAAACAAATTGGGGGACTGAGTGACCCCGCTTCGGATCCAATGTGATTTTTTTCTTTCCGGGACGAAAGGGTTAAAGACGACAAATCAGAAATGAAACGTTCAATCGAAAAGCTTTATTCTATTGATAAGTTCTAAATAGCACGGATACCCTAACTTTACTCTATACTCTTTCCTACTTGCAAATTCGTATGTTTCAAAAGCCTCCTTAATATTAAGGGTGCCATAGCCGCACTACCTCCGAGCACATCAAACAATTGTGTAGAAGGATTGCTTTTGATTTCCAGCGAAGCACATTTTGCAATAAGCAAAGCGATGAACGCCCATAGCACCTATGTCATAGGTTATCCGTTTGCGTTCATCTCATCTGTAATTATGTCCCTATCAATCTCCTTACAAACTATCATCAATTGTCTTCATTGCCTATTATTTGTTCATCGTCATTCTTCACGTTAACATCTTGCAATGAGTAATTTGTACAAAGTACATATTCATTGTTACAATTTCTATTTAATAATATTTCAATAACATTTCGAAGGGTAGGTGGAGGCCACAAATCCCCATCTATATCTTGTCCTTACTCATTATTACTCACAAATGCTTGTAGGAAGAAACTCTTCTAATAAATTTCATTTGGCGAACTCGGTGTAACATTAAGTGACCAGCTTTATAGAAACCAGCAAGCTTTAGAGCTCCTTAGAGCGGAAGGTGTACGCACTCCCTAAATTTCTATATGTTGTGCTTACTCATTATTACTCACAAATTCTCGCTGGGAAGAAACTCTCCTAATAAACTTTATTTGGCGAACTCGGTGTAACATTAAATGACCAGCTTTATAGAAACCAGCAAGCTTTAGAGCTCCTTAGAGCGGAAGGTGTACGCACTCCCTAAATTTCTATATGTTGTGCTTACTCATTATTACTCACAAATTCTCGCTGGGAAGAAACTCTCCTAATAAACTTTATTTGGCGAACTCGGTGTAACATTAAGTGACCAGCTTTATAGAAACCAGCAAGCTTTAGAGCTCCTTAGAGCGGAAGATGTACGCACTCCCTGAATTCCTATATGTTGTGCTTACTCATTATTACTCACAAATTCTCGCTGGGAAGAAACTCTCCTAATAACCTTTGTTTGGCGAACTCGGTGTAACATTAAGTGACCAGCTTTATAGAAACCAGCAAGCTTTAGAGCTCCTTAGAGCGGAAGATGTACGCACTCCCTGAATTCCTATATGTTGTGCTTACTCATTATTACTCACAAATTCTCGATGGGAAGAAACTCTCCTAAAAAACTTTATTTGGCGAACTCGGTATAACATTAAGTGACCAGCTTTATAGAAACCAGCAAGCTCTAGAGCTCCTTAAAGCGGGGGATCTACACACTCCTTCATTTGGCAAACTCGGTGTAACATTAAGTGAACAACTTTAAAGAAACCAGCAAGCTTAAGTTGCCTTTTAGTGTGTTTAGTTTCATCATCGGAGTACCTACTGGATACACAAAATTTTATCATTCGTAAGAAATGCAAGGATGAATATTTCAATGCGATGATGATTTCATTACGAACCATTGGAATGCTATGCTGTTATTAAGATGAATGATACATATATTTTTTTAAATTAAATTACATCACGTACTCGTTTTGAAAGGAGCAAAACAAAACTTTATTTAATCACCAATGAAAACCTGTTTTATTATGTATACTGTATTATTTCAGCATCGGTCTTGTTTCGTTTAGTAAGGAAAATTCCCAGTGAGGCCATTGGTTTGTTGTCCTTCGACCCCTTAAAAGTAGGTTTATTAGTTTTTTTTTAGTTTATTTATTTGAAAATCAGCAAAGAACAACTCAAGAATCTGACTTTTCCATTGCTTATCGGGTAGAAGAATCCTCGAAAAATAAAATCTGGTGCCTACAACTAATTTTATAGTTGAAAATATTTTTCAAACAATTTACATGAATATTTGAATGGCAAGGTACTGTTTTCATTAATCTTATTTATAAATAACGTAGATATTCGTGTCCCCTTAATAAAATTGTATTAATGCGCATTACGAGAAAACATTGTTGTTTGATTTGCATTGTTGAGAAGGAAAATTTTGTTTGTATGTACACAACATAAACGTTGCGTCTTCCGCACCCTGATAAAAATTAGAATAACAAACTTTAGATCATCTTGTGGAGCGGAGGAATTTTAAATATTTTTGAGGAGTGTTTCGGATTCTTTGAACAGAAAGTCACGATTTAGGAACACGTGCAAAGCTAAACGGAGGTAAAATCTAAAGAATGTTCAAGTGCGAGATGTTATGCATACCTGTCTTACAGATCATCAATTCAGACAAGCGTTCCATTTATTTTCAAAGTTTTTTATTAATATTCTCGTAGGTATATGTGTCTTATTTGTCATAAATGACAAACTGTTACTGAGTTTGGTTCTGTAGAGCAAAGTTGTGAAAAAATAGGATTTTTGGAATATTCTTTTTTTTTAAAAGATGGTTAAATTTACATGTGTAAAACGTTTCGGAACGTTTTATTTAGTATTTGGGGCCTTTATTTAGGTCTACTGAGAGATGAACGAAGTAAGAAGATCTAATTTACTCACCTTGTATATATTCGATCAGTTACATTTTATGAAATCTTGATCGATAATATTTTTCGAGATATATGAGCTTCTTTTTATCGTGTGTTATTTATTCTTTCCACTATCAGCAATTTTTTCCAAACATATTCAAATTCGTCAAACATTAGAAAGGGACATCATGACAACATCCCTAGCATGGTTTACAGGAATACAAAAAGTAGGTTCCTCAAATATATATTCATGTATTATTTACTAAAAATAAACGATTACACACATACTTTAAGTAAAACACCTTTTTTACTTAAAGTATGTGTGTACCTCGAAAAGTAATTCGTTTAATTTAGTGTACTTTTCTTTATTTGTAATCATTTCAAAGCCCGCAATGTATAAATTCTTGTTCAATCTCCATAAATAATCTTCTTCGCAGTAGAAATTATCCAGCGACCTTCATCCAAATACCTCTGGTACCCGGCTAATATTTCAATCGTGGATGCGATTTGGTTGTTGTATTTCACAAGTGTCTCGGGGTTAGCCAGAATACCGATTAATCGTCCGTGGTCTGTAATAAGTAATAATAATACCGATTATTATTGACGGCAATCAATGGCTTCCATAGATCCTCGTTCTCTCATTTATCATAAAGAGCCACGTAGGCTGACCTTTGATATGCTTATCTTGGACCAGGGCTGTCCAAACTTAGGTATTCCGGGGCCTAAGGCATCTGGGTTGATGTTAATGGGTATTTGAATCGGTGTGTTGTGTTTTGATGTGGTTTATATGGTAGAGACAGAGTGAATGTATGGAGTGAAGGAACTGGATCGGAGGTTTATAAGACACATTTTTTTATATTTTTTTTTTATAGTGAATACCTCACAAGAGTCCCAACTGCTCCCGTCTGGAGCCAGTGAGACTATGGCATCCCCAATTGGGGGATGTTGTGAGGCTGAAGGTAAGTGGGGAAGGGAAAGAGGAAGGTGGGGAAGTACCTGGCTATTCAGATCTAGTCACTAAACACGGCCAAAGCCATTTGGAGCAACGTTTCAATTCTGAATGGTGGTCTTACACCAGGGCGATACTAGTAGTATCTTCCACTCTGGAACGTGCCGCAAATATACTATATATTATTTTAATTAATTAATTGTGAAATAACAAAAATTAATCAAATAAAATTTATTTGCGCACGCCGCGGCCGGGTTCGAACCCGAGACCTTCGGAATGGCAGTCCAATGCGTTACCACTGGACTATGCCGGCCGTCAATGTGGATACGGTCTACCTCACACCCCTCTCCCTCCCCCTCATTTGCTGTACGGCACGTACTTCGAGGGCTTTTACGCAGATTAAACATGCTTTTATCGAAAATATATTAAATTTGAAAAACAAAAGTTTGTGGAAATCCAAATCCTGCGGGTCCCACAAAATCCGTCCGCGGGACGAGTTTTGGGCAGCTCTGTCTTAGATTATTGTTTCTCGATCGATCGACATGCGTCATAACTGATAAAAAATACGCTTTATTTCGTTTGTGCAACTGAACGGGAGAATTTGTGGAAGTCCGTGAGACTAAATTAGTTAATAATCGCATTTACATTATGATATATTATTTATCTATAATTACTTTTCAATAATATTGTACAATCAAGACGCGAATGAAAAGATACAAAAAACAAGGCCGAAGTTAGTGAAATGAATAAGATTAAGAAAATAACGCTCAGTCGGATGATAAAAGGATGTTCAGGAAAATATACGATGAGGAATTTGGTGGGTGAAGATAACGTAGACACTCGAAGCCAACATAATAATAATAATAATATTTAGATGATTTTTAGCGCCGTTTTTGTGCAAAATCACCTCAAGGGCGCTGTACAAATATTTAATACATTTCTACAAATGAACAAATGCTTTTATCCTTATTTATTTATATTTTAATTTGAATATGACACCTTGTCGATATGACATATTTAATTACAACCAGAATTAGCTCCATAGCCATATATCAATTGACTTGCAAAGAAAAATTGAAAAACTGCAGCATATGAAATGAGGAAAAGAAATCAAATACGACTCTTATTTAAAAAAAAAAAGTATCGACGTGGTTTACGATCGTGCCACGCCTCCTTCTGATGTCCCCGACTTCTTCTGCCATTCACATTCGCGTCATATATTCTCCCTACACTCCTCTTCTTCATTCGCTCCACATGCACTAACTATAATCTTAATCATAATCGCTATAATCGCTATAGTCATAATCTGAAGCTTAATCGCTTGCATCAACATATTTACATTTGTTTAAAATAGGATTTATGTATAAAGATTGGAAAAATCTTTCGGAATTACCAGAAATACCTTTTTTTTATTTAGTAGCTATATTATACATTTTTTTTACATTTTTATAAGAATATATATACAAAAAATAGATGTTGATTATATTCATAGTCCTCCTCACTAGGAGATCCTGTGCTGAAGGGGACTAGGTTTTGAATAAGTTATTCAACGACTTCTATGGTATGACTCCATGTTTTGGGTAAGGGTTTCCAGAAACTTCTACAACGATGTTTTAAATATGCTAGTAAGTTCTTTTTCCGGTAATTCCTTAAGCCAAGATTTAATGTTCTTAATGCAGTTGTTTTTTGTTTTGATTTGTTTGATACTAAGTGGGAGTTTGTTATATACCTTTACTGCTAAAAATTCAGAGCTTCTTTGTCCAAAGGTAGAGTTACACTTTGGTATAGTTAGTATCTCTGTTTGTTTGGCTCTGGTTTTATGAGTATGTGAGGTGTTTTCCTGAGAATTATTTTTGAGGTGTTGTACCAAAATGTTTTTGGCATAGATTTTCTGTATGCTTGGAACGTCAAATTGTTTAAAAATTTCTGTTGTTGACGTCCTTATAGGAACCTTTAGTATGGTCTTTATGATGCAATTCTGAGTTACCTTCAGCTGTTTTATATGTTTTGATACTGCTGAGCCCCATCCTATTATTCCATATTCCAATTTGGAGTGGCATAAAGCATAGTAAACTCTCTTTAAATCCCTAGCTGACAAAATGTTCCGTAATTTTTTGAAGAAGTAGATGAGTTTAGTTAACTTTTTTGAAGTTCGATCAATGTGTGAATCTCAGTGTAGTTTATCGTCAATTTCAATACCAAGATATTTTATGCTTTTGGTTTGAGTTATAATCGAGCAGGAACATTGAGGAATTTTTTTTTGACATTCATGTAGTTTGAGTATATGCTCATTCATTGGTTGTCCTCTTTTGTTTTTGGAGAAAATTAAATATTTGGTTTTATTCACATTTAATGTAAGGGAGTTTGCTTTAAGCCAGTTTTGAAGAACAGTTAGGCCATGTTCAGCCTCCTTATATGTGCTTGTCCAATCTTGTTCATGGAATAAAATTACAGTGTCATCTGCAAAGCTCATTATGTTTCCTTTGATGGGAAGATTCATAAGGTCATTTATGTAAATTAGAAATAGTATAGGTCCTAATACGCTTCCCTGGGGGACATCGTACTTAATTGGTAGAGTTTTGCTCCTTCTTTTACCAATTTTTACAAATTGTTCTCTTCCCGTTAAGTAACTTCTAAGTAGGTTTAGGGTTGTTTCGGTTATTCCATTTTTTTTTAGTTTTAAATACAGTATTTCGTGGTCAATGGTATCAAAAGCTTTTTGAAGATCAATGAAAACTGCTAGGCATTTTTTGCCTTCATCCAATTTTCTAATAATTATATTTGTTACATTAGCTATAGCGTCACCAGTACCCAGGTTTTCCCTAAAACCATACTGCGTAGATGATAATATTTTATTAGAATCCAAAAATGTAAGCATTTGTTTTTTTATAACTTTTTCTAATATTTTTGATAGTGTAGTTAAAATACTAATTGGTCGATAGTTTGATACATCATTTTTGGGACCGTTTTTATATATTGGAATGATCGTAGCAATTTTAAGACAAGCAGGAAAAATACCATTTGATATTGAAAGATTTATAAGATACGTCAGTGGGTGGATTAACTCATTTTGTAGATATTTAATTGATTTGCTTGATATCAGTTCATTTCCCGATGAAGTATTTATATTTAGGGAGGCTATAATATTTCTTATTTCATCACTTGTTATCTTGACAATATTGAGGCTGTTTTCTTGATTTACATCGTCAATCCTCACTGTATTTTCGATAGTACTAATTGAATTTTGTTTAATTTTATTTGCTAAGTTTGAGCCTATATTGCAAAAATAGTTGTTTATAAAGTCAAGAAGTTTGTCCGGGTGTTCTGTAAAAGATGTGGGAATCTCATCAATGTTTAATTCCTTAATGCTATTGTCATTATGTGAGGCTTTATTTCATTTATGATCTGCCAGAGTTTACGTGAATCATTATTACATTCATCAATTTTGTTTTTATAGAATGTTTCTTTAGCATAACGTATTACATTTTTACATGTATTACGATATCTTTTGTAGAATCGAAGTGTTAGGATATCATAAGGGTTGTTTTTGACTTTTTTGTGCAGTTCATCTCTTTTTCTGATTGAGTTTATAATATTCTGACTAATCCAAGGTTTAATGTGTAAATTTTTATGAGATAACTTTTTTTCTATGGTTTTGGTGTTTGATAGGATAATGTTCTGTAAAACTTCTATAAAATAACTCCAAGCAGTATCAGTATCATCTTTTTCCAGAAGGCTTGTCCAGTCATTCACTGTTAACTCACATAGGTACATAAAACGGATTGTATGTCAACCATGGTAAATGAAGCAATTATTTGGCTTGCCCATAACCAACTGCAATCTTTGTAAATCATCTAATGACATGTAAGTAGAATCCTGCAATGAAATATAAATGCATTCATACAAGTATTTGAACTCAAGAGCATCTCGTCGGAAACCTTCACAATCCGTGCATTACGAGTGTAGCATTAAGTAGACCAATAATTTATTACGACCGTTGACGAGTCGGTTGGGACAATTAAATGAGGTTCTTTAATCTTGGTGGAAACGCGTCGCAGCCTCTGAAATACGCTTGACTTTCATATTCAAAACAACTTTTCTGGTAAGATGAAACGATAATCTTGTTACAGATACGTAAGTTCCTTTGCTTGACAATCTGAGGTCGAGTATTCGAAACCAAGTGTTCAAATATGTTTTAAGTAATTAAGATTGCCCAATACCATTACAATCGTCTGAGGGTACACAATGAATTAGTTCCGCTTCTTCCTTATTTAGCAAACGTTACGTTAACGTTTACGTTGCAATATCCATCATCAGGGCAGATGTGTAGAGAGCCCCAACTGCTCCAAAGCGTCTGGAGCCAGTGAGACAATGACATCCCCAATTGGTATATGTTGTAAGACTGAAGGTAGTGGGGAGGGAAGGGGAGGAGAGGAAGAGGAAGACAGGGAAGTACCTGGCTATTCTGATCTGGTCACCAAATACGGTCAAAACCGTTTCAAGCAACGTTTCAAATCTGTCTAAGATGATACCGTGATATATTTAATTCAATTTGCACAATTTCTTTATAACATTACAGATTGGAGTCTAGGTCATTATAATTATTCCGTTTATACAATATATTTGCAATGAAAAGAACCTTGTTAGTGCGTTGTAGGACATGAAAAACATATCGATCTTTTGATCAACTACATTTAAGAAGTTTGTGGCTCTCCCCACGGGCGAGTTCATGAACAAATTGGTGCGTCTCGTTCTACAATAAAGGAGGTTATGGCGATGGCCTCCAATTTTATTCGAATGAGACTCTGGTACAAAGAAGTTTATTTGAGCCAGAATCTCATTGTTAGATATGTGGCCGTTTAGTGCAAAATAAAAATATTTAATCACGGCAATACCTCCACGTGTCCCTAAGGAGTGGTAATTGGTCATGCTTAGGATATAAATAGAAAGGTATAATAGTAATATCCGTAGAGACGCAAAAATAAAAAAAAACTTAAAAATTTCTTGTGGACACTTTCAATGCACAAAGTGTACGTTATTTCGTTTGGGGCCCAAATGATTTAATTTGACTTCAATACACTTAAGACTAGTGTGTTATATAATAGCCTCAGCATTTGTGAGTTTTGAAACTAATAAGAATTTCTATTTACGAAGCCAAGAAGCTTGAACGCTCTGCTAATTAAAACATTGATGTGTTAGGGAAAAGCTAATTTACTGTCATACGGATTTTTTGATATTGTATACGAGACGATTTACAGTTTGAGACACAATAGATACTACATTGAAGCAGAACGCAATCAAGAAGATTTTTTTTAACGATATAGTTTCAAGTCATCTGCAAAAAGTAAATAGTGCGAATGAAAGATGACTGAACCAACATCGTTAGTGATGCAAGCGTAATGTGATTTTCTGGGTATAGTTTTGATGTGACCGTCTAATTCTGGATACCAAGTACAACTACTATTAAGTACTATTAAGCTTTGCCCCGTCGTCCCTATTAATATTTATGAGGTTTTTTATTGTTTTTCTTTTGCCGCCGTAACTAAGCGCGCTCGGTGCGTTTAGGGCCTTCCTAGTACTTTAAGCAGAAATTCAAACAGATGGTTGGTTTCGAAACTGCTCGGCAATCGCCAATTTACCCGGATGGCCGAGTTTGTATGCACGAAAATGTTCTTAAATCCATTTAAAGATGGTCCGTTCTGTCTGGCCCACTTACACCTCATCACATTCCGAGCAGATGAGTTGATAGTCTTCATATTCCCAGTAGAAAATATGATTTTTGCAGGCTTGGGGAGGTCTTAGATTTTTGTCGTTGTTCCGAAGAGTGCATTGATGTTTTCTTTCCACAGTATCCTGGAAAATCAGTCAGCAAAATTGTGAACATAAGACAAGAAAGTGCAGCCTTTTGTTCAGTTGTCTTCGTTTGGGGTTGGCTTTGTTCTTATAATCTGCTTTATCTACTCGAGTGCTGGCGTCAATAACTGGAATAGAAATTGTGTGATTGTAGTTCGAGTTGAATATTTCTAACCCTTATTTAAAAAAAAATCATACGTCTGAATTTTAATTCGGAGACATATAAAGCAATGAATTCACCTGTATTTTACCGTTTATTCTTTATTTTGAGGTTTAATAATAAAAATCTAAATTCACGGATTCTGCCAGCCAAAAATGGAATATTATGTCGTGCGATCACTCTAGACTCGAGAGGTTATAACGGCGAACAACACGGCTCAATATCACAAAAACTATCACGATAATACTCTTGGATATCGAAATCTCAAATAAGAGATATTCACGCTATCGTATATCCGAATAGACATACTAGTACTTTCTGCACGGTATCGTCCACGTATCAAGACTTATTGTTTTTTATTAAACAATAAGACGCCTTATTACTTAATACTTCTAAGTTCCGCGTCTCATGACGAGTGTAAATAACATTGCCAACTTAATGCAAGTACGCTGGCCAAGAAATGTTACAACAAAATCTTTGCAATTTTTGTACCTTATCTCAACCTTATAGACTTTCTAATTATTTTTATGCAAGAAGATCAGTAAAAATCTTGAATAAACAGAAATTAATTTTTGTTTCAAAGTTCGCACCTCTCCCTTTTCAAATAATATCAATAATAAATAAATGATTAATGAAACAGAAAAATCAGAAAAGGAAACGGTCACATCTGGGACACGAACCCAGGACCCTTGTCTTTCCGGGACAATGCTCTACCAACTGCGCTAATGGGACCCTATCCTATTCGGTCACTTTTAACTGTATCATACTTCGAATGAGAACTACCAACGTTGTCTTCATTTTTTCACCGCACATTTTTATTGGCAACTATCTTTATGTATGATCGCAACATTCAACCCGAACTAAATGCAATCCTAGACAGCGTCTTATAGATAAACCTATCTTATTGTTTTTATTTTTAATGTGCTACATCTATTGACTTTTTCTGCAAGTCTAGAAAATGAATTATTATTTTTCGGAATAACTTATTGAGTAAAACCTCAAATTATAATATTTAAATACTGAAGACAATATTAGTGATTTTTTCAAACGAAAATCTGAAACAGAAAAATCAGAAAAGGAAACGGTCACATCTGGGACCACGTCGGTCACGTCCCAGATGTGACCGTTTCCTTTTCTGATTTTTCTGTTTCAGATTTTCGTTTGAAAAAATCACTAATATTGTCTTCAGTATTTAAATATTATAATTTGAGGTTTTACTCAATAAGTTATTCCGAAAAATAATAATTCATTTTCTAGACTTGCAGAAAAAGTCAATAGATGTAGCACATTAAAAATAAAAACAATAAGATAGGTTTATCTATAAGACGCTGTCTAGGATTGCATTTAGTTCGGGTTGAATCTTGCGATCATACATAAAGATAGTTGCCAATAAAAATGTGCGGTGAAAAAATGAAGACAACGTTGGTAGTTCTTAAATGATTAATGTGTGTGCCTTTAGTTCTGCTCTAAATCAAATAGGTAACATTTATTTAACCTTTCAAAATAGTAATACTTATGTATATTGATTTATACGCGTCTTTTTTATGGCTGTCGAACCTTTTAATGTTGATCTAATGTAATCTTATACACATGTGTAATTAATTGTGACCTTGTCTGATTAAACAGGTAATCACAACATACTTCAATTCAACTAGTGTCTGGTACCAACGCAAGATCAGTGACTGTCGTTGAATCAACACTATACTATTCATACGACATAATGTATCCTGCCTACATATTTCATCGCGTAGTCATCAAAATGGCTCTTATACATATACCTATAAAAGTTAATGTACCTTTTTTTTGTGAAACCGCACAAGAGTCCTGCCTGGAGCCAGTGAGATTATGGCATCCTCAATCGGGGTATGTTGTGAGGCTGAAGCTAGTGGAGAGGGGAAGGAGATGCGTCATAATTAGGTTATTTTAAATATTTTCGTTTTTATAAATGTAAAACCTTGCAGAACTTAATAATAATATTATTCTATTTTATTTTCTTATTAAGGCGATGCACCATGTCGTTTAAAATTTGGAATCGGGCAATAACCCTCCTTTTGTAATGACAATATGGTTTATATTCCCGCTTTACACCGGCCACCTATTTTGTATTTGTGCAATAAAAAAAATATCGCCAAAAACTGTGTTTCAAATTATTTTGCGAAGTTCAGGCACAAATATTTTAATATTATAGGATCATTTTCTGAAAACCTTAATTTGCCACATAATGCGATAAACCATAACCGAAAAGGGGTTCGTAAGTAGAAGATTTCGAACTTTGAAGCAGTTTTTATAGGTCTAATACTTTATTTTTTTCTGGTCTTATAAACAGATTTATCAAAAAAATGCCTAACGGTTATAAAGAACATTTTATTCCACTAGAAAACATCCATGTCAATTACATACATCCAAATGATCACACAAGCAGCATCTTTAAAAGGATTCATGTTTGCTGCATTTATGAGGACCTGCAGTAGCGTCTGAAGTCTCGCGCACTTGGCATCTTTATTTTCAATAAGTATGTGCTTAATGGGTGCAAGGTGATCTGGCGTAATCAATAAAAAGTGTTATCTTATGTTAACTAAATCGACAATAATAATTATTGATGGATAGCAGGTTTTTTTAAAGGCTTGACTAAATCATTAACAAAATCAATGACAATTCTTTTTTCAAAATTTATTCAGGCAGATAGGTACCATATTGTTGAAAAAATCCAAGCAAGAAAGTCCAAACAAACACAATCTTTTCACTTTCTAAAAAATAATCTGTACTGAACCATTAAAACGTCCACCATCTTGAAACGGAAACGGAAAGCAAAAACAAATTTACCGACAGACGAAATTGAAAACGGTAGAGTAAAAATATCAATAATTCGAGGAAAAGTTTAGGAATGATTCTTCGTGGATGGAAAAAAGGATAAAATACATGAAGATAGAATCAAAGTAGGTTAAATAATAAGTGGGTAGGTAGTTAATTATTTGTGTCTTCGTAGTACGGTTTGTGTACCTGTATCGCGTCTGTTTGGAAGTTGGAAGATTTTTAGATAATTGTGATTAAACTCATCGACATAAATACACTTTACATATATACAATCTTAGATAAACTCATGTGTTTTTGTTGTTTGAATTTTTGTTTTTCGTTTGTTTTTATAGACCTTTTCATATTGCATACATATCTCAAAACCTGAAATCTTAAATTGATTTCCTGTAGTCTTTTCAAAAAATGTTATGATTTTGATAAATCAAAAATGAAACAAATATTAAATGCTTGCAGTAAATTTTAGTGCACAAGAACTATTGAAAATTTAGCAATTACTCACTTATTTATCACTCACTCCTCCTCATTACTCACTTATTTCTCACTCACTCCTCACATATTTCGCCTATTTCCTTAAACGATTTACCGATCCTTGTACCATGCTTACAACAATGTAATACGATAAAATTCCTACTCCGTATATGTTATAATTATTTTAATTTAAATCACCCGACCGCTACATTTTATTGCGTTTACCGTATGAGACTTTTTTCATACGTATTAAGAGCGTCATACAAATTATGTTTAAATAAAGTCGATAAATGTGTCATCGTTAGTACGTTGGTTTTTTCCATCGATGTCATTTTAATAAATACCGTTATAATATTATGTGCATTTCGATTTCAATGCACGTCCGCACATTTGCGCAAATTCAATATATTTAAGTTAAATAATTATGTTTCTCATTGTTGCAAAAGACAATATCGTTGATTCGTAAATATACGAGTAATGTTTATATTTACGAGTATATAAACGGGTACTTGTATGTAAAAACAAAATAAATAAAATAAGTAGTTAAAAAGGGGTTTGTTTCATGATATTATATCAAACCATAAAATGATTTCTTTCTTCGAAAACAACAGAAAAAAATGTTAATTACTTTTAATTTTTTTCCATAAGATACAAGTATTTATTTATAAGTTAAAGTGTAAAATGTTACCGATTATATGTAGTGTTAGGGCCAGCTGTAACACAGAAGTTGAATAATTCATCAAATTTCAAATTTAATGACGGATATTATTACAGTTCTATGAAAAAACTGGACTACAATGAAATAATAACATAACTTTAAAGTTAACTTAAGCTTAAAAAATAGTTAAGTTAAGTTTTGCTGTTAAATTTTCATGGCTACACTGCGAGAAGTTGCGACGGATTTCGGCTTCCGAAAACAAGTTCTTTAAAACAACTGGCATTTAGTATTAGTAGTCCTGTTATATGTTCATGGCAATACTGCAAGAAGTTGCGACGGGTTTCGGCTTCCGAAAACAAATTCTTTAAAACAACTGGCACTTAGTATTAGTAGTCCTGTTATATGTTCATGGCAATACTGCAAGAAGTTGCGACGGATTTCGGCTTCCGAAAACAAATTCTTTAAAACAACTGGCACTTAGTATTAGTAGTCCTGTTATATGTTCATGGCAATACTGCAAGAAGTTGCGACGGGTTTCGGCTTCCGAAAACATATTTATCGGGAACGCCAATATTATTATTATAAAGGACTTTATTCAATAAACTCCTTTTAAATACTGGGTGTCTGGGGGTAAAGTGCGGTAACTTCGGGAGATGATTCTAGAGAATGGTAGAAGTAAGAAAAGAAAAATAACTTTTGTCGAATTTCTAATGTTCATTTTCCACAACAATTCTTTTTTTTTACCTAATAACTACCTTCGAACATTAGAATTAAAAAAATATATATTTTTCTTTTTTATCTCTAAAATCATGTAGAATTGTCCCCCGAAGTTAGCGCACTTTGCCCCTGGACACCATGTATAACGGAAGCTTTATGTTGTGAAATCAAAATGATAATGCATAGTTAGTATATTGTTATGGTAGGTTTAAAAAAATGTTGAAAACCAGATAAGAAACGCTGTTTTATAATAAAACAAATATTATTTTCTTACATTCTAAAATAATATTTATTTTGAATCTTAAAAATTGTATGAATTCAATTTTGAGATAAATTGATACATAAAGTTTTATTTGTTTTCTTTTTAAATAAAAAAAAAACATGATACATTTTTAGACAACTCGTGTATTACAGTTCTAGGATTCAATCAAAGATCTAAGTAATGAGTCTCGTTTAAAATATAAATCTAAAACTATTTTATCTATTTGACTTCATTGTGCATTTAAGAAAAACGTTGCAATTTTAAAGATCAACGCAAAACATATTTTTTACGTAAATAACTAAGTGGTCTACAATCTATAAACTTACAATATATATCAGAACCAAATTTAATTTGTATTCATCACGTGAACAAAGACCAGGACTCAAATGTCAGAATGTGTAAATCAAATTGTCATGGGTACAATGAACTAAGAAAACTCCTCAACCATCGTTTAAGCCCATTAATTCATAATACGTTTAACATAACGTGAAAAGTTCAAGGCTACCCTCAGCGGTTACGACAGCGGTTTTTTATACAAAATAATAATTCTTCTATTATATTTCGTTCGAAGAAAGAGTCACGATTTTGCTAATAGTGATGACAAGAAAATTCCTAGTGAAATCACATCGCATCGGGAAGATTGTCTTTAAGATAAGAGATATATTTCTGGTAGTTTTTAAATTGAGGAAAACGAGCCATGCATTCGTTAGTCTGCCATAAATCTTTTGAAATAGGTTGTAGACTTGTACGATTACATGATTCCAAGGATTTTACTCGAAATATGTAAATTGATATAGCTGACATGTCTTTATACAGACCGCAGATTTTTCTTCTTGACCTACAACATTGAACCAGCTATCTGCCCACCTTTGACCTAAAGCTGTGTTTCCTAAACCTAAAACATGTTCATTCTCCTCTAGAGGGATTTTTTTTACAGTTTCTTAACATAAGTTTAAAAAAAAAAATCCTAACTTTTCTATAAATGAATAGTAAATAAGCCAGTAGTACTATGGCATCCCACATTTGGTTATGTTGTGATACTGAAGGGAGATGGAAGGTAAGGAGAAGGTTAAGGATTCGTACCTGACTATTCATAATATCTGATCGCCGACAACGTCTAAAGCTATTTCAAAAAACGTTTCGATTCTGAATGGTAGTGTTTTGCCAGGGCGTTACTGAGAGTATCTACCATTCTGGCCGTTGTGCATCAGTGGGTCAGCTACCAAACAACCCAACAATGGAATCAATGTATTAGGGCAGAGGTCGGCAAAGTGCGGCTCCGGAGCCGCATGCGGCTCTTTAGCCTCTTAAGTGCGGCTCCCGCGCAAAAGTTCACGGACTGTGTTGGTGGCGGAATAAAATTATATTATAATATGATAGTTACTTAGTATTGGTGACGGAAAAAAATATTTTTGGGATTTTTTATAGGTCCCCATTTCACATGGCTACCAAAAAGAAGCAAAGAAAAACGGAAGATGAAAACCGTGAATTTAGAGTTGAGTGGACCGAGACTTTTGCGTTTATTCAAAACTTAGATGGCCTTCCGACATGTCTTATTTGTAAGGAAAAATTGGAGCATAACAAGAAGTCAAATTTGGAGAGACACTTTAAAAATAAACACACTTCATTTAGCAATAAATATCCTGTCGGTAATGCAAGGAAGAAAGCAGTTGAGGAACTCCAGAAGACTCAAGAGACATCAACTTCTGTATTTAACAACTGGATGCAATCTTTCAGTAATGTTAATATGGCAAGTTTTGTTGTTAGTCAAGAGATTGCTATGAGAGGGAAACCGTACACAGACAGCGAATACATTAAAAGTTGTTTTGTAAAGGCATCCGAAGAACTATTTCGGGATTTTAAGAACAAGGCAGAAATTTAAAAAAAAATTAAAGAGTTACCGTTGTCTGCCAAAACAATGAAAGATAGAACACTTAAAATGTCTTCGAATATAACCATCCAGCAAATCGAAGATCTAAAATTGGTTTCGGCTTTATCAATAGCAGTTGACGAGTCTTGTGACATAAATGATACAGCGCAAATTTCGCTTTTTGTAAGATTTATTTCTCATACAGGTCCTAAAGAAGAAATTTTAGGATTATTGCCACTCAAAGGTCAGATGCGAGGAGAGGATATCGCAAACGCTGTAATTGGATGTATGGATAAACATCAAATTTCTCTCGAAAAAATTGTGTCGATTTCAACAGACGGGGCCAAAAGTATGACCGGCCACAGAAAGGGGTTTGTTGCTCTTTTGAAAGAAAAAAATAATCACGAGATACTTGCTTACCATTGCATCATTCATCAAGAAGCGCTTTGTGCGCAGACATTTCCAAAAGAAATTTGTAAAGTTATGGAATTGGTAATTACGATTGTTAACTCCATTTTAGCTAAAGCTCTTAATCATCGCCAATTCAAAGAATTTTTAGTTGAAATGGAGAGTGAGTACGGAGTTCACTTAATATTTTAATAGTTAATACATCATAATTACGTAATAGTGTAATACTTAAAAAATATTTAACTAATTCTTATAATGCTTTTGATCATAATATTCATAATGTACAATAGTAATTATTTTATTTTTAACAATGGTTAACAGATCTAGGTGTTTTTCCATAATATTATTTGTTTTTCACAGATCTAGGTATTTGTTATAGTTCTAGATCTTTGTTTTCATGTTCCACGGAGGTAGAATGACCTAACTTTCGTTTTGATTTTTAAATGAGATGCCTCATTATGGATTCCATAATTATATATTATTTTTTTATCAACGAATAACATATTTATTAAATATGATATCAAGTTTTATTCAGTGTAGGTATACCCGTAATTTAATAAAGTGCTGAAATTATAATAAATGTTTGCTAAATCAAAAAAACAGAATTGGCTCTTATTTTTTTTTTAAATCGTTGTAATGTACATATTTGGCTCTTTGGCAAATAAGTTTGCCGACCTCTGTATTAGGGGAAGGATGCGATCAATGGACCAGCGTAACAAATGAACCACTTCATTATTTCAGAATCTGACCATTTTTAAAATCCAAGGTCGGAACAAAAAGCAAGCAATTTACCATACAGACTTGCTTCTCTACTCTCAGTGTCTTATATTTTGGGACGTCACCGGAGCTCCGCATACAATATTACGCTGTGGACTTTCACATGTTAATTTGATGTTATCTCTGATGTAATCTACGTCAATGGATGTTATTCATTATTTTGATTGCATTTTTTATAAGCATTGTGTATTTATTACTGTTATAATTTATTGAAATATATTCTCAAAGTCGTTTTGGTTTATTACAACATTTTTTTTAAAGAATGGCAATTTGCGATGGTTGAACCTTCATAGTGACTCCATTATTATCGAATCAGAATGATTATTTACTTTTCCGGTGTTTTGTATTTTCGTATTCAACCAGCGTGCTCCTGGCGTTGTAAGTTGTAAGCTTTATCTCATAACCAAGTTGCTCTAAGCGCAGCAAGTAGGATGCACGGAGTAGGAGTACTCAAGGCAACACTAAAACGAATACTCGACGGCGGAAACGAACAACCGAAAGAGAAGTAGAAATCAATTAGATCTGCTAAATTCTTCATCAATGAAGATATTATGAAATGGTATGTGTCTAATAAATATGCGATGCCTGGGTTCAAGAAGAGTCGGCCTGCGTTAAAATAGAATTTGAGCACGAATCAAAAAAGGGTAAGACGTTAGAAACTGATAAATAAAAAAATTAAAAGATACGACAATTTTACGATATCTTACGATGCATGCAAATAAATATCGATGGTTTCATTTTTGATATTTATAGTCTTTCGGATTTTAATGTTAATTGTTTTTGTGTTAAGATGTTTAATTCGTTTCTTGTGACTGTACAAAAAGAGGCAATACATTTGAGTATACTGTCACTACCTAATGCTTAAAAAGATGATCGATGATTAAACTAAGAAGTATTTTATTCTAATTGTATTCACCGGGTTTGTTTTTGAGTTTTAATAAATGTTTAAAGATTATTATTATTAAAAATGTTAATATGTTTTGAAATTAAAAATATAGAAGGGCCCTATTATTGGACTCTGTTTCAATAATGCTTTGGTCCGATCATAGACACCAAGTGGTCCAAACAAGGCGATAGTGGTTCAAATTAGGCTACCCAAAATCTTTAGTTTTTTTTTCTTTGATCTTGCTATAAGTTCTAAAATTCTGGAAATTTTCCTTTTATTTTATGAATGAATAGTGGTTTTAATGAATCATTTACTTTTATTCTATGTAGAATGTAAACATCTTAAAAGTTCGATAGTCCAATTATCGCAACCTTCCCCTATATTAAATACGGTAAAATACTCATGTAGATTAAAGCATTCAAGCAAACAATATAAAGATACATTATCAATGATTTCAACTGTATAATTGTTTTGACTTTTTGATGTCCATTCGCCATAACAATTTGAATTTATAGAGAGAGATCAACGCATAATTCTCACGCTATTCATTTTCAGCTATAAATTATTCATAGTACAGATCTGTGCAGTCAGGAAGCTGTAACCTAAACATTTTGAATAAATAAGTTCCAGTATTATCCGATACATCATTTGCATACATAATGAATGCGATTTAAATTTTCAAACACCTTTTAATCCTATATATACTCAATCATCTTGAAGAAGAAAATTGAAACGTTTAATTTTGAATAAATTAGGATTTATGGCTATTGATAAATTGTTTTCATGGTGTCATAAACCTAATCTCTGACTTCATAAAGTGTAATTATTTTTTATCTCAGGATTGTCTCGTAGTTTCCTGTGTGAGTCAGATGGTGATTTATAAAAGTCATTAAGTAAAGTAAATATAATATATCCTGCGTCTTTATGAAGTAATTAAGTAGTGTGTTTACTATCATGATCAAATAAATATTTTATGGCAGTAGTAATATAAAAAGTAAGTGATTTGAAGTCTTATGCAAGCCTACAGTGAGAGGGATGTTTTCATACGTCCGTCACTCCTGGACACATTGACCACCAGATTCCCTCCCAGAACTTCATCTCCTTCCTCTCCTTCTTTTCCAACAAAAATACCCTCCACATAGTATCCCCACAGATGACATAGGCCCTGAGGGGAAAAAACCATCAGGGCCTCCGGTGTGGATCTAATAAGCGGTAAGGTCTGTTGTCATAAAATTTGCAGTTATTTTTGTCAAGAATTTCAACACACTTTAACGTTCATGTTAAAATGAAAGAATTATTATTTTATCCTTGTTTAATTGTGTATTGAAAAATTAAAATAATGTGTTGAAAATTAATTGTAAAAACGCTTTTCCATGAACACACCTAGTACCTACCCACATTCTTTGCATAAACACACATTGTACCTACCCACATGTTTTGCATGAACACACCTAGTTCCTACCCACATGTTTTGCATGAATACACCTAGTTCCTACCCACATGTTTTGCATGAACACACCTAGTACCTACCCACATGTTTTGCATGAATACACCTAGTTCCTACCCACATGTTTTGCATGAATACACCTAGAACCTACCCACATGTTTTAAATAAATATAATTCATCAGAATTTTTTTGGATGAATTTAATATATTCGTTAGTAGACAACGTATTCAAGTGAATGTAAGTAACTTTAAAATAATATTTTGCATCATCGTTATCCCTCACAATCAATATTTGTAATCATCATAATACCCAACCTGGTATGATCAATATAATAACATCAACACAAACATAATCACTCTAAAAGAAAGCCATAATTACAGAACTCATTACTACATAGAGCTGTGAAAATCTTTCTGATGGAAAAATGAATCTTCACAGAAAACATTTGTATTTTCATGCGTTACAGTAAACAAAGTTCAGTATTTATGCTAAACTTAATAAACATCAACATAAACATAATCAATATACTACAAAAAAAATTAAAAGGCCATGCTGAACAATATATAATTTACCGATTTTATCTTTTGTCAGAAAGGTTTTTTTATTTATATTTCAACTTTTTTTTATAAAAAAGCTCTCCGGTGTTACAATTTTCGAAAGAAAAATAGATAATTTAATTGTGTATTGAAAAATTAAAATAATGTGTTGAAAATTAATTGTAAAAACGCTTTTCCATGAACACACCTAGTACCTACCCACATTCTTTGCATAAACACACATTGTACCTACCCACATGTTTTCCATGAATACACCTAGTTCCTACCCACATGTTTTGCATGAACACACCTAGTACCTACCCACATGTTTTGCATGAATACACCTAGTTCCTACCCACATGTTTTGCATGAATACACCTAGAACCTACCCACATGTTTTAAATAAATATAATTCATCAGAATTTTTTTGGATGAATTTAATATATTCGTTAGTAGACAACGTATTCAAGTGAATGTAAGTAACTTTAAAATAATATTTTGCATCATCGTTATCCCTCACAATCAATATTTGTAATCATCATAATACCCAACCTGGTATGATCAATATAATAACATCAACACAAACATAATCACTCTAAAAGAAAGCCATAATTACAGAACTCATTACTACATAGAGCTGTGAAAATCTTTCTGATGGAAAAATGAATCTTCACAGAAAACATTTGTATTTTCATGCGTTACAGTAAGCAAAGTTCAGTATTTATGCTAAACTTAATAAACATCAACATAAACATAATCAATATACTACAAAAAAAATTAAAAGGCCATGCTGAACAATATATAATTTACCGATTTTATCTTTTGTCAGAAAGGTTTTTTATTTATATTTCAACTTTTTTTATAAAAAAGCTCTCCGGTGTTACAATTTTCGAAAGAAAAATAGATAATTGAAGTTCATGCTATAGTAAAAAAACAAACCACCTTTTTAGTTAACCTCTCGGGACTTTTTGGGTCTTTCAAAACATGGTACATCGATAACAGTAGAGTATTCTCGTGTACTTTACGACACACTGATACGAACTCATAACAGTATCTACTTTTGTATTACGGTGAGATAAATGAGTTAAGCAGTTTTAGAAGGTGCCAACACCACGTGTTGTATTTGCATTCAAAATTTTCCCTGGTTCAAATCCAAATAATTTTAATATATTCCAAAATTCATCGAATGCCATATTGCAATAAACTTTTCAAGTTTTTGAATTTTTGATTAATTATTTTCATGTAAAACGAAAAAAGTGAACTAACAATAACCTTTATAAGACGTTTGTGTAATTAAATGTTTTTTTTAGTTTCGTATAAAGTAATAACAATCGGTAACCGAAATCGTAATCGTACAAAACACTTATCTTTGAAAACAAATATTTTTTATATTAAAATCTAATTAGTAAAAAAAATACCTTTTTAATATTATTTAGAGAGAGAGAGAGAGAGTCTTTCATCTGATTTCAAAAACAATATTTCATTTTGGGATACGTTAAAAAAAAAAAAAAAGTGGGTGTGTCAAGCCTACGCAAGACAGAAGTGAAACTTCTAGTTTCAGCTGATGCTTGGCGTGGCGCAGTTCGCTGGTGTCTGAGAGAGAGGAAAGAAGAGAAGAGAGAGAACGTTCGTGAGCGGCTCCCCCACCTCAACAAGGTTTCACTTCAAAAATGCCACAGCCGAGAATCGAACCTCGCTTAACTGATTGAAAGCCAACCACGCTGAGCACCAACTGTAAGCAAAGCCGCATAAATTGATTATATTATGTAGGTTCTGAAAATATGAGAGCTTGTTATGTTTTATAATGTTACCTACATCACACCCAAAATATAATATATTTTTAAAAATAATGTACAATGTACAGAAATAGAATCCCACACAAGATCGCGTAGTGCGCTCTAGCGAACGGATATTTTATCAGAGGGAGATAGTTTTAATTTTTTTTTCTGTAAATTATTACATATTATCAAAATAAATAAATTAATTAAATAAATGTAATACAATTATCATAATATACGGATTAGATAATAATTTTAATCCAACACAATAACGCAAAGCGCGCTCTAGCGGAGTAATGTTTTATCACAGTGAGATAAGTGTTTTTATTATTTTGCAATATTATTTTCTTTTAAAAAATGTTCTGACCTACTAAAAAATAAGATATTGAATGAAAAAGGCGTTAAAAACAAAAAAATAATGTGCGATGGCCGAGAATCGAACTCGGATCAACTGCTTGGAAGGCAACTATGCTGACCATTACACCACCAACGCCAGTTGTCGGGATGAGCTAAGAAGCATTTATATGTTACTTCAAAACTTTGACTAGATCAAATGAACTTTAATCGGTGGTGGGGGTACCCGCATTTTCGTTTCGGTCATGAGTCGGTTTTACTCCGGTCCTCGAAATTGCATGACGCGCGTAAAGAAGTTTCACTTCAATAGCAAATCTATTTAAAAATAAATGTCAACCGGGAATATTTTTTAATGTATCCGTCAGATTTTTTAAAGTAACTAGACAGCAAAACCTCAAATGAATGCAGTGATTAAATAAGTGCAAGTTCAAAGCCTCCCAACAACAATGAATGTACTTTTTGTTTCACTTCGCTTAGACCTTGAGGAGTCGAATGACGATGATATCTATGAAGATTATTTCTGATCTCTAAAATCACTCGTCACTAATCTTCATAGAGTTTGTCAGATCCAATCCGAAGGCTGGAAAAACAACAACAACTCTTGAATCGACACTAATATCTCCGCTGTGGTAAGCTTAATACAAGTGAGTTAAAATATGCTCGAGTCATTTTTCTCTAATCGTAATCGTTGTGTTCATTGTATAATGGTATTTCATGAACACATCGATGATCTATTTGTTCAATGACGTATGTAAAAAAAACAATGTAACCCATTTATATTGTAGGTCTGTTTGGGAGATTATTACATTTATGACATAGCTTTTTTATTTTAAATGGTTTAAACTGGAGCGTTGCGTTGGTGAGATTCGGGGAGAGCTGTGGTGGACACAATGTTAAATGCTGGGCGAAAGGCTCCAAAGGGGCGATGAAGGGCTGAAATTGGGTCAAAGGAATAAACATTTTCATAATGAAATCAACGTCCCGCAACATCATTTCAAGAATCTTGTGGATGAAGCGTTTAATTAGTGTTTTTTTTTGTTTTGATGTAATATATAGTTGATTTGATAAGATTTTTTTTTATTTAAAATTTAGTAAAACAGCATTTTCGGGATATAAATAATTTGAAAATACACACACCTTCGTGATTGTAAGTGGAAAATGTGGCTTGTGCAAAGAAGGACTAATCTAGTAGAGAAGAAGGTGAACAAACCCGCAACGCCCACGTATTTTTTAAAAATTTACTACGCTAACCCGGTTGGTCGTGATATTGCAAAACGTGCAGTGACCTTCCCCTTGCAAAATATGTAACTTTCATTTTTTTTCAAAAAAAAAAATCTCCTGCGGCGATGTTTTCATTTATGATTCGATTGTTTCTAGCCGTTCGTTGTTCCGTTTACCAATTAATCGTCCAAAATAATTAACTCATCGGCTGGAATTGAAAAATATTATCGTGTTGTGTTGAAGTTCTTTTGGGTTATTGGTTTTTTTAAGCTATTAAAAAGGTTGAGGTTTTATTACAATGGTTAAGGAGTAACAACGTAATCCGGCGGGAAAAATATGTGAAGAGTGTGGAAATTATAGTTTTGACAACTTTTATTAAGATGTCGAAAAACTGAAATCCTCCTCTCTCTCAACTCCCTTCCCCACACAAAGTTCCCCCACTCCCCCTTCAACGCCCCAATTGGTTGTCACTACCACCAAAGTACCTCCAGTGGTGCTCCACTCCAAAAACGGGTTGGTTGCTCTGCAGAAATCCCTAGCAGATAAAGGAATTGATTTTTATGCAAAATATCAAGTGAAAAACATTAACATCCACCCGAAAACCCCTCGTGATTACCACCGAATCACTAAAAATCATCGATGATCAATCTTATAAGTTAAACAAGGTCAAACCACACAAGGTTGCCCTCAGAGGCATCCCCGAATCATGGTTTTATTAATTGTGGGGGGCGTTGAAGAAAAATATACTTGAAAAGTGGGCGGTAGCCAGATAAAGTTGGGAACCTTTGGTTAAATTGATTCACACATTACGTACGGGTACGGTATGTTCAGGTAAGGTAAGTTATGTAGGAAACTGCATTCACTAAAATGATTGATTAAATACTCTAATTATTGAAAATTAACATCCGGTATGTACAGAAGAATTTTCTGTGTATTAAACGGGAAATTTCAAATGACTTTGTAGGGAGTAATTCATTTTTCATGTTGCATTTGACCAAAAATGTAATGGTAATAATAATGTTAAATACGGTACTAGTATTTAAGATATTTTTTAAAATACCGGAACAATATGAGTGACTAAAAGATTGTGAGGTCACATTTATTCCATTACGAAACCCTAAATATTCTAAATAAATATAGAGTGAGATACTGAGTTTTGCGGATCCATTTGCATCCATACAAATCAAACAATTTTAGGCCATCAATTAACTAGATTAACCTTACAGCGATATCAGTAATGTTAATAATCCTCAGGTTACCTCAAATAAACCAACACAATATTGTCATAAATTGTAATAGTTCTCTAGGTATCCCATAGAAATCAAAATAATAGTGTCATAAATTGTAATAGTCCACTGGGTATTCAAAAGAAACCAAAATGATAGTGTCAGAAATTGTAATAGTCCACTGGGTATTCAAAAGAAACCAAAATGATAGTGTCAGAAATTGTAATAGTCCACTGGGTATTCAAAAGAAACCAAAATGATAGTGTCAGAAATTGTAATAGTCCACTGGGTATTCAAAAGAAACCAAAATGATAGTGTCAGAAATTGTAATAGTCCACTGGGTATTCAAAAGAAACCAAAATGATAGTGTCAGAAATTGTAATAGTCCACTGGGTATTCAAAACAAACCAAAATGATAGTGTCAGAAATTGTAACAGTCACTGGGTATCCCAAAGAAACTAAAATAATAGTGTCATAAAAATGTAACAATCTATTCGATATCGTGAAGAATCCAACTGTTGGATTTTAAAGTTGTAGCAGTTCATTCAGTAACCAGAAGAATAATCTTAAAAGTTGTCGCCATCGATCGGGTTGCTTGAAGGTATTACAAATTATCACATTCAATATCATCAAGATTTGTAATGATTGCTTCGTCTTAGTTAATTTGTTTCGCTTATTATTTGTTTCATTTAACATCTGCATTCGTATTTTGCTATTAATTCTTATGTTAATTCTTTACAGTTGTTTTAATATCATCACTAACAATTATAACAAGATACTCTGAATTTAAATAATAAATTTTACAGCATAAACAAAGATATGCACGGAACACAATTTTATACCTGATCATCAAAATATCTTTATTTACTGTGCATACCCACATTGAGTAATAAACTGGCAGGTTGAATTAAACTAAAACCATTCACAGCAGATTGCTATTAAATTGATTTTATATTTTCTTTGTTCATCGTGACTTCCTTGGGTACCTACGTAAATAATATTAATAATAAAGTTTAACTTCATATTTTTTAAGAGTCTGTAGAGAAGATTAAAACTTCAACGCTGATCTAAAGCAAAGCGCATCACAATAATAGTGGTCTTAATATTAATCTGGTTTAATTGCGCCATGATGCAATAATAATTATGTCATGAATAATGCATCACACATCACTCATTTCCACACCTTAATCGAATATGTCATGTTCTCTCTTGATTCGGAGATTTAATTGGTAATGACGCGCACGACGCGTGTGCATTTACTGCATTTAATAATGAGTTTGGGATGATATGCAAATTCTCAAATATAGGCTGCACTATTGATTCACGGGTGGCTTTTTGTTTGATAAATCATGATAGAGGGTTTATTAAATTTGTCGAATTGATGCAAGAGGTCTACCATTATCAACAAATCCGTGATGTGATTGATAGCTTGTATATCAATACATTTTATACGATTCGGGTTCACTTACGAGTAAAAGTAACATTTTTACTAAAAGTTTTACGAACAGCATAGATTTATTTTCATCGGAATATTCTAATTTTACTTTTTTGAAATATGGCGTGTGGAAATGACGTTGCGAGCTGAAAATATCATGAAAAATTATACCATGAATTTAATGGATGAACGAGGAAAGGAAAGTAAGATGAAGGAGTTTTTGAAGCAAAAGAACTCCGAGGAAAAACATAGCACGATTAAGTAAATTAAATTCTAGAGTCGGGTCATAAAAGTCAAAATAACAGAATAGTATGTATGAGACGATACATGAATATGAATAAAGCTAGGAATGCGTGTCAGGACAGTGGCGGGCCATCCACCGTGTCTATTCTTGCGGAGAAACAGCGCGATTGTTACTTTATATTGTTTTTGTTTCTTCAGACACCGGACAAACTGTTCACAATAACATTATATATTAAACAAATTAACATAAATATAATATATTAAACACCCATCCTTTTGCGATGTTGACGTTTACGTGTTCTTCTTTTGTTTAATATACACATCACTCTATTGGAATATTAAATGTAACAATTAAAACGTCCACAGCCTTTTCGCTCCGACAGAATAACTCACAACAAAAAGGCCTGAAAGGCTGTGCCCATTCATCGAGACTGCCCGAAAGCATTATGCCTGCAAATTGCAGATAATATACGGTGATAAGTCCATTTAAGGCACGAACACAACCCGGTCTCTAAAGAAGGCCATCCTCGAACTAAATTACCCGAAGGAAGATTACGCAGAAGTCCTTGAGGCGACCGGAAATCTGTGACCGGCGGAATTTTATGTGCTCCTGTTACTTTTAGATTTAAACTCATCTATTTAAAGCTTATTAATTGATTTTTTTTACTTTTCTGAGAGTTTTTTTTATAAATCGTGCTAATTTAATCTGATTCACAATGTTTTGAAGTTAATTGAAATATAATTTTACTCCAAAATTCGTTTTTTTTTTTGTTTCACTAAACTTATGTAATGTATACGCGAGTTTTCTGAAAATGTGTATGCAATAAAACAAACATATTATATTACGAATAACAAGAAGGCAACAGTTTTTGACTACAATAATATCAACTTATATCTTTCTAATTAGCTCTCTAACACATTCAAGTTGCAAGTTGGCACTGCTTGAAAAATATTTAAATAATTGTTGGTAATTAGATTTGAACACCGTATACTTCAACCTTACCCTTATGGGTGTAAAATAGAACCAGAGCCATCCTGTTCATTTCACGCTTTCCGCAACTCCGATAGAATATCAAGTGAAAAAAGATTATTGGGAATTTCCTATTGCTCCCCAATAATAGAATTAATAATATATTTACATTGTTCCACCCTGTACAAAATTCGAAGGCAGATAACTTCAAAGGCCTTGACAAAACTGTGACCTGCGGCATTTCATGCTCTTCCGATACAATGCAGCAATATAACGCGCTAATTAAAATATGCACGAGATCATTGATGATGATGGCGCCCATCAAAAATGACGAATCAGTGAGCTTAATCCATCATTTTGAGAATCTTGAGAATTTCGAGAATTTTCTGGCTATTCTTGATTACTCGTACTTTCCGGATGTTTAAACAACATTATTTTTAATAATGTTAACAGCATCGGCCTTGAAAAAGAACCGATTTTTATAAAACGACGACGCGTTAATATCAAAATGTGTCCACCTACAATTTGATCAGACACAAAACATAATAATGGATCATTTCTACGGCGTTTTTGTGAGAATATCACCTCAACTGCGCTTTAAAATGATGCATGTCATATGGTTACAAAGCTCCAGATACCGCCACCGCCTCTGGATCTCTTCAATGTCCCCATGTTGTTGCAGAGACCGCTACCGCCCCCTCGATGTCCTCAATGTCCCCATGTTGCTCTAGAAACCGCCACCGCCCCCTGGATCTCTTCAACGTCCCCATTTACTCCAGAGACCGCCACCGCCCCCCCCAGATCTCTTCAACGTCTCGCTTTTTTTCAGCGATGTCTTATTACCCTCGCCACCCCATAATAGATGGATATAGTGATTTTCAGAGCGGAGCGTTATCGTCCACTTTAGAATAACTGATTTTATAATGAATCATCCATTCTACAAATCATCTATCAACAAATTTACAACGTATTTTAAATAACCGTTGCACATTTACTTAAATTATGCTCTATCATTTTAAATGGATCAGAAAGTATAAAAGCAAATGAGTCAGCAGAATAAAATCACGACTGATTTCGCATCACCAACCGTTACCTATCCCAACCATTGTATTAAAAATATATCTACGCTAATATAGATTTTAACCGGTTGTTGCGTATTGCTCAACCAAAGCCAATCGTGATCCCGGAGAACCGCTTTACTCGAGAACTTGATCATGACATTACTTGGAAATCAATCAACGAAAAACGTACTACCATTCATTCGTCATACAAGCATGTTCAATATTCTTCTTCTTCGTTTGGCGGAGGAGAGTTGATAGCAGAGAGATGTCAAAGTGTGGTGGTGACGATATTCAACCAGTCGACGGCTTTGGGATTTGGATCGGCGCAGATGTGCCAAGGGGAAACGGATGAAGGGGAGATTCTTCTACAATGTGTTCTGTTATTTAAATATGTCCACATTCACAAAATTGAATAACCAATTTGGAATTGGGCTAAACTTTTTAGTTTTCGAAATTCTCTCTTACCTAACCAGCCTAAGAGTAAAAATCTTTTGAAATGAGTCGATAAAAATGTATATTTCTTAAAACAGCTGATAAAATTACGAATCTCAATCTAAGAATAATTATTGATAATCTTAAATGGAAAGGTCACATCTGCCACACAATAAATAATATTAGAAAAATAATTAATATGTCATTGAATTAAAAAAAAAAATTATCAACGAAAAATATTTACTTAATAATATATTAATCACTTTTTTGTGAACTCAACTGCTCCTAAAAGTATGGAGCCAGACATTACATCCGCAATCGGGAGTATGTTGTGAGGCTGAAGGTAGTGGGGAGAGGAAGGAGACGAGGAAGGTGTGGAATTTTCTGGCTTTTCAGATCTGGTTACCAAACTCGACTTTAAAGCCATTTAAAGCAACGATTTATTCAATTATGAATGGTGATCTCACATTAGGTTTTTGGTGACACTGAGAGTATATTCTACTTTGGAACGTGCCGCTCACATGCTATGTATTATTTGAAATGAAGAAATTGTGAAATAAATTATCTTGCGCACGCTGGGATTTGATTCAGAGACCTCCAAATTGTTAGTCAAGAGTCTTACCACTCGACCACGGAGACCGTCAGGGCATTCTACAAAATGCCATTATCAGTTGGGGAGTAGATTACAAAACTAACCTGATCCGAAATAGAATATTATGAAATTGTTCAAAAACTGAGCTCCTCTTCGATGAATTCAATGTTCAGATAAATAATGTATTCAGAGGGCGAAACAGCTGCCACGCTTATTCATAATAACTACACAGCAGAACTTGTTTATAAATTAACTTTTTTTTTAAATTCAATAATAATTCTAATATTTATATTTAAAGGTAACAGACCAACAAAAACTTTAAACAATATTCCTGCCCATTTTTTTTATTGTTATTAAGTTTAATTTGTAGAACTCCATTTTAATTTTAATTTTTTATATATTCAATAATATTGTTATTGGGTTTATAAAAACAGTTTATTTTTAAACAAGTTCTGCTGTGTAATTATTATTACGCGTGACAGCTGTTTCGCCCTCTGAAGGCATTATCAAACTGTAGTTACTTTGTACTGTACTGTACTTTGACAGTTTGATAATGCCTTCAGAGGGCGAAACAGCTGTCACGCGTAATAATAATTACACAGCAGTACTTGTTTAAAAATAAACTGTTTTTATAAACCCAATAACAATATTATTAAATATATAAAAAATAAAAATTCCTGCCGATAATCCTATCCATATCAATATGTCATATCAATATTCCTATCGAAAACTTTTGTGGAAAATTAAAATTATAATAAAAGAAGATAAATACTCATTCATAACTGAAAAAAAATTATGCTAGACTATAAAAATGTTCATTCCCTAAATTAAATGATAGTGAAAAGAAAACCCTATTAAAATTCGTTGAATAGTTTGTAAGAACTAAGCGCACAAACAGACAAACAGATCAACGTCCTTATGGGTGTTTATTTACTCTTACAGTTTTCATGATTTAGAGCATAGTTAGAACAATAAAAAAGTTTTAAATGTTTATATAATGACAACAAAAGGTGGTAAAAAACGTGGTAAAAAATAAATAAATGTGTAATTCTCCGCCTTCACAATAAACCAAGTTAATTTGAGAATAATAAAGCTAAGAAATTACCGAACACAGAGAATCATTGTTTTATTGTATTGACCTATTCTAACGGTAAGAGATAGTCACGCAAAATTACAAATTAATCGATTCAACACAATTAGTGAAGAACTGAAAAAAAGTTTTTGAAATGGAACTTTGTGTTGAATTTTGGAGTGGTTTAATATTAACAAACAAATTTTAATAATATACTTTGTACGCTTGCTTGGGGTAAAGTGTTATTTATCCATCTAAGCCAGTGTTCCGCAAACTTTTTATGTTCACGGTACACCTAACTAATCAAGAATTTTTAACGGTACACCAAAGAAAAAAAAACAAGGTAAATTTTGGATAGGATTGGCTAGGCTTATTACGAATAACGGCGAACTTTGAGGTTAAACTACGAAAGCTGCATGTCATCATAATTTAAAAAAACATCCCAGGTTTTGAATGGTTTGTTTGGCAAAGCAGGGTTTGTCTAGCCGGGTTTGTGTAATTATGATTGATATTTATCTCATAACAGTGACAGAATGACCGCGAACTGTCACCGAATCGGTTTGAGAAGTGAATTTTAATTTTACGCAATTGATAATTAAAATGCATCTTTTTCCGCCGCCACCAAGCCAAAAAGTTTCCTTTTATGGTAATTACGGCACATCTAAAGTTTTTTTCTAAAAATTATTCGTAATAAGCGTGGCCACTCCGAACCAAAATTTACCAAAAAAAATATTTTATAAATATTTATTATTAAAATCAATATAACATGAAAAGATGTTTAATGCGAAATGTGAGCCTGTTTAACTGAACAAAGACGATCAAAATTTGGAACAATCGTTGATGACGCTGCTCGCATCTCTTCGTCGATCGTCCTCAGGTGTTCTCTTTTTTTGACTTTATCGTTATGAGAGTTGAAAACCCCAATTCGCATAAATAGGTCGTGGCAAATGGTAATAGAATTGCAATAGCTCGCTTTGACAGCAGTGGATACTCATTTTTTACGTGGAGCCAAAAATGTGCTAACTCTGTTTCAGAAAATTTTTATTTTAGTGTCCGATCAGTTTTAAGATCCATGAATTCGTAATGTTATGTTGTCACGCGCATGCACCCCGATAGCTCGTGCGATAAAATAGCACGTGATAATGTATCAATAGCACCCCACATATGTAGTGTAGCACACGTGATAATGTAGCGTAGCGGCGTAGCACACGGCCACTTCGCAGTGATCGAGTCCCACCCACGCCACCTCCGGCCGCCGCGCCGCACAGAAAAGTAAAGACCGATTTACAGAGCACTTTGTGAGAAGTGACGCGGGACTCGCGGCACACTTACAAATGGCCACGGCACACCAGTGTGCCGCGGAGCACACTTTGCGGAACACTGATCTAAGCATCAGTTTTTTTTTATAATAAACATTTCAATGAGTTATGACTAAGAATAAAAGCCCACTAAGAATGGGCGTGGAAAAATAAATAAATAATTTTGATAGCTGTAACTTAAGATATATATTTTTTTATCTGACACCTCCCGAGAGCATTGTCGCCACCTGGTAAGGCAGCGTTGTGAGGCGGGTTCTGGTAAGGGTTGTAGGAAGGGGTTATTAATGCGGGTCTTGAAGAGGCTCGGATTATATGACGAAGGAAAAACAGATGTCGGTAACTCGTTCCATATTTCTTACAAAAACGGGTCGAAGACGCAGCCCGTTCTCATGAAGCCAACATCAACTACTGTAAACGGGTGTTCCGCTCGTGTACCTCGAGTTTCACGCACGTGCACTGGTGCACCGGGGATCAATGCTGCTAGATCCTTGAAGCAGGCTCCATTAAAATTCCTGCAGAAGAGACTCAGCTTGCCCACTGTTGTCAATTGTCAATTTGATTGTCAATCAAACGGACCGCCCTGCATTGCACAGAATCAAGTAGGTTTATCAAGTATTGTCAATTGTTGGGCGTACTTGAGATTTGTATGGAGTCGGCAGCGGTTACTATTGAAGAATCTACTAGCCCTATACAAGACGCCTAGCTTCTGAGAAGCCAGATTTACTCGGGCTGCTGTAGATCCCCGATTCTTAAGCCGATCTAAAATATTAATGACTTTTAATCTTCCGATGCGCAATGTGCTTTTACCCCTTTGGATTGGCAATGTGGCCTGGCCGGGCCATATGAGAAGAGTGGACTATCAAACTAGTTTTATATAGAGGCAGGTGTGCAAACAGTGTCCATGAACATGTCAATATATTGTATATGTGTGTATAACGGGACCAAGACCCTTTTTGCGCGTACAGTACCAACAATAGCAAGTTCCTTTCCATCAGAATTCTGCCCAAGTCATGTGACGTATGGATGATATATGACGGCCAGTATAGCGATACTTTTCAACAAAATCCAACACCACTCGTGCACCTTGATTCACTTCACGATCAGCATCTGGAAGTTTTGGAGTGTAAATTTGACCTCTGAGTGGGGGTAACCCACCTTGATATTGATACCATGTGCGATGGTCTGTCCAGTCCATGTGGTACAGTCCTTGAAGTTTTTGAGTTAATTTTTTTTATTCTGCCAACTAAACGCAAACTCATCGGAAATAGCACCATTCGACGCAGCTCGCCGAGTTATATGGTGTATTGATACCACTTGCCAAAAAGACAACGGAAAAAAAAACAATATTTTGGCCAGGCCACATTGCCCATCGGAGGATTTATATGGAAAAATGTATTCACTATGTCATAATTGAATATGATCTAATAAGTTTTTTTTTTTTTTTCTTTTGACCGGTCGGTGGCCGAGTTGACATCGCGCTTGGGTCCCACTCAGGCGTAGTGTGTTCAATTCCTCGGCTGGCTAAGTCCTCCATCACAACACAAGCATCATTTTCAGCTTACTGTGGTGGTAGTAGGAGATTTTCAAATATTGTCAGGTTATTCGTAACCCGGGAATGTTTGTCTTTCTTTTAAAAAAAAAAAAGTTTTATCTTCACTTTGATACGAAAAGATTATGAAGTATTACAATTTTATCAGTTATATTTATATTTTATAATTTGCATATATTTTGTTATCAAATTAATTTGTTTTTCGATTGACCTTGATTGCAAACTCTTCCTAGATAAAAATAATGCACTAAATTGCTTACGGTTCGCTGACGACTTATCACATCGTCAATCTATTGGGTAAATCGTACAGGTAGCAGGGATTCCAAATAAAAATTAAACCTCATCACTAAATTATCTTAATTCTTAATAAAAGCTTAATCATAAAGCTTGCCAATCGTACCGCAATAAAGTAATTCAATAAAGCATCAATAAACAACTGACCACTAAAACGAAGGAAAAATAAATAATTTCTCAATCAGCTGCCCCAAATATACCTGTGTGAGGTAAGAAGCACGATGCTTCGTAAAAGTTTATCTGTTTTCATAATCGAGTGCAGGTAACTTTTATCTCATCTTCGATTTGGGGAAATGTTCGGATTACAATCCTGTTTTCGGTTATTCATTTTTCGTGTGACCTTCAGTAAGTTGTTTACTCATATTAAAGTTGTTCCGATTTTATCGTAATCTATAATATAACAAATCTAAAGTCTCGTCTCTATCTATCAAACAATCTTCCCCCTTGCACCAACAAAATCACTATCAATCACAGTCTACTGAGAAACCCCGAAACTTTTCATATTCCTTTCCAAAAAAAACCAACTTACTTCTCTTCCAATATCTTGTGAAATATAAAATCCAGTGTAGTCGGAAGATTTCGGACATATTTAGCGATAGCACGCAGAACTTAACTATTTTGTCTCTTGACTAGAGGTGACCGAAATTTTATTGTCTCGTGTTTTAGTTGTTGTTCATAGTTATTATTTTATTCTCATAAATTGTTATACACCATTATAGGACGGTTGGTAATTAATCTTCATTTCTTTGTAATTTTTTTAGGTTAACCCTCTGTCTGTTATGTATGTACATTATAATTAAAATGAACACCAATTTTTTGAGCTAAAAAAGTATGTTGAAATATATATTTAAAAAAAAAAATTTAAAAAAAATATATATATATATAAAAAAAAATATATATATATATTTTTTTTTTTTTTTAATTCACAAGACGGGCAATTCATCGCAAGATTCCCATATCAGCGGGCAGGAATTGTTGCAATATGTATATTTTACTAATATTTCATTGGAAGAAGCCCAAACTAAGCTCATTGGTACTTTGTCCTGGGTGCACAGGTGCACACGGGGATCAAGTGAAACGAGTGCCCACCATGTTACCATACCATGTTGTCTACCATAGTTCACTTTGCTAAACGTTCCTATGTAACCCCTGCTAAGATAATATTACAGCTAACACTTTACTCAAAAAACTATAAATGGATTATTTGGTAATCATGCATTTTTGTAGGTGTTTAACAATCGATAGAACCTACCTAGAACTACCTTAAGTAAATGTTACTATTAAGCACTTTCCGTTTGACCTGCAAAATAATGAGGCCTTATTTATCTCTAAAGAAATCTCCGTGCTAAGGTTATCCTCAGTATCAAAAGTTCGCCTCGCCTTAATGACGCGTATAAAAACACTACGAAAAAGAGCACAAATCTTCACTTTTAAAAGTACACAATAATCAGATCAACAGCAAGCCAATAAAAATAATAATATAAACTTATTTCAATTTGCAATAACCTTAATTTAAGCACAAAAAATATTCGCTTAAATCTACCATCACATTCGTACACGTACACATTCTATGTGTAGTGTGAAAGGGAAGATGAGACGTAAGTCAACATTTCTCTCGCGTGAGAAAAAGATGATATAATTTCGTAGTACGTTGCGTTGAACGAAATCGAGAGCGGGCCATAAGTCCGTGATCACCGTGGGAGGTTGGAGATTGCCAGGTGAAGGTGTAGGAATTGTGGACCACTCGCATCTAGAGCGGCCACCTTGAAATATGGATGTTGGCTACTCGCTGCTTGCTGCTCGCATACCGACCGTATTCTTTTACATGGAAGGCTCGTGAACAAAACTTCAATACAAATTAACTTCATTGTCTTTTTTTCTTTTGTGATAATTTTCTTTGATTGCATTTGAATGTGATTTACTAATACTTATATATACTATTTATATATGAATTAACTGAATTTTCGTTCGGTGAAAAATGTTTGTGAGAATTTGTTAAAATTTGGTTTGTTGGGAATATACGGAGTATAGTATTATATCCAGTGACTACTTTTTGTTGTTTTTTCACCATGAACCAAAACATGACGGCCTTCGTGGTTGAGGGGTGAAACTCTCGACTAAGAAACCGGAGGTCGGAGGTTCAAATCCCGGTGCGCCAATTTACTTTTATTTATTTTATCTGTGTTTTTTCATAATAAGTTATAATAAATAACATATGGTATAACTGCGGCACGTTCCGAGTGGAAGATACTCTCCGTAAACCACCATTCAGAAATGAAACGCAGCTTGAAAAGGTTTTAGCCTTGTTTTTTGACAAGATCTTAATAGCCAGGTACCCCCACCTTCCTCTTCCCAACTTTACTCTCAGCATCGGCTTCCCCTCCCCACTGTCTTCAGCCTCAAAACGTTTCACGATCAGAAATTAAAGTTACGTTTTGTTTTGTTAATTTATCAAATTAATGATGTTATTATAACAACGAATAAAATGTTGCAAAAAATTAACTTTATGTAAAACTACTCCACTGCCGCAAAACTTAATGACGATATTCATAGCCATACCTACACAAATCATCAAGTGCTACACTACACCAGGCCCAAGTACCTGCAGCTGGTCTCAATGTCACCACTCTTCTCGTCACCAAGAACCTTCTCTACTCTGGCTCTGCTCTCTGCCGTTCTATCCCGCTTACCTACTCACCTTCTTCAATTCACATCTTTCTATTTTCTTGTTCCTTGTGCCTTATGCCTGATGATGGAACAGAGATATAAAAGACTAAAATTAGACTAGCGTGTATTCCACTGTTTTTAACGAGCTCTTTTTTTCATTGTCGTACAGTTTTCGACAATTTCTTTGTTTCGGTAGGTACCAGTGATAGATACAGTGGGACTATGGTATATTTCAAGTCACGTTTCAATTCTGAATTGTGATCATTCTTCAGGACCATACAGAAACTATCTACCACTCTACAATAATTAACTGAGACAGCATTTGACAACTTGGAAAAGTTGAAAACGAAAGGATGCTACACTCTTTACGGTAGGCATAATAACATCTTTTCCAGGTACTTCAATGATTTTTTTTATTAGTAAACCATTTTCTGTACCTAATTCACAAATTGATTATCTAATAAACTAATTAACAATTAACTGTATCTGACTAGCAATAGGGAGATGCACAGAAAATGGATTATTACTTGATCCTCATTAATGTGATTTCGAATCTTGACATGCGGCCCAAATCAAGTATTTGATTCACTCATCTCACATTGATATTATTCTTCTTTTAGTGAACTCTCTTATCGGAGGCTTACCACCATTGGGACAATCTTAACCACGTAGGCTAAAACCCGGAACAACGTTGAGAAACTGCACTTGTAGCAGTCACGTAGATTTGGAAGTAAAAAAAACAGACGAACCAAATCTGACAAATTCTTAGTCTTTCTTTCTATAATAGTGCATCACTCACTTTCAAGATCCACTACGCATAATTTGACATTTGGACTTCACTACTACACTGTACTACGCTCAAGTCTAAAGTCACACAGGTGTATTTGGCGTATTTGGCGACATTTGCGGACCTTTTATAATTTCTGATACCCCATCTCAAACTACCAACATTCTATTAATTCCTATTAAAAATAAAGACCAGAAATCACAATTTATATTACAACATAAAATTACACTTAAATTAGACAGATCTCCCCCCTGGCCATAGTGATCTCTTAAACAACGTGTTATGTAACTTTTATTTTTGATATTTTTAAATCACTACATTCACTTACATTAATACATTCTATGTATGTCTCTACATATTATGTAAATAACTACATTCACTTACATAAATACATTCTATGACTGTATACCTACTATGTAAATCACTACTTCAACTTTTAATTTATTTTTTTTTAAATCCCTACATTCACTTACATAAATGCATTCTACGTATGTCACTACATACTATGTAAATCACCACATCAACTTGCATAAATACATTCTATGCATGTCACTGCATACTATGTAAATCCCTTATGGCAAAAAAATGCAACAAAAACGTGTGAAAAGATAATTTGATCTTGAGTCTGCATTGCGATCCAACACATAATATCCCTTAGAACAATCTTATGCATGTACAGTTTTTTTATTGTCTGCTTTTCATAAAAAGTTTTCCAGACATCAATCGTTTCTTTATAAAAATAACGTATTGCATGTCAATTATCAGTAATGAAACTTTATTGTTCTTTAATATAATATTGACATGTTAATAAATGGTGATAATTCATAACAATTATATAAAAAACAACGTTCACCCACGCAAATTTGGTCCAATATCATTATAACATTCCGGAAACACGACGAAAAAAACCATATTAATGTGTCGAAAAAAATTAAGGTGTATTATTGACCCCACACGGAATTCAAAAAAGGTGTAGACAAATGTGGGAGGAGTGGTGTAAAGAGGATACGTTGGTTCATTATCTTCTTCAATTACAACCATTTTCAATTTGAAATTGAAGCGACCATTTGACAAATTCTTAAGCACCACTTTTAAAAATTAACTAAAAACATTTTGACTGGCAAAGAGTTAATTTCACGAGGTTCTATCCAGCCGTTTCCGAAATTCACCACAGATTTTGTTTTACTCGGAAATAATATGCCAGAAAAAGTTGAATTGATCTAGAAAGTGTTGAGAGAAAGGGTCGTGTAAATTTCTCGGCAAAACAAATAAGATTTTTTGCTAATAGTTCAAATCTTTACTAGATCAAGAGTAAAATTATATTTTGTAATTACTTGACGATTTTCGTGATAGAGCATTTTTACAAATACACTACAATATATGTAGATTACAAATAGACTACAGATATCTAAAAATACCAACAAATTTTCACAAATTACGAGAAAAATGTTTTATATGGGGTAAATGTAATTATGTTTTAAGTTGGAGTTATATTGGAGTGGAAGAAACTCTTAGTGTGGTCCTGGTGTAAGACCACCATTCGGAATTGAAACGTTACTTGAAATGGCTTTAGCCGTGTTCGTTGACCCGATCTGAATAGCCGGGTACTTCCCCACCTTTCTCATCCCCATCTCCTTCCCTTCCCCATTATCTTCAGCCTCATAAGATTTGAGATACTATATGCTTATTGCCTCCAGACGGTTTGGAACAGTTGGAACTCTTGTGCGGTTTCAAATAGGATTTTTTGAAAGACTGTGAGCTTATATTCAATCTCACGTCGAGCACATGTGAGAGTTCGTTTTTTACCCATGGCTGTTTCTAACAGCATTTATCTCGGGAATGCTGCGTTTTTAGCCTTATTTCAACCATAGTTCTAGGAGGGATGTCGCATTACTGCTGATAGCTTATAAGCTTCGTCCCGGATAAGAGATAAGAACTACCAATATTCTCTTCATTTTCTAACCGCACATTTTTATTGGCTGCTATCCTTATGTATGATCGCAAGATTCAACTCAAACTAAATGCAATCTAGACAATGTCAAAATATTAATTTCCAACGTACATTAAAAGTTACGGTCTCCGGACAAATTTAATATTCCTAAGAGTAACATAAATTATCTTGAAAATGTATTTATAAAAAGAAGTGGTACATTCAATAGACAATGCACAGACATCGTTACGTTTAACACGAACCTCACTAAAATCTAAAAAAAATAGCATTCAATCATATTGTAAACACTTTGTATACAAACCGCTTAGACAAAACGTAATCTTGTTTTTGTTTTATATGCCCACAGTTTGTTTATTTCTAGGTATAATAATATAATAACTTAAATATATTACCCACGCACAGGCTGCGCCTTAGTGGGTTCCCATTATTCTTATTGATTTATATAATATTGTTTGTAATTAATGCAAAAATTGGGAAAAATAAAGGAATTTAAAAAATATATCGAATTAGTATAACAGAAAATTTATTATTTTATAGAATTTCCCTTTTGCCTCTTGGCAGTTTGCATTGAATAAAATCACTTCCTCTAATTGTTGTTAGTGATTCCCATTCCATGTTTGTAATTTAGACCTAGCAAAAAAATGCTTTCAGTAGATGCACTTTATTGGAACAGTTTATATTATATTGTTCGGTGTTCTTATTTTCTTTATTTTGGTATTAAACTTTGAAGATCGTTATTTTATTGGTCAATAATATAAAAATCCTAACACTGTCATAGAATGAATGCATAAAGACGGTTTATGTTGCAAATTAAAAAAATATTTGTATTTGAATTCATCTAGTTTTAAAACTGAACCGCCAAATGTGAAGTGCGGATTTGGGCAATGTATGAATATAAAAATGTCTCAAACGAATACAAAATGGCTATATTTCAACTGTCAGAAAAGTAGTACGTAGTTTCGTATTACAAACAATGACTGCTATGGGAACTGACAGAACACTGGTCGTATTACAACGAGGAAGTGATATAGTTTAAAACTACGAAGTTTAGTCCGTTTCGCACAGTTAATTACTATCTTGAGTAGGTTCCTACACTTTTAACTTGAATCTTTGCTAGAAAATTGTTGTGCCTATATCTGGTGTTTATTTTGATGTCATTAATACAGGGTTAATATTGCCTGATGATAGTCAACCTCCGATAGGAGAGCGAAAAAGAAAGAAAAATAAAAATAAAATAAAATAAAAAATTAAATTAAATTTAAAAATTAAATTAAATAACACGATTTTGATAACTGCATTAGTTAAATAAGAAAAATAAAACTAAAAAAAGGAGGACGAATATATTACATGTTAAGATACCGAGGCGTGTTCAGTGAAGAAAAGTAAAACGGTCCCTAGAACGAGTAACATAGAGAAACGGCTGCGCGGCTTTTTTTCATACAAAACTTAATTTTGGATGTAAAATACTTAACCAAACTCATTGTTTTAATAATTGTATGTAAACTTTTTTAATTACAAGTGTGTTGAATTACAAAATAATTTGATTCTTCATGCCATAGAAGTTATGATGGCATTTTTGTTGAGTTAGTAACTATAAAAAATTATATGATTTACAGTTTTATACACAAGGCACTTATTTTTAGAGGCGTTAGTTTGGTAAATATTTTAGTGGGTTTAGGTTGGGGTCTGCTGAAAACGTACCTCATAGAGAAAAGGTAGTAAAAACTTTACTAAAAAAACGTCGCGAGTGGCAAGGACCCGGGAGGATTTTATTAAATCAGGACCGGAACGTTTTATGAATCCTTTTGGGTACGTTTCTCCCAAAAACGGTTCGCTGATTTATTTCCGGAAAGAAATTTACGACTCGAGGCTTGCGTATTTCTGTGTAAATGTACCATTTCATCGTAGGATTTTTGTCAATTTCGCAACAGCTCGTAAAGCCAGATTAACTTAATTTTATGTTCGAAAAATCCCGAAGATATCGATCTGGTGAGTGGTTTATTTATGTGTTCTGCTCCCATTAACAAATTTTGTAAATGTGGATAAAGTGTGCGTTTTTACAATTATTTTATGTAAACATGTATAGTTTTATGGACAAATGCCCTTAAGTTTTTTCCCCGGGCATGTTACCGGGGAGTACTGAAAAAGTGTTATTATTTATTATTTTCACTAACCACTGTCATTTTTTCGGGAAATTTAAAAAGGGACTAGCTCAATTGTTTTATTAAATTTATATTCGAGATACAAAACCGACTCGGAGGAATTAAATTCATAAAAATGGACTCGCCCAAGTGCGCATGAATTTGATATACCTTTCTACAAATTTTACTCAAATGATAATCCAGCGGAGGAATACTGGAAACATGATAAAAGAAGCAGCTACAATCAGAAGAAGAGACTAGTGCATTACGGACAGACATTGCGTGAAATTAAATTTAACAAAATTATTGTATTGTGTTACGATTATTAAATTAAAGCTAAATTGTAGAACCTGCAGGCAAGCTTCCTTGTGGCAAACTGCTTTTTAGTCAATTTAAAAATTGTAGTTATATCAATGAAAAAATAGTAAAAATAAATAAATAAAATCTGTAAATTTATCCTATAAATTGAAACCTAACCTACATTTTTTATTTATTGTTTAAGGGTCAGGGAATCAAAATTATTGTACCACCATAAACTGACCTCAGACGTTATCTAATTTACTTTCTGTCATTAATAGTAAAATAGACAAACATAGTAAGTTAAGTCAAATATTTTCCCATATATTATTGGGCCCATAGGTATTGGGCATTTAAATTAAAAATAAATGCAACAATGAATCACTTCATTTTTATATTTATTTCATTACTCAAATCTACACAAATTGTACAAGATTGACTCTTATTATTATTAAAGCAACAATTAACTACTTAATAATCAGTTATATAATTATTATTTTTTTAAACATGTGACTAGATAAAACCACGTACACCATTTGTGAAGAAAAAAATACGCCTTGTAGAGTAACAGCCTCGAATGAATGATTAACCTTTAAGGGCGTCCGGCCACTTCCTTTTTATCGCATTTTGATGGCAAATTAATGACAGAGAGACCAAAATAACCTTAAAGGGATAAATCAATGAAGCCTAAATTAAGGAATAAATGTCCCGGAAATAAAACCCTGTTCCAGTCACACGATCCCAATCATCCGACAGAAATAAATACCTAAAATCGAACTAACTTCACTCAGAGAGAGAGAGAAGAACGATGCGCAGAAGATTGGAGAGAGATAGTTGAGTGAGATGGATTAATTAAGAGCGTACGTAATTATGAAGGTGGTTCAATTTTGTTTTCTTAACATTTTTGAATATTTGAAAATGGATTATTTTAAAATAATGCATAAGTCCTGTAGAGATAAATCTAAAGGCATAGGAGGTGGGCGTGTTCAAATGCCCGAAGTGAGGTCAATTTTATCTTACTTCCAGTGAAATCAATTAAACATTTTCAAATATCCTCTAGACTAGACTAGACTAGACTAAAATTGCTAAAGGTCGTAATTCTTTGGATTAACCGAAATAATGGATTAAAATTTTTCGATTGTCTAAAATCTTTCAGGAACAAAATATAAATTTGATAAACCCGTCTGTTGGGACCTAGAAGGCGAAGGTCTTGTGAAAATTTGTGACATCAGTTTTCCCTCAAATCATTTTAGAACACACTTCTATTTATATTTTCTCAGTGGCGGATCTTATTGTTGAATTTTAATTTCAAAGAATAACGCATTTGCGTTATATTCCGTAAAGGGACGCATATTTTATAGATATCGTAATATTTCGCAAACACCTGAAAATGTATTATTATTATTACATTATTTTACAGTTTTGCAGATAGATTTTTCAAACACTGACTAAACATATTACACATTATATTAGCACGTATTAATCCATTTACTTTGATGCTCTACTGATTTTCTCGAACAGGTGTATTGACAGGACATAAAGCCTATATTTGTAAAACGTGAGAATGCAAAAATAGGTGAATACATTCTATGAATTTTATATTTCATTGTTTAAATGTAGATTATAGAATAATGCATGTACGTTAAAACGTTCATAGAATTTTATTTCTGAGGAAAACATTTCCGTTTTCCTTATAAATGTATGTTAAATTTCTGGTCAAAACATATTTTTTTCTGTAGAGTTCCTTTTTGTCAAAAAATTTAACTAAAATAAACTCAAAAAACTAATCACTAATCTTTAGAAAATTGAGTTGTTAGACACAAAAATAATATATGTACAGCCATTTTAACATTTTCCAGGCACTTATCTTGTTTTCTCCAATATTATACAATTTGTTAACAAATTAGTAAGAAATATCAACACTATGAACTCTGAAAAAGTATCTAAAAAAAATCATCAAATATATAAAATTAAATAAAATGGAAATTTGTTTTTTAGAACCGTTCCAATAAGATCTCTAACGAGCCTGTCTACTAATCTATTAATACTAAAATTTTATTAAATAATTTCAACAAATACAATTATTTTGGTAAAAGGTGAACACAGTTTGCAAAGCCTACAAGTACTGTTACGGTAACCTTAACATATCTCATGACCCGCCCAATCTGCAACCGTCTGAGTGTAGAGCGATGGACCCGAGATGATCTCGTTGGTCAGCCCTAGTAGCGCAAGGATTGCAGGAGGTATATAAAGCGGCGGGGATCTCTCACAGTATCAGTCACAGCCAGGCAACTCACCTGGGATATCTTCTGTTACAGTTGTTGCAAGTGTACCAAGGACTTACAACGAACATGAAGCTGGTAAGGAAAACGCACGCATGCGCTCCGTGGTGTGTACCTTTGAAAACGTAAATCAAAATTTAGAATTTTGATGGAAAAAAAACCTTTTTAATCCGTCATAACTTTTATTTTTTCAAAGTCATTGTGAAAAATTCTTCTGAAGTGTTTATTTCCATAACGTTTTTCATTTATTTGTTTATTCACTTTTCACATTCATATTTAATTTTTTTTTTATTCCAACCAAAGTATATATTCTGTTTTTAAATATTTCAAACTGTTACGACTATTTTTTAAAGCCCATTGAATGTGAAAATGTAATTGATTTAAAAAATTTATTTTAATGTTTTACTCGCTATGGGGCTGTTTTTTAACTTTGGGTACATGAAATAATAACAATTTTTTATTCGAGTATTAGTGATAAACAATGGTATCATAACAATAATTACAAAATAACAGTTGTTTATTGTAAACAGTTTTTTTTTTAATAATCTAAAATCATAAAAAAAATAATTTTCAAAATTTTAAGGTGTGTTTTACACAGCGAATTAGTTATATTACCGATCTTTAATAGTGTACAATAAAAGCATATATATTATTAAAATATTTAAACACATATTTTACTAAGGTAGGTATTCTCCTTGAAACTAAAAAGAGGAAACATTTAACTATTTTATTAACTATTATAATGTATCGTGAAGTATATATAAGTTTAAACTCAATCCATACATTATTGCACTATATACACATTATTCCCCACTGAGTTACCGATAAACTAATATGATTTTCCACGTAATCGTCAGTGATTAGTTAATGTTTATGTCAAGATTACTATTTATTAGCAACAGACGTAAGACTCATAAAGCACATAATAGTTTATCATCTATAGAAATACATGCACTATAATGTCTTTATATTAATACCTATAATGTGCTTTTAATCTAAGTCGAAATATACGTCAAAATTAAGTCAGATGCAAACAAAATCGATACAATTAAAAGTTAAATAATTTTACATGCGCTACTTTTGTTTCCTAATACCCGTACATGTCCATATTTTTTGTATTAATTATTTATTAATTTATCAAAGTTCATACGAGAGTCTACCATACAATTGTTTACTCCTGACCGCTTAATTTAAACCTAATTTTTTTCATGTTCTTTGTCAAATCGGCATCTTTCCGACTAAAATGCATGGATCACTATTCTGCAAACTAGTATTAATGAGTACAGTATTGGAATAATTCATTCTCGTGATATTTTTAACCCTCATTGTACATAAATTTGGGCTTTTCGCCAGATTCTTTCCAAGCAACCCAGACTCCTGGTGGAAAAAAACAAATATAATATAAATATATTTTAGTTTTCCGTAAGATTTTATAGTTGATAATAAATTAAATCGATGTCTCTGGCTTCCCTGAAAAGTTAAAAATTATATAATAAACGATTTATGTTCTCAAGTGGAAAAGTGACAGGGATGAGGGGTTAAGGTGGACGGAAATAAATTAATGTAATTTTTTTTATCAATTGCAACTAACATTTTGTATCCACGTTAGTGCAGTTAAGATGAACAATTTATATAGAATAATGTTATAAAGAGATGAATAGAATTGAATGAAATAAATGCCGTTGGATTTAATTTTTTTAAGTACTTGGATATCTTTTTGGCTAATAACATTTTATTTCCAGTTGATGTTAGCCGCCCTGCTGGCCTCGTGCCACGCAGACCTCCTCGCCCTGAGGCAGCGCGCCCCTCAGAGCGCCTATTCCGCCGGAGGGAACGATTTCCTCAACAGCCCCAAGAATTCTTACGTGCCCCCCCCTACCTCCTACGGGGTACCCCAGGCCCCCTACCTGCCTCCGCAAAACAGCTACCTCCCCCCCCAGAACAACTACCTCCCCCCCCAGAACAACTATCTCCCCCCCCAGCAAGTCACCTCTAAACCAGGAAACAGTTACCTGCCCCCTTCGATTGGGGCCCAATCTCCCGCGAACAACTTAAACGGTCCCCCACCAAAACAGCCCACATATCGCCCTACTCCCATTACCGTGAAGCCCACGACCCAGTACATTCCCCCTCCGACGGTTGACAAAAGCTATCTCCCCCCCCAGAACAACTATCTCCCTCCCCAGAACAACTACCTTCCCCCCTCCGGACCAACAACCCCCCAAATCCCGATCCTGAAGCAAATCAACGAGATCAACGAAGACGGAAGTTACAAATACGAGTGAGTCCACACAACTTACTAAATATTATAAACTGTGAGAACTCCCACTAAATTTAAATACTTTCCTCTAACGTTCTTTCTGATATAGATAGACTGATAGTACCTAAGCGCAAGCCAAATACTAAGTTTGGTGATCGCGCTTTCGGAGTATCTGGGCCGAAGGCTTGGAATAAACTCCCTCCAGAACTAAGATCCATAACAAGTCCAACAGAATTCAGGTATAAACTAAAAACTTACCTTTTTAAGCTGTCATACCTTCAAATTAAATATACCATTCCTGAGATAAAGTCCAGTTATTTCAAATTTTCCAGTTTTGTCCTAAATCCTGTATCTAAATTTTGCTAATAAACAATTAGTTAATGTTAATTAAGTGTTCATCTCAAGTGACCTACCATGTAAGTATTGTACTGTATATTATCTTCATATATCGTTAGTAATAACATAGATCATTGTAGAAATGTATTATATATTTGTACAGCGCCCTTGAGGTGATTTTGCACAAAAACAGCACTATAAAAATTATTCAAATATTATTATTATTTTTATTAGACATTTCTATGCAAAACATATTGCCTGAAGAAGATCAAATGCCAATAAACGGATCCTTAACAGAACTGATCATTCCTCCTTCAATTCTTTGCAAACACAATGGCAATGCTAATGGGGATCTTTAATAATCTTGCAGATCTGTTAATTTCTACCTTAAACTAGTTGCAAACACAATGAAAAGGTAAATAGCTGGATCTTTAGCACAATTCGAAAGCCAATCGATCGAACTTTAACCACTAAACTTGCACGCGAGCGTAGTCTTAAAGATACTATTAAAAATCGCTTCTCTGTATCTAACTAGTTATTCCGAGGAAACTACATGTAGAGTTTAAACTATTTTTATAATTTAATATATAGACACATTTTTCAAAAATACAAGTAACTACGCCGAGCCAAAATTTTGCGTTGGCCATCAAGAAGTTGAGCGGTTGGAAATTCAATGAAAATATTAGTAGAGGTTTTCAACATTTACAAGCGATCTTTAATAATATTCCAAAACCAATCAATCCTTCGTTAACTGTTGGAAAATACAAAATAAAATTTAATAATAGGATATTCCCACTATTCCAGAACCCTGACCGGAGACCAGACCCACATCGAGCAGATGGGACACATCGAGAACATCGGAACCGACCACGAAGAGCAGGTGATGCACGGGTCCTACTCCTACGTAGGCCCCGATGGCAAGACCTACTCCGTGACCTACGTTGCTGATGCCAACGGCTTCAGGGCCTTCGGAGACCACCTCCCCACCCCTCCCCCAATCCCAGAAGCCATCAGAATGTAAGTACCATACTTTTTCTTCGTATGTTGTTGAAAAGGTCGACCGATGTCATTTTATAAATTCATAAAAAAAAAAGGAATATTCAACAATATTCCAAAACACAGCAAATTCTACTGTAATTGGTTTCAAATAAAATGACAATACTAACAAGTTAATTCTACTTTAATTGGTTGCAAATTTAAAAAAAAAAAACAATTATAATAGATGGGTGTTTTTTCATAATACATTATCGAGGCTTCTGACTCACATAATGTTTTAATTTTTTTCCTCGTCTGTTTTTAAGTAACAATATTAATATATTTTTATTATTAATATAATCTCTTATGTTCTTAAAAGGAACCTAGAACTTTATTTAGGAATTCACTTTCAAGGGTTTTCCGATTTACGTGGTCTAACAAAATTTATGATACGGCGTAGAACTCATTTGAAGCTATTCCATTCTGAACTTCCGATGGGTTTGGGGTCATCAATATTGTCACTTTCTGTTGTTTAAATTTAACGGTTAGAAATCTTCAATTTGTTCAAATATTGAGCATAATGGAGAATAAGAGAGGCCTATCAAACACAATAATTCCCATTAGTGCATGTCCGGATCTTAATCAGAAAATGATTCTCGTTTCCGATCTTTTCTTAATTACTTCAGTGAATCATGATAGAGGGGTCTTTAACACTACCTATTTCAGAAACAATCAATTCCACTGTCGATCCGAGAGCCTTACCCCACCTTCCTCTTCCCCACTGCCCTTCAGCCTCCGAACATACCCCAGTTGAGGATGTCGTAGTGTCACTGGCTCCAGACACTTGGGAGCCGTTGGGGCTGTTTGTTCGGTAGTCGGCGACATCGGGAGTCACTTAGTTCAGCGCAGATGTGCATCATTATTTTACGACGTTACTTGCATTTGTCCATATTCGCACAATTCTTTGGGCACCAGTATTATGGCAAATGCATCTATTCTTTCGTTGGAAGTTATCACATCATTATTTGTCTTAGTAAAGTGGTAACGTTACAACTAAGGCACTCTCATTGTATTCGCGAGGTCCTAACTCACCATAAGATATGGCACCACCCAGCCACTCCTGCTGGATTAAAAACTCTAAAAAAATTAAAATAAACATTCCGGAATAACGCCACTTTTCCTCTCGTGAAGCATTTTTCAATGTCATAATACCAACATTTCCTAGACACTGGCGATGATTTATCGTCGTTTGCAGTCTGAGATCTGTTATTAATCTCGACAAGCCGATGACACAATGAAGTCTCATATTATTTTTCCTACGTCATAATTCACGCAAATTCTTTATTGTGTTATTAAACATTGTATTTAATCATTGTTTTCATTATCTATCCTTGAACGAAGAGAAAATGAACAATTTATCATAATTTAAACGTTTTGGGGACAGCAACAACGATAAGTAAAACTGTGGGAAAATATGCCTTAAACGATTTGAATAACAAAAGGTTGAAGTAAGTTTTGCACTGTTAAACCATGCTAAACATGTTTTCTTTGTTGCAGATCTCTGGAACAGAATGCTGCTGAGGAGGCTGCACAAGCCAACAAGGGAAACCAGGGATACCCATCAGGAGGTCCTTCGGGTTACCCATCAGGAGGCCCATCCGGATACCCCTCGGGAGGCCCATCGGGGTACCCATCCGGAGGTCCCCAGGGATACCCTTCTGGGAAACCGACCCAGTCTTACTTGCCTCCCAACATCCCATCTTACAACCCTCAGTCAGGATACCAGTACTAGAGACCAACCCGCTCGCCCTCGCCCCTGGAACTTACCGACTGAACCATCAACTCCACGGTTGAGTCACAACATTCTTGTCTCTTGATCTGTCAGAAACAATGATATTATTTAATAGGATAAGTGCAATCTGACAACGAAATTTTCAATGGTTTCTATCTAGTCTAGTCGGTCCTTTAGATTAAGCTTTCTTGTATTAAACCTTGATCTCTCAATTCGGGGACCATAAAAATTACAACTTAACTTAAACATTCAGAGATGTAAAAGTTTTAAGTTTGAAAGGAATTATCGTATTATTTATTGCTATATTTATTTATTCATCGGGCATGAGTGTAAATATACGTTTACCTTATCTTCAGGTTGTAAATAGTGACGGTGTTTGATTACAATTTTATATGATGGTCAGTCGATCGACTAGAAGCGGGGAAATCTTTGAAAATTTCGACGGATTTTTAATATTATACGAAACCAACGCTGTGAATCTTCGATGAATGCATCAATATGCAAAATATATGTACATTGATTTTATATGTTTGAAAAATGTAATTTATTATTTTTGTAATAAAAATACTGGCTTGGTTCTGACCGAACAAATCATTTATTAATTACATACCTATTGGTTTTTAATACACAACAGGCTCTTGAATTACTAAGTAAAAGCGATTAAGTCACGATTTGTGAACATCTTTGTTGAGTTGCAATTCAATGTCGCGCATCTCTATTAAGTGTGCCGTCACACCATGCTAATGGTATCTCCTTGGTGCAACTTGGCAGGACAAGGCAGCAGCTATTGCGGATAGGTATCGCCTGTTGTCAATCACCTTTAAACACGAACCGATCGCCTCTAGCTATAAAAACTCCATTATTCCAGATGGACCATCAATCATCGCCTTCTGTCGATGTCGATGGACCACAATGGCTCAGTTCCAACACGAACGCAAATGATGCGTGTGGCAAAACATCACTTTCACCATAAATAAAATGCGTATGTTGGTAACATACATCACATGAAATCATTTATCTATAATAAAAAAAAAAACAATAATAAGTTTTATTCCGGGTTGTAGGGAGGTTGGTGCAATCCCATATATACATATCTATCTTCGTAAAAATCTGTTAAATTGTGGCTAGTCATAATAATTAAACTAAACAATGCACATACTGTATTTTAAACCATTAAATTAAGTTAATTTTTTTTTTCGAAGGAAGCAAATACTTTGGGGTGTGACATATTGAATGAAAAAAACATACACTTAGTAAGACACCACTTTATTAAATAAAGTGGTGTCTTACTAAGTGTATGTTTTTTTAAGTTAATTTTATTTATTTAAACCTGCTTCGAAAAAAAAATTTGGTGGAAAAATTCCCTGAATATTCGGATAAATTTGAAATTTACAAACTTTGTTTTTTTAATGGTTCATTATTCCGATCGTTCTTAACTACCACTGTCAATTAATCAGCCTTGTCTTTCGACATCATTCCAATACTATTGAAATCTTGTTTAATAATTGTTAGAAACATGACTTTCCCTATTAAGTTTCGGTTTTGAATTCAAACAATGCTTCCTCATGTCAACAGTCCATTCTTACTTGACAGCGTTTACCTCGAGAACATTCTGCATTCCTGTTCTATTCAACTCGTGCAGTACTCCATCCATAGTCCATATTCCATATCCACAATACGTATGGACATCAATCTCTTTCAGGCGATAATGAGAGCAGCAATTGCAGCATTACCTGCTACATAATGTATTCAGGTGTTTCAACATACGAGTACAGTGGATTGGTGGGAGATGTTTAAAGGTGTTATGTTTGCTAATATACAAACAATACTCTCAGGTTCTAGATTGATATCTGCACATTATGACGGTTCGCGGATCAAGACTGAAGTTTGTATTCAAGTTGTGCAATTACATATGCATCTTATATCGTGCGTGCTTCATCTATTATCCATTATATTTGCTTCGGGAGATGCTACGGTCTTGCTAACGAAGCGTATATAACAAGTTTTTTTGTGTAAAATTCAAAGACGTTTATATTCTCTGTATGCAATGTGCATGTTGTTGTTTCTTTGAGTTTAGAAAAACATTTAATTTGTGTAAAAATGTCTTATCTAAAATTGTTAGAGTAAACGTATTGCAAATAACAGCAAAATTATTGGGGTTACTTTAATACATCGTAAATGTATTTTTTTTTTTCGATAGATAATATTAGTTTCACCGTGCTGTATCGTCAGACAGGTAAATTTCCTATAACGAACATTATTTTTTCTAAAATCTGGGTCACAGATAGGAAAGATTTTTCTATATAAATGTATAAGTACTTTTAGTACATAAACCAGTATTGATTGGTTTGTTTTAACTCCTGGAACATTGAACGCGTAAACCAGATCTTGTTTTTTTTTCTTGTTAAATCGGATAGCTTAACTCAACAACAATTAAACGTACTTTCGTAAAAAAAAAATAAAACGTACTTTCGTACGTTTCTTAAAACGTACGAAATTATCAGCTTTTTTGATTACATTAGTTAGCTAGAAAATAAATAACAAAATCCAAGAAAATGTAAAAAAAATCGACAATTAGAGCATTTTCACAGCACTGACACTTTGTTTTTTAACCTAGGCTTATTTATTCTATCCGCAAAAACACGATTTTCATTGATTTGAACCAAATCATCGAAAGAAAACAAACAATTGTGGTGTTGTAGATTTGAAGCACCTTTAGGGGATTCATTCGACCAGATAATACATTCCTCCTCGCATTAATGTGACTACAATTACATATGTAGTCACATTAATAAATACACACACAAACACTCACACACACCTCTCTCCTTTCCCAGCACACTAACTAACTTAACTTGTAACTTAACCGTAAAATATAACTTGTAACTTAATCGTATGTAACTTAACCGTAAAATGTATAATATACCAGATATGTATATATGTCAGCGACATGTAATTGGTACCAATTATTGTACTAACTTGTATAACTTTGTAACTATTGTCCTATATGTAATTATGTACTGTTTGTTTCTGCAGTAAAAATAAATTTAAAAAAATAAAAAATGAAAAGCAAAACACACTTAGGTATTAAATTTAAATTTACGTTCATTGCAAGCGCTTTTAATAGTTTACGTAATGTGTCCATTCAATTGACCGTGAATTTCATCATTGTTGAAGGAATATAGGTGTACCGCAGATAGATCTGTTGTCCCTCTCCTATAAAAAGTTTAAACAGATACCGTATAGCTAATCCACAAATGTGTGATCTATACCTACCAAAATATATTTATATGTTTTGAGGAGTGTGTTTCTGATAAACATGATTTTCTTGTATTTTGTTTGTTAACACCTCAGGACAATTTGTTCGCTTTTGGGAACAGCTTACCGAATGACATGTTCTATAACAGAAATCGTTGTGTCTCCTTTACTTTCACGGGGATAAATATGATGTTAACGGTGTTGGAAAAAATATCAAGCTTGATATTCAAATCTATAAATTAATCACAGAAAAAATTTAATGTACCTATGAAACCAAAAGTTTAGAACGCAATTTGAAAAAAAAATTGATTCGTGATTATTTTTGTATGAAAATATAAAAAAAGTGAAGTGACAGCACAAAACGTTTTGTAATAAATTTTCTCACAAAATTTGTGTTTTTTCATTTATTTTTTTGATATCAGTAATTTTAGTTACAAAAAAACGTAAGTTGAGTAATTTCATTATCATTTTTATGTTTCCATTAAAAATTTTAATATTTAAAAAATTATGAGTTTATTTTTAATAATAAAATTTGAATACATGTACACTAATCTGGTAAGTGCGTGCCCGAATGCACGGCAAATGGTTTTAGTCAATGCTTCAATAGAACTACTTGTCATTGTGCTTTTTGGTGTCTATTGTCACTTACTGTTCTTTGAAATTTAGAAGTTTTGAATAATTTTCTTTTCCTTATAAAGTATTTTCCTGATAGATAATATAATCTGCTGCGCATATTGCATGGGCCAGACGAAACCTTACGATTGCAGGAAGGGATTTGCAACTGGTTAGTGTACGTTTTTATTATACGTTTAGGCAATTGTTGACCATAATCGAGGTGAGACTAATTAGTCAATTATACTTTCTTTCGGTATAAAGCCCACTTTGTTGGGGCTATTTGCACATTCCAACACTTTGTGAGCCAAAAGAGTGAGGTGAAGGTAATGTTTATGCTACATTTTTCTAATAAAATGTGTGTTTTTTATTAGTTGTCAATAATTTTAGTGAAAATAATTTAAGATAAAACAGTTTTAAAACTTTTTTGTTTGCGTTCAAAATTTTTAAATTTAAAAAATAATATATTTATTGATTATATATTATCACCTTTGAAAAATAGTTTTCGGTGTTCGGATACGTTCAGATATAATCAATTTATTTGTTTGTTTTTTTCGAAACGGAAATACTCTGACCCTATGTCAAAACGTTGTAGAAGCCTAAGGAGTCAAAATATAAGTTATGCTTTAAAATATTATCTTTTTAGTTTTCTGATACGTTCAGAAATTGTACATTTATTTGGATTTTGTTACGAAGCGGAAATATTCCGACCTTCTGACGGAGTATGCCAGAGGCCTGAATGAGCTTACTTTAAATTCCATTTTTTTTTTAAATCGTTAGTTGGAATTTATATTTATTTATTTTTATGATGATGATTTTTTTATCGAAAGTTTTTGATACTTTGGAACAGTTATTAAATACATGGTACAAAAAATATAAAAATAAAAGGTTTCATAACAAAAAGTTAAGACAAAAAAATCCTTCGCAGAGCAAGTCTTTGTGTGGGTATTATAATAATTTGTATCACATATCTATGATTTGAGATATGAAGTATTATAATAATTTGTATTACATATCTATGCTTTGAGAAATGAAGTACTATAATACAAAGCATTCATTTTTTAATGAAAAAAGTATGTAAAATTGTGTTATATAGTAATTAATTATGATGATAGTTAATTATAAAAATCTGTTGTACTTTTTATTTTTAAACTGTTAAATTTCAATAAAATAATTTTAAATAAATTAATTTAAAAAGTAAAGATTTATAAACAGAAAAAGACATTGCAGAACAATTCAAAGTAATTATTCATACTTGAATAAGTATATGACTCACGTGCGAAAATAAAGCGACACATTATCAATTTGATTTATCCATGTTTTGCCAAAATTGTACAAGTTTTTTTTTGGGAATTTATGGCGTCCATATTCTCAGAACGTCGAGAGATCGGTTAGCTGATTTCGGTTTTATGATGAGTGAGAATTTATAACAATTATGGTGTGCAAGACCTGCACCGTAACACTCGACTGTGGAACTATCCTTAAATTGTGTATAAGAATCGGGATTTACGTGCTTAACGTGTTAATCAAGATTCTTATTTTTAACACTCTACTCACTTTTTGAGTATTTTATGCTGTTTATAATCTAAAATCTCATTTTATTGTAAATCGTTTAAAATTACGACTTGACAAATTTAGATTCATAACGAAGATTACCTGTGTACACGATGCAGCCAAAACTCCTCAAACCCTTGTGATATTAACACAGCTTTTTCAAACTTAAATGTTTGTTTTCATCTTGTCAACATAAGCTAATTAACTCAAAATATACACAAATACAATAAATTGGGTTTAGTCGTTTGATGTAATCCTGCTGTCGTTTAACGTATGTTGTTATGACAATTGACAGCACATTTTGACACATATTCTAGGAGAAGTATAAAATATAAACCTATTTACCAAGGGACGTACACATATTAGTTAGGCTCAGTGGTGGGTTTTTTTTGGGCAATGAACTCACATAAAACATAAGAAGAGAAACGTGAATAAAATTTTTACCAAGCACGCCTTTCAAATTCCGTGCTAAATCATCCATCTCACCTATTGATAATCGTACTGCTAGTACGAAATGAATCCCAAATCACATAGGTGCGTTATTAATATAGCACCTACGGGACCTTCCGTCATATTTCTTAAGTTCTTACAAAACGTACTCATGGCGCCAAGACGGTAGACTTTGGGAATATACTAGCTGACTGTAAGATTCATTAAGAACTTTATTTTGTTTTTTTTTTCTTTTTTAATCTCCAATTAATCAAAACCGTGGTTTCAGCAATTCTCCCATTTTTCCAAAAAAAATTTCTTCACTCATTCGAATGAGGATCGGACATTGTTCCGTTCCTTCCCACGTTTTTAAAATTCACGTCGTTGACTCCCCAGATTGTACATTCTGTGGTCTTGAAGTGGGAACTTTAGATCAAATATCTAAACAATATCCTCTTTTCTATCAAGCCTTATATAAAATTGCCTCCCCTCCATTCAACATCTCATCTCTTCTGAGTCTGAACTTGACTTCAATTTTAATTTTAATTTTGAAATTTTCCTATTTAAATAAAATTAATATCTAAATTCACCTATCGTTTCTCCATAATTTTAAATGATGGCCAAGAACACCCTTGAAGGGTGAAAGCCAGAAATAATGGAAAATCTCCAATAAAACTCCCAATGAGAACTGCAACTCGTTAGGTTATGACTCATTATATGACTTTTATAATAAAATAATTTAAAAATATAATTAGTTTGTCTAATATAATTAGTTCATTACTGATTATAAGACTCATATAACAAATAATTTAAAAATATTATTAATTTGTCTAATATAATTAGGTTATGACTCATTTTATGACTTATGTAATAAAATAATTTAAAAATATAATTAGTTTGTCTAAAATAATTAGGTTATGACTTATATAATAAAATAATTTTAAAAATTTAATTTGTTTGTCCGATATAATTAGGTTATGACTTATATAATAAAAGAATTAAAAATATAATTAGTTTGTCTTTGAGCAGCACTAAGATTCGGCTTTATTCTTGATTTCATATAATAAAAACTTGGGCCTTGCAAATTCAAAATGAATTCTACCCGTATATGATTAGGTGGTCAAATACCTGCTCCAGCCTCTCATTCTGTTCCACTAGACCGTCATCTGGAGTCACCTTGACATTTGCCTCGTGTCTCCGTAAATCTGATCATACGCTCTGATCTTCATGTATTAAATTATTCACAACAGCAACAATGGACATCAAAACATAGAGTCACAGTGTTATGCAAGGAACTATGTGATGAATATAAATATCAAATTTCGTATGGGAACTGCTAGGGATATCTTGGGAGAAGATCTAAAGAAATGCCTCGCCGAAAAAAAGTCTTTTTGAAGAAGGAAAAATAAACATATTGTGTGTTTCATAGTTCAAGATCACGTTTACAGAAATATTAGAAGAAAAGTACTTATGTAGAAAATTGGGGTGGTTTGAAGAAAGGAGTGGGAGGAGGCAAAACAGAAAACGGCAAATAATTTCGTGCTATACGCCATTTCTACGTAAGGGTAGTCAGAGATGTAACGCTAAACAAATCGGTCTTGGCACACAATCCGCTAATCTGTCTCTTGGCATGGTCCAACTCAAGTGTTGGGTTCACTTGATCGTGTCATGTCTTCCTCGGGCGTCCACGTTTTCTACCATTCATATCACGTCATGATTTCTTTCTGCATGCCCAAACCTTCTAAGAGTCGTTCCATTAACCTTACCCACTATGGTACTATTTTATAAATTTTGTATATTTCTAATTTCGTAGTTACCCATTTCTGTATATCATTAATTTTAGCAATACATACTCTTCCCAATGAATTTTTATAAATATTTTTGCTTCATATAAAATTTTATTGAATAATTTAATGATAAAAAATGTGAGTCAAACCTCAAATTGTAATATTTAATTTTTGAAGACAATATTAGCGATTCCTAAACAAAAATCTGAAACGTAAAAATCAGAAAAAGATACGGTCACATCTAGGACTCGAACACAGGACCCTTGCCGGGGCACCCCCTCTACCAACTGAGCTAATGGGACCCTATCTCCTTCATATTTAGTTCTGGTTGAATCTTGTGATCATAAATAAATATAGTTGCCAATAAAAATGTGCGGTGATAAAAATGAAGACAATGTTGGTAGTTATTATTCGAAGTATGATACAGTTAAACATGACCGAAGGAGATAGGGTGTCTATATGAGCAGTGGCGGCCAGCTAATATGTGCTCCCGAGCGCCGAATAACCAACAAGATTTCTGACATGACTAATCACAATACGAAACTCGGTTCGGTTATAATATCTCATTCAAAAGGTACCTACTTATTAAGCGCGCATAACTTGCAGACCGACTTTGACTTGTGCCTATGTTCGTAGCAGTTCGTTTTCGATTGCGATCCAAAATTTAACTGCTTTGTCGCATATTCTGTGGAACAGTCGAAAGCGTGGGTACATACCAGTTCATACTATTCTTTGCAAATAATACCACATCAAGGACGGCGTTCGGGGTTTTACCACCACATCAGAAGGAACGGTTTATTCAGTAGAAAGTTAAACTAAAACGCGTATGTTTGATATTATTGTCGATATCGTGGTTTCAATTTACCATCTGCTATTTTTCAGCGAATGTTCCGCTTCTTCGATACAAGCATACAGGATAAAATATGTCATTAAGAGATGAGTGATGGTCAGATTACTTATTATCAGTTTAGTCAGTACTCGCCGTTGCTGGGCATTGTATTGTCTGTTGAATTTAAAACTTTTCTTACTCTGCGAAAGTTTTGAAGTTTAATTGCAGGTTATATCGATCTTGTATATCAATTATTAATAAGGCATATCAATTGCAGGTTATACTAATTTATGATTACTTTTGTGTTTGTTCAAAGTATAAATTAAGAATGAGTTTGAATGTGGAAAACATTAAGAACAATAGGTCGAGTTTTGAAAACAAAGTGATAATAAAAAATGCCGGTCCACCTAAAACCTGAACTGATAATAAAACAAGAGTGAAAATCTGGATCGAAGAATGTGATAGTTTATTTTGTTTTACGTGTTTAATTTACGATGTTGATTCAGTTTGGACAATCAGCGGTGTTACTGATGTAACTCACCTTTCTGAAAAAATCAAAAAACATAATTCTTGTCATTTAAATTTACAAAAAGTTTTGAGCTTAAAGGTTTTAGGAAAAGTTGACATCAGAATGCAATTGGATTCAGGCTACCGTGCCTAAGTTAAACACCATAATGAGCTATTTAATAAAAATCGATACAGGTCAAATTTCCCAAAACATGATTTCAATGTGACGCTTAAAACGTATGACTTCCTAAATAAATTTCAGTAAAAGGTGAACTCTGTGCAATTTACGCCCGCGACGATTTTTCAAAAGCTAACAAATTAATTTAATTTTACAACTTTTTTATAGTACCTACTTGATTATTAGAAGACTTTCCCGAGACTGTGAAATTACTAAAACTTTTGTGCACCATTCATGAGTTTTTACTGTCTAAACGTATGATGGAAACGTGCACTTACCTGTGTGGGAGAAGCTTTCCTGCAGTGGTATAGGCTTTTCGTCTTTCCTCAGGAATGGGTGGGTAGATTCATTCTTGATAAACTTTCCGCGGGCGGAAACAAGAAAAAAAGAACATCGGAAAAGACGCAGATAAAAATTCTAATTTTGAATTAGCTTCATCCAAAATAGACTCAATGCCATTTGTCGTGCATTCGGGTAAGCACCTACCAGATTAGTCCACATTATACATAAATACAAGGAGACACACAATCTTTGAGGTACTTATTTAACTTTTGCCATTGTTTACCTTTCCGAAGATCGGAGTATTTCCGCTTTGCAATAAAATTCAAATGAATGGAATATTTCTGAACGTATCCGAAAACATTCTCCTAATATCTTTGCCGAAAACTAAAATGTCTTTTTTTACCAATTTTTATTTTATATTTTTTGAAATCTTAAATCAATTGGGTTTTATATAAAATTATTAATAAAAATTCAACAAGTCTCATAAGTTTTTTTTTCAATTACGGTTGGAACCTTTGGCTTCATAAAGGAACACATTTTCATTTTTATGTGGTTAACTTCTAGATTTTGATATAAAGCGTGGTATTTTTTCTTTCTAGCACCAAGATTATATTTCTTTGGATCATATTTCTCACTAAGGAAGACACAACGATTTCTGTGAGATCATATGGAGTTATAAAATAAACCAAACAAAAAGAAATGAAATATTATCGTGGTTAACCAAATAGTTGGATCCTTATTTTAAAGAATGATAAATTGTTAAGATACCTTTCATTATCTTTTATCTTGTAAATTAATTCTAACAAAAGGCATAGCATTCCAAAAGCAACATAATTTAAATAGCAAGTAAATGACCAGCATCCAACCATTACACTACGTTTCGGTGCCATATCGGAGTCTCTCTCTCCATCCATCGTAACCTCAGCGTTGCGGTAAGATATGTATTGGGTCATCATCCGACTTGCGCATTACTCAAGTTGGTTGGACAACATCAACCGGTACCTACCTAATATGGAGATAGTATTTGTTTTTGCCAGACGCGTTTCGCTAGATAATACATTTTGGATATATATATATATTATGTAAATAAAAGTAATGGTATGTATTATTTAAATAAAAGTCATGATATATTTTATGTAAATAAAAGTCATGATATATATAATGTAAATAAAAGTCATGATATATATTATGTAAAAAAAAGTCATGATATATATTATGTAGATAAAAGTCATGATTTTTAATGGTTTTAAAAAAATGCTTTTTTTATACTTTATCTTAATTCCACAGAAGGAAGCTCTAGAGAAAACTGAAAAATTAGGTGAAAGTGAACTTTTCCTTTATATCCATGCACATGGGTCTTGAAAATATCAGTGTTGTAGAAGAGAGAAAACACAAAAGACGGAATTATAACAAATTAATGATGTCCCCGAGGCGTATGTGTGATATATATATATACGTAATTATTACATAAGTGGAAATAAAGAAGGCGTGTCTATATAAAGTATCACAATTAGATTACTCAATAATATATTAGCAGTTGGACACATATTGCCCCAAATTCTTTTAATATTTTTGCAGATTTTTTTAATATTTTCATACGGCTAAAAAATTACACTTAAAGCGCGTAAACATTCTTTGGACTGCGAAATATCTATTTCTACAACGTGACAAATACAGCTATATAGTTAAATTCTTAAGGTTAAAAAAATGAAATAATGCATTTAAAATTATGTGCGTAATTCGAATAGGCCTAGGGCGGTCGAAAATAAATCCATGCCTACCTTCCCAAAATCAAAAGTAACCTTACATAGTAAAATTTTACCATAAATAATTCAGAAGTCAAGATCAAATGATGGAATGGTTTGTTTGAAGTGTAATTAAAATGTGTGAATTGCAACCGAAACACGAAAGCAAGTCACGAACTTTTTGTTTGACGCTCTATTTTTCTTGCGTTACTTTTAGTTCACACACAAGGTACTTCGTACGCGTCAGTGCAACAACAAGGTGTGTCGAACATTATCCCGAAGGCCGAATTTCCGAATACCAAATCTACAAAAAGCAAAAAGCAACCATTGAAACAAAATCTTAAAAAGCACAATCCTGAAATATTTGGACTATTTTTTACATTACCTGAACCATGCATATCTGCGAGGACTGTTTTAAGCACGGTTTATTTAGCACAACGAATTATATTATTATAATCCTAACTAACTCGCCTAACATCACTTCATTTCCGTAGGGGTACACAGAGAGGGTGGACCGCTACACCACTCTGCCATGGCATAATAGCCCAGCTACACTACTCGCGAAGTTGATCGAAGTTGACCGAATACGATAGTGTGGGCACGAACTTCGCTTCGCTTCGGGCAACTTCGCTTCGCTTCGCCCGACTTCCGATTGTTGTCGGTAAATGCGCCCGAGTCAAAGGACTCGAAGCGTCACGGCATAAATAAACCAATCACTGACTGGTTGGACTGAGTTACTCGCGAAGTTGCACGAGTGTGTGGGCACGCACTTCGAACTTCGGCTAACTTCGTCGAGGACTTCGTCGAAGCGTCGAAGCGAGTAGTGTAGCGGCCGCTTAACACTTGGTAATCTTTGAACATAGAAATATTTTTTACAGGGACATTTCGATGAAGTTAATATTATAGTATTATTGACCACAGTAACACTATTATACCATGATAGTAACATTTCTGTGCGGCTGTAATTTTTGACAATGGTTCCACATATTTTTATTATTGTGTGATATTGTTTTTTTTTCAACCGTCACTTTGGACCATAAACATATTTTGACCATGGTAATTTTTACACCATGGTAATAAAGTAACATTATAAAATCTATTCTTCTTCTGCCATCAATAACTAAAGGATAACTTAAAATTATATTATTCGAGATTCGGCAATTCTGGAATAAGGGATTTATGCGTCAGGAAATATTTAATGTTCTATATTTACATAAATTATGTCAAATATGCCTGGTCAATTCAACATCGAAAATTCTTAACTTCCTGACCCCAAAGCAAATATGTATACCTACACCAATAATAAACATATCCATAACAACCAACTCGCGACGATATCGTCAACTCGCATTTAAAAGCTAAGGATTTTTTTTATTTAATTCTTACAAGTACAAGAACAATGTGTGTACATCTTCTGCTGATGTTTTATAGTATTTTGGTGATTTTTAAACATTTTGTTAATTTTGAAACAATCCTTCGTTTTCCCGTGAGCATAATTTATGTAATGCTTTTAAATTAGCGTAAATTATTGGTCACGATGTTGATAGCCTAAGGATTTAGACTTGCAAATTGCAGAAACAGATGGTACCCATAACACCTGGCCCTACCTACCTTACAAGTATTTAATGTAGTTCACTTTATAATTTGTAAATAAATGAAAAAAATTATTAATATTTCTATAGATTCCCGAATACGTCGGGAAAATGAAGTGAAGCCATATTTTGTGGAAAAAACACCATTAAAAATGAGAAAATAATTTTTCTGGATTAGATTATCAGAGTTCCTGCCAGAGATTTAGCTTTAATAACTGAAATATACCTATGATTAAAAAAAGACAAACAGTTACTAAGAACTTTCAAAAAGCTCGGTATAAAATACCTCGAAAAGACAAGGTTTTTTTTAGCACATTGCTACTCTTATGTTTTATAACCCGATCTAAATACTATTTAAGTTATATGTCTACTTACTGGTCTTCCCAAAATTGTGAGACGTGCAGAAACAATTAAAAAATATTTGTTTAAATTTCATTACAGTTGTATTATTAAGCCATCTCTTTTGGTTTGTTGAGATTTAATGAATTAAACGGCAAAGTATCTTTCATTTTATTAAAGTCACCGTATTTTGACACGTATACTTTTCTAAAATACCACCTTAATAATTGAAACACGTTATTATTTGTTTCAACATATAACATTGTAACAGTAATATTATTTTCATATAGTCATCTTCTCCTAGCATACTCCTACACACCTATTTGCATACGGCATAATATCACCTGTAATCTAGCCCCCCATACAGGTAAAGCAGCCTTTCTAACAATTCAACAGTGACTCGACACCTGTCCGCAAAGCATATTTATCAGAATCACTACGATGGGGAAGAATTTATTTTGGTTCAGCACAAAAAACGCTACCCTAGGTACCGTGATGTCGCCGTGTTTATAAAGGTACCACTCGTTCGAGAACAAATCGGCAAATCGCGAGTAGGTAGGTTGACGGCTTTGCTACTATTCTAGATAGGTAGATGCAGCGTATATTCGACGTCTTACTCGTAGGTTTCAATGTGATGCGCGTTGGAAGTATTGAATTTCTAGAACCCGGTGGTCACTGCCGCTACAATGTCAAGCCACAAAGTGATTGCTTTCTTGGATAAAATTATTAAATTTGATTTTCGTAAAATTTTTAAGAACTTCGGGAAAGGAAGAAGATAGAGAAGAGGAGAGTTGGAAAGTACCTGGTTATTTAGATCTAGCCACCAAACATGGCTAAAGTCATTTCAAGCAACATTTCGATTATGAACAGTGGTATTTCACCTGGACGATGCTTGTACAGTATAAAGATAGGGAAATTATATCGCCACCCGGTTGGACAGCGTTGTGAGGCGGGTTAATGTAGGGGCTGTAAAAAGGTATTTATGAAGGCGGGTCTTATAAAGACGAGGATTATGTGAAGGAGAAAAAACAGACGCAGGCAGCTTGTTCCACATGCGAGTCGACTTCAACAAAAACACTGTGGCTCCGATAGGAAATAAGTTTCTAAAGGCATAGCTTTGAAAATGCTGTGAAAATGGTACACAGGACTTTAATGTCGATCAAATTTTCCATAGGGCCTCAAACTCGGAGGAGGCCTCGGCTAGGTGCCAAAACGATGAATATGAGGACACGGAACTTGAAAAAAAAATTGAAAATTTTTATTTAAGCGGAAAATGTTGCTTGTCCAACGATTGAGCTTTTCCTATCGTTTCGCTTGAATAGAATAATTAGAAAATTATTAATTACTTTACTAATAATATAAGCGTTAAGTACTGAAAATGTACAAAAAATTACCGCATACTAGAGATTAACTGTGACAATTTCCCGTGATTTCCTTTTTATAATAACTAAATAAAAACCACTTTTGTTCTAAAATTGACCGTTTCTAGACTCAGTTTGCCAAGCGATTTTTATTCGTATTAGCTATATTTATGGTGATATAAGGCATTTCAAGAATATATTCTTGGCATTGTATTATAGGTTCTACAGATATATCTTCTATTTTTAAGGTCACTCAATGTGTTTTTAGTACCTACTCTCCACAACAATAAGGACCGGATGTATTAATAACTTTTATTTGATAAGTGACAGGTCAAATAAGGTCAATGGCGATAGTTTATATCTTTTTCATGTGGACTGATAAAAGGAAGAGTGGGTTCCAATACTATATAGATTCTTGGCTATAATTTTGATAGCGGTTAAACAATAACATGAAATGGAAAGAAACGAAGTAAAATTATCTCAGTGACGTTTTAATTTCGTTTTGTGTCGTGAAGGTTGCTTTAGAAAAAAACTTGTTTTTTATTTTTAAAATATGATGATTATTTGGTAATTATTTTATATTAGCATAGACACGTTAAAAACTGCAGATTATTATAATTGTAAGATTTATGAATCTGAAAGTAGGAACTTATTTTTATTTATATTTTTTTTTGCATTTTTATATTCAAGTTAACAAATGTCTTATTTATTATAACTTAGAAACATACATTATTACATTTTTTTAATTTTTTTATTTGAGACACAAACAGGACATTTAAAATACACTCTTGAATCTTTATCTAAACAAAAATATAGACCTTAAGATTATTGCCTTTCAAAAAACGATCATATTCACCTTTCGAATGAACACCGTTAGTAAACTTAAAAACTTTTGATTGTCAAAATTTAAATAAAAGAAATACACATTTCTGATGTAAAATTATTGATCAATAAATAATCAATTAATAATAATTAATTTTGGTAACTCTCTACTTTTTTACTACGATTACGATTTTCTGAATATTTCCAACAATCGGTTCCAATTTTTAAACATTCTTTTAAAGCATACTGTAGCCAGTTTTATAGGTCATTGAAATGGAGTTACACAGAAACACACCAATATGCTTTAATAATTGTATGAATATGTCTAAAATTTATTAAATTTAGCGTTTTTATTTATTATTATTCAGTTACGATTAGTATAAAAAGCTCAACAGACAAATGTGCCTCTTGAAACTTTTAGATGCTCTTTTTTTAAATTTCCTACCTACATAGTACCAACCTAATAAAGTATCAACCTAATAAAGTACCAACCTAATAAAATACCAACCTGATAAAGTACCAACCTAATAAATTACTAACCTAATTAAGTGCCAACCTAATAAAGTATCAACCTTATACAGAACCAACCTAACACCTACCTAAGAAAGTACCAATAAGTATAAAGTAACATAGTACCAACCTACCTAATAAAGTAAAATGACAAAGTTTAAATTAAATCTACCGCAACTATATTTAAGTCAAATTTTCATTTAAATCAAAGTCAGCATTTCTTTATGAAAACTAAAAACTCGAGGAGCATTATGCAAATAGGAAGATAGAAAAATTACCCTTTTCATCGTGACCTAAGATTTTATCGTTAAAACGAAGATAAAATCGGGCTAGCGAAATGTAACAGATCAACGAAATGGAAATCTGAAATCTTTTGAAACTTGCGTAAATTTCTTAAATAATATTCGAACAAGTCACAAGAAATGCAGATAAACATTCTCCTTTACGAGGCGTGAAGAAATAACAGTTTTGTAATGTAGTCTTCAATGCGATATTTCGATACAAAAAGTATGCAAATATCTCACCACGGTTCACAGCAACTTATTACGATTCCGTAAAAAACAATAAAGATGTACTTGTATGCAACTTGTTTCTTAATGAGATTACTTTTTTTCGTAATTCTTTGACAAGAAACTCATAGAATATATCTTTGTATAGAATTGCAGAGCATGTACGATGTGAACATTAACTTTATCTCGAACATTTCATTTGCTCAAACAAGATGTTTATCTTATTTTTCAGTATTAAAATGCGTGTACTTCCAAGAACATTTTAATGTATGTTTTTAAAATATACTGAGAACCACGGTTTTGTGTCATAATTTCAGTAGCATTTGAAAAACTATACATTATTAAAAAAGAAAGACAAACATTCACTGGTTACGATTAACCTGACAATATTCGAAAATCTCCTACTACCACCAAAGTAAGCAAAAAATGTTGCGTTTGTCGTAATGGAGGACTGCAGAGGAATTGAAACTCACGACACACCTGGCCGGGACCCAGACGCGATGCCAGCTCAGCCACTGACCTGTATATATTATACATGTATATTTCTTTTTAAAAAGATTGACGTTATCTTTATCATTTTTGTGCCATATTTTGTCAAAGCTGTAATTTTTGAATTATTGGAACATTTCTCCTCGTATTAATATCGTGTATAATGTAATGTGTTGTAATTGGAGATGGTGCGGTAATAAATTAATAAATAATAATTCTCTGGTCACGAATAACCTGAGAGTAGGTATTATAATTCCTCCTATCATCATTATTAGCCTAAATTGTTGTTTGTGCAATGATGGATGATTTAGCGAAGTATTGAACCTGCGATACCTTAGGGAACCCCTAAATCACTAGCAGTTTTTTATAATCCCATTCCACCATTAATCAATCAATAAAACTGAAATATTCATTACAAATATATATAAATTAACATATATATATATATAAGTACATATATTCCTAATAGTATTGTATGTCAGCGTAATACATTCAATGAACTTTTAAGTTTCAAAATCGGGACTAATAATTATATTAGACGAGCGATAAAGCAGATAGCAAAGTTATTATTTAATTAATAATTTCTTATTTGAAATGCGCATTTTTGTATAAATATTTGACAAATGTCGTAATTTTTCAAGTTCACTAACATTCGAAAGGCAAATTTCTACTTTCCAAAGACAATGATCCTGAGATAAATATCATATAAATACTGAGGCAAAAACTTCGCAGCCTCACAAATCCTACATTTATAATATCACGAGTTTTTTCATGACAGACCTACTCTTTATTTGACTACTCAAAACAATAGTTCTGTTTTTTATGTTTCTTTTTACTTATCATGTGTAGAATTTGTCTAAATGAGCGACATCTATGAACTCATTATTCAAACTGTATTAGTGTGTTTGTTCTTAGGGGCGATAGGGGGCAGCTTCATCATATAATTAATGAAATATTGCATCTCTCATGCAACATCTGCAATCAACACCAATTAACGGAAGTAGAACGGTTCCGAACAGTGAATGCATTATTTATGGTAATGTAATGTGAGCGTATTTTGAGTCGAGTAAAATATTGAACAATGAGAAATGAGAAGGACCGTTTTTCTTAGGTAATGCCACACAAGAAGTGAGTTACTCATACTTAATGGGACTAAGAAAACCTCGAGGGAGACATTTTATGATACGAATGTGTGGTGTAGAGAGAAAGGAAAATCTGACGTATGCGAAAAAATTTAATAAAGACTATAGAAAAGTTTTTTGGTATGGATAATTTTATCTTACTTCGGGTGAAATCGATCAATCATTTTCAAATATTGAGATTCTATCTTGAACGGATAACTAATATTTCTATGAAAATCAGACCTCGCGTCCAAAAAGAATGCTTCTAATTTTATCTTATTTCATAAACCAAAACCAAATATGATTTAAGATTTTCACGGCCAAAAGTATTTTTGTTATTTGTTTTTGCCCAAAAACAAATAACAAAAACCAAAACCAAATTTTCGTCTCAAATCATAAGATTAGTAAGTAGGTACTTCAGTACTCATTTATAAACCTAAACGTTTTTTATACCATTTATTTATTTTTCAATTTTAACTTTAAAAACGTATTATAAATAGTTGTGAAGTAAAAAACATATTATAAAGTTGCTTGAGCAACAAACTCACCATAAAATATTGGTTTTACTCGGTGGGACAAAATACATTTAAAGTAAAGACGTAAACATTCATTAGATGTGTAAAAACGAGGCGCACGTATAGAGCGTGTAAAAAAACACCAATTAGGTTCAAGATCAACGCGTTACATCCTATGGGTAAGTACTTCAATGACTTAGATCAGATATTGAGATTTATGGAGTTACCTTTAAAAGAAGATCAATATTCAGCTCATAAGTTAATGAACCAATTAAACGAGGAAGGTGAACGTATTTAAATCCACGTTGAATAAGAAATCATACTTTTTCCATATTTAAAAGTAAAAAGGTTTGAAAATTAGCGGAATCTCAAATAACAGAAGGCCGAACGCTTGAATCTATAAAACTAAATTTAAAAAAGGAGAGCCTTGGACCAAAATAACAAAGTTGTGTCTAACTTATGAACAATCCATATTATATATATATTTAGTATTAAAAAATTAACCGGATAGCAAAATGTCATCTACATTCAATTTAAAGATTTGAGATGGTCAACGTAAGTCAGGTAGATCATTACAATTTGGGAGGCGGGTGTGGGTACCGCCGCCCGGGGAACGATTTATCGTATAACTAACACACTGCTATAGGTCACCCCAAGTGGTTCGGTACGTTTGGTGACTTAGCAGGGGTGCCGGGTTCACGAGGCGAGGTTTGTCTAGGTCTTGCCCTAGACGTTCCCTGATGTGTCTGCCCGCCTACTGCGTGACGAGAGACTCTAGATCTGGTTGATGGAGACCTTTTGACTTCTCCAGCCGCATCTCTCGACCCATCCATCGCCTTGCACCGCAGTGGGAGGGATGGATTCATATGTCCGTCACTTCTGGACACATTGACCTCCAGATTCATATCTTTTTTCCTTCTCAGAACATTCTCTCCTTCCTTTCCTAAAACAAACTCCCACACAGCATCCCCAAAGATGGTATAGGCCCTGGGGGATTTTTTTTCTCAGGGCTCGACAATAGCACCAAAAGTTAGCAGATCCGTGGTTTTTAATCATCCTGTTCCTAAGCAATATACACAATTTCATAAGGTCAGAACAAGCTGATATAATTATATTCTGTATTGAACTGTCAAATTCTGAATGTTTCCAATCAATTTCACTTCTTCCATTGTGTTAATTTAAACACTGCGATTACCATAAACATATTGTTTTCTACATATATGATTCTATTTGAAGAAGTAGGAAAGAAATATTCAAATGGAAGAAGATTGATAGACCCATTAAAGCACCGTTACTAGGTGATGGAATTAATTACAAATTACAAGCGCTGAATTATTAAAAATGGAGTAAGGCAATTATGCCCTATATTTTGATACCTATAACCTAATAATAATAATAAGATCTTTATTTAAGAAATTTGCAACTATAAAAATGTACATAGATGGAATACATAAAACATAGAGTCATTTTAAGAGTAAATTTAAATACTTTTGAATATACCTACACTTATATTATAATAGAAACACTTTGTTAGATTAATTGTTTCGAATTTAGGTGAGGGCACCGGTAAAGGACCTATTATTACTTTTTCATCAAATTATAATGTTCCTTTTGAAATTTGTTTGAGTATCACATTTTTAAGTAGATATTTCGTTTAGCGATGACAATCTCTCCCAGAAAAACAAAAGATGTTGCAACGAATTCTTTACAGTTTCTATGGATAAAGTGCACACAGCTGATAGTTCCTCTGTAAGAACAGAAAGAAGAAAGAACTTTTACAGTGGAGCTCTTAGCGGCAAAACCATTTTTTGCGTGAATACCCCACAAGATTCCCAATTGCTCCCAACAGCTTTTCGTGATGGCTCAATGTTGTGAAGTCCAAATATTAGTACGCAGGTAATAGAATGTTATGATAGTTGTCTTAGAATGGGTATGTGGCAGATATAAAATGTAAAATTTTATAGCTAAATGAATAATACTATAAATAAATTAAAACACCCCATTGAGCGTATGTTGTCAGGCTGAAGGTAGTATGAAGGGGGGTGATATGGAGAAGAGGTAAGTGGGAAGTACCTGGCTAATCAGATCTGGTCATAAAACACAGCAAAAGCCATTTCAAGCAAGGTTTCAATTCAGAATGGTGGTCTTATACCAGGGCGATACTGAAAGTACCTTTCACTTTGGAATGTGCCTCAAATATAATTTATATTATTTTAAATGAATAAATTGTGAAAGAACAACAATTAATGACATAAAATTTACTTGTTCACGACCTCCGGGTTGCTAGTCGAGAGCCTTACCCCTTCGTGTTCCAACTTTATCTCTACATTAGGTACTAATATTCCTAAAACAACTGTTAAGCCAGTTATTACAACAATGGGCATGATTTGAAACACACATCACAAATCACAATTCAAAACTGTCATTCTGCCGGGGTACTTATGCGTAAGGCCCATGCGTAAGTCTGCCAAAATGCAATGTTGTCAGTTCTTTCGCAGCCAGTTTAAGGCATTTTTGCTAGTAATAATTCGAAATATAAATTGTACAGTATGTGACAAAACACGGTTTGACGGTTGTGAAGAGTTTTTTTTATTAGTAAGACTGCTAGTCTATAAGGTCTTTCTGTGAGATTTCCGACGTGGAGATTCGGTAAGCGCAGACCTAAAATTTTCTAAAATACCGATCAAATAGTTTCTTGTGGACATTCCACAGCATCTACAAGACCATTTTCATCTTTTCTAGACGATGTCCGCACGCAATCTCAACACTGAATGCATTTTCCTTTCTTCCGAGCCTAGCAGACCGCTCACTAAATCACTTTCTTCCAGTAATCAACATTTCAGAAATAGTTTCATTTTTTGCGATTCAACCGAGATAGGAAAACCGAAAGCACCTATTTGAAAGTGATTGAAAGCAAGTAAACGATTGATAAAAATGTAATTGATAGCCAAGCGCACTAATTTCTCCACATCTGTCTAAAAACGTATCCCAAAATTCTTTGGACACTTCGTTCGTTAATCTGAGAATTCGATCTTTGCAAAGTAGATGGCTGGAAAAGCAGACGAGGATCACCGATACATTAAACTGACCATATTAAATTACGTACAGTGCAGCACCCTGGAAATCAAGAAGAGGAAATAAAAGCAAATAATCCTGCGAATCAATTTTAGAAAGCCATTCAGATATCCAACAAAGCCACTTTGATTATTTTTAGGATTACCTTGAGGTAATAATCAATGCACCAAAATCACAAACGTATATTACCTACAGTAAAAGACACAAGAGCAAAATCGGAAGTGTGACTTTTGGTACCGAAATATATGTGAACCTTTACTCAAATGCACCATACTATGTACATATATATCACCTCCCGCATACAGTAAAAACCACTACAGCAATAAAACTAATACGTATTCCTTAAATAAAAACATAACTTGTCTTTTTTAGCACATTGCTGATACATAGTACAGTCTTGCATTTTCACTTTATTTTATTTCTTTATATCTAATCGTCTTTCTTAACTATATTATATGTCTAGAAATGTACTATTTTTCATCTTATTTTACACACTGCGTACATTATTAATTTTTCTAATTCAAATATTTTATTTCACTTTTAATCTGTTAATAAAAATATTATTGCGAAAATAATTTTACATTTCTGTCACCTACCTCAAAACAGGTTACAGCTAGTGAGATAGGTAATGCAAAGCACACAATTAAATTATGTAACAAATTAATTATCGTACTTTTATTATTTTTGTTGTTTTTGAATGAAAAGTACTTCAATTAACGCTGATTTATCTGCACTTAAACGGAATCGAGTTCATCACAAATGCTAAAAATCTTAATGTGGTTTGAAATATTGGTACTTTGATACACACGAAGAAGAAAAGAAACAGAGAAAATAACCAAAAAAATTTCAGGAAGAATTAATATCTGGTATTCGAATTCCCTAAATATATTCCCTCTGGTATTCAAAAATACTAAAAGCCTAAACACAAAATACGGCCGTGAAACTATCAAAAGTCCATCGATCAATGAAGCTCGGTGAATAAATGTAATCGAGTGATCGTCATTGATGTTCTACGGCTATCATTCGTGTTGTGTTTATGTTCCGTTATCGCGAGTGCAATGAGTCAATGATGTGGGTACTCGTATCTTCCGCTGATAAATGTTAGAAACTGTCCCAATAGCTGCACGCGAAGAAGTCGTAATAATCCACAGTTTCTATCTGATGGACGACGGGGCGAGAAAAAGCATTAATTGCAAAAAGCGATAGCCAAGATGTTATCAAATTACTACGTGTTGTACATGAGTTTGTGATCAGAAAAAATAATTGTGTTCCCTTTTCCTTTTGTTTTAAAGCGAAATTTTAATATTGCTATTACTATTACTACATTATTGTATTTAATTTCTTTCTATGCTCCTGGCAAGACCCCATATCATTATGACTATTCTACTCGTACATCGCAATATTTTAAATACTCTTATGAGACAGATTCAAAATTTGGGAAACAAATACTGCGACGTCGTTTATATAGTCAATACTACAATTTAAATTCATTTTATTACAATTTTCTCATATAGTAGAGCATATTTATTTGATAAAACTATTTCACCCAAACGGTCTTACTAAAAAACTTGGTAAATAGAATAGGAGAATAGAGTCACAGGGGTAGTTTATATGTTGTGTAAACCTCAAATAATAATAATTTCTCATTGAATTTCTAAGGTATTTTAAAAGTTCTATATATTTCTTAATTTTTAAGATGTCGGAAAAACGAATACCATATTAGATTTTGTTCTCGAAATATACATTAATACTTTCAAAATTCAATACTTTAATTTCAATCATAAAAACAGTTGAAAAAAGCTTACCACAATCATTTTTTAGCAAAACGTCGGACAAATTCAGAGAAATCAAAATTTAAAAAACAGTCGTTTTATTTATGGAGTTTGCAAGAAAACTATCACCTCACTTTTCGTCTTGTTCATACGAAAATAAGAAAATTTAACTTTCTTTTAATTTACGAAGACAAAATAAAAAAACTAATATATTTTACTGCATTGCTTGCACATTTTAAAACGTTTATTTCTTCAATACATGGTTACCAACACGTACAATAGGCATGTTATTTTTAAAAAAATCACTTTATAGAAGTTCTTGTGAAATATAGACCATAAAATTTAATTTGAATAAACTTTTTAACCTAACTTTATGATATAACATGAAAGTAGATTTTATAAATGCTATTATTATAAATCACTTGTCTAAAACTAGCGAAAAATAACACGAATAAGTTGTTAATATGTTGAATAACACGAATATAATAATAATAAAACGAATATAATATAATAGAGTAAATTGATATTTTTATTAAAAAAAGGATCTGTGAAGATTCAATTTACATAAAAACAGCTGTCAAGCGCGGCTTTGGCGCTTGAAAAATATTTTAATGCGCATGCTTGATGTCGTAAAGACATTTTTTCCATATTAAAAAAAAAAAACAGAGTTAAAGATTTGTTTTAGTGGTACCAACCCGAATCTTAACTTTCACATTCTTTATACACTGTGTACCAAAAACATCGTTTAACGAATGTGAAGTGGTTTTTCTTTAGTTAAGCTAGTTTAATGTGTAAGTGAATGTAGTGTCAAATTAATATTATATATATATATTCATTTATTACTTTTATGATATTCCTTACATTACGTTTATAATAAAATCATTTTTATTATAAACGTAATGTAAGGAATAGGCTAAGTTTAGGCTATACAATTATTTTATTTATTAGAGACACTGCAAATAAATCTACCCCCAATACTTCCAGGGACAAACAAAGGGAACTAAGCACTTTTACTATGACTTCTTTCAACTAATTAATATCATATTTCACCAATCTGCCCTTTACACTTTTCCGCTGTTTGGAGGAGTGGATGTAAAAAGAAGACTTCGAAACGATAAAACATTTACAGATCCGGCGAATCCAACAGAATGACTTATTATTAGTAATTATTGTATTTTAGTTTATAATAATTCCGCGATTTGAATTGTACGGGAGTTTATCAACAGAAAACCTCAATTACTAAATATGAATTAAATTCGACTTGAATTTATTATCTGATTAACTCAGATCAGTGAGTATTTTTATTTTTTTTGGTGCACCAAAACATGAAAATAGATTAACTTCTTCAACTATTTGAGTCACCTAAAATAGATGCTCATATCGTAAATGTTATCGCGCTTCCTTATCGGCTACTAGTGAGTTTTTGTTAAATTTACCACTATTCTATTGTTTTTTTTAAATAATAATAAGAATAAAATAACTTTGTTTTTAATGCCACTTTATTGTGCCTTGTATCTTGCCAATAATGACACCGTAACTCTGTTATTGATGTAATATTTTTTTTTATATAACCCTGATGAAGGTTCAGGGTGAACCGAAACCGGTTGGTTTTATATCTTATTGAAAATGTATACAATAGAGTGGTATTAAAAATAAAGTTATTTTATTCTGATTATTATAATTATGTACATCGATAAAGTGTTTGCTACATGTGAATTTTCTTGTATAACTTCAAATTAATAAAAAAAGGTAAATAGTAGGTAGGTAGATATAATACATATAATCACTGATCCAATCACAAAAAAAAATTAAATTTGTTCAAATTACTAACCAAGGACGGGTTGTTTCGGAGATTTGAACAATTCTTCAAATTTCATAGTTAATTTACAAGTTCTTTGAAATATTTTTTCAAGTTTCGTTATTATTTCAGTTCTGTCAAGCAACTCTCCTACAATGATATAATAATAGAACTTGAATAGGACTTTCACAGAACCCGAAAATGAACGTTGAAATTTGACTAATTGTTCATATTCTGCGAAACAACCCATCCTTAGAATTTTATATCCATTTTCAGTTAACCACATTGAATAAGTTGTACTAATAAATAGTAATAAACTGCCTGCAACTGCGTTTCATGTTCCATTAAAATCTTCGCACAAAGCTGCTGGCCTATTCATTTGGAATTATTTACGATACCAATAAAGGCTTGCCTCCATTAGCGAAGTATGAAGGGTACGGAAGAGAAACGTGAGTTGTCACCTGAATGTTGAAATTGAATTAATTTGCCAAGACGTAGTACAGAATCTAACATGCCCTCCCTAATTGTATTTTTCCTCAGTATTGTGATAATGCTGTACCTTTATTTATTTGATTCACTGCAAATATTTCTGAAATTACAGGTGAGGGTTGAGCCGATATTTCAGTACGAACGTGTACATGTTAGCTACGGTCTAGATATAATCAAATTACAGTAAACCAACTACAAGTGCGCATGAAATAAAGCGTTGACAATTCTATTTGGACTCCGCGCTACTGCAGCGTGTTGAAAATGCTAGCCCAAGGACGCACTAACAGCGTCATCAGGAAGCACCTCAAGTAGTCTCAAAGATCATTAAGAGTTTTCAATTGACGTAACGTTTATTTATTTTTTACCTAAAATTATTATTAAGTAAACGATTTTTAAAAGAGGTTTTTAAACGGAAAACTATGTAGGTAGGCACAAAATCGAAAGTTAATTATTGTTTTAAAAGACCATCGGATTTGCAATTTGCATCAGAAAGAATCAACTTACAAAAGGTTATTTTAAAAACTGAAGACACAAAATGGATATAAAATAAAAAATAAAATACGGAATAGTTTTTTGGGGAAACTCAGTAAAGATGTTTTTATCATCCAAAAGAGGTGCCTACGAAAAATTACAAACTCTGATCACCGGCATTCATGTAGACCAATTTTTAAAATCTCAAACTTCTGACAGTGATTGACATATATATAATGGAGTTATGCCTGTTAGTTCGATCATCTCCAGAAAAGTTCCCACAAAAAACTCAACACATAAACACGCCACAAGGTTCACAGAAAACTTATTAATCCCAAAAGCAAACAAAACTATATTTCAAAAAGGACCACACTACATGGCCATTAAAGTATTTAACAACCTTCCACGTAGCATCAAACAAATAACCGACATACTTGAATTTAAATCATCACTAAAAACATTTCTTTTAAACAAATGTCACTAGACCTTAAATGAATACCTTACATAAATTAAATAAATCTGTTTTTTATTTATTATTTACATACATTTGTTAACATTTAATTGTTGGGTTATGTAATATAATGTGTATTTGTTGGGTTCGCTGGAAGAAATAGGATGTAACATATAAGCTATACCCTTTGTACTCTGTATTTTTGTGCAGTAAATATTTTGTTGAATTTTGAATGTTTATATTGCCAACAGACAGAAAACTGTTTTTTTATGTGAAACCGCATAAGAGTCCGAACTGCTCCCAGCCGTCTGAATCCAGTTAAACTATGGTATCCCTAATTAGAGAAGGCATGAGGCTGAAGGTAATGGTTCTGGTCGCCAAACACAGCCAAAGCTATTTCAAGTAACTTTTCAATTCTGAAATGTGGTCTTACACCAGGCTGGTTTTACATCTTTTCGATAATGGCCTATTACCTCTTGAACGGTCACATCAGCAATCCAGATTTTTATAAAAAAATGCCCTTTACGTTTTTGAAAACACCGCGCGTCCTCAGATCTTCCGTGTTCTGAGGTGCAGAACTAATCTACCTTTAGTAATGCCCCTCCGAAAAAATGATCGTCCTCTTAAATAAACCTGCGCCTTAATATGTCAACATTTTCAACGTGAATATTGTTAAATTCAAAATACAATAATTAAGTAACGAGCACCTAATACTGACATAACTTACACTTGTTATTGGAATATATTCCATTTGTCTACGTGCATAACAAAATAAATAAATAAAAAAAAAAACAAATAAATATTAACATTTCTACATTCCATTTAGATATTTTACTAGAAAAGTCATCAACATTCAGTACAGTTTCGTAAGAATCGATTCACAGTAATTACTCTACGCAAAACAGGGCGGTCATTATTTGTACTTTTGTTGAACTGCTTTTGATGTGTGCGTAATTAAAAATATAACAATATCTTGCATCACTTCTAATCAAATAAACCCCTTTTTTTTCCTTTGACCAAACCTTACACAATTTGATCCAGATCTTCTTTTATATTCCAATTCGAGTGATCAGATTGATCAGTGAGTCCATTCATTAGAGACATTGTATTTGATTGCTGTAATTGTATAAATAGTCAAGATGTCTCCACATGGGCATCAGTCACGGCCATTTCGTGGTGTGGTGAACACAGTCCATCTGCCATCAAGATCAGACAGTTAGAGCAGTCAAACGCCCGGCGGCAGTAATGTTGTTGGTAAGAACTCTACTTCCTAGCGGTGATCAAAAGAAGTGCAATCGAGTGAGGTTTCTATACACGCTACGAAAGTGATGCATTTGTCGAGTGATAGTGGATTGCCACCGAGTCGTTTCAAAATGGAAAGTCGATTAATCTTATTGTTTTTGCCTCCAGCAATGAATTGCCATTCGCAAATAGAGCAGTGTAACTGGTGATTAGATTATTTGTTTCTAGAAAAGTGCAACTTTCTTGTGAATTTCAATGTTAAGATAAATATAATACAATTCTTCTAAATTAAACATTTATACGAATTTAAAAACTTTAAAAAAATGAGAAGTCCCACTACCAAAAAGCAGAAAATAATTGGAAGTGACCTGTCTGTTAATTTTAGGTTTTTCTTTTATGTATTCAATGATATAATTATTCAATGATATAATTATTCAATTTTTTATTTATACATAATTTATGCTGTGTAATTATTACTACGCGTGGCAGCTCTATCGCCTTCTGAAAGCATTATCAAACATAATGGCTTTTGATAATGGCTTTATATGTATTCCATATATATTAATATATTTTTTAATGTTTATGTGATTATTTCTGAGAAATTATCACAGGAACATTTGCTAAATTTTGAACCTACCGCTGACTTACAACTTACCGCTATAACCTCATCTTAAATGTTAATCAGTGGTACTGTTTTTATCTCCAGGTAACAGTTTTGCTCGTGGCAGCTTCGTGCTCGGTAGCAAATGCACGATCTCCCAAGAAATCAGCTTTCGACGCTTCTCCCAGAGGTGCCGAGTTTATTACCCAATCCAGCCTGTATTCCTCTGCTGGGGATTTCCAGAGAATCTCTAGGAAATACCGCCCATCACTTGGATCAACACAATCCTCCGATCACTTCTCACCCCCATCCGGAGATCAACAATACTATGACCCATTTACGCAACCTTCAAGGGCCCAAAGAAGATCAAGAAAATATGTGACCAGTGATAAAATAAGGTCAAAACAAAATAGAGGTACGCAAGTCCAAAGACTTCGAAAGGCTTCGAAAGATTATTCAAGAGAATATTATCCAGTTAACAGAAAACAGAAGAACTCCAATGAATACCTATCTGGATCAAGTGACCAAGATAACACAAACCAGTATGATCAAGTTGATCAAACTATTGATGATTGGAAACAACAAAATCTGAATAAAGTTGATGGTTCTGCAAAGCTCAATCGACCAGAAGATTTTAATCAATATTCTGTTTCAAAAGAAAACGGATTCGACAAATCGGAAGAATTAAGCCTAAATTATAATCATGTCAAAAATGGACATCCGAAGAAAAGTAAAGCAACCGCAAAATCCTATCAATACGATGAGTATGGCCAGGTTGACAGCCAAAACCAAAATTCAAATGTTCATTTAATAGATTCGTACTTAAATTATGATCCAATTAAAGATCAACCAAAACAAATCAAAGAATCTTATAAATTCACTCCGCCAGAATATTACAGACAACATGAAAATTCTTATTCAACCCCAAAAACAAATGATCAATTGACAAATTCGTACGAAAATTATAATCCTTATCTCGACCATCTCGAGAATGAAAACGCATCGACATCATTCGGTCCACTAGAAAATCAGTTTTCAGTTCTAAAACCAAATGAATTTGATCAGTCGGCAAGTTCTCTTGGAAATTTTAACCTAGTTCGAGAAGAATCACCATCGAAGATTGGAAACGATTTTAGTCAGTTCACTGGTTATTCAGCTCCAATTCCAATAGTTAAATCATCTTATGGAAATAACAATCACGTGAAGAACAAAGTTTTTTCACAAAACACATTTTTACCATCGACAGAAATCAAGTCAGCTTCCCCTCAATATCTACCTCCAGCGGAAAAAAAAGATTACTATTTTCCGAGTCAAGTTGATGTAACTACTAAAGAATATCTTCCAAGCGAAGTTAATAAACCTTATGAGCAATACATTTCAAGTCAAATCAACAATGCAGCTGAAGAGTTCCAACCAATTAAAGCTGTTGCACCACCAAAACATCCCGCACCCCCCACAATTGTTATGGAAACAGGTGTTAACAATAATACCCAATTAACTTATTCTGGTGCATTTATATATAATAGTTACATAACATCAGAAAAACCTCAGCCAAAAATCGAATATCTACCGCCCTCAGAAAACCAACTTCCAAACGAAAACGTACCTTTAGCAAATAATTATTTTAATTCGAATCTAACAAATCATTTTAATGATAAGGAAACTAGAGAGCATTACAATCAGTTTAAAGGAGGTGAAGCACCATTACATATAGAGCCAGAAGTGATGACGACATCTAATGATTTCACTCCAGAAGACGATAAAGTAATTCCTTTATCATATTTACCGCAGATTGAACACCCAGTTCTTCAAGGATATACACCTGACCAAGAAAACATCAATCAACCTGAATTGATATCAAACGGTATAGCAGATCGCAGAAACGATATGTCTTCAATAATTCAATCAAATCCTACACACTCCTTCATGTTCCCACAAAAAAAGTCAACAGTTGCACTGCGTCCAATCAAGCAGTTCAATTACGGAAACTCACCATTCCAACATACACCGTATCCCATTGACAGATCAAGTCTTGACCAAAACCCATTAAATTCTAATTTTGTAAGTCATTCAAGTTTCTCTGATACAGCTAATAGTGCAAATCAATTCACTCAATCTGGCCAATCAATGCCGTTTGGATCTAAAATACCTCAAAAAGGTTTTAACGGCAACAATGTTTATGCATCATCAAGATCTTCTAACATACCGCCTCCTATTAATCAAATTGATCTGCCATATGAAACATCAACGCATGGTTTAAATAGCAATACCAAAAACATCGCATTAAATTCCGTAAATAACTTAAGGCACCCAATTGAACTGATATTGCCAAATCAATCTCAGAACCTAGAGCAGCAAGCGCTCTCCTATGCGAGTAACTTTGCTCACCATTCTTATTCACAAGAATCAACTACTGAAGAAGTTCCAATTCTGAAGCAGACTAACGAAATTGCTTATGATGGGAGTTTTCATTACGAGTAAGTTCAAAGAACAACAGGTAATATTGCTAAGCACTTTAAGTTAACTACAATATTTTCATAGAGCATTTCTTCTGGGCTAATTACATTTACTTTTAAACTTTGGCTCTTGGTTATTATAATCAGGCACGAGTGTGTCTCATTAAATACACATCGAGTGATAGTATTTAAATTACGCGATCAATTAAAAGACAAGATAAAGTTTTGTTTGACTGTTTTAGACATTTCAATTGCTTTGATTATTTGTGATTTACATCAAGATAAATAATTGTTTTAAGTTAACTCAGCACCCATTTAATTATTATTTTATCATAGCTATCTAACCATTACGACATTTTCACACGAAACACTGTCTAGGCAGACACTCCTTCCTTGGTACACATGCATTCATAGTCTTATAAATAATTTTCACGTTTATAGATTCTTAATACGACTAGACCAAAGTATTTCCGGCCAGGGATGTCTTTTCCATTTGAAATTGAAAAACCCTAATGATTTTCTTTTCTTTTTCAGAACGCTAACAGGCGATCAAACCCACGTTATTCAAGAAGGGCACATTGAGAATCCAGGAACTGAAAATGAAGAGCAAGTGATACACGGTTCCTACTCTTTCTTGGGCAGCGATGGAATAACTTACACAATTACCTATGTGGCCGATTCCAACGGCTTCAGAGCAATCGGAGACCATCTACCGACCCCGCCACCTGTTCCAGAAGTAATCCAAAGGTAATTAGATAATTATTATATAGATAATTATAAACATAATTATTTTCGATATACAAATATATTCATATCAGTTTTTTAAAAACTACACACCGCCTTCCTGCAACTTATTATCTCAGATGACCTGGAGAACATTGAAGATTATTTTTCACGTAAAAAAAGGTGTAGAAAAAACAATAGAGTACTTCTTACCCTCCATCCTAGGAATATCCCAGAGTTACGGCTGGAAAAGCAGAAATAAAACGGTATAAGACATTTTCACTTTTGCGCAACAAATATCAAAGAAATACCTAATGTTTTGCGCGTCGCTGCTACGGTATAACTGTTTTATGTTTATTTCTTTCTTTCTCCATATACAAGTTTTACTAATTGGCTAACTTTGTTTTTTCCAAGGTCCATTGACATGAATCTCGCTGCTGAAGCAAACAAAGCTGCCCAAAGCTATCATTTTGAACAGTCTAGTCTGAGTCTCGCAGACGAACTGAACAGGGCTGGTCAGGAAAACTCATACGACTTGACAAGAAGAAATTACAACATTGATTCAAGAAACCACTTCAAGAATTACCATAACTCAATTTCCAGAAATACTAACAATTACAAAAATTCGTCTAAAGTACACCAAAAACATAATTATGAAAATTCCCAGAGTGACAAAATTCGCAATCAAGGATTTAGCCACAGTGCAAGAAGTGTTTCTCAACCCAGACACATTGGTCAAAGTAATGGAAAATCCGGAATCATAAATATTCAAAATAATCCGTCACCTAAACCAGATGCACCTAGAAATCAACCTTTAAAATCGTTACCTCCTTCAAGTTTAGAACACAGTTATCAGAACCCCCAATCCACTGGCAATCACGATATCCAAAACTATAAGAAACCACAATCTGTTAGTAATGACAACTACCAAAGCTACCAGACTCCACAATCCATTAGTAATAACAACGTCCAAATCTACGACGATCCCCAATCCATAAGCAATAATGAAATTCAAAGCTATCAGACTCAGCAAACAATTAGTAATAATGACGTACAAAACTACCAGACTCCCCAATCCATTGGATTTGACGACGTCCAAAGCTACCAAACTCCTCAATCTGTTAGCTTTGACAACGTTCAAAGCTTTCAAGCGCCAAAATCTATTATCAATAGCAACTACCAAAGCTATCAGACTCCCCAATCAATTATTTTTAATAACGACCAAAGTTACGAGCCTCCCCAATCCGTCAACAATTTACAAAACGATCAGAATAACTTTCAAGAATTCCTAACCCCGCAATTATTAAAAAGTGACAACACTAATGATCATCAAACGTTCCAAGAAGGTAATGACCATATCCAAACTTATAAGACCGCTCAAACTGTCAATGAGATGAACATTCAAAGCAACCAGAATTCTAACTATGGATCTAAACTCAATTTACAAGAAAACCAAAGACCTCCAAACAGTAACCAAAATAATATCCAAAATCTTCAGATAGAAAGAAAAAGTGACGTAGACAGATACCTAAATAATCAATACAGTTACAACTACCCAGAAGGCTATCAAATTCCTGGAACCAACCAGAACTTTGATCAAAGCTATTCAAAACCTAAATCTATCAGCTCCAAGAATCTAGATCTTCAAAATACTCCAAACGATTTCAACAATATTAAAAACAATCGAAATTATCCGGGAGGAATGGATAAAAGTGATTCATTTTATGAGCACAGTGAAATTAATTACAGTAATCAATATCCAGAGATTTTAAAAATAATTCTGCCAGCTGACCGCAGCTACTCCAACTCAGGAAACAATGTTCTGAGAAGTGTTGAGGAAATCAACGGAAAGTAGTTTATTTACCAATGCCATATTAAATAATTTATTGATCACATCCAAATATTTTTTGGAGAACGTAATTAACTGACTTTTAGTCGGATAATTGGGAGTTCGATTCCCGCACGGCACAAATTATTATATTACCATGGATTATTAATTTTGATTCCTGTAACCTTAATTGATATATTATTATGGACTACAAAATACCTGTACAGCTATCGTAGGAACCTAGATTATAAGAATGACAATAATATTTATGTTAACTATTAGAATATTTTATTGTTCTGAAAAATATATTACAAATTTTAAAAATTACAGTTTTTATTCATTATGTTACACTAATATATTGGAAATATGCTCACTTTTAAGTGTTTGATCGTAGCCTATCTGAAATCGTACAATCTGAAAGGTTTCCGATTTACTGTAGGCATTGTCATAATGTAAAAAATAATACACCGGTGTAAGTTGGTAAGATTGGGACAGTATTGGTTAAGTTTTAAAATGTGGGCAGTGATAAATCGTTTTTTTAAAAGTCAATTACTTCATGACGTTTATATTTTAAGCGCAAAAAAGTTCGAAAATTCATTTGTTTTTAGAAATCTTCGATCCTTTTAAAAACCATTTCAAATATGCATAATTGTCCAGGAGAATGTTATAGTGAAAATTAAAAATAAAACAGAAGTGAAAGCCACACATTTTTTTATGAACTCATAATAATTATTAATTATTAATAATGAGTTTACGTAAGAACCTTTAGAGTAAAAAGTTCTGGTTTAATTCCATATTTTCATTTCTTAATTAAGTGAAAATAATAGCTTTCCGGGCATAGCGAATTGTTGCGTGTCATCTGTGAAATCGAAGTCGAATTCAGTTGCGAGAGAAACTTCAGATGAGAACGCCATAACTTTTAATGGCACTGTAAATTCCTAACCTCACGTTCACAAATACTTAAAAACTGAGATAATTTTTAAGATATTGTCAAACAGTGTCTATTAAATTATATTGACCAAAACTAATCAAACACTAAATTAATTCAACCGATATACCGGTTAATGTAGCCGTGAGGGAAGAATTTTCGAAGGGTTTCTTTAACCCGGAGTTTTTTTATGTAATTATTAACAATTAAAACAATATTGAAAAAAAATCAATTATTTTTTTTAATTATCTCACACAGGATACAAAGCTTGGTAATATGAATAACAAAACAAACATGAAAGGAAAATAATTTGATGCGACTAAATCTCTCACTTACTAGCTGGGTTCGTTTCTTTTGGAAAATCACTATTCAATTTACTTCCTGTGCGAGGTATTGATACTCCTAACGATCTTTATATTTTGAGAGCGGAAATTCCATTCTAAGTAAATTGCAAACTTGGATAGTAACTTGAGTAAAGTTGAGTAAATTTTCATTTCACGGAAAAATATTAGACTTTTTCAATTCCATTGAAAACGTATAGCTTAAAATAACGTAAAAAATGATGTTATAAAAAATAATAATATTAAAATGAAATCTCTGGATAGTTTCAATCTGCGGAACCGGATAATTTCGCTAGTATATTTATCAAAGGATGTATCAAAGTAATTGCTATTTCATTAACTCAGCTTTTGAATCCCTCTTTATCTAGTGTAATTATTCCTGATATGTGAAAAAGCAGTTATTTGACACCAATTTTCAAAAGGGGTGACAAAAGCGATGTTTGTAATTACAAATCAATATGTATTTAATCCACCATAACTAAACTCTGAAAACCTAATACTGGACAAACTGTTTCCACAAATAAAACCTGTAATATCACCTTAGATCAGTTTAGATTTATGTCAGCTAGAAGTACTCTTTCCAATTTTATTTTCTATTAAAAATTATAACCAGTGTTTTTAAAGAAGAAAAAAGTAGATACTGTTTGTTCTGATTTTAGAAAAGCCTTTGATGTAGTTTCCTATAATATTCTTATTCAGAAATTATAAAAGCTTGGTATATACGTGGCAACATATTCATGGCCTGAGGGCCTACTCTGTATCTTTCGAAACTTTCCTGAGCCGATTTTACCACGTAACAAACCCGTATTAACCCTTCCCTTACGGTGTTCGAAAATTCCTCGTCCTCCGGTGCTATATAATCGGTAAATATTTATATGTTGCAATAACTTAATGCAATACATAAATGTATTGATGAGGAATACCTAAATTTTGAACTCGGTAATTAGTATGTTTAGAGAGATATTTTATTAATTAGAGCCGATGTTCACTCAGTTGACAGCACCGGCAAGGAAAGGTTAAACCACAAACCTACTGGTTTGTTAACCCGAAAGATACAGAGTAGGCCCCCTTGTTATCTTACTGGTAGACAACATATTGTTAAAATAATATCCACCCTGTCAGAAAAAAATATGCAACAAGTGGAGTCCCACAGGGTTTGTACCTTGGTCCAATCTAAAGATATTACAAAAACATTTCACGTTGTAATTATCTTACTTTTAGCTGATGATCTCGAAATTTTTAGAATAGTTCAAAATATTTATCTTTCTACAAGATAATATAAACAAATTGTTTATTTGGCGCAACGAATACAGACTTCACTTAAATATCTCAAAATGACAGATTTTCTTGAATAATAATAATCATTTTATCTCTGATTGCAACATTGAAAACAATGCTCTTGAGATTTTAACACAATTTAAAGACATCACTTTTCAATCAAATCTTTCATTTTTTTAACCACAAAACGGAAATCTCTAAGAAGGGCTTACTCATTCTCGGATTTATAACTACGAGTAAGTTTTTTTTTTTTTTTTATATTAACTTTACACAGGAGGCTCTGAAGAAAATAATTTCCCTCGGGGCCTATGTCATCTTTGGGGATGCTGTGTGGAGGGTCTTTTTGTGGAGAGGAAGGAGTGAACATGGGTCTTGAAGAGTCCAAAGTTGTAGGAGGGAGGAAACACAGAGGCCGGCAGTTCGTTCCACAGCCGAGCTGTTGAACTTAAGAACGAATCGTAGAAGCGACCCGTTCTCATGTGACAAATGTCAACCGTGTACAAATGTTGGGCGCGCGTTTGGCGTGTATCCCGACTACGCACCGGTGCCGAAGGGATCAATGACGCTAGTTCCTCAGAGCATCTTCCATTGTAATACCGATAGAACAAGGACAGCATACCTACCTGACGCCTGTGCTCTAAAGATTGCAGTCCGTTTGTTAAGATTAGGGAATCTATCAAACGGACCGCCCGTTTTTGCACAGAGTCAAGGGTTTTTTTCAGGTATTTAGGGGCTCCGGACCAGAGATGGCTGCCAAATTCGACAGTAGGCCGCACTTGCGATTTGTTCAGGGTCAGCAGTTGTGTACTATTAAAGTATCTGCGGGCCCTGTACAGTACGCCCAGCTTCTGAGAGGCGAGCTTTACTCTGGCTTCGATGGAGCCCCCATACCTGAGCTGGTCACTTATAGTTACACCAAGCATATCAATGGAAGGCCTGTTCGGAAGATTGCTTCTGTTGAAGGAGACTAGATTATCATTTAGATCCCTTTTAGACGTAATCAGACAGGATTGGGTCTTTGAAACATTAAATTCGACGAGATTATTTTTACCCCATGAGGAAATACTCTCGAGATAACCGTCCATTCTCTGCTTCAAAGCCCTCCGAGCCGTTGGAGTTTGTGTGCCCTTTGGGGGCTTGTCAAACAAAAAGCTATCATGAACTGTACTGTCATCCGCGTAACAATGAATCGGTGCACATGTCAAAAGGTCATTGATGTGTAACAAAAACAAAGTCGGAGACAGAACCGATCCCTGTGGGACGCCAGCATTTATAGAGTGTGAGGATGAGGTGAAACCGTCAGCAACTGCCTGAATCGACCTATCCCTTAAAAAGTCAGCAATTCACGTACACAGGGATGCGGGAAGTCCGTAAGAAGGCAATTTGTTGACAAGTCCTCGGTGCCAGACCCGGTCAAAGGCCTTGGATATGTCTAGTGCGACCGTTTGGGTCTCACCGTGACGTTCCAGGCACCGCCCCCAAACATGCGACACATACGCGAGAACATCACCGCACGAGCGGTTCCGCCGGAATCCGTATTGACGGTCGTTGATAATTTTGTTCTTCTCGGGGTATGTGAGCAGTTTGTCGTTGATCACACGTTCCATCACTTTGGACAGAACTGATGTGATCGCTATGGGGCGGTAGTTGGCCGGGTTGGAGCGGTCACCTTTCTTGGGAATAGAGTGAATGACCGCTTTTTTCCAACCAGAGGGCATAGTGCCACACTTCAGGGACATTTTGAAGAACTTTGTCAAAACTAGAACTATTTCCGCAGCACACCTCTGCAATACCAGGGCAGGTATTCCATCAGGTCCACTAGCTTTGTTAACATCGAGCCCCCGTATAACGTGGAGTACATCCCGATGCCGGATCCTCAGCTTTTTCATATAGAAGCCGCAGTGAGGAACCGACGGCGGAACAGCACCTCCGTCATCGAGGGTCGAGTTTTCCTCAAACATTTTCCCTAATAAGTTAGCCTTTTCGGTGGCGGTGTTTGCTAGTGAGCCGTCAGGTCTGGTAAGAGGTGGCAAACTGGGTTTGCAAAAATTCCGACCTATTGAGCCCGCAAGGGACCAGAATGCTCTGCTGCCATTCGGGCAGGCAGCCAGCTTTTTGCTGATCTGCAGGTCGTGTTCGAATTTTGACCTATTAATGATTCTCTTGCATTTCTTTGCCGATTTGTTGTATGCTGATCTGCTTTCGGGCATTCGAGATGTGTTGTAGGCTCGGTAAGCCGCGTTTTTTCGTCGAACTGCTTCGGAGCATTGTCGACTGAACCACGGCTTTGAGCTCACACCAGTTTCTTTAGTAGTCGATTGTATGAAGCCATCCATCGCCGATTTGATGACTTCCCCAATCTCCTGGGCACATCTTGAAGGGTCCGAAGTCCGAAAACAAACAGCTGACCACGGAAAAGCGTTGAAATGGGCCCGCATACCGAACCAATCTGCTGACCTATAGTGCCACACTTTTCTCCTCAGCCTCTCATTGGTTAGTCTGAGGCTAACGGGGATTGATGTCGTCACTAGGCAGTGGTCAGATGATCCCAGAGGCGCTGTGACGTCAATCTTATAACCGTGTGGCACAGTAGTTAAGAATAGGTCTAACAGATTGCAACGGTGAGTCTGGGCATCAGGAACCCTTGTAGGCTCCTGAACCAGTTGCTCTAATCCGTAGCAAATGGCAAAAAATTCCGCCTGTCGGCCAGTCGAGTCCGTTGGGCCTGAGAACTTTAACCATGGTTCGTTATGAACATTGAAGTCCCCCAAAACAATAAACTCGGCCGAAGGGTAGCGGGGCAAGAGATCATCAATAGTATCTCTCAAATGTTTGAAGAGCTCGGAAGTGTCTGATTCGCTATGGTTGGGTGAGCGGTATAAACATGCGTAGAATCTTGCCGTACTGGCAAGATTGACGCGCACCCACATTACCTCGAATCTGGAGTTTTCCAGACTCAATAGTCGTACACAGTTGACGTCAGCTCGACTATAGAGGCAGATTCCTCCTTTGAGTCGGAACTTGCTTGCAAGGGTAAAGCCCGGGCAGTCCAGATAGGAGGAGTCTGGCGGCTCGGCTATCTGAGTTTCGGATAGGAAAAGAAGGTTGGAAAGTTGGGACAAAAGATGGTGATGAACAGAATTTAAATTAGTGTGCAGACCGCGAATGTTTTCAAAATGTACCAACAGTTTTGGCCCGCACCGGGGACGCCTGCTACTCGGTTAACTAAAAATTTCAACAATATTAAGTGCATTAAACCATTATATTTTGCCTTTGAAAGAAATCAACTTGAGTACAATTCTCCCGTCTGGAACAAGTTGGGCTCTAAAAATGGGTATTCCAGCAATTTTGTTGAACTCTTTTAAATTAAATGAATATGCTTAAATTGTGGGACAGAAGGATTTTCACTGACTTGGTATTTTTATATCAAATTCTAAATTATGCAGTTGATAGTCTAGAATTGCTTGTTTTGATAAGCTTTCGAATTCCACTACTTAAAAATAGAATACAGGATTTGTTTCAGTGCATAAATTCTGGGACTAACTACCATATGTATTCCTCATTGCTCGGAATACTTATAGAGGTTAATAACTATACGAGTCATTGGTCATCTTCAATTTACCACTTAACAAACACAAAATATTATTACCGAGGCAGTTAATTATGTATATTTTTTACTATACATATGTAAAAGCCCCTAAAGAGTGTAAATAAATAAATAGCCAGGCAATTGATAAAATTGATCGTTAGCTAAAGGGCGATATTATATGTGTCTAAGAAATGATAATAACCGTATTATGAACGTATCGTAACCAGGTAGTTGCTAGGGTAAGATAGATAACAAAATAGCACGATAAGAAATTCGTTTCTGGGAAGAGGAATTAAATATTTTGCGTTTTACTGCAGATTGATTATTATTAGCTAATTTTTGACATTTCTGTTTTCTCATAACGAAAATTAAACATACAACATACATAAAAAATCCTGTTGTTATAAAGAAACATTACTCATTTAACACAGCATTTGAATGGGTACATCCAAAAATAGCCCAAGTTCCCCGAGATCCACAACATTTCTCTCATTTGAATTGTCCAGCGGCGTGCACTTTTGAAAAACAAAGGGGGGGTAGCAGTAGCTAACGGCGTAATGGTATAAAAGAGCACGCGAGGGGCTGAGCAGTGGCGTGACCGGAATTAGAATTCCAAACGGGAGGGCCGCCCCTAAAAAGGACACATGCTACCCCCTTGTATCTGCGGACTAATGTCACCGGGACTATTTGGTATTCAAGAAAAATTCACGTCGGAATGAAACATAAAGAAAGTAATTCTGTTTTTCAAAATAAAAATTTATCTAAAATAAGCGCTTGCAAATTGACAACCTCCGTGGCGGAGTGGTAAGCTCGTCGGTTCCGGACTGAAGGGTACCGGGTTCAAATCCGAAGTGGGTAAATGAAATTTACTTCAATCTTTATTTCATATATCCGAATGAGTAATTTGCAGTCGAGGAATCAGAGGAATTTGTTTCGAACATTTTGTTATATTCGCAAACAAAATGGAGACTACTACGGGAACTAAGTGTAGTCGAATTATACTAAACATTATGCTATACCTTAAGCAAATACCTTTACCGAATTATACCAAACATTATGCTATACCTTAAGCAAATACCTTTACCGAATTATACTAAACATTATGCTATACCTTAAGCAAATACCTTTACCGAATTATACTAAACATTATGCTATACCTTAAGCAAATACCTTTACCGAATTATACTAAACATTATGCTATACCTTAAGCAAATACCTTTACCGAATTATACTAAACATTATGCTATATCTTAAGCAAATACCTATACCGAATTATAATAAACATTACGCTATACCTTAAGCAAATACCTAGACCGAATTTTAATAAACATTATGCTATACCTTATGCAAATACCCATACCGAATTGTAATAAACATTACGCCGTACATTGAACGATAGACTGCTTACTCTACTGTCAGCACATCTAAATGTTAGTAATCGTCTAATCAAACTTTCTAGGTCAAATCGAGCCGTTTACTATGATCGCTCTTTTCGTGTAACTGGCCCGCTCATTTGGAATAAACTTCCCACAGCTCTTACTAATATCCAGAATATAGCTAAATTTAAAAGGGCTTTAAAAAATAACAAAATTATTGTAAAATTTTACCATCCATAAATCCTAACTTCTTTTCGTAATATTCTCAAGCTTCAGGTATTTTTTTGATTTCGGTTTCCTCCTTATTGTAACTTTTTATGTTTAACTAGCTAATGCGTACCCGGCGTTGGTCGGGGTTATGAAAGGTTTGGAGTAAGCTCTTAAAGTTGTGAATTCTAGTGTACCTGAAAACGGGGGACATTGTTAATGTGGAAATAACATTATTGTATTGTAAAAGTATTCGTTTCATTTGAACATGCCATGACTTCCTCGGGCATCCTCGACTTCTCCCGCCATTCACTTCTACGTCATACATTCTCCTTACACCTCTTTCTTCGTTCATTACATTTTACCACAAATAATTATTTGATTTATGTCTTTTTCGGGCATCCCCGACTTTTTCTACCGTACACTACTATATACCATATAGTACTGTTAAAAAACAAAAAAATTTCCTGGATCTTGAGTATAAACGAGCAAGTTTTTACAGTAATTTCTTGCCTGCCTTTGAAGATTTCCGTATTTTCGGGCGAGATTGCGCAAGGTTGTCGTGCATTTCTTATTATTGTTGACATATTGCTCTGTTTTACCCATAGAATAAAGAATAACGTAAGAAATTCTTTTTGGGAGTGTTTCGAGATCTAATTATAGGCTTAAACGGGGTTTATATTTCCATACAAAACTGTGTTTTACCACGATTACGAAGTTCAAATGGGACGGCGATATACAATTTCAGGCAAATGTAAGAGAGACAGACCGCATGATAAATGGTCTAGAATCAAAAGGTATGTACTAAGTCAATAACATGTTTTTTTTAACTCAAATTTATATGGAAGCCACTTCTAGTTTTCTTCATCATTCTTTGGTCTTATTAGTGTATTCGCACGGCTACCGATATTTTGACAGCATTTCATTGACAGCTTTTTTTTCAAGTTTTTATTTTGATCTTGAATTTTATAAAATAAATCAAAGTTATTATAAAACAGTTACATGTCTCTTTACTAAAAACTGCCTTATCTCAACAAATATTGATACCATCGACTAGCAAATCTCATTCGATTTACCACGAATTAAAACATAATAAGCAATGCCTCACTCGACCTAGCCTGTAAATACTTTATTTTAATTCTCCCCTGCCACTTCCCCTGGAGAGATGTTACGCCACTTTTTTTGGGGCGGACTCTGCAGATCTTCGTTTATACTGCCCAGGTGCTCTAGGCCTACACGAATGTAAGACAAAAGTTTTACAAATGTACGAATTTTGTCATTTAGCAAACCTTAATTTACCTGTACTATAATATTGCTGTGGTATTGTCCTAACCTCCCCACTGAATAAAAAGATTATTATTATTATTGATAAATTTTCATTACGTAAACCTCAAATGCACATCTGCACATTTTTCCTTCCAGCCAGACCATAAATCACATATTATTCATGGTAAAAATCCACCGTCCCGTATCCTGCTCCGTGATTGACTTAGTGGCTTAGTAGCTGCGGTCCTTCACTGGTCGACCGGGGATTTAAGCCAGTCCCTTGCATCCATATCCTTTAAGGCTCCAAACCGAACGAAAGGACATCCAACCTGGTCTGGACATTAGCATAATGGGTCCTTTACAGAATTTCCTCGAACATAGGCGAAGATAAAAGTACGTAGTACACGTTTTTATGTTTGCTTAACATTATAACCGCCATGCTGTTATATACTTGAGGTTACTTAGGTTTCACAAAGTACTTAATAAAGGTTTAAAATCATGGTAAACAACTATGTCTTCACTAATAAACGCATTTTAAGTTTTACACAACTGATAAACAACCATTATTGTATGGTGATTGGTTGTTTATCAGTTTTTTTTTAATAAATTTTAAACACAGTACATACAAAAAAAGAGTAGTGGATCATCAGTATAGTTCTCAGATCAAATAAAAACTTTGCTTGAAATGGGATGAGCCGTATTTAGTGACTATGTTTCTGGAGGAAAGCATACTAATTCAATTCTCATATTAAAGTCGTCAACTGTAGTTGGAGTGGTATTAGGAGTAAACTGCTTACATTCTCCATTTTCTATTTACAAAAAATTGTATATTTACAAAACTTGGTGGTTTGACGTGATACATCGAATATTCCCCTTTCCATTCCTCATTCCCATCACGCGCTGTGGCACTATCGCATTCCCCGAGCACCGCTGCCGCAAATGCAAAATCAATGACACTTCTATTTATTGGGAAACATCGCTCTCAAACGACATTACCGCCCCACCGGAATATCTGCCATTCCCCAAACAGGAGATTTTCACTTTTTGCTATCACTATTGTATAGATTTATGCAGTACCCATCGGGTTGAAGAGGAAAAATTAGCCCATGAAGTCGAAGGAGTCTCGACGTAATTTATTTTACATTGGATCCACACAGAAGGCAATGAGGAAAATAATTTCCCTCAGGGCCTATGTCATCTTTGGGGATGTTGTGTTGTATTTTTAAGAAAAGGAAGGAGAGGAAGTAATGAGAAGGAAACAAGTAAGAGGGGTAGGTAGGAATCTGCAGGTCAGGGTCTGTAGGAGTAACGGGTGTACGATTCCATCCCTCCTACTGCGATGCGACGTGGGTACTGCTGATAGGGTCAAAAGTCTCCCTCAACCAGATAGGCAGACGTATCCGCCGTCATAGATAAACCACACCCATGAACAGTGGCGGTTTTCTCTAAAGTGCGTTTGTGCGGCGAACCCCCATTAAAAGATGAGAAAATAAAACAAACTTGTTTTATAATAATATAAGCACATTATAGATAGCACGCTATTAAAATTTCGCCTTCAAAACCCGCGCCACCGAAAAATACGATACATATTGCAAGTTTGTGCGAGTTGAAATCCGCGCCAAACTCTTCACACAAAAGAATTTTAGCCGGTACAAACCCTATGACGGTGACATATACAAAATTTGGTCTTTCTTTGCAAAACTAAGACAAATTGTGTGCGTCGAACACGCGTTATGATATCACGTGACCTCCGAACATTGACGAATGTAACCGAAGAAACCCGAGAACTTCGCGGACTGACTGGTTGACGTTTGACCTTTGAACCATAGGGAAGCAAGTGTTATTTTTTATGTTATATTATGGTATTTAACTTTGTAGTCATTTTTGTACATATTTTTTTTCTTGTTTCCGCATTTCTCCAACCGTTTGCTTATGGCATTTGTAAATCTACTACCTATTGAAGTAGACCGATTTTGATTTCTGTTTTCGTATTTTTTTTTAGATAAGTAATAACAAAACAACATGGTTTTACAAAAGGCAGAAATGTGGAAAGTAATCTCGTTCTTCTTACCGAATTCATTGTTGGTCACATGGACAATCGCACTCAAGTAGATATCAATTATACAGACTTTGCCAAAGCATTTGATAAAATTAATCAAAAATTACTACTAAGAAAACTTTGGGCATTAGGTATACGTGGTAATTTATTCCGTTGGGTTACATCTTATATACTTAACAGATCACAGGCAGTAGTAATAAAGGGCTTTGTATCAGACTTCAATCAAATTTCCTCAGGGATCCAACAGGGTTCACATCTCGGACCATTATTTTTCATTTTATATATTAATGATTTGGTCAATTTTGTAAAAAACTCTGAAATAGAATTATTTGCTGATGATGCTAAGCTATACAAGCTTATAAAAAGTCTAAACGATTGTATTAATTTACAACATGATTTAAACAATGTAGCTACCTATTGCCAACAAAATCAATTATTTCTAAATGTTTCAAAATGTCATCACATTGTCTTTTCCAGAAATAAAAATAAAACATTATTTAATTATTCTTTAAATAACATCAACATTGCAACAGTCTCAAATATTCGTGATCTTGGAATAACTCTTGATAATAAACTTCAATATAACCTTCATATACAACAAATCACAAATAAGGCTGCTAAAATGTTAGGTTTCATCATTAGAAACACAAAACTTTTTAATAACATCAATATCATTAAGCAACTCTACTTTGCCTACGTACGAAGTCATCTGGAGTTTGCATCAATTGTTTGGTCTCCATTCTATAAAATCCACATAAACAAAATCGAAGCAATTCAAAACAAATTCCTAAAATATCTCTGTTACAGGTCATTTGTAAGATTTAATAACTATGCAGAGGCAGCTTCGTACTTTAAAATTGATTCATTAAAGTGTACGAAGGCATCATGCAGATGCTCTATTCCTATATAAATTAATTAATAATAATATTCAATGCCCAGAGTTGCTAAATAATATTAAATTTAATGTGCCTGCACGTTTAACACGGTCTTCCATCCAGTTTAAAATCGATCAAAGCAAAACGAACTGTAGACAAAATTCTTGCCTGAACAGAATATGTAATAATTACAATAACATATTATTCAATATCGACATCTTCAATTGCGAATTTACTAAATATAAAATGACCTTAAAAGAGGATTTCACTGATGTTTCTTGAATTGATGTTTCTGATGTTTATATTTCTAGTATTTATATATTTATAATCCTGTTATGGTATGATTTATATGCACAACATTGTCTTCTTATGGTTATGGTTATGATATGATTTATATGCACAATATTGTTTGTATTCTTATGGTTACCAATGTATCGATAATCTTTTATTTTATATAAATTTTAGTTTTTTTTCCCCTTTATTTTTGTTGTATTATTTTGTTCTATTATTTTATACAATTCTTTTATTTTATATAATTATAACTTAACATTTCTCATAAATTTAATTATTTCTTCTAATGCTGTCTTACGTAAAGTCACAAGGAGGAAATCCGTAATTGGTTTTATTTTGGTTATTTTACTTATGTACAATCTGTAAAAATGTAAACTGTTGATTTCCCAAAAATGAATAACTAAAATAAATAAAATAAAAAAATAAAATAAGTCGTTAAATTCCTTAATTATATTTGCGAAAGTTTCGGCAAACGCCCCATTGTCGTCGCTAGTTATGCAATTTTGTGTTTTGTCTTCTCCAGTTCTCCATCTCCAGTATTCTTTCGGATTTCAAATTGAAAGCGTTTGCGTATATGTTTATTTATGCGTTTGCGTTTATTGATTGTCGCGAATATTTTGTCATAATTTTTTTATACAATGGCGGAATACAGTGTTGTCTATGTAAAAAAATAATGCCAATACTTATGAAAAAAGGTTGGAAATTAAAAATAAAGGGCCTCCGCGTCCTGACCTCTCATTAAACCAGGTTTGTGCGGCGAAAACCGAGAAATTCACTCGAGTTTTTAAACGTGAGTGGTACGCGAGCTGTACTTGGTTATGTGGTTGCGAGGAAACCAATCGGTTATTTTGCTTCCCCTGTTTAGTTTTTGGAGTCGACCCATCGTGGTGTAAAATTGGAGTAAACGATCTTACCTTTATTAATAATTATAAATATAATTTAATTCCTATAAAACTTTTCTCATTATCTAATAATTGTGTCTAGTGTAAAGTGATTTAAAAACAATAATATGTAGGTACCCCTCCCACTAACTTTATTTAAGTTGTGTGATTGCTGCCGTATTCGACTATTTGACGAAGGACAACAGTAAGTAAATTTTAATTAGATATGTTTATCTTCTCTTGAATTTCTGAACCCCCTGTTAAAAAGACCACGAACCGCCACTGCCCATGAACCCAGGTAAACCCGCTAAGTCACCAAACGCAGCGAATGATTTGGGGTGTCCTAGGGCAGAGGTATTGGTTATCTAATAAATGGTTCCCGGAATGACGCTACCGGACTCACAAATGGAATGTTTTTTTATTAATTGGTTTACTGAAGTTGGTAAAACCCACATTTAAAAAAAATTATATTGACCTTTTTTGTTATAAAGTAAATTTTTAATATTATGCTACAAAAATATATATTATTACACTAAATTATTTTTTAATACAATTTTGTCTTTAAAAAGATTTACGTGTATATTTTGTAAATTACAAAGATAAACTTTTCAAATCCAAACAAGAGATAAAATACCCATCCGTAACAATAAGCAAACAATTTTTTGGGTGAGAAAATAAACATTGGAATTTCCATAAAAGTTATTTGCTTTTATTATCTACCATTATGTAAAATAACCCCCAAAGTTAGCGCGCTTCGGATATCCTGTATTTGAAATGTGTTTTGAATATTTGAAATGTGATTCTGTAGAAATAATTTTTTTTAGGACGGGTTGTTTCGCGGAATGTGAAGAATTCATCAAATTTCACAGGTATTTTTTACGTTCTGAGAAAGTTCCATTCAAGTTATATTATTGTTTCAATTCTGTGAAGCAATTGGCCAATAATTAATTAATAACAGAACGTAAATAGGACTTTTACAGAACTTAGTTTTCACGTTGGAAAGTTATATCCGTGGTGTTTCATGGGTAACAACTAGTTCCTACATAAAAAATTCCAAGACAAACAAATTTCGATCGAAGTCATTTTGACAAATTTATTAATTTGATCTCCAATAAGGGCAGCAATCAGCTTCTTTGTGGGTTGAATTTTGAAATATCACTCGTAAACGGCCTGGCTATAAAATCTCCCCTTTTCAATAGAAGCCCAATCAAACATACAAATAGCTTCCGTAAATTCCCAATAGAATGATAATCATGTCCCTTGCAGCCTTATATTGATGAGAAAGGAATTCCACAGGCCCCGCAGGTGGAAACAAAACTCCGTGACAATAGAAAATACTTTCAAATAAATTATTCTATTATCTAAACCCCTTATTTGATTTTGTACAATGCATAATCCCAGGTTAAATTGGGGTGATATATTATTTACTTATGAATGTAAAATGTTACGGAAATATTGCATCTATTATTGCTAAAACAGCCGACAAACATTACAGCAAAGGTAATGGAAATGCTTGCTTTTCCCATTTACCCAATGTGACGATAAACCAATAGATTTCTTACTTCTATATTTAAAAAAAAAAAACAGAATTTGACATTTTCCAATTTCACAATTCTTTCTTGAGCAGATGATTAAGGGCCTTGTAAGAGAACTGTCTTATTATATAAATCAGTTTTCTGATCAGCATTGATCATCCTTCTGGAGATTACCTGCCAAGTTCTCTTACCGAAGTTAGTGAAAAGGTACCCAGGACCTATATTACCTCCACAGTTTTAAAATTCTGAAACTCTTCCTTACATGCGTAAACAATATTAATATAGAATGAATTGATTGTTATTTTTTTTTAACTTAATAACTTTGTGATTTTACGTAAATTTATATTTTACAGATAATTGCGTTCAATTCGTCTTAAATAATGTTAAGTATTATTAAGTTCTGCAAGTTTTTTCTTTAAAATTTTTTCAAAATTCTTCTTTACTTTAGCTTAGTGCGTAGCATTCTCGAGAGTGGATCTCAGGTATGGGGGCCAGAGGACACTGTCTATGTACTAATGGTCGAGAAAATTCAAAAGAAATTTTTACGATACCTCTATATGAGAGAGTTTGGTTTTTACCCATGGCTGTTTCCAACAGCATTTATCTCGGGAATGCTGAATATCTGCAGCCTTAGTTCCAGACGGGACGTCGCATTATTGATGATGGCTTACAAGCTTCTGAATGGTTTAGTATCAATTCCAGACATTCTGTCAAAAATAGGACTTTATGTCCCGGATAATTTCACGAGAGGCCGCCAACACAGGCTTTTAATTCTTCCCAGGTCCAGAACTAACTTACCAATGGTGATGCCCCTGGGAAGACTCACTAGGTTAATTAACTCCCTTCCAGCTAACTTGGATATTTTCCATATGTCCTACAACGACTTTAAGCGCGAAATATTGTATTTGTTTTAACTGTATACTTATGTATAATTTTTTTTCCATATTTTGTTTACCGCTTTTGCATATGTTTTAACTGTATACTTATGTATAAAATTTTCTTCAATAATTTGTTTACCGCTTTTGCAATGTATTGGTTTTTGTACTGTTTTTGCAAATAAATAAAATAAAAAATAAATAAAAAAAATAAAAAATAAGTCTTTTATTTTATTATTGTGACAGCTGTTTCGGCGTTCAGAGTGATAGTATATCGTTTAAGGCCAATGTAATTAGTTTAACTGTGAAAATCGTTGGATTTGATGAAAATTAACGGCCGTTGTTCAATTCTACTTATCAACCGTTGAGCCGAAAGTTGACTAACATTGCTCAAATGCACAAAATTACACTTTTCCCAATGTAACTCTCGATCAGGTGACGATCAAGCATTGATGAAAACCAAACATTATTGACCTCGGCTTTATTAACTTAATTATTTATCTCGGATTAACCTCGGCTTAGCAAAAGGACCTTTGGGGATCTGGTAGTGAGACAATGAAAGATGGTTCTTGTGTCACAGCGTTTATTTTGAGTCACGTAGAGTTGAGCAGTTGGGAGATGACTCCGGACCGATGACGATGATACCAGGTGTAGGTTGCGATGACCGCGGTGGAGTGGTCAAGGCGGTTGTCAGTGATTCGACACCGCGTTGGTGGAGATGTGTAGCGGTGCGGTGGAATATCGGCGGGGCGCGACGCGTGGGCCGGCCAGTCGGTGGCAGCAAGCAGTCGCAGGGCTCGCAGGCTGGTCACTCGTAAAACTGCATAATCATACTGACTGAGTACATCTTGATGCGGATCATTTTATTGTCGCCCGGTGCATCGAGAATATTCAGACTTGAAAGTAGGAGCGCCGAATGCTAGCATTGCATCTGGAGAGTTCCAGCTACGATGCATTTTGCATTGGCGATCGTTCCCGAATATTCTAGTAGCATCGCTACAGACCATTTTTAAAAAGTGTCAACAGAATGAAAACTGACTGCGAAATGTCGGTCGTCATTTGGTTCACGCACTATGAATATGAACTATGAATGTGTACGAGGATTCTCAAGATGATCAACGACAGAAATGGTTGAAAACAAGCAAATAGAGGGTTGTTCAATAAACCACTTGGCTGATCGGTGCTTCAAATTTATAATGACACTTGATAATAATAATATGCAAGTTTTCACTTACCGCCTTACTGGAAGCACGAAAAATAAACCACGAGTTGATGCCAAAGCAGAATACGTATCACATGGAACATACCTGGAAAAAATAAAGTTTCATATTAATATTGTTGTCATCAAAATACTAATTTCGGTTCTGTGTATGTCGGTAACTCTAGTCTACAGAACTCTAGAACTGGGATTTTCTTTGAATGTGTGAATCATTTTCGAAATTACAACCGATTTGGTGAAAAATTCAGACAAGCTATAAAGTAGGTACCTTCCTGTAATATAATATTGGAAAAGAAGATTATTTATATCAAAATTGGAATCATAAAATTGCGTAATTTTCACGGGTTACGCTAGTAATTAATAATCATGGTGTGCGTGATAATAGTGCCATTTTAAAAATGTCTTGTCCTGAAGCAAATTTAAACGAAACTAATGATTTTTCTTTGTAATAAGCTGATCATAACATTTTTATTCTGAACTTTATTTTTTTTTTTAAATTCTATAAAGTAGACCTTCCTGTAATATAATATTGGAAAAGAAGATTATTTATATCAAAATTGGAATCATAAAATTGCGTAATTTTCACGGGTTACGCTAGTAATTAATAATCATGGTGTGCATGATAATAGTGCCATTTTAAAATTGTCTTGTCCTGAAGCAAATTTAAACGAAACTAATGATTTTTCTTTGTAATAAGCTGATCATAACATTTTTATTCTGAACTTTATTTTTTTTTTAAATTCTTATAACTTCAACTCTAGTTCGAATACATTGCAAAGTCCAACTTTGAAGGGGGAAAGTAAAACACAATTAAAAATAAAAGGCTCAATTTATGAATTGATTTTCAAAAATAGTCTTACCGCAAATTGATGTAACAGCGAGCGAGCACTTAATTCCGTTTACAAGTTTTCGATAAAAGTTGGAGAGAGGCTGCCATTTAATTACGCCATTGTAACAACTTCTACCGCCGAACTCATTATTATTTATGAGTGGTTTTCCTTTTTTTTCTTTTTTTTTGAATGAGAGAGAAAAAATAAATTATAGCGTGAAAGTACAAAATATCAAGCTTCTATGAATAATTAATATAATATTGTGACTTTTATGATGCAAAACTTGGTTAATCAATAATTTCACCTGTTTTATGTTTATAAGTTCAGGCAGATCCCTGAAAAATCACGGGATAGTCTATTTTTAAGTTTATGCGATACCTCTACATGCGAGAGTTCGGATATTACCCTTTATTGTATCCCTCTGATTTTCTTGCCGGAATGCTGGGGATAGAACGTCTAGACGTTAGGAGAAATATTGCAATGGTGTTAGTGGCGCACAAGCTGCTAAATGGGCACATTTGCAATCCAGATATTCTGGAACGAATTTATTTTTATGTCCCTGATAATTTCATCAGAGCTAGACAGCACAGATTATTTATTTTTCCAAGGGGCAGGACCAACCTACCAATGATCATGCCCTTGGGGAGAATAACTACTTTGTTAAATCACATTTCTTCTGTGATTGACATTTTCAATTTGAACCAAAGAGAATTTAAGACGGCAATAAGCATACTATTTAACAAATCTGGTTAATCAGATAGTATTGATGTATTTACCCATGCGAATAAATGTATGTACTGACTTCTTATAAACTGTAATTTATAAACTGTTATTTGTGAAATGTAAATGGAATATACTGTTTTTCACAATAAATCAATAAAATAAAAAAAATAATAAAAAAATAAATAAATAAACTCTTGACAAATCAGTTCCAGATTTTGACAACGCCATTTAAAATGTTAAATTATAGGTCAGTAGGTACCTACCTACCTTATTGCTTGTCTGGATTATTTATAAAAATAATTACGATTTTGAAAATGACACTTAAATTCAAAGCGAGCTTGATTTCATTGAGCAGGATTTCACACGGGAAGATTTCACTCAGGACTACCATTTAAATTAGTATTTTTGATAAAGAGGAAAAATGAAACAACTATACAGAGTGTCCGGGGGTAAAGTGCAATAACTTCGGGGGTGATTCTACATGATTTTAGAAATTTTAGAAAATATAAATTGCTTTTTTTCGAAATCTCAACATTTTAAGCTAGTTTCTAGGTAAATAAAGTTCAATTGTTTGTATGGCAAATTAAATACTCTAATATGGAAACATACTTTAGTAAGGAAAAAAAAGTCAATGTAGAATCACCTCCCGAAGTTAGTGCACTTTACCCCCGGATACCCTGTATTTATTTCGTAAGCGGTTTAAACTACTCATTTTTGGCATGCTAGCAAACAGATGCTGTAGTAATGCAAAATTATTAAAAATTCTCGTAAAGGTACTATGTGTTGTAAAACTTTATAAAAATATTGACTGTAATATTGTTTACCTACTTTGTGAATTATTTTATTTCTTTTAATGAAAGTAAAACGCTTTGTGTTAATTATTTTTTATTACGTTTCTATCCTTACAAAGAAAGAATTGGTTTTGAAACATGTCGATTATTTTGATTTAAAAATAGTGGTAGATATACTGCAGTTAAGACCGATTATTAGTTGGAACGCAGTTTTTCTACTTAAAACTAAATGATACTGAATGCCGTTGTTACAACTAGAATTCCCTAGCCATATAATCCCGAAATAATCAATGATAACCAATTCGGTTGCAGAGAAAAATTAGGCACACGAGATACCTAATGAATCCAATGAAGGGAAAGAGTTCGTAAGTTGTCTATCTAAACAACATCAGCATGTAAAAGTTAAGAATGTATTGGGCGAACCCACTCATTCAGAATTTGGAATCCCTCAAGGAACAGTCCCAGGTTCAATATTATTTATTATTTATGTAAATGAAATGCTATCGATTCCGAAAATTGGAAAAATAATATCTTTTGCCGACAACAAAGTCTTGATCATACAAAAAAACCTAGAAAGAATCATATCGAAGCGCGAACGTAGAAATAAATAGGTTGAAACAATGGTTGGTTGATCCTTAAACTCGGACATTTACACTAACGGACAAAAACCTTCCAACTATAAATTCGAAAAGTATTATTAAACTCTTGTAATAATTATTCTGACGATTGCAACTCACCAAAATACAAAATACTGACAAAAATAATTTAATGAAATATTTAGGCATAATAATAGATTAACACATTAAATGGACAGAAAAAATTGCACAAACTATTGAAAGAATAAATAAAGTTTACTATATTTTCCTTAGCCGTCATATTAGTTAGTGTATATTCTTTTTTATTGCTTTGTAATTTTCTTAATGTTAACCCTCTGTTTGCTGAACACTAACTAACTGGTGTACTTACTGCTAACAAATCACTGTTTTTATTAACAGAGTGATTGTTACAAATAAAAATCAAAATAACTATTCATTTTTGACAAGCAGTGTAATCTAGTTTTAACTAGTAAGAACGCGTTCTAACTAAAAACGGGTTTCCACTTTAACATACATAAAGTGATTTATTTTCATTAAAGTTTTTGATATAGAAGTTGAATGGTTGGAAATATTTTTTTAATATTTTTGGTAATAATAATAATAAAAACATTTATCTGACAATACATTTGTTACATATTTATACATCATATTTTTGTTTTATTATTACATTGATTATATTGACAAAAAGGTCACTGCCAAGGATACATTTCGGATTTCTCTCGGAATTCGCCAGGTTTTCAGAAATGAATCTAATATGTTTAATTATTAAAATGAAATAATAGAATTACGAACACAAGAAGCTAGCAGAGCTTCTTGAAGCACTGCAGCGATATCAATATTCGAATAGACAATGGTATTTCTTTACAAAGTTTTGATACTGAATACCTGATAAGTCTTTTTATAAGCCCGGAAAAAGTATTAAGCCATTAAAACCGAAATCTCCCGCTTGCCAACCCCTTGTCTGTGATCTTTTTATTGTATAATGTGGTAAATTAAGTTATTTAAAAAATGATCTTAAAACATTTAAATATTTGTGCCAGAATGACGTAAAATAACATAAAACTCTTTGGACATGTTCTATTCTTGCATAAATCAAACAGGCTGCAGGCGTTAAGCGGGAATTTAAACGTTATCGCCATCTACATAAGGAGTGTTATTGTGAGCGGCCCGATTCAAAATATTGCACGACTTGGTGCATCACCAAATTAAAATGACGCCACAAAATGAATTTGGTATTATTGAAGAAGAATATTATTTCTTTTGACCGGAATTCACAAGTACTATTTTGTTACCTCGAGAATAACTCTTTATCCACTGTTTTAAATCAAAGTGATTTTGAGAACATTTTTCTGTTTATTTATACGACACACTTTGTTTTCATTGTATGAAAGAACCTTTTTTGAATGTAAGAATTTGAATGATACGATGAAGCATCTTTCCAGTCTCTTAGGGGAGGAAATGCAACGGAAAATTTGATAACAATGGAGACATTTATTTGATGCCAAATCAAAATAAACGTTGACCATTTAGCCGAAAATATTTTGCGATAGGCAAATGGTTTTATGAATAACAAAGGAAGTAAAAAAAAACAAATGTTTAAAGGAAAAATATTTTAAACTACACGAATCGACCCAAAAAATATCATCTACGAATATTTGAAAATTTTGTTGGTTATATATACGCACAGGTTGATGAAAGAAGTCGAGGACAGCTATAGAATATATATGATATGATCTAACTTAATATTTTTTTGGTTTGCGCTTTGGTACAAATCTGTTTTTTTTTTATCATCCCAAACAAATTATTCTACAAATAATATTTTGAATTGTGTCAAAACCTAGGAACATAAAATGCTGGTACGTAAGTGTAAATGTCAATATTTTTTGTAATTCCAGTATTCTTTATTCAAGGATGTGGGGAGGTGAGTGCAATCCCACACATCCCATGAAGGGATATTAATCCCACATTAATCCCAATTAACAATCCCACACATCCCATAGAGGGATATACGGGATTGTACTGCTTCGCAAAATAGTAAGTGCTGCTTCGCAAAATCTATACTTTTTGAGATTAAGGCATCCCAATCGGTAGATATGTTGTGGGACTCAAATGGGGGGGGTGTTAAATGATGGTAATGAGAAAAGTGTGGGATTTACTTGGCTATTCAGATTTGATCACCAAATTCAGCTTCATTCAAGAAGTGGTCGAGGTTAGTGGCGGCTCGTGACTTTTGGGTGTACTAGAGTGCTAATATTACAAAAAATAACATTATGGATTTTGTTGTAGCTAAAAACCATTTTTTATTTTTTTTTCGAAAATTCGGTTTTTTGAATAGATATTGATAGGAAATTTCTGTTTGGCACGAAGTGCGCAAGTAAATTGAATGTGATTTATTTGGATTATTTCACACATTAATTATTTAAAATAATGTAAGGTATGTTTGCGGCACGTTTCAGAGTGGAAGATACTCTCATTATGGTGATACTCTATCGCCCTGGTGTAAGACCAACATTCAGAATTGAAAGATTGCTTGAAATAGCTCTAGATGCTTCCACAACATCCTCTTTCCCATCTCCTTCCCCTCCCCACTACGTTCAGCCTCACAACATTCTCCAATCGAGGATGCCAAAGTCCCAATGGCTCCAGATGGTTGGGAGCAGTTGATACTCTTGTGCAGTATTCACATTTAAAAAAAAAAACAGCAATAAAATTCTCGGCGGTGGTATATAACCAGGGCGTTACTTATTTATCACTCTTCAACGTTTCTCAAATAAAGATAGGTACTGTACTATAGTTACCTACATAGTTTATATTATGTTTATTTGGTATAAGACATACAAAATAGTTTTCGGTAAAACGGTGTTTTTTAAAACTAATTATGATAAATTGTGAAGTAAAAACTCACAATTTATCCTGCAGAAACTGTGCACTGTTCTTCTACAACTATTACTAAAATGTCTTTGCATAATAATTACTTTCCTTCATTTAAATTTCTAATTATTATTTGCAGGCATGCTCTGCGAGAGAATTGTTGTACTTCTTGCATTTTGCATAACGTTTCTCTAAGCTCGATTTTAATCAAAGAATTTATTTGTCTCGTTTGCATTCATCATAGAGATTGCCAGACGTCTGGACATTTAGCTTTCTGATTTCCGAGCCCCGAGTATTTCTTCACTCCCGATCCATAGTTACGAAAAAAATATAAATTACTATTTACAATTTGCACATTATTTTTATTCGTGTAGTTAACTTCACTTAATCGTGCATGTCAAATTTGATATTTCGTTATATTTCTCGAAAAAATGCTGAAACTCAGAGGCAGCTCTGGGGATCCAGGCATGGTAGATCATCTGAAAAAAATGTGTTACCAATCTTTATTTGATATTGTAAAAAATGCCCATATATTATTATCTATATCAATTTGTATGTAGGTACGTCATGAGACCGCGACTCAAAATACTTATTATTTTAATATATTAAATTAGAAATAACTAGACAATCCATCTACTTACGGCAAATTAGTTTAAAGAGATTACGTTTTAATATAGTTGAAGTAAATCAAATCTCTAAATAGTAGAAAATTAAGCCGATATCCGCGTCTGTCTGTTTGTGCGATTAGATCTTCTAAACTACGCAATTGATTTTAATAGGGCTTTCACTATAATTTAGAGAATTTTGTTTATATAATATAATTAATATTTATAATATTACTTGCGTATTATACTTATAGAAATTAGAGAAAATTCGAGGTTTATCCTAGAATTTAAAAATTCAAAACTTTACTCCAAATCATTCTCGGCCCTGAGCAACGCCTGGTACACGTCAGTTACTAGTGAATAAAATAAGAGTTTGAAACGCCCGTCCTCAGTATCCAAAGATAATGGGTGCGAAACTAAGAGTATGATGGTTCCGTGGTGCGAAGATACGCGACGTTTATCATTTCCATTTAAATATAGACTTGCGATTCTATTTGACACTGATCTTTTACGTTTTTTGTTTTTTTTCCATTCTTCAGGTTCATTCTACATCGATAGCAATATAATGAATTATTCCAAACCTTTCACGAACTATCCAATTAAAAAATAACCATTGTTCCACATTCGAAAGTGTGTAAAATGAAAAACCAACATATTTTTATGCCACCATCTCTCTAAAACATATAATATTCATCGTGATGTCTCCATCGCTGCCATGACCTAAGCGTCCCTAAGCTTTCTTCGGTATCTAATTTTTACTTAGACGAAAGACTTTTATTCTATGGCGCGCCAAAGGACAGAAGAGGCAAAAGCCGGGGACATTCTTTAAATTGAACAACGAATCGTATGGAGTTGTGAATGAAAGCTTCGATTTGAGACAATAGATGTCACTGCTCGTTGCGTCGCCTCCGGCGCTCGTAGCTCTGCTATTTCGCGGTACATTTCAAATAAATTAAGAATAAGACCAGTTGTTTTGATGCACATAATTTATTATTATTGTTGTCTTATAATTTGGGGGGTCAAACACCAATTGACCCAAGGGAAAACTCGTCTTTTTGCTGAAACTTACAACATTTTGCACGATGGACCAAAGATTTTCAGATTAATTAAACTATTTATTTGGCTCCATCTAAATGGTTTCCAAATTTTTTTTAGAAAACCCTTTCTAATTGAATAATCTACGTGAAATATATAATGAAAAAAAGTTAAGCATGGTCCTTATTTTTTTACAGTTTACTGCATATTTGAGGGTAACTAACATCGCATGCTGCAGGTAGACTTACAAATTTATTAAAATTTCGTGATACCGGCGCTCACTTGGTTTACTAAGCTTTAAAATATTGATCTTTCATTCTCTTTTAATAACGAACTTCGTGTTCATTTTCAAGACTTTGAAAGTAAAAGAACATCAGCCAATACTTTGGCCGATTTTTTTACACTAATTAACCCAGGACTGACAAAAATTTTTTAAAAATCATATCATTGCAAAAATTCAATGATTTCGATCAAATCAAGAAATATTTATGACTTCAAATTTATTCTAATATCAGACCCCTGAAAAATCACGTGTAATGGGGGATTGTGAATGTTATTGCCTTAAAAAAATATATAATGTAATTTTTGTTTAGAATACAATTAATTTTTTGACAAATTGACAAATTGGAAAGATCTTATAAATTTAAGTTTATTAAGCGTCAAATCAACAGTAATGGAAGGTAAAATAACAACTTTTAGCTATTCAATACGCAGAGTTTTTCTTCTAAGCATAAAGTCGTATATTCTCCAAGCTCAAGCCTTGTAATATAGTATCCTCTGTGTATAAAATCGTATATTCTCCAAGCTCAAACCTTATAATAAAAGTGTATTTATCTGAATTGACCTGCCAAAAATTGAAAGTAAACAAATAAACATTTCAATACGAAGGAATACAATTTCAAGTTACGAATGCACCTAAGCACCGATAACCGAATATTTGTAATTCGGAGATTGATGAAATTTTGCACCCTTTTCCTTCAAAACAGAAGGAAGGTAAGTATTCAACTCAAAATATATACGAGTGTTTTTTTGGTTGCGCACCGAGGTGATAATGATGTGTTTTAATGAGTTAACACTTTTTGGCAAGGTATTGTGTTGTGGCGTCGAGAATAATCCATTAAATAATTAATAATAAACCGCTCGACCTACTTAGTATCTACTCCCGAATTATGTACCTGCAGTCCAAACCGCAACGTAAACAAAGTAACCTACGTACTACAAGACCTACTTGTCTACCAGGTGACAATACGTCACGGGCCGTCTTACACAGTACGAGAACTCGCCAGGAGGAACGAGTCTGCCGCCTATGCATAATTGCCACGCTATCGAAGGTTCCTGAAACATACAGTCTGTGCGAGTGCCTAGGATTTAGTTGCCATCCACCTACCTACTGCCGCCGTCGGCCGTGTAGTATAAATATGCCCGACGCAGCGAGTCAGTCAGTCAGTCATCATTCCGCCGTCAGTCTAAAAGGCTCAGCGAGTGATAACCCGCGCTACTCTTACTAGCGCAAAGAACAATATTCCCGGCTTCGCCCGTACCATCATGGACTCTATCGGGACACCATCATAGCGCCTCGGCCACGTCTATGGCCAGCGCTACTCGGATTACAAGCGCCCTGGTTCCAGTGTCTCTGACCAGCGCTTCTTCCACGCTACCATGACCACCACGAGGACACGCAGCATCCTCACTGGTCTACATCGTTCCCGCTCAACCGCCTACAAGGTCCGCCGCACCTTTGGCCGTCTCGTCAGCACTGGAGTGCCTGAAGACCTACGTTCTTCGCCAGTGCCTGACCTTCATCGAGTCCCGGTCACCAGCGCCCGGCGTCGACTCACTGACCCGCGCTTGACCAGCACATCACCGCAGCGTCCGGAGAATACATCTGTCCTACGTCCACTCTCGTCACGGCTACCTGACTCATCAATAAAACACAATGACCTTCACCACACGCCTTTTATTTTCGTGCCTTCACCACCTGATCCCCAAAGTGTAAAGTTATGTGTGTGGTGCATAGTTAAAATGAATGGTGTTTTTTTATTATTTTTTGTCTGCACTTAAGATGATCGACGGAATGCAATTCGTAAGGTTACATTCGCCACGTTTGGCGTTTATACTATACAACCTCAACCTCCCCATTGGGATGCTAATTCATTCCATCCTCTGTGATATCTTCCTGGTACACTTCTTCCTGAAATCTGCTGCAAGCTTCAACCTCCCCATTGGGATGCTAATCCATTCCTTCCTCTGCGATATCTTCTTGGTTCTCTTCTTCCTGCCATCTGCGGCAAGCTTCAACCTCCCCATTGAGATGCGAATACATTCCATCCTCTGTGATATCTTCCTGGTGCTCTTCTTCCTGCCATCTGCGGCAAGCTTCAACCTCCTCATTGGGATGATAACCCATTCCATCCTCTGCGATATCTTCTTGGTGCTCTTCTTTCTGCCATCTGCGGCCTTCAACCTCCCCGTTAGGATGCTAATCCATACTTCTCGTTTAGGATCAATCTAGGAGTCAGGAGATAATATAAAATACGGTATTTTAACCAATTAAACCACTGTCACCAAAGAAAAATATCGATCGAACAATCGAAATCGATCGAAAACACCCCCACCCCCTTTTTAAACCCCGTAAAGCAGAATTTTAATACGTTTGCAAATTTAAAGTTAATAAATAAGAGAAAATTATTGTCCACATTTGCTTTCGATAAACTCTACATGTCCGGGTAATGCCAGGGACTTAAGCTAGTATATAATTAACATAACTACAAAAAATAATTTTTAATATAAAAAAAATAGTTAGAATAACCTCGATTCATTACTTCAGCACCCTTCATTCTTCGATTCGAGGCAATTTTACGAAACGTAATCCAATCAGACATGCCGACCACGTTCCCGTCCTTCTTTCAAATTTAATGCACCGAATAAAAAATGAAACCAGAACATTCAAATTCGTCGCTGCAAACACGGTTGATTTTTATATAAAAGTGGCACGGAAAACGGACTTTTTACCTAACTACGTGACTGAATTTTTTTTACCCAAATCAAACTTAATTAGTTCATTTGTCAGAACCACCGAAGAGATTTACCAATAGAAATGTGGTATGGGCGTGTCTGTGTGCATAAAATACTGTCATTTTTATTTTTACGACCGCAATTATCCAGAAGTCTCTAGTAAATTCACTTATACCGGAAACACTTAAAAAATAAATTATTACTCCGATACTAAAAAAACAAAATCTTAATACTGATAATACAGATAATTACAGGCCAATATTCAACCTACCATTCCTATCAAAACTGCTTGAGAAAATCGTTTCCAAATAATTGGTGGGGTACTTGAACTCCGCTGGTCTGTTTGCCAAAAATAAATCTGTTTATCGACGGTTTCATTCAACGAAAACTGTTCTTTTGCGGGTTGTTTCAGACTTGATCATCGGGGTGGAAGCAGGTAAGTAGGGTTTGATATCTGTTTTTGACATGCGGCATTCGACACAGTAGATCATAGTATTTTATTAAATGTGCTTGAAACCGAATTTGGCGTTCGAGGTAATGCACTCCAATGGATTACAACGTACCTGTCTGGACGAGTAGCTTATAACTTTCAATAAATGTACATAGCCTGAAACTCTCATCGAATTAGGAGTTCTCCAGGGTTCTGTCCTAGGCCCCATTATCTTTATTCTCTATACGAATCGTCTGGAACAACTTGTTCCAGAAGGCTTTGAATTGCAAGGCTACGCAGATGATCGTTTGTTTTTTAAATTTTGTTCTCCGGACGAAAACGACGCCCATAAAAACGAGGTGTTTAGCCTCATTAACACAGTCCCAAGTTAGATGTGTGTCAATAAACTTGAACTTAATCCGACAAAGACAGAATTTATGTGGATAGTTTCCCCTGGAAGGCAAGCTCTTCTTGACTTCAGTCCAATCCGTATTCAGGATACAGATATAATCGCTTCTGCAAAAATAAAATTTTTGGGTTACACTATGGACTAGTCTATTAGAATAGTCTTTCTCTTGAATCGCAAATTTTAAAATCTGTATGTTCTGGCTTTTTTCATCTAAGGCAGATAAATCCTCTGATGGAGCAAAGTCACTCATAAATTCGTTCGTCGTCTCAAGTATGGACTATTGCAATAGTGCATATGCCGGCCTACCTCAGAAACAAATCAATAGAATCCAGTCAGATTTTAATGCTGCGGCAAAAACGATTTTTGGTGAATCTAAGTATCGTCGTATAACCCCACTTCTAAGGGATCGCCTTCACTGGTTTCGATGCCTTGAAAGAATAGAGTTTAAGATCTGCTTAATAGTCTTCAAAGCATTCCAAGGAATGGCGCCAGCCTATATATCGGAACTATGTATCCGACAAAACTTAAGCAATAGACAGTATACTCTAAGGTCAGCAGATCTAGATGTTGGTAATCGTCTAATCGAACTTTCTAGGTCAAGTCTCTTTTCGAGTAACAGGCCCGCTCATCTGGAATGGACTTCCTTCCGCTCTCACTAATCTCCAAAATTTGGCTGAATTTAAACGGGCTTTAAAAACAAAATTATTTAAAAAATCTTAACTTCTTTTCAGTATTTTATAATAAGCCATATTCTAAAACTTCCGGTAATTGTTTGGTTTCGATTGCCTTTTTATTGTACCTTTTTAAAATGTCTGCTCAGATGATTCTCATTTCTGAGCACAAACTGCTTGTTTTATATTATGTTTTAGTTTTAAAATTCCTCTTTTGTCCCGTCCTGCTGTTGTTGTTATTCTTAGTTTTTTCATCACTTTTTATAAACAGTATATTTAGTATTGTAATAATAGATCTGTATTGGGTAAGGCACACTGTAGGAACATGACCACTTATACTAAATTACCGTTTTCATGTTTGTCATAGTTAAGCGCACTTGAAGTGAAATGACACTAAACTGCGCTATATAAATGCCATGTTATTATTATTATATTTTTCCTTTACTTGGATGAAAATTATAAAAAAAATTTTGATGTCAAAATTCTTTCCCTGTTTCAAATTCATTGGTATGTCTGGGGCTTAGTAATCTCGAGCTCTTAGGTAAATTGGAAACGTCAGGTTTCTTTCACGTCTATTGATTTTTTGTTCAGTGGTAAGAACGGTCCTTTCACCGGCTATGGAACTGAATCAAGTGGTATTTACTCTGGACTTCTTGGGAACGGTTAATTGAACGCGGTGGCTAATAAAACTTTTAAGCCGGTTTGAACGGGAGGTAATCCGTTCAGATATATCAATTATTGAGAAACGGAATCTTTAAACTAAGGAGCTTCAAGAATTGGCTAAAGAAAGAAGCTAAGATATAACCATCATCATTATCATCGTTTACGACTTTGAGTTCAAGATCTTCCATTTGATTCACAGCTTCTTTCTTTCAACATCATGATGACCTTTTTATTATAAAATTGATTTCATTAAATACAAAACTCACCTCCTTCTAAAATAGAAGATAATCTTGAATGTTAGAGGGAACGCGCTAATATAAAAAAATAATAATTAAGCAAAATTGTCTTAAATAACTTTCGGGGCTTACTTTGCGATATTTTTCTATCGCGGGAATTTCATATAATTAACGTTTCAGCATAACAAATGTATAGATAAATCAAATCTTCAACGATATATTTTTTTTGGAACTTAAAAACGACAAAAAGTTAACGAGAAACTTGTTATAAATTGGTAGAAATTAGGTATGCAGGGGCTTAATATCATGATAAGTTTTTACTAATCATCCTTTTTTCTTTGTCAATTTTCTGGTCTCAATTTCATCACAATCACAAATGAAAATAGGATTCGTGGAATCACAAATAACCGTGTGAACACCTTAAATATAAAAAGAGTATACTTTTCTCCTAATTATGAAAAATAATTATAAATTGTTCTTTTAATATTTAGCGAAAATTATTAATATTTTACTTATTTACATATTTTTATATTTAAGTACCTAATTTTTTGTAGATGTATTAAAACCAGAAGAATTTTCCACAGCGGGTTTTGCATCTGCACGACTCATATGATATATCTAATAGTTTTGGTCAGTGAAAACTCTTAAGCTGTGTAATAAATATATTTGAGTTGTACCGAAAGCAAAAAAATATTTGTTCAATGATGAAAGACTTGCAGAGGATTAAACCCGTCACTATTAGGTGCAAACCGAAAGCTTTGGACAGCTCCACCACAAATCAGTATGTAAGTCTCTTGTGCTCACTCGGAAGTTAAACATCAGACAAAATGACGATCATATACATATTGGGGTGGTACTTATTAAACTCATTCACTCTTCATTACACAAAACAGTAATAATTAAAATTAATTCAAAAATTATCTAAAATCATAAAATTAAATACTCGGTTCCTATGCCACGAAATGTTAAGTATATAAAGATGATATCTTAAATAAAACAGCACTATTCGAAATCACAATAAATCTCAGGCAAAAACACACGTTACATAAAACGAAATGTAAAAAAAATTAGGTCAACAGAACTAAAAATACTAGGAAATTCTTCGGTAAATTACCAAAAAAAAGACGATTCGTTAATAATTACTTTAAAGAATTTAAAACGCAACTCAAAAATATAATGAAAACTTAAAAACAACAAACTTATTACTATCTAAATAAATAGCACCACTCGTAAACACAGGCACCGTTTTATATAAGGGTAAATCTTTCAATTAAAATATAGATACATAAGTGTAGGTACATTATTATAATAATGATATTTTATATGAATTATATGTAATATAATTATTTTTTTACTTCAGTGCAATGTACTTTCTACGTCTCAAAATACATGTACCTGCCAAATTATTAATTACTTATAAATAACTACAATAATGTACTTGACACTCCTGTTCCAACCACAAGCTAACTCTTTCACGGAAGAATGGTATTCAAATCTCACAATATGTACAAACACAACGTAAAAAACAAAAATTAAAAGTAGGTACACAATTATAAGAATGATATGTTACATAAATTATAACTATGTATATATTTTTTGAATAAAAGTTAGTAAATAAGCCTAATGTTTTGAGTCAACATAGTAGACATAAGGCGAAATAAAAAATTTTACCACAGTAATAATCATATTTTTTAAATATTTATATTGACGGATCAGTAGGATTTATGGGTCCAGTTAGGAGTTCTACCGAGCCGAACCCTCTGATATGAAAATATCTGGATTCGGTGAATTATTTTCCTATTTAATTTCTGGTGAGTTGATGTGGTGTTCTTGTATTGTTTTGTGTTAATTATGCTTATATAATGCACTTACATAATTTGGATTGACTAGATGATCATTTGTGGAAAAGTGTGTGGAAGGGTTTAGTTACTTCCTGTGGGGAAGATTTAACCCGCACATAAAGTCGGAAAAAATTGGTTTACTAAAAATTCCAATTTCTGCATTCCCCAAGTGAAACCAACTGATATTACAACAGTACATTAATCTTGCTTGTGTTTTCATTTCAACATTGTTTTATCAAACGTTCCATCCCCGAAGACAAAACTGTTGAAAAAATAAAATTCTGACAATAAAGCTCCTTGAGTGTATGTTTTCCTGGTACACTTTCCTGAAATGTGACGCAGTGTTTGTGCAAAAGAACGCCTGAAAATTGAATTGAATAGCTCTCAGTCGTTTCAGCTCGCATGGAGAGAATTTTCTTTCATTACGCCATGATGGATGACATGTCCCAATGAAAAGAATAGAGAACAATAATGTTTCTTGAAGAATTTTCCATTAAATTCTTGTCGTTTTCAATTGGAACTTTTTTTATTAGTCTCGGTTTTGGGGCAATAATATTATTTATTACCGTATATTTTTCATACACCAAAAATTTCGAATATTTCTTCTGAAATATCATTTGAGACATCATCATTCACATTCAAAAAATATATTTATTTTAAGACGATGTTTTGATAAAAATGTGTTTAATAATGAATAAGAGAAATGATGTAATAGAGCAGCGAGTATGTACTAAAAAAGAACAATCCTACTAAACTTCATTAGATTCGCCGGTGTCTGGCACTTTGTCCACCTTCCTTATCCAAACCAATCGTCACATCGTGTACGAGACATGTAGGCCTGAACAAGAAAAAAATTAAATAATAAGCACTGGCACACAGTAACCCTCGAACGGTGTCATCATGTAAATAAAACATCCTGAGGTGTTTTGTCCAAATCATTATAAAAGTAAAAATGATTCAAATTAAAATTCACATTTTAATTGCATTTAATGTACACTTATACCGAAACCACAAAGATGCAAGGCTTATAGGTCCTTTCTAGTTTTTACATCCAACCCAATATTCACAAGAAGTAGAGCATGTTTTTTTAAAACATAAAAATAGAGGCAATTGATTTGTGGACAGTAACTGTCCTAGGTGTAGCGACACCTGTCTAAAAGGAATGCTTTCAGTGATGATTCAAATTGGAGCACATCGTGCATCTGCTGATTGGATAAGCGCGCCCAGATGGCGTCAGCGACGGTTATATCAGATGGCCAGTAGTAGGTGTCTAATATTCGGTGGCTAGCCTTAGCTGGCCAGCCTTAGGTGGCCAGCAGTCGGTGTCCAGCAGTCGGTAGCCAGCAGTCAGTAGCCAGCAGTAGTTGGCCAGTTTTAGGTGGCCCCTGCCTCCAGGTACTCCGACGCTTTCTCCTCATGGTCTTCAGGATTTTTCCCAACCCCAACTCACACTTTTCGTCGAGGCACAACCGGTTTCCTGGCTTAGGGGCACGGAACCTGGTCCCCGTGAAACCTATCCAATTCCCTGCTTTCTCTCCCTAGGTCTGCCTATGAGCGGGCGACGACACAAAGAGGCACACATTTTACCATTTCTTCTTTCATTTTAATTTTACCAATTTTGCAGGTGGCTGTGAATTGTAATTTTTCCTGTGATTTGTTGATACTTTGTACAAATAATTTGTTTAAACTAACAAAATTGAATAAATCTTATTAATAAGTTACTAATATGCAACAATTGCATACTGTGAATAACATTGTATGCATAGACATTTTGGAGGTCTTGTTTTGAAATTTTAAATGTAGACTCGTTAGGTATATCAATTTGCGTCCTTGCGAGAGCTCTGAAAGGGTACCATCAATACCTAAAACAGGGCGGGGAAGTGGTGGGCTTCCACCAGTTTTAGGTGGCCAGCAGCGGTGTTCAACAGTGGGTGGCCAGCAGTGGGTGGCCAGCAACGCTGGCCAGCAGTAAGTGGCTAGCCTTAGGTGGCCAGCAGCGGTGGCCAGCAGTCGTTTATCCCAGGACGTAAGCGGCGGAGTGTTTATTTGATTATAAGGGCCGGCCACAGAGACGCCCGACCACTGTAATGTCTTGATAGAGATGTCTTCGTTTTATCAGCTGTTGGACTGCCGGCAGTAGGTAACTTGTTGCACGCAGTCAAGTAGCGGACAGTCTAGTTCAGTGTTCCAGGACATCAGCCGTGGCTGTGGCAGGTGACGCAGCTTTCAGTTGAAGTAAACCAAGTTTTCAGAAAACAGCGCCTTTGTAGGATATTGTTTCGACTACTTGTAAAATTTGAATAGCATTAATTTTTTGGGGTATCGACTAATGTAGTGTCTGCAGTGCAGATGTTTGTGGCGTTTTACGTAGGCTTGCATTAACATGGTGTTTTTCCCAGTTTGTGCAGCTGCTCAGGTGTCATCGTACCGTATTCGATTAAGACGGCAATAAAATGATTTTTTCTTCGAACAGGGCTCCAAACCCGCATGTGTTAATTCAGGTCACTGAAGCGGGCAACCGGTGGTTAGCAGCAAGTTTTATATATTTGCATGATGATTATTCACATTCGATACAATATATTTTTGTATCTATATTCTTTGAATATAAGCCTTGCACCTAAGTGATTATTCGCGTTACATACCCTCCCATATAACTAAAATGGTAGAAAATTACTTATTTGTAAACTAATTATACAATAAAGAATTATACAATTATCAAACAATATGAACTAGAAAATCACGAAAAAGACGACAGGCTTAGGTTCGAACTCAAAATCGCACGCTTTCTGGGCAGGTGCGTTACCAATTGCGCCACCAATAATAGTTTACGTACTGTCATTTTTACGAACCATGTATTTCCTGTAAATCTTATTTATTATTATTATTTATTCTTAAATTTATTTTCCACGAAAATAAATTTTGTTATACGCCAAAATTCTTCCGAAATAATTAATAAGATACTATTAATATTTAAAATTGTATAAAAATGGTTCATTGAACCATCGTTCAAGTGTGAACATATGTAAATCTCACGTACATAATGCAAATTGGCAACAGGATTGATAATGACAAGATTTTCCATTAAGAGCGTGCAGCAACGCACAAACGAGTTTTCCATCGCTTTCCAGAAGCGTAACCAGGTAACAATATATCCTCACCTGCACACAACAGTGGAGGTACATTCGATGCCTGTCAATAACGCATAAAAGCGATTTAGTTATGCCCCGAACCCGCCGGCTGGGAAGCTAGTGCCATCAATGGTTTTATTATGGAAATTTTCTGCCGGTAAACACTTGCACGCTTGAGTGGAACATGCTCGGGTGAGAAATATGCGTCCTCTATTTACTATAATTTACTGAAAGCGCCGCTTGAACCCTATGGTTTTACATATCAATTAATGCGGCGGAAAACTTTCTGTTACATACATTGTTGGTTTGATATAGTTTAAAATGTATATTATATTATATAAGTGTTCCAACTGCCTGGAGTTAATGAAGCTACGGCACCATAATTGGATTGTATTGTAAGGCTGAAAGCCGTCGAGAGGAGGAGGTGATGAGAAAGATAAATATTGGGCATGACTGTAGCCTTTAAAAATAACTTGCATGCAACATGCTGGTCTTTCACGGGGCGATGCTGAGAGTATCTACCACCCTTTTATATAATTAATAAGTATTTTGCGAATTTTAAATTTGAAATGAATACTCAGGATTAGACAGAAAAAGAATTTTTGTTAGGGTAGCAGATCGGTGATTTTTATATATTAAGACAGGTACAAAAACTATAACATGAAAAATTAAATTTTACCATATTCACTCGAGCGTTTGGTTGTATATGTATATAACATATGAACCGCTTACTGCGGTCAATGAATTCATCTTAATTTCGCCGTTTATTCCATATTTTTAGGTTCTATAAATTGGCACACGTTTTTGCAATAATATGCAAAATATCTCCGAGTGGTTAAATTATGTACAATTATGAATCATCACGCTGTTATCAATTGTGTTTGTATTTTGAATAAAAATATGAAATAAATAAAATGTGTGTATTTCGTTAGAAAAAAACATATATGTATATAAAAGTAAAATTGAATAAATTCATAAATTTGGCTATTAAATTAACTATATTTTGTTGATAAAAAATGATTAAATGAACTATATCGTGTTCACATAAAAATGCTTTGAATATTCCCGCCCACCTAAACATAAACATAGTTCCCGCCCTAGCGCCAATAGCACACATCCCAAATGCCATGCGAGTGTAATGATCATTTTACAAGCGATGAAAAATGATCCGGAACAAAAGCCACACAATGAAATGAAATTTTGAAAAGAAATTCAGATGATTTTCAGGTGTTTAGCTCCCACGGGGTGTGGATAATGCCGGCTCTACATCACACTTCTCGCTCTCCTCCCTTCATCACATATTCACAATCATTCCAGGGTTTGTATCTTCTTGTTTTACGTATCACGATTTATTTTATTTATTTGTATCATTAACGCTTTTCGGTTTTTTACATAAAGTAACTTTTAGTATAAGACATAACAATAACCCACAATTTGGAATCCACATTATTGCAAGTATGAAAATATTATAGAATCGGTTAAAAAAAATGCTTAGACTATTATCTTTCAAATGTGGACTACATGACCATCTTAGATCATACGACGCTCGTCGTGAATACTTTAAGATTAATACACTTAAAATAAGAAGGCAATTGACTGACCTAATATGTTTGCATAAAATTATCCACGGCCATCTTGATACCTCATTATGTCGTAGCAATATTGAAATAAATGTCCCCAATTCCCATTGTTTTAAGACACCATAGCATTTTTCACCTGAATATTTTCAAAAATAGTATCGCCTATTTTATACCTCTGACCCAAATGTGTCGACTGTATAATAAGATTGAGTGTGCTGAAGTAGATATTTTTGTTGATAATTTATATGGATTCGGATTTTTTTTTGCTATTGTTTAATAATATGTTGCACTGATTATATTACGTATTACTTGCGTCTCTTACTTTTCTGTAATATTTGTATTTCATATTTATTTTTAATTTTGAATTTTTATTTGTTTTATATTTTAATCTTTATTTAGGTACCTATATGAAAATTAATGTGTCTTTGTGTGTGTATTTGTATGTTAACTGAGTTTTTCTAACTGGATTGTTCTCACGGAAGTGAGATCGTCTGTAAAAACCCAGTATAAATAAATAAATATAACATGAAATTAGAATTGAGTAAGTAACAAAGAGCCCCTTATGAGCGTGTAAAATAGCAAACGATAGTAAATACAAGCTAAGAACATAATAATAATAATGTATAGTAATAATAATAATATTATTTTTCTGATGCTTAACTAGAACTATGATGATCAATGATTTTGGGTAATGTTTAGATATATTTAGCATTTCGATTTCTTAGAAATTCCAATTTAATAGTGTTATGGTCTCACTGGCCATTATAGGTTATAGTCTTCGGGCCGCAGGCCCTAGTATGGTATACACTTTAAAATATTAATTAAAGAAGGCGTGGTTTGTTAATCTGTAACTAAGAAATATCCCGCTGTATTTGTGACGTCCCTTCTCACGAGGGGCTGGCACCAAGACCAAGTGAGCGGAAAAACTTTGACGTTTCGCCATTGAATTGGCGCGAAAGTTCCCGCCAAAAGCGCGCATGCAAAAATCACATTAGGAGAGGGCGATGAGCGATGATCACTGCGTGCAACTGGCAGTTACTTGTAGGAGGAGAGGATAGAAGAGATGATATTCTATATCCCAGCTTGTTAATAGTTGAAGGATAAATAAGTTTTTTGTAGTATTATGGAAGTTCTCCATGCACTTTCCAAAATGATTCTTTATAAATTATCTCATAAATTACTAAGCGAAAATTATGCTTATATTATATCGACATAGCGGACCAGACGCACTCCCTCATATACGGGTACAATTAGGAGAATAGATTTCTCAACTGAGAAGGTAATCATTATTAAAAACAAATTGTTTTTAAACAACCCAATATTTCCTTGTAAGATCAATAATTATGAAATTATTTTTTTTAAACGTCTTTTAACAGAAAAAACAAAATCTATTTCTTTTCTCTGATGCAAATTACAAACGTGGTAAGATAAAATATTATTTAAAACAATGGTACAGAAAACAGCGTTTTTTTTCTCGGCCATATCAACTCTCTCTCTCTCTGTTAAAATGGAGAAACCTTAAATTTAAAAAATTACATACATATTTTAAGATGAGAACTTTTTTAAAAAGCTTACACAAGATAGTGTATTTTGTAGAATATCCTAGAAAATATACCGATGCAAAAGCTCGGCCCGTCTATAATCTCTCTATTTGTATATTTTTGGAGAAAATTGGATCATATTTTATTTTCTAATATCATTTACATCCATAGGTTAAGTTATGATATTTTTAACACAGACGTACAAAAACAGCGGTTGCTTTCGTGTATCCTAGAAAATATACCCACTAAGCGGTCCAGCCTTCATCTCCGTAAATCATTTCCCCCCGGTGGGCCCCGGAGTCATCGTTTCATAAATCAAAGTACCGCCGCGTGTCGCACTCGTGTCTGTGTGTGAAAGCACTTTTAGCAAAATGATTCCGTTGTGAAACTTGGTTTTATCCGACAAAGCTTTTGCCACGTGACGTTTTCTGTCGATTGCTTCAAATATCTTTTGGATTTCAAAGACTTGCACATGCACTATTATAATATGGTAGTAGATTAGCAACACTATGTCACCGACATCTTTATGTGAAACCGCACAAAAGTCCCAACTGCTCCCAACCATCTGGAGCCAGTGAGAATATGGCATTCCCAATTGGGGATACTTGACCGATTCAAGATGAAGATGATATAGTATTAGATTAGCAACAGCATGCCACCAACCGATTCAAGATGAAAATGATATAGTATTAGATTAGCAACACCATGCCACCGACCGATTCAAGATGAAGATGATATAGTATTAGATTAACAACACCACGCCACCGACCGATTCAAGATGAAGATGATATAGTATTAGATTAGCAACACCATGCCACCAACCGATTCAAGATGAAAATGATATAGTATTAGATTAGCAACACCATGCCACCGACCGATTCAAGATGAAGATGATATAGTATTAGATTAGCAACACCATGCCACCGACCGATTCAAGATGAAGATGATATAGTATTAGATTAGCAACACCATGCCACCGACCGATTCAAGATGAAGATGATATAGTATTAGATTAGCAACACCATGCCACCGACCGATTCAAGATGAAGATGATATAGTATTAGATTAGCAACACCATGCCACCGACCGATTCAAGATGAAGATGATATAGTATTAGATTAGCAACACCATGCCACCGACCGATTCAAGATGAAGATGATATAGTATTAGATTAGCAACACCATGCCACCAACCGATTCAAGATGAAAATGATATAGTATTAGATTAGCAACACCATGCCACCGACCGATTCAAGATGAAGATGATATAGTATTAGATTAGCAACACCATGCCACCGACCGATTCAAGATGAAGATGATATAGTATTAGATTAACAACACCATGCCACCGACCGATTCAAGATGAAGATGATATAGTATTAGATTAGCAACACCATGCCACCGACCGATTCAAGATGAAGATGATATAGTATTAGATTAGCAACACCATGCCACCGACCGATTCAAGATGAAGATGATATAGTATTAGATTAGCAACACCATGCCACCGACCGATTCAAGATGAAGATGATATAGTATTAAATTAGCAAGACTATGCTTACACAACGATTTTTCGGTTTAACTTATTTACTATTTATTTAATAACTATAAGACTCAACAGTATCCCATATTATAATATATGTAGAAATAATATGTAATTAATTGAGTTTCCTTTGACTTGTGCTATTTAAAATACATTCTTGTACATCATTATACTAGTTTTATATCCAGCTTTTATTTTTATATTTTCACATCCTGTTGCCGGTTTCTCAAACTTTAGATATTGTTTCAATATTAAGTACTTCTGTGCCTTAGTAAGCCTGTTGTTTTGTCTGTGATGCAGATTCTAAACCATCGATTCCCAACGGGAGCGGTGGTGACCTCAATAGCCAGCTAGTGATGGGCGATGAAAGGCTCCAAGGGGTCTGTGAAGGGCTGAAATGGTGGTCAAAGGATTTTAAAAATAAACAATTTCCTAAAATCATTGCAAGGACCAATTGGTGATTATTTTTTTTTTCAGATTATGTTTTTTTCAAAAAACCAACTTACTTCATACATTGTTATACATGTAAAAGCCTTCAAGACGTGAATAAATATTGAAAATCCATATTCTTTCATATCCACTTAGAAGCGGAAAATGTGACTTGTGCAATGGATGGAAGACTAATCCAGTAGGGGATTGAACCCGCAACGCCGGAGGAAAACTACCATGCTACTTATCTTGTTATTGCAAAACATGTGGTGACCTTGCCCTTGCAAACATAAGACTCTTTCGAAAAAAATTCATCTGCGACTCTTTGCTGTCATAATTTTTTTTTATTTATGGAGGGGAGGGAACATTTAGAAGGGAAGAAAAATATACTTTAAAAGTGGGCGGTGAACCAGATATATTCTTTAATTAACCTCACACAGAAGGCCTTGAGGAAAAAAACTACCTCAGGGCCTGCGTCATCTTTGGGGATGCTGTCAGGAGGGGTCAAGGAAAGGAAGGAGAGAAAGTTCTAGAAAGAAATAAGGTATGAGGGATGGGTAGGAATCTAGGGATCAGTGTGTCCAGGCGTGACGGACGTATGATCTATCCATCCCCAAAGCAGCTTCCGATCTGGCACGCCACGCAGCTGGTGGACAGGCGCATCCTGAACACACCTCACCCGATCAACTCGGGCACCCCCGCTAAATCACAAAACGTAGCAAATCACTTGGGGCGACCTATGGCAGAGGTGTTGTTTATTTAATAAATGGATTCCGGGGCGGCGGTACCCAAACCCGCCACCCAAATTATATCTCCTCTCTAAACCTCTGCTCTAAACGTTTTTACTATTAATTTGTTGTGAAAAGCACCCTACACCGAATCCCTCAGTGTTCCTAACATTCCTTTCTTCTACAAGATTTTGTTTTGATTATGCTTTGAGTTTGCTTTTTTGATTTTGTTGTGCTTATTTACATGTTTTTTGTAATGAATTAAAAATAACATGTAAAAGCTCAGTTGGGCGTGAAATTAGAAAGAAATAAATAAATATATAAGAATACCTGCTTTTTTATACACTTGTATACAAAATAATAATTATTGCTTAATATATGGCTTTACTTACCTAATCTTGCTCAAGAAATGTATAAATTTTAGCTCTTTTTACTGAATGCAAAATGATTATAATGTTCGCTTAAGTGTAATCTTGTCTGACAATACACATCAAAACTAAACTGCACTAAATTTGCTCCTCCTAACTCATGTGCGATGTCAAATACCACTACGCTAGGGATATCGTCGACTTATGAAATTCTGAAATCATCGGCTCAATCGGCTTGGATAGCGGCTATTGTATGAGGAAGTTTTATTCACAATATGACGGATGCTTCAAAACTCATACATTCGTATAATTTTTTATATCTAGATTGTTGCACTGCTTTTTTTTGCGCACTTATTTCTAGACACAATTCATACAATTTGGGAGTCGGGTATTGCTTCTGTTTGATGGGATAATTAAAAGCTCTTTTTAGTCTTAAATTTTTAATGTCGTTATTTTATTGGTCATTATATAAAAATTCCGAACACAGCCAAGTATGTGCAAAGACTGTTTGCAACGCATATAAAAATAAAAATAATAGATACTAATTATGGTTAAATGGCGATAATCGGTCAAACGTTTGATACAAGTAGCCTTGTATTCTCTACCTACAATGCACAAGCACTCCGCAGCGCAAAATTACTAAATAATAAGTTTGATAGTCATACGAGAAGAGCGGCTTCCATTTCACTTTAATAGAGTTCCTATTCCATCTTACTGCACTACAACTTACCGTGAGGAAATTCGGTCGTTTACACCGTGCTAGAACTATTATAATACTGCCAGGAGTACAGAGCACGTGGGTGGGATAGATTTACTGCAGTATAAAGGCGTTAGGCGGGCGATTGTCAGGAGCATTATAGGAGAGAAAGCACTCATCATCATATCACCTGCTCCTGCTTCTGCTATCCTGGTACTGTGCACTTAGTTTAACTATTTATTTAGCATCAATTTCATACGACGTTAATTTTGCGCGAGAAGTTTTAATTTAGTACGTTTTATGCGTAATAAATCGTAATCTTCGTTCTAGAGAGGAAAATTCTTTCCATATAGTCCGGGCACTATTTCTCATAAAATCAACCTCACTTAGACTAATCCTGTATCAAGGTTAATAATTAAAATTTGAGTTATAAATAAACCACTCACATTTAAGTGAAGCAAACGTGAAGTAATCACAAACATAAAGTAATACTACGTACAAACACAATATTTTTTAAAAAAAGTTACATGAGTGGCCAGACGGGTAATTTGACACTATATTGTAACAATATTTGAACTATAAATAATCAGCAATCATAATTCCCAAGAAGAAACAAATTAAATAATAAAGACAGCTAGGGTGACATTCAGTTTTTAAGAAATGGGTCTTAAATAAAATCTTATTAATTAAGAAAGGACAAGTATGAATAAATAGTATTCTCTGTCGATACAAACATCTTTAAAATATTACTTATTACTTTTTAAAATTAAACTAAGGATTTGATAGCCTAATATAATTAGAAAGAATATTTAAAATAAGTGAAGCCTGAATAAATAGTTCTTTGACCAAAATAAGTTATTATATTATATTACTCAATATTCACTTCATCGTGCCATGTCTTCGTAGCAATTCGCTTAAGTGCTTTCAAAATGTCAAATAATGAATCTACGCAATGAAAAATTCCGAAATTTTTCGCTTACTCTCCTAAGAAAGGAAAGCTTTTGGAGAATATTCTGTAAATAACTTAATCACATTCGATGTTCGTAATTCCATTTTCCTAACCTTAAATGTACGAAAACCTTTGAAACGTTTAAAAACGATTTATAAAGATGAGTCTGAAAACTGAAAAATAATATCAAACGGGCCATTTTTCACGCGACAAATCCAGACAGGATAAATCAAAGAATTATTACAATGGCGGCCATATAAATCAAAGGGAAATTTAAAGCAAAATCATCACAGACGTACTAAAAGGTTCTACGCGTAAATGCATTTATTAAAATCACACGTTATATTAATGCATACTTTTTCGACGGTATCAAATAGAATCAATCTCTGGTGGAAAAACGGTTCATACAAATAATTAATCTGTTTTGTATTCGACGAATTAAGCCGGGGGCATTTCGATGCAGTTTAAATGATTTATTCTTTTTATGAGTCATTGCAGCGATATCTGAAACAAATTCATTTTGATTTGCGTATTTACGAACGAATGTGCGTATGTTTTTATTGCTCTTTGGGTAGGTACATCCCATTTATTAATAATTTCATCAATGTTTATGGTGTTGTATAATAATTTATTGAAATTTGAAACACCTAATGAAATTTGACAAAACATATTTTTTGATATTGTTAAGTAAACCTATCATTATGATAAAAGAATCACAACACAAATCTAATTTAACTGATGTTTAAGATCACAAAGTCGTTTTCTTTTAACTCGTATGGTATTCCAACAATTTTGTTGAACTACAACACTCTTTTTGAAATTAGATGCTTGAATTGTCTGGCAAAAGGATTTTCACTGACAGTATCTGATAGTATTAATACTTCAGCGTCTGGACGGTGTAGGCCCTCTGATTGGTCAAATTTAAATTGTCTGTTTCGGTTAAATTCCGCCAACTTGAAAATGACACGATTTCATACTAAAATAGGATCGCCTCATAATAATACGAGATTTTTTCAAAAGCATCGTTTCTCCTCATATAATTTTTGGATAATATCAAAGAAAATATATTTTAGAAAGTTCATAATCCATCGGATTAATTACATTACAGTGAAAATTATCCACAGTTACGTAATTATGTTTGACGTTTATAAAAAAATCACGCGATCCTTCAATGGCCGATACGCACGGCTTTAGATTAGATCGCCGACAGAGCGCACCTCTGGCGGTCTAAAAACGAACCAAATGAATGGCGCGAATATTTAAATATGCAGCTCACAATATTTGAGTACTTACGATTAACAAGCAGATTTCTTCTGGAAGTTTATCACTTTGTAATGGCATTTTTCATTATTATTTATATTTTTTTTGTTTATTAATTATATCTGATTTTATATTGACATGTTTTCTAATTTCAAAATTATTTATTTGCGATGCTTTATATCCTGAGTGAAGTATTTTAAGACCTGAATTTTTTATCGAAAGTGTGATCATTATTCAAAAGATGATTTGCAAACTCAGATTCACTATTTCCATTTAGAGCCGTGCGATATTCTTTAGTTCTGACTTCAAAATTTCTATTGGTTCTACCTTTGTAAAAGAAATTACAATCATCCCAGTTGAGTTTTTAAACTCCTGATTTTTTTGTTCAACTGTCATTCTTATTAAGAATATATTTCTTCATTGTTATTAGTGTAAAACGCCAGTTGAATAGTATCAGGATTGTTTTTATATATAATTTTAGAAGTATCGTTATCCACAAACAGAATTCTACGCCATAGTTTATTTCTATCTTTAGAAAGACCGTTTGAAGAGAATATGTTTAATTTTTTTATTTAGTATTTCAACTATCAATTTATTAGAATAACCGTTATTAAATGCTATTTGTCTTATGGATATATTGTTTTAAGGTTGTATGCTATTTGTTTTTTTCAGGTCTTAAAATACTTCACTATAAATAATATATAAATTTTGGAAACGAGGAAACATGTTAATATAAAAGCAGATATAATTAACAAGAATTTTTTTATAAACTCTCTTTTAAATATTTTCCCACTCAACTGGTCTTTCCCGTCTAACGATATTGTAATTCCTAATTATTATAAACCCAGCCTACTCTTACCCCTCCCCCCTCCCTCCTTCCACTTCTTCTTTCCCAATTGCAATCTATATTTAATTTTTGACTTCGGTGTATACACAATAAAATGTAAACATTATATTTATTTATTTATTGGACAATTTGCATAGCGCCGCTTTTGTGAGATATCACCTCAGGGGCGCTATATTGTAATAATCTACCTTTATATATAGATTTTTACTCTCCTGATGATGTTGTATATATAATCTAACTTTAAACTTTATTAGATACAGTAACAGTTGTAGGTAAAGAATTACCACCAGTTGGAGTAAAATTAACACCTTTTAATTAAACTGACTTCTAATCTCATCGCACAATTACCCTCCTTTTATTCATAAACACGGGTACAATTAATCAATATGTAATAATCTATTATTTAAGTCAACTTTGTTATAACTATCTTTAATTGTGACAAACTAAACGATATTGATTCAACTTATAGACATTGACGGTTGTAACACATATTTAAGCACTGCAAGTCTCCTATGAGCTAATTATATTAGGTACCTAAGATAACAGTTAATATCAGTTGTAGACATGTAGTCAATAATAGTGTTTCATTTGAAATAATCCATCACAAATACGTAAAATTTAATTTATTCAAACAACTGTCATTCTTATCATGCGTAAATTTAGCATGTTATTATTAATTAACTCCTTTCTGTTCCGTGTTTTAACAATATATATACTCACCCTCTCTCTGTGAACGTCCTAATATCTATCTATTAAATGTAACTGTTGTTAATATCACTTAAAATGGGCGAAGCCCAACGAAGAGCCGCCCGCAGGGCCTAGCAGAAAAAAACCCGCGGAGCGGGTTTTTAACTGCTAGTTTCTAAATAATATTCTAAATGATGCATTTGATAGTCCAGAATTGCTTGCATTGATACGCTTTAGGATTCTACTACGTAATACTAGAAGGAGGGGTTTATTTCAGTGCAAAAATTCTGGTACTAACTACCATATGTATTCCTCATTGCCAAGAATACTTATGGAGGGAAATAATTACACCGAGTCAGTGGACATCTTTTATTTATCACTTAAAAATACAAAAGATTGTTACTGAGGCAGTTTAGTTATTTGTAGCAAATATGTACTATTTTAATATATCATTTTTACTATTCATGTGTAAAAGGCCCTAGAAAGGGCGTTAATAAAGTAATTAAGTAAAGTTTAGCAAAGTAAACTGTAAAGCAAGAAATTTGTTTGTCTGGGGTAGTTTTTCAACATTTTTTCTACTTGGAATTTCCAGGTTAACTTTATTCAGTTGGCTGCATCATTTTCATCTGTGTAATATTTAATTAACGTTATATTTTTCCAGTCATTAGTTGTTTGAATTTTGTATTAATAAATTTGTAGTAGTAAAGGAAAAATTTTATCTGGCGTTAAATTTGCGTGATTAAAAAAAACCTTTTTCCACATTTGACTATCTACGTTGAGGGGAGCAAACAGTGAATTTTCCAGCTGAATCTGTGGTGTTTGCGAAGCCGCGAGTGCCGTAGTTGCTCACCGTAGAGAGTGGCGTAGAGGCGTGGGCCAAAGGGGGTACACTGTTGCGGATAAACCGTGTCCGTGCCTGCAGTCTACACTGTGGCCTGTTTGCTCTCGCTACGTGCTTCCGTCGAGCTAGACGGGTCTCACCTGAGCCGAGGTGAGATTAAAAAAAACACCGAGTCTGGGAAATGTTGGTTTTCGGTAAATATTCATTATTTCTGGATCATGTTACGGTTTGCATATAATTTGAGTAGGTAATTTAATTACAGTTCAATAAAATATACCTCAGTGAGGTTTGCCAATAATGATTCATTGCATAATTCCTACTTTAAGCAGGCCAGTGTATTGCTTATAATGTCTGTACAAATTACGAATGATTTTTATGAACCCGTGTTAAATCCATAGTAGTTTTTTTTTTTGTATTAGGCAATTCACCCTAAAAAGAGTGCTATGTGCCGTTAAAGTTAGGGGAGATGGTTATAATTTTATGGGAAATCTATACGGGAATAGGAAATCTCAAATATTGAAGTCATTCAAGTCTATGAACTTGTATAGAACTGAGAAAATGCGAGAATTGTTGAGAGAAAGTAAATAAGGAATACTAAGGGGAGATTGGTGGGTGATTTTTATAAGTAAACGATAAATGCCTTTGAAAGATGAATGATTTTTACAATTAAAGAAAACATGATCAAAAGTCTTATTTTCCATGCCGCACTGGCAGAGTGGACTATCTAGGACCCGGATTTTAAACAAATGGGATGCAATGGAGCAATGACCAATTCTCATTCTCGAGATACAGGAAATAAATCTTTTGGATTTTTTCTTGCCGTGGAACCAAGGTTTACTTGGTATATGATTTTGTATTCCAGCATAAAAAGCACCAGTTCGGGTTTTCGTATTAGACCAATTTTCTTCCCAGGAGCGAATCATGTTGGATTTAAGAATTGGGATGACGTCAGAGATAGGAATTCTAAAATCTAAAGGATTAGAGCCAGAAATTGTTCCAAGTTTAGCTAGAGAATCGGCTTTCTCGTTACCCTCAATTCCCAAATGGCCAGGGACCCAAACCAATATTGTCTCGAAATTTAATTAATTTAAAGATTTAAGGTTGTTTCTGATATTATAAATAATATAGTCTTCTGGTTTATGGATATTTGAAGAAATTTTCAACACTGCGCTTAGTGAGTCAGTGCACACTAAGGCTCGTCGAATATTGAAAAGCTGGATTTGACTCAAAGCCTGTTCAATTGCGAAGCATTCTGCAGTAAATATAGAAACTTCTTTAGGCAATTTATAAGACAAATCTGAATCGAATTCGGGAATGTGTACCGCAGCTCCACAATCTTTGTTATCAGACTTAGAACCATCTGTGTAAATGAGTGAAAATTCTGGAAACTTAGAAGATGTAATGTTTTTAAATTTTTCCTCAACATTTTGATTAGATGAGGTTAAAATATCAGTTCGGAAGTCTGAAGTTATAACGTTGGGGATATAATTGATAGAATCAAATGGGATAGTGAAAATAGGAAGGATAGGATCTTTTTGTAGATTTTGGAGGGAAGAGGACAGAGATTTGAATGAAAGAAAACTTTTTAGAAGGAGAGGAAGTCGATTTTTATCTGTCGATCTTTTTTCGTTATTTAAGTTACTGAACAAATAATCAAGGCTTTGTTCTAAAGGGTGACGCGATACAGAAAAAGATTTAAAAATATATTTATCAGCCAGGAATTGTCTCCTCAAAATTAAGGGGGGATCAACACATTCTACCTGGAGAGAATTAATTGGAGAAGATTTCATCGCTCCAATAATTATTCTGAGCGCTTTCGACTGAATTCTTTCAAGTTTTTTGTCCAAATATTTGAGAAGAGGATCGAAAAGAAATGTTCCATAATCCAAATGGCTTCGCACTAGAGCACCATACATTAATTTAAGAGTAGTAGGATGAGATCCCCACCACACTCTGGAAACAGCTCGCATAATATTTAGCCCCTTTTCACACTTAGCCGAAATGTTCTGAATATGCGGGAGCCAGGAAAGTTTATGATCCAAAAGAAGTCCAAGAAATTTAATTTGCTTAACGATTTGAAGAGGGTCATTATCAAAGCAGACATAAAGGGGGGTATTTTCCTTTTGCGCGTAAAAGTCACTACTTTGGTTTTAGACGTAGCTAAATTCATCCCATTAGTCAACAACCAAACTTTAATATTATGTAAAGCCAAATTCAATTCCTTCGCAGCGCGCGATAGATTTTTGTGTGATAAATAAATAAGGAAATCATCAGCAAAATAAAGTCGCTTGATAGATGAAGGAATTACATTGTCTAAATCACTTATATATATATTAAATAATAATGGACTGATTACGGACCCCTGAGGTAACCCCTTCCATAGTTTGCGATTTATCGTTTTTGAGGAAAAGTGGATAATAATGGATCTGTCTGTTAGTAAATTAATAATAAATTGAACTAGTTTTAAGGGAATTTTTATTTTAATTAATTTTTCTTTCAAAATGTTAATTAATACATCGTCGTAAGCTGACGAAAGATCAAGAAATGTGGCCAGAGTGCAAGAATTAAGGGACTGAGATATACGGATGTCTGTTGTTAACACACTTAAATTATCTCTGGTTGATTTCTTTTTCCGGAAGCCATATTGATTAGGAGAGATAATTCTATTATTTTCAACAAACCATTCCAATCTGTTCTTTATCAAGTGTTCTGCTACTTTCATTAAACATGACGAAAGAGCAAAAGGACGATAGGATGAGATTTCAGATGGATTTTGCCTGGTTTTAAAATTGGAAGGATTTTTTGAACTTTCCAGACTTCCGGTATAAATCCTGTTTCGAACATGTAATTAATTAGGGATAAAAAATATTCAACTGATATATCTGAGAATGCTTTAATGAAACTATATAAGATTCCATCAGGGCCAGGAGAAGAGTCTAGAAGGGAATTGATTACTCGATTTAATTCACTTACTGAGAAAGAAGAGTCCAGCCAGCTAGAGTGAGATGGATAAGAAATAAAGGAAGGCATTTCCTCACATCTGGCAACTGACGGATGAGCTATCTTATCAGCAAAACCTATAATAATTTCTCCTGGAATGTTGGCGAATAGACTTCTACTATTCCATTGAAGTATTTTGCTCAGTTGCGGATACATCGGGAAGGCTAGAGAGTAAAGATTTCATATAATCGGCAGCGTTGGTCGGTACTTTATTGTTATTTGAAAGGATCGTAATTAATAGGGTAATTAAAGTTTGAATAAAAGAAGAATTTTCAATCATGACTTTAGGTAAGATATCGGAAGTGGAACAGTTTTTTAAGGCAGTCCCATTGGGAGCCTGGGATTTACTATTCCCATTCGGGTTAAGTAAAAGATCATTATGTAGTTTTTTAGCGAAATAAGGAATAAATTTTGGATTAGATTTTATCGGTTTGAAAATTGTTTCTTTGTGGGAGGATGATAGAATTTAGGAGGGGATTTAGGGGAAGAAAAATGAAAGATAGAAGCGTTAGACGTTATCTCTGCAAAAGATTTTTTCGTAGGAGAGAATAATTTAGAAGCCTGAAAGTAGGAAATGTTGTCTGTAGCCATTGACTGTTTGATATTTCTCTGTCTAGATAACTCTGGACAGGCCACACTAACAGCAGTATGGTTGCCCTTACAATTAATACAAATAGGGTTATTCGTTGTATTTTGACACTGTTCAAAGAGATGATCCTCTCCGCAATGGAGACAACGAGGAGGGGAACGACAAATAGGTTTTGAATGGCCAAAACGGCAACAGTTGAAACATTGGATCGTCGGGAATCTGTATACTTCAACGGGAAGAGCGTTATAATAAATAAATACACGGGATGGTAATGTTTGACCTTCAAAAGTGATAACAACGGATTGGGAAGGTTTCCATATAGTGGTGCCGGTGGAAGTATCCTTGAAATTCAAACGACGTGCTTTTAAAACTTTTGGAGTTAATTGAGAGTCATTAAGAGCGTCTACTATTTCTGTTTCTGATAGATCGGTTGGGATACCTCTTACTCTGCCCATTCTGGTTAAATTGAAAGTAGGTATGAAAGATTTAAATTTATTATTTGAAAGAGAACCTATTTTTTTAACAAAATCATTAGCTAATGTGGCGGATTTAAATTCTATGGATAGTTTGTATTGACCTTCCGGTTTTATTGATCCATTTATAATACCGAGGTTATTGAGTTTTGAGCTAAAAATAAATTTACCGAAATCCAGGGGATGAATTATTTTCCCCTGTTCAGTCCTTTGGACATTAACAATAAATGGAGCTGAAGATGAAATAGAATACATAAGCTCAATGGCTTTTGCTTCTGTAGGAATGGTATCATTATAACTTCCATGAGAGATTGGGGATTCGTTTGTTTGTGAAAGAGATTTAATTTTAGGAGGTACATTAAGGCAAAGCGGAGGTCGTCGTTTTCGGGAAGGAATGGTTACAGAAGCTTGGGAATCATCAGAATCGTAGACGTCTGCAATATTAGAAATGGACTCAGGGTCAGGAGGTCGATTTTCATCCTCCTCCATTTCAACAAATTAAACAATAAATACTATTTAAGAAATAATAAATGATAGAAATAATACACGCAACTGCGTCGCAAACCAATAATAGAAACAAAAATAATGAATACGAAAAGGTAACAATAAATAAATCTTATCTGTACGCCGCGCCGCCGTCAGTAAGCCGTAAAACACAGAGCACTGGAAGTAAACACGACTGCACACTACCTAGGTTCGGTGACTACTCCATCCATATTAGTTCATAAACTCAGTACGGTTAGAGTACGTAGTGAGACCCAATTCAACGAATAAAAATCAAAATATGTAGAGTTATTGCATTACATAAAATAATAAGTAACCTCCACACTAATCTCAGCACAGTTAGAGCATCCAGTGAGGCCTACTTCAATGAATAAGGTATAAAATGGTGCCATGATAACTCAACACAGTGACAATTCAACACACCTTTAAAAAGTGATATAAAGTCATTAGAAACGATGAAAAAAAATATTAAACCTAACCTAACCTAACCTACTTAACCCAGTTAATTAAGTTTTTGTTCATCACTTTCCATGACTTTATATAACTTTTTAAAAATGTGATGAATTATTATTTTGATGATTTATCCGGTCACCGTATAAAATATATAGAGTTATTATATCAAATAAATAAAAATAAAAATATTAATTTTGTGAACGGTAGATCTCGCATCCAAAAAAAAAAATATATGTAATTTTAATCAAAACCAAAATTTCCTCCGGAAACAGAAGATTTGTAAGTAGGTACTTAAATGCCTACCTAAACACGACGGATTCACATTTGAAAAAATAATTTTTACCCGTCATGTGCCGACGCTAAATGTTCAACTTGCGCCAGCTGGTTCAGTTTTCGTAATAACTAATTTTTTTACAAAACGATGTTTTTATAAATTATACCACCTTATCAGACAATGTATTTATATACATTTTTTAAATAATAATAATAAGAGTTTATTCCAGAATGTATGCAGGGGTAGAGCTACGCAATACATTCCTGATATTAAAACAGATAAATAATAAGAATACACAGATAGGCAAAGTGGAATATAAGTGAAAAATGTGCGCAAGCCGCCGTTTATGTAGGATATTTGAACAACTCCCATCTTTCCTGTCGGGCCATCAGGGGACACTCCATCCAGGCAACCATGGCAATGATGATAGTGTTATTTGATTGACGTAGTCTGGGCCATAAGCTTCCCATGTGATGGCGGAGAAGCGCTCTGAAAGATACACTCGTCTCTCCAGGAATATTTCCGTAGCGCTGCAGTATCTCGGTTGGCGGAATAGTTGGCGATAAGCATTATTGTAAGCGACTTTTAGCTTATGCCATTGGGATGTATATATTTAAAAAGTATACTTATATTTAGAGAAATTATTCTCTTGATCGTGCCTATTGGCTACTGCGGCGTATGACAGATAAAATGGCCACCATTTTAAAACCGGAACCGGAACGTAACAGACATAATATGAAACACTAAATAGTCGACTTCGCTACGATAAGTCAATAAAAAATAATCGTATCAAACAAACATGGATCGGATTATGTAAAGTAAGAATTTTAAACGAATGAATGCATTATATAAATAGGTCCGATGCTCTGTGCAGGAAACATCTTGTAGGTTTATTGTGAAAGTTAAAGTATGAAATACTGCATTAGTGTAGTTAATTACCCTTATAAATATAAAAATTGTGGAACTCGGAAATTATTTTCTCGGGTTTGATCCAAACCCGGCCATTCTTTGTTCTTTCTTGCTTGAAGTTTAGATACCTATCCGAAGCAGATGAGTTTCACGGGAAACTACAGCTTCTCCGAGTAACCCGATAAGCAGCCAGCCACTGCGGGACACCGATACTCCCACTGGGGCTCACTGAGCAGCAGACCTCTTTACTTCACATAGTCTCCCGGTAGATTCAATTAATTTATTGGTGGGATAGGCGTATTGACACATAGACACCCCAGGCACAAACTAATGAATATGTAGTTAACAGTAAATTCATGCGATATTGCAATATGCCTTCCGTAAATAAAAATAAACGCAGAATTTTGAGTTATATATGGTTAATGGATTTTTTAGGAGGACATGTGTTTTAATGTAGGAAATTCCATCAAAGCAAATGTGATTGGCCTTGGTATTCTTAGATTGGCGTAATCTGAGCAATAGGTTTCTCAAGTGGTGCTGGGATGGCGTTCTGAAAGAAGGTACTCGTCCCTCCTGGAAGATTTTCATAAAGCCTTGGTAATCGGCTACAATTTCAGTTCTTTATTCGCCGAACAGTACTGTCCAATCGGGTCATTTTACCAACTCTAGTCTCTTTTGTTCTACAAACTTCGAATAAGCAGCTACTACCTGAGACCATTTTCCTCGACGTTACAATAATAAAAAAAAGTTACCATTAACTCTTTGGAGGTTTAATTTCATAATAAACTAGACATGTTTAGCAAAAATCTCATTGCTCTAGGCTCATCATTACAGTCCGCTGATCCCCAAAGAGTCTGAGCCACGAGTAATCAACATCATTGTTATATATATGTATATCAATACAGATGTATATTTTAAGCCTCGATATTAAAATAATGACTGGCTATGTAGGTATTCTGAAAGCACGTTTAAAAGAGTAATTTTCCTCGAAGCGGTGCAAGCACAATGATAGTTTCTACCCCTCAGGATGCCCGGGTAACGCCGGGTTCCTCTACCTATCTAGTCTGCTGATTGCTTATTGTTCCTGGCAAGGAGACCAATTTGTGCCATATCATTGTTCGATGAAACAATTGAACGACGCGAAGTAATGATCGGCCGCTTTTTTTAGAAGTATGTAACTAGTCTATGTTGCGAAATGAACGTTTTTTGTGTTGGTGATCATCAGGGCTCTGAGTATTGCTAATCAAACGTACTCATTTCGGCTGTTGGTACGTGTAGTAAAATATTTCTGCGTGAAATTAAGTAAGTTCTACCTTATCGTCATTATTTTAATATTACATTTTGGAAATGTCACGGGTCAGCGATATAATTCTTATATTTTTAGTATATTATTGTGATGATACTACAATAGATGGTGGTGTAGTGGTCATCGTGATTGCCTTCCGTGCAGTTGATCGGGGTGCGATTCTTGGCAGTGGCATTAACTTTTACTAACACATTTAATTTATTTTTTATATAAATAAATTTAAAAATTCAATCCTGTGATTGATCGGGGGTCTGCGCTAGTTTTTATACTCGAAAATCACGGGAACATGTTTAAAAAGCTGTAGTTTAAAAGTTGTTGCAGATGATACCAAAATTTACAAAAAAATGGCTATTATTAATGACCTAGAATTGCAAATGGATATTAATAGACTTTGAATATATTGTGCTTATTCCAAATCCGCCAAAATAATTCAATATATACTAGTATTTTTTCATTCGAAAATTATTGTTTGTTACATTTTTGTTCAGCTGGGAACAACCAACTTTATTTAATATATATTTATAATTTCAATTTTTACTTTAGGAAAGTAAAAATTGAAATTATTGTTGAACGAAAATACTAGTACATATTGAATTAATTTGGCGGGTTTGGAATAAGCTGGGGTAGCTTAATATTAACGTTAGAGCAGCCAAGCAGCAATCAGAAGGCTGCTAGTTCAATTCTCGTCAGCGTTATTTATTTTATCTCGGGAGAGTTTTTCAATTTGTATGGGTGTTTCAGGATAACAATTATTGCTTATAATAATTAATCAAGTATTCTGTGAAAGTCTTATTCAAGTTCTGTTACTTTCCAAATATTGTAAAACTACTGGCCCATAAATAAATAACAACAGAATAGAACAGCTGGTATTTTTCATTTGTACGCAGGTGTTTGGAAAAAATCATATCAAATTGTTAATTACGAATTACCGCTGCTGTACGTAAGATCTTTTTCTTTTCATTACTTTATTTTTCTTTCTTTTTTGTCTAACTTTTACCATTATTTTATCATGTAAGAATGCATTATTTTTATAAGTAAATAGTTTAATTTTATATTATCTATCTAAATACTTTTCCAACCACGTAACGTGTAATTATTTCATTAAAATATCTAAAAACTAAAAAGTGGTTTAATATTATATTATAATGCATCATTATTAATGTGCCTATCAAAGAAAACGTTAACACGCGATAAGGCTTTGATCACGGGTTATAAAGACCTCCATGTATCTCCGAGCTATCAAAAGAAAGTTACACGGAGAGCATAAAGGAGAAACGGCGTATAAATAATCTTTCGCCATCATACCGCTTCGATAAGCGGCAGGACCGCTACAAGATATACGAGAAATATGAGAGATTCGAGATATACTAGAACCGGGCATGCGAGCGTACGTCATGTCAGATGGAGGAAAGTATCCGAAAGATGAAACTTTTCACGCGAGTACAAGAAAAACAGCGCAAAGTTTGGCGAAGCACTGCTCTCGTATAAATTGAGTTATTGTCGGGAAATATTCTCGTGTGATACACCCATTACCGTTGAGGAATCAGACTAGATCCTGTTGGGAGAAATTCCTCCGTGGCGGGCGGCGAAAACTAATTTCTTCTTTACTGAAGTCGCCACTGTTGAAAGTGAATTCCGAATAAATTTAAGATAAAATATCTGAAATGGACACTAAACATAATTATAACTGTTATATAAATATGATATGTGACATGTCGTCAATTTACATAAGACCTTTCGAATTCTAGGCCCTGGACAAACCAATCAAGTTGATGATCTATTCATGAAAATATTCAATCCCTTTAAGGAGATAAGGAAAGATTAAGCTTACTTCGCGTATTCGTACGCGCCCATAGCACGCCGGTTTATGTCTTCAATGTGGATGTCTTGTGTTAATGATGTTATTAACGTTTTTTTAATATTTTATTATATCACTAAGCGAAAAGCGTTTCGAAATCTGATCAAAAATTAAACTAGGATTTGCTTTGAATTTAAGTGTTATTTTCAAAATGTTTGTTTAATGAATTTAGATAAGCGATAAAGTACCTACCTACAAATGTAATATTTTGAAGAGAATATTGTTTTAACTGCCATTTTCAACATTGGAATCGATTTGTCGAGAATTCAGACCTTCCCGTAATTTTTCACAGATCTACGCTAGTCCTAAATAAAAAAAAATATGTTCTTATAATTATGTTTTAGTAAAATTAATTAGTATAATAATAAAATAAATTAAATTAAAATTATAAATTATTGTGTCTGTGAAAATGGGAATACGTTAAATTATGCATGCTTCTACGTTGAATGGTTGTACTATTTAAAAAGTACGCTTGTACTTTTGCTACAGGCGGATGGATGCATCAAACTGAAAACTCCACTCTAATTTCGACTCGTCAACAAATAAATTCAACTGAATATACCGGGGTGACAGAAAAGTGAGCAGTGTAAAACAAAAAGTCCCCTAACGATAGGCGCCGATTGTACGGAGTGGGTACGTTTCGCCCGAGGGCTCGCCAGTCGCCATGTACCCGGAGCACAGAGAGACGAGGGGTGTAAATTGATTCTGGGATCGAATTTTAATGTGAAGAGAAAATAGAATGTCTACGACTGAAGTGCTTTTCATTATTTTCCGCCTTAGGTAATTGTCGATGACGCGCCTTCGTTATGTATCTTCGAAATTAGATGGCTAAACGTATTGCCTAAATAAAAATACCACGAACGATTTAATAAATGTCATTTAGGTACAAACAAAAAAATTTGAAATGATGCATTGAAGACTCTCACTGTACGTCAGGACTCAGCATCATATGCTTATTATCGCCAATACTTAAACAACATTTCGTGTACACAGGGGTAAACATAGGGGGTAGACGCTCACTCAGTCTCTATATTCATGAATGCTTATTGTATCAGGAGCACATAAACCGATAGACTATGTAGGTATGTAAAAATAACTCAATAATGGAAGTGGGCAATGGGAATTGGGTATCGGGCACCCAGCACACTACGTCCTGTTAGCAAGCCCAGTGCGTTAAGTGATATCAGCATTTCCGTCTCGTCTAGAGTACGTACCAACAGGGTTCTCAAAAAACACAAACATAGACCTTGGTGTCCAGAATAAATTTTCTACAATGTTCTTCTTTTTCAAAAATGCTAATGGGAGATACAAAATTCGTCAAAATAAAATGAAATACAGATATGACTAGGGCGACCATACATTATTCAAATTTAAAAATAATGCATGGTCACTATAGTCATATTTGTCTTATACAAATTTAAAAATAATGCATGGACACCCTAGTCATATCTGTCTTTTGTCAAAATTAAATGAAAGACATATGACTAAGGCGTTCATGCATTATACATAATTTTAAATCTACAATGCCGAGAATATGATAAGTAATTTGTTTGTTGTTGGAAAGAGAAATATTTCTTTCATTATCAGTTTGTCTGAAAAAAAATGTATTCTTGATTCCATGGATAAAATCCTAAAACATTGTCAAAGTGTATGATTACAAATTGGAGGGATTTTTTTCATTGACAACTGAAAGTTTAAATACACTTTTTTTTATTTTTTATTGTATAAATGACGTACTGAAGAGACAGTTTTCTTACTAATTTCCTACACAAAAGGAGTGTGTAAGAAAACATTTTTCAAGAAAAAATTTTCGGTGAGTTTTTTTTGTTAACATTTTCATATTTAATATTAAAATATTGTTAATTAGAAATATCGATGTTTATTTTGAATACAAAAATTTCAAAGATAATTTTATCTGGTTTCAAAAATAGTTTTTTCTATTTGCATCCACTTCGAAAATAAGAAATAAATACCACACTTAAAATACCCCGGAAACGTTAAGAAGGGAAATTGCAAGGAAATCGTTTGATATATCATATATTTCTAAGAGTTCTATTCGTAAAAGAACGTCGACGGCCATCCTTTCATACTTCTTATTAGATAAATCAGTACAGTCATCCCATCTTGAACATGTTCCCCGGCAAATACAATCTCCCACGTCCCACGCTACTTGTGCTTTTAACGCCTCCTCGCATGTCCAATTTTAAAATGCTGTACCACTTACTAGCTCGGTACTATAGGCTGCAAGGCATGCTGCTTTTCTTTTTGTTATAAACTTGCACTTTTTGTAGAGGCTCTGTTTGTTTGTTATATTTGCTGTTTATGGTACGAGTATCTTCGGCAATTTTGATCAGGCACAATTCAAAAGCTTTTCCAGTGAGCTTGCTTTTAACATCCAAGAATAGCATGCGTACAGGAAATCAGTTTAGGTCCTGGTCATTCACCACACGATGGATGCTCAGTTTTGTCATACAACAAGGAGAACATGTTTGTAAAAGTTTCGGTGATCACATCAAGTCCGTTATTCCGCTTTTAGAATTTCATGTTATCATTTTCACAATATTACGAAACCACCGCATTTTTTCCAGAGCCCCCTGTGACCATAAGCCCAGCATTGTATATGGTTTTAACCAGACAATGGGAATTTTCAGCACAGTCCAACACATGGGCGCCGATAAAACTACTTGTATTGTATTCCAACAGAGGCAGGGTTCCATTCGCTAAATCACCCGGTTTGGTACTAAATGCGGAAATGTCCGCACAATCTATTTGCCTGTTTCTTTTTTGTTTACTCATCAAGTTTTTTCACGTTTTCCTGATTGCTTTAAAGTGAATTCTGCCTGGTAACTTCTCGAGTAAACGTTGTTGATTGGTGATATTGATTTTGAATATGTGCAATGTGGAATCAAAGATGGTGAAATCAATGGAAATGTTTAGTGTGTTTATTAGGTTTTCTGTTATTATTTAGTGAATTTGTGATTAAATATAGGAAATAGAGAAAAGGCAGAGAAAAAATGGAGACGGAGAATAATTTCTTAACCTAGCTAATAAGTAGACAATATATTTGTGAAGATTATTTGATACTCTTCATGCTCCTTCCTCGCAATAGAATTCTAAGATAAAAAAACCGTATTGGCTCAGTAAGCGTAAAATGAAAAAAGATATCTTTCTTTATATATTCTTTTACATTATTATCTTTTTATTCATATTTTTTTGTTTATTCTACAATAAGTTGTTTACATAAATTGCTAGCAAAATACAACAATGTTATATCATATAATTAAATTACCTGTGCCATAATAATAATTTTTTAAGTATTACTTTGATGCATGTTATATTTATAATCATGATGTACCATGTAAACGATCTCACAGATTAGGCGGTTGTTATGTAAATGTATTTAAATATTATTTGCTTATCAGCCAAGTTATCTTAGAAATTATGTTTTCAACAGCTTGAGTGTTCAAAGTATTTTGAACAACCATTATAAATTTTCTGAAAGGTTTCGCGAAATTCAACTAGGAATAAATTAATACGTTTTCAGTCGTTTAAAATCAAAATTGCCAATTAATAATTTTTAAAGCCATCAATTCGGATGGGTAACCACCGTCCATTTTGTATTCCCGTTCCTGCCTTTCGGCCCCATCTGGTATCAAGAGCGCAGCATTAGTATGGAGATGAGGCAATCACTAGCCTCCCCACTCAAACAGGGGATAACATTATTTGTTCCACTAATATAAAATGTTCCCGTCTACAAGTTTTTCCGATACGAACCGAGCACACGCACGACCTACGCGGCAGATACTTATTTCGGGAACATTGGTGGTGAAGTTTCACCGCGTGCAGCATATGTGCTCCTAAAAGATACACGACGAGGCAATTTAATTTTTCCGAGCTTTCGATATGAGGATTTCCGGGAAAATGCCTGCGATAAGATGAAATACCTTCATAGCTATGGCTCCTGCTTAGTACATCGCCATATGCACACAGAAGCTGATAACATTAATGCATTAATGACTTGTAAGACTGCCTTCTAGGGACATCTACAAAGGTTAAAAAAACGGTAAGTTATTATTCTCTCAATATCACCTTTGAGAAACACAACAATTCGTAAGCGAAATGTTGCTTGAACTGACTTTAGTCATGTTTGGTGATCATATATGAATGATCAGGTGCTTCCCAACAATCCTCTTCCCCGTCTCCTTCTCCTCCCCACTCTCTTCAGCCCTACAACACAACACTAACTCCCGAGCAGTTGGGACTTTGTGCGTTATTTATATTTGGAAAAACAATTCAAAGAAATCTATTTAAAGCACACGAAATGGCTACAGCAAAAAAGCAATCCACAATTGACAGAAAGAAACTCAAGTTGATGATCACTGAACTTCAATGCGAAATTATCTGATGACGATGATGTAGATATAATAATTTTCAACCAAGACATGTATACTTATGTCACATAATCTGTGAGCCCTGTCAGAGTTAGTCTGGCAAATTACGAGTGGAAAATAAAAAATGTAATTTCCTGAGACATTTTAATGGGATACAAGATATTCAGTTAATCCGAAGTGGTTTACATTCGTTTCTTTGATGGATTTCTGTCTGTGTACTCTCCAGTTAATTGGATGGGAGTTGGAAATCCTATCCCGGTAAGGGTATCAGGTTATATTGAACCTTAACTCCTCATTAATGGAGTAAATAACATAAGTAACTAGTATAGTCAATTCTACATTCGCAACAAGCAACTTTAAGGGAAATGAACGCAATAGCACTCCAATTTGTTATGGCATAATTTAAATGAAATTTGAAATATTATGTAATCTATATATTATTCACATTAACGTATTACGTAGTTTTGCGAGAATAATTCCTAATTATGTGATTACCTCCGCGAAAGCTGGGCTAGAGTAAGGGATAATTATACACCATCATTAATTCCAGACCGATTCCCACATGGAACCCATATGGATACGGAACCCATATGAATACCTATAATGTAAGTATATAAATATAGTAGTCATTAAAGAAGAAATAATATTTTGAGTGGTACTCAATCGTAGAAAAGTGATAACACCTTTAATGTAACCATATATCACATAATGTATAGAAGTATCCGTCACATAATTCATAATACCGAACATAAGCAAGCGTTCACAATCTACCTATAGTCATTTTAACAATATTTTAAATATATTCCGAAATAAACACGCAATATTTCCACAGAATGCGTAAAATAATAGTAAAACAATTACAACTACCAAATATTGCGCGCCAAACTAGACTAAAATCTATTAATCATAAATATATTATGTTTCATATTGAATCTAAAAAGTATCGTGTAAATTGCTCATGTACTTTAGAGGCGCAGGTACGAAATTCAAACTATTTTTTTTCATTTTTTATAACAGAAATCAATTAGCAGTGTGTTTGTTCTACGAAAATACTGAAAGTAAAAGTGCATTCGAATTCGAAAGCTCAACTCATCTCAGCACAGATCATAAATATTTGAATATTTTGCATGGCGCAATTCAATTCCAGCCCTTATTGCAGTGTTCGGTTCACGAGGGGTGTTTGGAAGGTTGTAGCTGTATATATTATTAGCATTCATACAGTTTTCCATAACAAGAATGAGTGGACGGAAGACAATGCAGGAGGAATTAACATACTTAATGAAGATGCGCAGTGACCAGGGGGGCATGAAGGGTAAATAGGTGGAAATATGGCAGACGAGCTTCTGTTAGAACTAGAAATTTCAAGGCAAATTCAAAACTTGCAAAATTAATTTGTAAGCAACGAGTATTCTATAGTTTTTCTTATGTTACTCAATGATTTTCATAAATTATTTTATTAAAATTACATAAATTTTGTGAAATTAAATTTTTGCTAGACCATCGGTACGTATCATTTTTTTGCATTATGAACGTACGTCATCCGCCTCATAGAATAATGTCCGTTCTAAGACGGGCACAAATACAGGTATATATTTTAATTACTAGTCTTGTAAATGCGTATTGTTAGTTACAAGCAATAATATGTTAGTAACTATTGCATTTTTGGTTTGCTAAGTTCATCTCTTTAAATAAGCTATGAACCCTTAGATAAGTTGGCTTCATTAACTAACACAGATTTCAAATATGACCCATACGGTATTCCTATGAAACTACTTCTCCTATCATAAATTTACTATCGCAGACCCATGAAAGATCACGAAATATTATAATTGTAATATTTGTGATGATGAAAGAATTAATAAAAAATTTACCTCGGTTTCATTGCCATCAATAACAATTTATTTTTTCGTGGGCAAATTATAGGAACGTCAGAAATTTGCCTTTCGAATGAACACTGCTAGTGAACTTGTGAAAAATAAGGATAGGTATCTGCTAAAAATTTAAACAAAAGTAGTACAAATTTCAAATGTAGAATTATTACTTAAATGAAATAATTTTAGATAAAATATTATAATCATATTCATTCTCAAAGCTTGTTTAACACAATTTATCATAATTTATTGAGAAGCGAAATTAGTATATTTGAGTGTGTAAATATCACCACATTCAATTCAAAAACCATTTTATTAATATTTAAAACTAACTAAATTTGTTCTGTTTATTTATAAAAATACTCCCCGGGTGATCTAACACAAAGTGGTGCAATATTATCACCATAGAGCTTTATTTTTTTTCAAATCTGTAACTTCAATAAATTTCGCTATAAATCGGAAACATAGAACAATGAAAATGCTAGGTAATTATTAGAGATATTTTGATAAATCCCCGAAGAGAATTAGGTCGGTTTACTTGAAATATCGCAAGGGTTGTTCTCAGCACTGAAGCAGCATTTGTTTCACCGCTGGTAGCCGTCACCCACACCACATTCTGTACTCCTGGTTTGCCTCTTCCCACATCACCTCCGAATGACGCACGAAGCCACATTGATTTTCAGAGAGGACATCTTCAAGTTCAAACTTTTTACAAAGCATGATCGATGGAACAATTTACGATGAGTTCCTTGGGCTCAGGAAAGAGCTTTTTATATAATGTGCAATTAGAACTAAGCGGCTAATTACACTGTCTCAAGAGAATTTTGTTGAAAGCGGTGATTAGCATAGGAAGATTGGTGGAAAGCCGAGGAAATTAGTAGCTTCCTTTGATGACCAAACTCTTGATCACCCGACAGTTTATCCTCCGGACAGTTGATCCCTCGGATGCTTGATCCCTCGGAAACTTATTCCCTCAAAAAGATTATTTTTGTTGTAATTCCTCGCTGGTAAAGTAAGCAGAGAGGATACGGCCTTAAAACAAAAGTCGATATACGTGTATCTACAGGCGTATTGAGTGGAAATCCGCTATATAAATATGTTTGCTGACAATAATGCTGTGACCGCGTAGGAGTATGCAGAGAGGATATCCCACCGAATAACAAAAGATACACACTAAACATGATTTTTGGTTTGATTTAACATGTTTTAATAGGTCAGCTGTGTTGTTGTTTTATATATTAAACTACTTTTAAAGTGTGTTAAGAATTTCACAGCTTATGCACCACTAGAAACAAAAAAATCACAATTATAATAGGTGAGGTACCTTATTAAGTTTTTTTTTCTTTCAGTGAAACGATAAAGTTTCACGTCATGCGTACTTGGTGTTCATTTTCAATTAGGTAAGTAACCAACATACTTTAATACTTAAAGATAATTCGATTGTTTACCATAAAACCACAATCTCATCTTATCCCCCAAAGTGTCGCTCATGTAAAATGACTGTCGCATCTAATATCCGTCGCTCATCCCGGGAGAGAGACGAGAATCTCTCAACTTGTTCTTTTGAGAGCGTGATCTAGAAAGTATTATACGAAATGGCGGCTAAATAGTCAGGCTGAGAAAACTTTCATGTTGGAACATAAAACACAAATTTGTCAAAACGAGATTTTGAAATGAAGTTATCGAATGAATTAGTAATGATAAGGCATTGTATATTTATTTTATTTATGTCGGAATATAAATGTAACGACCTTATCAATCAACATTAATCCTGCATTAGTGGCAGATGTTGTGTTTCCGATAAAAACAATATCGTCGGAACGCGTTACTTCACGTCTGGTAACATAACTTATTCAATCATAGAAGACAATATTAACGACTCTCGGTAAATGTGAAACAGAAAAGACAGAAAAAGATTGAGTCGCATCTTAGAATATTTGACAAATATAAACTCGTAGAAAAATCAATAGATGTAGCACCATTGATGTATTAGTCTGTGTGAAGCACATTTAAAATAAAATAAATTATATATAATCAAGACACTATCTAGATTACATTTACATCTTCTGAAATTGTTTAACCATACATAAAGATTGCAGCCAATAAAAATATGAATAATAAGTAGAATATAAGTATGAAAAAATTACTTAAGTTGATATGGTCGAATTAGCTCCGTGGTCAGAGCACTTCCCCGGAAAAGAATAGGACCTGGGTTCAGTTCCAATATGCGATTAAATCATTTTTTCTGTCTTTAAAATATATATATATATATATATATATATATTCTCAATATACCCGCTAAACTGCAAAAGCAGTTTGTCAGCAGGTTATGTTCACAATATTAATTATATAACGAGAAGCCACAATCACATACATACAGAAGAATAACATTTTAAGGGACTTTAATACAAAGACATACAATACATAGACAGATATAAGACAGTCAACATACTCATAAACACACACACACACGCACACACACGCTCAATTAAGAGTCGTTAATATTGTCTTTAAATCAATTATCAAATACTATAATTTGAAGTTTTACTCATTATGTTATTCCTTAAATAAAAAATAATTTATTCTATTTCTCCTATAGAAAATATTTTTCCGAAAGCCATGATTTAGAAATAATATTTTTCGATATGAATCAATTATTAAATATTATAATTTGAAGTTTTACTCATTATGTTATTCCTTAAATAAAAAACAATTTATTCGATTTCTCCTTTAGAAAATATTTTTCCCAAAGCCATGATTTAGAAATAATATTTTTCGATATGAATATATATAGAGCCATGATTTAGAAATAATATTTTTCGATATGAATATATATAAAGCCATGATTTAGAAATAATATTTTTCGATATAAATAAAATTAATTAATTTAAAACTTAACATAACCAAAATAACACTGGGAAATTTCTTTTATTTTCAATACAATTTCAAATTATTCAAACGTATTTTTCAAAAATGCATACTGAGGTTGAGGTGTTTCAAACTCCACAAGATATTATAACCTTCAAATAAACGAACAGCGCCATTTTATTTTCAGCCTTTAAACGGTCCCTTTTAAAGGTCGATTCTCGGCCGAGATCAGCTTTTGCTCAAACGTTGATTGGTCGTTTCGCATAAACGTCTTATTGTTAGGGTTTGAAATAACCCAACCCAGTTAACAAACCAATTTACTGTAACAACAACAAAAATACTTTTTAAAACTGTATTCCTTTTTAACGATTGTTGTTAGAATTTTTTTACATGCATTTGCAAAAACGAGCTGTTATTAAGGTAGGCAAAAGAAAAATTAATTCGAAAATAATACTATTGCTTTTGCTTTTACTTTTTTGTTCATTCTTTTATAGTACAGTATCATGGGGCGACTTTTCAATCGGTAGGCGATGTTGATCATCGCGGAAGTCTGCAATAATTCTCGCTACCACTAACAAATTACTATTATAAATAGAATTTTTCTGAGAAAAAGGGTACAAAGAGGCTTCGAAAACAAGTGTCAAATTAGTTGATTTCGAGTTATATTTAATCATACTGTCGGTTGTATTGTGAAATACATTTTATAAATTCCTCAAAGATTTTAATAGTTTTATGTCATTTACATTATAAAGTGCAATAGTGACTCATTGATATAAACTTGCATATTTATAATTGTATAAAGATAATTGTTTAGGATTGGGGTATCATTGTAAAAAGCTTATCAAATCAATATACTCGTATTTCAAAGACGTCCCGCTCCGAAAGTTTTTTCAAAAAATTTTTATCAATATATCGATTATCATTTAAACATTTGTAATACAAATACAAATTTTCCGACAAAAATATTTTTGATAAAAAAAAAGTTATTTACTTTCGAAGATTTCCATTAGTCATTCCATTTTACGGCAACTATTCTTTTCTGGTGCCATTTATAAGCCATACATCTATTCAATCTTCATCCATCCAATGTTACAGATGTTACAGCGTTTTACAGGAGATTGTTTTTGACGCTGTCTGCTTCAGTTTCGAATTATATCTTCACCCCACATATTTTCCTGGATATCGTTATCGAGTTATGTAGTTTGATAATACGTTGAATTTTCTTTTTCAAACTTTTTAGGTGGTGATGAAAAATAATTTTAAATTGTATGAGAATTATTGGATTTTTTATAAAAACCATTTATTTCGGGAATCGTAATATTTGAACAAACAAAATACTGTCATGCACAATAGAAAATATAGTTTTTTATAAGTGATTTCTGCTAACCGAACGACATGATGGCTCTGAACCACTAAGCCACCTCGGAACCAGCGAGATTTGCCAATACACATCGTAATAATTGATTTATTTGATTTTAATTGTTTACAGGTAAACAAAAGTATCTACTAGAACAATTTACTTCTTACAAAACTTGAATTTTTAACGCAAGCTTATCTTTAGTTATCGATAACCGGATACTGTTACAATTTAAACTTAAGTTGTGAAATTGTTAGGTATTTTATCACGGTAACATTAATGACTTAGTGGAAGGCAGTTTCCTTAAAAATATTACAAATCGTAACTTTTGGTAGCGATTTAATAAATATATTTACTATCCGTGAAAGGCACGTTATTTTCTTTTTTTTCACTTTCCACTTACAGCAGTTATACACAGAGAAATTTGCATTCGCTTTCGTCACTTCCGTAAATTTCATTGGTTCAACAAAATTAACAATTTAAAAAACAATTCATCCATACGTTAGTTCCTCCTTTGACCGTCAGGAAAGTTAACCGTGTCAATCTTAACTGTCAAATTGACAAGGTAGGTTTATGACTTGACGAGTCGAGTGGCGTTATTTCAACCGCTTTTATGTTGCTCCAACAGTTCTGTAATATGGTTTTTATACACCACCAACCAAAACAACAATCTAGCAGTTTAGGAACATAGCGTCTGCCACACTTACTATTTCCTAGAAGGAACCGTTCCACTAGCTTGCCGCTTGTTTCAGGAGACGTGATCCTGTGGGAACGGTTCTTAAATTAGTAGACTAAACTCTATTTGCAGGAAATAAACTGTTTAAGCGGAACAGTTATATTTATCTTTTGTTGGCGTTATTTCAACCGCTTTTATGTTGCTCCAACAGTTCTGTAATATGGTTTTTATACACCACCAACCAAAACAACAATCTAGCAGTTTAGGAACATAGCGTCTGCCACACTTACTATTTCCTAGAAGGAACCGTTCCACTAGCTTGCCGCTTGTTTCAGGAGACGTGATCCTGTGGGAACGGTTCTTAAATTAGTAGACTAAACTCTATTTGCAGGAAATAAACTGTTTAAGCGGAACAGTTATATTTATCTTTTGTTGGCGTTATTTCAACCGCTTTTATGTTGCTCCAACAGTTCTGTAATATGGTTTTTATACACCACCAACCAAAACAACAATCTAGCAGTTTAGGAACATAGCGTCTGCCACACTTACTATTTCCTAGAAGGAACCGTTCCACTAGCTTGCCGCTTGTTTCAGGAGACGTGATCCTGTGGGAACGGTTCTTAAATAAGTAGACTAAACTCTATTTGCAGGAAATAAACTGTTTAAGCGGAACAGTTATATTTATCTTTTGTTGCATAATAATCAATAAGGGTTTCACTGGCTGATATCATTATCAGTAACAACTGATACTCCGAAGAATAAAAAAATCATAAAATGGACTAGCCGTGTTTCAATTAGAGATATTTATAAAATTTATCCGAATGTTAATCCAGGGGAGGATAACGGAAACATGCTATAGAAAGCAGTTACAATCGGAAGAAGAGACCAGTTAACTACGGATAGAAATTGTCATAAAATTAAACTAAATTTATCAACAAAACGATTATGTGTTATGATAATCAAATTAAAGAAAAATGGTAGAACCTGCAGAAAAGCTTCCTTGTGGCAGCACAGCATGATAATTTTTTTTGTCATTATTAAAATTCTAGTAAAATTATAAATGTTTTTTTTTAATAAAGATAATAAATAAATTACATGAATGATACGCATCTTGGCATCGCCTTATAATGTTATCGTTGCATAAACATTTTAATGTGTCAAATATTTTTTTGTGTATTAAATTAATTATGAAGTAAAAAAAATTTTAACTTACCATCTTGCAGTTGTTTTACATTCCGAATGGTTTAACAGAGTTGCCAATAAAATAATTCTTTCAAACCTTAGTTCTATATTAATTTCTTTTGTCGGGCATTCTATGCATATTTTTTTGCTGTCGGGCATTCTATGCTTAATTTAAGAAATATTTTACGATTGTTTGATGTTTTCTTTTTGAACGCAAGTTTCAGTCTGAAACTGGATTTAAACATAAATAAAATATTGTGTTTACAACAAAGAGACATTTTGACGTATATTCTTTAAATAAATGTTCTATTCATTGACGATATAGATTCGTGCAAGTCATCGCAACTAACTCGTACATGACTGCCGCATGGTATGGCATAATCATACGTGGCAAATCAGCCAACTCATCCCTGCTTCTGGTACCTACCCGCTTATCTTTCCCATTAAATTGTGTTCAGTTCATATTTCCCGTCCAATCGAATGGAGCTTTTTGATTGACAGACGTGATACTAATTGAGCCGGGGGCAGGCCCAGGTACCAGGAGAACAGATTGCTGCCGGTTACAATGTGTAATATTGTGTACCGTGTAGCGGGAATTGGTAGCGTGGTGTGGATTGCGCCCGCGGTTAATTTAAAACATGGTCATATGTCCGGACGAATATTTCACCCCTGCGGCGGACTTGCGGGCCTGGTAGCCGGTTATAGGATTTTTAGTCGAAACAAAAGTGATATAGAAAAAATGGGGTTGTTTGTTACGTCAATCACAAAAAAAAAATCTTGTTAAATGCACACGTCATGTGTCTTCTGTCTTTGTTATTTATAAAAAGGTTAGAAGAAACAAAAAATATATTCTGAACAAGAATTTTTTATTTGCTAAATCTTTGATTTGATTTACGTTGAACTTGAAAATAAGGAAACAATGAATTATTTCTAAACTTCGAACATCATGGCGCGGCGGCTAGAGTTAGAATGAATAAAATAGTAATAAACGGGGAATATTATAAAGAAAAATGGATGTGTATGAAATCCTACAACCACTACCATCATGTAAGCGGAAAATTTTGCTTGAATTGAGAAAGTTCTCGCGGATACCAAATCAGTATTTACTTACACTCACTACGCGCGTGTTAAAATATTCAGACGTTTCTACTCCCTACCCCAATGCGGTGTACAGACATGAAGGACTTCGCTAAACTTTCACTACACACTTCATTGAAGAACTTAAACACAACCCTCCCCGTTTCTTCTCCCCATGACAACCCTCCAATAATATTCTCCGTTAAACCTGCCACCCTCCGCACCGAAATTAAACAAATTATTTGAAAGCGCCACGTTGAAAGTGCTTTCATAATTTTGTATAAATGTTTTCATTCTACTTAAATAATAAAATACAAAACTTGGAAATAAATAAAAAATTATTAAACATTCAAAACAGAAAAAGGAAAATTGCACTTTTCTGTTCTTAAAGTGAGTAGATCGACTATAAGATTTTTTGACACTGCACATTAGGGTGGTTACAAGGTATAAGGTGAAAAAATATTTTAGTTGTAATGCCAGCCTGACCCCCTTAATATTTGCCATTTGTCTAGAAAATAAGATTTGGAAAGTTTTAGCTCAATTGGATAATGTTAACCTGTGCCTCATCGAGATCAAAAATGAAAAAACGATTTTTTGAAAAAAAAAAACTTAATTTAATCACTTTTGATCAAATTTTGTTTCCTTTGAACATTGTACATTATTAAACAATATAATAAACAACATCATATTTAATAAAATAATATAATATATAATAAAACATAAAACAAACATTTTTTCAACTTGAAATGTGTTTTGATACCACTGCGGTAAATACTGGTCGGTTCAACGGAACCTTCGTTTTGTTGGAGCAATTATTAGAGAAAAATCTTTTTTATTTAGCATGTCGCCACCATATTTTAGAAATTATTCACAAATCAGTTTTTGATTTAAAAATGGGCACAACTACTGGACCCCACTCAAGTATTTTTAAAAACTTTCAGACTGGGTGGTTAAAGCTAGACAAGACAAAATACAAAACTGCTATTGAAGATAAAAATAATAGACATAAAATAGGGAATTCAGATGAAATATCAATTTTCCTTACAGAAAAATTAAAAAACCAACAGCCAAGGGATGATTACAAAGAATTAATTCAACTTTCGTTAGTTGTGTTAGGACGAACTCCCCCAAAAGATACTTTTTTCAAAGTTCCTGGTGCCATTCATCACGCTAGATGGATGGCAAAGGCCATTTACATTACAATTTACATTAACAAATTTAGAAAAAAAAGTTATCACTAACATTTGTTTATTTTTAATAAAAATTTATGTAAAAGCGTGGTTTAACGCCCCCAAACCCACTTTGGCCCCAAACCAAGACCTACAATTCTTAAAATCTCTTGTAAAATATAGAGAAATCGATAAAGAACTTGCAGACAAAGCACTGTCTAAAATGATAAATCATCTGTGGTACCTCAATTCTGAGCAAGTCGCATTTTCTTGCTTCGATGAAAATTTAGAAAAAAGTGTCAAAAAAAGCATGGCTCTAAAAAGTCTACAACTAATTCCAATTGAAGAACAAACATGTGATAGGGATGTGAAAGCAAAACTCAGTCTCCATCAAGTGGATAATTTATTGGACAAAGATATCGATTTTTTTGTTTCTCATCAAACTCTAAATTTTTTTTTTTTTTTATTGTTATTAAGTTTAATTTGTTTGATAATGCCTTTAGAGGGCGAAACAGCTGTCACGCGTAATAATAATTACACAGCAGAGCTTGTTTAAAAATAAACTGTTTTTATAAACCCAATAATAATATTATTGTATATATAAAAAAATAAAAATAAAACTCTAAATTTTTACAAACGATTTGAAATTGCACAGAATTTTTAAATACGGATCCTGATATATGGTGTTAAAATGCACATTATTTAAAAGCAAAAAATATAGTGAACGGTTTCAAGGTTGTCAATGACACAACTGAAAGAGGGGTAAAATTAATCCAAGACTTCAATTCCTGTTTGACAAAAGACGAAGAACGACAGTTTCTGTTACAAGTTGCATCGAAATTTTTTTCCTGACTCTTCAAAAGCCACGTTATCTAAACCATTACCACCTGTTACAGTAATGGCCTCGTTAAATTAATGATACCAAGAAATATAATTGATAAGTTTTATTCTTTGAAACACACATCACTGGTAACAAAACAACGACCCTCGAATTCCTTAATTATTTCATGGTTGTTATTGATCCGTTATTTAGAGAGAGAAGAGGAAGAAAATGGGCATGCAAGCCTATTTATAAACTAATTCATTCGAATGTATTGGTATATTTAATCACAATTATTGTCCTTAGGGGAGACATCTGTCGGATATTTCAATTACTCAATACAGATACAAGTGGCATTTTTCGTTGGTTTGATTCTTGGCTAAAGTCTGAACATGCTGCCAGGGCACGGAAGAATTTATTTTTTTACACATAAACAAAAAATAATTTTTAAAAAATAACCATAATATAATCAAAGATAATTTGAAAAATAAACATAATATAAATATGGACAAATTAATTTGAAAAACAATCATGAGATGAATATGAATAAAAAAGTTCTAAAATAAGAGAATCATAATATGAACAAGTTAATTCGATGTTCCTAGGTCATCCTTCAGGTAGGTTGCTAATTTTTCTCCTTCTTATGACTGCTAGCAAAAAATTTGATGGTCCAAGGTCATCCTTCAGGTAGGTTGCTAATTCTTCTCCTTTTTATGACTGCTAGCAAAAATTTGATGGTCCAAGGTCATCCTTCAGGTAGGTTGTTGATTTTTCTCTTGTTTATGACTGCAGGAACTTATTTATTCAGTCCGGGGGGTACATCGGGCGTCCCTGTAGCAATGCTTGAATCCCTTTCCATGGGTAATAAACATATTTTGCTGATAGGTCTCTTAAATGTTCCTTGTGCGGTTTTGAGGGTAACCACCCGCACTTTCCCGTCAGCTCCAGGGTGAGTAGCTAGGATCCTGGCTAGTTTCCACATATTAGGCGGCAGGTTGTCCTCCTTTAGTATGACCATGTCGTCCCTTTCAACAGTCCTGAGGCCCTTGTCTTCCTTCCATTTGGTACGTCTTTGTAATTCTGCAAGATATTCCAGTTTCCACCTGCACCAAAATGTTTGAATCAGTGCATTTAATTTTTGATATTGATTCAATCGATTATATTGTATCTCCCGAACATCCTTCTCAGAGATAGAAGCTATCCCTCCGCCAATCAGGAAATGATTTGGAGTCAAAGGATTCAGGTCAGTCGGATCGTTGGACAGAGGAGTGAGCGGACGTGAATTTAAACAGCATTCTACCTGACACAATAAAGTATATAATTGTTCAAAGGTTAAACTTGAATTATCGGTTATTCTTTTTAAATGATATTTGGCGGATTTCACTGCTGCTTCCCAGAGTCCAGCGAAATTCGGTGACCGTGGTGGAATAAATCCCCACACTATTGACAAATCAGCTAAATATTTTTGAATCTTGTCATCAGATTTCTTTAACTTATCATACAATTCTCTCAGTTGATTATATGCTCCCTTAAAATTGGTCGCATTATCTGAATATATTTTAAAGGCTTTGCCCCTCCGCGCAATGAAACGTTTTAAACAATTTAAAAAGTTGTCAGTGGTGAGGTCTGTTACCAGTTCCAAATGCACAGCTTTCGTTGAGAAACAAACAAAAATGCATAAATAAGATTTCACCAATGGAGCCTTCCTGGTGATACCGCTTTTCATCATGATAGGACCTGCGTAATCAATCCCGGTAACCTCGAATGGCCTGCTAGGTGTTATTCTGTTTTCCGGCAAGTCACCCATGATAACTTGACTGGTTACTGGATTTTTTCTGAAACATACTATACATTTATGTAATATTTGCTTAACAGTGGTTTTTCCGGCAATCGGCCAGAACTGTAATCTCACTAGAGATAACAAAGTTTGTGTCCCTGCATGTAAATGTACATAATGAAGATGTCGAATAATTAATTCTGTTAACTTATTATTTTTTGGTAAAATTATTGGGTGTCGTTGCTGGTATGATAAATGTTTCGCCTTTGTTAGCCTGCCCCCGACACAAATTAATCCATTATTTATAAATGGATTAAGCGACAAAATAACGCTACGTTTATCCAGTGAACATTTATTACTCAAAGCCCTGAACTCATCCTTAAAATGGTAGCGTTGAATTATTGCTATTAGACGATGCAATGCATTGTCCAGCTCCGGCACGCTTAACCTCCCGGTTAATTTACAGTTTTTTGTGTTACAATTATTAAAGAAACGCAATATATATGCAGTTACTCTCTTTAGCTTGTTGAGAGAGGAAAATTTTGAAAAGATGTCCCACTCCGTGACATTAGTAGACACGCATACCGCCTTGGTTTTTATCTCTGGAGGATTTATACAGGAATTTTCTGGCTTCGGCCAGTGATCGGCCTCTCTTATTAGCCAATCCGGACCCTTCCACCAAATATCTGCTTGTAATAGTTTGTTTGCTGTAACTCCTCTTGATAAAATATCAGCGGCGTTTTCCTGCGATGAAACATGTCGCCAATGGGCGGGATCGCCGGCCTCTTGTATCTCGGCAACCCTGTTGGCCACAAAGGTATTCCATCTAGCTGGCTGTCCTCTTATCCAGCATAGTGCGATGGTAGAGTCACACCAGTAGTATGTATCCACCTCAACCATGTTGAGTGCTTCTTTGATGTTTTTTAATAATTTCGTTAACAGCACCGCACCACAAAGTTCCAATTTTGGCAGGGATATGTTTTTTAATGGCGCTATCCTGGACCTGGAAGATATTAACTGAGAGTGCATCTTACCCTCGGCGTTCCTGGATACTAGATACGCACAGGCTCCGTAGGCCTTTTCTGATGCGTCGCAAAAACCATGGATTTGTAGGCTGTTTTGACCCCACAAGATTCTTCTCTTTATTTTCAACAGGTTTATTTGAGATAAATTTTTCATGTAATTTTCCCAATCTTTTAATATTCCCTCGGGTATTTCTTCGTCCCAGGAAGTCTTAGATATCCATAATCTCTGCATAATTAGTTTTGCTACAACCGTTACTGGTCCTAGCAGTCCTAAAGGATCGAACGTTGAGGCGATACTTGACAATATCCGCCGTTTGCTTTGTACGGTACATACTGGTTTTTTCACTACATATGAAAAGTAATCAAACTCACTGTTCCAGATTAATCCTAGTATTTTTTCTTCTTGGGGTTCTTTAGATATCAATCCTTGCATATCTTGACCTGGTTCGGAAGATAATTCTGCCACGTTCGATCTCCATTTTCTTAGATTCATCCCTGCAGATTTTAGTAAACTGATTACCTGTTGTTTTAGAAGGTGGCACGATTCAACGTCATTTCCTCCCGTTAATAAGTCGTCCATGTAAAAGTCATTTTCAATGACATTGCTTGCTATAGGAAATGAAAGTCTATTTTCAATACCTATTTGCTTCAGGCATCTTGTCGCCAGGAAAGATGACGGTCCTAATCCATAAGTCACTGTCCTTAGCTTGTAATGCTTCAAATCCTCATCCTGTGAAAAGCGCCAAACAATTTTCTGTAGATTGCGGTCGCTTTCCTGCACGTTTATCTGACGGTACATTTTCTCTATGTCCGCAGTTATGACTACAGGATGTTTTCTGAAATGTAAAATTTGCATATTTAAATCCTTTTGTATGTTAGGTCCGACCATCAGAGCATCATTAAGGGAAATACCAGAAGATGTTTTTGCCGATCCATCGAACACCACGCGAACTTTAGTAGTGGTGCTTGACTCCTTCATCACCGCATGATGTGGTAAAAAATATGATGTCGCATCGCATTCGGATTTTTGGCACTCTTCCATATGACCCAATTGTAAATATTCTCTCATAAACATGCTATATTGACATTTCAATTCTTTATTGGTGGAAAATTTTCTTTCCAATGTATGAAACCTTTTTTCAGCCATTGACAAAGAACTCCCTAGTTGGTCTATACAAGGGCGGGTTGGTAAGGCTACCGTAAATCTGCCCTCCGTGTCTCTACTATGACACTCTGTAAAGTTGACTTCGCAAGCCTTTTCTTCAAAATTCTGAGGTTTCATGACATCCACCTCTTCTAGTTTCCAGAATCTTTCCATCTGGTTACCTATTTTATTAATGGCTAGATTACAATTAATTGATACTGGCCTTGTTTTAGTGATGATGTCGATCGCTCCGGAAACAATCCAACCGAGTTCAGTCCTTTGAATAGTTGGCCCGCCCTCCGTTAAGCGTATTCGATCATTATTCATTATTTCCCAAAAAACTTCCGCACCCAACAGGATGTCAATTGGAGACGTGACATTGAAATCCTTATCCGCTAGTTGCAAGCCAGATGGGATCTTCAACTCTTGTTTCCTGAAGGTCATTTGGGGTAGGTCGGTTGTTATAGCCTGCAATACTAAACAAGAAATTTTCTTATTATAATCACTATTCACTGCTAACATGTCAATTGTAACTCTTCGATTGATATGTGTGATGCGATTTTGTATTCCAGACACCGGCATATTTATTTTTTCTGTTTTTAATTTTAATTTTTTTGCAAAACTCTCTCTTATGAAATTCGATTGGGCGCCTGAATCCAATAATACCCTCGCTTTGTGTAAACGGTTGTCGCTACCTACGATATTCACGATCGCTGTAGATAATAAAATTATCTTTTCATTTTTATTTAACACCGTATGATTTGCCACTGATGTCGAGCTGTGTGCCTCTTCATTTGTGTTTTCACTATTTAATTCATTAACATGTATCAAAGTATTATGTTGATCACTTGCACAGATTTTACATTTGAATTTATTTTTGCAATCTTGTGTAAAATGTCCTACCCTCAAACATTTGAAACAGGCTCGGGCCTTTTTTAAAAATTCTAATTTTCCTTGGATATTTAATTTGAGAAATTTTTTACAATAATACACTGGATGATTTTCTTTACATAGGATGCATCCGTGTTTGGTTGCTATCAATGAGACAGACAAATCTTTCTTGCGATCATCACGTGTTGTAACATTCTTGTAGGTAGGCCTTTTTTCTTGCAAATTTGTGAACTCCAGTACCTCAACACGTTTGGTTAGACATGTAATAAATTCTTTCAACGTTGGGAGTGCACCATCTATTGGCTGCTCTTCCCAAAATCTACGAGTTGATCCATCCAATTTATTAGATATTAAATATATCATAATCGCGTCCCAGGAATCAACATGTAATCCTAGATTTTTTAACGCTTCTAAATTTATATTAGCCTGATCAATAATATGCCTTAACGCGACTGGACATTCTTGTTTCATATCTTTTAACTGAAATAAAGATGCAACATGCCTATGAACTATTATTTTTTTATTCGCGTAACGTTCCTGCAGTATCTGCCACGCAGATTCGTAATTGTCGTGCGATATGGTCAAGGAGGCAATCAATTTAGCTGCGTCTTTTTTAAGGCACGATTGTAAATAAAAGAATTTTTGAGACTTGTTTAACGTATTATTTTCATGAACCAATGCTTTAAAGGTCTCAGCGAATTTAGCATACTCAGTAATTTCACCATGAAATTCAATAAGTTTCAAAGTTGGTAATTTAATTTCACATTTTTCATGATTTACTGAATTCAATAAACCTTTTGCTAATGCAAGTACAGAGAAATATTGATTTTCAAAGGATTCACGTTGACTTACGTGTTCTGCCTCGTCATCCGAAAGTTCTTCGATTTGAGATTGAATTTTTTCAAAGTCATCTAACAATTTTTCGACCTTTTCATAACGTAATTCTAGTTCCGTTTTATCGAGTGTCTTTAAAATATCATTAAACCTTGTCAATTTCGCTTTCAAAATTCCACGCTTGTTGATTAACGGCTTTAACTTTTCCATCTTTAGTGGTAAATAATAAACAATTTAACTTTTAACCTCAAACAACTGACAGTTTACGAATGAAAACACGGCGTTGTTAGCAAAAATGCTTGTTAGTGCCAGGGCTGACAACCTTTTAAATCAGAACAACCACTGAACCACTCACCACTGACAACTTTTTAAATCAGAAATTCGCTGAAATTATTTTGTAGCGAGATTTTACCCGGTAAATTTGAATATTCGCGTGAATTATTTTTAATTAAATAAATCCAATGACAAAACTCTTACAATTGAGATGCTCATTTAACAATAATCGTATCAATTTGCAATGTAGGTAGCTATTAAAATTTTATGCAACTGAAAAATCAAAAACAACAATAATCTTTGTTGCATATTTAAATATTTCATTTGGGATAATTTGAAATAGGAAGGATTCGGGATTCGGTCACAGTTTTGATAGGATGGCGTTGGGATACTTATCTGATGATGATCTGCATCTTCTTGGTTTTTTGCTGGTTCATATTTCGGCTTTCTGGTGCACGATGCGGCTCGATTGGACCATATGTTACAGTATTGGCCTCGTTAAATTAATGATACCAAGAAATATAATTGATAAGTTTTATTCTTTAAAACACACATCACTGGTAACAAAACAACGACCCTCGAATTCCTTAATTATTTCATGGTTGTTATTGATCCGTTATTTAGAGAGAGAAGAGGAAGAAAATGGGCATGCAAGCCTATTTATAAACTAATTCATTCGAATGTATTGGTATATTTAATCACAATTATTGTCCTTAGGGGAGACATCTGTCGGATATTTCAATTACTCAATACAGATACAAGTGGCATTTTTCGTTGGTTTGATTCTTGGCTAAAGTCTGAACACCACCTTAATCTGATAATTAATTATAAATGTAAATAATAATTATAATAACTTCTTTTTTTCATAATGCTTTCTTTTGTATATTTTAAATAATAAAACTGTGAACATTATTTCTTCTTGTTTTTTATACCTTTTTGCATTTTTTTTCTCGTAAATCCATCATTTTCAATTTGGATTGTGCTGTATTTACTTTGAAAACAGTTTTAACTACACCCTTTTTTATGTACCAATTGAGAAAATGAATAAAGCAAAATCTGGACAGCACATGTAATTAAATCTTGCAATATTGATAGGTATTTTATAAAAAATAAAAAAAAATTATAGATAAACTTCAACCTTGATGAGGCACGGGTTAACCTTATCCAATTGAGCTGAAACTTCACCAATCTCATTTTTAGCTAATTGGCAGCTTTAAGGGCGGTCAGCACAAAAAAATTCCAACATTAATTTTTTGTAACCACCCTACTGCACATAACAAAACTACAGGGAGCCTGTATTACTATAGGGCTATGGCATTAAATAATCACAACACGCGAGCATAGGCAGCCTCATCTCAAAAATTAGAAACCCTTCCTGAAAATGATATATATTTGCACTGCATTGAAATCGAAATCTTCCGATTCTAAGTCAATTACATAGACCGCTACGCAATGGAGACCGATAATGCTTGCTCTAACACAGACAATGTTATAATAATAACGGAATATCAAAAGTGGACATTTTTAGTTGGCGAGCTTAACAAACATGAAAAGTCCATAAAATAGAATTTCTCTGATATTTCATTAGTAAATTTTCTGCTCAGTATATTTATAAATTTGTTTTTAATTGAATTTGTTTTATGTGCATCCTGTTTAGTTATGGTTACCAATAAATGACAACCGTGACGATGGGTATGCAATTTGAAAAAAAAATGTTTTTCTGAATTATTATTACTATCAGGAGTGACTTTTTGTTTTTGTAATTTTATTTCTGTATGTATTGAACGTAATTCATGTTATATAATCTCTTATATATTTTATTTTATTTTTTATTTTTTTTTTTGTATTAGGCAATTCACCCTAAAGAGAGTGCTATGTGAATTTTATTTTATGATATCTTGTCTTAATATGACACTTAAAATTACACCCGAATAAGCTCCATAAAATTAATGTTTTTCTTACTTTTATGAGCAATACTTTGTTATTACATAATTTTTCTCATAAATTTCAATGTTTTCTATTCTTATAATGTTGTCTCATTAGAGGTAAGGTCACAAGGAGGAAATCCACAAAAAAAGTTTATTTTGGCTATAATAATAATAAGAATTTAGGTAATAATTCGAAATCGCTGGTCACGGATTATACGAAATATTTTTTAAATAAACCTTCTGATTTACCCTAATTACTATAAAAGTAGACTGACTGCATTTGGGAAAATTTTAATTTCAGCATTTTTATTATTAATTACGTAAAATGAAAATTCGCTTTCGTTGTATGACAGCAGGAATAGTTTGTTGATGAAATTTTTTTTTGTTGGTATTCCTGATATGAGTGACTAGAATATTTACCATTTACTCTACGCAAATGCCAGGTAGATACTATTTTAGCAGAACTCTAAAAATAAAATAAAGGTGTTTAGGTCTGTTTTATAAATAAAGAAATAATTTTAAAAAAAGATAAGGCTATTATAGGTTTGGTTAGGTTGGGTTATTATAGGTTAGGATAGGTTAGGTTAGGATAGGTTAGGTTAGGTTGGGTTATGATTGGTTGTGTTACGTTGGGTTATTATATTATCAATGACTCCTAACCTAACATATCCTAACCTATAATAACCTTATCTTTTTTAAATATCTTTTTATTTCTAAAAGAGACCTAAATACCTTTATTTTATTTTTCGAGTTCGGCCAAAATAGTACCTACCTAGTATCTGCGTAGAATAAATGGTAAATATTCTAGTCACTCATATCAGGAATACCAACAAAAGAAAATTTCATCAAGATAAATAATTCCGGCTGTCACCTAGGGTTGCCATATCTCCGGTTTTGGACCGGACAGTACGGTTTTTTGAACGGCTGTCCGGTCTAGAAAATTTTGGAAAACCGGACAATACAATTTCCGTTTTTTTTTAAATACGCGACATATATACCTCACGAGATAATTTACAGAGCAAAAGCCGTGAGCGATTCTGACGGGTGGTAGTAAGACTTGCTCAAATCTGTTGAAAATGGTACAATATGTGTCCAGTGTTCCCGTCTTAAACGCTATTTTCGTAGAAAGAGTTTTTAGTGTAAAGGGTAATGTATGGACTGACGAAAGAAATCGACTAGGTGGGAGTACCATAAAAATAGATTTATGTGTTTTCTTCAATTTAAATGTCAATTGCACTAAATTTAAAGAAACAATTTCAGGCAATAAACGATTATTTAAAGCAGTAGCATCTAGTGCCAAATATGTTAAAAGGTGTTTTTTTGCTTATCAATAGTAATCATAAATATAAGTTTTAATGTTTACTAAGTGTTTCATTGTGTTCACCTTCAGAAATTTTCGGTAATTTTATCTGCTTATTTCAATGCGAAATCACAGGGGTTTATGATTATCAAAGGACCCTTTGATTTTCGACAAATTGTACAAAAAAATCAAAGGGGGGACCCTTTGATAAAAAAAAAATTGGCAAATTATATGGCAACCCCATACGACGAAAGCAAATTTTCATTTTACGTAATTAAAAATTAAAATGCTGAAATTAAAAATTTCCCAAATGCAGTCAGCTTACTATTTATAGTAATTAAAGTAAATCAGAAGGTTTTATTTAAAAAATATTACGTTTTATCCGTGGCCAGCGATTCCTAATATTTACCAGAATTTATTCCAGAATGTATGCAATACATTCCATATTTTGAAATAATTTAAATTATAAATAATATAAATTAGAATACTAATACAAATATAGGCACAATAAATGCAGCATTTAAGTGACATATTTTTATCATAGTTTTACATATATGCTACACATGTACAAACTGATAAAATATAAAATATCGATTTACCGAAAAAAAACCAAATGTAATTATTGTATGTTTTGAAATTCTATAGCCATAAATATAAAGAAAGTTTGGAAGTTAATTTAAGTCCATCACACAATGTATAAATAATGATCTCAGATACCAGTTTTCCGTATATAAATAATACTCACTTCCAGACCATGAGAGTCATCTTCAGACTATACCGTAAACTTTATCCTCATCCAAGACCCAAACCATAATGCGCTATTTCCCAACAGACGCTTCTCTCTACTTTGAGTTTTCACCGCCAGGGGAATTTTTCCTAAACACACCATGAAAATAAAAAAAATAATTTAAATCAATTCATTAAATATTTTTAATTTTCGGAAAAATATTATTTTGAGCAGTAATGAATTTAGATCGGCAAGAGACTTCTCTATTTCATTAAAAATAATTTCGTTTTACGGCGCACATCTTTCACATAAAACAGAATACCTTCAGTAGGACATTCTTAGAGTGATAAAACCTTCAGACATTAACAGAGCCTATAAACCTCCCCCATGTCAGCTCATCAAATCTCCGAATTATGAGAGAAAAAATCACGGAAGTAAAATTTTTGGGGTTTAATATTAATATATATATATATATATTTTTAATAGTGATAAAGTTTCGGCGTTTAAAAAAATTAACATAACGCTCTATTAACGTACTTATAAAGAAAGCAAAAATATAATTATATTTTTATGGTTTTGTGCAAAGATCGTACGTTTAAGAGGAATATGAAAGCCAAAAGTATTTTTGTTCTCACCCCTTCCATAATAATAATCAGGAAACTCAGATTGTATGTCATGTCTGCGCGAGGCAAGGAATTGTTAAATAATACATTTGCCGTGCGCGGCGAACCTGCAATAGGTACGAAGCGCCAGGAAAGATCTTGTTCCGTATACGCTTCCAAACTTTTGCTAAAACCCTTTTCAAATGGTGGACGCATACTGCCGGAGTTTTGTTGACAACTCAACAACTTTTGTAAACAGCCAACAATTCTCCAAATTTAAAGATTACTGATTAATATAATTACACAGTTTTTTTAAAGCTAAGTTTTATTTTTTTATGTATTTATCCATTAAAAATAACAACAGCCTTTTTAACACGTAATATGTGTAAGACAATTTTTAGTCATTAAGTGATGTTTTATTTGTAAAAAATGTACGTATTTACTATTTTTTTTCATCCACAAATCATTAGAAAACATTTTTCATTATAATAAATCTATTTTTATTAATAAAAAGTTTAAAAAACAGTTTTACTGAGGATTAAACATTCCTCCCCGGGGACTGGAGTCAAACGCGCTGACAACTGAGCCAGATCCCAATTTGGAAGGACCGACATTTATTGCTTATATTTATATTGCTTATATTATAGATTTCGCCTTTGCAGTACCGCAGTTAAAAGGACGCTCTTCCTTTCCTTCTGCGCAACGTTGTACACGTGTGAACTATGGGCAAACTACAAAAAGATAGATACAAAACTATAGAAAGACTAGGGGTCCAATACAACAACGCCTTCCGTGCAATTTTTTGTCTCCCCAGATACTGCAGCGCTTCCCGTATGTTCACGGAGGGGCGAGTTCCCGGATATGCATCCAGGGTGGCAGAAATGAGGGAAAGGATAAGAAGCTCTGGAAATATCCTCACTATGGAAGCCCGTCTCACTCCATCCTCCAGCATTGACGCACACTGGAGAAAAATACTAGCGCCTAATATAGTCACGGCTCCCTAAAGGCTTCAATTTTCTATTATTCTATTAATTTTATCATTTTATTCTATTTTATTTTCAATTAATTATGGTTTTTTTTTCTTTGTTTTTGTGTTCTATTTTTTTGTTTTTGATCATATATTTTTTTGTATCTCTATATGGGATGTGTGGGATTGCACTAACCTCCCCTCATACCGGAATAAACACTTTTATTTATTTATTTACTAACTGTTGTAATGTCATACAATGTCAAATAAATGCGTACATGTGTATTGCCACTAAAATGTATTATCATCGACAGCGAGACTATCTGCCGAGTTTCAGCTCGATTGGGTGTTGCGTAGTGGGTTAATTTCCACTTCCAACATTCCTAATTACTAAATAACTGTTTTACCGAGGAGTAAACATCCCTCCAAGGGGACTGGAATCAACCACGCTAACAACTGAGCCAAATCCCAATTTGGTAGGACCGACATTTATTGCTTATATTAAATCTTGTAATGTCATCCAATTTCAGATAAATGCGTGTATGTCCACTTATGTGCCACCAAAATGCATTATTTTTAACAACGAGACTATCTGCCGAGTTTCAGCTCGATCGGATGTCGGGTAGTGGGTTAATTTCCACTTCCGAGAATCCACTTCCTTGATAAATTCTTTCTAGAAAACGAAAGTGTATTTAAAAAAGATGTGTTGAGACAATATAATATTTTGGTCATGAAAAATAATAATACCGGAAAAAGACAAGCTTACACGTAGTTTGAGAACTAAATATGCTACGAGCGAAAGTTATTTAAACACGGAAAAAACCGTTCAAAAAACTGTCACAGATCTGACGTCTGTCTGTTCGTTTTTCGTACTGAGCCCATGGGTCCTAAAGTTTGCCATAGATAAAAGTCTGTAACTGAAAAATATACGTCACTACACGACATACTCACCATCGACTAGGATAGATACTATAAAAAAGGCGTAACCATAGACAATATAATTCTCATTCGGAGCCAACCCCATTGGCTAGCCTAAAATCGGCCAAAGACAGCGGCCTATAAACATGCATGAAGTGCGCACTGGTTTGTGGAAAATATACGTCACAAGTCAGCCATAGAGATTACCGTGTCTTTTTTTTTGACCCACTTTTTTCTCGGAGTTATACCCCCCTGCTCCGCGGTCTTCTGACGAAATTCTAGAATTCAATACAATTTTTTACTCAAAAAAATATTACGTAAGCGCCAAAGTGGATTTTAATTTTTTGTGAATAATTTAATAAAAACGGAAAAAAAATCAAGTCAAGTGGTAGCAAATAAACATAGCCATATAAAAGTATTTTTTAAGAGTTGTTTCTAATACGAGTTCATAGTAAACTCTTGAAAAAGAAACCTATTTAGTAGTTTACGCTTATATTTTTCAAGACGTAATTAATAATTTTATTTTAATTCTGATCAAGTCAAGCGATAGAACAAGCTTCAATGTAACCATAGTATATTTTTGGTATTTATAACATATACGGATTTGTAGTAAAGATTGTAGTGATTTCACTTATAGCTTCGCCTTAATGTGAAAAGTACACAAGAATCCTAACTGGCCGGAGCCAGTGGGAGTATGGCGTTAGGTATTGAGGCTGTAGGTAGCGTGAGGGAAAGGAGGTACACACGTTGGGTTGGGTAAATTGTTTTAGTAAATTTAGTTGAAGCGCAATACATGATAATATGTGTTTTCAGAAATACAACAATTGGGAGATGAAGACTATAATTTTCTGATCTAGTCTTTACACACAGCTAAAGTTATTTTAAGCCGTTTTTATGCTAAAGGGTGGTTTTCGACAGAATAAAACGCTGAGAGTACCTATCTATTACTATGAAGCGTGCCACAAATATACGTATATATTATTTGTATGTGTATGTGCACCTACGAATTAAATCAATCACAGTGATATATGCTAAGGATCTTAACTGCTCGGCTACGGAGGACATCGAGTTACAAATAAAATATTATGATCACGAGTAATTAATATATAAAGCAGGGTACTCACCTAACCGTGTAACATGTAACGTATCTGATACTGTATCAAGTGAGTACGTAGGCACGAACCTACTGCGAGCCGCTCGCGGGTGGAGCGCAGTGTGCTCGCAGTGACCCGCCGAGGGCGGTTTCACTGCGAGCACACTGCGAGCACTAAAGGCGGATCCGGGAGCTCGTAGCTGGATACGCGGTTACCGTGGACGAGCCGTACCCACTTGCAGATTGATACAGTATCAGTTACGTTACATGCTACACTCTTGGTGAGTACCCTGCTTAAGAGACGATGTTGACATATAGATCTGCCGTACTCGGCGCTCGTCCGGAAACTGCGTCGACGCACACGAACATTATACTTCCCGAACTTATGTTTTCAATAAAATACAGAAGGATAAATTATAGGATTAGGCAAAAATCGCAGAGGCTGCCCGGCCTTTTTCATACAAAACTTCAATTTGGATTTGAGGACAAAATAGTTGACTCATAAACAATAATGTTTCTCAACTTACTATGTAAATACAAATAAATTTTAAACTAAAACATTGTAAGAAGGGCGTTTTTTGTGTCTGAATTTATAATTTATTTACCATAAATTTGTGCTCCAGCGTAAATCGGTCTTTTGAAAATTAAATGTAACCCCATCAACAAATAATTTATAATTATAATTTAATTGTTGTTTTAATAATTTATAATTATATTCATAGTAAAAAACCAAGATTACTTCTTTAGTAATTGCCATTTAGTCAAAAATTAAGTGATAAACTTGCCTCCGAAATCGTGAAAAATCGATTTCTTTACTTGCTCATATTTTATCTTTTGAAATACAAATAAATAAAGTAGCACATATCCGTAACCTTTGATTAAATCAGTTTGGTTAGGTATTTCGATCTCAAATACAAATTAAAATTTGTTATGAAAAAGGCCGCGGAAACGTTCCCCTTAAAGAACAAGCTTATGGATAAAGAGAAACCAAAATGTATGAATACTACTTTGTTTTCTATTTATTATGGGAAATAAGTTTCTTTTGAGACTTGAGAAGGCAGGTTTCGAAGCATCAAAGGAAATGTCGGTAAAGCAATTTCCTTCCATAAGGCTGCTTCTCGTGGCGGACGGAGGCGGCGCGCTGCACGTGTGACTACACGTCTGAGTGGATATTTCAGCGAGAACCAACTAGACGCCACTCGTCTGAGTTAACCGGTTCAAATCCTGACATACTATTTCAAATATAACGAACGCTGGATAAATGCAGATACTTGCTAAAAACCAGACCTACCGTAAAAATATGAGACAGATTTACTGAGGCCACAAACTTAATTCTGTAAATAACACGTTTGCTTGTTTGTATAATGCATCAAAATATCTCAACAGCGTTAGTCCGAGATCAACGAAAATATTTTCAGTTCATGACGTCATTTCTATTATATGTTATTAAGCTCTAAAATAATATAGCTAAGTTAATGAACCAAAAATTCGGAATATATTTTTTTAAATATTCTTCGAAATCAAATTTCGAAAAAAAGTGACTAACTAGGGCGATGCCGGCGGAAACTGTAAATTTTGTAATTTTTTATAAAAAAATATATGTTTTACCTAGCTTAACGTCGGAATGTGTTTTATTTTTATTTAATCAATAACATTGACCGTTTATATGTTGCAATTAATTAAAAAATACTTCACGTCAAAATATTCATTGATAATATTTTTGAAAAGGAAATTCACCATTTTCAAAAATTCAACATTTTTAGGGCCTTCGAGCTGGTACGTATATATGTATACCCAACGAAATGCCATCTCTTGATAAAACATTTATTGAGAAAGCTTTCGGCCTCGAATAACAGGCAGCATTGGCGCGGGAGCTTAGAAGGAAATTGCGAAAGTAATAAGTTGGATGAGAGGGGGACATGAAGCGAGGGGGGTACGATTAAGCCATTGTAAATATTCCTGTACGTCGCGCTGCACAACGCGTCACACTAACTTCTGGAATCCGGAGTTCAGATTTCTGCCATTTTTATTATTAAAATGATATTCAAAAGAAACCTTTTGAATTGGTTGCCTTCTAATTAAAAACTAATAATATGTACCTACGTTCTCTGACTTGGCTAAACTAGATATGTTTCTCTTCAAATTAATACTTAGCAATAATATATATTTTATAATCTTGTAGGAATGTACATATTTTAAATAAATAAATAATAAAAGAACAAATACAAATAAATTCTATTTATAAATTATATAAATAGTGTGCCTTTGTTTTAAATATGTTTATTGAAGATTGATTTTATTCACTAATTTCATTCATTTAACATATATATCCAGCTAACCATAAAACACCCTAATATAATGGAACTTCCTTCTTCTTCTGGCGTTAGTAAGATTAGATTGTTAATATTAATTTTAGTTGTAAGTTGCTAAATATGTAAATACTCGTATATATGTCGTTAAGATAGTAGTTATAGGCCTTAGTCGTAAGTCACTAGATATAAGTCTTAGAGATAAGTCAGTAGTTCTAGTATTAACTATTTAAGAAATATATTTGTACAGCGCCCTTGAGGTGATTTCTCACGAAAACGGCGCTATATAAATTAGTCAAATATTATTATTATTATTATTATTATGGAACCTTCGCGCAGGTTTCTTTCAAAGAGGAAATCAGTCATCAGAAACACGATTTGGATAGTTTTGTAACATGGCACATGATCATGCATATAAATATTATATTTTGTCGATCATGAACACCTTACTGATTAATCTGTTTAAACTTAACTCTAAACCCTAAGGACCTGCCGCTTTATAGAAAAATGTTGCAGATGTTCAGTTTACGTAAATTTCTTGGAAAATCATAATAATTTCATCAAATTTTAAAGTTGATATTCAGGTTCTGTGAAACAACTGTATATTAACTTTGAATATTAACTTGTACATTTTTTTATTTACTTTGAATATTAATTTGTATATTAACTTTGAAATTTGTTGAATCGTTCATGTTCTGTGAAACAAGGTATATGTGTTTTTGTTTATCAGTGTTTAAGAAATCGTAAAAAAAAAGAAAACAATTTTTACTGTGGTAAATTTTACAACTACGCATAAAAATTAAAAATAAATTGCTAAATGCTACTTAAAATCTAGTGCCAATTATTTATGTCTGTCCCCTTCAACGACCTGCATTTGGCATAAACTGTTTTTTTATGGCTCTGCAAGATGACACAAGTTGTGGCACCCGTGAAGAGTATATGCGCAACATTTTTTTAACGTATCGTACTCGGAAAAATTGTATGTTTATTAAATGAAACTATTGTCCGATGAGAGGTCGTTAAATTTACTTTCAATTGATATCAATATTGACTCGAAGAAACTTACGCTTGAAACTTTTTTGGAATATGTGCGATTTTTGTAACACTGGGTGTAGAATCTAAAAGTATACTAACTAAAACTATATTTCACTGCAACAATAATTTTAATAAACTCCCTTACACCACACATACCAAGCTTAAGTAACAGATATTTTTAATAGCACCGAAAGAACTTACAAAAAAGCGCTACATATATTTTTTTAAATTAGATATTTTTTTAAATTTTTATAATAAAATTTAGTTATCACAATAGCATGTTTGAACTTTATAATTTTTTGTAAACCTTTTTGTGTAAAAAAAGTTTTATTCCGTATTTAAAGGTACTTGTACCGTAAATAGTTGAAATTACAAGAAGAAAGAAGAAGGTTGTGAAGTGCCTAGCTTATTTTCTCGACCGGATTTCAACTTGCGACCTCTGGTTCCGAAGCCTTCACACGTTTAAATACGAGAAAAAAACTTTTTAGAAATTCAAAATAATTAACTTTTGGAAATAATCCTGTGTTTCCTGGAATTCAGAAAAGCCATGAACTATTAAATTAGGTCGATATAAATAACGCGTTGAATCCCGGATGCACTATCGATCGGTCCTTCCTCCTTCCTCTTCCTGCTACCCGTCCCCTCCCCCGGGTATACCTACGGAACACGGCACTCGCAGAGCATACTAATTACCTTTCATAATGATATCAGCTTATTAGTTACGTCAACTGTTCACCTTTGTTGCAAAGATAGACATGTACATTGTCTAATTTGAAGATTTGAATACGTACTATACTACCTATTCATGTAATGTTAACACTGTGGGTTCCAAATTGGCAAAGCATTTGCTAGGTACCCACGGTTTGTTTTTGAACTGAATGAATACATAAGATCTAAGACCGGGCGTAAGGATTCGATTACCGAACAAGGACACAAAAAAATTACAATGGCTATTTTCAGCGTCATGTCATGTCGACTCGTCTGCGAAATGTCTGATCCGAAAATATTGTTTAAGTAAATTATCTTATCTTAGATAATTCACTCAAAGAGATTTAATTAATAATCTGATTTAAATCTCTTTACCGAAGAAAGATTGAATACGCTTGGTAAGATGTGATAAAAGAAATGCAATATCACAAGAAAAATATCGAAAACCAAATGTATAAGTTTTATTTTTTAGTTAAGGGACTCGAGTCCCAGATGTGACCGTTTCCTTTTCTGATTTTTCTGTTTCAGATTTTCGTTTAGAAATCACTAATATTGTCTTCAATATTTTATAAGTTTTATTTTACGGTTCATCGATGTATTCAAATAGTAACTAACCCTCGATAGACCGGAAAGCAAAGATAACGAAACCTCATAGAAAAAATATGTTTTTTATTACACAAATGAAAGAATATCTTAGTTTTAAACCACTTTATTAAATTTATATACGTCGACCGGTTTCGGTTGAACTCAACCTTCATCAGGACAGTACAAATATAAACTATTTATGGAAACCGGTCGACGTATATAAATTTAATAAAGTGGTTTAAAACAAAGATATTCTTTCATTTGAGTAATAATGTCAAGCCACAAAGTGTTTGCTTCCTTCGATAATGTGTTTTTTTGTGTTATTTGTGGTAAAGATTTTCTTTTTCGCTGATTGCTTCGTAGTTAAGGGAGGTGTTTTTATTTTTTTTCCATTATAATATGCTCCCAGTTCATTATATTCTGACACTACTCGACAAGCTTCAAATCACGCAAATACAACGTTAAACAAACATTTATATTTTATATCGTTTTCTCTTTCTTTCTCTGACCATTTTTAAGAAAAAGTAATAAATCATCAATTGAAACTATTTCTTATTCTTGGTCAGAGATAACACAAATAAACGTTGACAGGGATAGTATAAATTATGCACGTTTTAAGTTTTTTCTTATGGTAAAATAAAAAAGGCAAAAAAATAAGTAGATCTTGAAAATACTATTAAAAGTGAGTGCGGATTATTGATGGATGAAAAGCGGATTTTCCGAATATATTGAAAAGCGTCTGCAGTTTTGCCAAAATTATTATTTTGTTTTTTTAAGAAAGATAAACATTCCCAGGTTACGAATAACCTCACAATGTTTGAAAATCTCTTACTACCACCACAGTAAGCGGAACATATTGCTTGTGTTGTGACAGGGGACTTAGCCAGCCGAGGAATTAAACAAATAACGCCTGAGTCAACTCAGCCAAACGCGATGTCAACTCAGCCACCGCCCGGTGTAATTTTTAAAATTTATTGTTTTATTTATGCAACTTCTGAAAATTACTGAAGATTTTACTCTTTTCATCAAAAAACTAATGGATTTTTTGGTAAAATGGGATTTTTTATATTAAAATATTTTTTTTAACTTACAGCATTAGACATTATAGCATACAGGGTATCCGGGGGTAAAATGCTCAAACTTTGGGAGGCGATTCTACACAATACTACGTAAAATATTATAAGCAAAAAAATAAGGTAACTTTTTCTAAATTTCAACGTTTTAAGGTAGTTTTCAGGTACAAAAGTTGAATTGTTTGTATGGCAAAAATAATATTAATATGGCAAAATATTTTTGTGCGGGAAAATAAACACGGAGTGTTGAAAAATTCTTCTACGTAAGTGCAAACCAGTGAAAAATCACGGTAGGATTTGTGCAGCTGAGAGAATTTATAAAACTTTTCTCTCAGGATCACGTTGCTTTTCAAATTTAAATAGTGTTAATTTTTTTTATACATAATTATATTTTTTGTTGACAAATTAGAGAGTCATCAAAAATTTTCCTTTCGAATGAATATCTTTAGTAAACTTGAAAAATCATCCGTCAAAAATTTAGAGGAATGAAATACATGTTTCAAATACGCAACAATATCCAGTACCGGCTGCAGAATTATTAATTAAATAAAAATAAATAATTATTTTTAAGTAGGTATTGCACGCCTGAATTCAAGCAATCAAAAATTTTAAAGTAAAATTAATTTCATTACACAGGAATATTTCTCATCATAGACAGCCCAAATTAGAATCTCTATTTAGTACTAAAATAACTTTGTATTGGAATTGTTTTAAACATTGTTTTTAAATTATAGCACGATTGTGTAGGATTTGCATTGTTCGATACAAAGTTCCGAAATCTAAGTTATAAATAATTTTACCCAATAGACCTGAATAGTATTTTCTTCTAACATTTCTCTATCATTTCCTCCTTGATTCCTTTGCTCACAACTCACAAGGCACGCGTATCTCACGTAACGAAATTGAACGAACGATCAGGCGATCGTTCAGGAGAGCATAAGTCGAAAAGTTGACTCGTAAAACGTATACATGTATACGTATGCGCTGGTATCGCCTGGAGAGTTACTCAGCCTGCTCAGTATTCTGTGCTCCTGGTACCTCGGACCTACGGAGGATTTTCCAATAACGAGTCCCAGGTCTATTTTTCCGCTTCAGTGGTTGCATTTTCCGATTTTTCAATACGATATCTTCCCCGTTTTCTTGCCTGAGGTAAGTGCAGTATTTTTATAGGAAATTCAGCATAATATAGAACTGGTTTAAGGGTGTCTTATCAGATTTGGCTCTTTATATGAATGGAAATGAAAACGGGAGATATGTTACTGAAGCGACGGGCGTGGTTTCACTGAACTAGGTCCAGTAGACAAACTTGTGATTTCCTGCGTTTAGTATCGCACATAAGTCCGTCGGTCAGACACGCTGTCTCCGGCTGTCACAAACACGTCACTCTAATCCGTACGTCGTATTCTACATACTACTCGCTCATTTGTTTATCGCGAAGTAGAGGAAAAGCGGCCCACTCGTGGGCGAGCATCCAACGGACATACAAAAATGCTCATCGCTCGCGTATGACGTCATGCTTGCAGCGGACATGCTCGCCCGTCGGTGTGCTGCTTAATCTCGAAACTGGTGTCGCGAGGAAAGAATTAGAAAGCAAGATTTGGAACTTCAAACCTCAGTTCCCGCTACAAAATATCAATCGCACAAACGAGCGATAGATTAGCTGTCAGCATGGATGAGGGCTGTACAAGATCTCTGGCGAGCAGTTCACGACAGGCGGGAGCACAGAGCGGTTGAACGACGAATTCGCCGGGAATGGAACCGACATGACGACGCCAGCTTCGCGTAGTAGTATTTATTTAGGTAATAGTAGCTTCAACGTAGTTTTACCATTTTAATCAGTCTTTAATCTATCATAATGTCTAAATGATATGGCGCCCTAATATACTCAATCATTATTATTCGATATTCAATATTAACTTGACCAATAGGATGTTGTGACATTTATGTGAATTCAATTTATGTTGTTAACTAACAAAATCTCTCAGAATTTTGTCCACTCCCTGATTGATTAGAATAATTCAATAGAGTCTAACTCAATTCTGCACATAGAGAAAACGAACTTTAGAACTGTTAACTTCATATTTATAAATAATTTGTTTATACCGTATTACATACATTCTTTATTTGATTACCTGTAGAATTGATGGTGACCGGATAAATCATCACATCTTTAAAAAGTTATATAAAGTCATAGAAAGTGATGAAACAAAACTTTATTAACTGGGTTAAGTAGGTTAGGTTAGGTTAGGTTTAAATTATTTTTTTCATCGTTCTACTGACTTTATATCACTTTTTAAAAGTGTGTTGAATTTTCACTGTGTTGAGTTATCATGGAACCATTTTATTTTCCAATTTCTCCTGCCTTATTTTTGATAAATACCAATCAGGAGATAATTTAAGGAATTTAAAAGTTTTAATTAAACAGAATAATTAATCAATTTCCGATCCATCATCCTAAATCAAAATTATGTATTTTCGACCTTACCCGACAGTTGGTCATTAATTTATTAACCAAGATATCAATTATTGAGTGAGATATGGCTATATTACAATCATTTCAAATACTTTACATGGCTAACGAAAGAAATTCTATGTTCTGGTAAAGATGGACGCTGTATAGAAATGATTTTTTTAGTTGTACCGATAATGCCAGGTAAAGTTCTGTAAATACGAGGGCTGTTTTTATTATTATTATTATAACCACATTATTTAGAAAAACTTGCATATATTTAAATATATGTATAATACATTCTAACTTCTCACAGTATGCACTGGGGAAAATAATTTCCCTCGGTGCTTATGTCAATATTGGGGTTGCTGTGTGCAGGGTCTTTTTTGTGAAGGGAGGAGAGAGGAAGTTCTGGAAAAGAAGAGCACATGAGGGGTGAGTAGGAATTTGGCGGTCAGTCCTCCCACTGCGTTGCAGGTGTTCGATCGAAAAAGTCCGGCTGGAGAGATCAAAGAGTCTCCCTCAAGTGACCTCTCACAACCCGGCCCGCCACGCAGCTGCCGGGCAGACGCAACCGCCACAAACCTTACCCTATGAACCCGGGCACCCCCGCTTAGTCACCAAATGGAGCGAACCACTTGGAGTGACAGAGGGCAGAAGTGTTAGTTTTCTTTCCGCCGTACAGTCCGATCTTCTACATCCAATTTCCATCTATCCACTTGCATGGAGAAGTGACTTGGGACCCAAAACTTACATGACGATCAAGATCTCCGAAATTCTGTGACATGTTGGCTACATTTCCAGGTGGTCGAGTTTTATACAAAATAATCTATAACGATTATGTGAAATAATTCATATTATTTAAAAAATAATGTTCAATTATTGAAGACTTTATTCGCGATTCCTAAACGAAAATTTAAAACAGAAAAATCGGAAAAAGTTACGGTCACATCTAGGACTTATGATACATGAAGGTTGCAGTCAATAAAAATGTGCGGTGAGAAAATGATGATAATGTTGGTAGTTCTTATTCGAGTATGATACAGTTAAATATGACGAAAGGAGGCATCGGCAAGGCAAGGGTACTGGGTTCATATCCTAGATGTGGCCTTATCTTTTTCTAGAGAAAAGAAAGAAAAATAATAAGTCTTTCTTTGGTAATTTTTCTGTTTCAAATTTTCGTTTAGGAATCGCTAAAATTGTCTTCAATTATCAAATATATTACAATTTGAGGTTTTACTCATTGAGTAATTCCAAAAATAAATAAAAATATAATATGTTTTTCGTAAATAGTAATACGAACTTTATTCGAGTAAATCTCAATCATTCAATTATCACAAATGATAAAAGCACTTGTTTATCGAATATTTACTGCGGAACTAACGAAGTTTGGCTTAGTAAAAGTTTTTTCCCCAAACGTGTCATTTCAAGTTATCCCCGAGGAATTCCCATCCACTTCTCCCCTATCACTTTTCCTTCTGACCCATCTGACAGGCCACGTGCTTGGCAACAGCTGGCCGGCGTTCCCAACTATGCTCGGGGTACATCGGGTTCATTCGGGCTCTAGAGGGAGATTGCCGTAGGTGGCTCTCTCTCCCATCCTCGATCAATACGAAATTCGTTGAATAAGGTAAACATGAGAATACTTTTTAATATCAAGCGGTGGCCTACATGGCCCGGTTCACCTATGAAAGGACCTTTCAGCAGTTGATGAATGCAAGTTCGTCTGCCTCGAGTCTCTTGTCGCCAGCCCTCACTCCTCCCCCCGCTTCCAGCCCTCCCTCGTCCCTTCCCGTCCCTGCACCACGCCACACGGCCCGTCAAGAGGCACAAACCATAAGTCATATCATAAGGCTTCTTGCCAAACTTTAATACAGAATAGACGAAAGGCAAACAAAGCTTGTTTGCTTACTACACTTTGAAATGACTGTGATTTTTCATTAAATATATAAATAAACTTTTTGATAATGAACAGATATTAATACAATCTAATAACTATTTCCATTGAACGACATATTTCATTGTCTGTAATACCTCTTGAACGATTAACGCAATATTTTGTATCACCGTGTAACCTTCAATGCCTTGTATTAGATTGGATCATATTGTTTACAATGTAAGTATATTTTATATTAATTAGTCGTTGTTACCAGTGAAAAATCAAGGGATGTAACATGACTTGCCATAGTGAAAACTAACTAATAATGGAACCTACATTAGAAAACAATTACATCGTAGGTAGGTACGTTATCGTTTGACTGGATTCAAAAAGATTATTTTCATAATGTTTTATCTGAACATTAATTGTAGTTATAAATTAGAAATCATTTTGTATTAATACAAATTATGGGGAGTATTTATATTTTATAAAATTATATATAATAATATCAAGTGGCCTCTAAGGTAAGTATCCAAGTAAGGTCCAGTATCTTTATTATCTGCCTGTACAGAATGTAAATAAATTGTAATATATTAGGTCCATTAACAGCATCACGTTCGTTGATCAAATGCATTGTACATATAGTTTTATATTAGTGATCGAGCAACCGGTGGATGCAATAAGCCATAATATGTTGATAATAGTTTGTCTAGTCTATGGTTAGTAATAGGATAGATCATTGTAGAAATATATTATATGTACCTGGCTATTCGGGTCAGTTAACTGAGCATAGCTAAGGCAAAGTTTTGATTTCAGTAGATGAACTAGGCGTTGTGTGGTGTTATGTTCTCTCTGCCTACCCCTGCGGAGAAAGGGTGTGATATTTTCTGTATATGTATACGAGACTGTCTCCTGTGTGAGTGATAAGGCGATCTCGTAAGAAGACGCGGAGATCCTTGTTTTACAAATGTATTTATTTTGTTCTCAATTACTAGAGAGAAAAGTACTTATCTGTAGAGTTCCTGATCTCCGAGTCGATCCTTATGCTTTGCTCGGAAGTATTCGTAAACCCGAATACAAATACATACCTCTAGCAACAAACATTACATTTATTTTACTAATTAATTAAAATAAACATGTGAAAGTTCTTGGATATTCACGTTTTTATAAGAAATGTTTTTCAAGAAATACATTAAATTATTATTTTAAAATGAAGAAACCATCCAACAAACAATTTGTAAAATTTGGCTTTTTGGAGATCAGTTATATTTTTATTTACTGAAGACACCTAGTAAAAAAGTTCAAAATTAGGAACATCCATGTGGGCTGACAACTTTCAGCATTTTTCACAACATATTTTCATACACAAACGTTTGGATGCTAAGTTCGACTTTTTAACTTAGTTAAGTTACTTTTACTTAGTTAAGAAATTTCTAAAAAAATCACTGAAACCACACAACGAAAGATCTTAAGCATAAAAAGGCTTTGAAAAAAGATCATTGTTTAAATTTGCTGAAACTTACAAAACACTTACGAAACGTAACATTTTTGTCAAAATAATCAAGATTTTGAATATCACACAACAAATAATGCGCTTTCATTGAAATAACTAAAAAAATCTAACTTTTGCCATTTTTAACACAGTTATATAATACTTTTAATTTATATATTATTTATTTTTTTACTCTGCAAACATTCGATTATATCTGTTTGCCAATTTGTGGGTTAGATGGTTTCTGCGTAAAGTGGAAAATATTCCTTAATAATTGCTCTTCATTCAATATAAAGTTGGAGATATTATATCTAATTAACCTAATCTATACGCGTTTAATGGAATATTTAGCCAGTGTGACGCATGGTATGACGGGCGATAGATGGTGGTGGGGGGAGGGGAGGTAGAGGAAGCACCCAGTACCGGAAGTACAGAGAATTCGGCCTATATCTGATGTCACCCCGTTACCACGAAAAGGGATTGGATGTCACCCTGCAAATTCTCTACCAACAAAATACAGTTTTTTTGTGAATACCCCGTAAGAGTCCCAACTGCTCCCCGATGTCATTCGGGTATTATCCGTTTTATGTATTGCTATTGGAAAGAGCTTTAATGTAGAGGTATTTATAGTTCCTTTGTCGAAACGCGGTTTTAAATTTAAATTCAAAACAATTTAAATACAGCTTGACAATAATAACTTTGTAGACTTACTTTACGATTTTTTTCCACCGAGGGAATATTATAACTAACGTTTTTATAATTATCTTCAGCAATAACATATATTTTTTTGGAATTTAAAAACTTAAAGAGAGAACAAGAGAAACTTGTTATAAATCAGTAGAAATTGGGTATGCGGGGGCCTTAAATAAAATCGCTTTCAGGTGATCCCCTGCTGACACAGCTAACGAATATAATCGCACTTTTGTTCGTCATTCCCAGTTTGACCCGTTCGCCCCCTCCACAGCACCCTATCGCCCCCACACACCCCCCTACAGAGGTGAATTAGTTCCTCTCACCTGTGACTCTAGCCCCAGTCACCCGTCTTGTTGGTGATGGTTATTTATTTAAAGGTTACGGGTCACCCTAACTAAACCCACGCCCCATTATGGCAATAGACCAGAACCGGCCTAAAATTTTGTATTAGCTAACCTTTAATATCAAAGAGGTTAAAAAATATTTTTTGATACAGTATACATATTTGTCGCAGATACTGAAGATAGAAGTGTGTTGTGGGCATGTCAGTATGTCCGAATAAACCTCAGTTTGATCGTACTTCGGAAGAATTGATCAAACGTTATCGAAAATCTTTCAGATTTACAGATTCAAATTCAGAACAATTTCATAGGCCTGTCTTACCTCCTTGGAGTCCAAAGGTCTTACGCAAATCATAATAATTAATGATATTTACTGAACAGAAAATTCCTAGAAGTGTAATCTCTACTAATTTGAAATAAAACTAATGACGCCAATTATATTTATTTATTACAAACAAATAAGAAATAATTGTATAGCAAATTGAACACGCTGACTGTCTAACATGGAAATTCCCGTTTTAAGATGTTCTTGAATTTAGCAGCCACCTCTGGTTTGGAGCCTCAAAAAATCTGAAAAAAAACCCTTCACTCAGAAACTGATTGCAATATTTAGAGCACAGGCATCAGGTAGGTATGCTGTCTTTGTTCTACCGGTATTATAATGGAAGATGCTCCGAAAAACTAGCGTCATTGATCCCTTCGGCACTGAAACGGGAAACACGCCAAACGCGTGCCCAACATATGCACACGGTTTTGTCACATGAGAACGGGCCGCTTCTGTGACTCGTTTTTATGTTCAACAGCTCGAATTTGGCACTATAATCCCTCCATAATAGAGGCGTCAAAGTAGATCGGACCAAAATACAACCTTTGACACCTACTCAAAAAAACCATTAAAGTAACATTGGCACCCAACATAAAATAATCATTGTAAAAACACATAAGACCCTTCGACTCCTAGGCCCCAGATAGGTCAATGAAACTGATTACCTGCACTTAACTTCGGTCACACTGACACGCCTGCAACACACCCATATCAAATACATCTGTATATTTATCTATAGGTTTATGTCTTCAGTGGCTTTATCATTGACTGAGCGTAGTCTTTTTTTAACTCGGTTTTCTCCTTTCGTCGGTCTGTAAATTTTTTTGTACCTTCCGTTTCCGATTCAAGATGTTGGCCGTTTTAATATTTCAGCAAATATTGTTTTTTCAAATAAAACCTTTGCGTTTATTTAGATTTTTTTCGCATTTTTTTTTTCAATAATATTATTGGTACGTACATGCCTGAAGATAGTTTGAAAGGAGAATTGTCATTGAGGAAATGAAGTTTCTTCGGATAAATTGTATAATTCCTTATTTGAAATTTTAAAAATGTTACATCAAATATATGGATTATAATTAAGTGGCAATTTAAGTTCCTACTTAAAAATAGGTAACTAACTTTCATGTTTATTGAAATGGCGTGATGGTTAGTTGGTTAGAGGAAATTTTGGATTTCATTTATAAATTAAGAAAAAAATAAAAACATGCTTTTATGGGATGCACATGGTCTACAGTTCGCAGAACTACTAATAACAATTTTGTAAGATAACTAGAAAAAGTACTTTACTAGTAGGTTTTCCGAAAGTGTTGCTTACTTACTTATAATGTATATTTTCGAGGTTAACTAAACGAAAGCAGAGCAGTTGGTTTTGACAGATGGATTATTTAAAAGAAAATATGTACCTACCTGGAATACAGATACTTACAATAATGAGTAGGGGAACATCGGGCATTGGGGAAGTTTTGAGATTGGACCAGGATTAGAGAATGTGCGGAAATGTTGTAACAAGTGTTATTTCAAAAGATGTAAAGAACAGATACGTGGAATTATTATTTCAATCCGAAGAACGGTATATTGTGCTATTGTGAACACAATGTGTATTGTATTCTATATCGCCGATACAAGCCGAATAATACGATACCCGGCAATATAGGTATATTACAAATTTCGAAAGCTTCGGTTCAAATGGCGTTTATCAAAGGAATAAAGGGATTATAATATTTATGGAATATTTAAGATTTTCTTCGTTTTTCTATATTATTTATAAAAAATTGTTTGCATATAAAGCAATAGCTCTCAAAGGCTCAGTTCTGAAGCCAAGCAATGCTTCCCAACCTTTTTCTTTCCCATACCTCTTCCTTACTTACTCCCGTCAACCTCGCTTTTCCCGTTCGGATGTCATAGCTCGAAAGGCTCCACACATTTGGAAGCAGTTGGGACTCTTGTGCGGAGTTCACATTTTTTTTTAATTACCTACCTAGATGATCAATTGAAACTAAAGATATAAAAATAGAAGAAACATTTTTTGTAATTAAGTTGTTAGGTCCTTAGTAAAAATGCTTGCATTTTCTTGCGAGTGTTCTTATCGTGTATTTATTTCTCTAATACTCATAAAGCAACATTATAAAACGAAAAACTACCGCCCAAAGCTATTCTTGTAGCGTCTCGGTCAGAACCAAACGCCCGAAGACAAAGGTGTTTTAATTTTCTCTCGAAACTTTTGAAACTATAAAATGCCATCTGGAAAATAATAATTACGGACCTTAAAGTTTTTGTCTTCTTGGTATTATCAGTTAACATTAATTTACAGCTTTACCTCCAGGAATGAAACTAAATTAATTGTTGTATTTTAATTTTGTGAAAATTTTATATTTTTCTGCTAGTTGCAATAACCAATAATAATCAATATAGTACAATTGTGAAGCAAAAGGAGTTATCCAGTACCACAGTCAACGGAAGAACACCTGAATTGGAAGCCTGAATTGGCCTTGTTGATCAAAACACGCATGTGTGTTTTAAAAATGTTAGTAACAAGACAAGGTTAGTGTTATTAACAAGACAAGGTTAGTATTAGTAACAATATTAGGTTAGTATTAGTAACTTGTTAAAGAAAGTCTTGACAAAGAAAAATTCGGTTTTCCTATTATAATATACGAAGAAAACTTCCTGATAAAAAAAATATTGCTAATGTATTTAGAATCTCTTGAAATTATTCGCATTCCTGTTAAAACCGGGATTGTTGGCCATTAACGAATGAATTAATAGGTATCCTGATAAACTTTAAGTAAAATACCAATGTTTTTTCACGATGTCCGAACACGTGTTCGTGAAAAACCAAACTTGTATATATTTTATCAAGTCAAACGCAAGTGCGTGAACACGTGTTTCGATATTATTATGAATTTAACACTATCAGGAAGCGGCTTGCACTCTCGTTTTTAACAGGTTTACCAATAATTTGAAGAAATTTTTAATAAATCAGCATTACTCATTTTTCTCCATGTAATATTATATTATTTCGTATTTTTCTACGTGTAATATTATTTTATTTCCTATTTTTGTTAAGATTGTAGGTTCGATGGTTGAAAGTGGCAAATTTTGTGGATACTTTCTTGTACAATATTCAAATATGTTTACATCTGGCATTCATCCTAATGTACTACGTTGTTTCTTAAAATATTGTATTCATTATAAATAATTCGATATTATAAGAAGATGGCACGTCTTACATCTGGGAAATTAACATTTATTTGACTTCTGAACACTTTCATGATCCAACCTTTAAGATTTTTTCCTTTAATTTTTCGATATAGCTACGTATGTATAATAATTGAACTGACAATTGACTTAAATTTTGTAATGCTTTGGAAAACTAAATAAAATAAAATTAAATGTTGTCTATGAAAGTTTATGATTGATAAATTTATTATGTAAAATGAAAATGTTCACAATTACCCTACGAGAAGTTGCCGAGATTTTAGGCTTCCTAAAACTAAACTAACAAAATTCTACTACATCACAGTTTGTTTTATTAAGGACAAAAACTTTATTGTAACCTACCAAAAGCCGTAAAGGAAGCCTTGGCACTTTTCGTAGGGTATGTGCAATATATGTAAGAAAAAAATTATGATTATATTCGAAGGTTTTATTTTATTTTTTTACTCATTTTGTAAACCAATGTAACTGTATTTTATTATTATTGTATTTTTTAGTTGTATTTTATATATTTTCCTACTATTTGTACGAAAATTTTTTCATATGTCTAAATAAACATTTAAAAACAAACAATGTTAAAATGCTACATGCACATAAATTTATCGTTACAAAAAAGTTTTTTTTTGGATTTTTTCATAAATCGATAAAAAAATTTTTTTTTAATATTAACACCTACTGCCCAGGAGTACCAACTGCTCCCGACTGCCAGCGGGAAGTTGGCATCCCTATTTGTGAGGCTAAGGGAGTAGGGACAGGAAGGAGATGAATTAGAGGAAAAATATGTGAAGTAACTGGTTATTCAGTTCTGTAAACAAGCTCGGCACAGGCCATTTAAAGCAAGCTTTGATTATGAATGATGATCTTTCACTGGGGCACTACTTAAAAATTATCACAATCGAGATGAAATTTTCCTTTCCAATTTAATATCAAAGTCCACATGATCGAAACATTTCCAAAAGGCCTAATAATTGCTACTCGGCCAGGGTTATTTTTCCCCTGGCGAAATAATGAAGCAACTAATTGCGCAATAACCTTACATCAGTAGGGGATGCGGGAGGAATGGGGAGAGCGAGATAAAGGCTGTTTGGAGGAAAGAAACGCGTTGATAAGTATCACATTCATATTATTTTCAAACTTTCATATGAAAAGAAATGGTACAGAAATGTAAACTGTATATTTGCTAAATCGCTTTCTTTCACACGAAGAGTTTCATTATTTATTTATTATTCAATTGTTTAAAAAAATCATTATAGTCTTTCAATACGGATAATAGTAATAGAAAGGATAATAGTTTGATAATATAAATATTTATGTTGAGGGATCAGTAGGATTTATAGGCCCTGTTAGAAGTTCTACCGAGCCGAACCCTCTGATATGAAAATATCTGGAGACGGTGAATTTTTTTTCCCATTTGATATCTGGTGATTTGACGTGTTGTTGTTCTTGTCTTGTTTTGTATTTATTTTACTTATATAATGCACTTACATAGTGTTGATTGACTAGCTGATCATTTGTGGAAAAGTGAGTGGAAGGGTTAAGTTTTTCCTTTGGGGAAGACTTAACCCGGACAACTAAATCGGAAGTTTAAAATAAAAAATATAAACATATACACTAACTCAAATCATTTGAATTTCACTCGCTTACCTCAGATCTCACACTGAAATAGAATTTAATGGAGTGAACCGCATTTTTATAGCGACTCTTTCATACTTTTGGCCGCTACTTAACAAAAACCACCTAAATCTGAAGGCCGGGACACTTAATCAAATTAGCTTCTTCATTTCAATGAGAACACATGTTGTTTATTTCTTAGCAATTCTAACTAAGTGAATATTTGATTGCATTACGAAATATTCATACCTAAACATATTAAACGATCTAACGAAGCAACGTGGATCAGGGATGCCCCATGATGAATTCGCTGGCTACAATTAGCACACTTCGAGTATAACTTCTATTGCGCAATTATTCATATCATTTACTCTTACTCTTATTTTGTAACCTCCGGAATGTCAGGGGTAAAATACCAATCGCGCACCGTACGCCGCGGCCGGCTGACACTGTTTTTGTAATAACTTATATGTTTTTTAAACTGTTCGGTCTTACCAGATAATTTTTTGATGTTTATTTATATAAATGTTGTTTTTTTTATTCTACGTAGTTTCCCCACGATAGCTACTTACATTCAGAGATATGTTTTTTTTTTTCATCTTACGTCTTTTTACATCTTAATATATCATTTATAATAAAAACTTAAGAAAATATCTTGAGTTTTATTATAGTTCCAAGTAAACAAGCGTTCTTCTCAAAAAAATTATTCATGTGAGGCTTTTCTGTAAATAAGTAGGTACAGTTCTATTAGAGTTTGGTCAATCGATACACTATCACTATAAAAAAAAATACTTGTCCAGATTTTCATCCGGTATTCTTTTTTAAATGTTCTGCCGAGTTTTTAAAACTGCCACTAAGCTTCTTATTTAACCTTTCCCTTTAAACTGGTGTATTTCGTGATTCGAGATTCGGTCGATTCACACCACCACAAGTAGAACCGTTCTTAATTTCTGAACAACATGGATTTAGAAAAGGTCGATCGATAGGAACCAACTTATTAGTGCCATCAAGTAAATTGTTCATACAATGCGCATACAATTTCATATTGTTCATACAATGTTCATACAATTTCAAACAACGCCTCCGATACTGTTAATCACGACGTCTTACTCAGTAAACTGGCTATAATAAGATTCTCCATAGGACTGCTAACCTTTTTTGCTAGCTATCTCGCAGACAGGAAGCAGTTGATGTCTCACGGACTCTTCCAATCTATATATTTTTATGTACGATCGGGGGTACCCCATGACAGTAATTTAGGCCCACTCCTCCTACCCATATTTACTAACAACATTTCAGAAGTAATTGTGCAATCTAGGTTTCTTCTCTTTGCTAATGACCTAATACTTTTCTTTGAAATACTGGCTTTGGAAGACTGAAATCAACTCCCGTCCTAAATGTTTAATTTTATCATTCACTAAGTCGAGTCGTACCTGGTATTATTGGAATATAATGGATATTCGAAGTTTAAAATGTGTCTATGATAGTAGGCTGACATTTCATACTCATATTGAGACGGCGTATAGGACTTCACTGAAAATGCTGGGCTTCTACGCCCTGCAAGGAATTTTAGAGATACCCGGGTTCTCGTAGTTTTATTTAATTCTTTAGTAAGAAATAGACTTGAAAGTGAATCTGTAAATTGGAACCACGCCTAAAAAAGTATTATCTCATGTTGGAGAGAGTTCAGAAGAAATTCTCGAGATTTCTCTACACTAGGGAATATGGCTACTACCAATGGCTCTATCATACCGACTTTCATTTGGGTATGCTCGGAATTAACTATCTATGGGTCAGGAGGAATGTGCGAATTGCTACACATTTCTTCAGACTGATTCGTGGATGGTTTGAAAACTCGGTCATCATGGAGAGTATTCATTTCTATGTTTCAGATGCTTATCTCCATCACCGTCAACATAGACCGTTCTATATCCCGACCTGCAGGACTAACATGAAAATGGTCATGACTATTCGGATATTGACATGTTTAGCATCAATGATGCTTCTTTTAAAAGGCAAGTTATATTTTTAGTAGTATAGTTGATATACCCACCGTTTACATTTAAATAAGAATTTTCCTTAATTTTTTTTATTTAAAAACAAATTAAAAGGAACAATTTTGTAATGTTTTTGAAAATTAATAAATAAAATAAATTGAATTGAAAATAAAATGAACCGACCATTTTACACGACCCGGGTCATTCGCGTCTCTCTAGCGTCATAAGCTGATCGGAAAAACCCGCTCTTTAATCGAGAGAGTAGATCGATTAAGTCTTGAGATCTGGGTGCTATCTGTGCGCTCACCTCGTCACTACGAAGCCCCGCAACCGAGTCGTGAGAAAAGGTCTCGACAGTAGGTCATGAGAAAGGGTCGTGAGTCCCGGGTGTTGATACAGCTATGTGCACCCGCTTAGCCATTCTGGCGCCCGGCAACCGAGTCGTTAGAGTAGGTCGTGAGAGTAGCTCGTGAGAGTGGGTCGCGAAACCCAGGTACTGACAATAAAATAACCCGCTCGCTCTTTGGAAGCCCGTAGGTGGGTTTCAATGAGCGAGTAATTAACGATCGACTCAGGACTAAGTACAATGTCTTTTGAAAATCGGAATCTTGGCAGTTGACATGTTTGTGTTGCCTTTTATCACAAAAAAATAAAACATATTTGCAAGTAACAAAACGACAAGCAAGCATAATATTAAGATATTTTCTCCTTGCCAAGCGATGCAAGTACGGTGAGATTTCTTGGCATACTGAGGGTTAAAGAAAGACAAATGTTATGAACAACCACGGAGGATAGAAGGGATGGAGGTAGTCATACGAACGTTTCCTACGAGACTTGTCGTTAACTAAGGGGACTGGAGTGCTGGGGGGATTTCATATTGACACATCCATTCATCGCTAGTGTAAGACCTTTTAATAGCAGATGGTGGTAATTAAAAAATAAAAATAATTTAATTAATGAATGAAACTGGTTGTGAAGTGTAACAAAGGAAATTAAAAAATACCTTTTTTAGATAATAAAATTTTACAAGCCAGGCGATTCGACGCAGGTTCAATATATTATAAAATTTTGATTTAATAGTTATTTTATTTCTTCATGTTATTATGACAAGTGGCATAGAGCGAATTAAAAGAAGCAATGAAATCAGCGTGGCGTACCGACCATTTTGGAATAACAATGTTCAATCTGACAAGCCAATGCTATGCGATTGTGAGCTCTAAAATAACTTTCTTCAGAGCCCATTATCACATAATATTGCTGGATAATATTCTTCAAAGGAGTCTAAAGGAGTTTATTGTTTTGAAAAAAATAACCTTAAATATGCTTTTACATCAAAAGTAATGCCATCCCTAGTTTTTAACTTTCTTCCTGTATGGTTTTTACAAAATTTCACTCTGTATTTCATCGTTTAAAGGTAACAAAAGCACATTATAGCTTATTAACGAACAGTCTTGTTAAATCATACTGGCCTAGTAAACCACGTCCAATTTCGCCTAGTTGAGTTTGTTTGCTGTGTTGTGCCTAGTTGCCCTACTGCCATCTCATCTCCCTCTTTTCCTTTAACAATATTTGCTAAACAAACTAATTCCCCCTACAAAATTGTAATGAATAAAATTAGTATAATAATTGTACCCCTTGAAATTGAACTAAATTTACCAAAAAAATCATTTTCTGTTATGTTTATTAATTTTTTTTAAGTGGTAGAACATGCAGACAACCCGCCTTATGGATACTTTTTGGTATTATTAAAATTGTGTTAAAATCAATGTTTTATGATAAAAAATAATAAATACTGTTATCATAATATGCTGACAATGTTTCTTGAACACAGATGGCGGAGTTAGCTAGGTAGAGGCTTGAATCAAGAACCCATGAAGCACGACACGTGAGCCTGGGTAAAAATCCGAAACTTTTTATTTGCTACCTTCTTTCTCTTCACAGCTTCGACTTCAAGACATTAAGGATTTTTCGAGGTATTTATTAATTAAAAGTGTTCAGCACTCTAGATAAGTTACACAATTATGTTCAAAAAACTTCAATCTACGTCAGAGAATTGTGATGGAAATTTTTAGAGATAATGTTTTGAAGTTTATAATAATCTCATCTCAAGGAGACGAAGAGCATTAGGATGCTGCGCACAAAACATCACGGAATTTTGAATGTGAAAATTAGTCACTGAACAGAATACGTAACGATCCTTCACGTAATAGAAAGCTCCATAACAGCGCTCGTTTTTAAAACTGTTTTTGGTTTGTTTTGAATTTGACATAAATATCATGAAATAAATATTTTATACTCATAGCAATACTTTTTTATATTTTAATCTTTACCTATGTATTTGGAAATCATTTTAAAATGATTTTATGTATTTGTGCACTGAAAATAACGTTAAATTTTAAACTCGCGACATGTATATATTTACACATTATATAATATCCACATTACTATTCATGTATTTTATGTAATTGTTTTTTGCACTAACTGTGAGAAACAGGGTGTACCTAACTTTATCATGTGTAATTTATATTTTATTTTAACAATAAAAAAAATCTATTTGAATTTTATCCAAACGTTAAGTGTTGAAAAGACAAAATCGTTATTTTTTAGCCATCCAGTAAACTACTACACAGCCCTTGCCTGTGTAGTAGTATACTGGATTGCCGCTTTAAAATAATTTATCTTAAATATGTACATACGAATATTGTTGTACATCCTCAACGGCCTATAAAGCGTAATTAACTACTTTTTTTGTGTTTACTATAAATATTGTGAACGCAAGTAATCGGGTTGGTTTGCAATACTTTCAACACTTTTGTTTAGCTTGCAATGTTTTCTGTGTATTTCAAATACGTTATATACATCTTATTTTTTTAATTTTCCTTAAAAACCAATACTGTTTTAGATAAAATTATCTTTCCGACGTACGCAGTCAAAATGAACATTACTTTTTCTAAATAATGAAATTTTTTTTTTTTTTTGGTTTTAGGCATTAAAATTAAAATGATGTTAAAAACGTTATCCACATTTTTACTTAATTTTTTACTTCAATCGTAGAAAAATTGAGAGAATTCGATATTTCGAAAACACTTTTTTTTTTGGGAATTTGTATGAAAACTGTAACTTCAATTTTATCTCGTTGATATGATAAAACATAATTTTAAAATTTAAGCCGATTGTAACGACGCGAAATATGAATTATTCATTTTGGCTATTTTTAGGATTTTACTAATACCATCCAGTATAAAAAATTTGAGGTAAGCCGGAAAGAATTGTCATTTCTCTTTCTAACATCAAAAAATGACGTATTTCCGCCTGATTAAAAAAAATTAAAAATGCAAATATAAAATATAGACCCCCGATCATACATGACCTTAAAACGCTGGAGGGGTTGAGTGACTAGCGCAAACCACGGCTAGTGAAAATCACGGGATGGTCTGAATTCTTGACAAATCAATTCTAGTTTTGAAAATGATAGATAAAATAATTTTCTGTTTAAATATGATGTTATAGGTAGGTTACTATATTGCTGATTTTCTTTCAATGTATGTGTCAATTCCAATTTTGAAAAAGACACTCAAATTGAAAGCAAATCTGAGTTGCAGAGTTCATTGAACTAGAGTTACGCACTCACTAAACTTACACAACCGAAATTAAGACTTTTGATAAAACTTATAAAATAGATCCTGCTGAAACTGTCATAAAAGACTTCGTCGGTTACGCTTAGCGGATTCAATCCGTTCATATTTGCCATAGTAATTTCTGCTTATATTGATGGTAGCATGAATTTAAATATTATCAGATAATCACTTTACAAATAAATAATTACATTGTATCTATATATTTTTTATATGATTTATAACAAAATATTTTCGGTATTTTAAAGTAATTATTATCTGATAGTATTAGACTGTACGAATTGTTGTAAAAATGGCGCCCTCTGTTGAAGTTTTCAACCAGCATCCCCGAAGAGAAAATGTCAAAAAGAAAATTTACAAAACTTGTAATTTCCCAGTTTCAAAAACAGTTTCCCGACCCATTTTCCAACATTAAATTCAATCTTCGCATAATCAAATAGATAATTTCCTGATCCATTTTCCAACACTAAATTCAATTTTAAAATGATAAAGATAATTTTCTGATCTATTTTCCAAGCGAAACATTTCCGATAAAGCAAGAATTTTTTCCAGAAAAATAAAAATTTCTCAAAGGACAAAAGTCTTCTAAAAAATTTCCTGACTTTATTTGCGACCATTTTTTTTTCATTTCCCGGAATAAATTTTATCAGAAAAATAAAGTTTTCCAGGATCAATAATTTCCCAACATGAAAAATTTCGATGCTTAGAATAACAAAATCAACAAATCTAACTTATGAACCAAACTTCATGTACGACGATATCTATGTTACGGTTTTTTTATCCCTGTGACGCACTACTTTTCAGCATTGGGTTTAAATTATATCTTAAACCACAATATTTTAAGTTACACTATTTCACATAATACGAATTTTAAATATATTTTTTTAAATGTATTTATCATTCAGATAATTGTATTTTCTTCTTTCTCTCTCAATTCCACTGTCAAAATGATATTTTCTTTTATCATTTATATTCAGTGGCGGTTTTCTCAAATGTTCAAATGTGCGAATGTGCAGACTAACTACGGTGAATAAGACTCACTTTGAGTACAATAATATTACTACTATTTGAACGGCCCTGTTATAGAAAAATCACAAAACAACAAAATATGTCGGAGTTGTAAATGAAAAAAAAACTTAGATGGGATCCAACAAATCAAAGGTATTATGGAAAAACTTAAAAGCCTTATACATTTCTTGAAAATTCTAAGAAATGTGGAAAATAAAAAGGATATAAAAAAGTCTACTACGCGTTATGTCACTCTCAAATCGAACGAACCGCCGTTGTTTATACTTATATAATAATATATTTTGTGCAAATTTATTCTATGGCGAAACCTCACTATAATAAATATCCTTATTATCACATGAAGAAGTTTTGTTAAATTATCGAAAAATGTACATTTTTACAGATGGCAATAGTTTGTGATACATTAGTCGACAAGAGAAACAAACTCGTACTTTTTTCAAAATGTGTCATCAATCATTTTCAATTATTGAAACCAACGATAAAAAAAATAATTTTGACAATATATTTAGAAAAGGTATCTAAACTTCTTCCCACAAATCCGTTTTGATTTCTGAACTTCTGAAATTTTTATCGTTGTGTTTTCTTTGTGTTATTTGCCAAAATAGTCTAGTCTTCATCACCAGTAATCGGTACTTTGTAGTACATATAGCAAGTCAAATCGCAATTGTGACGTTTTGCGTCATTCTTAAAATAATTGGATTATCATGAATTTGTCGTTGAATTTTCTCTTGACGGACGATGAAACAAACCAATTTATGAAAAATTGAGTCGATTGACGATGTGATGACTTTGTCACACGTGACTTTTACCGAAACAACTTGCCCTAAGTTTATATTGAACACTCTAAAATCCCAGTGGCAGTCAAATTATGTCATCCCCAATGTGGGAATAATGTGATAAGAAGGAATTGGAAGGGGAATGAGATAGTCCGTTATTCCCAAATTAAAGGTGCTCGTTTCCACAGGGGTATGTGGGGTTTCTTGAAGAGGTACACGCCCGAACTGTACGGACATTTAAAGGTGTACGCGAGTTTGAGCTCTTTTTCGAAGGGTACTCAGAAAAAACTAATTGGGAACCACTGAGATAAGGTTAAGAAGAAGATGAAGGTTAGGAAAGCACCTGATTATTCTAGTCTAGTATCTAGTTAGAGACCATGGATAAAACCATTCCAATCAACTTTTATATTCTGTTGCTTTTCTGGGAGACTTCCACTCTGAAATGAAATGCAAATTGTCGACGAATAATGAACATGGGCCAAACCACACCCTTGCGAACTTCACCTGTTTATTTAATTCAACAGAGAATCGATTTTTCTTATATATATACTCGTGTGGTGTCTGGGTTTTACCTCCTGATCACAACGCCAAATAAGCAACAATTTTTTTGAATGAAAAGCACTTTGCATTATCTAAGCATTCATGTTTTCACATTTTTTAATATTTTTGATTTACACCACTCAAAAATACATTGTATATTTTATAGAATTTAAAGGGAATTTAAATATAAAAACTAAAACATAACACGGGGGTATCATATCCTGTCATGTCGGCGTAAAAAGAATATCACATTCATATTTAATTAAGTTTCGATCAGTTATTTACTGTAAAGCGAACTTACAGCGAGTTACAATATAACATATAACTGGCTTTCTAAATTCATTGTTCTTATTATTATCATCCTGATTAGTTTTGTTCTAGATAGATAACTACCCGAACAAAGCATTTTGTCGTATGGTATTTGTAGGTATGGTTTATTTGTTGATAATTTTTTTTAATAATTATTTACTGCAAAAAATACCCATATCGTTTAAGGTAAATAAATATAATACTAGCATCATCTCATCATAAGTTCTAGAACCAAGGATCCTACACATCTACCACAAATGAAAATAACTGTTAAAATTCAAAACACTCCGCTTCTCAAACAACAATTCACCCGGGGTGCAGAAGAGACGAAAGACGAGGAAGTAGGCATTAAGATACGCACTGAACGATGCTGAAATGCTCCATAACTTCCCTGTAATAACTAATTCTTGCTAAAATTAATATAAATATCGCTAAAAGCAATATGCCCAACCGCTGGGAACTCCGCTGTAACCCCTCTTTCTCATTCAAACAAGCGTCGTTATGAGAAAGGAGGTGTTACAACGGAACTATCGGCGGTTTTCTCTTAACCCACAATGTCCATGGAAGCAACAGATAGTAGGTACTACGTAGTGGTATACGTTGGCTAGAATCTATGTACTCCGCCGATGGAAGATTTATAGGCGACGACATAATTCGCCCACGCTCGGGTTGTTCCGAATAATTCTAAATTATTATCGTTTCAAAAGTGTATTGTAATTTAATAATGATGCCGTTATGCAAATTGTTGGATTCTACAGTGGTTGTTAATAATTATAAGAATGTACTGTCATTGTTGTTGAGTTATGGATTTTTCAAATGGTTGTCTTAAGGTATGGTTGTCGCAGAATAGTCATCGTCTAGTGAGGAGGGTAACGTACTTGCATTATCATATTTTATCTCAATAAACGCACGGGTTGCGGTAATTACGTATATTATTGCTAGGACGGCCTCCGTGGTCGGGGGATAAGTCTCTCGACTAGCAGTCCAAAGGTCGCGGCTCAAATCCCGCGTGCATAAGTAAATTTTATTCGATGGCTTAGTGTTATTTCACAATTTATTAATTAAAAATATTATATAGTATAACTATTTGCGCGTTCCAGAGTAGAATATACTCTCAGTATCGCTCTGGTGTAAGACCACCATTCAGAATTGATACGTTGCTTGAAATGGATTTAACCGTGATTGGTGACTAGATTTGAATAGCCAGGTACTCCCCCACTTTCATATTCCCAATCTCCTTGCTCTTCCCACTACATTCATCCTCACAACATACCACAATCCGGGATGTCATATTCGCACTGACTCCAGGCGGTTGGGAGCAGTTGGGACTCTTGTGCGATTAGACGTACTCTCAGCATAGCCCCGGTGAAAAAACACTATCAGAATCGAAGCGTTTCTTGAAATGACTTTAGCCGTGTTTGGTATCAAAATCCAGGTCCCGACCGGTCTCTCTTCCCCACTCCCTTACGCACTTCATTCAGCCTCACAATATATCCCAAATGGAGATATCATAACCCGACTGACTCCGGACATGGGGGTGTAGTGTACTGAGCACAATAAAAATTGAGTTACCACTTTAAATCACGCTCAATGAAGTTCTGAAATAACAAGTGGTTTATTTAAAGCGCCGACTGCAATGGTGAAATGATCGGTCTTAGAGGGGCATCTCTCAAATCCGTGCCTCCCATTGTACCGCATAATGACGGCTTTTGTCTCCTCTGTACCGGCCATCTACAATCTGCCGAGGGAGGCGTTTCTCTTACAATTTTTGCCCACTGAACAGTTATAAAGCCTTTCCAGTCCAGTAAAGTATTCATAATTGTTGGGATTGTTGAAAGTGCTCATCTTGCGAGTTGATCCAACCATGTTTCCGGGTAAAGGAACTTTAGTAAGAGTATGAACTGTTTTGTTTGGTATAAAGGTAAATTGAACTAGCAACAGATGTATTTTGATGAACCGAGGAGTGGTATTACGACATTATTATTTTTTTTTTTAATAACATTTATTTGCGCACCCAAACTCTTTTCAGCCTCTGAATTCATAGTTATAAGCGTTCAAAAAGAAGAAGAAACCTGAAAAGGAGATATTTAAATACGAATGATAGCAGGAGCGCGATATGCTAGATAGTATTGGATACGCAAATAGCTCTATGAATTCGTGGTCTTCAAACGCTAAGCCACGGAGATAGGAGGAAATATGCTAGATAGTATTAGATACGCAAATAGCTGTATGAATGCGTGGTCTTCAAACGCTAAGCCACGGAGATAGGAGGAAATATGCTATGTATGAATGCGTGGTCTTCAAACGCTAAGCCACGGAGATATGAGGAAATATGCTAGATAGTATTGGATAAGCAAATAGCTGTATGAATGCGTGGTCTTCAAACGCTAAGCCACGGAGATAGGAGGAAATATGCTAGATAGTATTGGATAAGCAAATAGCTCTATGAATGAGTAGGATACAAAAAAACTTCAAGTACCTACCTACCAGGCTAGATAAATAAAAAGAATTAATAAAAAGGAGTTACATTATGACTTAGCATAATTAGACCAAATTAAAAAGGGTTTTCTAGATCCGGTGGAAATAAATTAAGTGCTTTAAAACCGAACACTTTATTCGTTAATATAGTAATTCTAGTCTGTAAAGTGAATAAATGAGAGTGTTTCAAAGTGTTTACAGAGAGTATTTACAGCGCCCTTGAGGTGATTTTGAACAAAAAAGGCGATATACAAGTCATTAAATTATTATTATTTTTATTATTTTTAAAGGTCAGTAAAGTTAGATTTTTTCAGCTTATAATGTTTCAGATACAAGTACTATAAAAATCATTACTCGTTTTAACGCTTTTGTTTTCGCATAATAAATATATGGATATTATTTTAATGCAAAAAATAAATACACAAGAATACTTAAATTAAATTTAACAAGGATACCAAAATTTCTCTTCTATAAAGCCAGCATTTTGTGAATCTTATTGAATTTTTTTCTTTCCGGGTAAAAGTTTCAAATGTTTTGTTTGTGGTGGGATTCTATTGTAATAATTTGATTAAAAACAATCATTTTTAATTATTTTTCTGACTTGGATATTTTTCTTTAATTTTACTGATTTTCTTGCTTAAAGTTTGGTTTTGTTGGTTCATTTCAATCCTTAAAATGTCTTTGATTCTGAACAATTTAGATTACCAAACGAGTCCGTTAATTGCTTTTTGTAAAAGCGAAAAATTTGTTTACTTTATCTGTAAAGCCATTTCTGCGAACAACAAATAATATTTGTTTGAAATTTCTATAGTATTATTCAGTATTCAAAGGGTACTATAATAACTGTTACAAGTTCTACTAAAAACTTTTGAATTTCATACGAATAACTCTAATATGAATATAACTATATTTGTATTCTCTATCATATTTTGTATACACAATATTTAAGAAAAATAAAACATAAAATTACATAAAAAAATTTTTTAAAATTATTAGCTGCATTAAAATGCTTCGTTTCAAAGTTTTGTTTTGTGCTTCCAAAGCTAAAAATATTTTTCAGCTTCATTCATATTTTTATTCTTGAAGAACTATTTTAAAACATAAACTTTAATTTTTTACACAACACTTCTTTTATTTCTATGCCCAACTGTACCGCCAAGTATTTCTTTCAGGTATTTCGCTTCAAAACTCTACTCTTTTCAAATATTTTTCTACAACAAAGTTACTAATTTTCAGTTTCATAGAAGATTTCTTTTTTGAGAAGAATTCACTAAAATTCCAGAAATACTACAATCACCATTATTGCTCCACGTTTTAAGTACTGATCAACGATTCTTTTCTTGTGTAATGACAAAGATCAACGTTAGTTCAAATTCTTCAAATAGAGCAATGAGAATAACACTTGGATGAAATAAATTTTCAAAAATAACTACCATGTTAAAGGAACTACATTGGCTAACAGTGAAACAGATGCTGACCGTGACAACGATGATATTTACACATAAAATAATAAAAAATGATACGAAAATACTATTCAAATAAATGTATGTACAACAAGGACATTCACAAACACAATACAAGACAAGCATGTGCTACATACGGAAAAATAACCTGCTAGTGTCCCCCACAACATCAAGCACACACCCGCTTTTCATCAAACCTGGGATGCGTGCTTCCTAAAACTAACCAGCTGGTGTCTCCATAACATCAAATACAAACCCGCTTTTCATCAAACCTGGGATGCGTGCTCCCTAAAACTAAACTGCTGGTGTCTCTATAACATCAAATACAAACCCGCTTTTCATCAAACCTGGGATGAGTGCTCCCTAAAACTAACCTGCTGGTGTCTCCATAACATCAAATACAAACCCGCTTTTCATCAAACCTGGGATGCGTGCTCCCTAAAACTAAACTGCTGGTGTCTCTATAACATCAAATACAAACCCGCTTTTCATCAAACCTGGGATGCGTGCTCCCTAAAACTAACCTGCTGGTGTCTCCATAACATCAAATACAAACCCGCTTTTCATCAAACCTGGGATGCGTGCTCCCTAAAACTAAATTGCTGGTGTCTCCATAACATCAAGTACAAACCCGCTTTTCATCAAAACCTGGGATGCGTGCTCCCTAAAACTAACCTGCTGTTGTCTCCATAACATCAAGTACAAACCCGCTTTTCATCAAACCTGGGATGCGTGCTCCCTAAAACTAACCTGCTGTTGTCTCCATAACATCAAGTACAAACCCGCTTTTCATCAAACCTGGGATGCGTGCTCCCTAAAACTAACCTCCTGGTGTCTCCATAACATCAAATACAAACCCGCTTTTCATCAAACCTGGGATGCGTGCTCCCTAAAACTAAACTGTTGGTGTCTCTATAACATCAAATACAAACCCGCTTTTCATCAAACCTGGGATGAGTGCTCCCTAAAACTTACCTGCTGGTGTCTCCATAACATCAAATACAAACCCGCTTTTCATCAAACCTGGGATGCGTGCTCCCTAAAACTAGAACCACATTCGCTCAACGACAATTCTGGTTCATCGCTCCTAAAATGTACACCGATAAAAGGTCAATTAATTCTATATCCCTTTTTACTATCCGTGTGCAACATTGGCTATTAGAAAGGGGACAATACTTTAAAGAATACATGATTTCCTAACACTGTTTTAAAAAAAAGCTTTAACTCTATCTTTTTATGAATATGATATGAATTATTTATAAAAATATGATTTTTTTTAAATTTTGTAATGCCATAATATGCCATGATATTTCTCATTGTTCTTTTTTTGTTATTTTTGGTTGTGATACACAAAATAATTGTATGTTATTTTTAAGTTTAAAACTACTATAATGTAATAATATTATTTTTCTTACTTTGTACTCTATTATATGTTTATTTATAAAAGGCAGTATAGCCGTTTATGTATTTAAAATTAAATTAAAAATAATAATTTCCTATCCCTTATGTTTTATTATTGTATATATTCTTAGAATCATGTACGACTACCACAATACGGGCATGAGCCTAGTATGGTAGGTGAGAAAATCACCAATATTGTATTTTTTTTAAATTTATAAAAACCAATAAACAAAACAGTTTAATGTACAAAGGATTAAAATATTATAATGCGCCGCCGGAAACCATAAAGTCTGCACCAATTGATAGATTCAAGCGATTTTAGGAGTCATATTAATCAAAATAAAATGTAATAAAGTAAAAAATTTATGTATGTAATTAATTATAAAATTGCGAAAACCAAATTAATAAATGTAATATTTTTCGCCTAAAAACTATTTTCCAGAGTTCATAGGGCCTGTGTTACAACAGATAGACGGAGTCACAACCAAAATTACTATTTTTAATTATTGAAATAAAATAATATTGTTTGAGAGAATGATTTTAATTTAAACAAGAGACCTCTGCGTTCAGAACCAATTCAGGAAGATTTCACAAACATCATTAACTTGCAGCCTAGTATTAAAGTCAAATAAACAGTTAACAATCTAAAGACTATCATGACCAATTGATGTAATATGAGACATGAAGCGAAAACATAGGTTCCGCTTTTTGACCTCCAACTGACCTCCAACTCTCCCAACGCTCTAACTAAAACTACCGATTCCGGTCTACGTGCACCGCTTATCGCGTTCTAACAAGTTTCGACGACATTTTAGTATGCAGTAGCACTTCTAATTGTAGTCACGACCGCAGAATATACAAACTGATGGAAAATGTTCCAAAAATTATTCCTCAGATCAGTTTTTACCGGAAAACTTCTCCTACGACAGGTTTTGTTTCAAAACTACTCTTCATCGTTAAAATTAAATAATTTCACTTTTCAACGTGATAAATAATAATTTGGAATTTGCGCCAAAACTAGAATTCAGATTCGCCTTCCGGCATAAAAACAACACTCCGTAGTAAGTACCCGCGAAGCCGAAAGTATTACGTGTTCCCGAAAGTTAAAGTTTGAGTTGTTAATGGATCGCGGTAACTTTTGCCAACGAGCGTGTGCTAATACAAGTTTATAATGCACTGCCAATAACTTGTATGTTAAAAGCAATGGTAGGAGTGAGGTTAAGTGAAGCCAAGTTGTTCCGAAAGGACAAGTAATTTATTTTGTATTTGTAAAAACCATTAACTTTGTGGCTTGTCATAATTAGCAATACAAAACACATAAATTTGTTTTTGACCACTTTAATTTTATTTAAACTCTACCGGTTTCGGAAGAACCCTTCCTTCATCAGGAGAATATTAAAAACTAATCTACGATACAAAAAATTGACATATATGTAAAAAAAAGTTTAGATGTATGAGGGAGGGGTGAACAAAATGGAACAGGTAATTTCGGGATTTCCAGGAAGAACAGAGCAGTTCACTGGAAATATATCTAGAATCGGACTAAACGATAGAATAATTTGATTATTAACTATACTAGATTTATTATTTAGGGATTTTTTGATTTCGAGTGCTTCTAAATTATCCCCTTTTTTGTAATTAATTTGCCTAAAAGAGTCGGCGCACATTATCATCAAGGAGGGTACCTATACTTGTAGTAAATAAGTGTGAAATAGTTACATTTTTGTGTAAAAAAATACAAATACCTTTAAATGTTCAACAGGTATCAAAGAAATTCATTTGACGAATTGCAGACGAATTTTTTTTTACCTGTGGCTCCGTGCGACCGAAAATTTTCTAGGTACTATTAGGTGATTTTTCATATTAAGGTTCCATTATAAGCGTTTAAAAAAAGAAGAAGAAGATTATTTACTTACTTGAGCGAGCTAATATTATTAACGATTATAATTAATAGACATAAGCGACTGTTGTGAAAATATTTAACAAAACACCAAATTGTTGAATAACAGATGTTTTTTTTATAACTTTCGAAACATGCTAGGAAGGATATTTTTTCAATCGATGGAATTTCTTAAAATGATTTTTCAACTAGGCATCTGAATAGAAATTATGTTAAAAGTAACATATTATTTTACATATATTTTTAAGAGCTTAAAAATTAAATTTTTCAAAGTAAGTAACGTTATCCGTTGGTAGACAATCAGAGTATAATTTTATGCACCAAACCTAATCCGGGGTTGAGTTTTGCTTTCCCATTCAGTTTACTTAGTCTGTGTCTCATGGGTATGATGTAATTGTCATACATATATACTTCTGTGATTCAGCGAGAAAATCATCGAAAAATAGAAGTAATTCTATCCAATTTAACCACTACGTCTACTAAATGCAGACTTTTGTTAGTTTTTGAAAAATTGAACTCATTCAATCCATTTTAAATACAATGTCTAGTCTATTAAATGCAGATTTTTGTAAGTTTAGGAAAAACACAGTGTTTTAATTTTTATTTACTCAACCGGTTTACTCTTCTTTACTTGTCATATAATCATAAAGTTCCACTTTTTCATACATTATTAAATGGAAATTACATCTGTGTTTTCAGAAACATTCTATGGTCGGTCATTTTCAAAGCTAGAGCTCTCAGCAAGTCGGGTTATTCAACAGAACTAACAGTCTCATGCAGGAGGTCATATATTTCGTTTTTGTCTGTCCAAGATGTAGGATCGTACCCATTACCCAACCTCCCGAACTCTCCCTACTATAAACTTCTCAAATTGTCTCTTCTACCATTAGAGATGACCGCAATTGACAAAAGGAAAAAATATTTACATTGAATTTAGTATAATTTATGAATGTTTCCTTTTATTTTCTCGACAATACAGTTATTGGTGGACTCCGCTGTGCTAAACATCTAGTTATTAATTATACATCAAAATTTACTCTGTACATTACCAAATAGATGCAGTAAACCATCTTGCCGCACAACACAATTGCGAAACGAGACAAAAACATAAAAAAATTACCATAATCTAGCTCCAAAAATATTTAATTTAATTGAAAAAGGCATTAAAGCAGTGTTTCCCACCGGTGGGGCATGACGCCTCAGAGGTGGGGCACCACGCTTCAGACATGAGAGACGTAGGCATTCCACATATAAAGGGGAATACTCATCGGTCATACAAATAAATGCGTGAGATGTACAACATTGAAATATACGCCAAATTGTACTTTAAATAGAATGAAACCCGTTACAATTTCAATAATTATCTAAAAACACAGAAACTGTGCAGGATATAGCTAGATGTATGTATTGGTACAATATAACATCTACAATATACTACTTAGTTGTTTTATATATAACGTGTAAGTATAATGAGGAAATCTATAATTGGTTTTTCAGTTATGTAAATTGCACATGTATAAACCAAACAAGTAACTGTTAATTTTCTTAAAATAAAATTTATAATTACAATAAGAACATGATACATGATTTTTCATAAGTATGAGTGCGAATTTGTAACAATTAGCTGGATATCCGTGAACATGAATGATCGCAGTAAGAACATGAGAATGGATTTTGCCAGGATTTTAGTATGAGTGCCAATCTTCATAAGCTTGACTTTTTTGAAAGTGAATAGTCACACTAAGAAAATGAGAATGGTGTATCTTATTATATGAGTAATAATGTGTGTCGTTAAATTTGACTTCCATAAATATGAATAATTACAGTAAGAATGTTTTTTCTTTAGTATGAGTGCAATTGTGTCTCATTAAACGTGACTTCTGTGAACATGTATTATCACAGTAAGAACATGAAAATGGTTTATCCTTAGTGTGAATGCGAATGTGATTCATTAAATTTGTCTTTCGTGAACGTGAATAGTTACAGTAAGAACATGAGAATGGTTTTTCCTTAGTATGAATGCGAATGTTTGGCATTAAGCTTGACTTCTGCGAAAATGGATAGTTACAGAAAGAACGCGAAAAAAGAGACGGTTTTTCCTTAGTATGAGTGTGAATGTGTCTTATTGTGCTTGATCGTGAATAATCACAGTAATAAAATAAGAACAAAGTTTCCTTAGAATGAGTGAGAACATGATGTAATAACTGTGACTTCTGTGAAAATGAATAATGACAATAATAAAATGAGAATAGTTTATTCTTAGTCCTCGTATGAGTGAACACGTATGCCATTAAATTTGGCTTGCGTGAACATGAATAATTACAGTAATAACATGAGAACGGTTTTTCCTCAGTGTGAGTGCAAATGTGACATAAAGGCTTAAAGAAGAAACTTACACTAAGGATTTGCGAAGAAACTAACACAAAATATCATAATATTACTTTACATGCCAGAAAATTATTATCAACCTTTCCCTCAACTTATTTGGTGGAATGTGGTTTCAGCGCCATAAGCGATTTACTCACTAAAAAGCGGAATCGATTGGAAATAACTAATAGAGGGGATCTAAGACTGAAATTAACTAAGTTAGATCCGGCCATAAAATTTCTTTGTAGCAAGTGTAACTGAAGTTAATTTCAGTTATAATATATATATTGGAATAGATTTTAAAACATAAATAGCAAGTTACTTGGGTTCATGCGAAACCTGTCTGGCATGATTATGTTTGTGATAGGTAGTTAATACAGTTACTTCGTTAACATAAATATTCTCAAGCTTTGTAAAACATAAATAGCAAGTTACTTGGGTTCATGCAAAACCTGTCTGGCATGATTATGTTTGTGATAGGTAGTTAATACAGTTACTTCGTTAACATAAATATTCTCAAGCTTTGTAAAACATAAAAGCAAGTTACTTGGGTTCATGCGAAACTTGTCTGGCATGATTATGTTTGTGATAGGTACTTAGTACATCTAATTAAATGAAAAGTAAATTTATTTTTAACCACTTTATTATAATTTATACAGCTTTCTTCGAGGGGGCGGACCCAAAACCTGGCAGACCTTCAATAAGTGGCAGGGCATTAGTGAATTCCCTCTAATAAGCCCCCCTATTACAATATATTATGTTATATTATAGAGGCGCCATCTATCCACAAGCTATGATAATCCAAGTACTAAATCCAATATGGCAGCAGGTTTTGTAAAAGAGTGGTTTCTTTTTACCAAATCGGGCGATGAGTGAAACTGGGAGTGAAATTACCCATGCCAGTTATTGGTGCTATAAAGAACATATTTGTTCTATCTTGTTATTTCATTAGCCTTCAGAAATATATTGTTTTTTGATTAGACAAAGTTATTATCAATTTTAATTACCATGTAAAGATTGACAATCAATTAAGTTTTTGTTTGTCCTGAAGTGCCCTGTATTGGGAACTTTATGAAACCAATAAAAAATGTGAAATTAGTTTTTAAATTAATTATAACCCGTTATTTAGGTAAATATTCTCAAATATTAATATTTAATGAATACCTCAATATTAGTTAGTTAGCCTGCGCTGTGACTTGAAGTGCACTTAAATATCTCGTTTTATCTAATATTCTTGAGATTGTGTTATTAATTATTGATGTTGTTCGAAGAACGAACAGGGGTTGGAATAGCCGCACTTTAAAGGGCTATTCCACACAGATAAAGTATAAATGAATTATATGGCTTGTGACAGGCGATGCAAAAACACAATACATAACGTTAATTCACAATCAACTTACCGGGAGGAGATGGTGAAATCTGCATAGTGAGCATCATCTGTCAGCACTGGGACGTTTAGCGTGGTTGTTAGCACTCGTTATTTTAGATTAAATTGCGATAAAAATACGTCTTAAGATTATTCCGATTAGACAACCGGCGATCGAGAGTTGACAGGACGAACCGTTTTTGTGCAACTGCTCGGCCCACGGCCTCCGTGGACCCAGCTGACATGTGCGAAATTTAAACTATACAGTTTAAATTCTGACGGTACGATTGGCTAGTACACAGCCTGTCAAAAGCAACCAGCGTTACGGAACATTCCGCCCACCAAAATACAACAACGTGTATTTTAAAGAAAATTTAGAAACCAAACGGGCAATGCTGTGGAACGTTGCGTGAATGAAGAACAGTGAAAAGAAATAAGAAAAAAGAAAAAAATATATATTAATAATAATAATGAAAATGATAAGAAAGAATGCGCCGCGGAAGCGAAGATGATTAGTCACATTGACTAGGCAATGGACATAATTTGGTTAATGTAGAGCGATGTAGAGCGTCTATCACAAGAGAAGTAAGCTTAGATTCGCGAGGAAGTAGGGCAGGATGTTTATACTCGAATTCGAGCCCAGATCGAGATAACCTGCCACCCACCCTGAGCACACCGTGGTCGTCAATGAAGGGATTAAGCTTCCGCATTTGTTTCGACATAAGGTTGCCCTCTTTCAAGCGCGTGATATCATCATTAAAATGTACATGTTGAGTGCGTTTAACTACTGTCAAAAGTGAAGTGTGAATTTCGGCACGGTTTAATGGAAGATACAAACGACGAGATTCTTTATTCTGTAGGTTGTAGATGAATCTAAGACAGTAACCGAGAATGCGTTGGATCTTCTGAATCGAAGAAAATTTAATTAGTAATAGGTCCACCAGATTTTCGTCCTGTTGGACAAATAACGATCTAACTCGTTCCTCAGAGTGAAGTTCAATTTCGTCGACATTGCCATCGAAAGACGGCCAAGAATCGAATGACTGGATCCGCCACGAAGGCCCCGCCCACCATAACGTGTGATCGATCAGATCGGCTGGGGATTGACCACAAGAAGCGACATCCGCTGGATTATCTCCAGATGACACGTGATGCCAGGAAGTCCCTTCGAGAGCATCTTGAATGTGACTGACACGGTTAGCCACGAAAGTCTTCCAGCGACACGAAAGAGAACGTAACCAGGCAAGCACGATTAAATATGATTTAAGATTTTCACGGCCAAAAGTATTTTTGTTATTTGTTTTTGGGGTATTATGCCGTGTTGCGCTAACTCCTTCTTTAGCCAACGTTTCGGACAGCATTGCAGTGTCCATCATCAGGGCAGATGTCTTATTTTGACAAATTTTTATTTTAAATAAGACATCTGCCCTGATGATGGACACTGCAATGCTGTCCGAAACGTTGGCTAAAGAAGGAGTTAGCGCAACACGGCATAATACCCCAAAAACAAATAACAAAAAAAAAAAACAAAAAAAAAGGCAAGCACGATGGTTGAATCCGACCACGCAAAGGTATTGGAGATCGGAAGCAATGGTACGTATAAATCTTTGACGAATTTTAATAGATCTGCTAGAAGAACTGCCGCACACAGTTCAAGGCGAGGCAATGAAATCTTTTTTGTGGGGGCGACTCGAGACTTGGCGCAAACCAAATATATTTGGACTTTATCGTCAACATCCATGATTCGCAAGTAAACTACCGCGCCATATCCAAGTTCCAAACTATCTGAGAAGCCATGAAGTTGACACGACTCCATGTGAGGGAATGACACCCATCGAGGGATTTTGAACGACTTCAAGAGCGGTAATTGTTTAGAATAACGATCCCATTGACGAACAATGTCAACAGAGGGGGTGTCATCCCACCCAACCTTTAGAACCCACAACTTTGGTACTAGGGATTTGGCGAAAAACGTCAAAGGGCATAGAAAAACGAGAGGGTCAAAAACCCGAGCGACTTCACTGAGGATAGTGCGTTTAGTAAACTCGCGATCGAGGCATAAGACTTCGAATGAAAATGTATCATGTCGTGGCTCCCACTTTAATCCCAATACCTTGAGAATGTGAGAGTTATCAACATCCATGGACACCAAGTCATTGAGGCAGTATTCCGGAGGCAGATCGGCGAGTAATTCTGGTTTGTTACTAGCCCACTCCCGCAATTCGAATTGACCTCGTTTGAACAGCTCGATAACTTCGGTTTTCGTTTGTTGAGCTTGTTCCAAGCTGTTACAACCGGTGACGATGTCATCTATGTAAATATCTGAAGTTAGCACACGACGCGCTAGCAGTAAATCATAACCTTCATATTTGGTCAACTGTTTGACAGTACGACAGGCTAAAAATGGGGCGGAGGAGACACCATAGGTTACAGTGTTTAGTTGGAACTCTTGGATGGGTTCCGACGAATGAAAACGCCAAAATATTCTTTGGAAAGCACGATCTGGTTCTTGAACCAATATTTGGCGATACATTTGTCGTACATCAACAGTAAACACTACCGATGGTATACGGAATTTTAGCAAAAGCTCCAGCAGGTTCTTTTGAAGCTTTGGACCGATAAGCAAGGTATCATTTAACGAGGATCCGTTCACATCCGTCGCTGAGGCGTCGAAAACCACTCTTAACTTAGTGCTAGCGCTGCTTGGACGAAGAGTGCAATGATGAGGTATGTGATACTTTCCCTTGTGCAAATCTTTTCCAGGAACACGAGTCATGGGACCACTGTGTAAATAATCAGTCATGAAAGCAGAATATTGTTCACGTAAGGTTGGATTTGCTATGAGTTCGCGCTCGAGGGAATGGAATCTACGTAAAGCGATCTCACGCGACCCTGGAAAAGAGATATCCCTTCCCCTTTCTCGGAAAGGCAAGGATACGATGTATCTTCCCGAAGTGTCCCGTGAGTGGTCAGTGTAGTACATTTGTTCACAAAGTTGTTCCTCAGGAGTGAGGTGTGAAGACTGGGGAATGGTGTCTAACTCCCACAGTGGCTGGACCACTTCGTGGAGCCGGTCTTCGTTAGTAACGATGAAAGAATTCGTTTCGTGAGCAGTGTTCGAACCAAATGAACCTAGAAGAAGCCAACCAAATGCAGAATTGAAAGCTGATGGCTGACGTGGACCACCATTCAAATTACCAGGTCTCAGAAGAGAAGAGAAAACCTCAGCACCCAAAAGAAGATCAATCGGTCCCGGTTTGTGACAGTCAGGATCGGCAAGAGGCAAGTCTCTCAACTGATGCCACGATGACTTATCTAAACGAACAGTTGGCATGTTGCCACAGATACTAGGCAGCGTAAATGCCTTGATGTTGAAGAGAATCCGTCCCTTAACACCGATCTCTAATTGAATGATTCCTGACGTGGTTGCGGAAGATTGGCCTAAGCCGCTAACTCTCTGAGAACTGGCTTGACGAGGGATGCCTACGAGCTCCGCAGCACGATCGGTGATGAAGTGAGCTTGACTGCCCGAATCGATCAATGCGCGAAAGGTTTGGAAACGGCCGGATGAATCGCGAATGCCAACATTGGCGGTTGACAATAGTACTATGGACTTGTCTCCTAAGTTGGTGAGGACCTGAATTTTAGAGTCGTAAGAAGGCTCCTGGTCCGTAGACGTCGTGGAATGTTGATACTGATCTTCCAAAGAAGCGTTTTTGTCTCGATGGAGCAAAGTATGATGTTTTTGCTGACATTTTTGACATGTAAACAAAGATTTACAATCTTTAAGATAATGAGAAGAGTGAAGACAATTGAAACACCAACGGTGTGATTGAACAAACTGTAGGCGATCCTGAACTGACTTAAGTGCAAATACCTTGCACTTGGAAATGGAGTGGTCTTCCCCGCAACAGGAGCATTTCAGGTAAGTGGTGGAGTTCGAGGACCTATTTGTTTTAGGCTGTCCTTTCTTAAGATCGCAAAGAAGCGCTGAAGTGCGTTTTTTGGCAGCCTGATTAAAGTTCCGTGCAAGAAGTTTGTCAATAGTACTGCTATCGCGAGTCGAAAAATGTAAGTCTCGTACAAGAGCTTCGCATTTGTTATAAAGAAACTCTTTGAGTTTCAAATATGAAGGCAGGTCGGTAGGAGACTGCAGTTGTTCGAATGCGCATCTTGTAGGTGAATCTAATTTCGACAGAATTAAATAACAAAGCACGTAGTCCCAATTATCTATTGGGAGATCCAATTCTTTTAAAATTGTTAAATCCTCATTAAATACATCGAACACGCGACGAAATTCAAAAGGATCGGTAGGCGGAAAATTTAAATTTAGCATTTCCCGCCAACACGTAAATGCGAGTTCACGCGCGTTACGATAGCGCGCGATTAATCTTTGATATGCTTCAACGTAGTGAGCTCCTTGTACTGGAAATGTCCGAATTAACCCTAAAGCTTCTCCAGATAAACATGAGAACAAATACTGCATGCGTTCGATGTTGGATAAAGATTTGTTTTCATGAATCAGAGCGTTAAACATGTCGTAAAATTCGGGCCATTGCTTGACATTTCCAGAAAATATTGGAATGTTTATTTTTGGTAATTTAACGTTTGTGCACGCATTCGCGGTTTAGAGTCGCGGAGAGGCTGACTGGTTAACTCCTGGTAAATTTCGACAATTTGATAATACATCTCGTCAAAGGTTTCGCGAATTTTATCCTCATCAATTTCGTTTGTGTCATCTAAAGCTAATATTTCCGCGTGAGACGTTTCAAATTCAAGAACTATCTTTTCCAGAGTAGTATAATGCGCTAACAGTAAGTTGCACTTAGTTGCATCGTGCAAAGCGCTTTTTGCTATTTCATGTGTGCGTTCCTATTATTCGTTAATGTCCGTTTCCGGCGCAATGTTTGAATGGCTGGGGCCATGTTGAATAAACACGATTGGAAACGTACCCAAAAACGAAACAAAATAAATGATAATAATTTAATCTATTATAATTATATGCGCGGTAGGTCGTAAATACTCAAGCGCTAGGTACCTACCTAATTACTGTTCGAATTGATTATTATTCAAAATTTAAGAAACATTCCACAGCATTATCCGTTTTGGCATAGATAGATTATAATCTTAAAGTTCCCTAGTTTCGGCACCAAAAATGTTCGAAGAACGAACAGGGGTTGGAATAGCCGCACTTTAAAGGGCTATTCCACACAGATAAAGTATAAATGAATTATATGGCTTGTGACAGGCGATGCAAAAACACAATACATAACGTTAATTCACAATCAACTTACCGGGAGGAGATGGTGAAATCTGCATAGTGAGCATCATCTGTCAGCACTGGGACGTTTAGCGTGGTTGTTAGCACTCGTTATTTTAGATTAAATTGCGATAAAAATACGTCTTAAGATTATTCCGATTAGACAACCGGCGATCGAGAGTTGACAGGACGAACCGTTTTTGTGCAACTGCTCGGCCCACGGCCTCCGTGGATCCAGCTGACATGTGCGAAATTTAAACTATACAGTTTAAATTCTGACGGTACGATTGGCTAGTACACAGCCTGTCAAAAGCAATCAGCGTTACGGAACAGATGTCATTTAGCCGTCGTTAGTAAATTTATAGTTTCTTACATTAACAAATAACTGCGATGTTTATTAGTGTTTTTTTTTAATGTACACAATAAATTTAAAAAGAAGTGGTCTCTCTTGAGAAGTTTTAAAGGATATTGAGACATTTACGATATAATAAAATGGGTTTCACATGTTCTTTTTCAAAACCGCCCCAAAGTTTAATGCTTAGAAAAGGTCACAAAATAAGATTAAGTATTATTTATTATACATAGGCTTAAACATAAGCTTTTTGTATTTTCCGTGCGCGTAGCTAAATTAAAATTATTATTTTTCTGGTTGGTTGTAGAAAAAATACAGGGCAGTATTTCACTAAAATAAACGTCTTTCCATGATATACATAAATAAACGAACATAAAATGCTTTATTGTTAAATATGTACATATTATTTATGCATTTGCGTAAAAAACTTTCCTCAGAAAATTCAGCATTATCTCATTTTCTCACAAGTAAACATTTACGTAAACGTTTTTCATATTTAGAGAACAAAAACCAATTTAAATAAATCTACTTTATTCGCGTGCTTCTCAGCGTGAATTAATCGTGAAGCCTTTTTTGTAAAACAAAATTGGGTAATAAAGTAGTATTTTTATATTTCACTATTTACGTACCCACATTAAGTTACTCGAACAGCGAAATTATCAGCCATTTCTTCGGAAAAATTGTGGCGAACACAAACGATTCCATATTAAAACACTCTTTGCGATGAAACAAACTAGTACGTGGTACTGGTAAATCCTATTATTTGTCTGCACACGAATTCAAGGTAATCGTGTTTTTTTTAAACTTAATGATTAAAACTTCAAATTTTAATATTTAATTATTGAAGTCAACATTAGCGATTCTTAATCGTGAATTTCAGTTGAGCGGACATGTGTGTTCCTTGTGACTGTGTGAGAGTTTTAACGTCGAAAATGACAAATCAACGCTGGAATACTATTAAAAATATACAGTTTATCAATTTACCTGCGAAACGAGTGTCTCTGGGATCCGAAAAAACCTCAGAACAACAAAAAAAATGAAGCGGCATACAAGACATGCAAGCAACGAAGATGGAAAATGTAAAAGATGTTATTTGTAAAATAACTTTTATTTTATTCAATTATATTTATTATTCGTAATATTCCAGTACCTCGGGTAAACGTATTGATATACTACATGTCGATACTTTGATAATGACCGGATGCTAAATATCGTAGCGTAATTTGGAGTTCCAATGTTGGTGGCAATGCTTCCCGACATTCCGTATCCTGTTCAAATGTGTTGTCGGACACATTCGAAAATAGTTTTATAGCTTTCAGGATCGTCACCTACTAATTAGATGAAACAAAAGTTTATAAAAGAAGTCAAAACCAAATGAGGTGAGGTTAAATGCACCATTCTCACAGATATTGACGGAAAAACATTATAAAGTGCAATGCCTACATGCATTATGGATAACGGATATCAAGATGATGTAGTCTACACAGACTACTCCTTTGATAAAATCCCACACACAGGGAGTTCCCCAAGGTTCTCATCTTGGTCCCCTTTTATTTAATATATTTTTAAATGATGTCAACAAAACTATCCATAACTCTCAGCTGTATCTATATGCGGATGACAAAAAGATTTTCAAAATAATGAAGTCTGAGATGGATTGTATGGAGCTCCAGAATGATCTGAACTCTCTGGTTAATGTATATTGTCTAAAAATCGTCTTCTTCTGAATGCAGGTAAATGTATCGTCATCTCCTTTTCTCGAAAGAAAAACACAATAATATATCCATACTTAATTAAGAACAATATTTTAAACAGGGTAAATGTAATAAGAGATCTTGGAGTTCTATCAGACAGTAAGCTTATTTTTCAATCTCACGTCAAGCATATCACGTCGAAGGCTTTGAAAATGTTGGGATTTATACTTAGAGTAAGTTCAGTTTTCAAAAATCCACAAACCTTTAAGATTCTTAAATATCTTACGTCAGAAGCCACCTGGAATACGCTTCAACAGTGTGGAACCCTCATTGTTCTACTTAAAGAGCAAATCTAGAAAGAGTTCAGAAAAAGTTTATCAAATATGTCTCTTATCGCGTGCGAAATGATGAATACTATGTCCTCATAAACCTTAAATCTTTTGAACAACGCCGTGATATCAGAGACCTATTAATGCTCTATAAGATACTTCATAACTTTATTGATAGCCCATACTTACTACAAAATATTCATTTCAAATGTCCAAAAAGAGTTACTCGATCTCGGGATACGTTTTATATTCCTAAAAGCAATACAAATTACCTTGAAAATGTATTTATAAGAAGAAACTGTAGCACATTTAATAGATTATGCCCAAACATCGATGTGTTTAAAACGAACCTAGCTAAATTCACAGCATCCGTAAAAAAGTGATACTGCATCTTATTTAACCAAAAAACTTAATATGTCATTGATTTTTATTTTAAATATTTAGATTGATTAATAAATTTTTGATAATTGATGTACTTTATCAGAATTGTTTCAATTAGGTGTGTTGTTATGTATTTTTCTGTTATTGTTTGTTTTGTCGTTATTTTATTGGTCAATGACATAACTACTCTGATCACTGTCATATATACATGTATAAAGACTGTTTATAATGCTAACAAATAAAATTAAATAAATGCACAAGGCACAAGTCTGCAAAAGTTAAAAAGCATTCACTCGATGTTCCGGATCACGTGACAATGAAAACTGTAAAAATTACATCCAATGCATTAAATGCAAAAAATGAATGATCTACTAAAATTAGAATTGCCATGTTTAATAAATATTTTATGGTTATTAAAGAAGAAAATAATAAAAAAAATCATTATCATAAAATAAGCCGGAGTTTTTGATATTGAAGAAAAAATTTAAGCTTAAGAAAATAGACGGTCAGAAACGGACAGAATAACATCAAATTGAAGCCCAGCTAAGATTTTTAAATGTGTCGGCGACACGGTATCTAGCGGTTTCAGAGTATTTTTTCAGTTTTTACCTCTTATCCAGTTAAGAATTTTTCCTCATAAAACTTATTAATGTAACATAAATTCAGTCAATTAAATACAACCATCAGATGGTAATAGTAATAAGGCTAATCAGCCGCAGTACTAGTTAGTTAGAAACATGAAGGGTATTTTTATAAGCCCTAGCTAGTTAGAGGATTACGAAAGAATCCATAAAATCAAAAAAAAAAAAAACGTTTGAGGTCATGAGGTTTTTTATCCAGTTAAGAATTTTTCCTCATAAAACTCATTAATGTAATATAAAATCAGTCATGTAAATACAACCATCAGATGGTGATAGTAATAAGGCCAAATGAGCCGCAGTACTAGTCAGCTAGAAACATGAAGGGTATTGTTATAAGCCCTAGCAAGTTAGAGAACTACGAAAGAATCCATAAAATCAAAAATAAAAAAATACGTTTGAGGTTTCCCAGCAACAGGCTCCTGAACAACAGGAACCACGAAGAGCCATACCGGAACAACGCCAAGCGCCAAACACCGGATCCTCTGATGACGAGGACATAATGATCCTACTGCAAGGCCTCATCAGGGTACGAGAACAACTGGCCTCCTGCTCATCCAAAGCAGAAAAACTGATCATCCTAATGGAGCTTCTCAAGGAGACCTCACCGTGAAGCTCCATGAGAAAAATGACAGCGACGGCGAAGAAATAGTATCCTTTTTAATATAACAAAATGTTTTTTCTCCCACATGATTTCTCTCCCAAACTTTTTCTCCCAACAGGTAGATATGCAGGACCACCGAAGCGAAAAGGACGCAGCCAAATTATGAAAAAATGAAATACTTAAATTCAGTAAATCACAAAGTAAAACAGCGTAAAAAGTTCAGAACTTATTGTTTTTCTTTTTCTTGTCATTTGTATGAGGTTTTTTATCCAGTTAAGAATTTTTCCTCATAAAACTTATTAATGTAACGTAAAATCAGTCAATTAAATACAACCAACAAATGATGATAGTAATAAGGCTAATCAGCCGCAGTACTAGTTAGTTAGAAACATGAAGGCTATTGTTATAAGCCCTAGATAGTTAGAGAATTACGAAAGAATCCATAAAAACAAAAAAAAAAACAAAAAAAAAATTTGAGGGTTTTTTTATCCAGTTAAGAATTTTTCCTCATAAAACTCATTAATTTAACGTAAAATCATTCATGTAAATAAAACCATCAGATGGTAATAGTAATAAGGCCAAATGAGCCGCAGTACTAGTCAGCTAGAAACGTGAAAGGGTATTGCTATAAGCCCTAGCTAGTTAGAGGATTACGAAAAAATCCATAAAGTCAAAAAAATATATATATTTACGTACATATGAATTTCATTGAAAATGCCGGTGTTGTCTGGACACGTATGATACAATCTGGATTTAGGAAATTGAATTCATGCGAAACAGTGTTAAATTTGGTAATTGAAGATTGGAAGTAAATATTTTCTTGCAGAATCAGAAACAAAGAAACATGTCAATATATCACAACACTTTTATTACTGCTCAAGTATTCTTCTCGCTGCATTGAAAATAAAAAAAAATAATTCAAACATGTACACGCGCAAAATGTACACACGGCAAGAGACATGTTAAAGGAGCTAAATTTTATGACGGTGAACCAAACTATGTATTTGAATGTATTTATTTTTATCCATAAAATTAACATAAAGAACTGAAAAGAAAAATAAATTTCAACGAGATACACAAACACGGGACAAGGGAGAAATTAAGCACCCAGGAATCTCTTGTGTAATACGCCGTCCAACTTTATTACTAAATCCCAAATGAAAATACCGAGATTGAAAATATAATTCATTATATGGAATTAAAAAAAGTATGCCTACCTCAGTTATTGATTTTTTGTGATTGAAAATACTTTTAATTTAGAATATTAAATATACGTTATGTTGGCCAAATAGTGTTAATTTGAATGTATACAATAATTAGCACACACGACGATGTGAGTTAACTTAAGATTAATAAATAAAATAATATTAAACATGAAAACAAAGGTACAAATAAATCAAATCTATTTGTAGGTTTGTGAAAGAACGCATGCAAGTTTAACTATATTTATTTGCGCAAGCCGTATTTTAAAGCGTGACCTCTATATCAGGAACCAAGAATCTTGACCGATTGCCACGAATATTCTTAGGCCTACGTCAGAATTGAAAACTGACGGTTTCACAATACCTTCAAACAACTTTTAAATTTTGTAAAATATACTATTGAATAATTCTCACTTCAGGAAAACGTTGGTTTTTGCTCTTTTGCTTATAAATTACAGCACCTTGTTAAAGGCTATGCGTATCCGGGCTCCCATCGGTGCGTGAGAGGCATCGCAAGGAGATCTGAGACTATTATCTCTAAAAAAACTCGTAAAATTGGATAGTGACGATATGATATGAAGTGTCTCGGGTGTCCTTCGGGTCCAACGGCTAATGCGCCTGCCCACCGATGGAAAGGGGATGAAAGGTTGACAAAAGGGATGATCGTGCGAGGGTAGCAGAAGATTACAAGATATTAGATCCGATATAACGTTTAAAGTTTAATGCTTTTTGAATGCAACAATGATTATTATGCGAGAGAAACTTGTGGTGGAATTGAATTTTTAAAGAAGATCTACTCGGTGTAGTGCTTAAAATGCGCATTTGTTTCATGTTTTCAGTGCAAAATTAAAGCAGATATCTGACATTGAATGAAGCACCGCACATTGAAAAAACAAAACAGATTACATATTGTTGTAAGAAACTTGATGGTATAAAGGATCAAAAACTCTTGAACGGCGCGGCGTGCTCTGGCAAAATGTACAGAATTTCTAGGTAAATTCAACCATTAATTTATTGAAAATAAATAATAAGATACAGTGTTATATCTCACTTAACGACTAGTAAGTAGTACAGTGATAAAAGTAGCTCACAATACATTTTTAGCCAACTTTTCATAAAATTACTTTTAAATATCAATTCACAAGACTTAAAATTTTATTCGCCAAATCATTCCTCTAAATTCGGGCTACGTATTCGCCAAAGGAATATTTTAACGGGAGACCTGTTACAGGCCCATTTGTTCACATTATTCGATGGGAAAGTAAACGCAGTCATAAATTCCCTGCAGTCCTTCTTACGAGTCCTACTCCCCTGGTAGAACGGAGGCTTAAGGAAGAACCCGGGAATTTCGGGAATTGTTAGAATTGATGTAATTTTTGGAATTGTTAGATAAAACGAGGGTTGAAACTCGCCCAACCAAGATATTGAATGGTTCAGTTTAGCTAGAATGGGCGAAATGAGAGGAATAATAAATGTCGATACCATTAAAAAAATCCTAGCAATTCTTTATAGCCCGTCAGCTGTACTCTGTGGATTCAAATTAATGGTGTTACGAAAAACATAAGGGTGATACAAATGATAAAATTCATGAAGATTTCGCACATAAATTATTATGTTTAACATTGGAATTATTGAATAAGACAGATTTTATTTTCGTAAGCAATCGCATGAATGTTGATGAATTTTTTTTTTTTTTTTTTTTCAAAATATTGTTTTCTCTACTATTTCAGCGTTTTTAAATTTTATAACTTGACTGAAATATAGATGATGTACACAGAAAATGCTTATAGGTAGGTGTATAATTTTAAAAAAGGTTTTTTTTAGTTCTAAATGAGAATTGTGTAAAAGAACATAATAAATGTAAATAAGAAACAGTGAGATTATGTACTCAACACAACGGTTAAAAAATATATTTCCGTAATATAATATATAACTTACTTAATATAAAGATGAGGTATTTTATTTTGATTTATTAATTTTATTTTAGTAATCGGTACATTTAAGGTTACAAGTTAGTAATTAATTGTTACTTGCATATAAGCTATATTTTCTCCTGCTTGATGTGGCTCCTACACAACATCTTGAACCTTTCAATTGGTGCAGACTTTAAGTTTAAGTAGGTAAGCCACTAATTTCAAATTCAAATTGTACTACCCTAACTTTCCCTCATCACACATTTTTATAAGCACCCACCTACACTTAACACATTCACTTTTAGAGCATTCGCAATTTCCCAAGCACTGTTATCTTCAAAGGACTGTAACTCCTCTTGAACTGCACGCAACCAATGTTCCTTCTCCGGGCCTCGTAGAGCTTCCTCCAACGATAACTCACCGACATCTACATTAGTACCTTCTGTACACATATTCGAAAAACTATACATTTCTGGTTTACTACTTTGTCTCGTAGGTAATCCCTGTAATACACTGCTTTTACTTACTGTGGCAGGTCTAAACTAAAAAATTACCCTTTAAGCTGTCATACCCTTAAATTAAATACACCATTCCATAGAGAAAGTCCAATTATATCCAATTTTTCAATTATGTCCTAAATCTGCATCTAAATTTTGCTAATAAACAATTAGTTAATGTTAATTGAGTGTTAATCTTAATTGACCTACCAGGTTAGTATGGTACTGTATATTAACTCCATATATAGTTAATAATAACATAGATCATTGTAGATATGTATTATATATTTCTACAGCGCCCTTGAGGTGATTTTGCACAAAAACGGCGCTATAAAAAAACATCCAAATAGTATTATTATTATTATTACATAATAGGTAAAATACTTTTCTCGTTGATGATTATATATCACAAGACAAAAACCAAATATCCTATAAAATAATGTTAATAAATGCATAACGTGGATAAAATTTTGAACTCATGACAAAATGAGTTCAAAATGACTTCCGATGAGCTGGCCATAAACTTCCTGTTTTGTACATTTTGAAATAAACAATGGAAAATCCAATGGAAATACAAGGACTGCTTGAGCTAATACGAGTAGAAATTCTATCAATGACTCAAGTTTTGTGTAATAATCATTAACCTTTCCTGGATTTGGAATTGGCAAGAAAAATACTAAGGAAGTTAGGAACGCAATTCACATGTTTTATTTTATTTTTCACCGCACACAGCATCTGCCAGATGGAGCTGATCCAAATCTTTTGTGCTATAAATCTTCCATTCTTTATAATATCATGTTCATCTCATTCTACTGAGAATATTTTCTGGTTTACAAGGGCGCCGAATGAATGATTAGGGTTAATCACGTGAAATAGCCTCACCTCACATATTACATCTAATGACACGTCATAATATTTATGCTGGCAGGGTGTAATGGCGTGTCAGGGAAAACTAAATTAAGTTGAACGAGAGGGTAAGTTTAAATGGTAGGTTTTAGTGTATTGCGAAGTTAAGAGGTAGTTGCTTCCTGAGCTTCATGGGACCATCGGACACGAAGGTTGTCGTGTCACAGCGAAGCCATAATGTGTGGCATTCAGTCAGGTGGATCATTAACATGATGTTAATACCGTGTTGCATTTTGTGCGTACAGTTCTTCCCCCATTTCCGTCATTTTTTACCCCCGTGGCTTCGGAAATATTATTATAACTATGACACTTACGTCACTTGCTGTAAAAAAAAATATTCATACTTTCTCTACATTGGACATGAAAGATATTCTAAATATTAAACCTATACGTTTTCAATGAGTAATAACTAATAATATTCACCTGCAATAATAATATTCACCTGCAAGTGTTTTTGCTCTGGATTTTTGTGAATTTATGATGTCCATCCATATTTTGTCTTAGGGGTAATTTTAGGATGTCTTCATATTTGAATTTATGCCCATATCCATTTGTCTGTTCTTTCTGTTCTTGTTTTGTTTTAGAGTTCTGGCAATCTAAATTGTTACTATAGTTTATGTAATGATATTGTAGCCAAGCACCGTAAAGTAACATTAGTATAATTATTCGGGGGGAGGGATTGTTACCAGTATCCACGTTTTACCCCATTGATCGGTAACTATTAACATATAAAACATTTAATACGTTCTTTATATCATTTTCTTATTAATTCCATCATGAATTGAAGGTTTCAACAAAATTCCAAATTGTTGGGAAGTAAGTTAGCTAAGAGCTTCAAAGAAGCACTCATGGGGGGCAGTGCATAGAGCTTGCTTGGAAGTCCGCAAGATGGCAGCTAGTAGCCAGTAGTTGCCAGGACCAGTTAGAATGCTCCCAGACAAACTTGGTATTTTCAGATCTCATTTAGCCAGCTCCTAGTTAGGTCGACTATCGAGTCACCATTGTAATACGCGAATTATTAATAAATCCCTGATTTAACACAAAGAACTTATTATTTGAAATCTTATTCCTCGACGAGTTGGAGAACTGTTTGTGGGAACGCAACGCAAATAATTCCCTTTTAAGAAATATTAACACTTTTGCCGACTACATATCTAAATCTACACCATTTCAAAGTAATGTTGGAATGTAATTCATCAGATCAAATAAATGTCTAATTTTTTTTATAAAAGCTTATTATAAGTCAAGAGCAGAGCATTAATAAATAAGCGTTATTGTTCTTATTCCAATAGCCTATTTGTAGGCTTATTTAAATTATTCCAAAACTGCCAAAAGAGAGCATTAGATTTCCACATGGATGTTCCAAAAAATACCACAACCCGTGAGTATTTCTCGATTCAAGAATAACGCAACCTTTAATGCCACTCAACAATACTTTAAGGAATAAATGCGATACTTACACCATAAATAACGAAACAATAAATTCAGCGTTAACCTAAATTCTTAAACCACAATTTAAGAGAACCCATTTCGAGATCCTGGTGGCTTTAAGAAATTATCTTTATTTATTTATTTATTGCATCTCACTATACATAAATCACGATTTTTCTCACAAAAATTAACCTCACTAGGACTAAGCCTGTATCGAAGTTAACAATTTAGATTTGAGTGAAGCAAACATAGATTAATCATAAACATAAAGTAATACTACATACAAACACAAAATATATCAAAAAGAAAGAAAAAGATGGGTTATTTGACAGTATATTGTAACAATATTTTAACCATAACTACTTATTAATCATTATTCCCAAGAAGAAACAAGTAGATAATAAAGACAGCTAGAGTGACATTATTTTTTTAGCAAATGGGACTTATATAAAATCTTATTATTTAAGAAAGGACAAGGATGAAAAAATATTAAGACAATCGTCTGTCAATACAAACATCTCAATTACCTTGTTCGAAGAACGAACAGGGGTTGGAATAGCCGCACTTTAAAGGGCTATTCCACACAGATAAAGTATAAATGAATTATATGGCTTGTGACAGGCGATACAAAAACACAATACATAACGTTAATTCACAATCAACTTACCGGGAGGAGATGGTGAAATCTGCATAGTGAGCATCATCTGTCAGCACTGGGACGTTTAGCGTGGTTGTTAGCACTCGTTATTTTAGATTAAATTGCGATAAAAATACGTCTTATGATTATTCCGATTAGACAACCGGCGATCGAGAGTTGACAGGACGAAACGTTTTTGTGCAACTGCTCGGCCCACGGCCTCCGTGGATCCAGCTGACATGTGCGAAATTTAAACTATACAGTTTAAATTCTGACGGTACGATTGGTTAGTACACAGCCTGTCAAAAGCAATCAGCGTTACGGAACATTCCGCCCACCAAAATACAACAACGTGTATTTTAAAAAAATTTAGGAACCAAACGGGCAATGCTGTGGAACGTTGCGTGAATGAAGAACAGTGAAAAGAAATAAGAAAAAGAAAAAAATAATAATAATTATAATGAAAATGATAAGAAAAGAAAAAAAATGAAAATAAGAATAACGAAAATCGATAAGAGAGAATGCGCCGCGGAAGCGAAGATGATTAGTCACATTGACTAGGCAATGGACATAATTTGGTTAATGTAGAGCGATGTAGAGCGTCTATCACAAGAGAAGTAAGCTTAGATTCGCGAGGAAGTAGGGCAGGATGTTTATACTCGAATTCGAGACCAGATCGAGATAACCTGCCACCCACACTGAGCACGGTCGTCAATGAAGGGATTAAGCTTCCGCATTTGTTTCGACATAAGGTTGCCCTCTTTCAAGCGCGTGATATCATCATTAAAATGTACATGTTGAGTGCGTTTAACTACTGTCAAAAGTGAAGTGTGAATTTCAGCACGGTTTAATGGAAGATACAAACGACGAGATTCTTTATTCTGTAGGTTGTAGATGAATCTAAGACAGTAACCGAGAATGCGTTGGATCTTCTGAATCGAAGAAAATTTAATTAGTAATAGGTCCACCAGATTTTCGTCCTGTTGGACAAATAACGATCGAACTCGTTCCTCAGAGTGAAGTTCAATTTCGTCGACATTGCCATCGAAAGACGGCCAAGAATCGAATGACTGGATCCGCCACGAAAGCCCCGCCCACCATAACGTGTGATCGATCAGATCGGCTGGGGATTGACCACAAGAAGCGACATCCGCTGGATTATCTCCAGATGACACGTGATGCCAGGAAGTCCCTTCGAGAGCATCTTGAATGTGACTGACACGGTTAGCCACGAAAGTCTTCCAGCGACACGAAAGAGAACGTAACCAGGCGAGCACGATGGTTGAATCCGACCACGCAAAGGTATTGGAGATCGGAAGGAATGGTACGTATAAATCTTTGACGAATTTTAATAGATCTGCTAGAAGAACTGCCGCACACAGTTCAAGGCGAGGCAATGAAATCTTTTTTGTGGGGGCGACTCGAGACTTGGCGCAAACCAAATATATTTGGACTTTATCGTCAACATCCATGATTCGCAAGTAAACTACCGCGCCATATTCAAGTTCCTAACTATCTGAGAAGCCATGAAGTTGACACGACTCCATGTGAGGGAATGACACCCATCGAGGGATTTTGAACGACTTCAAGAGCGGTAATTGTTTAGTATAACTATCCCATTGACGAACAATGTCAACAGAGGGGGTGTCATCCCACCCAACCTTTAGAACCCACAACTTTGGTACTAGGGATTTGGCGAAAAACGTCAAAGGGCATAGAAAAACGAGAGGGTCAAAAACCCGAGCGACTTCACTGAGGATAGTGCGTTTAGTAAACTCGCGATCGAGGCATAAGACTTCGAATGAAAATGTATCATGTCGTGGCTCCCACTTTAATCCCAATACCTTGAGAATGTGAGAGTTATCAACATCCATGGACACCAAGTCATTGAGGCAGTATTCCAGAGGCAGATCGGCGAGTAATTCTGGTTTGTTACTTGCCCACTTCCGCAATTCGAATTGACCTCGTTTGAACAGCTCGATAACTTCGGTTTTCATTTGTTGAGCTTGTTCCAAGCTGTTACAACCGGTGACGATGTCATCTATGTAAATATCCGAAGTTAGCACACGACGCGCTAGCAGTAAATCATAACCTTCATATTTGGTCAACTGTTTGACAGTACGACAGGCTAAAAATGGGGCGGAGGAGACACCATAGGTTACAGTGTTTAGTTGGTACTCTTGGATGGGTTCCGACGAATGAAAACGCCAAAATATTCTTTGGAAAGCACGATCTGGTTCTTGAACCAATATTTGGCGATACATTTGTCGTACATCAACAGTAAACACTACCGATGGTATACGGAATTTTAGCAAAAGCTCCAGCAGGTTCTTTTGAAGCTTTGGACCGATAAGCAAGGTATCATTTAACGAGGATCCGTTCACATCCGTCGCTGAGGCGTCGAAAACCACTCTTAACTTAGTGCTAGCGCTGCTTGGACGAAGAGTGCAATGATGAGGTATGTGATACTTTCCCTTGTGCAAATCTTTTCCAGGAACACGAGTCATGGGACCACTGTGTAAATAATCAGTCATGAAAGCAGAAAATTGTTCACGTAAGGTTGGATTTGCTCAGTGGCGGCTCGTGACTTTTGGGTTACTAGAGTGCTAATATTACAAAAAATGGCTTAATTGATGTTGTTGTAGCTGAAAACGATTTTTTATTTTTTTTTCGAAAATTTATTTTTTGTATGAAGATTTTCAGGAATTCCGTGCGGCGCACGGCTATACTGAAATTTCCTGAAAATCTTCATACAAAAAATCGATTTTCGAAAAAAAAATAAAAATCATTTTCAGCTATAACAACATCAGAAATGCCATTTTTTATAATATTAGCACTCTAGTACACCCAAAAGTCACGAGCCGCCACTGGATTTGCTATGAGTTCGCGCTCGAGGGAATGGAATCTACGTAAAGCGATCTCACGCGACCCTGGAAAAGAGATATCCCTTCCCCTTTCTCGGAAAGGCAAGGATACGATGTATCTTCCCGAAGTGTCCCGTGAGTGGTCAGTGTAGTACATTTGTTCACAAAGTTGTTCCTCAGGAGTGAGGTGTGAAGACTGGAGAATGGTGTCTAACTCCCACAGTGGCTGGACCTCTTCGTGGAGCCGGTCTTCGTTAGTAACGATGAAAGAATTCGTTTCATGAGCAGTGTTCGAACCAACTGAACCTAGAAGAAGCCAACCAAATGCAGAATTGAAAGCTGATGGCTGACGTGGACCACCATTCAAATTACCAGGTCTCAGAAGAGAAGAGAAAACCTCAGCACCCAAAAGAAGATCAATCGGTCCCGGTTTGTGACAGTCAGGATCGGCAAGAGGCAAGTCTCTCAACTGATGCCACGATGACTTATCTAGACGAACAGTTGGCATTTTGCCACAGATACTAGGCAGCGTAAGTGCCTTGATGTTGAAGAGAACCCGTCCCTTAACACCGATCTCTAATTGAATGATTCCTGACGTGGTTGCGGAAGATTGGCCTAAGCCGCTAACTCTCTGAGAACTGGCTTGACGAGGGATGCCTACAAGCTCCGCAGCACGATCGGTGATGAAGTGAGCTTGACTGCCCGAATCGATCAATGCGCGAAAGGTTTGGAAACGGCCGGATGAATCGCGAATGCCAACATTGGCGGTTGACAATAGTACTATGGACTTGTCTCCTAAGTTGGTGAGGACCTGAATTTTAGAGTCGGAAGAAGGCTCCTGGTCCGTAGACGTCGTGGAGTGTTGATACTGATCTTCCAAAGAAGCGTTTTCGTCTCGATGGAGCAAAGTATGATGTTTTTGCTGACATTTTTGACATGTAAACAAAGATTTACAATCTTTAAGATAATGAGAAGAATGAAGACAATTGAAACACCAACGGTGTGATTGAACAAACTGTAGGCGATCCTGAACTGACTTGAGTGCAAATACCTTGCACTTGGAAATGGAGTGGTCTTCCCCGCAACAGGAGCATTTCAGATAAGTGGTGGAGTTTGAGGACCTATTTGTTTTAGGCTGTCCTTTCTTAAGATTGCAAAGAAGCGCTGAAGTGCGTTTTTTGGCAGCCTGATTAAAGTTCCGTGCAAGAGGTTTGTCAATAGTACTGCTATCGCGAGTCGAAAAATGTAAGTCTCGTACAAGAGCTTCGCATTTGTTATAAAGAAACTCTTTGAGTTTCAAATATGAAGGTAGGTCGGTAGGAGACTGCAGTTGTTTGAATGCGCATCTTGTAGGTGAATCTAATTTCGACAGAATTAAATAACAAAGCACGAAGTCCCAATTATCTATTGGGAGATCCAATTCTTTTAAAATTGTTAAATCCTCATTAAATACATCGAACACGCGACGAAATTCAAAAGGATCGGTAGGCGGAAAATTTAAATTTAGCATTTCCCGCCAACACGTAAATGCGAGTTCACGCGCGTTACGATAGCGCGCGATTAATCTTTGATATGCTTCAACGTAGTGAGCTCCTTGTACTGGAAATGTCCGAATTAACCCTAAAGCTTCTCCAGATAAACATGAGAACAAATACTGCATGCGTTCGATGTTGGATAAAGATTTGTTTTCATGAATCAGAGCGTTAAACATGTCGTAAAATTCGGGCCATTGCTTGACATTTCCAGAAAATATTGGAATGTTTATTTTTGGTAATTTAACGTTTGTGCACGCATTCGCGGTTTATCAATCGAGAGGCTGACTGGTTAACTCCTGGTAAATTTCGACAATTTGATAATACATCTCGTCAAAGGTTTCGCGAATTTTATCCTCATCAATTTCGTTTGTGTCATCTAAAGCTAATATTTCCGCGTGAGACGTTTCAAATTCAAGAACTATCTTTTCCAGAGTAGTATAATGCGCTAACAGTAAGTTGCACTTAGTTGCATCGTGCAAAGCGCTTTTTGCTATTTCATGTGTCTTGACTAACCTATTATTCGCTAATGTCCGTTTCCGGCGCAATATTTGAATGGCTGGGGCCATGTTGAATAAACACGATTGGAAACGTACCCAAAAACGAAACAAAATAAATGATAATAATTTAATCTATATAAATGATAATAATTTAATCTATTATAATTATATGCGCGGTAGGTCGTAAATACTCAAGCGCTAGGTACCTACCTAATTACTGTTCGAATTGATTATTATTCAAAATTTAAGAAACATTCCACAGCATTATCCGTTTTGGCATAGATAGATTATAATCTTAAAGTTCCCTAGTTTCGGCACCAAAATGTTCGAAGAACGAACAGGGGTTGGAATAGCCGCACTTTAAAAGGCTATTCCACACAGATAAAGTATAAATGAATTATATGGCTTGTGACAGGCGATGCAAAAACACAATACATAACGTTAATTCACAATCAACTTACCGGGAGGAGATGGTGAAATCTGCATAGTGAGCATCATCTGTCAGCACTGGGACGTTTAGCGTGGTTGTTAGCACTCGTTATTTTAGATTAAATTGCGATAAAAATACGTCTTATGATTATTCCGATTAGACAACCGGCGATCGAGAGTTGACAGGACGAAACGTTTTTGTGCAACTGCCCGGCCCACGGCCTCCGTGGATCCAGCTGACATGTGCGAAATTTAAACTATACAGTTTAAATTCTGACGGTACGATTGGTTAGTACACAGCCTGTCAAAAGCAATCAGCGTTACGGAACATACCTTTTTTAATTTAACTGAGGAATTGGTAGACTTAGGACGGGTTGTTTCGGAGTATTTGAACAATTCATCAAATTTCAACGTTCATTTCTGGGATCTGTGAAAGTCCAATTCAAGTTCTGTTATTATATCATTATAGGCTAGTTGCTTGACAAAACTGAAATAAAAACAGAACTTGAAAAAATCCTTCACAGAACTTGAAAATGAACGTTGAAATTTGATGAATTGTTCAAATACTCCGAAACAACCCGTCCTTAATATGATTTTTGAAGAATATAAAACATAAGTAGTTCCTGATATAAATAGTTTCTTTGACCAAAAGAAGTTTTAGTATGTACCGCCACAAGTTCAATATAGAGCCAATTTTAGTTGCACGCGTTTGTTGTATTCTTTCAGCAAATTTGATATTGTTAAAAAATCGACATTGTTAATGTATTTGAGTGATGTATAACTGTTTTATACACATAAAATTACATTTCTAATAAAGTAGGTTGGATGGATAACAGATTTTTTTTGTATATAACTTTTAGGATCATGTTTTGAGTAATCTTTAGTGATTCAACATTGGACTTTAGACATGATCTCCTGCATACTACGTTATAAGAAAGTTGAGATCGGACTAAGGACAAGAAATAGACAGTTTATAATTTCTCCTTTGTCCGATATTTGTCGAAAATCTTTAAAAATAAATTTAAGTCTACTGACATTCTTTGTTGACATCGATATAGTCATTCCATCTTAAAAAATGTTCAATCTTTACACCTAGATACATGATACAGTCTTGTAGTACTAGTACTTTCCAAGATGTGGCAAATACAATTCTGCAGATAATTGTGTATAATTAGATAATGAGTGTCAGAAGTCTGAATTTTTGATGATGTACTAAATGTCGCATTTTTATTTTTTTTGTATTCAAAGTTTAGATGTTATTATTCATCCAACTCTTTACTGCTCTTAATCCTAAGTCACGTGTGTAAAAAGCATCTCTCCAGGTTTTACCCTCAAATATTAAAGCAGTATCGTCTGCGAAACTAACAATGTTACCTGGAATATCCAAATAAATTAGACAAATTATTAATTTAGATTAAAAACAATATTGGTCCCAAGCACACTACCGTGCGGAATCCCAAAAGGGATTGGTTTGCTGTTGCTTAAATGATTATTTATCTCTACTTGTTACGTTCTATCATTTAAATAGTATGTGAACCATCCTAGTGCTGAAGTGTTAATGCCAAGAGAAGATTATTTTTTGAGGAGTAATCCATGGGATCAAATGCGTTTGATAGATCTAAGAACACAGCCAAAGCTTTGTTTCCGTAGTCCAAAGCACTAGTAACTTTAGACAATACCCTCAACACTGCATCACTCGTTCATATATTCTCTCTGAAACCAAACTGATTGCTGAGAGTATATTATATGTTTCTAAGAATGATACCAATCTCGACTTAGTCAATCTCTCTATTACTTTTGAGAGAGTATTGAGTAAGGATATAGGTCTGTAATTATTGACATCTAAACGATCTCCTCCTTTAAAAGAATCATTACTTTAGCTTTCTTACAGGGAGAAGGAACATCCCACTCTCGAAGCTAATATTTACAATGTGAGATATGGGACCAGCTAATTCGGATACCTACATGCATTTAAGACACCATAACACTTGAAGAATCAATACCGCACGAGGAAGACATTTTAAAATCATTTGTCACATTTGTGACTTCAGAAATGCTAGTTGGTTTTAAATCAAAATTGTCCCCAATAAGGTGAAGTTCAGATTTAAAATCATTCACAAGACACATCTCACTAGTTTTATTAGAACTGCACAATTATTGGCGAAGCTTGGACCAATGTCACTGAAGAAGTTATCTATATGATTAGTAATTATATTTCGACTCTCTTCCGTTGAAGTAAAAATATTATTAATTTTCAATTTTTTATAGTACTTTGTTCCTTTTGTAGGTTGATAGTTCCTTCCACTGTTGTTTAATGTTACCTTTGACGTCATCTAATTTTGTTCTCTAGTATGCGTGTTTTGTTGTTCGTATTATCTTTATACACCAGTTCCGATATCTTTTATAGTATTCTAACAGTTCTTTGTTAGAGATTTCTCTTCTACATCTAATGTGAAATTTATCACGTGTTCCAAGGCATTTGATTATTCATTTTCTGTTATGTTTCTCAATTTGTACTGACGTACAAATTTGCACATGAGTTTTCATATATTTAATGCACTTATCTGTTGCCAGATTGACGTCGTTCATTGATAGTACTGTATCCCAGGATTTCTCCTTTAATTTGTTCTTCAAAAGGTTGTTGTCAACAACAAGTTTTGGTTTTTCATTATTATTTGAAATATTCTTAAGAGTCAAGCTCATAAACTTCATCAAAATTGCAAAATGGTCTGTTATTCCAGTAGTAAAAGCCGCCCCCCTGTGGTTTTAAATTTGATTTTGGCATAATAATATCAATAAAAGCTTTCAACAGTTTAAAATTTGAAATTAAAATTGAGGAAAATAAAAATAAATTCACACACAAAATTACAAAATGGATTAAAGAACAAAAAAGACAATATTACCAAAATTTCATAGCATAAAATGAAAATAAAACCTACACGTAACACACAAAACCAATATAAACACACATCACTCATAAACACACAAGATTATTTTCAATGTACTATTTTTTTTTTAATTTTAAATATATTATTATGTATTTTAAATTTTAAATGTATAATTTTTCTCATTAAATGTATTATGTAGTTTATATTTCATATTATAAAATGAAGGCCTCAGCACGGGCAAGCCACCCCAGTGAGGCCTACATTACTGGAAAACTTGAATTATAAAAAATATTGTACCTAATAAAAAAAAATAAAAAAAATGCAGCTTGAGTTGTTAGGAGTTACTCTTGTTGTTGAGTTTACTATAGGTTTAATACCATGAATTGCTAGAAGTAATAGATATTTTTGTGTTTTTATGTTCTTCAAATCTAGAGTATCATTATTTAAGTCCCCACATAATATAATCTCCTTATTTTGAAAGGATACAGAGTCAAGCGATTCACCCAATGAATGGAGAAAGTTATCTATTTAAGTATTAGATAGAGATCTATTTATGGCTATTAAACATATTGTATTGGAATATTGCATTTTTAAGCAGTTGGCATTGGGGAGAAAAAAAACAGTTACCTGAAGGTTTTGCTTTATATAGATAGCTACTCCATCATTTGGCAAACAGTAAATCTTTGTTTTGTAGACTACACACTCCGGGATGTTAAGCATATTAATCAAACTTCCCAGCCAAGCTTCTTTGAAGACTGGTACTTCTAGACGATGATTAATGCAATCAAGCATAGTAACAGTTTCATCAAAAATTTAGATTTCCTCAAAATTTTTTTGCAAGAAAGTGAATCAGCCAAATCAATTATGTTATAAATATCACCCATTTCATTTTATTTAATAAAAATGACAGTCTCTGAGTGATGATTAAGATAATTGATTCAAGTCATCCGCGTGTTTAGTGATTAGAATTCTTGAGGATCGTTCTGGGTTCTTTTTTACACAAATTTTATTGTTACGAAATCATACAAATTGAAAGTTAGCAAAGAAGGGTTTTAGAATAAGAGCATAAAACTTCACCAATGAATATGTTACAGTCCTTCAATTGCTTTATTTGTTTGCGTGCGTTAAGAAATTCAGACTGGGACTTGTCATCTTTGAAATGAATGACCTCCATGTTTGTTGATAGATTTATCAGGATATTGAGTAACTTTATTGATTCTGGTTCAATGGAATGTCAAGTTTTTTTTTATAAATCTTTCAACGGTTTCCACAGAATGTTCATCCATCAAAGTTTCTACCCCAGACAATTCAGCACAATAATTATAGCTTATGTTTTGTTGTTCCATATCAGCAAGACGAATTTCTAATTTTTTTATTTTTAAATCTTTGATAGAATTTGCGTTTTCTAAGTTATCAAAGTTGACGATTCGAGTTCAATTTTGGCAAAAACTTGTTGCTTAAAATCGTACATTTTTTTATAACGTATTTAACATTTTTTTCCAAATTGATCCTCATTAACTGGAGAATCCGATGTATTGATCTAGTTTGCGCTAGATTCTGATTCTGATTCTTAAAATAATGTGACTCACAACTGGAAAATTAAAAATGGTCACCCCACAGACTTTTTACTCACTGATAAACATAGCATAATATATTACCTAGGTACAATTTATTGTTGTGAATACTAAACGTAGTAAATAGTGGAATATCACAGAGCAGACGTCTTCACTTAACAACAGTATTGTCTCAATTGTGTTATCTTATAAACAATCTTCTCGTTGTTTTTTTCCATATGTGCATTTCACTAATTTAATTATTTAATAAAGATCTGTCAAGGAAAAATATGGAATCCAACAAAAAATAATTTGATGTTTTAACATCAGTAAAATCAAACAGTCGTTAATTATGTACGTGCTTTTCTCCCCCCCAATTTCAGCTCAAACTAAATGGCAAGTTTCGTCAGTTTTCTGATAAAAGTAATATCACTGAAACGAAAGTGGTCACTTTTTCAAGTAATCTTTTTAAAACGGAGATATAATTTTAGAAACAATCGACTTAAATTTATAGTGAAGAACGAAATAAGTTTCGTTTCTAGATTTCCTGGATGACAACATCTGGTAGTTGACTGTTGCATTCCGGTCGGTTAAGTTATCATAAATAGCTTATATAAATGGTTTCTTTGCTATTGTCTACGTAGCAAACATTAAAAAAGTTAAAAAAGACATTTTATCTAGTATATAGGACAGGAGTGGGCAACCTGCGGTCTTTTAAAGAATCAAATTTTACAGAACCTATCCAAAAATGATGTTCTGTTTATCATCTTTTGGGTTTTCGCTGAGAGAACTACTATTTTTGAGACGTATATTCGTTGATGGAATTATCGATTTCCTGAAACTTGGATTATCTTGGAGAGTGTGTAGTTTACTTTACCATTTCTTGAATTATGTTAGATTTACTTTGTTGCAGTCCACTTTATTTACATTAAACTGAAGACGTGAAAGATCTAGGTTAGCCCCGCCAAATAAAAAATTCAGGTCTCACCTGGTTAGTCTCTCCCCTCTGGCAGGTGCTGACTGCGGACATGGGCGGAGCGGAGGCATCTTGTTGTCTCTCGAACCTCTCGAACCTGAAGCTGTTAGAGCGGTACAGCTGGTTGTCATCGCGGCTCCGTCTGCCCTTGCACAGCCGCCGGGTTATGGAGAGGGAGCGCGGCCTGGGGACAAAAATAAATTTTAAACACGTTAAATTTAATAAAATGCGTATTGCTATTTTTAGATTTGCTTACCGTCTTTCGTGAATAATTATAAATATAGTGAGTAATTCTTATAAAACTTTAAAACTAGCAACTGATTTTCTAATATAATTAATGATAATTAACGCACATCATTATTTTCATATATTTTTTAATTGTGATTCTAGGCATGTAAATAAAAAAAAAATATTTTAATACTACACAAGAGACGCAATTTCCCCGAGCCAGTGGTGTGAGGCTGAAGGAAGTGGGAGGGAAAGGAGATGGAGATGGGGAAGAGGAATTTTGGAAAGCAAGTGGCTATTCAGACCAAGTCACTATGTACGACTAAAATACTATGAATGTTTTGCCTTTCACCATGGCGATACTGAGAGTATCTACCACGCTAGGACAATACTCGTATCGGCAATCATATTTTATTCTCTACAAATGCAGACTTTTCAACAACTGCTTTACCAAAACCTCTTTCACAGGACCTTCCCTAACTCGCCTCTCAACGTCGCTCAACCAAGTAACTATAAATAGTCCTTAAGGAGTTCTTGTGAGGCGTAAGGGGTAGTAGTTATTAATAAATTCAAAAAAATACTCGTATTGTATATATATTATAAAACAATTCTATTTTATTGTGGAAGAAAATAATACTATTAAATCTAAACGAAATATGAAACAGAATAAGACACAAACAAATTAAAAAGGTAACGGTCTCAACTGAGAATCAAACACAGGATATATGTCATACCGGAACAACGCCTCTAACCACTCTGCCGTTAGGACCTAATTATTTCATGTCATTTTGCAACTAATTTTCCCATGTTTTTTTAATGATTACAAGTTCTGAATTATTTGTTTTGTAACCTAGAGAGTGTCTCGGATAAACATATAAGATTTTCATTAATATTGGTTACCTATTGACTTTTTTCTAATGAAATCGTATGTTTATTTTTTTATTAATTTCTATACATACATTACAGTATCTACCAATTATTTACATTTGTATATAATACATAAATTGAGAACTGTTAATATGGTGTTTTATGCTGGGTGTGAGGTAGGTTTGAGTAGGTGACACTGTGGTGGGTAGTGTTATATATTTCGTGAACACCTCACTGGGAGAACCTGTGCTGAGGTTTTTACGTGTTTTTATGTTTTTTTTTTATGTTCGATTCCCAGTTGAGACTGTTAACTTTTAATTTTTCTGTGTCTTGTTCTGTTTCATGTTTCTTTTAGGTTTATTAGTATTATCTTCTTCTTCAATGATCCATTGCATATAACTTTCAAAGTTATTAAAAGAAAAAGTCCAATTCAAATCGTATTTTATTTTTCTCGATTTATACGGCGCCTAAAACTACCTAAAAACATTATCCACCAAATCTTGCGAATCCAATCAATTCCTTTGAATACATAAATTGATCCGTCCCGGGGGAATAGAAGGTCTTCGTTGTGGGAGGAAGGTTTCACCCCCTTCTAATCAACTATCGCCCAAGACCCCCTCCCCTTCCCGCCCTCACGCGCCAAACTTGAGAATAATTCCAAATTAAATATTCAGTCAACATTCAAATAAAAAAATTCCTATTCCGAAAACCAAGACTAACGGCTTAAACGAACGTTTTAGTTTGATAACGCTAATATGGGTACTTGAACGATCTTTTTCTATCGATTCGACTACCGGAAGAAATTAGAAGCATCAAAGATATTATCCAAATATGAAATACTGTCAAGATATTTTAAAGACATTCTTATCAACAAAAAATAGTCGTCACGGGACGTCTGGCAGATGTGTAATATCGAAATTGATTTCTATTGAAGGAAGTGAAAATGAAAGTAAACAAGTCTTTATATTTTTGACAAACAATTATTTTATTATTATTAAAATACACAAAATTAAATATATATGAAGTTAAAGATATGTACGTTTATACAGTAGGGTTAAGTTGTATCGTAAATGAATCATTTTTCAATAAAGATTACGACTACCCCCCCGCCCCCCTAGGCGCGCTAAAAGATGTTTCACATCAAAAAAACTATCTCCACTTGAATTAATCGTACATAATATCATGTTTCATTTCTTAAGTAACAAATTCTTCTCTAAATACATTACCTGATTAATGTATGTATTATTTTTAATTACACTGTCCCAAGTATGAAATACTTCTTAAACTTACAGCATACCCTTTTTCCCTTTCTATAACTGCAATTTACTTACTACATCACATAATATACATCATACATGAACCAATGTGATTTAATCTATTTTATTCATATTAAGAAGAGTGTATGTGGCGAGCAGACGGACGGACACCGGGCAGGTGGCGTGGATTACATTTGTATACAAACCTACATTTTATTCCGAGACTGGTGAAATTTTGCACAGTTGACCTCCCAAATAAGAGGAAGGTCACTGTCTACATGAGATTTCTAAAAACTCTGCGTAAAGCCTGGGCAACGTCGGGAACTTCAGCCAGAAACTGATAAATTATTGTACACTTCTATTCAAACCACAACCAAACACTTCTAATGGAAGGGTGGTGTCAAAATCAGATATGAAAACCGTTACGTAAAAATACTTTTTATATGTGCGTTATTTTTTTTTACATTAACCCCACGCAGGAAGCCTAGAGGAGAGTAATTTCCTTCGGGACCTATGTTATCTTTGGAGATGCTGTGTGGAGGGTTTGTTTTAAGATAGGAAGGAGAGGAAGTCTTGGGTAAAAAAATTACGAGGTGTAGGTAGGAATCTAGCAGTCAGTGTGTTCAGAAGTGACGGACGTATCAATCCATTCCTCCCACTGCGCCTGCGGTGCAAGATGATGGTTCAAGAGAGACCAGCAGTAAAAATTTAAAACTGTTTGGAGCTAATGAAATCATTGCATAACCAATTTGGCATGTGTCGAGGCTGAAAGAAGGGTAAAGGAATCAGTGGAAAAGAAAGCATGGAAAGTACCTGGTTATTAGTATTGGCAGGGTTCGGGAACGTCGTTCATGTTGTGCACCCTTTACAAGCACATTTCGAAATCAATCTCTATCGAATTTTATAATTAGTCGGACTCTCCGACACACTCATTATTACAGGCGACATTAACATTTGCCTCGAGCGCGTGACGTCACCAAACACCGTTAAATTCTTCGATCTATTAGCCAGCTATTTACTATGAAAGCCGAAATCAGAAGAGACTGATGAGGAAAATGAAGAAGTCCTATCGAAAAAAAACTCAGCTGTAACTTCAACAGACGAGTGGATCCTTGCTTAAAAACAGTATGTGAGTAAAATAAACTCCAAAATATCAGAGTATTGGAAAGAAAATATTGACTTTGAACGAACCAACCCGCGACGTCTTTGGAACTCAATAAACGAAGTTACGACGAAGATAGATATTACCCCGGATGACTTCTCAAAATATTTTCGGGAAAAAGTTGAATCTATTCTTGCTTACACATCTCACTTCCCTCCGCCAATATTCACTGTTAATTCTTAAGTAAATTTGTATCACTTCAAACCCACAACACTGGAAGAAGTTAAAATATTAATTTCAAGTTCGCCAAATAAGCAGTGCAGTCTTGATCCTATACCAACATGGTTACTAAAACAATGTTCGATTGTCTTAGCTCCGTTCCTAGTTCACATTTCAAATAAATATTACAGCTAGAGTTATTGTCCTCAATACCAATACCAAAAAAAGTCACACATTTTCGCTTAGAAGTCAAATAAAAAGGACTGTAAGCGCAGGTTTTTTCACCTAAGACAACTCACAACACAAGTCAGTCCGAAAAAACCTTTCTACAGATGTAACAACACAACTAATCATCTCTTACGTAGTCTCACGTCTCGATTACTGCAACGACATTTATGCCAGCCTTCCAAAATATTAAATTGACAAACTTCAATCCGTGTTTTGTGCTGCGGCACGGCTCATAACCAGGGTTTCTAAATAATCGCACATTTCAGAACACCTTCGTAACCTTCACTGGCTCAAGTGCCCTGAAAGAATTAAGTACAAATTGTGCTGGAAGGTGTTTAAATTCATCAATGAAATGGCCCCACCCTACATCTCTGAACTATGCGTTCCGAAAAATACTGATCTAATAAGACATGAAATATTCCGTATGATACACATTGAGGACATAGAAAATGTTGATAGTGGCTAATAGTGGTTTGAACTTACGACATCTGGGTGGAAATCCGATGCACTTGCCCACTCGGCTACTAGCCGGTTAAGCTGATATATTTTTTAGGGTTTCCGTTTTAAACAATACTAAAATATTTAAGAATTTTTGTCTAAATTTTGAGTCTTATTGCGGAAATTAAAGTGATTATAATAGTAATAGTTGACTCTGGGCGCGACATGGGCGTGCTTGTGCAAGCTTGTGTACTTGGAGGAAATATATACAAAAAGAGAGTCTTATTGCGGAAATTAAAGCCATTTTAAAGGTAATAGTTGACACTGGGCGCGACATGGGCGTGCTTGTGCAAGCTTGTGTACTTGGATGAAATATATACAAAAAGAGAGTCTTATTGCGGAAATTAAAGCCATTTTAAAGGTAATAGTTGACACTGGGCGCGACATGGGCGTGCTTGTGCAAGCTTGTGTACTTGGATGAAATATATACAAAAAGAGAGTCTTATTGCGGAAATTAAAGCCATTTTAAAGGTAATAGTTGACACTGGGCGCGACATGGGCGTGCTTGTGCAAGTTTGTGTACTTGGAGGAAATATATACAAAAAGAGAGTCTTATTGCGGAAATTAAAGCCATTTTAAAGGTAATAGTTGACACTGGGCGCGACATGGGCGTGCTTGTGCAAGCTTGTGTACTTGGAGGAAATATATACAAAAAGAGAGTCTTATTGCGGAAATTAAAGCCATTTTAAAGGTAATAGTTGACTCTGGGCGCGACATGGGCGTGCTTGTGTAAGCTTGTGTACTTGGAGGAAATTATGTGTATAAAATTATTCCATCAATTTCACCTGAAGTAAGACAAAAACATAACTTACTTTGGACAGAAACGCCTAAAAAAATTTAAAAAATATATTTCGACTCCTAGGCCTCAGACAGGTCAATGTAATTGGTTATTTGTTCTAGAAAAAAAAAAATTTATGTTTGACCAATTTACCCGTATTTAGATAAAATTGAGCTTACTTCCGGCACACAGACACTCCCACTCCCATACTTCTATCAGTTTTCATCTTTGGTAATCTATACAGTTTCATGAACTGCACCCAGACAGTGAGTGCTGGGGGCGGAAGAGGGAGAGGGTGAGATAATAATTGACTTGTTTGCTGCGCATTTAAAGTGATTCAATCAACTACTGTTTGTTCATTCAATCGGGAACAAACCAAATAATGAAATAACTGATTTTAATTACTGTTGTTTGATGACAAAGCATGTGCACGGGCTAAAATCATTGTTCAATTTGAAACAAAGGCAACTTCCAGGTTTTCCGAATTTATGCATATATGCTGTGAGGCTGAAGGGAGTGGGAAGGGAGCTTTATTTGTTTAAAACCAGCGCAGACCCGTAAAAATGACAGAGTATTATAATATATTTAGATGTAGAATTTGTCTATCTATGCTGTGAGGCTGAAGGGAGAGCGATAGTTTTCTTTAAAACTATCGCAGACCCGTGAAAATGACAGAGTATTATAATATATTGTAGAATTTGTGTATCTATGCTGCGAGGCTGAAGGGAGCGGGAGGCTGAAGGGAGTGCGATAGTTTTCTTTAAAACTATCGCAGACCCGTGAAAATGACAGAGTATTATAATATATTGTAGAATTTGTGTATCTATGCTGCGAGGCTGAAGGGAGTTCGATAGTTTTCTTTAAAACTATCGCAGACCCGTGAAAATGACAGAGTATTATAATATATTTAGATGTAGAATTTGTGTATCTATGCTGCGAGGCTGAAGGGAGTGGGAGGCTGAAAGGAAGGCGATAGTTTTATTTAAAACTATCGCAGACCCGTGAAAATGGCGTGAATGATTATAATTGTAGAATTATTTGTAATGAACAGATTTGCCTCAGGATCATTACTTAAAACTTAAAAAATGGCGACAACCATCCAATGACATTATAAAAATACAAGACACCTTATACTCACACTAATCGAACAAAGCACATAGTACTGCTTATGAGTAGGACAGCCATTTAAAGAGTATATAAACGAATGAAATATCTTCGCTCTGTTGATTCATCTAAGCATTTGTCAAAAACTTGAACATAATAAATACGCATTTCAAATAAAGCATTAATAATTTATTAATAAAATAATGTTGGTGTCTATCGCTTGTCTGATATAATTTGTATTTCAGTTCGAATTTTGAAAATTGAGGGTTCATTGAACTTGAATAATTTTATAAAACCGAAATTAATATGTTCAAACCAACGCCACTGCAACGTTGTGCCATCAAATCAAAATAGTATTCAAACATGACAGTCCTCTCCATTAATGACAATACAGTTGTGTACGTGACAATACTTCATAAATACATATCGGTAGTTTGCTCGAAAGAATCAAGCATTCATAAATTTATAATTGATTCAATGTACTATCAACAAAAAGATGATTTTGTAAAAATATTTACAGCACATATAAAATTAAAATGTAGAGTTTTCTCTTGTAAGCTTGACAGCTGATGGATTGTTAAAAAATCTTAATACAGGACTTTCAAAAAATATTCTTTCGTGTTTCTTTTACGGTGATAAATATTAAAAACACTAATTTCGATTGTACATCTGTCTGTAACTCCATTTCAATAAACTCTAAGACTTATGCTATATGTGTCAATTGGAAGTCTTTGTTTGGCGAATTCAGATGAGCGATAAAGTCTAATATAATATATTTCACATTCTCTAAATTGTAACTGATTTGTCGATCAAACGATCCGTTCTTTTTCATGCGGAGCAACTGCACTTGAAATTTAATAGCAAATGAACTTTGGTATTATGAGGATGCCTCTATATATTACCCACATTTCAAAAGCGTCTGTCTTTCTTTTTAATACTTCGTTTATTGTCCAGATTTCAATGCCATGAGAAGAATATATAAAATATAACAACGAAGCATTCTGTTCTCAATGACTTCTTGCATCCCAATGAGAGCAGTTCTGGCTATCTTCATGTTATGTTTTTTTTTAAATATGTAAGCACATCGTTGGGTAGTGAAAAAAATACAACTCGTTACTATATTCCTATAGTTTCTGCTTCTGAAATCATAAACTAGGAACACGTTTATTCGTAATAAATAATAAATATATCTTAAATGTGAAAGACTATCTCGTTATTGTTTCCGTAGCCGTGTAGCTGTCGATGTGGAACCGTCAAGTTTTATTGTATTTCGACAGGCATTTCATAAGAAAAGGTTATACGCGTTGGCAGTTTCTTTCTTCAAATTGATGAAGAAAAAACGCTTTCCTGAATATTTTCAGGCATGTTGAAATAATTATATGTGTAAATGGATACATTTTAATGTTTACATTCCATAATAAATAAATTTATGCTGCCTATAATTAATCCCAGGTGTACCCACAGTGCACGCACTGGCCTTTCCTATGTGGGATTTAATTATGTATTCATTTAACATATGTAAACGTAACAATTATATGCATACCTATATATTTTTTAAATCTTCGTTTATTGGGCAAGTTTATTTTTATTTTTCACTACAATTTTTTTTTCTTGCCGCTTGTCTAAAAAGAAAAAAGAAGTCTTGTTTTTATAATATATAAATAAATTCATGTAAAAAAATATATTTAAAGAAACATATTATATATATGTAAACAATAACAAACATATTATATATATATATATATAAACAATAACAAACATATTATATATATATATATATATATAATATGTTTGTTATTGTTTACATTAGGATGTTATAATCCTCAGTCAAATAAAAATAATAAAAATAATTTAAGTTTTTTCTGCCTGAAATTTCTACCTCAACAAAAATTAAATTAAAATAATACAAGACATTGCTACTGACATCTAAATAAAATTAAAATAATACAAGTCATTGCTACTGAAATCTAAATAAAATTAAAATAATACAAGACATTGCTACTGACATCGAAATAAAATTAAAATAATACAAGACATTGCTACTGACATCTAAATAAAATTAAAATAATACAAGTCATTGCTACTGAAATCTAAATAAAATTAAAATAATACAAGACATTGCTACTGACATCTAAATAAAATTTAAATTTAAGGGTGATACTAAGAGTATCTACTACTCTGTTTCCTAATTTCACTAGTACATTTACATATCTATACATTTGTATATTTGTACACTTGTTTTATATATAATATTGTTACTGTTCATGTGTTAACGAACACAGTATGTAAAGTACAAAAAGTGAGGTTACATATTTATTGTTCCAATTATCAAATATTTCAAAAAACAGTGTAGACACTCAGGCGAACCGAGCAGAAAAACTAGCTTTTTATAGAACTTTTATTTTCAAATTGTGTGTTCTATAAACATGCGACACTTCAAAACACTTGTCTAAAAACAATCGATTCAGAATTCCCTCTGTAATGAATCATTGATGGAGGTTCACCGCAATTCAATTTCTTCGCAATTCTTGTGCCAACTCAGAGTCTGGTGGCTAGGCCTCGCCCCAATAATTCCCTCTGTAATGAATCATTGATCATCTGTAATGAATCCTTAATCATTCTTATTCATAGGTTCACCGCAATTCAATTTAAACACTTCTTGTGACTTCTCGGAGTTTGATGGCTAGGCCTCGCCCCAATAATTCCCTCTGTAATGAATCATTGATCATCTGTAATGAATCCTTAATCATTCTTATTCATAGGTTCACCGCAATTCAATTTAAACACTTCTTGTGACTTCTCGGAGTTTGATGGCTAGGCCTCGCCCCAATAATTCCCTCTGTAATGAATCATTGATCATCTGTAATGAATCCTTAATCATTCTTATTTATAGATTCACCGCAATTCGATTTGAACACTTCTTGTGACTCCTACACTGACAATTTATTTCAAAGTTATGTTTTAATTATATATGAATTGGCTCTCGTTTTTCAATTCATTAATATCCTTAGCGACGAGGCTTAACGACAAAATGTATTTGTAAATGCCTTGTGGTCTTTTACGAAAAATTATATAATTTAACCAAATCTATTTATATAAATACCAGTGTCTATGGCGAGCATCGTGGATTTGATTTGTGTACAATTTTATTCCGAGACAGATAGCTAAATGCATTATACTTCTATCATGCAACCAGTGGCGGACTAAGCCAGTCAGAGGTCCGGGGCGGCAAAGATGAATGAACACTGGATTTTCGAATGGTTTAAAAACTGTTTGAAAATTCAGTCACTATGGCCAGGGCCGTATTATACGTAAGGCAGTGTAAGCAACTGCCTATGGGCCCCCATCGGGTAGGGGCCCTGGCCAGCGGCGTAGCTACCTAGGGGCTACGCGGGGCAATGCCCCGGGGCCCTCAAGCTCAGGGGGCCCTCGAATCTTTACCAGAAATCTCGATCGAACTGAACTTTTGGAAATTTCTCCCATTTTCAAAATAAATATGACAGGTTGCAACTTGCAACCTCAATTTAATCATGACAACTCAGTTGAGAGAAATTCAAAAGTTATGCCTAAGGAATTTCCCTAAATTCTTTCTGTAGGTTGGCAGTGTTGTCAATTTGACGGATAGTGATATGTGCGTCATTCCCCAACGACACTTGTAGCGTATTAAAATATGGATAAAAAGAAGAAACCCAGTGGTGCATTTAAACGCAAACAACGCCAAGAAAGAGAAGATAGTAAACAAAAATTGCCCAAATTTGACAAGTTTTTTAGTCAGCCTTCTGCAAGTACATCTGGCTAAAATATTTCTATTGATAGTGACTCAATTATCCTACGAGAAGACGCAGAAATTTTAGGCTTCCCAAAACTAAACTTTCATGCACACAAAACAGCGCGTTTTATAAAGGGCAAAAACTTTATAATAACCTACCAAATGTCATAAAGGAAGCCACAAGCCTTAGCACTTTTCGTAGGACATGTGCTTTATATGTAAAAAAATAATTTTTGATTGTTGAACATACTCACCAATATTATTTTAGTCACCTAGATATCTTATATAATATAATTTTGTGTATTTATCTTTTTCTCTTAAAATATAATTGTTATTTTTTGTATTTTTTATATTTTCCTACTAGATGTGTGAAAAAATTTGCGTACATCTAAATAAAGATTCAAAAACAAAAAAACAAACAAATAATGTGGTAACTGCAGTGTTAGTTGAGAAGCCTACTGAAGAAGATTCGACAATTATTGCAGTTGGAGATACCTCCGCCGCCGATCATGTGAACGTGGATGATGTTTGCATGACACACATAAGAGCGGAGGGTTTGGAGGAACCACAGACCTCAAATCTTCTTATGACTTGGGAAACTTCACGAACAAAATATTAAGTGATAACGAAAAACGTCAAATTCTTGATATGGGGCCTTTACAGCCTTCAGGACCTTTTCCAACAGACATCAACCAGAATAATAGGTGTTTTTCAAAATCGTACTACTTTTCGTGTTCTAAATATGGGTCAGTTAATTGTTTTTGGTTGTGTTATTCCAAAATACTAGACGCTGCCTATTGTCAACCCTGCTGCTTATTTGCTTCACAAAGGAATAATGCTTGGTGTACGGGAATTCGAGATTGGAAGCATTTATCAGAAAGAATTAAACAACACAGTTGTTCGAGTGACCATTCGGAAGCATGTGCTGTGTATGAATTTTTGAAAAAAAACGATACTAATACAAGGAACTTGAAAATGAAATTCGCAAAGAAGCATCATTTGTTCTTCAAAGGTTATGCGATATCATACTTACCCTAGCAAAGAGTTCTTTGGCTTTGAGAGGACATCAAGAAGACTTAAGTCAGGAAGGATACCATCTGTCTGTATCTGTCCTTTGTAGAGCTTGTCGCCCGATATGATCACATTGGCGGCAAGTTTTGGATATGCCCAAAGGTAATAATAATTATTTCTAAGTTTTTTATCGTTTTATTTTGTTTATTAACTGTTTAACGTGACTTGACTTTTTTGAAATTGTGTTTTTTTTTATGTTTTTAGGATCTACAAGATATCTGAGTGCAACAATTCAAAATGAAATGATTGAGAGCTTGGGGACCAAACTCGAAACCCATCTACTAGAACAAATTAGAGCGTCACCGTTTTTTACCATCATAATGGATACGAATAAATATTTAAATAGAGGGTCAATACGATATCTGCAATAAAACTTCGTTATTTTGATATTATCAAAGCATTATCAGAAATAGTTGTAAAGAGTCCTAATAAAGATGAGCGTAGTGAATATTAAAGAGAGTATTAAAACAAGAATGCTAAATTTCGAGTTCGTGTTGCTTTGCGAATTCATGCACAGTGTATTGAACGACATCAATTATGCATCCAAAACTTTACAAAAATGCGACATCAATTTGGGCGAGGCGAGTAAAGTTTTAGCAGAGACCAAAGCAAAGTTGCAAATTTATAGAAATTTTTTCGAATTATTCAAGTGCAAAGCCAGTGAAACTGCAAGAAAATATGGTATTGATACACATTTTCATGAAAAAAGGCAAATAAAAGTTAAAAAACATTTTGATGAATTAGCTGTTGATCACCGATTTCCAAACCAAGAAAAAATATTTAAAATTGAGATTTTCAATAATGTACTAGACACAGTAATATCTCAATTAGATACACGTTTTATTGGTATGAGTGCAGTCTGTCATATATTCGATTTTCTAACACCAACATTTTTATTACATGTTGATGAAGCAACTTAATTACAAAAGTGTGACCAATTCATATTCAGATATAATAGGCCCTAGTTTTTCACTTCAATTTATTAATATTTACCATCTAGTTTTACCTCAACTAACTCAAGCATGAACTGTTCACCAATTATGTAAGGAAATATGAGCAAATATGGAGTGCTAGAATGCGACCTAACGGAAGTATTTACAGCAATGTTATTATTCTTTACAATTCCTGTCACTTCTGCAGCAGCTGAAAGGTCATTTTAGCAAATTAAAAATAATAAAAAATAATTTAAGAAATAAAATGGGCCAAACACATTTATCGCTAATAGCAATTGAAAACAAAACCGCATCAAGCCTGGATTTAAACGAAGTCATTGATACTTTTGCGAAAACTAAAGCTAGGAAAAAATTGTAAATATAATAGTTATTTAGTTAGTTGGTATGCCCGACCTTTATATAGTAAACACTTGAATCTTCTCTATTTCGTTTTATTAGCCAAACCTACACCAAGTATTAATTGTAATTTATGTTGTTACTGTTTAATATTTTTATTACCTGCCCTGCAGTCTGCAGTGCACAAAAAAGAGCTTAAGTAGCTCAGCATTTTTAAAGTGTTTGTATATTTCATATTTTTATTTGATAAAACCTAAAAGCCCAGCTACACTACTCGCGAAGTTGATCGAAGTTGACCGAATACGATAGTGTGGTCACGAACTTCGCTTCGCTTCGCCCGACGTCCGATTGTTGTCGGTAAATGCGCCCGAGCCAAAGGACTCGAAGCGTTACTCGCGAAGTTGCACGAGTGTGTGGGCACGCACTTCGAACTTCGGCTAACTTCGTCGAGGATTTCGTCGAAGCGTCGAAGCGAGTAGTGTAGCTGACACTTTAAAGCCCAGCTACACTACTCGCGAAGTTGATCGAAGTTGACCGAATACGATAGTGTGGGCACGAACTTCACTTCGCTTCGGGCAACTTCGCTTCGCTTCGCCCGACTTCCGATTGTTGTCAGTAAATGCGCCCGAGTCAAAGGACTCGAAGCGTTACTCGCGAAGTTGCACGAGTGTGTGGGCACGCACTTCGAACTTCGGCTAACTTCGTCGAGGACTTCGTCGAAGCGTCGAAGCGAGTAGTGTAGCTGACACTTTATCAGTTTACATAGCAGTGGGGCCCCATTTTTTAATTTGCCCTAGGGCCCTTGGTTACCTAGCTACGCCACTGGCCCTGGCATGTTTAATCTGACCCTGGCAGGGCCAAATTGTTAATTAAGCAGTGTAAGCCACTGCCTTGGGGCCACGCATCGGCTAAATGGTGCATGCAAATCGGATGTATAGTTTGTTTAACATGTTGTCAACAAGGTTGAAAAACGTGTAAAAAAAGTTTCGAGAAAAACGCATTCAAAGTTTTGCTGAAGGATTATTCAACATACAAACTGTTTCAAACGGTTTCTTCGTCAATTTTTCGAATTTTTTAAAACATTTTGTGAGAGCATTCTCAACAAATGCATCATTCAAAAAATTAAATTTAAAAAAAAAATCAGTGTCCTGGTGCCTTAAAGCCTTGTTTAGGATTTGATCAAGGGAACATGGAGGCGTTTGGGGGCCCCCCAGGACCGGGGGCCCGGGGCAGGCCGCCCCCTCCGCCCCTACCTTAGTATACAACTAAACTGCATGCAACATTACAAATTAACAAAAATAATATCTAAAATATAACTACACCATTTAAAATTAATAGAAATCTTAAACTCGGAAAATTTAAAAAAACAATGAGGCAATTCATTTATCTCGGAGTAATTTTTTTTATCCAATGAAGGTAATATTAACGTATCTTAAACGAAAGATAACAAACAGAAAAGACAGAAAAAGATTCAGAGCATCTAAGAATTGAACCTTTTCCTGCCGGGAAACTAACATCATTTGTAATTGTATCATATTTCGGCTTAGAGCAACCAACATTATCTTCATTTTCTTAAGAGTGGGGAATCTAACTGGTGGACGCATACTAGCGGAGTGTTTTTTGAGAACAGCAGTCGTTAACGCGCTGTTTCTGTAAATGCTATAATTTAATGTTTGTCTATATATTTATATGAATAATCATTAAAAATAACAAGAGCGTTCTTAAAATTTTATATATTAATTATCTATAGTAACACATTTCAAGCAAAAAATCCAATTCAAGTCCGATTCGAGTATTCAATTTAGTTTTAAACAGCCATTTCTTTTAAAATAATACATAGATTTATGGGATTTTATAAAAATAAATAATAATATTTGGATGATTTGTATAGAGCCGTTTTTGTGCAAAATCACCTCAATTTTCAATATATTTGTCACCACACTCCAACTTTAAAATTTTTTATCTGAAAATAAAGCCTACTTTTGAAATAAGACTCCATAAACTGAAGTCAAAGTCAGTGTTTAGCAATTTAGTGATTTTTATTTGTAAAAAATGTATGTATTTTACTATATATTTTCTTTCTTCATTTTCGCACAAATCATTACAAAACAAACAAACACTTCCGCATCTCGCGCAACAAGGTGAAGCATGTGTTATCCGTTCTACGAGTTTCCTTTTGATAAAATATTCTTCCACACAAAGGACAAAAAGTATATTTGGAAGTTGGAACCCTTACAAAGAGATTGATATTAGTATAAAATTATCAGAAAAGCAATTCCTTTCTCTCCATTCAAATAGGACCGGCGTAAGAGGTAAAACTACCCTTCCCGCCGGAAGTGTTAATAGTATTATCTTTTTTAAAGAAAGTCAAACCTGGCAATATTTGAAAATCTAACAAACATTACTTATAAACTACCATGCAAAACCTACACCTTTAAAACTTACATGCACTTAACAAATTTGCGTACGTACATCATTATAAAATCATCTTTAAATGCGATTTCAAATAACAATTAAAGCAAATAAATCTCAGTATTACAAATTATCGAGGAACAACTTACAACCATCTGATATGAACTAATAATTCTTCATTCAATCTATCAATTTGTGGATCGACACAAATTTTTTTTTTTCAAATTCAGGAAAAACTAAATTATAAATTAACTCTCACACTCTTCTCTGAGAAAAATTCAATTCACAGTTTTTCTTCTATCTCTAATAGGTACCGAGATAAAGACGTAAAAATGCAAGCAAGTGCAACTTTATAAAAAAAAATACTAAAAACATTTTGTAGAGCAGTAATTTTTTATATTTTTTTACCAATGTTGAACTTATCAACCAAAATTTGGTTGAAAGTTTAAACGGAGATAGATACGTATAGCGTTTTAAGCTTTCTTGGAATTTATTATTATTTATAGAAATTTTATATCTTGAAATTAGTAGTGTGGGCGCAATAACAATATATAAACAATTTTTTCCAGCTAGATTTCGTCTAATTAAATAAAAACTAAACAAAACCGTAAATTGGATTACACACCTATTGTCGCTATAACGCGAGTTCACATTTCCTGAGAATATTTTTTCGTTTTCTTAGCTTGCTTACATTTGGATATTTGTTTTTGTTTTTACTTCCCTAGTTTTAACGATGGACCTATAAAAACTCATCATTAGTAATTATTAATACAAACGGAAAACATTTTTCCATGATAAAGAAATCATTAACTCACACTAAAAACATCGATTAACAAGTAGAAATATGTTGTATATTGTTAGAAATATGTTTTTGCCTTTTCAATTCTTTGAATCATTTATTAACTAACCTATATTTTTATTACTTTTATTGTTATTTTTTGTTTAATTACTAATATTTTTTGTTTAATTTAAACAAATGTAAAAATATTTTGTTGTCCTCTCCTAAACACAAGCAACTGCTTTATTAGGAGAGTGACTGAAATATTGGTGTTTATATTGTTATAAAATTGTAACCTTGTTTATATTTTCAATAAAAATTAAAAAAAAAAAAAAAAACTTCAAAGTAGTTTTTTAAAAATAAATCATTAACTCAGGTAAACACGGAATAAAAACATCGATTAACAAGTAGTATTTTGAGATTCAAAAAATGAATCTGTAAAAAAGAAGTTTTTTTGGTATAAATACATCTGTTTTTTTGAATATATATATATCTAGATTTTACTAAATAATAAATCTTCCTCCCAGGGACTGGAGTCAACCACGCTAACAAATGAGCCAAATCCCAATTTGGTAGGAGAGACATTAATTACGTATATTGTTGTAATTTCATTTCAGATAAATGCGTATATCCACTTCAATGCATTATCATCGACAACGAGTCTGTCTGACGAGTTTCAGCTCGATTGGATGTCAAAAAACGAAAGTGAATTTCAAATAGGTGTATTTAAAAGGTATAATATTTTGGTCACGAAAAATAATAATATCAGAAAAAAACACAAAAGTACCCTCACGGTTTGAGAACTAAAAATGCCCCAAGCTAAAATTATGTCATCAGGAAAGAAACCGTTAAAAATACTGGGACAGATCTGACGTCTGTTTGCTGCCGCTCTCGGCGGGCTTCTGAAGAAATTCTAGAATTTAATACAATGTTTCACTCAAAAAATTATTACGTAAGCGCCAAAGTGGATTTTAATTTTTTGTGAATAATTTAATAAAAAGGAAAAAAAAGTTAATCGAGTCAAGTAATAGTAAATAAACATAGCCATAAAACAGCATTTTTTAAAAGTTGTTTCTTATTCGAGTTCATAGTAAACTCTTGAAAAAGAAATCTATTTAGTAATTTACGCTTATATTTTTCATGACGTAGTTAACAATTTTATTTTTATTCTGATCAAGCCAAGCGATAGAACAAAGATAAATGAATCCATGGTATATTTTTGGTATTGATAACCTATACCGATTCGTAGTAAAGATTAATCTAAATAGTGCTTTCACTTATAGCTTCACCTTAACGCATATTTTTTGTTTGCTACTTTTATGTATTATAAATAATAAAATAAATAAATAATAAATGTTTAATTGCAACCTGAACTTAATGCAATCCAGAGAGTCTTGGATAAATAAATCTATTTACAAGTCTAGGGTGAATATTTTTTATAGTGGAATAATTTAATGAGTAATAACTTATTCATTAACATAAAGATTAACCTCTTATACCTTTAAATATAAATATAGGAATGAAAATCGCCTAAGACAACCTCTGATACCTATAAATATAAATATAGGAATAAACGAATCGCCCAAGATTAACCTCTTATACCTATAAATATAAGTATAGGAATGTACGAACCGCCCAAGATCAACCTCTTATACCTTTAAATATAAATATAGGAATGTAAAATCGCCTAAGACAACCTCTTATACCTATAATTATAAATATAGGAATAAACGAATCGCCCAAGATTAACCTCTTATACCTATAAATATAAATATAGATATGAAAAATCACTCAAGACTAACCTCTTATACCTATAAATATAAGAATATGATATACGTAAATAATCATATTCCTACACATTTAAAAAAAAAATATATATATTTAGCAAAATATATAGATAGCAAAACGTTTTTTTAATGATTGGCATTATCTTGTGTTTTTCGGTCAGATTCTCAAAGTAGAAAAATAAAAGCATTGAAGGCATCAAAATCATTTAATATGATGTGTGTTATTGTACTACCCTCCCCACATTCCGGAATAAAGAATTATTTTTAATGAATTTCCATATTCCGGTTTGGGACTTGTACGATTTTCAGTTCAGACTCATTTCAGAGTCATTTCATATCTAGAAGATTGGTTCCTTTACGAATGAAACTTTATATCAGTATTAAATTCGGTTGACGGTGCATATTGTTATTGTGTCCTGTCCTGTACAGCCGCGTACTAACCTGAGAGATGTACCATTACGTTTTAAATGAAAAAGTCTTAATTTTTCGTAGAAAACTTCTTCCAACCAGTTATCACTTTATGATGGCATTATTTATTTTATTAAAAACACAAATAACTTAGTTTACATCACTTTATTAATTACAAAGTTATTTGTCGTTTTTATAAAAAAAGTCATACTTCAACCACCACAAGTCAGGCCTGTGCCTAGCTTGGTGATCTAAACCTAAACATTCCTAATAATTGTAATAACCATTTCACTGAAAAAATATATTTATATTTAAAAAAAAACGCCATTTTCAAAATTGGAATTGTTGTTCGCACAAGCGATAAAGTACCTAGGTACCTAAATATATTTATTTTACAAGCGATAATGTTGGTACTATTTTTTTATTAGAAATGTGTATTTTTCTTTGTTCAAATGTTTGACAGATGATTGATAGACTGCGTAATTTTTCATGTTTACTAAAATTGGAAAAATTTTACTAACATATTCCTTTTTTTATAATATATTTTTTTGTAATTACTTTCAGCTTCACAAATCGCGCAATGATAATATCCCTTAGGCTAGAGCTTACTTAGGGCTCACAGACATCTCTTCAGAGGATGCGCCCCGTAACATTAGTGAAAACAAAATAATGTTTTATTTCCGAATTTTAAAATAAATTCTCGCCATGAATAAAAGCTCCTTCTACCGGAAATGAGAGATATCAGCAATAGAGACGTAAGAAAGGAAGGGCCGGAAGTGAAAGGCGTGGCAACAAAGCCTTGAATTGATGTTCCATTCACCCCTCCCCCTCCCCCGCCCTCGCCCGTGCTTGCTAACTGCTAACTGGTGGCTTAGCTCCCAGTTCAACGTTCACACTGGGGATTGAGCCCCAAATTCATATGTTACGTGGAAAAACTAACGGTTATGTGTGTTACAAAATCGTTTACACGATCTCGTCATTTCTGTTTTTTGCTGATTTTGTAGCCCTTTTTTAGAGAAATGTTTACCTACAATCAAACCAAAAATGTGTAAAATTTGCTGTATATAACTAATTAACTAACCATCACACCGTTTTCCCGCAGCCGTGGGTAGATAATGGACTACCACCCAAATTCATATTAACACACACTTCTTGCTTCATTCGTATTTACTCGTCGTCTCTTGTATCTTACATACTCTTCTGTTATTCCAACTCATGACTTGACCCGACTCAAGTTTTTTTATTAATTGATGTCTTGCAACTGCACCTTCAAAGCGTTTAAAATCTGAAAACTATTATTTTTTTCTTGTCTTAACGATTTAAGCGTTCCTATCTTAAACTTGTTCGCATAGATCTGGGATCACTTTCTTATTATTATCCATGTTTTTTAGATGTTGGTTTTCTTTTTAATACTAAGAATATACGGACTGCTACAAGCAGTCCGTATAGTAGTTCTTGTGTTTCGATTATCGACAGCTTTTAGCGGTTCATGTATTCGCAGCCTTAAATATACAATTTTTAGGTAGGTATCTATGTACATTATATGTACCTAATTCTAATTTTTGACGGCCTCTGTGGTCGAGGGGAAAGGCTCTCGCCTTGCAAGCTGAAGGTCGCGGGTCCAAATTCCGGCGTGCGCTAGTAAATTTATTTAGCTTAATTTGTGTTTTTTCACAAATTACCCACTTATTTATTTATTTGTAAGAAACAAACAGCTTTTACATCATTTACAATGATAGATATAAATATACAAGTTAACTGAAGTCAAGCCACAGAAGTTTCCTATGCTAAAGTTCATTGGAAATGAAGTTTTAATATGTGTACAATAATATATAGTACATTTTCTGTAGGTTCTAAAGTGGAAGGTACTCTCAGTATCGCCCTGGTGCAAGACCACCATTCAGAATTGAAACTTTGCTTTAAATGGCTTTGGCCGTGTTTGATGACCAGATATGAATAGCCAGGTACTTTTCCACCTTCCTCTTCCCCATCTCCTTGCCGTCCCCATTACCTCCAGCCTCACAACATACCCCGATTGGGGATGCCATAGTCTCACTGGCTCCACACGGCTGGGATCAGTTGGGACTCGTGTGTTGTTTCAAATTAAAAAGATTGTATTATTTTCATACGACGCGACGTGAAAAACGCTACTACGTATACAAAAAATATATTCTCCCAATCTAATTGGTATTACGAATCTCTCTTGGTTCAAAGAAATCCAGCCTATGTAATCTATGCATAAATATAAAATTATAGCAAAGTAAATAATTAATTAAGAATCCACAACAAATCTTATCAGACTAAAAATAACTTTCACTCTTTGTGCGCAATGTTTTTTCTGTTCTTCGTATTGGGAAGTATTGTAATACGGATATAAATCTGCGTACTTCCCTCCAGATTTAGTAGCCAGGTTAGGTTAGTAAACTGGGTGAGGTCGGAGTAATTTAATACTCCGACTGTAAAAAGTATAAACTACGTTGAACTCCGGTCACTGCTCAGCTCACGTAAACAAGATTTGCGCCACCGCACCGCACCGGGGGCGGTTTGGCAAGGTTTAACAAGGTTATGTCGTGGCGATGCGATGGGGCGATATATTAGTTCTAGCAGGTTGGGATCTCAAATTGTGTTTAACACTAACCCGAGGCAGAAGCGAGCTGGGTGCTCTTCGCTAGTACTATATAATTACAACGTGATTTAGACGCTATATCTTCATGGGCATAAACTAAATGATGAAATATTGTCATCAGTAAAATCCACGAGGGATCTCGGGGTTACATTTGATCTCAAACTTACTTTTTCAGATCAAATACTGGGATTGGTATCATCTTATTAAAAACTTCCTGGATTTATGATAAGAATAAGCAAACAATTCTCCAAGCCCGAAGCAATGACATCGATGTTCAACTGCCTTATACGATCTAAATTAGAATACGCTTCTGCTGTCTGGACCCCATACCAGCAAAATACATATTAGAACAAATTCAAAAAAAAATTCTAAGATATCTTTACATGAGAACCCATGGTGAATACCCACGATTTATTCATCACATAGATTTACTCTCCGAAACGCACTACGAAAGTCTCCAATCTAGGAGAAATGGAACCCTTCAAGTAACAGCTTTTAAAATCATGAACTGTTACTGCTAAATATTCCTAAATGTAATTCTACCTTTGGACAAAGAAACTCTGAATTTTTAGCAATTAAATTATACAATAAACTCCCTCTCAACATCAAACAAAGGAAAACGAAAAATAACTACATTAAGGACATCAAATCTTGGCTTAAGGAAATATCGGAAGAAGAACTAGCTAATATATTTAAAACATCATCTTAGTCGCTGAAAACGTATACTAACATATATAGTCCCCCTCAGCACAGGATCTCCTAGTGAGGAGGACTTCAATGATCTGTTTTAATTTTATATATATATTTTATTTCATGTGCCATACAAAAATGTACCTAATTATTTAAATAAGTAACTAAATAAAAAAAATAAATAAAAAAAATTACATTGACAGCCCATACCTCTTGGAATGCTATAAATTGTTTGTACCGAACAACTACCGTCAGGGTCGACGGTATTGTATATTATATTGGGTAATAAATAAAATATTCAGATGCTTTTTTTCAGAAAAAAACCTATGCAAAAGTTAATTGACTGCCCTACCGAAAAACTTCTTCAAGTACCATATTCTTACTCTGCTATGTCTTCCGTTAATCGGCGAAGCTTAATGCTAAATCACTTTTTTGATTAATCGTTATAACGAATTGGTGGACATAATGCATATACCAAAAAAATGCTTTAGATAAATTGAAAGTTTTCCTATCGCTTCACTTAAGTAGAATACAAATAAAATAATAAATTACTTAATAAAAAATATAAATGTAACCACTAAAAATTTTTTTTTTCAATAGAATTGAAGGAACGCGTAAAAAAAAAACAACTTTAAAAAAATACAGTTTTATTTTAAATAGAACAAGACACAGAAAAATATAAATTTAACGGCACCCGCGTATGTATGTACATATAATATACGCCAATATTAGCATTGGTAATATTACATCTCTTTAGGTACTTCACTCTATCTTTCGGCCGCTTCCTTCTTCAACCTGCAAAAGGAGTGTCAATGAAGTATTATTTAAACAACACACGAGGTAAGTTCACTAATAATACTACTGTAATAATAGAATATCGAATCGCGAATTAAAGGCTAGATAACGTATTCAGGAAGAGAATTTTATGCAGCCAAACCGTAAAAAGGTAAAGATTTCTTTGCAATGGGTTTTCTTTAGTTGTTTCTCGAGAGGAATAAAACTTCGGATCTATTCAGGGGAGTTTCTATTGTTAGCCAATAGTCCAATGAAGTAATGCCTCGGAGTTTATTGGATTCGAAAGGATGTTTAAGGTCGGAAAGGGTTTGAGGGTGTTTCATAAGAGGCTGTATTTAATTTATTTTTTTTATTTTATTTTATTGGTTTTTTGTGATATTTCACCCTCCATGCTAGGGATGACCCTGTGTTATGGCGAAATTTCGTTTTCGATTTTTTCATTTTCGTTAATTTCGAACAACTTACTTCGTAGTTCAGTGGCTGTGTATTTTTTAAACAATCCTTTTCAAGATGATCTTTTAGATCCTCTGCAGTTTTCAAATTGACTTTAAATATTTAACCAATTAAATAATTAAAAACAAATATAGAAAACTATAGACCCATTTCCTTGATAAGTGTCTTGTCAAAAATCATTGAAAAAATCGTTTAAAGTAGGCTTGTCTCGCATCTAGAAACCCAGAAGATTCTCTCGCCTGATCAGTTTGGATTTCAAAACAACCTAAACACAGAATCTGCAATCTTAGACTTGACTGAAAAGATCACTTACAGCCTGGATGAAGGCGATTCCTGCTTAGCCATATTCTTAGACTTAGCCAAAGCTTTTGACACGGTTTCCCACCCCATACTTCTAGAAAGGCTAATTCAAATAGGTATTCGAGGTAGAACTCTAAACTGGTTCTCATTATACCTAACTGAGAGATCGCAAACGGTGAAAATTAACAACATAGCTGTAAATAACCCTTTACCTATCCAATTCGGAGTCCCACAAGGAAGCATCCTAGGCCCTATTCTGTTCCTCATTTATTTAAATAAACTCTGTAACCTTTCCATAACCGGAAAACTAATATCTTTTGCAGATGACACTGTGCTTATATCTCGACATAAGAAACTGGAAAGGAGCATTTGACATACCTCAAAACGACATAGACGTTATAAAAAATGGTTAGATGATAATGTCCTTCCCTTTAATGCTGGAAAAACAAAATTCTTAACCTTCAGTCCGTCAGCTGCAACCCAACTTACCAATAACCAGAAGATAATAATTCACTCCTGTCTGAGAACTTGCTCTTCCTGTTATTGCCCAATTCTGGAACAAGTAACCCACATAAAATACCTAGGGGTCATCATTGATCAACATCTTCACTGGAATCAGCACTTGGCCAGTCTAACCCCACGCATCCGCAAGCTCTCTTATGCTTTTCGAAATCTAAGAAATATCCTTACCACCTCAATTCTTAGGCTGTATACTACGCTCTCTGCCAATCCCTACTAGCTTACTTATTTATTTATTTATTTACACATATACGGCACAACACGTGCCATTAACATAATTGACATACTTATAATAGTACAACAACATGAAGAATAACAGTATAATGTTAGTAAAATTTAAGAAAATAGGTAAAAAGTAAGGTAATAAGTAGTGTATAAAAACTATAATGTATAAAAGTAAATTGTAAAGTGAATAGTTTAAAATATAAAGTATTAAAGTACAAACCATAATTTATTAGGAAAAAGTATAAATAAAAATAAAAATTTAAAGATTGAAATAAAACAATAAAATGTACCAATAAGATACCTATCTCAAGGTACCGACAATGATTTAAATATAAAAGTAATAAATCCTGGATTATGTTAACCGATATGATAAATTTTACAAGTACTTATGATTTCAAGTGCATTAATAGTTTTAGAAGTACTGGTAGGCATATTATGTTTACATGATGTATTTACGTGGTACTAGCAAACAAATTTAGTTTAACGCATCTTTTGTATGAAGACAGATTACCGGCAGCGTGATCAATATTAGCATATTCATTGCCTAAAATATGCAAGCGATTGATGGTTGAGTTTTGTTCTGCGTTCGTCATAGTATTGTCACAGTGAAAAGGTGTTTTGAGTCGAGTCGGTCTACTAGGTACATGGTAATTTATTAATGAGACCAATTCAGGGGAGTCAAACCAGTTATTGTTTATTTTAAATAAGAAAATAAGATCATTGAGTATTCTTCTATCTTTTAACGATAAGAGTCTCATTTTTTGTAATAAAGATTCATAGTTTATGTCAACCGCAGGAATACCTAATTTGAAATTAATTGATCTGAGAAATTTGCGTTGGATTCTTTCAATGGAGTTTTCATGGCTTTTGTAGAAAGGGTTCCATATGGGGGAATTGTATTCTAAATGACTCCTAACCAGAGTTGTATATAGTATTTTAAATGTTTGGATATTTTTAAAATCTTTACAAATTCTTACAATGAAGCCCAGAATTTTCATTGCTTTACCCGTTATTATATCAATGTGATTGGTAAATAGTAGTTTAGAGTCGAAGGTTATTCCAAGGTCCCTTATTACAGGTACTGACAATAAACTGTGATTGTTAAAAGAGTAACTATATTTGATAGGGTTTTTAATTCTAAAGAAACTCATGATTTGACATTTTTTTATATTAAGTGTAAGTTTGTTAATGGTACACCATTCTACGAATTTTATAAAATTGGATTGGAGGGACAAGCAGTCGTATATATTTTTTATGATTTTATATATTTTCATGTCATCGGCAAATAATAATATGTTAACATCAGTGAATATGGAAGTGACATCGTTTATGAATAGTATAAACAATATTGGACCAAGGTGCGAACCCTGAGGCACACCACTAGTGGCTTCAAATTCGTAAGATAAGTGTTCTTTAATACAGACAGTTAGTACACGTTTTGATAAATAATTCTTAATCCAACATAATAAATTACCACTTATTCCTAATTTAGACAATTTATTTATAAGAATTTTAATGCAAACCTTATCAAAGGCTTTACTAAAATCCGTGTAAATTGAATCAACTTGTTCTCTATTAGCAAGAGCACCAGAGATAAAATGTTCATACAGTGTAAGGTTAGTTAAGGTAGATCGTCCAGAGATAAAACCATGTTGAAATGATGAGATATTAAATTTTATGCAAGAACATATTTTTTGGAGAATTAACTTTTCAAAAATTTTTGGTATTGACGATTGTATGCATATTGGTCTGTAATTTTCAACTAAAGACTTGTCTCCGCTTTTGAATATAGGAGTGAGAAAGCTATTTTTCCATATTTGTGGGAACTTGCCTGTTAAAAGTGATTGATTAAATAGTAGGTACAGAGGGTAAGAGACACTACTCCCACAGTTTTTTAGAAATACGGGGGGAATTTTATCTGGCCCTGAGCACGATTTAGGTTCCAGTAGTTTGATACATGCTGCAATTTCTTTAATCTCAATATGTATCTGAGATAGTTGTAAATTTATATCGGACTCAAAGTTTGGAATGTCTTCATCAGGGATATCTGTTTCATATACATCCTTGAAAAAATCTGCAAACAAATTGACAATATCTTTGATTTTACAGGAAGTTTTCAGTTTATAGTGCATAGTTTCAGGTATGCCAAGGTTGTTGTTATTTTGAGCTTTACAATAGTTGAAAAAATATTTTACATTGTTACCAATCGAAAATTCCACATTCTTAATGTAATTATTATAACAAATGTTTGATAATTTATTACAATCTTTTCGCAGCTTGCTGAAAATTATAAAATCAGAAAGATTTGTTGTTTCTTTGTAAATTTTATGCGCTTTTTTCTTCTCAATTACTATGTTAATGAGGTCCTTGCTAAACCAGCGAGGGAAATTTGAAGATAGTTTATAACTAATTGGGACAAAGTTTTCTATGGTTTTATATAGATGATCGTAAAAGGCTTTAATATTCTCATCGAGATTACCTCCTTCTAGTATAGACCAGTCAGTGTTATATAGATAATCGCGTATTGCAACATAATTGGCTTTATTAAAGTTAGGATATTGTGTCTGGTTTTTAATTTGGCATTTTATAGGGTTACACAATACAGTAATATCTAAAGGTGGGTGATGAGAATCAGGGGGAAGAACTGAATCGAGTGACTTTCCAACCGCAGTTGACAAGTCGGTACAAAGAACAAGATCTAGTAATCTATTATTGTCATTTTTTACATTGTTTAATTGAACTAGGTTAAGGAAATCACATAATTCAACTATTTCTTTTTCTGTGTCAGTTAAGCTAGAGTTTTGAGATAATGTAGAATTGTCGCGGGTACCCCAGTTGATTTTTGGTAAATTGTAATCACCGATGATAGTGATTTTACTATTTGGAAATTTAAACGACAGTTGTTCAATATCCTCGAAATGACTTTTGTATACACTTATATCTGATGATGGCGGAATATAAACACTGCCTATGATATTTTTTTGATTTTTGCCGTTTAGTAAAATGTAAACTTGTTCCACATTAGAATTTTTGGTTTTCAGAAGTTTTGAAGGATGTATCTTGTTGACAGCTATCATGACGCCACCGCCTCTAGATTTAGCGCTGGTTTGTTGACTTCTGTCAGACCGGTAAATATGATGGTGGGGTAGACCAAGCTCAGCAGAGTTGATGGATGGTTCCAGCCAGGTTTCCGTAAGAATGAGGATGTCATGTGGCAGTGTTGGGGCATGTATTTTAAAGTCCTTAAGTTTAGTTTTCATGCCTCTGACATTTTGGTAATAGCACTTCAGTTTGTTTACATTGTGTCGTTTTTTGGAAGGGTTGTAACAATAGTTGGTTTGGAGTTTATGTACTTTATGGTAAGGTTTGGTTCACCATTCTCTTGACGGAACAATAACTGCTTTCTAAGCTCCACCAATTGATTCCTTTGGAGGATGGTTAAGTCATTACTTGCTTTGATTCCGTCTTTAAATTTGGTGCTATTACGTAGGAGAGTTCTCGGTGCGATATTGTTTGTAAATTCCAATTTAATTGGACGATTTTTGTTGGCAATTTTCTTGGCACCCAGTCGGAATACTTTGACGTTGATTAGATCTAATGACGGGTCGATAGCTTTTATAGCCGAAGAAACTTTATCTCTATCTTCCGCAATGATGACTGCCTTTTCATCAGACAAGCTCTCGGGAACGTTATATAATATGACGTTGTTAGATCTGATGGCCCTATCTTCCATTTCGGTGACAATATCACCCATATTAATGTCAATCGGGTTGGTCCTGCTGAGTTGCGTATTATTTTTCATTGAATTTAATTCTCCTTGCATTACTCCAAAATCGACTACCAATTCTGCAATCGTAGCCATAAGTTCGGTTGTTTTTGGTATTATTTTTACGATATTTTCCTTAGAGAATTTATTGCTAGGTTCATGAACGATTGAGATCAATCCACTGATTATCGCATTTACTTTGGTAATGTACTGCGAAGCTTTATCACTCAGAGCCATTGTTATTTTTATTTTTATTTTTCTTTTTTTTTTAAACAGTTGTGAACCCCTGGATTTTTGGTAGGGCGTGTAAGTACTACCGCTGGCGGCGCGGGCGGTGTAGATGCGGGCGCGGGGGGCTTATAGCAACTGTCACTTGATTACACTAATCCTTGTTTTAAACACTTTTAATGCACTATATACTTTTCTGACAATTAGTAAGCTTTAAGCCAGTGTTAATTTAATATAATTAGGTGAAACACTTTAAATTTAATACTTTTTATGACTGCTTTAGATGATTTTGTTAGGATAAAAATAATGCGTGTGCACTCTCCGTATTGTTGTTGTTGTGGTTTTCTTACGGCATTATAATGTGGGGCGACTGTGCACAATCTACCATCGAACCTCTTCTAAAAGCCCAAAAAATGGTAATACGTGTCATTAACAAGCGACCGACAAGATACCCCTCCACTCGACTCCTCATAGAGTATAAGGTCTTAAACATACGACAACTCCACCTAAAATTTTCGCTAATACATTTCCTGTTCAAATATAAAAACAAAACTTTCTTACAACACAACTACACCACCAGAACAATTACCAACGGTCACTACAAAGTACCTTCACTACATACCACATCAGCTCAAAGACAATTTTTCTTCCTAGCTCCTAAAATCTTTAACCTTATCCCTGAAAACTAAAAACCGTGAGTCAACCCCATTCCTTTAAAAATAAATTACAAAATGGATCCTTACACACGGAATACATTACAACTACAATACCCATTCATTCTACACTCTATCAATTTAATCACCTTTCAGAAAAAAAACAATAATTTATCCTTATTCCCTAACTTAGCGGTATAGTATCTACATAATTAATTAGTGTGATCTATTTACTAATAATTTCTCAAATTTTTCATATTCTTATAATTCTCTAACTTCTTCATCTTCTTCTTGCAACCCAAACTAGCTATACATCATTTTTCTTATTTTTCTTTTTTTTATATTATAGTAATGTATAGATTATATGTCCGCAAACTGTAAAATTCACCCGCTATAACACAGGGTCATCCCTAACATGTAGGGTGAAATATCACAAAAAACCACATTTACTCTCTAAATCGTGTATCAATAAAATAATAATTTTCTGATTTTACACCGTTTACAAAATATACGAAAAAGTTTTATATCATGGCGTATATTGCGTTTTTCTTTTGAAGGGTGATCAAACTTTTCACGTAGGTACTAGATACTTAACGATTTTTTTCGCACAAGATCCAACTTGTCCCAACGCTCTGGAGCCAGTGAGACTATGGCATTCCCAGTTCGGGTATGTTATGAGACGGTGAGGTAAGTGAGGTGAGGTAAGCTAAGGTAGTGAGGAGGGGATCATTCCCTCCTAGTGATGAAGAGGAAGGTGGGTCAGTACCTTGCTAATCAGATCTGGTCACCAAAAAAGGCTAAAGCTATTTCAGCAAAGTTTCACATCGAAAGGTGGTCTTTCACCAGGGCAAAACTTAGAGTATCTTGAATTCAGGACCACAAAGACCGTCGAGTACCATAAACGGATACCTTCCCTTTTATTTTGGTGACATCCTTCATGAATCTGAACTTAGGTCCCGGGAGATCCCTACCCGAGGGCAAATCGGATAAATCCTTCTAATAATATTATCACTTCTCACTTCTCAAAATTATCTTTAATCACTATTTTCTCTGTAATCACTATATTGACGAGTACATAATATTTCAAAATAATCGAAAACAATGAAGTTTGGAGCAAAATACATCGTAGTTTTTAAGTAGGTGGCAGTATTGCGTTGATCAATATTAGATAATAACCAAAAATAACGCAGTTTGGAGCATAATACAGCGTAGTTTTTAATTAGGTAGGTAATAACCGAAACGAATTAATTATTAGGTAGGTACATAAATTTTATACGTTTGAAAATCATGTTAAAAAAAAGTCTGGCAGTGTAATTACTAAACTGTCGTTTTGAAGAGTTAAAAAGAGTTATAATATTAAACGTGATTATTTTAGAAAGTTTTATATTTTACTAGCGGTAGAACACGACGTTGCCCGAACTTTTTGCAGAGCTTTTCTAAACCAAATGTAGACAGTAATTTTCATCTTATTTTTAACGTCAAAGGTGTAAAATTTCATCAAGTATCAAAATTTTGTTTTAAGGGGTGAGAAAGGGTAATGGAGGTGGTTTTTAGATATCTCTTGTAGACAACGTCCTTTCTCTTGTTTGTGAAGGTCAAGTGTGCAAAACGTCACCAAAATCGGAATAAAACTGTAGATTTGTAAAAATCAAATCTACGCCACCCACCCAGTGTCCGCCCTCCCGCCACAAACAATCTTGTTTGTATACCTAAGTAGATGGATAGTGTGTGAATCGATATCACATTCACACAGCGATGAATTCTTACCCCGTGTAACCTAATCATTGAAGTTCCCAGTAATCTTAACGCAAGTCAATTCGGAGAGATTCAATCAACTCTTATAATTAGTTTGTTATTCTTCGTTATATTATAACATCATCTGCTTACTCACTCCATCCCCAAAGGCTCAAACTTCTACCCACCCCGCATCTCGCTAGAACTACAGCCTCCAATGGGATACTTTGCCTCGGAGACAACACCCTTGTGCAGGGGCTGACTGCCAAACACAATCAATACTGAATCATTCCGCTCTATCCAAATCATGTTAACTTGCAACCTACTACAACAACAATCTACCTTGAAGAGTCATGGGGAGTAAGCGGTGGTACATTTTTTTGTTCAAAATGTATTAATAATAATAATAATAAAAGTAAATCATATTTGAATAATAAAAGTGCTTATTTCGGTATGTTTATTGAAATACAAAGAAATATATGATCAAAAACAAAAAAATAGAACAGAAAAACAAAGAAAAAAACAGAATAAATTGAAAATAAAATAGAATAAAATGATAAAATTAAAAGAAAGTTGAAGCCTTTAGGGAGCCGTGACTATATTAGGCGCTAGTATTTTTCTCCAGTGTGCGTCAATACTGGAGGATGGAGTGAGGCGGGCTTCCATAGTGAGGATATTTCCAGAGCTTCTTATCCTTTCCCTCATTCCTGCCACCCTGGAAATAATAAGGGCTGCATATCCGGGAACTCGCCCCTCCGTGAACATACGGGAAGCGCTGCAGTATAAGGGGAGACAAAACATTGTGCGGAAGGCATTGTTGTATTGGACCCGTAGTGTTTCTATACTACTCTTTTTTTAGTTTTTCCATAGGTCGCACGTGTACAACGTTGCGCAGAAGGAAAGGAAGAGCGTCCTTTTTACTGCGGTACTGCAAAGGCGAAATCTTCTACTGAGCATGTTTGCTTTAACGTTTGAGAGCTCGTCTTTGTCTATCGATATCATCATCGTCCATCAGATTACTGGTGATTATGTGTCAAAGGTATTTAGTTCCTTCGGTCACCTTTAAGTTCACACCGTTCAAGGTAGCTGGAGGAATATTTTTCGGGCCTTGCCCATGTCTTATGACCAATAGAGCCGTTTTAGCGGGGTTATACAACATATTTGTTTCTTCAGCATACTCTTCAAAGATCAAGAATACAACGTGTCTTGTGTTTTTATAATGTAATTGGAGATTTATCGTAAGTTTTCAAGTTTGTAAACAATCGGAAGGTAAATTTGTTCTTTTGAAGGAAAATGATCCTGAGGCAAATATTTTTTTAAATACTTTCAGCTTCACAAATCTTACAGTCATAATAATTTATTTTTTTCACCGGTCTGTAAGAGTCATAAAGAACTGAATGCCAATTAACCCCTGATTGTCGTCTATTTACAAACTAAATATAGTACATCATTCCTTAACGTCTTAATTCCAAATTACGAATTGGATGAATAACATCCATTTTCCATAAAAGAAATGGAGATCATACCGTGGGAGGCTGTGCGCTTACTCCGAGATGAGTCATGGATTCTGCTTATGAGACTTCGTATGTATTTTTTTCTTGAACCGGCGGCTGGTGAGATGGTAATAAATAAATGAAAGGGTAGTTTTTCTCCGTAGTTATGCTGGGAAATTGTCTTGGCAGCTGATTTAATTTTTCACGAAGGCCATAAAATAACATGTAAAATAAATTACAGTAATATGTGTGAAACAAAAATTATTATTATTTATTTTTTTTTTATAGTGAATACCTCACAAGAGTCCCAACTGCTCCCGTCTGGAGCCAGTGAGACTATGGCATCCCCAATTGGGGGGTGTTGTGAGGCTGAAGGTAAGTGGGGAAGGGAAAGAGGAAGGTGGGGAAGTACCTGGCTATTCAGATCTAGTCACTAAACACGGCTAAAGCCATTTGGAGCAACGTTTCAATTCTGAATGGTGGTCTTACACCAGGGCGATACTGGTAGTATCTTCCACTCTGGAACGTGCCGCAAATATACTATATATTATTTTAATTAATTAATTGTGAAATAACACAAATTAATCAAATAAAATTTATTTGCGCACGCCGGGTTCGAACCCGCGACCTTCGGAATGGCAGTCCAATGCGTTACCACTGGATTATGCCGGCCGTCAAATTAATTGGGGGCCTTTAAGGTTGACAGCGTGTTGGTAGCAATAACCGTCAATTTAACGCTGCAAAAGTCTCCCGTCTGATATATAGTCCCAACTGTGTGGAGCTAGTGGGGATATGGAATCCCCAATGAGTGTATGTTGTGATGCTTCTGAAAGTGGGGTGGAAAACACACGACTAAAGACATTTCGAGCAGCATATCGATTCTGAACGGTAGTATTTTACCAGGACAGTTCGTAAGAGAGTATCTACCTCTCAATTAGAACGCAGACATCGATAAGAAAATGTATTTATGATAGTGGAGCCGAGTTGCATTCTACATTTTTTGCAATTACAGCTTAATTGAATTTGATCGACAGTGTGGACAGGCGGTTAAAAACTTATTTTTTAGTGAAACAGAAAATTGCGTCACCTAACTTTAGCAAAGCATCTTAAATAGGATTCCAAATAGTTTAATTTGTCACCGAAACCAGAGTTGTTTTTCCACTACGTGTAAGTTGAAAAAGTAAAGCATGATGACAGTAATTATTAAGACCACGAGGTGTAGACTGTACGGGTGAAGGGGTCTGCAATGGCGACGTCGCAAAGAGGCTGGCGGGGGTGACATCACGGAGGCTGCCTCACTGGAGCACCGGATTACTGGCGCCAGCCTCCCTTCCTCTTCCCCCTGGAATCCCCCTGAAGCTTTTGTTTTCTTTACTTTAGATTAACTATAAAGCTAGAAATCTGTGTTTGTTTCCGAAAAAATCTCGAATTGCAGAACTCGGACGTCATGAATTCTTCACAGCTCGTGCTATCTATGTACTTAAATATATTTCTATTTTCTGATGTAATTTGCTCAAAACGAAGGTAACATACCATATAAGAGTTAATAAAATATAAATAAGTTATACAAAATAGATAATCTACACAATAACCTCCAAATCAACGATAATAATAATAAAAACGTATAAAATAGCTGTTCAATAATTTATACTAGGTAGAAATAGTTCGCACATACGGCGTTTCAATTTGTCAAGTTGAAATTTTTGTCAAATACATCCATATCATTTATATTTTTGACAAAGTTACAGTTGTATTGGGGAAATCAAACTATATTTGGAATGAGATGTATTATAAAATGATAATTTTTGGAGTTCAGATAAATGTTCAGGAGTTTACAAAATCGAATTTATAGTTTTAACATTTTTAATAAATAGGTTAGACCGTTTATTTTTCGTATGTTGTCTAAAGTTGGAATATTTAAAACATTCATTAACGACAGGTCATTTATGTGCTGTAAAGGATGTAAAGTTTAAAATTTACCAAGCGTAGAAATATTCCTTGAATTCTTTCTACATTATGAATATTAATTTTAATACATCACGTATATATGTCTATACTGCCAAAACAACATAATAATAATATTGAATAGTAACTGAAAATATTTCAAAATAGCTTAAATAAATTAATGAGTAAAACCACAAATTGTAATATATAAAATTAGGGAAGACAAATTTTTTAAAGAAATTTTGAAATAGAAAAATCAGATTAGGATCAGATATACACAGATTGGGATAGATATCAGATATACTTACATCCCTCCACACCCAAATCATAAAACGACAACACAAACCTGACTACATTTACACATACGTTTATTACCCTTGATTATTGTACTTATTGCTTTTGGCGAAAGGGAACAACAAGTAGTGTAGGTACAACGGATGTTCGAATTTGAAAATTCACGAAGTTTACACTCAAAACTCACAGCAAACCATCTCAAGTCCGTTTATTTACCTATCTTCACTGTACCGCGTACAACGTCAGTCTAGCCACCTCCCGTCTGAATAACGTTATAGTAAACGTAGAAGGGTTCACTTTATGGGGACATTATCCATAACGGTTCTCTCAGGCAGCGTTCCTTATGAATAGATATTTAACATTGTTTCTATGTCGGTATTTTAAGCGAAATGTTGTTATGGTATACAGATAACAGAAACATTGTAGCTGGTTGGTCGAATGGTATTAACATAAATTATTTTGTAAATCGTTGAGAGACAAACTAATAGAAATGTTATGTGACCATCGAAATTCAAAAATGGAGATTTCATTGGCCTGCAGCCCATAATTCGAAATATATTACGTTTATAATCAGCGACATCAGTTTACTTTCAATCGGTATATAGATCACACAAGGAGGGTCAGTTCAGTTTTTGTGTTTGTTTTACGTGAAGACCGCATGTAAGTCCCAACTGTCCGAAGCCAGTGGGACTACTATATCCACATTTGGGATAGGTATTAGGTATGTTGCGAAGCTGAAGTGACTGGGCGGGGGAGGAGTTGGGGTAGTGGAAGGTTGTGAAGTAGGCTGTAGTACCTGGCTATTCAGATCTCTCACCAAACTGTTTTGAATTGTGGGAAGGACCGAGTAAAAATTATTCACTCGTCAGAACTCCTACAACTGGGTAGAGTTCATTGAAGAGGCAGTCCTTCAATGAAGAGATGAGAGGAAGTTTGAGGGAACTGCATCAGTACTTTTTGTCCACTTTCTGTCGGCAGGAATTAAGGATTCGGTCCCTTCAGCGTTCTGCCCGTTTTCCACGTGTGATCTACAGCAGGTCATGAGAATATGATTGTAAGTCATTCTGATCGCCAAACAACTCATTAACTTTCTCACTTAATATTAGCCTAATCGAGGCTTAAATTTCCAATGCAAAATTGTGTTTACGAAATTCAAATGGAATGGAGAACTACGAAGTAAGGCGAGTGTAAGTGAAACGGGTTGCTGGGCTTTTGTGCAAAATGGAACAATTGGTCATTCAATTTGATACATTTATTCACATAAAAATTCCGGAATTTTGTTATTCAATTCCATTGTTTGTTGAATAAGATAATTTTCAATATAAAATAGGTACCTAGTGAAAATTACTATTTTCGTTTCTGCTCCGACCAGTTTTCATGTTGAATCAATTTCGTTTCTGACTGGTTCATTTCACCTTCAGTACCCGTTTGGAAAATGGAGAATCCAATCCAAAATAGAATCCAAATGCTGATTTCGTATTCGGGAACGTACGTGCAAACGATAACATTTTTTTCAAATTATGACATCCTCTGGAAATATAAGTCCCCAGGGTCTATACCGGTCTTCAACCGGCCCTGGGTGAGTGCTCTTCATATTAACTTTGTAGTACCTAAAAGTGTTTTTTTTATTAAATGTGATATTATTAGGGATAATGTTTCAGATAGAAAGAACGATACACGTTTATGTAGGTATCTTATGAAATAATTAAATTGCAAAATATAGTACAATAAAATACAACGCGAACCAAAACCTTGTAAAAGCTTTACCAATATAAATTCGGTAAACGTTTAGATATAATAGCTTACATTGTCCCCTTTCCACTAAAATAATATAATAGTAACAAAATCAAAAAAAATAGACGTAAAGCTTAGACTAACTGTGGATAATGACCTACTAAATTCGACACTGAAAGAGGAAACATGGGATACAGTCTTATCCACCAGTGATGTCAATACTGCAGCTGATAATTTCATAAGACGTCTAAAATTACATATTGGAAATTGCTCATATACTAAGAGAATCCATTGTAATAAAAAGCACTTGAAACCATGGATAACTTCTGGAATTGTTAACTGCCTCATTAAACGTGACAAATTACACAAGAGTTGTCGTAAAGAACCAAATAATATCGAACTGTTTGCACATTATAAAAGATACAGAAATTGTTGTTCTAAAATTATAAAAACGACCAAACAGACATATTATAAAGGGAAGCTTCACGAGGTAAAAGGAAACATAAAGCAAGAATGGAAAATAATAAAACAAGCATTGGATTTGCAAAAGGAATCAGTGCCCATAAATAAACTGAAAGTAAATAATAACATTGTATCCATAAATGATAATCCAACAGTCATTACTAACCATGTGAATAATTTTTTTAGTGATATAGGTCAAAATTTTGCTAATCTTTTGTGTAGTGCAAATAACACCAGTGAAGAATCTTTAGTAAAAAATTATAATCCAACACAATCTATGCAAAATGCCTGCTTTGAATTCAAACCAACGAATTGTAATGAAGTTTTAAATGTGATTAATGAGCTAAAATCAGGTTTTTCGAGTGGAAATGACAATATAAGTGCAATGGTCTACAAACAAAATGCTTCTGAACTAGTAATACCTATTACACACATTGTAAATGTTAGTTTTGAGAATGGCTTGTTCCCTAATCATTGCAAAAATTCCAAAGTTATTCCTTTATTTAAAGGAGGAGATAACAAAGATGTAAATAACTATCGACCTATCTCCTTGCTAAATACGTTATCAAAAATAATAGAGAAATTAGCTAAAATTAGGTTGATGTCTTATGTAAAAAGATATGAAATTCTCTCAGATAATCAATTTGGCTTCCGAGAGAACATGGGAACAAGTGATGCTGCATTAAAAATGATCACCACAGTCGTAGAAGCTCTTGATACTGGCAATAAAGCAATGGCCGTCTTTTTAGACTTGTCTAAGGCATTTGATACCGTATCCCACGGTTTACTCTTAAAAAACTCAGTTCAATGGGTATTGTTAATAAATCTTTAGATTGGTTCAGATCATATCTTGAAAATAGAACACAGAGAGTAATAATTAATGATCACATTAGCTCAAATAAATCGATTGTATATGGTGTTCCTCAAGGTAGTGTTCTGGGTCCAATTCTATTTTTGTTATATATTAACGACCTCTGTAAACTGAAATTTTCTGGATCTTCAATTGTATTTGCAGATGACACTGTCTTGGTGTTTGCTGCTGACACGTGGAACGAAACGTATGCTAAGTGCGAGGCAGGATTAAGGGCAGTCAAAAATTGGCTTGATCAAAACTTGTTAACCTTAAACATGAACAAAACTAAATATATTACTTTTAGCATTTCCTCTGTAAATCAACCAACTTTGGAACGTTCATTAAAAATACATTGTTGTGTGCAGGAGTGTAACTGTCAATCTTTGGAAAGAGTAGACAACATCAAATACCTGGGTTTAATTATTGATAAAAATTTAAAATGGAACAATCACATTACTACATTAAGAAACAAAATAAGAAGGCTAGCCTACATTTTCAAAAATCTAAGAAACATATTGGACAAAGTTACATTAAAAACTGTATATTATGCTCTAGTTCAATCAATGCTTTCATATAATGTTGTCTGTTGGGGTTCTTGTAACAAGACTACCTTAGAGCCTTTGAATGTTGCGCAAAAATTAATTTTAAAAATAATGTATAAGAGAAATTTTATGTATCCATCAAAGTTATTATATAGTGAAAGCAAAATTATGACAATAAGGCAGTTGGACATAATACAGGCTCTCTGTAAATTTTTCAACAACACTATTACTGCCAAAAGATCTCAACAAGTGCGCAGCACTAGAATGGGTTCTTCTTTAATGTATCAGCCGGTGTATACCAGAACATCCTTCGGACAAAGGAGTTTTTCATATAGAGCTCCGTTGCTATATAATATGCTTGGAGAAAATATAAAAACTACAGGTACGTTAAATTCATTCAAAAAAATGGTCAAAATCTCCGTACTAGCTGAGAATGATGATTTTGGATCACCCATGTTGTCGCTTATATCATAATTCCTTGTGGAAGCTCTGTTTCGATACAATCCTTATTTACTTACTGCGCATGCACTTATTTACTTCTAAAATAACTTTTGGTTATTTATTATTATGTTACTTATTATTATTATTATCTACTTAATTATCGTATTAATATTTACTTTAATTATTGTCTAGCTAAAATATTTACTTACTTACTTTTTATTATAATATTATCTACTTACCTATCGGTTATTATTTACCTTTTTTATTTAGTTATTTTTTTATTTTTTCTTATAATCTATTATTCATACTATCCATGTTGTAATTGTCAGTATGGTTTCCCTATGCTTGTGTCTGATAAGCCAGCACAGGTACCTTGTACTTTAGTTAACAGAAGAATATTATTGTTGCCAACTTACTTAATAATGCTTCTTTTGTTGACATTTTTTTGGTTTTTATTTTTTTCATACATTTGTTACTAAAATTTTGTTAATTTTTGTCTACCGATCTCGAAACGTCCGTGTCATAAACTTTTCTTTTTTTGTTTAAATTTAATTTAATGTTGTTATTATTTTAAATTTACATATATGTATTTTTTTAAATGATATTATTGTAAAGCTGCACATCTTGATACAGGAATGCCCTAGTGAGATGTGCAGAGTATGCTTTTTATGTAAAAACTGTTTTTTGAATTAAATAAATAAATAAGAAGGCGTAAGCAAGACACAATGCGGTTTTTTAGTGATGTTCGCTGGGACATCATTCTCAGAAGTGTATACATAATATGCACCATTGTACCAAATCCTATTTATTTTAAAGAAAGACAAATACTCCCGGGTTACGAATAATTTAAAATATATTATGTTGCTTGTATCGTGATGGAAGACTTAGCCAACCGAGGAATCGAACTCACGACATTTGGGTGGGATCCAAACTCGATGCCTACTCAGCCATATGTATTCGTTGGTGGCCTCAAATTCAATTATGCGATCTATAATACTTGCCATATTGTTTACACCTTCTTTGACAGGTTTTAAGTGGCAACACTAAAATGGTTAATTGGAAAATCAGAGTAAGTTTTAAAAAAGCACAATGGTCCAAGTGCATATTTTTTTACTTGGGTCAACTTAAAATGATTCATAATCCGGTCATTCATAGATCGCGCTAATTTAATTATTTTAGAAAAAAATACTTTTTGCAAGTTATACTTCAGAATAATTGTTTGTTTGCGTCTGTATATACGGAATTTGAATGTGAATAAACAGTTTTGTCCGTATAATATATAATATATTTGCGATACTGTTCATGTTCTTGTCATCACTTAAAAGTGACTTGATGTTGGATTATAAAGGTTTTTAGCTTAAATGGTTTATTTTATATTATATTATATATAAATTACAAACAATACAAAACAAAATTAATCTTTGTCTGTGCAACTGAGAAGGACTCCCGTTTCAGGACAGCCAAAATGTGTATTTAGTACATAATATTCTTACAATGAAATGGCGATGCAGTCAAAAGAAATTATGAGAACATTGTTGATTGCATTCGAAGCGACAGGATGGTTTATTTATCCTTGAAAGAATCGCAAAGATGTAATACAGTGCTTTATATTCTCTCCCAAACGAAGGAGGAGGTGTCACCATATATGTTCTGGATTCTATGAAGTGCTCTATCATTAAAAATAATTTCAACGAAAATTCATTAAGCTTTATAAGTAGCAATGATTTGAAACCAGTCAACATTTATGCCATTTATCCGCAACCTAGCCCAAACATGCACATTTTGAAAAATACTAGAGAAATGCAGACAAGATACATTAATACTCGGAGATTTCAACATTGATACTTCCATAAATAGATACACCTTCTTCTTTAAATTTAACATACAATTTTTCAATACAAAACAAATCATATCCCACAAGAGTCACTGATACAAGCAGCACTATTTTAGACACGTCATACCAAACAGACAAAACATTTCAACTACCATATCGAATAAAGATAACCGCTTAGTGACCATAACATGCTTATTGTTGATTTTAAGAATAATTTTTAAAAATGGTTTAATAATAGGACAAAACCACGCTTTTCTAAAACTTGTCATCAACAGTATGGCAGTAAAATCTTATCTCGCAGCTAACAAATTCGCTATCAACTCAACCAAACCCGAAGACAGTTATAAAGATTAATTCAAAAATGCAATAGAAGCAAAAATAGGAAATCGGCAACATTTAAATACATCGTGGTGTGATCCAAAATTAAATTCTCTAATCAAGGAACGAAACGAGCTACAAAAGCAGTGGAAATAAGACCCATGTATATACTACTATTGCAATAAGTAAAAATAAACTAAGACACATAATTACTAACTATAGGAGAAGTTTGAAAAACAAATATTATATGAATAATTTTCAACCAAGAATAACTAACCCAAGAAAAACTTGGAAAACCACTAACTCAATTCTGTCTAACCGAGCACATACACAATCGAATCTCGAAATTAGGAAATTAGGGAACCCGGTCAAATAGCATCAGCATTTAATGAGTTTTTCCTGTCAGTTGGAGAAAAGTTGGCAGATGCCATTCCATCATTCCCGGATGACTGTAATACAATCTATATGGAACCAAAGGCACGTCAATCCTTATTTATTTAATTTATCAAAAATAAATACATGTTCTAACGTGAAATACTTGGGGCACATTATTAATGAAGACCTATCGGACGATGGCGATATCGAACGACAAAGGAGAAGCCTAAGCATAGTATTTAACATGATTGCCCGCAGATTTTGCAAATGCAGCAATACCGTCAAAAAATACTGTTCAACGCATTCTGTACTGGCCTGTATACGTGTGAGACATGGTGTCACTACCGAACTTGCTCGATGGAACGACTCCGAATTCAATATAATGACGCTTGTAGAATCATATTTGGATACCGAAGATACAGCAGCGCGTCGACAATTTTCACGGAACTAGGACTGAATGGATTTGCCGGCCTGATGAGACACCGGGTCACTGGAGCCAGGATGCGGCTAATGGCCTCCGCAAACACGTTGGTGACCGCAGCCTACCAGCACCAAGCGCCACTCCTGAGTGAGCGCTGGGCCCAAGCGCACTCAAGACCACACCCTGCATAGTTTTCCTTATTTGATAATTTATTATATTTATTGTACAAAAAAAATGTATATCTATATGGGACGTGTGGGATTGCACTAACCTCCCCACATCCTGGAATAAAATATTATTATTATATATGACTAGGACGAATAAGGATGAGGTATTGAAGGTCATCTCGAAACTTAGGTCGAATGCAGCTGCAGGAATCTATGGAGTAACACAATGCATCCTCAAAACCTGTAAAGAAGAATTAGGCGGGCACCTAACCCACCTTATCAATTTTTCCATAGGCTCGGGACTATTTCCAAACCAAATAAAGCTAGCGAAAATTATACCGATTTATAAATAAGACTGTAAGAAATTTATTTCTAACTTTCGTTCAATATCGATCTTATCGGTATTTTCAAAGGTATTCCAGACAATTATCAAAGATAGATTAGTAAAATACATCTCTAGTAACTCCACAGCAATGGTTTTTGTAAAAACTACAACCCAATGTGCCACCTTACATATACCAAGGCGAATATGTGGCAGCTATATTTACAGATCTAAAAGAACCTTTGATATTGCAAATCATAAATACTTCTACAGAAAGTGGAACATTTGGGCATAGTCGGGAAATGATAGATTTTACCTTGGCGATATCGGAGGGAACCACAAGATTATGAGGGAGTGCCACAGGGCTCGATTCTTGGACCTCTACTTTTCTTACTAAATATCGATGATTTAGCTAAATGTGATATCTCGGGAAAACTTCAACATTACGCTGATGATACTATTATTTACTATCATTGTAAAAATCTGAAGGAACTTGAAGCTCTAATGGATAAAGATCTCGCAAAGCTTGCTAAATGGCTGCGATTAAACAAATTAAGCCTCAATGTTTAAAAAAACCATTACCTTACTTTCTTGAAAAAAGATAACATGAGGATGAATATCGTCTTGGAAATGAAAAGCTACAACATGTACAAGTAACGAAATATTTGGGGTTACTCATAAACTCTAATCTCTCGTGGAACTCCCATGTTGAGAATGTAAAATCCAAAATTTCCCCGATAACTGGTGTACTCTATCGACTTTAAGGTGTGCTCCCCACATCTCTACTGCGTGCCACGTATTATGCTATGATCCACTCCCAACTGAGTTATCTAGTTAGTATCTGGGGCACCATTACCAAAAAACAAACATCCGAAATACAAGTCATTCAAAATAGAGCCGTAAAGAATATATATCATCTACCATGGGATGCACAGGTCAAAGATATATACTCACAAACACAAATTCTTCCATTTACGATTCTGCCAAAATATAACATCTCAACACTCCTCAAATACCAACAGTATTTCCAACTGCTGAGTAATTCCGACAAACACCAACACAAAACACGATGACAAAATCTTATACACTTATCGTCATCTACTTACAAGATTAAATTAGGAATTAACTCCTTCCATCGCATATAGGCAATACAACGCATTACCTAGTAACATAAAACTTCCAGCAACGAACAAAAATCAGTGGCAAAAACTATTTCCTCAGCAGTTTTATTAAGGAGTGACACACTCTTTGGAACTTCTTTTTACGTATTTATGAAATATTTTCTAATTAACAGTGTTAAGTCTGTCTAGTATATTTTAAAATCTATGTACACTTTTCATTGAACTCCCTTTTTAAATACGTTTTCTTGTGTAAAAATAAGTTTATTTTGTTTATGTTGTCTTTCCCGATATGAGTTTTTTTAAACTCACTGGGAATAATAACAATAATTAATATTATTGTTATTATTTTTGTAATGTATCATCACTAAATAAATATAACTTATTTCAAGAAACGAATACAAATACAACATTGGATTGAATTTCTCAAAAAACATATCGTAGCCTGGATAAAAAATCAAGATATTCACTTTATTCAAAAGATTATAATTCCAAACCAAACATAACCAAAATATGATAAATAAAATTAAATATTATACACGTTCTTTAAGAATTATCCAAAAATTACATACACGCACATATATATGTGTGTTTTCATGTTTCAATATGTCTGTGAAAAAAAAATAAAAAAATAAATAACTTTCTACCACAACACATAAATACCTGTCACACTTAATCACAAACACGTAAACACCTCAGCACAGGTTCTCCTAGTGAGGTGTTCACGTAACATACAATATCAACCACACACAGTTTTACCTACATCAACCTATGTTCTTTATTTTTTATACCTATTTTTCTGTACTACAATATAAACCACTGTAAAAAATTGTAAAATGTGTATTCAAGAATAGACATAAATAAATAAATCACCAATACACAATGATCGCGAAGATTATAAATTGGATAAATTGATGTTTCATGTTGATACGTACCTACTGCTAGAACTACTCGTTATAACGAGTATGGTGTTGATCGGGGATAGCGAACCTATTTATTCAACTTTGTCAAATAATATTGTTAATTCTTTCATTTTCATATGCATTCGCAGCAATATTATAGATTATGGGACACCGATATTTGGTGCTGGGATAATAGACACCTTTTCTGTTGATCCAAAATGCCAGGCTAAATAAGGTTAATTAGACGCTTCGTGATACTGTATGACGGAAAGTAGAAAACGACTAAAGGCCTTCTGCAGTCCCCCGTCCATGAGTAGAATAATATGTCCTTAATGATATATAACATATTGTATGAGCTTCTACACTAGCGAGCTATGGACGACATACACACAAGGCGTCATGAACACACTCCGAGTACAGTACAACCACGCATACAGAGCCCTATTTGGCCTCCCCTGGCGATGCAGCGCCTCACAGATGTTCACCGAAGGAAGGGTGCATGGGTTTGCTGCTTTGATGCGCCACAGAATAGCCGGGACGAGTCAGCGCTACCAGAGATCGGACAACACTCTTGTCCAGGCCGTTGCCCAGTGGCAGGGAGCGCCTCTACACCGGAGATGGAGAATTTCACTCAAGCCACCATAAAGTCCTAATGTGCACATCAATGTATTGATTTTTTATTTATTATTTTTATTTTCATTTATGTCTTTATTCATTTTATTTTTATGTATTATGTAAACTTTTATGGCAGCAGAGCATTGCACACACCGCTCTGTCCAGCTGAAATAAACATTATTATTATTATTATTATAGATTACCCGATGGTTCTCCCAGCTAGAAGCTCTTCCGGTAGGACGAGTTTCATGTGCAAAATGTCCTGCCTGAAGACTGCGAGTCATGCTGGAAATACTTCCTGATCCTCCCAGCAGTACTGTGACCTCAAATGTGACCTTGAGTATGCCCGCCGCGCCGTGACAAAACATATTCCGGAGGTGCGCACGCGTTACCCTCCCATATACACTCCGGCGTCTTCACGTACCGACTGAAGGTCCGTAGAGTTAGGAAACTGTTTTCTAAGCACTTTGAAAGAGAAAGAATGCTCTTTATTTTAGTTAAAATTTGATCCTAGTACTACATAGAATAATGGAGCTTTAAACGAAAAAAGTTGCGACCTCCCGGAAGTACTTGAGGCCCTGCTCGCAGGACTCGGAACAATCTATTATTAAGACAGAGAATAAAGTTGTTACTCTTGGGACTTTGGTGCCCCTTACTCCCCGAAATGCAAATATTTTGGGAGATACATATATATATATATATATATATATATATATATATATATATATATATATATATATATATATGTGATGATAAATCGGTACAAGTGTGTTCTAGGCGTGTTCGGGTGCTCAAAGTAGGCTCAATTTTCCTTTTTGATTCCCTTTTTGATTAATTGATCAAATATTTCCAAATATCTAAATCTTTTCTTGAACAGATACTCAAATTAATTGGCTTGTATGGTTCTTGTGTTGTTCCCAGGAGTCTCGGTTTGCTTAAATTGGCGGGTCACTTTTCTTTCAAATCGGTATAGATACAGGATTTCTGTGCATTGATTTTGGGAAAGTGTAAAAACAGCAATGAAAACAGCAACTAAATTAAATGTGTGTATTTATTAAAAAATATTTTATGCAAAGAAATAAAAAGGACACTAACCGAATACAAAAATAAAACAAAACAAAAAAAACACGTTGAATCTCAACCCAACGGTGGAAAACTCCAAAAATCCTCTCGATTTTATACAATCCTGTAATTATTTGCCAAACATTGAATATTTCATTCAAACGGATTATCCTAAAAATTATTTTTGATAACTCCAGTTCATCATACAAAATTCACATTGTTGATACAAAATTGTGCATAAAAATGTCATAAGGTAAAACGTTTAATATTTTTTTATCATATACATATGTGTTATAATCATAAGTAAAGTGAGTATATTTCTTTTATTTTTATAACTTTACAATGATCACAATGTTAGATATTGTTCCGTTAATATTATATCACGAGTGGATTCGTGACTGAAATAAGCACCCATTTTACAAAATACAAATATAGTTATTTACATGACATCAATATAATCTAAGGTTTTATATGTATATATTATCTCCCCCACATTCATGACAATATATGTGATGGTTATATTAAACATTGAATACAATAGTATAATAAGTTTGCATTTGGGTATGGAATATATTATAATAAATACGCACCTGTAATTGGTAAAAATAAAATAAATCTCTACAGTCAATAATACAATTCGATGTTTTAAGACTATTTTATATTTCGTGGAGTCAAAAAAAAATAAAAATTTCTCATACTCAATCTATGCATTTTTTAAATAAATAATTAGCCAATAATAAATATTCCTCACAAAAATATACATAATAACAAGAGTTGGATTGTAAATTGATTTCAAGATTTCAATTTTTAAATAAATAGATTTTGTGGAAAAAAAAACTTTTTCGTAAATTGCTTTCATTAGAATGGACAGGGGATGGGTTTTATAATGTTAATATGTTACTTTAAACATCAATTTCTCGATATTAAATGGTGAAATAAAATGGCAAAAAAAAAGTGGTTGATAAAGTCTTACCTTCTCACGAGATTGGAACAAGTCTTAACAGCTAATAAACCTCACAAGAACCAAAGTATGTACTGTTCCTTAGAATCCATATGGAATATTAAGATTTCAAGTGATAAAATGCGGCGTTTGCCCACCTGCTGCGTGGTAGGCCGGATCGCGAGAGACTGGTTGAGGGAGAGCCTTTGACCTCTCCAGCCGGTCTGTCTCGACCGATCGTCTTGCACCGCAGTGGGTGGAATGGATTTATACGTCGTCACTCCTAGACACATTGATACCAAGATTCCTACCCACCTCTCATACCTTTTTCCTTCCCAGAACTTCCACTCCTTCATTTCCCTAAAAATACTTTCCATACAGCATCCCCAAAGATGAATAGGCTCTGAGGGATTTTTTTCCTCAGGGCCTCCTGTGTGGAGCTAATGTAAAAAAATATATTAAATGCGAAATTAATAAATAAGCACACCCTAGGCACTGCTAGTGTGCCCAGTGGTCTGTAGGGAGATCTCCATTGCAGAAACTGCAAATTATGGAATTTTTATAATTCATCACAAGAGCTTATCGTGGAAAATCATTTAAACTTTTAATGATCGCAAAAATAGACAAAATCTAAGCCTGAGCATCATTTAGCAGTGCATTTAGAGTAAAAGTCGAAACTGGATACAATGCAATGAGTTGAACAAGGGTAAATATAGAGATGTCCTTCTTTTACACACATTATCACATTGTAAAACGCACCATTAGAATATTACCTATATCGACATCGTGCGGTGGAAATACATTAAATATATGTCAGAAGAGTCGCATTATCACGGACAGTGTCTTGCACAGTAACAGTGTCTCACAGCTCGCAGACAGTGTTTAACATTGCCCCAGACAATGTTTCACATTGTCACCGACAGTGTCTTACATTACTATGCCACAATGTCTCACAGCTCACTGGCACATTGTTCCAGACTATGTCTTACATCGTCGCAGACATTGACTTTCATCGCCACACTGTCTCACAGCTCACTGGCAGTATCTCACATTGTTCCAGACGATGTCTTACATCGTCGCAGACATTGGCTTTCATCGCCACACTGTCTCACAGCTCACTGGCAGTATCTCACATTGTTCCAGACGATGTCTTACATCGTCGCAGACATTGGCTTTCATCGCCACACTGTCTCACAGCTCACTGGCAGTATCTCACATTGTTCCAGACAATGTCTTACATCGTCGTAGACATTGGCTTTCATCGCCACACTGTCTCACAGCTCACAGGCAGTGTCTAACATTACCCCCGACAATTTCTTATAATACATTGACAGTGTCTCACAGCTTAAAAGCAATGTCTAACATTGGTGCATTGTGCCTCACACCATCACAGACAGAGTTACATAACATAGGCTGTTGGTATGTTCTTTTACACTGCCGCAAACAGTAAAGTTGTCGGTTGTGAAGGCACATGATGTCGATTGAACACGATAACATTTTAATAATAAAAAAATAATACTTAGAGAATCAGACGATAAATCTAAAAAACGCATATTATCTAAGCATCTTCTAAACAGCGTTATATTAATGTCAACCAATACGTAAAGAGTTAATTAAATTAATGCAATCAACTATCGTTTCACCGTTAAATTAATTGAAATGAAATAGTAAATTCATTATCTAAGGCGAAATTTTTTTAAAGATACTCGGGTATGTAAAATTTTGAAATTAATCAAAAATGTATGTGCGTAATTATAAAGATCCGTTACATATATTTAATTAATTACAGATAATATGAATATATTAAAACTCTTCCATCACCGCCCTGTGCGTGATCAGATCACCTCGGCACGAGAGCTAACGTGTGATGATTAATCTTGTATAAGAAAATATTACCTATTACAAAATAATTGTACATTATTATCTTATTATAAGCACGAACATAGCATTGCTGTGTAACTGGCGAGGGTATACACCAAAGCAAATATAACTTGTTTATGGCTGGTGCACGCGGGTGGTGGGGGTGGGAGGAGGAGGAGGAAGGCCCACGTTTTCGTAGATGAGATGCGGAGGGGTGGCGGGCCTCGGAGGCTGCGGACCAGCCCGCCGGATGTTGGTGTACTCGCGCCGCGCCGCCAGAGAGCGCTGCTCCGCGGCCATGCGCTGCGCAACCGTCTCGATGTAGTGCTGCACGGCGAGGTACACGAACTTGTACTGAGCCTCCGTCTGCACCATACCACTCCGCTGCGCCCGCACCATCTGGATCGTACGCTGAATGTCTATCTCACAGTCTAGCCCCTCCCGCTTGATGCGGTCTAGGATCATATCTATGACGATGAAGGTCCCCGTGCGCCCGATGCCCGCGGAGCAATGTACGCAGATCGCCGCCTGAAAAGGAGCATCCCCCTCCGCCATCACCTGCTCCTGTCGCCTGTTGACATCGTGCAGAAAGTTCAATACGCACCCCGGGTCGGCGGGCACCCCGTGATCCGGCCAAGCTTGGAAACAGTAGTGATACACCTTCCTTTCCTTCTCCTCCTTGCCATTGCCACCCGCCCGAGATACCGTGAACTCCCGCAGCGTGTAGTCCGAGCTGGACTGCCGCGAGTCCGTGCGTACCTTGAACTTGCCGTACGTGTCGGACTCCCCCGTGGGCGGCCAGTAGCGTGCGCACTTCACCTTGCCGCGCTCCATTTCCTTGGTGGTCATCACGATCACCCTAGTATCCTCCTGCCATATCATGGCCCAGAAGTCCGGGATGGTGTGCGGCAGGCAGCCCTGTGTAGCGATGTACAGCTTGGAGCCATAGGCGGGCGCGGCCTGGCCGGCTAGCGTGGTAGCCCCGGACACCAGCGCCGCCAGTCCTCCGCTAGAGAGCTCCCCGTTGGACAGACTGGCCTGCATCTGCATGATCTGGTCGATATCAACCGCCGTCCGTCGGATGTAATTAGCGTTAATGTACTCGGCTCCCACCGCAGCATTGGGTTCCACGTCTTTCAACTTCACTCTCGTGTGATCAAAGGGTAAAATGTTTTTATACCTATTTTTATCCTTATTTTCTGGCCGGCTTCCCTCATCGCGGGAGAATAAGTGCCGACACTCCTGTTGTTGTAGGGACTCGAACTCTTCCCAGAAGCCCGCCTTGCTGTTTGCTAGACCCCCGTGGCCGTTTTCCTTTTGCAGCTGCTGCACGCGGACCTGGATAGTGCTGGCGTTGATCCTAGTCGCGTTGAAAGGAGTGCGCAAGTGCACCACACTCCCGGAGGTCTCTACCATGGGGTTCTTCTTGTAATGCTCGACTAGCTCGGCTAAGGTTTCAAATTTCTCTCCACCTCCCACGTCGTATTTATTTTCGTGTCGACGGATCATGACGTGTGTTACGCGGTCCTCGGACCTGACGGACAGCACGCAGTCCCCGGGCTTGCTACGGGACTCGCGTACGAGAAAGGAGCCGTACTTGCCTCGCTCTAGCAGCAGGCGCTCGGCCTCCTTGGCGGACAGGTGCCCGTGGAACCAGCGTTCGGTGGTGGGGTCGGCGCAGTTGAGCGGGTAGCGCAGCTCGATTACGTCTCCGTTTTTCTCGCGCAGCTGCCCTCTATTCTCCATGTAGTGCTCCACCAGCTCGGAGAGGGTCGCAAACTTTTCTCCGCCGTACAGATCGAAGAAGTCTCCATTGTTTTGAATCTTTATGTGCGTAACCTGTCCGTTCCGCCGCACGGAAAGTGTGAAGTCGCCGGGACTGCTGCAGGAGTGTCTAGCGAGGAAGGAGCCGTCAATCCCACTCTCCAGCAGGAGCTGCTCGGCGTAGAGCCCCGATAGGGTGGGGTGGAACCAGCGCCGGGAACCCATCGCCCGCGCCTCTAACACCTTAAGAAACAACAAATAAAACAAAGCCATAAACACATATGTTCAAATTACAATTACGACATTGTGGAACTAAAAACCTGAACGCAACATCTAGCCGAATGCTGACCTAAATCCCAATTCTATTACGACTTCAGACTCGAAACCTGCCTCTACCTACACCTAGAAACATACTTAAATTCAACGCTACTTAATTAGGGGAGAACTCACCGGCACTCGTTTGAGTGCAGCGGCCACTCGATACCGAAGATGCGGAGGCGCGCGGGGGGGCGCCGGAGCGGAACCGTGCCCGGCTTGGAGCCCGGATTGTGGGCCGGGACCGAGCCCGGCTGGGGGCCCGGCTTGAGGCTCCCACTGCCGCCCCCGCTGCATCCCACGCTCTTCCTGCGCCGCCTACGCCGCCTCTCCACCAGCACGTACTCCTCCCCACTCCTCACGATGTAAGAGCTCCTCAGGGTGCTTTCATCCTCTCCATCCTTCAATTCCTCTTTAGCCCGGGAAGAGGTTCCCTGCTCTGTCCTGATAGTATCGCTCTTGGCCTTGTCTGCCCCCGCCTTAGCTTCTTTGTCTCTCTCTCGCTTTCTCCTGGAGGTGTGCAGTCCAACCTTTCTCCACATCTTCTCCATATTTGAGAAAATTTCTTTACATTATATTAATATAATGTCAAGGGCTTTCTTACATCCTTTTTGGTATAAACCTCCTTTAGAATAATAACATTTCTTTACGTCAGTTTTGAAAAACCTTATTTTATTAAACCTTTTTTAATTGTAACTTAGTACGGTTTAAACTATTTAAACACGAATATGAACATTATTGAAGGTTTCATTTAACTTTTTCTATCCTTATTCAGCTTATTCACTCATATTTAAAACCTTAAGTTAAATTGGCACTAAATGTGCGATTAAATACAAACAGGAAATTCCCCATAGATTTTGCTATGGATAAATGCACCTTGGTTTGTGAAACAAGAATTGTACATTAATTTTTTTTTCTCATTCTATGTTAAAACGTTTTATAAAGCCTGTCGTAATAAATTATAGGGACCAAAGGGTTAAAAATCAATTTATTTCGTATCACAAAGGAATTTAATACTTCACTCCAATATAAATGTTCACATTTTTAGCTTACAAAGCTCAACGTGTTAAACGTAAAGCTGGGTTTGCTTAAAAACAATTTAAATTTAATCAACTTCAGTGTGTTTAAAAAAACAATGGTCCGACTGCATATATTTTTAGAGTTTAGTTGAACTTTCCGAAAGAAGATGATTCTACTTCATATTCTACGACAATTTTATGAAAAAAAAATTAATTAATGATTCTACTTCATATTCTAAGGCAATTTTATGTCAATTTTTTTTATAATAACCCTTTTCAAGGAACACGATCACACGAAAATCCGATTTTTTGCGTGTCTGAAAGTCTGAGTTTCATTATACTCAGACTAATTCTAATTGATTAAATTTCTACTTTTTATTGCCAAACTATATATATGAATAGTCAATTATTTTTAAAAAATTGAAATGAGCTGCCCTACGTTAAACAGAAAACTAGTTTTGCATTTGAAATAGAATACAATAATTATGGAAATAAGAGGAACTATGGTTTAGAGCAGAAATTCCCAAACTTCTTTGCCCCGTAGACCGAATATTGAATTTTCATAAAACTATTAACGTCCCATGTGATAATCATTTATTTTTTTCGTAAGACGATTTCCTTTCTTTGGCTGCCCAACAACCTGGTGGCGGTATAGTTCCACTGTCTTTACATTGTGCAGACAGGGGTGCCCTTATGAGGTATTACACCAATGAATATGAAGCAGGATAAGCAACGGGAATTACTTTCTGTGGCTAGAACTGCCCCTTAGGTTTTTTGTTAGTGCTTATTCAGTTCTTCTTGTCACATGATATCCGATTATTCAACGTTCCATTTCCATAGTCAAAATGTCCACAAACTTAGTTTTGAAGTCTGTATGAAGTACATTTAAATTTTTAACGTCGACCAAAGCGCCATTACCCTGGACGTTTTTCAAAAACAAGTTGGGGAACTAGGAAAATTCGCGGCTTCCAATGTGCAATGTTTTGCTTCAATATATTAATTCTGACAAGAAAAGGAACGTAGCTTCTCATGTATAAAATACAAATATCAAATAAGTAATTTCTCAGTCTATTACGTAAGCTGTGTTATTTGTGTTAGGTGTATTATGTCATTTACGGAACTCCTAAATATTGATGACTTAAGTAAATGGGGGTCGGCTTGTATGTACCCCCAGCAAGCCGATATCGACCCATGGGGGTCCATATAGACCACTTTGGGAACCTCTGGTTAAGAATTTTTTTTGTACTCAAAATGTGAAGCAAATATCTATTAAGGATAAATACTACTTTATGTATTTGTGTTTTAAATTCGAATGAAAAGGCCACTAAAGAATTCAATTTTTTATGATTTTGGAGGAGACTTTGGAAATTATATATATGAGTTAATGGTAATTATTTAAAAATATAATTTTATTCTATTTACTATATAAATATCATGAAATATAAAATAAAAATGATTTAAAAAAATTTATGGGTGTAAAATTAAATTTCAAACGGCCGATTTACGTTTGAGCACAAATTAAACGTATAATTTTTTTAATTTCTACCCAAAAAAACGCCTTTTCATAGTGTTTTGTTTGATTTTTATTTATATTAACACAGTAGGTAGGGCAAGATTATTTTTTTAATAATTACAATTAACTCACAAAATATTGCCGAAGTAGCCTCTAAAATTATGCAAAATTGAAATCTGTAATGTCGTATACATATCATAATTTTAAACACAAATAAATAGCACTTCGCAAAAAATCGCTCAATCGTTCCTCTTGAGCTCGTGTTTTCCAGAAGAGATCGCATACTTATTTCAAGACAATTTCGAAAATAACTTTTTCTAAAAACTCAATCTAGATTAAACGGTAGAATCTCTAGTTGTCGGCATAATATATAATGGTGTCAATATTACATCAAGGGGGCAGTTCATCATCCTTTCGATAGCTTATCCATAGGACAACGTATATTAATAAATAAACAAACAAATATTCGAAATAGGTAGAAAGCTCGGCTAACTTATACGAAATATGGCCACAATATTCATAGGTTCGAGTACCGAATAGTTAATTTGGACTTCAAAAATAAATAAATCGAAAATTTACGTTATCCTATGGATAGGCTAACAAGAGAATGGTGAAATACGCCCTAAATACATTACATGTGATTATTTACCCAGTAATTGTATTTATGACAATAAGGCTCGTGTTTTTGAGAAGAGATGGCTTACGTTTTTCAAGCAAATACAGGCATCATTATTTATTCTAAAATGAAACCTTACATCTAGATTAATTGGTAGAAACTGTTTCCCGATACATTTTTAAAGTCGCGCTAACATTACATGCGTGTATTCTAAAAAAAAGGATTCCTACGCATAATGCGTAGGATTAAAGTATTCAAATCACAGTTGGGCGGATCAAGTCGAGCGATGGGCGGGGTGTAAATATTTTAATTAAATATACCTGCTCTATCGGCAGACCCTGGGGCGCGGGCCTGAGTCCTGTTAACTTCATGGGCGGGAGGGTAGTTCATCGATTATGCAAAGGTCAATACCGGCGGGTTTTATCCTCGGACTCATAATGTATTACATGATCAGGCCGGAATGTATTCATAGCAAAATTATAAAAAATACAGGAGAAAACTGGAGAATATTGATTAGTATATAAAGAATTTCCTGAAACCTTCGGCGGCCTTCCGGGCAGCGACGAAATTCTCGTAAAAGCATTTCGCAATCTAATGCTGTCTATACACTTGCGAGCCGAAGCGCGAGCCGAGCCACGCATCATGGGAAAGCAACCAACCAACCGCAAGCGGCGGTTCATACTCTTTGCGGTTGGTTCTTTCCTTTCCCATGATTCGTGGTTCGGCTCACGTTTCAGCTCGCAAGTGTATACGAAAAATTAGAATCAATCGTAAATCTAAAAGGCCTCCGTGGGTGAGTGGTTACGATTCGTTACGAATCTTTCACCAGCGCAATACTGAAAGTATCTGGGCATTTTCGCCAAAGTTTAAATACGTTTTCTTATACTATTGAATCCTATGTACCTTTTTACACAAAAAAGTCAACATAAAAAATTCAAAAGTAAATCCATAACTAATTATACAAACTTCAGTAAAACCAGAAAAAAATTAAATACTATCGAGGACACAGTTTTTAAATCCAAAAACTCTTTAAAAATGAAAAAATACAGACTACCCGCCAATAATGCACACAAACGAAATCAGTGCAAACATTATACAGGAGATTGTAAATCTATTTTCGACTTCAACGTATACGATGAAGAAACCCCAGATGACAAAATATCCGAATGCCCATTTAGTAAGACTTACACATCTAACAAATTGCCATATCACACAAAAAAATATTGCGAAAAGAAATTACTTTCCTTAGACACTGACAAGTCCATTGGCCCAGACAAAATTCCACCAATATTCCTTAAAAAATGCTCAACTACAATATCTAAACCACTTCCATTAGGTAGGCGACACATTACGCTATCCGCATCATGGCTTAGCCTATTTCAGCATATCTGAAATAGGCTAAGGCGAGCGATATGCTGAAATAGGCCACCCATGAAAATATAGCCCGCTTATAGCGTGGCTGTCACAGGCTTTACTGTTCATACCATAGACATATGAATATTAGTAGACCTGCCCTAAGTGATTAAAAGCGTATTATCCCCACTCCCCATACCGGTTCCATTGGAGCCGGCTGTGCTCGCGTATGGCCTCAAGTGAAATTTGAAAACGTGACGTCATCATTCTTGTGCGAACTATGGTCGAGGCATGATCGGTTCATTTTACGAAATAACACGGCAAAATTTTGACCTAATGCTATGAAAACTTGTAAAAATAGATGTGAAAAAGAGAATAAACCCAATTGTCGTATTACATTCCATATATAAGCATTATTTTACTTTATTTTAAGCATATTCACATCGTATAATATGAATCAGTTGTAGAAACATGTCTGGACGCGAAACACAAAGCTGGTTGGTTGCTGGGAAGTAAATTATGAACATTTATAAAAGTGTCTTAACTAAATACTTAAACGAAATATTCGAGTCTGAAAATAGAACCGAATTTTTTTGCCGAATTTGGACTTCGCAAATTTGTCCATAACGTGGCGAGTAATTTGCGCTCCCATGTAAAAATGTCTATTCATTCAAAAGCAGATTTTACTTTTAAGAAGTAAATGGTGATATTATAATGCGAGATGCCTATTTACTGTCAGATTGATTTATTGACGAATCACAGTCAGCTTCACCCCCTTCGTTCTTCAACAGTTGATTTTACCCCTCGCCATTATCTTCTCGTCTATTAATTCCTATGTCTGTGGTTCATACTGTCTGTTGTCCCTTGGATATTTACCAAACCGCTCGAAAACAAGCTTCATTATACCTATCTTCAAAAAAGGGGACGACACTGATATAACCAACTATCGCAATTTGTTTACAATCAGTACTACTCAAGCTTTTTGAATCCCTAATCCTTTGTGAAATCTATCCTAAATTAATTGACGAAAAATAATACGGTTTTATCAAAGGTAGATTAACCGCAACTAACTCAACAATATTTCAAAACTTCATATTAGAATCTTTTGGAAAAATAAACAAGTAGACTGAATATATACAGACTTTTCGAAGGCAAAGTATCCCATAAGCTACTAATCCAAAAACTATATGCCAAAATGGTTAACTAGTTATTTATCAAATTGTAAACTGTTCGTTAAAATAAAATCTTCATCATCGAAAGCTTTCCGTGCGACTGGTAGTTTACCGCAAGGTCCGATTTTATTCCTCGTTTTAATTAACGATATAACAAATTGCTTCGAAGATGTCGAAGTATTGCTCTTTGCTGATGACATCAAGCTATACAAAAAATACTGATGAAAATCATTGTCAAATACTACAGTCAAATGTTAGTAAGCTTAAGGAGTGGTGCTTACAAAATAATATATTCTTAAATGTAGAAAAGTGCAAAACCTTGACTTTCTACTGAAAAAAATCTCATTTTTATTTTAATATTCTATTAACACGGCATTAGAAAGAGTCACCGAAATGAGAGAACTTGGTAACATTTTAGATGAAAAACTAAACTGTGTTAGTCACATCCACCAAATTGCGAACAAAGGTATGAAAACACTAGACTTCATATTAAGAATGACCAATAACTTTAATTCCTTACAAGCCATAAAACTGTTATACTTCCCTAGTCAGAATACAGCTAGCCTAATTGAATACAACTCAGTAGTTTGGTTTCCCTCTTACAAAATTCATATTAAATACATTGAGCGAATACAAAAAAATTACGTTTCATTCATTTTAAATTAAATATCCAGCTAGAGTACATACAGTATCCATTCCGATTAAATACTCCAAAAATTCATACATTACAAGACAGGCGCAAAATAAATGATTTAACTTTCTTATTTAAAATACTCAACTCTGATCGAACTCCTGCAACTCATAAAATTAAACATACCTACTAGAACAACAAGACACCATACTCTATTCCACTGCAGTGTGCAGAAGCGCAACTACATTGTTAATTCTCCTATACAGAGGTTTCACACCATGGGAAATCAATACTTAGGTGAAATTGATATATTTTATGTTGACTTGGTGAATTTTGTGGATCATATTAAAAAGCCTATTCTTGAACTTTTGGCTGTCTCTTTGTTAGCCTATCTGATCACTGTATCTTTTTAGCCTTCTGATTGCAATTAGTAGAGCACGTGACCGGCAATCAGAAAGGCTGCGGGTTCAATTTCCGTCGGCGGTATGTATTTTTCTCGGAAGATTTTTCAATTTATATAGGTGTTTCGGGCTAATAATTATTTCTTAAAAATAGTAACATAATTGTTCATAATTTTAAATATTATTCTTATGTGTGAACATGATTTTTTTCAATGTTGGTACTAATTTACGTAAACACTAAAAATGAGGGTATAGAATGACATGTAAATACAATTTAAATTGAAAAAGTATGTCACATTAATGAATTAAACGTGGAAATAATTACAGCTACATAAATCACACCCACGGTAAATTACACAAGTAGAAAAAATAACCTAAATTTCGCTTTTTTTCCATATGAAAATTATTTAGCGAACACCACTCTAAAATTTAAATCTATTGAAAAAACTAAATTTATTTGACATGCGTAATTATTACAATATATGTAATATCTCCATGTTTAATTCCGTCCGTGTGTAATTCTGGCAATTTAATATTATTTTAGTGTAAGTGAAATTCAAGCCCGTGTAATTTCTTCCTCACGCCGAAATACTCGTAAGTATGTGCGGTAATCAAACACTTTTCCGTGAATTAAATCACTATTAAAGAGGGCCGTTAAGGCATCGGGTAGGGGGTAGCGAGTGGCGGGTAGCTGGCTCACGTCTGTTCTCCGTCAGCTGTTATTAGAATTCGTTCACCGGAAAGGATTGAACGAAGTTGGAAGTAAATGACAAGTTTGCGGACAGCGGAGGCGTAACGCGTGACAGACATGCCCGAAGGAACGTCGCACTTCAGTGAGATTACCACCATCAAACCGATACAATGCCGGCAGACTTATCAGTGCCATCATTTATGTTGTTACAGGTTGTTACCACAGCAAATAATTATCTTTCAGATGAGATTATTTTGCAAATTAAGGATGTAGAATAGAATTTACTGTTATTCCTGATACAAATGATTCAATTTCTAATAACAAATGATGAATACTTGAAAAACGATGAAAATTGAACACGTTTCAATATAAATTGAAGTAATATTTTAGACGAAATAAGTTAACACTAATTTCGTCAAAAAATTAAGCAGAAAAAGTCGAAAAAAACTTCTTCAAACACCTCGCAAATTATTACCAGATTTATTTTCTCCTTCTTTCTATACTAATTCCGAGATAAAATAAATACCTAAAGGACAAAAAACGGAATATGAGCATTTTCGCTAAAGTTTGTACATTGCGCTATTGTCATGTCCCACGATTTTAATAGTGTTTTTTTAATAGTCACGTGTTGTAGAATATTGAAAAGTTATATATTTTTTAATAGTCACGTGTTGTAGAATATTGAAAAGTTATATATTTTTTAATAGTCACGTGTTGTAGAATATTGAAAAGTTATATATTTTTAACATTTGTAAATTACATTATTGTCATGCCCCACGACTTTTATCGGATTTTTTATAGATTTAATTTTTTTATTAATGATACTTGAAAAATACAAATTAAAGTAGTTTATTTGCAGACCTCTTCACTAGGTATTCCAGTTTCAGAGGCGGACTGTAGGTTGTCGTATGGGTGTTATATAATGTTTCCCTTATCTGCAGGTATGTTGATTTCCACAAAACAAATTATAAATAAAATAAAAAATCTTCGTTGACTTCAAGTTTTGTTAATGTTACTTCATAATTTTAATAATTTCCTCATCTTCATGTTTAGTTAGCCATATTTGGATGTCGTTTTTAAACTTTTATTTATCTCCATGGTGTTTTAATTTCTTTTGCAAAGGAATTATAAAGTTTTGTAGCACGGAAATTATGGTTTTTCTGGCCAAAAGATGTATTTAATTGCGGATGTTCAGTAGATTTGAAGTACTCATTTTTTTCCATTAAATTTGAGTAAGCATTTTTTCCAGTTGACTTTTATAATACTGAAAACATAAAAAAATTGCGAAATTTACTTTGATAGAATTTCATGGGGACTTTCAGGAATATTTGTATTACTTTAACGAGCTGCTTCATAAGGGTGTTAGATCCAATAATCTAACATTCGACACGTGATTGGCAAAGAGCATAGTAGACTTTAAGTAGTGCATGAGCTTTAAGAGTTTCTTGGTAATTTTATTTATATGGGAATCCCATTGAAGAATTTCATCGATTTCAACGTTAAGATATTTTATGCTTCTAGAGTGTGTTAAAGTGGGGCAGTGGCAAAATAGGACGGCATGCGGTAATTCTTCAGCACCTTTCCCCGGAGTGCGGTCTCCTTTTGCTCAGAGTACCCATCAATCTGTGCACGCGAGGTGGGAGAGGTAATCACATCTGCGATGGATTGCTACATTCTCTTCTACGTCAAATCCTCTGGAGCGGACAACAGCGGGCCTCAACCCTGCATAGTTGGATTGCGGGCTTCATCGGGATCGATAGGGGGGTTCCACAAGGATCTGTGCTGTCGCCGACGCTGTTTTTACGCGTTTACGCTGACGACAGCACCGTTCACGAGGGTTATCATCTTTTTGACATTATGGTTTTCGATTTCCATACAGCTCAGGAAGTTTTGAGACAAAAAGTTGACCACCACCTCGAGAAGGATCGTGCCTGGGGTAAGGCCAACCTGGTCAGTTTCAACGTCTCAAAAACCTAAGCGTGTCTGATTTCGGTAAAGAGGGAGATCAATGACTGTGGTGCAATTTGATTGGATTATCCTCCCCAATAAAGACTCCATTGAAATGCTGGGAGCAAGTATATCAGACCGGCTCAAGTATCGAGGCTCTATAGAAGCACGAGTAATATGGCTTCCTAAGAAACTGGGCGTCTTGTATAGGACTAGCAGATTCTTCAATAGTAACCAACTGCTAACCCTATACAAATCTCAAGTACGCACAACAATTGATTTCGGGAGCCACCTCTGGGCTGGAGCCCCGCAATACTTGACACACCTACTTGATTCTGTGCAAAGGAGGGCAGTCCGTCTGATCCGTCTTATCTAACAGACCGATTGCCATCTCTAATGCAGAGACGCAATGCGGGAATGCTGAGTCTGTTCTATAGGTATTTTAATGGAGCCTGCTCTAAGGAGCTAGCAACATCGATCCCAGGTGCATCGGTGCACGTGCGTGAAACTCGACATCAACCCGCATTCATGAGAATGGCCCGCTTTTTCGACTTGTTTTTGTGTAAGATGGCCCGTATGTGGAACGAGTTACTATCTATTTTTTATTCCTTCATATAATCCCGGCCACTTCAAAACCCGCATCAATACATCTCTCCCTATAGCTCCTACCTTAACCCACCCGAAAATGGACAGTTTTTACATCAATTTGTACCAACATTGTTTAACATTCCTGGTAAAGAACCCGTTAGTTCCATTCCGTGACCACATTTTTAACACCCTTTTTAGGGGCATTTACATAGGAATGGTTAAATAATAAACGTTTGCGAATATTAAACTTTTTTGTCCATAACTTTTGTATTGCAAGCAGCAATCTTTTGTATTTATTAAGAGCTAGTACGAGAACAGTGTGCAATATACTTGCGAATAATGAATACTTGGAGCAGGTGGATGAGTTTGTGAATTTAGGAAGTATGTTCTAGAGAGATGGGAGGGCTGACAGAAATATTGAAAGAATAGTAAATGCAGATAACTCCATTCATGGAGGACTGAACGCCGTAAGCCCTAACAAAAAATTGTTCAAAGAAGCGAAGTTAGCAGTCCACAATGGAGTGCTGGTACCTACCCTGATGTATGGAAGTGAGGCATGGAACTGGCAGAGAAAGTATGAAAGTAGACTGAATACTGTAGAAATGAGATCCCTGAAGCGTATGTGTGGTAAAACCATGTATGATCATGTGAGAAATGTGGAGATCCGCAGAGTGCAAGGCTGATGTGAGCGTAATGAGTAAGAAGAAGAAAGAGGCGCTTAGATGGTTTGGGTATGTAGAGTGAATGAGCGAAGAAAGGAGTGTAAGGAGAATATATGACGAAATTCCAATGATAGCAGAAGTCGAGGACGCCCGAGGAAGACACGGCACGATTAAGTGAATCAGATTTGAGTCGGGCCATGTCAAGAGTCAGAATAATAGAAGAGTATATATGAGCATTTGTATGAATGTGGATGAGGCAAGAGTGTGCACCAAGACCGAGTCGTTTCGCAGTCCGTCCTCTCTGCCTACACCTGCGGGGAAACGGCGTGATGGTTAGTTAGTTAGTTAAGAGTTAAATTGAAAAGGTCCACTGAAGAATTCACATTATTACCCTCCAATAGTATTCAGGGCAATGAGCAGTAGATATTATGGTAGTTAGGCGCAGAATTCCTGCACTGAAAACAAATCCCGATTTCTGATAATATAGTATCGGTGGAAACCAAAGATATTAGAAGAACGAGATATGCTATGTTGGCCGCCGCACAGAGTCGTATTTGCACGATCTACGCGGCCAAAAGTCCCAATCTCAAAATAACAATACTATTCATAAAAACCGGTTCCCCGAACAAAGGACTAACCCGTGAATAGAACCCGTCCCTGTTCTACCTTGTGATGCGCACCGCGCACCCGTGGCGTCAGTCGGAATTAAACCGTTTCACCCTGTGCACGTATCTGTTCTCGGCGACGCGCTTTATTATACGAACTTCCCAAGTTATTTTTTATGTTAACAAGTTATTGTTACAAATTGAAAGTGATGGACTCTAATGAAGAAGGTAAGAAACTTACAAATTACATTATAAAAATCATGGTAAACTACAAAACAAGATTATTATTTCAACTTATAAAAAATGTCTTTTTCGTACCCTGATTTCCTTCAATATTTTTCTTTACTAGTGTTTTTGTTCATATATAGGGGTAGATCGGGCTATGGTTATTATTACAGGTTGTTATTTGATTCTTTTCCTTATAACTAGTATCAAAATCGTGTCCGGAAACTTCCGGATAAATATAGTTTTGAGGCGTTAAAGATATGTAGCGAAATTTCGTATAAAATTGGAAATGTTTGTTAGTGTCTTTTAACTTAATGTATGTTTGTTTTAGGTTCAGAGGGTGCATCGGGAGTAAAGATTGTGACTCGACAATACTTATTCGACTGCATGAAAAAGGAAAATTTGCCTAGTTTAGATGCAAATCTAAACTATCTAAAAGATCAACTTTTGTCATGTGAAAATTATAATAAAGACCAAATTATTAAATTGAAACGTGGTTTTGCCTTTTTCAAATCAGAACTGAAACAAAGGTGGGTCAAAGCTCATTATAAAGAAGCTTATTTTCTAAAATACAACCAATCTTGGCTAGAAGGTACTTTTGAAATACCTGTAGTTGAGACACAAAAACAGCCAGGTCGGCCATCCAAGTCGTTCGAAGACTTAAGTGAGAGGAGCAAAAGGCGAAAGACTGAAGAACTTCGTTCTAATTTTGAAAAGGATATCATAGTCCATGCTGCGACAGTGGAACTGGGAAAATCTGGTAAAAAAGATGCATCAAATGTCTTAAAAGATATCACCAGTACTCCGACACGAGCAACTAAATATAAAAAGGCATTTTACTGTACAAAATCAAGTAAAAAGCAAGCCTCCTCCTTAACACCAATGCAAGCTTTGCAAATGTTAGTAAATGCCGATTTGACACTTGGACAGTACGAAATAAGGTACAAAGTCCACAAGTAGGTGCTATATATGTGGAGCAACCTCGAAAGATTTCAATAAATTGGACTACACAAGAGGAGTGAATTTTGCAGCCCTTGAATTCGGCATATTGGTGTTGCACGCCAGAATTGGAATTTTTGAATGTATCCTACATTTAGCCTATAAACTCCAAGTACAAAAATACAGGGAAAGGAAATCGAAGGAGGAGAAAGACCTAGAAGAGCAAACCAAGAAAGAGATACAAAGAAGGTTTCGCAATGAAACAGGGCTAATAATAGATATGCCTAAGTCCAATTTCGGCAATACTAATGATGGCAATACCAGCAGAAGGTTATTTGAGGACCCCAAATTAGCTGCGAAAATAACTGGCATCAGCTATGAGCTAATTTACAGACTAAAAGTCATATTGGAAGCAATTTCAAGCGGATTCAAAATTGATCCCGTAAAGTATGAAAAATATGCTTCAGAAACTGCTCGCGTTTATGTGGACCTATATGATTGGCACTCTATGACGCCAACAATGCACAAGCTTTTAGTCCATGGCGCAGTCATCATCGAAAAGGCATTATTACCAATCGGACAGCTTTCCGAGGAAGCAGCTGAGGCTCGCAACAAACATTTTAGATGTTACCGCCAAGATTATGCGAGCAAATTTTCAAGGGAAAGCTGTAATCAGGATATTTTTAATCGCCTTCTACTTACTTCTGATCCTATGCTAAGTAGCATGCGGACTGTAAAAAAAAAGGAAATCTGGAACATTTTTACCTGAAACTTTGGCCATGTTTGCACCTGCAGACCCCAATATATCAGAAAGTTCATCGGAGAGTGATGAAGAATGCCAATAAACTAGCATTTTTATTGTTATTTCCCTTTGTACAGACCGAAAATTGTACGTTTTTGATTTTTTGTAAATATATAATGTATATAATTTTGAATATATATATAATTATTGTGAAAAATTGTTTTTTTAATTTATTTACATTGTTTAGATACCAATTCAGTATAAACATAGTTTTGGCCGCGTAGATCGTGCAAATACGATTCTGTGCGCCGGACCGTAGCCGGAGTACTACCTAATTAGGGTACTTTGAACGGTATCGGGACGTGTACGTACAGAAATCTGTTCTATGTATTAGTGCGGATACCTTAGCGTAAACGAAGGTTTGCAGTAGTATTGGTGAACAAAACCGGCGACACTGGGCAAAACAATTCCACACAGTATGAACTGCTCATAGCACATCTCGTTCTTCTAATATCTTTGGTGGAAACAAACGTAATATGCAGGAATGCAGAATGTCCCAATATACAAGAATGACAGTTAAAAACTTTCATCTTAGGATTACGGAACATGAACTGTGTTTACCAAACTATTCTGAGTTTGCCATCATTTGTTGGAAACGGTTCGTAGCTCGAAGAAAAAACTAAGATAATATGTACATATTTTTTTAATTTGTCCGCCTTAGAAACTTTAGAAATTAACAAAAAAATTAAATATTAATTATAAAGAAAAGAGTGGCCACCCACTCTGCGACCACCTAATAATATCTAGTAATTTTGTACTTAATAATCTTAATTTTAAGTTAATTTTGAAAACGGTAGATAGTGATACGGATGTGTCGAACCGGTAGCGAAATATTAAAATATAAGTAACAAATGCACATTACAAAATAAAACTAATAAAAATACAGACTATTTATTGCTAATCTTATTTATAGCGAAAAGGTTAGATGTCATTTTGGTCTAAGATGTTTTTTTTCTATTAAATATTCTATTCTGTTGTCCAGTACTTTCACGTGTCGCCGCTGGCTAGAAATTTCAGTCAACCATCCCTTTCCCGCAGCATTGAAAAGAATGGCCTTTTATAGCCCGCGGACTTTGGCATTTCCAAAGGGAGTATGTTGTATGTTGAGGGGGGTGGGGAAGGGGAATATTGGGAAATACCTGGTTATTCAGATCCGGTCACCAAACACAGGCCTACGCCATTTCAAGCAACTTTTCGATTCAGAATGGTGGTCTTTCACCAGCATCTTGGAATGAAGCAAGAATCATGTGCCACGACAGAGTTGTTTGGCGGTCCACATCACCTCTGTCAGATAATTGTAAAAATAAATCATTCTACCTCTTGAGAGGAGTAACCGAATTAGAGACGAAATGAGAGTATTAATTGAGCAATTGAAAATTTTATCTGCTATGTATGGCTCGATTAATAATGTGCGCGGGACGAAGGAGTATATTGTGTCTATGGTGTATAGCGCTGGAGGCAGTGGAGGCTCTGGAATCTAATGTCCGGGAGATAATGTGAGGAACCTTACTTCATTTGATGAACTATAACTGCCCATTTGCAATAACTATGTGTCCTATGCCCTTTGACCTACCACTAGTGCTTTATATAATTTGATGAACTTTAACTATAATTTGATGAACTATAACTGCCCTTTTGCAATGACTATATGGCCTATTCCTTTTAACGGTGACCGGATAACTCATCAAAATGACAATTCAACACACCCATAAAAAGTGTTATAAAGTTTTGAAAAGTGATGAAACAAAAACTAGGTTAAATAGAATTCTAATTAAATTTTTTAAAATATTAAATGGAATTCTACGAAAATCCTTAAATGCATGATTTATTTATTTTTCTGGAAAAAAATATATTTTGTAGATATTTACATGCATATGCAAGGAAAAATAAAGATTTTTTTTGTAATTTTTTAATGATATTTGATTAAAAAAACAATTGTTTGATTTACAACACCACGTATTTAATAAAAATTAATATGAACAATTTACCTATGAAATTTTTTTTTTTTAAAACCTATAACAATTTCTCAAAACTAATAGGTGTACCGGAAAAATACAAGTTATTACGTATAAGTATTATATTATTGTATCTACTTACCTAAGAAAATCAAAATAATAACAGCAAAACAAAACTGTAATTCTAACCTCCAACCAATTTTCGAGAATCTTTACTTTGTTAAAGAAAAAGTGACATTTGACATTCGCGAAAGAAAAAAAAGGTGATGCCACTCGATAAAATATATTACCGTGAACTTGATAATTCTAAAACGGCATGCATTAAGTATACACCAAAGAGTTGAAGGTGTTTTGAACGGTATGTTGCCGTTTTGCAACAGTATGCATTTAAAGGTCAAACACAAAAACAATATATAGGTTAAATAGGTTACATATGTAACTATTTAAAATAGTTTTTGTTTCATTACTTTTAATGTCTTTATGTCGCCTTTTAAAGGTGTGTTGAATAGTCATTTTGAGGAGTTATCATGGAACCCCATTTGACCTACCAAAGGGGGTTCCATGATAACCCACTAGTGCTTTATATGCGATAGTTTTCCGTGTAATTGAATACAAGTCAATCTTCAATCACAATCATATATAGTCAATCACAATCACCCTACATCTTGAGAGGATAACCAAATTAGAGACAAGATGAGCGTATTAATTGAGCGATTGATAATTTAATCTGCCGTGTATGGCTCGACTAATAATGTGTGTGGGACGAAGGAGTATATTGTGTCTATGGTGTATAGCGCAGGAGGCAGTGGAGGCTCTGGAATCTAATCTCCGGGGGATAATGTGAGGAACCTTACTTCATTTGATTAACTATAACTGCCCATTTGCAATAACTATGTGCCCTATGCCCTTTGACCTATAACTTTTGATTTATATGCGATAGTTTTACGTGTAGTTGAATACAAGATGGTGTGAAGGGATTTCGGGTCAATCTTATCACACAAATTTGGTTTATTTGATTGACGAACATTTTAACAATAATTCGTAAATGTTTTAACTAAAAACGATTGTTCAAGTATATTTCTTCAAAAAAAACAACAGAAGAGTCACGAGATTCAATTAGGTTGATTTTTGGCTTCATCGCAATAAACTAGTGGTTACTACCCGGCTTCGCCCGAACACAATTTATTGGAAACTATGAAACACATGAAAAATACTTGATTTTGTATATTTCATAACATGCATTTTATATTTTTAAAACGTTTTTTAACATACACATTTTTAACATTTTAAAGCTTTATAACATATTATGGAAATGACGCTGCGATCTAAAAATAGTTGCGTTGACCTATAAAATTCAGACAGAAAATCTGTAATCTATTTTTGATTGTGCAGAAAAGTGGAACGCTTTCTCCTTCATTCAATTTTTAAAATAAAAAAATTTCATACGTACTACTCTCAAAGAATGAATTAATGTAAATATTCATTCAGAAAGAAAACCTACTGAAAAGAAAATATTGGTTTAAATCAATGATAAACCCAGAAATCATTTGTAAAATTAAAATAAAACTGGATAATCACACCAGTATTCTAACAAATAATCTAAAACAAATGAAGTCATTGAAAAAATAAATGTCGGATGATAAAGATAGTATTGGAAAAATCATCAAAATTACAATGTTTACAAAACGTGCTAAATTTTGCTAAATAAAATCTGTACCAATTTCCTGTTTGTATTATTTATTTAATTTTCCAATTAACGGCTGATAAAATCCAATATCCACAACACTAGTCTTACAGCCCATTTTCCCGGATAAAATAAATCGAATAAAACGAACGGGACACCTTACACTACAAGGAAAGACATCCAAATGTCAATCGTAAACACTAGACATTTCACATCTTTAAACACTTTTTTAACCATTATTCTGTATCGGAGCGATTGATTTCGTTTTGAGTGTGGGTTTTTGTTGTTGAAATATCAATGTTTATTTATTTATTGTGATATTTTTAGGTTAACGCGTCGGGAAAAACGACCGGAACGCGGCGGCGGGACGTTTGATGGGCTTCCACCCCGACGTCGGTTACACAATGGAGTTTCCAACGCCCGCCGCGGGGCACTGCGCAAGCGCTCAAGAGCTGCGCACGAGGCCTGCGCAGGAGACACAACTGCTCCAATACAACAACCTGAAGCTTTTAGGACTAAAGCTAGACCGTAGAGAGTAGGAGCTCTGCTGGGCGATTTAGAGGAAAGCCGGGGGCTAAGAAATTTGAACAAGAAGTATTTTAAAAAGCAGTTTCTGTTTCACTCTGCTCAGCGAGCGCGCTAGCGATATGTGGGTACCCACCCAACTAATAACCATTCAGACGGGGCGATTTTAGTTGATCAACTCTGTGTTGAATGACACTTGAAAGCTAATCGACAAATGTGAACACCCTTTCAACAGTGTTAATCAAATTTTTAGCTGAGCGACGAAAGTTGAAAGTCCGTCTACTTTTGTTGTTCAAGTATGAGTTATCGTTCGATTTTCCCGCCGAATCGAAACGGGTGAACATATGTTTCAAGTCGCTTGCGATTTTTGTTCCCTGCGGTCGTTGTTTATTTATGCGTACCTAGTACATCCCATCATGGCATCTACTTCAATGAAAAAATGTATTAAGTGGTCGGATAATATGATACGACATTTAGATTTATGGATCTATACCAAAGCCATCCCTGTCTCTGGAATCAGAAGCAAAAAGTTTACAAAAATATGAATGCCCGTGACACTGCATTTAATAATATTGTTTTTGAAATGTTGTAACTTAGTAGTTATTATTATTAAATAGCACGTCTCTGAATGTTTTAAAATTTATTTATTTTTTTGAATTTCTGTACATGTAAGCCAGACTTGAAAAAAAACCCCTGTTGCCAGGTATCTCAGCGTAATTTGTAAGTTAGTTTTTGCCAGGACAGCCGCGCGCATAGCTGTGTCCTGTTTTTGGATTTCTTGAATTTTAGATAACCAGTACATAATTTTTTTCTTCCGAAATTTTCAAATGATTGCGATAGCCTTCGGTATCTTCTAACGCCAACTCTCTCAATACAGTTTTAGAAGCAACTATGCGTTTCTCCTTATAATCCATTTTCTGGCCCACATAAGATGTTTTTTGGGCTTTTTCATATTCTCAAGTTCGTTCCGTAAAAGGACCGAAATTATAGGGACGCACGCAGCGATAACTTCACATGACGCCATCTTGATTAACAATATCGGTTCGAGTTAAACTTAAACGTCTGAACGAAATCTTGTTCGATTTTTGTCGTTCAATTAAAGTCGTTCAACTAAAATCGCTCTGTCTGAACGGGGCATAAGCGTGTCTAGCGCGTCCTGTCGCCCGTCCGTTACTGTTTTTGACTCGTAATATGTTTACTCATGGGCCTAATAAGCCCTGGATTGAGCATTAATGCGATTTTTTTGAGCGGCATTGAAGCCAAATCTAGGGTGAGGGGAAATTGACTGGCAGCCATCTTGTATGACAATCTTTTGAAATGATTTGTATGCCAAGTGTTTTATAATGAACTATGATATTTTTGTAGTGTTAATGCAATTATGTGGTAGGAGACAAATGTCTTGGCTGCGAAATATACGAGAGTGGACCGGCATTAGAAGTGTGGAGGAGCTATTCCGGGCAGCGCAAGACAAAGAGACATTTTCCAGAGTGATCGCCAACGTCGGGGGGACCTGATACGGCACATAAAGAAGAAGAAGAATGCAATTATAAGGGCTTGTGATTTATTAGGGGAATTTGATGAAACAGGGGGAATGGGATGTCATTTTAGGAGACAGACATTTACCATCGCCTACTTTTCTTTAGGCCTTTTTAAGATATACATTTCCGTAGTACATTATATTGATGTATCTCATAAGGTTTAGCTAGTGTTAGCAGTGTAAGCGCCCGAAAAAAAAAATTACGAGGTCGATTACAAAACAAAGACTTTTATCTACTATCTATAAATAAAATATGGACGTATTATATATTGAAATTTTTACTTTTTTTTAATTTACTTTTTGAAAGAATCGCTATGAATTTCGCCAATAACGTTTTGTATTTTGGAAGACCCCACATATCCAATTTCTGCGAACGTGAACAAGTTTCTTGTCAACTCTTTAAGTTTTTAAGTTCCGAAAAATATATGTTATTTTGGAAGATAATAGCAGTACATTTGTTACGCCGAAACGTTAATTATATCAAATTCCCTTAAAAAATCCCAAAGTAAGCTCCGAAAATTAATTAAAACACGTTTTGTTCTGTTATTTAATATGTTATAGGCATGAAAAAAATCACAGTGTACCTTTAAGGCGATGCCATACGTAGTAATGCAAAATCATGTGTTTTTGGTTTGAAAATTTGGTCGCCTAGAAATGTTTCAGATGCTTTAATTAAATACTGCAAGTAGAATACATCTTGGTCTTTGAAGTGATCGAGTATTTTTTAGATAAGTCTTTTTATAAGCCCAGCAAAAAATAGTGTAAAGGCCTATGAAAACTGCTTTAAAGTTTAAAATCTCCTACTTACGAACCCATTTTCGGTTATGATTTTATTTTATAATGTGGAAAATTAAGTTATTTACAAAATGATCGAAAAAAAATTAAATATTTGTGCCTGAACCATCCACAATATAAAATAAAAGGCACTTTTTGGCCATGTTTTTTTCTTGCATAAATTAAAGCAGGCGGATGGTGTTAAGCGGGAATTTAAACCTTATCGCCATCTACGTAAGGGTTGTTATTGATAGCGGCTCAATTTAAAATATTACACGACGTAGTGCATCGCCTTAAATGCAACTAAAGCATTTTTCGAGAGATTTTAGTTCTATTTCAAACGAGTCGTATTTTATTAAATATTTTCACCATTTTGGCTTAATTATTATCGTTTTTTTTTATATTTGAGCTGTTGTTTTTGAGTACCTACATCGAGTCCAAAGTTGAAATTTTTTTGGAAATTTGAAAAAAAAAACGGTCGCAAATCAGTTGTTAATTGTATTTTAAAATTCTTCGAAACGTAAGTAAACCACCCCCCGGGTATAACCAATCAGCTTCGGTTTCACGCGGGTGGGAGAGAGAGGATGGAAATCCGCACGTAAAACCTTATCATGAACCATGATAAGGGTTCATTTGACAGATTTTATAAGATTGCTGTAAAAATTGGCTGCTCCATATACATTGGACAACAGAATTAAATTGTAAATTTTTATTCAATATTTTAATCACCTCAAGCACAGAAAACAGGATGCACTAACGAAAAAACAATATTCCATCGTTTATGTTTTAATTTCCAGAAATCGATTATTAACGTTTAATCAGTCATCCATATAAACATAAATTCGTCACTTTGCTTATCTCTCCTTATTTAGTCACTGTTGATATTTTCAATATCTTATCACGGTTTGAAGCCATAACAATCGTAAAGATTCCATAATTAGATGAATTAATAATAAAAAAACATACACCTTCAAAAATTTCCACCAAGTATGTATTATCAATACCACACATAAAACTAAAATTGTAAAATAAGCAAGTACCTGTAGCTCGCGCAATGAGAGTTGGCCCAAACAACTCGAACTTATGATTGTGTGTGTGTTGGTGCATATTTAATCACTTCCAACAATTGCTAATATTTTTTTCGTTTAGTTTGATACATTTAAAAAAAAATGATTAAATTTTTTTTTTTTATTAATTTTTTTTCTTTTCTCATTTCTTTTATTAAACATGCTAATTTCGGTTGTGACTTTGACTGTAACTCCGGTTCAATGAACTCTAGAACTTTTGGTTTGAATTTTACTGTCATCAGTCATCATTTTCAAAAGTGTTTGTTTGAAGAATTCACACTATAGTATAAAAATTTTAACAGAAAATTATATTAATTACCATCTTCAAAATTGGAACTGATTTGTCGAGAATGATTCATGGATGTCAGATTATTCCCATTAATGTATTATATTTAGACGAGACACAAAGCGAAAAAACCAGAGGAAAGAATAACACTACAAGTGCCCTCCATACAAACTTGAATGGAAACAAATGTTCTATTTAGTCCAATAGCCCAGCGCTCCCTCTCACTTACACTCGCCTGATATCGCAGATCTCCGTCCTATTTGAATTTCGTAATCACTGTTCTATATTGGAAATTTCAAATATTTGGATCAAGAAACACGCCCATAAGGTACTTCTTGTTATTCTTTACGCTATGCTCCCAACGCTCTAACGCCAAACAACCTAAAATCTTCCTGTAATGTAATTGCCTAGGCCCCTAGGCACTGACATCATCTGATTCAAATACTTGCATTTGGATATTTTATACCAACTTAATACAAAATAACATCTATCACAAAAGAAATTATGTTTGAACAAGTTCGGCGGCTGCCACCAAGTCTTGGCATTTATAGGGAAAGATTTAGCTTAAACACTTATTTTCATTTTTAAAAAAATACACAAAAACAAAATAGTAAGAAATGTCGAAAGAAAATGGATTAGACTCAAAGAATCAGAGAATAATGATTTTTACCTTTTCGCCTGAAAATTCTAAATAAAATTTAGTATAAATACATCAATGTTTGCATACATTGACTAAATACAATTAAATATAATACATTAATGTTTGCATACATTGACTAAATACAATTAAATATAATACATCAATGTTTGCATAGATTGTATAAAGAAAATAAAAATTTGCCGTGCATTCAAATCACATTGTAAAAGTTTTATATTATCTTTTAATAATGTTTTGTACTATGTATAACAATATAATGTTATATCTTTCTCTATTAATCTACACGCTCCCACACAATTTACATGACTTAAAGAAAAGTGTCTCATTTTTCACATTTGAATGTACATAAGTATTTATACTATGATCGGTCGGCGGTTAATTATATCTTCTCTGTGATATATTTTTGTACAACCATTTAACGGACAACATAAAAAAGAAATAAAATAAAATATGTACTATGTAATATTATGAGATGAAGACAGTGATTCACCCCAAATATTAAAAAATATAATTCGTTAATATTTTTTAATGTACACATATCAAAAGTGGGATATGTATTACGTTTCTTTGATTCAGAGCTTATTAATCTTAAAAAAATGTCAAGAAAAAAAAAACAAGCTAATGTCTAATATAACAAATTCAGTTAGAATGTTAGTAAGTATCTCATTATTCTAAAAAAGTTCAGGTGATTAACATTGTTATTTATCTTTATTTATACTCTTATTATACTACATGTTTACTATTCTGAATAGAGTGGTTGACTTGTATTATTTGTATAAATAGAAGTGCAATAAGCATTGGTTACCGCTATGTACACATGTTCGTATACAGGTATTCTTGGTGGGATAAAGTAGTTGCTATTCAATTACAACATAAATGAAGTCATTATTTCTAAATCAATTCCTAAACCTAACACAACGTATAATTGTTACTTACAACAACAATAATATGTAATTACATTCGCAATAAATTGGGCAAAGGAAGAATGAGGTTATTCATATCGACGGTCCCGAAGAACAATGTCGGATGTGCAAATCTGTAGTTTGCAGTAAAGCTGTTTAAAGTTTGGTTTCTGCATTTTTACTATTTTTGATAATATATTTCTCCAATTAAATAAATAGGGGGTTATGCAAAATAACAAACAATACTATATTTTTTGAGATCAAACATTTTTACTGTTTGATCTCAAACAGTAAAAATGAAGATACCAAACTTCAAACAGCTCTACTGCTAAACTACAAATCTGCACACCTGACATTTTTCTTCGGGAGCGTGGATAATCTTTATTATATTAACACCTCAATGTTTAATAGCTATCAGTTTAACATAAACCTAAGCATTCTAATTGCTTCAATTAGCTTCTAATCAAATTATGGTATACTTTGAATATGTATAATGTCAAACCACAAAGTGATTGCTTTGTAGGGTACAGGTAGTAGCAAAATGAGTAAATTGAACTTAAAGAATGCACCTAATGTTTCTAAATAGAAATTCTCTCCAATTCAAACAAGATCACCACATCAGCAGTGTGGTTTTGGCAAATCAGATCAGGGGCCTACTCTGAGAAACTTTCCTGCCGCCGGTTCAGCCATGTCACAAACCCTTCCCTTACGGTGTTCAAAAATTCCTTGTCCTCCAGTGCTATACACTCGGTAAATATTTTTTATTTATTTATTTATTTATTTATTTATTATTTATTAACGCCGATTATAGCGGCTTTTACAAAAAAATAACATTTGTTATACATATTAATACAGAATATACATAGATAAAAAAAATATAAAATACATAAAAGAGAACAATAGAAATAGTTATTATAAATACAATACAACAATTGTTTATATATTTATATATATATATAAATATATAAACAATTCATATACAATAAATCCCATTAATAAATCCCAAAAATAAATAAATTTTAATTTAATTTTTCTTTTTTTTAAAGACAAAGACATTCTCGATTCCGAATAACCTGATAATATTTGAAAATCTCCTACTACCACCACAGTAAGCGGAAAATGATGCTTGTTTTGTGATGGAGGACTTAGACAGCCGAGGAATTGAACACACTACACCTGGGTGGGACCCAAATGAGATGTTAACTCAGCCACCAACCAGTTGCATGCAATACATAAATGAATTGCAGAGGAATACCAAAAATTTGAACTCAGTGTTAAGTATATTTACAGAGATATTTAATTAATTAGAGACAGTTGACAACACCGGCAAGTAAAGGTTAAATCACAAACTGACTGGTTTGTTACACCCGAAAGATACAGAGTAGGCCCCCAGATGCTCTAATAATATTTCCTTCAACATTGAAAGGTGTGTTAAACAGCTATATAAAATAAATAACAAATGTATTTGTTTTGTCATCGTAATAGACAAAAAAAATACCTACCAACTAAAGGCAAATCACATCTTCCGGGATATCTGGGCAAACTCAATGGTGGGATGCTGTATCTCCCATCAAGTCCTGAGAAAAAACAATTCATATTAAAAATATAAATTTAGTTATTTAGTCAAATTATTAACTACATTTATAAATCATTAAAATATATTAAAACCACTTCAAATACATTTAGAGGTAATATAAATATGTATTTTGTATAATTCTTGTCCATAACTGCATCTGTACGGAGTTCATCATAAATAAGTTTGGTAGAATATTAATACATAACTGAATGTTGACAAATAAATAATATAAACTAATGTTGTACTGCGTGGCAAAGCAATGAACGAAGGAAAGATGAAGGGGGAGCAAAGGGGGATAGGCCAAAGCAGCGTATGATAAAGACGTTAATGAGGAACTTGTGTTTGTAGCTAAAGATGAAAAAGATATTTAAAGAGCACTAAATAAACATGACACTAGTTCTTTAAAACAAAGACCAAGAAAGCGCTAATGAAACCCAAAACAAGGATAAACCATTGTGTAAGTATGACTCACATTCGAATAATAAACCTTATAATTATTGAAAAGATTGCGCTAGTCTCTGACACTGGCAAATTATAAAAGTAAATTATGGTTAACCTTCAAATCATTCTAACCTACTTTCAGAGATGTTCATGAGGGGGATTTTCACAAGTGTATTAGAATGTATCTATTTAGTTAAACGTTTTAAATATAGCATCAACCAATGGACCATTACCGTCCAGAAAACATTCAGTAGGCAAAACAATTATAAAGTAGATGCATAAATTAGCAAAACACCTCTGATGTGTCTCATTGTTTAGTTTCTCAAAAACATAATAAAAGATATATATTTATTTATTTTATAATAATTTCTGTAAAGGATATTCGAGGTTTAAGATTATTTAAATAAATTCCTGATCTTTCGTAGAATAATAATTGATGTCACATCTGTCAGACCGAAAATGTTTACAGAATAATTGAAACTTTACAAATATGCTTCCCTCGAGTTGCAAGATGTTATTGTATGCGAAGCAATAGATATTGGATTCACTTACCGTTCTAAAAAAATATTTTAAAGGTGTTTTAGATCAAAAACCAACCCCAGATGCACAATCACATTCACGATGACAGATAATATTATCCATATATTATCTATAATATCTATGATAGTTTAGAAGCAAGACAAAAGATTAGGCACTCCCTCGGTAATGCCATTGATTAAAAAAACTTATTTTAATTAGTACCTATTCACTTTTCACGAACATTTGACTTCAAAAGAAAATGTTCGAATTCGATTTAGTCTCAAGTTTTGATTCCATTTTTCTGATAATATTACTACCATTACAGCAGGAGAATTCTCGCTAGGTACCAACCTCATAATTTTTTTAGTTGAACATGGAGAAAAAATAAATTCTTGAGGTTTTTGCATTAGGTGGAGTGGTTTATTTATGATTATGTGTATGTAAAATATCTAAGCTTATAAATTATTTTGAATGAATAAAATAGGATGCCCGAAATCCGTAAGGTAATGTGGTTTCTCAAAATACTTTTCTCTTGGATCCATGACTGAGGATTATAATGAATGTTATCTTCGATGCTCAGACCGTCGATTCGAATCCTGGGGAAAAACTCATTGATCTGACCAAGATAAATCAATAAAACATTTTTTTAAGTTATTTATTTAGTGTAATGTGCACTTGAGGTGAACTATCAAAAAAACTGCGCAGTATAAATGAACCGATATTATTACTAGTAGTTCTGTAAACAGTTATTTATTTTTGGATAATTTATATAGCGCCGCTTTTGTGAGAGATCACCTCACCACTATATATACCAGAAAAGTAAATTTGTAATTTTCTCTTATTTAATAAATCAAAACCAAAATTTCCTATGAAATCATGAGATTTGAAAGTAGGTATAATATCTACCTATTTAATATGTTAAAAACCATAATATATACTATTTTATGTAACATTGGTTTATTTCAAATAAGGAAATATACTATAATTTGTCCAAAGAAGTCACTATCTTAATGACAATTCTTTTTTCAAACATTCTTCAGGCAGGTACCATAATATTGAAAAAATATGAATAAGTGCAAATAAACAACGATTTCACATTTGAACCATAAAACGGCTTCCATCTTGAAACAGAATGTACAAACAAATTTACAGACAGAGGAAATGCAAAAAGGGGAAGTTAAATTTAGGAGGCGGGTATGGGTACCATTTATTGGATAGCCCTGCCATAGATCACCCGAAGTGGTTCGCTACGTTTGGCGACTTATCAGGGGTTCTGGGGTTCATAGGGTGAAGTTTGTCTAGGTCTTGGTGGCAGATGCCTACCTACTGTTAGATGACATTCTGCGAGGCGCGTTGGATCGGGAGAAACTGGTTGATGGAGACCTTTTGACCTCTCCCGCCAGACTTTCTCGACCCATCGCCTTGCACCCCAGTGCAGTGTTGATATGCCCAAAAAATGTATTTCCATAGATTCCAGGGATACCACCTTAGCAAGTAAAAAAACAGCCGTCGGAAGGAAGTGGGTGGGGGGTTTTACTTTGTTGTATGTGTATTACATTGTAAGCAGTAGCTCATTTAATTATTCTTTGTATTTTACCGCATCTGTCACACTATCAAATATCAAAAAAATTGTAAATATAATGAGATGATAATTAAAGTCTTGGACACTTTTGGAAGTTCGTGTATTATTTATGTTTTACACTTTGAAAATGGCGGGTGATATCAAGAGATCCGTATTCGTCAGAGATTGCGTCATAAAGATTGCGTCGAGAAGAGACCGCCAACCAAGGGTAGAGAACCCAGCTACCATTCCAGCCGGTCCAGTGTGGCCACCCGCAGCATATTATGAATCTTCCCAGTGTGTCCGGGATTGGTTGTTGGTTTTACAATATTTTATATGACCTGTAATGTTGCTATATTATGTATTTCGATAAAATTAAAATAATTTCAAACATGTAAAAAGTAATAGAAGACAATATTATCAATCTGAAACGAATATTTAAAGCATAAAAGGCACAGTCGCATCTAGGACTTGAATCCAGGATCCTCGCCTTGCCTTGACTTTGGCATTGTCTTCAATAATTAAATATTTCAGTTTGAGGTTCTACTCATAAAGTTATTCCAAAAATAAATATAAAAAGAACATTTAATACAGACAGGTAAATAGAGGTTTGAGTACAAAAGACAGGTAATTATTTACTATTCCGTCACCCGAAAAAGCAAAAATTTTTATTTTTTAGGTACACAATAAAATATTAATATTTCCTTCAAACATAATATGATTTTGTGTTGTTAACTCCTACTGTGTGGCTGGCTACTTTGCAGTCCAGTGAAATTAACACTACCTTGAGTTGCAATGCAGTGTGCACCGTGTTGAGCTAGGTTTTAGAAGTTTTTAATGTATTTCGTTACTGTCAATGAAAATTCCAAAGTAAAATAGTTGATTTTGTATAATTGTTTCTATTATTTCAAATCTAACTCTCAATATTAAATTTGGCTCCGAGATATTTACAAAATTCAACCCATTTCATAAGTGTTAATGTTAAAAAACACTGCTTGATTTACATCAACATTATTTAAGGTTACCGGGAATCCTAAAAATATGCCATGCATGTAAAGTAAAAATACTTTTTTACTTTACATGCATTACATATTGTATGTATGTAGGTACTAGATGAGTCGTACTAGCTCTTGATACATGGAACAACTGGTACAAGTAAGAATAAATACTTATTCCAAATACCTGTTCTCTTGTAATTCTCACTTGTACTTACTTACAAATGATGATATGCCAAAAGGAATTTTTGTGTGGGATATTACTCACTCAATGCTGGATTCCCCACAAATTTTCTACATAAAATTGATTCCCCAGTGCATTTACTTTGCGGGTATCCATATTTGGGTGAGAGGAACACTCTTCTCATTAAGTGTCTTGCGTCTGGCAAGTATTGCGTATACGGGATGCAAAAGACGTGCAATACTCGCCAGACGCGCAATTCTCGCAAGACACACAATACGCGCAAGATGCGCAATACTTAAAAGTACTAAGTAAGAAAGTAGCTAAAATAAATTAGATGATCATATATTATTATTATTATAGTATATATTTGCTTTAAAAATGATTGTACAAACATGTTTATTATCAATACAAGTAATATTGTCATATGCCGCAGTGGGAGGGATGGATCATACGTCCGTCATTCCTGGACACATTGACCCCCAGATTCCTACCCACCGCTCATGGCTTTTACCTTCCCAGAACTTTCTCTCCCTCATTTCCTTAAAAAGACCCTCGATACAGCATCTTCAAAGATGACATAGGCCCTGAGGGAGTTTGTTTTTAGACTAATGTAAAAAAGAAAAACAGAAATTCGCTATCCTCAGTCAATTGTAAGATACTATTGGTTGTGAGATCTTCCAAGAGTAGTTTTTAACTCATTTGAAGCAATCTTGTCCTCAGACACTAAATTTCGCCGTGCGCCAGCTGATTCTATTTTCATAATAACATAACTAGTTTTTTGCAAAATTATGTTTTTGTAAATTGTATCATCTTATATAATCAGATAATGTATTTATCTTGCTCGGGCCAGTTATAATTGTTGCATGTAATTTTTGGTGCTATTTTCCCGCCCGCGTTCCGCGCGTTTTACCTACATCAAGTCAGTTGTAGTAACCGCGCCGCAAGTACAACCGCTTTCCGCATAACCTATCTTGAGTTATTAAAACCACCGCGCCGCGCTGTAAACGGCAAATGTTATACCGCAAAGAAAGCCGTGAAAAAGTGCATAAAAATAGCAATCTTTAACGCATTGACCATTTCGCAAATCCAATATCACTATTCCCTTTCCTGAACTCTCTTCCAATACTAACAATTACCCTACCGGTGATTACCGCAGAGCAAAGTGGAAAGGTGCCGACAGCTTAGAGATATTGGTAAGTCAAATCAAGCAAATTTACAAAATACCGCAATTACAGTCCATTCACGCCGCAACATATCTTAATATATAAAAATTTAGTTTAAATCCCAGGAATACTTAATGTCTCTGCACCGAAATGAGATACGGGGTTGAATTAAAGTCAATGTAATGTAGTTTTTAACAGTAACATTGTGGTATACAGTAATGAATAGTGGAAGAAGTCAGAGACGCCCGAGAAAAACATTGCGAGAAAACATGAGTGGTTACACTCTCGTAAAGGTTTATATGTTTTATTTATAATATTAAATACTGTATTTTTATGTTATAATATAAACTTACCTTGTAAATATTGATAAATAGTAAAATATATTAACCTACCATAAATAGTTTCCCCAGAATATTTAGCCCGTCGTCAGACAGGTCGGTGAGCAATCGACATAAACCGAATGCTAACACCCTGCGCACAAAAGTTCCACACTGAACTGCGCTGCAGACTGTTAACTTTCTATAGCGAACTTCAATTTCTACGCAGGGTCTTGCTGCATTCGGTTTATGTCGATTGTTTACCGACCCATGAGACGAGGGGCTTAGTTATATTAAGAGAAGTTGACGCACAAAATAAATAAATGCACACACTCAGTGGGACTACACCAGAAGTAGGCAGACCTTTAAGGGCCAAGTTGTGAAGGAAACAGTATAACAAATGTATCAGAGAGCCATATGCCAACCGGGGTGGGTGAATAAAGAATTTCTGAGAGAACAAGAAAAATATCTTATAAATTATCATTTTAGGTAGTAAATGAATTTTGTATAAAATAAAGAGCTAGAATATCTGAAAAATCTGGTTCCAAAAGAGCAGTTGGCAACACTCATGCTGTTGGAGTCAAAGTTCTTTGGCGGCTCTATCTCATAAGCACGGTTGAGTGGAAGTGAAATTGGAGTTGATGTACTGTAGCGGTAGGAACTGTCCGCTCACATAATCAAGAATTCTAGACACGCGTTGGCATAGAATTTCAGCCGCCACTCGTTGATTTCAAGTAGCCAAGCGTGGAATTCCAGAGAAGCCGGCAGTTGGTTTTCGTGGCAGGTGGCGGAAGGACATCGGAGAGACGGGCTGTTTGAATGTCGGAGATTAATACGCGCACGTGAGACAATTTTGATTAATCCACATGAATTAGACACATCTTTTAGATATCACCATGATTATAAATTCGTTTAGATGAGTTTTCTAGACTGGCGCTCAGTGGTGATGTCTTATTTTTTTAGCTTCATAGTTAATATAATCATACAAGTTAAACATCGTGGCCGAATTCAATTTGCGTTGTGCTAACTAATAGCCAACCACCCCTGATAATTTAAATATAAGTATTGCTCTTGTATTCAAGTTTAGTCTCAAATATACTCTATGTTGTTTTATCACAATTAATATTGCTGTATTCATTTCATTCCCTTTATTGCTGCAAGCCACGGTAGAGCAAATAACCGGTATACGGTAAGTCATATTAATATGTGGTAAATTACGTTACAGTACGAAGAGCCGCAAATGCCTATGCAAAGAGCCACGGTCTGCCGGCCCCTCAGTCAGTGTTGGATGAAGTTAACAAATGGCGGCCTTGAGCCCACTAGGTCCCTTTTATCCAACTTCGTACCCCTCCACTTCTTTGGGAAAGGAACAAATAAAACACGGCCATTATAAATAACATTGTCTTGATATACTGCTTTATTCTGTAACATGATCAGGACCGGTGCTTGAAGGCTACTGCTGAATACAAAAATTCGCCCATCAAATGCTAGGTTTAGTATTTACAACATACATACATAATAATGTAATGATATTCTGTGTGAGATTGCGTTTGTTAATACAATAGGTCTGTCTACCAACCTACCAGTATATATTAGCATTACACATATGTCCTTACCGCACAATGTTCTATAAAACTCCCGATGTCCGCTTCTGTAAAGCGCACAAAAGAACATTACAATGATATTAGTTTTACTATAAATATATCGTTATCATACTTCTCAATGTAACTATGTATATAAATACTTCTCTGGCGCTTTTTGGATGCCACTGGTTTGTTATACACACACTGCATTTGTTTCGCATTTAGTCTCAAAAATTTCTTTTTTGAAATATAAAACCTTAATTATATAGAAATTTACATTATTTAGCTAGTTATAGTTAGCCTATGGAAAATAACATTCAACAGTTGATTAAAAATGAATTACATCGTAATAGGAATAATGCTCACAATTTGTTTGGTAAGTAAGTACGTAAAACAAAACAAATGTCCCTCAACATACTGACCAAAATTGAATTGAATTAACTTACCAGCGTGAAATAATAACATAATATGTGCACATAACATACTATCCCACTAACGCCCAAACTTACCCAAGAGCTTCCTAGTTAAATATCAATTCACAAAATTATAAAATATATTCAACCAAAAATATTGTCATCAAAAATATTATTTACCGTGCCAATTTGTCATAAGGAGTATTAATTACATGTTTTAGATTCACTGATCCCAATGATAATATTTACAGATTTTAATTTCATGTATAAAAATGTCAAATTATAATTAGAAGCAAATAAACTGAAATGTGTTATTCCACAGAAGCTATCATAGCAAACATTTTGTAAAAACTTATTCAAATTGTAGATTGCTCATCTTAAAGGCAGTGCACTATTGAAAATAGGGAAGAATCAGTCTCAGGTAGTAAGGCTTAGTACACACTGCCATTAAACACAGCAGTTTGGGAATAGCTGAAAATGCCAAACCGCGTATAAACAAACATGCACTGCTGGCTGGCGTTTTTATTTAATTCTATTTCAGTACCACCGTGAAATAGAATTAAGAAATACACGGTTTGTCATTTTCAGCTATTCCAAAACCGCTGCGTTTAATCGCAGTGCGCGCTAAGCCTAAAAATTTGCAAAAATAAATAACAAAAACCAAGCAATATTTAATCATCTAAATAATTTTTTCATTCAATTGAGGTCTGATTTTTATATCTTATTTCGCATACTGTTAACTTCATCTTCTAAAATGTTTACTTAACATTTATAAGGAATGAGTAGTTAATGTTAGCCAATTATATATTAAAATTGTGATAAAGCACTGATTCTTAGTAATAAGCGGGTAAATTTACTCCAATATTATTTGTATTACAGTGGAAACACCAAATATATGCACCAAACAAAAAATTCAGTTGACATGATATTCAGTTAACATGATTTTCAGCTATCCTGGCATTCAGTTAATGTTTAGTTAACTAATATATTATTCAGTTATAAGGACATCAAGTTAACGTGATACTTATTCAGTTAACATGATAATTAAATAATGCATAAAACAATCAATCTTCGCTTGTACTTGATCTAGTCATCGGTGAATATTCACAGTTGCCTCTTTCCACCCACAAATAGAATGTTGCATCTATTTCAGCATAAATAAAACAATACCACTCACTGGAAAGAATCCGTTTTAAGTAGCTTTTTCTGGAATATTTTCTTGGGTGCATTTGAATTATAGTCAAGTTCATTTATAACAACTCTGCTTACAATGTTTTAGCAAATGGCTACTGAGTTAAGTTTTTAATATTCTTCTCTTTAACCGTACATAATTTTCCCGCACCATCGATGTTGTTATAAACAAATGTGACCGTATTTCTAAGTAGACGTTAATAGCGATAATATAAAATTCAATAAAGTAAGATATTCATTCGTATACTATCAATTTTGAAAACTAGTAACTAAAATAAATTATTATTCCGCTTCGTATAATTAAATAACTTATCACCAGATTAATTAATTAATAGTTCTCGACAGCTAAGGATAAAAATTTGGGAGAAATAAATGCCACCTGCCAATGTCAAGCGCTTTAACTCTTTAAGATGAGTAAATGTTGCAAACAAATTGGACCAGATATTTAAGTAAATAATACAAATTAAATATTTTGGCCAACAAAACTGGCATTTTTTAATTACACGACATAAGTAACATTAATTTATGACTTCTTCCAAAAAGTTTATATTCTTAGTCTCAATTTTTTTTAGCATACGTGAATTTTTTAAGACAATAAAAGGTATGTAAATTTTCGTGTTAAATCTTTTACAATCTCTCTTGAACAAAATTAAATAAAATTTGTACATTAAAAATGCAAAAGGTTTATATTTTTTACGGCATTTGAAACGCTCAGATCAAAAGTAGATTATTTTTGCTACAAAGCAAATTGATTCTTTAGTTTGTAACAAAGAATGTTGCATATTTTTTTCATTTAATATTCGCAATAAGTTATATTTAAAAAAAAAAATCAGTTCTTTGGAATTGTCAATAGTAGAATTTGTTCAATACTATTAAAAAGAAGAAAAATGAGATGACTTAGATACAATAGCTTTGAGAAATGTTAATGATTATATATAAAAGTATATATTATTATACAAAATATCATCACAGGGCTGTTAAAATATTGAATGGACAAAAGTAAAATTTTACATAAGAGTGAGAATAGTGACGTACTTTTGGAGAGGTTTGTAGTTTGTAGCTGTCTATTATTTTGGTTCGGTGACATGTAGAAATCACATAGTTGAGTTAACATTTGAAAATCATCAATTGTCACATTGAAGGTTTTAACAGTCCAACGATAATATGTAGGTTAGGATCATCTCACGCCTCCAAACAACTTACCCGACTAACATTTCGCTACATTGTCCTACTGGGTTACATCCGGTAACCTTTCTTTCTTTCCTCTCGAGACCTCGTCCCTTCTGTCCGACTGCTTTGGAACCAGGACTTAACACCTATTACATATATAAGATAGGTCCCCGCAATTCTCAAGTTTCCACATCAGTTGGAAAAGGACCAATCTTCCAACTGCTCATTAAACTCAATGCTGAGACTGCCAGCGCTCATAATGTGTGATTTGTAACCTCCTGTCTCGGTCAAATGCGTAAACCGTCCAAAGCAGCTAAATGTTTGCATCAGAAAATTGATGAACAATCTGGACTCAGAAGTACCTGATACAATAATTTATTGTATTTGTTTACTGTTTTAGAACTACTATTGTCTACGCGTGGAAAATTATTGTGCAGTTATTAAGTATATTTTTCCAGTCTTAGATTGAAAACAAAATCCTTATAATACATGTCTCAGTAGTCCTTTCTGTTAGAAACAAACATTAGGAAGTTGGACAGAAATGAAACTTTTCCTTAAAAACATTCAACGGAGATTAGCGATTCATCATCTTTCAACATATACAAATGCATGTGGTCTGTCGTTTCAATTTTAAATCTACACGTAACAATATCAAAGAGAGCGGAAACAAGTCATATCTCCAAGGGAACTGCACACTCAACAACAATAATTTATCACTGGAAAATAGACTTTTTGGTACTGCAGAGATTGTATTCTCACGCGGCATTAACAAAATAAACCAAACATATTCTTTTGACATTACTAAATTCTTCTTTGTTTCCTTCAAGTCAAAGTCTTTGTGTAACAACTGACCCTTCAAGAAGTGGAGATTAGTTGCACAGCGGGATGTTAGTAGTAGGAGTGGGGGGGCCAGGCGTCGGCCGGGGGCTAGCTGAGGCGGGGTCGCTTGGGGGGCGTCTCCTCGGAGGGGGCCCCGCAGCCCTCGTTGCGTAGCATGTACTTAAGCTGTGGCATGTAGTTCATGACGTCGCGCACCTGGACCAGGGTGGAAGCATTCTCCGAGGTCTGCTTGCATTTGCCAGCATTGCGAAGGATCTGCACCTGTATTCTGGAAACCACACAAATATCGTTAATTCAGAGTCCATTACTTTAAATACGAGGGTGGGGTGAAAAGTTTCCGGCCTAACAAAGAAAACACAAATTATTTAGATTTTTTTTGTGCTTTTATTTCTCTAATAACTTTCTCGTTTCTCTGAAGTTTTTGTCATCTGAGCCATGTTTTGACCTTAGGGAATAGATCTAGCTGGGTGCTAAATCTGGCAAATAAGGCGTTAAGGAAGCAATTCGAACTTCAATTCGTTGATTTTACCCATCGCGAGTGTGGTGGTGCATTGTCGTGGTGACACAATTTTTTTTTTGCCAGATGTGGTCGTTTTCTTTTTACTTTGTCACTCAAACGTTGCAGTATGTTTGCATAGTACTCACCATTGATAGTTTTACCAATCCATCCTAAATTCATTTCTTGTAACTCCAAATGGAGACCTTTCAATACAAGTATTTTATAGAAGAGGAACATTAAAAAATCAAAAGCAGCGAAAACTAATTGTATGAATTATTTTAGTTAACATTATTGATTATTCTCTGTAAATTGATTAATTATTTAATTAAAAAAATATATTCAAAAATAAATAAATAAAATAATCGCATGCTTTTCTGATTGATCCATTTTCACGAAAATGACAAAGGCGTCTTCTTCGAAAGAGTGTCAAAAGTACACTAACAGAGCTATACCCGAAATTTGGTATACAAGCTAGTGAAGAATAGTTTTATATAATGCCAGTGCAAAATTAGACCTGCTGGCGCCATCTACGTGTCATGCTTCGTAGTAAGGAAACACAAGATTCACTTTTAGTACAACAAATATAAACATATTTATTGTATCTCCATAAATCATAATACTGAGATAAGTGATATTGAAAGTTTGTAACTCCTTGAAAATAAGTTGTCATTTCTATATTATAGTAGCTGTATCTTATGTAAATACAATAACTAGGCATGGACTTTTATGGCTAAAATATCTGTGCTGATGAAAACATTTCATGGGGCATTTACAATATATTTTGGTATGTTTATATCCTTGGGTTTAAGAGATCCAATATTTGTACCCTCAACAAAATATAGGCTATCTGCATTTCAGTGCTTAACTAATTTTGGACCAAATTGGAGATAGGAAGACATGGCATGACCAAGTGAATCAGATACTTGAGTCGGGCCATGTCAAGAGTTAGAACAATAGAAGAGTATGTATGAGACGATGTATGAATGTGAATGAAGCAAGGAGTGTGTGCCAAGACCGAGTTGTTTGGCGGTCCATCCTCTCTGCCTACCCCTGCGGTGAAACGGCGTGATGGTTAGTTAGTTAGTTAGTTAGTTGGAGATACAATATTTTAACTCTTAACCAGTTGATCGTCTGATTAAGAAAAAGTCAAAATACCCCCAACTGTCAGGCGAGAATTTTCAGAACCACACGTGAATTACCTTGATGAGTTTTGTTCAAATATCAGTATTAAAAATATGTTTTTATTTTATTTTGCAATTGTTTTCTGTTTACCAAATAATGTATTTACATTAATGTCATGTTTATATCATAAGACATTTCCCCAGAATACCTAATTTTAAAAAAAAATAACTGAAAACAAAAAGATTTATAGGAAAATATGAAGTGGTTTTATTATTTCTACATATACCCTACATGAAAAACAGTATTCAAAAGGTGTTTTCAAAGAAATAATTACCTTTATATTAATTTGAAAACTCAATCATTTTCATTTAACTTTTAAATTTTCATTTATTTTAACAAATTTTGACATTCATAACAAATTATTAATTTGGTAAGCTGTCAGAGACTATATTTATGAAATAAACAGTAGAATCTACAGTGTTATTAGCGCAAGCGATTCTGATTTTTCAACATTTTTCAAAGCATAATGCTTAAAATTTCATCCGAAAACACTCCAGCGTGGATGGTACTAGAGTTCCCACTTGTGCGGGAGCGCCAAACAGTCGTAAGAAGTAGAGTGCACGCACATGTGATCGAAAAACAGTACACAAGCCACCGAAATGATTCATTATTATTTATTTAACGCCCATAAGGCTTTTACAAACATTATACATGTCGAAAATTTACAAACATAATACATATAGACAGACACATGTCAGCTATATTTTGCAAATAATATAGAAACATATCAGTTACATAAACAACTAATTATTTTGGCTTTGGTGTAGGATGGAGAGGTTTTAAATATCGAAAAGGTCTGTATATATATATTGGCAGTTCATTGAAATGGCGCTAGTGGGGAGTGATATGAATAGTTAGTGCTATGGTTGTCACAGTGGAAAAGATGGGGAAGTGAAGTTGATTTAACAGGGACACGAATATTAATAACACTTAGGGCCACTTGTTTAGGAAAAGCTGAACAATTGTTCAGATTCCCAAGTTCTATTCGAATGTAAGAAAATCTTCACGTCCATTTTATTCAAATACAAATTGGGTTGTTTAAACTCCAAAAAAGCATCCGTTATATTTGAATAATTCGTTTCAGTGTTCCCCGTCGAATCGGGCAATTATTCCAGAGAATTCGATAGGAATTCATTTTTAGGCCACAACTTACAAGTTGTTTATGGAATGCGGGCGGGCATAGGCCCGTCATGTGTCAGATTTCTTTGCTCGTATGTTGTGCGTAATATTTTTTTACAAAATAAATAAAACAGTGAGTATAGTTTTTATTCGTATTCAGTTAATTACATATTTAGTAAAGTTAATATAGTAACATGCAATCGTATTACTGATTTATTCTATCTTTTTCCAGGATGGGAAGTTAATAATAATAATAATACTTGGATGACTTGTATAGCGCCGTTTTTGTGCAAAAACACCTCAAGGGCGCTGTACAAACTTATAATACATTTCTACAGTGATCTATGTTATTACTTAACTATTTATGGAGAAAATATACAGTACAATACTTACCTGGTAGGTCACTTGAGATTAACACTTAATTAACATTATCTAATTGTTTATTGGCGAAATTTAGATACAGGATTTAGGACTCATTAGTTCATTAGTTAGGACTCATTAGTTCTTCATAAACATAACCTAAAAGCCACTGAAGAAAATGGTTCTGGCTCACTTGATCAAAAATATCAATCACATGAAGAAAGTTTGTTAAATTATCGAAAAATATACAATTTTACAGTCGGCAATAGTTTGTGATATATTGGTCGACAAAAGAAAAAAATTTGTACTTTTTCAATGTTTGTACCAGTTTTTTCATCATTTTCAATCACTGAAACCAACTATATAAAAACGAATTTCGACAATATTATATGTAGAAAAGATATCTAAACTTCTTCCCACAAAACCGTTAACTTCATAAATTTTAATCGTTGGGTTTTCTTTGCGTTATTTGCCAAAATAGTGGGGTCGTTATCACCAGTAATCGGTACATTGTAGTACATACAATCTATCAGATCGCAATTGTGACGTTTAAATAAAACTGTAGATTTGTATAAAAATCAAATCCAGTGCACCCGTCGTCCGGTGTCCGCCATGCGGCCACACTCTCTTCTTTACGTAAATACTAGCTGGCATATACCCGGCTGACTGAATTCCACACAATTGACCTTCAAAACAACAAGATGGTCTGCGTAAAGCCCGGGCGATGCCGGGGACCTCAGCTAGGCTTTTATAAAGATGTAAACTGCATGTCAAAATATCCATCGGCAGTCAGGCGCATTAAACTATACTTCTGGAAGAGCTAAACATGGATAATAAACTATCAACTAACTACTACTAACTACTACTACATACTACACATAGCTCACCAAAGTGAGAAGTGGAAACTGAAACAGCTCATACTCACTGGCAAAGTGGAAGGCAGGTGAAGCAGAGAAAGATTAAGTATCACAGGCGTATGTCTGCAGGGATGGGGAAGCCTGCTTACACAGGGTTCTTGGAAGTTAGGTTGGACTAAGTGTAATTAATTACCTGTTCCCCTTGAAGAGTTCGATACCCAGAATCTCGAGCACCTGGCGGCAGAAGTGGTGCGCCACCGAGGGGAAGAAGTAGCTAACCAGGTCGGGCAAGGTCATCAGCAGCTCCGTGTACACGTAAGGCTTCATGTTGATGCAGGGGATCATCATATTCTCCACAAGGGCCTTTTGGACCTAAGAAAAGTTCCCAGCTTATTATTATTTCTTAGAAATCAAAACTGACAATTTTGTACAAGTTTATTTATTTATTAACGCCCTTTTTCGGGGCTTTTACATGAGAATACCCCCCCCCGCCCCCCCCCGGGTCGGGTACATGTCGATACACCCTGTATAAATATTTCACAATAATATTTTATTGAATGATGATTGTTACATATTCGTTATTTCTGAAACTTAATAATTCTATTTTCGATCCTGAACTAGCACCAATGGAATTTTACAGCATTTTCAGACAGGATAGATCAAATAACATTTCAACAAATAGCATCAATAACCAAGAAGATTCTGGTCGAGGCGGTGGAGTGATGACCATAACACATAACAATCTTAACGCATCCTCTCGCGAAGACTTGGTGTGCAATGCTGAATGCATTTGGTTCACTATTCCTCCCTCTAACTATACCTCCGAACGTACTATCCATGTAGCTTGTGTATATCTCCCAAGGTCATGGATATGAAACCGCTATCAGTTCATTCCTTTGCCTACTCGCTAATGTAAAAGATCAATATCCCTATGACATTTTACTTGTAATTGGAGACTTCAATATGCCCACCATAATATGTGAAATACATGATTCACACTTAACATTTAGTTCCTCACTTACTGACACAATTTATTACTCCGAATTAAAACAATATAATCACATTAAAAATTCCAATAACCAAATCCTAGATTTAATCATCTGTAATAAGGAATGCCATTTATCTCGTGCATGCAATCCTCTTGTCAATGAAGACTCACACCACCCATCGCTTCAAATTATATTACAAATCGATACACTCTCAATTATCAACGCTCCTCCTAAAGTACTATACCTGTTTGAAAAAGCCGACTATGAATTAATCAACCGACATCTGTCGATGATAGACTGGTCATTTACTCAGACGAAGTAGTTGATTCCTTTTATAACATCTTAAATAATGCCATCAACCAATTTGTCCCCAAAACGCCTCGTCAAAAAGAAAAAATTTCCAAACTGGTATTCAGCTCCTCTAATCAAAATCATCAAAGAAAAACAAAAACTTTATAAAAAATGGAAATCCTATAATAATCCAACAGATTACATAGAGTTTGCTATCAAACGTACACAACAAAAACACCTACAGAAGCATTGCTATAATCAATATATAAGTTCAGTTCATTCTAATTTTCAGAATAATAATATACAACTCTGGAATTACGCTAAAAACAAAAGCAAAACAACTCCCACAAATCATACCTTAAAGTTTCGAATTTCGCCGAGTAGCGTGTCGAGGCGAAATTCGAAATCACCTACTTCCCCCCACTCCCCGACCTTGACTCTTTCACCTTATTCACCTACCTTCCTAATTTGAGTAAACAGTGCAGCACGTGACGCGATTGCGGCCACACGCATACTAGGACGTGCCCTATGACCATCTCGTCGTCCGCTGGACGAAAGTTTAGTTATAACAACAATTTTATTGTTAAGGTACGTACATTCATATATTTATTGTTAATGTTGGCGAATCTTCTACAATAGAAGCTCCGGTTCCATCTTCGTCAAACGTGCGTAAAATTTGCTACCTGTGTCCATCCAAGGCCCAGAGGATGACTAAACACCATTGCACCAGATGTAGAAAGGCTATTTGTGGTCCACATAATGTTGACATGTGTGGTCACTGTGTAGACTGATATTTTGATGTTAATTTGTACTTAATTTGTTCATTACAAACAAGTTCCTATAAATATTTTTGATTTATTTCTAGTGTTTTATTGCGTAGTCCACTCGACGAAAGTGTAGTTACAATGAAACAATGAAAATAGTTATCTAGGGTTAGGCTAAGAGTCAGGCACCGGTGCTCATCAAGTATGTCAATTACTCTCTTAACACTTTCATTCCACCTACGTAAGCGATATGGGCACAAACAATATCACCACAATCGATAATTCTACTTATGTAAATAATCATTCTTCGATTGGTAACATAAATATTGACAATCTAATGATCAATAAATACCTGAAAAATTTAGATGTTAGTAAGGGTGCTGGTAGTGACGGTATCTCGCCATATTTCAACAAAAATGTGCCAAAATCTTTCCTACCCTTCAACTAACATATTTATAATGTCACTAAAAGAAGGTAAATTTCCCACAAATTTTAAAGAAGCTATTATAATCCCTATTCATAAAACAGGCTGAAAAATTAACATTGAAAATTACCCCCCAATCTCCATACTGGTACACAGTAAACTTTTTGAGCGTATTGTCTACGATCAAATTTACACAACAATTGTTCGCAATATACAAAACCAACAACACGGATTTCTTCAAAAAAGATCAGTACTAACAAACTTGGTAAATTTTACGGAAATTTAACGAGCAATACGGACAATAGAAACCAAGTAGATGTAATCTACACTGATTACTCTAAGGCCTTCGATAAAGTAAACCATTTCATTCTAATTAAAACAATTAGTCATCCATGGTGACTTACTCCGGTGGCTCACTTCATACCTTTGGAGTAGACTTCAAAGTGTCTCAGTTGAGGGAACAAAGTCCAGCTTCTTTTCTGTGCCCTCTGGTGTACCTCAAGGTTCTCATTTAGGCCCATTATTATTTAATGTGTATATATACGATATTCACAAATGTTTTTTACATGCTAATTACCTAGCATATGCAGATGATAAAAAAATATACTTAGTTATTAAATAAATCTGTATTAAACTTCAAGAGGACCTCAATCGTCTTTTTGTCTATTGCGAATTAAACAAACTTGTTATTAACATTGCAAAATGCAATAAATTAACATTTACACGTAATAAAAATTCCTTTGCATACACATTGAACGGCACCCATATCAATGAAGTAAAATATATCAGGGACCTTGGGGTAACACTGGGTGTTAAATTAAACTTTATCCCAACACTCTGATGAAATCATTAACAAAGCCAATAAAATGCTGGGATTTATTTATACTCGTATAGCAAAACCCTTCCGCATTGGAGGGGACCCACCCTTTCCCAATGGCTGTGTGAGGAAACTGATTGTTTAACCTCCTTAAGCAGGGTACTCACCAAGAGTGTAGCACTGTGTAACGTAACTGATACTGTATCAATCTGCAAGTGGGTACGGCTCGTCCACGATAACCGCGTATCCAGCTACGAGCTCCCGGATCCGCCTTTAGTGCTCGCAGTGTGATCGCAGTGAATCCGCCGTCGGCGGCTCGCTGCGATCACACTGCGCTCCACCCGCGAGCGGCTCGCAGTAGGCTCGCGCCTACGTACTCACTTGATACAGTATCAGTTACGTTACACGGCTAGATGAGTACCCTGCTTTAGCCGCACACGTCAGGACTCTAATTTTTTTTGGAAAAAGAAGCGAAATTTATTTAAAAAAAATTCTAGTTCCTCCAATGTCCCTGCATGCATGATTGTTACTACGAAATAATGTATGCATACTTACATTAATAGTAAACACAAAATAAGAACACATCTGAAATGTGTTTTTAAAAAAACCCTTCCACAACATAAACACTCTATATTCCCTTTACACTTCATATATTCGCCCGCACTTGGAACACTGTACACCGATCTAGACTCCTTATTACAAGCCCACATTGAAAGAATGGAAAGAATTCAAAAAAAAAAAAATTATAAACTAAACTTTTGCCAACAAAACTTAAGAAATTTTTGCCAATAACACTGGTTAATCCTATGTCTAGAATGTCTCGATCATAAAAAGATCTTGCTAAAACACATACTACCATAGATATTTTCGAAAATATTTCGAAGATATCTCCACTATTTCTGTACCTAAAAAAAACAAATATTGTTTTATTTTATGATTGTTGAAGGTTTGATATTTTCAATTATATACTTAATTTAAACATATTTTTTAAATTATTATGTCTTTCAATTTTTGTAATTTAAGCCTTGTATAAAAATACTGATATTGTTGTGTTTGCTTCTGTGAATGTGAAAATGAGATTGCTGCAGACACATTAGTCTAGGGACATTTATATTTGTATGTAAATTTATTTTATACTAACCACAAGAATGTACTTTAAATGTCCTGTTTGTGTCTGAAATACGAGAAATAATTAACTGAAAAATCTGCCTCAACACAGGTTCGCCTAGTGAGGCAGGTTATGCACAACTTAAAATATAGTATATTATGCCATATCTATATAACATTCTTATATACATATTTACTTTTTCTTCTATTAGAAACTGTTCTATTATTGTAACATTAATTTTTCAACAATGACATTGTTACTAACTTACATATAGGTATTTTACTTACTAATGATGTATTATATATTCTGTAATTTTTTTGATGATATAAATAAATTTAATTTAAAAAATAAAATAAAATAAAAAAAATCTCAGGCGCTCGATGTACTTTTGCCTCGCATCTCGTAAGTTCCAATGCAATGCGGGTTGCATGTATCGATGATCGAAGAAGTACCAGGTATTATTCTAGTAGCTGCCGCTATAATACAAATATTCAGAGATAGATAAATACCATTGCTAGCAAGGTCAGAAGCTCAGAATTATTACTACCGCCGGCTAATAAGGAACTTGAGAACCACCTTATCAGCCATTAGCGTTTTCTAAGTCATTTACCGCACAGTATTAGAGCCCCAATTCCTGCCAACTATCTGGATCCAATGAACTTTAGCATAAGAAACTTCTGTGACTTGACTTCAGTTCACTTGTATATTTAACATTGTATATTATGAAAAGCTGTTTCTGTTAAATAAATATATATATTAAGTATTTGAGGAATTGCTCGGTTACATTGACCGCCAAACATTTAAGGCACCGGCCGCGCCTGCCCTCAAGTATGATCAAGTTGGTTGGTTCTTTATAATATCTGGTATGGTACCTTGTATGGTATGTGAGCACTAGATGGGGCCACCTCAGCTATGGCGGTCAGCCTCTTGACGGAGGGGTCCGGGGGCGCCAGGGCCCCCCCCCCGCTGGGTGGGTGCTGCAGGTGGTGGCCATTGGTGGAGCCCTGGGCCAGGCGGCCCCCTCCCCTCGTGGACACTGTCCCTTGATGGGCCCTGGAATGCAACAATAGACATGTTCATTCAAAGGTCATTTTTACTTTTATTTAATATAGAGCAGTAGATACTCTCAGTATCATCCTGGCCAAAGACCAACATTCAGAATATGTACAGGCGTTGCTTGAGATCACTATAGCCGTGTTTGGTGACCCAACCTTCCCCATTTCCTTCCATTCTCCACTCTCTTCAGCCTCACCTACGCATACCCCAATTGGGGATGCCATAGTCTCACTGACAGTTGGGACTCTTGTAAGGTATTCACGGTGATGATGGAATTATTCATAGCCACGGATACAAAATAACCGATTATATCAAAAAATCTTTGCAATACAGATTCGTTTTTCTATGGACGCAAAGGATTTGTATGTTTCTGTGGATAGTCTCGGTAATTAGGCTCTGAAAGATTAACATCCAAATCCAAGCAATACAGTAGTCTCAAAGAGAGGTTCTACGAATGTCATCTGACGAAAAATCTTCCTTCTCACATGTTTTGTATGAAAACGAAAAAGACAAGATACTAGAAAGATGACATCACATACAACCTCTTTCTGGGACAATTGTACTGTACACCATATTCTATCCAAATAAAATATATATAATTATACATTGCACCAATTATACTATATTCCAACATTATAATAAATTAATCAATTCTCGCATTTACACACACAATTAATTTAAAATATTCATTAAACAAACCTCTTCACATCTTTTACAATATGTATTTTGGTAGGTACTTTGTAACTCAATGAAATTTGGTAGATTCAATTAATGTTCAATTTCAGGCTAGCGGCCGGTTACTTATTTTTGTGTTAGAGGACTAAGATTAAATAAAACATTACTTTTTATAACTATGGAATATTTATTTTATTTGTATAACCATATCAGGAATCTGCAGAAGACACTGAAAAAATTAAAAATAAATCTAAAATTGTTATGTAATCATTTTGGAACATATTTTTGGTGTTCTTCAATCTTAGCCCTTTAGCTCAAAAAAATCACCAGCGTTACAACATATGACAGTGAATAACACAAGTGTCTCACTTTACATACTGTTGAAAAGTGTCAAATCAGCCTCAAGTTTACAGCAAGACATCTTGTATCTCCTTTCTGTTGCAGATTTGTTTACTGAACGTAGTCCCGTTTAACTCAACCTCTTGTTCAATGTACGGTCAATCTTGTCAATGTGGTAGTGGTGTTTGATAGTACCTTTTTATTCTGCCAGTGTTATGAATGTTGCCAACTGTCAAGTCGGAGTAATCAACATTACGAGAAGTCTAGTGTTCTTAGAACTACTAGTATCAATATCAGCTTGTCACTTTACATGTATATTTTTCACTTTAGGGGCAGAATCAACAAACAATGATGTTGTACTGCAACTATAAGGTTTTTCAGGAGGATATTATTCTTCAACAATCGGCATTTTATTTTCCTTCAATCACAGTTAGACACATAGCTGAACCACAAGTAAAAGAAGGTGGGCCAGATACATGTCTCTTGGCATGCGCAGAAATGGTGTAATTTATTAGTAGTCACACTTGCCTCTTGTACCGCGCTTCATTCCGGAAGACTCTAGGGAACAGATTTTGGTCCAACTATAGTTCTTTGTATTTATCATTCATGAATATCTAGTCAAATATTTAAGTTTTCTGGCATTTACAATCATTGGCGCTGTAATCTTCTTTTTTTGATTTTGAATATGAATGTAATAATTTGTGATATATATTAGACTACGTATTTATACATTTTACAGATAATGTAATTAGTTTGTTTATTGCATCGGCAGCTGAAACTCAAAGGTGATAGAAGTGGCAAGCTGAGGCTGTTTTCTCAGACTGCTTGAGGGATGATGCTGAGCCCGCACAAAGGAATCGTCCCTCCAGGAGAATTCTTGAGGAGCTTCCTGCCGCACCGGCAGATGTTGATCAGATCTCAGGTTGTGGGACATGTGAACGTTAAAATTTTGCTGAGTTATTCTGTTCTGATTGCGTTCATTATCTCTCTCCTCTTCGCTAAACTTAGAACTTTGCATCTGCTGGTAGTCTCCAAGCCCATCTGCATTCCGACATTCCCAATACTTGTAGTTTCTTTGATAAATATCATTTCCCTGCATCGCTGCTGTGCCCTGGATTTTTCCCGGGATGTATTGGTCATGGGACATATTGGAGAGAGATGTTGGATGAGCCATGGCTTCTCTAATGTGGAGTTCTTCGTGTTCAGGTAAAGTGAGTGCTGGTTGTTTGGCTAAAGTCTTCTGTGGCTGAAGATGTTCCCTGAATGCGGAAGTGTGTGAGGCCCTCCTCTTCCTCTGACCCTCCCGGTGATCCTCTTCCGTCTCCAGAAGCCCTTGAATTTCACTGTTGAATATTTCATTTCATTAGTAAATTGACTAAAACAGAAAAAGACAACATATTGACTTTCTGTGACCTATTTTACTCAACTCTAAAAATGCTCCAAATAATACTAACTTTAATTTGTTTTTGTCATATCATTGGAATCAGTGAAGTTGAATCTACTGGGATTATAGTATTGTTCTATTGATTAGATTAGTATTATGGCCATACTAGACAGGATGGGTAGAGTTTCTATCTTGGTAAGAGAGTATTGATTGTGAATTCTGCGATGTCATGCTACGAACTACTATCTATAGATTTATCACAATATAAATCTCTTCGTATGGACGGATAGTGAAATAACTCAGTATTCCCCACAATTATAATAAATTAAATGCGATACAACATTTTCTTACTGCGCTGTTTACTATGTGGGTTAGGTACGTAAAAGCATTCATCAGTTTTAGATTCATTTAAGAGTATTCTTTAGAAAATAGGTCATGGAAAATCAGCGTGTTGATCTGAACCTGCTTTGCTTTATAATCAATCTAACTCAATGTGTTGGCCTCTGCAGACAGGAAGACTGAAGAGCACCACAAGGCTCACCTCACCTCTACCAACCCTTACTGATTAGGGAGCACCTTCAGAGAGCATCTGAAACCAGTGAGGGGCAACAAACAAACATACATACTACATATTATACAAATGCAAGATACAATACCAAACCAAATCCATTTCTACAAATCCTTCGCCAAAGCACTCTAATCAACACTCTTGATGCCTTCATCGTATACAATTGCATTTTTCAACATGTTTTCCAGCCAAACAATAAATAATTGTTGGTGAACAAAATGACTTTACCTTATTTTTGTACAACAAAACTCACAATTAATGAAGCACTGTAATTTTGTGTACACTTTCTTTTCAATTTGTTTTGGCACAACCGTGCTGCCTTCATCAGGACAGATCTATGACAGTTTGTACATGCCCTAACAATGGCTTGATTGTCTCGAAACCGGTTGGCGTGTTATAGAATTATGAACCCAAAGTTACTCATATCCAAAATATTAATAACAATCTTTCAATGAAATACAAAATACACAATACTAAAACTAGACGATGAAGCAGCAACGGGTGTACTCTGATGTGAGGTGTACTCGCACAACTCTTTATATGTCAACGAAACTATCAACTAAGGAGCTTTGAAATATCCATTCTATCAAAAGACAAAAGATAAGGTGTTTGTTCCGTAATTAGAAAAGATAGTGGTGGAATTCTGGTGAGCAGAAGCTAACAACTAACTGCGCCAAAAACAGCATTAAATGAATTAACCAAATGCCAACCATCTGCTCCCAACCGCCAGAAGCCAGTGAAACTATGGCATCCCCAATTGGGGTATGTTGTGAGGCAAGGTAGCGGGGAGGGGAAGGCCACCAAACACGGCTAAAGCAATTTCAAGCAACGTTTCAATTCTGAATGGTGGTCTTACACCAGGATGTTACTGGGATTATCTTCCATTCTGGAAGGTGCTGCAAATATACCTCATATTATTTTAAATGATTTAATTGTGAAATAACACAAATCAGGATTTTAACCGGCGACCTCCGGATTGCTAGTCGAGAGCCTTACCCCTTGACTACAGAGGCCGCCATATATATATATATATATATATATATATACATGACTTTACCACTTCCATATTATTTTAAATGATTTAATTGTGAAATAACACAAATCAGGATTTTAACCGGCGACCTCCGGATTGCTAGTCGAGAGCCTTACCCTTTGACTACAGAGGCCGCCATATATATATATACATGACTTTACCACTTCCATATTATTTTAAATGATTTAATTGTGAAATAACACAAATCACGATTTTAACCGGCGACCTCCGGATTGCTAGTCGAGAGCCTTACCCCTTGACTACAGAGGCCGCCATATATATATATACAGGGTGTATCGGCACTAACCCGACAAACTTTAACCAGCTATTCCTTAGCACATTTGGAGTAAAAAATGTTATGGGCACTTTGCTGTCCGGTAGCATTTTTTTTTTCAATTAAAAACAAAAAAAAATAAATTTCCACACTACATCACTGTCATTGGCATTGCGTTTCGTGTTCAACAGCTGTTATAAGCAAGTATGTCAAAAAGCGTATTCGCTCTTTCGCACACACTAAATAATAATAGTTAAAAATGAAACGAATGGTGCCGTGCTATTTCGTTGTGACTGTAAACGTGCGCCAATATAGGTACACACGTGCATTATTCAACGGAATTCGAATAAAATATTTGCCAGATGGGTTTTCAAACTTTGTCAAAGGGTAAAACAGTGGTGACATGTGGTGAAAATATGAATAATAATTTTTTTATTAAAAAAAAACGTTACCGGACAGCAAAGTGCACATAAGATTTTTTACTCCAAATATGCTAAGGAATAGCTGGTTAAAGTTTGTCGGGTACGTGCCGATACACCCTGTATATACATGACTTTACCACTTCCATATTATTTTAAATGATTTAATTGTGAAATAACACAAATCAGGATTTTAACAGGCGACCTCCGGATTGCTAGTCGAGAGCCTTACCCCTTGACTACAGAGGCCGCCATATATATATATATATATATATACATGACTTTACCACTTCCATATTATTTTAAATGATTTAATTGTGAAATAACACAAATCAGGATTTTAACCGGCGACCTCCGGATTGCTAGTCGAGAGCCTTACCCCTTGACTACAGAGGCCGCCATATATATATATATATATATACATGACTTTACCACTTCCATATTATTTTAAATGATTTAATTGTGAAATAACACAAATCAGGATTTTAACCGGCGACCTCCGGATTGCTAGTCGAGAGCCTTACCCTTTGACTACAGAGGCCGCCATATATATATATACATGACTTTACCACTTCCATATTATTTTAAATGATTTAATTGTGAAATAACACAAATCACGATTTTAACCGGCGACCTCCGGATTGCTAGTCGAGAGCCTTACCCCTTGACTACAGAGGCCGCCATATATATATATATATACATGACTTTACCACTTCCATATTATTTTAAATGATTTAATTGTGAAATAACACAAATCAGGATTTTAACAGGCGACCTCCGGATTGCTAGTCGAGAGCCTTACCCCTTGACTACAGAGGCCGCCATATATATATATATATATATATATATATACATGACTTTACCACTTCCATATTATTTTAAATGATTTAATTGTGAAATAACACAAATCAGGATTTTAACCGGCGACCTCCGGATTGCTAGTCGAGAGCCTTACCCCTTGACTACAGAGGCCGCCATATATATATATACATGACTTTACCACTTCCATATTATTTTAAATGATTTAATTGTGAAATAACACAAATCAGGATTTTAACCGGCGACCTCCGGATTGCTAGTCGAGAGCCTTACCCCTTGACTACAGAGGCCGCCATATATATATATCGTCGCATTAATTCGTAGAATGCGTAACTCCCAAATGTAAAATTTTACAGGAGGCACAAAAAACCTCGTAGTGAAAAAAAATTAAAGGCGGCTTATTCTTTTTATTTATGTTTCGAACATATAATATATTTGGAAATTTATTTTCAATCATTAAACTTTTGTAAGTTAAGGCTTTCTATTTCAAATCGGAGTTAGGAAGTTTACGTAAAAACCGAGAATGGAGATACGCATTTTACAAAAGATACATACTTTTCTGCGAACAGTTTTATGAACAACCTAGCGGAAAATTTGGGAGATAGGAATTTTACATTTACAAAATAAAACACAACAATGTATGTGTATGTCGAGGCAGTCTATTTAGATGCATTTTAATGATTTTAATGATGCGGAAGGTTATCGTTAAAGGAGTGGTAATCCTTTTCTAATGTCTGTTTTAAGTCTTGTAAATGCTGGTACTTTTCCTTCCTTAAGGGATTAAATCTGACTCTCAAGTGAAATCTTCAAACTCTGGAGATCATTACAGATTCGGCGACGGTTTTGTGCTGGGTGAGATCTACACTGACCGGGAGTAGTCGTGTCAGAGATGATCGTTAAGTGACGCTTGGAGTTGATGAAGGAGATTGTAGAAGAATTTGATCTGACATTTTCGATCACCCTTGTTGTCCTGTAGAAATAAAACTGATGTACTTACTAGGGTTTGCAAGACCCGGGCAAAGAGTAGCCATGACAGGAAACGTTGTGAAAGAGACTCCTCAGAGTGTGAAGATAGGTGGGAGAGACTTGAAAGTGGAACTGGTGAGCAAACATGTGCTTTAAGCGTAGAAACTCTTCATGCTCAGCATCACTTTGGAGTAAAGGGAACGCTTCATCTTGCCCGGCTGGTCGATCCCGAGGCGAGAAGAAAGGACGTCGATAGATGCGTGCGTTCCTGCGTACAATGCAGGACAATTGACCCTCCACCATCATCCCATGAAGCGGGTAATCTTAATGTTGTGACAACCTGGAGTCGCTTGGCAGTTGATGTTACTCATTTCGGTAGGAAATGTTTACTCACATTTATCGATTGCGGTCCAAGTAGATTTGCCGTGTGGCGGGAAATCGAGTCAGATAATGCAGCTTCGATTATCAGACATTTGGAAGAAGTGTTTCGGGAAAGAGGCCCGCCCAAAGTAGTTCTCATGGACAATGGTACTGCATTTTGTTCCTACAGTGTTACAGATAAGTGTAAGAGATGGAATGTTCGTCAAAGATTTTGCGCGGCATACCGACCAGCTGGAAACGGTATAGTTAAACGACATCATCAAACAATAAAGAGAACTACAGCCAGAAGTGGAAGCGATCCCCTGCAGGCAGTGTTTCGGTACAATCTTTGGCTGCAAAAAGTCAGGATGATCGAGGTATTGCGCTGTCTAGTATAGTTCACACTTCACACTCGTGGAGACACCCTTCTGCGCAAGTGAATATAGAAGAGGAAGTATTGACTGAGCTCTAAGTGGGCGATCTTCTTGCGGTTAAACCAGTAGATGGGAGATGCACATCGTGCATGGAAGGGTGACAGGACTTACTTCAGTCAACAACATCGAAGTAGATGGCATACCAAGACATGTGCTTGACCCGCGGAAGATGCCTGACAGAGAACGGACTGGGTCTGAGGAGAGACGAGATGGAATTGCCGCACGTTCCACCGTAAATATTTTGGGTTTGTTTGAAGAGGACAGTGAAGAACCGGATCCGGATATGCATCAGGAGGAGATCCACTTGCAAAGAGATGGTGACCTTGAAGAAGAGATAATCACAGAACAAGGACCTATTAGGTATTTACGAAACCGCAGAGGCACATAAAACAAGAGAGCTACGGCAGAGCGTCACACGGTGCAGAAGACGTCAGTTTAGACTACAGATACAAAACACTATTCGTGACTTCACAATTAAAATTAAGGTTATAAAATGTTCAAAATTGATTAATCAACTTATCTCAGTTAATTTCACGGTAAAACTATTACACCGTAAATAAATTTCCTCAGTCAAAAACACAACAAGCGTGCACGGCTCACCGGCCAATACTGAATTAAGGAGTTACGAAGTATTCGCGAGTAAAAATGGCACCATAATTTTACGCAGTTTTCTAATTTGTGTTTATCTAAAAGGTTAATTTTTTTTTAAATTTTCGAGTTTTACTAGTCTATGCGGGTCTAATTTTAACACCAGATGGCATTAAAAACGTATTTTCGAAAAATTTGGAGTTACGCAGTCTACGAATTAATGCGACGATATATATATATACATGACTTTACAACTTCCATCATTTTTGATTTAATTAATTTTTTTTTTTTTCTGTATTCCTCTGTTTTTATTTCATTTCTGGTTGCATTTAATTTGCTAATCTTATTCTTTATTTTAAAGAAGTGTGTTTTCAGTGTAATTACATGTGTTTAACTCATGCATTATATTATGCTTATAAATCAATACTACAACAAACGCAACTGTAAAATGACATCACGGAATTCACAAAACACAGAATATTCCCTGCCATGATATAGAGGAAATTCAACCGATCCAGTCCCGTTTTATGATTAATATTTTATCTTTATTTATAATGGACTATGTAACGGGTGTTTTTTTAGAGGTTTGTTTTTCGAATTGGTAACACTTTTTCCAGCGACAGCTTCACTATTTTCATGATTTCTAACTTTTTGGTCCCCAATTAATTGGCATTAATGTGGAACAGCTCGCCGCAATCAATTTATTTAAGGAAACATTCCATGAGCGCATAATTCCAGGATCATGTGAATCATGGATTTTTCTTTATATTATTTTCTGTGGGGATATGCGTGGCTAACATACTTCAATAAACCAGAGACGATGGACGACTTCAAAGCTAACATTTGCCCCGTTATTGCCGATATACGGCCTCAGATGCTCCAAAACTAGACTTCCAGATTGCGCATTATTTGGGCCAGCTGCGGTGCCCATATGCTCCGAATCATATTTAAACACTAATGGCATCAAATTATCTAATGAATAAAGCCAGAACCATGGCCATTACCACATACCTCACCAAAAAACACCCTTTACTTATATTCATTTATCCTCTCTAAGCAAAGTAAGCCTTTCCGATATGAATGGTTAGTTTTCTTCAAACTTTTAATTTGCAGTCTCAGGTCAATATATTGTCATGGGAAAGTGGTACTGCTGTAAGCACCAAACATTATATTTTATTTTACATTGAAAATAAAAAGTTTTATGAATAAAAATGAATTGTGAATAATTTCGAACTGTATCATACAGAATATTTGTAGAAACACAGGAGTAGGAGTGAGATAGAAAAAGTTTCATAATACGGAATTTAGTATAAATCATGCTCGTTGTTAATGGTGGTTACAGCAGTAACATTATTTTAAATTTTAGATGAGCAATAATTGAAAGTCTCGAAATGTTCTTCTGTAAAATCATTTTTGAACTTCCATAATTTAACTTAAAAGCGTAGATATCGTGTTTGATAAAAAATTCCTTTCGAGTATGCGCTGTTCAATGTAAAGTGACGAGTTTTCTGCATGGTGCATCACTGGGATATCACGTAAAATAAATTGTGCCAGTAGTATAATTAAAATCTCAGTATTGAAGTTTATTATTAGAGCAACATTGAGATTTTGCTGTTGACCAAACATTATAAAAGTATTATTTAGGACCAATTTACCAATATTGCTTTGGGGTAGCGATACATGTATTTAACAAAATGTTGTCAAGATTCTTGCGTAATTGTAATTACAAACATTAGTCCCACAATTTGATACTATCTACAACAGGTGTAAGTGTTTTTGTTCATATTAATGGCGAAACATTACTCACGGAATGGAGTTGGACTGGGAGCGTACGAGGGGAGGAACTTGCTGTTGTTGCTGTTGTTGCTGCTGCTGCTGCTGCTGCTGTTGTTGTTGTTGCTGTTGCTGCTGTTGTTGTTGCTGCATGGCGAGCGTTATTGCGCTGCTGGGAAACTGAAACACAAATAAATGTTATGATGAAAATGTTAAATGCAGTAAAAACAAAAGGGAATGCCAAAAGAATACAAAGGCGATAAGCATAATGAAATAATTAAGAAAGTGGTGCTTATGGTTGGAACATGTAGAACCAGAATAATAAATACTCTTAGTATCGCCCGAATTCAGAATCAAGCATTGCTTGAAATGGCTTTGGCAGTTTCTTTGTATATCAGATCTCAATAGCCAGGTACTTCCCAACTTTTCTCTACCACATCTCCTTTCCTTCCTCTCTTCCTTCAGCCCAACACACCCCAAATAGGGATGTCCTAGTTCCACTGGATCCGAACAGTTGGGAGAAGTTCTTAAAAATTGCATCAAAAGCTTGAACTGGAACCCTCAGAGGTCTAAAATTCTTTTATTATTATTTTTTAAATTTTATTTTGTAAAACCAATGGTTTTAATATTTTATAATGTTTGGTAAAATATGTATAATTAGTTACTCAACCAATAAAAGGTTTTTATTGATGTGTCATAATTTAATGAATATAAAAGAGAAAAAAGTTAAATTAGTCTATTAGGGATGGCGGGAGGGGAAGGGGATGGAACTAGTATGTGATTCATAAATACCAAAAGATTTGAAAGACCAAAAATATGAAGAAATTACCTTCATTTAAATAAAGAGAAAGAGGTGACTTGATTAAACGCTATATGAAAAATGTAAATCTACAAATGGCACCTTTTGCATCCAATCCTAGAAAACCCTTGCAAATAGAGTATGGAACAAACTTCCATAACATGTCTTCAATGCTACAAATGGCACCTTAAGAGAAATAAAACACCTTTTGCATCCAATCCTATAAAACACTCCCTTGCAAATAGAGTAGTGTAAGCATGGAACAAACTTCCATAACATGTCTTCAATGCTACAAATGGCACCTTAAGAGAAATAAAACACCTTTTGCATCCAATCCTATAAAACACTCCCTTGCAAATAGAGTAGTGTAAGCATGGAACAAACTTCCATAACATGTCTTCAATGCTACAAATGGCACCTTAAGAGAAATAAAACACCTTTTGCATCCAATCCTATAAAACAGTGCTCCGCAACCGGTGTGCCGTGGCACACTGGTGTGCCGTGAGCCGGTCACAGGTGTGCCGCGGTCAAATTCAATGTATTTGACATTTTACAATATTTCATTATGTATTTAATACACAATGACAAAATATTTTTCATAATATCGTCTATTTTTCATTGTATGCAGATACTGTTAAAAGACGTATTCACAATAATATTAGAAACACTGATTAGAAAACTGCTATTGGCTGAAAAATTTGCGCTTCAGATCAACGAAACAACCGATATTAAAAATAAAGCACAGTTGATAGCTATTGTACTTTTCGTTGACGAGGACTTAAAGAACATTATTTATTTTGTAAGGAGGTTCCAGAGCGAACTACCGGTGAAGAATTTTTTCAAGTAACCGATGATTTCTTCAAAATATATAATATTAAATGGAGCAATTGCATTGCTGTTAGCACGGATGGCGCTGCGGCAATGACGGGTAATAAAAAGGGTTTTGTCTTTTATGTAAAACAAAAAAATCCAACGTTACAATTTACACACTGCTGCATACATCGAGAAGCATTGATGGTCAAAAATTTACCGGAGGAACTTTTGAACACGATGAATGAATGCATTAAAATCGTAAAAATAATTAAATCAAGAGCCCTAAACTCGTGAATCTTTGGAATACTCTGTGCAGAAATGGGAGCCGAATATGAATTTTTATTGTTTTATACTGAAATTCGTTGGCTATTCCGAGGCAAAGTTTTGGCTAGATTGTTTGAGCTTCATTACGAGGTGTGTGAGTTTCTATTAAATCAAAATATGCCCAAACTATATCAGTACCTCGATGATAATTACTGGATAGCCAAACTTGCATACATGGCTGATATATTCGAGCATTTGAATAAACTTAATAACGAACTTCGGCAGAAAGTGTTGCAAAAAGGATGTTTGGAAATGTACCAAAGGATCAACCATAGTACAATTAAAAACAAACAATTAACTGTGGATCTGGCCCAACAACATTTAAGTATGCTTCAGCAGAAATTTGGTCGATATTTTTATTCCATTAATACGGAACAATACAATTGGATTCGAAATCCTTTTGCAACCAATGCAATAAATTCTACGGAAGCAATGCTTCTGCAAATTCGAGTGGAATTTACAGATTTAAATAATGACATGACATTAAAACTTCACTTCTCCGAAGATCAATTAGATGTTTTCCGGATTTACGTTAAAAAAGAATATCCTCACATTTCCATTAAAGCATTCTTAACACTACTTCCATTTTCAACGACATATTTATGTGAGCAAAGTTTTTCAACGCTTGTATTAATTAAAAATGATAAACGGTCATGCTTAAAAGGTCTTGACCAAGAATTTCGGGTTGCGCTGTCAAAAATCGAGCCGAATATAAAACTTTTGTATTCATTGAAAAAAGCGCAGGTTAAAAACAATTGCAGGTTAATTTAACAATTAATCGCTCATTAATTTATTATTATTTTATAATAATTATTAAGATTGCGTAAAAATAAATATGTTATAGTTATATGTATGTAATTTGCTAGTTGAAAACTTTTATAGTTATATGTATGTATGTATAGTTTTCAAATAAAAAAAGAAATTATTGTAAAATTTGTGTATCAATTTTATATGTATATATTTTAGCTTTTGGTGTGCCGCGGAATTCTAGGAAGAAATTTGGTGTGTCGTAGGTGAGAAAAGGTTGCGGAGCACTGCTATAAAACACTCCCTTGCAAATAGAGTAGTGTAAGCATGGAACAAACTTACAGAACATGTCTTCAATGCTACAAATGGCACCTTAAGAGAAATAAAACACCTTTTGCATCCAATCCTATAAAACACTCCCTTGCAAATAGAGTAGTGTAAGCATGGAACAAACTTCCATAACATGTCTTCAATGCTACAAATGGCACCTTAAGAGAAATAAAACACCTTTTGCATCCAATCCTATAAAACACTCCCTTGCAAATAGAGTAGTGTAAGCATGGAACAAACTTCCATAACATGTCTTCAATGCTACAAATGGCACCTTAAGAGAAATAAAACACCTTTTGCATCCAATCCTATAAAACACTCCCTTGCAAATAGAGTAGTGTAAGCATGGAACAAACTTCCAGAACATGTCTTCAATGCTACAAATGGCACCTTAAGAGAAATAAAACACCTTTTGCATCCAATCCTATAAAACACTCCCTTGCAAATAGAGTAGTGGAAGCATGGAACAAACTTCCATAACATGTCTTCAATGCTACAAATGGCACCTTAAGAGAAATAAAACACCTTTTGCATCCAATCCTATAAAACACTCCCTTGCAAATAGAGTAGTGGAAGCATGGAACAAACTTCCATAACATGTCTTCAATGCTACAAATGGCACCTTAAGAGAAATAAAACACCTTTTGCATCCAATCCTATAAAACACTCCCTTGCAAATAGAGTAGTGGAAGCATGGAACAAACTTCCATAACATGTCATCGATGCTACATCATTTTAAAGCTCCATTCTCATTTGGAAAGAAGAAAGGATTGCCTTATTCTGAAATCAGATAGGAGTGCATCACCAGAACGCTGCCCACTCATTCACTAATGTGATGAACCATGTTTTCTCTGGTAACATCCGTTACTCTCTACAATTATAATAAGTCTGCAGAATTGTCTCCTCATAGTTAAAGTAAAGCATACCTGTTGCATCTGCCTAGCCTGCGCCTGGGTGAGGGCTGTGTGCCCCCCACCTCCCCCTCCCGACCCCCCTCGGCCTCCCGAGCTGTAGCGAGCCGCTGCTACTTGCGCCTGCAACATACATACAATGTTAAATTACATCAACCTGAGATGAGTCCAAAGCGATTGTTTTGTTTGTTTGTTTGAGATATTACTCTCCCAGGGGTCTCAAAAGTTGCATATTACTAATTGCATTTGTCTGATTCGATAATACTTTTGGCCCTTTACTGAAGCTTGAATATGGATTAACATGAGCCGTGATGTACTTACTCCTTAACCTTTGGAACGTAGTTTTGTAGTGTGCCGAGGGTAAATTTGCAAGCGGTCAGTCTTGCATCGGCTGACTCTATTTTCACAATGATATTTACTCGTTTTAATTGACATTTATTACCTGACACTATAAAGCAATGTAAGTCTATGAATAAGGTTAAATATATGGTGAAAAATTGGGTATGGGAAAAAAAATATTTACTTTAATATGTATTGTATGAAAAAATTGTTGATTCTGTAGATGTAAAGATGTAAATTATAACTTATAAAAATGTATATGTAACTAAACTTTAAGCACCTGTTGACAAGCTGATTCAATTGGCTTAGCAGGACTTGTTTGTTGATATGTATTAACTATTTATTCAATCAAAAAAAAAAAAAAAAAAATGTTTTTATAAATATTATACCGTTACCGGATAATGTGTTTATGTATTTATAAAAATTGTATATAGTATATATGTCATAAGAAGTTTCCCAAATAGCCACATATTATATTCAGAGAAAGAAAAATTCCCTCATTTTATTTTCAAAAGTTAAATAAAGAAAATTTTATTATATTTTTCACAATAAATCTAAATAAATATACTAATACGAGTGTTTCTACTATCTTGGTACGAGAACACCCAATAGTAGGCAGCTGAAGTTTACTGGTAGGTACCAGCTTAAGGGTCCAATTTCCCTTAATCAGTAGTGGTATTCCACTACCTACCACTTCTGACGTCCAAGACTGACTCTCGATACTCAGGGTATCTGCTCTTTTATATTAAAACTACAAGGAAACACACTAAAAGAGTTGACCTAACTAAGGCTATTTTCTCCCACACCTTGGTCGGCGTGTGGAATACATTTTTGTAGCCTAACAAAAATTGCAAAAGCATGTGACATGAACAATACAAATATATTTACAGAATCTTAGGAATGTATTTTGCAATTAGTAATAGGCAGAGATGTGCAAAATGGATACACAAAACCATTTGAAATGCAAAATGGAAATGGGTCAAAACTTTTCCATTTGAAAATGCAAAATGCAAAATGGTTTTTAGAAAAGCATTTCAAATGCAAAATGCAAAATACCTATTTTCAAAATGCATTGAAAATGCAAAATAGTTTCTCAGGTCAAACAATCAAAATAATTATAGAATTTTTAAACAATTTTGTGATTTAATAATGGACATCAATGTAGAACAAACATATTACATGATGGTAAATCCAAAAACACCACGACTACAGATTATGAAACCACAAAAAATTTGCGCGGGACTAATAGTCCAAGCGATGACCGTAAAAATCCCATCCCATAGGCCACATGAACCAAATTAGTACTGGGCTTTAACCCCAAATAAGATTAGTTAAAAAAACGCATTCGCCGAACGACATATTCGTAAACAGGGAATTTTTATCTAAATTCTGACATCGATTTCATTCGTGTGGCCGATGAGATATTTTGCCGCATCTGGACGATACCTACAATGTCATTTGTTAGGTACTTCTCCCCACACAAAAGTTGGCCGAACCATTTTTATCAACTTTTGCCGTTAGTTTTGGTAATGTGGCACGTCGGATATTTTCATCCCAAAAATGACACCGGAAGTCGTCGCTTTCCAGGACTCCTCCCGGGCCGAAATCTGGATGAATGCGTTTTTTTAACTAATCTTATTTGGGGTTAAAGCCCAGTACTAATTTGGTTCATGTGGCCTATGGGATGGGATTTTTACGGTCATCGCTTGGACTATAATGTTGCCAACGTAAAAACATAGAAACTGCTATCTAACATTTAATATTACAGCGTCATGGCCCCATGTTCAGTATTTGAATCAGTATTTTTTGTAATGGTATCACTCAATTGCCAGGGCTCCTACCAGGGAGCAACTTGACAAATTGAAATTATCTCTCATAGCGAGGTTGAGGACCGACTGATATTTGGGGCTTATGAAAAAAAGATGAGTGGAGATAGTAGGAAGAATGTTGCAAAAAAGCATTTAACCTTTTAAATGCCAGTAGGTAGAAGTGTAGCTGTGCACAGCAGGCCAAGAATGCGAGTTAACTCGCTCTTGGCACAGAAGCGGTTAAAATGGAAAATGCATTGAGAAAAGCATTTAAAATGCAAAATGGTTTTTAGAAAAGCATTTAAAAAAAAAAAGCATTTAAATGCAACATGGAAAATACCCATTTTGCATTTCCATTTGAAATGGATTTATTTGAAATAAAGCACATCTCTGGTAAATAGGGTTTACAATAATAGCGTTGCCTTGGTCAGAGGCATCCTTGCAATTATTATACCCCAGTGGACAATAAAGTCGGACCTTCCCTTTGGAGCTAGCTGAGTGCAATAAAATTTGGGAGATTCTAAACTAAACAAACAATATTAAAGTTCTTTGGAAATTATGTACTTAAAAGTATTGGTCAATGCACACGAACTGACACTTAAACATACATTTTACAGAGAGAAACAATTTTTAATCCTAGAAGGACATTGTGATTATAAAATACCAGGCTGTTAGGTGTTTATTTTATTTGGGATTTTACATTGCAGATGTGGGAAAGAAATATTATGTAGTGATAATGTTAATATTAAAAATGGTGGGAAAATTAATCTTATGTCTAAATTAATCGCAATGGGTAATGTCGCATTCTTCTGGAATGAACATTAAAAAAAACACAAGAAGACTGTTGGAAGGTCGTTGACTGTGGCAGCGCACTTGTTCACAAATAAAATAAATATGTTGGCAAGTCAAAATGACAGGATAGAATAATATTAGGATATATTGTTTCCTTGCCAAGCGAATTAAACATATTTTAGTATGCTAAGACCATTTTTAAGGTACAAAATCCTACGCATGTTTTGACATTGCCAATATGCAAGGCAGGCGTTAAACAGATAAAAAATTTACATTGCCGTTAGTCAATGTCGGCACGCAAGCGGTTAATAATTAGATAATTTATTTAGTCATCAAACTTTTAAGACAATTTAGCGATTTCCATCATCAGGGCAGATGTGGTAACACTATTTATTGACCATATGTAATACCAAACCTAATATTAGTCATATTAGGGTGTTTGGAATACTCTAATGGCACATGTACCCAAGGAAAAAAGGTTGAAACGGGATAAGAAATCTGATAAGTGTATTTTAGTGGGTTATTCTGAAGATGTAAAGGGATATAGAATATATAATCCCAAGTCCAAGTTGATTACAACTAGTCGGGATGTAGTCATTATTGAGAAGGATTTGGATGTAAGCAGTGTGACTGTTACTGAAAAGATGAAATGATCCTACACATGTGCCAAGTGAGAATGAAGTTCCACGGGAAGTACAAGCAGTGATTATCTGTGAGTAAACCAGAAATGTATACTTTTTCGAATATGTGTACAGAAGGTACTAATGTAGATGTCGGTGAGTTATCATTGGAGGAAGCTCTACGAGGCCCGTAGAAGGAACATTGGTTGCGTGCAGTTCAAGAGGAGTTACAGACCTTTGAAGATAACAGTGCTTGGGAAATTGCGAATGCTCTAAGTGAAACTGTCAAGTGTAAGTGGGTGCTTATAAAAATGTGTGATAGGGAAAGTTAGGATAGTTTGAGTCAGGGTAGTACAATTTGGATTTGAAATGAATGGCTAAGACAGTCCTCTTCCATGGGTTGTCTTACCAAACAACCTTGACATGTGGTTGTGGTGCGCAATCGCAACAAAGAGAACAGCGAATGCATTACCTGAGCCATGCGGTAGACCTGCTGAGTCTGTGCCTGGGTCAGTCCCTGGGGGAAGGCAGACTGCCCATTCATGAGTCCCGTCCAGTTATTGTTCAGGGCCTGAAACAACAAATTATTTATTACTATTCTGAAGTACAAGGAGTAAGTCTAGGATGTTATAAGTCAAATTACAATCAAGTGAGCAGTTAAGGTTAAACGCAACGCTCGTTGTATTCTACGTGTTCACAGATGGCGTTAATTAATTAATTTTGTTTAAATACGCTTTTGCAAGGTATTGCTTTACAGTATTAAGACAAATTATTTGTTTGCGCCCTCATATACGCAATATGAATATGAATCAATAGTTTTGTTCGTTTAAAGACTTAATTCTTTCGAGAAAGGCACACAAATACAATATTTGACCGATGATTCAATCCAATATTGTATTTGTATGCCTTTCTCGATAGAATTGAGTTTTTATATGGACAAAACTATTTATTCATATTCATATTGCGTATATGAGGGCGCAAACAAATAATTTGTCTTAATACTGTAAAGCAGTCATACTCAACCTGCGGCCCGCCAAGCTATTTTGTGCGGCCCTCAATACATTTAATATCAGGAACGTGGTTTACGAAATCTGGCATTCTATATCACGTTAATTTGAGATTAATTGCGAATTTGACGTACAGACATTGAAACCCGAAGAGGATAGTCGTTGTCGTGTCAACATCAGATCTGGTATAAGAGTGTTGCTACTGCACAGTCAGGTGCACACGCTAGATCTATCTCCAAAAAACAAAGATATGACAGACAAATATGCGAGCAAATAATTTTGCTCGTGGCAACACATAAATTTTTGACAGCTCCAAAGTTAAATGCGTCACAGTCACAGTATTGCCAAAAAAAACGGGGGTGGTGGGTTTCATGATATTTTTTGTCATACCAGTGAGTGTTGCCAACGAAGGCGATTTATCGCCATTTAGGCTACTCAGAACGAGAATCGGTAATGAAAAAATCTAAAAGGCGACTAGTCGCCTATTAGGCTACTTCAAAAACAAGTTATTTAAATCAGCCAAATCACAAATAATAATAATAGAAAAAAAACGTAACCAAAAGTTGTCGTTTAATTATGCCCAATTTATGACATTTCATTATTTTGACGTTTTGTGATTTGCTGACAGTATTTTTGATGGGTATTTTTAGTAGCTATTTTTGACCGGTATATTCGATGGGTAATTTTGATGTGTATTTGTGAACTATTTATGGATTTCGAAATTTGTTGTGGGGAATCACATATGATGTTTTAGGCTGTGCTTTCTTTTCAGCGAAGATCTGTAACAACCCCCCCCCCCCATGGATTTTATTAGAATTTAGCGAGTTCATTAGAACACTGATACTAGTATAGTGTTGCGGCCCGCGTAGCTTTACAAACATAGGAATGTGGCCCGCAGAAGAAAAAGGTTGAGTATCATTGCTGTAAAGCAATACCTTGCAAAAGCGTATTTAAACAAAATTAATCAATTAACGCCATCTGTGAACACGTAGAATACAACGAGCGTTGCGTTTAACCTTAATCAAATAATTTGAGGCAAATTGAACAAATCACAAGGTAAATTAATGGCCAACTGAATGAATGGAAAATTTAACTAATGTAGGCTGAGTACTTAATTGTTCTAACAGTACTTTTCCCAACTTCACAGTACAAGGTTTTAAAAAATCAGGGTATTGTATATTTGGGTTGAATTGTTACTTTTATAAATTTACTTCAGTAAAAAGCCTGATTTTTATGATGTAGACGAAAGTAAGAATACAGATAGAAAAAATGGACACCTATCAAAAAATTCGAATTACCAAGAATCCTCTAGAACCAATAAGTACTCGGCCGACGTAGTGGCAAATTGAATAAATGGCAAATTGAACAAATGGTAAATTGAACAAATGGTAAATTGAACAAATGGTAAATTGAACAAATGATAAATTGAACAAATGGTAAATTGTACAAATGGTAAATTGAACAAATGGTAAATTGAATGAGTGACAAATTTAACTATCAATGGCAAATTCAATGAATGGCAAATTGAACACATAGGGAATTGAACGAATGGTAAATTGAACAAATGGTAAATTGAATGAATGGCTAGTAATGGCTAGTATGGCAAATGTATAACCTGCACAGCGGCCGCAACGGTTGCATGCTGCGAGGCGGCCTGCAGAGAGGCCCTCTGCACGGCGGCCAACTGCTGCTGCTGCTGCTGCTGCTGCGTGGGGCGCCGACCCCGCCCTGCGCCCCCCGTGGGCCCCGAGGTGGGAGCGGGGACCGAGGCGGCGTGGCCCGGGGGCGCCGGAGGGGCGCGCGTCCACTGCCCTCCTCCACCCAGCGAACCTGCAATGCCATTGTTACTAATTAACACAATATATGGGAATGCCAGTATTGAATGCAAAAGCTAGAATACAGAATATGGGAATGTCAGTTAAGTGCACACAATACATAATATTATATGAAAATGTCACTTAAGTGAACATGTCAGGTCGTTATACTTATTATTGATGAGTAGATGTTCTGCATAACTCTCACAAGCACCCAGGGCAATAGGCCCATTTTGCTATTACATATATCATGTTTTGCTTTATTCCCTTGCAAGTAGCCCAATAGTCCCCTATAATAAAGTTTACCAGGGTTTTCCTTGGGTATTTTGTCTCCTGATTCCGTGACTTGCTTTCAGATGATGTTATAAATATTCAATTATGGCAAATTGCCTGCATTGGCAATAATCATTTTCACATGCTGAATTATCAGCATCGGCAATATTTTATTGCACAATTCCACTGAAAGGCAAAAACTGCTAAAATGCGACAGTGGCAAATGTCAATAAGCTGATTTATGGCATAAATAACTAACCAGCAATCAATCGACTGGCAAACAACATCTCACTTAAGTCCTTTATTATTGTCATAGTTGTTAAATTGTTAAAAAATGTTTGTATCTCGCCATTAATGTTTTTGCATTGAACCAAAGTGCAAAAATACACCCATGACCGCACCTGATAAGCAATTTTCCTGTATTTAAAAACCTGCATTACAAAATTTTCATTGATTCTAATGTTAATGTGAACCAGAGTTGCCAATGCATATGTTCTAAAATACCCGCAAGCCGCAAGAGATTGAGAGATGTTCAAATTCTCCACAAGTTTCCTTTTTACCACCAAAAGGAAACAAAATTGTATTGAAATTAGCATTTATTTTTTAGTCATTTTCGGATTTTCTCTTTCGTTCGAAAGAAAACGAAATATAGTATGTTCTCATGATTATTGTAAATATTATTTTCCAATATGGTTGGATAATCAAAAAATGTCTAGAATTACCCCATTTGTTCCACAAAAAGTTTCTCCTTACATAAAACCCAATTATTGAAAATCAAAGAAATTCCCCACAATTCGGGGAATTCTCCACGAATTGGCAACCCTGTTGCGGATATTTTACACCATAGATATGTTACTCACGTAGACTGGTTGTGATGAATCAATAGATTGTGTTTATTGTGATGGTGTTTTATTAGATTTTTGTTATTTGTTTTTGGGGTGTTATGCTGTGTTACTAACTCCTTCTTTAGCCAACGTTTCGGACAGCTGTCCGAAACGTTGGCTAAAGAAGAAGTTAGCGCAACACGGCATAACACCCCAAAAACAAATAACAAAAATACTTTTGGCCGTGAAAATCTCAAATCATACCCGGCTTTAAACCAGGCTTAGACTTTACCATACCAACGTTTAACTTTCATATGAGAATCTAATTAGTAATATGGTTAAGGTGTAATAAGGAACTCCAGTGAAAAATATTATGGCTTAGAAATATCATATTTGCGTTTTATTAGATTTTAAACGACAATTTATAAATTCTATGTTCAATACTATATAACAAAACTTATGTATTCAGAATTGAAATTCAGCATTGGTTGATCTATATAAATATGTAATCGGATTACACATCTGCCCTGATGATGGACACTGCAATGCTGTCCGAAACGTGGGCTAAAGAAGGAGTTGGCGCAACACGGCATAACACCCCAAAAACAAATCACTATAACTGGTTTAAAGCCGTTTTAATCATACAAACAAAATGGTAATAAGTCAAGTTTTCAATGTTCGACCTTACGCACCGCGTTATATTTACATTGTGTTTGTATCTTTTCAAATTTTAAACCTAAGCCATCGCGCACAAACATCTAAATCTTAAAACATGTTTTACTTATTAACTCCCATTGTGAGGCTGGCTACATTTGCAGCCCGGAGAATTCGGGCCTAGCGGACAGCTGGCTACGTTCGCGGCCCTCGACCTTGGATGAATTTCATCTTTATTTATAACGTCTATTTGCTGATTAAAGACCAAAGTAAAAATGTTTTCAAACTACCCGGAGCCTTGTCTAATATATACAAAGAGTGTATCATCAGTATACTGTTTTTAATTTATCAGCTCAGCAGTTTTTGTAACACGTATTTCACGGAAATCTCTCATCCGAAGACACCACACACACGAAGTTACATTAGAGCATGCCTGTGTATTGGTCGCACCGCAGTCGCCTTTCGGTACGCATACGTGACATTGTTCGTTTACATATTCAGGTACGCATTATTTTATAATAGTTTTGGTGCTACATTCGAATTTTACATTGTCGTGTTTTATTTCTTGAACTTTATTATTTATACTCGTATTGCTGTTTTCGATCTCATCATAATTGTTTGAACTTTGAAGAATGAAGGCGTAAAAGCATATGCTTTAGATTCAAATTTTAATGATGAGTGGATAAGTGGGAGGATCCATTTTACTACTTAATTAACATAAATTACTGTTGAATAAATATTTTATTTTGCACTTAAAAATGCATAAACCAATACCGTTTTCTTTTTTTATCAAACAATTGTAAAACTTTGCAGACGTCACTTCGTCAAGGCGTAGCGAAGATTAATTCTCGAAAATTGATGACTTAATTATAAGACCCATCGGACACGGAGATATTCACAAGTGACTCGAGTTTTGTACGCATATCATATACGTCGTTCATAGATTTCCACCATATATTCAGCACATTGGATGTTTCGACTACGGGTTTGACGTCAGTCGCACGCCACTGATCTACCGTACTCTTTTAACAGAATAGTGTTGGAATATGATCTCAATGTAAAATTTACCAAAATGCATTTCGTAATCAATAGGAGGCAGCACAGCAGTACTGTCTTGAAACGCACGAGGGTTTGTTATACTCATTCTCTTTCTAAACTCTAGTACTGCCTCCTACTGAACACGGAAAAGGAATAGGCATCACGTAAGAAAGGATTTAGCGGAAAAGGCCTGGATTCAGGTTGAAAAAAAAGTCAATTTGATATCATTATATCCCAAATAAAATAAAATAAATCAATCTCATCTAGTTTCTTGGCAGCGCGAATGCCCTACAATTGGAAGATACTCGGAAGATTTTTCAATTTACATAGGGGTTCCAGGCTAATAACTATTGCTTAAAAAATAATATGTTATCCTTTCTGCTATGCATAAAGAACCTTGTTTCATTGTTTATCATTAAAAATAACAGTTTAATAAAAAAAATTCAGATACAATCAAGATTATAATTATTATGTATCTTTACTAGTTTTGACTGTTAAACTGTATCAGGGAGGGGGGGGAGACGAAAGCAACTTTGTCGGAATTGGATAAATATTATTTAATAATTTAAAAAATAGTAACATGGTAATTTCTTCTAAATGTAGATCGATCACCGAATATTTGTTTCTAGGATTGCCTAAATTATAAAGTGTGTGATATAAAAAAATAAAAACTTAGATATCGCCCTAACTTTCGTTTTGCGGAGTGTCTTTTATCCCCCTCCGGTGCGAGAGGGTTAAAGAGTTAAATATCGTAGCTTGTAAATGTAATCTCTGTATGCGATGGACCTAAGCGTAACCCTGAGTAATAATTACGCTTAGTACCGTTGGTGACACGAAGATTGGACATTTTAACTTTCATCAGTTTTATTTGAAAGCAGCCTTCAAAATCTAGTAAAGACCAACTAATTTGATGGATGAGAAACACAAAAATGGGTCTACAAAAAGGCAAATGTTCAGGAGAGCAGAAAACATGTATTTTTGGGTTTGATTTAACTTCTTCGCAAAAATACATAAATAAAGATTGAGTTCTAAATTCTATTAGTAAGAATTTTGATTTTTCTTTGTTCAATTTGCCCTTGACTATTAATTTTTTTATTTCAAATGAGGATGCCCATTGATGTTTGTGTTACCAAACATTTTCAGTTTTGGTGATAGGGTAAAGTATGTTTTTATTTTTTTTAAATACACATGATACGTCTCTGTGTTTCTCATCTTTCTAGAGACAAACCCCTACTATCAGAACACACAAAAAGGTAAGAGGCGATGTATTATTGTTTCTACATTTATCTACTTTGCTTCTTCTATTGAATAATGATTAATGATTAGTTATGGTTCAAATATTGTTACAATATACTGTCAAATTACCCATCTGGTAACGCATCTAATACTAATTTTTTCTTTAATTTTGAAATATTTTGTGTTTGTATGTAGAATTACTTTATGTTTGTGATACTCTTATGTTTGCTTCACTCAAATGTAAATTGTTAACCTAGATACAGGCTTAGTCCTAATGAGGTTGATTTTTATGTGAAAAAAAAAAGTGTTTTATGTATAGTGAGATGCAATAAATAAATAAATGAGATTCATTTCCCGTGGTATTTGGGAAGAATCGATTATAGTGAGTATTTCTCCATACTTAACTCAAAAACTAATTTGTACGCAAGGGCAAGAAGAGAGGATAGATCACCCAATGTTCACCTTAATAATAATAATAATATTGGACAATTTTTATAGCGTCGCTTTTGTGAGAAATCACCTCAGCTTCATATTCATCCATACATCTTCTACTACTAGTCTACTATTATAGCTCGCCACACTTATTTTTGCAGATGGCCAACATAGAAAATAACTAAATATGTTTGAATTCATAATTTGTACACTAGCATCACCAACTTTAAGTGTCGATCTGTATGGTCTCTATGGACATGGCCCTACTGATCTGTATGATCTTTATGAACATGGCCCTACTGATCTATATGGTCTCTATGAATATGGCCCTACTGATTTGTATGGTCTCTATGGACATGGCCCTACTGATCTGTATGATCTTTATGAACATGGCCCTACTGATCTATATGGTCTCTATGAATATGGCCCTACTGATTTGTATGGTCTATGAACAAGGCCCTACTGATCTGTATGATCTGGTAAGAGTTGATAAGTAGTTTTGTTGCTTCTGTAGGAAGGTTTCTTCAGACAGACTTGAGTTGTCTTAGGTGAAAAAAACCGGTGCTTACAGTCCTATTTATTTGACTTTTAAACAAAAAGTCTGAATCTAAATTGACACCGAGAAGTTTAACTGTTGTTTTCGGGATGATATCGCTGGCGGAAATAGGAATAGGTGAATCGTCTATGAAATGTTGACGTTTGTTTATGGCCGCCCAGAGAAACTCAGTCTTAGATGGATTCAGCTTCAGCTTGTTTGAAGACATCCAACGAGTAATTGCTTCTAGACATTCAGTCATACGGGATCTTGAGACTATTGATTTCGTTTGATTATTGATCTGTATGGTCTCTATGGACATGGCCCTACTGATGCACTTATTATAAAAATAACTAATAAGATACATTACAAGAGCACTAAAAACAAAAAATAATAATTTATGGCTTCATGAATGTTTTGATATGTAGAGCGGACGTACAGAGAAAGGAGTGTATATACTAATATAAGACAAGCAGGTGGGAAGATACGGCACTATCAAGTGAATAAAATGTTGAGCTGTAATTGAGATAATGTATGAATGCAAATTAAGCCCCTGCAGAGAAATGGCATGATGGAACCCTTTTCTGTCCCAACTTTTTCTTTTGATTTTCTCTAAAATAATAAATTGACCTGTCAAAACCAAAACCAACTTTTTTGTTTTTATTCAGTACTAACGTTTTATATACAACGAAAGTGAATTTTCGATTTACGTAATTAAAAATAAAAATGCTAAAATTAAAAATATCCCAAATGCAGTCAGATTCCTTCTATAGTAATTAAGGTAAATCAGAAGGTTTTATTTAAAAATATTTCATATAATCCTTGTCCAGCGATTCCGAATATTTACCAAAATGGAACATATTCCGTTTTGAAAATGGAACATATTCATAGTTTTCTTGACAGAAAACCTTCCAAGTGCCTAGCTATTAAGATTTTGTAAATATCATAGAGAATTTTGAACTCCTTTTAGATTAGCCCGTCGTCCCACTGGGTCAGTATAGGTTCCGTATCGACAAAAACCGGAGACCATGCGCAGAAAAGTAAAGTTCACCAAGGTTTGCAGCACAGCCATTGCAGGACTTTTCTGCGCAGTGTCTCCGGTTTTTGTCAATTCGGTACCGATACCGACCAAGTGGAACACGGGCTACAGTTTTGCAAGGGTAATTTTACAGTCGGTGGGGTTGCCACTGTAGTTGACTAGATATTGGACTGGTCCAACATAAAATCTATGTATTTGTTTGTACCAATGAAAAATTATTATCTTCATGATTTAATTTGGAGTATTAACAATTTTTTACATGAATAACTGAAAATTGAGTGGACATGAAGCGGATAGGAGAACGAGGAAGCAAAGTCGGAAGGATGAATTATGACATACAAGTGAATAAAAGTTGGTGGTATTACAAGAAGACATGGCGTGTTCAAGATAATCAAATACTCGACTCTGATCATATAGGAATGTGTGTACAGATTAATAAGACAAGAATGTGTAATAAAAATATTAGAAAAGTAGGTATTAATTTGAATGAAGCAATGAGTGATGTAAGGGAAAGTTATTTGTGCAGTATAATTATACATAGTAATGTGTTCATAAGGGTGAACTATACTTTACAAATGTAGGTTAAAACATGCTCAAAAATGAAAATATTATTATTATATTCCGTCATCCACTAATTATAAGTCATAACTAATTTCATCACCAACAAACCAAATAATTATCGTTTGAGTTTTTAATACTAAAATGTCATACTTAGGGGTGTACATATATCACCATCCTCTCAATAAGCACTATCCATGGGGTAAGGTATTATTGAGAGTAAATATTACGTTGGCATTGTTTGAGTTTCCAGTACCAAAATGTCATACTTAGGGGTTTATTTCTCTCAATAAGCACTATGGGGTAAGGTATTATTTTATATTTACAATTTGACAAATTATTTATTTATAAAGTCAGAGTTTACTATTCGTTACTCGATCCTATGAATCTGGTATTGATAAGTTAGCCGGGTTTTCTACCTATTCCGAATATTTATTTATTATAATGGATGAGAGGGTGGTGAAATACCCCCTTAGGTAAATTATAATGTTATGAATACAAATATTAGCAATGCATTCCACTGACACTTTTTATATTAAGTTTATTTTTTATCTATTTTTTTAGGTTCTTTAGTCTTGGTTTTTATGTTTTTATCCGTGTAAAAAAAATTATAGTGGTGGTATAAAAGATACAATTAAATAAATAAACAAAGCCCTGAGACAGGTGTTTGGTACTTATAAACCCCTAAAAGTCTATTGAACAGCCTTAATCATAATATCTAGTCCAAAAAAATCTTATTTGGGCATGAATTTAATTTTGAAAAGTGAACTCAAATCGTTTGTTGAGAATGAGACATTTACTGGCAGGTGTGGGCTGATAAAGAAATATGTAATATCCAGTTCCCAGTTGCAGATAGAGCTATACTACCTATTTATATAGCGAGCAATACAAGATTAATAATATAAACAAAACAACTCATGTCACATGGCACTGTTGACAGTAGACATTGATAACTGGCATGCTGTTTTATTACATTCAGAAATCTGTGAATAGAGCAATATGCATTTCTGCATACTGTTGGTAGTGGATGGTGTTTGTGCCGGGAGAGGACTTATCTAGTATGGGTTGGTTGTATATGGAACTCACCTTTGGACACTAGTAACTGGGAGTCCATCACTTTGTTAGGCCAATATTCCTCAAAGTCCGTTCCCGGAGGAAAGTAGCTTTTAATATCCGTTAAACTGATCACTGAACATGTCTCACTGGCGAAGAGCTCGTTGCGGATCCCCTGCACCTTGCAGCAGAACTTGAGGTAGGACAGGTCCCAGCCCTCCAGCTGGTCGGCCTTCAGCTTCAGGTTGTCCGTCTCCCCCTCGAAATAAAACAAGGGTACAAACTTCTGTCCATCCCGCACCGTGTACGGAACCACTGACTCCTTATTAATCCTAATGAAACCACACTTATCTTTGTTATTAGTCTTTTCGTGAGCTAACTTATTATAACAAACGTCCAAGAAGTTGTAGAACTCGTTGGCGTCGGAAAGCCGCACTACCAGGTCCTTCTGCGTGAAGAGGTCCCGGCCGAACTGCGCGTCGCAATGCTTGTTGTTAATGTCGTTGAGCAGCCGACTCTCCACGTCTGTGATGTAGTAGCTGCGGATGCAGGTGCAGCTGTAGATGTCCTGGTGCAGGTAATTGAGGTACTTGTTGAGCAGCTTGATCTCGACCATGCGCACGGCGCAGTACTTCTCGCCCTGGCGGAAGATGTAGGGGATGTGGCAGTCGCCCAGCTTGTCCCAGCCAAAGTGACCCTTCCAGCTGGCGTCATCCGGGAAGGCCTTCTTGTCGGGCTCGCTCTCCGCGGCGCGCCGGTCCACGGCGGCGCCTGCAACCCCGCCCCCCTTGGAGCCGCGGGTCAGAAAACCCATGATGCCCAGCTGCCCCCCGGGGCCTGCGGCCGCCGTGGACATTGGAGGCGCAGCGGGGCGCGCGGCGGCGGTGGCGGCCGCCAGCGCTTTAGCCTTGTTCGCTTCCACCATTTTCGCTGCCAACTCTCTGATTTCTGCTTCATCCGGACGTTCTACTTTGACTTTGACAGGAAGAGGGTCAGACATCTCTCGGAGTTGTGACTGGGAAGGCGCGTCGACCTCTACCAGGCTACGGTTGTGGACCACCCTGGGAGACACATCGCTGGCTTGGACTATTCTGTCGGATACTGAGTGAATGCCTATTACAATTGCACTTGGTTCATAACAATGGATGTTTATGGGATTTAGTCATGTAAGCGGAGTTCGCGCCACGAGAATACGAACATGTTGTTTACTTGCATGAATACTGGATCAACATTCACTGGGCCATTATTTACATGCCTACGGATGACAGTTCACCGACAGATCTCGATATGTCGTGTTAGTTTTACAGTGACATAATGAGAAACGTCAGATTTTGCGAGAGAAACAAGGGGAGTTTTTCAGCGCCGTCGGGATGAGTGGTTTTTGCCCTCATTTATCTCGGAGACAGCCTACGATGTAAAGGCGGAGGTCAACACTGGCGCCATATTTGTTTCACTTGATCGGTAAACCGCGAATACAGCACCCAGAACATCACCACCGATAACAGAAAACAACCTCCGCAACTTTTCACGTGTTCAATTGTCAATAAAGGCAAAAAGTATTCGTACGACCGCGACCAATTCACTTTACATTTATACGCCAGTTGCGATCGGCGCGCCGTGCAATACTTTCCGGCAAATTCCAAAATATTAGGCGCTAACTCTAGCTAGGGAAATGCTCGGACTGTTTCGTAGCTTCGCACAGGGTTCCCGTTAATACAGCCCTATTTTTCATCGTCGTGAGTCACTGTTAATCAAAATGGCCGCCGTTCGCGCTCACGACCAACCAGATGCTGCCATTTGGCAGTTGAAAAAAAACTACCTACTCACAATTCAGGTGTACCCTGTGCGAAGCTATTTCCCAAGGACTTTCATTTTGGGGCTCATTTCAACAAATTTAAACACATGATATCTCATTTCCACCCTCATTTTTTGATCATCTGGTACCCCTATTAGATTCATAAAATTGTCATCTTTAAATTGAAAGCTATTTCTCATCATATAATTATCCGGAAGATACGAAATTTAGTGAAAAACTAAAATTTTCAAAACTATTGTACCATCTTTCGTTGTACAGTTGTGAGTTGGTTTAGAATCTGTCGTAAGAACCTGGTATCTGGTGCGCTGTCGGGCGGCATACTGAGCGCTGAACAACGTAAATGACCCTTATTCCACATGGACATAAGGTAATAGGTATTAAATTCCTCATTCGATTTTCGCCTTTAATCTAAATTTCAAGGCCAGTTACCCTGCGTGCGCACGTTTATTACGGTACCGAGCGAGATAGCTGCTTACGTAAATAGACTTTTATAATAATTAGGTACCATTATATATCATAAAGTAAATTAATTTCGTTAAAAATAAATATGTATTATCTTCGTAAGTTTGTTTTTATTTTTATTATGAAATTGTTTTGAGTATCCGTGTGATTTTTTACTCATATTGATTTTTTTTAAATCGTTAACTGCAATTTTACGAGTTTGCAATAATTACTTAGGACATTCAAACATTTTAAATTTATTCTAAATAATTATTTTACATTTAACTTACCATTTTTGTTACATCATTGTAGCGATTTTTACTGAAGTAAATAGATAATTTACAAACTGGTGCCTACCTACTATTGATTTTTTAAATTATTTCTTATTTAATTATAAGCCTCTGCTTTTTTCTCCGTAATTGCAGTAAGAGATTCAAATTTAAATAAATGTTTTTATTAAATTCACGAAAATAAATAACTTACTTATTTCAATACCAAACCTATCCACAATATTAAGAACCTCTGTCTTTATGACGAGAGTAAACAAATGCTTGGACGGTAATTTTTTTCTCACTAGTAAAAATATTCAATTGTTCGGTTGTTGAAAGTATGTCCAAGTTTTGTACTTGTGATAAAGCGTCCTTCAAAGTTTTATTTTCCATTCAGTTTTAGATGCCATTGAAAACCGAGATTCGTCCAAGATTGATAACGTTTTTCAGGGCTATTAAAACAGACAAGATATAAATATTAAAAAAATAAAATCTTCCATTAGAATGGAAAGATGACAACGGTATAATTGATGTTACAAACGTTTTATTAAAAATACTTTTTGTTGTTGTATGTTTTACCCTTTACAATTTCACCCATCCTTGGTTTTTAGGTCAATTTTTTTTTTTTTGCTAACTTAACCTATTTACTGTGTTAAATACATATTATGAAAAAGGGGGAGGGGTGTTATTTCATTTCAATTTATCTGAAATAAATGTGATCAGTGGTTGCATGGCAACTCAGGACAGTGGCAATTCACAACAATATTGATAAGTGATTTGAAGTCATGAAAAGTGATAAAATAAGCCTATAAACCTAACCTAACGTAACCTTATTTTTTTGTATCACTTTATATGTATAACTTAAGAGTGAATGAAAAGTGATAAGAGTGTGTTGAATTTCTCCTGTCCTTCACGGTTACCGTTATTTAGTAATCATATTTGGACAGCGCTCTTGAGGTGATATTGCACAAAAATGGCGCTATGCAAACCATCAAAATATTATTATTATTATTATTAATGTTTACCTTACAAAGAAGTGTCGTTTAAAACTGCTTAATAAGAGTTAAACATACAATTTAAATAAAATAATACAATTACAATGTTAATTTGAAACCTGATGAATAATGTAGGCAATCATTAACTGGGAAAATTATGTTTTCCGAATATTCTCGATAGTAAGGTTTTTATCGTAACTCTGAATGAAATACTCTGTAAACCACTAATCAGTTAGATAATAGTATTTTTATATTTTTTATTATTTTCTGACCACGACCCGGCCTATGACAGTACCTGTTTGGTCATATAAGGGTTACATTTTTACTTGACAACGAATTTCACTTGGCAAATTCATTAATTTGCCCAGTAATAGAAATCCGTTTTCATTGAAATTACTATTTTTTCAAGTAAATACATTGGAGATAATTAGCATGCGTCATGATTCGTGATTGATGAAAACAAAACCATTATTAATGTTGCTAATATTTAAACTTTCCAAGCGATAGCCGTTAGTGGTCGATACTAAATTTAAATTAAATTTAAGAAGTGATAACATATTTGCGCATACCGTATACTTACTTAAGGCTTAATTATTTAATATTGCTTGTAATAAAAAACATACTCTGCACATCTCACTAGGGCATTCCTTATCAAGATGTGCAGCTTTACGATAATATCATTTAAAAAAATACATATATGCAAACTTAAAATAATAACAACATTAAATTTAAACCAAAAAAAGAAAAGTTTATTATATTACAAAATCTAAAATCAGTTAATAAAAAATATAACATTTAACCTTTAGGGACCGGGCACCTACCTGCATAATATGCAGTGTCGAAAAAGCGTGCCCGCGGTAAAATTCACTTCAATTGCAGTGTCGGCTTGTAAGTACATTTTCTGAGACAAAAAGGTTTATAAATACAATCATTAGGTATTACGGGAAAATCACTCATCATGTACTTTGCTGGAAAAACAATCCTTTATTTATTTGTGGTATTTTTAACAGGAACATGATTATCTCTAGGTAGGTATTTTACATTGAATTGAAGGAGAACTAGCAATTTACATTACTATCCAGAAACATTTTGATTAGTTAATATTGATTAAGTTTTGCTAGGTTAGTTCAGGTTAGGTTTAAGAACTATAAGAATAATTTTAAGAACACGACCACTAATACTAAATTACCGATTTTAAGTTTGTTATAGTGAAGAGCACTTGAAGTGAAATGTCACTAAACTGAAATTAACCTTCCAGCGGGCGCGTTGAGAAATTTCCCTTGAGCGGGCGCTTGTCGTAAATTTTACGTCATCAAGTTTTCTCCATGTAAGTGGTGTTTTCTTTATACAAACGTTAGGGAATTTCTTTAAGGATATGAAAAATCATAATAGGCAGTACTTTAAAAAAATATATTTGACTTTCTTAAAAAAAACGAAGCAACACTCTAAACATGTTAATATTTCAAAAAAATATATTTTATCGACCTATTTAGTCAGAATCAATATTCTCATCCTTACAATTGTTACAAACCACCTCAACTGAAGAATGGTTCTTGCATGTAAAGGACTGGCAACGGCAACACTTCATTTTCTGCGGAGGATATTTTCTTATCCAGCGCACATAACCGACAAACACCGCATTTTGGAAAGCTTCTGTTTTATTCTTCTGTTATCGGTTCAACTACCCTACCGTAATTCACTTTGAGAAAAGCATTTATATCTTGCGGTAAATGTTTGACATTTGATTTGACTCTAGCATAGCTCGAAGCTCGATGCTTACAACTAAGTCGCAAGAGTGGGGGAAGCGATAAGGCGCGTTTGTCGTAAATTTTACGACAGCGCGCCCGCTGGAAGGTTAAGTAATGTTATTATTACTAACAACATTCAAATGATTTCAAGTTATAATAAAGGATAACATAAGTAATGCGATGTGACCGTATTTTGTGATCCGAAAGTCAGACTATTCTTTGCTTAAATTTCTATTATGAAATTATCATTTCGATCAATATCAAATGGGGTGCCGATATACGATGTCACCGAGAACGAGAGAGACAGGGCGTTTGCTAAATGAGATTCAAAAGGTACTAGGTCAGTGACGACATTGATTTCCATTCAAATCTACGTTGAAGGCATTTCTAGTGCTTACAGAGATCGACAAACTTAACTTTGCAGGCTATAATAAGTAACTATGCCAAGCTACCTATTTTTTAATATCTACCAGTAGCTTTTAAAAGCTAGATATTTTTTTCTCTGTAATAAGTAAGTAGGTACGTACCGCGTGTCTTACTGGAAAAAAAACTATCACGTTCTGCGTCGGATGAGTTGAAAGCAACGGCCATCGGCCTCCTTCGTGCAACACGATTCCCGGGAATGGCCGCGGAAATCAAAACAAAAATAAGTCATTTTATAAAATATTTCCGTACTCTTACATACCGCGGGTACTGCGCGCATTATTCAAGTAAGGTACATATTTGATTTTAATGATTTAACAATCGCGAAACTAGATGTACGCGATAGACTCTATCCACCGATTACCAAGCTTGTCGGGACCGGGAGTAAAAAATTAATGTCATTTCGAGTTCAACTTTTTTTTCAATTAAAAACAAAATAAACAAGTTTTCACGTGTCGCTAGAGGCAATAGGGGTAAAATTAAATTATATCAAAATAATACACACATCAATACAAAAATTAAGAAAGATAAACATCATAATTGTGATTGTGGCAGACATATTATAGTATTTGTATTTCTATTTGAAAATGAACATATTTTCAATTACACTAAGAAAAAAAACTTGATAAAGTTTTTTAAATAAAGCAATTCTAATAACCAAAAAAATGTCTAATGTAATCGTAGCTTTACTTTTGTGAGTAATGCACGTGTTCGTACAACAAAACGGCCACCCTCATATTCAGGGCCTGCCCTATGCGGGCGCAATTGGAGCAATCCGCTCCGGGCGCCGAATTATCAAGGCGCCATGGCGCTGATATTAACACATACTTAACAGTGCTAACACATCACCCTTGAGATAATTTTTCATGTAAACGGCGCTATATAAAAATACAAATCATCCGAATATTATTGATTACAGTTATCACCTACTGAGGCGTCTACTGGTTTTGACAAGGGGACCCAATATTTAACTCGCGCCAGGCACCGTTTGGCTCAGAGCCGCCCTGCTCACATTTCTAATCTTAAATAGAACAGCTGACCGAGTGGGAAGAATTTATAATTACAAAGGTATCTTTATAAAAACATTTTGTGAACCATGTATATCATATGGCTCCATAGACATATGAATATTAGTAGACCTGCCCTAAGTGATTAAAAGCGTATTATCCCCACTCCCCATACCGGTTCCATTGAGCCGGCTGGGCTCGCATATGGCCTCAAGTGAAATTTGAAAACGTGACGTCATCATTCTTGTGCGAACTATGGTCGAGGCATCATCGGTTCATTTTACGAAATAACACGGCAAAATGTTGACTTGTACTATGAAAACTTGTAAAAATAGATGTGAAAAAGAGAATAAACCCAATTGTCGTATTACATTCCATATATAAGCATTATTTTACTTTATTTTAAGCATATTCACATCGTATAATATGAATGAGGCAAGGAGTGTGTGCCAAGACCGAGTTGTTTGGCGGTCCGTCCTCTCTGCCTACCCCTGCGGCGAAACGGCGTGATGGTTAGTTAGTTAGTTAGTTGATTTATTGACGAATCACAGTCAGCTTAACCCCCTTCGTTCTTCAACAGTTGATTTTACCCCTCGCCATTATCTTCTCGTCTATTAATTCATGTGTGCATATTTCGCTAAGTTTTTCGTGTATACTTGGACAGTCTGGAACATAAGAATGTGTGCATGAATTGTTCCTTGTTAGCAATCTAATTTGTTGTGCATTTCTCATCCCGTGTCTTTAATTTATTTATCAAATGAAAGTTGTTAGACACGAAAGTTTTCGATACGGGTATTTTTTAAGTTGGGTTGTGGAAGTCTCGCGTAAGTAAAATCGCGCTTTAGAAGGTTCTTGTTGCCGTACACTGTACAGTTCTAAAAAGACGTAGTGGGACTCAAGTGGAACAGTTACCTGTTTTTCTATGTCATCCGATACCGGTTGGTAGGTAGCACTCTTCTTATTTCTGAATCAATGAACTTACCTACAGTTGTAAAACATACGATATTAATACCTACCTACTTACTACTTCACTGTGTTATTTTTATACATATTAAATTATGTAATATTAAATACCTACAATTTCAAAAATACATAACCGTAAAAAATAGACTACTTATAATTTACAGATGTAATTCTGTGTTCCGATCCTATACCGCGAATCTTTGGGGGTGGATAATTCAAGAAAAACTCATCAGTGCCCCAAAAAATTACAGATGTATTATGTTTGTGTAGTATACAAAGCTTTTATATTATAAACAAACCTTTGTAATGATTTGAGATTTTCACGGTCATGGTAATTTATTTATGGGTTATTATGCCGTGCCGTGCCCACACGTCTGCCCTGATGATGGACACTGTAATGATGTCCGAAACGTTGGCTAAAGAAGGAGATAGTGCAACACGGCATAATACTCCAAAAGTATATTACTATAACACCTTTATTAAGTCTGTTTATAAGCCCAGAATAAAATAATGTATAAGGCCTATGAAAACTGCTTTAAAGTTCAAAATCTCCTACTTACGAACCCATTTTCGGTTATGATTTTATTGTATAATGTGGAAAATTAAGTTATTTACAAAATGATCGAAAAAAAATATTTATTCCTGAACATCCACAAAATAAAATTAAAGGCACTTTTTGGCCATGTTTTTTTCTTGCATAAATCAAAACAGGCGGATGGTGTTAAGCGGGAATTTAAACCTTATCGCCATCTACGTAAGGGTTGTTATTGATAGAGGCTCAATTTACAATACTACACGACATAGTGCATCGCCTTAAGATTAGGAATGTGAGGGTGGCCATTTTGTTATTCGAACAAGCTGCGATTACACTGGATAATTTTTATAACATTTTTTTTGGTAGGTAATCATAATTTCTTATAATGTTTATTATTAGGATTTTTTCTTATATTGTCGTGAATAACCCCAAAGTTTGCCGGTATGAGTGCGGAACGTGGTTATGTATAATTACTCAATTACATATAATATATTATTGTGATATCATGATAATAGCAACAGATAATAGAACAATATAACAATTCTCAAATTTCAAAGTTATTTTCATGTTCTGTGAAAGATTTTCAAGTGCTGTTATTATTTCAGTTCTGTCAAGCAACTAGCCTATAGTGACAAATTAACAGAACTTGAATAGGAACATTAAAATTTGATGAATTTTTCAAATTCTGTGAAACAACCCATAAATTTATTTTAGCACATAAATTTATTTTACATGTTATTATGAAGAAACCTTTCAGATATTCAAGCGACGTTCTCTTCAAAGAATTTAATGTACCTGCTTGATTTTCGATAGTGTTATATAAAAAAAGATAATAATGTACATATATATCCATACAATTTAAAACTAAATAAAAACAGTCGAACTTAAATATCAGACTAGAAGTAAGGGTACAAATTAAGTACCTTTTTGTTCCAACGACTAACACAGCGATTTATTTATCAAAAATTATTCTAGTACCTCGAATCGAATATGTAATAAAATCCCTTCACCTCTGAAACTGTGCAAATTGTCGTCCTTCGGTTCAAACATTTTAGGCACAAAAGATTCAATAAATTAATGCCACCTGATAATTTACTACGCATGCCTTGTTTTCTTTTCGCTTTTATTTCTTTCATCAGTATGTTTTTACAGTCGTTTTTCCCTTTTAATTTTTAACCAAAGGTGCCCAAAGCCGAATTAGTTTTATTATAAAATTGTGTGTACAACCAGTACAAGTATGTAATGCGTTAATAATTTTTATATTGCATTTGTGTAACGTTATATTATGAAGTTTTTTTTTACTAAATTAACTTTCCTTAACCTATTTTTACTGTAAATGCTTGGTGAAACTCAATCTTACTAATCAATTTTTAATCTGTTTATTAGCATAATTTTTTTATTGAAATCATATTTTTAAATAAATTATGTTTTATTGCGCTTTATTAATATTATTATTTGCATAGTTTATATGTCATAACATATTGTATTCATTATTATAACCTACCACTTATTAGGTAAATGCTCCTCCCATAATCTCAAGGTATTAGCTCAAACTATGGTGAGTAAAAGCATATAATATTTATAAGACAAAAAATGTACTAACCAGGATAATCAGTGTATTATATGTAGGTCAATGTAGGTATCTATGGTGGCTCGGCTCGGCCGCATGTGGCATATCTCTGAGCCAATGGCTCGCCAGCAGAGATGTGCTTTATTTCAAATATATCCATTTCAAATGGAAATGCAAAATGGGTATTTTCCATTTTGCATTTTAAATGCTTTTCTAAATGCATTTTCCATTTTAAATGCTTTTTTGCAACATTCTTCCTACTATCTCCACTCATCTTTTTTTCATAAACCCCAAATATCAGTCGGTCCTCAACCTCGCTATGAGAGATAATTTACATTTGTCAAGTTGCTCCCTGGTAGGAGCCCTGGCAATTGAGTGATACCTTTACAAAAAATACTGAACATGGAGCCATGACGCTGTAATATTAAATGTTAGATTAGCTTTTTCTATGTTTTTACGTTGGCAACATTAGTCCCGCGCAATTTTTTTGTGGTTTCATAATCTGTAGTGGTGTTTTTGGATTTACCATCATGTATCATTCAGCGCCCTTGAGGTGTTTTTGCACAAAAACGGCGCTATCCATCGTCGTCATCCAAGTGTTATTATAATGTTTGTTCTACATTGATGTCCATTATTAAATGACAAAATTGTTTAAAAATTCTAATTATTTTAATTGTTTGACCTGAGAAACCATTTTGCATTTTCAATGCATTTTGAAAATAGTAATAATAATCGAAAATTTTGCTAAAAATATTCGAAATTCGATGAAGTTGAACTTGGGACGAGGATCGGTTACTGTGGCTACGCCAGATGTTTTCAATGGAATTCTCGGAAACTCTGAAGGCCCTAAGAAATGTTTATTTAAGCCCAGGGTAATTTACTATCCAGCCCGTCGCCTTTTATTGCGGTCACAATGCACTACTAACACAATCACCAGGAACAAGATTACATGATAGATTAATGATGGCCTTGCCGATCGTCACAGCGGTGCTGCCAAGGTCTGTTATCTGTGTGAGGATTCTGTATCAGCGCTTAATTAGCAGCAGACACATACCTGGACGGATGACGAACCTCGTGCTGGCACTGTTGGTGGACACGGTGCACTCTCTCGCTGCAGCAGCTGGTCCAGTTTCTTCACCATCTAGGATTCTTGCTGCAGAGTCTCCATCCTCTATCTTCGCCGAACGTCACAGCGGTGCTGCCAAGGTCTGTTATCTATGAGAGGATATTATGCCAGCGCTCTATTAGCAGCAGACACATACCTGGACGGATAACGAACCTCGTGCTGGCACTGTTGGTGGATGCGGTGCACTCTCTCGCTGCAGCAGAGAGGTCCAGGTAGTTTTAAATTGTATGGTCCAGTTTCCTCACCACCTAGGATTCTTGCTGCAGAGTCTCCATCTTCTATCTTCGTATCACCTATTCCTGTACTTCATCACCTGTTCATGTACTTCATTTTATTTAACTTAATTTCACTTACTTTTGTAATATTTATATTTTGTAATACCTGCATCAACTGTAAAGCGCCCCTGAGGTGATATCTCACAAAAGCGGCGCTATACAAATTATCCAATAAATAAACAAATAAATAAATTGGTTTTTAGAAATGCTTTTCTAAAAACCATTTTGCATTTTGCATTTTCAAATGGAAAAGTTTTGACCCATTTCCATTTTGCATTTCAAATGGTTTTGGGTACCCATTTTGCACATCTCTGCTCGCCAGCTACATTATTTAAAATCATGATGAAAGAGAAAGGGGACTTTTTGGCCCGGAGCTCTGTATGGCACTATATCAAAAAGTCATATCGTGTACGTGCAATCTCCGGGCCGAAATCCGCTCAGTATGAATATGGGATGAATTCAGACATGGAGTAGGATAGGTAGTATGGCTCACGGACATTGATCTATACCTACAATGTTCACGGAGGAAAGATTCTTCCGTGGACTTGATTTTGTTCGGAGTGTTATAGAAAAATGCATACATAATTCTATGTTATTTCAAATAAACATTTTCAAATATTTATAAAATAACTATTTTATACCTATACGTAAATAATTTTTAATATCCTACTCAATATTAAACAAACCTTTATTGAAATTAAAAAAAAATGCCTCTATTTACCTACATTATTTTGAATACCTATGTAGTGGTACGCAACTACTTCATTCGAACGAAATTCTAGAAGTCTCGATTGTTCCAAACAAACTTCTTGGATTTTCTTTTATTTATTTGTTTGGAAAATTCTACATAGCAACCAAATTGTTCCAGAAGCTTCTTCACCTTTTAAAATCGACAGCATGAAGAAATCAGTCAGTCATCAATCTGCCATCAGTTAACAAGGTGCTCAACGAGTGATAATCTGCGCACTTCACTTGCGCGAAGGACATTCTTCCCGGCTCTCATCATGGACTCCATCGGGACATCATCATAGCGCTTTGACCCAGATCGCCGTTCCTGGCCAACGCTACGTGGATTACAGCGCCCTGGTTCCAGCGTCTCTGACCAGCGCTTCATCCACTCACCATGACCACCACGAGGACACGCAGCATCCTCACTGGTCTACTCAGTTCCCGTTCAACCGCCTAAAAGGTCCACCGTACCTTCGGCCTTCTCGTCAGCACTGGAGTACTGATTGCCAAGATCGCCAGTGCCTGACAGTCAACGAGTCCGGTCACCAGCGCCCGGCGTCGACTCACAGACCCGCGCTTGACCTGTCATCACCGCCTGCATCCGGAGAATACTACATCTGTCCAACGTCATCTCATCACGGCCCTGACTCACAAATAAACACTCTGACCTTCACAACAACATCTTTCATTCCGTGCCTCCTCACCAGATCACCAAACCTATTTTAAATAAACATTTGTTGAATATTTGTGAAAAAAAAACCTGTTTTATTTTTATTTTATGTACTCATCCATATATGATTTCACTTCATAAGTTCGAGTTGTTCACTCGATGGTGACGTTATTAGCAGAGGCGGATTTGCAGTCTTGGCCGCCCTAGGCCCCAGACCATGTAGCCGCCCCTTTCTCAGTACCAATCATATTGACCAGGAGTATCCAAACTTTTCAGTAAGTTCCTAGGGTCAAAACCGTTTTAATTGTCCTGCCATTATCATTCATGGTTCATGGAGTGAGATTTGTCCAGGTCTTGGCGGCGGATACGACTGCCCACCTGCTGCGTCGCGGGCCGAATCGAGAGACTGGGTGAGGGAGGCCTTTTGACCTTTTCACCCGGACTATCTTGATCCATCGCCTTGCACCGCAGTTGGAGGGATGTATTCATACGTATGTCACTCCTGGACACACTAATCCCCAGATTCCTACCCACCCCTCATACATTTTCCTTTTCAGAACTTCCTATCTTTCCCTTCCTTAAAAAGACCCTCCACACAGCATCACCTAAGATGACATAGGTCGTGAGGGGAAATATTTTCCTCAAAGCCTCCTGTGTGGAATTAATGTAAAAAAATACGCTTGCTAAATTCGCTAGTTCAATAACTGTATAATTGTCGATTGTCGCAGGCCGGATTGATGACATTGGCGGGCCGTTGTTTGGAGACCCCTGATATAGACTATAGACTACATTGAATTTACTTTATTGACAACTTTTATCGAAATCGATTCAGAAATTTAGTTAACTATAATAGCTGCTAGTTTGTAATACTTTCTAAGGTTTCAAGGATTTGAATAAAACATTTAAAACAGTTTTAGGTTTAATTTATTTAACTAGTTTCAGGTTTATTCTCAAACAATAATATATAAGTGAATGAAAAAAACATACACTTAGTAAGACACCACTTTATTTTTGAATTAATAACAATAGCCAACCGGGTTTCGCTTGTCCCAAGCTTCATCAGGACTAAATATCAACTGTTGATATTTAGTCCTGATGAAGCTTGGGACAAGCGAAACCCGGTTGGCTATTGTTATTAATTCAAAAATAAAGTGGTGTCTTACTAAGTGTATGTTTTTTTCATTCAATATGTCACACCCCAAAGTATTTGCTTCCTTCGAAAATAATATATAAGTGTTTCACAGTTACAATTAGGGTTGCCAGATACGGGCTGGATAAAAAGTTATTATTAAGTCTCCAAACAAATAAAAGAAATCAGCACCTCTTTTAAATAAAAATCAACTTAAGGTACATATTCGAATATAATAACTAAACTTTAAATACAAATTAAAACGTTGGTAAAAAAATTTACGTAAAGCATTATCTAACATAAAAATAAAACTGAACTCAAAACAAAAATCTGGCAGTTAGAATTCTCGTCTGCACTTAAGTGCAGCAAAATCATTAATTAGATCTTCGCAATCCAATTTCCTTAAAAAATCTGCATCTATGTTAAGCAAAGCAAGATTGTTCAGCCTTTGCTCCGCCATTGTTGTGCGTAAATAATTTTTTACACGTCGTAAACAAGAAAATGATCGTTCTCCAGAACAGTTACTGCTGTTTGTGAACACGCTCTTGCATATCGCTATTTCGTACGTAGAATATTTAGGTACTTAGGAAGTAATTTCTTGTTATCATCTGTGACTTTTTTGTCACGATTGGCCGCCGCTAATATCTGGCCGCCCTAGGCCCGGGCCTACATAGGCCTAAGGGCAAATCCGCCTCTGGTTATTAGTGATGCCATTCCTAAAATATTCTGGGAAAAGTTTTCTGTCTGAAGTACTCCAGCCACCATAAGTATATCAACCAGCCCCAATAAATATTTGAAAACCTACCGATTTTAATTTTTGTGGGTTCAAGCGGCACGGAATCACTGGAAGTAGATGAAACAGACTAGGCTCCTCGGCTCTATCGTGTGTGGCCCCCCAAATTTGCACCGTGTCCAAATGGATTTAGCCTTCAGCCAAATGGTTAGAAAAGTAACTTTTCAATTCTGAATGGTGGTTTTACACCAGGTCGATGCTGAGAGTATCTCCTACTCTTGAACGTGCAGCAAATATGCAATATATTATTTTAAATGAGTAAATTGTAAATAGCATAAATTAATCAAATAAAATTTACTTGCGCACGCCGGGATATGAACCACGACCTCTGGCTAGCTAATCGAGGGCCTCACCTTTCGACCACGGAGGCCGTCATAAAATCGTAGTCATCGGTTTCCCGATATAAAAAATAACATCTGTATTTAGATTTTGTCTCTTTATATATTGTTCCTATAATATACAGGGTGTATCGGCAAGTACCCGACAAACTTTAACCAGCTATTCCTCAGCACATTTGGAGTAAAAAATGTCCGGTAAAATTTTTTTCCATTAAAAACAAAAAATAAATAAAAAAATCCACACTCCGTCACTGTCATTTGCATTGTATCTCGTGTTCAGCAGCTGTTATTAGCAAGTGTGTCAAAAAGTGTCCTCGCTCTTTCGTACACACTAAATAATAATAGTTAAAAATGAGACGAATGGTGCCGTGCCATTTCGTTGTGATTGTAAAAGCGCGCCAACGTAGGTACGTACGTACATTATTCAACGAAACTCGAACAAAATATTGCCAGATAGGTTTTTAAACTTTGACAAAGGATAAAACAGTGGTGACATGTGGTGAAAATATCAATAATAATTTTTTTATTAAAAAAAAAACGTTACCGGACAGCAAAGTGCACATAAGATTTTTTACTCCAAATATGCTAAGGAATAGCTGGTTAAAGTTTGTCGGGTACGTGCCGATACACCCTGTATACTTACTATAGCATAAAGGTGCTGCCACACGCAAAGCTCACATCAACAGATAATATAAAGCACAATAGCGCTCGCCATACAATCCCATACAGACCCGACACACGTAAAAAGATAACGCGCTATAAGTGTGGTTCTGAACTTCGCTAACCGAATTTATTTTACGTAACCGCTCCCGACGCGATATTTGAAAAGTTATGCGTCCCCCTCTCCGCCGTAAAAAGGAGAGGGGGTCATTTTAATTACGGAGCTACCAACTAAGGACGAGTTGTTTCGGAGAATCTGAACAATTCATCAAATTTCAACGTTCATTTTCAAGTTCTGTGAAAGATTTTTTCAAGTTCTGTTTTTATTTCAATTTCGTAAAGCAACTAGCCTACAGTGATATAAAAACAGAACTTGAATAAGTCTTTCACAGAACCCGAAAATGAACGTTGAAATTTGTTGAATTGTTCAAATTCTCCGAAACAACCCGTCCTAAGTTCCGTGTTCCCTTTGACAGCCATGACATAAGCAGCCTAATAATGCATTTCTTATTTATTATGTTAGCTCATATCGTCATGTGTGCTAGTAAATTTAGAAACATTAAAAAAAACTTTATTTGGCAAACATACTTAACATATATTTAAAATATAAATATAATCAATATTTGAATTTGAAGTAAACAAATTTTCGCCCTTTCAAAATTAATCATATTTTTAATCTCAGTATTTATATGGTAATATCATTCGGTTTTTTGATAAAGTTGGACGGCCTGATACCTACATAGAGAAGCTTCTAGTTTGTTCGTTTGTTGATTGTTTTCATGGGTAATCTGGTTGGCTCTCGTCAGCTCTCGTGCTCTCTTCTCGTTCCCTGCCCTGGTGTTAGTCCTTGCCGCCTTTGCCTTCGACATTTTTAGAAATCGACGTGAGCTTATTTTACAATAATTTATTATATGTCGCTTTCGTCGATCGGCGTGCGAACTGCGAATTTCCTGATTCGACGGAGAGGTTATGTCAGGTTATGTGAAAATGCGCTATTTACGCGCAGATTGTTTAAAATCTAAAAAGTTTATAAATAGCATTTATAATTATATAGTTGGCGGCATCATCATCTGAGGATGAGCTGTCCAACAGATCCAGCAATAGGCGACAAGTATCATCCATTTCGAAAACGTGCTCAAGCTGTCAGTAAGTAAAGTTGTCACTTTGACAGATGAAATTATGTTTCTCGGCCGCTCTCGAATTCAACTGACCCCCTCTCCTACCATACGAAGAAATATTTGATAGCGTCGTGTGTCGGTAGAAAAGATGATGCGCTGTACATTAACTTTTGATGTGAGCTTTGCGTCTGGCAGCACCATAATGGTATTCTATTTTTCTTATAATTAATGTAACTCTCTCACCAAGCACAAGAACCAGTTTCTTCATTGGTGAGATTGCGAGCACAAATATATTTTGTAATGTAAATATATATTTTTATGTACTCATATTATATCCTGTACCCACTTATATATATTAAATAAAAAATATATATAAAAGAAATAATATTAAATAAATAAATAAAATCTATGCATATATTATTTTAAGCACATTGAAACGATCTGGATGCAATTTTATTTTTATTTACTGCATGAAAATTTTTATTATGATAAGTGGGAGATGCGTATTTATTTAATGTGCTTATAGACCGGGATCCCGCGACAGCAAACCCTACGTCATCGGGTACACAGATGACAGTACTTTGTAGTGAGATTGGACGTTTAGAAAGCCTTATAAAAGCTGGTCTACTAGTGCGCTTCTTGAGGGATTCCGCGCAGCCACGGAAATAGTAAACGATTTTTTTCATCAAAATTACATCATAAGGTACATGAACGGGAATGGTTTCTAACGATAGGGGTATATTAGAAGATGACAAAAAACAGGTCTGCCTCTCGGCAGCCTGTAGTTTTCGCAGGTAGCCGGATTTAAATTGGGAAAAAATTGGTAAATTTTAGACGTGGTGAAACTTTTATTAAATCGATAAAAGTCCGTGTATGTGAAAACATTACTATGTATCTATGTATATAGAAACTGATATAAAATAGTTCATGGACTGATATATATTGTTAACACATTTAAAGGGGGTTGTTTATCTGCTGTGTAAACTTAAAATCTCTCATCGAATTTCAGAATATTTCCAAGGTGCTAAATATTTCTTATTTCTGGAGACGTCGTAAAAACAAATAGCAATTTAAGAAACTGTATCCAATTACCTTTTAAATTTTTTTATTTGAATTAGACTTTGATATTTATAAATTGAAATATTTTAATTTCAAACACAAAAAAAAATCAAGAAAAAATACTCAAACACACATACTCCAAACGTCGTAAAATTGATAGAATGCCAAATTTTTAAAACACATTCCATTTATTGCAGGAAAATTGTCACCTTACTTTTAATCTCGTTTATACAATAAAAAATTATAATAATTCCCAAAAACAACAAAAAATAGATTTTGAATTCATAATAAACGGTAATTTATATTTACCTACATATCCATAAAATATTGACAGTCAATTAAGAATAATGTGTTCGAAACAACCTAACTTTTTCAAGAACGGATATTCACCTGTCAATCTGCGGAAAATCCAACTTTGCCAGTTCTTTCGGAACCCAGTTAAAGATATTGTTTATTAGTAACATCTTGAATATAAACTTTTAGTGTTCATACAATGTATAATTAATAGACCGTTTAACGAATGTGAAGTGGTTTTTCATTAGTAAGGCTGAATGTCAATAGAACGGGGGGGGGTCTAAGCAATCGCAGTACTTACCTAATAATTAAAGCGCCCTTGGGATGATTTCGTCAAGAGATTTTAACAACAGAATATACCTAGTGAGCTTTCAAAAATTATATACAAATTTTTTAAACCATGAAAAAACATTTAACTGATAAACTTAATATAAAAAATATATTAAAACACGTAACCGTAACATAAAATAAAATTGAAACTAGGACAATATAACATATAAGACAATTCACTAAAAGTACATTACCAACGCTACTATAATTTGTAGGATGCATGCTGGTGTAGATTAAGCTTAATTCTATAAATGGTGTGTGTAAATATATCCTTAAGTTATATGTTAAGTTGTTAATGACTGTGTACTACAAAATGTAGTTAACTTGAAAATTAACTTTGTAATTTTATGAATTCTATTCTGTGAAACAACCCGTCCTAAATCTATCATTCGATTGTTAGAATTAAACACCTTGTTTGATTGAATTACTCCCAATAATCAAATCATTATTATGGTGCATATTCATAATTAATTAAAAGGTTACTTGATACTGTTATATGGCGATTCAATATCTACCCACTGTGTGGGCAACACCAAAGTCTTGTAACCGGCCAGTTCCCAATAAACATCCTTGCAACCAGATCTGCGTTTCAATCACCTCCGTACATTATATAAACATAATACGTCATCACAATAATATTGTTGTCGTGCACCACTGTACTTTACGTTTGTGTTTTTAATGTCTTTTGTGTTTACATTAACTGCATTTTTTAAATATTTAATGTTTAAAAAAATTGGAGGACCTGATAGGAAATATGATACTTGAGGCATAATATGTCAGCTTTGGAGATGCTGTGAAAATGGTAGGTACACATTGAGGACACAGGACTCGGAAATTAATAATGAATCAAATTTTGCATAGGGCCCCAAACTCCGATGGGGCCCAAAACGATGCACATTGAGGACACAGGAAAAAATATTTTATATTTTTATTTGATCGGAAAATGTTGCTTATACAATGATTTGCTTGCATTCATTCGACATCCACTCGGTTACTAGCTGTTTACGACTACTGGCTACTAATATGTTTTTAAAACTTCCCTTTTAATCAATACTGAAACATTTCCTTTTAAGAAAATACTGAAATATTTTCGTCTAAATATTGTTGGGATACTGACTTTTCAAAAAACAAAAATCGAAAGCTTTTTGCGATAAAGAATCCATAACATCAACAAAAAATCAATCTTCGTTTACACATCTTCCCTGATGATGGACACTAATGCTGTCCGAAACGTTAGCTAAAGAATGAGGTAGTGCAACACGGCTTAATACTCCAAAAATAAATAACTATTAGACTACATTCATTGGTTTAATTGAGGTAAAATTTACCAATATTTATTCTACTTTAAATCCGGCTGTCTGCAAAAGGTCTAGGCTGCCGGGAACAAAAATTTGTTCACTCGTTACTACGCGGAGCCCACCAAGAGGCGAACCGGCGGACCAAGGGCTTACTCTTACTGCAAAGTAGTTTCATCTGTGAGCAACGTGAGTAACGGGATCCCAGTCTACATGCACTTGCCACCAAGCGGTCGATATCGATTGCTTGTAGCAGTTTGTGTATACACAGCTTGAATTATGCTTCGGCATTTAAAACATGGCACTACATAAAGAGTTTTTAAACGCGGCAAAAATGAATAAAATTTCTTCCGCTGTACCTTTAATACATTTCGTGGATAAATATTCCAAAGATATTATATTAAAATTTCTTTTCGTCTTACAATTTTATTGAAGACGCTAATCTTCTGATGAAAGCAACCTTTTTACAGGAGATATCTAAAACAACATTTTTGACTTTCTATGGGCTTCAATCCTGTTTAAAATTTTATAATTTTTGTCTAAATTAATTTATTACACATTTAGTCGACATGAACTGTTCTTTTTCGTTGGCCAACGGCAGTCGTGCTAGGGGGCTTGCTGTTGTATTGCTCCTTCGTTATTTTTCAATGAACTCGATTCAAAAGTTTATACTAAATAGATAATTTGACCGCATTACATACTTGAGTGCATTATAAAATTTATAAGAGAGTCGTAATCTCGTTCGCCAGGCAACTGAATTAATTTGCCGCAAACTCCCCCATGCAGAACTTTGGGTCACTAGTCACTACTAAACTTGTGGATTTACCCCTCGACCTACTGTGCTTCCTCTTTTTAGGAATGTCGGCGGACCAAGTTTTAGGGGGATAAAAGGTTAGAGATGCGCGTAAAGTACAAACTTAGATAAAGAGATTTGACATTTTTAGGGTGAAATAATAATAATGTTAAATATTATGGAATTCAAGAAATAAATAAATGTAATTTGACGATAATCGACAGGAGTAAATTTATTAAATCATCTCAAATAATAAGCATGTAAAAATGCTGTATCTGACTTTCTATTCATTTGGCTTTACTTAACATTTCATTATTTGGGCCTGGACTTTTACAAAATAAAATAAAATCGTTAAACTATGCCACTATTCAATTCCATATGCCGCCTAGGAACACAAGACACAATTTAACATTATTCTGCAATACATACACAACCAACCATCAGGCACACTCACTAACCAATAGGATGCATGATCTGGGCAACAAGTTTGGGGGTAGGTACTATTGATATATGTATTGACACCATTTATAGAATTAAACGTAATCTATAAGAGCACTTGAATCCTACAAATTATAGTTGCTTTGTTAATGTCGTTTCTATATTATTTTATGTTACTGTGACATGTTTTACTAATATTGTTTCATTTTCAGTTTACTGTTTATTCATGCTTTAAAATTTTTGGATATAATTTTCGATAACTCACTGGGTATAATTTGTTCTTAAAATTCATGTAAAAGCCCGGCTGGGCGTAAAACAAATAAAATACATATGGTAACTCCTAGGTCTTGCCGTAACATATCTACTTATTTACTATTACCTTATTAATCTACTTATAACTGTTTACTTATTAATTATTATTATTATTTACTTGATTTACCTATTATAACCATCTGGGTACTTAATGTAGTAATTATGTTCTACTTCATTTTAATAATTAATATTTAGTAGTCATTATTTACAAAATAAATTACTTCATATTATAATTTACGTATTGTTTTTTGTTGATAATCTCTCTTGTCATTGTTTATGGGCATTATGGACACCCTATGATTGTGGCTGATGGAAGCTTATATTATTACTCTAAGGATGGAAGCCACCGCTTATTATTTGGTTTACAGTGGAAAGTTGTTTATTGTTGTGAACTGTAAATGAACCCCGCTATAAAAATTTTGTTTCAATTACCTCCGTAGGTATATATATTTTTTTATGTATATTAGGTTAATATTTTAAATTGAATATATTATGTAATTGTTGCAGTAACATGTAGCTGTTCATTTCGACACAGGACCACCCTTGAGAGATGAGCGGCTTGTATTTTTCTTATACTATCCCATTGACATAATAATTTATCTAAGTATTATCCATACAATTTTGTGAATAAATAAATGTAATGTTATTGTTTTCTTAAACAGCGCATACATAAATTCTCACACACTATACATAAAACCCTTAAATATTCCTTGACATAAATAATTAATTACATTAGTTAGAAAATTGCAAACGCCTCTGAAAAGTGAGGGATGGTCTTTAGATTGGGTAGGTACGTTTTATTTATTAATTTCTAGAGTAGCATCATAATAATCGGTAATTTTTCTTATTTTATTATTTTTTTTAATTTCCTGCAGAAAAGAGTGCATGCAGGTGTAGGTACTTTCAATTCTCGGTACCTACCTACATTCATAATTTATTTTTCAAATATATATATACGCTGCTGCTTATAAAAGTTTGCACCATCATACTAATAATTTTGTTCAGTATGAAATATAATGTACGCAATATTCAAAAGTTTATGTAGGTATATACGTATTATAACAATTTAAGGCAACGTTGTGGGTAATTTGGCAACGTTGCGTTTAGCGGTCGATACCGTAGTTTGTTCAACGAAAGATTGTCCCTCACCTCAGCTCTTTGGGTAGCAACAATGTATGTACCACGTACCTACCTACCACACCACCTACCGTCTATTTATAGGTTTCTATAGAATTCTTTTTATGTTTGTAGCACTTGAGGGTACCTACATACACAAACATCATAGTGCTTTGTGTGTTTGGTCAAAGGTTTTGTTTTACTGAGAACTTGGGTGTCATGATAAGAAATTAAAAAAGCAAAATGATTTTAAATGCCTAAAAAGTTTTCGTGGTTTTACTTAAATGAAGTTGTTATGGGGTTATACATATAGGTAGGTGTCTTATTCTGTTAGTTGTTATGGGGTTACACATATAGGTAGGTAGGTGTGTTATTCTGCTAGGTATTACGTTTATGGAATACATATTTTTTAAACCTAGGTAATTAATTATGTTAAATCAAAATCACATTCCTCGCTAAGAGAAACTTAAAATGTTTGGAACAGATCCTAACGTTTGGATCGTTTTTTTCAGCGTTAATCCCTCTAATTTTTATTATTTCTTTATCATTATACCTAAACAGTTTCGCCACCTAAAGCCATAGGCATATTCAGTGATAATACTGTCTAATAATAGTTCAGCATATTTGTTTTTACATTCATTTATGGGAATTTTGACGAATCCTGTAATATTTTCAATATTATTTAATATTTTACCTGTAACGCATTGACCTTATTCGTCTCGGTAGGTAACGAAGGGTCTTAGTAGTTTTCTGAAACTGTCTTTTCCAAGAAAAAAATATATTTCCTACAATCTTTTTTATATTGTCCACGTTTTTGGCAAAATAAACATGTTATTGTGATGTTATGGTTGAAATTTTCATTATAATTATTTTTGTACTGAGAATTAAAAATTTTTGAAGTGGGGTTAGATGTTTTTACTTGATTGACACATTTGTCCTTGTTGTGGAAGCAATTTACAGATATATTCCCTGACTTTTTATAAATAGAGCAGAATTTTTGATTTGTATTACAGGAGAGGCGTATTTATCGTACCCAGTAAAGTACCGGGTATTTTCATGCGATACTTTGTACTTGTGACAAATCTCCACAATACCTGGTCAAGATACTCACAAGTTATTTATTTATTTATTTTATTGATACATGATTTAGAGAGTACATGTGGTTTTTTTGTGATATTTCACCCTCCATGCTAGGGATGACCCTGTGTTATGGCGGGTGAATTTTACATTTTGCGGACATAGAATCTATAGATTACTATAATAAAAAATAGAGAAATAAGAAACATGATGTATAGCTAGTTTGGGTTGCAAGAAGAGGATTGAGAAGTTAGAGAATTATAAGAGGTTGAAAAATTTGAGAAATTATTAGTAAATAGATCACACTAATTAATTATGTACATACTATACCGCTAAGTTAGGATTTATTATGTTTTGTCTGAAAGGTGATTAAATTGATAGAGTGTAGAATGAATGGGTATTGTAGTTGAAGTATATTTCGTGTGTAAGGATCCATTTCGTAATTTGTTTTTTTAAAGGAATGGGGTTGACTCACGGTTTTTAGCTTTTCAGGGATAAGGTTAAAGATTTTAGGAGCTAGGAAGAAAAATTGTTTTTGAGCTAACGTGGTATGTAGTGAAGGTACTTTATAGTGACCGTTGGTTATTGTTCTGGTGGTGTAGCTGTGTTGTAAGAGAGTTTTATTTTTATATTTGAACAGGAAATGTATTAGCGAAAATTTTAGGTTGTGTTGTCGTATGTTTAAGACCTTATACTCTATGAAGAGTCGAGTGGAGGGGTATCTTGTCGGTCGCTTGTTAATGACACGTATTACCATTTTCTGGGCTTTTACTTGGACTAAGTATTTATTACTTACGGGTATTATTAATAGATACTTTTAACAGGTATTTTTGATAGGTATTTTTAATAGGTACTTTAATTAGGTATTTTTAAAAGGTACTTTGGATAGGTATTTTTAATAGGTACTGCTTTCTAGTGACGTACAAAAGTAGTCAGCTATGTTATACCTTTCTCTGGGTTTTATAATAATGTCTTTTAAAAGCATCTGAAACACCGTAAAAGAAAAGCGTTCTCAAGTTCTAAAAGTAATTTGGTTTTTAAAAAGCCTCGGGGACGCTGGTTCCCCACCCCTGCGCTAATGCGATAAGACTGACTAGGAATCATCCCTAAAAGTATACAGTATGCAACCTTTTTCGGTCTTATTAGAATTTACCCGATCAACTGCACAGGTCCACGAACATTGAAGATAATGGAGCTAATATGGGCCTCCCAGCGTAATTGGATATAATGACACCTAGGTAGGTATTTTATTTCTTTAGACGGTTTGAGGATTAGGCATGCACAACTGTTATTTATAACAGATAATGGAGATGTGTCTAGGTTTTGTGAGCAAGTTTGAATGATTAGTAAGTAAGGTTTTCTGGAAGCTTAAATTTACGGACTGAGAAATGTATGAATTGAGTTTTTTTAACATTTAAGTTGTGGAGGTTAGAGTCTAACCATTTTATTTTTATTTTGTTCAGTCCACAATTAGCTTTCTCTATTGATGTTTTACTTTTAAATATTATAACCGTATCGTCTGCGAAAGATATTTCCTATATTACCGTCAAAGTCCAAATTCAATAAGGCGTTCATATATTATACGAGAAATAGGAGCGAACCTAAAACGCTTCCATGGGGCACACCGTAGGAGATTGGTAAACGTTTAAGTAAGTTGTAAAAATGTGGTGCAAAATTGTACCTAAGGCTTTAGACAGATCTGTAAAGCCAGCAAAGAGGTTTATTGCCTATATCGAGGTTATCAGATATCAGTTTGGTAAAGGTTGCAATTGCATTACTACGATCTTTACGAAAACCACACTGGTTATTTGATAGGATATTATTATCCTCGAGGAACTTGAGGAGTCTTGAGTTTTAAAAAACATGAATATTACATTACACAAGCCTTATGAGATACATCAAAATAATGTACTTCGGAATTGTGTATCTTAAAAAGGCATACAGAAAAGTTCTGAATATGTCTATCTCCTAAGGATAACCCACAGTAATCATTTTTTTATCTTTTTTACATATATAATGGGTTTTCTGCGAAGCTATTTTGACCAACAATCCTTATCCAATTAAATATTTTAGTTAAGTTAGGCATTTAATGTAGATCAAAATTGCCCTAATAGCATATAATTTAAATGAATATCTTAGAAAATGTCATAGATTTAAAATTACGCGTGACAAAAAAAAATACTCAAGAAAGTTCTTTGACCGATATAGTTTTAATCGTTATCCAATTACTCATATTAGTTATATTTGGCTTTAAATGAAGATAAAAATAATTTTAATCTCTTAGAAGATATTGCTGAATAAAGAAGAAGATCCAACCCTGTACGAAAAACACATGGTCCATGACCCTCGCTGAACCTATAATCCTAATTCTCCGTGTATGCGGGAAGGCAAATGTACTAAAAAACATCCGAATTCATACCAGAGTCTAACATTTGCCAGCGACGATGGATATCCTAAATATCGTCGACGGTCGCAAGACATAGGTGGACAATCTGCCACTACTCCCACTAGTTATAAACATTTTCAACGCTCACACCGACGATGAGTTGTGCAGTTCAGTAGAATACGTAGAATACAATCAAATAGGTACGTTATTAAATATATAAATAAAGGTGCAGCTCTGAAGAAGTATGGAGAATTTTATCACCTACGATTACTCACCTTGCTGTTCATTTTGAAAAAGCACAGAGGATTTATTTCATTGAAAACAACATTAATGGTGTTGTTACTAATCCGCAGGATACACCACTAACAGCATATTAAAGTTATGTGCTAAAGATGCAAAAACACAGACGTGTGACAAAGTTCCAAATATGTGGAATCAGACTGCCAAAACCTTCCAACGGAAAAAAATCAAGGTACTACAGTTGACGGCATTCCTAGAGTTAAAAAAACTACATCACGGCGCGGGTCGGATTGGGAGAGATTGGTTTAGGGAGACCTTTTAACCTCTCCAGCCAGACTCTCCCGATCCATTAGCACCGCAGTGGGATGGATGGATTCATATCCATCCCTCATACCCTTTTTTTCACAGAACTTTCTTTCCTTCCTTTACCTAAAAAGGAACCTCCACACATCATCCCCAAAGATGAAAGTGGCCCTGAGGGAATTTTATTTTTTTAGGGCCTCCTGTCTGGAAATAATGAAAAAAGTAGAATAATTACTTAATTGATTAATTCATTAATCAATTACTTAATACCAAAGAATATAACAAACTCCATTTTACCTATTCGTGACTTCACAATTAAAATTAAGGTTATAAAATGTTCAAAATTGATTAATCAACTTATCTCAGTTAATTTCACGGTAAAACTATTACACCGTAAATAAATTTCCTCAGTCAAAAACACAACAAGCGTGCACGGCTCACCGGCCAATACTGAATTAAGGAGTTACGAAGTATTCGCGAGTAAAAATGGCACCATAATTTTACGCAGTTTTGTAATTTGTGTTTATCTAAAAGGTTAATTTTTTTTTAAATTTTCGAGTTTTACTAGTAGATGCGGGTCTAATTTTAACACCAGATGGCATTAAAAACGTATTTTCGAAAAATTTGGAGCTACGCAGTCTACGAATTAATGTGACGATAAGTAGTTTAGCGGGATTAAATGTAAATAAATAAATAAAAAAAATAAAAAAAACTGTTAGTATCTTCAGAAGCAATTTTTAGCGGTAGTTTGAATGTTGCGTGTGCGGTTCGGCCTCCTTCCGAAAGTGAAGCTGCAATGCCGGACCATGTGTCGGCTAATATAATGTTACCAGTAGATCTGACTTTGGCTAAGAGCAAGTTGAGTGAAAATGTTTTTCCTGCATCTCCTGGAGCACCAAAGAAAAATATTTTTCCTTCCTTCCTATCATTCTATGTTAATAGCGCATCGTATACTTTTTATGGCGATTTTCATCTTGACCTACAATTTGTAACGGTTTTGATTGATTATAGGACGTTTCTCTTGTGCATCTGGCACTTAAAAAAACGTTCGGCAGCATACCAAGAAATTGATAGTCGATTTAGTTTTCTTTGTCAGTACCAAAAAATGCAAAGAATTTGCAGAATTTTATCATGAAGACATTAATGGAGATGAGCTCAAAACAGAATGTTTTCATTTAAGCCAATATTTAAAAAAACATAGCAAAGCAATCAGCGGATTTAAATATTTCAACCTTACATAACCTAATAAAATCAGATAAATTGGAAGAAACTTTTCCAAACGTAGAAATTGCTACAAGAATATTCCTTTGCCTAATGGTTTCCAATTGTAGTGGAGAGCGGTCATTTTCGCAGCATAAGAGAATAAAAAATGAATTGCGAACAACAATGTTAGAAGAACGTCTGAGTAATTTGTCAATTATGTGCATAGAAAGTGATATCCTTAAAAAAATTGACTTTGAGGATATAATAGAAGATTTTGCTCAACAGAAATCCCGAAAGAAACCGTTATCGTAATCGTAACCAAAAAACCAGCAGCATTCTAATTTCATTAATGACATATTATATCATACTGTATTTGATTACCTATAATAAATGGTCATACTTAGTAAAAAAATTATAATTTGCTTTTTTTCATTCTAAAAGGGCCCCAAATTCTTATGTGCCCAAGGGCCCCAGCCTAGTTTAAGACGGCACTGATCATCACTTGACATTTTCACAACAAAATACGTGCTTTCTCGATGCTAGAAAGAAAACTGAGACGTTTTGTAACGTGACTGACTATTTGCATGAAGCGGCGTGGACATAACAAATATGCAAAATACGCCTATCTTCATTTGTAGGTTACATGCATCCTACAAAAGACGACTGAGTGGACAGTGGGCCTTAGTGTTACAGAGAGGCATTTTAATGTGTGTTTTTGCCTGTTTGTCCTGATGGACACACTAAGGACGGGTTTTTTCACTGAATTTGAACAATTCATCAAAGTTAATTTCAAATTCTGTGGAGTTCTATTATTATTTCAGTTTTGTGAAGCAGCTGGCCCATAACGATATTCAAACTGAACTTAAAAAAATAATTATGAAACTTGATGAATTGTTCAAATTCTGTGAAACAACCCGTCCTTAACCGGTTTCTTTCGAGTAGTCAGTTTGTTGCAAATGCTGTTTTCCAAGTGTCTAGAACTACGACTAAAAAGGATGCAGAGTGGTTTAGATATTATTGATATAGGGTCAAAACTCAGAATATAGTTTTCGTTTTTATGTTTTTATGAATTCTAAAACATAAATACAAATTCGTGTTACAATTATCTAGGTTAGCAATAGGTAAATAGAAAATGGAATAAGCGGCGACTTTTGGAAGTTTTTATTTTGGAAAAAATAAACTTTTTGAATTCCACGTAAATAATCACAGTTTTGCATAGCGATGAGAATAATGGAACTATGTTTCCAATAAATCGATCCAACACTTTTTTTTTTACTTAATCATTATTACGCCGTTAGAATCGATTTAGGTTTAACTGCTTATTAAGACCCGGCATTCTAAATTTCTACCGATTTATAACTAGTTTCTCGCTAACTCCTTAAGTCTTGAAGTTGAAATTCAATCATTCTGGGAGACATTGGAGGGGGACCCACCCTTTCCCGACGGCTGTGTGAGGAAACTGATTGTTTAACCTCCTTAGCCGCACACGTCAGGACCAGAGGCGGCCCGTGACTGTAATTACCAGCAGTGCATTTCACTTTTAAAATGTACCTAGTCTGTAATTTAGGTGGAGCAAATTAATGAATGGGAACACCTACTGCAATTCATTATATCTTCTAAGTTATATTTGTAAAATAACTGATTAAATAATACAAAATTATCTCGAAAATAAAGGACACTCAATTCATCGTTGAAAATATAGCGAAACCGTTTGATTTCACCGCGAACGAGTTCCAATGTGTTAATGTTGTTGCGTTAACATTGAACATTAGTATTTCTAAGCGAATCCATTCCAAACGCATTGGATTACGCATGATCAAAGTGATGCAAAATTCACTCGCCGTCAAAGCACTTCGATAATGCACGGATGGGTTATGTATCTGCACTGCTCTAACACGTAATTTGACGTCAAGAGTGTAATCTGTCTCGCTCATGTCACCGTTTCGGCTACTTTGGGCTGTCTCGATACCGCCCGATGCTGTTTTAGTAGTATGGTAAAAGTTGGTTCTGTGCATATCGGGGTATGCACGACCGCTTGCTCTTGTGCGGGATTTTTTTACTAGAAGATAGCTCAAATAATGACCTGACGGGAATTACGAATTTCTTACATCGATCACTGGGGCACAGATGTCGTTGTTATTTGCTATGTGGAGATTGAAGACAAGCAGTGCAATGCACAAATGCACGTACCAAGGAACCGCCTCTGGTCAGGACTCTTTTTCACGTCAGGAGGATTTGAAAACGATTCTAGACCCTCCAATGTCCCTGCATGCATGATTGTTAGTACGAAATAATGTATGCATACTTACATTAATAGTAACACAAAATAAGAACACATATGAAATGTGTTCGCCTGGTGGTTTGGCATCTAAAATTAAATAATAAATAAGGAACACAAATTTTATAAGTGGAAGTATGATTGAAACATTAAATTATACAAGCCGCGTATCGAGGGCAGTTTACCCCACTATCACGGGGCGGTCCCGGAAAGAATGAGCGTGGCAAGCGGCCTGGCCACAACGATCCCAAACACCCGCGTCCCTTAGCCAGTTTTCCGAGAGTACCCTCGAAGAAATATAAATGGGGGGGGGGGGGAGATACTCCCAAAGACCCTAGGGAATGAAGTGAGCCTCAGGTCACCGGAGGCAGGACGGAAGGGGACCGGGCTCGCGCAAACATTCCCCAGGCCCGCTCATGATGACGGGGGAGGCACCCGTGGTTCGTGGGACAGCCGCCCCGGATTGATGTCACCTTACTGGATGCAGGAACAGGGTCTATCCGCCCCCATGGTGGGGAAATGAACAATACAGTAAAATACATTCTGGGAGACAGTAGTGCTGCAACACCCTGACACGCCGTCTCCGTATCTGGTCTCCCAGCCAAATGACGAGCCTATCATTATGCTGCATTGTACAGCTCCCTTTTTTCATACTCTCTGTTACACAAAGTATGTCCAAACATTTGCTAACCATTGCAAATCGATGTTTTGTAAACAAGTCCTAAAAACATTATTTTCGGACGCTTACATTGCTAACGCTGGTTAAGCCTTATGAGATACATCAAAATAATGTACTTCGGAATTGTGTATCTTGAAAAGGCATACAGAAAAGTTCGGAGTATGTCTATCTTCTAAGGATAACCCACAGTAATCATTTTTTAATATTTTTTACATATATAATGGGTTTTCTGCGAAGCTATTTTGACCAACAATCCTTATCCAACTAAATATTTTAGTTAAGACCCGGCATTTTCAATTTCTACCGATTTATAAGCAATTTCTCGCTAACTCCTTAAGTCTTGAAGTTCCAAAAAAAATAAATGTTATTTTTGAAGATTATATCTGAACATTGGTTTTGCCGAAACGTTAACTATATGAAATTCCCTCGATAGAAAAAAATCGCAAAGTAAGCACCGAAACTTATTAAAAACGCGTTTTTTTCTGTTATTTAATATGTTAGAGGAATGAAAAAAATTTGGAGTGTATGTTTAAATGCAACTAAAACTTTGATGAGAGCTTTTTGCTCTATTTTAAATGATTTGTGTTTTATTAAGTATTTTCACATCAGTCGCTTACGTCTGTTCATTTCAATCGCTTTAAATATTAGCGCGCTCTCTCCAACATTCGGATTAACATAAGACCATTTCAAACATTCGTCAGTCCCGCGCAGACGGCAGGCATAGTGGACGTGTGTCAGAATTTTTTGCATCTAAATTTACGTGATTTATTGTAAATAATATTTAGTTTAAAATATTTGAATACCTTATTTAACGTGAATATTGCATATATCGGTTAAATAATATTGTTTTTCAAAAATGAGAAATAAATAACAAACATAAATGAAATCTCCAAAGGCCGCGGCTTGTGTACATAAGTATACCGTTTTTTACGATTCGCCAAAAATTCGTTTGCTACAAGGCAATGGAAGCTGATTGTTCTAAAACTGTGAGATTATTTCTTGAATGAATTCCGCAGTCTTTTTTTGCCACTCTGGTATCTACAAACTTAATTGCAACGACTGCCCGGCAATATATATTAGGAAAACTGCGCGTAACATAAATATTAGAGTAAAACACGTCAGGTGTTTAACAAATACTGGTTATTTAGACTTTTCCGAACATTTAATTAATACTAACCATACTTTTGATAAAAATACAGGAGTCAAAATTATACATAACAAAACAAAATAGGAATACGCCTTAATAATGTAGAAGCATTAGAAATAGTAGTAGGTTGAGATCAACCGAAACCGGTCGACTTATATAGCAAAATAAAGTGGTTTAAAACAAAAAAAATATTTTGAATAACATATTTAATTCAAATGTATCTATCGCGTTTTATAAAATTTACAAATATCTTTATGAAATTCAATTTTTATTTTAAAAAGAAAAAAAAGTGAAGTAAAGCAAAAAATCGAGTATTAGAAATTATCCTCAAGGGACAACTCTGTATTACAAAACATATTCAACTTTTTCAAGTTGTTTTTATAATTTTATACTTTATACTATTTTTTTGAGTGCGTCCATATAAAGACATATTTAATGCATTGATAACTGGAAAAACCGAGAAAGTTTGTTTTGTATTGGCCATTAAATGATGATGATGTTTTTGTTACGTAACTCCACAAAAGATACAGGTAATTCTGCGAGATTATACAAGTAAAAAATAAAATGTTAATTTTTCGAAATTCCAACGCTTTAAGGTCGATTTCAAGTTAATAAACTAAAGGATAAATAAATATTTTTCTATGGAAAAATATTGTTCTATAGGAAAAAACACAATAGATTGGTAAACCTATACGAACTCTATGACAAGTAAAAGTGGTGGGCGTTGCCCATCTACAATTCGAAATGCAGAATGCCGCGTCTTAAGAGGAAGCTACAAGGCAAAAATATGTATATTCTTGGTTTGCCTTATTTCGTGACGAATACACAGGTATACATTCGTATAGGCACATAGTCATTAAAATGAATTAGTCACATGTATTCACATAGGCATTAAAATCGCTTGGAAAATGGAGTCAAGAAACGCTCGATTTCATGCGCAAAAGTGGTTTTTATTTATTTTCTATAAAAGTACGCAAAAAAATAATCAACGGAAACTGTCACAGATAATCTTAACCATAATAGGTTATTTTTTAAAAGTTGATTAATTTGTGCATTCATACATTTTTATTGAATAAATACATTTTCAGTAGCTTACATTTATATTTTATATGGAGTAAATAATTTTTTTATTTTAATTCTCCTCAAGGGAAAAGATAAGAAAAGCATCAATTTACATAAAGCATATTATTTGGTATTCATAATGTAAAGAAATTCGTTATAAAGATTAATGGAAAATCACTATTTAGCATTAAGGCGATGCCATACGTAGTAATGCAAAATCATTTGTTTTTGGTTTGAAAATTTGGTCGCCTAGAAATGTTTCAGATGCTTTAATTAAATACTGCAAGTAGAATACATTTTGGCCTTTGAAATAATCGAGTGTTTTTTAGATAAGTCTTTTTATAAGCCCAGAAAAAAATAATGTATAAGGCCTGTGAAAACTGCTTTAAAGTTCAAAATCTCCTAATTACGAACCCATTTTCGGTTATGATTTTATTGTATAATGTGGCAAATTAAGTTATTTATAAAATTATGGAAAAAAAATTAAATATTTATGCCTGAACATCCACAAAATAAAATAAAAGGCACTTTTAGCTGTTACTAAATAAGGATTTTACGTCCAAAGAAATGAACTGACAGTTATGCGGAAAATGTGATCACGCCGACTGCAACGCCACTCATATCGGACAGACGGGAAGGGCTTTTTAAGTAGATTCCAAGAGCATATAAGATGTTATAATAATAAAAACACTTTTTCAAAGTTCGCAGAACATCTTTTAGTGAATAATCACGTCCCGCTTGACAACAATGTACTTAAACCCTTGCATATAGAGAAAAACGGCCTTAGATTAAATTCACTTGAACAATTAGAAATCAATAAAAGAACCAATTAAGTACCCTAATATAACATTAATTAATAAAGTAAGGAAAATTATTTATTCCCCGCTTCTAAGTATATTCACAAAACCTAAACAATATAACACATTTAAATAAATTAATAGCTGCTACATCATTATTAAACAATGATAACATTAATGCGGGGAAAACAGACTTCAAAATACCCCCACAGAATATGAAATCTATTGTCACAATTATTTTATCAGTAAATCGGTTTAACCGGTAATAAATCATTTTAAATTGGGAGGGGGTAAAATAGAATCATATAAATAAGTCGTCTAAACGTGGCTAAAACCACAGTTTGAAAATGGCCTTGAAAGCCGAAACAGCTGTAACAATAACAAAAACCAAAAAATACTTGCAGAACTCAATAATTATATTATTAATTTTAAAAAAGAATTCAACATAAATATATTTTGCCCTCTCGCAAATGCAACAATATGAATTCCTTTCACCGATAAACAAAACTTTCAGCAGCCTGCAGCCGATTTTTTTTTATTTTACAAGCGGTTCCAGATTTTCCCAAGGCCCATCTGCTATTGCGATTACGAAAGGACATCCGTTAATATCATCATTCTTCCCTTCGGTTATGCTTTCAATAGATATCTTCTCAATGCTATCTGCATTGCTATTTCTGAAATAATGTTTTTGACATACTTGGCATCTTTAGGGCTCCGCAAATTTCTTCCATTTGAGAATACCGATTCCCCGAGCACAGGACTCCTTCGACCATACTGGTGTTTCTACATTGAAAGAATCCGATTGTTCAGTCTCAATAATTTCTCCCTTTTGGACAGTTTCCATGTTAAAAAATATGCTTATTTGTTTTTACTTCTTTTTTAATTCTAAGTATGTAAAACTGAAATTAGATTGGTGGTTTATTTGAGCCAAACTATTCTGTGTTTTGACAGAATTCTTTCTAAAATCAATTGCATCTTTCTCACTAATTATTACCACCTATTGAAAACAAAACAAATGAGCTTTCTCAATTTTTTTACGACTGGAGTAAAAATTTAAGTAAAAATGTGGTTAGCGTTTTTGACAACAATTTTCACGTTTGATATTAAAATTATATTATTTAGAAAAAGTAATGTTTATTTCAAATGCATACACCGAAAAGATAATTTTATCTAGTTTCTAAAACAGCATTTTTTACGGAAAATTTAAAAATAAGATATACACGGTGTCCGGAAACTCGTAGTACAAGCGGGCAACTGGAGAATCTACACCACATGGGGAACCCAAAAAAACATAAAGTTTTTTTGATTTGAGCATTTTCAAAAAAAAAAAAAAAACAAAAAAAAATATTTTTCGGCTATTTTAGGGTTAAAGTTTTTTCTGGTGTTTAGGGTTGAATAACAGATGTTTTAACCCTGCAGAGCAGACATATTTTATGATTACACCGGGTTAAATGAAGGGTGATTTCAAAATAATGCTTCAAATCCGAGTTTCTTCATTTGTTTTACTTTCAAACAGTTTTAATTAGTTGGGTACTTTGATCTTCAGTAATAATTTATAAGAATTTGATTAAAAAAATAAATAAAAAATAAAAAAAATCAACTTCAAACTCGATTTACTCGATAACGAAAGCTCAAATAAAAAAAATATATACTACAAAATCGACTCCAAATGTGATGTAGATTCACCAGTTTCCCGTTTGTAATACGAGTTTCCGGACACCCTGTATACAGCGCATTTGAAATACACAGAAAACATTGCAAACTGAACAAAAGTGTTGAAAGTACTGAAGGAAAATCAAAACTAATCGTAAAATTTCCTCTGGAATCATAAGATTTTTTTTTATTTTTTTTTTTTTATTTAAAGAAAGCAAGACAAAAATACATATTACAGTAAATAATAAAATAAAAATACAGAAAAGTTCCAATAAACTACTTTTCAGTAGTTTGTCGATGGCAACTTTTCACATAAAAAATATTAAAAAAAGATAAAAACTTATTTTACTTAATGACAACAGTGATAACATTAAAAATAACAATTTGTTTTAAAAATATAAAAACATATACACAACAGTGATAGTATCTACCTATAGTTTGTATTAGACTCTAATACAAACTATTTCTTTCAGCGAGCCAATTTTTCAACATAATATTTGTTTTTACATTTGTACATTTTTTTTATTTCAGCAGGTAACATATTTAAGCAACTAGGTATCATGTAGTCCAGTGTTCTTTGTCTATATTTGTTTAAATGCTTAGGTACAATTAGTCCTTCATTTAACGTAAAACGAGTGTTGTAAGTGTGTTCCAGTCTATTTATGTATATAGGGCTATTCATATGCTGAAATATAATTTTATACCACAGACTTACTGAGAAAATTTTAAGATTCTGATAAAGGTATGGAACATTATGCCTTTGTTCGTATAAACTTTTATGAGCTAATAATTTAACTAGTATATTTTATCAATAAATACGACGATTTCATACTTAAAAAACTAATCTTTAACCCTTAATTTACCCGGTAGGTCCCTGGGACTCCATTGAAAACTTTTAGCGCTCATAAAACCTTTCGTTTTTGGAATTACAAATTGTGCGTTCCAGTACCTTCAGGCAGTGACGCGCAAAACGCGAGGTAGAGCGGGCGTCGATGTGCGTGGCTCCGACAGGTAAGTAATCACGCTAGTGGAGTCCGTGGTACTCCACCGGGGTATTAATGTTACAGTTTTAGCCTATTTACCGTATTTTATACGGTGTTTTTTTTTTTTTAATATTTTTCCATCGAATGTGAGAAAGTATTGTCACCTGTTGTCACCGCGTCAAAAACGAAAAACTGTATATATTTGCCATAGTTGTACTAAGCCTGTGTGCCTTGTCTGTACAAAAAAATAAGCAATGACTGTGTCACTAACCGTGACTGGAAGGTCTTGCACGTTTTTTTTTGTTTTGTTCGAACCATGTTTTTTTTACTTTTTATAAGAATTGATTATGCTTTTGTTATATCTCTTTAAAAATTTGATTGAAAATTTGTTTTGTTTTTGAAATATTGAAACTAGAAGTTAGGTCTCGTAATTTTGTTACAAAAAGTGCCATATTCTAGAAGTTGCTTAATAAAAGGCCGTGATTTTATAATTTTAAGTAAAAACCTATGCCATTGTAAAACCAAACATATAATAAACAAATGTAACTAGCATTTCATTTAAAAAGGTGTTTTATTTCATGTTAAATTAACGATTTTATTTACGGGAGTCCTGGGGACTCCACCAGGTAAATTGTGTAGGTATGTATGAAGTCACCGGGTAAATCAAGGGTTAATAAACGGGCACCATCTTGAACCGGAACCTTAACAAAATAAACCTTTCTACAGACAGACAAAACGTAGTCGAGTTACAACAGGATTTCTCTAGGCTTATTTGTTATTGTTTTATTTAAAAATCGATTGGTTTGTCCTAGATCAGCGTCGGCGAAACTTTTTGATTGGATTTGTTCCGCGGCACACCTAATAAAAATGCCTTTAAAAAGTAAATGTACTTTATTAACATGAATAAAATAATTCCTTAGTGTAGGTACATTTATTTAATTATTTTATGACATTTGCTATTTTTAGGATAAGCTGTTTCATAGAATTTGAACAATTCATCAAATTTCAAAGCTGATTTTCAAGTTCTGTGAAGGTTCTATTCAAGTTCTGTTTTTTAAATATCATTACTGGCCAATTGTTTCACAAAACTGAAATAACAACAGAACTTGAATAAAGGTGTAACTGGTGTAAGACCACCACTCAGAATTGAAACGTTGCTTGAAATGGCTTTAGTCGTGTTTGGTGACCATAGCCGAATAGCCAGGTACTCTTTCACCTTCCTTTTTTCCCCATCTCCTTCCCCTCCCCACTTCAGCCTCACAACATACCCCAATTTAGGATGCCGTATTCTTACTGGCTCCAGATGCTTGGGAGCAATTGGGACTCTTGTGCGGTATTCACATATTAAAAAAAGATGAGATTAGACGTACCCAAACAAATCATAGATTTTATAGCACAAGTAAAAAGAAAAACAACATTGACAACCGCTTTTGGCGCCATTCGTGTTTCATGCCTTTGAAAGTTCCAGTACGGTTGAAACGGTACAAAGTATTTCTATATGACTAACGAAAGCGCATGGGAATTCTGTACAAAATATGTAAAATATTTATTTTTATTTAAAATCAAAAATTTTGTATTATTTAGAAATAGGATTATTAGGTATATTTTTAAAATGCATTTCTGTTTGCTTGCTAGACTAAAATGCAAGCTTGTAGCTTGTGGCCGTTATACTCCATTGAACTCCATATTTAATTATTGGATGGCAAAAAAAATCGCAAAGCTTCTAAAATTATGAACACGTTTCGTTCTGTAATTTAATATGTTATAGGCATGAAAAAATTCACAGTGTATCTTTGAATTCAACTAAAGCGTTTGTCGACAGATTTTTGTTCTATTTCAAACGAGTCGTATTTTATTAAAAATCTTCACCATTTTCGTTTAATTATTATCGTTTTTTTTATATTAGCGTGCTCTCTCTAATATTTGTATTTACATATCTACCTTTCAAACCATCTTTGAACGCTTACTACGGGGCCAATAATTAATTGACAAAATTACTTATTCACAAGAAAGTTTATGTTTTTCGGTGCAAATAAATAAATACATAAATATACATTAGTAAGGCCCAGGCTACACGAGCGGTTCTCCCGCCGCGGGAGAACCGCTTGTAAACCGCTACAGACGGGCCCAGGCTACACGAGCGGTTCTCCCGCCGCGGGAAACCGCTCGAGAAAGCGACCGCGGACATTATTTGGTTCATTCTTCAAAATGGATCCGCCAATGATCACTGCTCTTGCAGCGCTTATTTTAATAGAGTTATTAAAAAAAAAAACGACGAAGTGTTTGGGTGGCACCAATATTAAGTAATCGTTTAAATTCCGGAATATTTCATTTAATGTTTAGTGTACACCGAGATAATCCTCAAAAGTTCTTCACATACTACAGAATGTCTGTGAACTCGTTTGATGAACTTCTATCAATTGTGAGCCATAGTATTAACAAACAAGATACAAACATGCGACGGTCCATCAAACCTGCAGAACGCTTGGCTATCACACTCAGGTAAATAAAATCACATAATATTATTTATTATTTTATTTAAAAAAAATTATTAATAAAAAGTAGACCAGAGTAATTTATTGAAGAGGTAGGTAAGATATAATATTATAATAATCATAATTTTCTTGTGATGTGTCAGAAGCAGTCTCATTTTGTGGCGATGCTACTCTGCTTATTGGAGAAAATGCTTCAGAATATGTTCTTGAGCCTGAGCTCCCATCCTGGTTTCTGCGGTAAATAAATTCAGACAAGTTACTGGGAATATCGGGATTTGTATTTTCATTATTTGCGTAGGTTGTTTGCTTTCTTTGTATATTTCTGAATAAACTGGTGATTTGATATCTGGTTTCCATAGCCAAATCTGGTGTCATCGAATTCATAATGGGTACAAACGACATAAGAAATGCACGATTTCCCTTTTCATCCTTATCCTTGTTATCTTTTTGCAATTGCAAATTTTCGTTCAAAATTTTGGTTATTTGAGGAATTGCATTTTTTTCTTTTTGGTTTTTCTTCATAGAAACTTGTCTTTCTTGAGGTGGTCTCATTAGAACATCTGCTTCTATCTCCTGATTTTGTGTTAAAACCACAGGAGAAATATTAGACTCACGTTCGTCTGAAGTACTGGCAGCAGTAGGGCGTAAAAAGGACAAGAGGTCAAAATAAATATATCTTTTTTTTTTGTGCTGATTGTCTCGACACTGTGTTGGTTTCTGACTTTACTTCTTTCATATAACTGTCTTTGATGTTCTTCCACTTCTTCATGAGATCTTTTACTGCAAAAAAAAGAAATATATTATATTTATAATGCATCTATTATTTTTTACGTTGTGGCGAGCTCTGAGACAGGCCTATGTACAGCAGTAGACAATATTGGCTGATGATGACAATGATTTATTTTTTCAGATATTTGGCTTCAGGAGGAACATTCACAGATTTGGAATACGATTTTCAAATTTCACGAAAAACCATACCATTTATTGTAAAAGAAACATGTCAAGCTATTTGGGAAGAACTGGCAGCTTTAGAAATGCCAAAACCAAATAAAGAAAAATGGATCAATATTGCTGAGAAATTTTACAAAGAAGCGAACTTCCCTAATTGCGTTGGCGCCATGGACGGCAAACATATTAGAATTATTTGCCCTCCGAAAGGTGGATCTAAATATTTTAATTAGAAAAAATACCATTCTCTTATTTTATTTGGAGTGGTGGACGCAGACTACTGTTTTACATCCATTGATATTGGTGCTCCAGGTCGAGAAGCTGACTCATCAATCTTCAAAATTTGTATTTGTAGGTGACGCTGCGTTTGGTCTAAACAAAAATGTTATGAGACCATTTTCTTTACGAAACATAACATTGCCCAAGAAAATTTATAACTATCGATTATCAAGAGCTCGCCGTTTTGTCGAATGTGCGTTTGGTATTCTCAGCTCAAAGTGGAGAATTTTTCATTCAAGCATCATGATCAATCCACCGAGTGCCATACCCATTATAAAAGCAGCTTGTGTGCTACACAACTTTGTAAGACGCAGAGATGGGTATCGATTTGAAGACACGATTGAATGTGATTTCGAAGAATACGATGTAGTTCAGGCAGTTGCAGGCCGATCTACTGGCATTACAGTAAGAGATTCGTTTATTCGATACTTCAATGGTCCTGGTGCCGTTCCTTGGCAAAACAGGATGATTCATTAAGACGCTGGTTACTAACATTAAATTTCAATTATTATAACATTATTATTTAGCGTTTATGATTTTAAAAAAACTGTATATTCGTAAATGCCATATGGTTACCCTGTGATCCCAAAAATATTGGTGAAACTTTTCAAGATGGAGAAGCGTTCATTACAATCGTCAAATTCGCGTACATTTATTCATACTCACGTTAACTGCATCGCAAAACCAAACAATTTCAAGCATATTTCAATTAATAGGAACTGATCTAGAATGTTCATTATCTATACAAAACCATCCTATAAAGTTTCTCTAACATTTTTGAGGTCACCCTGTATAAGAATAAAAAGTATACTCACTAGATCTGTTTTTATCTTCTGGTCCTAAATCATCCCAATGATCCATCATTTGTTGTCCTATCTCCATCCATAACTTTGCTTTTAATTCTCGATTGGCGTAATCATTTAACTTTACATCATATAAAGCAGGCCGATCTTGTATTTCTATTATGAATCGCTCCGTATCAAACATGTTGTAACATGAATCCTTCACGCGCACGACCGACCAACAACGCTCTCTCGCAGGGAATTAGAAGTGAGTCGTTCGCGAACGAGTCGGCTCAGTGAACCGGATCTTTTTGCGGAACCGCAAGATCCGGTTCCCAAATTAGCCGCTCACTCGTTCGTGTGAGTCGGTTCACTCGTTCGCCAACGATGAGTCGGTTCACTCGTTCGCGAATGGTGAGCCGGTTCACTTGTTCGCGAACGATGAGCCGGTTCACTCGATTTTTGTGAGGAAATTTTTGAAATGGAATTCCGTAGCCACCCCCCCCTCCCACGGATTTTAAATATTTTGCGGGGAGTATGTATTGTAAATTCTTTTGTGGGGAATAATGTATCACAGAAATTCTGTAACAACCCCCCCCCACGGATTCCAAATATCTTGTGGGGAGTATGTATTTTTAAATTTTTTTGTGGGGAATTATGTTTCTCAGAAAATCTCCAACAACCCCCCCTCCCATGGATTTCAAATATCTCGTGAGGAGTATGTATTTTGAAATTTTTTGTGGGGAATTGTGTTTTATAGAAATTCTGTAACAACCCCCCCCCCCATGGATTTCGAATAATGAAAGGGGGAATCACGCTCACGCAGAATATTTGTGGGGAATTTGTGGGCAGAATTACTGCAACTGAAAAACGGCGACGTTAGGCCAAGATCCGCTGGCAACACTGCCGGTGACCCGCTCAATTGAGCCGGTTCACTGAAGCGGATCTTTCAAGTGAACGGGAACTAGTGAACCGGCTCCCTCAACTGAGCCGCTTCGCCCATCTCTACAGGGAATGAGCAAAAGCGGGGAAACCGCTCGTGTAGTATGAACGTGGCGGTTATCCGCTGCGGGAGAACCGCTGCATGCGGCGGTCGAATTTCTCCCGCCCGTGAACCGCGAGCGGCCGCGGCGGGAGAACCGCTCGTGTAGTCTGGGCCATACAACGTTCATAGTAAATTGTGTCTGGAGCGGTTTACAGCGGTTCTCCCGCGGCGGGAGAACCGCTCGTGTAGCTTGGGCCTAAGTATGCGATAGTGACACACACTTGCACACTTTCTCATTTGTGTATAGTATAATATAATATCTGGATTTATTACTTTGGCTGCAACCATGCTGTAACATATACACCATTATACACTGATCAATGATCAATAGTATGAACCATAATAATATGAACCATAAATAAACTTCTCATGCATGAACAGAACAACATCAGTAATCAGCTGATTCAGTGATCACACCAGTGCTGCCATCTTCTGGTCACGTGAATATCCAATACACTGGTAAAATCGAAGAAAACTCTAATAAAGCGAATAATGTCAAGAGATGTCGCCAAATTCTACAGCAACAACTAATAATTTATTTACAACACAATATTACCTATTATTTAATTTATAAAAACAGTTTATTTATATATAGTACAGCTGGGTAATTATTATTTCAGAAACTGTTTCGCCTTCTGAAAGCATTATCTAACTGTGTGATAATACAGCTGTCACGAGTAATAATAATTACCCAACAGCACTTGTTTATATAAAAAAACTGTTTTTATGTAATAATTTAGAATAATAATATTACATCTACCTACGTATGCATCTAATACTGCACAATAACATTTTCATCTATTTAATAAAATACTGAGAAACCTAGTCAAATCTACGTAGGTATTTCCAGACAAAACCGGTGTTCTTACAATTGACAATTGAACTTATTAAATAGTTTTGAAAACTTGAAAGAAGTTAACCTGAAACTTGAGCTGTCTCTTTTTAAAATGACCTAATAAACCTCATTAAAAAAATTACATAATTTAGAGCATTAAATCAGTCTAGAGTCGCAGTGAAAGTAATAAAATACTCAACTAGAAAATAAAAACTCGCTTCCGTGGATTTTTGCTACCAGGTCCTGCAGGCGGCTTTTGTTAGGTTTCGCCATAGTAATGGTCGTGTTTGTAAAGTTTTGCCCCGGTGTGCAATTCTGCATACAACAGCAAATAGAATGTGTGCACAAATTTACTTATCACATACATACTAATTTACATGTGAATACGTAATATGTACAATATTAAATTATTTGCGTCTAGCATAAATCGGTCATTAGTAGTTATCACGTTATTATTTATGTTTCTCCTTATATTTACATCGCTTGAGCGCCGATATATTAACAAAATATATTTTTTTACTTTGCTTATAATTTCTTTAAAGGAACAACTTTTATACAATACAAATTAAATTAACCTTGAAGTCTTAAAATGAGTGCATAAAACATGTATTTATTAAAATTGAACAATTTATTATAGGTATAAACTTCTTCTTTCTCTATTTTTATTTTACAAAGAAGTCAGCTCGCGTAGGTACTGACAGGTTTTATTCGATAGCCTGCTTAACGCTGCGTTTCGAACCACCATAAACATTTCGCATTTTGTTGCTATCTTCACTTCGTAAGTCTTTTCCGGTAAATACCCATTCAGAACGGTAGGTCGTGATAACTTTTTTTATTAAAAATCTTTGAACATCGAGTGAATCTAATAAGTTATGTGTTGATATATTTAGCGAAGTTTTTAATTTAAGTAGCCTTTTGTGATTCCCGGTGTTATTTTTCGTGTTTGCGAGATGAAATCAACTTCGCGAACTGAATCCACGTTAGTGCCGAATGTCAGTGTCTCAACATGTTATTTTGATTTTGCAGAAAAATGGGTCGCTATTCTCGTGAACCTGATAACCCAGCCAAGTCGTGCAAGGCACGCGGATCCAACTTGAGGGTTCACTTCAAGGTATTTTAAATTTACAACATAACCAATAAATTGTTGACAGTTCAATTATTTTTTGGAACCTATAACTTATGTCGACTTAACACTTTTAGAATACACATGAGACCGCAATGGCCATCAAGCGGCTGCCCCTCCGGCGGGCCGTGAGGTACCTGAAGAATGTAATTGACAAGAAAGAGTGCATTCCATTCAGAAGGTTCAATGGCGGAGTGGGACGGTGTGCCCAGGCCAAACAGTTTGGAACCACCCAGGGAAGATGGCCCAAGAAGTCCGCCGAGTTCCTCCTACAGCTGCTGAGGAATGCGGAGTCCAACGCCGACTACAAGGGACTCGATGTTGACAGGCTAGTCATTGATCACATTCAGGTTTGTTTTACATTTCTCTCTTCACAATTTTGAAGTGTTGTAATCTGAAATAAATCCCTTCCCTTTTCCATTTAATATTATATCAAATGAAGTGATTTATTTTATTTGGTAAAATATAATTACATGCCGATATTTGCGCAAATAGTGACAGATCTCATTTGCTGGTGTTTGTATACAATGTTCCGTAAATATTCGGGAATGCTTGCCGCGGCCCAATACGAAATGTTTTTAAATAAAGAATTTTGATTCACCTTAATTACTTTAAAAATAAACTTACTGCATTTGGGAAATTTTTAATTTTAGCATTTTAATTTTTAATTTACGTAACATGAAAATACGCTTTCGTTGTAATGGATGAAAGCCATTTTAAATATTTTCTGTCCATAAGTATTCCTGATTCTACATAAGTGGCTAGAAAACGAACAGCCAGAGAAAATTGGGAAAAAATTCGGTTTATGGGAGTCACTCGAATAACCGAAATTGAACTTGATTTAGACTAATTTAGGGCTGGGGAATCCGAATCTGTAAGAATTAGGTGGGGGTCGGCACTATTAACTGAGTTATAGTGTTTTGAAATTTCGTACGCGATACATAGAAACCATGGTTTATTTATCAATTATGACATAAGAAAATCAAATTAGTGACGATTTATTAGTCTCACATTTCAGAAGTGCCAACCAAAAAATAAAAAGTGTTGCCATATAATAATAATATCAATGCATGGAAAATTCAGAAAATTAAATATCATTTGCCAGATTTGTAGTTTATTATTTAAAATCTTGTAAATATTAAATTTATATATTTATAACCTAACCTAACTGTGATTTTCTATAACAAAAAAATGACCCTTTAATAACGCCCACTCGCGTCCCCTTTAGAGTTATATTCCAGTTTTCAAGTAATTTGTGGGCTACGCTAGGTTTGTATAGACTGGTTTGTGATTTGATTCTAATACCTTTTTTCCATGTTATTTCCTGTTACAAAAAATTGCCCCTTTAATAACGCCTGCTCGCGTCCCCTTTAGAGTTACATCCCAGTTTTCAAATAGTTTGTGGGCTACGCTAGGTTTGTATAGACTGGTTTGTGATTCAATTCTAATACCTTTTTCCCATGTTCTTCTGCCTACTCTAACCCAAACTAAAAACCTAACCTATTTTGTAAAAAAATATTATTATTATATGGCAACACTTTTTATTTTTTGGTTGGCACTTCTGAAATGTGAGACTAATAAATCGTCACTAATTTGATTTTCTTATGTCATAATTGATAAATAAACCATGGTTTCTATGTATCGCGTACGAAATTTCAAAACCCTATAACTCAGTTAATAGTGCCGACCCCCACCTAATTCTTACAGATTCGGATTCCCCAGCCCTAAATTAGTCTAAATCAAGTTCAATTTCGGTTATTCGAGTGACTCCCATAAACCGAATTTTACCCGAAAATTGAATAACGTGAATTTAAATTAAATAATCAAATTATGTAATTTAACCCATCGTTAAATTTTATATAGGCATACTAATTTTTATTTATGACATCTGTGCATACCCCATATTTCCCCAAATTAAACACTTAATGCTTTTTTATATATAGATTATAATTTTATTGTGAACTATCTAAGTATGTGCGAAAAGTTTTAATCGCCCCATTGGTGTGGGCCATATGCTGATGCGAAAAAAGTGCAGCAAAAATCACAAATTGACGTAACTAGCAGTTCGGCATATGTTTTCTACATCGCTCGATTGGCGAAAGTAGTGTTTCCATTGCAACTGGAAACCCTTCCTCGTCTTATGTCTCTTCTAGGCTGCTAATTGAGCCCCATTTCTGGCCACGTACAAATAAATGGGCGTTACAGTTTACAAGTATTTAAGTCGCACTTGCACTCAATAGGTTTTAGTTTATTTTAATAATTTATGCATATTTCTTAACCTGAGAACCTTACTTTGATTGAGAAAAAATGGAACTTTAATGCATCTGTTACCATATCCCACCACATAAATAATTATTTCTTGTATATTTACTTTTTTTTGAGTATTAATTCATTCATGCTGTAGAAATGAGATCCCTAAGACATATGTGTGGTAAAACCATGTATGATCGTGTGAGAAATGTTGAGATCTGCAAAGAATGCAGGGCTGGTGTAATAATAATGCCTTTATTTAAGAAATTTGCAACTATAACTGAGAATACATGTTAACAGATAGATAAAGTTGAGGTTTCTCATAACCTGCCTCACTAGGCTAGCGGCTAGCCTGTGTTGAGGGATTAAGTAAGTAAGCGTAATAAGTAATATTAGGAAAAGGTCGCTTAGATGTAAAGTGAATGAGCGAAGAAAGGCGTGTAAGGAGATGATGCTAATGCGAATGGTAGCAGAAGTCGGGGACGCCTGAGGAAGACTTAGCACGATCAAGTGAATTAGATACTTGAGTCGAGCCAAGTCAATAGTCAGGATAATAGAAGAGTATGTATGAGGCAAGGAGAGTGTGTCAAGACTGTTTGGCGGTACGTCCTCTGCCGCCTGTAGAAAAATGGCATAATGGTTAGTTAATTTCTCAATGTGGACTTGAAGGTTATATCAACTTTAACCTGTCCGGTGGTGAGTTTCTGGAAAGAAAACGGTCCCGCTGGAGGGAGTTTTTTCAACAATCAAAATATAGAAAAAAATAAATGCCACTTCGTAGAGTATAAAATAATAATAAAAAAACCCTTATAAACTAGCACGAAAAAATAAATACTAAGCTATTTAGAAGGAAAAAATAAAAACAATTTTGCAGAAATCGCCAACCATCGAAATCGCAGCAGATTTTTGTTTTTACTTAATAAAAATCAGATTCACTTACCACAATTTTAATGATGCCAAGGGGATCAAGGGGGGAAGAACAACTTTTTTCACACACTTACATATACGTATTATTATTTACACTTATACTATTGTATTTTCATTATACAAATTCAACATAGGTACACAATGTATATGCAGTCAATAATTACGATAGCAAAAACACTAATCTAATTATTATGTACACTATCTTAGGAATAAAATTGTCTTCACTAACTTATACTGCTTTTTCGTATGGTAGTCTTCGATACATGGATATACGCAAAATGCAAGATTGCAGTCGGTGCACATATATTTCGTGTCACTTCTTTTTTGAGCTCGAACTGCTGTATGTCTACACACATGGCATTGTCGTTGAGTTCGCTTTCCTTGGGCTGCATTTTCTGGTACAGGACGGAGAAAATGTTTTCCTAAAAGGCGAGTTGGTTGATCCACTACTCTCCTTCCTCCAGATGATGCCGGCCTTGGCGTGTGATATTTTTCGATCATTTGAGACACTAAGTTTTCCCGGAATTCGTTAAATTATAAAACCTTTTGCGTTTTCAAACGATGCAAAAAGAAAGCATTTAGTGTTCCAATGTCTATCAATCTGAAGAAAATTTTCTTATACCATTTTAGAGACTTCCTGAAACTGCTTGCGAAGCCCAATATGCGGTCCACTTTGTCAACAGCTCCCATATTCTTGGTATAATCTAAAACTACCTCTGGTTTTTATTTTATTTTCTCCCGTGGGGAAGTCAATTTTATCAGTAACAATTATTGCATCTGTATGTATGTTACTAAGCATAAGTACATCCCTTTTATTGTTCCATTTCAGCGCCATGAGATTGTTCGAATTCAAAGACTTCATTTCAGTTAGTTGAATCGAATTCATGAATAATGGGCGTAAACTTACCCTGATCCCATTTACGATGATCTACTTTTCTCTTTTTGGATGATGAACAACTAGGGAGAGTTTCATCCTCATCAGATTCGTCGGATGAGCTATCCGAATGTATTGGCAAATCATGAAGATCCTCGTAAAAATCTTCATCTTCACTTTCGATTAAAATATCAGCAATGTCTTGTTCATTCAAAGGGTTAACCATTTTTTTATAAAAGTAAAATATTTAAATTGAACAAGTTATCAATACGAATCACAAGGTCAAATCACAGTAAAACACTGTCCAAATTATTAATAACCTAAAATAATAAAATGTCAATGATAATAACAGTATAGCGAATAATATTTCAAATAGTTCACAGCACTCAGATTCACTATTGAATTTTGTTCAAACTGTCAAAAACTGTATTCAAACTGAAAACAAACACTGTCGGTACAATATATGTAATAAATATTCACATCCAAACACGTGAGGTAATTTTTAATGCAAGATGATTAGGTTATTCAGTGTAAAAACAAACAAAAACCACAAATTTCACTTCACAAAAGACGTCGCTCGCAATAAAAATGTTGTTTTACCCCCAACTACCAGGCGGTGACGTCACGGAATATTTTAATTGTGAATAACTCCGTTGGTAATGTACCTAAATCGCTAAAAACTTTTGCAAGTTATGACAAATTGTCCCTAGATGGCAGTAACTATCAGTTTTCCGGAAGAAATTCAATAATTAATTAATTTTAGGCGCAACCGTACGGGTACGGTCATACTCCTTACGAGGAATTTTTTTCTCACCGTACCTGTACGGTCATACCACCGGACAGGTTAAACTTCTTGGTTATAGTGGCTTTTAATTATATTCAGGCTTCCTAATGTGTAAAATTACTTTAAAAGAATAAGCAAAACATTTTCCAATAAATGGTATGGTTTTATGATGCTATGATCAATCTTATACTTAATAGATTTACTTGACTTCTTCTGGCCATGTCAATAATGCAAGGAAGCCATTCTGCTCCGAGTATTTGCCGTGGCCTAGATTAAATGTGGCAAGTGACTGAGCCTTGTTGATTAATTCACTTGGGTTTATGAAATTGTGACAACACAGTTTAATAACAAATTATACTCCACGGATTCTCCTGGAATACCTAATTTAAAATTAATATACCTAAGGAATCTATGCTGGACTTTTTCAATCGCTTGAATATGGATATTGTAATGTGGAGAAATCCAAAAAATTGAGAGTTATATTCCAAAATGCTTCTCAATAGCGTTATGTAAAAAATGCGAATAGTATCTATGTTACAAAATTGTTTGGTTATTCTAATAACTAACTAACCATCACGCCGTTTCCCCGCAGGGGTAGGCAGAGAGGACAGACTGCCAAACAACTCGGTCTTGGCACACACTCCTTGCCTCATTCACATTCATACATAGTCTCATACATACTCTTCTATTGTTCTGACTCTTGACATGGCCCGACTCAAGTATCTGATTCACTTGGTCATGCCATGTCTTCCTCGGGCGTCCCCGACTTCTGCTACCATTCACATTTGCATCGTATATTCTCCTTACACTCCTTTCTTTACTCATTCGCTCTACATGCCCAAACCATCTAAGCGTCTCTTTCTTGATCTTACTCATTACGCTTACATCAGCCTTGCACTCTTTGCGGATATCCACATTCCTCACACGATCATACATGGTTTTATCACACATACGCCTCAGGGATCTCATTTCAACAGCATTCAATCTACTTTCATCCTTTCTTTGCCAGTTCCATGCCTCACTTCCATACATCAGGGTAGGTACCAGCACTCCATTGTGGACTGCTAACTTCGCTTCTTTGGACAATTTTTTGTTAGCGCCAACTGCGTTCAGTCCTCCATTAATGGAGTTACCTGCATTTACTCTTCTTTCAATATCTCTGTCAGCCTTCCCATCTCTCGTAAACATGCTTCCTAAATACACAAATTCATCCACCTGCTCCAAGTATTCCTCATTCACAGCTATATTGCACACTGTTTTCGTACTTTCTCTTTCAAACACCATTGCTTTAGACTTACTTACATTCATCATTAACTCATTCTTCACGCATACTTCGTTCATCCTAGACACGAGAGACTGCAGATCATCCATACTAATAGCAATCAGCACCGCATCATCAGCATACAACAGGCAACATACTTTAACCTTTCTGGGAGTATGGACGCTAATGAATGACGGTACACACTTTCGCCAAAGGAGTATGGACGGCTATGGACGGCTATGGACGACAGGCGTCGCATATTCATATTCAATGCATATTCTGCGAATATGCATCATTTTGCCATCTGGCATATTCCTGTAACTTTACACCAATTTTAAACATTTTACATCATTATCGAAAGAGATATCGGGTGTTATTTATTTTGCACACTATCATAAAATTAAATCAAAAAAAATATTATTTATTTATGTTAAAAAAACTCACTCCCCAGAGCACGGCCAGCATTACGTAACTTACTCCCAGGAAGGTTAAGATTACTCAATAGTAATCTTATTCTAATAATAAATCCTAAAATCTTCATTGCTCTATTAATAATATTATAATAATATTAATATTATCGTAAAGTAATGCCTTTTCCGGCATTCATGTAGGAATTCAATTCAAGTGTAAAAGATAGAATATCATTCCTTCCGGAAGTGTGTTGAAGTTGAATCAAAGTGTTATTTCAAAAAAATATTTGTATTAAGCTTGTGGTCAGTGACCCTAAAAGTTTACTGTTTGTTCAATGGGAAAATGAATTCAAAGTCGAGACTTAAGTAGAGCATGACATACTAAAGAATGCACTTTGCCCTTTGTGTAATGCGCAGCTTCGACCAAGTTAGACAGTTTCAGCCCCGTACTCTTTCCCGGACCAGGACTCACACAGTGAGGGCCCTGATGGAGAACTCTCGCCAGTGAGGCGAATATGCGGGTGCCGGGAAGCCACGCTACCCAGTGCTGGGTACATACGAAGAGGCATTCGGGTTCGAGTTCTCTGGGAGTAATTGATTTAAAAAAGGAACAGTAGTGGATTCCACTTCCCACAAAGAACTCTGGTTCAAGGACTCGTTCCGACTGAACCTATACACCGCTAGTAGGAATACATGTTTTATGTGGTTTTTAAATTCACCAAATTTATTTAACATCTCAAAGTGTCATTAAATATTGGTTTCCCCATAGTATGAAAGCTTGCCATGGAGGAGTTGGAGTTGTATTATAAACTGGCTGTGGTCTCTCGCCTCTGTCCTTCCCCTCCTGCTTCACTGGGGCACCCACCCACTTGTTGAATTATCGAGTACAATAAAATAATACATTATTTGCAGGTGAACCGTGCCCCGTGCCTGCGCAGGAGAACCTACAGGGCTCACGGACGCATCAACCCGTACATGTCATCCCCGTGCCACATCGAGGTGTGCCTGTCGGAGCGCGAGGAGGTGGTGGCTAAGGCTGCCCATGACGATGAGCCCGCCAAGAAGAAGCAGTCTAAGAAGAAGCTCGCCCGCCAGAAGGAGAAGATGATGAGAGAGTAGAGAACACCGTTATACACTAAAAGCTAAAATAAACTCCCTCTAAGAATGTGCGCCTTCTTAATACAACCAACTCTCACCTAACCTATTATTTTTTTTCATAGTAACCTTGGGGGCATTCATTATTAAGGTTAGTGTGTTCTCAACTTGATTTTTGATGGTCATCAAATAATGTGATTGAAACAATCATATCTAACTTGTTAATGCATTAGATTAAGTTAAAGCTTAACTCATTGTAGATTTAATTTTAAGGATACATTTACGGCAAGCTACATTGTAGTGGTCATCGGCACTAAGCCAAATGGCACCTGGTGCGAGTATTCTGGCGCCCCTTGTCAAACCCAGTAATGCCTAGGTGATTGCTGTAATCAATATTTGTTCTTATCATTGAGGAAAATATTAGCGATTCTCAAATGAAAATTTGAAACTGAAAAAATCAGTAAAAGATGCCGTCGCATCTAGGAATTGAACCCAGGACCTTAGCCTGGATGCTACCGGGTGCTGCTCTACCACTGTGGTAGAGCGGCAGGTTAGGTTAGGTTGAATCCAGCGCCCCCGCCAGGTAGAGTATTCCCTCATGTTGGAGAGAATTTAGAAGAAATTTGTGATTCTCTACTTGAGGGAGTATGACTACCGGCGGCGGCTCCCTTCTACCTACTTCCTCTGTGAGTGATGCGGCACCTTCAATAAGTGGGCCTCAAGGGGGGCTGAAGACAGACAGGTCTCCCAGCCAAGGGGAATCATTAAATATCAGGGGCAACATCTCGCTCCAAAGTCACCGACAAAAACATTGATATTCTGCTGCTCCAATCTATAGTCATTCAATTGTGCTTGCCTCGCATTTGGGAGCTAACTACAGTTATTTCTCTCACTTTGAGACCTCGCTGTTTTGCATACAAGCACGATACAGAACTGAAATTCATTTGTCTTGGGTAAGGATTTCAAACGCCTGAGACAGTTTCCCCTTCAGCTCGTTTCAAATTTACCACATCCGTTCAGACGATTTTGCTCAGCGCGATTACTGCGATGTTAGTGGAACCGTGTGCCGCTTTTCATTTTAGGCTGATTTTGCGATTGTTTTTTTAGCATTTGTGAAATTAGGAAGTTCATTTGACAATCTCATTTCGCTGGAATAAAAATAAATATTTTAAGAATTATTTTTTTTGTATAAGGCAATTCACCTTAAAAAGAGTGTTTTGTGCCGATAGAATTCAGATATATGGTTAAACTTTTGTGGATTATAAAGTCATTCAAGTCCATGAACTTATATAGAAGAATATAAGCGATAGTTGCTGAGGGACAGGGAACACGGAATACTAAGGGGAGACTTGTCGGTAGTTTTGAAAGAAGAATGGTTTTTACAATTGAAGAAGACATGGTCAAGAGTCTCTTCCTCCACACCACACTGGCAGAATGAACTCTCGAATACCCGAATAATGTACAAATGAGTTGCAATAGAGCAGTGGCCAATTCTCATTCTCGAGAAACAGGAAATAAATCTTTTGGATTTTTTTTTCCGTGGAACCAAGGTTTTTTTATTTTTTTATTTATTAACGCCGATTATAGCGGCTTTTACAAAAGAATTGTTTTTCATATGAATACAGAATATACATAGATAAAAAAAATATAAATATAAAATACATAAAAGAGAACAATAGAAATAGTATGTTGATCCAGTAAGAAGTTGTTAGACTAAGTTGATCCACCTTTAACACCATATAACTTGGCTATTATGGAAAACATCTGTATGAACTGACAACAGTGGTACAATAATTATCAATGTTGCCAGTTTGCCAGAAAAACAATTTGATATACTGTTAATAAAATTTTCAAAATTTGTATGGAAATCGGATGCATACTTTATGTTGATCTACCCAAATTGGCATACTTATGTTGATCTCATATATATTGATCTATTCCCGTAGTATGTTGATCCAGGTAAGAAGTTATTAGACAAAGTTGATCTGTGTCCCTATATATGGTTTTACTAAATGAACCAATCAAGGGGCAATCGGTGGACTGTTTATCACAAGGTAGGTAAGTGATATTGAACTCAAAGTATTAGTCTCTAGAGTCGAATATCGCATGAAATGACTGTGAAATGGTACCGTTTCAAATCAAAATGACGTGTGTTGCTTGAATTGTTTATAAGAAATGTATGCGTATTTAGATCGAAACGAAAATTTCGCAAAAACAAATCCATAAAAAAAATCATAACTTAGCAGGGGTACACGGGTTCATAGGGTGAGGTTTGTCTAGGTCCTGGCGGCGGATGCGTTTTCACATCTACTGCGTGGCGGGCCGGATCGAAATAAACTGGTTGAGGGATACCTTTCGACCATAAAAATCCAAAATGGCGGCAAAAGGAATAATGTTATGTAGGACATTTTTAACCTGTATCTTTTACCATCTCTCCTGATTACGCTTCGTGACTTAGTAGGGGAGGCCGGGTTCTTGGTTATAATGGGTAATTAATGGATGATTGGACGCGGTTGGAGCTAACTAAAAACTGTCCAAAGAAGCGAAGCTAGCAGTCCACAATGGAGTGCTGGTACCTACCCTAATATATGGAAATGAGGTATGGAATTGGCAGAAGAAGGCTGAAAGTAGACAGAATACTGTAGAAATGAGATCCCTGAGGCATATGTGCGGTACCAGCCTCAGAACAGATTACCAGCCTCAGAACAGACTTTGTCTAGTGAGGAGGGTAAGGAGAAAAATCATGTATGTACATAAATAATAATAAATAAACGCCCGGGTTGCCGGCACTGAAATTTGAATATGCCTCAGGGATCTCATTTCTACAGTATTCAGTCTACTTTCAGCCTTCTTCTGCCAGTTCCATGCCTCACTTCCATATATTAGGGTAGGTACCAGCACTCCATTGTGGAGTTTCGCTTCTTTGGACAGTTTTTTGTTAACTCCAACCGCGTTCAATCATCCATTGATTACCCATTTTAAATTAAAACCGATTATAATCAAGAACCCGGCCACCCCTACTAAGTCACGAAGCGTAATCAGGAGAGGTGGTAAGAAGTTCAAAATATACCATATAATATTATTCCTTTTGCCGCCATTTTAGATTTTTATGGCCAAAAGGTATCCCTCAACCAGTCTCTTTCGATCCGGCCCGCCACGCAGTAGCTGAGCAAACGCAACAGTGTACCCCTGCTAAGTTATGATTTTTTTATGGATTTGATTTTTGCGAATGTTTCGAATAGCTCTAAAGATGATTCTTTTAAAATCATCTCATATTTAATATTATAAAACAATATGACCGGAAGTCGGCATCTTTCTATAAAGCATAAACTAAAAAAACAGCTACAAGGTGGTTACAAATGCAATTATATTTAATCAATTTGTTCGATTATATTTTATGTGAAGTTGTTTTCACAGTGGCCCAATGAATATTATAAAATGGGCCAATTGAACCAATTTGACTTTAAGCATTTTCTACGTCTTGCGATAAAAACTTAGGCTTACGATAAAAATACTCATAATCAACGGCAGAAAACTAGTTGTCTACCAAATTCTTATTTTTTTAATCTCATATAAATTAAGCTATATACTCATAAACCGATCGAGTGAAAAGCTGCAATGATCCCGACCCCGGGGTCATTGCAGCTTTTACGGAATGACGAGGAATATAATATTTTTTTATTAGTTGAAAAAATTACTTTTCAAAATTTCAATTATGTTTAACGTAATACACTATCTGGCCTCAAGTAAATCAGTTTTATCACGAACCGTAACTATTTAATGTAATAAAATAACAAAACAAATTAATGTTAATATGATAGTTTGCTTTAATCTCAATAAAAAAATAAAGAGAAAGAGTTTTTTTTTTATGATTGAGATAAAACTTTCCCCCAAATAACATGTATATATATTGATTAAAATTATAATAGCACCTTCACATTAGGAAAGAGAGGACAACGAACAAATAAGTACATTGACTAAGTGTTACGGACGGACATGCACTTGAGCTTATAAAACTTGGGAGCTGTACTCACAGAAACTGGAGTTTAGTTGTAATACGGGGTCAATTGTACCGGTATAATCATCCCCCAAAAACATTAACATAGAAACCATATAAACTACTAAATGCGGTTTAAAGCTAACGAATCCACCTAGATTTAATCATAATAATCCCGTATTTTTAGATTCCATAAGTACCCACTCTATTGTGTACCTAGAGGTAAAACTAAGATATTGCACAATATTGGCAAAATATGGCAGAAATGGCTCCAGTGGATAAGTAATAAAACGTATTTTATAAGCACTTTTAAAAATAAATTGTCTAAAGAAACAGATAAATTCTTAAAACAATTATGAATAAAGTACATTCTGGAATCGTTAATAAGTCGTTTTGAAATATTTCGTCGTGCTTAGTAATCAATAGTATCGCGGTGGCAAGACGCAGAATTCCATAGCCGTTGATTATCAAAGACAAAACAAATAAAATTATAATTATTATATGGGTTAAATGTATTATAATCAGGGTGTTGTCACATCCCGGCAGCTTAGAGTAATAATATTAATAATAATAATAATACTCTGAGCCCGGCAGTCCGCAGCTGCATTGTTTTAACAACGAAGTTTTGGTCTGATCACATTTTCAATACAGTATTATTTTTTTAACGAAAATAGTTTTCATACAGAGAATATACAAATAAACCTTTTTTGTGTATAAAAACATATCCACCTTTAAGTTAAGATGTAGTGTGATATGATTTGTATTTTTTTATTAAACACTAAAGCATGAAGCATGAAGGAATTATCAAAATTTAAATAAAATATATTGAAGTGTTTTATCTTATCTTTTAGTTGGTATTACTATAAACTGCACGTGTTAGTTCTACTTCTGCCATTTGTGTGCTAAAAATACTTTATTCAACTTCTCGAAGTTAGCAGCTGTGGCTTTTTGTAGGAAATATGATATCTGATTATAATATTTGTTTCATTTTTTACAAATAAAAACTTGTGTGAATACCGCACCAGAGTCATACAGTCCTAACCGCTCCCGTCTGGAGCCAGTGAGACTATGGCATCCTCAAAGGAGACCTCGAAGGAGATGAGGAGGAGGAAGGTGGGAGAGAACCTGGCTATTCAGATATGGTCACCAAACACTAATTGTAAAATAGTCCAAATTAATTTTAATAAAATTTATTTGAACCCGCGACCTTCGGATTGCTAGTCGAGAGCCACCTCAAGTAGTTTGATATGTTTGGTGACTTAGCAGGAGGGCCCGGGTTTATAGGGTGAGGTTTGTTCGGTTCTTGGCGGCGGATGCGCTTGCCTACCAAATGCGTGGTGGGCCGGATCGATTAATCCTCTTTCAACGCATCGACTTGCAACGCAGTAGGAGAGTTGGATTTTTATGTTTATCACTCGAACACACTGACCCCCAGATTACTACCCACCCATCATACTATTTCCTTCCCAGAACTCACTGTCCTTCCTTTCTTTCAAAATACCCCAACACAGCATTCACAAAGATGACATAGGCCTTGAGAGTTAAGATTTTCCTAAGGGCCTCCTGTGTGGAGACGATGTAAAAAAATACAAAAAATAAACAACTATCTCGCTAAATTGTATTGGTTATCTAATAAATGGTTCCCGGGGCGGCGGTATACATAATTGTAATAATTCTCGAGGGCTCTGATGTACAGACATTATGGCTCCTGTTGATTGACGAACATATACTAAAACATCGTTGGTTGGAATCGGTGCTTGAAATGACTTTAGCCATGTTTAATAAAAAACAAATTGGAATAAATTTTTCAGCAATTTTAATTTAAAATTTGAAAAATTAAATTCTCACCAATCTAATCGCCGCAAGGCACAAATTATGGATATTACGCTTTGTTTCAACTTAATCATTACAAGAAACTTACGTCGGGAGAGATGGTAAAAGATACATTAAAATAAAATTTGATTCAATCAATGTTCAAAATTTCTCTTTTAAAATGACTCAATAAACCTCACCCCATGAACCCGGGCACCCCTGCTTAGTCACGAAACGTAGTAAATGAAGCATTAAAATTATATTTTTGTTTAATCAAGTTCAAAAGATTTTTTAAGCATGGATTTGACGTTTGCGAAAGTTCCATTTCAATATAAATATGCGTGAGGCAGTCTATCCTCTTTAAGTACAAAGTCATTTTCATAGAATATGGATGTTCTAACAGAATCTAAAAAGTACCACAACGCGCGCGAAATACAAGTTACAATGCATGCAAGCCGTCAAGTTGGTCAGAAATATATAGATCAACAAAATAAATCGTGTAAAATGTATATGCGACCGAAAAATGGGCGTGGCTTACAGCTAAATCTCGATGACACAAGTTGATCTGCAGGGATTTACATATGTATGCCAGCTCGGGTAATGGATCAACATATCCGGAGTGGATCAACAAATGCAAACGGATCAACATATACCTGGCGTACCGTCGCTCGAGATCAACATAGTACGAGAGGGGATAAATATATATATATATATATATAAACAATACATATACAATAAATCCCAGATAAATTAATACTTTAAAACTGTATTTGATTATAGTCAATCTGAGAAGCGCTGACATACAATTTTAATTAAGTAGTGTTTGTATGAGGTTTTTTTTTTTTTTCCATTATTTCTGGCTTTCACCCTTCAAGGGTGTTCTTGGCCATCATTTAAAATTATTGAGAAATGAAAGGTGAATTTAAATATTAATTTTATTTAAATTGGCAAATTTCAAAATTATAATGAAAATTGGAGTCGAGTTCAGACTTAGAAGAAATGAGATGTTGAATGGAGGGGAGGCAATTTTAGATAAGGCTTGATAGAAGAGAGGATATTTGTTTAGAGAGGGACAACCAAAAAATATGTGATCTAAAGTTCCCACTTCTAGACCACAGAATGTACAATCTGGGGAGTCAACAACGTGAATTTTAAAAAGATGGGAAGGAACGGAACAATGTCCGATCCTCATTCGAATGAGTGAAGAAATTTATTTTTTGGAAAAGTGAGGGAATTGCTGAAACCACGGTTTTGATGGAATAGTCCTTTGTATTGAGGCATAGCAGGCTCCCTTGGATTGACTAGCAATGTGCCAATACTCCGACCAAACATTGCGGGATCTGTCTTTGATGATGGAAAAAATGTCAGATAGGGGAATGTGGTTTACGAGGGTAACAACAGGGTTGGACGCTCCTTGTTTTGCCAAGGCATCCGCAATATCATTACCCATGATACCAACATGTCCAGGAATCCAAATCAGAGTTTCAGTTTTACCAGAGCTTTGAATGGAGGCTATCATCTCTCGAATAAGGCATACAAAGTGATCATCAGGATGAAGAAGAGGACTGGATTTAAGTTTTTGGAGGGAACTGAAAGAGTCGGAGAGAACGAGGGAATGTTCAAAATTATTTTTTATTATATATTTGAGAGATTCTATTATTGCAATGCACTCCGCTGAAAATATTGAAAATTGATTTGAAATTGAATGAAATATTCTGTCATTAGAATTATTATTGTAAACATTAATACCTATACCACAGTTAGGAGAGTCGGGAGATTTGGATCCATCAGTAAATAAAAGAGAAAAGTTGGGCCATTTAGATAAAATAATGTCATTGAACATATTATTGACAGTTCGGGCCGGGAGATTGGAATGACTTTTAAGGATTCCGATCCCTTCTAATATTGTTGGGGATAGGGTGACGTGACTATATTTTAATTTGTATAAGGGAAGTAGATCATTTTGGATGATGTGGAGCTCTGAGAGAGACTTAAAATTTTTACAGATGTCAGGAATAGGTTTAGTTGAAGCTCTGATTGTAGATGAATGGTTTGAGTCAATGAACAACGAGACGCTGGGGATAACCTGATGACATTTAGAATTTAAACATTTAAGAACAAATTTGTCAGCAAATAGTTGACACCTTAAATAAAGAGGAGGATCAGAACATTCCACTTGAAGGGAATTGATGGGTGACGATTGCATCGCTCCAGTTATTATTCGCAAAGATTTAGATTGAATTTTGTCTAATTTATCAAGTACATTTTTTGAGGCAGTACTAAAAAGTGGGCAGGCATAGTCGAGATGGCTTCGAATAAGTGTGTTGTAAAGCAACTTGATGCAAGTAGGGTGAGCTCCCCACCACACGCCCGATAATGATCTGATAATATTTAATTTTTTTTCGCATTTAGTAACTAAATTATTAATATGGGAAGACCATTTAAGTTTCCTATCAAATATTACTCCCAAAAATTTTACTTCAGAAGCGTTGGAGATTGGAGAATTTTTAAATAAAATTTGAACGGGGGGGTTTTTATGGCGGTTTGAGAAGGTGACACACTGGAGTCTTTTGGATTGAAAGTTCAAGACCATTTAACATGAGACATGTGCAAAGGGCATTCATGGCTTCGTTAAGATATTTGACGGCGAGAGGGATGATTTTGGATGATAAGAAGAAAGCTATGTCATCTGCGAACTCAATAACTTTTATTTGTGGTGGAATAGTGACATGCATATCATATGTGTATATAGGACAATACATCGCCTTGTGGTAAACCCTTCCAAATAGACCTACTTTGAGGAGAAATATCTGGAAGTTCAATGAAAATTTTTCTATCTAGAAATAGATTAATAATAGATTGTACAAACATGGGGGGAAGGCCAAGGCCTAGAAGTTTTTTTTTAAGGATTGGGATGGAAACATTGTCAAAGGCGCCTTCTATATCTATAAAGACGGCAAGACAAACTTCCTGTTTAGAAATTGATAAATTAATATCTGTGCTGATGATGGCAAGGTTATCCTGAGTGGATTTTTTTTCCTAAATCCAAATTGAGATGGAGAGAGAAGCTGTTTACTCTCAACAAAAAATTCTAATCGGTTTTTAATTAATTTTTCATAAAGTTTACTGAGGGTGGATGAAAGAGCGATTGGCCTGTAGTTGGATCCAGAATTTGGTGATTTGTTTGTTTTTAAAATAGGGATGATTATTTGACAACTCCAGTCATCAGGCATTATACCAGTCTGGAAGATTTTATTTAAGATGCTTAAGAAGTGGTTTAGAACATTATCATTACTATTTTTGATTATGCTGTAAGGCAGGGGTGCTCAAACTTGAACTGCTGGCGATCTACCTCAATATTATTAGATTCCGATCGATCGACTCTGAGAGGCTGCAAGTATGTGTGATGCAGGATTGTCGTCTATGTAGGTAGGGTGTATCGTGGCGCAGGTATAAGTGTATGTATATATAGGGACGTTGCATAATTGCATGGCCACGAATCCACATAGAATTTGGAGGAACGACAGAAATTAGTTCGCAATATGCATTTTTTTTAGTCAAGGTAGGTGGAGGTCTGCACTAAAAAGTCGATGAAAAAACTTATATTTATTCAAAATTGCAAGTTTATTGGTTCTTGCAAAAAACAAAACGAGTTCTAGTTTCTAAACTTAACTAAATAATGACTTTGCATGTTGAAGCGTGGCACAGCATGTCCTCAGCATACTCTTCATACGATGGTACGTAATTACCGAGTGCTAATCGCAAGCACGATGACATATGTTCGTCAGTTAGTCGATTGCGATATTTTGACTTAATTATCTTCATTTCAGAAAATGCAGACTCGCACAAGTAAGTTGACCCAAAAATTGCGAATACGAAATTTGCCAGCTGTTCCAGAACACTAAGTTCAGTAACTCAGTCTGCTACAAGCTACAAATAAATAATAAGAAAGAAGGCATGAAAAATTTGAAATTTTTCTCGATTTTTTATCGACTCAAAAAGCACTCGCGATCGACCGTTTGAGCACCCCTGCTGTAAGGTATACCATCTCTGCCTGGAGATGAGTCCTTGACTGTTGATAAACAATTTTTTAGCTCAATTAAGGTGAATGGAGAGTCTAGCCAATGATTAGACATAGGAGTATTATAGATGGGCGTTATTTCGTCTAAGTTAGGTACAGAAGGGGGGCAATTTTGTCCAAGAATTCATCTATCCATTTAGAATGAGACGCTCGAGGAGATGGTGAACTGAAGGAGGAACGAAATCTTCAGATCATAGACCAAACTTCCGAAATTGGAGTGTTCGGAGATACTGAACTGCAGAAGTTGTACCATCCGGATCTTTTTTTTGACCTCAATACCCTTTTGGCATTGGATTCAGCGTTTTTGTATTTAAGATAGTTATCCATAGTCATATTGTAACGATAGGAAAGAGATTTAGCTTTCCGAATTCTTACTACTTTGGAACATTCCTCATCCCACCAGGGAGTTGGAGGGAGTTTTTTGAGAGATTTAGTTTTAGGGGGAGGATTTGATTTATTTATTGCAGTTATGAGCATTGATTTGAAGTTATTATAATCATCTTTGACGGAAAATATATCGGTGGCGGGTAAATTGAGTAGGAACTTGTCCATATGAGAGTTAAATTCATCCCATTTGGTGTGTTTTGTTTTAATCTTTGTCGAAATATGAGACTTGTCTGATTGGAAAGAAGTTTGATAAGTAATGGTGATCGGGAAATGATCACTGGAGCAAGGGTCGGGGGACACCACCCACGAGGTGAGAGAAGCTAGACTAGTAGAGCATATCGAGAGATCCACTGCACTGGGGTTTGTGCTGGGGCGTGAGATCCTAGTAGGAGATCCGTCATTCAAATGGAAAAGGTTGGATTCATCTAGGAAATCCATCACACTTCGACCATCTCGGTCGGAGAAAGCAGAACCCCAGACGGGGGAATGGGCATTAAAATCACCTAATATAAAGAAAGGAGGGCTTAGTTGACTTACAATTTGCAACCAAATTTGTTTATTGAAGTGGGCTGTTAGGGGAAGATAGACTGAAATAAAGGATGTATCCTTTATTTTAGCTGCAACCATTTGGAAGTCAGCATTGGGGGGTTTGATATTATTTATTGGGGAAAATGATATTGTTTTTTAAAAAAAAAAGGCAGCAAGGCCGCCCGTACCTTCTGGGCGGTCGTCGCGGAGACAGGAATACCCTCCCACATTAAAGTGGGTGGATGGAGTAAACCAAGTCTCCGAGATAGCAGCCAAAGAAATAATGTTGGAATTTAATAGGTTAAGGAGATCAGATTTGTTAGAAATAGCACTTCGGCTATTCCACTGAAGTATTCTGACATCCTGAAGAGTCATTTTGAATAAATGATTTCAATGTGGAAATAATAGTAGCAGCGTTGGACGGTAGATTAGTTTGAGAAGAGATGAGGTCAATTAGAAGCATAATAAGAGTTTGTATAAATGAAGAATTGTCTTGGGAGAGTTTTTCAGAAAGTTTATGAGAGTTCATTGAGGAGGGATTATGATTATTTGCACACCCATTTGTGGCATTTGAAAGAGATGAACTATTGGGATTTAAGAGCAGTGAGTTGTGTTGTTGCTGATCGTATCCAGGAGCCGGTTTAGAGATAGCATTTTTGTATGTGAATTTAGTTGAACGAGAAGAAGTTGTTGTAGAGGAGAGAAGAGGGTTGGATGAGGAGTTGCTGGATAAAGCCTCAGCAAATGATTTTTTGACAGGCGGGAATAGTTTAGAAGCCTGCAGAAAAGACAAGTTCTGAGAGGCCATAGAAATTTTAATATTTTTTTGGCGAGATTGTTCTGGGCAAGATGTTTTGATAGCTGTATGTGAGCCTGAGCAGTTAAAACATTTAGGTGAGGAGGAAGAAGGACATTGGTCAGCTGCATGGTTTTCTCCACATTTAAAACATCTGGGTTGAGATCTGCATGCAGCTTTGGTATGACCAAAACGGCAGCAATGAGCCTGAGCAGTTAAAACATTTAGGTGAGGAGGAAGAAGGACATTGGTCAGCTGCATGGTTTTCTCCACATTTAAAACATCTGGGTTGAGATCTGCATGCAGCTTTGGTATGACCAAAACGGCAGCAATTGAGTGGTGGGATAAGTATACATTTCAACTGGTAATGAGTTGAAGAATAAATATATATGGGAGGGAAGAGATTGACTTTCAAAGCTGATAACGACAGATTGGGAGGGCTTCCAAGAAATTATACCCTCAGAGGAGTCCTTGTAATTTAGCCTCCTGGCTTTTATGGGATTGCCAATGTGTTGGGGGGTTGAAAGTGAAGACAGAATTTCTGCGATGGACAGATCGGTCGAGATACCTCTGGCCAGGCCCATGCGAGTGACATTGAAAGTAGGGATATATGCCTTGAACTTTGAATTAGATGAAATGAATATATTTTTGATGAAACTGTTGGCAGCTGACCCTGAAAGGAATTCGACGGAGATTCGGAAGCGACCCTCGGCTTTTACACCTCCAGGCTTGATTGAAAGTTTCTTGCTATTTGATAGGAATTTGCCAAATTCAAGAGGGTGGATGGTTTTTCCTTGCTCAGTTTTTTGGGAGTATACTATGAATGGGCCACGGGAATGAGGAGAATAAAAGTTTGTTGGAGGAAGTTGAGAAAGTGCTGGTGGGGACTGTGAAGTCGAAGGCGAGTCAAGTTTTATTGGGGAAGAAAGAGTAAATTTCCTTTTTTTGGTATAAGTCAAAATGACAGAATCTCTATCGGAAATTTCTACATTTTTCCTGTCTGGGGGATCCGGAGAGGGATCTGGGGGCTTTGTAGGGGGTCCAGGAGGGAAATCTTCCTCCATTATTCACAACAGTAAACAACTACAACAATAGTATGGAAAATGACAGAAGTAAAAAAGTTTATAAATATCTGGAAATCAGCAGCGAAAAGTGACTCCTGGAAGATCAGGAGGGAGAAGAAATCTCAAGGCACAACACAATACACTTTTTTTTTGCCAGAAAGCAAAAAAGAATGGTATAAAATTATTGTTAGATAGAGCAAAACAAAACAACCGATGATAGCCAAATGTTATTGTTGCAATCTCTTTGTATGAGGTTAAACTAGCAATGTTTATAGATTCATCCAAAACATATTTATTACCAAGTACATGTAGGCGATTCATTATGGAATTGAGCTCAGCGTTAGATCCTGTATTGTTGCAATGATAGGGTAATTTGAAACGAACTGATCGACTAGGTACATGGAAACATATTAACGAAAGAAGTTCAGGGGAGTTCAACATGTTGGTAACGATTTTAAATAAATAAAATAAGTCAAAACAAATTCTTCTTTCTTTTAATGTATCGAGTCCCAATAATTGTAACAGAGAGGGGTAATTAATGTTTTCGATGAATATTCCCAATTTAAAATTAATATAACGTAAAAATTTATGTTGTACTCGCTCAAGGGAATTCTCATGTACACTGTAGTAAGGACTCCAAATGGTGGTGTTAAATTCTAGTTGGCTTCTAACAAGTGAATTGTAAAGTAATTTGACAGTTTTTAAATTTTTAAAATCCTTTGAAATCCGTAAGACAAATCCTAACATTTGCATTGCTTTACTGGTTATATTATTAATATGTTTAATGAATGTTTAGTGTCAAAGGTTTTACTAAGGTCTCTTATTTCATCAACAGATAATAAGGTGTGATTATTGAGAAAGTAGGTGAACAACAATGGGTTTTTTTTCTGTGGAATCTCATAAGTTGACATTTTTTTACATTAAGAGTTAATTTGTTTTTAAGACACCAATCGTAAAAGCTATTAATATTGGATTGAAGTGTTAGACAGTCCTCGATATTGTCAATAATTCTATATATCTTCATATCATCAGCGAACATTAGAATGAGAACACGGGTGAATATGTTTGTTACGTCGTTAATGAATAAATTAAAAAGTAAAGGACCAAGATGCGAACCCTGGGATACGCCACTGGTAGCTTCGAACATGTAGGATAAGTGATCATTAATACAGACAGTTAACTGACGCCTAAGTAAGTAACTCTTAAACCATGGTAAAAGGTTTCTATTAATGCCGAGTTTCAAAAGTTTATTAATGAGGATTTTATGACAGACCTTAACAAACGCCTTACTGAAGTCGGTATATATAGAATCAACTTGTTGTTTGTTGGCAAGTGCATTGGAAATAAAATTTTCATATAATGTTAGGTTAGTCAAAGTTGATCTGCCGGAGATAAAGCCGTGTTGACAAGTTGCGATATGAGAGTTTACAAAGAAGCTGATTTTCTTAAGAATCAATTTGTCAAAAAGTTTAGGTATAGACGGTTGAATACAGATATACCGATAATTTTCAACAAAGGATTTATCTCCACTTTTAAATACAGGTGTTAGGTAGCTAAGTTTCCATATTTGTGGAAAGTGTCCTGTGGAGAGTGACTTATTAAACAGTATATTAAGCGGAACAGATAAACTTTGGACACAATTCTTAAGTAAGATGGAAGGAATCTTATCAGGTCCCGAGCTTGTTTTGGATTCAAGTGATTTAATACAGACTATAATGTCTTCAATATCAATGTGTATTTGCGATAAGTGTAAATTTATATCAGAATTGAAGTAAGGAATTAAGTCATCTGGAATATCAGGTTCATACACGTCCTTAAAGTAATCAGCAAACATGTTAACAATTTCATAAATTTTACTGGAGTTATTTTGTCTGTAACGTATATTACCAGAAATACCAGCATCATTGTTTTTGATTGATTTTGTGTATTTCCAAAAGTATTTTACATCATGAAGTATCGTGTTCTCAACCGAATTAATGTAATTTTTATAACATCTTTTTGTAATTTTTTTGCAATCTCTTCTAATATTGTTGAATGCCATATAGTTGGGAATTGTTCTGTGTTTTTTATATTTTTATGTGTTTCTTTTTTAATAACAATTAACTGAATTAATTCTTTGCTGAACCATATCGGATACTTTCGTACTTTATGATGAATTAGAGGAATTGTGTCGGAAATGATGCTATTCAGTTGAGAATAAAATAGTTCTACGCTATAGTTGAGATCACCTTCCTTGAGAACAGACCAATTTACTTTGTTAAGTGCATGATTAATGTCCTGGTAATTAGCATTAATGAAATTACGACTACAATTTTTAATTAGGGGGTTACACTCTATTGTAATAGATACTAGTATTGTAAGTGGAGGTTGGTGATTATCAATTGAGTCAAAGGATTCGGCTGACTCATAGACTTTTATATCCTCATCAGTAGAAAAAATTAAATCAAGTGTCCGATTACTACAATTCGGCACATTGTTACATTGAAATAGACCTAAATAGTTCGACATGTCTAAGATTTCTCTCTCGCACGCCGTTAATGGTAAGTAATCCAAATCATTAAATTTACAATTAGGTAGGTTATAATCACCGCAAATTATAATATTGTGATTAGGGTGGTTAGATTTGAGTAGCTCGACATCTTCACAGTGATTTTTATACATTATTATATAAGAATTTGGTGGAATATATACACATCCGATGATAGTTTTTTTGGATTTATCGTTTAACATTACAAAAATTTGCTAAACATCATTGTTTTTGTTTTTTAATAATTTCGATGAAATTTTTTTATTTACTGCTATCAGGACGCCTCCTCCTCTTGATTTGGAGCTGGTGTTCCGATTTCGGTCAACTCGATAGATACTGTGGTTAGGTAGACCGAGCTCCGCTGAGTATATCGATGGTTCCAGCCAGGTCTCAGAGAGTATGATGATGTCCTGTGTGATGGTGGGTGCATTAGTTCTAAAGTCACTGAGTTTAGTCCGAAGTCTCCTGACGTTCTGGTAGAAGATGTAACGTGGCGCGGTTATAAGTTTTTTGGTATATTTGTTATAATTTTGGGTCTATTGTTGATATATTTGATAATTAAATTATTTTCTCCCTTGCTTTTTCGATCCTCCAGCTCCTTCCACAAGTGTTGTACTTCTTGCCGTTGAAGCATTGTTAAGTCGTTCTTGGTCTTGATAATTACATTTCCATACGGTATTCCTTTTTTCTGTAGAACAGTTCTGGCTTGATATTTATCGGACAGTTCGACCTTGATGGGGCGTGTTTTATTAGTGACCTTCTTACCCAATCGATACACTTTAATTAGCGAGGTATCTACATTATCAACATTGTTAAGAATATTCTTGACATTATTCAGATCTATTATTCAGATGGAATATGATTTTGTATTCCACCATAGAAAGATCCAGTTCGAGTTTTCGTATTTGTCCAATTTTCTTCCCAGGTATGAGACATGTTGGATTTAAGAATAGAGATGTCAAAGACAGGAATTCTAAAATCTAAAGGAATAGAACCGACTGTTCCAAGGTTAGCGAGAGAATCAGCTTTCTCGTTACCCTTAATTCCTAGATGGCCAGGCACCCAAACCATTGTTGTCTCAAACTTAGATTCGTTTAAAGAATTGAGGTGTTTTTATTATTACAAATAACATAGTCTCCTGGACAGCGGACGATATTAGAGGAAATTTTTAATATTGCACTAAGAGAGTGCACAGTAAGGCTCAACGAATATTGAGGAGTTGAATTTGAATTAAAGCTTATTCAATGGCGAAGCATTCTGCAGTAAATATGGAAATTCCTTTAGGCAATTTATAAGACAGATTGAATTCAGGAATATATTATTATTACGTTGGGGATAAAATTGATAACATCAAATTTAAGTACTGTAAATAGGAAGGTTTAAATCATCTTGCAGATTTTGGAGGAAGGAAGAGAGAGATTTGAATGAAAGAAAACTTTTTAATAGAAGAAGGAATCGATCTCTATCTGTTACCCTCCTTCTGTCATTTACATTACTGAACAAACGACCGAGACTCTTCCAAAGAGTGGCGCGACAAAGATAATTCTTTGAAGATATATCTATCCGCCAAGAATTGTCCCCTCAAAAATAAGGAAGGATCTACACATTCTACCTGGAGAGAATTAATTGGAGAAGATTTTATTACCCCAACAATAATTCAGAGCGCATTTGATTGGATTATTTCGAGTTTTATATCTAGATATTTAGGATATTTAGTGGGTCGAAAAGAAATGTGCCATAATCTAAGTAACTTAGAACGAGGGAATTATACATTATTTAAGAGTAGTAGGATGGGATCCCCACCATACTGTGGAAATAGATCGCATCATATTAAGCCCCTTTTCACACATAGCAGAAATGTTCTGAATATGCGAGAGCCAGGAAAGCTTATGGTCCAACAGTAGGACAAGAATTTTATTTGTAGAGGGACATTATCAAAAGATACGGTAAAGTGGGGCAGTTTTCTTTTGTGTGTAAAAGGCACTACCTTAGTTTTAGAGGTAACTAAATTCATTCCATTTGTCAACAACCAAAATTTAATATTTTGCAAGGCCAAATTTAATTCCTCCGCAGCATGCGATAAATTTTTGTGATAAATATATAAGAAAATCGTCCGCAAAACAAAGTCGCTTGATAGATGAAGGGATTACAATGTGTAAATCACTTATATAAATATTAAATAATAATGGACTTGTTAAAGACACCTGGGGTAACCCTTTCCATAGTTTGCGCTTCAATATTTTTGGTATATTGTGGTACGCCACAACTCAAGTCAAACAGTGTCCAGTACACAGTACCAAGTGCTAAGGTACCTAGGCCATAGTAGAACCTGCTGGACACTTCGGCCGTTGCCTAGAGATTGAGCCAGATGGCACTACAAACTACCACGCTATTCCTAGAGGCACTGGGCGACCTCTAGAATCGGGCGGCAACATATTGTAGCGATAATAACTGTTCGGGAACGTTCAATATGTTTGATTATGTATTTGAGAGATTCTATTATTGCAATGCACTCGGATGAAAATATTGAAACTTGAATGAAATATTATGTCATTAGAATTATTGTGGTAAACATTTACCTATGCCACAGTTAGGAGAGTCGGGAGATTTGGATCCATCGGTAAATAAAAGAGAAGAGTTGGGCCATTTAGATGAAATAATGTCATTGAACATATTATTGACAGTACGGGCCGGAAGATTGGAATGACTTTTAAGGATTACGATTCCTACTAAAATTGTTGGGGATAGGGTGACGCGACTATATTTTAATTTGTTTAAGGGAAGTATATCATTTTGGATGATTTGAAGCTCTGAGAGAGACTTAAAATTTTTACAGATGGCAGAAAGAGGTTTAGTTGAAGCTCTGATTGTAGATGAATGGGTTGAGTCAATGAACAACAAGACGCTGGGGATAATCTGATGACATTTAGAATTTAAACATTTAAGAACAAATTTGTCAGCAAATAGTTGACGCCTTAAATAAAGAGGAGGATCAGAACATTCTACTTGAAGGGAATTGATGGGTGACGATTGCATCGCTCCAGTTATTATTCGCAAAGATTTAGATAGAATTTTGTCTAATTTTTCAAGTACATTTTTGAGGCAGTACTAAAAAGTGGGCAGGCATAATCGAGATGGCTTCGAATAAGTGCGTTGTAAAGCAACTTAATGCAAGTAGGGTGAGCTCTCCACCAAACGCCAGATAATGATATGATGATATTTAAATTTTTTTCGCATTTATTAACTAAATATGGGAAGACCATTTAAGTTTCCTATCAAATGTTACTCCCAAAAATTTTACTTCATTAGCGTTGGGGATTGGAGAATTTTTTAATAAAATTTGAACGGGGGGGGTTTTTATGGCGGCTTGAGAAGGTGATACACTGAGTCTTTTGGATTGAAAGTTCATGACCATTTAAAGTGAGCCATGTGCAAAGGGCATTCATGGCTTCGTTAAGATATTTGACAGCGAGAGGGATGATTTTGGATGATAAGAAGAAAGCTATGTCATCTGCGAACTCAATAACTTTTACTTGTGGGGGAATAGTGACATGCGTATCGTATGTGTATATATTATACAGAAGGGGGACAATACATCGCCTTGTGGTAAACCCTTCCAAACAGACCTACTTTAAGGAGAAATATCTGGAAGTTCAATAAAAAAATTTCTATCTAGAAATAGATTAATAATAGACTGGACAAACATGGGGGAAGGCCAAGGCCTAAAAGTTTTTTTTTCAGGATTGGGATGGAGACATTGTAAAAGGCGCCTTCTATATCTATAAAGACGGCAAGACAAAATTCCTGTTTAGAAATTGATAAATTAATATCAGTGCTAATGATGGCAAGGTTATCTTGAGTGGATTTTTTTTCCTAAATCCTTATTGAGATAAAGAGAGAAGCTGTTTACTCTCGACAAAAAATTCTAATCGGTTTTTAATTAATTTTTCATAAAGTTTACTGAGGGTGGATGAAAGAGCGATTGGCCTGTAGTTGGATCCAGAATTTGGTGATTTGTTTGTTTTTAAAATAGGGATGATTATTTGAGAACTCCAGTTATTTGGCATTATGCCAGTCTGGAGGATTTTATTTAAGATGCTTAAGAAGTGGCTTAGAACATTATCATTACTATTTATTCATTGATTATTTATTTATTACACGCCCTAGTGGGCTTTTCTTTAAAAAAAATACGGAAGGATTAAAGGATTTTGTATCAGAGTAAACACTTAAAAATTAATACAATAAAGAAGAATGTAAACATAATGGCCAAAATGAATCCTCACGCATATAATTGAATTTATAAGATTCAACAAAACAAAATAGTAGAAGCGGAGAAGTTATATGGGTACATAGGTAAGGTATATTATGCTGTAAGGTATACCATCTCTGCCTAGAGATGAGACCTTGACAATTTTTTAGGTCAATTAAGGTGAATGGAGAGTCTAGCCAATGATTAGACATAGGAGTATTATAGATGGGCGTAATTTCATCTAAGTTAGGTACAGAAGGGGGGGCAATTTTGTCCAAGAATTCATCTATCCATTTAGAATGAGACGCTCGAGGAGATGGTGAACTGAAGGAGGATCGAAATCTTCCGATCATAGGCCAAACTTCCGAAATTGGAGTGTTCGGAGATACTGAACTGCAGAAGTGTACCAATCGGATCTTTTTTTTAGATATTTGTTAAATGTGAAGGGGCTGCTTTTGGGATGTGATACGTAAGTAAGTACTAACCTACGAAAACCTATACAGCCATATGTAGACTTTCAGTACCTATGCGCAATCAAAATACCAATTTTGGAAAACGAGCTTTTGCAGTAGGAGGCCCAACAGCTTGGAACAAACTCCCTTCATATTTGCGAAAGATCGACAGCTCATCTGAGTTCAGAGCAAAACTAAAGACTCAACTTGTCGTATCCAGAATGATGACCTTTTTTATTGTTTATTCTTCAGTATTATTCATTGCTCAGTCCAGGGGATTTTTCTACTTGACTTTTTTCACTTTAATTTAATAACCGTTTATTAAGCGTAAACTATTTTTGGAATATTTCATACCTTACCACTGACACGACAGGCAGAAATCATAACAATCCGTATTTGTAAATGTAAATAAGTATGTTAGTCGTAAATCTCTAGTTTAAGCCGTAGTTGTAAGTCGTATTATAGCGGTTTGTGAAAATGTCTACTTGGTCATAAAAATATGTGTACCTAGTTTACGTCATTAGTTAAAAGTCTTAGTTGTAAATCACTCGACATTAATCTTAGTTATAAGCCCCTAGTCATAAGTCTCTATCTATAAAACTTAGTTATAAGCCCCTAGTCATAAGTCTCTATCTATAAAACTTAGTTATAAGCCCGTAGTCATAAGTCTCTATCTATAAAACTTAGTTATAAGCCAAAAGTCTTAGTGATCAATGCATAAATTAAGTTGTTAAGCGCCCTTGAGGTGATTTTCTCACAAAAACGGCGCTATATAAATAATCCAATCATTATTATTATTGAAATGCTGATGTCAACCCTAGACTGCAGCGACCTTTTAAAAAACAATTCTATGGTGAATTATTATAATAATCCGTCTAAACAAATTATGACTATCCATTATTATTTTTTTGGTAAACTAATGTTTAAGACAATATTTTTTATGCATAGCACAAAGGGTAACAATAATAACTGGCTTAGCGGCACTGAGCTAAGCCGCCATAGCTCAGTGGTCAGAGCTGTCGACCGGAAATCGAAAGGACACGGGTTCAAGTCCCGTTGGCGTCATGTATCTTTTATCAGGAGATTTTTCAATGTGGATGAGTGTTACAGGCTAATAATTATTGCTTATAAAATTATTATAACTATCCAATTTGACACAAAAGAAACAAAGGACAAGATCATCAAACTAAAGAAAATTAAAGGAATCTTCACCCCTAAGGACATTATGTACTGCACATATGTACTGTATATGCGTGGACAAAAGGCGGTAACGTATTACCCATAAATAAACCAATCACTAGATTGATAACTCCGAGCTTTTGTAGGGGGAAATTTTGTCCAATATTATTTAACTGATGACGTCATTACAGCCTTTGATTTCATAGACAAGGTAGCCGAAACAAAAAAAAAGGCGCGGCCATAGACAATATGATCTTTCCTAGGTAGGCACCTAGGGAAGATCATATTGTGCCATTCATCAGCCTAAAACAGTGGTCGGCAAAGTGCGGCTTCGGAGCCGCATGCGGCTCTTTGGCTCCATGAGTGCGGCTCTGGCACAAATATCCACGGGAAGCAGGTATCAGCAGGTTTCAGGAGTTTAAAACCAGCAGAGCGACCTTAGCATTCTTCAAAAATCCTCTTAATGCTACGATAACTGAGTTGAAATTTTCTCCTTTTGGCATTGACAAAGGGAGACATGGAGCTCTAAATTTCAACGTCTTTGTATTGATTTGGAAATATTGGAGAAGAACAAATGTGATCTTAGTTCACAACACAAGTAATATGCTTTGAAAGACCTGGAGAATGGAGACATGATCATTTTTAACGTCTGGAATAGTACTCCTGACTCTTACGATCAACTGAAAACACTCGCGTTTGCTGTTCTTTCGCTTTTTGGTTTTACATATTCATGCGAACAATCTTCTTCAAGCATGAACTTAACCAAGAGTAAACTGAGAAGTCTTTTTATTGACGAGAACCTGGAATCAAGCCTAAAATTGAAAACAACAACATAAAAACCCGACTTGAATCTTTCCAAGAAGATGCAAGGACATTGTTCGCAATAAATGTTTGTCAGTCATTGTCATGATTTAAATTTATGCATACCTTACTTTCATATTATTGTTTATCAACGAATAAATCTTTATTAAGAGTCAAATCAAGTTTTATTCAGTTTACCCGTAATTTAATGACGGACTAAAATTATAATAAAGGTTTACTAAATTTAAAACAAATAACAGATTTGGCTCTCAGAATTTTTTTTAATTGTTGTAATAATAATTGATTATAATAATAATCAATTATTAATAATAATTGACGGCCGGCATAGTCCAGTGGTAACGCATTGGACTGCCATTCCGAAGGTCGCGGGTTCGAACCCGGCGTGCGCAAATAAATTTTATTTGATTAATTTTTGTTATTTCACAATTGATTAATTAAAATTAATTAAAATAATATATAGTATATTTGCGGCACGTTCCAGAGTGGAAGATACTACCAGTATCGCCCTGGTGTAAGACCACCATTCAGAATTGAAACGTTGCTCCAAATGGCTTTAGCCGTGTTTAGTGATTAGATCTGAATAGCCAGGTACTTCCCCACCTTCCGCTTTCCCTTCCCCACTTACCTTCAGCCTCACAACATCCCCCAATTGGGGATGCCATAGTCTCACTGGCTCCAGACGGGAGCAGTTGGGACTCTTGTGAGGTATTCACTATAAAAAAAAAAAAAAAAAATCTACATATTTGGCTCTTTGGCCAATAAGTTTGCCGACCACTGGCCTAAAATATTATTTTAAAAATAAATGTTAGAAATGTTAACAAATTCTCTCAGGACGACAAGGCTCCAACTCACAAAGTGCGGTCCTTCAAAAATGAGCTATAAGGTATCTTTCCTTACGGCACATTTTCTCAGGACGGCGCGTCGTCTCGAGGCCGCCGTAAAAATAGCTTAAAATTACTTGAAATTTGAATTCCACTTTAAAAGGAAAAACATCTTCGAACAATGATTGTGCTTTTCTACGACATCATTGAATGTTAACATTTCTCTGTTTATTAGAAAAATGAAAAACTTTGTTACATGTTGTGAAGTATTTTTTTATTTCATTTCAGTAAGATAACAGAAACAGAAACAAATAAATTTATAAGCACAAAACACATTTTAAATGTTTACGAAGTCTGAGACTGGAGCTTTTTCTGGTTTAAATATTCATTTGAGTTGCTAATATTGTTTTAAATGATTAAATATTTTAATTTGAGGATTTAGTCATGAAGTTATTCAAAAAATAATATGAATACAGAATTCATGAGCACAAAACACATCTTAAATGTGTACAAAAAACTATAAATATTCTTACGCAGGGGAGCATCGTGTTTCCGTGTAGCGACTTAATTACTGCCGCTGGGTCCCACAGGAACAGAAACACTGATGTCTGAAAACAAAATGATCTTAGTGGTCAAAGGAAAGGAAGAAAAGATCTGCATATTGTATAACAAGTAACATAGAACAGATGTTTACCTTTGTAATCTTCCATGATCTTTTTGGCAGAAGTAACACACCGCTGGTACCCGGTAAGATGTTATCAAGCTCTGAAATAAACATATTTATCGGGTTAGCCAAATTTCGTTAACTAAACATACCATATTGCAAGTAATTATGGTCTTTTATGACATCACACCGTCCTGGTGGAACACGGATGGGGTCTAAAAATAAATTCAATTCTTAGGTGAAATTAAGTTACACATTACATGGAACACTGAAGACAAACAAAGGGATATTCACACCTGTATTTTCGTCATAACGGGTCCGATACTGTCTTAAATCTGGATAAATCTCTCACACTATGTAAAAAAATATATTTTATTCAAATATTAAATTTAAAAAAAAAAAAAAAAAAATTGTAATGTTCTTAACCACTTCTTAAGCATCTTAAATAAAATCCTCCAGACTGGCATAATGCCAAATAACTGGAGTTCTCAAATAATCATCCCTATTTTAAAAACAAACAAATCACCAAATTCTGGATCCAACTACAGGCCAATCGCTCTTTCATCCACCCTCAGTAAACTTTATGAAAAATTAATTAAAAACCGATTAGAATTTTTTGTCGAGAGTAAACAGCTTCTCTCTTTATCTCAATTAGGCTTTAGGAAAAATAATCCACTCAAGATAACCTTGCCATCATTAGCACTGATATTAATTTATCAATTTCTAAACAGGAATTTTGTCTTGCCGTCTTTATAGGTATAGAAGGCGCCTTTTACAATGTCTCCATCCCAATCCCGAAAAAAAAAACTTTTAGGCCTTGGCCTTCCCCCATGTTTGTCCAATCTATTATTAATCTATTTCTAGATAGAAAATTTTTATTGAACTTCCAGATATTTCTCCTTAAAGTAGGTCTGTTTGGAAGGGTTTACCACAAGGCGATGTATTGTCCCCCTTCTGTATAATATATACACATACGATACGCATGTCACTATTCCCCCACAAGTAAAAGTTATTGAGTTCGCAGATGACATAGCTTTCTTCTTATCATCCAAAATCATCAATCATTTATGGCTGTTCAGGCTCACTGAGCAGTTAAAACATTTAGGTGAGGAGGAAGAAGGACATTGGTCAGCTGCATGGTTTTCTCCACATTTAAAACATCTGGGTTGAGATCTGCATGCAGCTTTGGTATGACCGAAACGGCAGCAATTGAAGCATTGAGTGGTGGGATAAGTATACATTTCAACTGGTAATGAGTTGAAGAATAAATATATATGGGAGGGAAGCGATTGACCTTCAAAGGTGATAACGACAGATTGGGAGGGCTTCCAAGAAATTATACCCTCAGAGGAGTCCTTGTAATTTAGCCTCCTGGCTTTTATGGGATTGTCAATGTGTTGGGGGGTTAAAAGTGAAGACAGAATTTCTGCGATGCACAGATCGGTCGAGATACCTCTGACCAGGCCCATGCGAGTGACATTGAAAGTAGGGATATATGCCTTGAACTTTGAATTAGATGAAATGAAGATATTTTTTATGAAACTGTTGGCAGCTGACCCTGAGAGGAATTCGACGGAGATTCGGAAGCGATCCTCGGCTTTTACACCTCCAGGCTTGATTGAAAGATTCTTGCTATTTGATAGGAATTTGCCAAATTCAAGAGGGTGGATGGTTTTTCCTTGCTCAGTTTTTTGGGCGTATACTATGAATGGGCCACGGGAATGAGGAGAATAAAAGTTTGTTGGAGGAAGTTGAGAAAGTGCTAGTGGGGACTGTGAAGTCGAAGGCGAGTCAAGTTTTATTGGGGAAGAAAGAGTAAATTTCCTTTTTTTGGTAGAAGTCAAAATGACAGAATCACTGTCAGAAATTTCTACATTTTCCCCGTCTGGGGGGTCCGGAGAGGGATCTGGGGGCTTTGTAGGGGGTCCAGGAGGGAAATCTTCCTCCATTATTCATAACAGTAAACAACTACAACAATAGTATGGAAAATGACAGAAGTAAAAAAGTTTATAAATATCTGGAAATCAGCAGCGAAAAGTGACTCCTGGAAGATCAGGAGGGAGAAGAAACCTCAAGGCACAACACACTACACTTTTTTTGCCAGAAAGCAAAAAAGAATGGTATAAAATTATTTTTAGGTAGAGCAAAACAAAACAACTGATGACAGCCAAATGTTATTGTTGCAATTCGATGAGGGATGTTGATGTTAGTAATTATTGATAATCAATCTAAAATGGACAAACAATCTGGTAAGGAATTATAAGAGGGATATTTCAACATCAAATCGTAAATGAATCCCGCCTAAAAAAAAATACATTTTTAAAGCTCTCGATCTCCTGATGACAGTAAAGAGCACAGATCATAAATAAAGTAAATACAACGCGTGTAATTGTTACATATAAGATCTGTAACAAGGTGTGTGTGCAACACTTTACTTACATCGCATCTATGGCCTTGGTGTGTGGGACCTTTAAGTACCTACACATTGTCATTTTGCTATTGGTCAAATTGACAGCCCTGGAATTCTGTCTAGGAGAATTGCCAAACCTGAGGGAGCAAGGATCTGTGATTTTGCATTGGAAGCAGTCGCCCATAAATAAACCAATCATTAGATTGATAACTTCGGCCTTAAGTAGGGAGAAATTTTGTCCACGGATGACGTCGTTACAAGATTTGAGTCATAAACAAACCACTCAGCAAAGTAGAGGAGACAATAAAAAAAAGCGCGGCCATAGACAATATCAGTTCTGCTATTCATCATTCTAAAATATTATATAAAAAATAAATGTTAGAAATGTTAACAGATATTCTCAGGACGACAAGGCTCCAACTCACAAAGTGCGGTCCTGCGAAAATGAGCTATAAGGTATCTTTCCTTACGGCACATTTTCTCAGGACGGCGCTTTGTAAGTTGAAAATTTGTCGTCCCGAGGCCGTCGTAAAAATAGCTCAAAATTACTTGAAATTTGAATTCCTTTACTTTAAAAATAAAAACATTTTCAAACAATGATTGTACTTTTCTACGACAGCATTGAATGTTAACTTTCTCTGTTTATCAGAAAAATGAAAAACTTTGTTACATGTTGTGAAGTATTTTTTATTTTATTTCAGTAAGATAACAGAAACAGAAACAAATAAATTTATAAGCACAACATACATTTTAAATGTTTACGAAGTCTGCGACTGAAGCTTTTTCTGGTTTAAATATTCATTTGAGTCGCTAATATTGTTTTAAATGATTAAATATTTCAATTTGAGGATTCAGTCATGAAGTTATTAAAAAAATAATATGAATACAGAATTTGTTAGCAAAAAACACATCTTAAATTTGTGCAAAAAACTCCAAATATTCTTACGCAGGGGAGCATCTTGTTTCCGTGTAGCGACTGAATTACTGCCGCTGGATCCCACAGGAACAGGAACACTGATGTCTGAAAACAAAATGATCTTAGTGGTCAAAGGAAAGGAAGAAAAGATCTGCATATTAGATAACAAGTAACATAGAATAGATGTTTACCTTTGTAATCTTCCATGATCTTTTTGGCAGAAGGAACCACACCGCTGGTACCCGGTAAGATGTTATCAAGCTCTGAAATAAACATATTTATCGGGTTAACCAAAGTTCGTGAACTAAACATATCATATTGCAAGTAATTATGGTCTTTTATGACATAACACCGTCGTGGTGGAACATGGATGAACACTGAAGACAAACAAAGGGATATTCACACACCTGTATTTCCGTCATAACGGGTCCGATACTCTCTTAAATCTGGATAACTACCAATGCCGGGTAGATTTAAAGTCGGCAGTAGGTACGCATCTTCGAAGGGATCCATTGGCATTTTTGTTTCTTTTATAACTTGCGTATTTTGGGTATTTATGACGAGTGGATTGTCTGTCTGTAGAGCCATTCAGTCAGTCTGTAGAGCCTTCACGCAACACAGCTTCATAATTTTAGACATTTTCACACAACAACAACTCGTGAATTCACGAAAGCAAACAACATAAATAAACCACTCACGCAAACAATCTGAATCTGTCAGAAGGACGCAACCATGACGCAATAATGGCGTCACATCGTTTCCGTGGGAAATGGAGCGTAGCCTCTCTCTCTGTTACACGGGAGAGAGTGAGAGACCAAACAACGACGGCTTTTCATTGGATAGTCTTGTGAAGACGTCATCAAAAAACCAAAAAAAGTATCGGAGTTTTACCCCCCTGCAGTCGCCATTCTTTGATCACCAGCTCAGAGCAGCGGGCATTCCTCTTGGCTGAGGTTCGACGAACACATTCGCCAATTTTTGTTAGAGCATCAGCTTTGCATATGGAGCATTGACCATTGGATGGATGGAATCGGATGGCATCTGCCGATCCTCATTGGTTAAGAGGGACCCTTTTGGACACCAGCAGCGCAGCGTGAGGCTGTTTTGAATTGGACTACAAGATTATTTTTTGGATAAATAAAACTGGGAGTTGCTGTGAAGGACCTGAATCTACTACTTCGCATGAAGAACGAACTGGTATCACACCTTAATTTTACCTATGCAAGCCCTTTGTCATACAGTTTATATAGTAGGATGCTAATTAATTTCTTTTTTACTATGTCTTTTTTGTGGTAATACATTTTTAGTATTTGTACGGGACGTGTTTGACTGTACAAGAAAAGACTGTAAATAATAAGCACCGGCACACATCCGTCCTCAACCTGGGTAATGATTTAAGTAAGGACTGGTTGTTTCGGAGAATTTGAACAATTCTTCAAATTTAAAAGTTAATTTTCAAGTTTTGTGAAAGATTTTTTCAAGTTCTTTTATTATTTCAGTTCTGTCAAGCAACCATACTATAATTATACAATAACAGAACTTGAATAGAACTTTCACAAAACCTGAAAATAAACGTTGAAATTTGATGAATTGTTCAAATTCTCCGAAACAACCCGTTCTAAAACACCGTGAGGTGTTCTATCCAAACCATCATAAAAGAAAGACGATTCAAATCAAAATTCACATTTCAATTATAAGTATTCTACTGGTATACAGAACGTACAAAGGGGTGTAGCTTATAGATACTTCCTATTTCTTACAGCCTACCCAATTCACAAGATATATTTCAATACAACTGGGTTTTAATACACAGATAGAAACTGAGACAATCGGAATTCTTTCAGCAATATTTTCAGATTGGAGCACATTGTGCATCATCGCGCCATACGATACATCAAATGGCGTAGGCGACTGTTGCAGCAGTTGCCATTTCAATTGGTAGCCAGCAGGAATTGGCCAGCCTCTATGTTGTCAGTATCCTGGTTAATTCTGTCGGTAGCAAGGAAGAATTGGCCAGCCTCTAGATTTTCAGTATCAATGGCTAATTCAGTCAGTAGCCAGGAATAATTGGCCAGCCTCTAGGTTGTCAGCATCAATGGCTAATTTAGTTGGTAGTCAGGAAGAATTGGCCGGCCTCTAGGTTGTCAGCATCAATGGCTTATTCTGTTGGTAGCCAGGAATAATTGGCTAGCCTCTAGGTTGTCAGCATCAGTGCTGTTCAGTCGGTAGCCAGGAGGAATGGGCCTGCCTCTATGTTGTCAGCACCAATGGCTAATTCAGTCGGTAGCCAGGAGGAATTGGCCAGCCTCTAGGTTGTCAGCATCAGTGGCCAGTTCAGTCGGTAGCCAGCAGGAATTCAGCGGCGGTCATTTGATTATAAGGGCCGGCACACAGAGACGCCTATGATTATTGTAATGATGACAGATGCGTCTGGATCAGCTAATAGAGTGCCGGCAGTAAACAGTTCGTTGCACATAGTTGTAATCTTAAAAATGATTGTGCCGTGATGGAGGAACAGAAGCAAATACAGATTTCAGTTGAAACTCAGAAATTGTAAGAACAGATCGCGTTGTTATCGTCGTTGTCGGTACTCCTAGTTTTACAACTTGAATACTCCAATATTTTGTTTTAATTGGCTATTTATAATATCTCCTACAAGCGTTTGTGTGACGTCAGCTTGCAAAAACATGTTAACGTTTTCAAAATGCAGGTATCGTGGTGCGAATAATATTTCGCCCTACAACAGCTTTTGTCTTTGTCAATATTTTAATTTCGTTTTAGAAAATAGGGTTATCGAACGGTTTCATGTTCGATCCAGTCGTTTTGCCGCCTGGTAACAGATTGATTCATTTTTCAACTGGTAAATATTATGATTTGGAAAAAGGGGTCATCAAACTTGCAGGTGTGCAACTTTAGCCGCAATTGACATTAAATGCAATAAAATCATTTTTCATGTTCGATATAGTATTCTTAAATATTTTTTATTTCTAGATAATAAACCCATCCTTACTTTTATTTGTTGCCACTTAATCCCACGGTAACATTATTGGCGCCCAACGTGGGGCAAGTTTAACAAATTCACTAAAAACATTTCCGCCCAGACAACTGACCAAGGCCCCGCTGTCCAACACAAGTACATTCGCGTGCGGGAGATTATCCCTGCTTGGTTCTGCCGTCGTACGTACGTCAGAACCAGACAAGAATCTTCTAACTAGCGAAGGCTATCCAATCATTCCACTCGACCTTCCTATGCGCATAAGAAGGTTTATAAAAGGACTGACTGCGTCTTATTTTTTTGCACGCGAAGCACCAGTGTTGTATGTTGAATTTATATTAAGTTGTTCTCTAAATAAACGTTTTCTACAATCTGCATAAACTTGACCTACTCTTTTACAATAAGAGCAGAGATCCGTATTAACAACCGGAGTTTTATTGCTATTATTACTGTACGATTGTACTTTTTTATGCTTATCATAATGTATGATTGTTTAGGTTTAGATAGGCATTTTGCAACGACATCGCCCGGTTTTTTACAATAGAAGCAAACCGCAGAGCCTGCGTAATGCGGCTTAACAAAGTTAGACGTGGAAGGCTTATCTTCCGCTAAAGACAACCTTTCGAATTCTGTGCAAAATTCTTCAAGTGAATCGATATCATTCACCTTGACCGTTACTAAGGACGGGTTGTTTCGGAGAATCTGAACAATTCATCAAATTTCAACGTTCATTTTCAAGTTCTGTGAAAGATTTTTTCAAGTTCTGTTTTTATTTCAGTTTTTTCAAGCAACTAGCCTACAATGATATATAAACAGAACTTGAATAAGTCTTTCACAGTACCCGAAAATGAACGTTGAAATTTGATGAATTGTTCAAATTTTCCGAAACAACCCGTCCTAAGAAACGAGCATATTTTGGGAAAATTCCTCCGCGTGCGATTTCCAAAAGCTTAACGGAATTCTGTCATTCAATTTCAAAATAGACAGTTTCAGTTCCAAAACGAAATCCGAAATAGATTGAGACTTTCCTTGTTTTAATGTATAAATTGTTTTCTCTGCCTGAAGTTGCGCGTGTTTAGCCTCATATCACGCTAAAAGCATTACCTTCAAATCTGACCATGTCAATGTATTTGTATAAATTGTACGAAACCAGAGTTAGGCTGAACCATCTAGAATATCTGAGAAGCAACGCACCAAATCCTTCTCATTAACTAATCTCATGCGACACAATTCAGCTATTCGTTCCTAAAACAAGCGGATATCTGACTTTCCATCGTATTTAAGTTGCTAATCAAGTAAGCCGCGGCTTTTAGGTTCACTTTTCGCGTTTTTGGTTGATGTACGTCAAACATCTATAACTGATTAATTATCGGAAAGATCAGAAACCAAGTTGAGGTTATTTTTGTCAAATTTGTTATTGAATTTTACAGCTTGAGCTCTCATTGAAGCCACCGAATGTATTGGTCTAATAATTCGCTTTCGTAAGGCTAGAGTTAGTTGAAACTTGTTCAAAGAATTAATGTTCTTAATTAAATTCATGGTGAAAAACAATACAGCAAATTACACGAATTCAAATCAGACAGATCTAAAAAAAAACCAGAAAATGCTGACTTTGACATAGAAATAGACACAGTATGCAGTGTTGCCAAGTTAGCATATTATATGGCTAGCTTTAGACTTATAAGTTTTTTCGTAAATTTACGACTTCTAGCCAATGGGCATATTGTATTTTGAAAATCCAATATGCCCATTGGCTAGAAGTCGTAAATTTACGAAAAAACTTACAAGTCTAAAGCTAGCCTATGCTAAATTTGGCATAATTACTCCATGTTTAGCATAACTATTATGCTTTTAGCATATAGCATATTTATTTGGCTTATTTTTACAGAAACATGAAAATAATAAACTAACAAAAATGATATCGATTGAAAAACTGGTGTCTCAATGGAGAAACATAGTTCACATTAAATGGGAATCCTTGACTTCCACTGTAGAGTTTTGGAATGAAGTCATGTAATATAAAGATACAGCTAATAATAACCCCTTCGGTGATTTATGTCAGTTTGCAATGTCTATTTTAACATTGCCGCATTCAAATGCGGACATTGAACGTGTATTTAGCCAAATGAGTCTGGTCAAAACAAAACTCCGAAATCGTTTGGCGGTGAGAACCCTGAATGCCATTTTGTACGTGAGATTTGGCCTAAAGAGAGCAGGAAAGTGCTGGTATTCTTACACTGTTCCTGACGAAGTACTACGCTGCATTGGGACCAAAGAAAGTTACGACTCCGTCTCTCAGCCTTCCACATCAGCTGCTGTTAATGAAGAAGAAGAAGATGAAGATGCAGATATTGATATTTTATTTCTAAGTTAAATTTATGTTAGCTTTTTTTAAAAGTAATTTAGCATTTTTCTGGCATATTTTTCCCATCAATCTATTTCTCAACAAATACTAAGTTAAATTTATGTTGGCTTTTTTTGGCATTTTTTAAAGGAATTTAGCATATTTCTGGCATATTTTTCCCATCACTCTAGCATATTTTGAAGTAGTTGAGTTGGCAAAACTGACAGTATGCATATTTATGGGCACTAAATACGCAAGCATAAACTGACAGTACAACAATGTTAATGATGCAGTAAAAATTTTCCGATAATAATGTTAGGCTTTCGACCTACTTTTTTAGTATCTGGAATGTCGCAAAGCAAATAAGTATTGATTGTATAGTTACAAAAATTATTCATAAATAATTTGTCTTCGGCTAAATAAGCATATGTGGCGTAGCGCTGAACAGATAATCTGGTAGTATGCACCTGCACCATGCCGAATAATAATAATGACCAATTCGAAAATATTATGATTTTATGAAGAGTGTTCTGTTCTTTTACTAAAAGTTTAACAGGAAACCTATTAATTCATTCGTTAAGGGCCTGCAGTCCCGTTTTTAACCGGATTACAAATAATTTGAAGAGATTCATAATAAATAGCAATATTTTATATCAGTAAGTTTTCGTGCATGAGGTTTGCAAGTTTACATAGTGTAAATACTGTACCCAGTTTAGGTAGGTTTCTTAATTTTCCACGTAATTTGTATATAATTTATAATTCCAAATACCCAATAATGAACATTCTTTAAGTCAGTTCTCGGAAGCAGCCGTGAAAAGATTTTATTTTGTGATAGGGGATGATAATTAGAAAATTAAAGATGTAAGTTTAAAGACTGGTAAATCTATTGACGGAGGGCGCTAAAGTAACCCAGGACGCAGCGACGGCGACGTGGGATGTGGGGAAGACACCATTTGGTCGGTAGCATGGAGGGTCGTTCAAAGTGAAAGAATATGTTTTTAAATAAATTATTCATTTTTCTCTCATGACTACATAGGTTCAGCAATGTGGATACTAAAGTAAATAATGGGTTTACCAATGTTGATAAGTAAATAATAGGTTCACCAATGTGGATAATAAAGTTAATAATAGGTTCACCGATGTGGATACTAAATTAAATAATAGGTTCACCAATGTGGATACTAAAGTAAATAATGGGTTTACCAATGTGGATACTAAAGTAAATAATAGGTTCACCAATGTGGATACTAAAGTTAATAATAGGTTCACCGATGTGGATACTAAATTAAATAATAGGTTCACCAGTGTGGATACTAAAGTAAATAATATTTTTATTTTTGTTTTATTTTATTTAGTAGCTATATTATACATTTTTTTTACATTTTTATAGGAATATATATATATAAAAAATAGATGTTGATTATATTCATAGTCCTCCTCACTAGGAGATCCTGTGCTGAGGGGGACTAGGTTTTGGATAAGTTATTCAGCGACTTCTATGGTATGACTCCATGTTTTGGGTAAGGGTTTCCAGAAACTTCTACGACGATGTTTTAAATATGCTAGTAAGTTCTTTTTCCGGTAATTCCTTAAGCCAAGATTTAATGTTCTTAATGCAGTTGTTTTTTGTTTTGATTTGTTTGATACTAAGTGGGAGTTTGTTATATACCTTTACTGCTAAAAATTCAGAGCTTCTTTGTCCAAAGGTAGAGTTACACTTTGGTATAGTTAGTATCTCTGTTTGTTTGGCTCTGGTTTTATGAGTATGTGAGGTGTTTTCCTGAGAATTATTTTTGAGGTGTTGTACCAAAATGTTTTTGGCATAGATTTTCTGTATGCTTGGAACGTCAAATTGTTTAAAAATTTCTGTTGTTGACGTCCTTATAGGAACCTTTAGTATGGTCTTTATGATGCAATTCTGAGTTACCTTCAGCTGTTTTATATGTTTTGATACTGCTGAGCCCCATCCTATTATTCCATATTCCAATTTGGAGTGGCATAAAGCATAGTAAACTCTCTTTAAATCCCTAGCTGACAAAATGTTCCGTAATTTTTTGAAGAAGTAGATGAGTTTAGTTAACTTTTTTGAAGTTCGATCAATGTGTGAATCCCAGTGTAGTTTATCGTCAATTTCAATACCAAGATATTTTATGCTTTTGGTTTGAGTTATAATCGAGCAGGAACATTGAGGAAATTTTTTTTGACATTCATGTAGTTTGAGTATAGGTTTATCAATGTGGATACTAAAGTAAATAATAGGTTCACCAATGTGGATACTAAAGTTAATAATAGGTTCTAGATGTGGATACTAAATTAAATAATAGGTTCACCAATGTGGATACTAAAGTAAATAATACATTTACCAATGTTGATACTAAAGTAAATAATAGGTTCACCAATATGGATAGTAAAGTAAATAATAGGTTAACCAAGGTGGATCCCAAAGTAAATAATTTACAAAAAAACCTAATTTAATTGTTATTATTACTCTTCATTTATTTATATCATTACAATCGGCAAAAATGTGCCATTAACGTAAATATAAAGTTAAAAATTATAAAGTATAGTTTAATAAATATGAGTACAAAATAGAAAAACTTTGCTTTTATTGTTTTTTCTAAAAATATTATTATTTATTAAAAAGACAATAATAATCCCAAAATTCAATTATTCGGCGATCTGTACAAACCCGTAAATTACCTAAATGATTAGCAAAATAAAGTAACATATAAATAACGTAGCTGTAGATTGTCAGAATAATCAATGATTTGTAATGGTTCAAGAATGACCAAAAAATAAATAATTAATTATCTGTTAAATGAAAACTATAGTAAGTAACAATATAAACGTCATACTAATCAAATAGCAAAAAAGCAGCCAAAATAATAAGAAAAAATACTTCACAAACCAACATAAACATTGTTATATCAAACAACTATACTGTGCATATGTATGAAGACTTTTAGAGTTTGCGTCGACTCTGTGATCTTTCTTTATGCATCACATATTATGATGATTCTAAAACAAACATAATATACCATTCTTACAAATATTTATTCAACTGTGTTTTTCAAAAATTGATTAATTGAGTCTACGTAAACAATTTCCAGATGCGATATTATTATATCAAATCGTAAACAACGTTACTGAGTGTCCTGAATTATTAAATAAAATTGAATTGAAGGTACCAACGCGACACTCGCAACGAATGCATGTAATTAAAACACTGTAAAAAAATAAGAATCAAAATGTTCGTCTTATAAAATTGTGTTAGACTTAATGTAATATAATAACATTAAATCTGATGTAGATATCTTCAATTGTAACGAAAATAAATTTGGAGACTGTTATGCTTCAATACAGAGGACTATCCCATCAAAACCGTGGTTTCAACAATTTCCCGATATCTCCAAAAAATAAATTTACTCACTCATTCGAATGAGGATTGGACACTGTTCCGTTCCTTCTCAGCTTTAAAAAATTCAAGTGCTTGACTCCTCAGATTGTACATTCTGTGGTCTAGAAGTGGGAGCTTTATATCACATATTTTTTATTGTCCCTCTCTAAACACATATCCTCTCTTCTATCAAGTCTTATCTAAAATTGCCTTTCCTCCATTCATCATCTCATCTCTTCTAAGTCTGAATTCGACTCCAATCTTTATTGTAATGTTTAAATTTGTCAATTTAAACAAAATTACATATACATTCACCTTCTCTCTCTCTCCATTATTTGAAATTATGGCCTAGAACAACACCCTTAAATTCAGAAAAATTAAAAACGAAAATTTTTTTAAAACATATTAAAAATTTATAAAAATGAATTCATTTAGCAAATAAACCAAAGTTCACATATTATGGGGTAATTCTTGTCGTTATTATATATTGTTATATAGTTATTTATTTGATGTGTGATCGGGTGGTCTTCAAGTAATTCTTCGGGATGGATTATTGATTTTTATTATTACTATTATTGCTGATTATTCTGGATTGCGTTTATTAAGCCGAGTAGCAGTTAACTAGCTAGCAGCTGGGATGCAAGAGAGCGATCTACCTACTGCAGTCGTATTCATATCTCTGTCACATACCAGTCTCTCTCTCTCTCTGTACAGACATAGTCAACCACATTACTTATGCATCCCATATGTGATGTGTATAATATAAGTATTGAATTTTTTTAAATATATTCTAGCACAATTGACATCTGGTTTGCCACAAAAGCAAATATGTTACTACAATAATTATTTTCATTGCAATAATTTATTAATTATTCGTCGTCGGGTAAATAGAATGAGTACGCTGAGCAGATAGCCACCCTAGATGCGTGAACTATATATACTGTTTAAAAAAATATGTATAAAGTTTACATAAAACTTTTCGACTGCTTTTTTACACTAAAAACACTCCAAGGAAAATAATTTTCCTCGGGCCTTTGGGGACGCTGTGTGGAGGGTATTTAAAAAAAAGGAAGAAGAGGAAGTCCTGGAAAAGAAAACGGAATGAGGAGTGGGTAGGAATCTAGGGATCAGTGTGTCCAAGAGTGACGGATGAATGATCTATCCCTCCCGCTGCGGCGCACGGCGATGGGTCGATAGAGACCAGTTGTAGAGGTTAAAGGGTCTACCCAAACCAGCCTCCCGATCTGGAAAGGTGAGAAAAATCTAGGTCTTGGACAAATCAGTGAAATTAATTATCTGTTCAAAAATTTTCGCATGTGAAACTTATGATTTTTTTTTCCTTACTTCGTGCACTCAGACTCACCCCCAATACATTTCCATAACTTTCGAGTATTTGCCTGCTACGAGGTCACAACACTAACAGCACTGTATCAACAGCTCAAAGTAAGCAATGGTTCGTGTCAAATTGTTTTTGTCCACCGGCATAGTATTTGTAAATAAAATGTTTTCTGCTAACGTCTTTATCTTTTTTTTTCAAAATTTTCTGGATTTCACCCTTCGATGGTGTTTTAGGCCATAATAACAAATTATGGAGAGAGGGGAGGTAAATTTATGTATCAATTTTGTTTAATTTGGCAAATTTCAAAATGAAATGTAAAATTGGAGTCGAATTGAGACTTAGAAGAGATGGGATGTTGAATGGAAGAGAGGTAATTTTAGAAAAGGCTTATTAGAAGATAGGATATTTGTTTGGCATTTTATTATTAAAGCTCCCACTTCTAGACTATAGAATGTACAATCTGAGGAGTCAAGCACTTGAATTTTATAAACCTGAGAAGGAACGGAACAATGTCCAAACATCATTCGAATGAGTGAGGAAATTTATTTCTTGGAGAAATTGTTGAAACCACGGTTTTGATGGGATAGTCCTCTGTATTGAGGCATAGCATGCTCCATTGAAATGACTAGCAATGTGCTAATACTCTGATCAAGCTTTGCAGGATCTATTTTTGAGGATGGAAAAAATGTCAGATATATGAATATGGTTAACGAGGGTAACAATAGGGTTGGATGTTCACTTGATTACCTACGATACCAACTTGTCCAGGAATCCAGATCAAAGTTAAGGTTTTACCAGAGCTTCAAATGGAGGCTATCAGCACTCGAAAAAGGCATACGAAATGATCATTAGGATGAAGAAGAGGACAGTATTTAAGTTTTTGGAGGGAACTGAAAGAATCAGAGAGAACGAGGGAATGTTCAAAATTATTTTTGATTATATATTTGAGAGATTCAATTATTGCAATGCACTCGGGTGAAAATATTGAAAATTTGTGTTTATTGAATGACATTCTGTCATTAGAATTATTGTAGTAAATTTTAATACCTATACCACAGTTAGGAGAGTCGGGAGATTTGGATCCATCAGTAAATAAAAGAGAAAAGTTGGGCCATTTAGATAAAATAATGTCATTGAACATATTATTGACAGTTCGGGCCGGGAGATTGGAATGACTTTTAAGGATTCCGATCCCTTCTAATATTGTTGGGGATAGGGTGACGTGACTATATTTTAATTTGTATATGGGGAGAAGATCATTTTGGATAATTTGAAGGTCTGAGAGAGACTGAAAAATTTTACAGATGGCAGGAAGAGGTTTAGTAGAAGCTCTGATTGTAGTACATGAATGTGTTGAGTCGTTAAACAATGAGACGATGGGGATAACCTGATGACATTTAGAATTCAAACATTTCAGAACAAATTTGTCAGCAAATAGTTACCGCCTTAAATAAAGAGGGGGATCAGAACATTCTACTTGAAGGAAATTTAAAGGCGACGAGCGGAGCAATGCAATGCTCCAGTTATTTTTTGCTAAGATTTAGATTTAGTAGTTGAAGTTAGCACGACGGATTGACTATCTGAAATTTCGGTATTTTCACCATCTGGGGGATCTTAGGGCTTTGCAAGGGGGGGGGGGGGGTTCAGGAGAGAATTGTTCAAAAAATTCCCCCTCCATTATTCACAAAATAAAACAACAACAAGAAAGTGACAGAAGACACAAAAGTTTATTGCGTTGAAAGTGAATCGTAACCTAATAACAATAAATGAATTAACAAAGGTGGCAAGTGACGCATACGAATGGTTTTTTCGAGTAAGTTCATCCATGAAACGGTTTCTGCGCCACTCAAAACATTTCTCCAAATGATTAGTTAAACTTCAACCCAATAATAACACCTTATAAATAGGTCAGTCAATTATCTTAAATTAAATTAGTACTCTCAAAAGTCTAGACAGGGCGAGTGGGTGTTGTATATGACACCGAAACCAAAACGTCTTAACCCGTCGATTCAATTGCGGTGCAAGGCGATTGGTCGATAGCCAACCAGTCTCTCTCGATCCTGCATGACGCATCCGCCGCCCAGACCTAGATATACCTCACCCCCCATGAACCCGGGCAACCCTGCTAAGTCACCAAACTTAGCGAACCACTTGGGGTGACCTATGGTAGAGGTGTTGGCTTTCCAATTAATGGTTCCTACTAATGTTGACTTTATAAAGGCACTTTTTACAGAAAAAAAACTGAAACTATTAATAGCCAATTTTGGATGAGCACTTCTTCCAGATTGAATAAACTAGTAATGATTCTGGATGTCCATGAAATCCTATTAGATTACGTGTGTTAAGTTAATTTAAAAGTGAGATGTTTGGTTAGGCACCTTTTCGACTTCATCTGCAGATGTGCATCTCAAACGTTTTAAAGCCAGGAATTATGATAAAATTGAATTATGTATAACAAGCAAGGCGGACAGTCCAAATGATAATTGATAGGAGTGAATGAAGTCCCAATTGGTCATAAAGATGCATATTATTAGTATTGTAAGTCACTGGTTTAGTTGTTAATTTTAAGTATCTTAGTTCTAAGCCATTGGTAATTTAAATTAGCTTCAAGTTATTTGTTTACTTTTTAAAGGTCTGAACAAAATGATAATTATAATATGAAGATTTTTTGAATATAGAAGTATCCCAGTTTCTTTTAATTGTCACCAGAGCGACATTTCGCTGTCCTAGTTCTTGTATGTTCAATAGACCTTTTTTTGCAAAACTTAGTTATGAATGCCAATATGTTCATTAGCCTATTGCGCATTAATGAAACTCAAAAAAATATTTTTTTTTGGTTTTTAAGTGACATTTTCAGCATTTTTCGAGTGCCAATATCCACTCACGGAACAATGTTTTAGTTCTTATTTGTTCAAACTCCCGGATATTGAACATTCAAACACTCAACGTTATGAATATAATATTTTTTTAAAAGTTCATAGAGATATTTGTTAACATCCCGCCAAACGTTGAGGTTTGAATGTTCAATCTCCACTTTCAACCAATCAGGAGCCGGCTAATTAAAATGTGCGGCCATGTTGATTTTTAGTTGTTTTCTAACAACAAAATTGTTCCACTAAAAATACGTTTAATTGGGAATATATACTGTTATTGAACTGAAAAATTACTTCACCGACTCCAGAATCAATAAACCTTAGACCAGTAGCTCAAATAGAAAGGTAAGTCTTAAAATTATGTCATTCATGGGCTTTTTCACCATATTTTACATGTACTTCTTGAATTTGCTAGGCAAATATACAGGATGCTTCATTTATTATTTATTTATTTATAAACTTAGGGCTTTTAGGTAAAATGAGTATAAATAAATTATATTAGTACATTAAAACTTATTTTTATTCAAGAAATACAACAAAAGAGCCAGGACATGGAAATGTGCAAGAAGTCGACTATCCTCATAGTCTGAAAGTCATCTACGACACATATTTAGTCCGTTATCACTGCTGAGATCGCTGATGAAAACGAAGTCCAAATCTTTCAATTTTGAATTCATTCAATTAAAAGTTTCCGAATTTTTGTTCTTGTGGTCACATAAAAAACAATAACCATATTCTTATGTAGAACTACAATAAAACCAACTAGGCACACGACTAACAATAATAAATGTAATGTTAAATAGGGCACACCCATAACCCAAATCTAAGGATTTTAAGAGCTGAAAGTATTTAAAAAAATAATATTTTACTCACGATAATTAACATAAATAATAAGCTCACAGGAAATAAGAAATTTCGAACAAAAAATCTTTCTAAAGTAAGTAAACTTTAAAAATTACATTTGTCAAATGTGGGTAATAAAACAATAAAAAACAAACCAATTTTTCAATTTATTCACAAAATTGAACTTCAATAATTTTACGCATCACTCGGGATTTTTTTTATGGAATACCGCACACAGTCTCAACTGCTCCCAACCATCTGAAGCCAGTGAGACTATGGAATCCTCAATTGGGGCATATTCGTATATTGTGAGGCTGAAGGTAGTGTGGAGGGGAAGGAGATGGAGAAGAGAAAGAGAGGAAGGAAGAGGAAGGAAAAGAGAGATGGTATGTGAGTATCTATTCAGATCTGGTCACCAAACACGGCTAAAGCCATTTCAATTCTGATGGTGGTCCTTACACCATATCTTCCTTTATGTTATTTTAAATGAATAATTTGTGAAATAACATAAATGAATCAAATAAAATTTACTTGCGCACGCCGGGGTTTGAGCCCGCGACCTCCGGATTTCTAGTCAAGAGTACCCCTAGACCACGGAGGCCGTAATACGTACGATGTAAGAATATTTCACATCACGCATGCACCGACAACCGATAGTAGTATATTAGCGGTAGGTACCTTTGTACTTGTGCATTGTTTTCAAACTTACATAATATTTGGATGATTTATATAGAGCAGTTTTTGTGAAATATCTCCCAAGGACACTGTTTGTATATTTTAAAGTAATACTTTAAGTCAACTACTAACTAAGATAAAAGTAAAGTATTTGAAATCTGAAAATCACCCTGTAAATACAATTTACCACTAATTGGCTAATTGAACAAAAAATACCTCAAACTTATGGGAGCCGAATTGTTCAATCTCCAGACGATATGTTCAATATCCAAAATAATCATTCATCATTTTCATGCCATGTTCAACGTCCACCTTTAAAGTAATAATATGGGCATATTATAGCTTCAATTTTCGAAAAATGATGGTCAAACATTTCCTGTTACACATATGTTTAAAACGAAATTACCAAAATCGAGAATTTTTTAGAATTTGCCTGTAAAAACAAAAAAAATGTCTCCTGTAAAATTTGCTAAATGGTCTATTGAAGATACAAGCACTAAGGCAGCGATTTGTAGATTCCTGTTTTACCATAGTAACTAAATTCTTTGAATTAGGTTTACAACAAAAAAACAATTTTCGTAGCTTATTATTATTATTTTGAAGTACTAAAATAAATATAAAAACATAATATCGATAGTTTTCGAGTGGGGCATGCAACAGATTGTATGAGAAGTGTCGTTTCTGTTTCACCTTAAATTTGTTATAATTGATATGCATTTTATATTCTATATTCAATGTTATATCTTGTAATTCATTTATATTGTGTATGCTCTTATATGGCGGTCAGAGAATTACACTAACCACTCTGTTCAGCTGAATAAAACAAACAATCAATATTATTATTTGAATTTTGCAATTTTTACTGTTGCATTTTATCTTGACTGTCGCAAAGCAAATATATATTGCACAATTGCAATAACAATGCATAAATCATTTGTCTTCGGGAAAAATTAGACTGCAGTCTGCAGTGTATAAATAATTTAGAAGTGTGATATATACCGACATGAAAGAAAGCAGATTTTGCCAAATTACAAAAAACCTTTCGACTCCTAGGTCACAGACAGCCAATGAAATTGAATATCGGCCGCACAAAAAAATTCTGTATTTTACAATTTTTTTACATTTTTAACACAGGAAGCCATGAAGAAAATGATTTCCCTCAAGGCCCATGTCATCTATGGGGATTTTATGTGGAAGGGCTTGCGCAGTGGCAATGAGTTGGTTAAAAAAAAAAACAGATAATATAAAAGTGTGATATATACCGACTTGAAAGAAAACCTATGTTGCTAACGTAAGGAAAAACTGACCTTAATTTGGGCACAAAAATTCGTTCACAAGACACTATCGGTTTATTTCTTCAGTGGCATTTAATTGTTTTACGCTTGCTATATAATGTGGCCAAAGTTCTGTATCGGCAGCTCATAATAAGCAATGGTTCGTCTTAGCGTGTTTTTGTTCTTCGGTCTCGTATCGGTAAGTAAAATATATATGTATTTCTTTCATCTGATTCTCTCAAGTCTCGTCAAACACTTAGATCCTGTCCTGGTGATAAATTATTGGTGTACGCCAAAACGCATGTTTATTCGGGTCCTGAATTGCTGATAGTCTCCTTTTTACCTCAATGCCACCTTCTTCAGTATCTGTAATTGATTAACATATTTATACAATCGGTTTGAAATACCTCACCGGCACACAACGATAAATAAACTCCTAGATCAGTTGTCTCATACATTTTAATGAATTCCCTCCTTTTCAAATTCCAAAGATATTTCGTCGATGATTATTATTTGTAGGTTCTGGTGAGCGGCCTCAAGCGGCATTAACCAAAGATGCCCCTGGAGACGTACGTGCCCCTCTTCCGTGTGTGAACATATAGATTTACCGTGAGTACCTACAATAAAAAAAATATTTATGCTAAAAATGGCGCATTTGTTTCAAATATATTTAAAGCATACTAATATACTGAATTTATTTACTACTAGCTGCACCCCGCCACGCGTGGCTGTGGCTCAGTCTAAAAAAACTGCTGTTATCACTGTATTGGGCTGCATGTCCTCCTCGTTTAGCGAAAATTTCAGACAGCCGTGCGGTGCAGATAAGGGAAGATAAGTCTTCGGAAATATTTTATCATTTTCAGAACCCTCATTCAATATCTGTGGAAGTTCCCGCAAGGCACCACCCCTGCTGCAGACGAATACAAAACAGAGATCATCAGGTTGGCTAAAAAAGCCGGGTGTAGTCCAGCAGAAGAACAGAAGAGGATCTATGGACTGCTGCTCTCTCTGTCTCTGTGGGCTGTGGACAGGTACATAGACAGAAATGTTACATAAATATGAAATAAATAATTATACTTTTAGTACATTCCTAATATATCGGAACACATGTTCATGCACCTGCATTCGTCCTGATAATATGCAATGATAAAAGGCGAAAATATTAGAATTTTTATGAACACTTGTTCCGACATCGCGATAACACATCCGTACACATAACTACAAGTTAATTAGAAAACCATTATCAATTATCAATTCATTCGTTAAAGGCCTGCAATCCCGCTTTTAAACGGAATAAGAATGATTTGAAGAGATTATCAATACATTTGACATATTGTATATCAGTAAGTTTTCTCCGTGTGGATTTAAAATGTTTTGTTATTTATTTCCAGCTCGTGGACAGTACTTTGAGTGGTTGCCCCAAGGAACAATAGGAGGCACTCGCTAGATTCTATACGCTTGGCACCCTCGCAATGAACTATTCCATATTCATGTTGGTATGATGGCTGCAGGGTGTCCAATCGAAGACCTCGAGGTACCTAACCTTACCACTTACCTATAAACTAACCTAACATACATCTAGTAGGATTCCATGGACTGCCAGTCGCATTACTTTATCCACTCTAGAAGAACTGTTCATCCAGAATAAACTACCAACTGTTTAAAAGCATTTTATCCTTAGATGCTTTGGTTGGAAACGTTTCGATGCTCATGCATTATTGATAAAATTACTACTCTTTTGCTATTTAATTTATTCAATTATTTGACTGTGTATGATCATCAGCGTTTCAACCTTCACACATGATTGTGGAACCTTCGACGTTGAATCATAGTCGAACCATCACACGAAGACAAATAACATAGTTATTGCAAAGACTGCTAACTTAACTTTTTGATTTTAGCTAATGTATCATATTTCACAACCATGGGTAACAACGTAACAACTGATTCTGTTTTATTTTTATTTAACAGAATTGCGTCCAATCCATAAAAGATTAAATATGATATTAGAAATAAAATTTAAATTACAAGTGAAGGTGTGTGAAAGCAAAGATAATTCCGTGAAACAACACGTCCTTTGACTTATTCCAAAATAATCAAGGTCTTGAATAGAGTTGACCAGTGTATACAATCCAGTGGGTAATAGTGTCAATGAGTAGTTGAGTTTTGATTGAGGAAGAAATAGCAGGTCATTATTATTGAGTCTACGGAAGGGATATTGAAGGGATTTGTAGTAAAGTGGGTGGATCAATATAATTTATAATTTTGAAGAAACATAAAAAAAACACCCACCATTGATTTTCCCAGTCCACGGTGTCCTACTTGCGCTCCCCGACTCGCCCCGCCAAGTCTTCCTGCCCAGTACAATCCACCTACCGTGTACAGTCCACCCAAGTACTGGCGTAACAGTCTACGGTGACCTACCTGCGCTCCCCGACTCGCCTTGCCGCACCATCCTGCCCAGCACAGTCCACCCCACAGTGATCACGACCAGCTCCTTCCTCAACAACCGATCCTGAACCAAACAACAAAATGGAGTCCTACCTTCTTGACCCTCCTTTAGACGTCCTTCAAACCAACCCCACCACCTCCGCCACCACCTCCACTGCCTCCGAAGACCACAGCTTAGCCATCCACACCGCTCTACCCCTATCCCCGAAAAAAACTTCGACAGACTTCCCATCATTCTGGGTCACCCCGAACAATACCGTCAAGCCAAAAATAACTACGCTGGATGAAGCCAAAAAGCCGTCCTCAGGGGGATCCCGACTCAAATCTCGGAGGAGGAGATACTACTATAACTACAAGATCTCGACCTACCAGCCATCTCCGTCTCCAGGATGAGGTCGGGCCCCGATCGCACCAACGTCCCGATGGTCCCAGTGCTGCTCGCCCACGGCGAAAAAGGTCGCGGCATATTCAACATGACCCACATATTCCACCTTAAGACGAAATAAGATCCTAAAAAAATATCAGTTATGGGCGTGAACGCGCTTTAAGTGGGCGAAGCAAATTAGTTTCACACGCGCTCCGCTTCGCATTAAATATTATAATATTTCGGGGTGCAGAGGAATGAAGTACGTTGGAACGGGGAACACCCGACACCACGAACAGTTCGAAGTCAGAGCAGCGATGAAATCCACTAGATGGTACCCATGAGTAAGGTTTGAACATGAAATGCTTAATAATGGGCGTCTTTCAAACTATGTGAATAGTAATATTAAGTTGAATGTGCATGTTTTAGGTAAATTTCAATAGAAACGTTACCTATTGCAGAAGGAGCTCATGATTTTATGATTCTTATCAGATTTCTGTAACCATACTGCTAGACGGTAGGCAGTAACTTATGACTCGTAACCGACGTGTTCTTCATTGACAGATGTCAAAGCAATACGGTATTCAATCACGAATCATTTTCATAATATCTGGTCATAATTATATCTGAATATATTGACAAGATAAATAAAATATCAGTCATTTTCAATATTTATTATTATCGTTTACAAAAAGTTACATAAAACAAATAATTATGTAATGTAAAAAGCATAAGATGCAACTTTTTTTGTATAAAGGCCATCATTTATTATAATATAAGTTAGAAATAGTAAAAATAATTTTATATAAAAAAACGAAAATAATTATTCAATAAATAGCATTTCGTCGAAATCTAAACGACGATTTCCAAATTGACGTTCTTTACATACAATATCTAAGATATGTGGAGGATCACGAACATTCATAGACCTTGTGACTCCAGGATCGATAAGCTCGACAAGAATGCAATCCATTTAAAAATTAGTTAATTTAATAAGCATTTTTTCTTCCCAGAACTTGTCATCTCAAAGTATACGCTCAACTATCTCTAAGTTAGATAATTACAATCATAAAAAGAGTCGTGCTGCGAAATTCTATTTAATACAGTTAAAGAAAAAATATGTCTTCTATTCTCCTTCCTTCCAGAATAACGGGTTTCTTCTCTTCCTGTGTAAACAAAACTTTTACTTTATTTACGTCAATTTTTTATTTTTTTTTATTAAAAGTATACAATACAGAATATAGTATATTATATAAAGCATTGTACTCCCAGGAGTTAATAAACTCATTGCGGGAATGATACGCATTACATGAAACATATAGCTGTATGTATTTAATGGACATATGATGGGACATACACAACATTATTATTTCAGATAGTCATTAATAAGATGAAGTTTGAGCATGTTAGTTTGGGTCTTTTTACATTGACTTGCACATTTGATCTCGTTGGGTAGTTGATTATATTTTGTGTGAGCTATGTATTCCAGGGATCTTAGTCCATATTTTGTTGATTTGATTTTTGGTATATGTAGTTTGTTGTGATTTCTTGTGTTGTGTTGGTGTACGTCGTAATTGTAATAGAGTGTAGTGTTAGAATGTGCCGAGTGTTGAATTACTTGTAATATAGTTTTCGTTATTTCAAAAGTGGGAATGGTATTAAAAGGAAGTATTTGGGTGTTTCTGTAGATGTCTTTGACATGTGTGTCCCAAGGTAAACTGAAAATATTTCGCAGGGCTCTATTTTGGACGACTTGGACTTCTGAAATCATTTTGTTTGTAGCAAATCCCCAGATTCCGGCGAGATATATTAGATGTGAGTGAATCATAGCATGGTAAATCGATTTTAATAGAGAGGGAGGAAGTAACCCGCGAAGTCTATATAAAACACCAGTTATATGAGTAATTTTGGATAGAACATGTTTAAATTGGTGATTCCATGTGAGTTGTGAATCAATGAAAAGGCCAAGATATTTTGTAACATCAGCCCTTTCAAGGCGGTTATTATCAAGACTTATATTAAGACTTACATTTTTTTATTTGCAAACAGTATGTAATGTGTTTTTTTTATGTTTAGGCTAAGTTTGTTTAATCGCAGCCAGTTTGCCAGGCAAGCTACATCCCTTTCCATTTCTTTTTCAAGTTCGTTTAAATCATTATTGTGATAAAGAAGAACTGTGTCATCTGCATAGAGTTGTATTGTACCCTTAAGTCCCCATTTAGCAATATCATTTATATATATTAAAAATAGTAATGGTCCAAGTACGGAGCCCTGAGGCACGCCACATTTTATCGTTCCCATGCTGCTTGTCCCCTTTCCAACAAAGGTCTGACAGTGTCGGTTAGAGAGGTAGCTACACAGTAACTTCAGGGGAGTGCCTACTATGCCTAGGTGTTCTAGCTTCTTTAGTAGTATCCCATGGTCAACCGTATCGAAAGCCTTTTTTAAATCTATAAATAAGCCTGCAGCATGCTTACCCTGGTCTATATGCTTTTGGAGGGCGTATACAAAATCGAAGGCAGCACATTTTGTGTTAGATTGGTTTCTGAATCCATACTGTTGGGATGCGAGTAAATTGTTTGATAGGAGATATTTAGTGAGCCTAAGCTTAATAACCTTTTCAAAAACTTTAGAGACGACAAAGAGGATGGATATAGGACGGTAATTAGAAGGATTTTTTTTGCAATCATCTTTGTAAATCGGAATCATTTTTGCTATCTTTAGTTGATCTGGGAAGATTCCACTATTCAGGGATTGATTAATAAGAAAAACAAGGTGGTCAGCTAATATATCTTTGCAAAAGTTCAGGTACACTGGTGTAATTCCATCTAAACCTGGAGATGCATTAGACTTTAGTTGAGAGATGATACTGAGAACTTCTGTTTTATTTGTTTTGGCCATGTAAAAGGACTGGATTGCTTTTTGATCCGTGTTTATAGTGATAGAATTATCTGGATATGATGCAATTGTAGCTGCTAAGTTTTCCCCAACTGATATAAAGAAGTTGTTAAAAGTTGAAGCTATCTGTGTTGGGCATGTTATTTCTTCATTCTTAATGAGAAGACATTCAACTTCATCTTTCTGGGGTGTCGAGCTATTTGTTAGAATTGCATTTATTATTTTCCATGTCTGTCGCGGATTTTTTTAAAATATAGTCGTGTAGTATTTGGTTTTAGCATATCTTCTATAGTTGGTAACTTGATTTCTTGTTTTATTTCTCAGTGCTGTGAATATATCACTTTGCTGATTTTTTTTCCAGATTTTAAACGCATTGTTGCGCTGTTTGATAAGTGCATTTAATTTTGCATCAAACCATGGAGTATTACCCCTCCGTTGGTCTCCTATGCGTAACTCAGATTTATGTTGGGATGATTTTATTGCTGTTTTGATGTATTCATTAAAATTATTATAGATTTCATTGGCATTACTGGTGGTTTCGTGTGGAAAGTTGTGGGATTCTACATATGTTTTTAACATGTTTTTATCGGTTTTGATGTTGTTTGAAAAAGAATGTATTCTATTATTAGTGTGATGTTTCAAGCTGTTTTGGTAATCTAATATCAAAATGTTATGATCACTTAGGTAGGCATCTATATTTGCAGTAGTTGAGGAAATATTTTGTCTGTTTGAGATGATATGGTCTATTAGAGAAGTAGAGGTATCTGTTACTCGTGTAGGATAGGATGTGTTACATATGAAACAGTTGTATGAGTCTAGCATGTTGATGTATTTAAGAGATGTATTATTTTTTTGAAGAATGTCAATGTTGAAATCACCAAAGATAAGGGTATCATCTGTACAGTTATTTAAAATAGATTCATGATACATTAAGAATTCGTTAATGTTTGAGGTAGGCTTTCTGTATATAACATAAATATTTAACGGTTTAAAATTTCTATTACGGATATATAATTGAAAACAATATGTATGGGAAATATGTATATGAAAATTTTTTACGACTTCAATACGTTCATAATAAAATTATATGTTTAAATCAGTTATTACTTGCTCAGAATTTTTCTCCGGTGAAATCGGTCCTTTCGGCATCGGATTATTGATATATTAAGTATTTTCGTGATGAAATAAAAACAATATTAGAAACATTATGTTAATTCACTTTTCAATCAAATTTTGGAATTATACACACGAGCGTATAAGTACGTATAGACGGGTATATACAAGTGTATAAATTACCTGCTGTAATATAGATAGAGGTGGTATATTGCTGAGTCTAGAAGCAAGCATTAATTGCACATTTTTTCTGTGTTCTTTATTCTGCCTTTGATTTTTTTCACCCTGCTTACTAGCGGATACCTGTTCTTTTTTTCTTTGTTGCCATATGCCTTTGCCTTTGTTGTTATATGATATTGGTCGGTTTTTGTATTGATTTGTTGATGATAAACGTACCTACATGTTATCTGGGTTATAAATGTGAGAATGTTGTCGATATATTTGGGGATTCCGTATTATAGGCCAGTACACATAGCGCCAAAAAGGGGGTTGCGATCGTAATTATTCCGGTAGTCCCAATTTTTTTATATGTTTTATAAACTGATCCCATGATGTATAATCTGAATTTCCGACCATGGCGCACCTGTGCTCGCGCCACCATTTAAAAAAAACCGGCTGTAATCGCGCCAAAATCTAGTTTTTCCAAAATATCTCATTCTCAATGCAAATTTTGGCTAAATTAGCTAAATAATTAAAGTGAAACATAAAATTACCTACAACTTTTGTGAAAACAATTTTCTTCAATCTCTAATAGGTACCGAGGTAGAAAGTCGTAAAGGTGCGTATATTTTTGAAAAAAACAAGTTTTTTGCGCGACTAGATTTGATTTTTTGTAAATATCTCGTTTCCAGTACAATTTTGTGTAAAAATTATTGATACTAATTTTGTAGAAAACAAAATTTCATAAAATAAATAGGTATATAATTTTTGTGTTTTAATTCTAATACGTATCCAAGCTCTAATCCACCAAAACCAGGCCAAAAATTGAAACAGGTAAAGTGTTTTAAATTTCATTCCTTAATTTTATTTTTCTTCAACAATTATTGTTGTGAGAACAAATAAGTTGACAACAATTGTCATGCCTGCGTCAGACCTAGCTATAAGGGGCTGGAAACGGCATGCACGTTAGTGTCATAAGAACTAGAGCCAGCAAATAGTGAAAACTTTTCAGGTTCATTCATCTCTGGTCCGTGCTGAAAAATAATGTCAGTTTTTGTTAATTTTTTTAGAGCGCTTATTTAATTATATAAAATTAATATTATTTACTTTATATTTACAGAAATTGTGAAAAAATTACCATGTTGAGTGTCGGTATAGCGTTTAACACAATACTCGTATTTTCTTTATTATTTGCAATATTATCTGGATGAAGTCTTGCGGAATTTTTCCTAAAATGAGAAATATTGTTAATTATTTATACTGTCTCTATTCCCTAATTATTTAGAGATGTATTAAGACATGCCCGACAAACTTTCACCAACAATTCCTGAGCTTATTTGGTGTAAAAAATGCATTTCGGTAAAAATAAAAATATGTCACCGGAAATCAAAATTAATTTACTTCTTATACTCCAAATTCAATATGCTCAGAAGTTTATCGACTGCGTATATATGTATATATCTACATATATAAAATTATTTAAGCTGACATTGTACAATTATGTTCTGTAAAAAACGTATCCCAAAGATCTATTTTTTGTGTGTATTTAAGTAGTACCTTCTCCATTCCGTTAAACATTTTCCTTGGTGCCGTAATTTTGTTCGGGATAAAACTCCTTTTGTCTTCTGTTTTCCCATATTTAACTGAAACGTAAGTATATATATTAGCCAAGAGATTTATTATAAATTGGTTCAATTTTACCTTAAATTTGAAAATCATTTCAACGTAAGTAAGTGCAGTAACTTGGGGAGATAATTGCACAATTCTATCTACAACAAATGATCTAACAATCTAAACTTAAAAGATTAATGACTCTTTTTAATATTCGAATGACTTTAGGTACTTTATAGGTGACATATGTCTAATTGTCTGTATGGAGAAAAACTTTCGATGTAGAGTTTTTGTTTTATGGAAAAAAAACTTTCGAATTTCAAAAATTTGTTGTTGGGTAATTTAACTGGTTTTGGTGGATTAGAGCTTGGATACATATTACAGTTAAAACACATAAATTAAATACCTATTTATTTTATGAAATTTTATTTTCTACAAAATTAGTATCAATAATTTTTTCACAAAATTGTACTGGAAACGAGATATTTACAAAAAACCAAAGCTAGTCGCGCAAAAAACTTGTTTTTTTCAAAAATATACGCACCTTTACGACTTTCTACCTCGGTACCTATTAGAGATCGAAGAAAATTGTTTTCACAAAAGTTGTAAGTAATTTTATGTTCTACTTTAATTGTTTAGCTAATTTAGCCGAAATTTGCATTGGGAATGAGATATTTTGGAAAAACTAGATTTTGGAGCGATTTCGGCCGGTTTTTTTCAAAATGGCGGCGCGAGCACAGGTGTGCCAAGGTCGGAAACTCAGATTTTACATCAGGGGACCAGTTTATAAAACATATAAAAAAATTGGGACTACCGGAATAATTACGATCGCGAATTGGTAATTGCCCTGGAGTATTAGTAATGAAACGAACTCTTCACAAACACTTTATTGAAATATAAGAGAATACCACTCCTTAGTAAAAAACTCCTTTTATTTTACCATAATTTATTAGATATTCCATTGTTACAACTAACATGACTGTATAATTATAAATTAATGTAAAAGCCCAGTAGGGCGTAAATAAATAAAACTAGGAAAACGATTCTAGTGAAGGGGCACTCTATAACATTCTGTGCCGCTGGTTGTGACAACCGGACAGACAGCCGCGTCGCCAAGTGTCGTGAAAAAAAGGATTAATAGTAAAAAAGTCTACTTGGGCTAGAAATGATACATAATAACATAACGACAATACTTTAGTGTCATCTTTGTTCTCAAGTGCCTACACATTTACGCATTTAATAATGTATTCTTTTGTATTGGTTATTATTTATATTTATTATTTATATAAAAAAACCTTTACTCACTTGAGGAAGAAGTTAAATTATAAAAAACAGAAAATTTCACTAATAGATTTCAAAGTAATCGTTTGATTAAATAAAAAAATACGTAAAAGAAATGACCGGAGCGACGGGCCGGGTGACACACAACCTTACAGGCCGGAACTTTGGCGGCGTCTGAGTCATTACGTAGTAACTCCTTACCAACGCGCACACAAATATACTACGAACAATCCAGAGTTTTGGAGTACTGGCGGTCGACTTTCGTGTATCTGACCAGAAATTGAATTTTCGCGAGTGTTTTTATTTTAATTAATTCTTATGAATACATTAATAAAATCTCCAATCTTTTGTGAGGGAGTCGTCGAGAAGTTACTAATTCATCGTCTAGAAAAATAAAATCTGGTACTTGCCGCTTATCTTACAACATTTTACATTTAATAAAATGTACTTATCGTTTTACATAATATATTTAATTTTAAGGTCCTGTTTTTATTAATCTTAAATATAAATAACTTACATCCCTTCGAATCCCTCTAGAAACATTTAAGATTTTAGTAGTAAGCTCATCAGAAATAATTAAAATGTGAGTGTCGGGGCAAATCCCCGTTATCAGGGTATTGTGTCGCCTTAAAAACAAAGTTGAATTCCCCGACCATAAATCTGCCCCCCCCTCTTCTATCAAACTCACACCCAACCCCAGCCCTCAGCAACACCCTTTAGTATTGTTGACATCTTCAAAAATAACTTTTTCTCCAAGATCGGCGAACTCACTGCTGATCTCATCCCCAAATTCCAATCTACCATATCACCGGCAGACTACCTCTCGATTCTATTTGCAGCCGTCCCTCAAATCATATCTCTATTTACTAATTAAATGGCTAGTTCTACCAAGACCGTTTGGCATTCTGGAATGCTAATGGTCTAGACAAAACATACAAGAATTACGCCTTTTTACAAATACACACAATTTAGACATATTACTCATAAATGAAACACACTAAACCCCCTCACACACACCAAAAATCGCCTACACACTGTACAGAAACGACCGTTTACCCTCTCGAGGCGGCGGCACAGCCGTCTACGTGAAAATTAAAATCGCTCACAAACATAACATCACCCCCGTCATGTCTACCATAGAAAGTACCTCCATTACCATTTTTACCAAACACGTTCATTGAAAATTAATTCAATTTACAATCCTCCACCACCCCGCCTGGAATAGTAGGCTAACCAACAAAAACGGACGAATCCTTCATGACTTGCAAACTCTCATCCCGACCTAAACATTGTAGGACCCGTAGAGCCAACCTTTATTTTCAAGCGCTGTACACAGACCTGACATTTTAGACATCGCCGTTTTCCACAAAACCCCCTAGACATACAGTATCGAAACCATCAACGATCTCTCCTCCGATCATAACCCCGTGTTGCTAACTCTCAACGAATTCTCAAACCCCCCCCCCCTCCAAAAATTATCAAAAAAACTGATTGGACATACTTTTCGCACAGAGTCGGAGAAAAATTAATCATAAACTATAACATCAAAAATCCCTCAGAACTAGATACAGCGATTGACGACTTCACGACGACAATCATGTCCGCTATAGACGATTCTTCGAATCCCCTCCCTGCACCCTCCCCAAAAAATTTCAAGGAAAATCTCCTAAATTCAATAAAAGACCTCATAAAAACTAAAAATATCCTCCGCCGCCACTGGCAAAAATATCAAAATCCCACCTTAAAAACTTCTATTAATCGCACTCAAGCCCTCATCAACAATAAACTTCAAGAGCACGTAAACTCCACTTGGAATATGAAAATTCAGGAGATAAATCCACATGACGGCTTTCTGTGGAAATTATCCAAAACTCTCAAAGCCAACCCCTCCCCAAACCACCCCATTCATGACGAAAATTTTATTTTAACCAACTTTATTTTATATGAGAAAGGCATTGTAAGTGCTAACTCTCTCACTGGATGGCGTCGAGACAAATTGTCTACATTTTTTGGTGAAGATACTAGAACTTGTCAAATATTTATTATTATTTTTTTGGTAAACTAATGTTTTAGACAAGATTTTTTATGCAAAGCACAAAGGGTAACAATTATTTTACAAGCAATAATTATTAGCCTGAAATACTCATCCATATCGAAAAATCTCCTGATAAAAGATACATGACGCCAACGGGCCTTGAACCCGTGTCTTTTCGATTTCCGGTCGACAGTTTAAATGTTCAGAATTTAAAAAAATGAATGTAAGGGAACGGTTCAATTTTATCAAAAGCAAGGGATTCTGTTTTAGATGCCTTAGTGATAGACATAAGGCTAGGAATTGCAATTCAAATCAAAATTGTCATAAGTGTAATGACAAGTTTCATCATACAATGTTACATTTTTTAGTTTTTTCTGGAGTTCCTCAGGGGTCTATCCTTGGACCACTTCTGTTTCTGATTTTTATCAACGATATTGGTTCAGTCATCACACATTCGCTGTATTTACTATTTGCAGATGACTTGAAACTATATCGCTCGATAAAAAACCATCTTGACTGTATTCTCCTTCAACGTGACATTGACTGCGTCTCAAACTGGGCCAAAATAAATGGCTTGAACTTCAGTACACCCAAGTCCAATATCGTCTCGTATACAAGATCAAAGAAACCACATGTATTTGAATATACATACAATGAAATTATTCTCCAACACCTAAACCAAATCAAAGATCTAGGAGTTATTTACGACAGCAAACTAACTTTTCACCAACACATCGATGATTTAAAAAGCAGAGGATACAGGCTTCTCGGCTTCGTAATTAGAAACTCATATCCGTTTCGTGACACAAAAACACTGACGTTATTATATAACACACTAGTCCTAAGCGTACTTGAATCAAACTCGATCATCTGGGCTCCACATGAATTAACATACACTTTACGCATTGAAAGAGTCCATAAATTTTTTTTAAGGTTTTTATTCTCGCGGCTCTATGGACGTTACCCTTGGCTTTACCCATCGATTTATATATTAGGCATAACCAATTACCACTCCCTAGAGACACGTAGAGGTATTGCTTTGCTTAAATATTTTTTCCAACTAATAAACGGTCACTTATCTAATAATGAGATACTGGCCCAATTAAATTTTTTTGTACCAGAGTCTCACTCTCGAGGACGTCATCACAATCTTCTATATAGTAGAGCAAGCCGCACTAATTTATTAATGAACTCACCTGTGGGGAGAGCTACGTGCTTTTTGAATGCGGTAGATAAAAAATTAGATTTATTTTTTGTGTCCTATAGCGCATTTGCGAGATTTTTGGCATTGCATATACACTGCATAAATGGTACAGTTATAACGTCTTAGGCTTTATTACCTGTAATTGTTATAAATAAATGTACAAATTATATATAAATAAATAAATAAAAAATAAATAAATTTTGAAGAACAGGGTGCATCACACAAGGGGCAGTCAGACTCTCAAAATGCCCAAAGAATTGAAAACCAGAAAGCTGATCAATCGAATGATCCAAAATAGGGCTGCTCCAATTCTCATGTAGCTTTGTGTACTTTTTCAACTGTTCGATCTCATAATCTAAAGACTCATTGTACTGTTTTGCTGGCTACCGCATGAGTGGGAATAATAGACGCACAAGGAAATGAACATCTCGTTATGTGTTTATTAGACAGCGCATCTCAGAGCAATTTCATTACTCGGGATTGTTGTAGAAAATTAGGATTTTTGAATATCAACGCCCGTCTTGTTCCACCGTTAAGGGTATTGGAGGATCTTCTAAGCCCATTATAGGCTTCATACAGACCGAAATTTATACTCGTTTCAATCGAGCAATAAATTATAACATTACTTCATTGATAGTGAATAAAGTTACAGAGCGCTTACCTACCGCCAAAGTTGATGTACCTTCATTGTCATATTTGAATGACTTATCGTTGGCGGATGAGTCATATGGAGAACCAGGAGTAATTGATATGTTGCTAGGAGCCCAGCTCTTCGCGCATCTCCTGTTATCAAAAAGGGTTCAAGACCCTTTTTAGAGGCATAATCAGCATGCTTTAGAAACAGTTCTAGGATACGTTATTTTGGGATCAGCACCAACTCGGGTTGAGGATAATGTTAGCGTATCTTGTTGTGCCATGGTAGAAGAACGTGTTGCTCGTGTCAGAACAGTGCTGGGATCTTATATTCGCCCAGTAGTACGGCTATACCCTTTTCCAACTCAATAGTAGTCTATTAGCATTAGGTTTAGTCAATGTAGGTTAGGAAATTTAGAATAACTGTAGGTTATATTAATTTTTTTATATGATAAATGCCATGACAATGCGGTTTTAAAAGGGGTGATTTCGCACCCTTTCAAGGCGGGGGGGATAGTTGCGCGTGAGGTTTTAAAATTGAAAAGCCTTAAAATGTGTACCCTTCATCCCCCCTTTGCCCCTTGTCCCCTTTCCTTGACCCGGGCCAAACGACAGGGAGCATTATTATCGTTACATCTTGGTGACCGCGAACATTCGTGTCATTTTGTGAATACTCGCATATGTTGAACTCGGCTGTGATTGTTTTGGAGCATCACAATCGTCCAGTGAAACGTTTTACCCGCCGCAGTGAATGTCACTGTTTTTTTTGTGTTGAGTGAGCGAGTGTTAAAGGGAATTGCCCTTAATTGTATGCAAGCTGATAAGTGTAAAGGAACCAGCGGCTACGGAGGACGAGACCTGGGGGTAAGTCTTTGGCCTTTCCCCCTCATTTCCTCTTGTAAGCACTAAGGCAAATTCAATTCTTTTTTAATTTGTCTAAGTCTTTATCGCACTTACCGCTTCCTCCCGCACAATTGCGAACGAAAGATTTGCGCACCATCATATTACTTGAAATTTCTGAATTTTCAAAAATAAAGCATTTTGTTCACCCCAGTCGGTAAAATTTGGCAACCGTATATATTTCGTATTTTTTAAATATATTTTCATTACATATTTTTTTATATATTATAAGTCGTCAGCAAATAGCACAACTTCTACATCATTAAATTGGTCAACAATGTCATTGATGAATAATAAGAAAAATATTGGGCCGAGGCGGGACAAATATATAACATTGTAAAGAATTAATATTTCAGCTAAGCACACTTTTGCTTAGATACCTAACAATCCAACGCAATAATTAACTTTTGATGCCCAACAATCGGAGTTTATATATAACTATGTGATGTCGAACCTTGTCAAAAGTTTTACTTAAATAGATGTATATACTGTCCACTAGTTGTTTGAGACCAAGAGATTCATAAATGTAATTTTCATTAATTATTAAATTATTAAAGGTAAAGCGACCTGTGATGAAGCCATGTTGGGTAGGAACAATAATGTTGTTGTTACAAGTTACAAGTAGGTTTTACAATGTTATCTAGCAATAATTTCTCAACAAGTTTCAGTAAAACAGATGTTTTACAAATTGTTCTGTAGTTTAATAAATCGCTTTTATCGCCTTTTTATTAATAGGTATTAAACAACCCTTTCTCCACTGAGCCGGAAAAAATCCAGGAGATAAAGACTTGTTAAAGAGCTTATATAGAGGATATATCAGACTACTAACTCAAGTTGGAGTTGGAGGAATATCATCCGGTCCAGTAGATTTATCGTTATTTTTGTTGAGTTTTAGAAAAACTCAATATTTTTTTAACATTTTGGCGAACCTCTTTTTCTATTAGGCTAACATAATCAAATATCATACCAAATGTCATAAAGATATATTGACTGGGTGTACAAAGAGCTAACAAAATAAGACCAATTAAGATCGAATTTAAGGAATCTGTATCGGCGCGTGAGGATTTATAAAGAAGTGAAAGAATTAAAAATGGTATCAAGGCCAGTAATGATCAAACTAATTTGCAGAGGGCTCAAATTCAGGATTTATGAAACGAACTAGACACGAGGAAGAAAATCGGCGAAACAAATTGAATTGAGTGAAAAAACCAAAAGTTATAAGCTGTGTACCAAAAAACTACGACAGCAAATAATAAAGTGCTATTTTCCGCACCAAACTTCCCATTTTGGTAGCATCGGCAGCAACCATCAGCAGTGATATTTTCCTTTTATCCGAAACATGGCTCGACTCGGGAATTAAATCTGCTTAATTAGGCTTCCCTAATTTTAATATATACCGCACGGACAGAAATTCTAAAACAAAACACGAGGAGGTGGTGTAGCCATTGCTATCTCAAAAAATCTCAGTTTCTCAAAAATATCCACGAAGAACCCAAGCATCGAGCAATTTTTTGTCAAAGTGAACACTTCTAGCGGAAAAATATTAGTGGGATGTGCGTACCTACCTCCAAATTCTGACGTTCAATGATACAGCTATCACTGTGAAGAGGTTGAATCAATTTGCGCCCAATACCCTTATACAAAATTACTTTTAGTTGGTGATTACAACCTGCCACATTACGACTGGTGTAATATAAGTACAGACAATTATTGTTCCAATGTTAAAATTCGTGAAGTTAGAGATATGGCCCTGTTCTTGGGACTAACTCAGTGTAATTGTGTTCATAATACAGGTGGCCGTACGTTGGACTTGGACTTGTCCAATGTGTCTGATATCAGTGTTGTGAGAAGTACAGAAATACTTTTGCCCGTCCTCCGCTAGAAATATGTATATCTAATCTTAAACCAATTCCCACTGTAAAAAAGATAAAAGAAACTCGCAATTTCAAAAAAGCAGACTATGTTCAAATTTCTAACTTTGTTAAACAGATTGACTGGTCATTTTTGGACACTGTTCGAAAAACGAACAGGGGTTGGAATAGCCGACTCAAGGGCTATTCCACACAGATAACAAATCAATTAATTATACGGTTTTTGACAGGCGAATGCGGAAACACAATGCGTAACGTTACTTCACAAGCAACTTACCGGTGAAATGATGGTGAAATCTGCATCAGCCTCATCTGTCAGCACTGGAACTGAACTGTCGTTCGTTATCACTCGTTATTTTAGATTAAATTGCGATAATAAATACGTATTATGATTATTCCGATAACACAACCGGGGATCGATAATTGACAGGTCGAACCGTTTTTGTGCAACTGGCTGGGCTCACGGCTTTCCGTCGTTTTAGCTGACTTGTGCGAACTTAAACTAAACAGTTCAAATCCTGACGATACGATTGGTTAGTACACGGCCTGTCAAAAGCAATTGGCGTTACGGAACATTCCGCCCACCAAAATACAACAACGTGTATTTTAAATAAAATTTAGAAACAAAACGGGCAATGCTGTGGAACGTTGCGTGAACGAAGAAACAGTGAAAAGAGAGAAGAAAAAGAAAAAAAATATACATTAATAATAATAATGAAAATGATAAGAAAGAATGCGCCGCGGAAGCGAAAATGATTAGTCACATTGACTAGGCAATGGACACAATTTGGGTAATGGTCTCGTGAGAAGAGAACCATTCGATGTACGAACCGTAGCGATACGAACAACGCCGTCGGGGCCTGGATGACAATGTTCTCGATGTAGAGCGTCTATCACAAGAGAAGTAAGCTTAGATTCGCGAGGAAATAGGGCAGGATGTTTATACTCGAATTCGAGCCCAGATTGAGATAACCTGCCACCCACCCTGAGCACACCGTGGTCGTCAATGAAGGGATTAAGCTTCCGCATTTGTTTCGACATAAGGTTGCCCTCTTTCAAGCGTGTGATATCATTATTAAAATGTACATGATGAGTGCGTTTAACTACTGTCAAAGGTGAAGTGTGAATTTCGGCACGGTTTAATGGAAGATACAAACGACGAGATTCTTTATTCTGTAGGTTGTATATGAATCTAAGACAGTAACCGAGAATGCGTTGGATCTTCCGAATCGAAGAAAATTTAACTAATAATAGGTCCACCAGATTTTCGTCCTGTTGGACAAATAAAGATCGAACTCGTTCCTCAGAGTGAAGTTCAATTTCGTCGAAATTGCCATCGAACAACGGCCAAGAATCGGATGACTGGATCAGCCACGAAGGCCCCGCCCACCATAACGTGTTATCGATCAGATCGGCTGGAGATTGACCACGAGAAGCGACATCCGCTGGATTATCTCCAGATGACACGTGATGCCAGGAAGTCCCTTCGAGGGCATCTTGAATGTGACTGACACGGTTAGCCACGAAAGTCTTCCAGCGACACGAAAGAGAACGTAACCAGGCGAGCACGATGGTTGAATCCGACCACGCAAAGGTATTGGAGATCTGAAGCAATGGTACGTATAAATCTTTGACGAATTTTAATAGATCTGCTAGAAGAACTGCCGCACACAGTTCAAGGCGAGGCAATGAAATCTTTTTTGTGGGGGTGACTCGAGACTTGGCGCAAACCAAATATATTTGGACTTTATCGTTAACATCCATGATTTGCAAGTAAACTACCGCGCCATATCCAAGTTCCGAACTATCTGAGAAGCCATGAAGTTGACACGACTCCATGTGAGGGAATGACACCCATCGAGGGATTTTGAACGACTTCAAGAGCGGTAATTGTTTAGTATAACGATCCCATTGACGAACAATTTTAACAGGGGGGGTGTCATCCCACCCAACCTTTAGAACCCACAACTTTGGTACTAGGGATTTGGCGAAAAACGTCAAAGGGCATAGAAAAACGAGAGGGTCAAAAACCCGAGCGACTTCACTGAGGATAGTGCGTTTAGTGCACTCGCGATCGAGGCATAGGACTTCGAATGAAAATGTATCATGTCGTGGCTCCCACTTTAATCCCAATACCTTGAGAATGTGAGAGTTATCAACATCCATGGACACCAAGTCATTGAGGCAGTATTCCGGAGGCAGATCGGCGAGTAATTCTGGTTTGTTACTAGCCCACTTCCGCAATTCGAATTGACCTCGTTTAAACAGCTCGATAACTTCGGTTTTCGTTTGTTGAGCTTGTTCTAAGCTGTTACAACCGGTAACGATGTCATCTATGTAAATATCCGAAGTTAGCACACGACGCGCTAGCGGTAAATCATAACCTTCATCTTTGGTCAACTGTTTGACAGTACGACAGGCCAAAAATGGGGCGGAGGAGACACCATAGGTTACAGTGTTTAGTTGGTACTCGTGGAAGGGTTCCGACGAATGAAAACGCCAAAATATTCTTTGGAAAGCGCGATCTGGTTCTAGAACCAATATTTGGCGATACATTTGTCGTACATCAGCAGTAAACACTACCGATGGTATACGGAATTTTAGCAAAAGCTCCAGCAGGTTCTTTTGAAGCTTTTGACCGATAAGCAAGGTATCATTTAACAAGGATCCGTTAACATCCGTCGCTGAGGCGTCGAAAACGACTCTTAAGTAAATGCTAGTGCCGCCTGGACGAAGAATGCAATGATGAGGTATGTGATACTTTCCCTTGTGCAAATCTTTTCCAGGAACACGAGTCATGTGACCACTGTGTAAATAATCAGTCATGAAAGCAGAATATTGTTCACGTAAGGTTGGATTTGCTATGAGTTTGCGCTCGAGTGAATGGAATCTACGTAAAGCGATCTCACGCGACCCTGGAAAAGAGATATCCCTTCCACTTTCTCGGAAAGGCAAGGATACGATGTATCTTCCCGAAGATCCGTCCCGTGAGTGGTCAGTGCAGTACATTTGTTCACAAAGTTGTTCCTCATGAGTGAGGTGTGAAGACTGGGGAATGGTGTCTAACTCCCACAGTCGCTGGACCTCTTCGTGGAGCCGGTCCTCGTTAGTAACGATGAAAGATTTCGTTTCGTGAGCAGTGTCCGAACCAATTGAACCTAGAAGAAGCCAACCAAATGCAGAATTGAAAGCTGATGGCTGACGTGGACCACCATTCACATTACCAGGTCTCAGAAGACAAGAGAAAACCTCAGCACCCAGAAGAAGATCAATCGGTCCCGGTTTGTGACAGTCAGGATCGGCAAGAGGCAAGTCTCTCAACTGATGCCACGATGACTTATCTAAACGAACAGTTGGCATGTTGCCACAGATACTTGGCAGCGTAAGTGCCTTGATGTTGAAGAGAACCCGTCCCTTAACACCGATCTCTAATTGAATGACTCCTGACGTGGTTGCGGAAGATTGGCCTAAGCCGCTAACTCTCTGAGAACTGGCTTGACGAGGGATGCCTACGAGCTCCGCAGCACGATCGGTGATGAAGTGAGCTTGACTGCCCGAATCGATCAATGCGCGAAAGGTTTGGAAACGGCCGGATGAATCGCGAATGCCAACATTGGCGGTTGACAATAGTACTATGGACTTGTCTCCTAAGTTGGTGAGGACCTGAATTTTAGAGTCGGAAGAAGGCTCCTGGTCCGTAGACGCCGTGGAGTGTTGATACTGATCTTCCAAAGAAGCGTTTTCGTCTCGATGGAGCAAAGTATGATGTTTTTGCTGACATTTTTGACATGTAAACAAAGATTTACAATCTTTAAGATAATGAGAAGAATGAAGACAATTGAAACACCAACGGTGTGATTGAACAAACTGTAGGCGATCCTGAACTGACTTGAGTGCAAATACCTTGCACTTGGAAATGGAGTGGTCTTCCCCGCAACAGGAGCATTTCAGATAAGTGGTGGAGTTCGAGGACCTATTTGTTTTAGGCTGTCCTTTCTTAAGATCGCAAAGAAGCGCTGAAGTGCGTTTTTTGGCAGCCTGATTAAAGTTCCGTGCAAGAGGTTTGTCAATAGTACTGCTATCGCGAGTCGAAAAATGTAAGTCTCGTACAAGAGCTTCGCATTTGTTATAAAGAAACTCTTTGAGTTTCAAATATGAAGGCAGGTCGGTAGGAGACTGCAGTTGTTCGAATGCGCATCTTGTAGGTGAATCTAATTTCGACAGAATTAAATAACAAAGCACGAAGTCCCAATTATCTATTGGGAGATCCAATTCTTTTAAAATTGTTAAATCCTCATTAAATACATCGAACACGCGACGAAATTCAAAAGGATCGTTAGGCGGAAAATTTAAATTTAGCATTTCCCGCCAACACGTAAAGGCGAGTTCACGCGCGTTACGATAGCGCGCGATTAATCTTTGATATGCTTCAACGTAGTGAGCTCCTTGTACTGGAAATGTCCGAATTAACCCTAAAGCTTCTCCAGATAAACATGAGAACAAATACTGCATGCGTTCGATGTTGGATAAAGATTTGTTTTCATGAATCAGAGCGTTAAACATGTCGTAAAATTCGGGCCATTGCTTGACATTTCCAGAAAATATTGGAATGTTTATTTTTGGTAATTTAACGTTTGTGCACGCATTCGCGGTCTTACAATCGAGAGGCTGACTGGTTAACTCCTGGTAAATTTCGACAATTTGATAATACATCTCGTCAAAGGTTTCACGAATTTTATCCTCATCAATTTCGTTTGTGTCATCTAAAGCTAATATTTCCGCGTGAGACGTTTCAAATTCAAGAACTATCTTTTCCAGAGTAGTATAATGCGCTAACAATAAGTTGCACTTAGTTGCATCGTGCAAAGCGCTTTTTGCTATTTCATGTGTCTTGACTAACCTATTATTCGCTAATGTCCGTTTCCGGCGCAATGTTTGAATGGCTGGGGCCATGTTGAATAAACGCGATTGGAAACGTACCTAAAAACGAAACGAAATAAATGATAATAATTTAATCTATTATAATTATATACGCGGTAGGTCGTAAATACTATGAAATCGTAAATACTATGGTCGTAAATAAACGAAATAAATGATAATAATTTAATCTATTATAATTATATGCGCGGTAGGTCGTAAATACTCAAGAGCTAGGTACCTACCTAATTACTGTTCGAATTGATTATTATTCAAAATTTAAGAAACATTCCACAGCATATATCCGTTTTGGCATAGATAGATTATAATCTTAAAGTTCCCTAGTTTCGGCACCAAAAATGTTCGAAAAACGAACAGGGGTTGGAATAGCCGACTCAAGGGCTATTCCACACAGATAACAAATCAATTAATTATACGGTTTTTGACAGGCGAATGCGGAAACACAATGCGTAACGTTACTTCACAAGCAACTTACCGGTGAAATGATGGTGAAATCTGCATCAGCCTCATCTGTCAGCACTGGAACTGAACTGTCGTTCGTTATCACTCGTTATTTTAGATTAAATTGCGATAATAAATACGTATTATGATTATTCCGATAACACAACCGGGGATCGATAATTGACAGGTCGAACCGTTTTTGTGCAACTGGCTGGGCTCACGGCTTTCCGTCGTTTTAGCTGACTTGTGCGAACTTAAACTAAACAGTTCAAATCCTGACGATACGATTGGTTAGTACACGGCCTGTCAAAAGCAATTGGCGTTACGGAACAGACACTGATGCTGATATTAATGGATACCTTGTAAAATTTTACTCCATTATTTTTTATTTTATTTTATTTTTATTTTAAATGCATATTTACAGTTATACATAACCATTAATAAATATACATTTTATTTAGTAATAATCACGTTTTTGAACTATTGAATATTTTATTGGAAAATAGCTATATCAGGGGACAGGTAATTTAATAACAGAATCATTTTTCGAGCGGCATTACTAATGGTAAGTTAGTTCTGCATTTTGGAACGACATAGGTTCTGTGCCTGCGCGCTCTTGTGTAATTTTTGGGGACATAAAACTCAAATTTTTCTATTTTATCGGGAATACAGGTGTTACCGTTTAGAAGTTTATATGCTGTTGTCAGAAAAGCAGTTTTCCTTCTATCGGTGAGGCTATTAATACCCTGCACGCCGGACAAAAAGGCTGATGGATATAACCAGGGATAATATCCGAAGTCACTAAGATGTAAATATCTCAGAAACTTATTTTGTACTTTCTCATTTGAGAGTAAGTTAAGTCCATTGGTCCCCATATTACAGAACCACTTTCCAAAATGCTACGTACTAAACTATAGCATAGCACACGAATCGCGGCCGAGCTGCAAAAACGTCTGGAGTTGTCCTAGTATTGTCCTAGTGTTGTCCTAGCATTCTTAAAGCTTTGTTGCATATAGTCTCTATGTGGACGTGAAATGTTAGGTGCGTATCAAATTCGATTCCCAAATCTCTCGAAATAAGAATGTGCTGAAGAGATGAATAAGACATTTTGTAGTTATAGTAAATCGTTTAGTTTGAATTGGTGTGGCACATAATGGAGAATTTCTTAATATTAAATCCTAATTTATTGCTATGACTCCATTCGACGATAGAATTTATATCGCTTTGTAGCTGCAAGCAATTTTCCAAAGATTTTTTAAAAAGGAATAGTTTCATGTCATCGGCGAACAAGAGAATCTTAGAAAATTTTATGCAATGGTAAATGTCGTTGATAAATAGCTAGAAAAGTAATTTACTTAATTTATGTCAAAAAAACAAACAAAGTCGCCTGGCTATCGATTATATTGCCTTTTAGAAATTGAGGGCAGAATATAATAAGCTCTCTACTAAATGTTATAACAGTTACATGTACGTTGTCGAAGGCTCTCTTACCCGATAAAGTTACAACTAGATTCCTAGTTAATTGTATGTATTCATTGTCACATCCCAAACATAAGTTATTTATGAATTCACTCTCATCGGGTGGGAAGTTTAGTCATTTGACGCCTATTTTCAAAAAAGGAAATAAGAGCGAAGTAACAAATAATAGGCCAATATGCATAATGTCTTCTTTACCCAAACTTTTCGAAAGCCTAGTACTGGACAAGTTGATATCTCAATTTAAACGAGTAATTTCACCATTTTAACATGGATTTATTAAAGGAAGATCAACGCTTTCCAATTTAATATTATACATTAATGATATCGTTAATGGCTTTAACACATAATATCAAACTGACTCCATATATACTGACTTCAGTAAAGCATTTGATAAAGTAAACCACAGAATCTTAATACGTAAATTAAAATTGTTGGGAGTGAGAGGGAGCATGTTTGAATGGTTTAAGAGTTATCTGTTGGGAAGGTACTTAGCGGTAAAGGTGGATTCATTCACTTCTTACAAGTTTGCGACATCAAGCGGAGTACCGCAAGGATCTCATTTGGTCCCAATATTATTTTGTTTGTTCATCAATGACATAGCAAATATTTTTAGCAAAGTCAAAGTTCTGTTATTTGCCGATGATCTGAAGATCTACAGTATAATTAAAGATGATAATGATCGCGCTATTTTGCAGTTGAACCTGAATAAACCATTTGCTTGGTATTCAGAAAATGATTTGCAACTAAAATATTAATAATTGCCAGATTATTAGTTTTTGCAAAGGTAAAAATTCTCTTCATTTTTCTTATTTCATTAATAGCGCTAATCTTCTTCGAGTTTCACAGATTCGAGATCTCGGTGTCTTATTACACGAAAGTCTCTAGTTTAACTTACACATCGATGAAACTACAAGCGATGGAATGAGAATGTTCGGTTTTATTTTGAGAATGCGGGCAAAGTTTAAAAATGTGTTTTAAAAAAAAAAACTTTAAAACATTTATTTTGCTCATTAGTACGAAATAAATTAGAATATAATTCAACAGTATGGTCAGCGTTCTACAAAGTCCATTCTCAAGTCTTAGAAAAAGTACAAAATGAATTTCTTCAGTACATCAATTTTAAAATGAATATTTCCATCGAATTTATAAATTATAATAACTTACGTAGGTACCGAAACCAAACTTCTCAAACTATCAGATAGAAGAGTTTTAACTGATATATTATTTTTATTCAAAATTATCAAATCTCTAATCGACAGCCCTGAATTATTGGAATTAATTTATATGAATATACCTGCCAGACAAACTCGAAGCAAAGACACTTTTAAATGTAACAATAACCTCAATACTAACTACTCTATTTATTCACCAATTCCAAGAATTCATCACCTTGCTAACAAACACTGTGAACTTATTGATATATTTGGTGTTAATAATTTTGTGAGTTTCAAAAGGCAACTAATTTCAGACCTATTTGCCAGTTATTAACTTGTATTATTTAGTACCTTAAAAAAAATTGTCTCTATACCTTCCAATGTTTAACTCACATACTCCTTAGTTTATTTGTTATTTATTTTTTTGGACGCGTATTAATGACTGTATGCATGTGCGGTCATACTTATGACATAAGTATATTATAATTATGAGAATGCCAACATTTTTATAAATCCCAACCAGGAATTATTAGATTCCTGGTCAAATAAAATTTTACACGCAAAACACTTCAATTATCTCAACCAAACGTATGTTGACAAAATTTCGTCAAACAAATGATTGAGTATTGGAGAGTTGAGCGCAGAAATAGAAGGATTTATGCTTGCCATTCAGGATAGAGTCATTAATACTAAAAATTATAGAAAGCATATAATCAAAGATACAAATCAAATTGATGATTTGTGTAGAAAATGTTTGGCTTTTCCGGAAACAATAGAACATATTATATCGGGATGTTCTATATTAGCACCGTCCGAGTATACATTTAGGCACAATCAAGCTTTAAAAATAATTCACCAAAATTTGGTAATTAAACATAACTTGATTGACTGCCGTAATGTAGTACCATATTATGAATACGAACCAAATTCATTTTTAAAAAACGAATTTTATAAAATATATTATGATAAAACTATACTAACAGACCGAGCGATTAGTCATAATAGACCCGATATAGTTTTACATGAAAAAATTAAAAAAGTAACTTATATCATTGATGTCGCTATTCCAAATTCCTGTAATATTCAAAAATCTGTTAGTGAAAAAATAAGAAAATACACAGATTTAGGAAATGAAATAAAAAGAATTTGGCATTCTCAGACTATAAAAATATTACCATTCGTTATTTCGGCTACTGGCAATATACCTAGCTCTCTAATTAAAAATGTAGGCGTGTTAGATCTATCAAAAAAATTATATATAAAGATGCAAAAGTCGGTCATTTTGAATACATGTAGGATAACAAAAGATTTTTTAAATATTTATGTTGAGGGATCAGTAGGATTTATAGGCCCTGTTAGAAGTTCTACCGAGCCGAACCCTCTGATATGAAAATATCTGGAGACGGTGAATTATTTTTCCATTTGATCTCTGGTGAGTTGACGTGTTGTTCTTGTATTGTTTTTTATTTATTTTGCTTATATAATGCGCTTACATAATGTTGATTGACTAGATGATCATTTGTGGAAAAGTGAGTGGAAGGGTTAAGTTTTTCCTTTGGGGAAGATTTAACCCGGACAACTAAATCGGAAGTTAAAAAAAAAATAAATCATTTACTTAACCATTTCAAGTACTGTTATTTAAATTGGATATTAATTACGGCGTTGGTATTTTGCCATTACTTATTAGTTTTTTTTTCAATAGATACAACAGATATTATTTTTCTTCTTTTTTTAAACATTTGTTTTGTAATACATATCAGTATATTATAAATATTTATTTTTTATTTACCTTACGAGTAAATTATTTTATTTTTTCAGTCTCACTGGTTTGCAACAAAAATGATCAATTATATGCATATATGAATGTACAATATACATACTTACATTTTGCTTTATTTACAATATTAGGTGTTATTATTTGGATTTTATGTTAATTGTAGTATTAGTATATGATTTTTATTTTTGTTGTTGTACATAGTTATGCTATTATCCATGTATTATGTTACACTTTTATTTTATTTATTTATTTTTTATTTTATATTATTGAAACAAACAGTACATAATTTACAGAGATGAAACAATATACAGGAATAAGATACTTCATGTTGTGTACCTATGATATGTTTCCTTGAAATGTCTGCTAAGTGGTATGTTTATTCCTTAATTACCAGGTGACTTGTGTAGTTTATAGGTGTGTGTGTGACGTGTCTAATGTGTGTGTGAGTGTTTGTGTGTGTGTGTGTGTGTCTGTATGTATGCGCATTGAATTATTTAAATTATTGACATGATGCCACGTTTGAATTTGGGCAGTGAATCCGAAAAAATGTCAATGTTAGAGTTAATACAAATATTATTTAGAGTATGAAGAGCTCGGTTAATTGTCGAATTAGATGCTGCATTTGTTTTATAATTTAGCGTGTGGAATAGCACTGTATGTCGTGTACGTCTCAAAGGTATATTAAGTTAATAAGGGACAAAAGTTCAGAACAGTCAATCTCATTGTTTAAAATTCTGTGTATAAATATTGAGTCAGCTACTGCTCGTCTTCGCTGCAAAGTTTCAAATGTACACTCAAAATTATTGTTGAATCTGTGGGTAATATATTTTATAAATTTATTTTGGATTCGTTCTATACTATCTATGTAAAGTTTATATTGTGGATTCCAAATAGGCGATGCATATTCCAGTGTACTTCTGACTAATGCGAAATATAACATTACAATTGTACGCGGATTACTGAATATTTTACTTACACGTAGCACGAAACCAAGCATTTTATATGAACTATTAACGATTGAGTCAATGTGCTTATTAAATATAAGTTTGCTATCAAGGTAAACGCCGAGGTCTTTACATTCCGTTTTAGAGATGACAGGTTCATTGTTGAGTGAATATGAGTACTTAATTACGAGTTTATTTCTGGTGAATGTCATAGTGTGACATTTAGAAACGTTTATATCTAGACAGTTAACTTTACAATACTTGCAAAGCCTATCTAGGTCACTCTGTAACGCTTCGCAGTCAGAAAGAGAACGAATAACTTTGAATATTTTCATGTCATCGGCATAAAGTACATATTTGGAATTTTGAAAACATGATCCAATGTCATTTATATAAATGTTGAACATTAGCGGACCTAGGTGGGACCCTTGGGGGACACCAGATTTTACCTCGATAGATTTTGAGAAGACGCCGTTGATTAAGATTACTTGATTACGGTTACTAATGTAAGATTTGATCCATCTAAATAGGTCACCGTGTATACCAAATAAGACAAGCTTTTTCAAAAGAATTGAGTGTATTACGCGATCGAAAGCCTTAGAAAAGTCTGTATACATAGTATCAACCTGCTCTTTGTTTTCCATCTTGCTATGCAAGAAGTTAATGAAAAGGGCCAGGTTGGATGTCGTAGACCGACCTCTCATGAATCCGTGCTGATTCGGTGTAATTATTGTGGAAATAGCCGAGTATAATTGATCAAAGACAATTTTTTCTAGAACTTTGCTTAAAATAGGAAGTTGGGAAATTGGACGGTAGTTTTTAACGTCATGCTTATCACCAGTTTAACACCTTACATACATAGATTGTCAATTTCCTCTGTAAAAGCCCGATATGGGGTTAATGAATAATATTTTTTTTTAAATGACTAATCTATCCAGGTTAGTACTTCAAGATTTCCTCATCCAATGACAGACATCACGTTTGGGTCCCACCCAGTTATAGTATGTTCAATTAAACAAGCAACATATTAAGAATTACTTATAAAAAAACATCTTTAGTGCGTATTTTCTCCAGACTTACTTTTTTTAAATTGTGTTTGCTTAGTCTTAGACTACCGAACTGTTAAAATTGTGAATTTTTTAGCGTAAGTTTTTTATTTAATTAGTGTGGATTTACCAAGGAAGAAAGGGCAGATATTCATTGTGTACGGGCTTCACGGCGGAAACGCAAACGCCGCGGCCGCTGCCCGCCGAGAATTTGCATGTCGTTTACCAAATCGCATGCACTTATTCGCGAACAAGTCATAGGCCAGACTGGCAGACGAAAACTTCATATTGGCTACAATTGTGAATAACCTTAATTTCTGAAATTATTTAAAAGTTCTATCAGGGATCTCTTGAAGTACAACAAGTCATTGCGTGCAGGACCCCGTATCAAGAAATTGGAATTTCGGAAAAAGTTAGTTTTTACTCCTATGTAGAATCACCTACCGAAGTTAGTGCACTTTACCCCAGTGTCACTAACATCACCATTAATGGGATGAAAAATAAATACTTTTGCTAATGTGATTATTAAATAAATAAAGTATTCGCCATTCTCATTTTTATTATTATTTTGAAGTAAGTAAAGTAAATATAAAAATAATATCGGTAGTTTTCGAGTGAATCAAACAGATTGTATGAGATTTGTCGCTTCCGTTTCAGCTTCAATTTGTTATAATTATTAAAATCAATACATAATATATTCTATATTCGATGTTATATCTTGTAATTCATTTATATTGTGTATGCTCTTATATGGCGGTCAAAGTATTACACTCAGCACTCTGTTCAGCTGAATTAAACAAACAATCATTATTATTATTTGAATTTTTATCCTGTATAGCATATCGCTTGACATATATTCCCATTCGTAGTGTATGGCGAGCGATATGCTGAAACAGGCTAATAGCCCAGCTACACTACTCGCGAAGTTGATCGAAGTTGACCGAATATGATAGTGTGGGCACGAACTTCGCTTCAAAATAAACCAATCACTGACTGGTTGGACTGAGTTACTCGCGAAGTTGCACGAGTGTGTGGGCACGCACTTCGAACTTCAGCTAACTTCGTCGAGGACTTCGTCGAAGCGTCGAAGCGAGTAGTGTAGCTGGGCTTTAAGACATGAAGCGTGTAGAGTAATGCGTCGCCTATCTGTTTGTCGCAAAGCAAATATACATCGTCGCATTAATTCGTAGAATGCGTAACCACCAAATGTAAAATTTTACAGGAGGCACAAAAAACCTCGTAGTGAAAAAAAATGAAAGACGGCTCATTCTTTATATTTATGTTTCAAACGTATAATATATTTCGAAATTTATTTTCAATCATTAAACTTTTGTAAGTTAAGGCTTTCTATTTCAAATCGGAGTTAGGAAGTTTACATAAAAACCGAGAATGGAGATACGTATTTTACAAAAGATACATACTTTTCTGCGAACAGTTTTATGAACAACCCCAGCAGAAGATTTGGGAGAGGAATTTTACATTCACAAAATACAACACATCAATGTATGTATATGTCGAGGCAGTCTATTTAGATGCATTTTTAATGATTTTAATGATGCGGAAGGTTATCGTAAAAGGAGTGGTAATCCTTTTCTAATGTCTGTTTTAAGTCTTGTAAATGCTCGTACTTTTCTTTCGTTTCCGTATACAGGGCTGGCAAATCTTTAAATTGGAAGCCTTTTATCTTAGGAATTCTTTCCGGTATTGGGTTCCAGTCGCTATGAGTATGCCTTAATTTGTGAAAATATTTTTCCTTGGGTATATTTTATAGCTTTTAGATCGGTAACAACTGGAACGCCAGCTCTCTTTCCTGGCCGAATCGACTTATATATATACTCGTATATATGATATAATATGTATATGACTTATAATATCAGCTGCAGAAGTTGCATCACACTTTCTTGCTTATTATCTGGTGACTAAACCACCCGAGAAGCTGGAGGGCGCAAGAGTGCTCGGTTTGCGTATCGAGCGTGATAAGGTCGGGCGTCTTATGTTCAGAGGAGGCAATGATATTCCCATGCTGCAGGAAGGATCGAACCCGAATAGAAGGGAATTATTTTAGATCTGTGGCAAGCTGACTGGGCACTACCCCGTATGTGGATGGCTAAGGATAGCCTGCAGCTTCATGAAGAGGGAGTGTCAAGGCCAGATGTGGGATGATTACGTAGGTGACAGGGCCCAAAAAATGGCTGAAGTGCTTCTGGTGAGAGTGCAAATTGATGATCCTGTACAAGGAGGCTGGCTAATGCCCGAATCATTAGGCGGTGCCAGAGTTTACTGTGATGCGAGTAATCTGGCCCTTGGAGTTACCTTGAAAATTGAGGGGAGAACTGTTGAAGATGCCGCATGGCTGCGAAAGACCACTGATGTAGGGCACATCAACATAGCGGAGCTAGATGCTGTCCTTAAGGAGTAGATTTGCCGTGTGGCGGGAAATCGATTCAGATAATGCAGCTTCGATTGTCAGACATTTGGAATAAGTGTTTCGAGAAAGAGACCCGCCCAAAGTAGTTTTCATGGAAAATGGTACTGCATTTCGTTCCTACAGTGTTGCAGATAAGTGTAAGAGATGGAATATTCGTCAAAGATTTCGCGCGGCATACCGACCAACTGGAAACGGTATAGTTGAACGACATCATCAAACAATAAAGAGAACTGCAGCCAGAAGTGGAAGCGATCCTCTGCAGGCAGTGTATTGGTACAATCTTTGGCTGCAAAAAGTCAGGATGATCGAGGTGTTGCTCTGTCTAGTATAGTTCACACTTACTCGTGGATACACCCTTCTGCGCAAGTGAATATAGAAGAGGAAGTATTGACTGAGTTCTAAGTGGGCGATCTTGTTGCGGTTAAGCCAATAGATGGGAGGGGTGACAGGACTTACTTCAATCAACAACATCGAAGTAGATGGCATACCAAGACATGTGCTTGACCCGCGGAAGATGCCTGACAGAGAACGGACTGTGTCTGAGGAGAGACGAGATGGAATTGCCGCACGTTCCACCGTCAATATTTTGGGTTTGTTTGAAGAGGACAGTGAAGAACCGGATCCGGATATGCATCAGGAGGAGATCCACTTGGAAAGAGATGGTGACCTTGAAGGAGAGATAATCACAGAACAACGACCTATTAGGACGCAAAGGGCTCCGGGTTGGTTAAATCAATTCGTGCAGTGATGATGACATCAGGAGGGCGTGTGGTGATAAGCATGTACCACTGTAAAAGCGGTGAACTCAACCGCGGAGGCACATACAACAAGAGAGCTACGGCAGAGCGTCACACGGTGCAGAAGACGTCCGTTTAGACTACAGATACAAACACTATTCATGACTTCACAATTAAAATTAAGGTTAAAAAATGGTCAAAATTGATTAATCAACTTACCTCAGTTAATTTCACGGTAAAACTATTACACAGTAAATAAATTTCCTCAGTCAAAAACACAACCAGCGCGCACGGCTCACTGGCCAATGCTGAATTAAGGAGTTACGAAGTATTCGCGAGTAAAAATGGCACCATGGTGTTACGCAGTTTCCTAATTTGTGTTTATCTAAAAGGTTAATTTTTTTAAATTTGCGAGTTTTACTAGTCGATGCGGGACTAATTTTAACACCAGATGACATTAAAAACATATTTTCGAAAAATTTGGACTTACGCAGTCTATGAATTAATGCGACGATATGCAGTGGCGTAGCTAGGTAACCTAGGGCCCTGGGGCAAATTAAAAAATGGGGCCCCACTGCTATGTAAACTGATTAAGTTTTATCAAATTAAAATATGAAATATACAAACACTTTAAAAATGCTAAGCTACTTAAGCTCTTTTTTGTGCACTGCAGACTGCAGGGTAGGTAATAAAAATATTAAACAGTAACAACATAAATTACAATTAATACTTGGTGTAGGTTTGGCTAATAAAACGAAATTGAGAAGATTCAAGGGTTTATTATATAAAGGTCGGGCCTACCAACTGACTAAATAACAATTATATTTACAATTTTTTCCTAGCTTTAGTTTTCGCAAAAGTATCAATGACTTCGTTTAAATCCAGGCTTGATGCGGTTTTGTTTTCAATTGCTGTTAGCGATAAATGTGTTTGGCCCATCTTATTTCTTAAATAATTTTTTATTATTTTTTATTTGCTAAATGACCTTTCAGCTTCTGCAGAAGTGACAGGAATTGTAAAGAATAATAACATTGCTGTAAATACTTCCGTTAGGTCGCATTCTAGCACTCCATATTTGATCATTATTTCATTACATAATTGGTGAACAGTCCATGCTTGAGTTAGTTGAGGTAAAACTAGATGGTAAATATTAATAAATTGAAGTGAAAAACTGGGGCCTATTATATCTGAATATGAATTCGTCACACTTTTGTAATAAAGTTGCTTCATCAACATATAATAAAAATGTTGGTGTTAGAAAATCGAATATATGATAGACTGTACTCATACCAATAAAACGTGTATCTAATTGAGATATTACTGTGTCTAGTACATTATTGAAAATCTCAATTTTAAATATTTTTTGTCGGTTTGGAAATCGGTGATCAGCAGCTAATTCATCAAAATGTTTTTTTTAACTTTTCTTTGCCTTTTTTCTTGAAAATGGGTATCAATACCATATTTTATAGCAGTTTCACAGGCTTTGCACTTGAATAATTCGAAATCATTTCTATAAATTTGCAACTTTGCTTTGGTCTCTGCTAAAACTTTACTCGCCTCGCCCAAATTGATGTCGCATTTTTGTAAAGTTTTGGATGCATAATTAATGTCGTTCAATACACTGTGCATGAATTCGCAAAGCAACACGAACTCGAAATTTAGCATTTTTGTTTTAATACACTCTGCTTCACTACGTTCATCTTTATTAGGACTCTTTAGAACTATTTCTGATAATGCTTTGATAATATCAAAATAACGAAGTTTTATTGCAGATATCGTATTGACCCTACTGGACCATCTAGTCGGATTTAGTTTTTTTTAGAGTGGTGTCCGATTCGCCAGTGAATTTTGACAGTAGATCCCAACGTTTGATGCCGTTTCTGAAAAAGTTATGCAAATCTTGCAACGTTGCGAAAAAAAATCTGTATTTCCACACAACTGCTAACGGCATAATTTATCACCAAATTTAAATAATGAGTGGCACGTACTCTGCGTTAGGCTGGATATCCTTAATAAGGTTTGGTACACCATTATACACACCACTCATCACACTGGCTCCATCATAGCCTAGAAACACTTCTTTTACTTCTATATCAATTGGCTGTCCATTTTCCGATCTGGTTATTACTGCATACTTCACAACAATTCTTAGCTGATCTACCTTCGATATGTCCTGTGTCGTATCCAATATGATGGCAAAAAATGGTGACGCTCTAATTTGTTCTAGTAGATGGGTTTCGAGTTTGGTCCCCAAGCTCTCAATCATTTCATTTTGAATTGTTGAACATAACATAATAAAACATAATTTCAAAAAAGTCAAGTCAAGTTAAACAGTTAATAAACAAAATAAAACGATAAAAAAACTTAGAAATAATTATTATTATCTTTGGGCATATCCAAAACTTGCCGCAAAATGTGATCATATCGGGCGACAAGCTCTACGAAGGACAGAAAATTTCCGTGGTATCCTTCCTGACTTAAGTCTTCTTGATGTCCTCTCAAAGCCAAAGAACTCTTTGCTAGGGTAAGTATGATATCGCATAACCTTTGAAGAACAAATGATGCTTCTTTGCGAATTTCATTTTCAAGTTCCTTGTCGATAGTATTGTTATCGTTTTTTTTCCAAAATTCACACACAGCACATGCTTCCGAATGGCCACTCGAACAACTGTGTTGTTTAATTCTTTGTGATAAACGCTTCCAATCTCGAATTCCCGTACACCAAACATTATTCCTTTGTGAAACAAATAACCAGCAGGGTTGACAATAGGCAGAGTTTAGTATTTTGGAATAACACAACCAAAAACGATTAACTGGCCCATATTTAGAACGCGAAAAGTAGTACGATTTTGAAAAACATCTATTGTTCTGGTTGATGTCTGTTGGAAAAGGTCCTGAAGGCTGTAAAGGCCATTATATCAAGAATTTGACGTTTTTCGTTATCACTTAATATTTTGTTCGTGAAGTTTCCCAAGTCATAGGAAGATTTGAGGTCTGTGGTTCCTCCAAACCCTCCGCTCTTATGTGTGTCATGCAAACATCATCCACGTTCACATGATCAGCGGCGGAGGTATCTCCAACTGCAATAATTGTCGAATCTTCTTCAGTAGGCTTCTCAACCAACACTGCAGTTACCACATTATTTGAGTCACTATCAATAGAAATATTTTGGCCAGATGTACTTGCAGAAGGCTGACTAAAAAACTTGTCAATTTTGGGCGATTTTTGTTTACTATCTTCTCTTTCTTGGCGTTGTTTGCGTTTAAATGCACCACTGGGTTTCTTCTTTTTATCCATATTTTAATCCGTCAAATTGACAACACTGCCAACCTACAGAAAGAATTTAGGGAATTCCCTATGCATAACTTTTGAATTTCTCTCAACTGAGTTGTCATGATTAAAGTGGGGTTACAAGTTGCAACCTGTCATATTTATTTTTAAAATGGGAGAAATTTCCAAAAGTTCAGTTCGTTCGAGATTTCTGGTAAAGATTCGAGGGCCCCCTGAGCTTGAGGGCCCCGGGGCACTGCCCCGCGTAGCCCCTAGGTAGCTACGCCGCTGACGATATGGCACAATTACAATAACAACTCATAAATCATTTGTCTTTAGGTAAAATTAGACTGCAGTCTGCAGTTTACAGATAATCTAGAAGTGTGATAAACACCGACATGAAAGAAAACTGATGTTGCCATATTACGAAAAACCTATCTACTCCTAGGCCCCAGACAGCCAATGAGATTGATTATCGGCCGCATAAAAATATTTTGTATTTTACAATTTTAACACAGAAAGCCCTGAAGAAAATGATTTCCCTCAAGGCTCATGTCGTCTGTGGGGATGCTATGTGGAGGGGTTTGCGCAGTGGCGATATCGTAACCAATGAGCTAGTTAAAAAAACAGATGTTGCTAACGTAAGGAAAAAATGACAAAAACTTACAGACTTCCGACAGGCCTATGAAATTAATTATCGGCTGCATAAAACAATCTATATTTTAGAATATTTCTTACTTCTGGATGGAAAAAAAATGACCTTAATTTGGGCACAAAAATACGCCCACAAGAAACTGTTGGTTTACTTCTTCAGCGGCAGTTAAATGTTTTACGTTTGCTATATAATGTGGTCAAAGTTCTGTATCGGCAGCTCATAATAAACAATGGTTCGTCTTAGCCTTTGATACAATATCACATAGTAAATTAATAAACAAACTTGAACAAATCGGTATTACGGGAAACGAACTTAACTTTTTTTAAAGTTACCTTAATGAGCGCAAGCAACAAGTTAAAATAAATAACATTCTTAGCAACACTTGTTCATCTAACTACGGTATACCACAAGGTAGTATATTAGGTCCGTCTTTGTTCCTGTTGTATATTAACGACTTATGCAACATTAATATTCAGGGGAAAATCGTTAGTTTTGCCGATGACACCGTCTTACTGTTTGAAGCTGACACTTGGTTAGCTGTCTACAAAAAAGCTGAAACGGACATAAGCTTGGAAAAAAAATGGTTGGATATAAACACGCTCACACTGAACACCGAGAAAACTAAATATGTCACACCAAACATTAATATTACTGGTCAACCTCCTGATGATGCCTCCATCAGAATACATTCGTGTTTGAATTCCGATGAATGTTGTCAGTGCCCCTACATTGAGCGCTCTACTCAGATGAAGTACTTCGGCCTCACCATTGATCCATATCTCAAATAGAATCTTCATACTCAAATAATTGCAAACAAAATAAGAAAAACCATGCACTTTTTCAGAATCATACGAAACTTTCTCGGCTTTCAACACCTGAAAATGATTTATTTTGCAGTCTGCAAATCTATTATTGAGTATGGTATCATAGCATGGGGAGGCGGCACTTCATCTGCACTAGACCCAATCATAAAGGCTCAGAAAACAATTTAAAAAATAATTCTAAGGCTACCTATAATTACAGAATCGAATCTAATTTTTAATATTATGAATGTGTTTGATGTTCAGCAGCTATATGCAAAAACTATCCTAACTCATCTATACTCAAATATACATAATTACTACGTAAAAAGTTCAAATACACGATGTACTCGAAGCAACAACAAAAACTTACTACAAATACCGATAACACATACTAAGTTTGGTCAACGAAACTTTAAATACTTTGCGACAAGACTACAACATTCTTCCAGACAGCATAAAACAATGTGATTCACAAAAAAAATTCAAAGATAATAAAAAATTTTTGATAAAAAATAAGAATAGGGCCTTTACCGGTGCATTCACCCAAATTCGCAGTTATTGAAGTCACCACATTATTGAGCGAATACTTCTTAATACAAGTATAGGTATGTTCAATGGTATTAGAAACTAACGAAAAATTCTGTCTCAACACAGGCTAGCCTAGTGAGGCGGTATTTAAGAAACCACAACTGTACTTTTATTTTCTTTTTACCTTCACAATATTATGTTTGTATAAATAGTTCTTCATTTTTGTTAATTTTATAACCATAAATATAAAAGTTACAAATCAATGTACACCATAATATGTATGTATAGTAATGTGTAAACTTTCCTAAATAAAGATATTATTATTATAGCGTGTTTTTGTTCTTCGGTCTCGTATCGGTAAGTAAAATATATCATCTGACTCTCTCAAGTCAGGTCAAAAACTTAAATCCTGTCCTGATGATAAATTATTAATGTACGCCTTAGTCAGGTCCTTATTTCCTGATAGTCTCCTATTTTCCCTCAATGTATGTTTATACAATCGGTTTGAAATACCTAGTACAGTACATAATAAACTACTAGATTAGTTGTCTCATACACTTTATTAATTCCCTCCTTTTCAAATTCCACCAATATTTCGTCGATGAAGGCAGATGATTATTATTTGTAGGTTCTGGTGAGCGGCCTTCCAGGAGTGAATTCATCTCCGGGGAAAAACTTCATCAACCAAAGATGCCCCTGGAGACGTACGTGCCCCCCTTCCGTGTGTGAACATATGGATGTACCGTGAGTACAATTAAAAAGATATTTATGCTAAAAATGGCGCATTTATTTAAAATATACTTTTTTCCATTATTTTATTTATGAATTTGTTCACTACTAGCTGCACCCCGCCACGCGTGGCTGTGGCTCAGTCTGAAAAAACTCTCTGTATTGTATTGTGCTGCATGTCCTTCTCGTTTAGCGAACATTTCAGACAGCCGTGCGGTGCAGATAGGGGAAGAAAAGTCTTCAGAAATTTTTTGTCATTTTCAGAACCCTCATTCAATATCTGTGGAAGTTCCCGCAAGGCACCACCCCTGCTGCAGACGAATACAAAACAGGGATCATCAGGTGGGCTAAAAAAGCCGGGTGTAGTCCAGCAGAAGAATAGAAGAGGATCTATGGACTGCTACTCTCTCTGTCTCTGTGGGCTGTGGACAGGTACACTGTACTTCCAAGCCCCGAGTCTCCCTCCTGCGTTTACAAAGGGGTATGCATTGATGTATGTATTGCTTGAAACATTTACAGAGTGAATATATAGGAACACATGTTCATGCACCTGCATTCGTCCTGATAATATGCAATGTTAAATGCGAACATATTAGAATTTTTATGATCACGTGTTCTGACATCGCTGTAACACATTCGTCGTTTACTAAAAGTTCATTAGAAAACCATTATCAATTCATTCGTTAAAGGCCTGCAATCCCGCTTTTAGACGGAATATGAATAAGTTGAAGAGATTTTTATTAAATTTGTCATATTTTATATCATTAAGTTTTCTCCGTGCGGATTTAAAATGTTTTGTTATTTATTTCCAGCTCGTGGACAGTACTTTGGGTGGTTGCCCCAAGGAACAAGAGGAGGCACTCGCTAGATTCTATAAGCTTTGCACCCTCGCAACGAACTATTCCACTCGTGTTGTATATATTCCATCCCGTAGCGGGATGTATATATTCTTTTTTTTTTTGGAACATAAAAACTTAAAGAGTTAACGAGAAACTTGTTATAAATCGGTAGGAATTGGGAATGCGGGGGCTTAAATAAGGAGTCTAAATACAAAGACAAAGATGCAATTTTTGAACTGGCAACAATAACATTTGACTGTCATCAGTTGTTTTGTTTTACTCTATATAAAAATAATTTTGTACCATTCTTTTTTGTTTTCTGACAAAACAAAAGTATAGTGTTTGTGCCTTGAGGTTTCTTCTCCCTCCTGATCTTCCAGGAGTCACTTTTCGCTGCTAAGTTTCAGATATTTATAAATTTTTTTTTACGTCTATCATTTTTCATACTATTGTTGTAGTTGTTTACTGTTGTGAATAATGGAGAAAGATTTCTCTCCTGGACCCCCTACAAAGCTCCTTGATCCCCCTCCGGACCCCCCAGACGGGGAAAATGTGGAAATTTCTGACAGTCATTCTGCCATTTTGACTTCTACCAAAATAGGAAATTTACGCCCTCTTCCCCAATAAAACTTGACTCGCCTTTGACTTCACAGTCTCCACCAGCATTTTCTCAACATCCTCCACAAACTTTTATTCTCATCATTCCCTTGGCCCATTCATAGTATAAACCCGAAAAACTGAGCAAGGAAAAACCATCCACCCTCTTGAATTTGGTAAATTCCTATCAAACTGCATGAACCTTTCAATCAAGCCTGGAGGTGTAAAAGCCGAGGGTCGCTTCCGAATCTCCGGCGAATTCCTCTCCAAGGTCAGCTGCCAACAGTTTCATCAAATCATATTCCTTTCATCTAATTCAAAGTTCAAGGCATATATCCTACTTTTACTGTCACTCGCATGAGCCTGGTCAGAGGTATCTCGACGGATCTGTCGATCGCAGAAATTCTGTCTTCACTTTAAACCCCCCAACACAATGTCAATTGCATAAAAGCCAGAAGGCTAAATTACAAGGACTCCTCTGAGGGTATAATTTCCTGGAAGCCCTCCCAATCTGTCTTTATCACATTTGAAGGTCAATGTCTTCCCTCCCATAAATATTTATTCTTCAACTCATTACGAGTTGAAATGTATACGTATCCCACCACTCAATGTTTCAATTACTTCCGTTTTGGTCACACCAAAGCTGCATGCAGATCTCAAACGAGACGTTTTAAATGTGGAGAAAACCACGCAGCTGACCAATTTCCTTCTTCCTCCTCACCCAAATGTTTTAACTGCTCAGGTTCACATACAGCTATCAACACTTCTTGCCCAGAAAAATCTCGCCAAAAAATATTAAAATTTCTATGGCCTCTCAGAACTTGTCTTACTGAGGCTTTTTAAAAATTGTTTTTATTCATAAAATTTAAATGATTACATATTAGGCTACCATACTAGGCTCATACCCGTATTATAGTAGTCACAATGCTTTAAATTACAATGTTAATAGCATGTTCTAAAACAAAATATAATAGATGTAATAACACATAAGAAATAAGAGAGAGAGAAAAATAGAGGTGAAAAAAAAGAAAACATATTTAAGGAAAAATAAGTATAGATACATTTTTTTTTAAAAGAAAGACAAATATTCCCGGGTTACGAATAACCTGACAATATTTGAAAATCTCCTACTACCACAACAGAAAGCGGAAAATGTTGCTTGTGTTGTGATGGAGGACTTAGCCAGCCGAGGAATTGAACACGGTACGCCTGGGTGGGACCCAAGCGCGATGTCAACTCGGCCACCGACCTATTTAGATATATTATATATACTACATGATTGAATATAAACTAAGAGATATACATATTTTATAGAAAGATATATTATTATTCACCAATAATAATAATAAGTATAGATTCTTGTTTGAATTACGATTTGAAATATTAGAGTCAACAATTATTGTTGCAATATTTTCTCAAGAAATTCTAGAGCGACTCTTTAAGAACAAGACACATATCAGTGGTGTCAAACATTTTTTTGTAATTAATATGAATGGTTTTTAATCTTTCCGATATATTTTATTAGAGTTTTTCTTTATTCACTATACAAGTTTTTTTCCACAATTTTCACAAAATAGAATTAGAATGGAATAAAAGAGCAGTTAATTTAATTTAATGACACGAGACATTCTTTGAAATAGTTCCTTCCCTTTACCAGAGCCAGTTCTGAATATTGAGTTAAACTGAATATCTTGGGAGCAATATAAGAGAATTGTCACTTTATCCAGCAACTCCTCATCCAACTCTCTTCCCTCCTCTACAACAACATCTCGTTCAACTCAATTCACATGCAAAAAACCAATCTCTAAACCGGCTTCTGGATACGATCAGCAACAACACAAATCACTGCTCTTAAATCCCAATGGTTCATCGCTTTCAAATGCCACAAATGGGTGTGCAAACAATTATAATCCGTCCTCAATGAACTCTATAAAACTTTCTGAAAACTCAAAGACAATTCTTCATTTATCCAAACTCTTATTATGCTTCTGATCGACCTAATTTCTTCTCAAACTAATCTACCGTTCAACGCTGCTTCTATTATTTCCACATTAAAATCATTTATTTAAAATGACTCTTCAGGATGTCAGTATACTTCAGTAGAATAGCCGAAGTGCTATTTTTAACAAATCTGATCTCCTTAACATATTAAATTCAAACCATATTTCTTTGGCTGCTATCTCGGAGACATGATTTACTCCATCCACCCACTTTGATGTAGGAGGGTATTCCTGTCTCCGCGATGATTATTTTCCAGAATAAATAATATCAAATCCCCCAATGTTGAATTCCAAATGATTGCAGCTAAAATAAAGGACAAATCCTTTATTTCAGTCTATCTTCCCCCAACAGCCCGCTTCAATAAACAAATTTGGTTGCAAATTGTAAATTGTAAATCAACTAAGCCCTCCTTTCTTTATATTAGGCGATTTTAATGCCCATTCCCCCGTCTGGGGTTCTGCTTTCTCCAACCGAGATGGTCGAAGTGTGATGGATTTCCTAGATGAATCCAACCTTTTCCTTTTGAATGACGGATCTCACACCCCAGCACAGACCCCAGTGCAGTGGATCTCTCGATATGCTCTACTAGTCTGGCTTCTCTCTCCTCGTGGGTGGTGTCCCCCGACCCTTGCCCCAGTGATCATTTCCCGATCACCATTACTTATCAATCTTCTTGCCAATCAAACAAGTCTCATATTTCGACAAAAATTAAAATGAAACACACCAAATGGGATGAATTTAACTATCACATGGACAAGTTCCTACTAAATTAACCCGCCAACGATATATTTTCCGTCAAAGATGACTATAATAACTTCAAATCAATGCTCATAACTGCAATGAATATATCAAATCCTCCCTCTAAAAATAAATCTCTCAAACAACTCCCTCCAACTTCCTGGTGGGATGAGGAATATTCCAAGGTAGTAGGAATTCGTAAAGCTAAATATCTTTCCTATCGTTACAATATGACAATGGAGAACTATCTTATATACAAAAATGCCGAATCCAATGACAAAAAGGAGTTGAGGTCAAAAAAAGATCCGGGTGGTACAACTTCTGCAGTTCAGTATCTCCGAATACTCCAATTTCGGAAGTTTGGCCTCTGATCCAAAGATTTCGATCCTCCTTAAGTTCACTATCTCATCGAACGTCTCATTCTAAATAGATAGATGAATTCTTGGACAAAATTGCCCCCCATTCTGTAGTTGAGCTAACAAATTGTTTATCAACAGTCCAGGACTCATCTCCAGGCGGAGATTGTATACCTTACAGCATAATCAAAAGTAGTCATGACAATGTTCTAAACCACTTCTTGAACATCTTAAAGACTGGCATAATGCCTGATGATTGGAGTTCACAAATAATCATCCCAATTTTTAAAACAAACAAATCACCAAGTTCTGGATCCAACTACAGGCCAATCTCTCTTTCATCCACCCTCAGTAAACTTTATGAAAAATTAATTAAAAACCGGTTAGAATTTTGTGTCGAGAGTAAACAGCTTCTCTCTCCATCTCAATTTGGATTTACGGAAAAAAGACTGCTAACTCAAGATAACCTTGCCATCATCAGCACTGATATTAATGTATCCATTTCTAAACAGGAAGTTTGTCTTGCCGTCTCTATAGATATAGAAGGCGCCTTTGATAATTTTTCCATCCCAATCTTGAAAAAGGATCTTTTAGGCCTTGGCCTTCCCCCTATATTTGTCCAATGGATGGAAAAAAAATCATTGAGCAACCAGATATTTCTCCTCAAAGTAGGTCTATTTGGAAGGGTTTACCACAAGGCAACGTATTTTTCCCCTTACTGTATAACATATACACATACTATCTTCACATATATCTGCATGTCACTATTCCACCACAAGTAAAAGTTATTGAGTTCTTATTTATTTATTTATTGATTTAATTTAAGTAATTTTTACATTTAAGGTGAAACAGATGTGACAATTCCCATACAATCTATTTTTCAGCCACATTTGAAAACTACAGATAATATTTTATTTATTTTAGTACCGAAAAATAATACTCGTAATGAGTTTATCGCGAACGAAAATTTCACTGTTCTATCACTTATAATAACCAAGTAATTAAATTAACAAAAGTAATTATTTTATGCGGGCACCGCCAGCCGAAATGCCCGAATCCGTGTTAGAAGGAGACAAACATATGTGCGAGCCATATGTTTCACGTGCACGCTATTAGCCCATTCCTACGGTGTTAAAGTGGTCAGTAAATTTGTAGTAAAAATGTCAATTTGCGCGGCTTGATTTGTTATTCTGATAGAATGTTCGTTTTGCTTTTTTACGAATGTTCCAGTATTACTCGTCGCAAGGAACATTTGCGGTTTTGGCACGCAGTAAAAAAGGCAAAATAAACTGTATAATAATTATAGTGAGAGCGGTTGTAATTATTTAGAACTTTCTTAAATCTGTAACTATCACTAGCTAGACGCCCGCCAATTCACATTCTCTCATTCATTCATTCTACAGTCATTGTCTGCCGCGGTTTGAAGTGACTTTTTTCGATTTTGTACAGCATTGTTATTCCATAAAAATGAGGCGTGCCCTTTATAAGAATCATCAGTATTCCGGGAAAAGAGTGAATCCAAGACTAAGTGCGAACGGGATGAAACGTCAGCACGGCGAATCGGAATACAGGTAAGTATTATGAAATTATTTCAAAATATTTTATTATTTTTTAAATATTTTCTCGGTACCTACCTAACTAACTAACCATCACGCTTGTTATTTTATGACCCATGTCGCTCGTTTGGTATAGGGTGATTCATATTTAATGTTGCTCAAAAATTATACTCCTTTAATGCCTTTATATTATATCTTTTAGTTCCCACAAACACTGTCGCGGAAATAAAGAAAACAAGTGTTCGAATGACGAGACCCAGGAGGATAAATCCAGGACTGCTTCTCTGTGAGAAAGATGATGAATTAATTGGACAAAGTAGACCAATTCAAGCTATCGGACAAAATATTAAAACAAACATTGAAAGAAAAAGGATCTTACAAAAAAAAGAAATATGGACAGAATATGTGAAAAGAATAAAAAATAAATAAATAAGTAAATAAAAAATCTTTTACTATCGTCGTTCCCGCCAGGCATCGTGAGTTCAATTCCACAGCTGGCTAATTCCTCCATCACGACCCAGGCAACGCTTTCCGCTTACTGTGATGGAAGTTTTACAACTAGTTTATGGACACCGTGTATAAGATATTTGTACAAAAAGTTTTTTTTTTCAATCACCTTTCTGCCCTATAAAGGATTTACTATTATTAACATGACATGTTTGTCATTTGTGAACATAAAATATACCCATTTACAAAATACAAAAAGTTTTTTAATGTGAAAAGGCGACTTCATATGCACACTGTAGGCATCGTCTTTGTGGACACTCATATATTACGACGCACGTGGCGAGCTGATTTCAAAACAATGCCTATATTATTTATATGCGAGATGATGTTATGATGTTACGAGCAGTGGCGGCCGGTGGTCAAAATATGTGGGGGTTCACTGGATTAAAACATTAAGTCATAAAATAAATTAAATAAAGGTAGATACCTATAACATCGTAAATTAAACACGGAAAACAAAATAAACTATTGAATTGATCACATGCACAGAGCTACGAAGCTTTGTTATACAATGTTTTGTTAAATGATCGAGTAAACTTCTTCGATCCAGATTTTCACTCTTGTTTTATTACCAGTTCAGGTTTTAGGTGGAACGGCATTTTTTTTATTATCACTTTGTTTTCAAAACTCGACCTATTGTTTTTAATGTATTCCACATTCAAACTCATTCTTAATTTATACTTTGAACAAACACAAAAGTAATCATAAATTAGTACAACCTGCAATTGATATGCCTTATTAATAATTGATATACAAGATCGATATAACCTGCAATTAAATATCAAAACTTTCGCAGAGTAAGAAAAGTTTTAAATTCAACAGATAATGCCCGTACCCGGCAACGGCGAGTACTGACTAAACTGATAATGAGTAATCTGACCATCACTCATCTCTTAATGACAAGTTTTATCATGTATGCTTGTATCGAAGAAGCGGAACATTCGCTGAAAAATAGCAGATGGTAAATTGAAACCACGATATCGACAATAATATAAAACATACGCGTTTTAGTTTAACTTTCTACTGAATAAACCGTTCCTTCTGATGTGGTGGTAAAACCCCGAACGCCGTCCATGATAAGGTATTATTTGCAAAGAATAGTATCCACGCTTTCGACTGTTCCACAGAATATGCGACAAAGCAGTTAAATTTTGGATCGCAATCGAAAACGAACTGCTACGAACATAGGCACAAGTCAAAGTCGGTCTGCAAGTTAAGCGCGCCTAATAAGTAGGTACCTTTTGAATGAGATATTATAAACGAACCGAGTTTCGTATTGTGATTAGCCATGTCGGAAATCTTGTTGGTTGTTCGGCGCTCGGGAGCACATATTAGCTGGCCGCCACTGGTTACGAGAGCCCTTTCTGACTTGTGCATATGACAAATTTGTTTCTCCGTCTGGCAATTCTAACCACTTCGTTGGTTTGATGAATGCGCCCCATAGAAATGTAAGAAAAAGTGTAACCTTTTGACTTATTCGCGAAATATTTGTGAGCAAGCAACCGCGCGAATACATGGTTACTATGTAGGTATATACCTACATCGCTTGGTATGATTATGTCCATTTAGCAAAAGCGGCCTTTGAAAAAAAGGTCCAGTTAACGCCAGCTCCCGGCACACATACCGTTGTTCCTAGCCGGCTCCTTTTATAAATTATTTAATCTTCCCAGGCATTGATTTAGTTTAGTGAATTGAACAAACCTCTATCTCGTGTCTCTTTCATACTCATGCGAAACATCGTAAATTTTTTGAAATGGAGTCTTTTTCGCAAATGGTTTTGGTTGGGTAAATAAAAATTTCCTGTACCAACGCGCGCGGAGCTGCGTGAAATGTCATTTGTACGTATTTTTTGCAATGAAATTGTGTATTTTTCAGCCGTTTTCTACGATTATGTAATTATAGGTACCATAAAAAATTTATACAGATTAATATTACTTATATACGTTCGCAAACCAATAATTCATCTCAATATTATAAAGCATAACGTGTTAAAAGTGTTTTATTAGACGATATTGAAAATAACACCATCTATCGGCATAAAGTTTCGAAAAATGTTTTGAGATGGCCCTTAAGTTTACAAATGACTAATTAATTTGTTTCATATAAAAATACTATGTTTTTTTCTTGCTTGATGTGGCTCCTAAACAACATCTTGAACTTTTCAATTGGGGCAGACTTAAGGTTTTCCGGCAGTGCGTTATAGTATTTCATCCCTTTATATAATATATAATATACTATTCTGGGTATTCGCTTTGTCCTTCTTTGGTAGCCTGATTTCATTGCACGTCCTAGTTTTATGTTTGTGTATGTCCTTGTTGTATACAATTTTATTTGAAAAATATTTGGGTAACAGGTTGTTTACTATTTTGTGTAAAAATATCATCGTGTTCAAGGTCAACATCTGTTTCACCGTTAGCCAATTTAGTTCGTTTAACATTTTATTTACTTTTGAATATCTATTTCGTCTGAGTATTGTTCTCATTGCCCTATTTTGGAGAATTTGAAATTTATTTTGCTCTCGGTCGTTACACAGGAAAAGGATAGTTGAGCAGTAATTAAAATGTGGAGCAATAATTGAGTTATAAATGGTGATTGCAGTTTTTTTGGACAGTTTTTGGCGAATTCTTCCCAAAAAAGATATCTTTTTTCCAATTTTCTTTTGAGTATATTCAGCATGTTTGTTAAAGTTGAGTTTGGAATCTATTATAACTCCTAAGTATTTTATATCGGTAACATTTTCAATAATTTCACCATCAATTTTGATTTAGCTTTCACTGGATGTCTTCTTATAACCAATTACCATACATTTTGTTTTTTTTTGTATTTAATTTAAGCTTATTTATTTTTAACCATCTTGATACATTATCTAGTTAATTATTTAAAATATGTATTAGTTTTTCATAGTTTTTTCCAATTATACATACACTTTTTTTTTCCAATTATGATACACTTATATATATATAAGTGTATCATAAAGTACGACTATCGGCAAATAGTCGTACTTTGCATTTTGAATCAAAATATTTTCACCATGTCATTAATATAGAGGTCCAAGGACTGATCCCTGTGGTACTCCTAATTTATTTTCCATTGGTTTTGAAAATTGATTATTAATTTTTGTTACCTGTATTCGGTCTTTCAAATACTCTTTTTTTAATTTAGTGGCTAGAGTTGAGAAACCAATTTCTTTAAGCTTTCTTATCAACATTTCTCGATCCATGGTTTCGAATGCCCTTTGAAAATCCAAGAATATTGCTAAGATAAATTTATTACTATTCATTCCTTCTTTCCATTCTTCAATGATTATATTTAACGCTGTTTCACAAGAATTATTAGATCTGAATCCCGATTGTTCTTGGTATAAAATATTGTGTTCATCTAAGTATTGCAATATTTGTTCTTTTATTATCACTTCAAGTATCTGTTCATATTTCGGTAAGGTGAAATTTATTTGTCGAAATTCTTCACATTTTCTGGTATTTTTAACCTTTGGGACCGGTATAGTGGTAGATAGTTTCCATGACTGTGGAAATTTTCCCTCTTAATTGTCTGATTAATAATATTTAATAGAGTAGATCCAATTACTGGAAAAGCATCTTTTATCAAACTAATAGTTAATCCATCTGAACTATTTTTTGATTTAATTTTATTTAAAATGTTAAATAAATATTCTGCAGTTATTTTTCTGAAGACCAATAATTCTTTGTTTGAGTTGTTATTATCATTTGTGGGGTTGAAAACAATGTTAGGTATTAATTTGTTAATTTGATTGATGCTTTCTATAAAATATTTATTAAAGCTATTAGCCATGTTTTCTTGGTTTATATCTTTTGGGAAGTTTACTATTTTTATGTCGTTTTTGTTATCGCCATGTACTAATTGTTTAATGCTTTTCCAATTTTTTTTGGGATCCCCTTCTTCCGAGTTTATTTTATTTTTTATGTACACATTATGCGTTCTTTTTATGTCTTTAGAGTATTAATTTCTCATTTTTTTGTACTTATTCCAATCCATAGTACTATTAGTAAGGCGTGCTCTCTTGTAAAATGTATCTCTATCGTGCTGCATTGTGCGTAGTTCTTTTGTGAACCATTTATAATTATTTCCTTTACGTATCTTCTGTTCTGGAACTACTTCCTCAATGGATTTTTTAATGTTTAATATCATCTTGTCAGCTTTTTTGTCATATTCCATTTGATTTATTTTATTCCAATCGTTTGTCTCTAAGGTCTGAATGAAGAGTTTTTATTGTCCTTAAATCCTTAAAAGTCATTCCAATCTTCCGGCCCGTACTGTCAATAATATGTTCAATGCCATTATTTCATCTAAATTTCCCAACTCATCTATTTTATTTACTGATGGATCCAAATCTACCGACTCTCCTAATTGTGGTATAGGTATTAATTAACGTTTACCACAATAATTCTAATAACAGAATATTTCATTCAATTTCATATTAATTTTCAATATTTTCAGCCGAGTGCATTGCAATAATGGAATCAAAAATAATTTTGAACATTCCCTCGTTCTCTCTGACTCTCTCAGTTCCTTCCAGAAACTTAAATTCAGTCCTCTTCTTCATCGTGATGATCACTTTATATGCCTTACTCGAGTGATGATAGCCTCCATTCAAAGCTCTGGAAAAACTGTAACTCTGATTTGGATTCCTGGACATCTAAGCATCATGGGAAATGATATTGGGGATTCATTGGAAAAACAAGGAGCGTCCAACCCTGTTGTTACCCTGGTAAACCACATTCCCCTATCTGACATTTTTTCCATTATCAAAGTTTGATCCCGCAATATTTGGGCAGATTATTTGCACATTGCTAGTCAATCCAAGGGAGCCTGCTATGCCTCAATACAAAGGACTATTCCATAAAAACCGTGGTTTCAACAATTACCCTATTTTTCCAAAAAAGATATTTCTTCACTTATTCGAATAAGGACCGGACATTGTTCCGATCCTTCCCATATTTTTAAAATTTACGCCCTTGACTCCCCAGATTATACATTCTGTAGTCTAGAAGTCGGAACTTCAGATCACATATTTTTTGGTTGTACCTCTCTAAACAAATAATCAAACCTATCTTCCATCAAGCCTTATCTTAAATTGCCTCCCATCTTTTTAAGGTCTCATCTCTTCTAAGTCTGATCTCGACTCCAATTTTCATTATAATTTTGTAATTTGCCTATTTAAAAAAAATCATATTTTAACTGGTATGTGGGTATGAATTTTTGTATTTTAATTACAGCGGCTCTGATTTAAAATAATTCGAAGGCATTGACCAAATTTCCAGTGCGTACTGTCAATTCCTTGAATCTCGTAGCGCAACTGATCCCAATGGACAACGGTTCTAAAATGTGTAATATTATAGAAAATTGGGATCCCAAAGGACAACGTATCAGATGGCGCTCCAATGGTTTGGTCTTGTAATAACTTATTCACAGGTAGATCTGCTTGTTACAAAATATTATGTTGAAATTCCATGTACTAGCATCCATCAACTTCATAAAGTGTCACCATCACTTTGCTGTTGTGATGTCCATAACCTCAATTTATTTATCATTGACATTATAAATAATGCTCAGAAAATACATAACGGTTGTAGACAGTGTATTATGTACTGCTTTATTTGAAACCAATCAACAGCGATTACTATTTAGCTAGCAAATTATCTATGATAATTATCTCGTCCAAGCTTATCTTTGATCAAAATCAAGTGTTGTGTTTTTACTATAAAATATTTTACACATGATAATTAAATTATGTGCTTAAATACCTACACAAGGTTAATAATAATTTAAATTTTTGTTATTTGAACATCATTAAAACAAACAATTTGTTTCTAGTTCAAATAAGTACCCACATCATTGCCTCAACCGCTTGTCAAACTGTACGTTTTTATCTGACGTGTTGAAATCAATGCATGCAAGTAAACTTGATTATTAAGTAATTACAAATGACTGTTTGTATTAAATGATCATTTTTATGATACATGATCATTTCGTACTTTTAAATACTTACGTGACACGAAATGTATTTTAATAACAGCTGACAGCTGTCACAAATATTTTATCGTCGGTTGTTTACCTTCAAATGTCAAATTTGTTTATAGACGAAGTAGCATGCGGTCTACTTACTTACATATTAAAAACGGGTTTGGAATCTAAATACTTTGGATAAATCGGTACATATTATTTTTCTTTTTAATATTGATTACCAAAAGCTACGTCATTAAATTCTAAATTATTTGTATACTTTAGAGATGTGAATTATCTTTGTAATTATTAAAAACATAAGGGCAGGGTTGCCGCTAAAATTTTGTTTTTAAATTGAAATCAAGGTTGTCTCAAATCAATAAAAAATAAACAAATTTCTTTTTCAAATAAATCAGGGTTGCCACAAAGTTGAAAGTTTATTCAACTTATAATATTTATAATTTTTTTTTTTTTCAAAAATCAGGGTTGTCAAATTTTTTTTTTTAAGAATTTTTTTTCCATCCCCGCGCATAACTGTCATCATGTCCGGGCCAATAAAGAACGTCAACGGGAAATCAAAGGATGATTTAAGTATGGAATTAACTACAAGGAACTTAATATCGGCTAACATGTTAGAAGAAATGCGTCTTCAGGCTAGAAACCATAATAAATCCTTAAAAGTAGCTCAAATCGTAAGACAAGTTGAAAACGATACAAATACAGATGAGGACAATGACTCCAGTACCAAGGTCATTAAATATACTAAGATCGTTTATAACGCATCGCATGCTCCAACAGTCACTATTAATAATTGGAATATAAAATTCAACGGTTCAACTTGTGTTCGGAAATTTATTCAACAAATCGATGAGAAATGTAGTACAAGGAACGTCAAACATAAAGATATTGTTAGGTGTTTTCCGGATATTTTAGAAGGCCTGGCTCTATTATGGTTTAGGTCCATTTGTACTCCCGACCTAACCTGAAATTACTCTCTGGCGCATAATAATATGCTCGACTCTAAATTATCGGATAGTGAGTTGCTCCAATTAGCAATGAGAGCCTTGTTACCTATGTACACCACCTTACTCGCATCTCGGGAAATAAATACCTTCGAAGAGTTGAATGATGCGACAAAAAAATTCGAATCATTCTCAACATCCGATACAGTAAAGCAACCTACTCCTTCGTCTTCTTACGCAAGCAAGGTCTTTCCAAATGATGAACATTACAATAAATATTCTAATAATAATAAGTTTATGAACAATCAAGATCCTCCTTTATATAATAATAGATATTATGACCGATCGACAAATAACAACCAAGCTGGTCATAATACAAATCCTGCAAAACAGTACCAACAGGGATCTTCTACTAATTATAAACAAAAAAAGACCGGCCATGCACCTCAAGCTCCTTTAAACAATAGGATTATTTGTAACTATTGCAAGAAATTGGGTCACAAAATGTCGGACTGTAGGAAGAAAGCTTCCGACAGTTATACTTCCAAAGTAGGGTCTCTTGGAAACAATAGTAACAATAATACAAACAAGGATGCGGAAAACTAGGATGGAGTCGCTCTAGACACGCACCTTCCCATGCGCAAGGGAAGCGTGAGTGGCGGGGTTGGCTCCGACTGGTTAGACAGTTTCTTTCTGTCTCCGATTCTAACGCAGTGGGCCCACTGCCACAGAATTCTGAGATAGAAGGAGATAATCGACCGTACGCCGAAATTTGTAATGTTAATAAAACCTGCAGGGCTACTTGACAGTGGCGCTTCTCTATCTTGTATAGGGGGGGATTCTTATAAATATTTTCTAAATCTAGGAATTAATTTAGTAAAAGTAGATTTTAATGTCTCATCAGCAGACGGTACAAGACAAAATGTGCTAGGGGCAGTGACGTTGCCAGTGACGTACAAGGGAATCACTCAGGACATTCTTTTTTACGTCATTCCGTCTTTGTCGCCTGATTACATTTTGGGGGTGAACTTTTGGAAGCAGTTCCAAATGGCGCCGGAACTGTTTTCAGGAGTGCCCGGCCCAACACGGGCAGGACAAATTAATGAGGCAAGGGCAATCCGGCCAGCCTCATCGTTGACTCCTACGGAAAATAGAAGTCTATTAGAAATAATAAAAAATTTTGAATCGATTTCTTTTGAGAAAAAAGGCTTAGGTAAAACTCATCTTGTAAAACATAAAATTATTACCACAGGTCCTCCAATAAAACAGAAGTATTACCCTTTGTCGCCCGCTAGACAGAAACAGCTCGAAGCAGAAGTGGATGAGATGTTGAAATTAGTAGTTATCCGTCCCTTGCGTTCTCCTTGGTCTAGTCCGGTATTGATTTTAACTAAAAAAGACGGTACGGGTCGTTTTTGTTAGGACTCGCGGAAAAATAATGACGTAACAATTCGCGATTCCTATCCCTTGCCATATATATCAAGGATCCTGGATAAGCTTGGCGGGGCAAGGTACGTCTCGTCCATTGACCTCTCCAAGGCGTTCTGGCAGATTGCCTTGGATAATGACTTCTCTCAGAAGACGGCATTCGTAGTTCCTAGGACTCAAAAACGCACCAAGCGAGCTCCAAAGACTAGCTGACGCCTTTTTCGGACCTGAATTTGACGAAAATGCTTTCTGCTACTTAGACGACCTAATCTTGGTGTCGGAAGATTTACAGTCTCATCTCAAATTATTAAGCCATGTCTAGCAGGTCTAACCATAAACATAAAAAAATCGGAGTTCTGCAAAGCTGAGCTCAAATATCTTAGCTATATGATTGATTCTCAAGGTCTTCGTACGGACCCTATAAAAATAGAAAGTATTCAGAACTTCCCTGTACCCAAAAACGGAAATCAAATACGAGCCTTCCTTTGTTTATGTGGGTACTTCAGGAGATTTATAAAGGGCTTTTCAAGCATTGCCGCCACTTTTACAAGACTCACGGGTTGCAAGAACGGTATCAGCAACTTTGCGTTGTCCCAAGAAGCCGAGACCGCCTTTGGTGATTTAAAAAAAGCCTTAACTTCAGCTCCGGTTTTAAGTTGCCCGGATTTCACAAAACCCTTTGCAATATATTGCGATGCCAGCTCGGCTGGGATAGGCGGAGTTTTGATCCAAACCATAGATGGACTAGAACACCCCATCGCTTATTATTCGAGTTGTTTAAATACTCACGAACGCAACTATGGTATTACGGAACGCGAACTTTTGGCTGTGTCACATCCCAATGGATCTGTATTAAAACGATCGTACCTGCTGTACCGTCTAGGGGATCCGTACGTCTGAGGAATCTTCGCACGGGATGCCTTCAATCTTACAACCTGAAATATAACAAAAACAAATATAAACAAGGTAGATAGCAAATAGCAAATAAAAAAGAGAATGGAACTCCTAATTACATTCCAGGAAAATACAAAAATATTATTTGCACCATCGAGCAACCCCATCTTGTGAATGCTATAGCTACGCCACTGGGTATAGTAAATATTTACGATGTTCTTGTCCTGGATTTCTGACAGTAATAAGTAAAAGTATATTATATTACTTCATTGCACGGTACAAATGATACAATACTAGATTCAGAGTAAATATTAGGTTAGCATGTAACTTTTTTTTTGTTTAAAGAAAAACAAACATTCCCGGGTTACGAATAACCTGACAACATTTTAAAATCTCCTACTACCACCACAGTAAGCTGAAAATGTTTCTTGTGTTGTGATGGAGGACTTAGCCAGCCGAGGAATTGAACACACTACGCCTGAGTGGGACCCGATGGGAACGCGATGTCAACTCGGCCACGACCGGTCGTCATTTCACTTCATTAAACATTTAAAATTGCTACAATAGAAGTTTATGATTAAAATAGCGGGTTAGCTCATAAAACTACTTCATTCTTAAAACTAAAAATTGAAAAAATGTTACAATAGCAATTTTACGAGTATAATAGTAGATTAACTTTACCTCGTGTAATTTAACCATTCTTCTTGTTTTACAACAATTTTATGTATAGTGCTTCGATATTTTTTAGTGGTTTTTGACGATTTACGTTGTTTCAAACCATTTGTCTTGTTTTTCCACAATTTTACACAAAAATAAGGATTTTCTTCATTTTTTCATGTTTTTACGAGTATAATAGTAGATTAACTTTACCTCGTGTAATTACTCAGTTATCTTGTATACCTTCGAATTATTATTATTTCTTATATTACCTTCAATGATTAAAAAATGTTGCAATAGTAGCTCAATGAGTAAAATCGTTGGTTACCTTAATAAGCTCGTCAGACGCCAAAAGTGTGGAGAACATATATTTGCTCAGCTTCGTCATGGAACCAGCGGCCGAATAGGCCATGAAGATATCATTGGTACACGGAGACCGACTGAGGTTCTCAATTAGAGACTTCAAGAAAGGAGGAAGTTCAGAGTCGGAATAGTCCAGAATTTTCTGGAAGGAATCACCCAGCTCACAGCTCTCGATTTGAGTGTCGTCTTCCTAAATGTTATTATTTATTATGTACTGTTTGGGATACTGTTATAAGGTTGTGAAGTCGGCAGTACCTGAAAACTGGGTGCGTTTTTAAGGTAGTAATTATAACGCGGCCATAATTCGTAACTAATTTCTAAAAAATGAAATATTTCCTATCGGCTTGTCGTTTAAAAATATTTGTTTTAAAGTAAGACATAACGATACTATTGTCTCTTTTCTTTCCCATATTTTGTTCATTGAATAGAAAAAGACGAAATTATTACTATCGATTGCCTACGTGATACGATAAACAAAAGTATTGGATTTCATCTTTCCTTGTGCTGTGTTAACAAGTCAAGTAAAGTCATTTTTACCACAAAAAGGACAAAGAAAGGCCATATAATATTATTTTAGTGTGATTGATATAAACCAAGGCTGCCCAACTCCAGGCCCGCGGGCCACATTGTGGCCCGCGAACGAATTATAAGTGGCCCGCGTGAACCATTTTCAAAAAACCCGCCAATCCGCCAATATGAAAAAGTATCGCGGGCCCGCGGTAAAACAAGCAATGCAGCTTGCGCGCGGTCACCAGTGTTGCCAACGAAGGCGATTTATCGCTATTTAGGCTACTCAGAACGAGAATCAGCGACGAAAAAATCTAACCTGCTGAACTTACTTTTTAAACAAAAATACACCGGTTTTTGATATAATATTTTTTGCGTCCGAAATGGAATCTTGTAGCCACCCCCCCCCATGGAATTCGAAAAATTGTTGTGGGAAACACATATGATGTTTTTGGGTGCGCGGAATTTTTTCTCAGCGAAGTTCCTTAACAACCCCCCCCCCATGGATTTCAAATATTTTGTGGGGAGCACTCATTTTGAATTTTGTGGGGAATTATGTTTTATAGAAATTCTCTAACAACCCCCCCCCCCCCATGGAAATAGGAACCGTCAGGTATTCAAAATCGTCAATTTCGCCCAACTGTTAAAAAGGTTGGGCAGCCTTGATATAAACCTTTCCACATAAACTCAAATTTTGTATACCGTAGTTGAATCACCTATATAGTGATGTAGTGATATCAACAACGAAACTGGATTGTCTATATTAATATTTTTTAAATTTAATTTTAATCTTGATTTCATATTTTCTATATAAATAAAAATCAATGTATGTTTGGATGTCTGAACTTTGGCGTTTTGTTGTTCACACACCTGGAAAGGTTTCTATGTAACTAAAAGTGAATTCTGGCAACATAAAACTTGTGCATAAAATCCATTGTTTCCTATCCGATTGCAAAGAAAATTTGGTGAGTTATTGTGTGGATGCAAGAGAAGGTTACTATATATAATGGTGAGCTCTGGTGTTTTGAAATTTGTATAAAATTCCCTTATTTCGTATACTATTCATCTGATTGCGATGAAACTTTGGCGAGTTGTTGTGCACACGCCTGGGAAGGTTTCTATACATAAAAGTGAGCTCTGGCGTTATTAAGTGTGTATAATTTTTTTCCTACACCATTCTTCCTATAGCAACGAAACTTTGGCCAGTTGTGTGGATGCTAGGAAAGGTTTCTGTAAATAATGGTGAGCTCTGCGTTATGAAATTTTAATAAAAATTCCCTTTTTTCTATATCATTCATCCTATTGTGATGAAACTTTGTTAAATATTAGTGTTGCGCGCGATTAGTGTCAAAACAACCAGGGAAAGAAGGGGAGGGGTAACAAGGGAAGGGGAATAAAAATAATATCATGACATTAAATAGCGCACTTTTGTGTTATTTCACTTCAAGTGGAACGGGGACGCGTGGGTAAGGGCACGTAGGGATTATCACTCTTTCTTTGAATGGTATAGCAACGCATACGGGGCAGGCGCTAGTATTTCACAAAAAAATACAATCGATATCACAAAACATTCAGTATATATTTAGGCACAAAAATGTAGTTATTCCCCGTATGAAAATTAATTTCTTTAAAAAATAATGTTATATTGAGAATTTTTTCAGACCAAACCTCTAGTATGTATACTATATGCAGCTGCAAAAGGACAGTATGTTTAAAACGAATTTAACCCGTTGAATAACGATAATTTAATTATTATTTTTGGTAAACTAATGTTTTTAAGACAAGATTTTTTATGCATAGCACAAAGGGTAACAATTATTTTACAAGCAATAATTATTCGCCTGAAACACTCATCCACATTGAAAAATCTCCTGATAAAAGATGCAATTGATAATTTAATTGTTTTGCCTTTAATAATGAGCGGCCCTGGAATTCTTCAAAAAGCCACCGCGATTCCGGATACTAGTTATAAGTGACAGACCCTTTTGCGCACACCGCCGCGGCCATCCTACTCGTTGCGGCTTCAAAACGATCGCACGGCCGGAGCCGCACGAACGCCCCGCTTGCCTGCAACGGTCGAGTATAGGGTGAACGCTACAGCGCCATCCATTTTCAGGGCTGGTTGCTTCGGCAGGTGAGTTGTTACACACTCCTTAGCGGATTCCGACTTCCATGGCCACCGTCCTGCTGTTCTGAGCGACCAACGCCTTTTATGGTATCCGATGAGCGTTCATTGGGCACCTTAACTAGACGTTTGGTTCACCCCACAGCGTCAGTTCTGCTTACCAAAATTGGCCCACTTGGCACTCCCATCCGAGCTCCTATTTCATCTTCGAACAAGAAGGAGATCTCACCCATTTAAAGTTTGAGAATAGGTTGAGGCCATTTCGGTCTGTAAGTCTGTCTGTAAGTCCAGTGCAATTAGCGATTCACGATCGTAATTATTCCGGTAGTCCCAATTTTTTTATATGTTTTATAAAATTATTCCCTGATGTAAAATCTGAGTTTCCGACCTTGGCGCACCTGTGCTTGCGCCGCCATTCTGAAAAAAACCGACTGAAATCGCGCCAAAATCCAGTTTTTCCCAAATATCTCATTTCCAATGCAAATTTCGGCTAAAGTGGCTTAACAAGTATAGTAGAAAATAAAATTACCTACAACTTTTTTGAGAATTTCTTCTATCTCTAATAGGTAGGGAGGTAAAAAGTCGTAAAAGTGCGTATATTTTTTAAAGAACATGTTTTTTTCGCGCCTAGGTTTGGTTTTTTGTAATTACCTCGTTTCACAATTTTGTGAAAAATTTATTGATAGTAATTTTGTAGAAAATAAAATTTTATAAAAGAAATAGGTAAATTATTTATGTTTTTTATCTCTATTACATATCCATGCTCTAATCCACCAAAACCAGGCCAAAAATTGAAACAGAGGAAAAGTGTTTTAAACTTGGCATTCCTTGATTTTATTTTTCTTTGACAATTATTGTTGTAATAACATATAAGTTGACAACAATCGTCATGCCTGTGTCAGACCTAGCTTAAAAATTTAGTAGATGGCCTATTTCAGAATATCGGTCGCCATACATTCCCAATGGGAAGATCACTAAAATAGGCCGAGCCAATACATTTATACTCGCAGCTTAGTCTGACGTTCCTATCAACGTAATCACAACATAAATTTTAGATTATTAATATAATTAAGATGATAAGGTAAATACTCGTAAAAAAGAGAAAAATTGGTATTGAATTAATTCAATGAATTAATTCAATCAATTTTTCCCACCTCTACTAACCAGTATTAATGTTGAACTTTATATCATGTCAATGCAAAAAAGGTTTCTTGGAAAGTGCACCTGTAGAAAGTCGGGTTTGAAATGCTCCCTACTCTGCATTCATTGCAATGGCAACTCCTGCGAGAATGCTGTAGAAGCTTGATGAAGTTGATGACGTTGACGAGGAATATGATTACCCAATCTCCACAAATTTGGGTGATGAGACAGATGAAGAAGCCATTCAATGAATTAATTCAATCTTGTAACACACTCGATCTGATTCTCATTTTCAAAAAGAATTGAATCTTCATTCCTTATCGTTAGCATTTTTTTGTATGTATTTTACAATTAAATTATTTCATGATAATAAGGTAATAATTAATAATGATGTGCACTCTAAAATATTTAAATATTACAGTGTTTCATAGAAATCTAATTAAATATTATTACGGTACCTACTGTGGCGGCGCGCCAAACTGTACTGTGTCAAATCACGTATCTAGTATCCCGAGTCCTGCGCCGTAATCCAAAAGACTCTTGTCATCGAGTCCCCAGTCAAGGAATTAATGAATTTATTTCATATTCCGTTGCGACGTCACGGGTCGTAGACACAAATCCTAGGTCCAATGTCACCTTTCAAAAACAGTAGACCCGGAGATTTTAGAATTTTGTAGATTTTTTTTAATTAAAATAAAACTTTAAAATATAGTTTTTTTATTAAAATAAAAGTATGATTTATTTAATTAAGGTAAAATGTCATGATAAATTACCATTGGTAATGTTTTTTATTAATATAAATGACCTAGCTAGTGCTAAGCTGACTTGGACCAGCTTGTCTCTTAAAACTATATTCTTCATTCTGAAGGGATTGTTTAAGCATCTTTTCTTGCTCAGGTTTCTTCAAAAATTCTTGGCAATTTATATTGTAATTAATCTTGACAATTAACTCTGCCTTCACCATGTCCACTGACAAGCAGTTTCGCTCGTCTGTCCACAAATTTCCCATTAAAAAAAAGACGCGTTCAACAAAATCATTGCTTATAGTAATTGAAAAATTTTATCCAATTATTTTTGGCAGTTCGGTGAAGGTTGAGGTGACTATGAATAACTGAACCCCTTCATAAATCAACAGGCAATGTTGAATCACTAGATTGTACGAACTGAGGAAATACTTGGTTGAATTTTCGGGTCTCGTCATAAAGTTTATCTTCGTCGACATTTTTCAAACCAAGTGATTCTACAGCTTCCACAGTATCTTCGTAACTTACTGCACTTGTTAAATCAAATTTGGAAAAGATTTTGAATACAGAATCCTCAAAATCATAATATTTCTCTATGTATTCAAAAGTTCTCCTGTAAAACTCATTGGCTTCTTTTTTTAATTGATTCTGATCAGAAGGACTCAAAACTTTATGTTTCTCATTATTTTGGCACTGTAAAATTCATCATTCATTCACTCAGTCAAACAGTCACGCGCTCCGCGCCGTGATGGTCGTCTGTGGCTTCACTGCCACCGCCCGGTCTGACCCGGAGATATCGATGTTAAACCCGGAGAGGTGGCAGCCCTACCCATGTACCGAGTCTGTCCGGACAAGCGCTCAATCCTAGTCTCAGGGAATGAGTGATTAGTGAAACCGAACAGAGACAGTGCCACAGAGAGATTCGAGACAGAGTTCCCAATTCCATATTCGTTGAAGAAATCAAGTCTCTTTCCTTACTAGTTACAGGTCCGTCCGCACCGTCTGCAGAACGCATGTCATTAATGTCACAGCAAGACACAGAACACTTACTAGTCAGAAATTCCTAATTTATTGCAATATGCCAGCTGTCAATCGGTTGGTAGTTAGTCTCCGCGTGGCTAAACCTTCGATTTAGTACCTAGTCAGGTGAAAACTTTCTACTTCGGAATCTGAATCCTAGTAAAAAAGCGAAAGTATCTCCTATATTTTTCTCCCTTCCACATGCGAAAATTATGCAATTTTTTTAAAATGGTAATGGTTTAATTGTATGTATTTCGGTATGCTGAATTCGAGAATGCCATCCATTTCGACCCATCACGTAAGGATTTTCCGCAAAGTGGAAATTCAAACACAGGCAAAACCCGCCTTACACTACTTCTGTAGGGAATGTTCAAAGAAAAAAATCATAAAATTATACAAATTTAATTAATTTTAAGTCATAAAATATTTTATTTACATTATATACAATTATAAATCTTTATAAAATCTGCTTTTTTTAGTTTGGAAGCTTCATTTTGTGCTTTTTCGTTTGTGGGACGTCATATTTTCCCTATGCAGCATCCAGCAGTAGTCACCCATCATATTTGTATCCCATCGACCTTGATACCTTCTCTCCATTTCCTTGATATCTTGGTGAAACCTCTCACCTTGCTTTTCACTAACTGCACCAAGATTTTCCGGGAAGTAATCCAAATGGGAGTTCAAAAAATGGAGTTTTAAACTCATTGAGCATCCAAGATTTTTAAAATTGAACAACATATTTTCTACGATATTTTCAAAGTCCGGGTCCTTCTGATTCCCTAGAAACTTCGTAACTACATCTTTAAAAAAATTCCATGCTGACCTCTCAACATCGTTCATCACATTTTCAAAGTTGTTATCTTTCATCAGCTTACGAATGTCAGGACCAACAAAAACTCCCTCCGTCAGCTTTGCTTCAGACAGACCAGGAAACTTGCTTGAAAGGTATTTAAATGTCTCGCCATCTTTTGGCAATGCCTTCACAAACTGCTTCATCATCCCAAGTTTGATATGGAGCGGTGGTAGAAGAACCTTTTTAGGATCAACCAAAGATTCAAAGTGCACGTTTTCTCTCCGACCTTCAATGTTCTTTTCGGCCACACTTTCTGGTTCTAGTGTTTAGCTTTAGCACGACTATCCCATTCACAAAGAAAACAGGAAAATTTTGTATAACCACCTTGCTGTCCAAGTATCATAGAAATTTCTTTAAGATCCCCACACACTATCCACTTGAATTCCTTGTAATTTAACTTATCCAAGCAACAACTTATCCAAATAAACAAGCGTATTCAAATAGATTTCGCGTTAGTAAAAATGATTGTTACGGAATATCATCCATTACACCTTGTAGAAGAGACCAAATTTATAGAATTTGTTAATACTTTATATGCCCGTAATATCATTTACCGAGCAGGAAAACGCTAACTTGTACTCTTATACCAAAGATGTACAATGAAATATTCGCAACTGTTCAAGCAAAAATAGCGAAAGCTTTGGGTGTTTGTCTTACCACCGATGCGTGGACCTCTATAAATAATCAAGGCTTTCTAGCTTTAACTGCTCACTACGTTGATGAAAATGCCAAGTTAGCATCAAATCTTTTGGGCATAGTAGATTTTAATGAAAGGCATACCGCTGAAAATTTAAGCTCCCTGCTGAAAAGTAAAGTGAATGAGTTTAATTTAGGTTCCCGAATATTACAATTGTAACAGATAATGCCGCAAACATGATTGCGGCTGTTCGTTTGGGTGGTTGGCGGCACGTTGGTTGTTTTGCCCATTCGATTAATTTGGTTGTGCAGACATCCATTAAAAAAATACAGGCTACTTTAAGTAAAATTAAATCAGTGGTAGAGTATTTTAAACGGAGCTCTCACACCTTTTCCAAACTTCAAGAAGTACAACGTCAAATGGAACTTCCTCTAAAGTTAAAGCAGGATATTGTTAAGGGTAGTGAGAGTTAAAGACGCTATTATTTCAACATTGGCTTTAAATCAGAGTCGAATCATAATTAGTCCACGAGAATGGGACATGATTATAGAAAACCGTGCCTATTTTAGGAGTATATGAAGAGATAACCCGCGATATGTCCACAGACACTAAAGTCACATCATCAAAAATAATTACTTATTGTGAGGCGATTGAACGACATGCCAATAGCCAGGTTGTGGACGCCGATTTGTATCCAGAGCTTTTTAATTTAGTTAAAGTCTTGAAAAGTCAAATTAAAAAACGTTTTTGTGATGTTGCTGGTCCAGGTTTAATAGCTGAGGCTACCATTTTGGATCTAAGATTCAAAAAAATTGCATTTAATGATACCACAAAATTAGAAAGGGTCGTCAATAGTCTTAAATCAAAACTCTCCGATTAAATATTCAATTCCGTACAAGTTCGTCCGATAATTATTGAACATGAACGTCCAGAACCGTCTACTTCCAACACCACGTCAGAGTGTCAGTCAATTTTTTTTATGGGCAAAGCACGACGAGAAATTTACAAGCTACCAAACCGAAACTATGTTTAACCCCACAGCTGCTGCAACTATTGAATTTGACCAATATTTACAAGAAGAACTTCTACACAGAAATTGGAATGGTGGAATGAAAAGAAATACAAGTTTTCAAATCTGTATATTTTATCGAAAAAGGTTATTTGCCTAATGGCCACCTCAGTACCGTGCGAGAGAATATTCTCAAAAGCAGGGCTTACTCTCACTGAGAGAAGATCACGTTTAACATCTTCAAAACTAGCCGAAATATTATTTTTAAATTGTAATTTGAATTATCTTATGAGAATCGGAGTGTCTGTATGTTTTTTTTAATTTTAAATTTTGATCTGTTATTGAGTATTCTGTTATCTACGTGAAATTTCCTTTTATTTTATACACGTGATAGCGTTAATGTAATGCTTTTTTACTCTTCTCCTCTGTCTTTAATATAAAGGCAGCAAGATTTTATCAACATTTTAAAATCCGATGGCTTCATCCTTTTTTGTATTGATATTATTTAGTATAGACACTTGCCTTTCTGGTATATAATTTTTGTTTAAGGTTTTTTGTATTTAAAAATGGTTTAGGTATTTTTATTGTCAGTGTTAGTAATATTTGTTGGTGGTTATTGTTTACGTACACACACATCACGATTTTATTAGTGACTTGTAAAATTACTTTTATATTTTGTTTGTAAAATAACATATTTATTAAAAAGTTTGTAACATGTTTATTTTGTGGTACGACATTTTTTTAAACTTTAGTTACTCCAAAGCTCTCCTCGCCTATAAATTCTGTGCTATATTACAAATGCAGGTTTTCGAAGTAAAGTTATAAATGTACTTCTGCAATGAACAAAATAAATCCCTATATTTGATATTTTTGTGTGTTTATTTAAAATGTTTTTTTCAAAACGAACACATTTATTTGATTGCGAAAAAATCCTTCATTATTGATTTCTTTGGGGTTCCTAAATGTGAGCATTCTAGATACAAAACCAAAATGAAGTATCGAATCAAGGAATTAAATGAGTTAGTTCACTTGACCAGGTGAATAAGACTGAATTGATTCATTATTGTGAATGAATCTGCCCATGTCTACTGGTTAGTAACTCAACAGTTTCCTTTTTCCACCCCCATTCAGTTGGATCTTTATCGTGACCAAGCCAAGTCTGCACTTGCAAGTATGTTCTTGAAGCGTGCTGCTGGACTGCATCGTTGGTGGGTGGTAGCCTGGATAAATTGAATTTTTTCTTTTTTACTCCTTTGACAAAAATGATGTACCTTAATTTTTCTAAATTTAATGTCTCATTGCCGCCATACAAAAGTGCAAATTATTGTTCGGCAGCCAAAGTGATTGTTTCTGGCTTTGCTTTTTTATCTTGAAATATACGAACAAGTTCATTCACTGGGTGGTTCTTGAGAAGAATATTAAAAAATTGTATTTGCCTTGACCGAACGGAGCTCCAGTTGTATCGCAACCACTAATGGCATGAAGGAATAAAATGTTTTCAACTATTAAATGTTTTTTTTTGTTTTTTTATTTTTTGTATTAGGCAATTCACCCTAAAGAGAGTGCTATGTGCCGTTAAAGTTAAGGGAGATGGTTATAATTTTATGGAAAATCATACGGGAATAGGAAATCTCAAATATTGAAGTCATTCAAGTCTATGAACTTGTATAGAACTGAGAAAATGCGAGAATTGTTGAGAGAAAGTAAATAAGGAATACTAAGAGGAGATTGGTGGGTGATTTTTATAAGTGAACGATAAATGCCTTTGAAAGATGAATGATTTTTACAATTAAAGAAAACATGATCAATAGTCTCATTTTCCATGCCGCACTGGCAGAGTGGACTATCTAGGACCCGGATTTTAAACAAATGGGATGCAATGGAGCAATGACCAATTCTCATTCTCGAGATACAGGATATAAATCTTTTGGATTTTTTCTTGCCGTGGAACCAAGGTTTACTTGGAATATGATTTTGTATTCCAGCATAAAAAGCACCAGTTCGGGTTTTCGTATCAGTCCAATTTTCTTCCCAGGAGCGAATCATGTTGGATTTAAGAATTGGGATGACGTCAGAGATAGGAATTCTAAAATCTAAAGGATTAGAGCCAGAAATTGTTCCAAGTTTAGCTAGAGAATCGGCTTTCTCGTTACCCTCAATTCCCAAATGGCCAGGGACCCAAACCAATATTGTCTCGAAATTTAATTCATTTAAAGATTTAAGGGTGTTTCTGATATTATAAATAATATAGTCTTCTGGTTTATGGATATTTGAGGAAATTTTCAACACTGCACTTAGTGAGTCAGTGCACAGTAAGGCTCGTCGAATATTGAAAAGCTGGATTTGACTCGAAGCTTGTTCAATTGCGAAGCATTCTGCAGTAAATATAGAAATTTCTTTAGGCAATTTATAAGACAAATCTAAATCGAATTCGGGAATGTGTACCGCAGCTCCACAATCTTTGTTATCAGACTTAGAACCATCTGTGTAAATGAGTGAAAATTCTAGAAACTTAGAAGATATAATGTTTTTAAATTTTTCCTCAACATTTTGATTTGATGAGGTTAAAATATCAGTTCGGAAGTCTGAAGTTATAACTTTGGGGATATAATTGAAAGAATCAAATGGGATGGTGAAAATAGGAAGGATAGGATCTTTTTGTAGATTTTGGAGGGAAGAAGACAGAGATTTTAATGAAAAAAAACTTTTTAGAAGGAGAGGAAGTCGATTTTTATCTGTCGATCTTTTTTCGTTATTTAAGTTATTGAACAAATAATCAAGGCTTGGTTCTAAAGGGTGACGCGATACAGAAAAAGATTTAAAATATATTTATCAGCTAGGAATTGTCTCCTCAAAATTAAGGGGGGATCAACACATTCTACCTGGAGAGAATTAATCGGAGAAGATTTCATCGCTCCAATAATTATTCTGAGCGCTTTGGACTGAATTCTTTCAAGTTTTTTGTCCAAATATTTAGGAAGAAGATCGAAAAGAAATGTTCCATAATCTAAATGGCTTTGCACTAGAGCACCATACATTAATTTGAGAGTAGTAGGATGAGATCCCCACCACACTCTGGAAACAGCTCGCATAATATTTAGCCCCTTTTCACACTTAGCCGAAATGTTCTGAATATGCGGGAGCCAGGAAAGTTTATGATCCAAAAGTAGTCCAAGAAATTTAATTTGCTTAACGATTTGAAGAGGGACATTATCAAAGCAGACAGAAAAGGGGGGTATTTTTCTTTTGCGCGTAAAAGCCACTACTTTGGTTTTAGACGTAGCTAAATTCATCCCATTAGACAACAACCAAACATAAATATTATGTAAAGCCAAATTCAATTCCTTCGCAGCGCGCGATAGATTTTTGTGTGGTAAATATATAAGGAAATCATCAGCAAAATAAAGTCGCTTGATAGATGAAGGAATTACACTGTCTAAATCACTTATATATATATATTAAATAATAATGGACTGATTACGGACCCCTGAGGTAATCCCTTCCATAGTTTGCGATTTATCGTTTTTGAGGAAAAGTGGATAATAATGGATCTGTCTGTTAGTAAATTAATAATAAATTGAACTAATTTTAAGGGAATTTTTATTTTAATTAATTTTTCTTTCAAAGTGTTAATTAATACATCGTCGTAAGCTGACGAAAGATCAATAAATGTGGCCAGAGTGCAAGAATTAAGGGACTGAGATATACGGATGTCTGTTGTTAACACACTTAAATTATCTATGGTTGATTTCTTTTTCCGGAAGCCATATTGATTAGGAGAAATAATTCTGTGATTTTCAACAAACCATTCCAATCTGTTCTTTATCAAATGTTCTGCTACTTTAATTAAATATGACGAAAGAGCAATAGGACGATAGGATGAGATTTCAGATGGATTTTTGCCTGGTTTTAAAATCGGAAGGATTTTTTAAACTTTCCAGACTTCCGGTATAAATCCTGTTTCGAACATGTAATTAATTAGGGACAAAAAATATTCAACCGACATATCTGAAAATGCTTTAATGAAACAATATAAGATTCCATCAGGGCCAGGAGAAGAGTCTGAAAGAGAATTGATTACTCGATTTAATTCACTTACTGAGAAAGAAGAGTCCAGCCAGCTAGAGTGAGATGGATAAGAAATAAAGGAAGGCATTTCCTCACATCTGGCAACTGACGGAGGAGCTATCTTATCAGCAAAACCTATAATAATTTCTTCTGGAATATGTTTGGAACGCTGGGGAGTATATGACGAACCGATTTTTTTTAAATTGGACCATACGGATGACTGGGGAGATTCAGGAGACAAGCGTTCACAGAATTTTCGCCATCCAGACCGCTTTTTGTTTTTCAAAACGCGTTTCGCTTCTGCCTGGGCGCGTTTCACAGAAAGGTAATTTTCGAAAGACATACATTTACGGAAAATGGAAATTGCTTCTCTTCTGGATTTAACGACACTAGTGCATTCTTCATCCCACCATGGGGTGGAATGTTTAATCTTAATGTTAAAATTACGTTTTTTAAGTGTTTTTTCTGCAGCTTTTATTATCATGTCAGGAAATAATTCACATTGTAAACTAGTGTTGACAAGGGAAGACTTAGATGCTTGAACAATGGAGTCTAATTTTGAAGAAAAATTTCTCCAATTCGCGTCTTTTGTTTTAAATTTAAAACTATTGTTTATCGAAAAGGAATGCATGGAAGATAGATGGTGGAAGGTAATTATTATAGGAAAATGGTCACTGGAAAGGGGATCTTTAAGAATGTTCCAAGAACATATGGGAATCACCGAAGATGAGCAAAGAGATAAATCGACTGCATTTTTCCGATGTTGAGGGGCAGTGAAACGAGTTGGAGATCCGTCATTTAGAATACATAAATTATAGGTATCCATAAATTCTAATAGATTATGGCCAGAAAGGTTTGTTAACTCACTGCCCCAAGAAGGAGAATGAGCATTGAAGTCCCCAAGTATCATATACGGAGGACGAATCTGGGATATAAATGTTGACCATTCGTTTTCAACAAAAATTGTAGAGGGAGGGATATATATTGATAGTAATGTAATATCAGATACAACAGCTGCTACTATCTGAAAATTATTGGATAGAGTGTGGAAAATAATTTGTTTAAAAGGGATAGAATTATGTATAATAAGAGCAGTGCCACCTTTGCCATCCAGTCTATCATGTCTTAGACAATGATATCCAGGAATCTTAAATTGGTATGAGGGTTTTAACCACGTTACGGAGATGGCAGCAACTGAAATATTATGTTCATCAAGTAACTGTACAAGATCAATTTTGTTGGCGAATAGACTTCTACTATTCCATTGAAGTATTTTGCTCGGTTGCGGATACATCGGGAAGGCTAGAGAGTAAAGATTTCATATAATCGGCAGCGTTGGACGGTACTTTATTGTTATTTGAAAGGATCGTAATTAATAGGGTAATTAAAGTTTGAATAAAAGAAGAATTTTCAATCATGACTTTAGGTAAGATATCGGAAGTGGGACAGTTTTTTAAGGCAGTCCCATTGGGAGCCTGGGATTTATTATTCCCATTCGGGTTAAGTAAAAGATCATTATGTAGTTTTTTCGAAAGAAGGAATAAATTTTGGATTAGATTTTACCGGTTTGAAAATTGTTTCTTTGTGGGAAGATGATACAGGGGATTTAGGGGAAGAAAAATGAAAGAGAGAAGCGTTAGATGTTATCTCTGCAAAAGATTTTTTCGTAGGAGGGAATAATTTAGAAGCCTGAAAGTAGGAAATGTTGTCTGCAGCCATTGACTGTTTGATATTTCTCTGTCTAGATAACTCTGGACAGGCCACACTAACAGCAGTATGGTTGCCCTTACAATTAATACAAATAGGGTTATTCGTTGTATTTTGACACTGTTCAAAGGGATGATCCTCTCCGCAATGGAAGCAACGAGGAGGGGAACGACAAATAGGTTTTGAATGGCCAAAACGGCAACAGTTGAAACATTGGATCGTCGAAAATCTGTATACTTCAACGGGAAGAGCGTTATAATAAATAAATACACGGGATGGTAATGTTTGACCTTCAAAAGTAATAACAACGGATTGGGAAGGTTTCCATATAGTGGTGCCGGTGGAAGTATCCTTGAAATTCAAACGACGTGCTTTTAAAACTTTTGCAGTTAATTGAGAGTCATTAAGAGCGTCTACTATTTCTGTTTCTGATAGATCGGTTAGGATACCTCTTACTCTGCACATTCTGGTTAAATTGAAAGTAGGTATGAAAGATTTAAATTTATTATTTGAAAGAGAACCTATTTTTTTAACAAAATCATTAGCTAATGTGGCGGATTTAAATTCTATGGATAGTTTGTATTGACCTTCCGGTTTTATTGATCCATTTATAATACCGAGGTTATTGAGTTTTGAGCTAAAAATAAATTTAACAAAATCCAAGGGATGAATTATTTTCCCCTGTTCAGTCCTTTGGACATTAACAATAAATGGAGCTGAAGATGAAATAGAATACAAAAGCTCAATGGCTTTTGCTTCTGTAGGAATGGTATCATTATAACTTCCATGAGAGATTGGGGCTTCGTTTGTTTGTGAAAGAGATTTACTTTTAGGAGGTACATTAAAGCAAAGCGGAGGTCGTCTTTTTCGGGAAGGAATGGTTACAGAGGTTTGGGAATCATCAGAATCGTAGACGTCTGCAATATTAGAAATGGACTCAGGGTCTGGAGGTCGATTTTCATCCTCCTCCATCTCAAAAAATAAAAAAATAAAAAAATAAACAATAATTATTATTTTAGAAATAATGAATAATAGAAATAATACACGCAACTGCGTCGCAAACCAATAACAGAAACCAAAATAATGAATACTAAAAGGTAACAATAAATAAATCTTATCTGTACGCCGCGCCGCCGTCAGTAAGCCGTCAAACACAGAGCAATGGTAAACACGACTGCACACTACCGAGGTTCGGTGACTACTGTCTATTAAATGTTTAAAACATTTGTTCGAGTACAACGCCTTAGGTGATTTACCTTTACCAACTTTTTGGTAATATACGTTGGGAGGTGAGAGAGCGTACCAGCAGGTCAATATCTTGACCAACGATTATGCGATTACGCGATTATGCAACGACTGCATCATGTTGAGATGACAACGAGTTTGTTGTGGTTACTATAAAAACTTCAGCATCCTCTTCAGCTTGTACTGTCGTTATGTGGGATTGTGCAAATGAGGTTCTGAGTAGGGAAATAAAACGAGACTTGTTCTTCTCATTTCCCAGAAACTTTTAAATTAAAATTACTTCCTCGTTCAACAAAGGGCGATATGAAGAAATAGAACGATCGTGCAATTTATGTTTTTTTCGCACGCCCCAAACTGATGTAACAAAACTGATATAACAAACTGATGTAACCAAATTGATGGCCCTGGCTCAAATTGATGAACTCTCGAGCAAAACTGATGAACCCTCGTGCACAAGGCTATTATCATAGAAATCGAAACGAGGAACCCATCCAGATGAAAATAGAAGAAGAAGCCAATTAAGATTTGTTGTGTTTGTTAAAAACTGAATCCTTTTTTTTTTTAAAGAAAGACAAACATTCCCGGGTTACGAATAACCTGACAATATTTTAAAATCTCCTACTACCACCACAGTAAGCTGAAAATGTTGCTTGTGTTGTGATGGAGGACTTAGCCAGCCGAGTAATTGAACACACTACGCCTGGCTGGGACCCAAACGCGATGTCAACACGGCCACCGACCGGTCGTAAATATTTTATTTTATATGTTTTTGTTTTTCTTTCAAGGATTTTAGAATTTAAAATTTTATAGTTAATATTAATGGTTATATGCATTTATGTATTATACTAGATTAGCCCTGTCTAGTTAAAATCATTTTAAAATGACACCACATAGCGTACGTCACAAATATGGAGATGAACTTAACAACCCAACTCTGTTTAAACTCCTTGTACAAGCGTTCAAACTCGTAAGCGAAACCAAGAACCAGCGTTCATTTTGTTACCGAGGTGTTGTTGTAATTTGAATACAAAGCCGTCACCAAACCAATTTTTTTTTTGCTAAACCAGGTCTGAATCAGGTAAAGAACTAATAAATAACACAAAATGATTTTTATTTTCAAAATATACTTTTTGGATTCTGTACACTACATATTGAACCATAACGGGAAACGTACACATATTTACTATTATGCAGAAGTTTTATGAATTTACATAATTAATTATCAAAGAAAGCGTTTACTTTGTGGCTTTTTATTTTTTATTCACATTTAAACCCGCTAAACTACTTATGTAGTTTGTCAGCAGGGACATAGAGACAACATTTATACACTCATAAGATACAATTTGAACGGTACATAATTACATAAATTGGTTACATTGCAGAAAAGTTTAAATAGCAGCATAAAAGCCTTATATAATAAGCAAGTAAAAATAAATGTATGAACAAATTAGTATTATCAACAAGTACATCAATAGTTTCATAAATAGAGGTAGGTAGTCAAGAATATGAATTCCATTTAAGGGGCATCAGTATAGATCATTATTATCCAATAAGCATTTCCTTAGATTATATTTAACATTAGCAGTATACATGTTATTATTTTTAATTTTCATTGGTAATAGGTTAAAAATTTTGGGTACTATATAGTTTAAAGTTCTTTCACCATATTTATTAGTACATTTCGGAACTACCAGTCCTTCATTTTGAGTAAATCTTGTGTTATGTGGATGGCAAACTCTTTCCCTATACAATGAATCAGACAATATAACATGTTGACTTACAATATTATAAAACAATAATCCTCTGACAGGTAAAATATTCAGAGACTTGTATATTAATTTAATGTTACTTCTGTGTTGATTGTCATATTTATGGATTAACAATTTTATAATGGAGTTTTGTAATGTTTGTATATAGCTTATATTAGTTTTACAAAAATGTCCCCAAGAAGTAATTCCATAACGTATAGTGGATTCAGCCAGAGATAAGTAGATTAACTTTAAAGTACTTATAGGCACGAAATATTTTATTTTATAAATCCTACCCACAATAGCTCGTAGACGTTTACAAACATTAGTAATGTGTACATCCCATTTCATGTAGCAGTCAATAGTAACACCCAAATATACATAACTTTTGACAAAATCAATGGTTTCACATGAACAGGGCTGTGCAACATTTTTATGTATGCAGTCAAATGTGTGTGTATATAATGAAGGAATTACATTACATCTGGCGTGTGGAGATCTGATGTGCATAATTTTAGTATTTTTGGCGTTTATAAAGAGGCCTGCATCATGCGACCATTTCAGTAGGGCAATAAAATCATGTTGCATAAGGTTCATTGCAGTAACCAGATCTTTGTGCGATATTACGAGCGCCGTATCGTCTGCATATACAAAATGTTTAACGAATGAAAACAATTTTCTCATAATTGAGACATAAATAATATAAAAGGGTTGGCCCTAGAATTGACCCCTGTGCAACACCTGTTGAGATATATTTTCTTTTGCTAAATTTTTTAAGAATTTTTACTCGTATTTGTCGATCAGTTAGTAAATTTTTTAATAAAACTAGCAGCTTTCCTCTAATTCCTATTGCCTCCAGTGTTTCTAATAGTTTATTTGTATCAATGGTATCAAATGCCTTAGAGTTATCTATGAATAAAACCAACACTTGTTTTTTTAGATTTAATTAATAATTTATGTGATTTGAAAATTCCTGAAGCAGCATTTCCGTACTTTTTTTCTTTTGAAATCCATATTGGTTGGGATCCAACAAAGAGAAAGATTCTAGATATTTATTAAGTTTTATGGAAATGTATTTTTCAAGTATTTTTTCTAGGGCTGGCAATATGCTTATTGGCCTATAATTTTGAATATCTGTATGTTTGCCCCCTTTGTAAATTGGCCTAGTGATGCTACTTTTTAGTTCATCTGGTATTACTGCTTGCGATAAAATTAAATTGATAAAGTGTGTTATAACAGGCCCTAAAATATTAATATGTGTCTTAATGTCAAACATTCGAATGTTGTCAATCCCTGGTGACTTTGAATTGTTTAATTTGCTAACAATAATATTGATTTTTGGCAGGTAGCTCTGGGTAGGTACATACTATGTTGCACTTCATTCGGCCTGACGGTCGATGCTAAATAATCACATTTATGTATCATAGAGCTAACACTATTTGTAAAATATTCAACAAACTTATCTGCTACGGTTTCTTCATTATTTGTATTTAACATATATTTCGAGATTATTTCGTCACAACTACTTTTGGACTTGCGTCCTAATAATTTATTTATTTCATCCCAAGTTTTTTTTGTATTTCCAAAATAATTTTTGAATTCATTGTTAAAAAAGTTAGACTTAGGTACATTTAATAATTTCTTTTGTCACCTTATTTCTGAAAGTTTTATATTCCAATTCAAAGAATTGATTGCTAGGAAAATTCTTCCACCTTCTGTACAATGAATCTTTTTTTTAATGTTTTCTAAGATATTAGAAGTTATCCAAGGTTTTATTGACAGAGGTCTTTTTTTGGATTTATAATTCATAACGATTTTACTCTGTTCATACAAATTCTTAAAGTTGTTTTTAATTTTACTATATAGTATATTGCAATCTTGTTCCTCAAGCAAGGAGTGCCACTTAAAATTATGAATGTTATTGTCGATTTTGTTTTGCGATAAAAACGAAATTCTTTCCCCGTGTTCTGGGGCTTCTTTCCTTGCACTATATTTAATATTAACTGCAGTTAAAAAGTGATTCGCTATAGTAATATTATTACATACACATGAGGAAAGAGAATCGCTTTGTTTACATCCACTGTTAAATCGGACAAATATGTGGTCTAAACAAGTACGAGTAACTTTTCCTGCTAAAACTGCTTCTCTAGTTACGTCACAAATACATTTGATTAAATAATTATCCGACATTATATTTTTATATGCCATAATAATAGGGTTTTGACAATTTAACAAGTCTAGATTAATATCTCCTATAAGTAAAACATTTTCTTTGGGGCTTACAGTATGCAGAATGGCAGATATTTCATTAAGAAATTGTGTTTGGCTAGAGTTGGGGGGACGGTATATTGCTATGATGTTTAAAATACTCTTGTTTGGAAGTGTCATAGAGCCAAGCACACATTCAAAATGATTTGTTTCTATTGTTTTCTGTTGAAATGTGAATTCATTTCGAACATATAGCAATATACCTCCTCCAGATTTTTTAGTTCGGCAATAGGTTGTAACAATTAAATCCAGGAATATTATACAGACAGACAAGATTCGGTGTTATAGCCGTTTCACATAACATTAACACATGAATATGCTTCCAACAAGTATTTAAGTAGACATTCAAAGTATCCCAGTATTTATAAATCGATCTAACATTCAACTGAACAATATTAATATTTTCCATATTGTAGTTGCTATGAAACTTTAGCCAATCACAGAAATTATGAGTATTTTCGTAATCTACCTCGTCATCTTCTTCAATGTAATTAGACGCCATAATCAATAGTTGCAAATTCCTTGGCAAGGGCAGCCTTGTAGGCCGGGCAGGAGTCCTTGTCTCCAGTCGGATGTGCAGCGGGCTTCCCAAATCTTGTACAGGTGGCGCAGACAGGCTCGGCGGCGGCTTTTGGGCAGTTTATCCGGGCGTGACCTTCGCCTGCGCAGTGTCCACATCTTTGCTGGTCCTTGCAAAACTTGAAGGAATGTCCGATCATTTGGCACTTGGAGCACACTGTAAGTCCAATGAAGTCACGAACACGGCACACATTCCAGTCCACAAAGACTTTCCCCTGCTCCACCAGCACGTGACGAATGTGGGCAGGAACCTCGAAGACCCGGTGGCAAGTTGATCCAGTTCGAGCGCCAGCAAGGTGACTTAGCTTGCAACTTTTTACTGCGAAATCTAGGCCTGCTTTGTCCTGGGCTCCTGCTAAGGCATTTTTCAGGAAGCACTCGTCCGTTAAGTCACGAGGAACGTTGAAGAAGATCACCCTTGGAAGCCATTTTGTTGGTAATCGAGCGCTTAGAGTGTCCGAGTTTGCTAGACATGGGGTTTTCAGAATTTTATCCTGATCTTCTTGTGTTGCAGTATGGATTACAACGTCTTTGTTTCGGATACTCCTAATGCCCGTCACACGGATTCCAAGTTCTGATGGTCGTAATGTATCTTTTAGTAGCTGTTTCGTATCGTCGCTATCTTTTGTAGAATCCAGCTTTGGGAAGATGCATACAGCAGGTTTGGGGGTCCCAACGTTAAGTCCTGAGCGGTTGATTGATGGTATCATCTTTTGTGGGCCATTTTTCACAATATCGGCAAACGATAGGTTTGCTTCCATGGCATCGGCTACTCTACGCATCACTGGTCCTAGATCCGACTCCAACTGCAATATTTTTTCTAACCTGTGTTGGTTTTCTGCTTTTTCAATCGCAATCTCTCCCTTTGCCACTATTAATTTGGCATTGACTGTTGCCAGATCAGCTTTGAAGCCCTCTCGTTCCAATAACAGCTGTGAAACTGATCTGAATACAGCGGATACATATGCGCTTATCCGCAGTTGTTGGTCCTTTGAGACTCTTGACTGCTTGACACTTTAATCAAATGAAAAGTTATTTTGTTTTTAACCACTTTGTTAGGTTTATGCGACAGCATTATAGAAAAATAGTCTAGGTACAAACATTATTAATGTATAAAATATAATATTAAAATAAAGCGATAGAAATCATATTAGACGAGGACAGAGCTTCAGAGAGGGTGTGGTGGGGTAGGACAAGGGAGGGTGGGGGTTACATAGTTACACTATCAATCTATTTATGCCCATTAAATAAGCATTTACATTTTTACATTGTGTTTGTCTCCTTTTTTCGAATATAGGCACAACTTTACATATCTACGGAAAAAAATATTATTGTACATTCCTTCACAAGGATTGGAGTGAACCGCTCCAACAACCTTGCCAAATGCACGCCGATCGGGTAGGACCGACATTTATTTCGTATATTAACTGCTGTAATGTCATACGATTTCAGAGAAATGCCTAATCGGTTTATTTTTGTAGTGGCATTTTTGTGAAATATATAGATGGTGCTTAATCAAAGCTAGACAATAACAACCAGTAATTATGTTATCCAAATTGACTTTGGTAATAAATTAAATATTTGCGATTCTTTCAAAGATAAAGAAACCATCCTGTCACTTCGAATGCAATCAACAATGTTTTAAAAATTTGTTATGACAGCATCGCCATTCCATTGTAAGAATATTATGTACTAAATACACAATTTGGCTGTCCTGAAACGGGAATCCTTCCCAGTTGGACAGACAAAGGTTCATTTTGTTTTGTATTGTTTGTAATTTATATATACCTTTATACAACCAAATTGCCTTACTGTTTGAAAACACTTTAAATAAACACGTTTAAGAAGCAACAAAAACAAGACAGATCCTCCCAAACTCAAAAACAAGGAAAATTACACCTTGGATTACTCTAGGATTGATAAAAGCCACTAGGAAAAAAAATAAACTTTATAAAATAACACAAAGGCCACTAGTTAACAATAAAATTGTATTATACTATAAAAAGTATAAAAATATATTAACTACACCAATAAGAAAAACGACTATTACTCAAAAATTATAACAGAAGCTAAAGACAATAATAAAAAAATATGGTCAACAATAAATGAAATAATAAATAAAAAGAAAAAATAAAAGCACATATCAGAAATCTCAGATGGGGAAATAATATATAACGTACAAAATGACACAAAAAAATGTTGTAATATTTTAAATAACTATTTTAATAACGTGGGAAAAAACCTAGCAAAATCCATAAATAAGACTAATATACCAAATCCACAACAAATAACACAATGTCAAATTAATAAATTTCACCCAGTCACAGAAATCGATATTGACAGAACTATTTCGGAACTAAAAGGAGATTCTGCCCCGGGCTTTTATAACATAGATACTAAAACAATAAAATCGATGAAAGAATACTTAACTCTCCTCATAACACATATAATAAACCTAAGTCTAGCAAATGACCAATTTCCCAATAACCATAAAAGAGCAATTATAACCCCCATTTATAAAACAGACTGTCGTAAAGATCCACAAAATTATCGCCCGATTTCACTTCTATCGAATATATCAAAAATATATGAAAAAATTGTAAAAAAACAAATTTGGACATTCTTAGATGAAAATAAAATAATTAATTATAACCAATTCGGATTCAAAAAAAATACACGTACTCACGACGCGATAGCAAAAATAACCAACTATTTATATACGGCCCTAGATTCCGATAAAAAATGTCTTGGCATATTTATAGACCTTAAAAAAGCTTTCGACAGCATATCACATAAAAAATTAATAAGTAAATTAAAATCAGTAGGGATTAGTGGAAAAGTCTTAGCATGGATAACTAGTTATTTACATAAAAGACCTCAACAAGTAAAATTACTCAATCAAGTCAGCTATTCAAAATATAGCGACTTTTCAATACCCCAAGGCACGGTTTTGGGACCATTGTTATTTATTATTTATGTCAATGATATATTCAATATTTACAAATATGGAGACATTGTCTCTTACGCTGACGATACAGTCCTACTACTAAAAGCAAACACCTGGTCTGAATTAAATAACATGGCAAATACAGATATCAATGAACTAAAATTATGGTTTGATGAAAACCTGTTGACTTTAAATTCTAAAAAAACTTATTATTTACCATTTTTCATTAAAAAACAAGAAACACCTAAAGAAATAAACATAATTATCCACTCTGTGAAAAACACAGAAAACCACAAATGCAATATGTTATGTACAAACATAGAAAGCAAGACCGATATTAAGTACCTAGGCATAACAATAGACCAGCGTTTAAAATGGTCCCCACATATAAATATTCTGAAAAACAGAATAAGGAAACTAACATATATATTTAGATGTTTAAGAGATATTTTAAACGAAAAATTACTTAGAACCACATACTTCGCTTTCTGTCAATCAATTATACAATACGGCATTATAGGCTGGGGCGGTACGTATAAAAATCAAACACAAACAATTTACACATCACAAAAACTAATAATAAAAACCATATTAAAAAAAACCCTATTCATATTCGTCCGAACTTTTATTCAAACAATTTAAGGTCAGAAAATTAAGTGCATTACACTTCTACCATGCAACATTACAAATTTATAAAAACAATATTCAAAATAAAATTGCATCCTTTAAAAATAACAGAAATCTTAGACAAACGTCAATACTTCCTACTCCTAAATGTAAAAAAAAACAATAGGACAGTTCAACAATGAATATCTCGGAGTTAAATTTTTTAACTCATTACCAAAAAAAATTAGAAACATGAATGCAAATATAAACGAATTTAAAAGCCACCTTAAAAAGTATTCCAAACAGTTGAACTGAATCATATCAAATATAAACCAATATAACAACACCCCCATACACACAAGCCCTGCTTATTTATGGGGGTACATCAAATACTTGTATTATATTATATTATGTAATTAATAACTGTACTTCATTGTGTAATGTAAATCGTGTATCTTTTTTTAAAATAAAATTTAAAAAAATATATATACAAATAAATAAAATAACCTTTCTCAGATTAAGCAACGATACCTAATTTGTTGATATATTACATTCTCTCCTCCACACAGCATGCTCAAAGATTATAAAGGACCTGAAGGAAATTGCAGTTTAAACGTTTGGGATGAAAATGTTTGAGCACATATAGTTTCCTGATGATGGTACGGTCAACGTGTTCCGACATCGTGATAATTAATATTTTTTAATGATAAACTAATATTTATAAGACAAGGTTTTGTGTATAGCATAAAGGATAACAAATAATTATAAGCAATAATTAGTCGCCCGAAATATTAATACAAATTGACATCTCCCGAGTAAAAATAAATGCCGCCAACGGGAATTGAACCCGTGCCTTCTGATGTCCGGTCAGGTGCTCTGTATCCACTGAGCTATGTCGGCTTATTTCCAACCCGCCAAATGATTCAATAGTACTAGTACCTCAATCAACAATTACTGCTTATTATATTTTTTCCACCTGTAAACAACCAACTTTATTTTTGTAGGAAAGGCTTTGTTAGTGCTAAATTTCTCACTAGATGGCGTCGAGACATATGATATCTTCATTTATTGGTGAAATATTTTTGACTTGTCAAATATTATTATTTTTTAATGATAAACTAAGGTTTATAAGACGAGGTTTTATGCATAGCATAAAGGATAACAAATAATTGTAAGCAATTCTTTGCCCAACCTATCTATTCTTTCTAACACAGAATTCGTAGCGAAGTTATTGTTGTAGAATAAAATATTCCGTCTAGTACATTTTGGAGGTATATGTAAAGATAGCAAATTTATAGTGTCAGGGCAGTCAAACCTCGAATGAACAATTTTATATAATAAAAGGATATCAAATATTTTTCGCCTTTCAGATAATTTCGATAAGTTAAGTTTACTGCGTAAATTTACATAATTGATTTCAATAATAGGAATAACAATTTTGAAATTAAAAAAAACTTTTTCAATTAGAGTTGAAATGAGGACACCAAATGGTTGAATTGTATTCAACCTGACTTTTAACCAGAGACGTGTATAGTAATTTTATAGTTTTTATGTTATTAATGTCTTTAGCGATTCTGAGAATAAATCCAAGCATTTGTAATCCCTTGCTGGTAATGCTATTAATGTGATTAAAGAAGAGTAATTTGGAGTCAAAGATAATAATAATAATAATAATTGGATAATTTGTAGAGCGCCGTTTTTGTGAAAAATCACCTCAAGGACGCTGGTGATAACTCCAAGGTCATTGAATTCAAAGACTCTTTTTAGATTGGCATTGTTAATTGAGTAGTCGAATAATAAAGGGGTTTTAGATCTATGGAAACTGATCTTTTGGCATTTGTTGATATTGTATAAATTAGGCTTAAGAACAAAAGGGTAGATTTCTCTTTAAATAAAACACTTTGTAGAAGTTGAAATTGCACCGAATTTATTGTTGTTTTTCCCATATATTGCTATAGTATATAGTTTATATTGCTACCGACACTCTGTGGAGATCACTCCACCGACGGAGAGCGAAATATAATTGTCACTTAGGGTTCCTTTAGTTAGAAACTATCGAAGAGAAGTGAGTTCCTTAATCAAAATGGGGGCTTAAATAACATAATTTGGCTGCTTTAAAGAAGGTGTAAACTAGCGCCATCTGTAATCTAAATCAGTTACTCTATATAAATTATAATTGGTTTGAAACTCGGAGCAAATTCGAACATATATTAAAATGTAATTTGTTAGCGATGCACCATTCATAAAGTTTATTTAAGTTCATTTGTAGAGTTAAACAGTCAGAAGAATTACCGATCGATTTAAATATTTTTAGATCGTCGGCGAATAGAAGAAAGTGAATACTATCGAAAATTTGTGAAATGTCATTAATAAATAGTAGGAAGAGAATTGGTCCTAGGTGGGAACCTTGGGGGACCCCACTTAACAGTCCAAGAGGGCTTTTTCTATTTTTGCGGTTTTTTTCGTATTTTCGAAGTCACTTGTGTCCGTAACAGCATATTCAAAAAAAAATATCGTGTATGTTTTTTAGATACATGTATGTTTTATACAACCTGTTAAAAATAAATAATCTAAAAAAATATTATTCTTACTTTACAGCTGTTTATAAAATAGTTGTTTTCAATAAATCGCCAATCGACCTCAAGATTACTTTCATCTGCTACTACATACAACATGACAAAAATATATAATGTAAAATATATATATTATATATATAAATATAAAAAATATTTTGTATATATAAAAAATATTTTGTAATAGAACATATCTCAACCTATAGGACCCAATTTTTATATTTTTATATAATAGCTAAATAACTGTGTGATATTATTTGGAAAAACTATGTAAATCAACTTACTTTGAAGTCAATTTTATGTATTAAAAAACAGCAATTTGAACAAAAAAATACCGTATAATTAAACAGTATTTATACTTTCTTAATTGATAAATAAATTGAATAATTTTAAAGATTTAATTGGTAATATTCTTTATTCATTTAAACCCTAAACACATATAAATGATAGCATTTTACATATTCAATCATAACGCGAACATCGTTCGTCACAAGCGGACGTTTCGCGGCGCTGTCTTCTGTGAAGTAGTATTAAAAAACGTAAGTGTATTAGTTTATTTTCGATATACGTATAAATTGTAAACATAAAATCAAAACGTAGAATTTGTTCATGTAATTTGAAAGGAGCGTGTCAAATGTGAACAAGAATGTGAATAGACTGAATAGCGTGGAGGCAAACGTTGTTGAGATGATTGTACCTTCTCATATATTACCTTTCAGCTGAACAATATGTAGCAGGTCTTAATTATTGTAACTCATCTCATTTGCTCGCGCCCGCTGTGGATATGTACGAACGAGACAGCAGTATTATAATTGCTTCCAGCAGTATAGATGAACATACGTATCGTATTTCATGTGACTAGTGTTATAGGGCTGTGCAAATAGATGTTTAATTATAATAATAATTTGATTATTTAATTTGGCTATTATAGCTCTTCGTGAATTGAACAAATGAAAATAAAATATAATTATATAATATAATATATGTATATATATTTTTTGTCAAAGGTAAATAAATAAGGTATATGACTGTTTTAAGTGTTGACAATATTTTTTGTCTATAACCATTATTATTATTTATGATTTGCTTAGTTAAATTAAGTTCTCTTGAAAAATTAATTGGAGGTGAAAAATATTGTTAAATTATATCTAACCCTAGTTATTCTTTGAATATATTTGATAATTTAATTTAGAATTTGCCATTTTGGAAGAAATGAAAATTAGCTTATCAATTTTTTTCAGTATATAAATATGGGAAACAAATGGCATTCCAAAACTTTCCGTCAGCTCAACAGAACGAAGAAAAAGTATGATTTTTTTAATATCTTTATAACATAACTACTTTAAATATATTAAGACAACTGTTATTAATAAATACCATATCAAGACCTAAGACGTTACCCAGAAATTCTTGAGATTATTTTACGTTAAAAATTTAGTTTTCATTTTGCCACCCGCTGACATGTTTTCAAATAAAAAACAAAATTCTTTAACTTGTCGCCACCAGTTACAACCGTATGTATCACGTGGTATGCACTTAGTCTATTTAGTTTATAGTGCGTACCACTTGCATCAGTTCGTAACCAGTGGTAACATGTGTTTTCATTGAAAAAAAAGTCACCGATCCAAAGTGATATCAAAATTTTTCACTCCAAATAAACTCAGTAATTGTCTTGTTAGTTATGTCTGTTAACACACTGTATATATATTTTTAGTTTAAATTTGACTGTTTTTGTACAGACCAATTTTTCTGAGAACTCTGGAAATGGAGGTTTTGGTGGATAACAACTTTGAAAGTTTCAGTACTGAACTAACCACGAATATAGTTGCCACGGCTGCGGCTGCGGCTGGTATATCTGTTTTAGCGGTAAGCAACATCAACTAGTGATTATATGGGTTTTTTTTATCTAATTGAATGTATAAGTTGTTCACATAAGATTGTTTTTTTTAGGAACAAAGTGTGGATAACATTCAAGAATCTACTACAGCCGCACAATCAAGATATAAATGTCTTTTACTCGTACCTGAACTATGTACCATTTTGTAACATTGCGCAAAAAAATGCATTATATTCCAATTGCCCGCCATGCACATATTTTTTTTATATTGATACATTCTATAAATTATGTTGTTTTATGTTCCTTATGAATGGATGTTATGCAAGTTGAGTGAGCTTTCGGTAAATTGGGGTTCATCAGATAATATGTTGTCATTGTCTTCAGCATATACACTCTTGAAGAAATCTGCAAATAAATTTACAATATCGTTTTTGTCATGACCCACCACTTTTTTCCCGTTAAAAATTGTACCGGGAAAGTTAGTTTTCCGAAAGGAGTTAGCGTAATTCCAAAATTTATTAATATTTGTTAAAATAGAATTTTCAACATTGTTGGTGTACGGGATCTGTCAACCTGTACAAGAGAAAAGAATTAACAAAACTGTAAAATATGACACCGGCACACATTCACCTTTGTCCTCCGACTCTTGTAATTTGCTAATCTTTGAAAGCGTCTTGAAAAAGACGATTTAATAACGATATATATGTACGAATTGTAATTTTGCATTCACTTGAAAACGCCTTTATAAAAGCGGTTGGTTTTTTCTCAGTTGGTAAGTGTACTCAGCCTCGGGAGAAGAAGTGATGCTCGCCGGTCGCGTTCTGGGGTGACGTCAGCAGAAGAGGTGGGGGGGCAAGTTGAAATCAAACACAGCGTATTGGTCCCAGGTAGCGAAGCGGGTCTGGCAGAGCGAGCAGCAGGTGTTGACGGTTCCAGGGTCTGAAGCGAAAGAGGCCGGTACAAATGTGAGCGCTCTATTTATAACGCGCTACAAGACCGCGTGGGCCGCCCGGTTCATCGCTTGCTCGTTTTGTGTTTTAGGAACTTATTTTTTCGGCGTGAGTTTTGCCGTGTTATTACATGGACCAAGTTTATCTCAGAAACAAAAGAATATTTTACAATATTATGCCTTATCTGCCTCTTTCGCCCTGCCAAAACCACGCTGTTGCAATATTATTTATTTGGTAATAAAAAGACATTTTCTACAAAATAAGTCGCCAAATCTCTTTAACATTTTCAGAGTTTTGATAATAAGTAAATATCTTACATACTAACAGGTTGTAATTATATGAATATTTATTGGAAAAACATGTGAGCATATGTGTGTAAAACTAATTAGCTAAAATTATCTCCTATTAATACAGAAAAAGACTTGCAAATTTGTATTTTTTACAAATCTCTTGGATACACGTGGGCCGCTCAGGCGGATTTTGCGCTTAGCCAATCAGCGGCTGCTCAGCCAGAGTAAGATGGTTGCTTGAGTTGAAGCGAGACAACTGCCTCTTGTGTCCGAGCGATAAAACTTCCCGTTACCCGGCAGGGAAAGTTTTTTAAACATTAGTTTCCTCTCTGTAGGGCAGGTTTATCAACCCTAGTCTTTAAACGGAAAATGTTATGAATTTTTTTATGTTATATCTGGCACGTTTGATACAGTTGGTGTATTTCTTGAAACATACTTTCGATTTCCTATTACAATCTTTACGCAGAATGGAGAATGCGATATAATTATCTAGCGTTCTATTTATTTTATAACGTTTGTAGGCAATTTTTGTTATCGTACGTTAGATTAATTAGTTCAGAATCGAACCATTTAGGGAATTTAGAAGTGTAATATTTTCATAGGGGTACAAAGCTATCGATTGCTTGATAAATTACATTGTAAAAGTATTCTAAGGCCTCATTTAAACTTGAGCTTTTACAAGTGAGATCAAAAGCCCAATTATAAGTAGATAAAAATTCTATAATCTTTGGGTAGGTAATCTGTTTTTTTCAAAATTACGCTTGACAATCGTGGGGTCAATTACCTTAACATAAGTATTGAGGTAATTGATTATTAGAGGGGGGTGGTATTTATTGAATGGAAGAATCATTTCAACAGAGGCATACAAATTAACACTAGAAGAATTTGTAAAGACAAGATCGAGAAGACGAGAATTGATGTTGTACACATGGTTTTTCTGATGCAGATTTAAAAAGTTCGAAATTTCTATAATTTTATGGGAGCCATGATTTATGTTGTCCGGACTCGAGGACGCAATGTTCTCAATGTCCCTTACAATATTTGGGAGGTTGTAGTCACCCATCAGAATAAATGCAGCATCAGGAAATTTTCTTCGCATAGTTTCAACTTCAAGGTGGTGCTCCTTATATGTTTGCAGGCCGGAGGATGGTGGTATATATGTGCAACCGATTATAAGTTTTTCATTTTTTAAGGAAACCATTACAAACACTTGTTCAAGATGTTTGTGAAGGCATTTCAGTTTCTTCGAATTCAGTTTGGTTGATATTGACAATAGTACGCCGCCACATCTTGTTTTATTGCTGGAACTTTGACATCTGTCGTTTCTGTAAATGTGTTCGAATTTGCTCCGAGTTTCAAACCAATTATAATTTATATAGAGTAACTGATTTAGAATACAGATGGCGCTAGTTTACACCTTCTTTAAAGGCAGCCAAATTAGGTTATTTAAGTCCCAGTTTTGATTAGGGAACTCACTTCTTTTCGATAGTTTCTAGCTAAAGGAACCCAAAGTGACAATTTTATTTCGCTCTCCGTTGGTGGAGTGATCTCCACAGAGTGTCAGTAGCAATATAAACTTTGGAAAAAACAACAATAAATTCGGTGTAATTTCAACTTCTACAAAGTGTTTTATTTAAAGAGGAATCTACCCTTTTGTTCTTAAACCTAATTTAAACATTTGATCCGTCGAGCCAAATAGCAAAATACAATCGGAGTGCGAGATTTTTAAAGAAAAATCATTCGACGGAATCGCGTCGAAGCCATATCAAGAACCAAGAGGGCGATTCTCGTTTTTTTAGCCTTAAGCTAAATGATAGCATTCGTCAACGACTGCTATCGTCTGTCAGCTGGCAGTCTGTCGCTTGTAACATCTTTTCTTAACTATTAAGCGATTCCAGATCTTCTGATTTCCTTACAAGTTCGATTTTGGAGAGACCTAGTAAAAAAATCCTAAAAAAGCGTGGTTAAGAGCATCTACAAAATTGTTAACAGATTTTTGAAAACACAAATCGGTGAAATATAATTAAGTGACGCAAGGTTTCTAACTAAAACTTAAAAAACAATTACTTTATTTTATAATGCATTTTAATAACTGCTTATTTTATTTATGAATGACATAAATAAGCCATTTATCGAAGATTTACGTTTTGTGAAAAGGTATTTACCTCGCTGGATAGTAATGACTTTGTTACAGATTCACCACTTCTAAAGTGACGTTTGCTGTCGAACTAACGCGGCCGAACGCCGCTAACTGTCACCCAAGTTGATTTATGTTGTCACCTTTTTTGTGTTTGTTTGCTAATTAACTTGACAAAATTGTTTAAAATGAGGTAAGCAAATGCTATATGTTGTAAGTAAAAGGATAATATCATTTAGATGCTTTTCACCCCAGACTGAAACGGAATTAACAACGTATTATTTGTTATTGTCTGTGTACAATTGAACGATTGCATTTTTAGGTTACCTTTCGAATATCATAATATTTTTTACTTAAACGAAGTAAAAAGTGATACAGCTATTTTATTAGTATCTTTCGCGTACATCATTGTGTTTGAAACCTAAGAATAGTGTGTAATAGTTACATGTCATCAATTGTCGTAAAATTCAATTTCAGTGTGCTGCAACAAAGTGGTACGGTCAAGACAATTGGATAAATGCTGCTGGCGGATCCATGATAGCCGAGCCAATCTTTTAAAATGGAGACGACATTTAAAACCTAGGAGATTAATTAAATAATGCTGGTCCACAAAAGACTATAATCCAATGGAAAAAAGTGAGTTTATTTATCCACTTTGAATAGTGCCTGTTTGACAATGTGTAGTGCGTTTTATTTATGTTATGTAATGAAATATTCGTTTCAGGTGTGAACCACATTCTGATCCAACGTGAGGACCAAGTTTCCAAAATGCTGAGAGACCACCTGCACACTGGTAACACCTCGGTGAAAATAATTCTCACTGAGTTAGAAGAAAAAATAGTCAGTCCCATTGGCAGAGTGTCAATTGAAGGACTAAATGTGCCCAAAGTCCTTCCCAATGACGATGTACGTAGTTTATTTATGTTGTATGGCGCTATATCATGTTTAACAAGTACACGACTGATATTGTGTGTCGAAATGCATAGCGGTTAAACACAAGATACCTTTGGCAGAGAGGATATGCCGAGTCAAAATACCTGATATGTGTATACACAAATTTATTTGTTAGTTTATATAATATGTTTTACTAAATAATCAAATTTCATAAGATACAATTTGATATGTTTATTTATTTCATAGAGATCTCTTCTTGCACGTGGATGTCGCTGATTAGCCTCCTGTACTTGTAGAGATGCTAGAGGTAGAGATGCAGTGGTGGAGTGTTGGTGAATACCCCGTGACAAGCCCTACACCGCGAACCACTCCTCCCCAGACCTCCTCCTCCCCAAGCCAACCCCAACCAAGCCAGCCAAGGAGAAGACCTCGATTCGTAGCAGGTAATTCTTTATACAAATAAAGTAGCTCCACGTCCATTTAATCTAAGTTCGCAGGAAAACAAAGCATGATCGTATACATCAAGTAAATAAAACAATAAATAGTTTTATTTATTTATATGCATTTAAAGTATATTCTATAATGTTCGTAAGATCAATTAAAAATTATTAGAGATATCAATTTAATAGTTATTAAATTTTTCAGACCGAAACGAGAGCAGAGCTGATGAGAAGCTGATAGATCAGCAGAACGTCGCTAATGTTGGTGAAGAAAACTGATTCATCGATTCTTATCCTGCGTGGATTATACTACACGACGTATGAATTTATAATTCGGGTCGATCGTGCAGACTCATACACATATTCTTTTTGTTTTTAAATCGAATATAATATATCAATATCTTTGAACTAAATATAATGTTTCCCGTTCTATGTTGAGAGAAGACAATATTAATTGTTGTGTAATGGTTTTTGTTGAAAAATTATTTATAATTATGTGTTGTCAATAAAACGTTAATTATGTACTACATGTCATGAATTATTTATACCTATGAGCTATGAGTTTTCCTATTTCCTAGTTCATTTTTTATTATAATATTACTTTCTTGTGCATATTAAATTACACAAAATGAAGAACTCACCATTTTCACGTTAAAAGAGCAATTCCCGTGATGATTGCTGTACATATATTCCTGTACTGCAGGACCAACGATAGCAATATGAGTGAAGTCAATTGCTCCTATCTCCCTGGATCACCGGACTGCTCAAATATTTGTCTGGCCTTTTGCCTATCTGCAGCAGTCAAAGGAAATATAACCCACGTCTGGAGTAGTGTGTCGTTGATAGCCGATGAAACATTTAATATGCTTCGGCTAACCGACGACTGACAGACAGCCAAGCCCTACTCGTGACCTATACCTCTCTGGTACGAGCCCACAGCGTAAAATCTTACTGCAGTAAGTACCTGTGAAAAATTCAGCTATTAGTAGTGTATCTTATTTTGTCATGGATTACATAGTTAATTGAATGACCCTTCCACCCGTGACTGGACAGACAGTCCGTGCTTTCTTCTCGGTTGTAAGATAGGGGATAACGAGTTTATTAGGAAGTGGCCAATTTCCTTAGATATTCTGAATAAATTCAGGAACTCCGTTTGCCCCATTTCCATGGGATTTTGGGGGTCTCTTAAGATACGGAAAGGGATTCTTACTTCGTTGTGGTTAACTCCAAAACCCCCAATTTCGAGCGCCAGCCATCCTGCAGCCATTTTATCTGAAACTTATTATTATTTATGTAGAAATCCTCAATGGTATGTGTAGTTTATTGTAAATTAAATCACTTTTATGTGGCTTTCGACATGTTACGTACTTTACAAACATCGCAATTACGTTATTCAATTCATTTAATAGCATTATTGTGCCACAAACAAGTCACTTATCATGTTTACAGTCAATACTGTGATGAATGGTTTTAATCAACAGTGAAAAACAGATAAACCGTAGCTTCCCACTTTGCGAATTAAAAATATATCAATTACTTATGAAAACGGATATCCTTGCGACATCTGTTGAATTAAATTTGATTGAGTTATGTTGACGGTAGACATCTGTAATAATTGAACTTATATCGAGGTTCTAAAAGGAAAAAACAAAGGTCGTTAAAATCGTCTCGGGACAGGGGAAATCTTTTTTTAGGCGTGAAAACAAACATTGAGTTTTGACAGCCAATTAGATTGAAACAAAAGCTATAAAGGTTTGAGTGAACCAATCAGTAAACGGAGAGGCGTGTGTCAACGGAAGACAAAGGAATGACCTTTAGACCCGACAATTAAAGAGATAATTAATGACTTTTTCATTCCCACAGAAATTGGAGGGGAATGCACTGTAATATAAATATCGAACGTTTCAAGGTTTTTAGTGCGACGAACCCAAGGAATGGTTGAATAACGTGTACATTTATGGGATAGTGAACCCCAGGAATCGAGTGCTTTGGAGCCTTTCACATGTTGAAAAACACACGCGAAAATACGATGAAAAAATTTATAAATGAAATATTTATAAGAAAGGGTGGAAAAAACAAAGGAAAATTACTGGCAGGATTTTCAACTGTCGTGCGATTGCTTATGAGAGTAGGAGGGAGCCAAATTCGAGGAAAACCGTGCTAAAGAAAAATGGAAGTGTTGGAAACAATGGGAATTTATCGTTATCAATTTAAGATGAAGCGGAGATATTGGGAAAACGATTAGGAAGGATAATTTCACGAAAAAATGGACATTTTAGAAAGAGTGCAGCGACTGAACGAAGGAACAATTCAGAGATTTTGGGCAATTACAAGGTCCTGAGGGACATGATAATAGAGTACCAAAAGAAGGCAATAATACTAAACATATAGCGATAGATTTAATTCAGAAAAAGAAGGCATTTTACATAATTATGAGGGTAGATAAATCTTAGAGTTGCACGAGACTACAGGGGAAATGAGACGAAATAAAAGGTTGACGATCTCATGTGTATTTTAGGTTATAAACAATCAAAATTTGAACATGGTTTTTGTTTACGTTAGAGTAATAAGCAATTAGGAAAGCAATTAAGGTTAACATAGGGCTTACGAGATGTTTAGATAAAGAAAATTACATAAAATTTAATGATTCTGTAATAAAGAGAAATTTACGAGTGGAGTACCAAAGTTTGAGACCTAAACAAATGTCAATACGTATGGTTTATGGGAATTTTTGTAAGAAAGAGACGAATTTTGGGTGGAGTTTTAATCGGACAGTTAACTTGACAGATATCCCAGAGTCAAATTAGGAATATCTCCCATAGAAGTGTGGAAAATGATATATTAATTAATCATAGATGAAGGATGAAATTTTCCTAGAGACAGCACACATCGGGAACAGTGTAGGGTATGGTAAGGAAAGGGTGAACAACGGAGATAGGAGATGATCCAAGTGGGGAAAAGCGATACAATTCCAAGTTATCCATGAAATTAATAAATACAGCTTGGAATATAATTAATTATAGAGTTATGAGAAATAACATAAGAATAAAGAAGAAATTCGTGGAGAAAAACGTCGCGAATAAAAGAAAATTCAAAAAAAAGGGAAAACTCAAATCTACGACATAAATAGAAAAAGTACGGGTTAAAATGGAAAAGCTCATATAGGTGACAATAAAATCAAGTAGAATTTAGGAATATTGAAATTCAAAAATGCATAGTAAAGATTTCGACATGGGTTTAATCATTTTTCGCACGAGATGCATAAAATTGAGATCTATATATATGTTATTGAGGACGGACCCATTGCAAATTGAGAAAAAAAAGAACACAAAATCATGATATTCTAACTACATTTGTATGAACAGTAGGACAAAGGAAGATTGGTCACTTTAACGCAGACTTACTCGATTCGGGCCCTATGGAGATGAGAACATGGAACAAAACCTAACCACCGCCCAGAGCCAGATGACTGAAATGATACAAAAGGTCATATATGTACAGACAAAAATAATAAGGAAATGTCAAATGATTACGAGTTGATAGGAGATAGGATTAATTATCAAAAGAAATTCAGATACGCTTTTTTGGAACCTGAGAGGGGTATTTAATATGCTGCAGAGGGAATTTCGGGACAGTCAGCCGTGGATTGGAAAGGAGTTTTGTGTGGCGGTGCGACGCGTTCGGTAAATTAACAGTGAAATATTTCTGAGTATTAGATTATGAACAAGTCTAGTGACTTGGAAAAACTCGCAATTAAAATCAGTGAAAATATAGACAAAGTGTTTCTTTTAATTAATTGTGGATAGTTAAAAAGTAATTGTGACAAGTTAGATGTTTTGTGATTAATACAAAGGAAAATACTTGGTGAAAAACAGTGAAGTTAATAAAAATAATTAACAGTGGATAGGTTCTAAATAAATGGTTGCGCCGAGTTTAAACGGGAAGATTTAACGAATATATGTATTGTTTAAATTCAGTATTGGTGAAATCAGTGCAATTTGGGAGAAAGTTTTAACAATTATTTAATTTTTTGAAATTAAGTTCATTAAAAGATTGCGCAATTCGGAATAAATTTTCTTATAAATTTATATAAAAGAATTTTAGAATCAATAAAGTGACCAATTATCGTGCGTATAAGGGCAGTGCTCAATAGTGGTTGTCGATTTAGACCAAGTGAATGAAATAACAAAAATAGCTCGACTAAATAATTTACAATTTTACGGCACATCTATATCACAAAATATTAATCTAATAATAAATAGTAATTAAAAAAAAAAAAACTAAAATTATATAAAAAAATTAAAAAATAATTCTAAACTAGAAAAGTGTTATTAAATCAACGGGTTTTCTGGAATAGGATTTTGTTTAGAAGGATAAATATTAAATATCAGCTAATTTATATGGATCAAGCAAGAATAAAATATTAAATAGGAATAAATAGTCGAAAAGATTTATTTTGAAATTAGTTGAAGCTACAGGTAATTAGAAAGGGATTCTTCGATTAGTCATCGAACTACGGTAGTGGATAGTCGTGCTCTGTGTTTGACGAATTGCCTACCTGCTGTCGCGGACTTCGTACAGATAAGAAATTATTGTTACATTTTTGTTTTCTATTATTTGTTTGTTATATTTAGGTTTTGATAAATTCGTGTGTACAGTCAATCAAATAGACTGTATTATTGTTTTTTTTTGTTAATTAATTTATAAATATGGAGGAAGATGAAGATCGACCTCCTGACCCCGAGTCCATATTTAATATTGGAGATGAGTATGAATCGGATGTTTCTATAATACTCCCTTCCAGAAAACGAAGACCATCGCTCTGTCTTAATGTACCACCCAAAATTAAACCTTCGCAATCCGATGAAACCTCAAATCCTAAGGAAATTCGTAAGGATACCATATTATCAGAATCTAAAAATACTGAACTAAGTTATTCCCCATCCTCCTCGGCTCCATTCATTGTCAATGTCCAAAGTACTGAACAAGGAAAAATTGTTCATCCTCTGGATTTCGGGAAATTCATTTTTAGTTCAAAAAACAATAACCTTGGCATAGTTAACGGATCTATTAAGCCGGAAGGCCGCTATAAGTTATCCCTAGAATTTAAATCCGCAAACTTTGCAAATGAATTTGTCCAAAAAATTGATACGCTTTCACACCACAAATTTAAAGCTTATATTCCAACTTACAACCTTACTAGAATGGGCCGAGTGAGAGGTATACCAACCGATCTCTCAGAATCTGAAATTGTTGATGCACTTAATGATTCTCAAGTGACCCCTAAGGTTTTAAAAGCACGTAGATTAAATTACAAAGATACATCTAATGGAACCACTACATGGAAACCCTCACAATCGGTTGTTATTACTTTTGAAGGCCAAACTTTGCCATCTCGGGTATTTATTTATTACAACGCACTCCCTGTGGAAGTATATAAATTCCCGACGATACAGTGTTTTAACTGCTGCCGTTTCGGACACTCTAAACCCATATGTCGTTCCCCTCCACGTTGTTTTCATTGCGGAGAGGACCACCCCTTTGATCTTTGCCAAAAATCATCGAATGATCCACGTTGCATTAACTGCAAGGGAAATCATACAGCGGTTAGTGTGGCCTGTCCAGAATTGACCAGACAAAGGAATATTAAACAATCAATGGCTTCAGACAACATTTCCTATTTCCAGGCATCAAAATTATTCCCACCTGCAATAAAATCGTTTGCAGAGGTAACATCTACCTCAATTCCTTGCAATATATCTTACTCTAAATCTCCTCCATCATCTTCTCACAGGGAAACAATTTTTATACCACTAAAACCAAAACCAAAATTTATTGCTTCTATTGATAAAAATCAACATAATGATATTTTGTTTAACCCAAATGGGAATTATAAATCTCAGACACTCAATGGGAGTGCTTTAAATAGTTCCCAATCTTCCCCTAATTTAGGGAAAGTGGTGAATGAAAATTCTGCTTTCATTCAGACTTTAATTACCCTCTTAATTTCTATTCTTTCAAACAACAATAATATACCGTCCAACGCTGCCGATTGCATTAAATCTTTATTATCCTGTCTTCCTAATGTCTCCGAAACTGAACAGAATTCTTCAGTGGAATATCAGAAGTCTAATCTGTAATAAATTTGAACTTGTAAAATTACTCGATGAACATGAAATTTCAGTTGCCGCTATTTCTGAAACGTGGTTTAAACCCTCGTATCTATTTAAGATTTCGGGATATAATTGTCTGAGACATGATAGACTGGATGGTAAAGGTGGCGCTGCCTTAATCATCCATGACTCTATCCCTTTCAAACCAATCATGTTTCATACTCTCTCTAACAATTTTCAGATAGTAGCAGCTGTTGTATGTGATATTACAATACTATCAATATATGTCCCTCCCTCCACTATTTTTGATGAAAACGAATGGTCATCATTTATGTCTCAGATCCGTCCCCCGTATATGTTACTGGGCGACTTTAACGCTCATTCTACCTCTTGGGGTAGTGAATTAACGAATCGTTCTGGCCGTAATCTTTTAGATTTTATTGATTCCCATAATTTATGTATTTTAAACGACGGATCTCCAACCCGATTCACCCCCCCTCAACAAAGGAAAAGTGTTGTTGATTTATCTCTCTGTTCATCTTCGGTGATACGTAAATGTTCTTGGAACATACTTGAAGACCCCCTTTCCAGTGATCATTTCCCTATTATAATCCTCTTTCACTATCTAACCACCTAGCATTCCTTTACAATTAACAATAATTTTAAATTTAAAACGAAAGATGCGAACTGGAGATTTTTTTCTTCTGTATTAGACTCTCTTGTTCACTCTGTAAAATCTTCTCTTGGGAACATCAGAACACAATGTGAATTATTTCCTAGTATAGTTATAAAAGCAGCAGAAAAATCCATTCCAAAGCGTAAAGTTAACATTTTATTTTTTATTTTTTATTTATTTATTTTTTTTTTGTTACATACATGGTTTTAAAATACAAATTATGTTTTTTACATACATATTAAAAAAAGAAAGAAACAATGCGAATTACAGAAAAGTATATGTACACATGCACATATGTATACATATATAGTGTATTACACACCATACATAACATACACACACAATACACGTACACACACACGAGTTCATAAACAGCATATACATAAAAATAATAATATGCATAAATGTATGATAGCAAAAAATCCCACATAGGCATCGCCAGTTCGTGGGTATACTTGTGTTTATTTAAGGCAGTTCAGTTAAAATTACTCTAAATATACATATTTTATCTTTGTAGAAAATTGAAAAGAAAAGAATGAAAATATTTATAGTAAAATCATTATTTACTGTATTTACGGGATTAAATATGAAAAATAAAAGTTAATAAGGATTTGTTAAAAGTTAATAGAGATTAAGATCAGATGTTACAGCAGGTAAATATTAATATCTATGGTATTTATCCAAGACTTTATTACATTTTTATGTTTCCTGTAGGATGATATATTTTCACATTTGATTTCTGTATTGGTATAGAGTGCATTATAAATTTTTGGTGTAATAAAATAAGCATGTCTTTGCGCAAGCCTTGTTTTGCACAGTGGAACTTTAAATACATTATTTACCCTATTACTAGACCGATTTTCATTTTTTATAAAAAGAAAATTTCGAGCAAATATATATTTTAAACATTGTGTACAGTAAATTTTTCTTATCTCTAACAATTTAGCCTCTTCGAATAATTGCAAGGAGGGGTAGGTCATATCTTTATGCAACATTATTTTTAGTATTAGTTTTTGTGTTATTTCTAGTGGCTTAATATGGGTGTTATAAATCCCCCCCCATGCAATTATTCCATAAGATACTGATGATTGCACCAATGCATGATACACCAATTTGATTCTTTTGATATCTACTATGTTATTTAAACGTTTAAAAATATAAGTTAAATATCTAAGTTTATTTACAAGCTTTTCTACATGATTTGTCCATTTGAGTTGGCTGTCTATTATAATTCCTAAATATTTAACTGTATTCCCCGATTTCATTTCTGTACAGTTAGTGCATAAGACAGGATTGCAAGTATTTTTGTGAAACCTTATACTTAGATGAGTTAAAGGTGCCGCTTTTTTGGTATTATAAAAAGGAATATATATAGTTTTTTCACAGTTCAGAGTTAGAAGGTTTTGATTGAGCCATTCTTTGACAATAATTGTGCACTTATTTGCATTTTTAGAGACCTCGTCCCAGGATTTACCATGAACTGTGATTGCAGTATCATCAGCATACGAGAAAAGTTTTCCCGGAATACTAATATTACATAGGTCATTAATATAAATTAGAAACAAAAGCGGACCTATAACTGTTCCTTGTGGAACCCCATGTCTCATAGATGCTGGTTTACTAATATTTACGCCAATTTTTGTGGATTGTCTGCGATCAAGTAAATAATTTGTTAAAAGTGACAGACAATTGTTTTTGATTCCCATATTATTAAGTTTTCCAAGCAGTTTATTATGATTGACGGTATCAAAAGCCTTTTTTAGGTCTAAGAATATTGTTAAACTTTTCATATTCGAATCTAGATTGGTGTATAATTTTTTTGTTAGATTAAATAAAGCATCATCAGTACTAAGACCTGATCTGAAACCATATTGGTGTGGTGACAAGAGTGCATTAGATTCTAGAAACTCTAGTACTTGTATCTTTATGATTTTTTCTAATATCTTTGCAAGTTGGGATATCAGCGATATTGGTCTGTAGTTGTCAAGTTTAGAGATCGATCCAGATTTATGTATGGGTACAATAATTGAGAGTTTAAATGCATTTGGGAAAATGTTTTTTTCAAGGCAGGAATTAAAAATGTGTTGTAAGGGCATAGAAATGTGTTGTTTAATAGACTTGATTGTGATACAGCTTAATTCATCTGGACCATTGGCTGTATTTGTTTTAAGATTGTCAATGTGTTTTATAATTTCAGATTCAGTTATCCGTTTAAATTGAGATAAATTAGGAGTATATTCGGGGGTGGGTATGTCTATTTGGGTTGATTTATGTATACTGTTTTGAAATGAGGGATTATTATTTATTAAATCTGCGGCAACGTTTGTAAAGAAATCATTGAATTTATTTGCGATTTTTCCTACATCCGTTATGACTATTTTATCGTCTGTTACAATTTTTTCGGGAAATCTTTTTATTTTGTGTGTTCTATTCGTTATTTCATTTATGACTTGCCATGTTTTTTTAGAATCATTATCAGCTTTTTGCAATTGGTTTGCATAGTATTCTTGTTTACATTTCTTCATAAGAATATTAAAAAAATTTCTATAGATTATGTATTGCTGACGTAAATTTCCATTAGATGGTACACCTTTTACCATACAGTAATTCTCATGGTTTTTGTAAATTTTGTACAGTTTGTTCCTGTGTTGACTTGCAATTATCAGTCCACGCGTGATCCATGGTTTAATTTTTTTATGTTTTCTTTTAGGTGTTCGTGTTAATTCTAGACTATTTTTGATATTATTATTTAATATCGAATAGAATGTATTCAGTGATTGATTTGGGTCATCATTGGATAAAACTTGGTTCCAAGTTTCTTTTTTTAGAGAATTGTTTAGTGTTTGGTAGTTAATTTTATTTTTTTCCACTTGTTGTTCTTTAGTTGTATGATGAAAATTTAATTTACTGTGACCGAAAAAGGTTGGGTAGTGGTCTGTGATATCGAATTTTAGGACAGCTGATCTGGGTATAAAATTTTTATTAGTTTTGAGTAATATATGATCGAGGCAAGAATCAGCGTGATGGCCATATCTAGTGGGTTTATTTATGTAAGACAGATAACCCTCGCTATATATTACATTTAGATATTCGTTTGCAATAGGGTTTAGGATCGAATTATCAATGTTGATGTTTATATCACCTACAATAAATGAGAAATCGGATTGATTGCAATTATTTTCATTTATAAAATATTTAAGTTCTGTAATAAAGGATTTAGAGTCTAAGGAAGGGGAGCGATATATAGCAAGTATAGAGTATGTTTTACTGTTATGTGTGAAGGATAAATGTATGGCATTAGAATACTTAAATTTGGGGATATTAATTATTACGTTAGTTATTTTATTTGAACTGTAAAATATTGAGAGACCATCGTGAGAAGTATGTTTACAGGGTAGTGAGTAAGTCTCATAATCGGAGATGTGGTAGGGTATTGAGTCACGCATTTGCGTTTCGGTAAGTATGATTACATTTGGACGAAAATCTAGAGAATTGAGGAAAATACAGAAATCATCAAAATGTTTGCGTATGCTTCTTATATTTAAATTTATTAAATTGAAATCTGTATTTCCCTCAATTATGTAGTTATTTAGTTCTGTCATATTTTCATAAACCTTAGTGTCTGGGACCGAAAAATCGTCATAGTAATCCATTTTCAAATTTAATTATATAAATTTCTTACTCTAGTAGGTACATGATTATTGGGTTGGAATGTCGTTAACATCATTTATTCTTATTATAGGGGATTCTTCGTTCTTTCTCAGTAATACATTTCCATCCTTCGTCCAAACGTATTTATATCCCAAAGATTTGGTAGATTTTGTTAACCAAAGAAGTTGTTTATTCTTTGGGGTAAGTTTATCATTTATGAATATTTTTTCAGTTGATTCTGAGTACCTGATGTCCTTGGGAGTGAAGATTCCTTTATTTTTTTTTTTTTGATGACCTTATCCTTCGTTTCCTTTGTATCAAATTGAATAGTAATAATTTGTTTCACCGGGTTGTTATAGTAATTCACCAATGAGTTATTTTTTAGGAGGTCACTACAGTCTAGTGTCGACATCAGTATTTCTACTGGTTTTCTGATGTCGTCATTTTTTTTCAGTGTGATTCCTTGAATTTCAATGGATGTTTCTAGTGAGCTCTGTTGGATATGGTTTACTGACTGTTTAAGATTTTTTATTTCTTTTTGTAGTTCTTCAATTTTCGATTCATTTTTTTTTTTATGTTCATTGGTTTTTTTTAATTCATTTTCGAAATCATCAATTTTGTTAGAGCAGAATTCTACGCTCTTAACTATATCCTGAATTTCTTTTTTAATGTCTAAGAATATTTTATTGACATCTTTTTTTAGAAAATTTTTTAGTTGAAGGTCGATTCTGTCACTCATTGTTAGTAACAATTGTTCTTTGAAACATTCTAATTTTTGTTCCATTGTATCACTTTTGGGAGCCATTTTTAAATGATTTTTATTTATTTTGGATATTATAAAATTTCAATTTTGGGCTAGAGTGACATCTATTGGCAGCAACTATTTATGGTGTTTTTGGCAGCAGATTAAGCTTCGTCTGTTGGTCGATAGATGTGTTAAGATAAAAATAAATAATCAATATCAACTTTAGTATTATTTATTGCATTTGAGATTTATTTTTATACTTAATTATTAATTTTTATGTATGATGAGTAAAACCGCAGATGATTTAATGTCAAATTGATTGTTTTGAGTATCACTTTTTGTATCCACTATTAATTGTCCAAATTGTTATTGCCAATTTCTAGGTTAAGTTGATAAAAGTTTTTAACTGATATTCTTTTGCTTTATGTTGAACTAATCAGCTGATTATTATTATTTAATTGCTATGGAAAGCCACTGTTTTGTTCACTTTACATTTGCACTTATTGGATACTGAAAAATATAGTGTTGACAAATTCTATTCAAAGATAGTTAGAATTTGTCAGATAAAGTTTGTTCTATTGGGTTTATTTTTATTTAGGATTCACTAACTTGTGTATCAATTTAGGATTAATTCACTAGAACAGTTTTCTGTTACTATTTCACTTCAAATTCTCAAAGATTTCAAAAAAAATATCGGAAGATACTTTGACAGCTAGTAACTGCTCAATTACCTACGTAAGATTCTGATTCATTAAAACTAAACATTCGACTCCGTGGTGGGACGAAGAATGCACTCGTGCTGTTAACTCTAGAAAAGAAGCAGTTTCCATTTACCGCAAATGCATGTCTTTTGAAAATTTCTTATCAGTGAAACGCGTCCAATCAGAAACTAAACGTATTTTGAAAAATAAAAAGCGGTCTGGATGGCGAAAATTTTGTGAAAACTTGTCTCCTGAAACTCCTTAGTCATCTATTTGGACTAATTTAAAAAAATTCGGTTCGTCATATGCTCCGGAGCGTACCAAACATATTCCAGAGGAAATTATTATCGGTTTTGCTGATAAGATTGCCCCTCCTTCAGTTGCCAGATGTGTTCATTTATTTCATATCCATCTCACTCTAACTGGCTAGACTCTCCTTTCTTAGTAAGTGAACTAAAACGAGTAATTAAATCTCTTTCTGACTCTTCTCTGGGTCCTGATGGAATATTATATAGCTTCTTTAAAGCATTCTCCGACATGTCGGTTGAATATTTCTTATCTTTAATTAATAACATGTTTGAAACAGGATTTATTCCGGATGTCTGGAAAGTTCAAAAAATCCTCCCGGTTTTAAAACCAGGGAAAAATCCGTCCGAAGTCTCATCCTATCGTCCTATTGCTCTTTCGTCGTGTTTAATTAAAGTAGTGGAACATTTGATAAAGAACAGATTAGAATGGTTTGTTGAAAATCACAGTATTATCCCTCCTAATCAATACGGCTTTCGGAAAAAGAAATCTACTATGGATAATTTAAGTTTGTTAACAACAGATATCCGTATTTCTCAATCCCTTAACTCTTGTACATTGGCCACATTTCTAGATCTTTCTTCAGCTTACGACGATGTATTAATTGATGTTTTGAAGGAAAAATTAATTAAAATAAAAAATCCCTATAAAATTAGTTCAATTTATTATCAACTTGCTAACAGACAGATCCATTATTATCCACTCTTCCTCAAACATATTGAAGCGCAAACTTTGGAAAGGGCTACCCCAGGGGTCTGTAATCAGTCCATTATTATTTAATATTTATATTAGTGATTTAGACATTGTAATCCCTTCGTCTATTAAGCGACTTTATTTTGCGGACGATTTTCTCATATATTTATCTCACAAAAATTTATCACATGCTGCGAAGGAATTAAATTTGGCCTTACATAATATTAAAGTTTGGATGTTGACAAATGGAATGAATTTAGCTACCTCTAAAACCAAGGTAGTGGTTTTTACTCGCAAAAGAAACCTGCCTCACTTTACAGTCTCTTTTGATAATTTTCCCCTTCAAATCGTTAAGCAAATAAAATTTCTTGGCCTGCTTTTGGACCATAAGCTTTCCTGGCTCCCGCATATTCAGAACGTTTCTGCTAAGTGTGAAAAGGGGCTTAATATGATGCGAGCTGTTTCCAGAGTATGGTGGGGATCCCATCCTACTACTCTTAAACTAATGTATAATTCCCTCGTTCGAAGTCACTTGGATTATGGCACATTTCTTTTCGACCCACTTCCTAAATATCTGGATAAAAAACTTGAAAGAATCCAATCAAAAGGGCTCAGAATGATTATTGGGGCAATGCAATCTTCTCCAATTAATGCTCTTCAGATAGAATGTGTAGATTCTCCCTTATTTTTGAGAAGACAATACCTCGCGGATAGATATATCTTCAAAGCGTTATCTTTATCGCGTCACTCATTGGAACGATCGAGTCTCGATCGTTTGTTCAGTATTTTGAATAACAGAAGGAGGGTAATAGATAGAGATCGGTTCCCTCTCTTATTAAAAAGTTTTCTATCATTTAGATCTCTGTCTTCTAACCTTCAAAATCTACAAGATGATCCAATCCTTCCTATTTACAGTACCCCGTTTAATGCTATTAATTTTATCCCAAACGTAATAATTTCTGACTTCCGGACGAACATTTTATCATCAGCTAATAACTTTCAAAATGTTGAAGAACATTTTAAAAACTTTATATTTTCAAAGTTTCCTGGATTTTCCCTCATATACACAGATGGTTCCAAATCCGACCACAAAGAATGTGGCGCATCGGTTTATATTCCTGAATTCAATGTTAATCTGTCTTATAAATTGCCTAAAGAAATTTCCATATTTACTGCAGAATGCTTCGCAATTGAACAAGCTTTAATTCAAATCCAACTCCTCAATATTCGTCGAGCCTTACTGTGTACTGACTCTCTAAGTGCAGTATTAAAAATTTCCTCTAATATCGTTCGAAGTCCAGAAGACTATGTTATTTGTAATATTAAAAACATCCTCGATTCTTTAAACGAATCTATGTTTGAGACAATACTGGTTTGGGTGCCTGGCCATCTAGGAATTGAGGGTAACGAGCAAGCTGATTCTCTCGCTAAACTTGGAACTGTATCTGGTTCTATTCCTTTAGATTTTAAAATTCCTGTCTCTGACGTCTTCTCTATTCTTAAATCCAACGTGTCTCGTTCCTGGGAAGAAAATTGGACAATCACGAAAACTCAAACTGGATCTTTCTATGCTGGAATACAAAATCATATTCCAATTAAACCCTGGTTCCACGGAATAAAAAAGTCCAAAAGATTTATTTCCTGTATCTCGAGAATGAGAATTGGCCACTGCTCTATAGCAACTCATTTGTTTAAAATTCGGGTACTCGAAAGTTCATTATGCCAGTGTGGTGTGGAGGATGAGACTCTTGACCATGTCTTCTTCAATTGTAAAAACCATTCTTCTTTCAAGGGCATGTATCGATTGCTTATTAAAATCACCCACCAGTCTCCCCTTAGTATTCCATATTTGCTGTCTCTCAACAACTCTCGCGTATATTCTATTATTTATAAGTTTATAGATTTGAATGACTTTAATATATGATATGTCCAGTCCCCTTATAGATAATTCACATCAGTTTAACCATATATCTTAACCCAATCGGCACAAAGCACTCTCTTTAGGGTGAATTGCCTAATACAAAAAAAGGGGATTCTTCGACAAGGTTTTGTCGTGTAGAACCCGACCGGAAAAACCTTAATGGGGTGATTTTACCTTTTATAAATAATTTTCAGGTCCCAGGAGAAAGAAAGTGCTGCAGAGTGATGGTATTTCAATTTAATTATTAAAACAACAAAAATAATCACACATTAATATATGTGTATTATGTATGTATATTTATCCCCTCTCGTACTTTGTTGATCTCGCGCGACGGTACGCCAGGTATATGTTGATCCGTTTGTATTTGTTGATCCACCCCGGATATGTTGATCCATTACCCAAGCTGGCATACATATGTAAATCCCTCCAGATCAACTTGTGTCATCGAGATTTAGCTGTAAGCCACGCCCAGTTTTCGGTCGCATATACATTTTACACGATTTATTTTGTTGATCTATATATTTCTGACAAACTTGACGGCTTGCATGCGTTGTAACTTAAGGCGAAATAGGTAGACTTGACCTGAAATTTGGCATTTTTGAGGCCAGTTTTAGACGTATGGACACTTTTCTAGAGAAAAACACAAATTGATTTCGAAAGATCGTTATTTTATCTATTAAAGTAAGATGTTAAATTTTGAAAAATAATATTATTTTCATACCATAATAAAGTGTTACCGTTGGACTATGCGCAGATTTGTTGCATTTTCAAAGGCGAAGTTGTATTATACAACAAATATTTCAAATCATATAATAATACAGTATAAAAAATTAATAAATTATCTATCATATGTATGTATAAGAATTTTGTTTGTATTTCAAATAAAATTACTAATAAATAAATCCGAGGACGCGTTTTGTGACGAAAATCCCTCAATTTGACTATTTATTTATGACCTTACAAATTGGTATAGTTGAGATTTTTTTACAAAAATAATTTACTATGATATTATTGAAACATAAAAAATAATTTATGACCAAGAAATATATTCTTAAAGTATAAAATAGTAATTAATTTCGATTCGCGTTTATTGTTTGTTCATTGTTTCTGATTACCCCGGCGCAAGCCGAAATTTTTATCACTCCCCGCTGCGACAGGGCGGCGAGCGGACGTCTATTCCACGCCAGTCTATTTCATAACATTTTAACGAAATTCCGCGTTTTAAAATGGGGAGAAAAATACTATCGGACAAAATTTTTATAAGAAAACAAAAATTTCGTCATCAAAAACGCACATGGGAAAAATATTTGCAGAAAAAAAAGGGTTCGTCATATTTAATTATCCTTGTACATTGTACGTACTCTATATGCTACAGGGTCGTTCAAACGAATCAGTCAGAATACGCATATATTTTTTATAACATTTAGCGATAATTTTGTGTTGTTTAATTTTCAGGGAAAATAATCACCTACCGACGAATGATTGTGATTCTGAAGCAAATATTGTCTCTAAAATTCCGTCGGTATGTGTAAGTGTAATTTACATTAATATTATTATTATTTTATTATGTAAATAGGTAATACCTACAATATATTGTGAATCATGGATATTATGGTGACCGAAACCGTCAATATCGGGGTATTTATAAACTAGCAATTATTCCCGGCGTTACGCGAGTTACACGCACAAAACCATACCCTTGTATACATGGTGTCGGGAAACGCGTAGTATATTACTGTGACCGATTCAACTCTAATTACCGCGGTAATTATAAACAAGCATTTACTACCCGGTGTTGCGCGATTTACGCGCATGCAACATTACCAAGTGTACACGGTTTCGGGAAACTCGTGGTGAAATTACGGTGACCGAAACCGTGAATATCGCGGTAATTATAAAATATCAATAATTCCCGGCATTACGCGAGTTACACGCACAAAACCATACCCTTGTATACCAGCGCCCTTGAGGTGATTTCAGCGCCCTTGAGGTGATTTTGCACAAAAACGGCGCTATGCAAGTCATCCAATTATTATTATTATTATTATTATGGTGTCGGGAAATGCATGGTATATTACGGTGACCGATTCAACTGTAATTACCGCGATAATCATAAACCATAATTTACTACCCGGCGTTGCGCGAGCAACACGTATGCAACAGTACCTTGTACACACGGTGTCGGGTAACTCGTGGTAAAATGTTTCCAGTCATGGATTCAACGTTGGGATAAGTATATCTCTAGTCAAGCACAGTACTTAAAGGAGATTAATTCCATTTCCATGTAAACTTATTTGTAATAAAATTTTCTTAGTTACACATTAAGCTGTACAATTTCTGTTTCGAAATCTTCCTCATATAAATATATTTAACTGGCTACAAAAGAGCAGGAAATGCCGCATTTTAGTCTATGCGTATATGATTCCCGTCAAAATAACGGTTTTGATTCGTGATGTGCGATTCAAATCATGTTTTTGTTAATCATTTCTATTCTATTGTCCAATTCCCTATTACATTGATATAATTCAACATATTTAGTATTTTTCGTGTTACTTTTTGTCAGTTTCATAATGTCATATTGTGAATTGAGCTTCTTTTTTTAGAAGAAAAAAAAACGAGGTTATTTTGGTATACTTACTTTAAGTATTAGAAATAAAACTTACTGGTAATACCTATCTTACAAACGGATAAATATGTAAGACGAGAGATTTTTTACAATCAAACTTAATGTTAATCACTTTTGTAAAACCTATGTAAAATAAAATTTAAAAAAAAACAAGTGAATAAAAATATTTGAAAAATTAAAAAAAAATGTTTATTCAAATACCTACCTATTTTGTACCTACTATGTCAACGCACTGCATTTGTATTTATTTATGTTTACGCACTCCGACGTATAATTTACAAATATGTATGTAACTACTTATTAGGAAGAAAGCTACAACCGAAAATTCAAACACAATAATTGTTATTTCATCGGAACCATGCTGTAGGTTTCGACCGCCGCGCGGAGTGGACGGCTTAGAGTAATAATATACTATATATTATTACTCTAAGGTGGACGGCTGGCAGTGGAATGAATATGGTATTTCTGTCTCGTTCTAAAAAACGTCCGATCGCGAGACTGTCTTTTGACAAAATTCAAATTCTCGGTCGCTGGTTAATACGCCTTAACCGCCAATTTCGCGCGCGTTGTCGTACTTTTTAGATCCTGTTAGTACATCCATATTCTATGAAAATGACTTTATACTTACAGAGGATAGACTGCCTCACGAGTATTTATATTGAAATGGAACTTTCGCAAACGTCAAAACCATGCTTAAAAAAACCTTTGGACTTGATTAAACAAAAATTGTAAATTTAATACAACATTAACTACGTTTCGTGACTTAGCAGGGGTGCCCGGGTTAATGGGGTGAGGTTTGTCTGGGTCATTTTATCGGAGAAATTTTGAACTTTGATTGAATAAAATTTTATTTTAATGTATCTTTTACCATCTCTCCCGACGTAAGTTTATTGTAATGATTAAGTTGAAACAAAGCGTAATATCCATAATATGTGCCTATTAAAATTGCGGCAATTATATTGGTGAGAATAAAATTTTTCAAATTTTAAATTATGATTGCTAAAAAATTTATTCTAATTTGTTTATTACTAAACATGGCTAAAGTCATTTCAAGCTACGATCCAACGATGTTTTAGTATGTGTTCGTCAATCAACAGGAGCCATAATGTCTGTATATCAGAGCCCTCGAGAACTATAACAATTATGTGTACCGCCGCCCCGGGAACCATTTATTAGATAACCAACACCCCTACCATAGGTCACCGCCAACTTTTAGCGAGATTGTTGTTTATTTCTTATATTTTTTACATCATATCCACACAGGAGGCCCTGAGGAAAATCGTATCCCTCAGGGCCTATGTCATCTTTGTGAATGCTGTGTTGGGGGAATTTTGAAGGAAAGGAAGGAGAGTGAGTTCTGGGAAGTAAATAGGTTTGATGGGTGGGTAGTAATCTGGGCTTCAGTGTGTTTGAGTGATATACATAAGAATCTAACTCTCCTACTGCGTCGCAACGCGATGCGTTGAAAGAGGACTAATCGATCCGGCCCACCACGCAGTTATTAGGCAGGCGCATCCGCCGCCAAGCCCCTCACATACCTCACCCCATAAACTCGGGCACTCCTACTAAGTCACCAAACATATCAAACAACTTGGGGAGACCTATGGCAGAAGTGTGTGTTATCCAATAAATGGTTCCCGGGGCGGCAGTACACATACCCTCCTCCCAAATTGTGATAAACGTCTACTTTCAAATGTAAAACATAATTTAAAACGTACCTAAATGACGGCCTCCGTTATCGAGGGGTAAGGCTATCGACTAGCAATCCGAAGGTCGCGGGCTCAAATAAATTTTACTAAAATTAATTTGTACTATTTTACAATTAGTGTTTGGCAACCAGATCTGAATAGCCAGGTACTCTCCCAACTTCCTCCTCGTCATCTCCTTCGAGGTTCACAATATCTTCAGTCTCACAACAACCCCAATTGGGGATGCCATAGTTTCACTGGCTCCAGACGGTAGCAGTTGGGACTCTGGTGCGATATTCATAATTTTTTTTTAAATGAAACAGAAATAGTGTCAATATTATAATCAGATAATGATTAATACATCAGTGAATAACATTCATTTAACATGACCACCCAACGAGAGGCTGATTTGTTTCACAGTTTATGGATGACACGCGCAGTGCTATACTAATGCCAGCTAGAGGAGAGCGTAAAACACTTCAATATTTTTTATTTAAATTTTGATAATTCCTCGATGATTCATATTAATGTTTCATAAAAAAATACAAATCAAATCACACCACATCCAGACAAAGAAGCCGATATGTTTTTATACGCTAAAAACGTTTATTTGGATATTCTCTGTGTGAAAACTAATTTCGTTAATAAATAATACTGTATTGTGAATTTGATCAGACCTACACTTCGTTGTTAAGACAATGCACCTGCGTGTGGCCGCCAGCCGGAATGTAACAACACCCTGATTAGAATACATTTAATTGTTTTGTCTTTGATTTCATCAATATTTTTAATAAATTAAAAACGGCTATGGTATTCCACGTTTTGCCGCCGGATACTTTTGATTACTTAACACGGCTAAATATTTCAAAACGACTTATTAACGATTCCAGAATGTATTTTATTTATTACTGTTTTAAAAATTTATCTGTTTTTTTAGACAATTAAACTACGTTTTATTACTTATCCACTGGAGCGATTTCTGCCATATTTTAGACCGGTCGGTGGCCGAGTTGACATCGCGTTTGGGTCCCACCCAGGCATAGTGTGTTCAATTTCTGGGCCGGTTAAGTCCTCCATCACAACACAAGCAACATTTTCAGCTGACTGTGGCGGTAGTAGGAGATTTTCAAATATTGCCAGGTTATTCTTAACCCGGGAATGTTTTTCTTTTTTTTCAAAAAGTAGTTTATATTGTTTCTGTTTTTTTTTTGTTTTCGGGGGATACCAGTACAATTGACCCAGTACTAAAACTAAACCTCAGTTTTTATTTTTAAGTTTCTGTGAATACAGCTCCCAAGTCTTGCTCAAGTGCATGTCCGTCCGTAACACCTAGTCAATGTACTTATTTGTTCGTTGTCCTCTCGTTCCTAATGTGAAGTTGCTATTTTAATTTAAATTCATAAATGAGATCCCTGAGGCGTATGTGTGGTCAAACCATGTTTGATCGTGTGAAGAATGTGGAGATAAAAAAGGGACGCTTAGATGGTTTGGGCATGTAGAGCGAATGAGCGAAGATAGGAGTGTAAAAAGGATAGTGTAATAAGTGATGCGAATGCGAAAGGTAGCAGAAGTCGGGGATGCCCGAGGTAGACATGGCACGATCAAGTGAATCAGATACTCGAGTCAGGCCATGTCAAGAGTCAGAATAATAGAAGAGTATTATGAGACGATGTATGAATGTGAATGAGGCAAGAAGTGTGTGCCAAGACCGAGTTGTTTGGCGGTCCGTCCTCTCTGCCTACCCCTGCGGGGAAACGGCGTGATGGTTAATTACTAAGTTAGTTAAATATACACGTTGTTTGGGGGAAAGTTTTATCTCATTCATAAAAAAAAACTTTTTCTCCTTATATTTTTATTGAGATTAAAGCAAACTATGATATTAACATAATTTAATTTTTTATTTTATTACATTAAATAGTTACGATTCGTGATTAGACTGATTTTCTTGAGGCCAGATAGTGTATTACGTTAAACATAATTGAAGTTTTGAAAAATTATTATTCAACCAATTAAAAAAACTTATTTTCCTCGTCGAAGTTATTAAAATTGGACAACTATGTGCCTAAATTCTATATTTTAATCAACATTCCGTTACTGCTGCATTCCGTAAAAGCTGCAATGACTCCGGGGACGGGATCATTGCAACTTTTCACTCGATCGGTTTATGAGTATATAGCTTAATTTATATGAGATTAAAAAAATAATAATATAAGAATTTGGTAGACAACTAATTGTCTGCCGTTGATTATGAGGATTTTTATCGTAAACCTAAGTTTTTATTGCAAAACGTAGAAAATGCTTAAAGTCAAATTGGTTCGATTGGCCCCATATAATATTCATTTGGGCCACTGTGAAAAAAACTTTATATAAAATATAATCGAACAAATTGATTAAATATAATTGCATTTGTAACCACCTTGTAGCTGTTTTTTAGTTTAAATATGAGATGATTCTTTTAAGAGCATTTCATTTTATTTAGAGAACTTTAAATTATAAACATTTCCGGTAAGGGTTCCATGATAACTCAACACAGTGACAATTCAACACACCTTTAAAAAGTGATATAAAGTCATTAGAAATGATGAATAAAAAATTTAAACCTAACCTAACCTAACCTACTTAACCCAGTTAATAATGTTTTTGTTTCATCACTTTCCATGACTTTATATAACTTTTTAAAGATGTGATGAATTATCATTTTGATGATTTATCCGGTCACCTCCGGTAAGATGTAACAATCGTTTATACAGAATATTAATATTTGAAGTTGAGTTGAGTTGTACGATTATAAAGCTTAGGATTTTTTTTACCTAATAAAATGTGATAATCGATAAAATATGGGTGGATTCATTGGTTATAATATAGATCATTTTGAATGTCTCTATATTCAAATTCGGAGGTATGATTTTTTTATGTGACACTTCTCACAAGAGTCTTTACACGTTAAATACATAGAAACTATGTCGCCACCCAGTTGAGAAGCGTTATGGGGCGGGTTAAGATAGGGTCTATAGGAATGAATTTATTAATGCGGGTCTTAAAGAGGCCCGGATTATATGGAGGAGGAAAAACAGATGCCGATAGCTCGTTCCACATGCGAGCCGACTTACGATAAAACGAGTCGGAGAAACGTCCCGTTCATATATGTATAGATAACATCAACTTAACTGAGAACGTGAATTTAATTTTTTTTCTAAATTTTACCGTACATATGCCTCAGGGATCTCATTTTTACAGTATTCAGTCTACTTTCAGCTTTCTTCTGCCAGTTCCATGCCTCACTTCTATATATTAGGGTAGGTTCCAGCACTTCATTGTAAACTGCTAGCTTCACTTCTTTGGACAGTTTTTTGTTAGCTCCAACCTCGTCCAATCATCCATTAATTACCCATTATAACCAAGAACCCGGCCACCCCTACTAAGTCACGAAGCGTAATCAGGAGAGATGGTAATAGATGCAAGTTCAAAATTTCCCATACAACATTATGCCTTTTGCCGCCATTTTGTATTTTGATGGTCAAAAGGTATCCCTCAACCAGTCTCTTTCGATCCGGCCCGCCACGCAATAGGTATTTTTTTAATGGATTTGATTTTTGCGAAAGTTTCGTTTCAATCCAAATACGCATACATTTCTTATAAACAATTCAAGCAACAAACAGTCGAATGAACACGTCATTTTGATTTGAAACGGTACCATCTCACAGTCATTGCATGCAATATTCAACTCTAGAGACTAATACTTTGAGTTCAATATCACAAAAGATTACGGAATCAGATAAAACCTTGTTATGAACAGTCCGCCGATTGCCCCCTTGATTGGTTCATTTAGTAAAACCATATATACGGACACAGATCAACTTTGTCTAATAACTTCTTACTTGGATCAACATACTACGGAAATAGATCAATATATATGAGATCAACATAAGTGTGCCAATTTAGGTAGATCAAAATAAATTATGCATCCGATTTCCATACAAATATTGAAAATTTTATGAACAGTATATCAAATGGTTTTTCTGGCAAACTGGCAACATTGATAATTATTGTAATTATCATCCAGAAAGCAGCACATCATTTAAGGAGCCTTTAGTTAGTAATCATGCATCGAAAGCATCCAACAATTTTATTTTATTATCCACGGCGGTAATTAATGTACGAAATAAAAAGGGAAATTTAATTAAGGCTAGAATTCTGTTGGATTCAGGTGCGCAATCTAATTTTGTTAGCAAAGAGTTTGCCACTAAATTACAAAAAAATTAGGAAGGCGGATATACCTATAACAGGTATTCATAAGAAAGTTCTACATATCAAAAACATTACAGATTTAGAAATATCTTCCAATTATTCATCTTACACAAAGAGGATTGAATGCCTAGTATTGGAGGAAGTGACCAGTAACCTACCACAAATCTCATTTCAGAAAAAGGACGCCAGCATTCCCCAAGATTGCAGATGGCAGATCCTACATTTAATGAAACCGGCCCGATAGACATGCTGATCGGGGCTGACACCTTCTGGGAGATTTTACATTCTGACCGGATGAAGATTCAGGATTCCGGACCAATACTGCAACGAACTGAATTCGGATGGCTAGTATCCGGACCAATCTTCACTCCAGAAAAAAGGCCAGTAAAAACATGTAATCTTTCACTCAGCTTAATACACAAGCAAATTGAATTTTTTTTTGGAAATTAGAGGAACTAAATCCTACTAAGCATAGAAGTCACGAGGAGCGCGCATGTGAAGAAAATTTCAAGGACACGCATAAAAGAAATGACGAGGGTCGTTTCACGGTAAGATTACCGCAGCGCCCCTGTTTTAAACAGTTAGGCGAAACACTGCCTATGGCAGAAAAAAGACTCTGTAATCTGCAGAGGAAGTTTTCTATAAACCCTAATATGATGGAAAAGTACAAATAATTTATGCAAGAATATCATGATTTAGGTCACATGACACGGTGTGAAGCGCCGTCTCTGGATAAAATTTATTGTTATTTACCGCATCATGCGGTATTGAAGGAGTCCAGCACAACCACCAAAACTCGGGTAGTATTTGATGGATCATCAAAATCATCTACTGGAGTATCTTTAAATGATGCCCTCATGGTAGGACCAATCTTACAAAAGGATTTATGCGCGCAATTACTATTTTTCAGAAAGCACCAGTACGCATTAACAGCTGATATCTAGAAAATGTACAGGCAGATATTTGCGCAACCTGAAGATAGAGATCTGCAACGCATAGTATGGAGAAACTCTCCCGATGAAGAAATTCAACATTATCAACTCAATACCGTCACCTATGGTTTGGGGCCTTCATCATTTTTGGCAACCAAATGCCTGGAGCAGTTGGCAAATGAAAATCTCGAAACAAATCCACAGGTCAGTCAAATTATAAAACATAACTTTTATATTATACTCCTAATAATAAAAAAACAATAGGACAGTTCAACCATGAATATCTCGGAGTTAATTTTTTTAACTCATTACCAGAAAAAATTAGAAACATGAATACAAATATAAACGAATTCAAAAGCCACCTTAAAAAGTATTCCGAACAGTTGAACTGAATCATATCAAATATAAACCAATATAACAACACCCCCATACACACAAGCCCTGCTTATTTATGGGGGTACATCAAATATTTATATTGTGTAATTAATAACTGTACTATATTCAATATTGTGTAATGTAATTCATGTATCTTTTTTTACTAATAAAAAAAAATATATATATATATATTTTTTTTTTTAAAAAGAAAGACAAACATTCCCGGGTTACGAATAACCCAACAATGTTTGAAAATCTCCTACTACCACCACAGAAAGCCGAAAATGTTGCTTGTGTTGTGATGGAGGACTTAGCCAGCCGAGGAATCGAACACGCGACGCTCGGGTGAGACCCAAGCGCTATGCCCACTCAACCACTGACCGGTCATTCACATATATATGGATGATTTGATAACTGGCGATGAAAGTGAACAAAATTGCCTATTTATTAAAGAACAATTAATATCCATTTTGGCATCCGCTGGAATGAATTTGCAGAAATGGCGATCAAATATACCCTCATTATGTTCAAAACAAGAGGATATGTCAAGTATGATTATTAGTGACGAATCGAATGACGGAAAAATATTAGGTCTGTCATGGAATAATCAACAGGACAATTTTTTATACACAGTGAATCCAATAAATAAGCAAATTAAAAGCAAGCGTGAAATGCTGTCGGCCATAGCATCTGTATCTGATCGTTTAGGATTAATAGGACCAGTTACGTTGGTCGCAAAATTAATAATGCAGAGACTGTGGCAGACAAATATTCAATGGGACGAAAATATTCCAATTGACATGATGAATGCATGGGAATCTTATACAAACGAATTACCGCTATTAAATAACTTGCAAATTTCTAGAAAAATAATTTGTCAGAATCAAGTAAGCTTGCAATTGCATGGATTTTGTGATTCTTCAGAAAAGGCATACTCGGCTTGCATTTATATGATATCTACTGATGATTTGGGTAAAAATATTCCAATTTAATAATATCAAAGTCGCGAGTAGCGCCTCTGAAAACCATCTTCTTCTTCAATGGCGCTACAGCCCATTTCGAGCCTTGGCCTCCTTTAACATGAGCCTCCACCGCCCTCTGCCTCGGCCGTCGTCTTCCAATCTGCAACATGGAGTAGTCCTCTGGCATCTTTCCTGACATCGTCCTCCCATCTCAGCCTAGGTCTGCCCGCCTTTCGTTTGCCTCCCGGGTGTCCTGTTAGAACCTTCTTTGATACACGTGTGCTTGGCATTCGGTGCACATGTCCGGCCCATCTTAGTCTTTAGAGCCGTAAATGAGTAGAGAGTCTGGGAGCTTGGTAGATGTCATATAGCTCCTTATTGTGGCGGATTCTCCATGCCTCTCCCTCTCGCACCGCTCCTAAAATTCTTCGAAGTATCTTTCTTTCGAAGGTGTCCAGCCGTTCCGCAGACTTTGTTGTCAGTGTTCCCGCCTCACATCCATAGGCCAAGACCGTTCTAATAATTGTTTTATACAGGGTTATTTTGGTTTTCCTATGGACGTTTCGGGATTTGAAAACCGTATCTCTTCCCAAATTGGAACTCTGTGGAGCTGTTTTACTATCAAGATTAATGAATTATGTTAAGGTGACTATATGTATACCTGATATAGTTACAACTTACTGGTGTGATTCTCAAATAACCTTATGTTGGATCAAGGGACAACCTGCAAGATGGAACACCTTTGTTGCCAATAGGGTAGCTGAAATTCAAGAATCAAGCCAACCTGCACAATGGAAGCATGTGAAATCGGAAGATAACGCCGCCGATGTATTATCTAGAGGCAGTGGCGGTTCGTGGTCTTTTTAACAGGGGGTTCAGAAATTCAAGAGAAGATAAACATATCTAATTAAAATTTACTTACTGTTGTCCTTCGTCAAATAGTCGAATACGGCAGCAGTCACACAACTTAAATAAAGTTAGTGGGAGGGGTACCTACATATTTTTGTTTTTAAATCACTTCACTAGACACAAATATTAGATAATGAGAAAAGTTTTATAGGAATTAAATTGTTTAATGTTTTTATAGCACTCAATGTATGTTGCTAATTATTATTGTTTTTTCGAGAAGAATAATTTCGTAGAATATACATATAATAGATATTTAAAACATAAAAAAAAAACAAATAAAGGTGGCACGAAATAAATTTACTAAGTCTACTTCAATAGGTAGTAGATTTGCAAATGCCATAAGCAAACGGTTGGAGAAATGCAGAAACAAGAAAACAAAAATATGTACAAAAATGACTACAAAGTTAAATACCATAATATAACATAAAAAATAACACTTGCTTCCCTAAAGGTCAAACGTCGACCGCGAAGTTCTCGGGTTTCTTCGGTTACATTCGTCAATGTTCGGAGGTCACGTGATAACATAACGCGTGTTCGGCGCACACAATTTGTCTTACTTTTGCAAAGAAAGACCAAATTTTGTATATGTCACCGTCATAGGGATCTGTACCGGCTAAAATTCTTTTGTATGAAGAGTTTGGCGCGGATTTCAACTCGCACAAAATTTGGAATATGTATCGTATTTTTCGGTGGCGCGGGTTTTGAAGGCGAAATTTTAATAGCGTGCTATCTATAATGTGCTTATATTATTATAAAACAAGTTTGTTTTATTTTCTCATCTTTTTAATGGGGGTTCGCGGCACAAACGCACTTTAGAGAAAACCGCCACTGTCTAGAGGTATTAGACCTTCTCAATTATTGATATCCTAAATTTGGTGGCATGGGCCTACTTGGCTAACGCTAGAAGAATCCAGTTGGCCATGAGGTGAATCTACGTGTTTAGATCCACCTGAAGTGAAAACAAAAACTGCACTGTTGGCAACAGTAACACAAGATTGGGAAATTTTTAACAGGTACTCAAGTCTAAACAAATTGCAAAGAGTAACAGGTTATTTACTTAGATTTATATTTAATTGTAGGAACGCATCGCGCAAGCGTTATGGTCAATTGACAGTAAGTGAATTGGATGACTCTTTGAATATTTTAATATCCCGAGCACAAGCATATTCCTTCAGAGAAGAGATACGAGCCTTGCAGGCGAGCAGGGATGTTTGGAGGGGTAGTAATCTACGTTCACTAAATCCTTATTTGCATAATGATTTACTTCGCGTAGGCGGCAGGCTTTCTAAAGGAAAATTGTTATCGATATATCAACAACACCCCATCTTGTTACCATCACATCACTGTTTAACTGAGCTAATTATAAAAAATTATCATTATTTGCATTTGCACGCAGGCACTCAGACTTTATTGGCAATAGTCAGATTGAAATTCTGGCCAATAAATGGAAAAAATATTGTAAAAAGATAATCAAAAAATGTGTAATATGTTATAGATCAAATCCCAGGACGATGCAGCAAATAATGGCAGACCTTCCAGCAGAAAGGGTTACCGAATGTAAACCTTTTAAGATGACTGGTATAGACTATTGTGGACCATTTATGATAAAGTCGGGTATTCACAGGAAAACTAGTAACGTTAAAGCTTATATATGTTTATTTGTATGCATGGGATCAAAGGCCATACACTTAGAACTTGTACTGTCTTTGAACACAGAAAGTTTTTTAAACGCTCTAAAACGCTTTATAGCACGTCGTGGAAGGCCAAGTAAATTATTTTCCGACAACGCTACTAACTTCAAGGGGGCGAACAATGAGTTGAAAGAAATTTATAATTTTTTATCTAACTCTAGTGATGAAATCGAAAATTCACTATCGAAACTTGCAATACAATGGCAGTTCATTCCCCCAAAAGCGCCTCATTTTGGAGGACTTTGGGAAGCCCGAATAAAATCTGTCAAATATCATTTGAAACGAATAGCGAGTAGCTCCTCACTAACATATGAGGAATTTAATACCGTTTTATGCCAGATTGAATCAGTTCTAAATTCTAGACCTCTCACTCCTCTATCCACTGATCCAAATCACCTCAATCCCCTCAGTCCTGGTCATTTTCTCGTTGGTGAAAACTTGGCAGCTATTCCGGAGCAAAATCAGAAAAATATATCACTCAACAGACTGAATAATTATCAAAAACTGTCTTTGCTAATACAATCATTTTGGTCGAAGAGGAGCAAGTAGTACCTGGCTGAACTCCAAGGCAGAACGAAGTGGACCAGCGGACTTCACAAGCAGCTGAAGCCTGGCGACATGGTGGTCCTGAAGGAGGACAACCTACCACCCTGTGTATGGAAACTCAGGCATGTAACAGCAGTACATCCTGGAGCCGACGGAAGGATCCGTGTGGCTACTCTGAAAACAGCTCATGGAACTACGCAGAGGGCAATTTCGAAGCTATGTCTATTACCAATAGACGACAACGATGAACTGAGGATGACAACATACCCACCCAACGGAGCAGGCGCAGTCTAAGCGCCAAACGCGTCAGAAAAATTAAACACAAGGCTTGAAAGAGTCTTTTGAAGTTTTAAAAAGTAAAAAAAAAACTTTTTTTGTTTTAAAACAAATATAAAAATAAAAATAAAAACATTGTGAATTTAAAATGGTGAAAAACAATAAAAACATGTGATTAGAACGTGAAATAAAAAAAGGAAGATAGTTAAAAATTCATGAAAATGTATAAAAAACACTTTGTCTATAACATAATCATTTTGAACTTAATTAATTGAAAACTAAAAAAACTTTTCAAAATGTAGTAATGAGCAATATGAAGAAGAAGGATGACCTGGAATCTATTAACCTTTGTTGTATTGTCCATACTATGTGTTTTATATATGATTATTGTTATATGGTTTTCTCTCTCTCTCTTTTTCTTTTCTTTTTTTTAACATAAGATTTCTGTTGAGATTTAGTTGCTACTACAAAATTTTTGTATTCTAGAATGAATTTTTTTTAACAGCAGTAATTTTCTAATTTATTATTTCATAATTGGTTTTGTATAATTCTTTGGTTGTTTAATTGGAAAATAGAACTCGATATTTTTTTTTGTTTTGAAAAATATCTGCTCTATTAGGCCCGGAGTATGTTCGAATTTGCTCCGAGTTTCAAAACAATTATAATTTATATAGAGTAACTAATTAAGAATACAGATGGCGCTAGTTTACACCTTCTTTAAAGGCAGCCAAATTAGGTTATTTAAGTCCCAATTTTGATTAGGGAACTCACTTCTCTTCGATAGTTTCTAGCTAAAGGAACCCAAAGTGACAATTATATTTCGCTCTCCGTTGGTGGAGTGATCTCCACAGAGTGTCGGTAGCAATATAAACTTTGGAAAAAACAACAATAAATTCGGTGTAATTTCAACTTCTACAAAGTGTTTTATTTAAAGAGGAATCTACCCTTTTGTTCTTAAACCTAATTTAAACAAAATGAAATGATCTAAAAACCCCAGTTCTTGATCGTTTATGCCAGCATTTAGCCATGTTTCAGTAAGGGAATAAGTTTTGTAATACATCGTTGGTAATGTACATTTTAGTTCTTGAAGTTTCGTTCTCAGTCCTCTTACATTTTGATAATATATTATTAGTTTGTGGGTCAGTTTTTTGGATTTAGTTTTACAATTGTTGGGTGATTATTAATGTACTTGATTGTAATGTCTTGCTCACCCAATGATTGCCTATTTTTAAGTTCGATTCGTAAATTATTTAGATAGTGCCTTTGAGCAACTGATTGATCAGGGTACATGCGGATGTTATTCTTCAGCGAGTTTTTATTGCCGAGTAGGATTTTCGGCCATTTAGACTCAGGGAACTCGACTTTTACACCCCTCGGTTTATTACTATCCCTTTTCCCGATTCTGTAAATTTTCAGGTCAAGAGAATTGGTAGAGTTGTCCAGGTCGAAAGTGATTTTTTTTATGCTTGTAGTGTCGTCTTTCATAGTATCAGTCTGGGTTATTGCTTTGCTTTCGGGGAAGTTACATGTTATAATATTTTTTCCCTTAAATTTTGATCATTCATCTCAGCAATAATATCGCAGATGTTATTTGTTTGCAAATTAGTAGTGGTAACAGCAGGAGGAATATTTTTGTACACTGATAATTCGCCTTCTAGGGTATAGGGCATCCTTTGCACAGACTCAAGCAGGTTTATCAAGTATTTTGGGGCACCAGCCTAAAGGTGGCTCCCAAATTCAATAGTTGGGCGGACTTGAGACTTGTACAGGGTCAGCAGCTGGTGACTGTTGAAGAATCTCCTAGCCCTGTACAATACGCCCAACTTTTTGGAGGCCTGATTTACTCGGGCTTCTATGGATCCCCGATACTTGAGCTGGTCTGATATAGTAACTCCAAGCATTTCAATGGAGTCTTTATTGGGGAGAGTGCTACCATCAAATTGCACCAGACAGTCATTGATCTCCCTCTTTGCCGAAATCAGACACGCTTGGGTTTTTGAGACGTTGAAACTGACCAAGTTGGCCTTACCCCAGGCACGAACCATCTCTAGGTGGTGGTCAATTTTTCGCTTCAAAACTTCCCGAGCTGTTCGGACATCATAGGTGGAAGGGGACCTGTCAAAAAGATAACCCTCGTGAACGGTGCTGTCATCAGCGTAGCAGTGAATTGGTGCACATTCAACGAGATCGTTGATGTGCAATAAAAACAGCGTCGGAGACAGCACAGATCCTTGTGGCACCCCCGCATTGATTTGGTGCGGTGAGGAAGAAGAGCCGTCAACCACGGTTTGAATTGTTCTTCCCCTCAGAAAGTCCGCAATCCAACTATGCAGGGTTGAGTGGATCCCATACGATGGTAATTTCCCGATAAGCGCCCGGTGCCAGACTCTGTCAAAGGCTTTGGAGATATCCAACCCAACGGTTTGGGTTTCACCAAAACGTTCCATGTACCGCCCCCAAATATGCGTTACATATCCGAGTAGATCGCCACACGATCGGTTTCGACGAAATCCATAATGCCGATCGCTTAGGATATTGTTATTCTCGAGATATGTGAGCAGAATTTGTTGTTAACCACCCTTTCTAATACCTTCGAGAGTATGGAAGTGATGGCTATGGGGCGCTAGTTAGAAGGGTCGGAACGGTCCCCCTTTTTTGGGATTGGGTGGACGATTGCCTTTTTCCAAAGATCTGGCACCTTTCCACCTTTGAGAGAGAGCCTAAATAATTTCGCGAGCACTGGAGTCATTTCTGCAGAACACCTCTTGAGGACCAAGGCAGGTATTCCGTCCGGCCCACTGGCTTTGTCGACTTTCAGCTCGTTCAAGACTCGGAGAACCTCTCTGTTCCGGATCTTCGGTTCCTCCATTTGAAAACCGCAGTGCGGAATGGAAGTGGGAGTCTCTCCGTTATCTTGAAGAGTTGAGTTTTCCGCGAAAATTTTGCCTAATAATTCAGCTTTCTCGCGGGCCGAGTTAGCCAGCCGACCATCAGGCTTGGTCAGAGGTGGGAAAGTGGTTCTACAGAAATTTCTTCCGATCGAGCTAGCGAGTGACCAGAAAGCACGGCTACCAGTGGGGCAGTCAGCCAGCTTTTTCGCAATTCTCTGGTCGTGATCGCTCTTAGCTCTATTTAGAACTCTCTTACAATCCCTTGCCCGTTTTCAGTATTCCGAAAGGTTATTCATGGAGCTAATCTTCCGGAGTGCATTAAAAGCCGTATTTTTGAGTCTGACAGCTTCAGCACAGCGATGGTCAAACCACGGTTTTGTGCCCGCTCCAGAGGATTTGACGGAGAAAGGAATGTAGCAATCCATTGCTGATGTGATTACTGCTTCTACCTCACGTGCACAAATTGATGGGTCCTCGGAGCTAAAGCATACAGTACTCCAAGGAAAGGCGCCGAAGAAAGACCGCATGCCGTCCCATTTTGCTGCCCTGTAGTGCCATACCTTCCTCTTTACATGTTTGTCGGGTTGACGGTTCATGGAGGATGGGACAGAAGTGGTAATCAGGCAGTGGTCAGAGGATCCTAAGGGCGCTGTCACCTCCACTCTGTACCCGAGTGGCTCACTAGTGAGAAACAAATCGAGTAGGTTGGCTCGATGTGATGGGATGTCTGGTATTCTGGTCGGAGATTCTACGAGTTGGTTTAGTCCATGGATAAGGGCAAAGGATTCCGCAGATCTACCGGCAGAGTTTGTTGGGCCCGAGAACTTCAGCCATTGTTCATTATGAACATTGAAGTCCCCCAGGATTACAAACTCGGCCGATGGGTAACGGGGCAAGAGAATATCTACAGTGTCACTCAGATATTTAAACAACTCAACAGTGTCTGATTCGGCAAGGTTTGGTGAGCGATATAGGCACGCATAAATTCTCATCATACCGGTGAGATCCACACGTACCCATAACACTTCGTGTTTTGCGCTCTCGATATTTGCGAGACGAGCGCAGCTGATGTCAGCACGGCTGTAAAGGCAGACACCTCCTTTGGGCCTGAAAAGGCTTTCCAGATGATATCCTGGGCAGTTCAGATAGGAGGTATCTGGGGGCTCGGCAATCTGTGTTTCCGTAAGGAAGAGGAGATGGGGATTTTGTGAGAGAAGGTGGTGGTGGATGGGAGTTAGGTTGGTGTGCAGACCGCGAATGTTAGCGAAATTCACCTTCATCCTCGGTCCACACTGAGGACTCCTACTGTTCGCTGTCGCTGAGTTTATATTAATTTGTTGTGAGTTCATAGTTTTTAAGTTTGTTTTATTTGTTTGTGGGATTTAGGATGGGTTAGGAAGGATTAGGTTAAAAAGGTTGGGTGGGGAGTTGGAGAGTGGAGCAACTGGATACACCAAATGTAAGGTATGTTCTTCTGACTGCGGTTCTAGGCAATGGGTAAGGCAAGTACTTTAATAATCACCCAAAAATTGTTAAATTAAATCCAAAAAACTGACCCACAAACTAATAATATATTATCCAAATGTAAGAGGACTGAGAACGAAACTTCAAGAACTAAAATGTACATTACCAACGATGTATTACAAAACTTATGCCCTTACTGAAACATGGCTAAATGCTGGCATAAACGATCAAGAACTGGGGTTTTTCGATCATTTCATGTACAGAAATGACAGATGTCAAAGTTCTAGCAATAAAACAAGAGGTGGCGGCATACTATTGTCAGTATCAACCAAACTGAATTCGAAGAAACTGAAATGCTTTCACAAACATCTTGCTCAAGTGTTTGTAATGGTTTCCTTATAAAATGAAAAACTGATAATCGGTTGCACATATATACCACCATCCTTCGGCCTGCAAACATAAAAGGAGCACCACCTTGAAGTTGAAACTATGCAAAGAAAATTTCCTGATGCTACATTTATTCTGATGGGTGACTACAACCTCCCAAATATTGTAAGGGACATTGAGAACATTGCGTCCTCGAGTCCGGACAACATCAATCATGGCTCCCATGAAATTATAGAAATGTCGAACTTTTTAAATCTGCATCAGAAAAACCATGTGTACAACATCAATTCTCGTCTTCTCGATCTTGTCTTTACAAATTCTTCTAGTGTTAATGTGTATGCCTCTGATGAAATGATTCTCCCATTCGATAAATACCACCCCCCCTCTAATAATCAATTACCTCAATGCTTATGTTAAGGTAATTGACCCCACGATTGTTAAGCGTAATTTTGAAAAAGCAGATTACATAATTTTTATCTACTTATAATTGGGCTTATGATCTCACTTGTAAAAGCTCAAGTTTAAATGAGGCCTTAGAATACTTTTACAATGTAATTTATCAAGCAATCGATAGCTTTGTACCCCTACAAAAATATTTCACTTCTAAATTCCCTAAATTATTCGATTCTGAACTAATTAATCTAACGTACGATAGCAAAAATTGCCCACAAACGTTATAAAATAAATAGAACGCTAGATAATTATATCGCATTCTCCATTCTGCGTAAAGATTGTACTAGGAAATCGAAAGTATGTTTCGAGAAATACACCAACAATGTTGAAAATTCTATTTTAACAAATATTAATAAATTTTGGAATTACGCTAACTCCTTTCGGAAAAAAAACTCTAACTTTCCCGGTACAATGTTTTGCGGGAAAAAAGTGGGTCATGACAAAAACGATATTGTAAATTTATTTGCAGATTTCTTCAAGAGTGTATATGTTGAAGACAATGACAACATATTATCTGATAAATCCCAATTTCCCGAAAGCTCACTCAACTTGCATAACATCCATGTGGTAGTAAATGATGTTTTGACTTTTATCAAACAGCTGGATACCAGGTCGAATTCGGGGCCAGATATGATTCCCTCAATATTACTTAAAAACTGTATTCATGATCTAGCTCTTCCTATTACTAAAATTTTCAATTTATCCTTATCTACAGGTTTTTTTCCTGAAATTTGGAAAAGTAGCTTTATAACACCTATTTTAAAAAAAAAGAGATAAATGTCAAGTTGAAAATTATAGACCCATATGTATTATGTCATCACTACCTAAACTTTTAGAAAGGATTATATTAAGTAAAATCATGCATCAAATTAAACCAATTATATCAACATTTCAACATGGTTTTATGCCAGACAGATCTACGTCATCTAACTTATTGCTTTACGAAAATTTTATTTCTAATGCACTGTCCAAGGGTCTTCAATTTGATACAATTTATACTGACTTTAGCAAAGCCTTTGATACTGTTTCTCATCGCATTTTATTGGAAAAATTAGAACACTTGGGAATAAGCGGCAACTTTCGAATGGCTTAGAAGTTACTTATCATACAGAAAATTATCTGTAAAAATTACCTCCACAACTTCTTACACTTTTTTTGCCTTAAGTGGGGTCCCCCAAGGTTCCCACCTAGGACCAATTCTTTTCCTACTATTTATTAATGACATTTCACTAATTTTCGATAATATTCACTTTCTTCTATTCGCCGACGATCTAAAGATGTTTAAATCGATCGGTAATTCTTCTGATTGTTTAACTCTACAAATGAACTTAAATAAACCTTATGAATGGTGCATCGTAAACAAATTACATCTTAATATCAACAAATGCCAAACGATCAGTTTCCATAGATCTAAAACCCCTTTATTATTTGACTACTCAATTAAAAATGCCAATCTAAAAAGAGTTTTTGAATTCAATGACCTTGGAGTTATCATTGACTCCAAATTACGCTTCTTGAATCACATTAATAGCATTACCAGTAAGGGATTACAATTGCCTGGATTTATTCTCAGAATCGCTAAAAACTTTAATAACATAAAAACTATAAAAAATATAAAAACTATAAACATAAAAACATAAAAACTATAAAATTACTATACACGTCTCTGGTTAGAAGTCAGGTTGAATACAATGCAACCATTTGGTGTCCTCATTTCAACTCTCATTGTTTACAAATTAAAAAATTCAAAATAAATTTTTACGCGTTATTAATTTCAAAATTGGTATTCCTATTATTGAAATCAATTATGTCAGTTTACGCAGTAAACTTAACTTATCGAAATTATCTGAAAGGCGAAAAATATTTCATCTCCTTTTATTATATAAAATTGTTCATTCAAGGTTAGACTGCCCTTATTATAAACTTGTTATCTTTACATATACCTCCGAAATATACTAGACGGAATATTTTATTCTACAACAATAACTTCTCTACGAATTCTGTATTAGAAAGAATACATAGGTTGGGCAATGAACAAAGTGATGTCGTTGACATATTTAATTTAAACTTCAATACATTTAAAGCCAAATTAGTCCACCACTTTTCAAATGTAAATAATGTATGAGAAATCATTATATTTTATTTCGATTTTCTATTGTTTGTTTTATACTGTTGTTAAAAATGAAATTTGTAATTTTTATATACTTAAAAGCCCAATAGGGCTTAATAAATAAATAAATAAAAAAAATTTTGGCATAAAGTTGCCTAATGTCCATAACACAGATTTTCCTAAAGATTTCATCCGAGCTGCTTGTGATCGGTAGCTTGAGGATAATCTTTATTATAAGTTTCTGAGCTTTAGATATTGGATCAATGGCGGCAGCGTTTGCTCCTCCCCATGCTATAGTACCATACTCGGGGCATTTAACTCAGCTTTGGCCTTGAAACCCATTTGAAACCGCCACGCCCACCTCATTATTCTCATAGAAAACGAATAGTTTGCTAAAAGCTCAGATCTCATTGGTTAGAGCAGAAGGATTGGTTTGATCTCTCGTTCTCTACCATAATGACTCGTGTATCAGAAAGAGATGACAGAATGTTGTCGTTACTGACTGTTATCAAATCATTCAAACAAAACAAAAGTGGTTTATTTATGCACGCGGGTTGTCATTTGCTGCCGAAATACTATCATTTCGCGTCGAAAATATTGCTTGTTAAAGTTCTTTGTGATAAAAATACAAAGCCAGTATAGTGTTAGCGAGTTACAAACATATATTCAACCTACATACGTAAGTTCAAGTTTAAAGTGAATTGACAGTTTTTAGGTTAAATTTTTTTCATGATGAAACTTTGCCAGTGAAACTTGTTAATATAAGAAAAAACGCAAAATGACAAGAAATTTGCAAACACCCAGAAAAAACATACAAAACATGATTGTCCAACAGTACGACGATGAATTCCGACATTTTTCTGCCTATTTTGAACTCATGGTTACAGATGTTTAAAAATCTTTAGTTTCACCAAAACAATAAGATAATACAGGATAACACTAATCAATAACATGAATAAGTTTGTCGATATAATAAATAACATTTATTCGTTGCGGATGATGACATACGCTAAGTATGAAGCATTTTTGAATAAGGCAATAAGCTGTAAAAGTTCATTTTCTTAGTCAAATGAACCTCGCCCTCGGAAAACATTTCGAAATTTTTCTGCTTCAAGGACATTTTTATTTTTAAATAGTTTTTTGGGCCAAATAATGAATTGCTCAGTGCAATTATATTTTCTATGGTTGCACCTTTTTTAAATGGCCATGAGTTTCTCTACCTTGTCTACTGCTCTGCTCTGTACGGTAAGTGCTGCTTGTAATCTGTGCCTAAGTACTGTATAAAATTTTTGGATACAATTTTTTTTTATTTTTATTATTTTAATATAGATCATATGGGTTACATTAATACATACATATTTTGCAAAATATAATATTTAGGTTCATAATTGGTCATGTATACCTTATCAGAAAAGAGGAGCTCTTGTGCCTGATAAGAGAGCCACGATTCTTATAATATTATGTTATGTGTAAACTATAAATAATAATATATACAGGGTGTATCGGCACGTACCCGACAAACTTTAACCAGCTATGGGCCGTTTTCGCAAGATTTTGGTCGCTAGAGGCGCTATTGTTCTACCGGTCCAACTTTTTATGTTTAACCTTTTCGTCCCGGAGAGAAAAAAATCACATAAGATCCGAAGGGGGGTCACTAGGGTCCCCCAATTTGTTTTGCTTATTAAAGGATGTTAATGGCATAATTTTGCGTAATTTGTTTTAGTAATAATTAGGGGGGAGTATATTCAACGTGTTTCAGAAGTCACTATCTAAATAATTTCATAAATAAAGTCGTAGTTAATATTCTAATAAATTTAGATAATAATGCGCCTTTTTCCATACAAAACAGGGAAGGCGGGCCGATAATGAGCATAACTCCTCGATTCTGAATCTCGACTGGCGATTGGAGATTACAGCGTAGCTAGTTTGTTGCACAGGGTGGTCCGTAAATGATGGATATATTTAAAAATATATATTTTTTAAGTTTTAAAATCTACCACTACTAAACCAGGTATGGATGTTTTTAGATTTTCACGGCAAAAAGCATTTTTGTTGTTTGTTTTTGGAGTGTTATGCCGTGTTGCGCTAACTCCTTCTTTAGCCGACGTTTCGGACAGCGTTGCAGTGTCCATCATCAGGGCAGATCACATCTTCGGATCTACCGGATCTGCCCTGATGATGGACACTGCAACGCTGTCCGAAACGTCGGCTAAAGAAGGAGTTAGCGCAACACGGCATAACACCCCAAAAACAAGCAACAAAAAAGGTATGGATGTTATTTCGAATATTATGGAATGTATGTGAAGGTTATAATTCCTAATTTATGATTTTATATAGTTCATTTACATTTAGGGTTAAATCGTAGTGTTTGCCTTACCATAAATAATGGGTTCGTTTATATGTCAAGGGGTTCAAAATAAAACGAATTTTTGGAAAATAGTGAAAAAACAAGGTATTTTTAAAACTTAAACGTTGAGTAAATTATTTTTTATTGTAACCTCAGATATTCCTGTTTTTGATTTTCCTATGTAAATACACCACAACAGTCCCAACTGCTCCTAATCATCTGGAACCAGTGCGACTATGGCATTCGTAAATGGGGGGATGTTGGAGTGACGGCTCGTAACTTTTAGGTGTACTAGAGTGATAATATTACAATTAATAGTAGACCAAAAATCACGAGCCGCTACTGGTATGTTGTTCGGCTAAAGGTAGTGGGGAGGATAAGGAGATGGGGAAGAGGAAGGTGGGGAAATACCTGGATATTCAGATCTGGTCACCAAACAAGGTAAAAGTCATTTCAAGCAACATTCGAAATGAATTCTGGTCAGTAAATTGTGAAATATCACAAAGTAATCTATTAAAATTTACTTGCGCACACCGGGATTGGAACCCGCGACCTCCGGTTTACTAGTCTAGAGCCTTACCCCTCGACAACGGATGCTGTAATATTTATGAAAAAAAAATGATATCAAGTTGCGCGGCGGTAGATGCTTTCAGTATTGCCCTAGTAAAAGACCACCATGTAGAATCCAAACGTTGCTTGAAATGACTTAAGCCTATATGGTAATTAAATTTGAATTTGCATGTACTTCAAACTTTGTCTTTCCCATATCCTCCCCCTCCCCATCCCAACTAACTTCAGCCTCACAAAATACCCCAATTGGGGATGCCATAGTTCCACTGGCTAGGACTGTTGGGGCTCTTGTGCGGTTTTCACACAAATTAATTAAAACCATAGAATTTTCTTATATAATTTAAAACATTGGTAAATATGCCGTAATAAAATGCAATAAATACATGTCGACTGATTACATAAATTCTAATATTTTAAGTACAGAATAAATATTTTACAACCCTGAAATAGATATTAATTTATAAACACCATTTCATAAGTATAAATGAACTACTTACCAGTCTGAAGATGCCCATAGCAGGGTGAAACTAGTCCGGTTTTGCAGAGAATTATTTACCACGAAAATTTAGAAAATTAGCAACTAAAACCCAATATCCAATTTAACACACGTTTGCGATAGACTTTTTAACCATATAGTACTCTGTTTTTATTCAAGTTTCTTCAAATTACTTAAAAATGTAAACAAAATATGTGTCTCTTTCTGACCGATTTTTTTTCCATGTGAGAAACAGAGACAGACATAATTTTAATGTTGTCTCTAAACATGAAAAATTTACCGGATGCACCCCAGACAGGCCGATCTAAGTCCGGCAAGTGAACATTTTAGCATCGCAAAAGGATATACCAGTAGTGCAGTGTACGCGACCGGGAGTTAGCCCTTTCCATAAAATGCAACTTTTACGGTCCAGTTCGCAGCTGGCTGGATCGTTCTCGGTGAATAGCGAGGAGTGGGGATAGACACGGGGGAATTTTAGCCGATGCTACTAAGCTGAGGTGCGGGGCAGGGGACAGGAATTTTGCCGGAATTTTGTACAAATTATTTAATATCTAAGAAACTAGAAATAAAATATAAATTTTTTAAATGCAAATCGATGACCAAATAGTTTTTTTAGGATTACCTAAATTACAGAGTATGTGGTGTAAAAAACAACTTAGATATAGCATAAAACTCTCGTTAGTGTAAGTGTGTTCCCCCCGTCCGGTACGGGAGTGTTAACTGTCAGATCAGGGGGGTATAACTACGATACTTTTTTGAGTTTGATGACGTCTGTTTTAAACTATCCAATGAAAAGCCGTCCTGGTTTGGTCTCTCACTCTCTCCCGTGTAACAAAGAGAGAGGCTACGCTCCATTTCCCCCGAAAACAATGTGACGCCATTATTTATTTATTTATTTATTATTTTATTTACGCCCTAATGGGCTTTTACATGAAAATATACATTTACATTGATTACAATAATTGAACATAAGAAGATAAATGGAGTTAATTGTAAGAAAGCAACACATATAATAAAATTTTGTGCAAATTAGCAAAACACTAATAAGATGGATTCAATATAAAATATACCCAAGCATGAAATAGTAAGTAAAAGAAAGTTCAACATAAAAAGTAAGTAAGTGGGTGTGTTTAAACCCAGTATTAATTGTGAGTTTAACAAATCGATAAACCAATATAAATTAGAGTGTAACTTACTCGTGAGGTAAAGAACATTATAACAGAGATTTAAAAAAAATAACAAAATAAGAGTTGCACCTGTAAAAAGCAAAAACTAATAGAATTTAGCAATATCGACATGAATAAGAAATAATAAGATCTGAGATGGAACATAGTGTTATGTATAAAAAGTAGTTAGTAGGTATATGCATACAATTATAAGTGTATAGTAGAGCAAATAAAAAACAAACAAATATGGATATAATTTACTTGAAAGGTTTCGAATGGGAGAAGATGTAATAAAATTATTAAAGCTATAAAAGTTAATTATTAGCCGATAGAATCGAAATAAGTTGCCTTTTAAAGCTCACAAAATTGTCAAAACCAAACATATCTATAAGTTCACAGTATTTATTCGCAAGGTTGTGAATTCTAGGAATTGGTGAAAAGATAGAATAATTAGTGTTGAGGTTCTTGTTAAATTTAAAAGTATCTTTACTGCGAGTTTGCCTAGCAGGAACATTAATGCAAATAAGTTCCAACAAATTAGGGCTGTCAATTAAAGATTTAATAATTTTGAATAAAAATAGCAAATCAATTAACACTCTTCTATCAGATAATTTAAGAAGTTTAGTTTCAGCAAGCAAGTTATTGTAATTTATAAATTCGATTGGAATTTTCATTTTAAAATTAATGTACCGAAGGAATTTATTTTGTACCTTTTCTAATGATTGAGAATGGACCTTGTAGTACGGTGACCATACGGTGGAATTGTATTCTAATTTGCTTCGTACTAACGAGCAATACAGATGTTTTAATGTTGACATACTTTTAAAATTTGCTCCCATTCTCAAAATAAAACCTAGTATTCTCATCGCATCGCTTGTTATTTCATCGATGTGTTCGTTAAACTGTAGACTCTCGTGGAATATAACACCAAGATCACGAATCTGTGATACACGAAGAAGATTAGCACCATTCATAAAATAGGAAAAATTAAGTGGATTTTTGCCTTTGTAAAAACTGATAATCTGGCATTTACCTAAATTTAGTTGCAAATCATTGACAGAACACCACGCACATAGTTTATTAAGGTTCAACTGCAAAATTGCGCGATCGTCATCGTCTTTGATTATTCTGTATATCTTCAGATCGTCGGCAAATAACAGGACTTTAACATTAGTAAAAATATTAACAATATCATTGATAAACAAACAAAATAATATTGGGCCCAAGTGAGATCCCTGTGGTACTCCGCTCGAGGCAGCAAATGTATAAGAAGTAAACGAATCTATCTTGACTGCTAAGTACCTTCCTAATAGATAACTCTTAAACCATTCCAACATGCTCCCTCTTATTCCCAACAATTTTAGTTTACGTAATAATATTTTGTGGTTTACTTTATCAAATGCCTTACTGAAGTCAGTATATATGGAATCAGTTTGATGTGATGCATTAAGGGCATTAACAATATCATTCGTGTACAATATCAAATTGGTAAGAGTAGATCTACCTTTAATGAATCCATGTTGAAGGGGAGAGATGGTTCGATTGATTCGGGATATCAACTTATCTAGTACTAGGCTTTCAAAAAGTTTGGGTAAAGTAGACATTATACATATTGGCCTATAATTTGTTACTTCGCTCTTATTACCTTTTTTGAAAATGGGCGTTAAAAGACTAAACTTCCAAAGGTCCGGGAATACACCTGATGAGAGTGACTTTGTAAATAACTTATGAATAGGATATGACAATGTATGCATACAATTTACTAAAAACCTGGGCGGAACATTATCAGGTCCTGCGGATTTTCGGGAATCAAGACTCTTCAGCTTAGATATAATATCGTCTATGGTTACATTACAGTCAGATATATCAAGAGTTTCAACCAAATCAAAGCACGAAATATTGCTGTCTTCACTTGCATTAATGTAAACGCCGCTAAAAAAATCAGCAAAAAGATTAACAGTTTCCTGAAGATTTTGGGATAATTTAGAATCGAATGACACACTACTAGGTATGTAAGTACCATTTTCTTTTTGGGATTTAACATATTTCCAAAAGAAATTTGAGTCGTCCATGATAGAGCCTTCGACATCACTAATGTAATTTTTGTAACATTTTGCGGAGAGCTTATTGCACTCTGCCCTCAATTTTTGAAACGCAGTATAATCGATGGCCAGGCGACTTTGTTTGAATCTCTTATGAGATAATTTTTTGAGGTAAATTAAGTCTATCAGGTCTTTTGAGAACCATTTTGGGTATAGAGTTTCTCTGTAAGTCGTTAAAGGAACAAATTGTTCAATTGCAGAATTAACGATGAAGTAAAATTTTTTAAGGTGTACATTAATATCATCGTCGCTATCAAAGAATGACCAGTCAGTCTGTTTAAGGAAATTTGAAATTTTAACATAGTCAGCTTTTTTGAAATTTCGAGTTTCTACTACCTTTTTTACGATAGGAATTGGTTTAAGATTGGACATGCATATTTCTAGTGGTGGATGGTAAACATCGACAGGTAATAGAATTTCGGTACTTCTCACAACACAGATGTCAGACACATTTGACAGTGCCAAATCCAACGTACGACCTCCTATATTAAGAACATTATTACACTGTGTTAGACCTAAGAACAGTGCCATATCTCTAATAACACGAATATTAACATTAGAACAAGAATTGACAGAATTCATATTACACCAATCATAATGTGGCAGATTGTAATCACCAACTAGAAGTAGTTTAGTATTAGGATATTTAGCACAAATTGATTCAACCTCGTCGCAGTGATTGCTGTAGCTTTGGACATCAGAATTCGGAGGTAAGTATTATTAATATAATTATTGCGTCATTGTTGTGTCCTTCTGACAGATTCAGATTGTTTGCGTGAGTGGTTTATTTATGTTGTTTGCTTTCGTGAATTCATGAGTTGTTGTTATTGAAGGGCTGTACAGACAGACAGACTACTCGTCATAAATACCCAAAATACGGAAGTTACAAAAGTACAAAAGAAACAAAAATGCCAATGGATCCCTTCGAAGATGCGCACTGCTGACTTTAAATCTACCCGGCATTGGTAGTTATGCAGATTTAAGACAGTATCGGACCCGTTATGACGAAAATACAGGTGTGAATATCCCTTTGTTTGTCTTCAGTGTTCCATGTAATGTGTAACTTAATTTCACCTAAGAATTGAATTTACTTTTAGACCCCATCCGTGTTCCACCAGGACGGTGTGATGTCATAAAAGACCATAATTACTTGCTATATGATATGTTTAGTTCACGAACTTTGGTTAACTCGATAAATATGTATATTTCAGAGCTTGATAACATCTTACCGGGTACCAGCGGTGTGGTTCTTTCTGCCAAAAAGATCATGGAGGATTATAGAGGTATAAATCTGTTCTATGTTACTTGAAAAGGAATAGTATGATAGGTTTAGTTCACAAACTTTGGTTAACCCGTGTTATGAAATGAACTTTCCTAAAATTAAAACATTCAACCCCGCAATATTTTCTTAAAATCAGGTACTTTGTATTTTTAAATATTTTCATATGGTAACCCCTTGGGTGCGTTGACCATATCGGTGGGGGCGTCACGTATAGTTATATTTATTTATTTCATTTAAACGCCCATAGGGCTTTTACATACAATGCAATTATGTTTTTTAAATACAATAACAGTAAAAAGTTTACATAATATATAAGAATATACAGATTACATAAAATATAAGATTTAACAATGCATAGGTTAACAAAATATTGGTAACATGAAACAAGAGTTTACGAAACTTAGGTAACATGAATTTTAAGTAAATGAAATAAAAATATATGATCTGCCAATATCCCCCAAATCAATTGAATATAAAAGGATGAAATTGTTGTTCACATTAGCCTATAAACTATGTAACTCTAATTAACAATCTCTATTACGCAAGATTAGGATAAGAATCGACAAAAAGTCTAATAGAAAAACATTTAGTTAAGTATTACAATATTAAACCAAGTATCACAATATTAAGTCAAGTATCACAATATTAAACCAAGCATTATAATATTAAACTAAGTATTACAATATTAAGTTAAGTATTATAATATTAAACAAAGTACTATAATATTAAGTTAAGCACTTTAATATTAAACTAAGTATTATAATATTTATTTATTTAAACGTATTTTGTAGAGTAGTAGAAATAGTTCGCACATACTCCGTTTAATGTTTTCCAAGTTCATATTTGACAGACAGATTTAATAATAATGTGTTTATAGGCTGATAGACATTCAGTACCGTTAGTGTTCACGCAATATTTATTCCCTGCACTGTGTAGTCGGTTCATTACTGAATTTATTTCTGCTTTGGTACCTGCAATGTTACAATGGTAAGGTACCTTCTGACGAACCGTTCTACTAGGCACATGAAAGTCGATCAACCTAAGGAGTTCAGGGGAGTCAAACATGTTATTAACAATTTTATAAAGAAAAAAGAGATCAGAACATATTCTTCTTTCTTTTAATGTGGCAAGGCCCATGACTTTCAACAGTGAGGTGTAGTTAATGTTTTCAATAGGAATACCTAATCTATAATTTATGTTACGTAAAAATTTATGTTGGATTCGCTCGATAGATTTTTCATGAATATTGTAAAATGGATTCCAAATGGTTGAGTTGAATTCTAAGTGGCTTCTGACAATGGATGAATACAATATTTTTAAAGTTTTTAAATTTTAGAAATCTTTTGAAGTTCTTAATATGAAACCCAACATTTGCATCGCTTTAGTGGTTATATTGTTAATGTGGGAGATAAATGTTTTTTTTTTATTATTCTTTATTTTGGCTTTCACCCATTAAGAGTGATCTTGGCCATACATTACAACATTTTACTTATTAATAAATACAACAAATTACAGGATAAAATTGACATGATTGACAAAACAACATTGATAAAACAACATAACATAACATAACTTAACATAAATAAACCAAACATAACATAAACATAACATAAATATAACATAACATAAACATAACATAAGCATAACATAACATAAACATAACATACTTAACATAAACGGTACAGAGCTGGTAACAGTAGATTATCACAAAATTATAAAAATAGGAACCTGTGTACAATATAAGTGGGCGCTTTTCGTTATTAAACCAAAGATTTTTCTAAAATTAGTAGCGTTTTTTTAAAATAGAATTATGAAATTGGCAATCTTATAAACAAACACAGCATATGGGAGTAAACAAATGTGATTATAAAACATAAAGAAAAACATAACACAAACATACTATTAACATAACATAAACATATCATAACATAACATGCACATAACATGAACATAACATATCATAAACATAAACCTACCATAAACATAACATGGGTGTAACATAAACATAACTTAACAAAAACAATACAGAGCTGGTAATAATGGGTAATTACAAAATTATAAAAATAGGAACCTGTGCACAATAGTAGTGGGCATTTTTTGTTATTTAAAAGAACAGATTTTTCCAAAATTAGAAGCATTATTTTTTTTAAAACAGTTCTATGATATGAATATAAACAAATACAATAAAAGAATCAAGAAAAATATACAAATGCATAAAGAATTGTGTTTTAACTCAGTCAAAATATGCAGAGTTGGGATTAGTAAAAATAGATGAAAATAGGAACCTGAACAAGTGAATACAAATGAAAGTGAAAGAAATTTGGTTTATATTTATTATTATGGTCAGATATTAAGGCCATTTTTATAAATAAATTTTCCCAACAAATGGTAAATTTCAGGAGTGTTTAAACTAAGAAGGCAGGGAATACTGGTAGGCAATTTAATATCAAGTTTTACAAATTCATGCATGAAGTTTGGAAATTGTTCATTGATAGGACACTCAAAAAAAATATGGTCAAGAGTATCCTCTGACCCACAATCACAGTACGGCGAACTGACTATGTGGAACCTGGCAAGATGGCTAAGACAACAAGTGTGACCCAGCCGCATTCGGGTTAAAGAAGAAATATATTTTTTAGGCATGGTAGTGTATTTGTGAAACCAGGGCTTAACAGGAATAGAAGGTTGAATTAATGAGTACTGGTGACCTTTTATCAGAGAAGATTTTTTCCATTCAGAAGACCATTGGAGTTGGTACTTAATTTTTAGAATAGGGAAATGGTCTCTAACCGGAATTGGGATATCACTTAACGGACCATGGGCAGTGGCTTCCTTAGCAATATGATCAGCCATGTCATTCCCAGTAATACCGAGGTGTCCCGGTATCCAGGCTAGGACCACTGATGCATGAATTCCAGTGACATGGAATGCAGTAGGTCCCTGATCGAGCAGATTAGAGAGTCGCTACTGGAATTAAATGTTAATAAATGAGATAAATAGAGTGGAGATAAATGTTAATTTGGTGTCAAATATTATCCCCAGGTCTTTTATTTCGGGTACAGATACTAAGACTTGATTATATATGATTATACTTGAGTATGTGAAAATCAATGGGTTTTTCTTCCTATAAAATTTCATGACTTGACACTTTTTTACATTGAGGGTTAATTTATTTAGGATACACCAATCAGAAAAGCTAATGAGATTTGATTGTAATAATAAGCAGTCATTAATATTGTCAATAATTCGGTAAATTTTCATATCATCTGCGAACATCAAAATAAAGACACGTTTAAATACATTTGTAACATCATTTATAAATATGTTGAAAAGAATGGGTCCCAGATGTGATCCCTGGGGCACACCGCTTGTAGCTGAAAAAGTGTAGGACAGTTGACCTTTAATGCAGACAGTAAGCTCTCGATTAGACAGATAATTCTTAAACCAGGATAGTACGTTACAGGTTATGCCAATTTTTGCCAGTTTGCTAACAAGAATTTTATGGCAAACCTTATCAAACGCTTTGCTGAAATCAGTATATATAGAATCGACTTGTTGTCTATTAGCAAGTGCATTTTTTATATAATTTTCGTACAGGGATAGATTGGTTAAGGTTGATCTGTTTGAAACAAAACCATGTTGGCAAGTTGTAATGATGGATTTCACGCTGGGGTTTATCTCTAGAAGAATAAATTTTTCAAAAATCTTGGGTATTGATGATTGGATACAAATTGGACGATAATTTTCAATTGCAGATTTATCCCCGCATTTAAATATTGGAGTTAAGTATCTTTTTTTCCAAAAATCCCGTTGACAGAGACTTATTAAATAATATGAACAACGGAATGGATAAGCTGTCTGCACAGTTTTTAATCAAGATGGGTGGAATTTGATCCGGCCCGGAACTTAATTTTGGTGTTTTAAGATAATTTGTAATGTCGGTGATGTTAATATTAATATTTGATAATTGCAAGTTTATATCAGAATTAAATTCCGGAATTTGTTCATCTAAAATGTCAGGTTCAAACGCATCTTTAAAGAAATCGGCAAACATGTCAACAATTTCTTTTATGTTGCTAGAACTCCTTTGTTTATGATTCATAGTTCCGGGGATCCCGACTTCATTTTTTTTCATAGACTTTACGTGTTTCCAGAAATTTTTTACATCATGATTTATAGTATTTTCCACTTCCATTATATAATTTTTATAACTATTTTTAGACAAATTTTTGCAAGCTTTCCTGACACTTTTAAATTTAATATAATTAGATACAGATCTATGTTCTTTATAGATTTTATGAGATTCTTTTTTACAATTTATCAAGTGAATTAATTCCTCAGTGAACCATATTGGATACGTTGATTCTTTATGTTGGGTAAGAGGAATATTATTTGAAATTACATTATTGAGTTGCGAGTAAAAATAGTCAGTATTGTAATCAATATCATCGTCATTTAGACTCGTCCAGTCAATGTTAGACAGTACCTCATTAACTTTATTGTAATCTGCGTTTTTAAAATTATAACAAATTCTTGAGATTTTAAGATTATCATTTCCAGTGTAGGGTATAGAAATTATAAGTGTAGGATGGTGTTTATCTATAGGGACAATGAACTCAGGAGATTCGTATACATTTACATTATCTTCATTTGAGAATATCAAATCGAGAATGCGATTGTTAACATTGGGTACGTTATTAAATTGAGAAAGATTTAAATAAGAACACATATCCAGAATATCCCTTTCACAATTAGAAATTGGCGAGTAATTAGGATCATTAAACTTACAATTCGGTAGGTTGTAATCACCACAGACAATTATTTTGTGTGTTGGATATTTTGTTTTTACATACTCGACGTCCTCACAGTGATTTTTGTATATCGACAAGTCCGAGTTGGGAGGAATATATACACTGCCAATAATAGTTTTACATGATTTTCCGCTTAATAGTACAAATATTTGCTCAACATCATAATTTTTATGTTTAATTAATTTAGAGTTAGTGCTTTTATTCACTGCTATTAAGACGCCCCCTCCTCTTGATTTGGCACTAGTATTATGACTTCGGTCCATTCGGTATATGTTGTGATTTGGTAATCCGAGCTCCGCTGAATGAATGGAAGGTTCCAACCAGGTTTCGGTGAGTACGATGACGTCTTGTGTGATGGTTGGAGCTGTAACTTTGAATTTGCCGAGTTTTGATTTGATACCCCTGATATTTTGGTAGTAGATGCAGCATGATCCCGGTTTATGTTTATTAGCTGGCCTCTGTAATTTCACATCAACCACCTTCGTGCGTAATTCTATAACATTTCTGATATTGTGATAGTACAGGTTACATTTATTTAGTTGGAGTTTTTTGGCAAAACATTGATAATTTTGGGGAGGTTATTAATATATTTTATAGTTGAATTTGTTTCGCCATTTTTCTGTCTAGTTTCCAGTTCGTCCCGAAGCATCAGAAATTGTTTTCTTTGTTGACTCGTCTGATCGTTGCCGGCTTTAACACCATCTTTGAATTTTTTGTTATTAATTAAGATTGTCCGGACTAAATGCTCCTCATTAAGTTCTATATTGATTGGTCTACATTTATTTGAAATTTTCTTCGTTCCCAACCTGTACATTTTAATGTCTTGAGTATTAATGGTAATATCAATACTTTTCAGGGCCGTAGTAACTTTTTTAACATCATCGGAAATATTTATAGATGTTAGATCTGACGTACTCTCCGGGATATTGAAGAGAATTATGTTTTTTGCACGAAGCTTCTTCTCTTTAATTTCGGTTAATACTTCACAAATATTAGGTGGAGGATTTGTGGGGTTAGTAACAGTAGATTGAGTAAGAGCTGCACTTTTTAAGGTCGATAATTCTCCTTCGAGAATACCCATCCGGACGGCCATTAATCCTGTTATTCCCAAGAGTTCCGTTGTTAAAGGTGTTATTTTTCCCATTTGTTCCTTTGTGAATTTGTTACCCGGGTCATTTATAATTTTGATAAGGGAACTAAGTAGATCTTTTGCCTGTGTCATGTAGTTGAGTGAGTTTTCGTTTAGATCCATGTTTAGTTAATAGGATGTTTACACTATTCTTTGAAAAAATTGATACTAGCGCCTATTTCCCGCAGGTAATCAGTTGGCACGATTCAAAAATGATGACACTATTAGCCAATAGCGAGAAAATGACGACACTTGCAACCAATGACAAACTTATTTTTTGCGCATGCGCGTTCTGTATGTTTATGATTTCAGAAATGTTTTTATTTAATATTTTTAAAACACGATACTGCTCAGCACACAATATATTTAAGAAATATAACTGACTGATTTCTGAAAACACCAAGTAATATAAAGTATTTAACACTTTTTGTTTGTATTTACTTGCAAATCCTTACTGTTTATGCAATTTTAATATGGAGCATATTTCACTGTGAAATCAAGGCGGTAGGTAGGTTATACCAAGCATATCAATGGAAGGCCTGTTCGGAAGATTGCTTCCGTTGAAGGAGACTAGATTATCATTTGGATCCCTTTTAGACGTAATCAGACAGGATTGGGTCTTTGAAACATTAAATTCGACGAGATTATTTTTACCCCAGGGGGAAATACTCTCGAGATAACCGTCCATTCTCTGCTTCAAAGCCCTCCGAGACGTTAGAGTTTGTGTGCCCTTTGGGGGCTTGTCAAAAAAAAGCTATCATGAACTGTTATGACGGGATTTAATCCCTAAATAGGAACCATGATGATGTAAATGCAGTAATAAAAAGAGATATGAATTACAACATTTTATTTATTTCTACAGCGTACAAAACCAGAGCAAAACTAGAGATCTCTAAAATTTTCATAATTGAATTTAATCTCAGGGCGTGTGCGTCAGATCGAAGATCTTGCACATCGGACTTTTTTAAAAATAGATAGCAATGATAAATGGTGTGACTAAAAAGTGATCAAGAATAAGTGACATAAGAAAACGTGTGTGACAAAGTATTCTAACCTGTTATAAAGAGAAGAGGGCGCCAAACATCACTTTACATGATGTTAAATTTAGTTGAGAAAAGCAACGACCAGCAAAACGATTATAACATGCTGCGTCATTCTTCACCAAAAGATCGATGTCACGAAATGTTCGTCCATTGTCGTTGGAGCGTTCGCTGTGTCTTCCTGAGATGCGCCTGTCCCCGGCGGTGGCCGATTTGGTACTGCCCGTAGACCGGAGCCGGTCTATCTTCTTGCCAGAGTTCAGTGTTTCCATACTGCAGAATGATCTTGAAATGTAGCGGGCAGTAAGGAACTGCTACAATGCCCCCTCAGCCAAAAGACTTATGCCTATAAGTCTGAGGTTCGCCTGACACCTCGTGGCCAACTGGCCTTGGAACCACTCCTGCAGTAGAAATCAGTAGTTGCGTAAAGGAGGACAGCAAGGGGCTTTAAAAATGACGACATGAGTTTCCGACGTCTATGTGGTAGAGCACCTCAGGCTCCAAGTTGTCCAAACAAGCCCGTCCATTTCAATTTCAGAAGGTTGCCAGAGAAGGACAGCAAAGACGGACAGCATACGAAGGTGATAAGTGATACTTCAGTCGCACCAGCACAGAGATGAAGAAGAAGCAGAGCAATCCAGATGATCCTGATGAGTGCATCATGTAGTAAGTGCAGGGAAGATGATGATTGATTTGTTCAGTAGCACAGCAGAGAGATGAAGAAAAAGCAAAGCAATCAGATGATCCTGATGAGCGCATCATGTAGTAAGTTCAGGGAAGATGATCGGAAGCAGAAGAAGTCTTCGTGAGAATGTTCGATGTCTAGCCTACCCGAACTGGTCATTGATGAAAGAAGCTAAAATTTATCAAAATAGCAAGCCCTTTACAAGGAAAGAAGGTGCACACCTTACAAGCAAGAATTATAATATAATTACTAAATGAAAAAGGTGATGCTCAAGTTGAAAACCTGAATAAAAACTCTAACAAACTGTTTTGTACTAAAAATGACAGTTGTAAATAGGCGAGGTAACCAACAATGAAAAATAAATTCCACGGCCCAAAAAAACATAATAGTAAAACGTCATGATGACAAATGCAATTAATATTCCAAAGGAAATTTTCCGTAAATAAGAAGAATTTATAGTAATTTCGAAGATACCAGCTAAAAAATGTATAACCATACAAGTGAATGAAGCTAATAATCAAATCAAAACAATGGTAATTAAAAGTTTTGCACTACTTGACAATAGATGGCAGTAGTGTAGAAATGAATATTAGATAGAAAATCAATATTATAAATCTTCTTGTTGAAAAAATATTGAATAAGAATACAGAGTTTATAGAGAAATTATATAGAAATTAATCTAATCATTATTTTATTTTCACGCACATATTCTTCCGTCACAGAGCGAACCAGTGAATGACTGAAGAATACCGTAGAAAATTGACGAAACACATGATTCGTTCCTTACTTTCCTGAGCTCTAGAAAAGCAGGGAAGGAATCAAATTACGAAGAAAAATGTTAAAACATGCACTACAACATAAAACCCATTACAGAACCAACCACCAAAGACCTGTGAATATGATAATGGCTTACCAACTATTGATATTGAAATTTTCATTAAAAAATCAACAAAAATATCTTAATTGTGAGCTTGATGAGGGCTATCATGTGCTAAGGAGCCTAAGCCATTATAACACCACAACAACTCTCCAAAATAAGTGCTGAGATGACAGCATCTTGATAGAAGGTATATTTCCTTCAACATACTAAATCCCAACAGAAGAGCTGGTATGCTAATGTGTGAAAACAAAAGCTCGAAGCTCATAAGCTTATGATAAGGTCATTCAACAAGACATGACAGCTTGATAAGTAAAGTAGAGCGCAAAATATGCACATGATAAACATTGAGACTGAGAATAACAGTGGTAAACATTAATCATAAGAATGAGAGCGAATCCTCTTAATACAAATAGATGTGTATGAAAATTTCAGACAAACACAAATAACAGTAGATAATAATCATTAGAAATGACGACATAGTGGCATAAAAAACAGATTGAAAAAGAGGAATAGAATTCTCCAGGGAAAAGAAAACCATTGCTCCCAATCAAGAAAGTATCAAAAAGGAAATAAGTTTCCTATACCCACGTGATCAGTGTAGGTACCAGAAACTCGATCACTTTTTTTTTTTGTAAAACAAAAAATAAAAACAATTAATTTTCTGTCCTAATTAAATCTTTAATATGGAATGTTCCAATAGGCTTTCCCTTCATATCTGCCAGTTTATAGACGACGGCCGAGACCTTATCAATGATTTTGCTCCTTAAAAATTTGGGAGCAAGTTTAGCGGAGAAATGCTTAGAAGCATCCGACAACACGAAGGAACGTCTCCAAACAATATCACCAACTTTGAATTCAACATCCCTTCTACGAAGGTCATAATGAACTTTATTCCGTTCGTAAGATTGACGTAAACACGTCCTAACTTGGCAGAAAATGTCGTTTAGCTCAGAAACATCTTGAGCCCACGTGTCACGTTTCGAGAATGTTAAATCTTCCGAAAAAAAATCAGGTGATTTGTAATCTTTGCCTGAAATAATGGCTTCCCCGCCGAAATTTAAAAAGAAAGGAGTGTAACCCGTTACCTCATGTACAGCAGTGTTAATAGCAAGCTCTATTTCAGGTAAATGGTTTGCCCAGGTTCGATGATCCGTTCCCACGTACGAACTTAATGCTGTAACTAAAAATCTGTTAATTCTCTCTACAGGATTATTCTGTGGATGGTATCTACAGTTAAAAAACATGTGACGTACATGATATCTGTCAACTAAATGTTTCAATTCTTTCAAAATGTATTGGGGACCATTGTCTGCGATGATGCAATCAGGAACGCCAAATTTTAGGAAAATTTCATCCTCTATGATAGCAGAGAAATTTTTCCCATTCGCACTTCTCAGCGGAAAATTTTTTGTAAATATAGTGAAGAAATTTCTTGTAGGAGCTGGGAAGAGGTCCCAATAAATCCGTCGAGATAACCTGCCAAGGACGCTGGACCAACTTAGGATCTCCCATAAGACCGGGCTCAGCCTGATTTGAACTTTTCTGCCCTAAACAAGTGTGACATCTAGATACAAATTTTCTTACGTCTGAGGACATTCTAGGCCAGTAAAATTTCAAACAAATCCTATTCAGAGTTTTCATAATCCCAAAATGGGCGGATGTTGGAGGTACGTGATGTAACGCAATCAACTCTTGTCTTTGATCCTTAGGAACATCTTCCTTCCAATCATTAGGCTTATGCAGGGCTTCCATACTCTGTACATGCTTATATAAAACTCCCTCTACAAGTTTCCACTTGGAAAATAACTCAGGTTTAGCTAAAACGTCACGACACATTTTATTGTACCACCGATCAGTACTAATAATGGGAGATTGAACAATAGATGATATTACTAAAGGATCGCGAGATAAAGCATCCGGGACAACATTTTCCTTCCCTTTCCTGTGTTCAATAATAAAGTTAAATTGCTGCAGTCTGACAGCCCACCGAGCTAATCTTCCAGAAGGTGATTTTAAGTTTACTAGCCACTTCAGACCATAATGATCCGTAATTACCTTTACAGGAATGGGAGACCCTTCAATGTAACCCCTGAATTTTTCCAAAGCAAAAATTAATGCATTAAGTTCTTTCTCAGTAGTAGAGTGGTTCCTTTCCTGAGCCGATAACGATCTACTAATGAAGGAAATAGGGTGTTTCCTGTTTTGTTCATCTAATTGAGAGAGTACTGCTCCTAAACCTTCGTTTGATGCATCACAAGAAATAGTAAAAGGTTTATTAAAATTTGGGCATTCTAAAACTGGAGCCGCGACTAGAGTTTCCTTTAATTTAGAGAATGCAGCCTGCGCTTGATTATTCCAAGAAAAATTTTTACCAATGAACTCTTTTTTGGTCAAGTTGTGTAGCGGAGCAGCAATAATAGAAAAGTTCAAAATAAAACGCTTGTACCATGATATAATACCAATGAAACGTCTCAAACTCTTTTGTGAGGTAGGTACAGGAAAATCAACCACAGATTTTACTTTGTCTGGATCAGTTCTCAGACCATTACTATCTATTACATAACCCAGATATTTAAGCGATTCTCTACAAAATACCGACTTCTCTATGTTAATAGTGAGACCCGCCTCGAACAGTTTACGTTTTACCAGTTTAAGTAATGCTAAATGCTCTTCAAAAGTACTAGAAATTACAATAATATCATCCAAATAAAAGAAAACTTTACCATCAAATTCTGGGCCAAAGATTTTACTCATGAGACGCATCATTCGCGAACTGGCTCCATGAAGACCGAAAGGCATAGAAGTAAATTGAAAAATACCCCTTTTAGGAATAGTGAAAGCCGTTTTTTCCCTTGAACTACGTTCTAGAGGAATTTGATAAAAAGCATCTTTTAGATCAATAGTGGATAGAAAACGAGCTCCCCCCAAGCTGTCTAAAATATTTGAAATATATGGTAATGGAAATGCGTCTCTCTTAGAGATAGAGTTAATTCTTCTGGAATCTAAACAAAGGCGGTAAGTGCCATTTTTCTTTGGTACTTGTAAAATGGGACTGTTCCAAGCACTACTGCTTGATTCAACGACACCCATCTCCAACATTCTATCAAGCTCTTTGTGCACAATTGGGAGCAGGTGAGGTGAAATCGGATAGTAGCTGTTTTACAGGTGTACTATTACCAGTGTCTATGACGTGTTCCTCTAAATGCGTACGACCAAGTTTGTCACCAGAAATTGAAATATACTCTTTAACTACATTATCAAGTAAATTTTGTTGATATATGGATAAGTGTTGTTTGTCCACAATACCTCTGACTTCAGAAGTAACCCGAGGAGCAGATTTAACTACCTTCGTATTCATAAAATTAAAAATATCCGGACAAATGTTAAAAGATTTCCGAAAATCAATACCGAGAATTACATCCGTCTTTATATCTGGCATGACAACAAAAATAAACTCTTTTACAACATTATTACATGTTATAGGAAGTGAGATTTTCCAATTACAACAAACGGAATGACCCGTCGCAGAAGTTAAAGAAAATGAATTATTGAGCTTAGCCAACTTGGCACCAAGTTTTAAATGAAAATTATTACCGAGAATGGAAACATGTGAGCCTGAGTCCAACAGGCCAGAAAAAACAGATCCCAGTGTAGAAAGGGATACGAAAGGACGGCCGTCCCTGTCAGCCCTCCTTTCGCAACCTGATGTTCCTAAATTTCTGTAGAAATTCCTGACTACCGAAAGCCATTCTTGCCACGCCGGATCGAGAGCAGTGATGCTGGTGGAGACGTCTTCCGCCAGCGGCACAGCTAACGTCCGGCTCTCGCGTTTTTTGACCTAACGCAAGTGCAGTCAGGAGTCTTGACGCCTGGACATCCACAGCGGAAGCAATGAATCTCCTCCCTGGAATTTACGTTATTTATTTTATTTATTCATTTTTTGGGAAATCAACAGTTTATATTTTTACAGATTGTACATAAGTAAAATAGCCAAAATAAAACCAATTACGGATTTCCTCCTTGTGACTTTACGTAAGACAGCATTAGAAGAAATAATTAAATTTATGAGAAATGTGAAGTTATAATTATATAAAATAAAAGAATTGTATAAAATAATAGAACAAAATAATACAACAAAAATAACAAAAATAAAGGGGGAAAAAAAACTAAAATTTATATAAAATAAAAGATTATCGATACATTGGTAACCATAATAATACAAACAATATTGTGCATATTAGTTGGTATGTAATTTATTTTAATATTGTTCAATATGTTGTAGAAGACGTCAGTTGCGGATTGAGTATTCAGATGGTTCAGATTATGATCCCAATCAATTTCGTTTAGTTTTGTGTTTATCATTGAATAATCTGCTTTTCTAAATTGTAATACTTGCTTTGTGTTAGTTTTCAGGTTTTTATTTTTATTTTTAATAGGAATTGAAATTAGCAGTGTTTTATGATAAATATCTTCTGGTACTAATGAAATGTTATTGTGAGTAATTTTCAGTTGTATGTTACTTAGAGCTAAATCAAGAATGCGATTATTTATATTATTACTCTGAGAGTTATATTGTTGCAGATTATTAAATGATAAAAATTCTATAAAGTTAAAATGGGCGGGATTTAATGAATTGATGGGTTCAGTGTACATATAATCACAGTTGTCATTTATTGGTAACCAAAGTAAGTGAGGTAGGTTGTAGTCTCCCACTATAATGAAACTGTCATTATTGTTATCCGTCATAATCTGTGATACTTTGTTTATGTGAGAAGTAATATTTATAAGATGTTTATTGTCAGGTGGGATGTACGAAGTACATATGTGAATTTTTTTACCAGGAAGTGATATAGTTACCCATATGTCTTCCGCTTCAGAATCCCATTCTAGTTTTTGATCAGAAATTAATTTACTTTTGACTGCAATTAAAACTCCACCACCGCGATTTTGATTGAGGCTATGATAATCTCTATCTCGTCTGTAAATATGGTACCGTGGATCGAAAAGTTCCTCATTAAAGATTGAATTGTTAAGCCATGTTTTACTGAGACATATAATGTCATAGTTGTTTAATAATACATTTTGAAGAAAAATATGTGTCTTGGTTCTGAGACCTCTTAAGTTTTGATAGTATAATTCTAAAGATTCCATTGTATTAAGTATATAGTGCAGTTAATATAAAGTTGCTGGAAAGTTAGTTGATGGAAATATTGTATGTTTTTAGTTTTTCTAGATCATTATAATTATTTATGCAATGGTGATTTGTGTTTTCATTAAGTCTTACATAAATTTTACAATTTTTGATCCAACAGAATTTGAATTTATTAATTTTGGTAAACTCTCTGACCTTTTTGTAGAGTACTTTGTTTTTATGAGTTAAATGTTCATTTATATAGATCCGTTGTTTTCCATTAAAGTTAATATCCTCTGCTGTTAGGCCCCTTCTTGTCCGGATTGCTGCTATGATTGCGTCTTTCTGTTTCCTGCCCTTTAGTTTTACTATAATATTCCGCGGTCTTCATTCAATCTTCTCCTTGGGGGTGACTCGGGTGGCGTATTCAATGTCGTCGCTGACTATATTTAATTCTGAATAGATCCTTTTGATAATCTCCGTCAGGTTCTCTTGTTTTTTTTCTGGTATCCCAATGATCTCTATGTTATTAATGCGTGCGTGTTGTTCGTTAGCATCCAATTGTTTTTGTAATTCTTTAAATTCACTTTGTATTACGGCGTTTTGTTCCAGAGTTTTTTCAAGGTTGTTGTTTTTTTTCGTATCAATTTTTTTTTCTAGAGTTAATATTTTATTTTTTAATTCCTCGATATCTTCTTTATACTCGTTTCTGATGATTTTCAGAAATTGTACCTTAAATTCTTCAAACTTTTTGTCAAGAAGTTGGAGGAGTTGGGTGTCCGTAGTATTTAGTGTTTTTGCAGTTGCTCGTGTAGTCATTTTGGCACGAAATATTAATTAGTATAACTTCACTTCACTATTAAAGCTATTAAAATATAGATATTTAGATTTTAGCTAGAATTTTTTTTTTATTTTGAGATATTTCAAGAGTGAAATAAAAACACGACAGCTGTCATTGAATGTTATTGTTGTTATAACGTTTGAAAGACGTGTTTTTATGAGAAGAATTCGCATGCCTGAAAGAATTAGGTTTAGAAGGTGCATTTGTATTTGCTGGCGCCTTTTCGCTAGTAGTTGAAGGGGTTTGAGGGGACTTTGAACCTTTCCTCTGATCAGAACGACTGTCTGCCAATTCAATTAATTTGCCCAATCTTTTGAGGGTAGCGATGTCCGGAATGGAGTTTAAGGCAAGTTTTTGAATATATCTGGGAAGCATATTGCACTGGAGAATTTCCAAAATTTCCTCATCAGGCAATTTCTTGTTTAATCTTTTATTTAAGATGAGAACATTAGTGATAAAGGTACCAAGTGAATCATTAGGCGCTTGCATAGTTGACCTCAATTGTGCAAGGAGTCTACGGTCATAATCGAGAATTTCATATTCCTCCTTGAGGCCTACCACAAGGTCATCCCAGGATTCGAAAAGAGAGCGATTGACCCTCAGCCAATCAAGGGCAATACCATCAAAAAGTTCAAACGCGCCTAAAAAAAGATTGTGCTTACTTACAGAGCGAGACAGGGCGAGTTCTTCAACACGTTCAAGAAATTTCCTAATACAAGTAGTGCCATCGTACATGATATTACCATAAATGCAGTGGAACCAACGGAGATGTGGGAACAATAATCTCTGAGTCCTTGACGGAAGACATGGCGGATTCTTTTACTTGACTCCTTGTATCAGGCATTGTGACTAGATGTAGCTAAAGGATTAAATGGAAAAAAAGAACAACGAGGCAACCATTAATCACGTCCGAAGACGGCAATAATCAAAAATAGTAAAATCCCTAAAACAGGAAAAAATAGTGTATAAATTATTCGTACCTTGTAATATTCTCATCTTTTTGCCATTCTTTTATTTGTTTAAAACAATACAAAATTTTCTTCTCTCTTGGCTATGACCGATATTTAATTTTTTTTTTCTAAGACTTTGCATATGTGTTTGCAGGGATGGAAAATTCCTCCCCTACAACACATAAGCCTCCATGAAAATTGGACCCTTAATTTCTTTGATATCTACAGAAAGCTACTTAAAGCTCTCTTGTACTATATATCTTTATAGACATATGTACTTAACTAATTAATACGTTATTTACGATCTTGAACGCAAATATTTTCGTATTTATAATGTAATTAAATTCCATCAAACGTTGTGTAATTTTTTGGTTTATGATATAGGATTTTAATTACTCTCATTTTGTGGTAACCCTCTTGGTTCTGATCAAGGCGTTGAGTTTCAAAATTGAATTGGTCTTTCCATTGCAAACCTAGACTTAAATGATTTCTCTGAATGAGCTAGCTTTCCTATTGTAACTATTCTGATTCCCTGCACCCTAACAAAGTCGTAGTTAAACGCTGATAAAAGATATTATACATGTTTATTTGGACAGGTAATTTAATATAACTCAAATGGTTAATTGTTAGTAAATTTGATTTTGGTAAACTCTTGTGTCTGTTTGGCGCCACTCCTTTTTGATTCTGCTGCTATAAGGTACATGTAAAGATTGATTTAGTAGGTTAATGTAATTAGTTAATTGTATATTTGACAAACTCAGAATAGCCCTTTGCTGGCATAATTTGGCTCCTATCCTCCTGCAAGTAAACGAGATGATCGAGAGTCAACGAGAAATTCGCACAATCTTTTGACACGGTTCATTGATTGGTACCTAAGTATACCGCGTCCCAAAGAACCTTCCATCTTCATCATGCACTGCCTCCAAGTCTCCTCTCGAGTCCCGAAACCCCCAAATTCCGACCCCTCCTTGGACTACAATTTACTTAGGGCGAACCGGTTTCGTCCTATATACAATCATATACTCACGGTTGGTGTGGACTTACGGGTCGTGAATCCTCATTCCACGTTTAAGAGAAAATGCGAGAGTGGTCCAGAAGACCTAAAATGCAAGCTGTATGCAGGTCCGCATTCTCCAGTAAACAGTACATACGAATTAATATATGTATACATACGTTTTGGGAAAGGTTTATAACTTGCAATACAAGGCTACTTGTCTCGCATCCCAAGCTCGGATCTCGTGCCAAGAACTCTGCGAAGCTCTAGGTTTGGTTACCGAATAGATACATAAGAATAAGGTGATACGAATAAATACGATAAAATAAGATCTTATTGATAGTTTGTTTTGGAGAGCTATCGAACTCCAGGCTTTTGTTTTTGTTTGGTTTTGACGTTTTTATTTAAGATAATCGTCATCTCTATTTTTTTGGTTAATGGTCTTGTTATAGGAGCGACCACTGCCTCCTATCGAATGAATTGTATTTATTTTAAATTTTTCCTCCAGGGTTCAACATTAAATTTAGTTCATCCTATCCCGTGATTTTTCAAATGTTTCATGTAATTGATTGCCACATAAGAGGGTACACGACTCTCAACTATCTCAGGCAACTGATGAGATCTATGCGAACACTCCATCAATAATATTCAAATGTTTCGTATAATATTTCGATATAAGTCTTACTAACCCGTGATTTTTCAATTGTTGATTGTGAATGGTAGGTATTTGTAAGCACGCAGCTTCCAGCTGTTTCAAGTAACTAATAAAAATCTATGCGACTATCTAATCAATGGTATTCAAATGTTTCATGTAATATTTCGATATAAATCTTGCTAACCCGTGATTTTCAATTGTCGTTTGTGAATGATAGGTATTTGTGAATACGCAAAATTGCTGCACATTGTACAATGACATCCTGGTAATTATCTAGTTGCGGCGAAGGTCGATTTCAAACCATGTAACTGACCCAATTCTCCAGTGTACGCTTTATTTATAAACAAATCGAATAATGTAAACACCTTCTTTGACACACTAACCTAGATGCGAGATTGTTTATTTAAGAAATATCTCTACCTCTCCCTATAATTCAGTTATGTTACCTTTTATTGTGCATAGTTAATTAAAATATTTTTAATTCCTTTTTTGGAGTTAAACTATTTATTTCATTTTCCGAATTTAGTAAATTTACTAGAGGTTAAGTGAAGAATAAATATAAATATATATATGGGTACACATATCTCGATTGTCAAAATATGTTAAATAAGAGTACATATATTAATAAATAAATATAAAATATATGATTCAACATAGTCTTGAATATTAATAAATACATATTTTCTTTTTCAATAAAATAGATATGTCCATAGGCAGGTATTTAAGATCGCTACCATTCGAATGTTTCGATTAAATGATAAATATACATATACATATACATGTAGGTACATACATTACTCATATATATATTCTTTATATACAATATATTACTTTATTTTTATATAGATAAATACATAATATACATATATTAATGTGTAATTCCTTTTTGTTGTTTTATTTTAATATTCAATTGATATACCTCAACTTCACCGCCCTTCTGTGCCTCCTGGGACCTGAAAATTATTTATAAAAGGAAAACTTACCCCACCAAGGTCTTTCCGGTCGGGAGCTACACAACAACCTTGCTGAAGAAATCCTACCTAATTAACTGTATTTTTCAACTAATTTCAAAATAAATCTTTTCGACTAATTTCAAAATAAATTTTATTCTTGCTTGATTCATATAAATTAGCTGATATTTAATATTTTGTGATATAGATGTGCCGGAAAATTATAAATTATTTAGGTCGAACTATTTTTGTTATTTTCGCTCCTTTTTAATTTTTTTATATAAATTTATAAGAAAATTCATTCCGAATTGCGCAAACTTTTAATTATTTCGATTCTGAATAAATTAAATATCTGTTAAAACTTTCTTCTAAATTGCACTGGTTTCACCAATATTTTAACCTATCCACAATTAATTTTTTTTTCGAACTGTTACTTTTAGAACAAAGGTTTGAGCGTTTATTATTATATCCTTTTTTTGTTTTTGTGTTTCTTTTAAACTAAGAAGTAAGTATTTAATATTTTTAAACAAAATTGATACTAAATTATAATCTATTTTTAAATATCAATCCGCGATCACGTTCACTTTAGATTTCCGAAAACTCTTAATTGAATTTGAATTTTTTCACTTTGAATGAAATAATTATTTTAGAATTTAAATAATTCACTAATAGCTTTTTTTCACTTTTTACTTAACACTTTTAAGCACTGAGTTTAACCCTATTTATTTATTAACACTGTTTGATTAAATTAAACTGACTTATTAAAATTTCACTGATTTTAGTACTTGTACTTTTCCCGAAATTCTCCCGAAATAAGTCCAGGGACTTATTTAAAATTTAGCACTTAGAGATTTTTTCACTGTTAATTTTTACCAAGAACGTAGTACTGCCACAACAACTTTTCAAATCCACGGCACGACTGTCGCAAAACTGGTGTGCACCGTATTTTATAACCCTCTCAGGTTCCAAAAGACGTATCTGAATTTCCTTTGATAATCAATTCTATCTCCTATCAACTCGTAAATCCGAACACATCTGCCCCTAATTTCGATTGTGCCTCCATACGATCTTCTGTTGTCCGGCTCTGGGCGGCGGCCTGTTTTTATCTCACGTCTCTAACTCGATAGGGTCCGAATTGAGTAAGTCTGCGTTAATTGCCCAAGCTTCCTTTGTCCTCTGTTCATACAAAATTTTGTTAGCATATCATGATTTTGTGTCCCTTTTTTTCTCAATTTGCGATAGGTCTGTCCTCAATAACATATATATAGATCTCAATTTTATGCATCTCGTGCGAAAAATGATTAAATCCATGTCGAAATCTTTACTATGCATTTTTGAATTTCGATTTGTCTAATTCTACTTAATTTTACTGTCACCTATATGGGCTTTTTCCATTTTCACCCGTACCTTCTCTCTTTATGTCGCAGATTTGAGTTTTGCCTTATTTTTTGAATTTTCTTTTATTCGCAACGTTTCTTTCCACAAATTTCTACTTTACTCTTATGTTATTTCTCATAACTTTATAATTACTTATTTTCCAAGTCGTATTTATTAACTTCACGGATAACTTAGAATTGTATCGCTTTTCTCCACTTGGCTCATTCCTTATCACCGTTCTTTACCCTTTCTTTATCTTTTTCACACTTGTCCTGATGTGTGTCGCCCCCAGGAAAATTTCATCCTTCATTTATTATTAATTAATAAATAGTTTTCCACACTTCTATGGGAGATATACCTAATTTGACTCTGGGATATCCGTCACTTTTATTGTCTAACTCGATCTCCGCCCCATTCTCTATCTTTGTCATACAAAATATCCCATAAAACATACGCATTGACATCTTTTTACGTCTCAAATTTTGGTACTACACTCGTAAATTTCATTTAATTTCAAACCTATTAATTTTTATCTCTTTTGTCTTAACTAAACATTCCATAAGCCTTACGATAAACTTAATAGCTTTTATAATGGTTTATTACCTTAACGTAAACAAAAATAATGTTCGAATTTCGATTGTTTATCCTCTAAAATACACATGAGACTGTCAACCTTTTATCTCATGTCACTTCTTCTGCAGTCTTGTGTAACTCTAATATCTATCTACCCTGATAATCATGTAAAATGCCTACGTTTCCTGAATTTAATCTATCGCTATATGTTTAGTTTTATTGCCTTCCTTTGGTACTCAATTATCATATTCCTAGGACCTTTGTAGCAGCTCAAAATCTCTGAATTTTCCCTTCGTCCAGTTGCTGCACTGTTTCTAAAATGTCTATTTTTACGCGAACTTTTCATTCAAAATTGATTTTCCAATATGTCCGCTTCATCTTAAATTGATAACGATTAGTTTCTAATGTCCCTAACACTTTCGTTTTCCTTTATTACGATTTACATCGAACTTGACACCCTCCCGCTATCATAAGTAATTGCACGACGGTTGAAATCATGCTAGCAACTTCCCTAAGTTTTTCCGACCTCTCTTATACTATATTTCATTTAAACTTTCCATTGTATTTTCGTGTGTGTTTTTTTCCCACCATGAAAGGTCCCAAAGCCCTCGATTTCAATGGTTCGCTATCTCATAAATGTCTCAGTTATTGTAAACATTCCCACGATTTGTTCCCTTGAACGTCGATTGTTTACACTTTAGTGCGTTCGCCTCTAATTTCTGTGAGAGTAAAGAAGTCATTACTTATATTTTTTATCGCCGGGTCCAAAGTTCATTTCTTTGTCTTTCGTAGACACACGCTTTTCCGTTCACTGATTGGTTATTCAAAATTTTATAGCTTTCGTTTAGTTCTAATTGGTTGACAACCTTCATTGTTTATTTTTAAGCCTAGACAAGGGGAATCCTTTCTCGCCCTAGACGATTTTACGACCTCTGTGCTTTCGTCCTAGACCCTCGATATAATTCCAACTATTACAGATGCCTATTGCAAACAAAACTGGATCAATTTTAAATCAACAGATGTCGCTAGAATGACGGTTTTTCATAAATAATTCGTATATTTTTAATCCGCGAAGTGGGAAGCAACGGTTTATCTGTTTTCACTGTGATTTAAGCCTTTCATCACAACCTAAACATCTAATGGACAAAAGTTCAGAAAGGACATACACCAAAACTATAAATCAGATTTGGGAATCTGGATCGACATTACAACAATATAAAAAAAATATGCGAGATACCCACCAATCTCGCAGAGTACCAAAGGACAATAAATAATTTAATAGGTTAAAAGCAATATTAAATTTTTTTTAAAATTGATTACAATTTTTAAAAGAAACTCAGCTAGGGGACGACGCAATCCAGGAAGACACACTCCAAACGACATTATAAAACACGAAGAACAGGCCAAATACTATGTCACACATGAAAAAAAGTCAATCCAAAATGCTAACCTAATCAAAATGTTAAAAAAAATATCCGAGAAGATCACGTTGGAGCGCCATTATGACGGGATTTAATCCCTCAATAGGAACCATGATGATGTAAATGCAGTAATAAAAAGAGATATGAATTACAACATTTTATTTATTTCTACAGCGTACAAAACCAAAGCAAAACTGGAGATCTCTAAAATTTTCATAATTGAATTTAATCTCAGGGCGTGTGCGTCAGATCGAAGATCTTGCGCATCGGACTTTTTTAAAAATAGATAGCAATGATAAATGGTGTGACTAAAAAGTGATCAAGAATAAGTGACATAAGAAAACGTGTGTGACAAAGTATTCTAACCTGTTATAAAGAGAAGAGGGCGCCAAACATCACTTTACATGATGTTAAATTTAGTTGAGAAAAGCAACGACCAGCAAAACGATTATAACATGCTGCGTCATTCTTCACCAAAAGATCGATGTCACGAAATGTTCGTCCATTGTCGTTGGAGCGTTCGCTGTGTCTTCCTGAGATGCGCCTGTCCCCGGCGGTGGCCGATTTGGTACTGCCCGTAGACCGGAGCCGGTCTATCTTCTTGCCAGAGTTCAGTGTTTCCATACTGCAGAATGATCTTGAAATGTAGCGGGCAGTAAGGAACTGCTACATTGTACTGTCATCCGCGTAGCAATGAATCGGTGCACATGTCAAAAGGTCATTGATGTGCAACAAAAACAAAGTCGGAGACAGAACCGATCCCTGTGGGACGCCAGCATTTATGGAGTGCGAGGAAGAGGTGAAACCGTCAGCAACCGCCTGAATCGACCTATCCCTTAAAAGTCAGTAATCCACGTACACAGGGATGCGGGAAGTCCATAAGAATGTAATTTGTTGACAAGTCCTCGGTGCCAAACCCGGTCAAAGGCCTTGGATATGTCTAGTGTAACCGTTTGGGTCTCACCGTGACGTTCCAGGCACCGCCCCCAAACATGCGTCACATACGCGAGAAGATCACCGCACGAGCGGTTCCGCCGGAATCCGTATTGACGGTCGTTGATAATTTTGTTATTCTCCAGGTATGTGAGCAGTTTGTCGTTGATCACACGTTCCATCACTTTGGACAGAACTGATGTGATCGCTATGGGGCGGTAGTTGGCCGGGTTGGAGCGGTCACCTTTCTTGGGAATAGGGTGAATGACCGCTTTTTTCCAACCAGAGGGCACAGTGCCACACTTCAGGGACATTTTGAAGAGCTTTGTCAAAACTGGAACTATTTCCGCAGCACACCTCTGCAATACCAGGGCAGGTATTCCATCAGGTCCACTAGCTTTGTTAACATCGAGCCCCCATATGACGTGGAGTACATCCCGATGCCGGATCCTCAGCTCTTTCATATAGAAGCCGCAGTAGTGAGGAACCAACGGCGGAACAGCACCTCCGTCGTCGAGGGTCGAGTTTTCCGCAAACATTTTCCCTAATAGGTTAGCCTTTTCGGTGGCGGTGTTTGCTAGTGAGCCGTCAGGTCTGGTAAGAGGTGGTAAACTGGGTTTGCAAAAATTTCGACCTTTTGAGCCCGCAAGCGACCAGAATGCTCTGCTGCCATGCGGGCAGGCAGCCAGCTTTTTGCTGATCTGCAGGTCGTGTTCGAATTTTGACCTATTAATGATTCACTTGCATTCCTTTGCCAATTTGTTGTATGCTGATCTGCTTTCGGGCGTTCGAGATGTGTTGTAGGCTCGGTAAGCCGCGTTTTTTCGTCGAACTGCTTCGAAGCATTGTCGACTAAACCACGGCTTTGAGCCCACACCAGTTTCTTTAGTAGTCGATTGTATGAAGCCATCCATCGCCGATTTGATGACTTCAAAAATCTCCTGGGCACATCTTGAAGGGTCCGAAGTCCGAAAACAAACAGCTGACCACGGAAAAGCGTTGAAATGAGCCCGCATACCGAACCAATCTGCTGACCTATAGTGCCACATTTTTCTCCTCAGCCTCTCATTGGTTGGTCTGAGGCTAACGGGGATTGATGTCGTCACTAGGCAGTGGTCGGATGATCCCAGAGGCGCTGTGACGTCAATCTTATAACCGTGTGGCACAGTAGTTAAGAATATGTCTAACAGATTGGAGCGGTGAGTCTGGACATCAGGAACCCTTGTAGGCTCCTGAACCAATTGCTCTAATCCGTAGCAAATGGCAAAGGATTCCGCCTGTCGGCCAGCTGAGTCCGTTGGGCCTGAGAACTTCAACCACGGTTTGTTATGAACATTGAAGTCCCCCAGAACAACAAACTCGGCCGAAGGGTAGCGGGGCAAGAGACCATCAATAGTATCGCTCAAATGTTTGAAGAGTTCGGAAGTGTCTGATTCGCTATGGTTCGGTGAGCGGTATAGACATGCGTAGAATCTTGCCGTACTGGCAAGATTGACGCGCACCCACATTACGTCGAATCTGGAGTTTTCCAGACTCAATAGTCGTACACAGTTGACGTCAGCTCGACTATAGAGGCAGACTCCTCCTTTGAGTCGGAATTTGCTTGCGACGGTAAAGCCCGGGCAGTCCAGATAGGAGGAGTCTGGCGGCTCGGCCATCTGAGTTTCGGATAGGAAAAGAAGGTTGGGACGTTGGGACAAAAGATGGTGATGGACGGAATTTAAATTATGTGTTTATGATATGTTTAGTATATTATAGTATTATATGTTTAGTTCACAAACTTTGGTTAACCCGATAAATATGTTTATTTCAGAGCTTGATAACATCTTACCAGGTACCAGCGGTGTGTTCCTTCTGCCAAAAAGATCATGGAGGATTATAGAGGTATAAATCTGTCCTATGTTACTTGAAAAGGAATAGTATGATATGTTTAGTTCGGACAGTTCGGGTTAGTTAGGACAAGTCGACTGTCAAACGCTCTACATAAAAATCTAAAAAAAACATCACCAAAATCACTGTAATAAAACCAAAAAAGTGTCAAACTCTACTCACAGTGTCATCGCTGCGTTTCGCGCTGCTAATATAAATGTGATAAACAAATTAAGTATAAAATAATCGAAATAGTCAAGTGATAAAATAGTGAAAGTAAAACTGCAATCGTGTGTATTACGGTGAAACCTAAAGGTCTAAAAATTACTCTGTGGCTACCCATACTGATAAGTGAAAAGTGAACACCTATTTAAGTTTTAAGATTGTATCTAAGTGAAATTTAGGAGCATTTTATCAGTGTCCATAATTACTTTGACATTAAACAAAATTCAAAACAATATACCTATCTCGCTATTGGTCAAAAGTGAGGTCGCTTTGTGCTAAAATTTTGCGGAAAACTATTATTTAGGCGTTGAGGATTATTAACCACAATGTTTAACTGTGAAGGTTGCCTCAACCCAATAAATAAAGATGAGTATATGTTCACGTGTACCAAGTGCAAAATAACATTTCACAATAATTGCCTCAATATCTCTGATTCCAAATACAAAAAAATGGCAGAAAAAAATAAAACTTCTTGGAAATGCTCAAAATGCCTAATCAGACCAGGATCACCGTCTACATCCTCGGCTGCAAATACCGATGATGATGATATTCTCTTTATTCGTCTGACCAAACATTTTGACCAAAAGGTCACTGAACTTAAAAAAATGTTCGAAGACGAAATTAAGGAACTGAAGAGAAGCAACGAATTTATAAGTAATCAATATGAAGATCTGTTATCAAATTTTAAAGTACTACAAGACCTACAAAAAGATACACAATCCTTACGTGAAATAAATACTAAGAATGACTTAAGAATTTCAAGCCTGGAAACCAGACTAGCCACTATGGAACAAAATAATCTCTGCGACTGTGTGGAAATGGCGGGTGTTGAATTGCGGCCGGGAGAACAACCAGCTGAAGCCGTTCTTCGGGTAGCCAATTCCCTTGGTATGCCATTGTTGCAGCAGGATCTACGCCTTGTGACCAGGACCCAGGACCGCAGAACTAACGCCCCCGATAAACTGCAAGTAAATTTCTACAACCAGAAAACGAGAGATATGGTCTCATCTTTCAAAAATACAGCCAAAATACTTAACCCAAAATCACCTATTTATCTTAGTGAGGTGCTTACGCCTCATTATAAGGAATTGCTGTGGAAAGCAAAACAAAAGGCTAAAGAAACAAAATTCGAATTTGTGTGGTTTAAAGCCAATAAATTACTTATTCGTAAGGGTCCGGGGGAAAAAATCATTCAAATCAAACATGAAAGTGACATTAATAAAATGGTATTGTAGATTTTTAATTCTAGAGAAAACCCTTATTGTAATGGATATTATTAAAAATGGACTGTATTACCAATTATAGGACGTCAAATCCTAAATTCTGTAAAAATGTACTACAAACACACTCATCCTCTCTTCAAATCTTACAGCAAAATATTAGATCAATTTCCAAGAATTTTGACGAATTCTTGCTACAACTTGATAATATTGGAACCTCTTTTCATATAATTATTCTTACTGAATGCTGGATACCAAAACATTATGCTCCTAAAATTTTTAAAGGGTATGATCACTACAGCACTTCAATACATACTAAACAAAATGATGGAGTTGTTGTCTATACCAGAACTGACCTGATTGGTTTATCTGTCAAGGAAATCCAAGTCAGCGGTGCAAACTGTTTACAAATAACTCTCAATAATGACACATGTATCTTAGCAATATACCGTTCTCCATCCTCTTATAATATTTCACCATTCCTAAAATCAATTAATAACTGTTTAACTGAATTATGTAATATTAAAAATTGTATTATTGCTGGTGACCTCAACATAAATATTCTGCCAACAAACGAACATTCTCAGTGCCAAGAATACTTAAATACGCTCACATACCATGGATTCCAAAGCACCATAAACACTCCCACATGTGCTACATTAGACTCCATTTCATGCATTGACCACATCATGGTCAAATCCAACTGCCCAGTTATATCTATTGTATATGAATCTACACATACCGACCACTACACCACTATTCTTTCCATACAAACATTCAACAGAAAAGACAAACATAAAAACACAACAAATATGAAAAAAATCATTCAAATCAATTATGATTGTGTTCGTCAATCTCTGATGAGTAAATCGTGGTCAGAATTACTTAACACTACAAATCCAGAAGACGCCTGGACGTACTTTATCAATTACTTACAGACTACCATTAACGAACATACAAACATAATTATAAAACATATACCAAATAATATTTTACCAATTAAGCCATGGATTAACCACACTATTATTAAATCTATCCGTAAACGTAACAAACTCCACAAAAACGTTATTAACAATCCTTATGATATACAACTTCGAAACTTTTATAAAAGATATAGAAAAATTTGTACCCAAATAATAAGAAAGGCTAAAGAGATATATTACAAACAGAAAATAGAAAACTGTAATAATGATCCTAAAAAACTTTGGAAAACACTTAAAGAAGCCACTCACTCTCAACCTAATCCTACGAATGACTTAAAACAACTAAAAGTGAATGATAAAATATTTAGTTTTTCTAGTAATCCCGATATTATTGTTAATCATGCAAATAAATACTTCTCAAAAATAGGTGAACAACTCGCAAAAAATATCGATGTAAACCATACCAACTCCAGTTCACTAAGCTGTAATACAAATTTGCCCAACAACTTGCATTTTAGTCTAAAACAAATTTCAAAAGAAGATACTAGATTGATCATAAACTCATTAAAAAACTCGTCTTCAACTGGCTTGGACGATATATCAAATATTGCCTTAAAAAAACTTGTATCAGAAATAACCACTCCCTTAACATATCTTATTAACCTGAGCATCCTAAAAGGCCGATTCCCTGACAAACTAAAACACGGAATCATAATCCCAATACATAAAGGAGGCTCTAGAGCGGACATAACTAACTATCGTCCAATTACATTACTAAATTCACTATCTAAAGTCTTTGAAAAAACTATTAATAATCAACTAATCGAATACCTTGAACAAAATAACATACTATCACTCAACCAGTTTAGATTCAGGAAAAATAAAGGCACCTCCGAGGCCTTGGCAACAGTTACCGATTTTCTAAATGAAAACTTAGACAAGGGATCAAAATGCATATCAATATTCTTAGACCTGTGCAAAGCATTCGATACTATCTCTCACTCTAAACTTTTACAAAAACTATCTAATATTGGTATAAATGGTGATGAACTTACTATTATTAGCGATTACCTGTCAAACCGAAAGCAAAGTGTGAAAATCAACAACTTCAATAGCAATCAATTACCAATTAACTACGGCGTGCCTCAAGGAAGTGTTTTAGGTCCTACCCTGTTCTTAATATACATAAATGAATTATGTAATCTTCAAATAGATGCCAAAATTGTAAGTTTCGCTGATGATACGATTCTCCTCTTCAAATCAAGCAATTGGAATGATGTATACATAAAAGCTAACAGGGGCATAACTGTGGTTAAAAGATGGTTAAACAATAATACACTAACAATGAATGTGACCAAAACTAAATACATTGAATTTAGTATTAATCCTTCCTTAAGAAACCCAGAAAATCAAATTAAAATATGTGCTTGCAACCTGAAAAATACGATAATATGTGATTGCCCTTATTTAGAACAGGTAACTAAAATTAAATACTTAGGTATTATTTTTGACAGCAATTTAAAGTGGAAACAACATATAACCACTACAGCAAACAAACTTAGAAAATTCATTTACTTTTTTAGACAAACTCGCAACTTTCTCAACCTAAGCCAGCTCAAAACAATCTACTATGCACTTTGTCAATCTTTAATAGAATATGGTATCATAGCATGGGGAGGAGCAAACGCTGCCGCCATTGATCCAATATCTAAAGCTCAGAAACTTATAATAAAGATTATCCTCAAACTACCAATCACAAGCAATTCGGATGAAATCTTTAGGAAAATCTGTGTTATGGACATTAGGCAACTTTATGCCAAAAACATACTAACATACCTCTTCAAACACAAAACTACTTTTGACAATATCCAAACTGCTCGTGATACTAGAACCAAAGGACATAATTTCTTACAAATCCCTTTCGCTAAAACAACTTTTGGCCAGAGAAATTTTAGATATTTTGCAACAAGGCTATATAATGCTCTCCCACTAGCCATTAGACTGAAAGAATATTTTTTGAAATACAAAACAGATATCAAGTCTTGGATCATCAGCCAAGACAGATCCATGATCAAAAATTTTATAAAAATCCCTACATAAGTATGTACTCCAACTAGATGCTGATTAACAAATTTATCATTTATTATTATTATTTATTATTTTGTATCTTTTTCACAATGTCATTTAATGTAATGAAATATTTTATGTATCAAAAAATATGAAAACATTAATTCATGTATCAAATACGTCTGTCTCGACACAGGTTTATCCTAGTGAGACAGACTTCGAAAAAAAAAACCTGTAAAAAAACTTTATATTGATAATAAAAAAATAAAAAAAAATAAAAAAGTTCACGAACTTTGGTTAACCCGATAAATATGTTTATTTCAGAGCTTGATAACATCTTACCGGGTACTTGATATTGAAATTTTGCCTGTTGAATACATTACTGCCATTGAAACGAGATTATAAAGGTGAAGGGCATGATTACCTCAGGAAAGGTTGTAACATAAGTGTAGTAAATAAAAGAGAGGAGAAAATGAATTCCAAAATACAACATTTATTTCTACATCTTTTAAATAACATGAGAACTCTTTTAATTAATTGTAACGATTTGAAACTACTCGCCCCGTTGTCAAGCGCTTGGAAGAACTAATTAACTCAAGAAGCGTGCAATTGTGAACACAGCCACGGCCGGGTACTTAATCATAGACATCTGAGATTGCAAGCCAGTTCTAGGGAATTCGGACAACTGTCAGGACGTACGTCACGGAACAGATTCCAGAGAGATTTGCGCCGTTAAAAACGTGAGCGATTGTCATCATGCTAATTAGATTTTACAAAATGGTTTACTTTAAATAATATAAATTTGTTCTTCACAAGATATTTGGGAAGAGCTGGCGCCCTATATAATCAAGCAGGATTAATATTTGAGATGTGAAACTTATCCTTTTAATTTTTACTACCCGCAGATTAACATTTTAGTATTGTATCTTCGCATCACTAGTCAGATTTTGTTTAACGATCTGAACATGCCCTGATCTTAATAATGAACGTAGAGTCTCTTGCTATTTAACTTGATATTAATGTAATTTAATAGATGAGTATTTTGATAATTAAACTCAATAAATTTTGTTCTCAGCATTCACGCAATTCTTTGATTTCTGATTCCCTTATTTAATATTGTGCAACACATGAGTTTTATGTTTACACACTTTTCAGAAATTACACACCAATAAATCTCGGTACATTTGGCCTCCCAACGTGGTTTAAACCTAGTGATGTGTTATTTTGGAGGGTAGGATGTAAATTTGTGCTCAATGTTTTTTAGTGTAGTTAAAAATCTCAAGTGTTAATCTTGCTAATTTGTGAATTTATGATGACAGTCGCTCGCGGTTTTGATGCTCCGGGGATCTGTTTCGTGATGATATTCCATTAAATAATCATTCTACAAGTTTTATATATTTGAGTGTCCCCTCTAGAACTCTAGCGCTCTGCGTTTTTCACTGTTTATTGACTTACAGTATGCTGTAATCAAATTTTTTTTTTGGTACGAGGCAAGATTATTGTCGTCGGGTATATTTGATACATGTGCTAATTATTTATTTCATACCTACATAGCATAGTTTCTTCACGTCATGTCGGAACCGCAAATTGTTACGAGGAGTCAGGCCAAGATTCAGGATTCTGTGACAATGCTGAATAAAAATGAAGCTTCGCCGGAGGGACAGGCGGAAACGCAATCCTCTTCCTGCAAGCCATTCCCCGTGCACAAATGGAATCTGGTTTTTGACGGATCCACATGCGTACGCAATTTCATAGAACGTGTAGAAGAACTAGCAGATTCTCGTGGTGTAAGTACCAATAATCTATTTTCTAGCGCGATTGAATTTTTCACAGGCGATGCTTTGAACTGGTTCAGGGTGAACCGTTTTACTTTTAATTCATGGTCAGAGATTGTTGCGGGTTTGAAGGAGGAGTTCGAACTCTTGGACCATGAGAAACGTCTTGTAGCTCAGTTAAGAACTACATGTCAAAAACCCAAAGAAAACCTGGGTTCATTTATAACTACAGTCTTACTATTGAATAATCGCCTCTCTAAGAAATTGCCGGAAGAGGAAATATTAGAAATTCTAATGTGTAATATGTTGCCAAGATACATACATAAACTTTCTCTTACAGAGGTGACTAATATTACTGCTCTAAAGAAATTTGGAAAAATGATAGAATTGGCAGATAGTCGCACGGATACTAGAAACCATCCTGCAAATTCAAATTCTTACAATTCCAAAGCCAATAATTCTGCCAACAATACTCCATCTAATATTAATAACAGGGAGGCTTCTCGCAATAATAACAATTATAATCATAATGTCAAAAGAAATCAAAGGTATTTTTATAACAATAATCAAAGCGCTCAAAACGGGAATTTCAGAGAACCAGTGAGATGTTTCCGCTGTGGTCAACCTGGTGTAAAGACTCCTGACTGCAGATGCAAGAACCGAAAAACTAGCAGCCCGGGTTACCTGTGCAGTGGGCGAGGAGACATCTTCATCTACTGTGCCGTGTGACCCGGAGTGGTCTAATTGGCTTGCTGTCGTGGAGAAATTCTACCAGGACCTTAGAACGTCAAAGGCGGAGAGAGCGGGTAATGATGGCCGTCCTCACATATCATTTCAGGTTCGAAATACTAAATTTTCTGGTTTGCTAGATTCAGGTTCTCACCTTTCTATTTTGGGAAATAACTTTCACACACATTTGGTGAGATTAGGATTTAGTTTGGCGATTTTAAAAAGAAAATTTTCTATAACTTCTGCGACAGGTCACTCAGTACAATGTACACAACAGATAACAGTTCCGGTGCTGTATAAAAACATTGTCAAATATTTTACTTTTGTAGTTATGCCTGAGATCACTTCAAATGTAATTCTAGGTATAGACTTTTGGCAACATTTTAATATTTGTCCGGAAATTTGCAAATATATATCACCACGGGAATCAAAATCTGAGCCGAAATCAGTCACAGAGATAAAAGGATTAGAAAACAGCTTAAATTTATCGAATAGACAGAAGCATGAGCTTAAATGCGTTATAGACGAATTTAAAGATATCTCGGGAGACAGGTTAGGTAAAACCGATTTGGAATATCACGTCATTGACACAGGGGATGCTCAACCGGTAAAACAAAGATATTACCCAGTTTCACCACACTTGCTACCGGCGGTACATAAAGAATTAGATAGAATGTTAGAGTTAGGAGTCGTGGAACCAAGTCATAGTGCGTGGAACAGTCCGATCTTACTTGTTCCCAAGAAGGATGGGTCATTTAGGTTATGTTTGGACAGTAGAACTTTAAACTCGCTGTCGAAAAAAGACAGTTTTCCTATTCCTTATGTTTCAAGCATACTAGATTCCTTAGGCGGTGCTAAATACCTGTCTACTATTGACTTGACAGCAGCTTTCTGGCAAATTCCTTTGGAGGAAAACTCTAAAGAGAAGACGGCTTTTACTGTTCCGAAACGAGGATTATTCCATTTTGCTAGAATGCCATTCGGTCTTCATGGAGCGAGCTCTAGAATGATGCGCTTAATGGATAAAATATTTGGACCTGAATTTGAGGGCAAAGTATTTTATTACTTAGATGATATAATAATTATAAGCACTTCATTTGAGGAACACATGTCTCTTTTGAGGAAAGTTCGACAAAAACTTTCTGATGCGGGTCTAACTATCAATATGGACAAATCTGTTTTTTGTAGAGACTCGTTAAAGTTTCTGGGTTATGTCGTCGATAGTCAAGGTTTAAGAACCGATCCAGATAAAGTTAAAGCCATAGTGGATTTTCCTATACCGAACTCGCAAAAAAGCTTAAGACGTTTTATAGGCATATTATCTTGGTATAAAAGGTTTATTTGTAACTTTTCCATAATAGCAGCTCCGTTACATAATTTAACAAGAAAGGAATTTACGGGAAACAAATTTAAATGGAACAGTCAGGCAGATATAGCTTTTAAAAAACTTAAAGATATTTTAGTGAGCGCACCTGTTTTAGCTTGTCCTAACTTTGAAAAACCTTTCATCATATCATGCGACGCATCCAACACCGGGATAGGGGCGGTCCTGACGCAGGTAGACGATTCGGGTAGAGAACACCCTATATCATTTATTAGTAGGTCTCTGAGTGCTCAAGAGAGAAATCATTCAACTACAGAGAAAGAGCTAAATGCAATGATTTTTGCTCTGGAAAAATTTAGGGCTTACATAGAAGGTTCTGTCATACCGGTTAAAATAATAACAGATCATTACAGTCTAAAATGGTTAGTGAATATTAAATCTCCTACAGGCAGATTAGCAAGATGGGCTGTCAGGTTACAGCAATACAATTTTATTATAGAACACCGTAAAGGAAAAGATAATATAGTACCTGACGCATTATCACGTGATCCCGTAGAATTAGCTGTAGTAGGACAAACTTCACCAACCAAAGAATCGTGGTACGATAAAATGTGTAGAAATGTTCTAGCTTTTCCAAATAAATTTCATGCTTGGAAAGTTGATAATGGAGTATTGTACAAACACATACAGAGTATGGAAGCGCTACACAGAGTGTATGACTGGAAAGAAGTGGTACCTAAAGAGTCTAGGAAAGATATAATAACACAATATCATGTACCTCCTTCGTGTGCTCATTTTGGTATTATGAAGACTTTGAATAGAATTAGTCAGAAATATTACTGGCCGAAGATGGCGGCCGACGTAAAATCATTCATTAGCAAATGTCACACTTGCTTGGGTCATAAGAGTACGAATCAGTTACCACCAGGTCTAATGGGTGATCCCAAATTGGTTCAACGTCCTTGGCAAATGATTGCCACAGATTTATTAGGTCCTTTCCCCAGCTCCTACAAAAAAGGCCATACATATTTGTTAGTAATCTCTGACTTCTTTACAAAATACTCTAAACTTTTCCCATTAAGAAAAGCTACTGGAAAGAATATTGTTGAGATCATGGAAAATGAGATATTTTACAAGTTTGGGGTGCCTGATACAATAATTCTGGATAATGGTCCCCAATATATTTCAAAAGACATGAAAGCGTTAGTTAGCAAGTTTCATATAAGACACCTCTTTTACAACTGTAGATACCATCCGCAAAATAATCCGGTTGAAAGGATTAACAGAGTGTTAGTGTCTGCTATTAGCTCGTACGTCGGTGGTGATCATCGGAGATGGGCAGATTGTCTACATGAAATTGAACTAGCTATTAACACGGCAGTACATGAGGTAACCGGATATACTCCCTTTTTCTTGAACTTTGGTAGGGAAATTATTATTTCAGGAAACGACTACAAGTCTTCAGACTTCAACCCCGAAGATATCAGATTTGCCGCACGGGATTCTTGGGCTTCGGATTTGGACGAATTGAACGATATTTTTTCACAGGTTCGTACGTCTCTAAGGCAGTCGTATGAAAAGAACAAAACTCAGTATAATCTACGTCGTAGGGACATACAATATGAAATTGGTGACATCGTTTGGCGCCGATCGTTCGTTCTTTCAGACGCTAGTAAGTATTTTTCAGCGAAATTAGCTCCCAAGTTTATTCGCAGCAAAATCATTAAGAAATTGTCTCCAGTTGCTTACATTTTAGCTGATTTAAATGGAAAACCTGTGGGAACCTTTCACATTAAGGATATAATCAAACATGAAATCTCAGATTAACGTCGTGTAGGTCAGGAGGGTATTTTAATTATTTTATATACTTTTGTTTCCATTATGCGCAATAGTGGAAGCGATTAAAAGATTCCATTTAACGTGAGAGCATGACTAAAACTTATGTTCTCACATTGAATGCAATTTTATATTTGTTTATGATGTTATTTTGTTTGTCCGTGTCCAGGTATTACTAATATATGTATTTTGCTATTTTTATACTTGTTCAGTGTGCAAGGGTGACATACCCTTACCCTTACGCATTGAATGTGTGCATATGAATGTACATAATACTAAATTTTGTAAATTTATATATTCAAGTCATCAAATATTAAGTTTGGATGTGTATGAGTACATTGTACATCCGTTTGGGATTTTGATGATTTTCATATGTACTTTTATAATATTCATTTTGAAATGGTTATGTAATTAACTGTTTTCAAGATGCGCTTGCTAGTCCGGAATGGTGGGCGTATCTTCAAGATAGTTTATAGTAGAATACGGTTGGGTTTTGTGTTTCGTTGTCTTGTTCTGTTTCTTTGTCTTGTTCTGTTTCATTATGCTATTATTAATAAGTTTTTTATGCCCTTTGGGGATGTTACATACTATAAGCTGGAGAAATAGTGCATTTTCAATTGCATGTGGTACAATACCGAGCCTATATTTATCAAATTATTAATGTTAATTTGGGTTATCCCATTCATTAATCTATAGTATCAAATGAGTATGTATATTCCTTGCAGGATCTGCTGGATATTGGTTACAATTTTCTTATAATAGATTAAATGATTTATAGTTAGTACTATTTATTATGTTGCTTTGAGTTAGAAGGCAAACCGAAGAGTTCATTAAGAATCTTTGGCATTGGGTTACTATTTTCATCACATGATAGCAATCAGATGCTTAGAATATCTATTTAGTAACTTTAGGAAGTTATGAAACCCTGCCAACGGTTTTCTATGTAATTTCTTTTGGTAGTGCTTATTTTATCCATTTGGGTTTTTTTTTCTTTTTGGATTCACATTTTATGTTGTTTTTTATCTTTACAAATTAGAATAAAAATAAATATAAATTAATTAAATAGAGAGATTTGAAATCCTCAACACAAAAAAAATGCATGTGGCATATGCCAACGTCGGTTTACTTTTAATTTTATTTTAAAGATAATAAAGCTTCCTTCTTCGGGTTGCGGGGGCCATTCTTGAGCTCGGAATGACCTCAACAAGTCGAACTAGCATTCGATAATTCAATCAATACCTTGTTCTTGATCGAATCATGGAATGTTAATTGGTTCTTTATTCTTAGAGATTTACAAAATAGAATAAGAATAATTCAATCTTACTGCTAATTTCATCATCGGATTACATTTTAACTGAAAATTTAAATTTTGATTTATACTATACTACAATGGGGTATTACAGAATTTGTTTATTCACAAGCTAATTTATGTCTCAAATTTTATCAATATCAAAAACAAAACTTATTTTCACTCAGATCTATAGGAAAGATAATAATGTTCATCTTCATATAGAAATCTTAATATCTATTTCACAGTTAACAGCTTAAATTTTTAAACTTTGAAATAACTTGTTAGTAAAATTATAATAAAATTTATTTATAAAGATATTTAAAATATCATTCTATTTTAGAGGAGTGACATCTAGGTGGGCTGTTTTGAAACTTCAATTTATAACTTTATAACTAAACAATCAGTTCTAACTTAAATTTTTTTTCTAATTTTCATCAGTAAACCATTTTATAGTATAGCTTAGTCTTCGCAACATCAAGAATTAACATCAACGTTAAATCGCAATCATCACTACAAATTCAAGACCTTAACATATACTGCCCGGTGGAATTCATTGCTGCTTTTGGCCAAAACAATTACAATCTACATGGAAGGAAGAACTTCATATTCATATGGACATCTTTATACAAAATGGACCTGTCATCTGCACTGGACAATATCAAGAAGACTATCAAAATTGAACTTCAACTTTCTTCTTCTACATTGATCTTCGGCTTTCATCTGTACACTCTTTGGATGCTCATCCCAGCAGTTTCAAAATTCATCATGGCCAGATTAGGAGGAGGAGTTTCGCCTTCATACAATCACCAAACAAACCTCTAAGCTGATAATCACCACTTCTGCCTTCAAGACCTGGACCCTGTACGTGACCTTCATATTGGATACAAATTACCTGGTTTCAAGGATACATTCTGAAATCAATTCTTCCAGAGCATATCACCTATTGGCATGATCAGCAAGCTTCCTGTCTTGAGATGTGTAAAGGCGCCAGGAGGGCCTCAAATTTCCTTGGAAATTTTTTTTTGGAGGGAAGGGAGTAATGTAACGATTTGAAACTACTCGCCCCGTTGTCAAGCGCTTGGAAGAACTAATTAACTCAAGAAGCGTGCAATTGTGAACACAGCCACGGCCGGGTACTTAATCATAGACATCTGAGATTGCAAGCCAGTTCTAGGGAATTCGGACAACTGTCAGGACGTACGTCACGGAACAGATTCCAGAGAGATTTGCGCCGTTAAAAACGTGAGCGATTGTCATCATGCTAATTAGATTTTACAAAATGGTTTACTTTAAATAATATAAATTTGTTCTTCACAAGATATTTGGGAAGAGCTGGCGCCCTATATAATCAAGCAGGATTAATATTTGAGATGTGAAACTTATCCTTTTAATTTTTACTACCCGCAGATTAACATTTTAGTATTGTATCTTCGCATCACTAGTCAGATTTTGTTTAACGATCTGAACATGCCCTGATCTTAATAATGAACGTAGAGTCTCTTGCTATTTAACTTGATATTAATGTAATTTAATAGATGAGTATTTTGATAATTAAACTCAATAAATTTTGTTCTCAGCATTCACGCAATTCTTTGATTTCTGATTCCCTTATTTAATATTGTGCAACACATGAGTTTTATGTTTACACACTTTTCAGAAATTACACACCAATAAATCTCGGTACATAATGACAAATATCTCAGGCGTGTGCATCAGCCGAAGGTTGAATGCACGATTGGAAATTTAAACAATTGCATCGAGAGCGACAAATGGATGGTGACATTTAATATTTAACTAACCTGATGATACAAGCGATGCCGTAGGCAAAGCTAATATTTATATGCAGAACGATGGATGACCAAAGGCAAAATACTAAACTGCGGCGTCATCATCGTTCGTAAATGGTGTCGGCTCATGGCATGGTTCGTGTCTCCTCTCTGTTCACAACGTCCCGGAAGCGCAGCCTGTTGAATACTGGCGGCTCAAGGTGGCCGTCCTGACCGCAAGCCCGTCCGTGTCATCTTGTCGCGAAGTTGACATCCTTCAAAATAGCCGTAAACTAAAGATGGGCACTGATTATAGCTGAGACTCTGTAGCGGGCAGGAAATGACTGCTACAATGCCCCCTCAGCCAAAGGACTTATGGCTATAAGTCTGAGGTTCGCCTGACACCTCCTGACAAGTTCGATACACCCTCCAGCAGCAGAAATGTGTGGTGCGGATTAGGCGGGTAGTAAGCGGCTTCAGCATTGAAAAATTTCCGTATCCAAATATTTCCCTGAAGTTCAGTAAGGTCTGGAGCGGTTGAAACTCCGAAGAATGCAGCATAGATATGAAGACGGAGGCGTAAGGTCCGAAAGTCTTCAGTTGACCCAACATGGAGATGACGAGAGAAGAGAGTGGTCCGGATGTCTTTAGTTGACGTAGTATGGAGATGACGAGAGAAGAGTGTGGTCCAGATGTCTTCAGTTGACGTAGTATGGAGAAGTTTCCTTGATGGTTGAAGAAGTCTAATCCTAACCAACCCTTGGTCACCGTTGAAATAAATAAAAAGAAATATTGAGCAAATTGGCAGGCCCTTATCGAAGAAAGAGTGTAAATAAAAGAATCATTTATTTATTTATTTATTATTGGATAATTTGTATAGCGCCGCTTTTGTGAGATATCACCTCAGGGGCGCTTTACAGTTGATGCAGGTATTACAGAAAATATAAATATTACAAAAATAGAGTGAAGTTAAGTTAAGTAAAATGAAGTATAGGAACAGGTGACACGAAGATAGAAGATGGAGACTCTGCAGCAAGAATCCTAGGTGGTGAGGAAACTGGGCCAGCTGCTGCAGCGAGAGAGTCCACCGCGTCCACCAACAGTGCCAGCACGAGGTTCGTCATCCGTCCAGGTATGTGTCTGCTGCTAATAAAGCGCTGACACACTATCCTCTCACAGATACTAGACCTTGGCAGCACCGCTGTGACGTTCTACGAAGATAGAAGATGGAGGCTCTGCAGCAAGAATCCTAAGTGGTGAAGGAACTGGACCAGCTGCTGCAGTAAGAGAGTCCACCGCGTCCAACAACAGCGTCCAGGTATGTATCTGCTGCTAATAAAGCGCTGACACCTCACATAGATAAGAGACCCTGGCAGCACCGCTGTGACGTTAGGCAAGTCCATCATTTATCTCCATGTAATCCTGTTCCTGGTAATTGTTGAAGTGGTGCGTTCTGTCCGCAATAAAAAGCAACGGTTGGGGTAATAAACCCTGGGCTTAGTAAAAAAACTTGCACGGTCCAAACACAAAAGATTTAATAGTAATAGCTTATAAAACAAGCTTAAAAAAGTTGAGCAAAACTTGCAACAGAGTTGTGATTAGGTAAAATGAACAATGTATAAATATATGACAAGTCAAAACCACCCAAAGTGTCTACGTGGCAGCTAGAAATTATTTTAAAATTTCCTATGAAATAATTTTATATGAATTTAAATCTCCGCGAAAAATGACGGAACAACATTCCAGTGAAAAATTGATTAAAAAAAATCCAGACATTAAACCAAACTGAAGATCAGTAGGTAATAGTTAGCTCATCTCGACACAGATGGCAGTAATGTATTTAAACTGATTCTCAAAGTTATGTACAAGAAAAAATTTACATATCCTACACAGTTACTTTATAAAGAATGTAATATCATGAATTTAAAACAACTATTTATCCTACAAACGTTATGCAGATTTTTTAACAATATTAGTTCTGCGAAAAGAACGCAACAAATTCGTACTACAAGAATTGGCTTTGGTCTGAACTTTATGGCAATTCACCCTAAATCCTCATTTGGGCAGAGACATTATTTGTACCAGGCTCCACTTTTATTTAATAGCCTTCCAGATCACATTAAATCGTCAAATTCCTTGTGTACATTTAAAAAGAATGTTAAATTATTTCTGCCATCCGAGGATTTCCAACATATTCTTTCATCTTTGTCCTTTTAAATTGTGGCATAATATTTTGAATAAGTTAATTTTTTCATCCTTTTCTTTTTTTAATGTAAATTTTTTTTTTCTCTTTCTTTCTTCTCTGTTTAAAAAAAATAATAATAGTTTGTTACATTTTTATTGCAATTAAATATCATGGTCACCCTACATGTTTACAGCATTATATTGCAATGAATAGGCTGATAGGTACCATGTAGGTATCCAATTCGCAGAAACGTCAATGTAACAATATTGTTATCTTAATATTTGAATTATTTTTTTTCAATATTTGTACTATTTTAAATCTCTTATAATCTTTGTACTATTTTTTTAATATTTTGTAAAATTATTAACCTCAACACAGAAAAATTGACAGAACACCTGATTCATTCCATACTTTTCCGAGCTCTAGAAAAGCAGGGAAGGAATCAAATTACGAAGAAAAATGTTAGGACATGCACTATGATTAAATATGTAAAACATAAAACCCATTACAGAACCAACCACCATAAACCTGTGAATGTGATAATGGCTTACCGACTATTGATATTGAAATTTTGCCTGTTGAATACATTACTGCCATTGAAACGAGATTATAAAGGTGAAGGGCATGATTACCTCAGGAAAGGTTGTAACATAAGTGTAGTAAATAAAAGAAAGGAGAAAATAAATTCCAAAATACAACATTTATTTCTACATCTTTTAAATAACATGAGAACTCTTTTAATTAATGACAAATATCTCAGGCGTGTGCATCAGCCGAAGGTTGAATGCACGATTGGAAGTTTAAAAATTGCATTGAGAGTGACAAATGGATGGTGACATTTAATATTTAACTAACCTGATGATTGGTAATAATGGGCGCCAAGCGATGCCGTAGGCAAAGCTAATATTTATATGCAGAACGATGGATGACCAAAGGCAAAATACTAAACTGCGGCGTCATCATCGTTCGTAAATGGTGTCGGCTCATGGCGTGGTTCGTGTCTCCTCTCTGTTCACAACGTCCCGGAAGCGCAGCCTGTTGAATACTGTTTGCCGCAAATTTCTCCCTACTAAAGGCCGAAGTTATCAATCTAGTGATTGGTTTATTTATGTGTCAGATCCCATACATTTTTAGGCCGTTTGACGCAATTTAGTGTTTTTAAATATTACAATAATGCCGTCAACCTGTTGTAGTGTTCCTATGTGTTGACATAGGGGTGGGCACGAGTTTCCCAAAGATAGAGACTTAAAAGCCAAATGGATTCATTCCATCAGACGTCTAAAATGGGCACCGACTCTGTAGTCTATAGTCTGTAAAGCAGATTATGTAGTCAATGATATTAACCATAACAGTAAGTACATGACTCATTTAATTAATATCTTACTATAATTGAATACCCAATATAATTTTATTTATTTATTTATTTATTGGTTAAGGTAAGAGACAAACAGCTTATACATAAAATATAAATATAAATATATACATGTTAAATACAGTCAAGCCAAAAAAGTCTCCTATATTAAAATTGATTGGAGATGGAGTTTTATTGCATAAAACAAAAATATATATATATATTTTAGGTGAGGAGGGGAGGAATAGGAATTTAGGATGAGGATAGGAGATGCTCTGGATACATTCCATACTGTTGTATTAATTTTAATTTTCGATCGTACGAGTTACTTCTAATCGATATTTGTGAAGTGTATTGCTAAAAATGTCTATGTTTTTAAATTTAGTATTATATTGGGCACATATACGTGGAATTGGTGATTTTTTTCTAAAGTTAGTTCTATATGTAGGTAAATGAAAAAAATGGGATTGCCGTGTTGATCTTGTTGGAATATGAATATTTATTAAATTCATTAGCTCTGGTGAGTCGAGGCCATTGTTAAGAATTTTAAATAATAAGATTTGGTCAAAAATCAAACGTCGCGTCGTGTATGAAGTGAGTTGAAGTTGTGGTAATTAATAGAATCGGCGTAATTTGAGAAATGTAAGTTTTGTTTATAATTAATGTGTTTAAAAATTTTTTTTTGAATTATTTCGATTCTTTCAATGTGAGCTTGGTAAAAAGGAGTCCAGATCGGTGTTCTAGGTGGGGACGGATGAACGCTGTGTAAAGGGAATATAGAGTGACACATGACGCCAACGGGACTCGAACCCGTGTCCCTTCGATTTCCGGTCGACAGCTCTGACCACTGAGCTATGGCGGCTTATCTCTTACCCGCGAAATTATTCAATATATACTAGTGTTTCATTCAACAATTACTGCTTGTTACATTTTTCACCTGAAAACAACCAAGTTTATTTTATATGAGAAAGGCATTGTAAGTGCTAACTCTCTCACTAGATGGCGTCGAGACAAATTGTCTACATTTTTAGGTGAAATACTTGAACTTGTCAAATATTAATTATAATTTTTTGGTAAACTAATGTTTTTGCGACAAGATTTTTTTTATGCATAGCACAAAGGGTAACAATTATTTTACAAGCAATAATTATTCGCCTGAAACACTCATCCACATTGAAAAATCTCCTGATTTTTCAATGTGGATGAGTGTTTCAGGCGAATAATTATTGCTTGTAAAATAATTGTTACCCTTTGTGCTATGCATAAAAAAAAATCTTGTCGTAAAAACATTAGTTTACCAAAAAAATAATAAGGAATATAGAGTCTTAAGGTTGCGGAAAGGTTTCGTTAAACGTATTATAAATCCTAGCATTTTGTTGGCTTTGTTGATGATTGCACAAGTGTGTTGAATGAAGTTTAATTTCACATCCAGTATTACCCCAAGGTCTCTGATAGAATCTACTTCTTTGATTTGTGTCCCGTTTAATGTATAATCAAAGGAAATTTTATTTTTGTTTCGTGTAAATGATAATTTATTGCACTTTGAGGTATTTACTACAAGTTTATTTGATTCACAGTAGTTGAAAAGACGATTGAGATCCTCTTGAAGTTTAATGCAATCTTCGATTGATTTGATAACTAAGTAGATTTTTTATCGTCTGCATATGCTAGGTAATTGGCGTGTAAAAAACATTTGTGAATATCATAAATATACACATTAAATAATAATGGCCCTAAATGAGAACCTTGAGGTACACCGGAGGGCAAGGAAAAGAAACTGGACTTAGTTCCCGCAACTGATACACATTGAAGTCTGCTCCGAAGGTATGAAGTGAGCCACCGAAGTAAGTCACCATGGATGCCTATTTGACTTATTTTTTTAATTAAAATGAAATGGTTTACTTTATCGAAGGCCTTAGAGTAATCAGTGTAGATTACATCTACTTGGTTTCTATTGTCCATATTGCTCGTTAAATATTCCGTGAAATTTACCAAATTTGTTAGTACCGATCTTTTTTGTAGAAATCCGTGTTGTTGGTTTTGTATGTTGCGAACAATTGTTGTATAAATTTGATCGTAGACAATTTTTCAGAGTTCACTAAATACAGTTAGAATTGAGATTGGGCGGTAGTTTACAATATTGCTTTTAGAACCTGTTTTATGAATAGGGATTATAGTTGCTTCTTTAAACTTTGTAGGAAATTTTCCTGCTTTTAGTGACATTCTAAATATATTAGTTAGGGGGTATGAAAGATTTTTTGCACATTTTGAGACAAAGAATGGCGATATACCATCACTGCCAGCACCCTTACTAATGTCTAAATTCTTCAGGTATTTATTGATCAAAAAATTGTTTATTTGTACGTTCCCAATCGGGTTATGATTATTCATATAGGTAAAACTATCGACTATACTAGGATCATTCGTGTCCTTATCATTAATGTAGGTGGACTGAAAGTGTTTAGAGAATAGTTGACACTTGTTGAGCACCGGTGCCTGACTCATCTTTAAGGTGCATGATTTGTGGGATGCCATTTGTTTTACTTTTGCTTTTAGCATAGTTCCAAAGTTGTTTATTAGTTATAAGAATATTAGATTCAACTGAACTTATGTACTGAATAAAGCAATGCTTCTGTAAGTTTTTTTGTTGGGTACGTTTGATTGAAAACTCTATGTAGTCTACAAGATTATTATTGGATTTCCATTTTTTATGGAGTTTTTGTTTATCTTTAATGATTTTAATAAGAGAAGCTGAATACCAGTTTGGAAATTTTCTCTTTTTGATGATACGTTTAGGGACAAACTGGTTGATGGTTCTGTTTAAAATGTTGTAGAAAGAATCGACTACTACGTCAATATCCGAATTTTCCTGAGTAAATGACCAGTCTGTCATTGACAGATGTTGGTTGATTAACTCGTAATTGGCTTTTGTAAACTGATAAATTTCTTGAGGTGGGGCGTGAATAATAGGAAGTATATCGATTTTGAGCATAATTTTGAGTGATGGGTGGTGCGAGTCTTCGCTGACAAGAGGATCGCATGCACGAGATACTTGGCATTCCTCATTACAGATAACTAAATCCAGGATTCTGTTATTTACATTTTTTATGTAATTATATTGTTTTAATTCAGAATAATGGATTGTGTCAGCAAGTGAGGAACTAATTGTGTTCAAGTTTCCAGGTGTCAAGTGTGAATCATTGTTATGTATATTCCATGTTACGGTGGGCATATTAAAATCTCCAATTACAAGTAAAATGTCATCGGGATGTTGATCTTTTACGTTAGCAAGTAAGCAAAGGAATGAATTGAGTGCAGTTTCATACCCGTGTCCCCGTGGGAGATAAACACAGGCTACATGGATAGTACGTTTAGAGGTATAGTTAGAAGGAGGAATAGTTACCCAGATACATTCAGCATTGCAGACCAATTCTTCGCGAGGGTAAGCGTTAAGATTGTTATGTGTTATGATCATCACTCCACCACCTCGACGAGAATCTTCTTGGTTGTTTATGCTATTAATTGTAATGTTATTTGATATATCCCGTCTGAAAACGCTGTAAAATTCTGTTGGTGCCAGTTCCGGATCGAAAATAGAATTAATTAGCCAAGTTTCAGAAATATTGAATATGTAACAATCGTCATTCAATAAAATATTATTGTGAAATATGTCTGTTTTAGTGCGTAGTCTTCTACAGTTTTGATACATAATAGTAATCATCGTGAATTATGTAAGTTTTTCTATAAGTGTAAATAATTTTGGTAAAGATAAGAGATAAAAAAAAAATAATAATAAATGCAGAGTTTTATGAAGGACACGCATGATGTTATACTATACTGGTGAAATAGTGAAATATAAATGTGAGCCGCAAGTACGGAGAGCATGTTAGGAAAGAGGGGGGGGGAGTGAGAGTGGAATGGGGGAATGGTGTAAGGTTGTGGATAAATAATACGTCGATTACTCGACGAATTATAGAATTACAAAACCTATGATTATAAACAATATAAGAAGATAACAAAATATAAGGAAATAGAAAAAAATAATTAAAAAAAATATATATACCTATATAAATTACTATATTCAACGGAAGGTTAAATAAAAATAAAAATGATAAAAATGCAAGAAGTGCGCGATGATCTTAATAGTACGGTTGTAAGTTAAAAGAAATATTTTTAGCATAAACAAAATATTAATTAATATTAAAATATATAGGATATTTAATCATGTCTAAAATTACATCATAGATACCTAAGTGAATTGTTGGTATATGCGAGTCGTGAGTTACTTGTGAAAACACGTGAATATTATACATATACATACACATACACACATATGTATATATATTTTTTAATCATTGGTGAAATATAATAATATTTTTAATATGCGCAATGTTCAATACGTCATATACCAACATACATTTTTTAAATCAATTACAAATTACAACGGCATCTATGAAGTTAATAGAAGGTGACAATATGAATAAAAAATTTATAATGGTACACGTATATATAAAACTTCAAATCAAAAAAAAGTTAGAGCAGATAAAGGCAAACTAAATTTATCAATAAAAACTGTTTACGTGCGTAAAATAGAGCTGAAAGATAGACATACATTTATATAATAACATCATAATATGAAAAATAGAGTAGTAAAAATAGAAAGAGTAGAAAGATAGACTTGCATTCATATAATAATATCACAATACGAATGTAAATCTTCATAATATCATATTGTAAACGAAATGTAGGTACTGAGACGCTAAGTTAAAAGTCTGTGTGTATAGTTCGCGGTGTAGTTCACTTATTTATAAAAGTAGATAAATTAATATAGGCTTTGTGTCTCTGTTGCGCAGAGTAAATAATAAACAGGTAAGAGATACGTACATATACATATCTATATGAACATTTTTTTTAAATTATTTTTTTATTTTTATGGATAGTGAAATATGATAATATTTCTAGTATGTGCAATGTTCAATACGTCACATACCTATATAAATTTTTCAAAGCAATTACAAATTACAAAGGTATATATGAAGTTAATTGAAGGCGACAATATGTTTAAAAATATATAATGGTATAGGTATATATAAAACTTCAAATCATAAAAAGAAGTCACAGCAGATAAAGGCAATCTTAATTTTAATGCTAAATGTATCAATAAAAACTGCATACGTGCGTTAAAAAGAGTAGAAAGATAGATTTACATTCAATTTATAACATCATAATATCAATGAAAATCTTCATATCATATTATAAATTACAAATGAAATGTAGGTACCGAGACGCCGCGAACTATAGTTCACGTCTGTGGGTGCAGTCACTACTATTTTGTTGATATATTAATATAGGCTTTGTGTCTATTATTGCGCACAGTAAATAATAAAGAGGTAAGTAAATAGATTATGGCCACAAACGCATAATAATATACAATTGATACTATAGGTTTGTGTAGAACATAAGGGATAAATACCCGTGTTATAGAAGAAACAGGATAATAAATAATAAAATATAATGAGTTTATGGAGGTTAGGAACGTCGGGTATTTAATACTTACCTGTGCTACAAATAACGTCACCATCCAAGTATATTTTGACTCCAATAAACACGATTATATTTCAGAAGGATAATTTTATTTTAATAGATTTAAAAGATTACAATTTTACATTAAACTAGAAAGGCTTTAATGTGGAGAATGACAAACGTATGACAGGACTAGTCAGAAGGGCTATTAAACTCGGAATGATCTATGGTTATCTTTACGCCGTTCAGGTCTCTGCGATTAGGGATTACACATCTAAAAATTAACTTATAAGGTTGATAAGTGGTTCTCCACACGCCTCCCCTCCAGTTATAAAGTTATAACGACATAAAAAAATCTTAATATTTAAAATTGGTTCTTTATACCTAGGACTACAATACTGTTTGAAAACATATGTCTGTGACTTTATTAAATTACTGTATGTACATCATGAACAATTTTTAATGCAATAAAAATTATGATTTTAAGATTATGTGCATTATTGTATATCACCTATATCACTAGTTGTATAAAAATATTCCATGAGCTTAAAAAGTAAATCTATAACTAGTGCGGCTTCAACAACATTTGGTTTGGAGCTTGGCTAAAAATGGGCAAAATTATTTCAAGCTATTGGCTGAATGATGGCATGAATGTCATGTAAAGGTAGCCTAGAAACATCTTGTGTGTTTATACTAGAAGCTGTACAATTATTATTCATATAAAGTAAATTTTCTATTACTGAAATATGATAAAGTACACTATTAAAACTATTTATAATATAAAGTACAAGTTATAAATGCATGAACCTGAAAATTCAATTTAGGGAGTACATCATTGATGTATTATACTAGATTGGCCCTGTCTATATTAAATCCATTTTAAAAATGACCCCACATAGCGCGTACGTCACAAATATGGAGATGAACTTAACAACCCAACTCTGTTTAAACTCTTTGTACAACCGTTCAAACTCGTAAGCGAAAGCACGGAGAATTTGTTGTCAGAGGTGTTGTAATATTGACATAAAACCAAAAAGAAACTAACACTTACAGCAAATTTTATGTGCTGAATAAGGGCTGAATCAGGAAAAGAATTGATAAAAAACACAAAATGATTTTAATTTATTTTATTTGTGTTTTTGAATTTTATACAGGTCCTATAGAACCAAAAACGTTTATATTTTTATTACTGTGCATAGGTTTTTTTTTTAATTTACATTAATTTTAATTTTATTTTATTTTTATTTTTGTATTTATATAGAATGGTATATAAATATTGAAGAAAGCAATCACTTTGTGACTTGACATCATTTTATTTTCTTTGGTTTTATTCCCAGTCGGGCTTTTGCATGCATTTTAATACAGAATATATCTAGTAAGCTATCGAAAATTATACAAAATAATTAAAGCTGATGAATATAAAATAATATTAGTAAAACGTTTAACAGTAACATAAAAATTATAGAGACTAGAACAACACTATGTAGCATTAAATAATCATACTACTATCATTCAATTAAAAGTTATTTTGTCTTCAACCACTTTGTTAGAATTGAGACATTGTGTCAACTAGTTTATCAACCTTCTTCAAGATAGCATTATTGAAAACTAACCTAAGTACTAAACGACTTTTCATTAAACATAATGTAAGATTAACATAAAGAGAGAGTAATGTTGCGTGTTCACAAGCGAGCTGAACCACGACTTATTAAGAAATATAAGATTGCTTCGTTCCTTTCCCATAATTCGTAGTTCGGTTCGCGTTCCGGTTCGCAAATGAATAAGCAGCAATGATGAGGACAGAGCTTTAGGGATCGTATGGGAGAGTGGTAAGGGGGGAGGGGGTGGAGGTTACATGATTACAATACATACTTATTTATTTATTTACGCCCGTTAAATAGAATTTTACGTGTTATTTACGGCATTCACGCACATCGGTTGTTGCAATTCTGGTAGAGGAACAACCGGTTTGTCGATTACAGAAGAAGTTTCAGCAGGATCCAGAACCAGTCCTGTTCGAGAAGAAACAATGACGGTATCTCTTTTCGCAGGACCTGTGGCCATGGTGGACAGCAACTGTCCAATAAACAACGACATTATCAATTAAAACCTGTTTTAAAAAAAAACTTAAAAATTAAAACCAATCAATACATAATAAACTTGCTTAAGTTTTCACACGAAAATCAAACCAAATAATTACCGGAATAACAGGTAAAGCTTTTCAGTCTACACATCGGAAGCCGCTTGCAGTTGAATAAATATGTTTGGCGTGAAAATTATTAGAGCAAACGCGGTTTCCTGCTGATGGTACCCAGTTATTGTCACATAATTGAATGCGGATTGCTTCTAACCATTTCTCCATTTTTTTCCGGTTTATGTGGAAACCTAAGCGAAAATACACAAAAAATAAATGAAGTTATTAAATGACGCAATTTTATTTCTATCAATTCTTCTGCAAAAAATCGAAAAAGCGAAGCCCGAAAGGCAATGACGACTTAATACAACCCTGATTAGCAAAATGCACGGACCAAATAAATCACACATACACATGAGTTGTCGCGCCTCTCAATGCGTGTCAACGCTAGACGACTAATACATCCATAAGTATCACGCGTTGGTTGCGTGATTTTCGTATTCTCACCACGTGATAATAATTAACTTGAATCACCCTATTGGTCGAATCACTTGGAGGTGTGTTATGCATGTGACGTCACAAATTTGCCGGAAATAAATCTAATCTCGTTGAATTTTTCACATTTGTTAATACGCTGCCCTCAATCGATCTGTAAGGTACTGATATATTTTTGTATTCAGATAGCTGATTACATTTTCTAAAATAAAGTCCGTGATAGGTACAATCTAAAATATTTGGAACTGGGTTATTTTTGTGATTGAAAAAATGAACTTGCCCAGCATAGCTGACAAGCAAAATAGCTTAACTCTAGACCAACAAAAGGTAAAACGCAATGCACAGTGCCCATTTCGCATTGCGACACAATGCGTGCGCCTTTTCATAAATGTGCACGTGAACCAAAACAAAATTGAGTTGGTGTTATTTTTCACTGGTTACACCTAGTCTAGTTGTATTTAGTCTATGGAGTACATAGTATATATTAAAAAATATTTGCTTTTTATGAACATATAATAATAGCTCGTCAACTGTTTACAAGTGTAGTCTATTTATATACTAGGTTTGAATACCTGAACTTGTGATAAATTTGCTAATACCATTGTAAACACTTAAGGAGTAATATTTAGATAAAATAGTTTTTTCAACAACACATTCTATCAGGTGTGATGCAGGTAACCTGCATCACACTTGAGAGGATGCGGTTAAAATATTGCAAGGTTATAAACAATTACATTTCATTAAAAGAAATGGTATAAAATATTATTGTATCATATAAATGAGAAAATTTCAACAACATGTTCAATTCCTTTAGAATTTTTTTTATTTTTTTTTATTAAATTTAATATAATTACATTTAATACAATATAAGATATGGGTAGTCCCACAAAGCTACATAATGTACTGTAAAACTAAGTACATAGGTTTGTTAAAAGTTGTTGAAAGTACATGTAAAATTTTTGCATAACAAGATTTACATAAAAATGTTTAAAATTTTTTTTTTTTTTTTAATATATGAAACTTCAACGCGTATAGCGGAATGGTTTTGAACTTGGATATGTTTATTATATAGGTAAACATTAATATCTGGTATATGGTTTACATGATAAATGTTAAATATTAAGTCCGTTTTATATATATAAGTTATCTTAAGTACATGTTATATGTTATGGTAAGATATACATAATGGTAAGATATATGTTATATTAATGCGCGATATATTATGCTTGGTACATTTATTGTAAAACATATTAAAGTGTTCGCTATCTTAGCTGGTTGTAAGATAATATCTTAGACATTGATGTTGTATCGTGTAATATACGATTTTAAAGTTTACTTAAAACTAGTTACATGTTATTTACATGATTTTAAGAATAATTAGTTTCAAGAATTATGATAGTTTAAATACTAAAGCTCAAAATTTCATCAAGTTTTTGTAGACTTTGTGATGTTTTGGACATCCACAAAAATAAACGATAAATAATAAAATAACGTGCTCTAAAAATTTTTGTTTAAACAACGACGGAAGATTTATTGACAGACAGGCCTTGAGTAAACAGATTCCCACGGGAAAGGAGAGACCGGAGGACAGTCGAGTTTGGAACTTGGGTGGATTGACAGCCCCGAGAAAGGGATACAAATCAGAAGTGTTGTTTGAAATTGCAGTTAATTATTGAATTCAAATGGTATTAGAGAATATTGCGGAATATTGAATTAAAGTGAAAGATTATTGATCCGGTGTTTGTGTGAAGTGAAAGTGATTCGACTCAGTGGGAAAACAATTAATAATAATGACAATAATAATAATTGGATAATTTGTAGAGCGCCGTTTTGTAAAAACCCACCTCAGGGGCGCCAGGTGTTGTGCAATCGCGATTGTGTTATAAAGTTGTGTTGATTTAAACGTGATTTCGTATACAGTTCGAACTAGATCGCTTGTCTTAAAAACATGAAAATAATAAAAATATTGATTGCGTTTTAAAATAGAGTGAATGTACTTAAAGGCAGGAAGTGTTTAATCGGGCTAAGTTATTGATTTGGCGAGATGGCATTCTATCCACGGAGACCGAAAACCAGAGAATCAAATAGATTATTAACTGTGGGTTCGAATCCTAACAGATTAGGGAGGTACAATTTTATTTACAGGAATATTTAATTACCCTTTTATAAGCGTAGGGAGGAGGTCGAAAATTAAAGTGATTTAGCTATATAGTGTAACCAGGTAAGTTTCACACGAGGATTTGGGGGTGACTAACAGGGTGAGTTTTTTATATTATTTATTAAATTTCAGAGGACCCTTTTAATAATAGGATACAACTGAGGTACAGGAACCGAGTTTGCAACGCCTGCAACCCAAATAATCTTCCCATAAGGAGGGATACGCTAGACGCATTGTCAATCAGCTGTGAGCGAGAGACGAGTCAACGACCTTTTCATATATAGGCCGAGAGGCGCGGAGTACAGTCAGTCAAAGGGGAAGTTTTGCTAGCGTATGCCGTCCCAAATTGAAAGCTATCGGATGCAACCAGACGGAACAAAATGAAAACTTTTCTTCTGTTATTTGACTTTCTAATTTAATACTTTTCATCTATTATTTGACTTTCTAAGTTACGAATTGGGATGCACAAAAACAAATCTAAAGTCGAAAGAGGGATATGGTAATCTCCGAAATAAAACTACCAACCGAACAACTTTTCTCAACAGGTATCTTTCGAGAGGTAGGCAGCCTCTTTAAATTAAATGCAAAAAATCAAACCAATTATCCGTTTATACCTTACCTGAGAGGATAGGTATTCAGAGAAGTTACCCATACCTAATACACGAGGATGCTAGTGACCTCATAAAATAAATACTGGAACCAAATATTAAAATACAGACAGTCCTCATCCCAAATTTGGCATTTCGAGTAGACCTTACATATATCTCACATGATAATTGGCTGAATGGGTAGGCACACAACCTATCGTTAATAAGCAGGCAAAATGTCGACAAGATTGTCGTGTGTTATCTATGTATTGACCTAGAAAGGGATGTAAATCCCCGACGGCGTGGGAGTTACAACGTTTTCTGGAGGTGGCACGTAACTTAGGACCTTGCGTGTCACATTTTCGCGACTAGATTCGTGATAAAGGGATGTTATGGTTTTCCCCTTCTACACTCAGTAAAGTAGTTTATCCTGGAGGTGTTTGAGATTGGGGCAATTCTGAAATTGGTGAAGAGACCTGGTTTTCTTTATTCTGGCGTGAAGGTTGCCGATTTGGAACAAGGGGAGACCCGGCCGGTTGTGATATCCAGACACGCAGATATCGATCGCCTTGCTCAAATTATCATCCATCAGTTTTGTTTGGTAAGCGGAGGAGCCAATCTTAACTTGAAAAAAATTCATTTCTTTTCCTCTCCTTCCCCTCCCAAAATATATACATGGATGGCGCCGACAACTAACACCATAAATTTATCGTATGTATATCACATATATAAAATCTAACACTTTATTATATTCACATTACCCTACGATAGGTAGAATCGAGTAGCTAGGGGGGGGTGAGCAGGCGACTTAGAAGATAAGGTTTATAAAATGGTTTTGAAAAACAGCGGTAATGGATTCAACTCACTCTATCTCAAAAGAACCAAGGGATACCACACAAAACATAAATAACTAGGTTTCTAAACCGAGAAACAAAAACCCAACACAACGTTCGGTGAAGCCTTTTTATACTGAACCGTCACGTGAAATGAGTACGTTCAAGGTCGTACGTCACGTAGACAAACTAGGATGGACACACTTGAAGGGGTGTGTAATAAAGAAAAGACGGCAGGGAGGACCTTCCTACCCCGGATATATATATAACCAAAGCCTTATGGAAAAGTTACCTACGGGACTTAAGGAAAATGTATCGTAGAAAGAAGAGAAGGAAAAGTTTGAAGTAGAAAGGGCAGATCATTACATCTGATGCCGCAAACCAGGAGAGATAGATATACAAGCTGGTTTGAATTCATTACTGTTGTTGAAAAAAAAAAAAAAATGGATTTCATAAACCTTATTAATTCACATTAACAGCAAAAGAAATGGTACCTATCGTCAAAAATGATAACAGAGACATCGTACTTCAAAGGCAAAATAGAATAAACAGACAGACCCGGAAAACATTGAATTCATTGTGACGACAAAAAACATCTAAAATGTTCATAAACAACGAAGCCAAAGGATAAACAAACATCGAAATCGGATTAATTATAACACAAGAATAAGATAGCTGGGACAAATCTAAAATAAACATTGCATTCAGATATCGTGAAGTATATGGCATATTTTATACCGTTGATATTTGAATAAATGTAAACAATTATTGTTTATTCCAGATCTAAAAGGCAGAGAATGTTTAAGACATAAATAATAAAAGACAGACAAAACCATCGGATCACCGCCGAGGACACAAAATAAAAACAAATCAACATGAAAATAAATAACACTCGAACATAATACAAATAACGTATTGAGGTGAAACAACACTGTTTAAACAAATAACTCAGAGTTTAAAAATAAACAAGTGTGACATGACATATTGAATTTCTACCCATAGAGAGACAAAAACACTTGAAAAAGCTGAGGGCGGAAAAAAACTCACCAGTAGAACAAGCCGATAATCACGGGAACCAAAAAAATAAACAGATGCTAGGTTAGAAACGAAGAACAGGGGCGCTCAACATTTTGGAAGAATTAAAATAAAATTTAAAATAAAAATAAAAAATAAATACAGAGGTATTCGAGAAACGTAAATTACCTATAGTTATTTCTAATCCCATCGACTAACACGAGGAAGCGAGATTACCCGTTGGGCTTAGAACTAAAGGGAGGCTGTGATGTTTTGGACATCCACAAAAATAAACGATAAATAATAAAATAACGTGCTCTAAAAATTTTTGTTTAAACAACGACGGAAGATTTATTGACAGACAGGCCTTGAGTAAACAGATTCCCACGGGAAAGGAGAGACCGGAGGACAGTCGAGTTTGGAACTTGGGTGGATTGACAGCCCCGAGAAAGGGATACAAATCAGAAGTGTTGTTTGAAATTGCAGTTAATTATTGAATTCAAATGGTATTAGAGAATATTGCGGAATATTGAATTAAAGTGAAAGATTATTGATCCGGTGTTTGTGTGAAGTGAAAGTGATTCGACTCAGTGGGAAAACAATTAATAATAATGACAATAATAATAATTGGATAATTTGTAGAGCGCCGTTTTGTAAAAACCCACCTCAGGGGCGCCAGGTGTTGTGCAATCGCGATTGTGTTATAAAGTTGTGTTGATTTAAACGTGATTTCGTATACAGTTCGAACTAGATCGCTTGTCTTAAAAACATGAAAATAATAAAAATATTGATTGCGTTTTAAAATAGAGTGAATGTACTTAAAGGCAGGAAGTGTTTAATCGGGCTAAGTTATTGATTTGGCGAGATGGCATTCTATCCACGGAGACCGAAAACCAGAGAATCAAATAGATTATTAACTGTGGGTTCGAATCCTAACAGATTAGGGAGGTACAATTTTATTTACAGGAATATTTAATTACCCTTTTATAAGCGTAGGGAGGAGGTCGAAAATTAAAGTGATTTAGCTATATAGTGTAACCAGGTAAGTTTCACACGAGGATTTGGGGGTGACTAACAGGGTGAGTTTTTTATATTATTTATTAAATTTCAGAGGACCCTTTTAATAATAGGATACAACTGAGGTACAGGAACCGAGTTTGCAACGCCTGCAACCCAAATAATCTTCCCATAAGGAGGGATACGCTAGACGCATTGTCAATCAGCTGTGAGCGAGAGACGAGTCAACGACCTTTTCATATATAGGCCGAGAGGCGCGGAGTACAGTCAGTCAAAGGGGAAGTTTTGCTAGCGTATGCCGTCCCAAATTGAAAGCTATCGGATGCAACCAGACGGAACAAAATGAAAACTTTTCTTCTGTTATTTGACTTTCTAATTTAATACTTTTCATCTATTATTTGACTTTCTAAGTTACGAATTGGGATGCACAAAAACAAATCTAAAGTCGAAAGAGGGATATGGTAATCTCCGAAATAAAACTACCAACCGAACAACTTTTCTCAACAGGTATCTTTCGAGAGGTAGGCAGCCTCTTTAAATTAAATGCAAAAAATCAAACCAATTATCCGTTTATACCTTACCTGAGAGGATAGGTATTCAGAGAAGTTACCCATACCTAATACACGAGGATGCTAGTGACCTCATAAAATAAATACTGGAACCAAATATTAAAATACAGACAGTCCTCATCCCAAATTTGGCATTTCGAGTAGACCTTACATATATCTCACATGATAATTGGCTGAATGGGTAGGCACACAACCTATCGTTAATAAGCAGGCAAAATGTCGACAAGATTGTCGTGTGTTATCTATGTATTGACCTAGAAAGGGATGTAAATCCCCGACGGCGTGGGAGTTACAACGTTTTCTGGAGGTGGCACGTAACTTAGGACCTTGCGTGTCACATTTTCGCGACTAGATTCGTGATAAAGGGATGTTATGGTTTTCCCCTTCTACACTCAGTAAAGTAGTTTATCCTGGAGGTGTTTGAGATTGGGGCAATTCTGAAATTGGTGAAGAGACCTGGTTTTCTTTATTCTGGCGTGAAGGTTGCCGATTTGGAACAAGGGGAGACCCGGCCGGTTGTGATATCCAGACACGCAGATATCGATCGCCTTGCTCAAATTATCATCCATCAGTTTTGTTTGGTAAGCGGAGGAGCCAATCTTAACTTGAAAAAAATTCATTTCTTTTCCTCTCCTTCCCCTCCCAAAATATATACATGGATGGCGCCGACAACTAACACCATAAATTTATCGTATGTATATCACATATATAAAATCTAACACTTTATTATATTCACATTACCCTACGATAGGTAGAATCGAGTAGCTAGGGGGGGGTGAGCAGGCGACTTAGAAGATAAGGTTTATAAAATGGTTTTGAAAAACAGCGGTAATGGATTCAACTCACTCTATCTCAAAAGAACCAAGGGATACCACACAAAACATAAATAACTAGGTTTCTAAACCGAGAAACAAAAACCCAACACAACGTTCGGTGAAGCCTTTTTATACTGAACCGTCACGTGAAATGAGTACGTTCAAGGTCGTACGTCACGTAGACAAACTAGGATGGACACACTTGAAGGGGTGTGTAATAAAGAAAAGACGGCAGGGAGGACCTTCCTACCCCGGATATATATATAACCAAAGCCTTATGGAAAAGTTACCTACGGGACTTAAGGAAAATGTATCGTAGAAAGAAGAGAAGGAAAAGTTTGAAGTAGAAAGGGCAGATCATTACAACTTTTAGTATTTTTGCTCGGTAAATTTAAAATATATATATACTTTGAAATTTCAATGAGTTTGGTTATGTATTTTATATAGATTACTATAAAATTTTGTTTTGTATGAATCAACTTATACTTGATATGAGTTTGTATGAATGTTAATAGGGAAATGAATTTATATTGCCATAGTTCCATTCATTTGCATACTGATTGGTATCTATCAGGAAAATGAACTCTGCGACCAGATCTTGTTCTTGTAATGTTTTCTGGGAGTGGTTCCTGGACAGATGATGAAATAGGTACATTATCCTCTACTGCAGTGCTCCGCAACCGGTGTGCCGTGGCACACTGGTGTGCCGTGAGCCGGACACAGGTGTGCCACGGGCAAATTCAATGTATTTGACATTTTACAATATTTCATTATGTATTTAATACACAATGACAAAATATTTTTCATAATATTGTCTATTTTTCATTGTCTGCAGATACTCTTAAAAGACGTATTCACAATATATAATAAACTCTGATTAGAAAACTGTTATTGGTTGCACTTCAGATCAACAAAACAACCGAGATTAAAAATAAAGCACAGTTTATAGCTATTGTACTTTTAGTTGACGAGGACATTATTAAAGAACATTATTTATTTTGTAAGGAGGTTCCAGAGCAAACTACCAGTGAAGAATTTTTTTTAAGTAACCGATGATTTCTTCAAAATATATAATATTAAATGCAGCAATTGCATTGCTGTTTGCACGGATGGCGCTGCGGTAATAACGGGGAGTAAAAAGGGTTTTGTCTCTTGTGTAAAACAAAAAAATCCAACGTTAAAATTTACACACTGCTGCATACATCGAGAAGCATTGATGGTCAAAAATTTACCGGATGAACTTTTAAACACGATGAATGAATGCATTAAAATTGTAAACATAATTAAATCAAGAGCCCTAAACTCGCGAATCTTCTGGAATACTCTGTGCAGAAATGGGAGCCAAATATGAATCCTTATTGTTTTATACTGAAATTCGTTGGCTATCCCGAGGCAAACTTTTGGCTAGATTGTTTGAGCTTCGTCACGAGGTGTCTGAGTTTCTTTTAAATCAAAATATTCCCAAACTATATCAGCACCTAGATGATAATTACTGGATAGCCAAACTTGCATACATGGCTGATATATTCGAGCATTTGAATGAACTTAATAACGAACTTTGGCAGAAAAAGCTGCAAAAAGGATGTTTGGAAATGTACCAAAGGATCAATCATAGCACAATTGAAAACAAACAATTTACTGTGGATCTGGCCCAACAACATTTAAGTATGCTTCAGCAGAAATTTGGTCAGTATTTTTATTCCATTAATTACAAGAACTTCGGGTTGCGCTGTCAAAAATCGAGCCGAATATAAAACTTGTGTTCATTGAAACAAGCACAGGATAATTTAACAATTAATCGCTCATTAATTTATTATTATTTTATAATAATTATTAAGATTGCGTAAAAATAAATATTTTATATTTATATGTATGTATGTATACTTTTCAAATAAAAAACAAGAAATTATTGTAAAATTTGTGTATCAATTTAATATCTATTTTTAGCTTTTGGTGTGCCGCGGAATTCTAGGAAGCAATTTGGTGTGTCGTAGGTGAGAAAAGGTTGCGGAGCACTGCTCTACTGGTACAAAGGCAGGTTTTAGTCGGTCTATCGAGACGCGTTTTGGTTGTCCTTTAACGGTAATGACGAATGTTTTTTCATTACGCTCTTCAACTTTATATGGGCCTTCGTAGGGGTTCTGAAGTGGCTTTCTTCCCCCATCGGTTCTAAGGAACACATGTGTAGAAGTAGGTAGGTCCTTATGAACAAAAAATTTTCTTGTACCGTGGACGCTGGCAGGAGTTGATTTGATGTTCTCGAACTTCCGCTGGAGTCGTCCTATATACGTATCTGGTTCCTCGCGTGGAGTTGCTTCGAAGAAATCGCAAGGTAATTTTAGAGTTCTACCGTAAGTTAGTTCTGCTGGTGAACACTTCAAATCTTCACGTACTGTTGCTCTCAGGCCAAGTAAAATGAGTGGTAGATTTTCAACCCAATTCTGGTCTCCTCATGCCATAAGAGATGATTTTAACGTACGGTGCCATCTCTCAATCATACCGTTGGCTTGTGGGTGATACGCAGTTGTTCTCTGGTGCTTGATGCCAAACTTCTCTGTAAGTTTTTTGAAGAGGCAACTTTCAAATTGACGCCCCTGGTCGGTTACTATGCTGTCAGGAGTTCCATGACGGGAAATCCAATGGGTCGTCAATGCCGTGGCGACCGTTTCTGCTGTCATATTTTTTAGAGGAACTGCCTCAGGCCATCGGGTAAATCTGTCGACCATTGTAAGTATGTACTGGTACTCGTTACATATTGGGAGAGGTCCAACTAGATCGATGTGTATATTTCGGAATCGATCCTCAGGTAATATATACGTTGCTAATGGTGCAACAGTATGTCGGGGGACCTTAGCTTTTTGATAGGCTACACATTGCTTGACAAAGTTTTTTATGTCTGTAGCCATGTTATGCCATACAAATCTTTGTTTAATTGTCTTTGTCGTTCCCAGGATGCCAGGGTGGCAAATATTATGTACACTTTCAATGACTTGTTTTCGCATGCAAGCCGGTACAAATGGTCTGATATGACCTGTTGATATGTCACACCATATTGAAGTTTCGGTGCCAGGTATCACCATTTGACGTAAGGAGAGGGCGGTGTCATCTTTTGCCTTCATAAGTCCGTCGTCTTGACACTGCGCTATTCCCATCTGCCTATAGTCAATAGAAGTAGGACTATTAATCTCATCTATTCGAGATAGTGCGTCAGCTACTACGTTATGTTCTCCGGAAACATGTCTAATGTCAGTTGAAAACTGCGCTATATAATCCAGCTGCCTTTCTTGACGTGGTGAGCTAGAGGCTCGCTTTTTATTAAAGGCGAAGGTAATTGGTTTATGGTCCGTATATATTGTGAAATTTCTACCTTCAATGTGGTTCCGGAAATATTTTACAGTTTCGTAAATGGCGGTAAGTTCTCGATCAAAAGTGCTGTACTTCTTCTGAGCAGGTGTAAATTTTTTCGAGAAAAATCCTAGAGGTTCCCAAGAGTTGTCGTTGAACTGTTGTAGTGAGGCTCCCATGGCTATGTCGCTAGCGTCGACCATTATAGAAATTCTTGCTGATGGGATTGGATGCGCGAGTAAAGCTGCATTTGCTAATTGCTGTTTACTTTCCTCAAACGCTTCTGTCAGTTCTTGATTCCATGTAAGTATCCTTTTGTCGTTCTTTTTGTAACCGCTGATGCTGTTGAATAGCTTAGTCTGTGTGTTGATAGAATTTGGAAGGAATCGGCGATAGTAATTTAGCATTCCCAAAAATTTTCGTAAGTCTTTTGCTGTTTTCGGTGTTGGAAACTCTGTGACTGCTGTTACTTTTTCTTTAATTGGCGACATTCCTTTTTGGGTGATTGTGTGACCCAAGAAGTTAACTGTATGCACACCAAATTGGCACTTGTTTATATTAATTACCAGATCATATTCGGCAAGACGATTTAGCACTAAGTCAAGATGTTTTTTGTGTTCTTCTTCGTTTTTGGAAGCGATTAGTATGTCGTCCAAATAAAAGAAACAAAAATCTAAGTCTTTGGTTACAGCATGCATAAATCGCCGGAAGCTTTGTGCTGCATTTGTTAGTCCAAATTGCATACGTGTAAATTCAAATAACCCAAATGGGGTAATGATCGCTGTCTTTGGTATGTCCGCTGGTTCCACTGGTATCTGGTGGTAGGCACGCGTCATGTCTATGGTGCTGAATATAGTAGCGTCTGATAATTTGTGTGCGAAATCCTGCAGTTGAGATATAGGATATTTGTCTACGATTGTTTTTTGCGTTTAATCTGCGGTAATCCCCGCACGGACGCCATTCACCATTTGGCTTCTTGACCATGTGCAAGGGGCTGGCTCAATTATTTTTTGATGGCCTGCAAATCCCCTGCTCCATTAAGAATTTAAATTCCTTTTTGGCTGCTTCTAGTAGACCTGGTGCCAGCCTACGAGCACGCTCAGTGACAGGAGGTCCTTTCGTCTCTATACAATGGGTTACTGAATGTTTTTGTTTACCAGGAATTTTCATATTAGGTCTTGTTAAGTTAGGATATTTGTTTAGGATGTCCCGATATTTTTGCGATGTAGAAATGGTGGAGACTCCAGAAGTTGGTCCTTTGTAAGTTGTTCCCTTGATTAGTAAACCTGTAGACTGGTCTGCGATAATTGCTTTTTTGAGGTTAACCGTTAAGTTGTAATTGTGTAGAAAATCTGCACCTATTATCGGTCTTGAAACATCGGCAACAATGAATCGCCATTTTAATGCCCGTCGTAGGCCAAAATTGAGTTCGACGGTCCTTGTACAATAGGTTTTAATGGGATTTCCATTCGCTCCATACAGCGTAGTGGGATAATTTTCAGAAGTTAAACTGTTCTTGTTATAAGATGGATTTCTCGGTATGACAGAAACATCTGCACCAGTATCCACAAGGAATTTCTGTCGTGTTTGCAAGTCATACACGAAGAGACGACAAGTTTTGTTGTTGGGAATCTCACATGTCTCTACTGCAAGGTTCCGCTGTCGTTTCCCGAAGTTTTTTTTAGTAAAAGAGCACGGTTGATAGCACTTGTGAGCCTTTTCCCCAAATTGCATGTGGTAATAGCAAAAATCATTGTTCTTCTCAGCTGGTCTATCACGAGATCTGGACCTGCTTCTTCTTGTGTAGTTATGTTGTGGTGCATTATGATATGAGTAGTTCCTACGAGGACTTTTAGTTCTTCTTCCTCGGAAATCTGTAGAGCGATTTGTCTGGGTAAGTTTTAACTTGGATACTTCGTGTGTGAGAGCTGAAACTTGTTTCTGGAGTTGTAGCAATATGGATGTTTCGGTTGGTTCCGCTCTTGATGAACTCTGCCTATTCTTGTGATCCACCGCACTGCAATCAGTTGTTTGGTATATGTCAATTATTTTATCTGCTGCTGACGCCAGTTGGTAGATATTATTTTCCGAGAGTGCTGAGAGTATTGCTTGCGCGTGTTGTGGTAGGCGCTGCATCCATAATGTTCGCACTATTTCACTTTCCGCTAAAGCGGGTCCGGCCAATTCAAGCATATGACGTAGGAGTTCTGTGGGTTTCCTATCTTCTAGCTGAATCCCTGTGAGAAGACGTGTCAGACGCTTCTCCGCTGAATCTTGAAGACGATCAATAAGTGCAGTCTTGAGAGTTGCATATTTTTCAGCTGTTGGTGGCTTCGTGACAATGTCACTCACGCTTTGTAGAATTTGCGAATCTAGGGCTGCGACGATGATATTGTATTTTGTAAAATCGTCTTTTATTCGTGAATTTGCAAATTGTGCCTCTGTCTGCACAAACCATAATGAAATGTTGTCCTTCCAGCAAGGTGGAAGCCTTACTGAGACATGGTGGAGGTCTTGATTTGTGTTGGTAGATTCCATGTTGTTAGTTTGTTGATTACACGTTGAACTCGTTCCGGAGGTTTGTTCGGAGAAGAATTTATCGAGGTTAATGTCTTGGCTGACAGGTGTGGTCATTTCGCATTTAGTTCGAGATTAGCAAATGTGTGGAAATTTGGAAAATATGCAGATGGATATTTTTTTGAAAAATCAATGGAATTTACTTTTTTTTAAATGAACCATCTATGTAATTTTTTTGAAACTAATATAGTCATAAATTGGTGGAATATTTTGGTAATATTATCCGAGATTCGAACCTTTAATTTACAGATTGATATTTTTATATATTTTTCAAGATTAAAAATTTGCTTAATTTATTTTAATAAATGTAGGTAGTTTATCCAATTATAGAATTGCTGATTAAAATTGTTCCCATTTAAAATTTGCCAGGATTTAGTTGTAACATATTGTTCAACACATTTTGCGAAGTCATGTAGGTACTCAAATTAGTGAAAATTTTAAAACTTTACGATTGTATCGGTTCTTTTGTCTCCAAAGGCGTTCTATGCTGCTTGCTGTGGCTTGCAGAATCTCGTGGGGATGGAGTACTGGTAGCATGAAGAGATTTGGTTGCTATTCTCTGCAATGATGTACGTCACTGTGGCTGAGATGATTTGGAATTCTCACTGAAAAAGATTTTATACGCAAGCTTAATTCTTAAAAGAATAAGAGACATTTTTATCATTAGTTGGAGAAAATAAATCATGAAAATCAGGATGTCTTTAAAAATCACAGTATAGGGTTTTCCATTCTCGTATATCTGAAATTGTCGTAACAATCACAGGAAGTATGTATATACTTCATAATTTTATATTTACTGAGGAGCATTTAATATTCAAGGACAAAGTGTAAATTAGAAATTTTGAAAATAATTGTAAGAATGAACTCACCGTGTAATTCCTCAGGATTCCGGTCCAATAGTCGTTCTGATCGTCTGATTGTCATTTATCGAAAAGAGAGAAATATTCAAGATTATATTAAATTTATACCGCGTGAAATCGTCGGGTTTTCACCATTTATGGAGGTTAAGGAACGTCGGGTATTTAATACTTACCTGTGCTACAAATAACGTCACCATCCAAGTATATTTTGACTCCAATAAACACGATTATATTTCAGAAGGATAATTTTATTTTAACAGATTTAAAAGATTACAATTTTACATTAAACTAGAAAGGCTTTAATGTGGAGAATGACAAACGTATGACAGGACTAGTCAGAACGGCTATTAAACTCGGAATCATAAATATACCACTCTCTAGATCGATATCTTCGGGCTTTTTGTATGTAACGGAATTATACAGTACTTAACCACAGATATACAAGCAGCATACAAGCAGTACCTACCATGCGGAGCAGAGCAGTAGACAAGGTAGAGGAAACTCAAGGCCATTTAAAAAAAGATGCGACCATAGACAACATAATTGCTCTCAGCCTACTCTATTCATTCACTAGCCCAAAAAAACTATTATAAAAATAAAAATGTCCTTGAAGCAGAAAAATGTCGAAATATTTTCCAAGGGCAAGGTTCATCTGACTAAGAAAATAAACTTTTACAGTGCATTTCCTTAAGATGAAACTCGTTAATCTGAGAAGAAGAAACCCAAAATGACAAGAAATTTGCAAAAACACTGAAGAAAATTTCCAAAACATGATTGTCCGACAGTACGACGAAGAATTCCGACATTTTTCAGCCTCATGAACTCATGGTTACATATGTTTAAAAATCTTTAATTTCACCAAAACAATAAGATAATACAGGATAACACTAATCAATAACATGAATAAGTTTATCGATATAATAAATAACATTTATACGTTGTGGAGGAAGACATATGCCAAGTATGAAGCATTGTTCAAAAAAACCGAACGAATAACCTAAAAAACTGTCAATTCACTTTAAACTTGAACTTACGAAGGTAGGTTGAATATATGTTTGTAACTCGCTAACACTATACTGGCTTATATTGTATTTTTTATCACGAACAACTTTAACACGCAATATTTTCGACGGAAATGATAGTATTTCGGCAGCAAATGACAACCCGCGTGTATAAATAAACCACACTCATTTTGTTTGAATGATTTGAAACTGTCAAACGGCAAAATTCCGTCATCTCTTTCTGTTACACGAGTCATTATGGTAGAGAGCGAGAGATCAAACCAATCCTTCTTTTCTCACCAATGAGATCTGAGCTTTTAGCCATATTATTCGTTTTCTATAAGAATTTTGAGGTGGGCGTGGCGGTTTCAAATGAGTTTCAAGGCCAAAGCTTAGTTAAATGCCCCTGCTCGGAATGATCTATGGTTATCTTTACGCCGTTCAGGTCTCTGCGATTAGGGATTACACATCTAAAAATTAACATATAATGTTGATAAGTGATTCTCCACAAGTTAAAGAAAATTTTATCGAAATAATAATAAGCAGGCCAAATTCCTAGTATCGAAATACCCACCCAAATGCAATATAATTAATTGTTATTAATTACAATGGGTTATACATATCTCAATGACTCAATGTGGTTATGGAAGTAGCATTTGGATAAGTTATTTTGCAATAAAATGAGTTATCTGCCTACCCAACACAATTTATTATCATTTCCTTGGGAGAAAATTATTTCCAATTAGCCAATAACTAGCCAAATTGATAATAATGCATGAAAGCAACTCATTAGTAGAAATAAATGCTTTGCGAATATAAATATATTTTTTTATACACTTATTTTTTAGTATTTGTTCTGGGGCGCAGGCCAATCGTCTTGGAGCCATCGTCTTGAGGATGGGGACCGGGTGTGATGGATGAGGTGTTGGATGAGCTGGTGCTGGTGCTGGTGCTGGTGTTGGTGCTGGCGCTGGAGCCGGTGTAGGTGCTGGTGCTGGTGCTGGTGCTGGCTGATAGTTTGGTCACAAGGGCGGCAGCGACATCCAGCTGCTTCTGGGTACTGATGGCGTGCTTGCTGCCATCAGGGAGCAGAACCACAATTGTGCCGTCGCTGGTCCAACACTTGTTGTTTGAAAAGATTGAACGTGCAGAGGAAAAGAGTTTTTGTCGTGTTTTTGTTAGGGATTCAGTTAGTAGACGAGAGGAGTTTTTCAGTCCTTTCTTCCTCTCATGTTGATTTAGTATTGTGGGTATGTTTGAATTTAGTAACTGTCACTATCTGGAATTTAAATATCACTGGATAATACGATTTATGAAAGTGTTTTTATTTATTATTATTGTGTTATTTATAGTTTGAGATCGCGCACTTTATGATATTACATTTTATTTAAAACATATTATATTTAAACTATAAAACATATATTTTGCTTGAGCGGTATGAAGAGTCACTCGTTGAGGAATAAAAAGAGTATATAAAGAAATAAACAATAACATAAATATTTTGTGACAAGTGCAGTTCTTGCCTAATTGGGGTTATTTTGTCTATGGTGTTTTTTTTAAGTTTGGCAATATTTTTTGAGGAAGGAAAGACAGTTTTGTTTATGGTCACTTCCTCCCAGGGCAGCTTGGGCTAGCTGTACGGTTATTTGGTCACTCGCCATTTAAGGTGTTTTAATCTGAGTTAATCATGTGATTAGTAGTTGTTCTTATCTTTTTAAAAAGGCGCGGGGTGTTTTTCCTAACACGAATAGTTTGTGTAGGTTTTTATTTTTAGTGGAGGTTATGGAACCCCGCTTTTTTCGGTGATGGCCGGAGCTCATGTTTGTAGTTTTTGTGTTTTGGACTTGAAATCGTAAAGAGTTTGGTCCTAACTGTGGCTAGAAAATTATGGCTGTTTAACCCCGCGTCGCGAAGTCACGGATTGCTGTTTCCGAAGTCCGTAAGACGAGTCTGGTTGGATTCCACGTGCTACTCGGATGAAGATTCTACAGGCGCTCGTTGAAGGAGTTGCGCCCTCCTGTCTCCCCTAAGTGAAGGATGTCCTGGCTTCCCTGGAGTCCACGCCGTCCCCGGTAGATCCGTGGTTCCGTCACGGGTCCGTTCCCCTCTACCGGAGTCAAGTTTTCGTTCGTCATCCGTTGTTTTTCCTACGATTCTCGGCCACGTAAAGTTAGCTTAGTTTGGTTCAGGAGTCCATCTGGTATGTGTCTACTTTTATTCCTTTTGTTACATTGGTATTCTTTGAACTCCCTTGTTGTTGTACTTTTGATGGTTTCATTATAGTCTTGATTAAGTACTTCCTCTTTTATTTCTGATTTCCCACCTTACTTGACAGAAAATTAATCCCACAATCATGAGATTGAGATCTCTGCTCTGCCGTTTTTGAACCCTCTACTTGATCCTGAAGATCTCACTATTACATCGTCTCAACTCACCTCATTAACATTACAAGTACTTGTATAGTATAATGAACAAGTAAAGAAAAATTTGACATAGAATGCACAAAATTTTATACACAATATTTTGCCTTCTTTCGCAGTTGACATTATTTAACAAACGTACCTAATAACCGTAAATATAAGTGTAGTCAATCACAACTAACATTAATAATTATTGTAGACATAATATCTTATTTCCTTTTTTTAAATTAACCATATTTTTAATTATTGCATTAATTTTATTACACGGTTATCAAACTGTCTGGCACGAGATTTCTGGGTGGCTGATTCTTCATTGTTGGCAATCTAATTTACTTTGAATTTCTCGTCCAATGTCTGCGTATCTCGTAATTGTAATTTAATTTTCAGTAGGAGTGTTTTAGGAAAAAAAATCAAATTGTTTTTATTTCTTAACGTAGACCGTTTTGTATTTTATATCATGCAAGTATGGAAGTTTGAGCCTAATTTTATTTTCAGATGTACTGTACAGGCAAAAGCTACTGAAAGGTGTAGTTCCTTCAATATTTCCCTGGATAAAAGTAGAAGGGAGTAATTTAGAATTAAGAAACAGACTGGAAAGGCATCTGAAACGTGAAAAAACATATATAAATTCTACAAAACCAAAACCACAAGATGTGTCTGATGTGAAGTCTGTGAATCTAGAAGACGCGGCGTTGCCTGTGAATCTAGAAGACTCAGTGTTGCCTGTGAATCTAGAAGACGCGGCGTTGTCTGTGAATCTAGAAGACGCGGCGTTGCCTGTGAATCTAGAAGACTCAGCGTTGCCTGTGAATCTAGAAGACGCGGCGTTGTCTGTGAATCTAGAAGATGCGGCGTTGCCTGTGAATCTAAAAGACGCGGCGTTGCCTGTGAATCTAAAAGACGCGGCGTTGCCTGTGAATCTAGAAGACGCGGCGTTGCCTGTAAATCTACAAGACGCAGCGGTGCCTGTGAATATAGAAGACGTGGCAGTGGAAATCATATTGCCTTTTGATACTCCGTGTGATAGACCAACTCTAGATAAAGACACTCAGACAGATAATAAAAAGGAAAGGTTAACAAGAGAATTTTCAAGTCAAACCATAAAACACTCTGAGTTCAGTATAATGACATACAAGAAAGACCCTGCCTCAATTCATTTTTATACCGGTTTAGAGTCATACGAGAAAGTGCTGTTTGTTTTTCAATCCTTAGGACAAGCCTCACACTGTTTAAAATACTTTTATGGTAATCCTAAACCCTTGACTCTGTGCAGAAACGGGCGGTCCGTTTGATAGATTCCCCAATCTTAACAAACGGACTGCAATCTTTAGAGCACAGGCGTCAAGTAGGTATGCTGTCCTTGTTCTATCGGTATTACAATGGAAGATGCTCTGAGGAACTAGCGTCATTGATCCCTTCGGCACCGGTGCGTAGTCGGGATACACGCCAAACGCGCGCCCAACATTTGTACACAGTTGACACTTGTCACATGAGAACGGGTCGCTTCTACGATTCGTTCTTAAGTTCAACAGCTCGGCTGTGGAACGAACTGCCGGCCTCTGTGTTTCCTCCCTCCTATAACATGGGACTCTTCAAGACCCATGTTCACTCCTTCCTCTCCAAAAAAAGACCCTCCACACAGCATCCCCAAAGATGACATAGGCCCCGAGGGAAATTATTTTCTTCAGGGCCTCCTGTGTGGAGTAAATATAAAAAAAAAAAAAAAAAAAAAAAATCCTCCCAATAATATAAATGCATTTGAACAATTTTTTTTAACATTAATGATATTGAGAACACACAAAACATTTTTTGAAATTGCAAGAATGTATCTTATATCTATTAAAGACGTTTTTAATATTTTTATTACATGGGTGAAATTCATATTCAATCAAACGTAATTTTTTTTTCTCCAACTGATTTTAGAGACAAATACCCTAACACGAGGTTAATGATTGACGGCACGGAATGTCCAATTAAACGGCCTACACTACCGACTGCCCAGTAAGCAACCTTTTCTACCTATAAAAACAGAAATACTGTTAAAGTACTTATCGGTGCTACTCCTAGTGGCCTCATAAATTATGTGTCTCCAAGCTATGCAGGCTCTGCCAGTGATTGCCAGATCATTGAAAAAAGCAACCTTTTATCCCTGTGTGATGTTGTTGATTATGATTATTATTATGGCTGAAAAAGGTTTTAATGTCCAGGACATCTTCGCACCATATGATGTCACCATAAACATTCCAACATTTTTCAAAAAAACAAACAGAATCACTAGGAGTGTTTTAGAAAATGACAGAAAAGTTGCTAGCAAAAGGGTGCACATAGAAAGAGTAATAGGACTTTTAAAAACATATATATAAAATTTTGAAATCCCCTATGAACTATACCGAGACAATACTTTCATCGGATATAATATTTATATGTTGCATGTTGTGTAATTTTAGATCAAGTATAATAGATAAAGATGCTTAATAAATTATATGTAAAAAAATGAGTTTGCTTTAGACCACACGAGTGAAGTAAAACTTCACTAACTTATGCCGGGTACACGCTGTATATAATGCTGAAATACGGTAGTACTCGTTAGCTAGCTCTAGCTCCTTCTTCCGCCTCCGATCACTGTTTGCATCAATTAAGACCCTCCTCCGATCGCCGTTTCATCGATTAGTGTTGGCATGTGATGTAACGCTTTTCGTAAGGCACCAGTTTACCCCCCAAGTGTCGAGCGTGCGTAAAGAAGTTTTACTTCAAAAACTGTTAATGTAAATACTGTTCCAATTTTAGATTATATATTTTAGATAACTGAAGAGCTCATACATCAGCGCGCACGATTTAACCCTTCTTTGAAGTTCCCTTTGTTACATGTATTAAACACTAAACACAATACAGGATGTTAAGGGACGTACTTGACTTACTTTAACCAGTGATTCCTGACATTATTTGGAATAAAAACCTTTCAACAACTTTGACAATCATCTTATTGAAAAAGATCATACCTTCAATAAAAGCACCGGTGCTAAGATTCTCCATAAAAAAGACCATAGTAACAAATTGAATAACCTAGAAGCGCTAGAAATAAAGAAAGCCATTAAAACCAAAAGTTTAATTCTGAATAATCAATTAGATTTGTCAAAAAGCCCAATACTGGGAATATTCCCTGTAAACTCTAAAATTCCCAGTATCACTTAATAAACCTTACAATTATTAATGCCTATTCTCTATTATTATAATATTTATATACACTAATCGTTTTCTTTTAATATATTGTTGTTTCATTTTGGTTTTACTTTCTCTCTCCCTCTGTATGTATATATAATGACACATTTTGTATTATTGATTAGTTTAATTTTGTACCCTGAAGATGCTCGAGTGAAGCGAAACCGGTCGGTCTTAAAATTAATAAAAATTCGTGGTTTTAAACAAAAATATTGTTTTATTTCATTAAAATGTTAAACCACAGAGTGATTGCTTTCTACGAAAACATAAATTATTTATTGTTTTGGCATTTTTTTTTTTTTTTTACATCCTAATATTATATAGTTGTTGTAGCATTGGTCAACGCGTGAGCAATTTGTTAACAGTCAACCTGTTAAAATAAAGAAAATAAGATTAGCAAATTAAATATGCAACTAGTGCAGAATAAAAACATAAATATTTTCAAGTAAGTTTGTCAAATCAATGCCTTCAGAAGGCGAAACAGCTGCCATGCATAGTAATAGATACACTTAGTAAAACATTTTAAATCCTATTTTATTTAAAATAATAATTTTTTGTTTTTAATGATAAAACTCATTAAAAACAAAAATGTCTGGAAATTGTTACATAGTGAATGACAAAGAAATACAAAAAATAAAATAATTATATTAAAAATATACAAGATATTATTTTTCCAATAATAATTTTGGATGACATGTATTTATATTACTACTTATTTACATTCTGTACAGTCATTGGAGGTTGTCCACCACTTACCCGCCCTGGTATAAGTAACATAAAGTTACTCCTTCAAGGCTCTCACTATTGTTGTTGTATAAGAACGTTTCTACATTTAATAAAACGAAGCTAGACCTCCAATGTCCGTGCATATGGTAGCAGTATGCAAGTGCTTACAAACACACAAGACAGTGATTGTTAGTAAACTAAAAGTAAGAGGCATTGGAGGTTATCCACCACATACCCGCCCTGGTATAAGTAACAGATGGTTACTCCTTCAAGGCTCCGAATCTACATTTAAGTTTGAACGAATCTAGACCTCCAGTGTCGGTGTTAGGAAGCAGTATGCAAGTGCTTACATAATAAACAAAATGCGAATGATATATGATCAATAATATAAAGTAATTAAAAACATAAACATACAAGGCCTGCTGGTATTGGCATCTTGCGTATGCTGCAAGCACCTGCAAGAAATGAAACACCTAATATCATACCTCTCTCGTCATGTGGCAGTACCAGCGAGAATGTTTCAGCTTGACCCATACCTAACTAACTAACTCTTTGCCAACATCACGTACGTACACACGTCTTCGTCGCGCTGTCTTTTAAAAATCGTTTTAAGAGTTTTTATTTCTATATAGCGAAAATAAAATGAGTGATCCCGTGCTCCAAGAACTGAGGAACATTATCCTTGATCAAGGCAAAATAATTAATGAATTGTTAGTGCGATTAAAGTCCGTTGAAGCAATTTTGAATCGTGAAGTAACAAACACAATACTACCTACTGCAACTGCCAGTAACATCACGCAAGGTACAAGTACCGTCTTGAAAGTACTAGCGCCGGCCCCCGGTGCCAGTGTGAGTGACGCAAATGTGTGTGTATCCCAAGTGCTGCAGCCGTCTAGCCCGCCGCACCCCGCCCCCGCCGCCCCGCCCGGCTCATCCAGTATTCCAGTAATCACTGTAGCGCCTACAAGCGGCCCTCAGATACTATTTGCGCGCAGAATGACTACAAGATCCAGCGCTAAAAAACATGCATCCGAGGAAGATAACACCTCCACGTCTACTGCAGCGCCATCTCGTAATCAAACATCATCGGTATTTTCCCCGACGTCCGAACAGACTTACCACATCTGTAAAATCATACAGTGATGCCGTCGTCAACGGCAAACGAACACGGCCTCGCCCAATTTCTAAAGGGACAGGATTTGCGGATGAAAACTTGGTGGCCATCCCAAAAAATCTGCACTTACATGCGTTCATGTTCCACCGGGCAACCACGGTTGATCAAATGACCTCATTTCTAAAAAAGAAAAAGCCCGATCTAGAATTTACGGTAGAGAAACTCGTTACGAGACATAAGAGGTATGCCTCTTTCAAAATAGGAATTCCGGAAAATAGTTTCCATTTTTTCCTGGACTCCATGATCTGGCCTGAAAACGTGGCCTTCAACGAATGGTCATTTCGGAGGCCACGACCCAAAACCAAGATGGCGGACACCAACACGCACGAAAACCAATATTAGTGGAATTTACCAAAACGTCAGAAGTTTAAATAATAAAATTTTAGATTTTATGACCAATGTAATGTGTCAGAAACCACTCCTGGTTGCTCTTACTGAAACGTGGTTAACTTCGGGCACGTATTCCGCCGAGCTATTCGGAAATCTATACCACGTATACAGGAAGGATAGAGGCAGTCGCGGAGGAGGGACACTCCTGGCCCTCCGAGTTGACAGCCACTCACACGCTGAACGACTGGAATACATGGAAACCCAAGGTGAAGACTTGTGGGTGAAAGTATCACACAGAAATGTCATCATATATATATGTGTAGTATACTTTCCTCCAAATACAAAATCGGAACAATATAAATTATTTTACGAGAAAATCATTAGTGAAAGTGCAAAACTACAATCTAAAAATATTATTATCTTCGGTGATTTTAACTTTTCGTCAGGGAAGAACCCGAGTGTTGTTTACGATTATTTTTGTTCTTTTTATGATTTGACACAAGTAAACACTGTTTATAACATAAATGCACGCATGTTAGACTTAGTATTAAGCAACATACATTCCAAAAATGCTGTTGTCCGTCGCCATGATTCTCCACTTGTCAAAGAAGACCTTAATCACCCTTCACTATCATTCACACTCGAGTACATAACAAAAACCCAAGCAAAATCAGACATATTGCCCCCGGACATAAACATGGGTTGGATTTTCAACGAAAACTCAGATCTACACTTATAAATGCCTTAGAACAACATAACTGGAATCATTATGACTGCCTCGATGTAAACCTAGCTGCTGAAATGTTTTATAAGCAGCTCAATAATATTTTTGACTTATGCTTAGAGAAAAGATCCACACGTATGCTCGGAGATGATGAACAATATCCAAAATGGTTTACTGGAGAGATCATTCATCACATACGAGAGAAAAATAAAATGCACCATCTTTGGAAAAAAACTAAATCCGAACATGCCTTAACAAACTTTAAAAAATCACGAAAATTAATCAAGCAGTTAATTGGTAAGGCCTACACTGACTTTACACGTGAAGCAGAGAGTAGTATTATAACAGACCCCACTCAATTTTGGTCTTACACGAACGATAAACGCCACGGCTGTGACAAACTTAATCACATGACCTTTGATGAAAATCAATACAATGGATATTCTGAAATCGTAGAAGGTTTCGTAGATTATTTTCAATCAGTATTCAGCGACAATATTCCCAAACTTGACATTTCCTCAATAGCTTCTTCGTCACACAATGCTTTAAATGTTCAAATTCACGAAATTAACGATGATGATATTGTTGCCGCTTTTCACAAGCTAAAACCTAAATACTCGGTCGGTCCAGATTTTATACCACCCATCATACTCAAAAGATACTCAAAACATTTAATTCAACCTCTAAAGCACATTTTTAACCTTTCACTTCGTAATAATACCTTCCCTGAAATGTGGAAACTAACAAAAGTCACGCCTATACACAAAAAAGGCGAAAAATCGGCAATCGATAATTACAGACCTGTAGCTGTCTTATCAGCACCCGCAAAACTTTTAGAAACCATAATTTACTCACAAATATATAATCAAACAAAACATACACTCACCGAGAATCAGCATGGATTTCGCCCCACTCTATCACCCTCAACAAACCTTATGAATCTCACCACCTATATAAATAAATCGTTTGAAAATTTTTTACATCTCGGTGTGATTTATACAGACTTCGAAAAAGCATTTGATAAAGTCGACCATGATATTTTACTAATAAAATTGAGTGACATCGGATTCTCTCAGGATTTTCTCGCTTTCGTAGCTAGCTACTTACACAATCGTCGTCAGTATGTCAGTTACAGACACCAGTTCTCTCACGAATACAAAACTAACTCCGGGATTCCCCAAAGATCGAATCTAGGACCCCTCCTCTTTCTTTTATTCATTAATGATATAGGCAAGACCATTAACCTCTCTAAATATCTCCTCTTTGCTGACGATATCAAACTTTTCAGAGCTATCAAAAGTTGTATCGATTCCATTCTTCTGCAGAATGATCTTGATTCTCTTGTCAAATGGTCGGAATTAAATAAATTACCCTTCAGCATCCAGAAATGCAGTGTAGTTACATTTACAAGATCCAAAGATACATTTCTATTCCCTTATCACATTAGTAAAAATATATTAACATTCAAAAACGAGATTCGTGACCTTGGGGTGATCTTCTAAGCAAATCTCTCTTTCAAATCCCACATATATGACATTGTCTCCCGCGCCAACAAAATGCTTGGATTTGTTCTTCGTAATGCGAGATCATTTACTAATGGAATTGCAATACGGAGAACATATGAAGCACTTGTCCGTAGCACCCTGGAATACAGCTCCATTATTTACAGGGCCCCTTCTGAACAAAACCATATCTTAGAAATAGAAAAAGTACAAAAAAGGTTTATGCGTTACCTGTATATGAGGGAATATACATACTATCCATTCCTGTATCCATCCTTGTTCTTAACAGGAATGCTCGATTTCAATACATTAGAAGCCCGCAGAAAAATATTTTTAGGCAAACGCTTTTTTAAGTTATTCTCTGGTACAATACACAATCCGCCTATGTTGAAAGAGGTTAACTTTTATGTCCCTAACAATTATACTCGAGGGAGATCCCATGCACTCTTATATGCTTCGAAAGCGAGGACTTCTGCCTATCAGAACGCGCCAATATACAGAGCGACTCAACTGCTTAACGATTCTGCATTAGCCATCGATATTTTCAATGTCACCTACAGACAATTCAGTAACTATCTTATAACACATGTGACAAAATAGTAAAACTGCCTGTGTAAACCTTTTAATATGTACTCGTCTCCATGATATATTGGTGTATAACCGTTTCATGGAGAACATGAAAAAAAAAATAATAATAAATAAATAATACCTCTGTCGTCATGTGGTAGTACCAATGCTGTCGGTTATGGATAGTGAGTGGGGGGACAGACCTTAAGGATGGAGTTGCCGGAGGGCGTCAAGTAAGTACGTCAAAAACTAAGGAAGAAGCAGCCATGTGTATACTGCAAGCACTGTGTTGGAAATACATATGGTTTAAAGAAACAGAATTACCTTACAACTGGCAGGTCCCAGAAGAATGCACAAGGGCTTCAGCCTGACCGTAAGCGAAATCAGATGCCCACGCCCTTCAGCCGGTTTCCCGATTGTGCCAATTCCTAGTGGGGCCGTTCCCTCTGTCAGCTCACCAAAGGTTGTCCCTGTAAACATGCTTCTTTAACAAAGCTGGTTTAAAGTAATCTTCATTAAAACTTATTAATTTGTGTAACATTTTCTCAATAAAATCCCTTTCTATTTCAATGATTTGAAAATCCTTTAAGGTAAATATTGCTAAGAATGCCTGTGAGTGCATAGCAGCTGTCTTTGTATTTGATAATAATAGTTATGGTTTTTGTCTAACTCCAGCTGGCCCGAGAATTCACCTAAATACAAACATGGGACAGTCTCCACAGATATGATGCTGTCCTTGGCTGTATATGGACATTTGACTTCTAATAGAGCATCTTCACCAATCAGTGCATCGAGAGAACTGCCTAAGAACTGATGTTCAGGGTGAATGACAATTCCACAGGGAGAAGTGGAAGTATTTGTTACAATCTCAAATTTTCTTATCACTGCAGTCTCAAATTTTGATCCATATTATAATGATGCAGCTTTGACAACAAAAACTTTCAAAAAAGATCCTGCCAGATTTCTATGATTAGTTTTCACCATACTTTTACATATTTTGCAGAAATTTGAACTAGTTAGGCGTAGGCATCGTTCAGTGAACCAGTTTTAGACTTACCCTGAAGTCTAGTTGAGGATTCAATCAAATAAAGTTCTACTGGTGATTTTTTATAAATCTTAAGGAAAAAATGTTCAACAGTTTCCCTTTCATAGAAATGATCAAAAGTGGCAGAATATTTGTCTGCTGGTGGAATAATTTCCATGATAGGCATGTGCCTTAAATTTAAATTATGTGCAGAAAATCCTATAGCTAAATTACGGAACAAATGGAAGTAGTAGGCCTAGGATCAAAATCAAGGAGGTGTTGTTGAGACAACTGCTGTTTTTTTAGTTGCAGATATTCCGCTTTTCTATAAATAATATGCGCACCATGATGTTTCTCGGTGTATGACAATTTTGTAACATTCTTGTACAACTTTGCTGAACAACATTTTTTTTTATTTTCACTAAAATCTACTATTCCATGTAGAACTACAAATACGTTCTTGCAATGTGCATTAGGCCCCACGCCGGCTCCACACTCACATTGGCATTCCAATATAGTGTTACAATTATAGTGTATATAGACAGCATAAGAAAGATGTTTCCTGTACTCCGAAGCACACTTTCCTAAAATATAGGTTGTGCCATTTTCATGTGCACTTCGAACACATATTGTTCAGAATACATACTTAACGCTTTATCGGTGTTCTTCAAACTGAAACACTGAGTTTATGTAGTTCTTTCCGCGTCAGTGCTGGAATATTGGAGGCCATGTTGATGTCTTGAAAATCTTCCGGCTTCGGCGTAACCATTTCCAAGACATCTTCGTCTGCGACGCCAGCAGGATTGAAATTATGAAGTTTATCATAGTCTTCGAGTCTTAAATAAAACGCATTATGATCATAACTATTGATAAATTAGAAAAGAAATTATCGTAGGCAATATAAATAAGCAATAGTGGTGTATTTACTAACCTTTCTACGAGAGTTGCTTTTTTACCAACAGTTTTGGCATTACGTCCTTTCAATTCTTCCATCAATTGGAAAATAGTCCACTGACCGTAATTTCTGTGTATTTTACTTACAAATCGAGAAAAATAGGTTTGTTCGAGGAAAAAAAATTGCAAATAGCTATCGAAATGACAGATCATTGGAAGCATAAACAAACCACTCTCTAGATCGATATCATAAATAAACCATTGGAAGACCTCAGTCATAAATATACCACTCTACCTCAGTCCATAGATTTTGTCGACAGAATAGGTGACAGGAGGACCGGTAAACACCGTGCTGCCATCTCTTGGATATTTTGAAATCACTCAGAAAACGGCCCATTCCTTAGCACATTTGGAGTAAAAAATGCTATGGGCACTTTGCTGTCCGGTAATATTTTTTTTTAATAAAAAATTTATTATTCATATTTTCACCACTTGTCACCACTGTTTTATCCTTTGTCAAAGTTTGAAAACCCACCTGGCAATATTTTATTCGAGTTTCGTTGAACAATATACGTACGTACCTACATTAGCGCGCTTTTACGATCACAACGAAATGGCATGGCACCATTCGTCTCATTTTTAGCTATTATTATTTAGTGTGTATGAAAGAGCGAACACGCTTTTTGACACACTTGCTAATAACAGCTGTTGAACACGAGAAACAATGCCAATGACAGTGACGGAGTGTGGATTTTTTTTATCATTTTTTGTTTTTAATTGAAAAAAAATGTTACCGGACAGCAAAGTACCCATTACATTTTTTACTCCAAATGTGCTAAGGAAAAGCTGATTAAAGTTTGTCGGGTACGTGCCGATACACCCTGTATATATTTTAACTATAAATTTTTTTGGAAAAAAGTTTGATTTTATTTATTTGTTCTTGTTGGTTCGTAATACAGCGCAATTCGGAAGGGAGATTATTATAGTTTTTTATGGCTTGGTAAATATAATGGTTTTGCATTTAAGTTGTTTTAAAGATTGGCTTGTAAAATTCTTGATATTCTGTGTTATTTTTTCTTTACACATTTTTATAATGGAAGTTGGCTTAAATATATCATCAATATTTGGTACTGGAAAAAATTTAAAAGGCAATTTTGTTGGAAAAGTAGAGTTTTTTTTAAGTATTACCTTTATAATAATTTTTTGCGAGACTTTTACTGAGCTTAGGTTGTTTTTATAAGATCCTCTCCAACCTATGATTTCCAACAAAAGCCCGAAGATATCGATCTAGAGAGTGGAGAGTGGTTTATCTCTAGATTTACAAAGTGCATAGTAGAGGTGGGTCCTATGAGTACTTTTCGTTACTGGGTACAATGAGTACAGGTACAGAAAAATACCGGTGACAAAATACTCAAGTATTTAATACCAGCCTAAGGATTGATTCAGAATAAGTAATTCTAATGAACTCGCATAAATTCTGTCCACATATTCCCCACAAATATTCTAAGTGAGCTTGATTCCCCCTTTATTATTCGAAATCCATGGGGGGGGGGTTGTTAGAGGATTTCTGTAATACACAAAAAAAATCAAAATGAGTGCTCCCCACAAAATATTTTAAATCCATGGGGGAGGGGGGTTGTTACAGAACTTCGCTGGAAAAAAATTCGGCACAGCCAAAAACATCATACGTGATTCCCCACAATAATTTTTCGAAATCCATGGGGGGGGGGATTCAATTTCGAAAAATTCTTCACATTTTTCCGGTCGCAAAATATAATATATAAATAATCATAAAATACCCATCGAATATACCCGTCAAAAATACCTACTAAAAATACCCAACAAAAATACTCATCAAAAATACCCATCAAAAATACCTTCAAAAATACCTACTGAAAATACCCATCAAAAATACCTATTAAAAATACCCATCAAAAATACTTATCAAAAATACCTATCAAAAATACCTGCTAAAAGTACCTGGAAATGCCCGGTACTTTTACTGGGTACGATAAATACGCCTCACCATGGCCGTGATTGGTTTATTTATGCCATGGCCTCACCTCTAGTGCATAGTAGATGGGTGATTGGTTTATTTATGGTAGATTGTTTTGAGCTGGCTTAGGTTGAGAAAGTTGCGAGTTTGTCTAAAAAAGTAAATGAATTTTCTAAGTTTGTTTGCTGTAGTGGTTATAATGTTGTTTCCACTTCAAATTCATGTCAAAAATAATAATAATAATTTTTATTCCAGGATGTGGGGAGGTTAGTGCAATCCCACACGTCCCATATATCCCATCCCATACATGTCCCATCCCATACAAAAAATTCATATAACAACTGTCAAAGTGAGTACACGTATCCCTTAACCTCTTCATAATAATATTATTAAATAGTGTTTATACTAATAATAGTGGCTTAAAACAGTTACCAGTATAGGTTAAAGAAAGTGCTATTTAAAATTACGTAAACATACTACCTATTACAGTGTGGAATATCAATTTTATTATTAAAATTATATTCTTGAATATTGCTAAAAGCAAAAGGCGAAATTAATCATAAATGTGCCAATAATACAGTGTGAACTCTGCGGCAGGTACCTATATTAAACCTTACCTGTGCAGTACCTATTCCAATATAAATCAGGGGTGTTGCACTGTGCGGTTCAAAAATATTAACGAAAAGTTTCAGATATCTAAATTAATATTGAATCCATTAATTTCTATACAATTGCAAAGGAAGCAGTTGACAAATAAAATAATAATAATAATAATAATAATAATAAAATAATAAACAAATAATAATAATAATAAATGCTAAGAACTTTTTTCCATAGGAAAGCTCATAGCTCAGAAATGCACGAAATAATTTGCAAGGCAGATAGAAATATTACACCTTTAAATTTATACGATGAGAATGCCAACATTTTTATAAATCCCAATCAGGAATTATTAGATTCCTGGTCAAATAAAATTTTACACGCAAAACACTTCAATTATCTCAACCAAACGTATGTTGACAAAATTAAGTCAAACAAATGGTTGAGTATTGGAGAGTTGAGCGCAGAAATAGAAGGATTTATGCTTGCAATTCAGGATAGAGTCATTAATACTAAAAATTATAGAAAGCATATAATCAAAGATACAAATCAAATTGATGATTTGTGTAGAAAATGTTTGGCTTTTCCGGAAACTATAGAACATATTATATCGGGATGTTCTATATTAGCACCGTCCGAGTATACATTTAGGCACAATCAAGTTTTAAAAATAATTCACCAAAATTTGGTAATTAAACATAACTTGATTGACTGCCGTAATGTAGTACCATATTATGAATACGAACCAAATTCATTTTTAGAAAACGAATTTTATAAAATATATTATGATAAAACTATACTAACAGACCGAGCGATTAGTCATAATAGACCCGATATAGTTTTACATGACAAAATTAAAAAAAATAACTTATATCATTGATGTTGCTATTCCAAATTCCTGTAATATTCAAAAATCTGTTAGTGAAAAAATAAGAAAATACACAGATTTAGGAAATGAAATAAAAAGAATTTGGCATTCTCAGACTATAAAAATATTACCATTCGTTATTTCGGCTACTGGCATTATACCTAGCTCTCTAATTAAAAATTTAGGCGTATTAGATCTATCAAAAAATTTATATATAAAGATGCAAAAGTCGGTCATTTTGAATACATGTAGGATAACAAAAGATTTTTTAAATATTTATGTTGAGGGATCAGTAGGATTTATAGGCCCTGTTAGAAGTTCTACCGAGCCGAACCCTCTGATATGAAAATATCTGGAGACGGTGAATTTTTTTTCCCATTTGATATCTGGTGATTTGACGTGTTGTTGTTCTTGTATTGTTTTGTATTTATTTTACTTATATAATGCACTTACATAGTGTTGATTGACTAGCTGATCATTTGTGGAAAAGTGAGTGGAAGGGTTAAGTTTTTCTTTGGGGAAGACTTAACCCGGACAACTAAATCGGAAGTTTAAAAAAAAAAAAATAATAATAATCGAGGTAGTTAAAAACTTTTCAGATGATATCAAAATGACTTTTGGTTTAGATAAATGTAGAACGATCCATATAGAGAAAGGCAAAATTGTAGATGGGGACGAGAGTATATTTAGAAATTTCCAAATTACTAGTATGAAAAGGGATGAGGTTTATAAGTATTTAGGATACCCACAATCAAATAGATTAGACCATAGTAGTATTAAAAATGATATAAGGATTAAATTTCAAACTAGGATCAGGAAAATTTTAAAATGCAATCTATCTGCTAAAAATTTAGTAAAAGCAATAAATACTTGGGCAATACCTCTATTAACGTACTCATTTGGCATAATTAAAAGGTCTAATACAGATTTAGATAACTTAGAAAGATTAATTAGAACTACGCTAACAAAGTTTAATTGCCATCATCCAAATTCAGCTATAGAACGAGTTAATTTACCTAGAAATTTAGGAGGTAGAGGTATAGTCAAAATAACTTCTTTGAAACATAATCAGGTAGAAATGCTAAGAACTTTTTTCCATAGGAAAGCTCATAGCTCAGAAATGCACAAAATAATTTGCAAGGCAGATATAAATATTACACCTTTAAATTTATACGATGAGAATGCCAACATTTTTATAAATCCCAACCAGGAATTATTAGATTCCTGGTCAAATAAAATTTTACACGCAAAACACTTCAATTATCTCAACCAAACGTATGTTGACAAAATTTCGTCAAACAAATGGTTGAGTATTGGAGAGTTGAGCGCAGAAATAGAAGGATTTATGCTTGCCATTCAGGATAGAGTCATTAATACTAAAAATTATAGAAAGCATATAATCAAAGATACAAATCAAATTGATGATTTGTGTAGAAAATGTTTGGCTTTTCCGGAAACTATAGAACATATTATATCGGGATGTTCTATATTAGCGCCGTCCGAGTATACATTTAGGCACAATCAAGTTTTAAAAATAATTCACCAAAATTTGGTAATTAAACATAACTTGATTGACTGCCGTAATGTAGTACCATATTATGAATACGAACCAAATTCATTTTTAGAAAACGAATTTTATAAAATATATTATGATAAAACTATACTAACAGACCGAGCGATTAGTCATAATAGACCCGATATAGTTTTACATGACAAAATTAAAAAAATAACTTATATCATTGATGTCGCTATTCCAAATTCCTGTAATATTCAAAAATCTGTTAGTGAAAAAATAAGAAAATACACAGATTTAGGAAATGAAATAAAAAGAATTTGTCATTCTCAGACTATAAAAATATTACCATTCGTTATTTCGGCTACTGGCATTATACCTAGCTCTCTAATTAAAAATTTAGGCGTATTAGATCTATCAAAAAAATTACATATAAAGATGCAAAAGTCGGTCATTTTGAATACATGTAGGATAACAAAAGATTTTTTAAATATTTATGTTGAGGGATCAGTAGGATTTATAGGCCCTGTTAGAAGTTCTACCGAGCCGAACCCTCTGATATGAAAATATCTGGAGACGGTGAATTATTTTCCCATTTGATCTCTGGTGATTTGACGTGTTGTTCTTGTATTGTTTTGTATTTATTTTGCTTATATAATGCACTTACATAATGTTGATTGACTAGATGATCATTTGTGGAAAAGTGAGTGGAAGGGTTAAGTTTTTCCTTTGGGGAAGATTTAACCCGGACAACTAAATCGGAAGTTAAAAAAAAAAAATAATAATAATAACAAATAATAATAATAATATAATACAAATAATACAAATTAACTGTCATGATGAACCCTAATAATAAATTTAACAAAGAGCAGATTGCAAAAATAATACCGGAGTCCAACAACATCATGGCTTCAATTTCTCATATGGCGGCTATCATGGCGAAGTTGGAAGGTGAACTCGCCGTTTACAAAAACTTGTCTCAAAATCAACCGACTCAAAAAATTCCAAACCTTTGTGAAACCATAATGGAATTGGAAGAAAGGAAGGAAAAATCGAAAAATGCAATCTTTCTAAACGTACCGGAAAGTGAGTTGTCTCAAGAAAAAAATTTGACAAATGACTCAAAAATAATAATATCCACTATCAAAAAAAATTGATGACATAACAACACAAAATCTAAAAATATACAGACTTGGTGCTAAAAAACCTGGAGTCATCAGACCAATTAAAGTGGAATTTGAAGATTCTTTCCAAGTAAAATACATTCTTCGGAATAAATTTAAAATTACCGATGGAATAAAGATAAAACCGGACTTGACAATAACTCAACGAAATCACATGAAGAATCTGATAATAGAATTAGAACAACGGAAAAATAGCGGTGAAACAAATCTCACGATAAAATATGTTCATTCTATTCCGAAAATCGTTCAACAGCATACACCAACAAACTACACAATAAACTAAATCACTGTTACCTATATTATCAAAACGTCAGAGGAATTCTAACTAAACTGGACACTCTCAGACTAGAAATAACTACTTCAATATTTGATGTGTTGATTTTCACAGAAACTTGGTAACATCCGGATATTCACACTGCAGAACTAGGAATGTCAAGATACAACGTTTTCCGCCGGGAAATAAATCAATCTACAAACTAACTAACTAACTAACTAACCATCACGCCGTTTCCCCGCAGGGGTAGGCAGAGAGGACGGACCGCCAAACAACTCGGTCTTGGCACACACTCCTTGCCTCATTCACATTCATACATCGTCTCATACATACTCTTCTATTATTCTGATTCTTGACATGGCCCGACTCGAGTATCTGATTGACTTGATCGTGCCATGTCTTCCTCGGGCGTCCCCGACTTCTGCTACCATTCACATTTGCATCATATATCCTCCTTACACTCCTATCTTCGCTCATTCGCTCTACATGCCTAAACCATCTAAGCGTCCCTTTCTTAATCTTACTCATTACGCTTACATCAGCCTTGCACTCTTTGCGGATCTCCACATTCCTCACACGATCAAACATAGTTTTACCACACATACACCTCAGGGATCTCATTTCAACAGCATTTAATCTACTTTCATCCTTTCTTTGCCAGTTCCATGCCTCACTTCCATACATCAAGGTAGGTACCAGCACTCCGTTGTGGACTGCTAACTTCGCTTCTTTGGATCTACAAACGATGACATTAAAAACAATAAAAGAAGAGGTGGTGGAGTTCTGATTGCAGTAGCGAAAAATATTGTCTCCAGACAGTTAAATACAAAAAACGTTGAAATAGAGCAATTATTTGTTATGATTAATACAGGTAAAAACAGAATTTTATTGGGTAATGTGTACATTCCGCCTAAATCGGATCGTATTTATACTTAGCATTTTGAAGATATTGAAATTTTACAATTAAAATATCCAAAAGTAAAAATAATTATAACTGGCGATTTTAATCTCCCGAACATCATTTGGAATCAAAACTTTATGGAATTGACAGGTATAGAAAACGCTGGCTTGTCAACTTTAAACAAAGAAGTTATAAGCATGTCAAATTTTATAAATCTAACACAATTAAATAAAATTGAAAATTGTAATAACAAAATACTGGACTTGGTATTTTCAAGTGATACTTCAGTAACTGTAGTAAAATCAAGTGAAATAATTTTACCTGTAGATAACTATCATCCTCCATTAAATATTAGCGTATCACTAAATAAAATACCAAATCTACAGTGCAAAAAATCACTTCACAATTTTAATAAAGCGGATTTTAATCATATTAATGAATGCTTAAATGCTACTGATTGGACTTTTTTAAAACAAGAAAATATTAACGAAAATATCAACGTATTCTATAAAATAATTCACAATATCATAGAAAAAAATGTGCCTTACATTAAATGTAAAAATAATGTTTTCCCTCAGTGGTTCAATAAAGATTTAGGTAATTGATTTGACTCTATTGAAGAAGAAAATACATAAAAAAGTACAAAAATTCTAAATCAATTAAAGATTATATTCAATTCAATTCAATTCGACGCCAATGTCACGATCTTTCTAAAAATTGTTACAAAGAATACTTAAATAATGTGGAAAATTCAATTGCAAATAACGACATCAACACTTTATGGAAGTACTCAAAGTCATTAAAAAGAAATGAAATAGATATACCTGCTAGCATGTGTTATAACGGCATAAACGGAAATAATGCAGAAACTATTGTTAATTTATTTGCTTCATTTTTGAAGTGAAACTTCTTTAGGCGCGTAATGGATTTTCGGGGACGGAGTAAAACCGAGTCAGGATCGACACGAAAATGCGGGTACCCCCACCACCGCTCACCGTTCACTGTCCCTCTCTCACCATATGCGCTTGTTGAGGTGGGGGAGCCGCTCACGAACGTTCTCTCTCTTCTCTTCTTTCCTCTCTCTCAGACACCAGCGAACTGCGCCACGCCAAGCATCAGCTGCTTGGTTAGTATACTGCGTCGTGAGTGTAATACGAGTGAAATACGTAATTGATTGTGGTTCATACGGTTTGGTACAGAATTTCAGTGTTAAAAATGAGTAGTGACGAGATAGAGGTGATGAACACATCATTGTCATTGTAATTTCTTTGTAATTTTTAATTGTAATATTGTTATTTATGTAATATTGTATACTTGTGAATAAATTGAAAATTTTTGGAACTATACATTAATCGAACGTCATTCATCTATAAGAAAATATTAGAAAAAGCAAATCCATGCTTCGTCGTTGAATTATTTAACCTCTAATTTTCAAACTAACCTAAGAGAGAAAATAGAGATGATGAAATGAAAATAGAGAGAGAGGAATACTAGAAGTTTCACTTCTGTCTTGCGTAGGCTTGACACACCCACTTTTTTTAAAGATGTATATGACAACACAATTGAGAATAGTGAAATTCCTATTTTTTCATCTAACATCAATTTACAAATTTCTAACATTCACGTAGATATAAGTGAAATTAAAAACCCATATTAACAAATTAGATATAAAAAAAGTTCGGGTCCTGACAAAATATCACCAATTCTATTGAAACACTGTATACATGCCTTGTCGTATCCCCTCTATTTAATTTTTAATATGTCATTGTCATCGGGATATTTTTCAATTGCATGGAAAAATAGTTACATCACACCCATATTTAAAAAAAGGTGACAAATGCGATATACGCAACTATAGACCTGTGTGTATACAGTCAACTATTCCAAAACTATTTGAAAAAAATATTTTGGATAAAATTAGTTTTAAATTAAATGGGATTATAACAAGGTTTCAACACGGTTTCGTGAAGAATAGATCAACTCTGACAAATCTACTAATATATGAAAACTTTATAGATAAATGTCAAGTAGATTCGATATATACCGACTTCAGCAAGGCGTTCGATAAAGTTTGTCTGATAAATAAATTAAGGAGTATGGGTATAACCGGGAACTTTCTTAAATGGGTAGAGAGTTATTTAACAAATAGGCAACTTTTTGTAAAGTTAAATGACGTAATATCGGATGCCTTCTCTGCCACTAGTGGTGTGCCACAGGGCTCCCATTTAGGACCAATACTGTTTATTTTATTTATTAATGACATTGTAGACGTTTTTTCCGATGTTGATATCCTGTTATTTGCTGATGATTTAAAATTATATAAAAAAATTAAAAATATTTCTGATTGCATAATTTTACAAAAAAATTTAAACAACTTGTTTAATTGGTGTATATGCAATAAACTGGCACTTAATATTAGTAAATGTCAAATAATAAGATTTTATAAAATAAAGAAACCGACAATTTATGAATACAAACTTGACAAAATTATATTAAACTCAGTAGAAACAATAAATTATCTAGGTATTATTTTTAACTCAAAACTTACATTTATTAGCCATATAACTAATATTATTAATAGATCAATGAAGATTTTAGGATTTATTATTAGAATAACCAAACAATTTTGTAACATTGATACTATTCGCATTTTATACATAACGCTAGTGAGAAGCATTTTGGAATATAACTCTACGATTTGGGCTCCACATTACAATATCCATATTCAAGCGATTGAAAAAGTCCAGCATAGATTCCTTAGGTATATTAATTTTAAATTAGGTATTCCAAGAGAATCCGTGGACTATAATTTGTTATTGAACTGGACTAATCTAGTAAATTTATCAGATCGTAGAAAAATCTGTGATCTATTAATATTATATAAAATAATTCACTCGGTCCTGGATACCCCTGATTTAATAGAACTAATACGATTTCATTGCCCTGGTCGCGCTAACAATAGACTGACTCTACCGTTCTACTATAATAACACACATATCGCTCACTCCTTTCAACAACGTCATATATCAAAAATCGTCAATTTTGAGTTATGCATATTTTCGGAATGCCCATAAAAAGTACTATATCCCTGCAAAAGTGGCGTATTTTTAACTTAATATTTAGCCGCTAGAGGGCAGAAAGTGTTGTTTTCGCATTTTGAAGAAATTCTAGATTGTTCTTTTCAAGCCTGTCACAAGTTAGTTGTCGTTGACCTGTTGAGCTGGAAGGTCCGTGTCGCTTAGTGAAATAGTGTATTATTTCGTCAGAAAACAGTGTTGCTACAAGGTAAGAGCATTTTTTATTCTTAGTTTTTTTTATCAAGAATGCAGTATTTTGTTTAATGTCAGTATTGTAAGGAAAATAAATAGCGTCCTGTCATGGTTTATGTTTATTTTTGACGTTCTTGCACTGTAAGAGCGTGGCATCGATTGTAATATTTTAACTTATGACACTATTGTCAATAAAACTTTCTTCCCCAGACAATGCGGATTTGAATCAATTTGTTTTATGACATTCTTCCAAAGAAAATTTGGCCGTTATTACGAAAATGTGCAGTTTCATTTAGGAATCTGTCATTATTGTCATTAAAACAATCTACTGTTTGTAAGTTGTCACATATTCCAGCATGCGTTCTTTTGTCACAAATACTTCTTCTATTTATTTGTAATTTACGATTATCTTTCCAGATTGATCATGACTTCTCGAGGGAAAAAGTTGATAAACTTATGTTTATCTAGAAATTCATCCGACAGTGAAGGTATGAAAATTTTACTGTAGATACATGCACTAAATGTGCAGTAAATGGAATTTTAAAAATATTATATGTTTGTACTTGTTTCAGGAATACCTGGTTACCAAGTAAAGAGGAAACTCAATTTCAATGATGTTAATTATGATATTCTTCAGCCAGCAGCAACTAAGCAGAAAACTGATCAAAGGGAAACATTTTTCGAAGCGATTAATGACAAAAATAATGTTACTGAATCTTCAAAAGCTGGTACGTTCGTTTATTGAAAAAACTTTAAATTATCTTATCTATATGTTACTGAACTAAAAAGGAGAAACATGATTAGATTTTGATAACCAAAAAAGGAGTGTTGTGATTCTACTTGTGTACCTATTATTTTATTTTCCTTGATTGCAGATTCATCTGAAGAAAACCCGAACAAAATTAGCAAGAACATTGATGCAAGCTTAATTACTGAGCAAAACGCCAACCAATCGGATGTCTGTGCCATGGATAAAACTAATACGAAGAACCAAGTGGCTGATGGAAAAACACCCGGAGATTCTCCTTCTAAATCCAGGTCTGATGAGTCAAGCTCATCCTCTTGTTCATCAAATTTAAGCAATTTAAGTGATGGAAGCGAATCTGAACCTTTTGATGATTCGGATGCAGACAAAGACTGGAACCCTTCACCTAACAAAAACATTTGCAATGCATTTCAGAAAGATATTGACCGTGTTATCATCATGACCCAAACACTTTCAAGCAGTAATGTTCGTAAATTTAGTAAGGTTACTGAAACTGTCAGCACTTCAGATTTCATGCATTCAACGCCATCAATCAGCACTGTCAGCCAAACTCCTAACCTACCTGTTATTAGTACCTCTGCCTCAAACAGCAATCCTGGTTCAAATACTCCTGATCTACAACCCGTTCCTAGTACCATTGCTTCAACCAGCAATGCCGATACCTCCTTTTCTACTACCGTTGATATTCTGTTAGAAAAGAGTCCTGTTAAAAAAGGTAAACGAAAGAGAAATGAATCGAACTGGAAGAAAAACATATTGAAAGCAGCTAGAAATAGTGGAAAAGCGTACGAGAGTCATTCAAAAAAACCTGAAAAAGCAGTGAAAGAAGCAAGAAAAATGAAACCTCCTTGTAAAGATGCATGCCGATTGAAGTGCTCTGAAAAATTTGCTGAAGATGAAAGGAAGAGCATTTTCGATGCGTATTGGAACTTGGGAGACATGGCCAAACAAAGAGAGTTTATTCATAACTGCACTACTGAAATTAAACCTCAGTATCGTTACGTGCGCGAAGGTGGACAAAGGCCACGAAGGAATTATAATACTGCATTCTTTTTTAATCTTGGTGACAGACGCATTCGTATTTGTAAGTTGTTTTTCAAAAATACTCTAGATATTAATGACCGCCCTATTCGCACCGTCTTTGAAAAGAAAGATAAACTGGCAGGCGCCGTGATGGCCGAAGATAAAAGAGGAAAGCACGGTAATCATCCCAAGATGGATGAAACTGTTAGGAATAGAGTTACAAACCATATCAACAGAATTCCTAAAATTGAGAGTCATTATACACGCAAAAACACCACGAAACACTACATTGAAGGGGGCAGAACTATAACTGACATTTACAACGATTATGTGAATGACTGATAAAGTTACCTTCTGTAACTTCAATTACTTCTATAATGTTTTCACTAATGACTATAATTTAAGTTAAGACGCCAAAAAGAATGACCTAATGCGACTTATTGAAAAGAATTTAATACCAAAAGTTTACAAAACTTTCTATGAAAATCTTTAATTTAAAACAGCAACGGTCCCTTTAGTGTTATCAAAAAACAGTATTATTCAGTGGTTTATTTTTTTTACTTTTATATTATTATGATTTGTATGTATTATACATGTACGAGCATTGTAATTGTTCCCGACTACTTTTCTGAATTTTTCTGAGAATATAAAATTATATTTCCTCTATCTGTGTTTTATCCCAACAACTAAATTCCTGTGCCTTTTCCACACCCATTTTTCTTTATTCAAACTGAAAGATGTAAAGTAATAATCTAAATTAGGTATAAAATCCTGCTTGGAAAAAAATTACCTTAAGATACTCCAATTTCAGACTTCCGAATTCTATTTGTTTTAGTGAAAATAACGACATATGTTGACGTACTCCAGGCACCATCAATGGAATTTTGAACAAGAACGTCATAAATCAAAAGGTATTGTTTTAAAATTTAAAAAAATATACTTAATATTATTCAAACAGAGAAAAAACTTCAGGTTTTATCCAAGAAGATCTGTTGCATAATAAAAAGTACAATAGGTGGCTTGATATTTATTTTTAATATATTTTATTCTATTTTTAAACTTTAAAAACGCTCTCCTGAAAAATCACGTTTTTTGATATATGACGTTGTTGAAAGGAGTGAGCGATATATTATCACATTATTACTCACCAATCAGTCGATTACACATTTTGGGAAATGAACATGCTAACATCGGCGACGTTTATTTCTTAAAATTAGCGCAATATAAACATGCACTCAAAAATTATTTTTCCATAATGTAACTTTATATACGCAATATGGACATGTTGAAATGAAATGATGATATTTCTCATTGTTCTTTTTTTGTTATTTTTGGTTGTGATACACAAAATACTTGTATGTTATTTTTAAGTTTAAAACTACTATTATGTAAAGATATTATTTTTGTTACTTTTTTACTCTATTATATGTTTATTTATAAAAGGCAGTATAGCCGTTTATGTATTTAAAATAAAAAAAATATATGTATAGGTACATATTTTTTGTACAGTAGGTATGTTAAATTGAAAAAATATATGACAGATAATAAATTAACAACAAAGTAATTAACAACTATGCAGGGCGTGGTCTTGAGTGAGCTTGGGTCCAGCGCTCACTCAGTAGTGGCGCTTGGTGCTGGTAGGCTGCGGTCACCAATGTATTGGCGGAGGCCATTAGCCGCATCCTGGCTCCAGTGACCCGGTGTTTCATCAGGCCGGCAAATCCATTCAGTCCTAGTTCCGTGAACATTGTCGATGCGCTGCTGTATCTTCGGTATCCAAATATGATTCTACAGGCGTCATTATATTGAATTCGGAGTCGTTCCATCGAGCAAGTTCGGTAGTGACACACACGTATACAGGCCAGTACAGAATGCGTTGAACAGTATTTTTTTAACGGTATTGCTGCATTTGAAAAATCTGCGGGCAATCATGTTAGACACTATGCTTAGGCTTCTCCTTTATCGTTCGATATCGCCATCGTCCGATAGGTCTTGATTAAGACCCGGCATTTTCAATTTCTACCGATTTATAAGCAGTTTCTCGCTAACTCCTGTCTTGAAGTTCCAAAAAAAAATAAATGTTATTTTTGAAGATTATATATCTACATTTGTTTTGCCGAAACGTTAACTATATGAAATTCCCTCGATAGAAAAAAATCGCAAAGTAAGCTCCGAAACTTATTGAAAACACGTTTTGTTCTGTTATTTAATATGTTAAAGGAATGAAAAAAATTTAGAGTGTATGTTTAAATGCAAATAAAACTATAACGAGAGATTTTTTTTCTATTTCAAATGTGTCGTGTTTTATTAAATATTTTCTCAGCAATCGCTTACGTCTGTTCATTTCAATCGCGTTAAATATTAGCGCGCTCTCTCTAACATTCTGATTTACATAAGACCATTTCAAACCATTCGTCAGTCCCGCGCAGTCGGCAGGCATAGTGGACGTGTGTCAGAATTTTTGGCATCTAAAATTACGTGATTTATTGTAAATAATATTTAATTTAAAATATTTGAATACCTTATTTACCGTGAATATTGCATTTATCGGTTAAATAATATTGTTTTTCAAAAATGATTAATAATTAACAAACATAAATGAAATGTCCCAAGGCCGCGGCTTGTGTACAAAAGTATTCGCCAAAAATTCGTTTGCCACAAGGCGATGGAAGCTGATTGTTTTAAAACTGTGAGTTTATTTCTTGAATGAATTCCGCAGTCGTTTTTTGCCACTCTGGAAATATTAGAGTAAAACACGTCAGGTGTTTAACAAATACTGGTTATTCAGACTTTGCCGAACATTTAATTAATACTAACCATACTTTTGATAAAAATACAGGAGTCAAAATTATACATAAAAATAAAATAGGAATACGCCTTAATAATTTAGAAGCATTAGAAATAGTAGTAGGTTGGGATCAACCGAAACCGGTCGACGTATACAGCAAAATAAAGTAGTTTAAAACAAAAAAAAATATTTTGAATAACATATTTAATTCAAATTTATCTATCACGTATACTTTTATAAAATTTACAAATATCTTTATGAAATTTAATTTTTATTTAAAAAATAAAAAATTGAAGTAAAGCAAAAAATCGAGTATTAGAAATTATGCTCAAGGGACAACTCTGTATTACAAAACATATTCAACTTTTTCCAGTTGTTTTTATAATTTTATATTTTATATTATTTTTTTAGAATGCGTCCATTTAAAGACATATTTAATGCACTGATAACTGGAAAAACCGAGTAAGTTTGTTTTGTATTGGCCATTAAATGATGATGATGTTTTTGTTACGTAACTCCACACAGGATGCAGGTAATTCTGCGTGATTCTGCAAGTAAAAAATAAAATGTTGATTTTTCAAAATTTCAACGCTTTAAGGTTGATTTCAGGTAAATATGTAAGTTAATAAACTAAAGGATAAATAGATATTTTTCTATGGACTAATATTGTTCTATAGGAAAAAAATCAATGGATTGGTAACCCTATACGAACTCTATGACAAGTAAAAGTGGTGGGCGTCGCTCATCTACAATTCGAAATGCAGAATGCCGCGTCTTAAGAGGAAGCTACAAGCCAAAAATATGTATATTCTTTGTTTGCCTTATTTCGTGACGAATACACAGGTAATAGGCATTAAAATCGCTTGGAAAATGGAGTCAAGAAGCGCTCGATTTCATGCGCAAAAGTGGTTTTTATTTATTTTGTATAAAAATTTATAAGTACGCAAAAAATTAATCAACGGAAACTGTCACAGATAATCTTACCCATAATATGTTATTTTTCAAAAGTTGATTCATTTGTGCATTCATACATATTTATTGAATAAATACATTTTTTAGTAGCTTACATTTAAATTTTATATGGAGTAAATAATTTTTTTATTTGAATTCTCCTCAAGGGAAAAGATAAGGAAAGCATCAATTTATATAAAGCATATTATTTGGTATTCATAATGTAAACAAATTCGTTATAAAGATTAATGGAAAATAACTATTTAGCATTAATTAAGCTTTGCCGTAAGTCCGAGTTCTGTTGATTTTATTTCCGAGTAGAGCCGATTTTCCGTCAGCACATATACGTCGTAATAGGGGTAAAGTACGGTAGATTGTAGTTCATAATGTTAAAATGTAAACATATTGGATAACTCTTTAAAATTATTGTACTGTTTAAATGAATAAATAAATAATTACAAAAAGTCTTCTGTTTTACAAGTCCTTAGCAGTAACCTAAAGTTCAAACCCTGTTGATATAAAAAAGCTTAAAACAATAAAAATTATTTTTAATATATGTAATTATTATAAGTATATATAATATACGTGTATGTTATGTAAACAAAAGTAGGTTAAATATATTTATGCATAAATCTTATAAGAAAAACCTTAATTTTTTTTTTAATTGTTTTTGACTTTATAGGAGAAATTTTTAAATTTGTATTCATTTTTTAAAAGTATGTATCTTTAGATGAGTTATTTTAATTTAATATAAAAATATTTAATTAATTAAATCCGTAATATCGGTAGTTTGAGAATCATGGGCATTTTAACTCCCGCGCGCGTCCGTTCACTAAAGTCGCTAGTATTCGTGTAAAAGTTTAATAATTGAGACATATTGGTTCTGATCTTAGATACATTTTTCAATGTTTTCTTTTATCGTCAACAGATGTAACAAACTAATTAAATTCTCTTATAATTAGGACGATGGTGACTCTTACGAACTCTATGAAAACTAAAAGAGGTGGGCGTTGCCGATTTACAATTCAAAATGCAAAATGCGGCGCACAGTGTGTCGAATCCCAATCTAGCTCCCCTTTATTCATTCCCATACTCCAAAATCACTTGTTCACAAGATACCAAACTTACAGAATTACAAAATACGTAATTTTAAAGGTAATTAAATAAGGAACAGTTTACAAAAATCGCATAATTTAAAAAAAATATTTACGTAGAAAGGCTTCAATTTTAATACTGAACAAATTAATACGTATTGGAGTGCGTTGATGTCTCTTTCACAACTTCTAAGGAATTATGATTTTTAAATAAGATATCATTAATACTACTTTGCATTTTAGGTCATTTTGAAGATTATTAAATACAAAAGTATTTAAAAAATAAAACGTATATAAACATTAATTTTCAAGCTTTTCGCATGAATAAGAAGAGATTAAATTTTTCTTTTCAATAAAAAATCTTCCCAATACTCCAATTTCAATTGAACAACATAAGATACTTATAGCCTTAAAACCTCCGTCATTGTGAAGGTAATTAAATATGAAAGTGTTTAAGAAAAAAAATTACTTAAAATATTATATAGGTAGGCAGTGTAGGCACCGCTTTAAGTACTTTACTAATATTATTCACGTTAGAATATTTTTGTCCTTTCAATAATTTACCCTTCTACTCCATTGTCGTTTTTGTGAACAAGTTAGCATGTTTCGAGTCTTACGTCATTTTAAAGGTAGTTTAAAAAGAAGGAGTTTTGTGTAATAATATATTTCTAATTATTTTTTACACTGGCAGGCATCAATTTAAATATTGTTTGTACCTACAAAAACTTAATTGTTTTAGTATAATATTTATACGATCAAAGACAGAGCTTGATTTGCCGTCAATGTTGCTTGTGTGGAATAAGGTATATTATTTTTTTAATTTTTTTGGCATATCGCGGCGATGATGAAAATAATTTGCCCACCATTGAAGCAGCATCTTTTTTACCAGAAGCCCGTAGAGATGCTTGAGCCACCATGGATATTTGTGTTTTGTTGGAGAACTGAAGGATTTTTTTCACTTCTTTTGCTTTGGTTTTTTCGCAACAATCCGCAAAAAGTTTTTTTGGGCGACCGCGTCTGGAAGCACTTGTAACGTTTCGTCGTATTGTAACTACAAGAAGGTATTGCACAATAAAAAATATCACTAAAATTAATGTCTTTGTTGAGTCAAACGGAATAATTATTCACAAATTTATGAGCACGTCTTCCACTTTTCTTCCAACGCATGTGAATTCCAATGGTCACTACACTAATCGAATGTTTAAGTGATTTCAAAATATCGTCAGTAGGATCTACAAAACCAAAATGTCGAATAACATGACGTAATATCTTGTTTGCTCGGTCTTCCTTCGGGTTTCGTAACCAAATATCGAATATCGTTCGGTTAGAAATTGATGGCTGTATCACTGGAATGTGAAGAAATGGCATGAAAACGCAAACAGATGCAGAAAAATTTCAGCCAAATGAAATAAAGATGAGTCAACCTTACGACTAATTTTTTTTAGAATCATAGAAATGCATAGAAATAAACTTTCAGACCATGTAAACTTTTGAAACCAGATAAATGAATAAATATTGCTTTATGTTATTTTTGATTAAATCTTACATGCAATCTGGAAAATATAAATGGTCTAACACGACGAAAAAAATTAATGCATACCTTGATTTGTTGCCTCCATTTCACAGAAAAATAATAAAATTTCACACAAATAAACCACAACCATTCAGCGCAGACGTTCAAAACAGACTGTTTATTGGGGTACAGCGCCGCGGCTCAAGTACAATGGACTTTAAATGTGATCAAACCTACCCCAAAGGCAATAAAAATAAAAATATTTTGCAGTTTTATCTACCTGGGATATTTAACAACTCAATGCTGAATATTTAAAAAATATTTGAAATACACCAATTTTGTATTAAAGGGGAGCTAGATTGGGATTCGGCACACCGTGCGGCGTCTTAATAATGTGCCCCAAGTATTTCACGTTCGAACATGTTTTTATTTTTGCCTCGTTAAGGTATACGGGGAGCATCTTACTTGTATCTTGACTTTTTCCGTGGTGGAACGCAATCAATTCCGTCTTCTTCGGGTTGTACATCATATTATGCTGTTTTCCATATTCTTCACAAGTGTTTAGGAGTAATCTTAAGAGGAAGGTAAATGCTAAATCACTATTTAGATTAATCTTTGCTACGAATCGGTATACATTATGAATACCAAAAAATATATTCTGCATAAATTGAAGCTTTTTCTTTCTTTATTATTGATCGGAATTAAAATAAAATTATTGGTTGCGTTACAAAAAATATAAACGTAAACCACTAATAATTTTGTTTTTTCTTGAGGTAACTAAGAACTCATATAAGAAACACCTTTAAAAAAATACCGTTTTATGGCTAAGATTATTTTTTATAATTATTATTGACTAACTTTTTTTCATTTATATAAAAATATTCAACAAATAAATAAAACTCACTTTGGCGCTTACGTCAAATATATCCAGACTCCGCTGGTCAAGCAATTGTCGCCTCTATTCGTGGTGATATAAGACGCAAACATTCTAGGATCTGTACAGAAGTCCGCGGAACGTGGCACGGAACGGAAGTCTGTCTGTGACAGTTTTTTCGACGGTTTTTTCTTGTCGGCATTATTTTGGTTACGAGTATTATTAGTTCTCAAACGGTGAGGGAGTTTTGTGTGATATTTTGTGATTATTGATCCAAGAAATAACAGGAATATGCCAATTGGGAATCCTCCTTTGATGGTCGATGCAATCAATGACAAACTAAAAAAAACACTCTCTCAACCAAAGAGTATGGATACTAGAGAGACAGCATGTGAAGTGTGCCCGCGCGCTCCAAGTGTGAATTTTGTGGAATTTTACGGAGACGGCTGACATTAGCTTTTACACCTCGGTCGCGTATTGAGCTCCTAGTAAAACGTTGATAAAACATAGAAAAATGGTCAACTGCGCCGTAAAATTGTGTAAAAGCAATTCTGTGAAGAAAATTAAGAAGAAAGACGGCCTTACCTTTCACATATAAGTATTTAAACACCGCTCAATTAGACATTTTATAGTTAATTTTTTGACGAGTTCATTTCAACTGCCATCAGCCAGCACGGACATCCCGGAATCACGCGGCGGACGAATGTCAATGGGCCGAATCAGTCAACTTATTTTATAATAATTAAAAATTACCAACAAACCTTTATTTTTTATTAATTATAACACACGTTTATAATGATTTGTCTTGTATGGTGACCTGATAAATCAACACATCGACGATTCAACACGAATTTTAAAAGTGGTATAAAGTCATGGAAAGTAATGAAACAAAAACTTTATTAACTGGGTTAAGTAGGTTAGGTTAGGTTTTTTTTTTCTTCGTTTTTAATGACTTTATAATGTACTTTTAAAATGTGTGTTGAATTGTCGATGTGTTGATCAGGGAACCGTCTGTATATATATATACACCTAGGTCGTACTTTAAATCCCAGTTTTGTGAACAATCGCGCATGTGCGCGCGTCGGTACGACGAGATGTGTGTCACTATTTTAGGTTTTTGATAAATAACTCTTAAAAGTTCACTTGTATCACATTTTATTTTGTTCCGGTGTAGATAAATATTCTAAGATATTCCGTGTTTTTTTATCGTATTTTTGGAACCATGGCTTGATGTTTATATTTATTCATTTTGTATCATGCCTATAAATTGTGTTTATAACATAATATTTTATTAATTATTTAAAATTGTTATTCATGTCTCCTGTACTTATCTTTAATTTGATTTTTTTTCTTCTTTTTTTGTTATCACTGTAAAACTGTAGAGTTTTTTTCTTATATTATTTACGACCACTCCTTTTCTTAAAGTCAAGCACCAGCTTCCATAGGGAAATAATAATGCACAAAATTGTACTATGCAAATCTGTTGATTAAATAAAATAATACTACCTAACTCTATATTATCAAGTTATTCGTAATCCGGAAATTTTTGTCTTTCTTTGAAAATAAATCTTTATATATGTATATATAAGAAATCTCGTGTCATGGTGTTTGTGGTCGCACTCCTCCGAAACGGCTCGACCGATTTTTATGAAATTTTGTATGTATATTTTTTAGGTATGAGAATAGGTCGTAAAGTATATTTCTTACCAATAGGTGATTATGTGTCCCTCCGGGTCAGCTAGTATATATATAGTTGATACACTGTAACACTGTAAAGTTATTAAATTTGACTTTTATGTCGTTTTTAGTGTTTTTATTAGAGTTTTTTCATCGAACTCTTTCAGCCAGATTTTTATTTTTGATTTGTATTCATGAAACTTTTTCAATATTTTTTTTTATCTGGAGGAAGGATGTTGTCAATTTTTGTTACAAAATAAATTAAGTTTCTTCATCGCAATATAGGTTTATAACTTGCAATGTTTTCTGTATTTTTGATTCGTCTAGTGTGATGGATAAGTTTTAAGTTTTTTCTTATATTATTAACGACAACTCCTTTCCTAAAAGTCAAGCACCAGTTTACATTAGAAAAGAATATAATAATGCACAAAATTGTACTCTGCAAATCTGTTGATTATTTAAAATAATTCTACCTAATACAAAAAAAAAATCTATTCAAACTGATAAATTGCGCAATATTAGCACCAAGGAATGGCGCTGCGAGTTTCAGCAAGTTCATAACATTAGTTTTTCACCCAATTGCACTTGCTATACATTCCCTGAAGATTGATTCCGATTTATTTGGACGCGCACTACACGATTCGATCATAATCTTGATTTAGCAAAAAAAGAGTTACGTGAAATCAGATTTAGGTAATTAACAATAACATGTATGGTACAATAAATAAATAAACAATATGTATGTCTTTTTTTACTTCCCTTTCTGCACTAGTTAATTTTATATTTTTACCACCATTCTTTGTTTGGCAAATAATGCGTAATGCGCTGTATGCCCAAAATGTGATAAAAAATTAAGGATGTTTTTTTAATAAAAAATAAATAAAATAATCTGCAGCCCGTTCACAGTTCGGCCCTTAACTCTGACCCACGGCCCCCTCCGCGCTCGCTTACCGCTCTTCCCCGTCTCTATCCCCCCCACAAGGGCGTTGACAATTATGGGAGCTTCATTGGTTTTGCGTATTATTTAATACATCTCGACAAATTATGCCGCTTCCATTGATCCTAGTTCCATGCTCTCAACCTACAACAACGCGTAAATTAACATATTCAGAAAAAATACCAGATCCGTGTGATGTTGTAGAAGTTACGCCTATAACGCAATCATCATCAATGGAGTTACAAAATGGCATAATTACAGACGATGTGTCATCAACAATAGTTACTGATTTCAACTCTATTGATATTGAAAATGTTATATCATTTGAGAAATTTTAGGTTTATGAATATGCTACATAAATTCACAATATTAGTATTTTTTGTTTTTCCAATTTTTTTACATTATAATAAAAGCAGGTATAAGTACATTTTTTTAAATACATGTATAGCTAATATGTTCTAATTAGTGGTAATAATACCTCCCTAGTTGAGAAATTATCGTGATTAGAGAGGGAGTACTATCACAAGTTGATATTACATTAAATATTTAATAGTTGCTACAATTAACATGCATGTAGAATTATATACTCATGCACTATTTTTAGAAAAAAGAACTTAAGAATTGTTCCTTGATAATTTCTAATACTGGATATTTGTTTGGTAATTTGATTGTTCTTCAAAAATTATTTTTAAATTGAATTTAAAAAATATATTAGCAACATAAATTTGATAAAAGTATTTAATTTTTTTTAAATAATATATGTAAGTGACATTTCAATGTAACGTATTATTAACAAATAGTTTATATGTATTAATAATGCATACAAATAAAATCAATAAAAAATATACAGTTATTATTAAACGTAATTATTATATTAATCACTAATATCCCCACAGTTTGAGTCCATCCGGCAGTCATAGCTCTGCCGCTGTTGTCAAAATAAGATTGATAGTAATCGTCCACCGGTTCAAAAGGTATAAGTAGGAATACGGAAGCATTGGCAAACGAGGAGGCCTGGTCGGGTGCTTCCTACGTATTGCAGGTACATAGTACGCAGCTACTGCAATTACTTGTCTCGTTCAAATAAGACGAAAAAATGTGCACATTTTATATTCTGTTGGAAGGGGTAGAAACCCAAATATGTTTGGCGTTTATATTCGCCTTAATCCCTTGATCGACGGAGCTAGAAGGATCATGTCGTCCGCGTAGCTTATATGATTCATACATATACTGTTAACACGACAGCCCGCTCTGATATCCAGGCGACTTGACAACTCGTCCATGTATGAAAACCTGTTGACTTTAAACTCTAAAAAAACTTATTATTTACCATTTTTCATTAAAAAACAAGAAACACCTAAAGAAATAAACATAATTATCCACTCTGTGAAAAATACAGAAAACCACAAATGCAATATGTTATGCACAAACATAGAAAGGAAGACCGATATTAATTACCTAGGCATAACAATAGACTAGCGTTTAAAATGGTCCCCACATATAAATATTCTGAACAACAGAATAAGGAAACTAACATATATATTTAGATGTTTAAGAGATATTTTAAACGAAAAATTACTTAGAACCACATACTTCGCTTTCTGTCAATCAATTATACAATACGGCATTATAGGCTGGGGCGGTACATATAAAAATCAAACTCAAACAATTTACATATCACAAAAACTAATAATAAAAACCATATTAAAAAAACCCTATTCATATTCGTCCGAACTTTTATTCAAACAATTTAAGGTCAGAAAATTAAATTCATTATACTTCTACCATGCAACATTACAAATTTATAAAAACTATATTCAAAATAAAATTGCACCCTTTAAAAATAACAGAAATCTTAGACAAACGTCAATACTTCCTACTCCTAAATGTAAAAAAACAATAGGACAGTTCAACCATGAATATCTCGGAGTTAAATTTTTTAACTCATTACCAGAAAAAATTAGAAACATGAATGCAAATATAAACGAATTCAAAAGCCACCTTAAAAAGTATTCCGAACAGTTGAACTGAATCGTACCAAATATAAACAAATATAACAACACCCCCATACACACAAGCCCTGCTTATTTATGGGGGTACATCGAATACTTATATTATGTAATTAATAACCTACTATATTGTGTAATTATATTATGTAATTGTTATATTATGTAATTCGTGTATATTTTTTTTACTAATAAAAAAAACTAAAAAAAAAAAAAAAAACATTAAATAGAATGGGGGACATACACCCTCCTTGCCTTACTCCTGACCGCAAATATATCGGCTGGGAGTATGTACTTGCCCACCGTACAACATTTTCCTGCTGGGAGTGCCATCGGGATAGTATGTTTATAAATAAGGTAGGTATATTCCTAGCTTTCAATTTATCCCATAATGTTTTATGACAGACCCTGTCGAAGGCTTTACTTAGGTCTAAGAAGCACCCGTATACGGTAGTTTTTCGTTTCTTGTAGAATTCTCTTATTTTCTTTGCAGTATATATTGCCATATTAGTGGATAAGGATAATCTACATGTAAATCCCATCTGGTTATCTTTAGACATTAGTTTATCATGTATCTCATTTAATATTCCCCTTTCAAATAATCTTACAGTTAATAACTAAGTATTTAATTTTAGTTACCTGTTCTAAATAAGGGCAATCACATGTTATCGCATTTGTCAGGGGGCAAGCACATATTTGATTTTCTGGGGTTCTTAAGGAAGGATTAATACTAAATTCAATGTATTTAGTTTTGGTCACATTCATTATTAGTGTAGGGTGAGTGGGTCAACAGTGAACCACACTTTTTTCCGAGTTGACCTGGGCCACCGAAATTTAACGTAGAACTGTCAAATAAATGTTGTTGTCTTCAGTATTTATTTGGATTTCTGGACCTCTTGTCTGTAGTCTAAGAAAACTGATGAAGTATTCGAGGGAATCATTTCTTGTTTCAAGAACTTTCCCAACATAATAAATTCTTGTTTTTTTCGTGTCAAACACTACCACAACAAATTCTCCTTCGCCGGGGGATCTCTCTAACGGTTCCATCATCATTTCTTCTGTCAGGTCTATCTCATCATTCTCCATCCAATTCATGTCAATGCTTGAATCTTGAATGCAGATTTCTGTTTCATCATCTGAACTGGATGCTAAAACGGCACGAATATTTTTTTTTTTTGGCATCCTTCCTCTTTTTGGCAGCTGATCGCTGTTGATTGATTTCGATTTTTTCAGGCGTATCTGTAGCAATCAAACTACGACCTAGTTGTCTAGGCTTTCTCATATTTTTCCGAGGGCCTGCCTTCATTGAATCGCGGAATTGTTCAGGACCAATAAAAGAAACAGACTCTGCTCTTGAAAGCCCAGAGGGTCCAGCTATTGAAAGGTCTTCGAAGTCTGCTGGTGATGTATCTTTTTCAATAACTAAGTTTGATGGTCGACCATCTGGTAATGTCTGGACAGGAACTGGGCGATCTGTCACTGTGCTCGGTAAAAAGTCATCATCCGTAAATATATTTCTGTCGAATGGATAAATTCCGGTTTTTTTAAAAGCATGCATAATATTTACTTGCGTCATGGCTCGTGGGAATGCATATCCCACCATTTCGCCGATCTCGTAGATAGTCAGTGGAATACCAGGATTTCTCAGCAGCCATGAATCTATTGCACTATTGTAGTAAGCTTTGAAGGGGCCAAAAACACCAACGTCCAAAGGCTGGAGCTTAGCAGACGTGTGCGGGTGTAATGTGATAATCGTTACTCCAGATGCTTTTGCCAGATCCAACGCCTCAATAGATAAATGAGATTCGTGATTATCAAATATCAAAATACTTGGATGCTGGGGTAAACTGCCAGAATGCTTGATGAAATGCTTTATCACCTCTACAAACAGGTCACTATTCATCCAACCTGTGGGAGTAGCCAGCCCCAATGTTCCAGGTGGTGTACCTTTGATCATTTTCGGTAAGAAGTTTTTTCTTGGGAATACCATAACAGGTGGCAAGGCCTGTCCACTTGCACTGATAATGCCACACGTAGTGACAAGTGTGCCCTTTTCACCACTCGTCACTTTTCCAAGATTTTTTTCCTTTTGGACCCAGAACTTTAACCGGGTTTTGTACGTTAGTGGTGGAAGTCTCGTCCAAGTTGAATATCCTGGTTCCATCAGCAAAAGCAGCAGGATTCCGCTTTAACGTTCTTTCCAGATAATCAGAAAACGTATCCACATTTGGTCTATTGAAAGCGGTAGCTCTAGCCAAACTACAGGCTTCAGGTTTACGGATAGATAGATCTTGATGTCGTTGGCGGAAGCCACGAAGCCAGTCGACGCCACCTAATTTGTTGGCATGCCAAGATGCCGGTACTTTTATGTCGTTCACTTTGGCCATCTGATAAGCTTATTTTCGGGATTCGTAGATTGAAAGTCCATAAAACAAAGAAGCACATTTCTTGATATACGCCTTTAGGGTCCGTTCTTGATCTTCGCTAAATATTCTACTAACGTCGTAATGTGGAACTAATCTTATGGGCTGCTCCGAAGTCTTCGACTTGAGCCAGTAGCGCCGAAAAGTTGGGTACGGGATGCCAGCAGCTTCTGCAGATTTGTGAAGACTATGCCCTTCTTTCATCATCTCCAAACCTTTTTTCATCTCTTTCTCCGTGTGTTTACCGATTTTCCTTGCATCTTTCTGCTTACGACCCATTCTGTTGACCAAAGAAAACACTTAAGTTGATCTAATTCTATGAATCCATATTATTTCAGAAGTCATGGACACAGTGAACCATGATGCCATGTTGAATTAACTAGCCAATATTTCTTAAACCTATAAGATATTGAAAATTGCTAGTAATAGGTAACAATTAAAACTAAATACTTAATATGAAAGCAGTAAAAAATCTCGCCCTGGCAACAAAATAATTTAGTAATGAAACAAAAACACTTACGTGAAAATGATGTTGTGCTTTGCAAAAATCAGATATTAACTTCTAAAACGTCTCGTCGCCTTTGCACACTGGAGCACACTAAATCAAATCTTGTCTGTTCCTGAGACGGCACTGCAATTGCAAGCACTAATTAACACTAACACTAACCTGCTGGTTCACTGTTAACCCACTGACCCTACATATTATTGTTTAACCATCTTTTAATCTTTTAGTTGTGCCCCTGTTTGCTTTTATGTATACATCATTCCAATTGCTTGATTTGAAGAGGAGAATCGTATCATCAGCGAAACTTACAGTTTTGGCATCTATTTGAAGATTACACAATTCATTTATGTATATTAAGAACAAGGTAGGATCTAAAACGCTTCCTTGAGGCACGCCGTAGCTAATTGGTAATTGATTGCTATTGGAGTTATTGATTTTCACACTTTGCTTTCGGTTTGACAGGTAATCGCTAATAATAGTAAGTTCATCAAGAATATATTAAGTTTTTGTAATAGTTTAGAGCAGTGTTTTCCAGCCTTCTTTATGCCATGCCCCACCGTAGTCTTTTCAAAAGTCAGATGCCCCACCGGAATTTTTTTTATGAAACAGAAGGTAAATTTTAAAATCATAATGTAATTTGTTTGTAAACATATGAACCTCTAACGAAAATGAATAAAACCTTTTCAAATTCATATATTAAAATGAAATTAAATTCAGTTACGCTTGCTTCAAAGAAATTTTATGTCCGGATCTAACTTAGTTAATTTCGGTCTTAGGTCCCCTCTATTAGTTATTTCCAATCGATTTAGTTTTTTAATGGGTAAATCGCTTATGGCGCTAAAACCACATTCCACCAAATAAGTTGAGGGAAAGGTTAATAATAATTTAAATAAGTAAATAAAGTCAAAGTTATTGCAACACGTTCTCACTCATTCTAAGGAAACTTTCTTCTTATTTTCTTACTGTGATTATTCATGGTCAAGCATAATCAGACACATGCACACTCATACTAAGGAAACCCGTCTCTTTTATCGTGTTCTTTCTGTAACTATCCTTATTCGCAGAAGTCAAGCTTAATGGCAAACATTAGCATTAAGGCAAAATCATTCTCATATTCTTACTGTAACTATTAATATTCACAAAGGACAAACTTAGTGACTCACATTCGCATTCACACTAAGGATAAACCGTTTTCATGTTCTTACTGTGATAATTCATGTTCACAGAAGTCGAAACATCAAAAAACTCATACTAAAAAAACAATTCTTGCTCTAATTATTCATGTTTATGGAAGTCAAATTTGACGATCCACATTATCACTCATATTAAGAATAAACCATTCTCATTTTATTAGTGTAACTATTCATGTTCACAAAAGTCAAGCTTAAAAAGACACATTCGCACTCATACTAAGCAAAATCCATTCTCATGTTCTTACTGTGATCATTCGAGTTCACTAATTTCCAGCTTAATGTTACAAATTCGCACTCATGCTTAGGAAAAATCATGTATCATGTTCTAATCGTAATTATATATTTTATTTTAGGAAAATTAACAGTTACTAGGTTGGTTTATACATGTGCAATTTACTTAACTGAGAAACCAATTATAGGTTTCCTCACTATACTTATACATTATGTAGGTATAAAACAATTAAGCAATACAACAACTACAGCTACATCCTGCATAGTTTCTATGATTTAAGATAATTATTGAAATTGTAACTGGTTTCATTTTATTTTAAGTACAATTTGGCGTATATTTCAATTTTGTACATCTCAGGCATTTTTTTGTATGACCGATGAGTATTCCCCTTCATATGTGGAATGCCTATGTGTCTCATCTCTGAAGCGTGGTGCCCCACCACTGAGGCGCTATGCCCCACCGGTGAGGCGTACGCCCCACCGTGGGAAACACTGGTTTAGAGTGAGAGATAGTATCAAATGCTTTGCACAGGTGTAAGAATATTGATATGAATTTTGAACCCTTGTCTAAGTTTTCATTTAGAAAATCGGTAACTGTTACCAGGGCTTCGGAGGTGCCTTTATTTTTCCTGAATCCAAACTGGTTGTGGGATAGTATGTTATTTTGTTCAAGGTATTCAATTAGCTGATTATTAATAGTTTTTTCAAAGACTTTAGATAGTGAATTTAGTAATGTAATTGGACGATAGTTAGTTATGTCCGCTCTAGAGCCTCCTTTATGTATTGGGATTATGATTCCGTGTAAGCGCAGGTTTCTTTCACCTGCGTCAAATCAAATCTATAAAAAGAAATATTCCGGCTAACGTCACAAAGATGTTGGTAAACTCCTACGTTGTATCACGACTCGACTATTGCAATGGCATATACGCAAGTCTCCCTAAAATATACACTGACAGACTTCAGTCAGTTTTCAATGCTGCAGCAAGGCTGATAACTGGTGTTCCCAAATATTCCCACATCTCACAACATTTGCGGAACCTTCATTGGCTTAAGTGCCCTGAGAGAATCCAATTCAAACTCTGCTGGATGGTTTTTAAAGCCGTACATGATATGGCGCCACCCTACTTGTCGGAACTCTGCATTCCAAACGATGTTAATGTTAGGCAAGCAACGCTTCGATCAGCATCTTCAACAGCCATAGGTAGACTTTCAGTACCTATGCGCAATCACAATACCAATTTTGGAGACCGAGCTTTTGCAGTAGCAGGCCCAACAGCTTGGAACAAACTCCCTTCATATTTGCGAAAGATCGACATCTCATCCGAGTTCAGAGCAAAACTAAAGACTCACCTTTTCAACTTGTCGTATCCAGAATGATGACCTTTTTTATTTTTTATTTATCAGTATTATTTCATTGCTCAGTCCAGGGGATTTTTCTACTTGAATTTTTTTTCACTGTTATTAACTGTTTATTACGCGTAAACAATTTATTTTTAAAAATATTTTATAACTGACACCACGGGCAGAAATCATAACAATGTAAATATAAATTAAATATGTATGTTAGTCGTAAATCTCTAGTTTAAGCCGTAGATGTAAGTCGTATTATAGCGGTATTGTGTAAATGCCCACTTGGTCATAAAAATATGTACCTATAACTTAAGTCATTAGTTAAAAGTCTTACGGCCGTTGTTCCCAAGTTTTCTAACGATAAATATCAGGCTCCGATCAGCCAAGTAATTTGTTCAGTAACGTTTGATTCGCATGTTTCCAAACATATTTAGTGTTGATTAACTTATGCGGCCCCTACCACTTTCATATACAATAAAATGTCATCAAAGAAAAAACTCTTTTTTAAAAAAAATTAATATTGAAGAATTAATTATTGTGTTTATTATTGATGCGTATAATTTTCATTAAGTAATGTAATACACAAACTGATTTTTCAAACCCACGTATGTAATATGTTAAAAATAAAGTGTTTGTTTGACTTTAATGCCACCGTTTCTTGGCGTCGCAAATATTTTTCACTTTGTCGATACTTTTTATAACTCATTTACTGAGGTAGGCTTAATCCAGTAGTTTGGCTTCCTTAAATTGGTTGATCGCTCAGTCGTCACCTTTCCATTGGAAATGGGTAGTTGTGCGTTTAAGCAGTGGTGAGCCAAAATTTCGGCTCAGCAGTTGATCAGTAGGATTGGAAACAACGGCCGTTAGTTTTAAATCACTCGACATTTATCTTAGTTATAAGTCTCTCTCTATCTATGAAACTTAGTTATAAACCAAAAGTAATTAAGTCTAAGTGATCAATGCATAAATTAAGTTGTTAAGCGCCCTTGAGGTGATTTTCTCACGAAAACGGCGCTATATATATAAATAATCATTATTATTTAGTTTATCGGGGAATCAGCCTTTTAGGATGCTTAGGTTAATAAGATTTGTTTAGGGAGTGGTTATTTCTGATACAAGTTTTTTAAGGCAATATTTGATATATCGTCCAAGCCAGTTTGATGACGAGTTTTTTAATGAGTTTATTATCAATCTAGTATCTTCATTTAAAATTTGTTTTAGACTAAAATGCAAGTTGTTAGGCAAATTTGTATTACAGTTTAGTGTACTGGAGTTATGATTTACATCGATATTTTTTGTGAGTTTTTCACCTATTTTTGAGAAGTATTTATTTGCATGAAACAATAATATCGGGATTACTAGAAAAACTAAATATTTTATCTTTTAGTTGTTTTAAGTCATTATTATCATTATTACAGTTTTTTATTTTCTGTTTGTAATATATCTCTTTAGCCTTTCTTATTATTCTGACCTTAATGCTTCGAAAAATGTATGAAAACAAAATAAGCATCGTTTGGGCTGATAAAACGTTAGGTTCCACTAATATTTTTCTATTTTATGCTCCGGCCTTCAACAGGTTAATTACAGTTTTAAAAATGTGCCACAGGGAGGTGAATTCACCCATACATTTAAACGCAGCCTAAAGGTTATTGGGAGTTTGTTACTGGAGAAATTACTTTTCATTCGTCCGGGCATTCACAAATGGTTTTTATTTGGTTGAAAGAATGAATAGATAGCTGATAAGTAAATTACTTTTCATTCGTCCGGTGAATTTCAAATGAACAAAGTTTTACTACATACATAATATTATAAAGCGATAAATCAAAGTCTTGGACACTTTTGGAAGGTATTATTAATGTTTTACATTTTTAAAATGGCGGGTGATATCAAGAGATCCGTATTCGTCAGAGATTGCGTCGAGAGGAGAGCGCCAACCAAGGGTGGCTAACCTAGCTACCCTTCCAGCCGGTCCAGTGTGGCCACCCGCAGCATATTAATGAATCTTCCCAGTGTGTCCGGGGTTTAGAGGTGTGCCTAATATAACGTTAACAGGTATGGATAACATAGTATCTTCAAATAATGGCATACCTGTTACTCTAGTACCGCATAACATAGTATTGAATAACTTCCCGTTATTTTATAAGTCGACTAGTCGACCGTTCTGACATGGAACGGTTAACTTGTAAAATAACTGAATAACTAAATAATTCGAATAACGAATAACGAACGGAACGGAATAACAAAATTATGAAATAATGTTAACTTCTTGGAACTTGAAAGTTCCAAGTTCTAAGAAGGTAAGAACGTAATTCGGGTAATTCCCAATCACCGAAGATATACGAAGTATTGTTTGATAATTTTCTTATTCTGTTCCTTTCGTTAGTGGCATTATTTACTTATTATATACTATTTTAAATGTCTCGGATTGATTTGTGGCTTTGAGAATAAATTCTGTAAAAAAATTAAAAAGTTTATGATTTTTTAATAGCCCTAAAAATATGTGATAAAAATATATGATAAAATATAGTTGGATTCATTGCCTAGATATCAATTTAATCAGTTTTGTGTGTCTACATATTCAAATTCGGCGGTAAGATATTTTTAATGTGGAATGAACTTTTTTCGCGCAGGAATGTCAAGCTATCAAGGAGAATATTTTTTATTTCTGTAATCGCTCCAGTTGTAAAAATATATTTTTTTATTTAAGGTTTTTATTCAAAATTAATTCAACAATTTTATGTACTCCATAATGTATATGCGACCTAACTGTCACTAGAAAAGTGCAAAGCAATAAAAATCATCAAATTATAAAAATTATTTATTTTATGCTCCTCTCCTGCCCTAATATGAATATAACATATTATAACATTTCATTATCGACTCAGCCGCTCGGCCCCAGCAACGAATAACGATGCCGTTCGTTATTTATTACGTATCTACAAGCTTATCCAAATTCTTGGAATACTATGTTATTAAATAACAGGTATGATATTATGTTATTGGGTTGGGGTGTTATTTGTTATATTAGGTATCGGAAAAGAACCGTTATTCACACCTCTACCGGGGTTGGTTCTTGCTTTTACAATATATTACGTAGGCATTCACAAATGGTTTTTATTTGGATGAAAGAATGAATAGATAGCTGATAAGTAAATTATTCTAATTGCTATAGTATACAAAGGGGCAAAACTCTACTAGCAGGGAACTTTTCTAAATTGGGCGGCCTATGGAAAATTATTTCCCTCGGGGCCTACTTCATCTTTGGGGATGCTGTGTAGAGGGTCTTTTGAGGAGAGGAAGGAGTGAACATGGGTCCTGAAGAGAAAAATCTTTCCATAACCGAGAGGTTGAACTCAAGAAGGAGTCGTAGAAACGACCCATTCTAGTGTGACTCGCACAAACAAAGAAATGTCAACCGTGTACAAATGTTGGGCGTGCTTTTAGCGCAGATATTCCTGCACCGTCCTCTTCCCCTCCCCACTCACTACCTTCACAACAAACCAAAATCAGGGATGCCATAGTCTCACTGGCTCCAGACGGTTGGGAGCAGTTGGGACTCTTGTGAAGTACTCACAAAAAAGTGCATGTAACTTATATAATTCAGGTTTACATTAATTAACTTCTTTTGCATGTCATTTTTGTATGTGAACACTGCACTAGAGTCCCAACTGCTCTAAGCCAGTAAGTCTGGCATTCGCGATTGGGGTATATTATGAGGTAAAAGGAGTGGGGAGGGGAAGAGAAAGGTTGGAAAGTACCTGGCTATTCAGATCTGGTCACCAAACATGACGAAGGTCATTTAAAGCTACTAATGGCCTTTCATAAGGGTAATTCTGTGAATATCTACCACTCTGGAATGTGTACTATTTTATATTTTACAACGAAATAACATTTATTTACTCACGCCGGGGTTTCCGTGGTACACTTTACACTGCCATATAGTGAAAGATAGTACGGCGGAATATATTTCAAGATGGTAAATGAAAACACAGCAAGTTCGTAAATGTAAGTTAAAACGCACTTTCAATGAAGTCACTGTATTTTTACTTACCATGAGCAGTGAAAGTGCAATAACAGTATAGTCTTTCTATAATAGGAAAGAGAAGTAATTTTAAATGATGACTCATGTAAAACGTAAGAAATTCAATACATACTTCGGGGGCTTAGGATCACAATGCCACAATCATATTTATTAGTGACACAAAGCTCTATCTCGTACATTCAGCCATTTAAGAGATACACTTGAGCACGAGTATTCCAATCTTTATTTGCATTTTATCTCAAAACTATGTTTTTGAAGCTAGGCCCCTGTGATCCTAAACCCCGACTAATTTGGGTAAGTACTGTATTTTTACTTACCACGGCAATATTGCTGTTAGTATTCTCATATCATAGTATTCTCGTGTCGTATAGTTCTACATTAGAGTAATAATGGAATAGCAAGAGTTTTGTAATTAGTATCTATTGAATTTGTTGGAAAATCAAAAAGATCATCCAATTTGATAAACGTAATTCTCTAGAACTAATAAAACAATGGTCTTCATTTTATTGAACCAAAGATAAAGCTGTTTCCTATGACACACACATAAAACTCATTAATTATGTTAATTTATTTAATCTTGAAAAGAAAATCTTGAAAAGAAATACTCCGAAGCCACATAATGGTGATGTTGCTAATTCTAATACATAATGCTATATATTCCCACAAAGTATATAAATATAAAACAAATAACTTCAAATGTGGGATCAATTGAATAACGAAATCTGCATAAAAATGAAGATGATTGGATATTACGTATTACATTCCTCTTCTACATTTTATAAAAATAAATATTTCTTAGATTTGAATACAAAATGTTGTGCATCTTGCGGCGATGGAGTTCATAAATAATAATATAATGATAAAACATATGGAGAATGGAAGGATAAAGAAGATAATGTACTAAAATAAAACGCAAGATTCTTTTTGCTGCATGCATATAAGTATAGAATTTTATTTTTTCATTTTGTTTTTTCTTTTCACATATTCTTAGATTACAATATTTAGGATTTTTACAGTGTCCCCGGCACAGACTGATCTCACTCTCTGGGGCTCGACCTGTTGTGTAACTCGGCCACTAAACTCTATCCCAAGTGGCGCACATACTATAAATGCGTTTATTGCGTGTTCATTAACACTCGTCGCTTCCTTTCAGAGGTGTCTCTCACCCACACACACGTGAGCATGTACAGTTCAATACATCGGTTTATCACATGTAAAGTTAGGGGAGTGCGTGGGGGAGCGAGAGCAGCCACGGGGAGGAAGGGCCATGTACCTGGTCATGAGCTCGGTGAGCCGTCGAGGGACAGTCCCCCTCTGACGAGCTCTGTCCAAACTTACAACTTATTGCATTTACTGATTCTGGACACGTCATTTTCTATCTTCAGCTAGTTTTCAATATAATTCAGGTTATTTCATTACTTCTACTTTGTCTATAGTAGAGTAAATAGAACGGAACGAGGTTTGCGGCACGCATTACAAACTTTTGATGTCTAAATAATCAATATAATATTAATATAATATCCAAAATGTCCAACCTCATTAGTAAGAATGCATATAAAATTCCATCTTATGTTCTAACAGCTTATGAATGACAACATAGACTTATACAAATTATAGGCAACTTAATTTCATTTAGGCACTAATTATTTGAAACATTTGTCTTAATTCTAACCTTCAATAGTTTTCTGGTATATATACTTATAATATGATGTGGTGGCTAGGATATAAAATATGAACATCATCAAAGTTAACAATACTCGAGATACAAGAATAAGTGAGAATAATGATTGCCTATAATTGGATAAATGAGAAGTAGCCATTATATAAAATATCTCTTCTCTTTAAAGATTGCCTGTTCACAGCATGTCCTATATATCATCTATGGAAATACTCCCTGTCGCACTCTATGTCGTCCGTGTATAAAATAACATTTCCTTAAGTAGACGAGACGAGACACAGAGTGCCGTGGCCACAGCACATGCCACGAGCCACTTGGGATACCGTATTTATTACAAACAAACAAATGTCAGTAACAACATACCTGAAAGTAAAGAATAACAGAACTACAATACGCAAACATAACTTTATGTACACTGTGCGATGACTTCCGTGGATGAAGATGCATTATACATATATAATATATATATACAAAATAGATAAAACAAAATAAATAATTGAATTACATAAATACATCATGTTTAATTTGTTTGTTTGCTGGCAAGTGCGCTCTTTGCGCCCACAGCGCCGTGCAGAACAATCGTGATGTTGTTCTTTCAATCAATGTTTTGTTTCCCAACATGAATATCCAACAACATTAAATGTATACAATTAAACATGTTTAAATAACAAAAACATTTGTCATGGTAGTTTCTTCATTGGCATGAAAGTAACAGGGTTAAATATGACTCGCAAAGACATTAAACTAATTTTTAATAATGATAAATAATGTTAAAACTATAAAGGTGACTCATCCATAAGGCCGTATTGGTACCGAGTGACGATGAGAGGTGATTTGTTGGCGGAGCACAGTGTACGCAATCGTCACAGGACCTGCGGGGCGGTGGTACATTATAACATAACACCCCCGCCCCGCACCGCAACATACATATACTCTAAATCTATATATTCCATCTTTTTTATCATTTCGTGTTTTATCGCTTTTTTTAATATTTTATCAAACAAACAAGTAAAGAAACAAATAAAAGTAATTATAATTGAATGTGAAGCAAACGAGGTCAAACGTCTTCCTAACAAACACCCTCTTTTCCTAGCCGTTAGACTAATTTTTCTTTGCTGCTTTCTCTTCTCTTCTCTTACACTACCTTACACAATACTTATATTATTTATTACAAAGCCTAAGTCAGTATTCATAGCGTAAGTCACACACAGCAGGACGCACACTACACACGCACACTGTTCCTCTGTGCCTCTCTCTCTCTCTCTCTCTCTCTGCTTCTGCTCCTGCTCCTGCTCTCTCTCTACCTCTCGCTACCACGGGGGAATCTGTTCGGGAGTACTTTCACAATATCATGGCGAGTAAATTGATCAAAAGGGATGACATCAAATATTAACTAAAGTCAAATCACAGATCAGAAGACACATTTTGAATTCATGTCTTGTTATAAAACAACATTTGTCTTTCTTCATTATATCTCTACGTTACTCCAATTACCAATGATATGGAACTCTTTAATTGATCGTGTCGGTCGTTCTAGAAACTACTGTCTGTCGGTCTGTCTGCTGAGGGTATCGGGACAAGCGCACAACAGACGTTGAACGGAATCTTTACAAATTTTATTTCCTACGTGTAAAATAAGTTATCTAAGTTGGACGCTTTTTGAGACGTTTATGACAGTGAGGTTTGGAAAAATGGCGCGGGGAGAAAAACATTATAGACTTTAACAACAATAAGAAATAGCATTTACAATGGACTAGCGGAGGGGTGGCCATCTGATGGCCTCTCCGCTTCCCTGGACTGACTGGCTAACCGGCCGGCCACCTGACCGCCTGGCCACGCAGCCCCCCTCCGGACGGGACAAGCAGGGGGGCCGGGCAGGCCGACAGCTACTGCTGAAACTATCATCGGATGGACAGAATGCACACATCATAAATCTACTAAACAAGCGCGCGAGGACCAACAAACACAGGAGAAATGGCTATATTATACAATCGCCTATTGGATGGAACTAGCTCCATTGACTGTGTTCACTGTGAATGTCTCCAACAGGAAGAATAACAATAAGAAAACGACCTATATAAGTATTGTTGAACAGAAGTCACTGTATCTAATATCACCGTATAAATTGATTGGCTCGGGTAATTGATCAAAAAAGAGCTCTAAATTATAACAAAAATATTGAAATAGAAGGATAGTCTACTGCATTTAAAAAATAAACAAACAAAAAATCAAAGAAAAATCTGGGCTTCTATAATTCAATTTGGCCGAAATATCTATGTATGTACATATGTAACTTTCTACAAGTTCCCTTCATTTACAGTAATAATATATATATATATATGTGGTGGTGGTAAGGCTGGAGACGCGGGAGGGCGGAAGGAGGCAGGGCGGGTCAGTGGAAACCGAGGCGGTCATAGTCCAGCACGAGACGCTTGATGTGTGCCAGCTTGAGGTGCAGGTACTTGAAGTGCGCCATGTCGCGCTGGTACGCCAGGTCGCCCTGCGTGCGCTGGTACTCCTTCACGATCTGGCGCTTGATGTCACGGTGCGTGGGCCCGCCCACTGCCTCCCCGCGCAGCCGCTCCTCCAGTCGCGTGAACACGCGCGTCACGGCATCCACGCGCGTGTGCAGCACGCGGTACTGCTCGTACTGCGCCGCAAACTCCGCCTTGTAGCGCCGCCGCTGTTCCCCGCTCAGGATCTCTGTGTACTCGCTGCAAACAACACAACCAATGTCATTTATTTGTGTTAGTCACATAGTCAGTAGGTTACACAGCCATACTATATTATTGTCATTTTCTTTTTATAATCAGTGCAATTTCACCTAGTTTGTTTATTTATTATAATGGTAGGTTTAGGTTTCCATGTCACACGTAATAATAGAGATTTATTTATTTATTCATTAATTAATTAATGGAATTACATTCAATATATTACAAAGTGACACGAGATTTGGAACAATGTACAATGCGAGAGTAAAGGATAGTATATAAAAGCAGAGACAAACAGGGAAAACATAAGAAAATAGAAGAGTCAAGTCAAGACCTTGCTAAAACTAAAGTGATAAAAAATATCCTCAATTGAATAGTGAGCGACAAAAAACATTCTGACTTATACCAAAAAAATCAAGGTCTTGACCATTCTACATATTCTGGACAATGGTGAATTATAGGCATAATTAGTCGAGTGTTGATTGAGGAAGAGCAGTCCTTTATTTCTGAGTCTACGAGAAGGTATATTGAATGTGATGAGTTCTAGTAATGTAGGTGAGTCAATAAAATTGTTGATAATTTTAAAGAAACAAATGAGATCAGATTTTTTCCGACGGTCTTCTAAAGGAAAAAGGTTAAGAATTTGTTCAATTTCATAATACGAGTAATTGCCTCTTTCTAATCTTAGCCTCCTAGCAATTCCTTTTGCAAAACCGATGTTGAATGGACTCAATAGCCAATATGATGAATATGGATAACATAAAAAGGAGACTATATAACACAAGCATATTCAAGATGGGGGCGAACCAAGTAGCAGTAAAATAATACAATAGTATAATAGAATAATTCAATAGAACTTTATTTAATGGGAGGTGGTCAATGAGGAAATGAAAGATAGGTAACATACCTGGTATAGTCGGGCAGCTCCTGCTGAGGAGTGTTGGCTCCACCCACCGTGGTGCTGTCCGGAGACTTGTCTCTGATGCTGGAGCACATGGGAGACGCGCCCCCTTTGGTCACTGCAACAAACGACACAAAATCAAGTCAGTACAGATGACAGCACAAGAGAGTCCACATATTATTATTTAAAAACCTTCATCATTTTTTGTTATTAATATTAACAATTTTTTATTACTTATATGACTTTACACAGAATAAAGAAGAAAACTACAAGTGCCTTCCGTATAAATTTGAATGGAAAGAAAAGTGCCACTGACTTAGTACCTTTTGGTTCTAGACCATTTAGCACACTGTTTCTCTTACATTTGCTGAGATTGTATATCGCTATCCCATTTGAATTTCGTAATCACAGTGAAATACAGTTTAGAATGGACATATATAACTCCTTCACCCAACACAAAGAGCCTTGTCTCTTTATGGTTAGGAGAAGCTTTTATTATTTTTTCTTTTAGAACATTTTAAGTAACATGTAATAATTTGTATATTTATTGTAAAAAACACATAAGTATATTCAAATTAAAAAAGGAATTACATCAACATTGAGTTTGTGTACAATTGAAACGTGGTCAGCATCTATAATATGAATGAATAAAGGTGTTATAACAAAGTGACCGTGTTCCCTGGCTGACTGAGTATTATTTGGAATCAGGTCATGACATGACAGAGACACTGACGCAGGCAGAGCTTTTAGAGATTGTTATAGAAGGATTACTGGGAACACAAGTTGCAAGTGTAAATATATAATTTATTTTGGAGAATTCCTTATTTTTAATTCATAAATGATGATTTAACATCTGCATTGCTGCGGCATGTTGTTAAGTAAATAGATATGAACTGGTACAAACCGGGTAACGGAGACACATTCTCGGCAACAGGGCTGGTCTCGTAACTGTTCCTCTTGGAAGGAGTCCCCAGGAAGTTCTTTGTTGCCACGAAGTTCAGCGAAAAGCCGTTGTCCCTCTTGGCTGGAAAGAAGGAGCATGAACATTACTTGTGGTTTATCTGACATCAGTCCTTCCATCAGCAAATTCTTACACTCTACAAATACTTGTTTTTCTACAATGGTAAGGAACATTGATAAATAAGAAGGAATCCTATTTCCAGTATTGAGTTAAGACTTCCTAAAGTGACTACTAGAAGAACCAAACTCGATAGATATACATGCAAGAGCAACGTAAATCAGTGCATGCTTTCCCTTTTAGCATAATATAGTGATAAATGCATAGTTACTTGGAGTTTGCGGAGCGGGTGGAGGTGTGTCCTCGTCGCTATAGCTCTTGCGCTCGCCGCTGCTCATGCTGGTGGAGGAGTGGTAGCCGTTGCTGAGAGCCGCCGGCGAGCCGGATCCTTCCCTGTAACGCACAACTCCTTTAGCAACGTGGATCCACACATAGCAGTCGCAGCAACAGGGCCATAGGCGGACAACTCTTTTGGTAACTCGGGCCCAAACAAAACTTCATATCCAAACGCTTGCGAAAGCGTTCATATAAAATATATCTACACATTGTCACCCTTCTTTACATTAAAAAAAAATATTCCACAAATTTGCAGAGGCAAGAACTATAATCTAACACTGATAGAGAGGATAAACTCACATTATATTTGTTGAGACTCCAACATAATGCAAAATTGAAAAAAAGTTCAATGATTTACATTTACATATTTTTTTATTATATATATATATATATATATATATATATATATATATATATAATAAAAAAAGCATAAAACACTTTGTTCAAGAATTCAGACAACGGTATTTGATGAATTGGATAAATTCTCAATGTTTGACATAACAATAAAATGATTGTCAGGTGAAATAAACACAAACATATAATATGAATACTGCATTAGGTAGGTTCACTACATACTCATATAATAGTGTGATGTGATGAAGGATTATTGCTGGCCTTTTATGCATTATACAGCAAGCACAAACTGTATATGTGTTCTATCTACATTGGTATTACAGTGAGATGTGTATGATTTGAAGAGTGTTGCAAACAGGCAACACCATGCTTCAAGACACTTCCAAATAATTGTAATACAGTTGAACTTGGTTATAACGATCAAGGCAATAGCAAGTTCATGCCTATAATGAGGAATTACAAAACAATATTTTAGTTCAGGCTTATCTTCACATGATTGTTGGCTGTTATAACGAGGTCGATTCACTATACAATATACCTTGCAAATAATTGTAATACAGTCGAACTTGGTTATAACAATCGAGGCAATAGCGAGTTCACGCCTATAATGAGGAATTACAAAACAATATTTTAGTTCAGGCTTATCTTCACATGATTGTTGGCTGTTATAACGAGGTCGATTCACTATACAATATACCTTGCAAATAATTGTAATACAGTCGAACTTGGTTATAACAATCAAGGCAATAGCGAGTTCACGCCTATAATGAGGAATTACCACAGACATAGGAATTAATAGACGAGAAGATAATGGCGAGGGGTAAAATCAACTGTTGAAGAACGAAGGGCGTAAGGCTGACTGTGATTCGTCAATAAATCAATCTGACAGTAAATAGGCATCTCGCATTATAATATCACCATTTACTTCTTAAAAGTAAAATCTGCTTTGGAATGAATAGACATTTTTACATGGGAGCGCAAATTACTCGCCACGTTATGAACAAATTTGCGAAGTCCAAATTCGGCAAAAAAATTCGGTTGTATTTTCAGAGTCGAATATTTCGTTTAAGTATTTAGTTAAGACACTTTTATAAATTTTCATAATTTACTTCCCAGCAACCAACCAGCTTTGTGTTTCGCGTCCAGACGTTTCTCGATATGATAGTATAATATGTTTCTAAAACTGATCTATATTATACGATGTGAATATGCTTAAAATAAAGTAAAATAATGCTTATATATGGAATGTAATACGACAATTGGGTTTATTCTCTTTTTCACATCTATTTTTACAAGTTTTTATAGTACAAGTCAACATTTTGCCGTGTTATTTCGTAAAATGAACCGATGATGCCTCGACCGTAGTTCGCACAAGAATGATGACGTCACGTTTTCAAATTTCACTTGAGGCCATACGCCAGCCCAGCCGGTTCCAATGGAACCGGTATGGGGAGTGGGGATAATACGCTTTTAATCACTTAGGGCAGGTCTACTAATATTCATATGTCTATGGGAATTACAAAACAATATTTTAGTTCAGGCTTATCTTCACATGATTGTTGGCTGTTATAACGAGGTCGATTCACTATACAATATACCTTGCAAATAACTTTTTCAACACGATTTCTGAATACTTAGGGTCTGAAAAAAAAGAATATTTCAGAATTATTCTCAAAGTAAGTAGTACCAAACAAAGAGGCGGTTAGCTGCCCGGCACACAATGGCGGTTGGTGGGAATTTCCTATCCCGTTAGATAGGGATTCATATTTTTATAGCACCTACGAGTAATTGTCGGCTATGCTATCCATCGGGCGCTTAAAATTGTCATCAAATTTGCAAAAGTCGTGAGAAATTTGAGATTTGCAAATTTTTTTGATTTTGAAGGTACCTAGTTACGAGTGCCTACATCCCTGCACGGGATAAATATATGATAGTGATGCACAAGTTTTTCAGCAAAGGGGCCGATTTGCCTATTTTTCAAACAGCTCGCGACCTACAAGTGGTCTTTTTTTGGTGAGGAGGAGGGGGTTGACAGCGAAATTCATGATTTAGGGTTATTTTAGAATTTGGTGTTAGACAAACTGGTTTTTCAAATTTAATTAGGAAATGAAGTGTAATAACCAAAACTCAATAAAAATGTTCTCAGCCAGGGTTTCCAAGAGTTACCCCAAACATTTAGATTTTTCTCTATAGCCTTAACCTTTTCGTAGAGAAAAAAATCACATAAGATCAGAAGGGGGGTCACTAGGGTCCCCCAATTTGTTTTGCTTATTAAAGGATTTTAATGGCATAATCTTGTGTAATTTGTTTTAGTAATAATTAGGGGGGAGTATATTCAATGCGTTTCAGAAGTTATTATCTAAATATATATTTTTTTTTTTTAAATTAATTTTTTTATTTTTTATTTAATATTTGAAAAATATATTTTTTTTACATAGATAAATACAGGATATTAACGAGATATAAAACAATAGAACTTAAAGTAGCCTTTCCTCACCATAAAGAGACAATGCTCTTGTGTTTGGTCAGGGAATTCTAGTTCAATTATGTACATGTTAGTATGGTAAATAAATTGTTAAGAAACAACACAAGATTTAAACAATATTACTTCTAGATGTAAGTAGTGAAAGTATTTTGGACTTAGTATAATAGTTTAAGGTAATTTTTTAATTTAAGGTGAAATTCCCGAATGTTTTCGATATTTTTTAAATTTAATGGAAGGTTATTAAAATAAATTATGCCTAGATAAAGATAGGTATTTTGAATGAGTTTCGTGTTAAATTTTGGGATTTTAATAGTTTTCTGGTATCTTGCTGATGTATTGAATTGCAAGTTATGAGTATTTGACTGTATTTCTTAAATAAAGTCGTAGTTAATATTGTAATGAATTTAGATAATAATGCGCCTTTTTCCATACAAAATAGGGAAGGCGGGCCGATAACAAGCATAACTCCTCGATTCTGAATCTCGACTGGCGATTGGCGATTACAGCGTAGCTAGTTTGTTGCACAGGGTGGTCCGTAAATGATGGATATATTTATAAATATATATTTTTTAAGTTTTAAAAACCTACCACTAATAAACTAGGTACGGATGTTATTTCGAAAATTATGAAATATTTAGATGTTAGTGAAGGTTATAATTCATAATTTATGATTTTATATAGTATATTTATATTTAGGGTCAAATTGTAGTGTTTGTCTTACCATAAATAATGGGTTCGTTTGAATGTCGAGGGGTTCGAAATTAATTTTTTTTTTTTGGAAAATAGTGAAAAAACAAGGTATTTTTAAAACTTAAACGTGGAGTAAATTATTTTTTATTACCTAACCTAACCTAAGATATTCCTGTTTAGATTTTTCTATGTGAAGACACCACAACAGTCCCAATTGCACCTAATCATCTGGAACCAGTGAGACTATGGCATTCCCAAATGGGGTATGTTGGAGTGGCGGCTCATAACTTTTAGGTGTACTAGAGTGATAATATTACAATTAACCCCTCCGACTTTTCGCGAACTTGAAGCTAAGATGTCTTTACCGAAATGTCAATTTCACGAAAACGTTGTGTTATTACCGCCTCACAATCAAAGCTCTATAAATGAAACATTACTGAACGGAGCCGAATAGTAAAAACTGTTTTAGAAAGGTTACAAAATAGGCTTTCAAATTGTTGTATCATAAATAAATATTAACATTTGTAAATATTTAAATTTAGAATGGAAACATGAAAAAATTGTAAAAATGACTCACCTGTAATGTTTTATGTAAAAACGATACTAAAATCACGGATAATGTAAAAAAAAAAACACTTATTTCATCGTACAAATGTACAATAAACAATTCTGTCACTTCACTTTTTGACCATTTCATACAAAATATATTTTTAAAAAAATAATTAAACTTGCTAAAATCTTGGCGCATTTCAAGCGCGAATTCGGTGGACATGACACGCAATATAAATGCATCTAATTATACAAGAAAAAACACTTCAAACAAAGAAACAATATCACAAAAGCATAGCAAATATATATTACTATAATAAACAAATACTTACCGGGCCATTTTCGATAAAATTTCACGTTAAAACTGGGATATGTGGGAGGCGGGTCGGCACGTCAAACGGCTTTCTTGGCGTCGTTTTACGATTTGGCGGGTAAAATTTGCTTCCACTGAGTAGGTCTTTTTACGGGTTTCTATGGATAACTTTGAATAGAGATGTGAAGCTTCATTCAATACGAATATTCTACTTTTTGTTTTAGGGATGTCACTAGAAGAATAACGGAGTTATGACGATTTTTGTGGAAACACACGCGTTGACGTGTAAACACGCTTATTGTACTTGACTGCTATCGTTATTTTATCGTGTATATCTGCTTACGTTGCTGACCGGTTAATAGTAGACCCAAAAGTCACAAGCCGCTACTGGTATGTTGTAAGGCTAACTGTATGTAACGCTACGTACTGGTATGTTGTAAAGGTTGCGGAGAGGGGAAGGGGATGGGGAAGAGGAAGGTGGGGAAATACCTGGCTATTCAGATCTGGTCACCAAACAAGGTCAAAGTCATTTCAAGCAACATTCAAAATGAATTCTGGTCAGTAAATTATGAAATATCACAAAGTGGTCCATTAAAATTTACTTGCGCACACCGGGATTTGAACCCGCGACCTGCGGTTTACTAGTCTAGATTATTAGATCTATTTATGAAAAAAATATATATATAATATCAAGTTGCAGGGTGTAGATGCTTTCAGTATTGCCCTAGTGAAAGACCACCATGTAGAATCCAACCGTTGCTTGAAATGACTTAAGCCTATATGGTAACTAGATTTGAAAATGCATGTACTTCAACCTTTGTCTTTCCCATATACTCCCCCTCCCATCCCCACTACCTTCAGCCTCACAAAATACCCCAATTGGGGATGCCATAGTTCCACTGGCTAGGACTGTTGGGGCTCTTGTGCGGTTTTCACACAAATTAATTGAAACCATAGAATTTTCGGATCTAATTTAAAACTTTGGTAAATATGCCGTAATGAACTGCAATAAATACATGCCGACTGATTACATGTCACTATCAATAAAGTCAAGTTTAGTGATAAACTAGAAAATTCTAATATGTATTGTAAGTACAGAATAAATATTTTACAAATAGATATTAATTTATAAACACCATTTCATAAGTGTAAATGTACTGCTTACCAGTCTGAAGATGCCCATAGCAGGGAGAAACTAGTCCGCTTTTACAGATAATTATTTACCACACAAATTTAAAGAATTACCAACTAAAACCCAAAATATAATTTAACAGACATTTGCGATAGACTTTTTAACCATATAGTAAGTACTCTGTTTTTATTCAAATTACTTAAAAATGTAAACAAAATATGTGTCACTGACCGATTTCTTTTCCATGTGAGAAACATAGACAGACCTAATTTTAATGTTGTCCCTAAACATGAGAAATTTACCGGATGCACGCCAGACAGGCCGATCTTAGTCCGGCAAGTGAACATTTTAGCATCGCAAAAGGAAATAACAAGTAGTGCAGTGAACGCGACCGGGAGTTAGCCATTTCCATAAAATGCATCTTTTACGGTCCAGACCGCAGCTCGCTGGATCGTTCTCAGTGGAGAGCGGGGAGTAGGGATGGAGACGGGGGAATTTTAGCCGATGCTAAGAAGTCGAGGTGCGAGGCAGGGGACAGGAATTTTGCCAGAATTTTGTACAAATTATTTAATATCTAAGAAAGTAGAAATATAATATATATTTTTTAAATGCAGATCGATAACCACATAGTTTTTTTAGGATTACCTAAATTATAGAGTATGTGGGGTAAAAAACAACTTGGATATAGCATAAAACTCTCGTTAGTGTAAGTGTGTTCCCCCCGTCCGGTACGGGAGTGTTAACAACAAAATCAAAATACCCTATGGGTTACTTAAAGATTTAATACAGTTAGCAGTAACAAAAGTTTATAACAGTTCAGATTTTTGGAAGGATTGGAGATATTTTTTCAAGAATAATAGGTTTTCCCTTTCGAAACTCTCGTTGTTGGCGGAAAATTGAACAATTTTCATGATTCTTTGCTAATGTAAACTAATTTGTTACATTTTGTAGCGTGAAAAATAATTTAAAAACTATTTTTACTAGATTCTTCACTAAACTTTTATTAACAGTTGATTACAATTCGTGTACCAATTCTTTTTTAAAAAAATGTCTTCATTTCTCACAAAACTAACTAACCTACACACAAATTCTCTCCACGCTCTTTCTTCCTATTTAGTATTCTTTGTTATTATTACCCATACCTACTTACATCATTAGAAAGGATTAAGAACTATCATTTTCATCCCAGACTAAATTACCAAGATATTTTAAGGACACAGATAATAGGTATATTAACTGTGTATAATTTAATACTTAGAACCATATAAGTTGTGGTAAAATCTACTAAAAATGTCCAAATAAATAAATAACAATATGTTGATATATATGTCCCTCTTTTCCGAGCAGCAAGGAGTGAAAACTCAGTGTGGAGTAGTCACAAATAGTATCCGTGCTAACACTATCAATGGTGGTTAACACAACACCATGGGTCTATGACCTATATGCTTTATTTGTTCACCTGGTGTTAGGCTCCTGCGGGCCCGGCTTCCTAGAGTGGGCGATGCGCTGCTTCTTGATGGGCGGCGGGGGCCCCGTGCCGGGCAGCAGTGGGTGGACAGGGCCCGGCGGGGCGCCAGTGGGGGGGACGGGGGCCTGCACGGGGGCTGGCCGCTTGTGCCCCGCTGTGGGAGGCGGCGGGGGTGGGGAGGGGGAGTGCCCCGAGTCCGAGCTCAGGGGGGGGGTGAGGTTCTGTGGCTTGCGACTGAAACACGTATGCACAACAATGTTACAACACATAATTTGGAATAATTTAATTTAAGCAAACATTTCTCTACACTTTCATGATGGATACAGCGTCTGAAGTGTAAAATTGGATTAAGGAGGAGAAGGCACTACATGGTGCTATATCACAGCAACATAATGCCTACTGTTTGTTTATTAAAGAACTAAGGTAAGTACATATAAAATACTATTTACATTAAGTTTCTACATATTATGAGATTTGAATACTACTCTTTCATGGAAGCGTTAGCTTGTGATTGGAAGAGGAGTGTACAGTAATTAATAATACAATAGCGGGGGCTTAGGATCACAGGGGCCCAGTAATAAAAACTGGTGTTTCAAGTTAAGCTTGGTTTCAGTAAGGCCATAATCATATTTACCAGGGACACCAAATTCTATCTCGTACATACAGCCGTGGATGAGCATTCCAATTGTACCGGACGGTGTGTACCGCTCCCGGCGGCCGTCATTTCGTAATGGTCGAAGCAGCGCGCGGGAGCGTGGTTTTAGAACTTGCGTGGAGCTTCGATACCTCGAGTCACGCTTGCCCCCGCGTCGCTTCCCCTCACCAAGGGCGCCCGGCCGGCCCCGGCGACCGCCCGGGACCAATCCGCGCGCTTCTAAGCAACGCTGTACGGCACAATATTTTGAATTGACGATGTATTGAAATGTTTAGACTAAGTTTGAGAGAGTTCGGCCGTAGATATTACGAAATAAAATACATTGATAAAACGGCCGGACTCTCCTTAGCATAATTAGTTAATAAAAATTTGTTTTAATTTAGAATTAAGAAAATTAGATAAGATTTCCCCTGAATATGTTGGGCCGGGGACCCCCACACTGAATGAATATATGTACAACTGACTGATAAATAAAAATGCCAGAGAGGAGTGGTTAGGATCGATTAAAAGAGCATAAAGAGTAGAGTAGTTCTAAAGGTTGTGACCTCCGCTAATTAAATCTTAGTGGACGTCACAGCCCGCGGACCACCAACAGCCCGCGAATGAAGGCAGCGCGTTGACCCCGCCCTCCCCAAAGTCGGGAGAGGGGGATTGCGCAATAAATACGGCGCGCCAGCCTTCAGCAGGTCTCTCTCTGCCTTGGACCGCCACCAGCTACTCTACTCCTGCTCTTCCTGACTGCTTCTCTCTGAATCTCAACTTGGATCTTCTTTGACTTGGCTTCCCCCTGGATTCCTGCCTCTGCCTGCCTCCTCCCGCACCGAGGGTAAAGCAGATTCCGGCCCCAAACTGAGCAAGGATAAAGCAGATTCCTGTACCGACCGGAGCAAGGATAAAAGTAGATTCCTGTACCGACCCGAGCAAGGGTAAAGCAGATTTCTACCCGGACCTAGCAGCTAACTACGGACTGACCGGCCCCCTATCATACAGTCTGTGTAAAAGACCTAGCTGGTCGATTACACCAATCTTTATTTGCATTTATCTCAAAACTATGTTTTTGTAGATAGGCCCCTGTGATCCTAAACCCCCGATAGGTACATGTATTATGTGCTGTACTGAAGTACATTGCAGTGTGAAAGTTAAAAAAAATACATTACAATACATTTTTGGTAAATGTAATACAAATATACATACTTAAAACATATCCATACATTTATACAATCGACTGTGATAACCTTTAATCATAATATCAGCCAATAACACATACATGTATTAAGATTTTAAAATAAAGTAAAGCAAACTACCTATTTAGTTAAGGTAAGAAAGTAAGGAGAAGATTATCTCACAAATAACAAATTTCTAGGTAGTACAACTTCATTGTTTAGAGCAGCTACCAAGGAGAAGCACAAATTATAAGGAAGGTAGGTAATGCCGTTACATAGTTAGTTACCGCTTGAGTAGATGAGGTAATGTAGTTAGTTAGTTACCGCTTGAGTATTTGTTTCTTCTCCTCCGAATAGTGCGGCCAGTCTTCAATGACAACGTTCCAGAGTTTTTGTTGAAGCTGGTAATGAGTAATGAGGTAATGTAGTTAGTTAGTTACCGCTTGAGTATTTGTTTCTCCTCCTCTGAATAGTGCGGCCAGTCTTCAATGACATTGTTCCAGAGATTCCGGTGCAGCTGGTAATTAGTAATGAGGTAATGTAGTTAGTTAGTTACCACTTGAGTAGATGAGGTAATGTAGTTAGTTAGTTACCGCTTGAGTATTTGCTTCTTCTCCTCCGAATAGGGCGGCCAGTCTTCAATGACAACGTTCCAGAGTTTTCGTTTCAGCTGGTAATGAGTAATGAGGTAATATAGTTAGTTAGTTACCGCTTGAGTATTTGTTTCTCCTTCTCTGAATAGTGCGGCCAGTCTTCAATGACATTGTTCCAGAGATTCCGGTGCAGCTGGTAATTAGTAATGAGGTAATGTAGTTAGTTAGTTACCACTTGAGTAGATGAGGTAATGTAGTTAGTTAGTTACCGCTTGAGTATTTGCTTCTTCTCCTCCGAATAGGGCGGCCAGTCTTCAATGACAACGTTCCAGAGTTTTCGTTTCAGCTGGTAATGAGTAATGAGGTAATATAGTTAGTTAGTTACCGCTTGAGTATTTGTTTCTCCTTCTCTGAATAGTGCGGCCAGTCTTCAATGACATTGTTCCAGAGATTCCGGTGCAGCTGGTAATTAGTAATGAGGTAATGTAGTTAGTTAGTTACCACTTGAGTAGATGAGGTAATGTAGTTAGTTAGTTACCGCTTGAGTATTTGCTTCTTCTCCTCCGAATAGGGCGGCCAGTCTTCAATGACAACGTTCCAGAGTTTTCGTTTCAGCTGGTAATGAGTAATGAGGTAATATAGTTAGTTAGTTACCGCTTGAGTATTTGTTTCTCCTTCTCTGAATAGTGCGGCCAGTCTTCAATGACATTGTTCCAGAGATTCCGGTGCAGCTGGTAATTAGTAATGAGGTAATGTAGTTAGTTAGTTACCACTTGAGTAGATGAGGTAATGTAGTTAGTTAGTTACCGCTTGAGTATTTGCTTCTTCTCCTCCGAATAGGGCGGCCAGTCTTCAATGACAACGTTCCAGAGTTTTCGTTTCAGCTGGTAATGAGTAATGAGGTAATATAGTTAGTTAGTTACCGCTTGAGTATTTGTTTCTCCTTCTCTGAATAGTGCGGCCAGTCTTCAATGACATTGTTCCAGAGATTCCGGTGCAGCTGGTAATTAGTAATGAGGTAATGTAGTTAGTTAGTTACCACTTGAGTAGATGAGGTAATGTAGTTAGTTAGTTACCGCTTGAGTATTTGCTTCTTCTCCTCCGAATAGGGCGGCCAGTCTTCAATGACAACGTTCCAGAGTTTTCGTTTCAGCTGGTAATGAGTAATGAGGTAATATAGTTAGTTAGTTACCGCTTGAGTATTTGTTTCTCCTTCTCTGAATAGTGCGGCCAGTCTTCAATGACATTGTTCCAGAGATTCCGGTGCAGCTGGTAATTAGTAATGAGGTAATGTAGTTAGTTAGTTACCACTTGAGTAGATGAGGTAATGTAGTTAGTTAGTTACCGCTTGAGTATTTGCTTCTTCTCCTCCGAATAGGGCGGCCAGTCTTCAATGACAACGTTCCAGAGTTTTCGTTTCAGCTGGTAATGAGTAATGAGGTAATATAGTTAGTTAGTTACCGCTTGAGTATTTGTTTCTCCTTCTCTGAATAGTGCGGCCAGTCTTCAATGACATTGTTCCAGAGATTCCGGTGCAGCTGGTAATTAGTAATGAGGTAATGTAGTTAGTTAGTTACCACTTGAGTAGATGAGGTAATGTAGTTAGTTAGTTACCGCTTGAGTATTTGTTTCTCCTCCTCTGAATAGTGCGGCCAGTCTTCAATGACAACGTTCCAGAGTTTTTGTTGAAGCTGGTAATGAGTAATGAGGTAATGTAGTTAGTTAGTTACCGCTTGAGTATTTGTTTCTCCTCCTCCGAATAGTGTGGCCAGTCTTCAATGACATCGTTCCAGAGATTCCGGTGCAGCTGGTAACAGTTGTCCTTTATGCTGGAGATCTGCTGCAGGATTGTCTTTATCAATCTCCTCTCGGTTTCCTTAATTCCCTCTGAAACATAACCACCACATTCTATATACATTTTGCATAGCTACTCCATCATAGGACACCAAACTTCATGATGTAGTGGAAGTGAGCAGTGCCCAGAATCAGACCGAGCAAGAGGCGGAAGGACCGAGGACCGCAGGCAAATCATTTTTGGAGGAAAAATAAATTCCATCTTGGGATCTATAGCACCGTGATGATGATAAAAGTTACACCATCAATAAATTTCACATGACATTTAGACACTGAGATAGTTCAAATTATTGATCTATTATATTTAGGTGAGACATGAAGCGAAAAAATAGGTTTCACATCCAATTAGTCTGATTTGGCCTCCAAAGTTCTAACGCTGAACGACCGGAAACTACAAAATCCAGTATACCCACACCAATTATCGCATTGAATAATGGAACTCGTTTCAACGAGATATCAGTACACAATAGCGCCTCTAATTATATAGCTCACGGTTAAAATTGATTTTCATGTTTCTTCCAAGATAAAAATGATGGTAAAATACAGGTTTCTTGTAACTGTGTGACATGATGGCAAAATACAGGTTTCTTGTAACTATGTGACAGGAAGAAAGCTCTAAATGTTTTTTCTTCTTTACAATGTATTTAAAATTAGAAATCAGTCATTAGTAATTCTGTCATCATCAACTTGTTATTCTTTACGCATTGCCAATAGTGCTGTCCTGTATTTTCACTTCATATTATTCTATTTCTTTATATACAGAGTGTCCGGGATAAAGTGCGCTTACTTCGGGAGGTGATACTACATGATGGTAGAAGTAAAAAAGATAAATAACTTTTTTCGAAATTCTTTTGAAAAAATGTTTATTTTCCCAGATACCTCAACCTTTTTACCTAAAAACATTGGAATTTCAAAAAATGTTATGTATCCTTTTTTTGTACTATCTAGTAGAATCACTTAATCTGTCAATAATATTGCCACGAAATATTTGTTTGTACATTCCCGTCACCTACCTCAGGACAGGTTACACCTGGTGACGGGAATGCTAGGAAATGTAAAGCCAACAATTAAATTTTATAGAAATTTAATAATGGTATCTACTAACATTGTTGTTTTTTTGTTTAAGTTTCAATAAATGCTGATTTATCAGCAATGAACTCAACTCAATTTCACATAAATTGAGAGAAGTTATTTTTGGTTCTGTTAAATATTACTTCCTATAAATACTTATCCTTCGTAGGAACCCTGCATAATGTGTGATACCTTTATGTCTAAATAATGACATATTATTTCTATCAATACATTGAAATTGATTTGCGGAAGTGTTTATATGAATCACTCCTTGGCATGGTATATTTCCTTTCCAGAAGAAATCGCCATGACATCATCACTTTAAAAATGTTTTTACTAAAATAAGTTAATACTTACTTATATATTAATATATGGGAAAATGAACTTACCACTATTTAGCCTACTATACAACTCCGGCTTTTTATATGGCCTCAAAGCTAAGAGTTGAATAAGTCGTTCTCTGTAATAGAAAAGATACAGGTTGTTTAGTGTGAGAATACATTTTATTACATGTGTAAGATGAAATGGAAAGCTAAAAAAGTGATTTGATTTCTTCTACATGATCCCATCCCTATCAGAATAATAATGCACCTGTAAAGCACACTTTTGTGCTATTCTACTTCAAGTACGCTTTACTATAAACTTATAAGCATGAGTCATTCATACTTGACACCCATTAAATTAATATCTGATAGTGTTATTATCTTAATGACTGTACAGTGTAAGATTGTTGTAAACAGAAGTGGCGCCCTCTCTTGTTTTCAGAAAGAATTATTGTATTTTTCAAACTGCGGTAGCGGGTTTTTATCTGCTAGTTACAATTATAATGTATGTATATAATATTATCTCCTTCACAAATAGGTTTGCCAGGATACTGTAGAAAATGTCTTTTCTTTAGATTGTTTTGTCAAAACGTTAAAAAAAATTGAGTAATGATTTCAAGAAGTAATTGTGTCACCCCTGTCTTTGGACATTCTTGTCATGACCTCTAAAATTCTCACTTCGCAACAATACAACCACGCTTCAAATGCTTTCACTTTCATCTTTGCTGCTTTTGTCAGTGTCCACACTTTGCTCCGTACAAGAGCGTTGAGATGAATTATTGCATCTGATACTTGGCAAATGGAGTGAAATGAATTCAGATTATAATTTGGAATATTTGAAATCCCACGGATGTAGGAACAGATTAATCAAATTATGTCAACAAATAATCATAACAATATTCTGACCAAGTTCAGGTCAATGAATAGATTCAGAACGGTGTATCTGGAAGGTAACCATATTAAGTGCAAACACTGCTAGATTTGACATCCTTGACAACATGGTCACCAAATAACCTATTATAATTATATTGCTAAATCTGAATTTAAATGTTGATAATCAGATATTGAATGCTGCTCATTATCTATTTAGTTGACTGAACATTGTCTAGTATCTTGGAATTTCACATTGGAACATGTTCTGACAGAAGTGCTAAGTACAGTCAATTAAAGCTATTGAATAGAAAGTGAATAGTGTCTGTCACTTTGCATTATATATAGATGGTTCTACTTGCCCCATACATGGTAAAGTCATACTTCTAAACAAGAAAGAACAGAGCACTCTCGGGTAATAACTTTAGTAATCAGTGCTATTAGAAGGCTTTACGGATTGTCTTTAATGATTGACTCACTTGATAGGCACTCGTCCCAGGGCGGTGGGTTTGGGTGCCCTCTGCGCCTGGGAGGTGGCGGAGGGGGGCTCGCGGCCCCCGATGGGGAGTGCGTTGGGGTTGTTGGTGGAGTAGCCCATGCCCACGGCGCTGATGTTGTAGCCCCCCTGAGCCGTGCTGCCGTTGCCGTAGTGACCGCTGGCCCCGTTGTGGTTGGTGCTGCTGCTGTTGTGGTTAGCACCGCTGCCGCCGTGATTCATGTTACTGTTGTGGTTGGCATTGCTGCCACTATGGTTCACGTTACTGTTGTGGTTGGAATTGCTGCCACTATGGTTCATGTTACCGTTGTGGTTAGCGATGCTGCTGCTATGGATCACGCTGCTGTTGTGGTTCATGTTACTGTTATGATTGGCAATACCGTTGTGGTTGGCAACACCGTTATGGTTGGAAGCACCGTTGTGGTTGGCGGAACCGTTGTGGTTGGCACTACTGCTATGGTTGGTGCTAGCGTTAAGATTGGAGCTACTATTATTATTACTAGAATGATTGTGATTGCTAATATTATAAGGGCTAGAGTGGTTATTAGGGCTAGGGTGGGTATGGGGGTTGGGGTTGGGGTTGGGGACGGGAAGGCTGGGAGGCAGGGAGGAGGAGGAGGAAGGGGCTCGAGGCGGGGGCGGCCGCTGTCCTTTCACCTTCACTTTCCGCCCGATGTCTGTCTGGTTTGGCTTTATTACCCTAGTGCTGCAACATAAGAGAAACAACAAATCATTACAGAACCACCCCACACACATTATATTGCATGAAGATAGATTTTATTCAAAGAGTCACCATTTGCTCCTCAGATTCTCGGCGTCGACGGCCATGCGTTGCTTGGTGGCCTCGTACACGTCGTCGTTGGCCAGCACCCTCATCCTGGTGGGCAGCGCTCCGATTTTCCTCAGCTGCCGCGCCCCCGCCACCTTCAGGCACTCCAGAGATCCCTGCAACAACACAACCTTACGTGAACACACAACACAACACAACCTAGCCTAACCTAAACACCATCACTTTCGATTATTAGATGAAATTATATGAATTTTCTTATTTTGTCATATTTATTATAAATTATACCAAACCAATATTAATAACTATAGCAAGGTCTGAATTTCCTTCCAAAGAAAATACTTCGACATATTCAAAATGTGTGTATTATAATTATTATTACTGAGCTAATTTTCACAGCGATACATAAAAAGAAACACAAACAAATTTTAAACTGACTGCCCTCCTAAAAAACATTTAAATAAAATAAAATAACGAAAAGTGTTTGTTGCGGGCAGGCGAGGTAAATCGTGAGATTAATGAAATTTTGCACACTTGTAAAAATAAGAGGAAAACTAGTTTAGTAAATTACTCTAGTTTTTATATAGTTTGGGAGCTAGTTTAAAATAAAATTCAGACAGATAAAGTAGGCTATACTTTCTTTTCTTGGAGGTTTCGGTGAATTTTGCGTGTACATATTTCGTCATACAGTGATATCCGCGTGCATAAAAACAGAAAATTTCAAATTCGATTTAAATTTGTAAAATAAAATAAAGGTTATAAGTACAAGGAATTGCGATTAGTCATTTAATTAATTAGGCTCAGATGGGCTAAAGAAAACTATGTTTCAGAATTATATAAGTCTATGTTTGGAAGCAATACTCCTAGTAATGATTTGACTTTGATGAACACGATTTTTGGACTTTTTTTTATCAAAGATAACATTATGTTTTTACATGACAAGGTTTTTATGCTAAGCACAAAGGATAACCAATTATTATAAGCAATAATTACTAACCTAAGTGCACAGACGTGGTTCCGTGCACAGGACCGGCAATTAGAAGGTGCGGGTTCAATTCCATTTATTTTTCTAGGAAGATTTTTTCAATTTATATTTGTGTTTCAGGCTAGTTCATCATTATTGCTTAAAATGAGATTTTATGATTCTGAAGAGATTTAATTTAATTTTAGCTAATGTTTTAAGAGGAATATGAAAGCCAAAAGTATTTTTGTTCTAACCCCTTCCATAATATATTATGGAAGGGGTTAGAATATAATATATTATTATATATTCCCTTACATTACTGGAAAACTTATAATGTAAAAAATATTGTACCAAATAAAAAAAAATAATAATAATAATAATCACGAAACTCAGATTGTATATCATGTCTGCGCGAGGCAAGGAATCGTTAAATAATACATTTGCCGTGTGCGGCGAACCTGCAATAGGTGGTAAGCGCCAGGAAAGATCTTGTTCCGTTGACGCTTCTGCATGCTTGCTGAAACCCTTTTCAACTGGTGGACGCATACTGCCGGAGTTTTGTTGACAACTCAACAACTTTTGTAAACAGCCAAGGTAACAACTGAGCCAAATCCCAATTTGGTAGGACCGACATTTATTGCGTATATTAACTGTGCCACCAAAATGCATTTTTTTCGACAACGAGACTATCTGCCGAGTTTCAGCTCGATTGGGTGTCGGGTAGTGGGTTAATTTCCACTTCCAAGATTCCTAATTACTAAATAACTGTTTTACCGAGGAGTAAACATTCCTCCAAGGGAACTGGAGTCAACCACGCTTACAACTGAGCCAAATCCCAATTTGGTAGGACCGACATTTATTGCGTATATTAACTGTGCCACCAAAATGCATTATTTTCGACAAAGAGACTATCTGCCGAGTTTCAGCTCGATCGGATGTCGAGTAGTGGGTTAATTTTCACTTCCAAGAATCCACTTCATTGAAATATTCTTTCAAGAAAACGAAAGTGAATTTCAAAAAGATGTATTGAGACGATATATTATTTTGGTCATGAAAAATAATAATATCTGAAAAAGACTAGTTTACACGCTCACAGTTTGAGAACTAAAAATGAAGAAAAGTTATTTAAACACGGAAAAATCCGTTAAAAAAACTGGCACAGATCTGAGGTCTGTCCGTTGCCGCGCTCCGCGGTCTTCTGACGAAATTCTATTTAGAATTCAATACAATTTTTCACCGAAAAAATTATTACGTAAGCGCCTAAGTGGATTTTCATTTTTTGTGAATAATTTAATAAAAACGGAAAAAAAGTAAATCAAGACAAGTGGTAGCAAATAAACATAGCCATATAAAAGTTGTTTCTTATACGAGTTCTTGAGGTGATTTTGCACAAAAACTGCGCTATACACGTTATCCAATTATTATTATTATGATAGTAAACTCTTGAAAAAGAAATCTATTTAGTAGTTTACGCTTATATTTTTCATGAAGTAATTAACAATTTTATTTTAATTCTGATCAAGCCAAGCGATAGAACAAACTTCAATGTATTCATAGTATATTTTTGGTATTGATAACCTATACCGATTTGCAGTAAAGATTAATCTAAATAGTGATTTCACTTATAGCTTCACCTTAATGCGTATCTGTACAAGCAGGATTTAAGAAAACTTTATTTAATTAAATTAATAAATTACCCATAATTTCTGAACCAATACCACCTCAAGACAGGCGGGACACTGAATCAAATCAGCCTCTAAACATCTATGAATAATATAAAGTATACTTGCACCATGTTCCAGAGTGGAAGATACTCTCAGTATCGCCCTGGTGTAAGACCACCATTCAGAATTGAAACGTTGCTTGAAATGGCTTTGGAAGTATTTGGTGACCAGATCTGAATAGCCAGGTACTCTCCCAACTTCCTCTTTCCTCACTACTTTCAGCCTCACAACATACCCTAATTGGGGATGCCTAAGTCTCACTGTCTCCAGATGCTTGGGAGCAGTTGGGACTCTTGTGCGGTACTCACATTTAAAAAATTATAAAAATGAGATCTACACTATTTTAAAGTTTCAAATCATATGTTCAACACTGCGTGTAAATATGTAAACTGCAATATCTTGGTCATAACATGACGAGGAACGACAAATTACTCACGACAATGATAATAATAATAGAGGGGAGGGGAAGATCTCATCTTTTCTAAATACGAGGCTGGTACAAGTGCAGTTCCGGCCTGTAGCCGGCAGGGAGAACATTGCCCTGATAGCCAGCCTCCGATAAGAGCATTATTATTTATTTACCCCCAAATTGAGCTTTACACATAACTAGCTTAAGTCCCGGCGTTGCCCGGGCTTTTCTCCGAGTTTATCAAAATTTCGTGTAAACAGTGACCTTCTTCTGGTTTTATATAAAATCAAACAAACGCCGCCCGCACAACATAGACACCTTTTAATCAGTACAGTATGCATTTTATGTAATGCAGCAATAAAAATTTAAATCCTTATTTAAAAAAAAACAACAACAAACAAAAATAATAAAAAATATACAAACAATAGCATAGAAATAGTAAAAAAATAAGAAGTAAGCAACAATGGTAATAATAAATTGAATGATCACCGTTATGCAAATCATAAGAATATTTTTTATTTATTCCTTCGTAGCCAGAGAGTTTGTGTGTAAAATAACAATCCAATGAAGAAGCAGAGCTAGTGAGCTAGTATAGTAAGGTTGTTTATTCACTTAGACTCCATAGGTAGGTATTTGTTGTACTTGCCCAAATGAAGAAACATCATATTCATCCACTCCCTCGTTAGCTATACAAATACGCAGGCAAAATCATTATTGTAACCGACCCTCTTGTTTAGGATATTATTTAAAAACTTTGGTTTATTATAAAAATAGCAGAATAGTAGGATGAAGAGTGAAGAGTTGATTTCGGCTGCCTATAATATAGGAAGCAGTAAGTAGTGCTGCTGCTAGTAGCCCTATTCTATTGCTCGGCACCAAAGGTCTACGTCATTTCGCTTTTGTAAACACCACCTTTCATCGTATAGTAGATATATGCCTAACCTCGTCTCTGTCTAAAGCGGCCGCTACACTACTCGCTTCGGCGCTTCGACGAAGTCCTCGACGAAGTTAGCCGAAGTCCGAAGTGCGTGCCCACACACTCGTGCAACTTCGCGAGTAGCTCAGTCTCTCGGAGTCCGTGCACTAGGCAACATGGACGTTCAAGTGGCAAATAATGGTTAGTACACACGCAAAGCTCACATCAACAGATAATATAAAGCACAATAGCGCTCGCCATACAATCCCATACAGACCCGACACACGTAAAAAGATAACGCGCTATAAGTGTGGTTCTGAACTTCGCTAACCGAATTTATTTTACGTAACCGCTCCCGACGCGATATTTGAAAAGTTATGCGTCCCCCTCTCCGCCGCAAAAAGGAGAGGGGGTCATTTTAATTACGGAGCTACCAACTAAGTTCCGTGTTCCCTTAGTAAAGTTGTCACTTGACAGATGAAATTATGTTCCTCGGCCGCTCTCGAATTCAACTGACCCCCTCTCCTACCATAGGTACAAATATTTGATAGCGTCGTGTGTCGGTAGAAAAGATGATGCGCTGTACATTAACTTTTGATGTGAGCTTTGCGTGTGTACTAACCATAAAGGATGAAAGTAGATTAAATGCTGTTGAAATGATATCCCTGAGGCGTATAATGATAATAATAATAATTGGATAATTTGTAAAGCGCCGTTTTTGTGAAAAATCACCTCAAGGGCGTATGTGTGGTAAAACCATGTTTGATCGTGTGAGGAATGTGGAGATCCGCAAAGAGTGCAAAGCTGATGTAAGCGTAATGAGTAAGATTAAGAAAGGGACGCTTAGATGGTTTGGGCATGTAGAGCGAATGAGCGAAGATCGTGACGGCCGGCATAGTCCAGTGGTAACGCATTGGACTGCCATTCCGAAGGTCGCGGGTTCGAACCCGGCGTGCGCAAATAAATTTTATTTGATTAATTTGTGTTATTTCACAATTAATTAATTAAAATAATATATAGTATATTTGCGGCACGTTCCAGAGTGGAAGATACTACCAGTATCGCCCTGGTGTAAGACCACCATTCAGAATTGAAACGTTGCTCCAAATGGCTTTAGCCGTGTTTAGTGACTAGATCTGAATAGCCAGGTACTTCCCCACCTTCCTCTTTCCCTTCCCCACTTACCTTCAGCCTCACAACATCCCCCAATTGGGGATGCCATAGTCTCACTGGCTCCAGACTGGAGCAGTTGGGACTCTTGTGAGGTATTCACTATAAAAAAAAATAAAAAAAAGGAGGATATATGATGCAAATGTGAATGGTAGCAGAAGTCGGGGACGCCCGAGGAAGACATGGCACGATCAAGTGAATCAGATACTCGAGTCGGGCCATGTCAAGAGTCAGAATAATAGAAGAGTATGTATGAGACGATGTATGAATGTGAATGAGGCAAGGAGTGTGTGCCAAGACCGAGTAGTTTGGCGGTCCGTCATCTCTGCCTACCCCTGCGGGGAAACGGCGTGATGGTTAGTTAGTTATCTTTATGGTCCCTTTCAATTGGGTCCCAAATAACCGACTCGGATTGGAGTGTTTCTAGGAACAAAAAAATTAGGTCCTGTGACCACAGTGTAGAAGCCATATTTTATTACGTATAGTCACTATGACTCTGCGCACGCACAACCACCAAACACGACGTCTCGAAGCGAACTGAAGTGAACCGAGTAGTGTGGGCAGACACTTCGTGTTCGAACTTCGAGTCCTTTGACTCGGGCGCATTTACCGACAACAATCGGAAGTCGGGCCAAGCGAAGCGAAGATGCCCGAAGCGAAGCGAAGTTCGTGCCCACACTATCGTATTAGGTCAACTTCGATCAACTTCGCGAGTAGTGTAGCTGGGCTTTATTACACGATACGTGTAATCCTCTAAGGCGATAGAGAAGTTACAACAGAGTTCTCAGCTGTTCAGTAATGCTGCGTATAAACAGGAAACAAACCGCGAACCGAACCACGAATTATGTGAACGGATTTTTTCTCCAGTTAATACGCATGTGTCGTTAATGAGAAAAGGGGAGACATTCCAACGGGACTCTCAGCGGCAGATTTATTTTGCCATCCCAGAATTCAGGCTTACACGCGCTCGGGACTGCTGGCTGCGGTAATGGGTTTTCGGGTCAATCTTCCAACAGTGGAATAGTGTACAGAGCGGGCGCCGCATTAAGGGGGCCGACAGACGTAGCTATAAAAGATCAAAAGTTATTTGGCTTGGCGTATTTCGGCATATCGCTCGCCATACATTTCAATTGGAAATGTACGGCGAGCGATATGCCGAAATACGCCAAGCCAAATATCTTTTGATCTTTTATAGCTACGTCTGTCGGCACCATAAGGTTACTTACTTTATTCGGCAATTAGGTTATTTGACAAACGTGTCTCCAGACAACAGTGACTGTTAGCTGTTCAACCTGATCCTGCTAGCTGCACACAATAAAACTCAGGAATTACGTTAATACTGCCGTTGCAATTAGACAATAATATTGGTAGTAGTTAGGTACTACGCAAGCTGAACAATAATACTGATTGATAACACAACAACAATGTGACGCCTTATTTTTACACGAATTATAACGCAAATAGAAGCAGATTCTGATGGTTATTATACCGTCCGCGTCCGGGAGCGGAGTGGTACGCAGCAGGCACCACGCACCACGCGCCACGCATCACGAACTCTCAAATCTCTGGATATTGCGTGGAACTACATTTGCCACTTCTTCACTGCTGAAACAGCAGTCGGCCAATTATTAGTCAATCAATCGTATGTCAGGTCTGTTCTGGGAAGCGTCGAGGTTTCCTACTAGGGACCAGTCCACTTCCTGTCAGAACTGTTACTACTGTAACAACCGTGTAACATACCCACTGCAGTCTGACGTAAGAACGTCAATCCTAACCTAACTTACAACTAATTAACCGCAACAAGAATAACCCAATCCCAATGCAATCGAGGTCAGACAGGTCAATCTGTTAGTTTGTGATTTGAGATATTAAACATTTGATTTCATTATACGGGCATTTAAAAGACCCATTCACATAATTCAATTAACATAGTTAGCGGCCCTTCACACTACATACAAAATTTTAAGCGCAATCGAAGATATAACCTGTAAATTATTGCAAACATGTCCAGAATCCAGCCCTGCTGCCGTAACATAATTACACTTTTCTATCGAATTTCAGTAATAATTAATATTTGCTAAATTAGGAAAATGTCAGCACAAAGTGACGCTACTACCATGTTCATATTGTTCATTTACAAAATACCGTTCCTCACGAGCAAATTATTAATCTTAATAATATTAACAACAACAACAACAAAAATAGATTTAATAAATATAAAATAATGCAGTCAGAGACAACTATAATTTTGTCAGAAAAATTAAATATTCAAGTATACATGAAAAGTATAGGACGAGAACATGAAGTTATTAGTAAAATTTGAATGAAAAAGACAGAAAATATATTTAAATAGTTTTTTGGTGCGGGCTATGAAATAAAAGGTAGCAGGGGTGAAGAGTATTGTATTACTAGGTTGTTGCGTTGGTATCTCTATTGATATTGAAAGCATATTATGATTACTCATTACACTCATTACAAAACAAAGTGCGCCTCACCTCAGCACCATAATAATAATACATCTATTTCTGTAATTATTATTACACTTGACTAAACTGGGTCGAGATAATATCACTGTACTCGTATACTACTATCGGGGCGTCCTAGGAAGACATGTACTGTGTACATGTGTACATTTATTTGGACGAGTTGGCTTGGAATGATTTGTATTTTGGTTACTTCATTATGTCATGATATTTAACTTCATAATTTGATCATTTAATAAGTTTATCATTCTTAGATCTGTGTTCCTTTCGTACAACACAAGACCAGCGGACAATTTCATTCAATTAATTATCTGTATTTATTATCTAAACCTTGTTTTCCATGTTGACATGTGTTTTGTCAGCTCAGCTTTATTATCGATAAACTAGTTGTCTATAAAATGGCTTTGATTGCAATGAAATCCAGTGTTGCCGATTATCCGGAATAATCAAAAGCGAATAATCGGGTCTTGATAACGGATGGTATAAGAAATCCAGTGTTGCCGATTATCCGGAATAATCAAAAGCGAATAATCGGGTCTTGATAACGGATGGTATAATAAAAACGTGGATTATTATTACTGGGGTAGGTATTTTTTAAATGTATTATTATTATAACGACTATTTAAACATTGTACGTACAAAATATGAAAGTGAATAATGTATTGTAAACTGTATTCCTGTTATATTAGTTTTCTATGTCGATTTAATGTTTTTTCGGAGTTTTTTCATTAGTCTCTTTCAGAAAGATTTTTATTCTTGAAATTTTCAAAATTTTCTATTCGCTTTATATCTGGGGGGAGGATGTTTTTTTTGTCGCAAAATAAATGTAATTTCTTAGTACGAATGTGGTTTTATGACCTGGAATATTTTTTATGTCATTGTGATTTTACTTTGTTTGATGAATACACGGTATTGTAGGGGATTCAGTATTTTTGAAAAGTTTCAATAGTATATTTTTAGCATATATTTGTTGTACATTTGGTAAATCAAAACTATTGAAAATTTAAAACGAATGCGTTCTTATGGGTATGTATATACTATACTTTCAGTATGGTCTTTATGATTATTTTAGAATTTTGTTCAAGTTATGTATACATACATAGATACAGCAGATCCCCACCCTATAATTCCACATTCAATACGAGAATGACATAAAGTGTAATATATTTTTTTTATGTCCTTTTTATTTACCACATTTCTCAGATTTTTAAAGAAACATATAAGTTTTTCTGTGACACCTTTGATATGTCGGTCCCATCTAAGATTTCTATCAATTACTACCCAGAGATATTTAATGCTTTGTGATTTTTCTATAATTGAGCATTGACTTTGACATTGAACATTATTTCTATGGCATTCGTGTAATTTTAGGTATATTAAAAGCAAGACTAAGGAAATTGTATGTGTTGTGTGTATTGCGAAATTTGAATTGCTCTAAAAAAATCTACTCCCACGAATTTTTGGAATTGGGGAAAAGTGCATCGCTTTACAAAACTCCTTTCGCGAATAGTTCCAACTTTTAAATTCCCGTCAGATATTTACAAAAAAGTGGTTAATGAAGATTGCATTCCTCTAAAATAACTATCATCCATAATTAGTCTCAAGTTGTCGATTTTCGTCAGGTATGTACATGCAAAAGTAGCACAGTAGTGAAATATGCATCACTTTAAAAGTAACTAGGACTGTTTAGAATAATTAGACTCAAGTTTAAGATTCCCGTCAGATACCCTACGTGCAAAGGTAGCACAGGTAACGAAAAATGCACATTGACACTTAAAAATAGATCAGGCATTCCCGTCAGATAAATGCAAAAATGGGATACCAAATTGCAGGGCTCTAAAAACTCTGTAATTTGGTGAATGAGGCCCAATAAATAATGGCAGTAGTCGGCAATTTATTCAGTGACCGCATTATTAGAAGAATATTTTAGCTAACAATCGCTATCGGGTGGAGGTATGTACCGTTGTAGGAATGTGGGCCGAGCGGAGACAGCGCTAGTCGTTCGTCTCCCTCTAGCGCAGGTGAGTCGCCGAGAAGTATATTCGCGTCTCCCACTTCCTAGGGATAATAATACAGCGGACCAATTTATTTATTATTTTTTTAAGAGAAATACAAAAATTCCCGGATCACAAATAAGTCCCACCATTAATTGTAGGCGGAAAATGCCGCTTGTGAAATGGTGAAGGACCTGGATTTCAGAAGATTGGAAATAAATCCATATCACTTTATTCTAACAAATACAGCCCAGTGTTAAAATCATCATTAGACTACGTCCCTTATTTAGCAACCAAAGATGACTGTATCAGTTACATATAATTCTTCATTCGGTGTTGTGTACAATGCCAAGTGAGACGAGGCGACCTTCGCCCCAGCTCAGCCAGCGGTAGAACAAAAGTAACAATTATAAAATAGTTTGGAATTAAGTTTGGAATTTGGATAACGGAGGTACGTATTCGAGTTTCGGGTAACCCGACTTGACCAAGTCGAGATAAGGCGGGTCTAAAGCAAAACGAAATAATTATGTTACGTTTTTACCATCGAATATTTGTCTGCCTACTTAGATTTTAGCCCGTGCAAATATCTGCCTGCAAATTATGAAAAATAATAATGTCAATCTATATTTATGGTAATCTGTAATGGTGCAATCACAGATTATTTCGATTTCAGTCCTGGACCTTCATTTACGAGAAAATAATAGCATCTGCCTCACTACATAATGCTTGTTCTAAGAATGGTAAATATGCATAATTATCTTTGAAATGTTTAATCTTATATTCTTTGTATACTGAGAAGTAAGAAGCTGATCAAAATGCCGTTTATAATCGTAGATTTGTTTGTTATTCGTTATTTATAAAGTCCGTTTAAATTGTGTAAAATAACAGCTCATAAAAATATACATATTTAAGGGCAATATTCACTTTACTTTTGCAACAGTGTGGTTGGTGTAATCAGTTTCTTTAAAAAGTACCAATTAATTGTGCAATGTAAATTTTTTATCTTTTTACACGTTTTAACTGCAAATTAATCACGCTTACGGATCATTAATAATTAGTATCAGTCGGCTTATCTTGCCAGGGCTCCAAGCAGAGAGAAACTTTAGCGACGTAAATGTCTCTTTTAGCGAGCATAAAGAGCAACTGAAATTTCGGGCCTGTCATCCTGAGATGCCACTTGGCGATAAAAATCCTACTATGTAGGTAGAAATAAGATAATAATTTTCCAAAACATGGGAACGATGGGAGAGTATTGGTTGCGCTCAGAAAGAATAAATTGGCCATAGCCAAATACGACTTAGATCCGGGAATTGGAGATGGTCCCAAAAATCAACATCACAGGGAGTATTAATTATATTACTTACATTCTATAATAGGCGACAAGTACTGACAATAACGTCCGGACTACTAGTATGATATATTATGTTCTGGCAGAAGTGCAGAAGCAGAAGCAGTAGCAGTAGTAGTGACGCGGGAGGGACAGTCGCTAGTGACGTAGCTGACGGATTACTGATGAATGATGATTACTATTGGCTGGCCAGCTAGCTGACTAACGCACAGTGGGTGGTTGGGTTCGCTCGTGGTGGCTCGCTATTCACTCCTTAGCTTGTTTGCAGACACCTCTGGTACGGGGCGTGCGTGTCAAGTCATTTTGTCGACTGTGCCTGCACAGTATAAGTCAGTGGAGTTCTATAGCCACCCGGTTGGGAGGGAGAGAAAGGGATTTGACAATTACTACATCTGAGGTTCGGTTTAAATGAAAAGCGAAAGTCGCAAGCTCATTCCAAATTCATGAAAAATGTGAGTGTCCGGGGGTAAAGAGCGCTAACTTCGGGGTGATTCTACATGATTTTAGAAGTAAGTTTTTTCTGAATTCCAACGTTTTACGGTAGTTTTTAGGTAAAAAAAAGTTTTAAAATAAAATTATGTTTAAAAAAATTAATATTATTATGATGTCTGTGTAAGGGATTACCGCATTAAGTAGAACTGAGGAGATTCCAGAAAAATGTATTTTGATCAGCCATAGATCATCCATCACACGAAAATTATGATTAGGTTACCACTGCATCAATCTAGTAAATCTAGCGATATTGATAATTTGTGCGCATACCTACTATGAATCAAATTTATTGTCCTTAAACATATCTAAGTGTCACTCGATTACGTTTACTAGAAATAAAAACAAAATCATCTACCGATACAACTTGAACAACGAAACCTTTACAACCTATGTGTAAAGATCTAGGTGTTTACTTAGATAGCAAATTAATTTTTGATAAGCACATCGAACACATTATATCAAAATCCTACGGGATGCTAGGTATCTTATTAAAAATATGCAAAGTTTTCAATAGTGCTAAGACTCTGGAAATGTTGTTTTGTTCATTGGTCAGAAGTCAACTGGAGTATGCTTCCACAATATGGAATCCTCAATATAAGGTATACATAGATTTAGTAGAAAGTATACAGAATAAATTTTCGAAACATTTACTCAAAAAATACAACAAAACTACAAATAATATGTTAACTTTACAAAAAAGACGCTCATTGTCAGATCTGTTGTTTCTACATAATCTGCTAAACCAGAGTTTCCCAAACTTTTTGCCCCGTAGACCACTTGCCAAATATTTTTTTTCGATAGACCCCCTGCCTGCCGAATATTGAATTTTCCTAAAACTACTAACGTCCCATGTGATAATCATTTATTTTCTTCGTAAAAAGATTCCCTTCCCTTGCCTGCCCGACAACCGGGTGGCGATATAGTTCCTCTGTTTTTGCATTGTGCAGACAGGGGCCCTTGTGAGGTATTACACCAAATGAAAATGGAGCAGGATAAGCAACGGGAATTTCTTTCTGTAGCTGGCCCTGCAGAACTGCCCCTTAAGTTCTTTGTTAGCGCTTATTCCGATCAGTTCTTCTTGTCACATCCGATTCTTCAACATTCCATTTCCACAGTCAAAATGTCCTCAAACTTAGTTTCGAAGTCTGTGTGAAGTACATCTAAATATTGAACGTCATTAGTCATTATTATCCTGGACGTTTTTCAAAAAAAAGTTGAGGAACTAGGAAAAATCGCGGCTTCCAATGTGCAATGTTTTGGTTCAATATATTTACGACGAGATATATGACGAGAAAAGGAACGTAGACTATTTATGTACCTCAACAAACAACTTTACGATATATAAAAATACAAATATCAAATAAGTATTTTTTCAGTCTATTATTAGTATTACGTAAACTGTGTTATTTGTGTTAGGTGTATTGTGTCATTTACGGAACTCCTAAATATTGAGTTGAGGTAAATGGGGGTCCGCTCGTATGTACCCCCATTTGAATGTCGTGGACCACAATTTTTTTTTCTCGCTGACATAGACCCCCAGCAAGCCGATATCGACCCTTGGGGGTCCATATAGACCACTTTAGGAACCTCTGTGCTAAACAATAAAATAGATAGTCCCGAATTGCTATCCGTCATTGGTTTAAATGTTCCAACGAGGCGTACCAGGCACACTACACTTTTTGATATTGAAGCCAACAATACCAATGCAGCAAACAACGTAATTACTCGCGCAATCACAACTTACACCCACTTCGAAAAAATACTACATTTAGATATCTTTCATGATTCCTTTCTAACATACAAAACTATCTTATAAAATTTCTTAGCGTGACATATATCAAAAATACTTGCACTTCATTTTTCAAAACTTCTATGTATTAACAGTCAATTACAATTCGTGAGCATATTATAATTCTCGATTTCAATTTATTTTTTTTCTCTCCACACACTTTCTTCCTTTTATAATTGTTACCTACTCATATATTAATTTAAATTCATTGATTTTAACTTTAAATCATTAGTTAAGTTTTCAGAACAATGTCAGGCGAAATTACGTAATGATATTTTATGGACATACGTAAAAGGTACTACAACTATGTAATAACGAAAAACATCATTAACTGTGTCTTATTGTATTGTGTATGTCTTAATAAATAAATAATCAGCCAAATGATCAAATTAGTTCATGTTTGGACAACGATGCATCCAAGTTCATTAGATCCCAGAAACAGAAGTTAATCAAGGCATCTCAAATCAGATTAGAGAATGAGGGCAAACAGACCAACGGAGACGGAGAGGTCTCCTTCACACCATGGGGGTGAGTCATGTATCGTAGAGCTAATTTAGAGATTAGTAAGTTCCGCGTTTTGCCGGAGGCCTACGAGGAGTGCGTCCTTTTAAAAGAACCCGAGTTCTCGGTGAAGAGCGGGTCCGGGTTCCGAGATCTTGGTTACGAACTTCATGCCGCACGGTGCGGGTCCTAGCGCGGACCATGGAGTTCAGCGAGTCCAGGAGTGACGGACGTATGAATCCGTCCCTTCCACTCGGTGCGAGTTCTACCTCAACCAGTCTCTCCTAATCCAGCCTGCCACGGTGGGTAGACGCATCTGTCGCCAAGACCCGGACAAACCTCACCCCATGAACCCGGTTAGTTTACTCAAGAGCCGTTTCAGCCTCCGAGGCCATTATAGGTTACCTGTGGTCCCTCCATCTCGGCGTTGTTGGCCAGGCTGAACCGGAATGTCACGGGCTGCGCGCCCCCCGCGCCACTCGCATTAGGAATGGAGATTTTCTGCAACAACAAAATACAAAACAAACACATTAGTTGGAGTTGAAGACACGGTCATCATCCTTATCAACATACACCTAGAAAAATGAGTATGATTGATTTATTGAAATCCTGTTAAAAACGTGATGGCAATCTATTTCCTGGTAAAATATGAGTCTGTTCAGAATATACCGGAACACATGCAGATGTCCTTTTCCTGATAAATATTATAATGACTTGCGACAATATTAGTATTTTGGAATCATATGGTTGCAGGCAAATATATTCCGAGGCCGGAAAACCACCCTCAGGGCCGGCTGTCGAACACAGCAAAAAGTAATGAACGGTTTTCAAAGTAGCTCTGAAAAAATGAAATTCAACAGCGAGTGGATAGTATTGCCACCTCACTAATAAATAAAGATTAGTATACATTTTGGCAAAAACCCTCTTCAGAATTGAAAACTAATACGAAAACTCCTCTCTGTGTGAATGGAGTAAGAGGAAAGAAAAATATCGCCAATGAATTTCGTAACTTCCTTTCCATGGCGGGTGAAGAAGTAGCGGAAAAATCTCGGAATGTAAATTAAATTTGAAAACCGAAGGAAATATTACCACTAACAGCATTACTCCATATGTAGTAGAAAGAGTTGTAAGAGAAATTGCTAGAGGAAAAGCCACAGGACATGACTCAATAGCTCTTGAGCACATTAAGTATGCTGGGCCAGCGATTCATATTATCCTAACAAAACTATTTTCAAATGAGGAAGACGGTAATTATTCCCATAATTAAATCAACAAAACTTGATCCATCCGTGATCAATAACTACCGACCAATTTCACTCTCTACCGCCCTGGCAAGATTATTTGAAAAAAAAAATATTATCGTCGGTCGTAACAGACCATCCAAAGACAGAGGATAACCAGCTCGGATTTAAATCTGCACTGTCAACATCTATGGCAATATATTCTTTAAAAGAAACCATCAGCTATTATAAACTGAGGAAAATGCCAATCTATACCTGCTTTCTAGATCTAAGCAAAGCGTTTGATCGTGTTTGTCACAATAAACTCTAGGAAAAACTTGGGAAAAGAGCAGTTTCGGAAGATATAATATCGATTCTTTCAATTTGGCACATGCAGCAAGAAAATGTGGTGAAATGGGCTGGCGAGTTTTCCAACCGGTTTATTTGAAAAGTGGGGTAAGGCAAGGAGGAAGCATGTCTCCAGGACGCTTCAATATACTGATGAACTAATTCAAAGACTTAATAACACTAAAATAGGTTGCCATGTTCAAGGAGTATGTGTAAACAATATTAATTGCGCATATGATATGGTTCTTCTAGCACAGTCACTTAGCGCACTAATGAAACTACTCCAAATCAATCGTTATGGTTTTCAAATGCGAAAACGAAAACATGGTAACACCTTCAGTATGGCTAGATGGAAGGAAAATGGATGTTAGTCGTAGCGTCAAATACCTGGGACATATTATCACAGACGACCTGAAAGACATCGAGGATATGGAAAGGCAAAGAAGAGCGATATCCGTTAGAGCAGGTATGCTGTCAAGGCGTTTTCACTTTTGCAGTACAAACGTGAAAAATATACTTTTCAACGCATTTTGCACTTCGCTGTACACGTCAGAACTGTGGGTGGATTACACTACATCCCAATGGCATAAGCTAACAGTCGCTTATAATAATGCTTATCGCCAACTATTCCGCCTACCGAGATACTGCAGCGCCACGGAAATGTTCCTGGAGGGACGAGTACACTTTTTCAGAGCGCTTCTCCGCCATCACATGGGAAGCGTATGGCGCAGACTACGCCAATCAAGTAACAAAAACATCGCTGCCATGGCTGCTTGGATGGAGTCCCCCCTGATGGCCCTCTGGAGATGGGAGATGTCCAAATAACCTCCATAAACGGCTGCCTACACTCATTTATGTGTTTATCTTTTTTCACTTAAATTCCGCTGTTTTTGTGCCTATCGGAATCACCTATGTATTATTATTTTTCTTACTCTAATTATATGGAATGTATTGCATTGCACTACCCCTGCATACATTCTGGAATAAATTCTAATTATTATTAAAACACATTTGCTTTTTACCGATACTTTGTTAGGAAATCTGTCAATTCATTCATTAAAGGCCTGAGTCACGTTTTTAACTGGAATATGAATAATTGAACCAGATTTTTAATAAATTAGCGATATTTTATATCAGTATGTTTTCTCATGTCGTAATACACACAGTTTAAGTTGGAGAAATGGTCTCTATCCTTATCATCATAATCATAGCAATACACACACATTAGTTTGAGAAATGGTCTTCATCCTTATCCTCATAATCATAGCAATACACACATATTAGTTGAAGAAATGGTCTTCATCCTTATCATCATATTCATAGCAATACACACATATTAGTTGAAGAAATGGTCTTCATCCTTATCATCATAATCATAGCAATACACACATATTAGTTGAAGAAATGGTCTTCATCCTTATCATCATAATCATAGCAATACACACACATTAGTTGGAGAAATGGTCTTCATCCTTATCATCATAATCATAGCAATACACACACATTAGTTTGAGAAATGGTCTTCATCCTTATCATCATAATCATAGCAATACACACATATTAGTTGAAGAAATGGTCTTCATCCTTATCATCATATTCATAGCAATACACACACATTAGTTGGAGAAAGAGAAATGATCTTCATACTCATCATAACACAATCAAGCTAGACTCCGCTTCGGCTCGACTATACGGCCAGACCTCATTACTACCACAAACAGTCTACAGTCTGCGCTCTCGGATTTATCGGCAATGTCACCTCCAAGCCTTGTTTATCATGTTGTTTATGCATATAACTTCCAACAGACAGGTCGACATTTAATACTTTACACGAGATTTGAAGAAGCGCACGCCTAATTACACATTGGTATATCTCATCGATAATAATAATTATGCATTATTAATGTGATCGTGTGTAGGTACTGAATATAGGACGCTTTTGTGGAGTTTCATGGCTCTTGCAGCCTGCAGTGCGGTTAGTGAGTTAGGTTGATTGGTCGGCTGGGCGAGTCAAAGCAAGCCAAGTTAGCGATGTCGGCGTGGAGTGTGGACGGTGGGAGTGAACTTTAGGACGGGGGTGAGGCGAGAGCGGCCGCTGGAGGGGAGCCAACGGGAAATTATTTCTGGGATAAAATCTAGATGTGTTCAATTATTCGCAGAGAGCATTATTAGACATTCTCTCGAGGGCGGTGCAAGCAAAATGCAAATTCACTGTGCGTGTGTGCTGACATGCCGCACACATTCTGATTCTAATGCCTGCTTGGCGAGACTACCCGAGGCAGTCTGAATGCGATATTATAATATTAAGAGACCACTAGTGCAAGAGTGGTCTAAGGCGGGTACAATCACAGGAGCGTTGATATGTGCATACAATTTATGCTAATTAATGCTCACTAATCCCGTTAAACTACAATAAAGCAGTTTTTCAACAGGATGTATACATGGTATTATATTCAGATTATTATTATTGGCACGCATAATATAAAATAACACTAAATAAATCTACATGCTAATAAATAAGAACTATTGATTGATAGTGATGATTAGTATAAATTATTTCTACTTATGAGCCATGCTTTCAGCGTATATCTGATTCTATTTGGGAATTTACAATTTTTTATGTTACTTGGCAACATGTTGAACATTTTACATTCGTATTTATTGTTATATTTAGGAACAATCACGCCTTCATTAAGAAGTTTAACTTACGTAAGCGTTTACAGGGACCGCTAGACCCGTAATTTTATTTGTGTTAAGATGGCTTCTTGTAAACAACGATTTGTCAAATTTACGCGATTTTGTCAATAAAGATGAAAAGGTCCAAATAAAGTGTTGGAATAGAATTTAGCTTGAGAGAAACAATTCTCCACGCGCTGTTGTTCCGTTAACGGGGGAATTGAATTGAATCATTAATTTTATCCGAATAACAGCAACCGACTTCGAATTGAAATATGTAATGTTATAAACAGAAACGTCGATATTAGAAATTTATTTTTTCGATATTAAATTTTCGATCATATAATAAAACAAACTAGTTTTAATAGGAAATTTGGCAGCGGCGCGTTTAGGTACCATTTCTTACAGTAACTGTATTTCATAAGCTGTGAGAAGGCTGTAAGCACGCGCGGACGTGATTACATTTCTGTAACTCGCTATAAATGACTTACAGAGACTTACTTACTATACAGCTTTACGTATGAACTTATTTACTATAACTAATACCCAGCGCTCTGTCCCATCGATGGTGGCGGAGGGTAGCCAATAGTGGAGAGCGGCTCGCAGGTATCAATGATATCCTTATGGGGGAAATGGGATCGTGTCAATACGAGTCTGACAGTGTACGCGTCGTGTCCGCTCACCAATGGTTGGCGCGCCGCCAGTGGGCGCGCGCAGTGGGGGAGGCAGCTTTCACTAGCAGCCGCGGACTATAAAAGGAGAGCAAAATCACAGCAAATTGCATTCGAATGCCACCTCCATCCTGGGTCGGTCGGCGAAGCGGGCGCCTTCTAGCTTCTAGCGTCTCTAGCAGACGGTCCGTTCTAAGTTCTAACAGAAGACATACCAGCAACACGATGTGCACTTTCATCAGTTTCATTAGTGATTTATTACCTGAAGCGTTCGAACTTCGAGCAATTAACCCCATAATTAGGATAATACCGATATTAGGTCGCGATAGATTAGCGCCGAATTGGGATGACAGATAATGTCGGTTCAGGTGAAGGCAGACGTCACCACTTCCTGGTGTAAATGCTTCCTGGGCACAATATCAGATCTCATGTAGCGACGATACAATAGCCTTGGTATTTAGACGGGCCAGAGAGAGTACAGTGTAGAACGTATCCGCAGCGGCAGCGAGACCTTGGTAACGGAGTTGCCAGTAAGTAAAGTTGCCAGGTCTGATTTAAATGTTGTGACATGAAACTGCGCGCCGTTCTTTAGTGAATACGCTCCCAAGGTTGTCGTTCATTCTTCGGAATACGTACATGCCCGAGCGCTATTTCGGGTACACTTATTGTTTTCTCTGAATCGCGAGAGGGAGTATGTAGCTCTGTCACCCACGCCTACATTATATTATATTCGCGAAGAAAAGTAGCATATAGTGTAAAATCACGGAGGTGTAACGTGTTACTCTGTGAATTGGCCCACAGCAACAGTTGTTAGTAATCAGGTACTACTTACTACTCAATGCTCAGCTCAGTCTCACCATTTGGTTCGAGACTAGTTGCTTACTTAACGTGAAATTAAATATGAGAATTATGCAACGCCCAGAAAGGATTGCACAGTCAGATAACTCGTCACCCGTTCTCATTCTGCTGCTGCTCGCCTCCGCCCGTAACCCGTAGCCCGTAGTCTCGTAGTGCCGCCGTTCTCGCTTATTACTATTACTCTATATTACAAACCATTTGTGGCCAAGCATCATCCAGATATAATACTGCGGACGCTGGCCAGTGGGCAGTCGATAGTAATTGCAGTATAGACCCAGCTACCGGCCAAATATAACAATACGGAAGTTAAAGAATGCACTTGCGAAATCTAAAACCTTATATCAGACTTCAATTTCAAAACTTGTCCTCAGTCGCTGATTGCTGGCTAATTTGTATTTCAGAGGCAGTTCGGCTACCTAACGTGTCAACCTTGGCGATAATTATCTATTTGTAACATTCGTATTACAGTTCAGCAATGAACAATTGCGATTCCGCAATAAAACCTTAGTCGCTTGAGAAGTAACTTTACAAGCAGACAGCCCTCGACAGGTTTGCCCGCAGCCCGCAGCCCGCAGCCCATAGCGGTAGCCGATCGCGATGTAGGAAGAGATTTGGGCTTTCTCTTGGCTGACACAGGTACAGTTACAGTACAGGGACACTGGACAGGCTACACGGGCCACAGGCCAATGGGCCTTGCGCGCTGGCAGTAGGCAACAGCAGAGAGAGGAGGAAAGTGCACTGTAATAACGTAATCGTCTCCAGGACAAGGTCGCACGCCGCTGGTCCAGCCGAGTCCCTTCACTCGGCTTCTCAGCTCTCCGTATCTACTATCGGCGCTAAGTGTCGAGTTATGCAACGAAATTAGAAACCGATTTTATTTCCAAATTATATTTGGCTCGTTACTTTTTTCACCGCCGCAGACGTTAGGTAATGTAAAACGCGGTAAAATGAAAGTTTCGAATGATGGGAAAGTTGAATATATTTTCCTCGACGCACGGTTTGTTACGAGTGGCGAATGCGCAGTGGGAGCCCGGCTCACTCGGCGTACCATCATCTCATCACCATCGCTGACAAACTTTGTAATACATATCGATCTTATTGGGTCACAGAAACGAGATCATATTTTTGTATGGTAAATGAATGTAGCTCCTTCGCTTGTATGTTGTATCTGCGCGCGAGACAAACTTGCCAAATAATATAACGGAACCATTACGATCCTAAATAGTGAATTCGTGTCACGGCTAGCGAGCTTATTGCGGATTTTTTCATCAGCCCACACAAAGAAAAATATATGAATTTGCTAATAATGGAGGTGGTGTTCAAGCGCACGTATGATTGCATATTCAACAAAAAGGTGGACCATTCAAGGTAGGTGCTGCCTGGTACTAGCACCTAGTTATAAGCACGCTCGGGACGTATAGCTATTTATTATTGTTTGAGAAACATAATGAATCCAGTACCTACCTACTTATAGTATATGATATACATATATATGAGCACACTATCTAATACAGATAACTTCAGAGGGAAAACCCAGCACCAGGTATATTGATCACCTTTCACTTTTAAGTCAAAGATAACGTAAGCAGAGTCATTCGCAAGCCGGGGATTGGAACATTGTTATCAATCTGGTCGAAAGGGAAAATCTACTCTACTGAAACATCGCCCAAATACCTGAATAACACAACATATTCTATTTTACAAGAGATGTACATCAACTATGTTAGGTACTTTTTAATTCTAGATTTAAATGTGTGTGTTTGTTACCATTATACGTAATTACAACTGTTTTGATAGTGGAACGAAGGATATCCCTTTCTTCTATCTGATTTGACAGCTACTTGACTTGACAACTTCTTGTTCCTTCTATTTGCCGATCTGCAAGGAATAAACGTGTTGCGACAAAAACAACAACAAAACCCACACATTCTTGCACCTCTAAAACGGCTTAAACTACTCCAGCTGTTGTTTTAGTTAAATAAAAGATAAGTAATATTATAAATAAAAGATAACATACGTAGCTAATCACTCAAATCCGGTAGGCTGATACTGCGACTTCCTCTTTGAACAAACCACAGATGTGGTTACGATCGACTATACCTGCCTGACTATAGATTCTTTGCGTAAATCTAGTGCAATAGAAATCGATATATCTGAAGCAAGTCGACGACTCCTGACTGATTGGTTGGGCGAAACAATAATTGACAGTAATAACAACAGTAAAATATCATCTAACAATTAGCTGACTGTAGTTTCGGTAACTCTTATAATTGCTAATTAGAACACTACACAAATTAAGTTTTTAGATTTTCACGGCCAAAAGCATTTTTGTTGTTTGTTTTTGGGATGTTATGCCGTGTTGCGCTAACTCCTTCTTTAGCCGACGTTTCGGACAGCGGTGCAGTGTCCATCATCAGGGCAGATCCGGTAGATCCGAAGATGTGTCTTCGGATTACAACGTAATAATAAAACATCTCTTTCTATTACATGCGTACTTTGATAATAGGAGGGAGAGGTCGATGTCGATATACAGTTTTGTATTTTGTTAACTACACGGTATGTTAATCTTATACTTATGAGATGATTTGTAGTTGGTTTTTAGTTTTATGGATTGTTTAAACTTGCATCGTAGTATCTCCTGATATTTTAGAATGTTTTAAGGTCAGATATTGATAAAAATAATTTAAAAAAATGGACACAAAATTCCTAACTAACTAACTAGCCATCACTCCGTTTGCCCGCAAGGTAGGCAGAGAGGACGGACCGCCAAACAACTCGGTCTTGGCACACACTTCTTGCCTCATACACAATCATACATCGTCTCATACATACGCTTCTATTTTTCTGATTCACTTAATCGTGCCATGTCTTCCTCGGGCGTCTTACACTCCTTACAATAAGGAATTATCGAACAAGATAAGTATAAAGGTTGTTATTTTTAGTATTAAAAATGATGACCAGAACGCGATTATTAATGCATTTTAACCGTCAACACAGAATTTATTTATTATCATGATCACAAATTGCCACGTGCAGGGTTAAAGTGCAGTAAAATAAATGACATGGTGAAGATATGGTGACCGGAAGATGCAAGGAGAGGCGTTGGAAAGAGTCCCGGTAACTTGCCTGTCCTGCTGACATATTATTACGACGACACGAGTCGCTTTGAATACTGTCGTATTGGATTATCGACGATAATTTCAAAACTGCTCGAGATATAAAAATAATATATTATGAAGGTATCGGGAGATTATAAGATTTAAAGAGATGAAGGGGTTCCAGGCAACGCGGCCGGCGACGCACCTGACCCGCTGACATATTATGCCGACCCACCGCCGATTTGCATATCGTCTCGGATTACTCGTATTGACGGTAAATATAAAAATGAGTCGGTATATACCGTTAGCCGAATGTACACTAAACAATTCCCAAGTCACGACTGTTAAACCGGTCGGCGCCGGGCGGGGCGTTGCTTGGCGCTCACCAGCCCTGCTCGCAGGTCTGCTCGCAGCTCTGCTCGCAGCTCTGCTCGCGGCTTGGACACTTTCGACACCATCCGACATTTCATAAAACCAGCGAGACAACAAACGTCGACTACATATTAAAGTAAAATAACCTCAGTTTAGCACTCCAACAAACAATATTAGCATACTGATGGATTGCAGGTAGTCCTCCTGAACTGTGAGCCCTGGCGCAGTGATATAGTTTACACCAATAACTCGGTGGTTTAGAGCAGCCATCTGCCTAGCCGAAGGTTCCGAAACGGTAAAAACTTGCACTGTTGCCTTGTTTCTTTTACTCCACAGAGAAGGCCTTCTTCTGGGGATGATATGTGGAAGGAAAGTCCATTTGGTATTTCTAGGTCAACGCGAGTACGCGAGGGATAAAGTCTCATGATATATGGAGTTGTTACAAGATTGTAATTATCATAAAAATGGCACATTGTTTATTCCCTTGATGTAAATAAATTGTAAGTTGGTTACAGTAAACATAAGGGATTATTAAATATTTCATAGGTATTGGAATTCAAATGACGGGAGAAGTGGGGTAGCACAACTATAACTAAATAAAAGCAAGAGGTACCTGCATTGTATATTAACGTATTCAGGAGCACCATTTTACATAGTCGTGCTCAAACCAAGTTCTTATCGTATCAAACATGGAAACTACGTACAACAGTCACCTATTGAATAACTACACAAAATTACATAATTCTTTGTTTTACTATCTACGGCACAACATCGCATTTTATTCGACTTACAATAATAATATACGTGTTATGTAAGGTAGCTCGCAGTTAGGAGTAGATGAGAGAGAGAGAGAGGGAGAGAGAGTCGCCTCGGAAATTGGAGAATATAGGCAGAAAAGGTAACTGCAGATTTATGGAATATTGCATTGTTCCCATTAAATGCGACATTTTTTTCCAAGTTGCAAACTTGGCTGCTTTCAAGTGTAAATTCGGTCACTCCCAGTGGCGGAAGTTTACTCCCCTGACAGGCATGTTCGTATTTATATAAAGAAGAGTGTCTGTGGCGGGCGGCGGCGTTAATTTCACAATATATAAATCTACAGTTCTGTTCCGAGATTGATGAAATTGTGAACAATTAACCGTCGAAACGAGAGGAAGGTGACTGTCCACAACTGGAAAAAGCCACGTACAGCCCGGGCAACGCCGGGGACCTGAACTAGTAATCAAATTACTAATTTCGGTAGGCTGTCCGTGGTTGTTTGTTCCTTACAAATTATTCCTGCGTCAAATCTATTTTAATGAACCTAAATTAGTTTTGAATTTATATGTCTTTTTAAATTGGAACTGTTTGTGTGAAAAATATTTCAGATAAGCGATAAATTGGGTAATACCTACACCTACCTATAATATAATAATTTGACTGATCGTTTTAATTCTCGTATCCATGAATTTTACTAGAATAACTAGCGCAGACCCGTGAAAAATCACGGGATAGTATGAGTTCTTGAAAAATCAGTTCCGAATTTTGAAATTGACAAGTATAATAATTTTATGTTACATTGGTATTTTATTTCTTATCTGAACTCTTCACATAATCAGTTTCAATTTTGGAAATAACACTTTCATTCAAAGCAAATTTTAGTTTATTGAACCAGATTTACGTAGGATGCATGGACAAACAAAATAGTATTTTTGATAATGTGTCTATATAACTGCCGCTAGATGCGCTGTTCGTGTTTAGGAAAGTATGTGGAAAGGTTTGAGCGAATAAACTTCCAATTTCACTATTAAACAAATTATAATACTATAATGAAAATGTGAAATTGGGCATTATTTGGATTAGTAGTCTAATTTTAATGAAGTAACAAAAGTGTTCCCCATTTTGAACTTCAATCTTTCAAATCAAATTTATGAATAAAAGTCGAATATCTTGCTAATAAAATCAAAAACAGTTTTCCTTGCAATATGCAGTGTCTATAATACTCGTAACTTATGCAAACCGCGTGCTCATGCAATACTCGGCGAAATTTACATTAATATGAAGAAAGTTGTGAATTTTAGATCGGACACATTTATGTTTGTATATTATACACGGCCACAACGAGGAGAAACTGAAATCAAGCATACTATTAGATACCCACAGAATAGACTCACACGCACAAAAGTAAAGCCGGAAAGGAAGGTAACTGTTTACAGCACAGTACATTGTGAGACTTTTCTGCGCGGCGGCCTGGAGCGGCGCCTGGTACCGCCGCTCCGAAGTGTACGTGTGGCATAGCCTTTTGCATCACAGCTCTTTGTCTGTTGAAATTAAGCTGCCTAAAAAGTGAGAGGATAGAGCGACAAGTATTATTATGCGTAGGATTCGGCGCGCGCATCAGCTATTTCCAGAGTTGTTGGTGTCATCACGTTGTAGCGCCCTTGAGGTGATTTTTCAAAAAAACGGCGCTACACAATTTATCCAATTATTATTAATATTACCATTGCGTTTACCCAAAAAACCGGATAACATCAAAACATAGGCACTTTTACCTGACAACAAGATATAGAGATTAAAAAAAATGTAGATTCAAAATGGCTCACTCGTAACTTATCATTTCTAATATATTTCATTATTTTTGTCTTTTACTTTGTTTACACAATGTACCCAAAAGTATTAATTGGCTGAATAATTTTATAAAATAGGTAGGTACTAGTGGACCCCGCGATGCTTCGCTAATGCTAAAGTCTTTTTCCACCATTCACTAATGTAACTATTAAATAACTACATTCCATCGACTTTATAAAAAAGGTAGGTACTAGTGGACCCCGCGATGCTTCGCTAATGCTAAAGTCTTTTTCCACCATTCACTAATGTAACTATTAAATAACTACATTCCATCGACTTTATAAAATAGGTAGGTACTAGTGGACCCCGCGATGCTTCGCTAATGCTAAAGTCTTTTTCCACCATTCACTAATGTAACTATTAAATAACTACATTCCATCGACTTTATAAAATAGGTAGGTACTAGTGGACCCCGCGATGCTTCGCTAATGCTAAAGTCTTTTTCCACCATTCACTAATGTAACTATTAAATAACTACATTCCATCGACTTTATAAAATAGGTAGGTACTAGTGGACCCCGCGATGCTTCGCTAATGCTAAAGTCTTTTTCCACCATTCACTAATGTAACTATTAAATAACTACATTCCATCGACTTTATAAAATAGGTAGGTACTAGTGGACCCCGCGATGCTTCGCTAATGCTAAAGTCTTTTTCCACCATTCACTAATGTAACTATTAAATAACTACATTCCATCGACTTTCATACAACTCCGTTGTATTAATATATTATATATTTATCCATTGTGCATGTGTACATAACTAACTACCCAACCATCACGTCGTTTCCCCGCAGGGTAGTCAGAGAAGACGGACCGCTAAACGACACATTCCTTGCCTCATTCACACATGTTCTTCTATTATTATGACTCTCGACATGGCCCGAATCAAGTATCACATTTGCGTCATATATTCTCCTTACACTGCTTTCTTCTTTCATTCGCTCTACATGCCCAAACTATCGAAGCGTCCCTTTTTTAATCTCACTCTTTACGCTAACATCTTTAGGCTTGCATTCTTTGCGGATCTCCACGTTTCTCACACGGTCCTACATGGTTTTACCACACATACGCCTCAGGGATCTCATTTCTACAGCATTCAGTCTACTCATCCTTCCCCTGCCAGTTCCATGCCTCACTGCCATACATCAGGGTAGGTACCAGCACTCCATTGTGGACTGCTAGCTTCGGTTCTTTGGCCTATCTCCTTTAAAGTATCCAGGAGCAATATTGTCGAAACCAAGTTTATGTATGAGAGCAATGAATATTTTCGATATTGTTTCAATTGACCATACCTACAAATATAAACCAAGCATTGTCGCAATATTCAGACTTGTGACCAGAAGGCGGATTCCCGTTTTTTATCCTTAGCTAAGGAATTTTAGCCTCAGCGTTAAACTAAAGCGAGTGAGATCCCAAGCTACGGAAATGTTCACAAATATACCCTTCCCGCTCATTTCAGCCTCGGCGCAAACAGCTACGCGGCTATCTCACTCGCTTCAGTCTACACTAAGGACATGTCCATATCTATAGCCAAGAATAAACAACGGGAATCCGCCGCCTGGTCATGTATGTTTCAGATGTTTATACTTTCGACAGGGCTTTTAATGTAGGGTGGAGAAGGGAGGAAGGTTTAAAAATAATATCTTTGAAAAGGGGGGTCGGTAAGAGTTACCAGTTATCAATTTGGGAAACTCTGCACCATGTTATGGAGTTGCATAATGAGTGAGATGGATGGACAGTGGGCGGTGGACAAATGAAGTGAAGATTGTCGAGCAACACCAATAAGTGGAAGAGAATGTGAAAGTTCAGAGCCGAGGAGAGACGAGTCAGCACTGAGTACTCCAAACATACTACATACTGGTTCAAGAATAAATAAATAGGTAACTCCCAATCGGCTCTCTTGCGAATTAATGTTCGCGATGGTAGAAGGTAATATGCAAGAAAGCCTATAAGAAAACCATTTATGTAACGTCTCAGATGCAATGATCATTTTATTTCATAATATAAAAATAATAAACAGAAGTATCTAAGTCCGACGAAACCATAAGATACAGAAAAACAAACAAGATATTTTTATCGTTTTTATCGAAGCCATAAATAATATGTTATGTTTTTCAAGCACAAATAATACTCATACATATTTGGCAAATTCAAGATACGCACATCGGTATTGACACCAATACATATATGTATTACGAGCGCGATAACAAATGATATTATTGTGAACGCTCGGAAGATTGGCGTATTCAAGCTGGAGACAATCAGATCCATTGACACAGGTGGGTCACGAGCTTCGGGAGAAATAATAACTTATAATTTATAATATAACTCCGACGTTTAATCACGTCTTTGATACAAGATTGAGAATAAATTTACCCCATCCAAGAATTGTTAAAATAACATCCTGAGAATTATTTATATATTTTTATTCAATCAAATCAATCAATTCGATCAAAACTAAACGGCTGACCGAAAACATGACAAATCATTAGTTCCTCTTACTATATTATGCTGGTCCGTGCACAAAGTTATGTGGGAGGCAGATTTTTTTGTCATAATTTTATTTTAATTTGGTTTTACGCCCAGCCGGGCTTTTACATGGATTTTAAGAACAGAATATTACACTTCGAAAATTATACAAAATTTTAAAGCATGAAATAACTTTAAACTGAATATGAAACAATATTAGAAAACATGTAACAGTAATATAAAATAATATATAAATTAGAAAAATACTAATATTAGACAAATCACTACAACTATAAAACCAATGCTACTATAATTTGTAGGATTCAACAAAGTGTTGGTAGGTATAGATTACTCGTAATTCTATATGTGGAGTCAGTAAATATATCAATGGTACCCCTAAACTTGTTGCCCAGCTCATGCATCTTATTGGCTAGTAAGTGTGTCTGATAGTTAGTTGTGTATGTATTGCAGAATAATGTTACATTTTTTATTTGTTAAACAACACATTTATTTACAATTTGGTACTATTTGTAATGTGAGCGCTCAGAGAGCAATTGTGTATGTTTTCAGAATAATGTTACATTTTGAATTTGTTAAACAACACCATTAATCACAATTTGAGACCAGTGGCGGTTTTCTCTAAAGTGCGTTTGTGCGGCGAACCCCCATTAAAAATAAGAGAAAATAAAACATCCTTGTTTTATAATAATATAAGCACATTATAGATAGCACGCTATTAAAATTTCGCCTTCAAAACCCGCGCCACCGAAAAATACGATGCCTATTCCAAATTTGTGCGAGTTAAAATCCGCGCCAAACTCTCCATACAAAATAATCTTAGCCGGTACAGACCCTATGACGGTGATATATACAAAATTTGGTCTTTCTTTGCAAAAATAAGACAAATTGTGTGCGCCGAACACGCGTTATGATACCACGTGACCTCCGAACATTGACGAATGTAACCGAAGAAACCCGAGAACTTCGTGGCCGACGTTTAACCTTTGAACCATAGGGATGCAAGTTAAGTGTTATTTTTTATGTTATATTATGGTATTTAACTTTGTAGTCATTTTTGTACATATTTTTGTTTTCTTGTTTCTGCATTTCTCCAACCGTTTGCTTATGGCATTTGTAAATCTACTACCTATTTTTAAATTTATTTCGTGCCACCTTTATTTGTTTTTTTGATGTTTTAAAATATCTATTATATATTCTACGAAATTATTCTTCTCTAAAAAACAATAATAATTAGCAACGTACCTACATTGAGTGCTATAAAAACATTAAACAATTTAATTCCTATAAAACTTTTCTCATTATCTAATAATTGTGTCTAGGTAAAGTGATTTAAAAACAATAATATGTCGGTACCCCTCCCACTAACTTTATTTAAGTTGTGTGACTGCTGCCGTATTCGACTATTTGACGTAGGACAACAGTAAGTAAATTTTAATTAGATATGTTTATCTTCTCTTGAATTTCTGAACCCCCTGTTAAAAAAACCACGAACCGCCACTGTTTGAGACTATTATGTAATGGAGGGTGAGCGCTCAGCGAGCAATTGTGAATGTATTGCAGAGTAATATTACCTTTGTATTTGTTAAACAACACCATTATTCACAATTTGGGACTATTATGTAATGGAGGGTGAGCGCTCAGAGTGCAATTGTGAATGTATTATACCTAGAATAATATTACATTTTATATTTGTAAACAACACTATTATTCACAGTTTGCGACTATTGTGTAATGGAAGGTGAGCGCTCAGAGTGCAATTGCGTCAATTTGGAATCAATATTACCCCCAAACTTGTTGTCCAGATAATTACTTACTCAATGATAATGGAATCAATTTGGTATAAATATAGCACACACAAAGTGGAAAAGTAATAACATACATTGTTTTAATTCAATTATAAAGGACAAATTTATCTCTACCTGTCCAAAAAACCATTAAACCGACCTCACATATTGAGGAGAAAAAACTATGGGCGAGGGCCACAGAAAACACTTTTTTAGATTACTTCTTCCCTCTTTCATATTTTACTGATTTTCCCTGTTTCTTAGTCAGTGGCCAACTTGTAAAAACAAATGAATGTATAACTGAAGATTACCTTCATAGTTAAAATATTGAGGTGTTGTTATTCTAATGATCTGACCACCAGTTATGCAACCTTTGCTAAGTGCGAGCATGCCATGCCAATTGCATATTTGACGGACCGACCTAGAAACTGCATGTGCATGCAATTAAAACAATATTGCATGCTGTGCATGAAAAACAATCCGAAATAGCAAGATGGCAGACTTAATGGGATAGAATTGAAAATGATTTATCTGCAAACATCAGGTGATATAGTGGAATTGTCATCCCACTTGTGACTAATCGATAAGAGGCGACATCGTATTCGGGAGATAAGCCATTTTGCCATTGTTTGAAAACATATCAAAGGTTTCAAAAATCCCAATTGTACGATAACAATAATTTTAATTATAATTAAATAATAATAAAGAATTGATTTTTTTAAATAAAAACATTTGTAATAATATTTTTAGGTTGATGTGGTTTATTTGAATAAACATTTCATACAGCCCTACCGTTACTACCCAAAGAAAAAAATCAATAATAGTGGTTTTATACATTTTAATGTTAGAACATAATGTGATTGCGTTCTACGAAAACAGGACATTCCTAAACCCTCTGTACACATTTGCAGTACTTGAAATTGCGTTTGATCGTCGAATTCCTAGTACGCAGTACAGGGGAGTATGTTGTCATGTCAGATAGACACAGACCCAGTTTGACAGAGGTTGTAGAGAAATGGCTTTGTTCGTTGAGTGACTGAATCAGTTCATCACGATTGGGTAATCCCACAGACATATGAATATATAGACTACAAATTAAAGATGAGGGGTAAAATCAACTGTTGAAGAACGAAGGGGGTAAAGCTGACTGTGATTCGTCAATAAATCAATCTGACAGTATATAGGCATCTCGCATTATAATATCACCATTTAGTTCTTAAAAGTAAAATCTGCTTTTGAATGAATAGACATTTTTACATGGGAGCGCAAATTACTCGCCACGTTATGAACAAATTTGCGAAGTCCAAATTCGGCAAAATAAATTTCTTCTATTTTCAGAGTCGAATATTTCGTTTACGTATTTAGTTAAGACACTTTAATAAAAGTTCATAATTTACTTCCCAGCAACCAACCAGCTTTGTGTTTCGCGTCCAGACGTATCTCGATGTGATAGTATATGTTTCTACAACTGATCCATATTATACGATGTGAATATGCTTAAAATAAAGTAAAATAATGCTTATATATGGAATGTAATACGACAATTGGGTTTATTCTCTTTTCCACATCTATTTTTACAAGTTTTCATACCACAAGCCACCATTTTGCCGTGTTATTTCGTAAAATGAACCGGTGATGCCTCGACCATATTGATGATGATGACGTCACAAGAATGATGACGTCACGTTTTCTAAATTCACTTGAGGCCATACGCGAGCCCAGCCGGCTCCAATGGAACCGGTATGGGGAGTGGGGAATAATACGCTTTTAATCACTTAGGGCAGGTCTACTAATATTCACATGTCTATGGGTAATCCGATATAGACTCATTAGGCTCTGCCACACGTTCACTTAGGAGCGGCAAGTCTCACAATGGACTGCTTACCTTACTTTCGGACTTTACTTTTCGGCCCGGAGAGCGCGCCGGCCTGGAGTTGCGCGTGGTACCGTCGCGTCGCTACGAAGTATACGTGTTGCGGAGCCCATTACCGGCAATACACCGTAGGACCCTTTTTACCCGACCAAATCCACCATACATAGACAAACAAACACAAAGTTCTGTGTATCTCCCAAAGCACAGAAAATGCTGGAAAATCAAATTTTTCAGGATCAAGTTCATTAGTATTATCTCAGGATTATAATATAATCGCAGCCAGAGTTTCAGTGTACTGTACAGTAGTGTACAGGGCCTGCCGACCCTGTTAAAATCGCAAGTGAGCCCCACTGTTGCAGCCCCAAAATACTTGAAAAAACCCATGACTTTGTGCAGAAACGGGCGGACCGTTTGATATATTCCCCAATTTTAAGACGAGACAATACCCTAAAATGACGTCAGAATCTTAACGACGTAAGTGAACAAGCAATGCGCAAAAATATGCGACGCTCCGCACTGTGTATTGGACAGAGCTACGGCTGAATTTTTCCTTGCAAAACTCTAAAATAAAGTGGGAATTTTCACGACACGAATTGTAATGTATCAGGCTTAGAAAATTGATCTTTCCGTGGGGTTTATTCTTTAGCTTTTATTTTTTATTTATCTTGCAGCTTTTTGTGCGTTATCTCTCAATGTTGTGAAGTCAAAATATTAGTACACAGGTAATAGAATATTATTGAAGTAGTTTTAGAATAGGTACATAAGTAATATAAGTAGGTAAATAAAATATACTATAAAAAATATATATTTATAATGAACGTATTACTAAAATCCCATGTTTCTAGTGAGATCCGTCGGGAAGTTACTAATTCACCGTCTAGAAAAATAAAGCTAATTTTATAGTTTAACGTTTTCAAACTGTTTTGCATAAAATATTTTAATGGTAAGATACTGTTTTTATTAATCTTAAACATAAATAACTTACATCCGTTACATATATATATATAATAATAGTGTTACTTCAAGTGGCAAACAGCTGTTGTCAAAAAGGGTCAGAAATCTACACCAAACCGTGTGCATATTTTGAAAATGAGTTCCAAACTTACAACAAGCGACTTGGAGCACACTAAATTTAAACACGGAGAAGTCCGATAATTTATTTGTATTTATACGCCCATGGGGCTTTTGCATAACAATAGAGTACCCACTTATATCTATAGTACGAACTAACAGAGTAAACATATGTAAAAATAAATAGTGAAAAGGAAATTTAAAAAAAAAACACTGAAAAAGAGAGGAAATATGTTTAAAAATGGATGACCTAAATAATAAATATTAGTACAAATAACGAAAGTGATAAAACTGATAGTGATATATTATCGCAACAGAAATAAGAAAAATAGTGAAAATCAATGGTAATGTTCCGAAAATAAGAGTCCTAAAAAATATAAATCGGGCTATATATTATATACATCCTTCTAACATTGAAAAAAATCAATATAAATTAAAATACATTTTATTTGTCCAAATTGTCAAATATCGCTTTTTTATATTTGTCGAATCAAATGAAACAAATATCGCTTTTCCACGGAGGTCTTCGCGTTACTGGCTATATTTACCTTATCGCGCTACAGATCGAGAAGAGAATCGTGAAAACGGAGTTAATAAAGTGTACCGATATAATGTAGACAAATACATTCAATGAAAATAGCAAATACCTCCTCATTCTGTTGAAACGTGCGTTCCTTACAGTATCAGTCTAGCGAGGAAAGTGAAAATTCCTGGTGTTTATTTTCTTCATTACTGCAGCGCTAGGAACGGGTCGCGTTGACCGCCATTCTCGACTATTATTAGACAAAAATAGTAGTTCACGATACCAAAACATGTGCTAAAATTAAATGCGAGACTAAACTTGTTGCCGAGAGCTAACATAATTCAGAGAAACATTAACATCTATAATATTATAATGATCTAAATATTTATGTAGCGCAATTTACTAATAATCACCTAAAGTTTTTGTTACTCTAAATAGTTTATCCTTTAACAATATGTACATTTATTTAGGAAACCCATTTAGAGACGTTCATACAATTAATTAAAATTACTCCCCGTAATTTACATAGTTAAACATCCTAATTTACAGCAAAGATATTAATATAACCAAACCACGCAAGGTTTATTTGATATTTAGGTTATATTAGGATTATGTAAAGTTTAGCTTCAAGTGAAGTTAAGTTAAGATTTAGGTTCTAAAGAAAGTAAATGCTACATTTCTCTTATTCCAATTGCACACAATTGCCAATATTTTTGCCGAAAAACGAAACTACAATATACCGAAAACAAGTAATGAATGATAATAGAATCAGCAGTATGCGGAAGTAGAAATGCCGCAGAGATGAATAAAATAAGGTGGGTGGCTGGTTGGTAGTTGATAGGATGGATGAATGCTCGCTACTCCGGTGTGCTACTCCGAGAGATAAAGTGGAGCATCAGTAGGTCAAGCGACGAGCGTGTGCTGCCCGCGGCCGCGTTGGCCTACTAGCTACTGGCTAGCCTGGCTAGTGTGGTGCGTACCGACTACTGACTGGCTCAGTACGCTGGGAACTGTCCAGTGTGCACCGAGAGTATTGACTGTCAGTTGCCAGCAGCCAGTGACGCCATTGCTATGACTTTCGCTAACGGAGTTGAGGGAATTTGGAGCGAGGTGTTCACGTTACTTCATCCCAAACATCAATTCTTCCAAGTCTGAACTAAAGGAAGATGAACTGCTTTGCAAGTCCTCAATGTTGGAGGAATTCACAAGACCCCTCACCTGGGAGGTTTGTCTGAGCAGGGCTGGATTAAGAATTAAGCCAAGAAAGCATCGGTGGAAAGGAGGCACCGAATTCGCTATGGGTTATTAAATGCTACAATACTCTTGTAAATGGTGCAGCTGTTAAAAAAGGGAGGCTTTCAAATATGAATAAGGTCACACTAGTGTAAGTTTAATTATATTATGAACGTCCAGTTTATGTTACTTTAAAACTTCTATTTACCTTTAGTGCAATTTTAACTGGTCAGGCATTTGTTTCGTACTCTACTCTAAAAGACACATTTAGTATCAGTTTATGATCGTTTAAAGTATATTGAAGTAGGGGCAGCAAAATGGTTTCCTTGAAGTTCTTAATCCGGCCCAAAGAAATATAATCTACTTCCGATGTTTTGCTAATAGCCATAACATAATACATACATACCGCTGTTACATTGGACGATTGTCTTCCTGTAATGTCCCGCTCGAGCAGGTAACAATGGCTGCCGTAGCGAGAACTAGGCACAACTTTCACTATTCGCCAATGCCTTAGCCTTACGTGGCCTCACACAACCAGCTATACAATACTCATACAATCAGTTAAATGGATCACCAAACGGAACAAATCATACTTCAACTTCCACTTTAGCCGTGACGGCACTCGTCCTTAAACTAAAGCTCGCATAGAGGTCACCACATTCAATGATCTAACAAGATAGTATATAATATTCTAATTATATGACAAATGCCATTGAGAGATATTACCTATTTATTTTGGCTACATTATTTATTAACAGAGTGATGACAAATAATACACATTGATAGAGTAAGTAAGAACGTCAGTAAGTGTACAGCAGACAGAGGGTTAATAGTAACAAAATTACCTTTTGACTTTTGATTTATTTATTTAAAACTATACTGCGACTGGGTGCAGGTTTTTATTCCTTCCGGATGATTATCTTTGGTTTTTTTAATTTAAATTTTTCATTTTCGCTATATTTTGCAAGTATATTTTATTGTGGGATTAGCGTGGCTGGGAAGGACGGCATAAAATTTAGTTGCTTGGGAAACAATGAAGTCCATTATCAACGGAATGTTGGTGTCATTAAGGATAGATGAAATTCTAATCCATTTAGGTGCGTTTAAAGTAAGTCATTACATAATTAAAGTCATATATAACTAAAATAAAACATTCTCGACCGACTTATTATACAAAGAATCTAAATTATTTATATCACAAACTATGAAATACGTATTTAAAAACAAAAATAATTTCAAAATAAATGAAAACAGAATGAGCAAAAAAGAGGTAAAATTATGGCTGAATGACGCAGATATTGAGACGCTTTTCCTATAAATTTACCTATCCTTCTACAACTCACTTGCTGACGCTGTAATTTTCTAAACTGTGGTACATTATTTTTTCTCTTTACTTATTATAAATACAAAAAAATCACTTATTATACTAATGTATTTTATACTTTAGGTACTACAGTAATACTAGGAAATATAGTAATCGTTTTATATTACCCACACTCAGGCAGTGCCTTAGTGGGTTTTTATTTCTTGTTTATACTATTTGTTATTATATACTGTTTGTTATTATGTATTATTGTATTGTATTATAGTATTGTAAAGAAATGAGAACAAATAAAGTTAAAATAGGCTTTGTTTTGAAAGAGTTGAATCTTATGTATGTGACTAGGAGCGGCATGCCCCCAAATGGGACTTCCGTACGTAGAACCTAGTCTTGTTGTTGTTTTGTAAAGGAGTAATTTATTATCCGTTGATAAACGACTTTTCTTCCCCACTATCGGATAGTTTGCTGCTGTTAATTTTCCAGTTGTATGTTTCTTCCAGGTGAGTTTGGAATCAAGTGTTACACCTAGGTATTTAATTGACTTTTCCCATAGAACATTTTCCCCAAACAGTCTAATGTCATGAGTGTCTTTGAGAAAACGGTCGCGGCGCTTTTAGTTGGGTTTATTGAAATTCTCCACTTTTTGCACCACTCTTCAGTTAGAGTGGCCTGTCTCTAAACACGCTTTGTGGCGATGCTCTCGACTGTTGAACTATGATGATGTTAGTGTCATCCGCAAATTGAGTGATTTTAATGTTATGGTCAATGGGTTTAGTAATGTCGCTAGAGTAGATGTTGTATAAGGATGGAGAGTGTTGACTGCCTTGTGGGATCCCAGCTGATAGGGGGCGGGTTGTGGAGAATACGTTATCTATTTTTACTTGAAAGGATCTATCTCTCAGGTAGCTATTAGTTGCGTCAGTCTTAACGGATACCCGAGAGCGTTCATTTTACATAAGAGGCCGTTGTGCCAGACTTTATCGAAAGCTTTGCTTACGTCGAGTGAAAGAATTACAGTTTTTTTCTTAGTATTGAAGCCCTCCGTGATGTGTCCCACAACACGCAGGAGTTGGTGAGAGGTGGAATGACCTGCTCTGAAACCACGTTGGAAGTCTGGCAAGAATTTACTGTCCTGAATGAAGGAATTTCGTCGTGATTTACTACTTATTATTACTTTTAATTTAACTTAATTACTTTTTCCAGGATTTTACCTATGCACGGAAGGAGGCTAATATGCCTATGATTAATGGATCCTTGTCTGGTTTGGGAATTAAAATTACGTCAGCTTCTTTAAAATCCTTAGGAAAGCAACGTAGTCTCAGCGACGCGTTGCAGATAGCTGTAATGGCAGAGATGCCTTTGTTTGGCAGATATTTTAAGTTTTTATTTGAAATGCCGTCAGGACCGGATGATTTTTTTTCTTTAATTTTTTAATTATGTTATTTATTTCCTTAGGAGTTGCGAACCTGATTGGAGCATCTTCAGGATCTGGACTTAAGATTGATTCTGCTTTTGAATCCACCTTTGCTACGAAGGCTGGGACGTCGTGGTCAGTATTGGGAGAGAATTGACTTTGAAGGCTATCTGCGAAGGCTTCAGCCTTGTCAGCAGCGGAGTATAGTAGTCCGTTGAGGCCTTTAATCGGAGAGATTTTAGTTTTTGGGAGTCTAAGTGCTTTAGAGAGCTTCCAGTATGCTGCTCTATCGTCTTCGAGAGTTGAAATAAAGTCGTGCCAATGCTCGTTGCGGTATTCGCTGAGGGCATCACGCACTTCTCTGATTAGTCGATTTAAATGTTGCTTTACTACAGGATTGCAAGATCTCTGCCACTCTTTTCTAAGAAGATTTTTTTACCTAATAAGATATTTGATAATAAAATTACCAAGTAATAACAAAGTATATAACGTATAATAAGTATATAACCAACCGTCCAATGACGGTGTACAGTAGTATGTTATTTCAAATGATCTGCACAAGGGTATGCATGTATATTCTAGTTGTTAAATTATACCTCCCTAATTGAGAATAACTCATATTTAGGGAGGGAGTGTCGTCTTGCGTTGTAATATTAGGAATACTACCATACATATAAACTTTAAAATTATGAACATATGTGTACGGAATAACAGATATACGCTAATTATTGCAAAATTAAAAATATATATTATACAGTAAATAAATTACATTTTGAAGTTATTTATCTCACCTAATAATAAATACCTAATTGAAAATAATATTTTTATTTGTTTTTTTGTATTCGTGTATTGGGTATTTCTTATATCTACAATTTAAAATACTTTTTTTTTACGTTAAATAAAAGTTTTTGATAAAAGCACAATACAAATTGTTTAGAAAATCTCTTTATATTTAGTAAAAACCTTTTTGGTGTTAGTTACAGCGTGCAAACTTTTTAATATGATCTGAATGCCTTTTTAATAGTTTATTTTAATTCTTCATATAAATATATTAATTGCTCTGTGCTCCTAACTTGTTTAACTCTTTCATACATTTTGTCCTGATTTCCAGGAAAATGTCACGAATTCGTAGATCATTTCGAGGCGCAGTGAATCGCTCTTTCTTCCCGATGTTCCAGTTTTCTGACTTACTGTAAATATGTATTTTTCAATGAATTTAAGTAATGAAATTAGCAATAAACTTATATGTGCATCAAAAGCAGTTAACTCTTAAATAATAACAACAACAAAAAGTGTAACTAATAATTTGACCACTCACTGTATATATCTCAGTTGTATAAAATCTAATGAACAACTCACGCGGCCTTATTAGCACGTGGATTGTGTCCAACCTGCCAGTAATTTATTTGTGGAAATATAAATATATACGTAGTTATCTATGTCCCAATAACCAAACCAGTACGTTAGGAATTCCTTGCAAAACACCTTTATTTTTAATTAAAAAGTCTATATAAAGACATCACCCTCTCAATTCGCGTGGAATATGTCTATGCCATGTTAGAACCTAATGTCTTCATTACAGGTATACTCGGGCTGGTCTGAAGGAGTGACGCAAGTGAAAAGGGAGTAATGCCTGCCTACTACACAGAATAGAATAATTGTTGATTAAAGTACTATTACATTGAATTATTTGGCGTGTTGGAAATATGCCGACGTGGCTCAGTGGTCCAGAGCATATGACCGAACATCAGAAGGTGCCGGTTCAATGCCCGTCAGCGGCATTTATTTTTACTCGAGAGATATTTCCAATTTATATTGATATTTCAGGCGACTAATTATTGCTTATAATAATTTGTTATCCTTTGTGCTACGCATAAAACCTCGCCTTATAAACATTAGTTTATCACTAATTTTTTTTTCCATATGTCAGATATTGTGATAACGAACAATCAAAAGTAAAAAATAACAGAGAAGAACACAGTTAACATTCTGTCGTAATATTTAAACCTGACTCTAAAGCAAGTCACGGCCATGTGCGAATAGCCGACGTTTTAATTCAAACTTAACCCGGTTTCCACCTAATGCCTCATTGCTCGTTATTTATTTATTTAATACTTGTAGTAGGTGTGTAAGTATCTGTCACACGGTGTGTTTACAGATACTTTACGGTGTAGGCAGTCTTCGTGGAGACTGGGGACTTTCCCGAGTGGACCTAGTGGACTAATCGGGCGACCTTGACGTGGCGGACTCGGTTCGTGGACTCTAATCACTCCACTATGGAGATCCAATGGCCACTGTTGACACCAAATAACACCATCGCCATCGATCCGCGGCGGCTGCGGCGATTAGTCACTAGGGTATCTCCAAAGATATTAGAAGAACGAGATGTGCTATGCGCAGTTCGTACTGAGTGGAATTGTTTTGCCGAGTGTCGCCGGTTTTGTTCACCAATACTACTGCACACCTTCGCTTGCGCTAAGGTATCCGCACTAATACATAGAACAGATTTCTGTGCGTACACGTCCCGATACCGTTCAAAGTACCCTAATTAGGTAGTACTCCGGCTACGGTCCGGCGGCCAACATAGCATATCTCGTTCTTCTAATATCTTTGGGTATCTCCCAACTTCCGCTGATATATCTTCATAATATAGATTAAATCGTGGAACACAGATCTTTTAATTAGGCCTAATCCTTTCAGCCAACGATGGTCATGACTTCTTCACTAAATCCTCTCAGGTGAGCGTGCATTCTAGGAGAATCAAGTACCTATAGGGCTTGTTCTTTATCTATCCCCGGATAGCTTCGTTGTTACTCGTAACTTTTGTAAACGACGCGTATGACAGAAAAATAAGTTACAATATGACCATAATTATAAATACTCTAAACCTATCACAATTGCTAATCGAGACCTCAATCAGGTGATTACTGTACTGTTACAATGACCTCTATCAAAAACCTCTTTATAATATTATCGTTCTATACACTAACAAGATAACCGGCTATAACGCGATTTCATACAAACAAAAAATTAAACAGATTACGTTGACACTTGGTACTAACGTATATATCAACTAATAATGAGATGTCCCAGAATGTTTTAAAATAAATCTGCGCAATTTTTAGACATTGTTGCGAGAGATAGCATCCATTGTGCATGTAATTTCGATAGGATAGGTACCTTCACATAAAATGTTCGAATAGTATGCATCCTTAAAACTATAACTGATTTACATTAATATTTATGTTTTAGTGGATTGGAAGTTGGCGACGAATCGCAAGTCACCATTTTACTTAAACCGGTTATTTCGCACGACCATTGATTGAACATTTAACGACTTAACATCTCGCCAATAATGGGTAGGTGTCTAATGGTTTGGTGCTCGTTAATGAATTTACGGCTTCGAATGATTTGCCTAGGGGCTGCAGACTAAAATACAGAATAAAGAGGTGTTCTCACGATTGTAAATGGAGGAGCGTCAAAGTAGACAAACATAATATTTATTATTAAAATAACAAATTCACAGCACCACTCCAAATTCAAATTACAGTGCGTTCTCCCACATAAATATTACAAAAAAACACAACAAAGATGATGGAGGAATAAGTCGGGAATACACCCCATCAACTTTATGACGCTGCAAAGGGAATCAAACACTTGAGTCTAAGTATCGCCCTAGTGAAAGGCCACCATGCAAAATACACAACAAAGATGATGGAGGAATAAGTCGGGAATACACCCCATCAACTTTATGACGCTGCAAAGGGAATCAAACACTTGAGTCTAAGTATCGCCCTAGTGAAATGCCACCATGCAAAATACATAACAAAGATGATGGAGGAATAAGTCGGGAATACACCCCATCAACTTTATGACGCTGCAAAGGGAATCAAACACTTGAGTCTAAATATCGCCCTAGTGAAAGGCCACCATGCAAAATACACAACAAAGATGATGGAGGAATAAGTCGGGAATACACCCCATCAACTTTATGACGCTGCAAAAGGAATCAAACACTTGAGTCTAAGTATCGCCCTAGTGAAAGGCCACCATGCAAAATACACAACAAAGATGATGGGGGAATAAGTCGGGAATACACCAGATCAAATTTATGACGCTGCAAAGGGAATCAAACACTTGAGTCTAAATATCGCCCTAGTGAAAGGCCACCATGCAAAATCGAAAGATGGCTTGAAATGACTTGAGCTGTGCTTGGTGACCAGATCTGAATAGCCACATTCCCAATCTTCCTCTTTCCCATCTCCTCCTTTCAGCCTCACAACATACTACAAAAATAGAGCACCTGACCGGACATCAGAAGGTGAGGGTTCAATTCCCGTCGGCGGCATTTATTTTTACTCGGGAGATATTTTCAATTTGTAAAGATATTTCAGGAGACTAATTATTGCTTTTAATAATTTGTGGTGTGCATAAAAAAACTTATAAACATTAGTTTATCATTATAAAAAATAAAATAATAATTAGCTGATGTAACTAAATGTAGTGTGGTTTGTTCATTTAAATATAAACTTAGCTGATACAAGCATACTCTGTTGCTGTAAATATAGAACTATATTATTATTATATCACTCTTGGGCATAAAATAAACAGAAAAATCACAAAAAGCGATAAACTGGGTCCTATTCAGCCTTCAAATCAGTTTACTTCAATACTTGAATTCAAATTCAAGGTTTTTACGATACTAAAGTAGATAATATTTTATCATAAATTCTAGACGTCACGCAATGATCATCATTTAATTCCCAATACCTACACTTTATAACCTAAAAAATAATAACAAGTAAATCATTTTAAAGAGATCCTTGCTTGTGTGTGTGCACTGAATAGATAACATAGTTTTGTTTTTGTTAGGAAGCTGAAGAATTAACAAAAAAATAATAAACACAATTAGGTACAATCATTTTAAAGAGACCCTTGCTTGTGTGTGCGCACTGAATGCGTAACGACATGGTTTTCTTTTCGTAACGAAGCTGAAGAATTAACAAAAAAATAATAAACACAATTAGGTACAATCATTTTAAAGAGACCCTTGCTTGTGTGTGCGCACTGAATGCGTAACGACATGGTTTTCTTTTCGTAACGAAGCTGAAGAATTAACAAAAAAATAATAAACACAATTAGGTACAATCATTTTAAAGAGACCCTTGCTTGTGTGTGCGCACTGAATGCGTAACGACATGGTTTTCTTTTCGTAACGAAGCTGAAGAATTAACAAAAAAATAATAAACACAATTAGGTACAATCATTTTAAAGAGACCCTTGCTTGTGTGTGCGCACTGAATGCGTAACGACATGGTTTTCTTTTCGTAACGAAGCTGAAGAATTAACAAAAAAATAATAAACACAATTAGGTACAATCATTTTAAAGAGACCCTTGCTTGTGTGTGCGCACTGAATGCGTAACGACATGGTTTTCTTTTCGTAACGAAGCTGAAGAATTAACAAAAAATCATTAAAAGAATATTATCGAATTGAATCGCGTTTCTAAATTTTAATGGAATTCATAAATGTCGCTACGCAGTTGCGCACCCAGTATATTTGGGCATTCGTGGGATAAGAGGGGACAGCGGGCTTTTTTGAAACTTTGGGTAATGTCGGCATGCACATTTAAACGTGTCCTCTTTAAAATGACTTAGATTTTAATCTTTTTGTTGAATAATTGATATTTTTAGCAACCCTTCTTGGTCATTTTTTTCAGTAGGCCAATATTAAATACTTTTAAACTCAAACTCCTCAAGTTCTTGCAGAAGTCGGAAAGAAGAAGGGAATGTTAGGGAAGTACTTGACTTCTCAGATCTGGCCATTAAACAAAAGTCCCAACTGTCCGGTGTAACTATGGTATCTCTAATTTGGGTATTTTGTGAGGCTGATGGGAATGGGGATAGATTGGGAAGAACTTGCACGACTCTTCAGATTCGGTCACCAAAATAAGAAACATTTCGTGTCTGAATAGTGGTCCCTCATCAGGGCGATATACTGAATATTCGCCGGGTATTGAACTCGCATAGTTGCCACATTACGAAGCTAGTCTATTTAAAAAGTACCTTTTTATTTCACTTTTTAAATCAGATAACAAATAATTATCTTTTCTTCTAGAGTGATTATAAGCATTCAATCATCAGTACGTGGCGATAATGGCCCCATTACTAGTTGCAATGGAAATAAATCATGTCTGGGAACAAGTCGGGAATGCCCGCACGCCGCAGTGCCGCGAAGAACAAGGCAGGGAATGCCTGGTCACGACCGCCATCGTGCACTCTCGATGCAACACTGTATCTCAATACACACCGTCCTTATCCATATCATCAGTACGTGGCGATAATGGCCATTACTAGTTGCAATGGAAATAAATCATGTCTGGGAACAAGTCGGGAATGCCCGCACGCCGCAGTGCCGCGAAGAACAAGGCAGGGAATGCCTGGTCACGACCGCCATCGTGCACTCTCGATGCAACACTGTATCTCAATACACACCGTCCTTATCCATATCATCAGTACGTGGCGATAATGGCCATTACTAGTTGCAATGGAAATAAATCATGTCTGGGAACAAGTCGGGAATGCCCGCACGCCGCAGTGCCGCGAAGAACAAGGCAGGGAATGCCTGGTCACGACCGCCATCGTGCACTCTCGATGCAACACTGTATCTCAATACACACCGTCCTTATCCATATCATCAGTACGTGGCGATAATGGCCATTACTAGTTGCAATGGAAATAAATCATGTCTGGGAACAAGTCGGGAATGCCCGCACGCCGCAGTGCCGCGAAGAACAAGGCAGGGAATGCCTGGTCACGACCGCCATCGTGCACTCTCGATGCAACACTGTATCTCAATACACACCGTCCTTATCCATATCATCAGTACGTGGCGATAATGGCCATTACTAGTTGCAATGGAAATAAATCATGTCTGGGAACAAGTCGGGAATGCCCGCACGCCGCAGTGCCGCGAAGAACAAGGCAGGGAATGCCTGGTCACGACCGCCATCGGGCACTCTCGATGCAACACTGTATCTCAATACACACCGTCCTTATCCATATTACCCGCTATTCGGCTACCACACTTTGAAAATTCACTTTTGCTAATTAATTCAGATTCACTTCAAATTATTGTTAATCCGGTTAGAAATGGGATTGCACGCCGTTTCCTGATAAATTTGTAGTTAATTCCTTTGAGTAAACACGTGTTCATGCATCTTTTGTCTTGATAATATTATAGTACATGAAGGCCTCAGCACGGGTAAGCCACCCAGTGAGGCCAACATTACTGTACAACTCTGAAATGCAAAGTTGAGATTTTTATGAACGCGTGTTCCGACATCGTGACAATACATTGGTATTTTACTAAAAGTTTATCAGGAAACCTATCAATTCACTCGTTAAAGGCCTGCAACCCCGTGTTTAATCGGATACAGATATGTGATTTGAAGAGATTCTTAATAAATTAGTAATATAGTTCTTGGTAAGTTTTATCCGGACGTACTGATAATTGAATGCTTATAATCACTAGGCAAAAATATACTTAGTATAACCCTTTCAGACCCTGTACTCACTTTTGTGAGGGTAAGTTACTGATTTAATTTCTGACGACGGTGCAATGCTTCTATGGGTGTGTGACCAGTCTCGATCGTTTGTGAGCATGGCTGGGTACTTGAAAAATATTTTTTAATTGGGTAAAATTTCTATGCGGTGGCAACACCAGGATTCTTTTGTTGCACTTTTATGACAGTTCGATAAAGTCTTGTCGGTCTCCCTGTTTTTGCTCATAACTTTGCTTTTATTCAATTTCTTTAAATTGTTATTGAAGTTATCGTTGGTCAAGAGTGTAGTAAACAATAGTGTAGCTCTATTACAAGTTAAAAGTGTATTTTGTATTGATTAGATACATTTGAATTTTACAACTCACGTTTGTGAGCTCTGGTTCTCTACCCTGCCAATGTAAGTAATGTATGGGATAAGATATTTGTATTCATTAAATAAAGTGCCTTTGTTTTTACTGTGTTTTTATGATTTGTATTTTATTTACAGACCATGGAGAATCTTATAAATGATCCAGATGCCATTACTGACTTGCTTATGAACGGAAATGAATCAGATATTGAGTTATTTAGCGATGATGATAACGAAGATGAATGGACCCCACAAAATAGAACCGTAAGCAGTTCATTTGATTCTGAGCCAGACGAAGAACCGGATAATCAACCACCAGCACAAAGAAACTACCAGTGGAGGAAAAGATCTTTTGTGAGAAAGACAACAACACCAACATTGAAAGTACCATCTCAAGTAATATCACCAGTCGCATTCTTTGAGAGGTATTTTACGCAGGAGCTTTTTGAGCTGGGAGCGAAACACACTGCACAATATTATTTAAATAAAACTGGAAACATACTGAAAACTTCTGCTTCTGAAATAAAAAAGTTTTTTGGTATAAATGCCCTGATTGGCTGTATTAAATTTCCGAGGATCAAGCTATATTGGCATTCTCGATTTCGATTTGATCCGATTGCATCAGCAATGAGTCGTGACAGATTTTTTATTTTCCGCGTCAATTTACACTTCGTTGACACATTTGCTGAAAATGCAGGCCATGCTAATAATATTTTTTGGAAAATTGATCCAGTGATAAAAGCAGTGAGAGACAGATGTCTTTCTATTGAGAGAGACTTTGGGTTTTACTCAATTGACGAGCAAATGATACCATTTCTAGGAAGATGTGCCGTTCGCCAATTTGTAAGAAACAAACCTCGTCCAACCGGAGAAAAATTTCGTAATGACTGGTTCCAATGGAACAGTGTAGGATTTCGAGATATACCAAGGTGCGAATACACCATTACCCGATCGAACATTAGGTCTAGGTCCTGCAATAATTTTGCGACTTGTTTCAACTCTGCCAGAAGAAAGCTCTGTCTTCTTTGATCGTTATTTCACAACAATGCCTTTATTTGATAAACTCAAGGAGAAAAAAATTTATGGCACAGGCACCCTTATGCCTAACAGATTTAAAGGCTTCAAGTTTACCCCAGATAAACAAATGAAGAGAGGGGATTTTGAAGAAATATGCCGATCAGATGATGCTGTTTCTATTGTGAAATGGAAAGACAACAAATCTATTCTAATGGCATCTTCCTTTGTAGGTAGTACGCCCAGTACGCAAGTTGAAAGATGGGATAAAACTGAAAAAAAACACATACAAGTTCATTGCCCAGCTGTTGTAAAACTATACAATGAAAAAATGGGTGGAGTCGATAGTTGTGATCAAAGTCTGGAATGTTACAGGACTTGGGTCAAGACAAAGAAATGGACGTTAAAAGTAATTATTCATATGTTTGACTTAGCTATCGTAAATAGCTGGAATGAGTACAGAAGAGTTTGCAACGAAAATAATTACAGAAAAAAAGATATACTGGACCTGCTGGATTTTAGGCTGACGATTGGAGAGTATTTGCTTGGAGGACTGCCACCCAAACGAAAGTTTGATGCAGATGCTGAAACGAGCACCCAAACAATACAGTCACCTTCAAAAAGATACCAACCAGCTGCAATTCCATTTGAAGACAAGAGGTACGACGGGTATGAGCACTGGCCCATTGTCGAATCTCTCAAAGCTCCAAGGTGTTGCAGACTGGAGGGATGTTCAAAGCGATCTCGCACCAAATGTATAAAATGTGATGTCTACTTATGCCTATCAAAAGATGTCAACTGTTTCTTAAAGTTTCATCGCAAATAATCATTGATTTTTGATAACTTACTTCGAATATTTTGTTAAACCAGTATCTCTTTTTGGAAATTGTTGAGACCCAGTACTCACAATTGTGAGTATGGCTTTTCCAAGAAAAATTGATTAATAAAAAATATAAAAAAAATCTTTTTTTCTTTTTTTGTTACCCATAATCACATTACTACAACGAAAAACTAAAAATTGTTTGTCAACTAGGCTCGGGTCTGAAAGGGATATAGCCCTGCGGAGATAGAGACCACTATTCAAACACGAAATGTTGCTAAAAGACTATTGTTATTTGGGTGACTGAATCTGAAATGTTATGCAAGTTCTTCCCAACCTGCCCCACTCTCATCAGCCTAATATAAAATACCCCAATTGGAGATACAATATTTGAACCGGACAGTTGGGACTTTGGTTTAGTGGCCAGATCTGAATAGTTAAGTACTTTCCTAACATTCCCTTCTTCTCCCCGACAGGACCAGTCGGAGTTGGAATTCTGGTACGGTATCACATTATTCGATTATGCCACTCGAAGTCATTCCAAATTTATTCACAATTCAAGGAGACAGCACGAATGAAGATAATAATAGAGATCAAGAGAAGAAATTGGCAGTCTATCCGAGTCTAAACGGAGAAGAGAAAGTTCAGTTTACATGTTTGTATTATTTGCACAGCGAAAACCATTCCTAGCCAAGGATGCGCAGTGAGTAATGCTGAAGACAATCACATGCGCCCATGTGACACATTTTGTCAAACTGATTTCAGCCTGAAAGAGCGCATATTGCAAACATAGGACTGGAGCAGGCACAAGCGACTGGGGAACTGGCGGTAGGGCTATTCCTGGATATAGAGGGAGCATTTAACTGCACCACTATTAAATCCATTGATGAAGCGGCAGAAAGACATGGACTCGACAAAACCACCAGAAGGTGGCTGAGGAACATGCTCTCAGGCCGGATACTTACGGTGACAAGGGGTGAGGTAAGCATCAAAGTGCTGGTGACACGAGGGTGTCCACAGGGAGGGGTCTTATCACCCTTGCTGTGGAGCCTGGTGGTGGACAACCTCATCCGGAAACTCAACAACAGGGGCCTATATACGCAAGGGTATGCGGATGACATTGCAACCATAATAAGGTGTTGGGATGCAGACACAACCCGAGGCCTTATACAGTCAACACTGGCAACAGTGGAAGAATGGTGTGAAGAAACAGGACTGTCAGTCAACCCAGACAAGACAGAACTAGTAATCTTTACGCGTAAAGGGAAACTAGAAGGATGGAGCAATCCAACCTTCTATGGAAAGGAATTAGAACCCTCTGACACGGTTAAGTACCTCGGAGTCATCATAGATGCCAAACTGAGCTGGAAAAACCAGGTGGAAACTGTAGGCAGAAAGGCCTGTGCTCTGATGTGGGCAACTAGGCGAATCTGCGGCAGAACGTGGGGTCTCAAACCTAAAATGATGCAATGGCTTTACACAGCCGTTGTAAAACCAAGGATCATGCACGCAGCCCTGGTCTGGTGGAGGAGAACAACACTGAAAACAGTGATGGTCACACTCAATCACATACAGGGACTTGCATGCAGAAGCATCACAGGAGCCATGAGAACCACTCCAATACTAGCCATGGGACTATGGGAGTGCTGCTGAACCTACCCCCACTAAACATAGAAATAGAGGGGGCGGCGATGGCGGCAGCCTACAGGTTACATTGCAATGGCCAATGGAGAGGAGAGTTGCCCAGAAACAGTCACACGGAAATAGGAATAAGACTGAGGGCAATTAGTCCGACGGCTGGGATGAAGCAGGACGGCAAGCAAGCCGAATACTTCTTCGGACAGCTGTTTAAAGTGACGTACCCCACAAGGAAGGAATGGGACTCGGTCCCAGGTCCAAACTCCAAACAGGAACTAATCTGGTTCACAGACGGGTCCAAGATGGAGGAAGGAACAGGGGCCGGGGTCTGTCTACAGGGATCTAAGAGGGAACTCAGTATACCTCTAGGAATGCACTGCACTGTGTTTCAAGCTGAGATGAAAGCCATCTTAGCCTGCGCACAGGAGAATATGAGTATCGGGTACAGAAATAAGAACATAAACATATGTTCGGATAGCCAGGCGGCCTTAATGGCACTGGAAAGTAACCGATGCGACTCCAGACTGGTGATGGAATGCAGGACTATCCTAATAGAACTGGCGACCATCAATAAAGTAACCCTGCTCTGGGTACCAGGACATAAAGGTATTGAGGGCAACGAGCGGGCTGACGAACTAGCAAGGAAAGGGGCGAAAGCACCACTTGCGGGATCCGAGCCGGCCGTAGGAGTAGCAGCTTGCCACACCAAACTACATATCAAGAGGTGGGTCAAATCCCAACACTGGAAGGAATGGAAGAAGGCACCCGGAATGAGGCAATCTAAAGTACTCATAAACGGACCGGACCCTAACCGAACCAAGCAACTACTCGATATGGACAGAAACTCACTGAGGGAACTGGTAGGACTATTAACGGGACACTGCCATCTCAGGAGACACATGCAACTGTTGGGAGTGGAAAACACCAACATCTGTAGGAAATGTGAAGAGAAGGAAGAGACTCCAATTCACCTATGGTGCCAATGTCCCGCTCTGCTGGGAATAAGGCTCAGATACCTGGGAAGACACAGTGTGGAACCAGAAGACATCGCCACATATCCAATGACAGCCCTGGTGAACTTCATAAAAGGGACCGGGTTACTGGCAAGGGAATGAGGTAAAATGGGAGATAGTACAATGGGCCTATGGCCTAAGTGCTCGCGGGGAACGTAAGTAAACCGCCTCCGACTTTAAAAAAAAACATAGGACTGGTCATTTATGTAACTTCAATTTGTTCGGTCTTGGTAAGAGCTACTACTGTCTTATTACGAGTTCTGATAGCTTCCTGTTCTGTTCAGCAGTCACGATTGCCTGCTATTTGCCACAAACAAACAACCTTACGGTTAGGGTCCTATTTAATTTCTGTTATTATATCAGCATAGGGTAGTTGCTTGACAGAACTGAAATAAAAACAGAACTAGAAAAAATCTTTCACAGAACCTGAAAATTAACTTTGAAATTTGAAGAATTGTTCAAATTCTCCGAAACAACCCGTCCTAAGCCAAGGTATTTTTTGTTGTCTAGAATAAACAGGTCCCTTTCTTCTATTTGTAAAGGTTTATGCGACGGTATTATTATTTTAGGTGAGCTTAGGATCATGTAGCCGGTTTTATAAATATTTATTGTTATTATATTTCTTATAAGCCAACTGTTTAGTATATTAAGATCCTTTTGAGATTGTTCTAATAGAGTTTCTAAGTTTTTTTCCGAAGTAAAATTTGCAGTGTCATCTGCGTATAGAAATATTTCACCATGTAGTATCAACTGTTGATACTACATGGTGAAATACATGGTGACAATGTTTAAGTTAAGTTTGTTTAATTGTATCCAGAGGCAGTTGTCTGGATCTACCATATTGTCGATTAAATTATATTCTAAGTTTTCTTCAATACATATGGATACTCCACCACCGATGCCCTTAGGTCGGCAGGAAGCCTCGTGTTAGTAGCCTTCAATATTGATGTATGGTACGTCCGTTTCTTTGAGCCAAGTTTCTGACAAAAGTATTAAAAGTAAGTAAAGTTGATTTTGTAGGCAATTGTTTTTTAATCACAGTTAATAAGCACAGGATCTCGCCGACTTTTCCCTCCAGGCTTCTAATATTTAGGTAAAGGAATGAGATTGAAGTTTGGTTTTTGTTTGTTCCCAACTGTTTGTAGAGAGTTACGTCATCTACCCGTGTATGTAGTTTTTTGTTTCTAATTAGTAAGTTTCGATATGACTGGTGGTCGTCGATTGACTATTTCGTTTTTCCTTGTTATTATAAGATTCCATTTCGTTCGTTAAATTGGTGAAATTTAAATTAAGTGTAGACAGATATACGTGATCGCAGTAGGTACTTCCGTGTCAAATTTCGGGGCATAATCGACAGTGCTACGACAGTATCAAGAATGCTACATACTCAACACGATGGCGACCTACGTGGCATTTTTTTTTTTTTGTGACACCTCACAAGAGCGTCCCTGCCTGTGCAGTGTACAGACAGGGGAACTATGTCACCACCCGGTTGGGCGGCGTTGTGAGGCGGAATAAGGTAGGGGCTGTAGGAAGGGATTTGTTAATGCGGGCCTTGAAGAGACTCGGATTATAGGAGGGAGGAAAAACAGATGCCGGTAGCTCGTTCCACATACGAGCCGACTTACACAAAAACGAGTCGTAAAAACGGCCCGTTCTCATGAATCCAACGTGAACCGTGAACGGGTGTTCAGCTCGTGTCCGTCGAGTTTCGCGCACGTGCACCGGTGCATCAGGAATCAATGCTGATAGCTCCTTGGAGCAGGCTCCATTGAAATACCTGTAGAACAGACACAGCATGCCTACATTGCGTCTGTGCATTAGAGAAGGCAATCGGTCTGTTAACAACGGATTGTCAATCAGACGGATCGCTCTCCTTTGCGCAGATTCAAGCAGGTTTATTAAGTATTTTGGGGCACCAGCCCAAAGGTGGCTCCCAAATTCAATAGTTGGGCGGACTTGAGACTTGTACAGGGTCAGCAGCTGGTCACTGTTGAAGAATCTCCTAGCCCTGTACAAGACGCCCAACTTCTTGGAGGCCTGATTTACTCGGGCTTCTATGGATCCCCGATACTTGAGCCGGTCTGATATAGTAACTCCAAGCATTTCAATGGAGTCTTTATTGGGGAGAGTGCTCCCATCAAATTAAAGGCATTACTTTGGATCGACAAGGAGTTGCGGGTTCGAAACCAGAGGTGGATATTATATAATATAATTGAAATGCAATTATCAACCTAATTCACCGTGCATCCCGTTCCAGAGTGGAAAATACTCTTGTGGCGATTTAGAGACAACCATTCGTAATTGCTTTATCTATGTTTAGTGACCTAATTTGAATACACAGGTACTACCCAAAATTATTTTACCTTGTCCAAATCCACCATTCTCGCAAAATAGGGTTGCCAAAGATTCACTGGCTTCAACAAGTTACTCTATTGCTTGAGCAACACACCAAATAGACGCTAAAAGCACGATGCACGATATAATGCGAAATCTTAATTTAAAGAGCAAAATCTACATAATATCGCATCTGACGGCTGAGTAGCATAGAAGAGAAGAAACATAAAAGCTATTACGCAATACCATCTTATTTATTAGTGCAAGGAGCTAAAGTGGGCGTAAAAAGAAAAGTAATTTGCATAGCGCGAGACAGGGGCATCAGTCAGGTGAGGCAAACTATTCCATAGCGTTCAGAAACAATCATTAAACAAATATCAATCACTCTTCCACAACTGCAAAACAACGCTGTACATCAGATCTGCTAGATACCATTAGGACTATAATGGTTCTCCGTGTGAAGTGAATCACTAACAGCGAATTTGTTCATAAAAGTTTAGAGTCGGAGAGGCTGACAATCAATCTGTAATCGGTAGCATTGGTTCAATCGACCACCTCGGAATTCGTGCCAAGGCTCGAGCTAGCCGCTGGCCAATAGTCGCTCGGGCCGGCCAATGGTGGATACAGCATTGTGGCTGGTTGCACCAATATTGACTAATTATGCTAATGGCCGACCACAAAGCGAACGACTACCAAATTTTACCATTAGACCCATTTTGAAGCTAGATAAGCCAGTGCCTTATCACAAGAAGAATGTGTTTAATGTGTACACGTACACAAATAGCGTCACGGCAAGGTATCAGTAGCAGTATATATAGAGCGACGCGGAGTTGCATTGTTGGTTATTGACTCCAGTACACTTCCCAGGCGGTCTGAACTTGCAGCGAGCGGCAAGCAGCAAGCACAAGCCGTGCAAAACTAGACAAAAACCTCAAACTAATAGAAACATCTGCGAAATTAATTAGACATATTCACGGTACATAGTCGGTATAGTGCGGTATATCACGCGTTGTAAAGGTCATTGAACGCTGCACTAAAATAAATGCTTTATTTTTGCTTTACGATGATTGTTTTAGTTTTAGCGCCGATTAATTTTGTTTGAATCGAAATTAATTACTATTAGGTATATACTTTAAGAATATATTTTTTGGTCATAAATTATTTCTAATGTTTCAATAATGTCTTGGGAAATTATTTTTCTAAAAAAATGTGAACTATACCAATTTGTAAGACGATAAATAAATAGTCCAATTGAGGGATTATTGTCACAAAACGCGTGCTCGGATTTATTTATTAGTAATTTTATTTGAAATAAAAACAAAATTCTTATACATACTTATGATAGATAATTTATTGATTGTTTATACTGTATTATTAAATGATTAGAAATATTTGTTGTATAATACAACTTCACCTTTGAAAATGCAACAAATCTGCGCATCGTCCAACGGTAACACTTTATTATGATATGAAAATAATATTATTTTTCAAAATTTTACTTCTTACTTTACAAGGTAAAATAACGATCTTTCGAAATCAATTTGTGTTTTTTTATGAAAAGTGTCCATACGTCTAAAAGTGGCCTCAAAAATGCCAAATTTCAGGTCAAGTCTACCTATTTCGAGTAGAATAAAATATTATTTCACGTAATTATACATGAATTCCAATAGATTATTTATGTATTCATTTTAGGTTACTGACATATGCGGCACTCAGTATAAACTCAACGGGGATATCTTCTACGAATTAAGATTTAGCGATGCGTTTATTTCGTTACGCACGTTACACAATAGAATAAAAATACTAAGCGACGCAACCCCAAATATTTAATAATTTTTAAATATAACTGTTTAACTTAAAAGTGTTGGCGTATTTCAAAACTAGAATATGTACTGTTGATGATTCAAAATGTGAAACCTTATTAATAAATCTTCAAATACTTACCAAGTAAGTCATACACATAAGTAAGTCACAAATTTTTAACGACGCAGACGACCCACAACACTCTTGCTTCAACCGACAGGTGTAGTGTAAATGTAGTAACACAACGGAAGAAAATTAAGGATATGCACAATTTATTTAATAAAATTAATATTATATGGTTTCATGTAACCCTATTGTTTAAATTGCAAGTGTTTATATACTGACTGCATTTATATCCAACTACAAATGCTGGCATATTTAGAAAATATAATATCTAAGAAAATTCTTGACGAGTCAGAGTAGGAGAGTCGAAATTTGTATGGTACCAAAAATAGCGCACTCTATGTTTAGCAAAATATTTAATATACTTAACGACAAGGAAATAAATTTATGATTCAACTACCCATGAATAAAATACAATCCAAAATGTTTTGATAATAAACTTTTTGTACCTTTTTTAGATTAGTTTTTTGCTGTTACTAACGTGAAGGGACAACCACGGATGTCAACATTTGCAAACAATTTGGACCTGACCCATATAATTGTTTATTCATGAATCGAACAGAACAGTTGACATAACTCGCAGTTCGGTACAATTCAATTCTGCATTATGAAGAATTTATAAAAGTTTGCAGGTCGGCAAAGTAGGAAACTGAACAAGTAACATTTTTTACTCTTTCACAGAGCCCACACAGATCACATAAAAACTTAAGCAGAGTAATTAATTAATTTCAAGCAATTTTTGTGAAAATAGTTTTTTTTTAACTTAACGGCTTCCATGTTAAAAAAGTAATTCAGTATACTTATTCGCTATTGAATATTCATAAATAACTTACCTACCTTAAACATTTCACGTCCAACGTCGCATTTCATAACAATGCACTTAATAATTTAGTAGTTAAATATTCGTAGTTCTGTGAACAGAAGAACGCGCGTCCAAACTTACAATTATTCAATAGATCAAAACTAAAATGTTCTCATAAGATTTGTAAGTAGGTACCATGTACATAATTATATACCATGAATATTTTATGTACATATTTATTTCAAATAAAGATTTATACAATAATTGGTACAAAGAAACGGCGCCTAAGGTTTTTATAATTCTAGGAACCTTGAACGTCACTATCTCAATGACAATTATTATTTTTTAAACTTTCTTCAGCTCGATAGGTATCATAATATTGATTATTCCGATTTGACAGCTCGTAGTACCACGATCCATCGAATTCTAGCGTGATAAAATGGTAGTATCCATACGGACAACATTTTTAATAGGAACGTAACAAACAAAAATTACAGGCGGATGAAATTACAAATGGTTAAGAAAATACCGGACTTCGCTACGCTCAGTAAGTATATTGGGGTAAACTCACTAGAGAACAATTGAATAAAATTGTAAAAGTGAACTTTTTTAAATTTTTTTATTTGGTACAATATTTTTTACATTTTAAGTTTTCCAGTAATGTAGGCCTCACTGGGTGGCTTGCCCGTGCTGAGGCCTTCATTTTATAATATGAAAATATGATCTACATAATACATTTAAAGAGAAAATAATACATTTAAAATTAAAAATACATAATAATATATTTAAAATTAAAAAATAATACATTGAAAATAATCTTGTGTGTTTATATTGGTTTTGTGTGTTACGTGTAGGTTTTATTTTTATTTTATGCTATGACATTTTGGTAATATTGTCTTTTTTGTTCTTTAATCCATTTTGTAATTTTGTATGTGAATTTATTTTTATTTTCCTCAATCTTAATTTCAAGTTTCACACTGTTGAAAGCTTTTATAGCATGGTATTGGTAGGGTCTTTGTCCAAAGATTGAATTTACTGTCGGAGTTTTTATGTTTTCTTTGTACGCTTGTCTAACTGGTCTGTAAGTTTTTTTTTGTGTATGTTGAAATTTATTTTTTTTGTCAAAAATGTAGTTTAGTAGTGTTTTAACGTATAATTGGCGTATATCTAGTACGTCACAGCTGTTGAATATTTGGTTATATTATATTATATTTACATTACACACACAAACGACGAAAAATAATTAATGGCTGCTTTCGTTAGAAAGCATTACCGCCTTCATATATGTCAAACACTTAAGTGTGAACGCGGCTTAAGAAAAAAAAAACAAGTACAAATCAGCAAAGCATCCTTGAGGTAATTGTGACAGAAAATGGCGCCGCACAGTGACTAAAAGAATATACCTAAGCGCTGCATAACGATACAAATGAATATTATGGCATGATAGTACCTATAAGATGGATTAAAATTAAATTAAATTAAAATTTACTGTCGAATGCGAAATCTAGAAATCAGTTGTAATTTTAAACATAAATTTAATAAACTAACACATAAATCTATTTTGATCACACTTATTAAAAACCTACGCAGACGACACTTTGACTGTTCAACAGCTGACTGAAAAACTTACTGATACCTACCTATAGTTGATGACATCGAAAATATGAGTAAAAGTAAAAGTTTGATCGACGAAAGCGGTTAATGTCGTTCTAGCCAAAATATAATCCATTTCAATCTTTAATTCTATGGAAAATCCGCTAAAGGACCTGCGTAAGTACAGAGAATCTACACATCCGGCAGACATATTACGTATGTAGTGTTTAGTTTGTTATTGGAGTAAGTAAATGCGGTTTTATACTATTATGTGTCACCAGGGGAACATTTTAAACTAACATCCTGTCGCGTGTGGTCACTAGTCCTAGGACTACACTACTACAGGTCACCGGTCGCTACAGTATAGTTGTGTTAGTTACTATAACTACATATATGTCTGACACTGCCACGACACTACGCTCCTGCGTTAGCTTTAAACCACCTCAACCCGGGCCAGGACACTGTATCGAGTTGGCCTGCAATTTATACAAGATCCTCCTTTAACTGCTTAATCAAGTAGTTATATAAGGTCGAATGGCCGATAAGATAATTATTATTATGTAGAAGGTACTTCTATACAGGGTGTATCGGCACTAACCCGACAAACTTTAACCAGCTATTCCTTAGCACATTTGGAGTAAAAAATATTATGGGCACTTTGCTGTCCGGTAGCATTTTTTTTTCAATTAAAAACAAAAAATTTAAAAATTTCCACACTACATCACTGTCATTGGCATTGCGTATTCGTGTTCAACCGCTGTTATAAGCAAGTATGTCGAAAAGCGTCTTCGCTCTTTCGCACACACTAAATAATAATAGTTAAAAATGAGACGAATGGTGCCGTGCCATTTCGTTGTGATTGTAAAAGTGCGCCAATATAGGTACACACGTGCATTATTCAACGGAATTCGAATAAAATATTGCCAGATGGGTTTTCAAACTTTGACAAAGGATAAAACAGTGGTGACATGTGGTGAAAATATGAATAGTAAATTTTTTATTAAAAAAAAACGTTACCGGACAGCAAAGTGCACATAAGATTTTTTACTCCAAATATGCTAAGGAATAGCTGGTTAAAGTTTGTCGGGTACGTGCCGATACACCCTGAATACATATGGTAATTTTAATTCAGTGGTCTGGCCTTGGTTCAGGTGGTATTGGTTGGGCCGCCCTGTTGGGCGCTACCATACACATATGAATATTAGTAGACCTGCCTTAAGTGATTAAAAGCGTATTATCCCCACTCCCCATACCGGTTCCATTGGAGCCGGCTGTGCTCGCGTATGGCCTCAAGTGAAATTTGAAAACGTGACGTCATCATTCTTGTGCGAACTATGGTCGAGGCATCATCGGTTCATTTTACGAAATAACACGGCAAAATGTTGACTTGTACTATGAAAACTTGTAAAAATAGATGTGAAAAAGAGAATAAACCCGATTGTCGTATTACATTCCATATATAAGCATTATTTTACTTTATTTTAAGCATATTCACATCGTATAATATGAATCAGTTGTTACTATCACATCGAGAAACGTCTGGACGCGAAACACAAAGCTGGTTGGTTGCTGGGAAGTAAATTATGAACATTTATAAAAGTGTCTTAACTAAATACTTAAACGAAATATTCGACTCTGAAAATATAACCGAATTTTTTTGCCGAATTTGGACTTCGCAAATTTGTTCATAACGTGGCGAGTAACTTGCGCTCCCATGTAAAAATGTCTATTCATTCAAAAGCAGATTTTACCTTTAAGAAGTAAATGGTGATATTATAATGCGAGATGCCTATTTACTGTCAGATTGATTTATTGACGAATCACAGTCAGCTTCACCCCCTTCGTTCTTCAACAGTTGATTTTACCCCTCGCCATTATCTTCTCGTCTATTAATTCCTATGTCTGTGGGCGCTACAGACCATTCGATTTGGTTGAGCGATTGTATCAATCTGGTTGTGTGGACCGTGTGGAAATGCGTAGTAAGCGTTAAGGGGGGCGTGGCTATTTAATTGTACGCACCACGAATTATCTTTCACTCTAGAACGTGCTGCAAGTAGATATACTAAATATTATTTTGAATTAATAAATTGCCCGCCGGGATTAGAACCGGCGTAATTCGAATTGCTGATCGAAAGCCTTATCCCTCGAGCACGGAGGCGGTCAACATAATGGGCTTTTAATGTTTTTTAAAGAAAGTACCTACGAACATGCTTATACAGGATTTTCCAATAAGAGGTGTTATTTTGAATAGCCCGCTATTTCGGTAGATGTTACTTTTGAAGCTGTCATTTTTTTACATTTGACAAGTAGAAACTACACCATTAATAAAAATGGAACGATACACGCTTCAACAACGCATTGAAATTATTAAAATTCACTTGAGTGAATCAAATGCAAATCATCTTGAGTGATGAGGCCCATTTCCACCTCGGTGGCTTCGTCAACAAGCAAAATTATCGCATCTGGGGCTCGGAAAACCCATGAGTTATTGTTGAAAAGCTTCCCTATCCTCAACGTGTGACTGTTGGGTGCGGGTTATGGTCCGGCCTTATTCATTGGACCTTACTTTTTGGAAAATGAGGCTGGAGCAACAGTTGCGGTGAATGGATTGCGCTATCGAGAGATGATTAATGATTTTTTATGGCCGGAATTGGATGGTATTGATCTGGACAACGTTTGCTTTCAACAAGACGGCGCTACGTGCCACACAAGCAACGAAACCATTGATCTTTTACGATTGAATATCAAAATAACACCTCTTATTGGAAAACCCTGTAGTTTCCGCAAGAGATTGTTAAAGAAAAACGATGTTATTAATAATATTCCAACATAAAAGCACGAGTCTAAAGATATTTGCCTTGAATCACAGCGAATTCTTGGTAAAATATTTATTAGACAATAATTTTGTTGAGAATACCGCACAAGAGTCCCAACTGCCAGTCGGGCGATGGTACTATAGCATTCCCAATTGGGATGTTGCGAGGTTGAAGGTTGTTCCGAGGGTGTGGGAGGGGGAGATGATATAGAGGAAGGTTGGAATCTGGTAATTAAATAGGTTATTTAAAGCAGAGTTTGGATTCTGAATGGAGGTCTTTATCATAAGGGCGAAATAATGAGAGCATAATATATAGGTACTACCACAAGCAACATTTTCCGCTAATCATTGCGAAAGTGTGGGACATTAAAATATTATCACATTAAGCAAAACCGTTTTTTTACCATATCTTCGTACTCTACAAATCTTTAACAGGTTTTAAAATAAATAAATGTATTTTTTTTATTCCCATGTTCTAGTTGCTTTTTTTATTTTTTTTATTCACAGCCTAAGGCTGTACGTAATGACGATGGAACGTACGTGTAGTTAGACCATAGGAAAATTCCATACTGCGAAGAAGCAGATATTAATAGAACTTTGTTAACATTTGGACATTTACATATTTTAAATTAAAAATAAACAATAATTGTAGTGTTATATATAGTGACCCCATACAAATCTCATAATTCACCTCTACTAACTATTTGAATCGTGGATATCCGTCTGTTCTAAAACTGTATAAAATGATATTTTTAATTAATTTTTCAACAAAATATGGAATGTTAGGGAAAATTTCCATACATAAAAAAGAAAAATTGTAATCCAGCGTTCTACGAAAACGGGCAAGGTTGAATATGAGATTGTTAATTTGTGTGCGGGAATATTCGTTGTAACTTCGGATTTAACGATGGGATATGCTAGGATCACATCATTTAAAAGTTAATCTTTTAATAGCGATAGCCATTTTACACCCTTAAAGCGTGGCCAGTGATCTCGAAAGATTACCCGATTTCTTTTAATAATTCCATAATTTTTAGTATTTATTTGAAAGCTCACTCTAATGTCAAACGTTGCAAAATGAAAGACAAATGTGACTGACGGACGAAACGCCATGGCTATGTTCCATGCACCGCCTTAAAGACGTGTTTGGAAGAAGAGTTTGTTTGCGTTGCAAACCCGTGCACGATTGAATTGAAAGGTGACCGAATAAATCATCAAAATGATAATTCATAACATCTTTAAAAAGTTATATAAAGTCATGGAAAGTGATGAAGCAAAAACTCTATTAAGTAGTTAGGTTTAAATTATTTTTTTCATCGTTTCTAATGACTTAATATCACTTTTTAAAGGTGTGTTGAATTGTCGATGTGTTGATTTATCATGGAACCGAATTGAACACGGGTTTGGAAGATAATTAGCGTAACAAACCCGCGCAAGAAAGTACTGCCTCCTATTTCGACTTTTTGAAATAATGGCATATAGAGTCCAGGCCGGCCGGCATAGTCCAGTGGTAACGCATTGGACTGCCATTCCGAAGGTCGCGGGTTCGAACCCGGCATGCGCAAATAAATTTTATTTGATTAATTTGTGTTATTTCACAATTAATTAATTAAAATAATATATAGTATATTTGCGGCACGTTCCAGAGTGGAAGATACTACCAGTATCGCCCTGGTGTAAGACCACCATTCAGAGTTGAAACGTTGCTCCAAATGGCTTTAGCCGTGTTTAGTGACTAGATCTGAATAGCCAGGTACTTCCCCACCTTCCTCTTTCCCTTCTCCACTTACCTTCAGCCTCACATCCCCCAATTGGGGATGCCATAGTCTCACTGGCTCCAGACGGGAGCAGTTGGGACTCTTGTGAGGTATTCACTATAAAAAAAAGGCCAAAAAGGCCCCTTTCTCTTTCACCATGGTTTATTAATAGGTTGTTGAAAAACATATGTTTCGTGAAAAATAATTTGCTATGAAACATAGCTGCAATATGGGAAGAATTAGTCTTTACGTAGGATTTGTTTTGGTTTTTATATTAATATTGCCTCCTATTGAACACGGAAGGAAAAGACGCGACCAGGAGAGGCCGGTTGAGAGAGACCCGTTGACCCGTTGACCCGTTCCCCCGACTCTTTCCACGATCGATGAATTCATCAATGTTTTCGGCCTTGCGCCACAGTGGGCATAATTCGTAATCCAGTCCCGTCCGAGAAATATTTTCATTGGTCACCTATATACATGAACCGTTCAAACTATGCGCGAAACTTTCTGATGTAGTAAAAAAACTACCGCGAAAAATGTTCTACAATATTCTAGGGAACAATGTTGGCATTTGCCCGATAAAACGATATAATAAATATCCCAAGAATAGGTCACTGTTATAACATGACCATCGAGCAGATACACAATATAATAAGCAGGTTAGGCGAGTTATAATGTGTCTTATAGTATGACGTCACAGTTTGTCCAGCCTGCTTTATTTTAAAAATGTTATAATTTCTTATTTGAAACATTGAAAAAAAGTTACATAAAAGATAACGGCTTAAAATTAGGTTTGATTTATTAAATTGGAGAGAAAATTAGAAACATACTTTTTGGACGCGACGTCTACTTTTCACAAAACTGCTAGTTTATTAATACTTATTATTTTTTTGGTAAACTCATGTTTAAGACAAGATTTTTTATGCATAGCACAAAGGGTAACAATTATTTTTATAAGCAATAATTATTAGCCTGAAACACTCATCCAAATTGAAAAATCTCCTGATAAAAGATACATGACGCCAACGGGTATTGAACCCGTGTCCTTTCGAAAAATGTAGACAATTTGTCTCGACGCCATCTAGTGAGAGAGTTAGCACTTACAATGCCTTTCTCATATAAAATAAAGTTGGTTGTTTTCAGGTGAAAAAATGTAATAAGCAGTAATTGTTGAATGAAACACTAGTATATATTGAATTATTTCGCGGATAAGAGATAAGCCGCCATAGCTCAGTGGTCAGAGCTGTCGACCGGAAATCGAAAGGATACGGGTTCAATTCCCGTTGGCGTCATGTATCTTTTATCAGGAGATTTTTCAATGTGGATGAGTGTTTCAGGCTAATAATTATTGCTTATAAAAATAATTGTTAGTTTATTATTGTTTTTAATGGTGTAAAAACATTGAAATGTTTACGCAAACTTGCAAAATAGGCTGTACAAATTTTAGTATGCAGACACAGTGTTCGGTTAAATGTTTGTGCGGACAGTGTCGCACGAGATACGGCTTAATACGGCAAGTTGGCTGCTTGCTTATTGATACATAATTAGAGGAAAATCGGTGCTGCCCGATCTCGTTAGTGTCACGCAAGACATATTAAATACTAGCGAAAAACTCAAATAAATTCAAGCAATTGGTTTTATTAATGACAAGTAAGGTCAACACTGACGGCACTTTAAACATGTAGCCTTTATTGCCAGAAGAACGATCGGCCATTAGCAGCGTCGCTCGTCGTGATAAATCTTCCCTACGTGTATCCAAATATTAAATTACTAAAACAAGACGAAATTATCAGCACTTTATGGCCGGCTTTAAATTATTGTTTATGATATTCCGAATAAATGCCTAAAAATATACAGTCAATTTATATACACATAATCATGCTGAAAGATAAAATTAATAATATTTATGTAAATGTGCTACAAACAGCCGATATATTTTCTTATTAGGGGATTGTCACATTTCGACACAACTTGTAGATGTAGCACTCCAAAACGACATTAACACAAAGTATCAAGGTCAAATGCATTCTAGATATAGTTTTGTATAAGTGATCGATGAACCGATGGCTGCAATCTGTTTCAATCAGCCTTAGGTTGTTTAATAGTTCGTCTAGTCTATAGTTATATAGACTAGACGATATTATATAGTAATAAGATATATGTAGAGAGTATCTATTATAGAAAGATATTACATATTTGTACAGCGCCCTTGGCATTATTTTTCAACAAAAATATGAAAGTATGTGTTTTTATGTAATTCATAAATATGTCACGTGATACATATGTATAAGCATTTAACCTCCCTATAAGAGTTTTACATTTAACACCCTCGTAGCGGCGCTACTATTATTTAACTTCAATTACGATACAGGTACGTTAGAGTTAGAAAGCGAAATATTTATATTTATTTAACAATAATAAACAATAATGAAAAGGTACGTTAGTGATTATTCATTCAATAAAATTACGTGCATATAATAAACTTTGTTTACATCACTATTAAACGAATAGGTATTGTAGCAAGGACGCTGTAAAAAATATGTCCAGTAAGGGCAAGCGAGTGAGAGAGATATGAATACAATAAATTATTATTTTTTAATGATAAACTAATGTTTATAAGACAAGGTTTTATGCAAAGGCATAAAGTATATCAAATAATTATAAGCAATAATAATTAGTCGCCTGAAATATCAATTCAAATTGAAAATATCTCCCGAGTAAAAATAAATGCCGCCAACGGGAATTGAACCCATTCAACCCAATGCCGTTGGCGGCATTTATTTGTACCAATTGGGTTGAATGGGTTCAATTCCCGTTGGCGGCATTTATTTTTACTCGGGAGATATTTTCAATTTGTATTGATATTTCAGGCGACTAATTATTGTTTACAGTAAATTATTTCTCAAATAAGCCGATCCCCGCTTATCACCACAAGCCTCCAATGAAGGGATGCGACACGTCCACAGTCGTAGTGGGATATCTTAAAAAAAACGTTTTTGGTTACCTGCTAATAAAATTCGTTGTTCAGTGCTGTTCTGGGATATTTGGTATTGGTAGTAAAATTTCTTTGCAGAGAAATATACCGCTATATCATAGAATAAAACTCCCACCATGTTAAATGTAAGACTGAGGTAACATAATGCATGTCTCACTATAGCACACAATTTAATAAATATTTTACTGATACCAGTACAAAAGTGAGACATGAAATATGTGTCTTTGTTGCACCCACTACTATTTTGAATAAAAAAAAATATATATATAGTTTTAAGACGTCTCATTTGGCAAGTTATAATCTGTCATTGTTTCAACACTTTTAAAAAATAAAGACACACAAAATATGATGTGAATGACATACACACAGAGAAAAATGAGTACGGCTGCATGTCCATTTTCTTATAAAATATTAGAGTTTCAGAATATATTAAACACTTATCCGAATAAATTATTATTTTTAAGAACACGTATTCCTACTTAAAATAATAATAATTGGATGACTTGTATAGCGCCGTTTTTGTGCAAAATCACCTCAAGGGCGCTGTACAAACTTATAATACATTTCTACAGTGATCTATGTTATTACTTAACTATTTATGGAGAAAATATACAGTACAATACTTACCTTATCTAATTGATTATTGGCGAAATTTAGATACAGGATTTAGGACTTCATTGAAAAATTGAATATAACTGGGCTTTCTCTTAGGAATGGTATATTTAATTTAAGGGTACGACAACTTAAAAAGGTAAGTTTTTAGTTTAGACCTGAATTCTGTTGGACTTGTTATGGATCTTAGTTCCGGAGGGAGTTTATTCCAAGCCTTCGGCCCAGATACTCCGAAAGCGCGATCACCAAACTTAGTATTTGGCTTGCGCTTAGGTTCTATCAGTCTGCCTACAGCTGATGATGTTGCTGATCTAAGAGTTGACTGCCTCAGACCAACATATTTGTTCTTTACTGATAGTTTGTTATGAAGTTTGTCAAATCATTCTTTATAGAACCCAGGCCCATAAAAAGGAATAATTTAACCAGATTTGTAAAAAAATAACAACATTTAATATCAGTCAGATTTCTTCGTATGTTATGTGATTGGTATAATGGAATATACTTTATTTTCTTAATTTCAGCCATAACTATAGATATTCGAAATAAAAAAAAATGTTGCTGAATTTCTTCGGCTTTTCCCTGAATATATATGGGATTACACATTTTGGTGCTACTACGATTTAAAAAATATATAATTTCTAAACATATATATAAACCTAAACATCAAAAAAGCATGTTTTTGGAAAGTCCCTCTTTAAGTCTAAGGCGACGGTATCCAGAATATTAGACTGCAAATAGCCAATATAATATTATTTTGTTGTTGTTATTGACCAGTGTCAATGACGGTTAGATAAAAATAACCACCGGTTCATAACACATACATATAGTACCAAAACCACATTCCAGACAAAAGACAACAACACTTGGATAATCGTTGGAAGGCAAACATACTGATACAGTGCACCTATAACCTATGCTCTCTTAACTCTGGGCTTTTTTAGTACACAGTACATCGATAGCAGTCGAGTCCTTTTTGTGAGTACCAAACTGAGAAGGACTCATAAAGGATCTCCTTTTGTTATACGGTGACAAATGATATACACACTTCCAAATAATTGTAATATATTCCTAAAAGCGAATCTATTTTTACATTAATGTCAACCGGGATTATTTATACATAAATCTCAAAATACCTGAGGGGCAAATGATCAAAATCATTCATAAGAACGCATGTGCCTTTTGCAGGAAATCCAAAAAAATCTTTTAAGATGCTAAAAATATATTTATGTTTTGAACATCTCGCGACCGGTGAGCTTTGGCGTCAAGCGATTTGTACTACAGCTGTACGTGTATTAAATTTATACATTATGGCTTTGAAATGTGGATTTATAACTACCAAAGATAAGGACAAAACACTAAATTACTTTAGTTATTTTCGATTATTTAATAAGAAAAAAAAACTTTTGCAGCCAGATAAAATCTAATAATATTGATTCAATTTGAAAAAAAAAAACAAATGTATTGTAACTTCATACGAAAAATAAATGCAGTTTGTTATCTATGGTTCTGCCGCTGAGAGTTCCGTTGTAAACTATACTTCTATTACATGACGTTTCGTTTGTGAGGGTGAGAAGTTAGAGCATTATGCAGTTAGCGCCAAGAGCAGTCCAGTCGCAGTACTACAAACAAATAGGGGCAGCCGAAACAATAGGCGAATGGGTTTAGCGTTTGGTCCGTTGTTACCTCGGGTCGTTGTCCACGCGAGATGACATCTGATAGAGGCGTACCGCTGATAACCTCCAATTCTTTCACATAAACGACGCACGTAACAGAAATAGATACTGCAACGTAGCTCTCACCGGCATAATCAAATCGCCCTGGCGCACGATCGGAACAAATAAAAAATAAACTATTCGAATTATCAGGAGGATCGACCCCCAGTTTACCTGGTCCGGCGTTGTACGACGTTGCAGGCCTTTGTACTACCAGGAGCGCAGGAGATGCGAGAAGTAACCGGACGCTTCTTGTTACCTGTTTGGTACAGACAGGAGACAACACGAGAGACGGTGGGTTTCTCCAGACAAGATCAATGCACTCCGGGTTGGGAAACTTCTGCACACGAAATAACACATCAATATGTATAAAGGTTTACCGCTGATAGCTCCGTTGCTACCTCACCCGATGGCTTATACACATTTAGGTTTTGTCAAACATTAGATTCATTATTGATTATTATTTTACAACGCATACGGTTCATTATATTATACTTTTCGTCTCCGCGTTATTGATCGGCACCAGCATCAGAACGCTGTTGCGAAACGTAAGAAATCAACGAAAAGTGAAAACGAACAAATGAATTTAATGTAATTTTTTTATAATCCTCACGTTCCAAAGATAAATACTAATCAACCGTATAAACGAAGATGGGCTAACAAAAATAAATGCTTAAAATAATAATTTATCAGCCGGTTTATAGATTATTAAAATAGCTATTTAGTATGGAAAAAAAATGTTTTATCGTAATGTGTTAATATGTAATGAAAAGGCAAAACTAAGTAAGCAGGTAGATTCTGCAAGGTTGTCTGACACATGTATGTTATAGGTTGATTATGATCAATACTGTGGTGGTAAATAAAAACACACCGTCTATCTTGAGAGTTTCAAGGAAGACACTGTGTTTTTAGTTACCGCGGCAAAATACAACCCAACATGAATTGAAGACGTCAAGGTATTATTGCTCCTGACCACACGAGACCGTCGGATAAGAGAGCGTGATAGGATATACACTTTATTGCGCTCGGCTAATAATAAAAGTGCAGAAATAACCATTTGGCATTCTACAGAAAGTGTCAATCAAGAAAAGTAAAACACTATTTTATATAACATGAAGATCTTTCAATAAACTTGTCCCTCCACACTTTTCCACAAAAAATCTCCAGTCCTAAATTCTCCAGTCTTTTAAAAGAAATATTAACTATACTTTTGCCACTAATCTTCTAATAAATGTAATATCAATAGTTATGAAGGGTAAAATAGCAAATGTCAATTCGATATCCAGTGTTTTTACTACAGTGTTCTTAAGTCGTAAACTTTAATAAAAGTGTATGTTTAAAAAAGTATGTTTTTCTGTATCTGTTTGTAAACAATAAGTATGTTTTTCTGAATCGGTTTGTAAATAATAAAATTAGAAAGAGCCTAGGAACTCGTAATAAATTGTACACCGCCTTTGAGGTGATTTTCATAAAAACGGCGCTATATAGATTATACGATTATGATTATTATTAACAAGTTAATTATTGCACAATGAATAGAGGTCATGCACCTTGACGACTCCGAAAGTTCCCACAGAATCTTCGCATTATTGCATACCTGAAGTAACAAAATAAAGATGTTTCAATACAGACTTTGACTTCATTCAAGTGGCCCAGTTGTCTTGCCTAGAACCTTGAATGAAAAGGTGAAAAAATATGTGAATCTACTGGCAGCGTCAGTTCAATATAAAAAAAATATGATTCACTGGAAAGAAACCTGACTAACAACGATATAACATTATTATCTTTGTCGTGGGAAAAATGTAAAGGAAAAGACAAGTCGAACAACATTTTAAAAGAAGAAAAGGACATGTTACAAATTTGTAACATGTTACAAATTCAGCTAGCTTCATTCATAACTCAATAACTATAATTCATTCATAATTCATATTATAAGTGCGGCTGAGCAATTACAGGATTTAAAAAAACGAATAAATAACGCCGCGGTGTATGAGTGTTGGAGAAAAGTCGTTTTCATGCTTCACATATGCCCAGAGCCTTGTAATGTTAGTGTAAACAGCAATATACAGCGTAAGTTCTGAGAGATAAAATAAATTATAAGCGTTATGGAGCTGTCATTATTTAAATTTGTAAGGGGTTAAATTTTAAGCAATGGAAATTACAAAAAATGGATCAAATAATAATATTTAGGTATATAGTTTCTTTAATTTCATTCAATCCGTAGACGGATTAATTGTAATGCATTTATAATCCAGCTTTCGATTGAATTAGGAAAATTATCAAGTATGAGCACATTAAAAGAGTAGCACATATTCTCAGTGGTGAAAAACCACAAATAAGAATCAAAAAGTTGCTGAAATGATTTTAGACGTTTTGTAACCAGATCTGAGCAAGGAACTTTCCAACCTTCTCCAGACAGTTGGGAATCTTGTGTGATATACGCAACAATAACAATGGTGTAATTTTCTATGTTTTTTGTTTGAATGTTATTGAAATTGTTTCAACAATTAATATAAACATCGTACGGAGATGCAAAATTATGTGTTTTCGGATTAAAAAATTTGATCGTCTATATTTATAATATATAGATACATTAGTTAAATAGTGCGTGCAGAACACATCTGGTCTTTGCTCTATAATCGACCATTATTTTTAATATATATAAGTGTTTTTATAAGCCCAAAAATTATACAGGGTGTATCGGCACTAACCCGACAAACTTTAACCAGCTATTCCTTAGCACATTTGGAGTAAAAAATGTTATGGGCACTTTGCTGTCCGGTAGCATTTTTTTTTCAATTAAAAACAAAAAAAATTAAAATTTCCACACTACATCACTGTCATTGGCATTGCGTTTCGTGTTAAACAGCTGTTATAAGCAAGTATGTCAAAAAGCGTCTTCGCTCTTTCGCACACACTAAATAATAATAGTTAAAAATGAGACGAATGGTGCCGTGCTATTTCGTTGTGACTGTAAACGTGCGCCAATATAGGTACACACGTGCATTATTCAACGGAATTCGAATAAAATATTTGCCAGATGGGTTTTCAAACTTTGTCAAAGGATAAAACAGTGGTGACATGTGGTGAAAATATGAATAATACATTTTTTATTAAAAAAAAACGTTACCGGACAGCAAAGTGCACATAAGATTTTTTACTCCAAATATGCTAAGGAATAGCTGGTTAAAGTTTGTCGGGTACGTGCCGATACACCCTGTATAAAGAATAAGGCCTATAAAAAATGTTCCAAGGTGTAAAATATTCCACTTAAGAACCCCTTTTTGGATACGGGTTGGTTGTATAATGTGGCAAATTAATTTCTATAGATTGTTTTAAATAAAAAAATATAACAAAACGTGCACTTTGGCGTTGTAGGCGGCCGGTGGCCATCTGCATATGGAGTGCGTGATTTCGACCGATTCCGATTGTAACACGTCGAGGGGGATCACCTTAACAGTGTAAGAAGACATTGTGTGTGTACAAAGCGTTGGAAATGATGACGTGTAATCTTTATTTGATTAGGAAAACGTCAAATCAGATCAGATGAGAATAGTTTGTTCCAGATGGAACAATAACTGACCTCGCCTCCTGCACCGGCAAAGCGAAGGGCAGTGACGTTCCAGTACCGGTTGCTTTATCAACATACATACTTACCGAGTAACATTGTAGTTGAAGGCAACATTTTATTTTTTATTTATCTGCGTTATAAACACTCTTTATACATTCATTTTACAATATTAGGAATAGATTAATCAATAAAATAACGACATTAAAAATTAGGACCAAATTAAAAAAATAATAATACATTACAATATAATACAAGCAGTTCTGATAAAGTGCAACTACTTAAAGATACAGATTATATCGTTCTTAGTTATGTTAGTCTCACTGTCAGATTTAACAGGTGACGGATAGTTTTGTTAACATCATTCATAAAAAATACTAAATAAGAAAGGGCCAGTGTGAGATCCTTGGGAAACTCCTGATGTTACGGGTACGAAAATAGAGCAGAACCCTTGTACGGTTACAGCTCGCGTGAGGCTAACCAACGAAGGAGTCACCGTTGCCGTTACCATTGCGTCGACTTTCTCAAATAAGATACAATTAACATGTTGCATTATCATGCATATTAAGGAGTATAATAAAAACACATTATAAAGATCGTGTTTTTAGAATAATCGAACAGCCAACATAATATATATTATAGGCTTTAGTGATGATAGACCAAGAAAATACATTCTAAATTGTTCACAATTAAATCAAAGATCAGCGCCATTTGAAAGTATCGACATTTGAGTCCCCGTTGTTACAGCTTTTGGTCTTATTGTGATCAGTTGTCAAACACATTCTAACCTAATTTTATAAAATACTAGCGAACCCGGCAATGCTTCGCTAATGCATTGTCTTCCTCGGGCGTCCCCGACTTATTTTACCATTTAAACCACTATCTAAAGACTCCTTGGACTAAGAAGAACCAACTTCGATGTTTTCAACGAAATCGGTCTAGTAGTGATCATCAAGATACGTACTCTTTATTTATTATTATTTATGATAAAAATGTTACGTTTATTTTTTTGTTTTTTCATAATTAAAATATTTTTTAAAGAACTTTAGATATAATCCATTGCTAAAGTTCGCAGAATGGTCGTGAAACACGATGTACAAATTAAACAAGTAACACCAAAAGAGAGAAAACAGAATAAAAATATTGTTACCAGATTGACCGGAAGAATTTTTTTTTCGAAGGGACCCAATGCTTTGAAGTTTACAGAGAAACTTTATCGGGATGCCAATCATCATTATTAATTGTGTTCTAACGGTGACTTAACGAAATAATGCAAAAACAAAACGCCTGTGGACGTATTCGTTAAGACTAGAAATCGTTCGTAATTTCACACATTTTCGGGGAAAGGATTAATCAATGACGTATCTCTGCAGAGGCCGATAGATAAGGAGGCTGTGACGAAAGTTCCACCCTTTTCAATGGGGCGTGGGGTTATCTTCGACTCTTCGTCACTCCCCCAATCCCAAACCCAACCCACGCCCTCCCACGCCGTACGACGGCACGCGTCAGATCCCATTCAACGGGAAGGAAAATATTGTACCTGAACCAGAAATAGATTGTAAAACTTTATAATTGAATTAGATCATGCCGGAATAAAATAATACAAAACAATCTAAGTATTTTATACATACACGTATCAAAATAGTTAGTAAAAATACGTATAGTATCTGCCCAACTCAGTTGAGAAATGAATATTAACACTGTGTTGGTATTGCATTCGCACTGACTTATTGCAAAACATTAATCAATAATGATCATTTTGATAGACTTGATTCTGAGCAATTGTAGTAAACTGAGTCACCTGAAGAGAAAAGAATATCCACCAGGACCGAAGAAAGTTAATAGTATCGCGGTGTAATTACTACAATTAGGTAATTCATATCAGCTTTTAGAGTTGAAACCATACCTTTATTTCCTCGCTCATGTGCGATACACTAATTACATTTGTGTTGTGGCGGAGATGGGCGAGGGAATAAGAGTTATGATTTTGTGTTTAACTCAAAAACGCTCATTTCGAAGTTACCTGGTTATATTAATGAATGTATGACTTGCAAGTGGGTGGATCGCAAGAAGTTGGGGAAATATTTAGTTATATGATAAGAAGAATTAGTTGGACAACTGGAGAGGGTCGAGAAGTATGACCGCCGTGCGATTATTAATTGGAATGTACAACAGCTGGAGCTGTAGGGAAACACATTTGAACATTATTAAATTTGCCAAAGTTCCGAGGTTTCCTATCCTTCAAACCAGCTCGGCAAATCAAGGTTTTGTTTACGAAACAAAATACTAATAGATTGTTGCCCATATAAATTAGGCACGAATCCCAACGGCCTGATACAAACTCACACAAAAAATAGAAACAGACTTAATTAGATAATTTGTCTATATGGGAACTTCATACGCTAATGGCCGTGAGCGGTTGATAATTAACATATTGCAAAAAATGGATTTCAATATTCCGGCCGCGCTTGTTATCTTCTATGGAGGCAGGTACTATAATATAGAGAATACGGAGATATGTGCAAATTATATAGTTGCCGAGCCGGGTAAACAATTTTATTCAAACATCTTACGCATTGACAAGTGTTTACTCAGCTTTTATGAACAAAACAGGGTACCTACGTGAAATGAGATAAAAAAGTGTCCCCATTCGGCGGGCGATAGTGGAAAAATAAAATCACGTCGAAACTAGTCAATTAACGAACAATTACAACGATTAATAAAATCGACGGTTCCAGCCTTACATTATGGTCAAGTTGCCTCAGTCGGAATTTATTAGGTAGGCCTGACGAGCACTAAGCAAAATGAAACATAAGAAAATATTTAATTTACAAAGACTGCGAAAGCGAAAAAGTTCATAAAACTTTTGATTTAACTTATGATATATTTTAGGCACTGCAGACAATATACCTAAATATCTGTGATACCAATTGATTTTTACATATTGGAGAAAAAGAGAGTGATTTGCCAAATGATCTAATTATATTCGAAATGGTCATTATTTATTATTATGTATTCATATGATGGCGCGGTCCTACCGACGAGAATACCAACCAAATAATAAGTTACAAAATGTAAATAAACTAGTGATAAGCCTTAATGATGTTTATAGCAGAGTGAAACATCGGCTTTAGTTATTTATCACTTTATCAGTAACAGTTATCAGTGTTACCATGGAAAAAGACTTTATTGCTGCTGCCCTGCTCCCAAGCGTCTGGAGCCAGTGAGACTATGCCATCCCTAATTAGGGTATGTTGTGAGTCTGAAGGCAGTGGGTAGAAGGAAATGGGGAAGATAAAGGTGGAGAAGTACCTGGCTATTCAGATCTGGTCACCAAACACGGCCAAAAGCAACGTTTCAATTCTGAATGGTAGTTTTACACCATTTCGATACTGAGAGTGTCTTCCACTTTGGAACGTGCCGCAAACATCCTATAATTTTAATTTAAATTAGTAATTTTTGAAATAACACAAAATTATCAAATGAAATTTATTTGCGCACGCCGGGATTTGAACCCGCGACGTAGTCGAGAGCCTTACCCCTCGACTACGGAGGCCGTCGCCATCGATTTAAGGAACCCCCTTGCTGTTCGTGATTGCATTCTGAAATCAAAAAATTCACAAAGAAATAAAAAAGTGATGTTTTTCCAGAAAGTGTAATATTGAACAGCATTTTACTTTTAAATCGGAAAGCACACATGGCTTATAGTTACACTGAACCCACAATATTGTGGTTCCATAAAATAAGCATAACATGTTTTCTATGTGATAAAGTCGTTGTACGGATTTAAATACTGACAATCACTGCGTCATAATATTGTATCAATTAATATGATGTTATTAATTTGATACTTTGCTGACGTAATACTGAACATTATACATTATTATTAACGCATCTCTATTTAACCTATGTCATGTCTACCGCTGATAATGAACCGAATTACAACTCCTTTAACCGCGGCATAACTGTATCGCTGATAATGAAGCGATTTGGAAATCTAGCTCGTTAACCGAGATTTAATGGTACGTAGTATTGTTAGGAGGTCACAAGTAATCCGGACTGATATTGCTCTACTAAGATAAAGTGGCAGTCTAGTGAAAATCCATTCGGGCATGACCTTGACACCAAAGCAGAGGTCACGCCTCTCAGGTAAGTACCGGGAGTAGTGCCGGAGTCATGAATCGGAATTCCCCCCATGAAAACTAACACACTACAGTTACACGTACACATTGATAGACACACTACAGTGTACACTGTACACTTGTACACACAGCGGACAGTAGATTCTGCGTGCGAAGATAAGACGCATTCAGACGGGAGTCAAAAAAATGGACGCTTGGAATAATTATTATTATGTGATTATTCTAGGCGCGCTGTCCGTTTGACTTTTACACTTTGACTACAAAATATCTTACTTACGAACCCTTTTGGATATGATTTTATTATATAAAGTGGCAATTAAGTTCTTTAGCTTATGTTATGATCGTAGAAAATTTTAATATTTGTGTCTGAACTTCACAAAATAAATAACACATGTATTTTGGCAATTTTTTAACAGGCGACTGGTGTTAAGGCCCCGTAGTAAGCGTTCAATGATGGTTTGAAAGGGAGATATGTGAATACGAATGTTAGAGGGAGCGCGCTAATATTAAAAACGATAATAAATAAGCAAAAATATCTAATAAAACACTACTCGTTTGAAAGAGAGCAAAAGTCTCTCGACAAATGCCTTAGTTCCATTTAAAGATACACTTTAATTTTTTTCATGACTATATCATTAAATAACAGAACAAAACGTGTTTTTAATAATTTTCGGAGCTTACTTTGCGTTTTTTTTTTATCGAGGGAATTTTATATAATTAACGTTTCGGCATAACAAATTGATGGATATTATCTTAAAAAATAACATATATTTTTTTGGAACTATAAACTTAGAAAGTTAACGAAAAGCTTGCTATGAATCGGTAGAAATTGGGTATGCGGGGGGTTAAGGAGGAATTTCAATCTTATCGGCATTTAACTAAGTAAACATGAAGAAATTTCCGCAAGCCGGGTCACGAATTACAGGAAAGGAACGAAGCAACCACAAACGGTGACGAGGAGGATCGCCCACGAAGGCGAAGTAATGCAAAATCATGTGTTTTTAATAAATCAGATCCATAAACATCTCCTACTACTTTACGGTTTTGGCTTTATTGTGTAATGTGGCAAATTAAGTTCTTTAGAAAACGATCTACATCTGAATATTTGTGAACTGAACTTCGCAAAATAAACACACAAAACAGGCGGTTTGCATTAAGCGGGAATTTAAACCTTATCGCCATCTACACAAGGAGTGTTATTGTTAGCGGCCCGATTACAAATGTTATACGAGATGAGCATAGCGTCAAGTAGTTTTTATAGTGGATTTTCGAACAGACGAATAGATCTTTTAACTAACAATAATACGATAAAATTCAATACTCTGTTAATTAAATAATCACAAAAACACAGGGAAAGAATGTGATTTCCAATTTCCGTCAGATATTATATCGCAGTAATATACTATCTGCGTGAGGCGGTACGTGGAATTGTAAGCCCTGTCGTAAGTTTGTTGTGATAATGAATACATTCTCATTTCCATCTTAAAAATCACGTTTGTATAATAATATTATTATGGTTTACAGCAGTGGCGTAACACCTAGTTCTTACTGCCTATGGCCGGGAATAGGGCGCTCAAAAAAGAAGGAAATTTTTTCTATTTTAATTTTTGGGCACAAAAATAAATTTGCCATGAGATTGCTCGTCTAAACCATCCACAATCAGAAGTGGTCGGTTGATCTAAAGGTTTTTGAAATTAATCGTCTTGCCCATCCATAATCGGAAGTGGTTGATTGATCTAAGGGTATTCGTAACCTTGAAAGTATTTAACCTGGAAAGTATGTTTTTCCTATATGTATAAACAGTTAGTATTTTATTTGCAGATTGCCCGGAGGTCCGGAAGTTCTTCGTTACGCCACTAGTACGTATAAAGGTGCTCGATCAGACCTGAGATAAATTATGAATTATGTTCTGATAATTATTGTTACTGAAAAGGTTATGTTAAGTTATAGCGATGGTAAATGCGGATTTAGCAATTGCAACGTCCCGTATGACCTTCAACATGTGTTAAAAAATTATTTTTAGTGTTGCTTTTTGAACAGAACACAAGTGTTTTTAAAATATTTTTTTTGTCTTTAAAAAAAAAATGAAAACAAAGTTTTATAAAAAAACCGTAGAAAAAAACCTACTTACCGACATAAAAGGGGACCCAAACTTCCAAACATAGATTATAATACATACACATTAAAATCATCGCTAACTCAAAAAACAAAAAAAAATGTAGAATTAAACTTTTGGAAGTAGATATATGTATAATAGAAATTCTCTAAATGATAGTGAAAACCCTATCAAAATCCGTCGCGTAGTTTGGAAGAAGTAAGCGCGCAAACAGAGAGACGAATGGCGACTTTGTTTCATACTATTTAATTAAAGATTATTAACAGTTATTATATCCGCGAAACATCTTTCGACCATTGGCAGCCATACAGGTGTTGGTATTATTCATAGCGAAATACGCGGGTTTCACTTTACGTTTCATGCATCGGAACTTACAATACAAAAATAATGTGATTCAATTTCAGGTGAATCGTGATAAATACGTCGCTACCGGACGTAGACAGTAGACGTTCCGAGTAGTATACGTATACAACCCTGAACATGATAACAGCATTTTTGTGGCTAATGCGTTAAATTATTACAACAAATTCAAATGGTGAATTCAACTGGTCATACAAGGCAAATATTTTATCCCGTATTTTTATCAAGGCTTCTCTTCCGACTCCAACAATGTTTATTAAAAATATATAACATTTATTAAAAAGTAATGTTACATAATTTAAAATTCAGTGTGTCCGGGGGTAAGGTGCACTAAATTCGGAAGGTGATTCTACTTGATGGTAGGAATTAAAAAGATAAATAACTTTTTCAGAAATTCCAACTTTGGTTTTCCCGTACAAAAAGACATACCTACTAAAAACCCTTAGTGTGACGACCAACTTACGCGATAAATCCACTGTGAAGTTGCCGAGAACGAGGTGGCAATGTTGTAAATTGCCCGTATCCATTAAAACGCAAGTAAACAATAACACTACGCCGAGTATTTGACGTTAATAACCGTTCTACAATTCGTATGTTTTAAACCAAATTCAAAAGAGAACTGTACTAAAATTAACAAAGAGTAGTAATACTTTGAACAATAAAATTATTAAACTATTCATCACTTACTAATGTCATTGTTTTTGACTAATTAAACGAATTTTCAAAATGTCTACTTTCCATTGTATAATTTACATCATGTAGCCCGTAATCCTAATGAATGTCTGCACATTCTTCGTGGGCGAAGCCAGACATTGTCACAGTAATTAAAATAAATACAATTTTAAAATTAAATCTTTGGAAAAAAACAAGCACTGAATAAAGATGTTCTTTCAAGTAAATCTGTAAATGCACACTATATAAAGACACAAATTAACAAGTTTGGATTAAAATCAAGTTTTTAAAGTTAAACACGACTAGATTAATTTTACGTTTTTATCTTAAAAGTACCAAACTAAAAGTCTTGTATCTTTTTTACTTGTACTATCACGTACAATCACCTTCCGAAGTTAGTGCACTTTAGCCCCGGACACCCTGTATTTTTTAGGTTTAGAGTTAACTAAGATAATCGAAAACCGAACTACGATTTTACCACCCCTTGACTGGGGTAGCACTCTTGTCCCGGCGAGACAGGTACACCAGGGGGCACTGATTTGTTAGAACTAGGACTAGAAACACGTGCTCTAAGGATGGAAAGGAGGTTGGAGTTTAATTGACCGGTATACATGGCAACTTAATAAGCGAATATTGGATGGGCAGGAATAAAGTAAATAATTGATTGAGCTTTGGTTTTCGTTTCTCGCTTTCCGCTTCTTTTGCTTCCCGTTTCTCCCGCTTCCAGCTTTATGCTACCCGCTTCCAGCTTCCGGCTTCGAGCATCCCGTATCCAGCGTTCAATTGTTAATTGTTGCTTCCCGCTCTTCTTGCTTCACGTGTCCAGCTTCATGTTAAGTCTGAACAATTGAATCAGATTTATGTGTCTTAAATATCAATGTGGCCAGAGTTCAGTACGTACACATTATTATAAAAATCGAAAGTAACTTCTCCATGTGCACTTTTAGATACGCTATCCACTACTAGTAAAACACAAAACGAGTCCGCCATAAATAAATTATATAAAGCGACGTTTAGCTGGGCGAATTATAAACTGTATTTAATTTTACACCTTCAAAATGATTTATAGGTATAGGATATTAACAGCCTCCAATAGCGAAAAGCGGAAGAGTCCAAGATGGCCGCATTGGAAAGGAGTCTGCTATTATCTTATGAGCAGAAGAAATGCCCACGTAACTGCTTTCCCTCTCGGAGTTGTTTAGTTTATAGGTGAATACGGATACAGTATAGTAAATGCGCTAAATTCCAAACCTTGCGGTCGTGATGTATGGATTCATTTATTGCACTTAGCTTGAAATACATAGAAACTTAAAGTTGGTAATTTTAAACCCGTGGACTCGAGTCAAATTAACTATGAAATGCTTGTATTAAAGTTTACAACTAAATAATTAATAAAACTAATCTCAGTTGTGTGTCTGTACTTCCGGTTCAGAGAAATCTGTATTGGTTTCAATTTAAGGGGGACTGTTTGGTTGAACAAATTCAGACAAGCGATAAAATACCACTTACATGTGATTTTTAAATAGAAAATTATTTTAATAATTAGCTTTTTCAAATTGGAATTATAATATGAATAATTACGTTAGCAATTATAATGGTTTAGTTAATCATCTACATAATATTATGCATAAAATAGCATAACAAACGAAATAAGATAATGTGTCAGATAAGACCATATTATGATTTTACCATTGTGACAAATTCTTAGAACGGGATTAACCCCAAGTATTTATATATGAAATCTGTATAAAGTGACGTGACTGTAAAAGTAAAGGGATTTTCAAAAAGATCTCAAGAATGTGTGAAAACGTAATGTATAAAAATTGCACTTGAGACAACTAGCGACATTTAGTCAGTAAAGTAAACGTTTGTCATGCGAGTAACAAAACCAACACTAAATATTCTAAAGAAATATACGGTTAGAGTTACATACTTAGAGCACATGAATTGAAGCGTTCGGCAGAATTCAGAACCAGGATGAGAGAGGGAGGAAGGTAAAGAATAATATAAAGCTGATGTGATATGCTTACCCCGACATCGCCTGGCAGGAACTGTATTGTAGGTGTTGATCCGATTTTCCCCTGGAACAGAAAATACACATTTAATTATGTCGACAACGTCATTTATATATTGATCCAGTAAATCCATTCAATTTAAAAGTCAATATACACATACGTTGGCAGCGCCTGAAATTGCATGAAAAGAAAAAAAAACCACACACATTCAAATCTCTAATTGAAAAAAACTGAACCAACCTAACTCAATTATTAATTACTTTCATGTTTCATTATAGATGAACCCCCGTGGATAGAATAGATACAATGCACAAAACAATACATGTATATACGAGGGAACGTTTTCAAGTTCGCGGAATGGGGGGTAAGGAGTGGAAGTAAAAAAACAAATTTATTTTTCCTATTGAATATATTCACCAGCTACCCTAATACATTTTTCAGATTTTTCAATTAACTTGACGCACTTGAAGTGAAATGACACTAAACTGCGCTATATAAATGCCATGTTATTATTATTATTATATACCCTCAAAAAAAAGATTTGTCTTTGTCTAAAAAATACGCCGAAACTGCATCCTTCATTTCTTCATCACTTGAAAACGTTTTCCCACGAAGTTCTTTTTTCAAGTTTGGAAAAAGGTAATAATCACTGGAAGCCAGGTCAGGACTGTGGGGGTGGATGTGGCAAAATTTCAAAGCCCATCTTCTGCAGGGCAGCCATCGAAACACGGCTCTTGTGAACAGGCGCGTTGTCGTGCAGAAGGAGGACACCTTTGGTCAATTTTCCCCTTCTTTTCTCCTCGATGGCTTCCTTTAATTGCTCTAGAATTGAAGCGTAGTACACCTTTATCTTTGTAATCGATCAACAGGATTCCTTCTGAGTCCCAAACGACTGTCGCCATGATTTTCCCAACCGATTGTGACACCTTAAACTTCTTGGGTGGTGGGTGGTGTGCCATTCTTGTGCCACTGCATAGAGTTCTGTTTAGACTCAGGTTCATAATGATGAACTCAAGTTTCATCACCAGTAACAATTTGAGCCAACACTCCATCTTTGTATTCCCTACAGAGGTCCAAAAATGCACGAGAACACTCCACGCGCTGTTGTTTTTGAGGCGGGCGAGAGCATTCTCGGCACCTATCTTGCGCTGACTTTAGTCATGCCAAGATGGTCGTGAAGAATTTTGAAAATGGTTATATCTGATACTCCAACCATTTCTTCGAGCTGTCTCTTCTTTAGTCGGGCATCTTCTATTATTAATGTTTCGACTTATTGAATAATTTCCGGAGTGGTCACCTCGATAGGCCTTTCTGGCCGTGGGTTGTCTTCAAGCGACTCCCTGCCTTGTTTAAAGAGGGCATGCCACTTGTAAACCATAGTTTTACTTAGACAAGGGTCCCCGTAAGCGGATGACATCTCTTCCAGTATGATCGGAACTGATTTTCCTTGCTTGGTAAGGAATTTTATAGCAGCGCGGAACTCGATTATCTCCATATTCACAATTCTCCCCTTGATTGATTTGTTTGGTCGACGATAGCCCAAAGACTAATGACCTAATTACGATAAAACCCGGTATTTATACTAATAATGAGTTGCTCAATTAGTACCCAATTCAGCGACACCCCCACTAATCACCTACCTACCCATTCCGCGAACTTAATTAAGCCCCCTCGTATGTCAAAGTTCAACATAGTGTTTGCTAACAGAAATATAATGCTCACCATCCGAGTGTATGATATAGGTACCGGCATCTGTTTTCCTTACTTCATATAATCCGGGTCTCTAATGCATCCCCTACCTTAGTCCGTGACACAACGCTGCCGGACCGGGTGCCGGTATACAACAACAACTTTTGGATTATTTAGGTTCATGGTGGATTTAGGAAAGTCTATTGTAAATACGCATTTATTCAACATATTTATTATACTTTCCTCATTACTACTTCATTATTATTCATTATTAAATTTGAAAACTGTTTAACAGCATTTGAAGGTCGAACAATTTTTTTACGAACATTGATAATATAAGAATAATACAAAATTAAGATATCAACTTATTAATTCTAGTTATCAAGTTGAAATTGTAGAATTCTATTTCAATTTTAGGTTTTTCTTTTGTATATTCAATGATACTATTATTCAATTTATTTATAAACAATCTGATGCGAAATTATTATTACTCGTGACAGCTGTTTCGCCTTGTGAAGGCATTATAAAACTGTTTAATTATGCATCAACGAGGCGAAACAGCTGTCACGCGTAATACTAATTATACAGTAGAACTTGTTTATAAATAAACTGTTTTTTATAAAATAATAATTTTAAAATATTATCGTATTTTAATATCATAAAAGAAAAACCTAAAAAAAACACTTAACTTTGAATAAATTTGTTACACCTACTGTTGAACGTTTTATTATATATTTTGTAGATAGTTATTACACCGACAAAAAACTAGTATTGCTAATTTATTAATAATATCTTTGAATTATCGGAACTCCGGTTAAAAACGGGATTGCAGGCCTATAACGAATGAATTGATGGGTTTTCTGAAAAACATTTATCACGAGATATTATTCGTTATTTAGGTACTAAAAGTTTTCCAGGAAACCTGTTAATTGATTCAGGCCTGCAATCCCGTTTTAGCCGGACTACCAATAATTTAAAACGATTCTCAACAAATTGGTAATACTCCTTATTATCAGTTTATGAATTAAATACGAGTATTATGGTTATGTTTGACAGTTTGTAGTTTTTTCACGGCCTAAGTAGGTATTATCGTGATTGATTTTGGGGGCACTATGCCGTTTGCTGAAGGAGGAAGAAGCGTCACTTGTCGTAATACCCCAAACAATCAATTACGATTATACATATATTGCAGATTGTATGCAAATATTTACAGCTGGGAAAAAAAAACTTTTTGGCCTGTGACAGACCACGCTATATTTTTGTGGCTTGGCCTATTTCAGCATATCACTCGACATACATTTCCATTAGCAGTGTACACTAGTGTAGGTATAGCGCGTGTGTCGCCTACCTTACAGAAAATTCAGGTGATATTTCAACTATAACATTTCTCGAATATCGTTGGCGTAGACACTTAGATAACTAGTCTGGAGCAGTTTAATCGGGAGACTTGATACTTAAAAATACGACTTGCGAAAGCGATTACAAACGCACAAACAAAACAGAAATAAAAAGGCAGACACATTACCAGTGGCAGTATTGTGTTTTTAGCGAACTCTGAACATGCAACGTAAATACCTGGCGACCCAAACAAGATAGTGGCGTAACAATCAACCCTATCCCCGGAGCTAGTACAGTAACATTGGTAAACAAATAAAAGAACAATAAAAAACTATACCGTTCTCTCCTGGCACAAGTATTTATTTGCCTAGTACAAAGAAATAATTATAATATTAGTAATAATTAAGCTAGTCGGTATGGAACTGACGCAGGTTGTTTTACGAAATAGGAAGGGTAGGTCCTACGTCACTGTAACCGCGCAGGATTTAATGTACTTGTACATCATTGTTTATTACCTTGTTTGTTTCACGCAAATGCGTTTGTAAATCTTCATATCAACTTTCAAAACAATTAAATTATTTTTAATAATAGGTATAAGAAGTAATGCAGTTTCAATACGTTTACGTTCACAATAGTAATAAATTAACACATTAACGACTTACGTCTCAATTCTTTATGACATTTAAATTCTAACGTGTCGAGGACAATGAAAGAGGTAATACTATCAATGAAAAAGGTATGAAAGATTCAAGGAAACAATGGCTACCAGAGAAGTAGATTCTCTCAGTATCGCCCCGGTAAAAGACCACTGTCGAAACGCTCCTTGAGCAGTGCTCGGTGACCAGATCTGAAAAGTGAAGTAATTTCCAACTTTCTACATGCTCATCTCCTTCCCCACCTCACTACCTTGAGACTTATAACTGTGGTACATGCCACAATCGGAGAAGCCATAGTCCCGCTGGCTCAGGCAGTTTGGATTCTCTTGGGGTATCAACATTAAAATACCTACATACATTGTCTTTAGATTCTAGAGTAGGCAATGATTTCCGTCCGTTGGGCTCGCCAACTCTTGGTTGGTCCCGAGACTTCTCTCCCGAAACTGAGACGATTAATCTGCCGTCGAAATATGTCACGCTCTGAATGGAGTCATGTTTCTGTTCGTGTTGTTACAAGCAGATATCAACATTGTTTGTTAGCCCATTATGGATTGTGGTACGCGATGACGTACGTTCATTAATTAGTAAAATATCGGCGGGCTGGCCACTGGTTGTGTCCATACAGCGCTGGATTTATTTAAAAATGTGAATGAAGGGGTCCCAACTGCTCCCAACCGTCTGGAGCCAGTGAGACTAAGGCATCCCAATTGCGGCATGCTGTGAGACTGAAGATTCGGAGGGGAAGGAGATTAGAAGGGAGAGAAAGTAGCTGGCTATTCAGATCTGGTCACCATGCACGGCTAAAGCCATTGCAAGCAACGTTTCAAATCTGAATGATGGTCTTACACCAGGGCGATACTGAGGGTACCTTCCAATCTGGAACGTGCCGCCATTTTATTATGTCATTTTAAATTGTGAAATAACTCAAATAACACAAATTAATCAAATAAAATTTAAAAGTGCAAGCTGGGATTTGAACCGGCTACCTTCGGCTTGCTAGTCGAGAGCCTTACCGCTCGACCACCGAGGGCGTCTAATTGTTTAATATTGACTATTGACTAACTTGGACCTATAATTAACGCTATTTGTCTACCGGTCTCGAAACGTCCGTGTCATAAACTTTTCTTTTTTGGTTTAAATTTAATTTAATGTTGTTATTATTTTAAATTTACATATATGTATTTTTTAAATGATATTATTGTAAAGCTGCACATCTTGATACAGGAATGCCCTAGTGAGATGTGCAGAGCATGCTTTTTTATGTAAAAACTGTTTTTTGAATGAAATAAATAAATAAACGCGAGTTTAAATTATTGGAATATTTCTTAACTTCCTTCTGAAAGTTCCGGGCTAGCGTGTTGACAACTTCGTGATCATTTACACTGATCATTCGAATTTAAATGGGCCAGTGTACCGCTTAAATATATAATGGTTTGGTTTAAAAGGGGAAACTTTATTTAACTAGCAACAACTAACTATCGAAACACTTGATACAGAGATGATGAATCCCACCATAACTATGTCCCGTATGTTATTCTGACTTGACCTGACCCGACCCAAGAATACATGGCACCTTCCTCTATTCATCCCTTCTACAGGTCCAAACCATTCCTTTCTTAATCTTGGTGATTATCATTATACTTACATCAACCTAGTATTATTTTCGTACTTAATTGTAATAAGGTCCATACATGGTTATATCGCGCATGCGCCTCGGGGAACTTATTTCTACTGTATTTTGTCTACTTTTGTCCTTCCCCGCCTGTTCCACGTTCCACACCTCACTGCCATACTGCCAAGGTTGGCGTCAGCACATTATTGTGGACCGCCAGCCTCGGTTACTTTGACAACTTTTTTATGAACGATTACTGCATTCAGTCCACCGTTAATTGAATTTCTTGCATTCACCAGTTTTTCAATGATCTTTTCATTCTTCTTGTCACTCGCGGAAATCTTGTTAAACGTATCTACTTGCTCAAAGGTTCACCGTTCACATACTACTTTAAAAGTGTTTTCATAACCTCTGTTTCAATATAAAAAAAATAAGAAATTATCGAATTATATTTAAAATTAATCAAGAGTTTATAGTTGTTCTTACATTTTGCAAAGTGATACTATCTGTCGGCATAAACTGAACACAATAGTAAAATTATTAACCGCTATTAAAGAATCTTATTTCGAGAGTACAGTCAGGTAATAATAATTCCAACGTTTATTCCTGAAACTTTCGCCTTTGCCTTTCGTGTTTCGTGACGAAGTAAGAGTTGCACCGCAGCGTATTAAATGTCGTAACGTTATCATAACTTATAACATCGTTAACATTTCGGGATAAACAGGGTTTTCCAATAAGAGGCGTTATTTTGATATTCAAAGAGCTATCGAGAGATGATTAATGATTTTTTATGGCCGGAATTGGATGGTATTGATCTGGACAACGTTTACTTTCAACAAGACGGCGCTACGTGCCACACAAGCAACGAAACCATTAATCTTTTAAAGGGAAAAGTTTCCGGACCGTGTTGTCTCTCGAAGAGGTGATCACAATTGGCCACCGAGATCTTGTGATTTAACACATTGCGACTTCTTCCTTTGGGGCCACGTGAAAGAGAAGGTCTACGCCAACAGCCCAGCGTCGATTCAAGACCTCAAAGATGGAATTCGTGAGGCTATCGAGGACATAAGGCAGCCACTTTGCGATTTGGTTATGGAAAATTTCATGGAAAGGATATGGTCCTGCAGGCGTGGTCGTGGTGGTCATTAGACTGATGTTATTTTTCACTATTAACGGCATACCTTCCTCTTTATAATGAAATAAAAATTCGATCATTTATATTAAAAATGGCATTTTTCTTTGAATATCAAAATAACACCTCTTATTGGAAAAACCTGTATTATAAATGTATTGTGTATCAATATCCGCCTTTTAATGGGATTGCCATAAATAATGACCGATGTTTACAACATTAGTAAGGATTGACTTCTGTGACAAGGAATTGCAAATTGAATACACAAATGAAACATTTTTCCAAGCTCTGCGTGCCTGACCTGACGATGTAGGTACACTGGCCGAAAAGATGACTCTCTAGTTGGTTGAGGAGAACAATACCCTAAAAGTTAAACAACATAATATGGGAACGCACATATAATAAAATAATCAAATCACACCCGTGATTGGGATAAAGAAACGGTTTTGATATAAATTATCAATTATAAGAAAATAACCACCGAGAACCAGTAAAACTAGGCATTTGAAGGAGGCTACCTATGTCCAAAGGCTTTGAAGAACAACAAAAACTCCTGGCTAACAACAGCATGAAGTTTATCGATAAATAAGTATTTTTAAAGCTTCATAGAAAAACAGACAGCACATAAAACCTTCGGATCGTGACATTTGGGAAGGGGTCTGGTGTCGATTATGTTAATTAGCTTGGTGCTTTGAGTGAAGCAATATAAGGCCAGCCACAATAACAACATTGTCATGGGTTGAAAAAGAAGCAGGAATCTGCAAGTACGCGCGGAATAAAAGAGAAATTCCTGGCGGACAACACCAGGCAAACAGGCGGGACAGGATATCTGCAATCGGCACTGAGTGTTGGTCGGTTTCACACATTCTATAATGTAAAGTATTCAGTATGAGTATACCGAGATTTGATACGGCGTCTACTGGGATTGGCACAATGTAAGAACCGGTCAGGCAGCTTGGTAGCGAGCCTTTCTGTACGACCGCGACGGACTTTTTGGTAGATTGTTTGACTGTGTGCCCGTCGTGTCCACGTACAGGTATCGTGTAGTTGAGGTATAAGAGTTTATATATACATCTGTAGTATAGCCATGCGCCACTACACGGTATAGGTCACCGTGCAGGAGGTTAACAACTTTTACCAAAACCTTCACTTACCCAGGACCCTGGCGCTGGGCGGCGATATGAAACATGGACATCCCCAGATCGCTGATAATACCTATTATAATCGACTCCAGATTATGACCAAAGAAAAGACGGGAAACTGTTAACTGTTAGTCAATGTACTGCTGTTCAGGAGTCGGTTGTAACGCCTTTTCAGTAAGGTTTGTATAAACATGCGAGACTGTTACAACTCAGCTATTAGCGGAAAGACCGTTTTATTATTGATCAGGGAAAATATCAGCACGCAAATCACGTAAACTGTGAGAAGGCTATAAAAGCTAAAAGGCTATGTTAAAAAAAACTATTTGTTTCATTGTCAACTTTCAAATAATGATTATTAAAGTGACTGAGAACTCTAGCCGGCAAAATGATAAATGATCTTTTTGAAACCATAATCACAAAATTTCTCATTTTTATTACTAAAAATATTTTTTTTTACCGTGTTCACAAATCGTAAATAGTCTGTAGTGGATGCAAATAGCGGTCTTTGCTTCTGTAACCTCCTTTATAATTATAGCCACTGAAACTGTTAAAACGCCAAATACAATGACATGCACATCGTGAATTTTGTATACTATCGAGGTGATTTTTCACAAAAACGGAGCTATAAAAATTATCCAATTGTTATTACTAGAGATTGAGGTTCGAAAATATATCATGGTATTTTTATACATATATCAAAATTCAAATATTGACATATTGTACCCAACATTTATTATGCGTATCAAAATCAACAAACAGTTATTAGATATTTGATTTGTGTTCATGACATCGTGTTGTAATCAATTAGCATTGTTTAATGACCTATTTTTAAAACATAATTACCGCGTTTGTTCCTTTGGTTATGTTAAAGAAATATTATTTATCGTCACTTAAATTCATCGATAACAAAAAATGAGCTAACTTTACTATTAAATAAGTACATATTAGGAAAAAATAAAAATAAAATTTATAAAAAGAGTAGAAGAAAATTTCAACGTGCATAAAATAAAACAATTTGACAAGTGCTACGGGTAAAATAATGTCAGTAGCTAATAATGGATTTGTCATTATTTAAGAAATTTATGTTTTACGCAAATGGTTAGCCGCTTCAGTCAATGTATTTGTATTAATCGAGTAACAAACGCCAACACTTAAACTGAACGCAGAAGTAATTTAAGCAAACATTTGCCAGAGTCACTAAATAAATAATAATAAAAGCACTGAAGTTCGAATAATATATACAAATAGAAGATTTATTTGAATATATTACATGGATATGGGGACTAGGAAGGTGGGAAGTAAGTTTCAATTCTGAACGGTGGTGTAACACCAGGGCGATACTGAGAGTATCTTCCACTCTGGAACGCATTATTTTAAATGAACAGATTGTGAAATAACAAAAACAGCGACCTCCGGATTGCTAGTCGAGGGCCTTACCCCTCGACCAGGGAGGCCGTCGAACACTAGATATAAAATATTATCAATTATACAATTATAAGGAAAGGCAATGCTCTAGAAAGCTTATCGCCTGAAACAACAAACAACAAGTTAAAACTAATATTACGACCAAAGGTCGACGTGTCGGTAATACCCCAACATAGCGATACAACAAAGCAAAAACTAAGACAGACAAAATAAACATAAATAACCGGCAAAGTAACTATGGCGGCTGGTCGCTTTTTGCGCTAACTGGCTAATATTGTTAAAATGAATATTTATTCTTTAGTAATTTGTACTTTAAGAACAATATTTTATATTTTTATTTAGTGCCGCTGACGAGCGGTGAACAACGGCGTCATGAAATTAGCAAAACTTCCTGCGTCTGGAATTTGTAAGCAAAAACATTTTTCAGCTTACTTAGTAATTTCCATCATCACTATGGAGCTTTTTTAATAACAGTTTAAATACAAAAGTAAACAGGAATGAGTTCCATGTTCGTTTAAATTGTTCAACAATTTTTCATTCATTAGAAACATTCGAAAGGTTCCCGTTAAATGTCGATTCGAAGTTCGTTTCAGCTTTTGAACAAATTATGAACAGCAAAAGAGGATAACTAGCATGTGGTTAAGCATGTCAAAAAAAAGTCTGTTTCCCTGTACATTTAAAAGGTTGATGAATTTATAACTAACTGTAACTTTGACAACAAAGTGAGTAATGTTCAGCTATACAAACAGTGCATTATTTTTATATTGTGACACTAATGATTGGAATTCCTGCAACCCGAGTTGTTATGGAAAATAGTTTACGAGATAAGATAGTCAAATTGTGAAATGTTGAAGACTCGTTCCTAATATATACGTTGAAGATATGACAATAAGATAATAATAGTGTATGCATTTTGCAATTTATCAAGCTTTCTGGCATTTGCGCGTATCGTATCCTGTGGTATCCAGTTTTATAATTGTTTATCTGCAAAATAGGAAGGTTATTAAATGATTTATAACGACAGTCGCCTTACGACACGCAATCATTGCAATAGAAGTTTAGTCCTCAGGACAACAATATTATCTATTTTTTTCCATTTGAAACGGATAAAGAGATAAGAAAGATTACAAGGAAGTTCTACAAAACTTGGACAAAAGAAAGTCCTATTAGATTTAGATCATTAGACCTTTCAGTTATCAGTTGTCACCAAACATAAAACTAACGTAACCTATAAATTGGCGTAATGTCCAATGTGGGCGTAAAATTAAGTGTTACAACCGACTTACAACGGCATAACACTAATACTTATTTTTATTACCGAGAGACTTAACAATCGCCATTAAATTAATGATTTACCTGGAAGAGAAATTTCAAAACAGAAAATAAAAGCAATTGATCTATCCTTGTTTAGTTATCAGAACTGACTTCCAAAACTTCTCTACTTTTATCGGCCTCACAATATTCCTAAAATTGAGGATGCAATTGTCCCTCTTGGTCCAAGCAGTTTTTTTATGTGAATACCGCACAAGTTTTCTTTTATTTATTTTTTGGAATAACTTAATGAGTAAAACCTCGAATCGCTATATGTAATTATTAAAGACAATATTAGCGATTCTTAAACGAAAATTTGACACAGAAAAATCAGAAAAAGATACGGTCACATCTAGGATATGAACCCAGGACCCTCGTCCTGCCGGAACGCATGTCCCTCTACGTACCCGTGAATACCCAACCGCGCCCAATTGTCTGGAGCCAGGTGGGCCAGAGATAGGAAGAGGAAGGTCAGGAAGTATCTGGCTATTTAGATCTGGTCATCAAACACAGCTAAGGACAATTCAAACAACGTTTAGATTTGGAATGGTGGTATTTTATCAGGGTGATAACTACCATTCTCTTGAGACAGCGATACTCACACTAAATATATGTTTGTTTAGTTGCATTATTAATTTGCTCTGCGAGTTTTATTCCCCGTCAAGATAACATATTGCAGACTGGGTAAACATTTTCCCTTCAGACAGAGGGACGAGATGGCAATGAGACGGTGAGCAAATACAGCCGAAACAATGCTTATTGAAGGTACAAAATACGTGTACGTTACGTATTCGTAACGAACACACAGAACTAAGCTGTGACGTTGGGATAGTGTGTTCAAATGTATAGAATTGAACTAATTTGCAACAATTACTGTTTTTGTACTGAGAGTATATTATACTCTAGAACGTGTCGCAAATATACAAAAACGCTGAACATTGGGTCTGTGAAAGCAGACGACTCGAGAGAGAAAATGTAGTGGTAGGTATATTAGCAAGTGTTCCATAGTATAAGATACCCTAGTCTCGCCTTGATGAGAGGCCAACACTGAAATGACTATAGCTCTGTTTTGTGATACATATGATTAGTAGTCCCGCTGGCTCTGATCAGCTAGGACTCCGACTGAAGCCTGGTTGAGATTAAGGAATCAGTATCTGACCCCCTTCGGCGTAGTGATACAGCAAACGGCGCCTCTTATCACCGACTGATAGCAGACGAGAGATAAGAGGAATGCAGAACGCATCGGGTAACGTGGCCTGCATATTGATATGCTAACGCCATCCCGTCTAACTAATTAACAATACGTACAACCGACGGATAGATTAGATAAATATCTACACATCGGAAACATTGCAGGGAAATCGCAGTCGGATATTTGAAACGTACCTATATAAACCAAAACTTGAACGCTAGGACGAAGTAGACAAAATGCCAGTATTAGACATTACGAATGCGAAGAAGTTATGAAAGGATGCTTAGAACCAACATTAACGGTACTGGTTGTGGATTTTCCAATCCAGGCCGCTCGCAATCGCCATCGGAAGTACATACATTGGTCGACGTTCTTATTCGTGAGTCTCGTCGAAGGTACATACTCACATATGTCAAACGTCATTCCACTTCGAGTGACTTCGTCGAGAATTGAGGCAAAATTCCCATTTTCTACAGAATTATTTTTCTTTGCAAAGAACGAGATTCGACGACGTAGCATTTCTGTCGCAAAATTGAACAAAAGAAGTCGAGGATGCACCAGGAAGGCATGGCACGATTAACCGAATCAAATACTCGAGTCAGGTCATGTCAAGAGGCGATAGACCAAGAGTGTGTATAAAATACTCGAGTCAGGTCATGTCAAGAGGCGATAGACCAAGAGTGTGTATAAAATACTCGAGTCAGGTCATGTCAAGAGGCGATAGACCAAGAGTGTGTATAAAATACTCGAGTCAGGTCATGTCAAGAGGCGATAGACCAAGAGTGTGTATAAAATACTCGAGTCAGGTCATGTCAAGAGGCGATAGACCAAGAGTGTGTATAAAATAAGACTTTCATAATTGTTTGGCAGTTCATCTCTACCTCAGGATAGTTAATTAAATGATACCCTTGCATTAATATTATCTTTAACTAGTTAACAAAATAGGTAATCTTCACCCTGCATGCAATCTGTCCATGTTTGCTATTTCTCCGTTTTTCAAAGTGAAAAATCACCTCAACACGTTCACGGGCAGTGAGACACCCTATTGCACTATTTTTTTGTATTAGATTTTTGCGATTGCTCTAGCATTTCCGTCATGATACGTACCAACCAACACCATCAAGAGCGACGCGAATGCTCTAGCAGACGTATCTCAATACATTTGACGCGTATAGCATACGCGACCACGCGGGGTACGCCGGGCGAGCTGTAGGGGATGGGGTAAACACTGTTTTATCTTTGTGTGCAGAAAAGGTCTCATGTGACAGTAAGCGATCTGTGGTTGTGTCAGCAGTGACAGTAAGAAATAGACTACCTATATTTTATAAGGATAAAGCAACTGCTCAAGCATATCTGACAAAAAAACTCAATAAACTTCGAATGCTATAGCATCCGCGACATAATTAAACTATCCAATGCGGATGCTATAGCATGCTCGTCCGGGAACGTGTTTAGGGCGCTTTCGTTACTTTGGCAACGACGTGTGTGATGTGTACATAATATATTATAAATTAATGTATTTTGATATAAAAATACTTAAATTCAAGCCAATATCATCACACAGTTGAATAATTCCGGATAAGCAAGGTCGCAATGCATGTAATAACATTTATTTGAATTGAATTTATTCAAATTAAAGCTTCTCAACCACATATAAACGAATGGCATGGATAATAATAATAAGTTTTCGCAATAACTCTTTCTTGTTTTGGTGAGTACTAAAGTAGTAAATTTCCCAGCTTATCGTCCGGACAATAAAATTGAAGTCGAGTACCTACCTACATTATTTGAAATCTGAATTTCGACAACAGCGCACCGAAAGCGGTTATGACAATCGAAACGATAACGTAATAACATTGCTGCAAAATTAATGTGAAAAACGTATTGCAATAACATCTATGGAAAACAAATGAGAGAAAGATACTGTAATAATAAGAATGTAGTAGTAAATGTTTAAAAGATATCGGGCGTCTGAGAGGCAGAGAAGTCTATTTGTTCCACGGGCAATCGTTGTAAATAAAATGACTTCATTTTTATTTATTATGTAAAAATGCATTGCCTTTTTAAATGTGATGATATTTATTGCATCCATAACAATGTTTAGAGTAAGAAGATAGATTTCCGGAGGTTGCACAAATTATTGAAAACGAGCGATTTTTGCTATGCATAGGATATTAAGGTATCGTGAAATTAAGTTGAGACTAATATTAATTAGGTATCATTATTTTCTATGATACAGAAGTTCTTAAAAACGTAACGAAAGTTCTTTAAAAAATGTCTAGTTAATGAACACAAATAGCTCTTCTACTGTCTTCTGTTTCAATTATTATCATTTGTTGGTGAAGTACGAAAATACGCGTGTTGGTTTTTTATTGTATTTTTAAATAATATTCTGGGCATGTTTCCAGAGACAAAGATGTTTGGAAATGTTCTTTTCCGAATTCTTACCAGGAATAATTATTGTGAATTAGCAGGATTTTATGTGCAACCATATTGCAAGGGACGCTATGATAACATTTAACTTATATAGTGTTATTTTACCTGAAGGTACGATAGTTAACATATCTCTTAATAGTATGAAATAAAGTCGCTATCCTCATCAGCCTGTTTGTGCGCTTAGTTCTTCTCCAAACTACCGAAAAGTTTTTGGTAGGGTTTTAACTATCATTTAGAGAATTTCTTCCGGAAGGTTTATATATATATAATACATGCAAATTATATTTATAATCAAGACGTAAAAAATATATTTTCGGGCGCTTGCATTGCTAACCTTAAGAGATACATCAAAATAATGTACTACGGAATAGCATATCTTTAAAAGGTGTACAGAATGATATATGTTTATCTCCTAATGATAACCCCTAGCAACGCCGGCTACAATTAGTTTATATATTGTTTCAGGAGCTCTTTTCTTATAATTACTTCTAATATTTGAAATAACCAAAACATGCTAAATAATACATAAGATTTTTATTTATTTACGCCGCAGTAGGCTTTTACATGAAGTAAATATAAATAATAATATAAGTAACACAGTTGTGTTAACTCGGTATTTGTTGTACATTGTAACAATGGTAAAGCAAGTACATGGTATTGATTTATAAAATAAATAAAGTTATATCACGTTCAAGTTACATTTGAAACAATATAGACAACTTATTTCTTTAAAATAAGATTAACTAATTTGATTTTGCCACATTTTGTGAGACAATAACGGGTCTAGATGTATTGGAATATCGATATAGGTCTTAGATCTAAGTCACTGGTTATAATTATGAATCTTAGTTGCAAGCCAAAAATATTTTTGTACAGGGCAAAAATAGGGCTAACACTATAACCACTATTAAATAAGTATTTAAAACTTGAAGTATTTTATTACAATAAATATAACCGACAATGTTTAAAATGAATTGCATTGCCATTTAAATGTTAATAATACGCAAATACGTTACAAGCCTCACTAGATGATATTTGTTCCGAGACGGGTATGTTCGTTTTTCGGAAACGCTCAACGACATCTAACGTGTTTTTTCAAAGGAATGAATTAATTTTCAAAAAACACCGCAGGGCAAGGATCCGAGAACAATATGCAACGGAATCCGTAACGCGTAGTCATGCATGGATTGGGTTGCACCTGGCGAGCCGCACGAGTAGTGGGGGGCAGTAGAAGGACAACGACCCCTCAAGCACGGCCCGGGTCGGCTGGATACGTGCGGGGGAGGCCCTGCACGGCAAAGGGGAAAGACCACCAAGAGATCAAAATGATTCACGGAACATTTGATCGGTACTTTTCACTGCGGGGGTTCGGTTTGCTCGGCTTTCTTGTTGGGAAGAGTCCAAACTGGCGAGACTTGTGTTACAACCCCTAGTGACTGCAGTCAGCTGAGCAGGAGCCGGGGGTGGGGTGATTGTAGTACTCCCGGAAGGGGCGCCAACTCAGATCAAACATCTCTGGGGTTACGTCTACGGAGATTTTAATCACTGAAAGTACTGCGCACGAGCACCGGCATTGTATTTGAATCTGCGCACATATCTACCTACAGTTCTCGTATTTTGACATTTAAAATTGTTTGACTTTTGGCATGTTGCTTTTCCCCTCCCTACTTATACAATTATTCAACTTTTCGATCTCTGCAGTGGCAAGTTTGCTCCTCGGAAAATGCTGAAATGCTTCTGCGCTTTTTCCGCGTCTTTGAATGTTCGATTGAATGTATTAATTCTTATTTCACCCCTTTCACACCCCACCCGCTAGAACCCTAATTGGGAAAAACAAAATGGCGCTGAATGGCCATTTGATGACTTTGTCACACGTGAATTTCTGCGAGACAACTGGGCCTTTAGGAGTTTGAAAATTTGGGTAAAAAAAGATCTCGATGTAGAAAGGAGGAATGTCATTTTCCTTATTGACTAAGCGTAGCGAAGTCCTGTTTTGGCTCGACCACTTTGCATTTCGTCTGTCTGTAAATGTGTTAAAGCGAAGTCCTGTTTTGGCTCGACCACTTTGCATTTCGTCTGTCTGTAAATGTGTTAAGATGGTAGACGGGTTTTATAGTACATTTTATTCCGCCAGAGCGCACGAGCGTTGTGACAGTTGCGAGCTGTCAAGTCGGGGTAATGGACCCTACTCTAAGTCTACTGTTATATTACTTATTGTCATGATAATACGTTATTGTCACTAATATCTATCTCAAATAACAATTTATAAGCAACACCAACAAGTATATCGCACCAAATTAATGATTGGGTACTTTTAAAAAGAATTGGTAGAAAAATCATTCGTTTTACTTGGCGGAGAAATTCAATCTAATACCCAGCCTCTGAGATAAAAACAGAGCTATTTTCCGGAATGTATTATTATTCCAAGAAGATCTACAATAAATTACTATTTTTGAAGATCCTTAGGGAGAAAACAGGATCCAAACTTATTTTGCGCATCCGAAAAAGTTTTTCGATTTCGTTTTGATAGCGGGTAGGTACCTTTACCTACGTAGGGTATTATAAGATAATTTTATACCTAGTATAAGTATAGGTATACCACTGATCGATATATTGTAATGCCTCCCTCTTTCTCACAAAAGAATAAATACAAGAGAAAGAGAGGTTACAACGGAATTCTCATCGGTAGGACAAGGGGTACTACACTCCCAGATGGAAGCAGAAAGGGTCCACCTGCTCCCCGGGGACCCCATCAACACGTGTGCACGTGTACTGGACCAAGTAATGGGCGTTTCTAGTACTACAGCAGTCAACAATGACGTGGGTTTTTTTACTGAATATTTTGGACTTGCCAAGAGCAAGCATTATTAATTCACCCAAGAAAATGTACAGTACAAAAAAGGGAATAATTCCCCAGATAATATAAAATATTCAGAAAGTAGAAGAAAGAAAAACACTTCCCTGTTAGTGCTCTTTTACTCTTGAAAAAAGATAATGGACTTCGCGATTCTTACGAAATACTCTATTTTAATAGCATTTTCAACATTGTTACATATTTACATTTACAGGTATTGTTTTCAATTTAAAGATAACAAATATTTAGGTTGGATTTAAAATAAATATAGGCAAACAAATACTTGATAAGAGGAGAAGGTGTTATGGCCACTCGAACCGAGATTTATCGCAAAAACAAAAATATCGACGGGTCACCCGTTAATGGCAATATTATCTTTTATTTGTGACCTATTTTAAACATATATATAGATTGGTACCTAGCTAAAGAATTGGTATTTTACCTTTATTGAAAGAATGTTCCAAGTATAAATTTGCATCCTTTCGTGGCCTACCTAAATGCTAAGTACGCCTAAATGTCATACACATAAGTTGTTAGTAAGTCAAGGTTTATACTAGATATAAAAATGTTATTTTTTGTAACTAAATAAAAACATACAACAAAATAACTGACGAAATTTTCCATTTAAGGCGATCCACATCGGCGTGTGAGGGTGCGTATAAACAGGACGAAATTTGAGCGAGTCGAACCACGAATTATGGGTAAAGAACGAAGCAACCTTTCGTTGGCGTTTCGCACCGTTTGTGGTTGCTTCGTTTTTTACCCATTATTTGTGGCTCGGCTCGCGGTAAATTTCGTAAAACTGTATCCGAAAAGGGGGTCGTAAGTAGGAAATTTTAATATGCTTGATAATTTATTTTTCCAGGCTTAATAATAATACTTATCATATACTCGCAGCATTTATAATATTTGTAGGCGATCAAATTCAAACCAAAAACACATCTTTACACACCTTTCTTCGCTCGTCATATACGCCTCGTTTTACCATACATAAGTATATGATTCACTTGATCGTGTCGTGCCTTCCTTGAGTTGCTTCTCCTTACACCCCTTTCTTAGTCCATCACATACCATATCAGTAAACAAATTATCTAATGTATGTTTTTTATCTGGGATTTTGCAAACACGGCGCGTGAGATTACAGCGGAGTGGCAAATAAACCCGGCTGAAAAATGCGGAAGACAAGTCAAAACGAAAACACGTATGGATACATTAGCGAAAATGTTTCTAAAACTCTACCCTTTTAATACCAGGATATTTAAATGGTCACGATCGAGATTGCCAATTTCATTTAAAACGGTAAAAAATCCCCACGCTATAGTTAAGAATAAAATATTTAATTTTATATAATAGCCTATTTTCCCAATGATGAAATACATATTTTCAAACTTCTTCAAAAGGCATTTTAATGTACAGCTTTTTACATATAATGACCTCCCTCAAATCAAATTCTCCACTTTAGAAGCAAATTTTAAAATAAAGTTTGTAGAGCTGTTAGAAAAGTCATCTGGGTACGGATATTTTTTATTTAGATTCAAGGTCGCATATTATAATCTGCCATTCCCGAAGCAAAGGGCAGGTGGGCTGCGAAATGTTTGGGATCGCATTACCTGTTGTACACCGGGAAACTCATTGTACCTATTAGAATCTGAAACCTTACAAGACAGATGTCCCAAATTAGAAAAAAACTTTTACAACTTCGGCGAAAGGAAACAAAATCAAATCAAAAAGAGAGAAAGCTATTTTGTAATAAATTTCATTCATTCATTCCCGTTAGAGGTCTTAAGAGTGTAACCAAATAATTATCATAAATTAGTCAATAGTTTATCACTCTAATTATCGAAGTGGCATAGTTACCGCAACTTTAGGATCGAGAAAGTGGTCAAAATAGTTACTAGGCGATAATAAAAAGAATACTACGAAGCGTGGAACATTCCAAGTGAAGTAATTCTGAACAAGCTGATAATATTGTATATATAACCAATTTGCGCCGGTGTAACATGTATATGAATTCACTTTTGCGCTATCCTGCTCGCCTAGTAAGTAGCCTAGGCGCAAGTACGAGTATCGATCTATTTCCTTAGCATTTTATGTATATTTTTACTACATTATAATTTATATAATCTCCGCTGGCACGCTGTTTAAATAACAATAATGGTTTTTGCATTGAGTTTATTTATCTTTTTTCTAAGGAGAACTGAAATGAACAATGAACATGGGAATGTCAGGTAGGTATAACCTACACACCGTGTGTATGGAACTGTATTTCGGTCGAACCTGTCTACAATACTACCTAATTCTACATGTGGTGTCATGCAGATAACGAGCAGCCCCACTATCAACCAGCCCCGTGACTCCCCCAATTTGCAGCGAGTCATTAATTTCACATTTGATTTATTCACGGTTGTCGAAAATAACCAGCTCGGTTAAACTGCATTTTTTTAGCGGGGGCGTAACTTTTCTTTTCGACAACTTTCTACCATTAAATCTTGATTCGGTATTCTTGGTCAGGATGGGAACGACACTTCATATTATAATACATACATTTATCGTAATATTATTTTTTATGACGAGCATTAACAATCTACCTTAGTAGACATCTTTCTTGCTTATTTACATTCATTGCCTTGAAGGTGATTTATTATTATAACTGATCTAAGATAGATTTAGGTTTATTTGAATTTCTAGTTTTGATTTTTCTTGGAAGGTATATATTTGTTTATACATTTCTACGCGGAAACTTAACTGGTTTATGGAACTCAGTGAACACGCAATATACCAAAAAAGTGTATGGAACTGTTTTTTTTTTCGAATAAAGTAAATTAAATTGTAATATAGGTAAGATCACGGAAGTATTAAATCAGAGAGGGAGGTACTTACGTTATCACACAAAATACGAGAGGAACACTTATGTATAATGGTAGACCGAGAAGATTAAATAATTAAGATCGCTCGCTGATCGCTCGATCCCGGAGCGATATGGTGTGGTGTGATATACCTATTAATAGTAGGCCAAGCCCGCATAATGTTTAAGTATGAGGTTGTATCTCTTATTTGTGCACCAAGAAAAGAAACCACAGTTTGTGTACTTTATTATTTTGTATAATATGCTATTCACGTGTCTCTAAGTCACAATAAAAGTGAGCATAAAAATAAGATTGCGAAGACTCGAGTGGGACTGAATAAAGTAATATTTATGCTACAACGGGCAGTAGGTCACGGAATGTTTGAGAATCGATGGAGCAGTTCGGATAAGTAGGTAATTGGATATCGTGTCCAATTCCTACATCGAAAGTCACATCGGCTAGGAAATATAAATAAAATTACTTATCGCGTCATCAGGAAATATTATTGAAAGTTACCCAGAAATTGACTGCGACCAGATTGACGCACATAGATAAAAATTACACATTATTACGTCGGCTCATTTGGCGAGCGACGGCTAAATAATATTATTCTTTGTGTTTGACAGGACACTCAATTTTAGACAATGTTTAAATAGGCGATCATGTGTAAAAAAATAAATAAATTAATCTTCGATAACAAGTTTTTATATCGAGTAATGCACGCGCTAGTACCGTGATGGTTGTCAATTTAAAACATGTATTATATTTTTATAAAAGAAGTCGTGTTTTCCGTCGGTTTGAAAGAGAGTAATATTTCTGATCAGTAGATTGAGAAAGAGGTACCAGGGAGCCATATCTTTGATATGGAAGACGGTTAGAGATGCTTTACTAGCCCCAGCCACAACAAAGTAGTTCACTGGGTGGCAGTGGAATATTCCTAATAAAAAGTAGATAAAATTGCAATATTACGAGTGTGTGATCTCGGAGGAAACACGATATGGATCGTGTGTCTGGGTAGATAATTAATCGCAGTCATAACCTATGAAACCATTGTGTAACTGAAATGTGAGTGTGAAATTTCCGGTCCGCTGATAGACATGTCGAGCTGCGATTTCAGTCCTCGAAGCATTAGATTGCGTCTCTAGCTGGTGTCGGGCTGATGAAATGCGAGTGTCCCTTGTCCGCAGGAGAAGGAGAGATCAACAAATCCCATAATCGACACTTGTTGACGTGGCGTGCCTTGTAAATAGAAGAAAACGTATAAGGCAGAAAGACACGAACAAGTCGATTAAAAATGAGAATGTACCCTTTTATTAGATAGCCATTAAACGGGTGAAGCGATGTTTAGTTTTGCAATAAGGCAAATTTGTCATAACATGGCGACTTGGCGATGTCTTTCTACTGCAGGGGCACCAACGTCTCCCGTCTCGAGGTTGCTTTCGAGATGGAAGAAAGATACTCACCTTATTTCTTATGAATTCCTCGATAGATCTCAGGGCGGAATCCGTCAATTTCACCATCACTAGGTCCTTATTATCGTGATTATTCGCTTCTGAGGACAACCCATACTGAACACCTGCTGGCAAGGCCGCCATTATTTCTTAGCACTATTCGCACTCGGACCAGCTGACGTCGGCGCTAGTCAACACAGATCAGACACTCATTTTTTATATATTATATCACAAATCACAACCGAGTATTATAAAATAACTATTAAAATAAAAGAAAAAACTAAATATTTGAACATTTAACCGCGTTTGACTATTCACATATGTCAGAATGTACGCGATGGTAGCACTCCGCGGCGCGCAGAGCGACACTGGCGACGCGGACGGCGCTGCGGGGAAGCTCCGTTGGCAGGAAGCGACCCTAGCGACGGAGTGCTGGCGATTTGACTCGACAATCAAGTCAGCTGTTTTGCGCGCCGCGCCAAATTCAAACTCTTTTTGCCATGTAAACTGGTATAATATAAATATAGTAGCGCCAGCAGCACCTTATGATAAATAAGCCAAACTACTTTATGTTACGATATAACACAGCACCTGCCTTTGATATACATTAGATTTATATGTGAATATGAAGTAAATATAGTAACACGAATATGCACTTTACTTTGAAAAAATACATGTTTTGAAAAAATTAAAAATAATAATATTTAAAAAATACATCGATGTGTGTTATGTTTATTATCTGGCTATTTTTAGATTATAAAGAAAAGTGTCTCTGGCGAACCCAAGGCGGGTGCGGGCGGTGTGGATTTAATTGTAAACAAATGTAAAGTTTTATTCAGAGATTAATGAAATTTTGCACACTTCACCTATAAAACAAGAGGAATTCTTTATTTGATTTCGAAAAACTCTGTGTATATTTCGGGAAACGCCGGGGACTTCAGCTAGTCATGAATAGTTTTTATATCATACGGACAAAATGATATAGTCTTTTTTGGACATCTATGTAATAAATGCAGAAGCAAATGCAATGCTAGAGCAGCTCCCTGCTTTCCTGCAGCGGGCCAACCAATCACAGGGCGAGTTGTGGATAAGTTGTAGTGACGTCATTAGTTCCACGTTTGTTGCTGCGCGTGCAGGGTGAACTTGTTTCGCTTATTTTTTCCTAATTAGAATTTTTTAGGGGAAAATACGTCATTCTTATAATTAATCCAAATAAATTCACCAGGAAAGTCTAATATCCTATTATTTATCGCATAGTGCAGCGTCCGACGTTGGTGATTCTCAGTGCATCCCTATCTAAAATGACATTTGTGTAACATCAATATGTCAGCCCAGACTAATGACATAAACAAAATAATGGATTTTCTCATGAAAAAAGACGACGAATACAACCACAACATAAAGATGGAGACCATGGATGTGGGGTATGACATGCATATGCCCGACCACTTTCTGGTAAGTCCTATTTTGTTCGTCGCGACCTTTCTCTCGTGATAATGCTTAGCAGATTGACCTATATCGGCTTTTGACGGGTGGGGTAAGGCGCTCGCAGAACGGTACTCTGCGCTCTAGTTGGCTCGAAATCACTTTCATTGCATCAAGCGCCTACTAACCGTACCGTGCTGCCGCCGCCGCTACTACCTTTTCACGTGTCAACATTTGGAGTCCTCGTCCGTCTCGATCTTGCGTCTTACAGAGTTCGGGCGTTCAAAGTTCAAATACCGTTAGCTCTCTCTCGCCAATACTGCCGCGATTCAGGTTCAACCCGTCATAATACCACTCTGATACAATATGGCTAAATAGAAGCACATGTTGTGACATATGTTATCGGCACTATCCGTGTTTTGTCGTGAATTAGGAACCCTGCCTTGTCCCTCTCCGCGACAGCATGGATTATAAGATGGATTTAATGTCCCTTTTAGAGGTATGAGTCATCTTTCTCTTTACTTGGATTTAGTGTCTTACCCAGAGCTGGAGCAACCCTCTGCCACCCTTGGCTCATCGTGTACACATTCACTAGCTTACCTGCAGTTCTAGACTCGCATTAGTACCATTGTCACCATACTGGCCAGAATACAACACCTTTCCACTCATAAAACAATTGTTGATCGTTTCATATTATCATAATGAGTTGTAAATTCTGTTCCTTTGTAATATTGTAATTTTCTTTATTGCATGCCCAAGGTAAATGATTTCATCTTGTGTAATAATTTAACATTTCCCTGTAAATGTAAATTTGCCACGACTGCTGCCCTAAGCAATAAATGCTTGTCTCAGCTAGAATAACAATATTTTGATATCTTGCAAAGATAATAGAAGTTTACTGGAGACATATTTTTTAGATTATGTTATTTAGATATTATTTTCTTAGTTAATTTTTGTAAATACACGATTTTTTTTAGATGCAAACATGTTTATGGTAAAAGTCATATTTTGAATGTCATTTACTGTTCCACTCTAGTCATTACTGTAAAATATTATTTTATTTTTCTCTCTATCATAAAGTTATTTTAGTACCTCTAACGCTACAATTGGATTGTGCCATAGACATATGAATATTAGTAGACCTGCCCTAAGTGATTAAAAGCGTATTATCCCCACTCCCCATACCGGTTCCATTGGAACCGGCTGTGCTCGCGTATGACCTCAAGTGAAATTTGAAAACGTGACGTCATCATTCTTGTGCGAACTATGGTCGAGGCATCATCGGTTCATTTTACGAAATAACACGGCAAAATGTTGACTTGTACTATGAAAACTTGTAAAAATAGATGTGAAAAAGAGAATAAACCCAATTGTCGTATTACATTCCATATATAAGCATTATTTTACTTTATTTTAAGCATATTCACATCGTATAATATAGATCAGTTTTAGAAACATCACATTCTCACATCGAGAAACGTCTGGACGCGAAACACAAAGCTGGTTGGTTGCTGGGAAGTAAATTATGAACATTTATAAAAGTGTCTTAACTAAATACTTAAACGAAATATTCGACTCTGAAAATACAACCGAATTTTTTTGCCGAATTTGGACTTCGCAAATTTGTTCATAACGTGGCGAGTAATTTGCGCTCCCATGTAAAAATGTCTTTTCATTCAAAAGCAGGTTTTACTTTTAAGAAGTAAATGGTGATATTATAATGCGAGATGCCTATTTACTGTCAGATTGATTTATTGACGAATCACAGTCAGCCTTACTCCCTTCGTTCTTCAACAGTTGATTTTACCCCTCGCCATTATCTTCTCGTCTATTAATTCCTATGTCTGTGGATTGTGCAAAATACAAAAAAATGCAATGAGTGAAACATGACGTTGAATAATATGAAAGCTCTCAATAATAATGACATTGACTTTTTTTGACAGTTCTAAGTAAAATAACGTATAAATAAAACTCTTTCCTTGTCCCCTTTTCATGTTTTTAACCCATTGACATCCGAATTGTTGAGCGGAAAAATTGGCCCTCACCTCCCAATTAATTTAGTGCAAATTTTTTTTATCTTTTAAACCCTAAGTTTAAAGGTAATAATTTAAAAAATTTAACTCATGTTTTTTTATTTGCTATGACAGTCCTCGAAGCATTCACCACGCGTTTATTTGCTATGACAGTCCTCGAAGCATTCACCACGCGTTTATTTGCTATGACAGTCCTCGAAGCATTCACCACGCGTTTATTTGCTATGACAGTCCTCGAAGCATTCACCACGCGTTTATTTGCTATGACAGTCCTCGAAGCATTCACCACGCGTTTATTTGCTATGACAGTCCTCGAAGCATTCACCACGCGTTTATTTGCTATGACAGTCCTCGAAGCATTCACCACGCGTTTATTTGCTATGACAGTCCTCGAAGCATTCACCACGCGTTTATTTGCTATGACAGTCCTCGAAGCATTCACCACGCGTTTATTTGCTATGACAGTCCTCGAAGCATTCACCACACGTTTTTTGAGTAAGTTCAACGATTCCAGAACCACTCACCATTTTGAAAAATCACTATGACGCCGATCGCTAACAAAACTTCATTTTTAATTATCAGGGAAAAATTTACCCGCGTGTTATTGCCAACACTACAAAATGAATATTTCATTATGTATAGAACCATAGGCATTTAAAATTCACATACTTCAGACCTGCCGTGCCGGTGTTGTTTGAGTTTGGAAAAAGAAGCCTAAATATGTCTAATTAAGTAAAAACAAGTACATTTTAATTTTGATAAATAATTTTAAGATTAAACAGTTTTTTTTTTTGCTTTCAGGACATCGGAAAGGACATTGTACACAATTTTGTACAAACATCCTCATGTCCTATGTTTCTTTTTATTAATTTCAGTCTTAACTGAATGTGTGTGTAATTTATTGTCGTTTGTGGTGTTAATGTATATTTAAAAAAAGAAATGTTGTATTCTTGTGTGTAAATCCGTTTTTGGATTTTGTAGATTAATACGTACACAAGGACAAAAATGAGTATTGCTAATTTATTAAAAATCTCCCCAAATTATTGGTAAGCAGGTTAAAAACGGGATTGCACGCCGTTTCCTGATATAAATAGGAACAAGTGTTCATGCACCCGCACTTTCCTTAATAATATACAGTGACGAAACGTTATAATACGTTCGTATCTTACTAAAAGTTTATTAGTAGACATCAATTTATTCCTTAAGGGCCTGCAATCCCGTTTTAAACAGAATTACTAATAATTTGAAGAGATTCTTAATAAATTAGCAATATTTTATATCAGTAAGTTTTAATGGTAGCAGAAGTCGGGGACGCCCGAGGAAGACATGGCACGACCAAGTGAATCAGATACTTGAGTCGGGCCATGTCAAGAGTCAGAACAATAGAAGAGTATGTATGAGACGATGTATGAATGTGAATGAGGCAAGGAGTGTGTGCCAAGACCGAGTTGTTTGGCGGTCCGTCCTCTCTGCCTACCCCTGCGGGGAAACGGCGTGATGGTTAGTTAGTTAGTTAGTTAGTAAGTTTTAATGCCCCTTTTGGTGGGGGTTTGGGGGCAACTGGATTATAATTAAAAAAAAATTTAATAACTATTCTGTTTTATTTGTAAATCGTTTAACTACGTGATGTGCTTGTTTTTACATTTTCCTATTAGATAGTTTAGATGGGACTGCATGAAACTTAATATAATCCCCTCTTTACTTGTACATTATAATAATTTGACTTATGAACCTTTGGGTCCTCGGTGAATCTCTACAACAAAGTGTGCGGGCTAATGTTTCATCCACAAAGAAGTCTTTATCTTAATGCAATCATTTCCTTTTGTATTGGATCTGGCAGGTGATTTTCAAGCTGTTTTTTCCTCTGCAGAGTGCTGTCATTGGTTATTGAGTGAGGGTTTCGAGAATGCTTTGAATAATCTGCGAAACCAGTCGTACGTTGAATGCCGAAGAGTCGTCAGATTCCTTTATTGACAAATCACTGACAAGGACACGCTTACGCCACTCTCCCTGCTCCGTGCCACTTGGTTTGTTCCCCTCGCCCTTACGGCCGCTATTATCACTAGTTTCCCCTTACGGATGCATTACCAAACTGTCGTGAAGCCACTCACAATCTATTTATGTTACTTCTATCTAGGTTTTTATAAGGAAAATCAAATTGCTCGTATTTTTGTTACTTAAATTTAAAAGATTTATTATTAAAAAAAAAAAAATCCTCGGTATTGTGATTTTCCAGAAGAAAAAAAACTAATAAATGACTATTGGACCGGTCAGTAGCTGAGTTGGCATCGCGTGTGGGTCCCACCCCGGCATCGCATGTTCAATTTCTCAGCTGGCTAAGTCCTCCATCACAATACAAGCAATATTTTCCGCTTACTGTGGTGGTAGTAGGAGATTTTAAAATATCAGGTTATTCGTAACCCGGGAATGTTTGTCTTTCTTTTTTAAATAAAAAAAACTATTGGCCTCGAAAGTCTTAACTCTAATCTAAGATCTTACAGAAGGGCTTAAAAACAGGTTTGGCCATCCAACATAAAAGATTTAACGTTGATTAAGTGTGTGTGTATATCTGTATGTATATATCTATTCAATAATGATAATATTGTTCACAGTATTGCGTGGCATATAAAAGATACTACAGTTAGTTAAGTAGATACTTGAATGCTTAATAATATTTTATGGGGCAATAAACTTATTACCTTAAAACTGTGAATTTGACAAAAAAAGGGTATTTATACATATTCAATACATTCGAAATGATTATTTATACATTGGCCTAGTCCTAGTAGACTAGACCTTGGTATTTATACAGTACCCTCGTCCTAGTAGACTAGACCTTGGTATTTATACAGTACCCTCGTCCTAGTAGACTAGACCTTAGGAGTTGGTAAAAGGGAGAAACTTGTAGATCTATTTCCCATGAAACATTTCAACAGTTGGACGCAATCATCGGTTACTATGAAAGTCTCCCCTCCAGAAAACAGCTTATAAAATGTTTATATTTCGTCCCAGGTGTGACCAAATTTGTTGTTTCCTCTTCTATGATAGCAAAAAAATTGCCACATTTCTACCTGGCAACAAAGAAAAAAATTATAGATATGAAACCCATCCCAATTTCAGAATGGAAGCGCTGACCTGTCAAGATAAGAAAAATTGATTGCTCATCATTTATTATCATTAAGCCTGTAGTTTTATTTAAATTAAACAAAATCATTTGGGCGTTTTAAGGTAACCATCGCTTCAAACTCAAGTTAAATCTTACCAGTCATGTAGATTTCGAAGCCATGATATTTTTCCCTAGTATAATATCTTTCATCAATGTTACCTAGAATAACTGGTTGGGTATTGTTGTATTTGCCACAAGACATGATGTGACCAAGTCGATGGGGTTTTCTTCTTTTCATGTAGGCTACAATTTCATAGTTTTTGGCCATTGAACTTCCAAGAACTTCTAAACTAGTTACTTATTTATTTTGTTATAATATGCCAGTTATAAAAATAGTAAATGATAAAGTGTGAAATACGCGGGTGGTCTTAAAAGTTTCCGACCTAACAATGAAACAAGAATTTTTTTCTTAAGTTTTTTTATTTATTTTTCTACATAGTCTTCTTGTAACTCTACACACTTCTCCCAGCGATGCTCCAATTTATGTAACCCGTCCAAATAGTACTCGGCGTTTTTCTCTGCAAAATAATTGTTCACAAAGGTGATTGCCTCCTCATTTGATGAAAATCTCTGTCATCCGAGCGCAGTTTTTAGATTAGGGAACAAAAAGAAGTCGCTTGGGGCTAGATCTGGTGAGTAAGGCGGATGGTCAAGCAGTTCAAACCGTAATTTGTGGATTTTTGCCATGGCCACTGCTGAGGTGTGAGACGGCGCGTTGTCTTGGTGAAACAGGATTTTCTTTTTCTGCAAATTATGCCTTCAGCTTGTCAAGTAATGATGGGTAGTATGCTCCTGTAATAGTTTTTCCTTTTTGAAGATAATCAATTAAGATAACTCCATGACTATCCCAAAAACAGTTGACATCACCTTCCCAGCCTAGAAAACAGTTTTTGCTTTTTTAGAGCCGGTTCCCCCTTTGCAGTCCACTGTTTTGACTGTATTTTTGTTTCGGGCGTACTCGTATAGTGGTGGATCTAAGTTTCATCTACAGTAATTAATCTGCGCCTAAACTGCGCCAACAGAGTGTTGGAAATGTTCATTCAAACACGTTTTTGGTCTAACGTGAGCAAACGTGGCACTCAACGCGCGGACAGCTTTCTCATGTCTAAATCTTGATTTAATATGTGACATTTCTTTGGAAATTTTCATAACCTTTGCTATCTCTCTCACTTTAATTCGGCGGTCGTTTAACACTATTTGGTGAAGTTTAGCAATGTTATCCTCAGTTTTTGGACGTCCCTAACGTTCATCGTCTCCCAAGCTCTTACGGCCACGTTTAAATTCAGCTGCCCAAAATTTCACTGTGGTAAATGATGGTGCAGAGTCCCCATACACTGAGTCCAAATCATTTTTGATTTGCGTAGGCGTATTCAAAAACAAAAATTTAATAACAATTCGATACTCAATTTTTTTCCATTTTCACAAAAATACACACATCGTCTCACTCAAACGACTGTCAACTAAAAACTGCACCTTCAAAATGGCCGAAACTTTGGTGAGTAACTGTCAAAAGATGCACAGCTACATTCACTAGCTTTTATTGACGAGTATCGCCATCTTTGCGTCGGAAACTTTTCAGACCACCCTCGTACAAGTGTTTTTTTTTTGTAAGAAAATATGTTGAGGGGTGGGGTGAGGATTGTGGGGGAACATATAATTAGCATAAAGTGGCGAAGGATGGGAGTAGATGGGAACGTGACACCTCACAAGAGCGCCCCTGCCTGTAGGTGTAAGTGTAAATGCAGAGGAGCTATGTCACCACCCAGTTTGTTAATACAGGTCTTGAAGAGGCCTGGATTAAATGAAAAAGGAAAAACAGATGCCGGTAACTCGTTCCACATACGAGCTGTTTTGCACAAAACGAGTCGAATAAGCGGCCCGTTCTCATGAAGCCAGCATCAACTGTAAACGGGTGTTCCACTCGTGTACCTCGAGTTTCATGCACATGTACTGGGATCAATGCTGCTAGCTCCCTAGAGCAGGCTCCATTGAAATACCTGTAGAACAGACTCAGCATGACCACATTGCGTCTGCATTAGAGATGGCAATCGGTCTGTTAACAATGGATTGTCAATTAGACGGCTGCCTTCCTTTGCACAGAATCAAGTATGTTTATCAGGTGGGGCTCCAGCCCAGAGGTGGCTCTTGAGATTTGTATAGAGTTAGCAGTTGGTTACTATTGAAAAATCTGCTAGCCCAATACAAGACAAAAAATAATGGTATAAAATAATTTGGTATAATTTTACACATATTTTAATCCTACTTTTAATATTTTTACTTCTATTTTCTTTAAAATATCTTTTTTCCAATCAGTTATATCTTTATTTTTATTTCCAATATGGTTTCTATAATAATATACGTTTTTTATTTTTTGTTTTATCATAATAATTTTCTTTTCCCTTATATTTTATTATTGTAAATATTTTTACATAAATCATGTACGACTGACTACCAAAATACAGGTATGAGCCTAGTATGGTGTTTGAAGAAATCACCAAAATTGTTATCTTTTAAAATTTATAAAATAAAGAAATAAAAAGACGCCGAGTTTCTTGTGCGTCAGATTTACTCGGGCTTTTACAGAGCCCCGATGAGCCACTCCGATAAACTTTCTCCGAGCATTTCAGTGGAGGAGGGTGCTTCCATCAAATTGCACCAGAAAGTCATTGATCTCCCTCTTTGCCGAAATCAGACACGCTTGGGTTATGGAGACGTTGAAACTGACGTTTGTGTCTTACCCCAGGTACAAACTTCTCGACGTGGTGGTCAACTTTTTATCTCAAGCTGTACGGACATCAAGAGTAGAAGGGTGCTTGTCAAAAAGATATGTCTCGTGAATGGTGCTGTCGTCATTGATGTGCGACAAAAACAGCTTCGCGACAGCACGTATCCTTGTGGCACCCCGCATTGATTTGGTGTGGAGAGGAAGAAGAGCCATCTAGTAAGGTTTAAATTGTTTTTCCTTTGAGAAAGTCCGCAAACCAACTATGTAGGGTTGGATGGATCCCATACGATGGTATCTTTCCGACAGGTGCCCGGTGCCAGACCCTATCAAAGATATCCAACTCGAAGGTTTGAATTTCTTCAAAACGTTCCAAGTAGCGCCCCCAAATATGCATTACTTACGCCAGATCACGACAGATCGCCACACGATCGGTTTAGTTGAAATCCTAATTGCCAATCGCTTAGGATGTTGTTATTCTCGAGGTATGTGAGCAACGCAATGATTTAGTTTTAATTTTCATTTTATGTCCCTTACCTTCGTTAGCCTCCGTGGTCGTGATCAAGGCTCTTGTCTTGCTATCTGGAGGTTTCCACTTCAAATCCTGGCATTGCCAAGTAAAATATTTGTGTTATTTCACAATTTACGCACATTCCAGAGTGGAAGATATTCTCAGTATCGCTTTGTTGCAAGACCAGCATTCAGAACTGAAATGTTGCTTGAAATGGCTTTAACCGTGATACGTGACCAGATCTGAATGATCCAGATATAAATGGCCAGGCTTTTCCCCACCTTCCTCTTCCCCTCCCGACTGCCTTCAGCCTCACAACATACCCCAATTGGGGATGCCATACTCTGTCTTACTGGCTTCAGGTGGTTAGGGGTAGTTGGGACTCTTGAATGTTTTGTGTTAAATGAATTTGTGGATCTGTAGATGAAGGAGTTCTGTTTAGAGTAGGTCTTGCAAAAAGGAAAATTAAACTTAAGTAATATGGAATGTTAGGCATTGGAGAAGATCACAACTGTCAACTAAGTTATGTCCAGGGCACTGAATAGAAAATCAGTAGAAGCGATCTATACTGGTTTCAAACTAGAAAGAATTTTGATATTTGATAATGCTTGGATTATTATATTTCACCCAAAGTAATATTGTATAAAATTGACCTTTCTTCAGGGACACATATAGGTATTATCTAATCAGATCCAGTGTATATTGAGGATGTGTCTTTACATATCTCCATTTCAACAGGCGTTTCTTTTCTGTCGATCCATCCATTGTCCACATAATAATGTTTGTGCTTGCAGGAGGACACCTGGCCATCCAGCTCGGAGGAGCTATTGGAGAACATCTTTTCACTAGACGGGGGCTCCCTGTTGGGAGGCCCTGAGGGCACCAGCCTCGCTGGCTCCGACAGTGGTCTCTCCATGGACCATGCAGACTTGTTAGTACTTTATAATAATAAATACCCATACAAATTTAAAATATCTTCCAAGTAATTGAACCTGCACCTTCTGATTGCCTGTAAGGTGCTTTGAAATAACGATCAGAACACCTGACCGGCAATCAGAAGGTGCGGGCCAATTCCCGTCAGTGGCATTTATTTTTTCTTGGAAAATATTTTCAATTTGTACCGGTATTTCAGGTGAATAATTATTGCTTATAATAATTTTTTATCCTTTGTGCCATGCATAAAAAACCTTGTCTTATAAACATTAGTATATCATTAAAAAATTATTGTTATGTTCTGCTGCCAAATTTAAAAAAACAGAGTTAAAGATATTGTTTTTTTGGTTTCTTTATACACTGTGTTACGAAAACACCGTTTAGCGAATGTGAAGTGGTTTTTCTTTAGTAAGGCTGTAAGACTTTAACCTTGATTATTAAAAAAAAACCCTTTTTAAAAACACAGTCATTTAAAATTGCAACCACAAAATACCCATCATCTCAAAAAGGTTAATTTGTTAGTTGTTACTTTTCACTCCACGGCGACAATATGTATGTATATTATTCTCATAATATAAGTGATTGGAGGAAGAAGTTGGAGATACCGTAAGGGATAATTTATCTTTTTCAGATTTTATGTCTCAAATTTTCGTTTAATCGCTAATATTGTCTTCAATATTAAGTTTATATTATAAACAAAAGACGGAGCTAACGTGAATGAATGTCAATAAAGCAAGGAGTGTATGCTAAGACAGAGTTGTTCAGTGTTCTGTCGTACCCCTACATAAATGACTATTCTAATGTAATGATTTGTTGTTAGGGATATGCTGGAGTTGGGTCCTCTGCTAGGAGGGGGTGGGCAGGAGGTCCTCTCTCCCCTCTCCTCCATGGCCCCCTCTCCCCCGCCAGCTTCGCCCCCCTCCCCTGCACCTGCCACCCAACACACACGTGAGTACCTACCTGATATCTACATAACATTTTTTGATGACCATCAATTTCACGATCAGCATATTATATTGACATTTCTTTTTGTATCTGGAATTTTTGGTTCTCGACCTGTTTACGCTTTCGATCATATTGTGATCAGTCAACTGATGATCACAACTTGATAAAAAGCAGAAAAGGACCTATGATTAAAGAGGACCTTTCAGATGCAAAAATGAAAAATGGAGATAATCATCAGAATCTGTAAATAGTATAAATTAAAGTTGCTCTCCGCGTCTGTCTGTTTGTGCGCTTAGTTCTTCTAAACTGCGCAACGGATTTTGATGGGGTTTTCACTATTATTTAGAGAATTTATTCCGGAAGTTTTATATACAGTCGAACTTGGTTATAACGATCACGGCAATAATAAGCAATTACAAAATGATATTTTAGTTCAGGCTTATCTTCATATAATTGTTGACTGTTATAACGAGGTAGTATACCATAGAAAAGTACCCCTAAAAGTTGGAATTTCGAAAAAAGTGATTTGTTTTCTTTTACTTGTATTATCACGTAGAATCACCTCCCTAAGTTAGTGCACTTTACCCCCGGTCACCCTATAAAGAGTTTATGCTAATGAAGTCCATATTCAATTGAATAAAGTGAATAAATAAAAAAAGTAAATTCGGTTATGTGATTGTGTTTTGTTGTAATATGTGTAATATAATATGTTGTAATGTGTTTAATATAATATATTATGTAGGTGGTTCCATGATATTTCATCAAAATGACAATTAAACACACCTTTAAAAAGTGGTATAAAGTCATGAAACAAAAACTAGGTTAAATGTAACCTAGTTTTGTTTCATCATTTTTCATGACTTTATATCACTTTTTGTAAGTGTGTTGAACTGTCATTTTGATGAGATATCCGGTCACCTATGTAGGTATGTGTAAAAATTTGTGTGCTTAGAATGTTGCATTATCTGCAAACCACAAATGACGAATAATTGTTGCTAAAAGTCTGGTCATATCTGATGAGAGTGATGAGTGTTCCTTGTGTTGTTAGGAATGTTCCTCAAGGTTGCCGTGTTATCAATTATTGTAATTAAATGTTGTATCAGTTGTTACTTTGTTTGCACAAACACCATTGGCCCTCCAATATTGTTCTTTCCATTCTCTCTTGACGACAATTGTGAGGCAGACATTCCGCGCAATTAACCTGAACCGCTTCCAACAAATGTGGTTGTGTCCTGGTTAAATTGACAAATAAATATTAAGTTCAACAGCTTGGCTGTGGAACGAGCTGCCGGCCTCTGTGTTTCCTCCCTCCTACAACATGGGACTCTTCAAGACCCATGTTCACTCCTTCCTCTTCACAAAAAGACCCTCCACACAGCATCCCCAAAGATGACATAGGCCCTGAGGGAAATTATTTTCTTCAGGGCCTCCTGTGTGGAGTTAATATAAAAAATAAAAAAAATTTGGCAGTAAACAGGTTCACTGCCGGCCAGCATGGTGAGATTACTCGAGTCAGGCAACATTTAGGCCTATTACTTTGTGTTATTAGCAGTCGTAATATTATTATAAAAATACTAATATTTTCTTAGTGCCTGTAACTCCAATGCAATGAACACTAGAACTCGGATTTGCTTTGAATTTAAGTGTAATTTTTAAATTTCTAACTGTATTTTTGTAACAAATTCAGACAAGCCTTAAAGGTACCTGTAATATAATATTTTAACAGAAAATAATATCATAATATCCCGTGATTTTTCACTGTTCTATGCTTGTTAATAATAATAGTGTTTGGATCATTTCTATAGCTCTGTCAATTTACAACTTAATTTATACATACCTATAACCAGAAGTGGATGGTCATTTGAAAAAAAAAAGAATATGAAATGTTAATACATATTGCTAATGCGTAGTGAATATTATAAAAATACCAATACTGACATATTCTGAAGCCGAATTTAAGATTATTTATATAATTATTTACACATACCCAATTAATGTTTTTTTTCTTTTCCTCCTTCAAGTTTTTAAATCACTAACTCCAACCTCAGTCCATTGTTTATAAGTAGATTTAAAAAGTAGAAAATTAAAGCAAAAGTAGCTAAACATTCATTTTATTGCACCCGCAAAACCACTGCCAAAATTTATAACCTTTCCTTTTAAAATATCGTTTTTAACCTCTTTATTTTGCTCTCTTGTAACTTGTTGACGGCCGGCGTGGTCTAGTGGTATACGCTTTTGACTACAGATCCGAAGGTCGCGGGTTCGAACCCGGCGTGCGCAAATAAATTTTATTTGATTAATTTGTGTTATTTCACAATTAATAATTTAAAATAATATATAGTATATTTGCGGCACGTTCCAGAGTGGAAGATACTCTCAGTATCGCCCTGGTGTAAGACCACCATTCAGAATTGAAACGTTGCTTGAAATGGCTTTAGCCGTGTTTGGTGACCAGATCTGAATAGCCAGGTACTTCCCCACCTTCCTCTTCCCCATCTCCCTCCCCTCCCCAATACCCTCAGCCTCACAACATACCCCAATTGGGGATGCCATAGTCTCACTCGCTCCAGACGGGAGCAGTTGGGACTCTTGTGCGGTATTACTGTAAAAAAAAAAAAAATAAAAAAATAAACTAATTGTCACTTAATAAGTTTGTCATGATTCAATGAATTATTTTCGATTTATTTCAACATGATATCCACTGAATTTGACATTTTAAATTATTCCATGCAAATTTCAAAACAATGTTAAAAACATAATTTCACAAAATAATATTTAAGTTCAAGACGGCTATCTTTTATCAAACAAAAACTTTCGACTGATATTTTTTCACATCTCCCTCTAACACTTTAATAATCCTAGATATCTCTATCTCATCGCAGTCATGTCCGAAAACAACTTAAAAATCAATTTTGTATGATATTAAGCATACGTCAGACATGATAGTGTTTACCTCCTTTGTCTCTATAGCAAAGAGAAAGAAAGCAGATTGCTTGGGGACAAAATTTAAAGTGACACACGGTAGGTTTATAGCTATAAGTAGCTAGATGGCATGAATAAGAACTAAATTAATAATCGGATAGTTTGTTAACCGCCCAATGCATACGAACGTACGTAATACGGCCGTCAAAGTATCACCCAAACGCAACAAGGCGTATCACGTACGCTCAGGTACAAAAAAAACTTTACCGAAACCCACAAAACGTTCGTGATACGTTCGTCCGCGTCAAGTTGTTCCTGTGTCATCCCGTTTAGGATTTCGAAGTCAGCCGAAGCAAACGGGTGAGTTTTCGTCACTCCCATACAAGTTACGTCGCTAGTCAGTGGTTCTCAACGCAAGTGGCGCAGTTATTATAACAATATTATTACGTTACGTGTTTTTTAGTGAACTTCATGTGAATGTATGTCTATTTATTAGTGACTTTTATACCGTTTATGTACTTTGTGTTATCAAAAACTGATTTTTTTGTGTTCAAATATGTCAAGTGAGAGTGAATATAAAAATATTAGCTGCTCCGGAAGTGAGACCACTATAAGTGAGGATTTTTCTACATCACAAGATGAACATGAAAGCGAAGTAGAAGACGTTCCTACAAGTGCTCAGGAGTGGGTGGATATAGATTCTGAAGGAGATGTTTTGCAACCACCATTTGAATTTAGATCGACATCTGGCTTTCCTGAAGCACTCAATAATTGTAAAGATGAATATGAATTCTTCACCTACTTTTTTGATGAAGAACTGATGCAACTGATAGTGGATCAAACAAATTTGCTGAGCAATTTAACAATTCTACTTCACCTTCCACGGACGGACTTCGACAAGCCTTGTAAGTTCGTGGCATCCAACAACAATCAACGAAATGAGAATATTTTTTGCAATCATTTTAGTGCAAAGTTTGGTTAAGAAACCAGAAGAAAAGATGTAGGTACCGGTCCAAAAGTCCGATATTTGAGGCTCCATTTTTTGCACGTACCCTTTTATACAGGCGGTTTTTATTGCTAAAGAATTTTTTGCATTTTAGCAATAATGCTGAATACAACGAATCGGCCCACCCCAATCCCAAACTGAACAAAATATGGCCTGTGTATCGATATTTGCAAAAAAATTTCAACAAAGATATATTCCCGAGAAAAATGTGACCATAGACGAAAGTTAGATGTTATACAAAGGACGTTTAGGATGGATACAATACATGTCACTCAAAAGATGGAGATTCGGCGTGAAGACATATATGTTGTGTGAGTCCACCTCAGGATAAATATGGTCCACAATTATTTATACAGGAAAAAATACCCTTTTTGACCAGAGCTACAAACATCTTCCAGTCTCCTCCCAAGTCGTTATGTCACTAATGAGACCATTGCTCAATAAGGGGTACTGCCTGACAACAGACAATTTTTACTCGTCACCAGAATTAGCGGAATTATTAGTTACAAAAAAAAACGGACACATATGGAACACTAAGATTCAGACGAAAAGGAATACCCAAAATATTTTTTTTCCTAAGAAGGTTGCTCGTGGATACACCAAAGCCTACAGAAAGGGGAAAATCATGATGATGAGGTGGAGAGATAAAAAAAGATGTGTTTTTCTTCTCCACTGATGCGGGAGCTGGAACTGAATCGGGTAAACAACGCCAAACTGTGGCAAACGAATACAATTTTACGATGGGTGGAGTAGATCGGGTTGACCAGCATTTCGTGATTCGCCCTGTCACCAGAAAACAGGGGAAAGAATATTACAAAAAAATATTTTTCCATTTTCTGGAATAAGCACTCTGGAATGCATTTGTGTTGTACAAAAAAAGGGTGTTGTTTCAAATAACTCTACATTTAGAGAAAAGGTAATCTTTCAATATTTAGAAAATTACAATGCAGCAGATTTTTCATCCAAAGGGGGAAGACCATCAAGCAACCCAAACAACTTACGTCTAACTGAAAGACATTTTGTTGATGTAATTACCCCTACCGCAGACAAACTGAATGCTGCAAGACGTTGCGCTGTTTGCTGCTTCTAACTAACTAACTAAATGAAAGTGGGAAAAAAGTGAGGAAGGAGACAAGGTATTACTGTCCTGACTGTGATGTGGGGCTTTGATCCCTTTTTTCTAAATTTATCACACAAAAAAATATTTTAGAGTAATAAAATAAATAAAGAGTACTAAAATATATGGTTTTATTATGATTAAATATCCTCGTAGCAGTGAGGTCCGTGGCTATCAGTAAACTCCTACTCTTTTTTGTGATTGGCTCGTATGAAGAAGGAATTGGTAAAACGTCATAAGTCATAAACCTCTCCATAATCAGCAGTTCACTTTGAAAGTGTAGTGAAAAAATGGCCTAAGAAAAGGTGTTATGTTCATTTTGACCGCCCACCAACAATCGCTGGCTACCTCATATGCAGAATGTATCGAGATTATGTTGATTGACATATTATATTCAATACAAAATATTCAATAGAATATTATTACAAAAAATATTCGGTGACATCTTTTGTTGGGAACCTCGGACTTACAAAAGGATATAAAAAGGGTCATAAATGAGTCTGTTGTCTAAAAGTAATGTCTGGTATGTTGAAAACAAGTATTGTTATTGCGAAATCTAATGAAAAAAAAACCGATGTTTTTTTACCTACATTTTGAATAATAACCCAAAGGTAAGGCGGTTAAATCCTTTTTATATTGATACTATTGCATCATATTTTTGGGAGGTCATTGACCAAATGCCCTTTTTAGAAGAGTCACCACTGCCCTTCTTACATTTAACCTCTCAGAAAAGGACTTTTATTTACTTTGTGTTCCTTTGCGAACTGTCAAAACGCGAAAATTTTTGTGTTATTCACGAGTTTTGTTAAAAGCTTCATAACTCACGTTTTGGGAAACGTAGCCTCATTCTAAAAAATGTTTTGGAAAGATTATGAAATTCACTATCGTATTGTTTTGTTGTACGTAAATATTTGCGTTTCTAAATATACATTTTCTGAAAACGTCAAAAATATCTAAAAATCGCTGACCATTATTTCAAAGCTGTGAAAAATGTACTGTTTTCTGAGTATCATAAAGAAATAACACTTTATATATTGAAAAAATATAATTAAAAACTATTAGTCACCTCAAAATATTAACCGTCCAAACTAAAATATTTTTAATAAATTATTTAAAAACGCAATAAATTATGAACGAACAAGATGACAAATCCAATCGACTTAGATAATGCACCTCTAGATTCCATAGATATTCTTGAATGCAGACGCGTAGCGTTATTCATTATCGATACTCTGTTTTTTAAATCATGGCAATCCGTATACTAGTGATGGAAATAAATCGATTTTTGTAAAATCTCGCGCGTTTACGTGAAAAGACGTACTAATGTCTTGACCGCTATTATCATATTTACGTCTTTTGACGTTCTAATGTTCCGAGTGGTTAAGGTTTATTACTAGTGGCATACATTAGTGTTTAATTGTGAAAACATTTCAATTATAAAAATAAATTCTTTTATTTTCTGGCAAGATAGAAAACCTAAAATGAAACGAAATTTAATATTGATAATATCTATGTGTAGTTATAAAATAATACCTTCAGCAAACAGTAATGATTGCTTGATTGTTAGTTTTAATGATATCATTAAACATTTCACCTTCAACTGCCTTGTACAAACAAACAAGTGTTGCTTCAACAACTCTTCTTTACATTGGCAACAGATTATTATTATTGTCATTCCGGGTTTATTTATTTTACAGAGTATTCAAACAGCTATCTACTATTTATTGCGTATTTAAGGGGCTAATCAGATACCAGAAAGTCGAAAGTTCAGCTAACAATCAATATTATACAAAGATAGATTCAGGATTCACAACATTCAAATATTGTTTTCATAGTAGAACTTATTATTATATTTATATAGTAACATGATTTATGTAATATAATAACTTTCCTCATAAATAACTTCAAAAGCACATGGGTGGAACCGTAGGAAAAGTCTTTGCCCGGGACAAAAATTTATATAATAAATCTATATAATATATACATATGTCACGATGACATAATTTAATGACCTCTAAAGGTGTAAAAATTAATGGCTGAGTGGTCCAAAACTTCATTTTATTATTTTTGATGCTATCCGCAATTTAAATGATTGATTTCTGTTTTTTCTCTCTCTTCTCTCTTTTTTGTTTGTTCTTTGTATCATGCACTAAATCATTTAAAAGCCCGAAGTTGATGATTGGTAAATAAAAAAAATTAAAATCAGATACCCCACCCTGTCGAAGCAGATACATAGAAATATTTCAGTATACACTGTCCGGTAGCTGAGTTGACATCGTGTTTGGCCTCCACCCATACGTAGTGTGTTCAATTCCTCAGCTGGCTAAGTCCTACATCACAGCACAATCAACATTTTCCGCTTACTGTGGTAGTAGTAGGATTTTCAAATATTTTCAGGTTATTCTTTACCTGGGAATGTTTGCCTTTTTGAAAAAAAAATTAATTTAAAAAAAATTTCAGTTACAACAACATAAAAAAATGTTGTATTTTTTAATCTTACCAGTCTGGTTCAAGCAAAATCTAGACTCGCTCCTGTACAGAACCTAACCTAACCTGCACAAACATATAAAACTATAAAATGGGGTCTTCAGCAGTGGCGGCTAGCCCTAAGGAGCGGAAAAACGCACTGCCTGAATTTCTGCCAATCTAAAAATTCCCGAGCGCAGAACAATATACTAAATTTTTGACTCACCTCATCACAAATAACCTACAAAAGTCGATTCGGTTATAACATAACGCTTAGGTACAAATAGGTGTCTTTGTAATATGTGGTGAACAAAAGCAAAGCATTTTGTACCTATATTCAGAGCAGTGGTTTGTTGCATATCCCTCAAAGAATTTTACGAGAATGTTCCCATATATTTTTATCTAATCTAAATAGTAAGTAGGTACATTGCCTTGCAAAATTGTTAATCCAGGGAAGACAATTGGAAAACTTTCCACCACATCAAAAGGACCGGTTTGTCAGTAGCATTTTTACCAGGACTTATTTGTGTGATATTGTTGTCGACATTGTGTCTATATTTTAACATCTACTCTTTTCGTTCAATGTTTCGCTCAAACTAACACACAATGCAGAGCCACGCTGTGATAGGTCAATATGTCATCGGAATTCATTTTTTGGAAGCGATAGGAAGAATTATTAATCAAATTTAATTTTATTATGTCAAAGATTTTTAGTACACACCCCATTGTTTGTAAGTACCAGCCGACACTGGTCCTCGGCACGGGAACCCAGGGGGGTCCACATCATTTTTAATTAGTATCATAACATAAATTGTTATTGTGTATTTATTAATTTTAAATAATATATTACAGAAATAGTCAACCTGAAAAGGAAATGTGTAGTGAGCTCCGCCCCTGTGGTGCTGCCAAAGATCCAGAAGCACTACATCAGCCGTCCACAACAGGGTCAGGTAGAGAACAACGCCCTGCAATCCCGCAGCGTCTCCTCGTCCCAGCGTCTGCTGCGCCTCGCCCCCCTGGCCCCCGGACACCCCCGCTCCATTCTACTCCCGGTCACCATAAAGGACATGAAAGAACTGCGCACAATCAAGATTATAAACGCAACCGATTTGGAGCACGCGCCTGGTATCAAACTGGCGGCTGCTACATTCTTACAGCAAGCACGACGCGGGTCTGAAGAGTGGCGTACCGAATCCGGGAGCGATCGATCGGCTCCTAGCGAACCTAGCAGCGAAGGAGAAGGGGAGGGTGAAGGAGAAGTGGAAGGTTCGGAGGCAGGAAGTTCTGGGGGTGAGGGGCGCCAGTTCCCTCGTCTCCGCCTGACTCCCGAGGAGCGGCGTCTGCTGCAGCGGGAAGGGGTGGCCCTGCCGGAGCGCTATCCCCTCACCCGCCTCGAGGAGCGCGAGCTCAAGCGCATCCGTCGCAAGATCCGCAACAAGATCTCCGCGCAGGACTCGCGCAGACGCAAGAAGGAATACGTTGACGGGCTCGAAGACAGGTATGCAACTATTTCTTTACTTTTCTGTTCTTCCTACTCTTTATTTATACACGGTATCCAGAAACTGGTGGAGCAACCAGGAAATTGGGGAATCTGCATCACATAGAGAACTGAAAAACTTTATTTTTCATTTTGATATATTAAGTAAGTATACGTAAAGAATTAAAAAAAAATTTTGGAGCCGGGTCTATCTTCTTATTAACCCCCTGATGATCGATTTTTTTTAAATTACCTTAAAAATCCCAATTTCAGACTACATATATATATTCACTCAAAAACGAAAACGAAAATCAAATATCGTGTAATACCAAATAAATCAACCTGTTTCTATAAAATACATAATTTTAAAATGTCCTAAAACAATGTTAAATTATTTTTTTTGGTTTGACTGAGGATTGAACCTTCCTTCCCGGGGACTGTAGTCAACCGTGTTAACAATCTCACCAAATGCCGATCTGGTAGAACCGACATTTATTTAATATATTAACTGCTGTAATGTCATCCAATATCAGAAAATTGGTTTGACTGAGGATTGAACCTTCCTTCCCAGGGACTGTAGTCATCCGTGTTAACAATCTCACCAAATGCCGATCTGGTAGAACCGACATTTATTTAATATATTAAATGCTGTAATGTCATCCAATATCAGAAAATTGGTTTGACTGAGGATTGAACCTTCCTTCCCAGGGACTGTAGTCATCCGTGTTAACAATCTCACCAAATGCCGATCTGGTAGAACCGACATTTATTTAATATATTAAATGCTGTAATGTCATCCAATATCAGAAAATTGGTTTGACTGAGGATTGAACCTTCCTTCCCAGGGACTGTAGTCATCCGTGTTAACAATCTCACCAAATGCCGATCTGGTAGAACCGACATTTATTTAATATATTAACTGCTGTAATGTCATCCAATATCAGAAAATTGGTTTGACTGAGGATTGAACCTTCCTTCCCAGGGACTGTAGTCATCCGTGTTAACAATCTCACCAAATGCCGATCTGGTAGAACCGACATTTATTTAATATATTAACTGCTGTAATGTCATCCAATATCAGAAAATTGGTTTGACTGAGGATTGAACCTTCCTTCCCAGGGACTGTAGTCATCCGTGTTAACAATCTCACCAAATGCCGATCTGGTAGAACCGACATTTATTTAATATATTAACTGCTGTGATGTCATCCAATATCAGAAAATTGGTTTGACTGAGGATTGAACCTTCCTTCCCAGGGACTGTAGTCAACCGTGTTAACAATCCTCGCCAAATGCCGATCTGGTAGAACTGACATTTATTTAATATATGAACTGCTGTAATGTCATCCAATATCAGAAAATTGGTTTGACTGAGGATTGAACCTTCCTTCCCAGGGACTGTAGTCAACCGTGTTAACAATCCTCGCCAAATGCCGATCTGGTAGAACTGACATTTATTTAATATATGAACTGCTGTAATGTCATCCAATATCAGAAAATTGGTTTGACTGAGGATTGAACCTTCCTTCCCAGGGACTGTAGTCATCCGTGTTAACAATCTCACCAAATGCCGATCTGGTAGAACCGACATTTATTTAATATATTAACTGCTGTAATGTCATCCAATATCAGAAAATTGAAAAAAATAATTTTTTTGAGTATATTTAGGAAACATACAGTCATACAGATACATGTGAATTAATTTTGTATTTAAGATGTTGAGTATGAAATAAACCAGTTATATTCCATTTACAATCTTTTTATGGTTACAGGTTAGGAAGAAAGTAGATATTTAAAGTTAAGCGAAAAAAAATTATTATGAGATGGATAGACGAACAATAAAATGCGTATATGTCTGAGTGTGTGTACGTGATTGCCACGCTTACAGAATGTATTGTCATACACAACGAGCCTATCTGACGAGTTTCAGCTCGATCGAATGTCAGGAAGTGGGTTAATTTCCGCTTCCACGATTTGATTCATTCATTACCAAAAATAAAGTGATATTCAAATAGATGTATTTAAAAATGGACTCTAAATGTGATGTAGATTCACCAGTTTCCGCTTGTCTACGAGTTTCAGGACACCGTGTTTAATATTGATTAAATAGTTTATGAGCAAATAATATCTGTAGTCTTGTTGAATGGTTAATCATATTAACGTAAACCAAATTTCAAGATATTCTCCTTTATAATTATGTTTAAATGCATAAATTTAAAATATTATTGCGGATACACTCACAATGTTACTATTTTTTTTTTTATTGAATGTGTAAACTTCTGACTGAAGAGATGAATCTATAGAGTAAGGTCAATCTTTCGTTCCAGTGAAATTGTAGACTTCTGACTGAAGAGATAAATCTATAGAGTAAGGTCAATCTTTCATTACAGTGAAATTGTAGACTTCTGACTGAAGAGAGAAATCTATAGAGTAAGGTCAGTCTTTCCTTCCAGTGAAATTGATCAAACTTTTCAAATATATTAAAATTCTTGAACAGATAACTAATTTCATCAGTTTCTTTCCAATTAGTTTTTCTATTCAGTGGTGCTTGCCCTTCCAATACAGATACAGATGAATTTATTTGACCTTCTTTTTTTATTTTCCACAGGGTCAAACAGTGCACCGACGAAAACCAGACATTGATGAAGCGTATCAAAACCCTGCAGTCTCAGAACCATTCCCTGACCAGCCAACTGAAGAAGCTGCAGTCCTTGTTGTCGGGAGCCCCCGCAGCCCCCGGGGGCCCCCAGCAAGGCCCGGCGCCCGCCACCTGTCTGCTGGTTCTGCTGCTATCACTAGCACTCGTTGTGGCCCCCTCGCTGCGGCCCCCCACTCCGGCGCCCGCACCTGGCTCCGTGGCGCATACGCAGCTGCTGTCTACCGTGAGGCGCGCTTTGCTGTCTGCCCCCATGAAGCAGCACCTAGGTAACTTAAGACAAACATGCCAGGGTTTCGAATAACCTGAGAATATTTGAAAATCTCCCACTAACCATTATGGTGGGAAAGTGTTGCTAGTGCGATGATGATGGGCTTAACCCTTGGAATCCATATCAGATTTGCTAGGCACTCACCGCACTTGCTCCGATTTTATAGTATTTTAAGCCTATATATGCTAAAATAAATCTTAATATTATTCTAGCTTGTCTTTATGTCACTTGCAAACATTGATTTTATATCTGTGAAAAAGCGCATTGCGAATTCCGTGTCTCGAAGTTTTCATTTTCAAGTCATAGTACTGTACTTATTTACAGGAAAGCCTCATATGACTGTTATCTGGCTATTCAGATCTGGTCACGGTTAGTCATTTCAACCCACGTTTCATACTGAGAGTATCTCTGGATACTAAATAGTGTTAATGTTTTAGCCGTGCTGCAAGAGGAACCCCTCTCGGAGAGGCCCAGCAGCCCCGTGCTGGCGGAGCACAGCTACCCCCGCAAGTCCTCACTGGCACCGCCGCTGGAGAAGCTGGGCGCCGTGCCGGGGTCCCCGGGCACCCCGCTGGGGGGCCTGCTGCAGGAGGGCCCCCCTCCCCCTCTACTGGCGCCCCCCGCACGCAGAAACATCACACACACACGCACCTTGGTCCTCACCAACCCGCCGGACCATGGCGAATTGCGATAGTCTCCGAAACCCTCAACTGAAGGGTGTACTATTTCCATATCCGTGAGATTCACTTTTATTTACAACAGAAAACAGTTTTTACAACAGTCCGTATTGATGTTGAGATATGAGGAAATGGTTAAACCCTGTTGACTTTGTCACCAAGTAGATAATCCCTGAAGAAGTGTCATCGGATTGATGTCGATGAGTTTGACCAGAAGTAAGGAAAAATGGACCTTAATTCGGGCACAATTACACGTCTATAAAACACTTCCATCGGTTTATCTCTTCAGTGACTAAAGTTTATAACACAGTGATGCACAATCCTCACCCCAAATTAACATTTATGTTACAGTTTCATAAAGTACTATCACACTAGTGAAAATTATCAAGTATGATTAAAAAACTTTCCGAGAAGCGTAAATGGATTTTAAAAAAAATACACTTAAATATGATTGCTACTGATAGCCAATAAATTTGACAGTGCAGGTGCACTCAATTTTTAGATTGTGCACAATTAAAAATTAATAAAAGAAACAATATTAAAACTTATAATAATTTTTTATTATTGATAAATAGGGCCCAATGTTGTGCATCACTGATAATATATTTATTATAATATCACAAATAATAGTAACCTCTTCTGTCTTATTGATTATTATATTATATTTATAAGTGAATGATTTTGTGCAATAAATTGATGTGATTTGGTGTGCTATTTAAAAAAATTATATACATATATTCTGCTGTAATTTCTACAACATTTTTACAATATATTATTTACTGATATGTACATTTTCAAGTAAACATTTAATTAGATTCAGTACTGTATTGATTACCAGTAAAGTTTGTAGAGAGAAATAAGTCGTCTGTATATATATATATATTATTATTGGTTATGAATTATATAATAATGATAGGTGCATTGTTTATCAGTTGATAATTGTCTCTTGATGTTTTAAGCAAGTTTTATTAAATGAAGTATTGATGACGATGGCATGTGGGGGATATTGCGACCCTGGTGGGTGTACTACAAGTTGGGTGAGAGGATAGAATGTCCCCTCGGCATACTAGTTTGTATGGAAGGAATATCAATTTCTTTTGTATTTTACAACAATATTCCATCCACAATGTTGCGAATGTATGTTTTTAGGTTAGTGTTAAATTTTCTACATTTTCGAATGTAATAATTACTATGCTGTGTTTACTTTACTGTTAACGTTAGCCCGTTGTCGATTCGGGCTATAAATTATTTATGTAAGACATGTTCCTTAACGTGAACTGGGATGATATGTAGTAATGCTTTAGTCAACGGATTAGGCACACTTTTCTTCTTTTCCAATAATTACTGTTACTTGAGGCATAATATTATGATTCTTCAATTATTATTGAAATAAAATATATTTTATAATTGCTTGTTTTCATTCAATCCATGCTACCCGCCTTAAGTTGTCCAGCTGGGTGCGATATAGTTCCCCTGCCTGTAAACTGTACGGACAGGGGCACCCTCGCAGGGGAGATGTGTCGCATTAAATAATTCTGCCAATGAGAGTCCTGTAATACAGTTTATACTATGTATGGTCTCACCATTAAATGCAGACTTTGACAGCAATACATATTGTGTTTGTGGCGTACATGGATGAAGAAATAAAGATAATATGGTTTTGTGTGTCACTCAAAACTGCTGATTTCGGAGTTGCCTAATTGTAGTAATTTGACCCCGATAATATGATTAATGACAAAACTGCTGATTTCGGAGTTGCCTAATTGTAGTAATTTGACCCCGATAACATGATTAATGACAAAACTGCCGATTTCAGAGTTGCCTAATTGTAGTAATTTGACCCCGATAATATGATTAATGACAAAACTGCTGATTTCGGAGTTGCCTAATTGTAGTAATTTGACCCTGATAATATGATTAGTGACAAAACTGCTGATTTCGGAGTTGCCTAATTGTTGTAATTTGACCCCCCATAACATGATTAATGACAAAACTGCTGATTTCGGAGTTGCCTAATTGTAGTAATTTGACCCCGATAACATGATTAATGACAAAACTGCTGATTTCGGAGTTGCCTAATTTTAGTAATTTGACCCTGATAATATGATTAGTGATAAAACTGCTGATTTTGGAGTTGCCTAAGTAATTATAGTAATTTGAAGTAAATTGTAGTAATTTGACCCCCCATAACATGATTAATGACAAAACTGCTGATTTCGGAGTTGCCTAATTGTAGTAATTTGACCCCGATAGTATGATTAATGACAAAACTGCTGATTTCGGAGTTGTCTAATTGTAGTAATTGACCCCTGATAATGATGGCGGTGAGTTGTACCACAAACAAAAAACAATTCTCTAGCACCATCCGGTATGGAGGGGACTGCGGGCGGTGGGGGGAGTGACAAACATGTATTACATAGTCCCCTAAGTTTTATGAGGTTTCTTCTGCTGTCTAAAATGTCTCATTCTTTCAATCCCACCTGAAGTGTAGGAATTATCCTTTTTAGAGTTAAATATTTGTGAATTTTCGGCATATCGCTCCTTTATAAAAATTCTCAACAATATGTTTTTCTTATGTGAGGATTGTTTCCCCTTCAGTATTGTAATATATAATAATGCACCACCTGTCTCTGTCGGTCTCGGGCTAACCTGAAAAGGAAGTTCTAGGAAGGGAAAAGTTATGAGGGTTGGGAAGGAATCTAGGAATCACATAGCAGTGACATATGAATATTTCCCTCCCACTGTGGCCGCAAGACGATGGGTTGAGAGTTCAGTTGGAGAGGTCAAAGGGTTTCCCCAAACCAGCCTCTCTCGATCTGACACGCCATTGAACGAATTGTATCATCCCTTTGAAATTATTTTAAAAATCAGTCAATCAACATTTTAAATTAACTTACCAATTAGTAATCAGAACTTTATAGTAATGTGATTAGAGTGCAGTGTGTTAAAAATGAATAATCGAAAATTATGCTAAAAAATATTCGAAATTCGCTGAAGTTGAACTTGGGACGAGAATCGGTAACTGTAGGTAAGCCAGATGTTTTCAACGGAATTCTTGGAAACTCTGAAAGCCTTAACAAGTGCCCAGGGTAATTTATTATCCCGACCGTCGCCAGGAACAAGATTACATGCCGAACGTCACAGCGGTGCTGCCAAGGTGTGGTATCTATGAGAGGATATTGGGTCAGCGGTCTATTAGCAGCAGACACATTCCTGGACGGATGACGAACCTCGTGCTGGCACTGTTGGTGGACGCGGTGCACTCTCTGGCTGCAACAGCTGGTCCAGTTTCCTCACCACCTAGGATATTCGTGTCACCTGTTTCTGTACTTCATTTTATTTAACTTAATTTCAATTTATTTTTGTGATATTTATATTTTTTTGTAATACCTGCATCAACTGTAAAGCGCCCCTAAGGTGATATCTCACAAAAGCGGCGCTATACAAATCATCCAATAAATAAAAAAGCCTACAGAAAGGTCCGCAATGGTAAATGTCTATCTCCTAAGGATAACTCCCAGTAACGCCGGGTACACATCAGCTAGTATATAAATATGTTAACAAATCCAAATCCAGTAAAACAAATCCAGAAAAAAATCCTCAGGTATTTCTATGTGGAAGCATGGAACTAATCCAACGTTCACGCACCGTATAGACTTTAGATTTAGCCTAGAAATCAGATGTTATGCAAATCTTGCAATACTTAGTTTTAATATAATTCACATCAATTATATTGATAACCCATTCCTCTTTGAATGCTATGGCTTATACATGCTTGAAAACTTCAGTTGTAGTCGTCGCCACGACTTGTTCATGGTACCACACGGCAGAACCCATGTTCTAGCACAACATAGCATGACACGAGGAATGTTGGTGTTAATGAAATTTCTGAAACAGTGAATGTATTTAATTCCTCTTTAAATTTGATGAAAAATGAGAAGATTGTACTGTAATTGGATGAATAACCTGTCATACAAGAAAAGAAAAAAAACCAAACTGCTGTACACCAGTAGCCCCACTTGCTGAATAAAGAATGCTGTAGTCCAAATTATATTTATTATTTGGGTGCCACTTTAATTATAACTACTTGGACTTGGCTTAATCAATAGAATTACTTCTTGATTTCAATAATGTAATAACCCTAAAACTCTTTACTGTTTTTATATAAAGTTGTTTTACAGGTGTTTTTCGATATCTTCTCACTAGGACTCCTGTGTCGAGACAGACGTATTGGATACATAAATGAGTATTTACATATTACTTGATACATGCATAACTATAACTAAAATATAAAGTTGTTTATATTTTAAACCGTGAAGACATAATAGAAAGTGTAGGTAATCCTACAGAGACAACAATATTATAAATGTATATGGAAAAGTTAAGATAAAATAGTTAATGCAGTAATAAATGGAAGTTAATATAAGCAGTATAACCTAAGATAACAATATTTCATTACATTAAATGACAGAGGCAGTGGCGTAGCTAGGTAACCAAGGGCCCTGGGGCAAATTAAAAAATGGGGCCCCACTGCTATGTAAGCTGATTAGGATTTATCAAATAAAAATATGAAATATACAAACACTTTAAAAATTCTAAGCTACTTAAGCTCTTTTTGTGCACTGCAGACTGCAGGGCAGGTAATAAAAATATTAAACAGTAACAACATAAATTACAATTAATACTTGGTGTAGGTTTGGCTAATAAAACGAAATAGAGAAGATTCAAGGGTTTATTATATAAAGGTCGGGCCTACCAACTGACTAAATAACAATTATATTTACAATTTTTTCCTAGCTTTAGTTTTCGCAAAAGTATCAATGACTTCGTTTAAATCCAGGCTTGATGCAGTTTTGTTTTCAATTGCTATTAGCGATAAATGTCGGAGTCGAGTTTGGCCCATCTTATTTCTTAAATAATTTTTAATTAGCTAAATGACCTTTCAGCTGCTGCAGAAGTGACAGGAATTGTAAAGAATAATAACATTAGCACTCCATATTTGCTCATTATTTCCTTACATTATTGGTGAACAGTCCATGCTTGAGTTAGTTGAGGTAAAACTAGATGGTAAATATTAATAAATTGAAGTGAAAAACTAGGGCCTATTATATCTAAATATTTTCTTTGGAATTGGTCACACTTTTGTAATAAAATTGCTTCATCAACATGTAATAAAAATGTTGGTGTTAGAAAATCGAAAATATGACAGACTGCACTCATACCAATAAAACGTGTATCTAATTGAGATATTACTGTTTCTAGTACATTATTGAAAATCTCAAATTTAAATATTTTTTCTCGGTTTGGAAATCGGTGATCCGCAGCTAATTCATTAAAATGTTTTTTTTACCTTTCTTTGCCTTTTTTCTTAAAAATGGATATCAATACCATATTTTCTTGCAGTTTCACTGGCTTTGCACTTGAATAATTCCAAATCATTTCTATAAATTTGCAACTTTGCTTTGGTCTCTGCTAAAACTTTACTCGCCTCGCCCAAATTGATGTCGCATTTTTGTAAAGTTTTGGATGCATAATTGATGTCGTTCAATACACTGTGCATGAATTCGCAAAGCAACACGAACTCGAAATTTAGCATTTTTGTTTTAATACTCTCTGATTCACTACGCTCATCTTTATTACGACTCTTTAGAACTATTTCTGATAATGCTTTGATAATATCAAAATAACGAAGTTTTATTGCAGATATCGTATTGACCCTACTGGACCATCTAGTCGGATTTAGTTTTTTTAGAGTTGTGTCCGATTCGCCAGTGAATTTTGACATTAGATCCCAACGTTTGATGCTGTTTCCTGAATTTAGCTGAATTTAGGGGAATTCCCTAGGCATAAATTTTGAATTTCTCTCAACTGAGTTGTCGTGATTAAAGTGGGGTTTCAAGTTGCAACCTGTCATATTTATTTTGAAAATGGGAGAAATTTCCAAAAGTTCAGTTCGATCGAGATTTCTGGTAAGGATTCGAGGGCCCCCTGAGCTTGAGGGCCCTGGGGCACTGCCCCGCGTAGCCCCTAGGTAGCTACGCCGCTGGACAGAGGTCAATCAGCATCTAGTTGGAGTACATACTTATATGTAAAGGGTTTTTTATAAAGTTTTTGGTTTTAGATCTGTCTTGGCTGATGATCCAAGACTTGGTGTCTGTTTTATATTCAAAACAATTGTTTTCAGTCTAATGGCTAGTGGAAGAGCATTGTTGCAAAATATCTAAAATTTCTCTAGCCAAAAGTTGTTTTAGCGAAAGGTATAAGTAAGAGATTATGTGCTTTGGTTCTAGTATCACGAGCAGTTTGGACATTGTCAAAAGCAGTTTTGCGTTGGAAGAGGTATGCTAGTATATTTTTGGCATAAAGTTGTCTAATATCGACGGCCGGCATAGTCCAGTGGTAACGCATTGGACTGCCATTCTGAAGGTCGCGGGTTCGAACCCGGCGTGCGCAAATAAATTTTATTTGATTGAATTGTGATATTTCACAATTAATTAATTAAAATAATATATAGTATATTTGCGGCACGTTCCAGAGTGGAAGATACTACCAGTATCGCCCTGGTGTAAGACCACCATTCAGAATTGAAACGTTGCTCCAAATGGCTTTAGCCGTGTTTAGTGACTAGATCTGAATAGCCAGGTACTTCCCCACCTTCCTCTTTCCCTTCCCCACTTACCTTCAGCCTCACAACATCCCCCAATTGGGGATGCCATAGTCTCACTGGCTCCAGACGGGAGCAGTTGGGACTCTTGTGAGGTATTCACTATAAAAAAAAAAAAAAAAATAACACAGATTTTCCTAAAGATTTCATCCAACTACTAGAATATGCCTGCGTTATTCATTTCGAATCTGTACAGCATCGCTTGGAGGATAGGGCTAAAATGAGGCGTTTACTGATATGATAAACTAGAAGTAAAATTAAATTTTTTTTAAATGTAGGACGGACTTTGATTTCATCTGCATTTTCAAAATTATTAACAGTATGATTGACTCACCTACTTTGTAGCACCTCATCCTTTCCCGTAGACTGAGAAATAATGATTTGCTTTTCCTCAATCAACACTCCACCAATTATGGATACCATTCAGCAATGTTCAGAATGGAAACTCAAAGCTTACTTTGCAAGTAATATTTTGTATTGTTGTAGCAAAAGTCGTGAATTCTATTAAAACCTTGTTCCTTTCCTGTCTTGACTTGACATTATTCTATCCTTATTGTTTTTGTGCCCCATTTTTGTCATAGCTTTAATTTTGTGTAATATGTATAATAACAGCAATATTATTAAAAAAAAATCTCTCGCAAAGGCCTCCCAGACATAGTTGGTTTATCCATATGAAATGACAACGTAAATCGGTTGTTTGGAATTTAAGCTTTCGCCCATCAAAATGATAAATAAATATAAATTTTTTGTTCTATATTTCATCACATTCGTATAGTAAATAGAGCAAAATAATTATCATTAACTCATACATAATTGATAAAGTTACCTCTAAAAACATGAAGAATTTAATAATTTAAAACAAAAATAAATAAAGTAGCATATATCCATACATACTATGTGAATATTTACTTTACCTTGGGATTAAAAAAGTAATTTTTCAGTTTGGTTGGGTATTTTGGCCTAAAATCCAAATTTAAATTTTGTATGAAAAGGGCCGCGCAGTCGTACCACTTAAACGGGCTTTTGTGTTTAACTGCTCAGAACTTTCAATTACGGATAGCGATGATAAATCATCCCTTTTCTGCGCAGGGCTAGGGATATGCATCTGTGCATTGTTTTGTATGTAACTGCTCAGAACTTTCAATTACGGATAGCGATGATAAATCATGCCTTTTCTGCGCAGGGCTAGGGATATGCATCTGTGCATTGTTTTGTGTGTAACGGCTCAGAACTTTCAATTATGGATAGCGATGATAAATCATGCCTTTTCTGCGCAGGGCTAGGGATATGCATCTGTGCATTGTTTTGTATGTAACTGCTCAGAACTTTCAATTACGGATAGCGATGATAAATCATGCCTTTTCTGCGCAGGGCTAGGGATATGCATCTGTGCATTGTTTTGTATGTAACTGCTCAGAACTTTCAATTATGGATAGCGATGATAAATCATGCCTTTTCTGCGCAGGGCTAGGGATATGCATCTGTGCATTGTTTTGTATGTAACTGCTCAGAACTTTCAATTATGGATAGCGATGATAAATCATGCCTTTTCTGCGCAGGGCTAGGGATATGCATCTGTGCATTGTTTTGTATGTAACTGCTCAGAACTTTCAATTATGGATAGCGATGATAAATCATGCCTTTTCTGCGCAGGGCTAGGGATATGCATCTGTGCATTGTTTTGTATGTAACTGCTCAGAACTTTCAATTACGGATAGCGATGATAAATCATGCCTTTTCTGCGCAGGGCTAGGGATATGCATCTGTGCATTGTTTTGTATGTAACTGCTCAGAACTTTCAATTATGGATAGCGATGATAAATCATGCCTTTTCTGCGCAGGCCTAGGGATATGCATCTGTGCATTGTTTTGTGTGTAACTGCTCAGAACTTTCAATTACGGATAGCGATGATAAATCATGCCTTTTCTGCGCAGGGCTAGGGATATGCATCTGTGCATTGTTTTGTGTGTAACTGCTCAGAACTTTCAATTACGGATAGCGATGATAAATCATGCCTTTTCTGCGCAGGGCTAGGGATATGCATCTGTGCATTGTTTTGTGTGCAACTGCTCAGAACTTTCAATTACGGATAGCGATGATAAATCATGCCTTTTCTGCGCAGGGCTAGGGATATGCATCTGTGCATTGTTTTGTGTGTAACTGCTCAGAACTTTCAATTACGGATAGCGATGATAAATCATGCCTTTTCTGCGCAGGGCTAGGGATATGCATCTGTGCATTGTTTTGTATGTAACTGCTCGGAACTTTCAATTACAGATAGCGATGATAAATCATGCCTTTTCTGCGCAGGGCTAGGGATATGCATCTGTGCATTGTTTTGTGTGTAACTGTTCAGAATTTTCAATTACGGATAGCGAAGATAAATCATGCCTTTTCTGCGCAGGCCTAGGGATATGCATCTGTGCATTGTTTTGTGTGTAACTGCTCAGAACTTTCAATTACGGATAGCGATGATAAATCATGCCTTTTCTGCGCAGGGCTAGGGATATGCATCTGTGCATTGTTTTGTGTGTAACTGCTCAGAACTTTCAATTACGGATAGCGATGATAAATCATGCCTTTTCTGCGCAGGGCTAGGGATATGCATCTGTGCATTGTTTTGTGTGTAACTGCTCAGAACTTTCAATTACGGATAGCGATGATAAATCATGCCTTTTCTGCGCAGGGCTAGGGATATGCATCTGTGCATTGTTTTGTGTGTAACTGCTCAGAACTTTCAATTACGGATAGCGATGATAAATCATGCCTTTTCTGCGCAGGGCTAGGGATATGCATCTGCGCATTGTTTTGTGCTTGTGGTCCAGCTATAGCTTATTTCAGCTTAGCTCATCATTCTGTTTTTCTAGAATTTAGTGATTTAGGTTTCATGCTGTTTTAGGCAAAACGGAGAAACAAAAGATAAAGAGTTCCTTCAATCATTACTCTCTATCAACAAATGCCACTTACCGTGATGCCCAACTGATTATGTAGTCAGTTGTCTGAACTCAACCTAAACACTGCGTGGTTTGATGGTTTATAATGTTTTGAGATTGGATTAGAGGAATAAATGGAAAGACACAGAAAACAGAACAATGAGATTATTATTCTATATTATTTATTAAATTCAAATTTACATACACTCATTTGAAGCCTTTGAACATAGTCCCCTCGTGCCTGGGGCCCGCTCCCGCCTGCCGGGGAGTCTACAAGTCTGTGAAGCCACGGGCCTGCCAAACCAAGGATTATAGTGCCACGGGACTTCCAAGCCACAGGATTACAATGCCACGGGCCTTCCAAGCCACAGGTTTACAATGCTGCAGGCCTGCCAAGCCACAGGATTACAATGCCACGGGCTTGCTAAGCCGAGGGATTACGGTCCCACGAGCCTGTCCAACAACAGTGCCACTGGCCTGCCAATCCATGGGATCACAGTGCCACGGGCCTGCCAAGCAAGGGCAGCGGGGCCACAGGCTTGCCAAGCCGGTCAAAGCGCATAACAATTCAAGAATAAAAGAAAAGGAACAAGTATTTACACGATTTTAAAGTAAAAAAAAGTCATTTAAAAAGTATTATTCACCAAAGATTAGTCCAACATTAAGGTAACGACACAAGGAATGTTACGCCAACCGTAATTATGTAAAAATGACTTCCGTATTTGGCTTACGCGCACTTTACAGCTGTAATTGCGGGTAAAATACTTGATTAAATAAAAAATAATTAACAACACTTTCCTATACTCCTGTTTACAAAATTTTATAATAAAATGGTTTTACATTGCGACAAATTTTCTAACTATAAGATATAAAACATTTTTTACAAACTCTCAAATCGTTTCTGATTAAGAAAACATGAAGGACATAACCTCATTTTAATATGATTATTTCATATTTCTCCGTAATATTATTATATTGTATACAGTAAAACTTATAAGGGGAATACGGATCAATGTTACATTATTTCTGTTAGAAAAAGCTTTCTACATTTGCATCGAGACCTCAGTAAATTCATTCCAATCTTTGAGATGGAAATTAATTATTACAATAATTGATATCTTCCCGTATTTCATCTTGTTTCACAATAATTTAGCTGCGCAACAGAATTGCATCTGCCGGGTTCACAAGGCTGATTCAAGGGGTTTTGATTTAAACTGACAACAAAATGATTCTGCAATGCTCGGGCAATCAATCGTAGAGCTCCCGGTGAGTGGATATATCATCGTCCATAGGTTTACGCTTACTTATAATAGTGATAAATACACTCAGTCTGTGAAAACGTATTAGTTGAATGAACATATAGGTTCTGGAGAGGGGGGGGGGGCTAATTACATACAGGTAATTCCGCAAGAAATACCATTCACTTCATACAAATTAACTTTAATCAATTCCTAAGAAGAGCAGTGACTCGACGCAATGCTTCGACTGGGTGAATGGGGCATGGTTTTCCCCCTGGGGCCATTGTCTGGAATGTATTCTTCATTGGGGTACTTTACTTAACGGGGGACATAACAAACTGGACGCCGGGGCCCCGGGGGGACGCAACCAGCCACCTTGCTTGCGTAGCGGAGCACTTCAGGAAAGGTTAACACAAATGTTCGAGTCTTCGAGCAGTAAAACAATAATGATTAAACAGTCTCAACAAATTCATGTTTCAAATAAGACTTTAAATGGAAAGCTAAAATTTAAGCTTTATTATTTAATACCGATAGAGCAAAAATAAAATGATTATTACAATAGGGTTTAAGCATCAACAATGGTATTATAGTAATAGTAATATATACATAAACTAATACTTGAACAATAGTATTTGATCGGAACCAGCGGGGAGTGACTGGCGCATAGTTCTTCACCTCCCACTGTGTCACTTGTGTCACTGCACTGTACCGTCACTGCATTGCCACAGTACTGTACTGTACTGTACTGTACTGTACTGTACTGTACTACTGACTGACTGACTGACTGTACTGTCACTGAACTGCGCTGCTGCACACTCTCATCCACTAGGAGGGGAGGAATCCTCCACCCAGTCATTTCCCGCGCCCAGAACACTTTTTCTTCTTGCGCTTGAAGAAGCAACAACACCTGTGGAAATTAAATAAACACTTTACTAAAGTCACGATACAGCAAATAGAGCATACATTAGCACCACACAGGAAGGAGGCCTATGTAATCTTTGCGGAGGAAGAATGATTGAGAGCGTGGGTAGGAATCTGGGGGTCAGGTGTTCAGGTGACGCATCGGCCGCCAAGGCCTGGACCAAACCACGCCTCTTGAACCTGGGCACCCCGGCTATGTCACCAAGCGTAGTGAACCTACCTACGGTAGAATTGTTGGCTATCCAAAGGATGATTTCCGGGGCGACGGTACCCATACCCTCCTCCCAACATGCTACCAAGTAATCGTTGGTTATTGCTGTGGCACTATCAGAGCGTATGTCACATAGCTGTGGAATGCAACCATATACAACTAAGATGGACAATCCAGGTATATCTGATAATCTAATGATAAGATTGTACAATGAGTGGCAATACACATAAATATATGATATGACCTAATAATAATGACCCAAAAGCAAAAGGAGTATTATTCAGAAAAGGAAAGTGTTCTGCGTTAAAAGTGAACTTATGCTTTTTATAAGATGCAAAAGGGCTCAAGTGGGAAATATATAATTTTGTTTCAATAACTAACAAGTTTACTTACAGATGCACATCTTGCTTGTAGAGTAAGAAATTACAATGAGAAATGAATTAACAACTCTTAAAGCGACCTTCAGACGACCCATTTTATCCATCATAATTTTATTTATTAATAAATTTTACAAACTATAATTTTTTGTGATTTTCTCAACAACCATACTAGGCTCATGCCTGTATTATGGTAGTCATAAATGATTTAAATTATAATGTAAGAACTAAGAAAAATATATTTTGTAGAAACAAATAACAAATTTAAGAAAAAAATAAATATTTAAACATGAAACATGTGGACAGCGTGGCTAAGGAAAGGACAGTTGGATGGGCGTTCAGACTTGTTTCCTTTGATTATATTGGATGGATAAAGTCGGACCGTCTTGGGATAAGGAACTAGTGTACATTAAAAAAGGTGGATGGAAAGGAAGAATACTTAAGTGATCGGCGCTTTGGGAACTCTTTTTGGATGTTTTAGGACGGGGGGTGGAGTGGCGGACCTAAAAAAATACAAAGGCCATGTTACTAAGGGCTGGCGCGCTAGATAAAGTAGGCAACTGTCGCAGATACTCACTTGGTGTCGTCCAGAAGGTCGGCGTCTTGCTGAGGCTGGGTGATGGGTGTGTTGGAGTGACCCGCCGTGGGGTCGTCGGCAGCCAGCTCTCCGTTGGTAGAACTTACCACCTGGAGACAATACTACACTTAGACATGTCCACTCATTATATACTAACTAGAAACACAAACAAACTGTGAATGTGACGTCTTGTTACCTGATTAAATAATATTATCACAGAGTATGTGGCCAGATTAGAACTGTGAAACAGAAGGTTACATCAGAATCCCAAAGGTGCATGGCTGAATTAGAAGCAAAGCTTGCAAAGTACGGCTCTTGTATACTCTATTAGAGAGTGAGGGGACGGCGTGCATCTTCACTTGGTCCTACTAACTTTTCCTTGCAGTTATGTAGTTAGTGACTAGTATTATTTTCATTCAATGTATTTCAAACCTCGTGGCGTAATTCAGAAACTGACAGCTTTGAGATTTACACGGCCATAAATATTAATGCGATTAATTTTAGGGTTATTATGCCTTCCTCCTTCTTTAGAAAACGTTTCAGATGGTGTTACAGTATTTAATCACCCTGAGAAATTTTGATATACATCATGGAATAATGTTAAATTAAAAAGTAGGTAAGTCACATTGGAAAATAATACAAAAAATTACAGGTTGTCCACATACATGGGTGGCAAAATATTTCAATGAAAATAAAACAAAAAGCATTTTCAAGAATACAGAGGCTAAAAAAAATAATAATATGATAATGCTTGTAAATCTGGTCTGAAACATGTGACATGAATTTTTATTTATTTGTTGATCAGACAGCTGTAAATCAAAGTTTTGCAAGGTCAAGGTAAGAAATCAATCTCAATATATTTTGATAAGGTTGAGGTAAGAAATCAATCTCAATATAATTACATACGTAAGAAATATATTTTTGCATTGAGGAATCGAAGCTCATATATACGGTTAAACTACAGAGACCTGCGAAGGTACATGATGCAATAAAAAGTTTGAAACAATTATTTTTATTGCAATCTTGTAAAAAAAAGGGATGATTTAATTTGAGTTGAGTGAAGGAAGGTCTATGTATGTATGTTAGAGTTTGTTTATAGCAAGCAACAATTCAACATAAAAGTAACCATCATGCAAACATTTTTAAACTGAAAATTATTTAAAAAATACTCTTTATTAATAAAAATTCTGTAAAATGCTAACGTGAAAATATCAACAATGATAACAAAACAAATATAAAAAGTAAGCCAAGTAAGTCCGTAGTACGCAATGTTTGTTAGTCCCGAAGTTACGGTGGCAAACAAAATGAACAAATAAAATTGAAACTAACCGTCGTGACGGAACCCGGGACTCGGAAGTACCAAAAATTTGTCTTCGGTGTCGGCTAAAAAGAGAGCGCAAACACCAAACGTCAACAACTTGCCAATAGTCACTACGACACTGGAACATCCAACCGGCCGAAGCTTCTTATACCCAGACACTTCCCACTTGCGGGCAGCCGATGTAATTATATGATAAGTCATAACTTGCAGCAGGCGATGTAATTATAAGGTAAGACATAGCTTCCAGTTAGTCCATGTATTTATATGGTAAGACATAACTTCCAGATGGCCGATGTAATCATATAGTAAGACATAGCTTCCAGTTGGCCGATATAATCATATGGTAAGACATAACTTCCAGATGGCCAATGTAATTATACGGTAAGACTCTACATATTGTCCAGATGGCTGATGTAATTAACTGGTGAGACATACAGGGGCCATTTCATATAGTAAAACAGTAATAATTATTCACAATCTGATGTTCATTGTGGTTGATGAATGTTGTTATTTACAGTTGAGTTCAGTGGGAGGTGCGAGGGGGGGGGGGGAGTGCATGCACTAAGCACTAGGCAGTACGGTTATACGAGCTACACACACCGGGTGGGGGGGGTGGACACAGATGTACTAGGGGACAGCGGGTTCTTGCTTGCTCAGAATAGGAGTGTTCTCACATTGGAATTGCAATCAGGATAAGTTAAGTGGAGGTGACATGATCGCACCAAAGGACACTGGGCTTGAACATTAGTGCAAATAAGGGGATGGTGGTCGAAAACTGAGTGCTAGCGAGGGATAGTGGACAACAGAGTGCACACGGGAAGACTGGGTGCAAACAAGGGGTCACTGGACTTGAACACAATGAGGGAGTGCAAATGAGGGGAAAGTGGGCTTGAACAAAGTGAAAACAGGAGAAAAATGGGCTTGAACAGAGTGAACAGAGGGACAGAGCTCCAACAGAGTAAAACATAGTGCAAGTAAACAGGAGGCATTTGGATGAGGTTGACTGATTGGTTGATTGCACACAAGCAGAGATAGATTGATTGAGACAGAGAACAGAGAGAGAGAGAGCGGGCAGAGAGAGTACCTGCACAGATCCGTGCCTGTCTGCAGGAGTGAGGTGCCCGCCCAGAGTGGAGGGCTTGGAGGCGGCCGCTGCAGAGTCCACCCAGGCTCCCCCCTTGCCCCCCTGCACATACAACAACACTCTTATCACACTGACCATAGTTATAGTAACTCTGGTCACACCGGCCCTCATGCCATGCATGTGTACCAACCATGATTCCTATAACATACAAGCTACACTCATTGATCGATTGTTTGCATTATTATACTTGTGTTGAGAGTGACTCATTAGTAGTTATTGTTTCTTCTAAATGTAATTAGTATAAGGTGACTGACTATTGAAGTACACACGCAAACGCAGTTGCAACTGTCTAGCCGGGAGCTTGGAGGGAGGATAGTGTGGAATAGTAGACGGTACACCCACTGAATAACATCATAACTGATTCAAAAGATGAATCAAACATTTATTTATTAACTCTTTATAAAGGTACATTATATTACATAGCAGTATAATTAATAGTGTATTGTCAGGTGACAATTTCTTCAAACCAACTCAAAATTCTGAGTGGACATAAAGATATTGAATGTAAATACATAACATGTGCAAGTAAACAGTTATCTTAAAATTATATAGTAAACCCCACTAACTAGTGATTAATGAAGCTATTCTGTTGAGGGTGGTATAGTCTTTTACTACCATAAGAAACAGTGAGGTCTGTGAAGTGTAGGGACAGTCGGGAGAGTGGACCAGTGAAGAAAGAAGGAACAGTGCAGAGAATTGAGAAAGAGGACAGTGGAGTCAACGAGACAGTGAAGACAGGGAGAAAGTGAGCAATGAGGACGGTACAGGGGGTAGAGTGAGGGCAGCGGAGTCAGTGAGGATAGGAGATGTAGAGTGGGGAGTGAGGACGGTACAGGAGGTGAAGTGAGGGCAGCGGAGTCAGTGAGGATAGGCATAGTGTGGGAGTGAGAATAAGAGATACAGAAGAAGTAGGCAGTGAGGACAGTGCGGAGGGGACACACGGCCACCAACCTCCACAGAGGGATCCTCGGCTCCCAAGCCATCCAAATACTCACACAAGTCGTCCTGTCACATACAATTATAGTACAGTTATAGACACACTCTTCTGTGTACTTACATTATTATTTCATGACGTACATTTCCTACAAACAGTATACATAATAGATAAGGCTGACATTAATAAATACATACATATTATAAATATTGGAGAGAAAGGATAGAGATAAAAGAGATTAATAAATTACAACCTCAACCAAATTGTTTTCCCTTTAAATTCTGAACAGAATATCTCATATCCATAATTTATTCACGAAGCAAAATATTATTTGAAACTGGGATTTAATGACCATTAGGTCAAGATAAAGATCAGTGGACAATACAAAATATTATATATACATGGAAACACTGACTTTTGAGTATGGGAATGACCTCTTAAAGGAATTTACACAGTAGTATTGTTTGGTAATTACAAATAAAACATATGTATTAAATGTGTAGATTAAAAATATAGTAAAATGGGTTAAATATTGGATCATATATATACTTGAGAATAACATTATAAGAAAATTTTAGTAGTTTAATGCAGTAGCAAGCCTACACAAATTCATAATCTATATAATACTTTATGTTAGGAATTCACATGTAATTCTCAGTGTACACAGATGGTAAGGCAAATTGACAACCCTTCAATTGTATTTTGTCGACAATAAACTTATTTTATGGACAAAATACAAATTGAGGCGATGCTCCTCAAATACACTAATCAGAAATACAGCATAATATGGAAATTGCTTAAAATCTCACAATATAAATGAAACTCAATTCAAATATTGTCAAATTGCAGTACATCAAATAACAACAAGGAACCATAGAAAAGCATCATGCATAGGTTACTTCATTAGAGTCAGACAGGAGAGAATGCGTTACCTTGTGGAAGGCCGGGTGGCGCTCTCGATTGGGGGACACCACTAGCTCGTGGGCGGTCTGCAGGGATCCTACTGGGGTTGACTGTAACGTAGGAAAACAAACATCAGTACACATTGAGCGGGAATAGGAAGTGGTGAAGTTAGTAAAGCTCTGAAATAAATCCAATAATGATTGGAATAAAGCACAACAGCAAATAGAAGTTCTTACTTTCAAGCAGAGAAAAACCAGAAGCCTAGAAATACCCCCAACTAATCATGAACTAAGGAAGAAGGCAATTCAGAGGAACGGGATAGGTGCCCGCTACCCTCCTTCATTTGTGCTGAAGAAGACTGGGAGGAGACCTAGGGACGCCACTTATAGGATACTCACTACTCAATACAACAACTAAATTCAAAATGTTACAAATCAACCACTTTTCCACGAGACAAACTTTAAACTAATCTTTAACTTTTGAAAACTCATTACAGAATTTAATTTTCCATGTATGTAATAGTTCTTACAAGATGGTACAGTAGAACCCCGTTTTTTTCCCAAAAATTTTCACCTAAAAATATCCCAAAAAAATTTTTTTATGCAAAATTCTAAATTTATTTTTGTTCGAGGTTGGTGTAGTTAACACATTGTAATCGGATCACGTATTAATACGTTTTTAGCAAATTAATGCTAGAGAGCAGATAACGTATTTATACGTTTTTGATAGATTGTTATTGGAGCGCAGGTCACGTTAAAATACGGGTTCCAATATACTTGAGTTTTCGCTATATAGCGTCTGTAGGGTTGTAGCCATGCAGGTAAAAACAGTTTTGAGAACAATAGATGGGGTGTACGGTGGGTACCAAGGTAGTGTTATTTATCACAAAAATAGTCAAAGATAACGGTACATAGAACGGTCTACATGCAACACTAAGACGAAGAATAATAATTTTTTTTAGTTTATTTCACTACTCATTGGTGGTCAGACGTTGCTAAAAGCTAAATATCGAGTACATAGATATTATATATATATTACGTACATATTTACATTTTATTTTAGTGTTTAAAAGTTAAAATACTTTTGTTAAATTTTCAATGAAACAGACATTTTTACCACGATTGTGATTGAAAGTTTGTTATTCTTTTTAGTTAGTTATATTATTATATTGTGTTTTATCCCATAAGAAAAATGTCTCACCACAATGAAGATAGTGACCAAGAAATATACGCCGACAATTTATCCGACATATCGTGTGAAAGTGATTTTGATAGTGATGATAGCGATCTAGTTGATGATGAAGATATTATTCCACTGCCTACAACATTTACCCGCAGAACCATTTCGTCCAGTTCTGACCAAGAAGAGGTTGATGGTTGGTCTATAAATGATAATCCCCCAGTTCTTGAAGATTTTTTGGGTATTCCTGGAATTACCTTGAATAATCCTCCAAAAACGCAGATGGATGTGTTGAAATTGTTCATAGACGACGATTTTTTTAAGTTTTTGGTTATCGAATCCAACAGATATTATTATCAAAACATCGACCGACTAAAATCACAAACCAAAGGTATCAAATGGAAAGATATCACCATTCCGGAAATGAAAAAGTTTGTAGGTCTCATAATATTCATGGGGCTATACGGAAAGATAGACGGAATGAATATTGGACCACAGATCCTGTTATAGAAACGCCGTTTTTCGGTAAAACAATGTCAAGAGATAGGTTTAACCAAATATGGCGCGCTTGGCATTTCAATAACAATGAAGATATTACTGACTCATCTGATCGTCTGGAAAAAGTAAGACCTATAATCAATCACTTCGTTGAAAAGTTCAAAAACATCTACAAGCCAAAACAGCAAGTCTCATTGGATGAAGTCATAATACCATGGAGAGGAAGACTATTCTTCAGGGTGTACAATGCTGGAAAAATCATTAAGTATGGGATTCTCGTGAGAATATTATACGAGAGTGATACAGGATATATCTGTAATTTTGAAATTTACGCTGCGCAAGGACTACGATTGATTGAAACAATCCAAACTGTAGTTTCGCCATACACTGATGTCTGGCACCATTTGTATATGGATAACTATTATAATAATGTCGACAATACTGTTGCGCTTTTACAAAAGAAAATAAGGGTTTGTGGAACCATTAGAAAAAATAGAGGCTTACCTGAATGCCTAAAAAAAACGGATTTACAGGGAGGAGATACAATATTCCGTCTTAAAAATGATATATTGTTACAAGTTTGGAAATCCAAGAAAGAGGTATCTCTCATATCTTCTATCCATTCTGCAGAAATGAAGGAGAGCCATAACGTCGACCGAATGACGCGACAAAAGATTATCAAGCCAAATGCCCTTATTGATTACAATAAGTATATGAAAGGCGTCGATCGTGCCGATCAATATTTATCGTATTACAATATTTTGAGAAAAACCACGAAATGGACAAAACGTGTGGCAATGTATATGATAAATTATGCCTTATTCAATTCTTTTGTTGTATACAACTCCATTACAACTAAAAAGATTAAATATAAAAGATTTTTATATGACATTGCCTTCGAATGGACTTCCGATTCGATTCATGAAGAAGTTATTTCTGAAGATCCAGGGCCATCGACATCTTCGTGGAAAAGGGCTCCTTCTCGTGACCCTCCCGGAAGGCTTTCCATGGACATGCGCAAACATGTGATAGCCAAAATTGAAAGCAAGGGAAAGAAGAAATTTGTTCAAAGGCAATGTTGTGTCTGTTCAGCGCGCAAGGTGCGTAGTGAAACATGCTTCATATGCAAATTTTGTGAAGTTCCCCTACACAGGGGCAAATGTTTTGAAAGATATCACACCCTAGAACAATACTAATTTTTATTTTACATTTAGAAATAATTTTTGTGTATAATTTGTAAAATAAAGTGAAATTATGTGAAATTCTGCACTAGTTTAACGATGAAGAATACATTTCTAAATATAATAAAATAAAATGAAATAAAATAAATAAGAATTATTGAAATCAAACAAATATTTTTGAAGTTATCGCAATTTTTCTAGAGGTCTACGTTAGCGCGAAATTACGCGAAAAATCACCCGTTACCAGCACTAGTACGCGGCCGAAAACTGCCCCATCACAATGTGTTAAGAATAAATAGATTTTTGCGAAAATAAATCGTATAATTTTGTAAATCTGAATCTGACAGACAGCCGTAGCGGTAAAATGTCTTAAAAAGATTCACTATTTACATATATTCTATTGACTGTCAAACACGTGAAACCCTAATAGCGCCGATCTAAAATATCACAAATAAAACATTGATTTTATATAATTCAATGACACAGGAAACAATAATGGTACATAGTAAGATATTGTCATCCAAATAGTTATGTATATTATATTATATTATTAAAAAACGGATGAGGTCAAAAGGGCTAAGCAAATTTCTACAAGAGACAATGACAAAATGGCAGCAATTCGAGTATTGGAAAGTGTTTATGTAGAAGTGAGTTCGGGCAAAGGTTGGTTTGTTTGTTTGTTTGGCTGAAGCGGGGTCACACAGTGTTCTAGCTGGGCTACGGACACACGCCAGGTGAACAGCTTGCCTTGTCAGACTTGGTCTTGCCCACGTTGGAGGGAGGCGCGTTGCGCAGCTGGCGCATGATGTGAAGATTGGCCGGCTGCCATTACAACAACAACATACTAGACTATACAACCAACAAAGGTTGGTGTTTGTTTGGCTGAAGCGGGGTCACACAGTGTTCTAGCTGGGCTACGGACACACGCCGGGTGAACAGCTTGCCTTGTCGGACTTGGTCTTGCCCACGTTGGAGGGAGGCGCGTTGCGCAGCTGGCGCATGATGTGAAGATTGGCCGGCTGCCATTACAACAACAACATACTAGACTATACAACCAACAAAGGTTGGTGTTTGTTTGGCTGAAGCGGGGTCACACAGTGTTCTAGCTGGGCTACGGACACACGCCGGGTGAACAGCTTGCCTTGTCGGACTTGGTCTTGCCCACGTTGGAGGGAGGCGCGTTGCGCAGCTGGCGCATGATGTGAAGATTGGCCGGCTGCCATTACAACAACAACATACTAGACTATACAACCAACAAGCATGCAAAACATGACTAACACAATATTCTCTGTATAAATTTGAAGAGGTTCGGAGCTAAGATATTGTTCACTGACAATACAATTCATAGTAAAATCAATAGGTGTCGCAGCTGGCAAAAAAACTCCCTGCATTATCAAAAGGGTCATACCATTATTTTACATCCCGATTATTAGATAATATCTTTTGATTTAAACTCTGCTAAGAACCACATCTTGGGGGTAAAAGCTCCTCTGGCGTCCATCTTTATTATGTTGGGGTGAATATGTTGCGCTTTTACAACCTAAACTATTCAAACAAATATCAGTGCGATTCCATCAACAGTCATAATATAATTAAAGTTAAAATGAACCATGATAAGATCTACTGAAGAGATAAGGCGTCCCTGTGCCTGAAGTTAGCTCAATTGTTCCTTACTTCTGGTGAAATTAGAACCAGGGGACATAGCCGAACATCCAACGACAACCCTAGTGAAGGAACTGGGTTACTGTCGGGGGTTCAGGTAGTCTGAGTGCTTAGAGGAGCTGCGCAGACCGTCTTCTTATCAGTAATAATAGAAAACTTCAACTATTTAATTGTTAAATTGCAAGTCACTTGTTATAAGTCTTTATATTGTTAGTCACTAGTCATAAGTCTTAGTAACAACTCGAAGGTTAGATAAATAATGTTGTAAAGTGCCCTTGAGGTGATTTTTTTCACAAAAATGGCGCTATACAAATCAACCAATTATTACATTTATTATTATTAGTGTACTTCTTAGATTGGCTGTAGATATAAATAAGTAAAGTGCGTACCATGGTTTTGCCGGTCCAGTCAAAGTCCCCATCATCGAGGTATCCCCTTCGCTCAAAGAGCTCCCGGAACATGCGGCGCAGCTGCTCGTAGTCGGGCGTCTCGAAAAAGTCGAGACGGCGCACATAGCGCAGGTAGGTGGCCAGCTCCTCAGGGTGACCCTCGCACAGCGCCTCGATGGGCGTGGCACGCTTCGTATCACCGATCTTCTGGTAGCGCTCCTTGAGCGTCTCCGCCTTCAGCCCCTGCCAGGGCAGCGAGCCGCGCAGGAAGTACATGAACATGTGCCCCAGAGCTTCCAGGTCGTCACGCCGGGATTGCTCTGCAAATAGACAACCACACTTAAGACAGGATTTTATAATCTTGAACGCTGCAAGGTTGATCCAAATGTTGGCTATAAGGTGCAAAGGGCGGATCTCATTACCCTAAAGGTCCATCATCAAAATGATTTTAAAGTTGCAGAGTAGAGTAGCCTTAGTAGTAGTATAATGTCAATGTTCCGGGAATGTCTGTCATTCGTTATTAAAAAATGTAAAATAATCTACTAATATAAAAAAAATATTGACTAAAACTCGCTTAACGGCTTCACTGCCAGCCTTGGACAGTGAAGGCTCGAAAAACTTCTATGTTTTTTTAATTATCTCTAAAGCTTATAAAATTAGTATTATTTCAATTTTGTCTTATTAGTTTCACAAGGGCCGCATAAAAACAAAATTATACAACAGATGCCGGGTGAACACCGAGCAATGAAAGATTTCAAAAAATCTCAAAACATTCGAACTCTGCCAGATGACGGAGTTGGCAATGAATCTATTCTGTTTTGAAGTTTGTTTTCCGGTCCCTTGGAAAGCCTTAAAAGAAATACACTGTATTCTTATAATTTATGACATGTACCCGGCATAGTTGGGGGTTATACTTAGGTGATAGACATATACTATTACAGACTTTTCTGTAGACCTTTTTAAGATATACAATTCCGTAGTACATTATTTTGATGTATCTCAAAGGTTTAGCCAGCATTAGCAATGTAATTACTTGATTACAAAACATCTAATTTTCTCTACCTTCTATATTTATATTATGCATGTATTATATATCAGACCGGTCGGTGGCCGAGTTGACATCGCGTTTGGGTCCCACCCAGGCGTAGTGTGTTCAATTCCTCGGCTGGCTAAGTCCTCCATCACAACACAAGCAACATTTTCAGCTTACTGTGGTGGAAGTAGGAGATTTTCAAATATTGTCAGGTTATTCGTAACCCGGGAATGTTTGTATTTCTATTATTAAAAAAAAAAAAAATATATATATACAGGGTGTATCGGCACTAACCCGACAAACTTTAACCAGCTATTCCTTAGCACATTTGGAGTAAAAAATGTTATGTGCACTTTGCTGTCCGGTAACGTTTTTTTTTAATAAAAAATTAATTAAACATATTTTCACCACATGTCACCACTGTTTTATCCTTTGTCAAAATTTGAAAGCAACATCGCAACTCTCGCGTGTTGCTGCGAACGAAGCCCGTATTACATAATCCAGTACCAGAAAAGAAATATTTTATTTAACAATAATGATTATTCACATTTTTCGTATGCGAATCACTGATTGTCTTCTTGTATTGTACACATCAGTTTTATTTTTGTATCTAAATTGTTTCACCTCTGGAATGCTTTGGTTTCACCTCTTACGCGTTTCACGTATTAAATAGTCTAATTTTGAAACTAAGAAACTAATTAGTAGATTTCCTGAATTTATAATCGAAGTCCAATAATTCTGAGCACTTTTAAAAACAATTTTCCTCACTTAGGTACTTATCAATAATAATAATTGGATTATTTGAACAGCGCCGTTGTTTTTTAAATCACCGTAAGTGCTCTGTCAAAATGTTACTTGCTAGGCTATCCTACAACGTATATTTTTTAATAAATTTAGTTATTTACAACTTCGCGGAATGTGATTTATGAATATTATTGCTTATGTTAAAAGCCTTCCAGAATTACCGGAATATAACGAGCAGCTTGACACACTTAAGTTTATTTCCACTAATTTGAAGGTACAAAGAATGTATAGTTTTAAAAACAATCCCGATGAATCAAAAAACGGTTCATATAAAACTGCTGCGCAACACACTGAGACAAAGGAAAGCACTCACACAAACGTCATGACTGCATTGGATTGACCACCTGCAAATGAATGCTGCCAGATTGCTAATTTATTTAAACAATAATTATTAAATTTTATTTAAAATATCGCAATTTTTTTAAAAAATCGACAATAAATTACAACTATAATTTAAAAAAAATATTCTTAACCCCACGCTTTTTCGTAATTGATTAATTAATTCAGAATTTAAACGTTGCTTGAAATGACTAGCCGTATTTGGTGACCAGATCTGAATATCCAGGTTCAGAATTTAAACGTTGCTTGAAATGACTAGCCGTATTTGGTGACCAGATCTGAATATCCAGGTTTAGAATTTAAACGTTGCTTGAAATGACTAGCCGTATTTGGTGACCAGATCTGAATATCCAGGTTCAGAATTTAAACGTTGCTTGAAATGACTAGCCGTATTTGGTGACCAGATCTGAATATCCAGGTTTAGAATTTAAACGTTGCTTGAAATGACTAGCCGTATTTGGTGACCAGATCTGAATATCCAGGTTCAGAATTTAAACGTTGCTTGAAATGACTAGCCGTATTTGGTGACCAGATCTGAATATCCAGGTTTAGAATTTAAACGTTACTTGAAATGACTAGCCGTATTTGGTGACCAGATCTGAATATCCAGGTTCAGAATTTAAACGTTGCTTGAAATGACTAGCCGTATTTGGTGACCAGATCTGAATATCCAGGTTTAGAATTTAAACGTTGCTTGAAATGACTAGCCGTATTTGGTGACCAGATCTGAATATCCAGGTACTTCCTCACCTTCCACTCCTTCCCTTAGCCATAAAACTTACCCCAATTCAACATAAAAATTGTTTAAATTATCGGATGTAATGAAATGCATAATAATTAGACCCCAAAATACTTAATTATTCAGGGAAATAAACCCCTGAGTCATCAGTTGGAAATACCAACGACATTAAGTGAAATTAACAATGCAATAATCCTATTATTGCATTGTTTAAAATTTCACTTAATTATTAGCATTAGCAAATAATATTGGGATTAGCAAATAATAATTTACGACAATTTACTCGGAAATCAATAAAGCCAGAATAATAAAAAAAGAAAGTTATCACTTACGTCGTCTGTAAGTGGCTTTACCAAAGTTTGATAATGCCGTCAGAAGGTGAAACAGCTGTCACGCGTAATAATAATTACAACTAGCAGAACTTGTTTATAAACACACTGTTTTTATAAATTTTTTAATAAGACTGTTAAAATAAAAAAAATCTCTAAATTGAAATGGAGTTCTACAAACTAAACTTAAAATCAAATAAATTTATTGCGAAGGTTCAAAGTACTGTACTGTAATATTATATTAAATAATTTTTACGTGTTTAATTATTGTTTAAAGTCAGATTAAAGCGATTAAAAAACCCACCTGGCAATTCTTATTCGAGTTTCGTTGTTTTTACGTATTGGCGCGCTTACAAGCATCAGTCGTCTCATTTTTAACCATTAATATTTAGTGTGTAGGAAAGAGAGAAGACGCTTTTCGACACACTTGTCGAAAAACTTGTTGAATGCCGACGGGCATACTCTTCTACAGATTTTATTAAATATTGATATGTAGGTAATATTGATGTGTAAATGAATGACATTGTGAGAATTTTACCAATAAATAATAAATGAAAATGCGGACATGTAGTTTATGTTAATTTTTTTATTGGAGCATTTGTTCGAAGTGACTACCATTATTTTCGATGCAAGCGTGTAGTCTTGTTATATTTTGATTATTTAAGTTTGCAGGATTTGCTTTAATTTCTGCAGCGGCTTCCATCACTCGTTCGAGCAGTTGCTCTCTTGAGGCTATTGGCTTAGCATACACTTTTTCCTTGAGAGCCCCCCACAGGTAGTAATCCAGGGGGGTCAGGTCGGGTGATCTTGGTGGCCAAGCAATGGCCGGACTTCCACGGCCTATCCAACGACCAGGAAACTCGACATCCAAGTAGTTCCGCACGGCAATCGAATAGTGTGGTGGGGCTCCATCGTGCTGGAACCACATTCTCCGTAGTAATTCGAGGTTCACATCTTCCAGAATCTCGCCCAGTTGCACTTGTAAGAACTCCAAATACATCGGTCCATTTAGTCTGGGAGGCAACTCGATTGGACCGAGTATTTGATTTCCCAGGATTCCTGCCCACATGTTGATGGAAAATCTGTCCTGGCTCGACGACTCCCGAACAAGCTTGGGGTTTTGTTCAGCCCAATGGTGCAAGTTGTGCACATTTAGCACTCCTGTTTTAGTGAACTGTGCTTCGTCGGTAAACAATATGTTTTTCATGAAGTCTGCATCTCTTATGACATTATGCAGCATTCTTCTGCAGTACACGACTCTGGAAAAGTGGTCATTCTCCATGAGGCCTTGGCAGCGCCTATAGTGAAAAGGTTTGAGCCCGTGCTTCTTCAGAACTCTCCATACCGCCATGTGTTCCCTGTGTCCTATCATCAGAGCGACCCGACGCACGGACAGCGTGGGGTCTTCGGTAATTAAGTTCAGGATTCTCTCCTCAACTGCCACAGGAACGATGTTGTGTCCTCCGCCGGCGCCTTCAATCCGTCCGATGCCACAGTCACGCAATTGTTGATACATCTGAAACAAAACAACAAATAACAACTGCTTTTATTATTCAGCTCAGTAATAATGTCAAATAAACAATCGCGGGCTTTTTCACTCATTTTATTTTTAAAGAACACTTATTTTAGGCACATATCAGAAAACTTACGTTTTCTCTTCATTTATTTCATTTTTTTATAGTAAAATGTATAACAAAGTGTTTTAAATTATAATTTTCTTAACTAGGTACGGTTGATATCTTGGATTCACAGGGGTGAAATTGAATTCAAGTAATTTAAATAATCCCATGGTGAGAAAGGGAGTGAATTCAATTGCAGTGAATGATGCATTTATTAGAGATTAAAATTAATTAACTTTTTAAAACGCCGTTTAGTGACCACTGAACACAAATCACCTAAAGTACAATTTACATTTTTAAAGTTGGTGGCCCCTTGTTATGTTTTTAATGTTCCCAGTTTAAATTTCAAAAGCGCTTTTTGGCATTATCAATGAATGTAAATAGTTTCAATAAACAATTGATAGGGTACAAACCTGGACAAAGGTAGCATGGTGTGGGACGCGTCTTCCAGGAAACCTCATGCGATACTCCCTTACGGCTGCTCGTGAATTTCCATTGCAAAATCCATAAACAAAAACAATATCTGCTTGCTCGGCAGGTGGATAATTGAGGGGCATATTTCAACAGTAAAAACTTAGATAACAAAACAAAAACGAAACTAGAAACTTGATGACATGCGAACTCCCAAAACAGCACTGACCACTGATACGAGACGGGGTGGCGGGAACCACACGGGACTTGAGACAGAATATGTGTGAAAGAGATGACAGTAGCGCGGCGTTGCCAATTATTTTACCCCTATACTGTGGGCAGTAGCGGAGTGTGGAAATTTTATTTATTTTTTGTTTTTAAAAGAAAAAAAATGTTACCGGACAGCAAAGTGTACATAACATTTTTTACTCCAAATGTGCTAAGGAATAGCTGGTTAAAGTTTGTCGGGTTAGTGCCGATACACCCTGTATATATAAACCTTACGGAAGAAATTCTCTAAATGATAGTGAAAACCTTTTCAAAATACATTGGGTAGATTAAAAGAACTAAGTGCACAAACAGACAGACGCGGATAGCGCCTATTTAGAGATTAAAGATTTCAATTGCACACTCAAATAAAACATGTAGTTGTGGAAAGCACAGCTTCCTTCATTCTTATTTAGTATTGTGTAATGTGATAAACTCGAGAATAATAATTGATCGATAAGTTCAGATAATTTAATGAAATAAGTCATGAAGAATTTAGGATAAGGCGATGATAGCGATAGAATTCGTTGATCGCACAATCAGCATTGACAATCACAAATCCAATTGCTTTATAAGTAATCAAAAAGAGGTGTAGAGTGAGATATTCTTAGAATATATTTATATCAACCAATTTGAAGGGCAGTAATGATGTGACGGAGGGTGAGAATAATACATACTTATAGGACTTCTTTGATTTTCTGTTTAATTTCAAGGAAATGTCAAATAATTGGTATTAAAAGAAACAGTCATAATATGTATTTATAAGTACACAAGTTCTCCACTCCGTGGGTAGAAGAGTGTGTGTCCTTGGTTAAAATTGATATTACCAAAGCCAAAGAGCCGCCAGCTAGGCAAAATAAGGTTTCTTTCACTCTTCTGACAATGCTCCCCTGTTTTGGAGTCAGCTTAACATAAGTAATTATTAGTGTTTATTACTACACATAAAAAGTACAAAGCAAACCACCTTTTGTTGTCAGTGTATTTTGCAGTAAATCTTGTAAAACATGTTTCATGGAAAATGTTTATATTAATAAATAACATTTTTACAGCTTAACTTGTGTTATTTCACAATTTATTACAGTATAGGCTGCGGCGCGTTCCAGAGTGGAAGGTACTCGCCTGGTGTATCGCCATTCAGAATTGAAACGTTGCTTGAAATGGCTATGGTGCTATACCAAATAGATATAGTTATCAGATCTGAATAGACAGGTACACCTCTACCTCCCTCTTCCCCATCTCCACCGCACTACCTTTAGCCTCACAACCTACCCAATAAGAGATGCAATAGTCTCACTGGCTCCAGACGGTTGGGAGTAGTTGGGACTCTAGTGCGGTATTCGCATAATAAAATGTATATTGGGGATATCCTTCTGAAGACCCTGTACAAATTACAAGTGCACCCCACAGTTGAATTTGGTAGCCACCTCTGGTCTGGAGCCCCAACATACTAGACTCTGTGCAGAAACAAGTGGTCTGTTTGATAGCTTCCCCTATTTTAACAAACGGATTGCAATCATTAGAACACAGGCGTCAGGTGGGAATGCTGTTTGTGTTCCACAGGTATTTCAATGGAAAATGCTCCGAGGAATTAGCGTCTGCAATCCTTTCGGCATCGGAGCATAGTTGGGAAACACGCCAAATACGCACCCAACATTTGTACAAATTTGTGAGAACGGGACGTTTCTACAACTCATTTTTGAGTGCAACACCTCGGCTGTGGAACGATTTGTCGGCTTGGTTTCCTCCTTCCTACAAAATGGATCTCTTCAAGACCCATGCTCACTCCTCCTCTACTCCAAAAACCCTCCACACAGCATCCCCAGAGAGGACATTGGCTCTGAGGAAAAAATATTTTGTGGGGAGTTAATGTTCATCCAGTCTCAATTGCTCCCAACCTTCTGGAGCCAGTAAGACTATGGCATCCCCAAATACATCAAATAAAAATTATTGCGCACGCCGGGATTTTAAACCGTGACCTTCGGATTGCTAGTCGAGAGCCTTACCCCAAGGCTACGGAGGCCATCGAGCATACCTGAATGAACACAGAAATCTGTTCGACGTACCAAATATTGTCAATGAATAATTATGAAACATCTCACTCAAAAGTGGATATCTTAGTAAAAACATTACGATATTTGCTGTAATTCGCCATCTCAGTTTGCTCCTTAAATACAACTTTACAGCTTTTTAATTAAAATTAATCAACTATCGCTTTCATAATTTGAATTATTTTACAAAACCACAAAAAATTAAATTTAAAACTAGGTATTTCTGTCCCTTGAAGAATGGCCAAATTTATCCCACATATAAGGATTTCCTGCTTTATAAGTTCTTTTTCTAGTCCCTTGGAAAATTTCTTATCCTCTTATTGCGAAAAAGCGTCAAGTCAAAATTTAGCTGATTCGACTTAAGGTGATGCACTACGTCGTGTAATATTTTAAATTGAGCCGCTATCAATAACAACCCTTTCGTAGATGGCGATAAGGTTTAAATTCCAGCTTAACAACATCCGCCTGTTTTGATTTATGCAAGAAAAAAACATGGCCAAAAAGTGGCTTTTATTTTATTTTGTGGATGTTGTGGCATAAATATTTATTTTTTATTCGATCATTCAATAAATAACTTAATTTACAACATTATACAGTAAAATCATAACCGAAAATGGGTTCGTAAGTAGGAGATTTTAAACTTTAAAGCAGTTTTTATAGGCCTGTACATTATTTTTTTCTGGGCTTATAAAAAGACTTATCTAAAAAATACTCGATTATTTCAAAGGCCAAGATGTATTCTACTCGCAGTATTTAATTAAAGCATCTGAAACATTTCTAGGCGACTAAATTTTCAAACCAAAAATACATGATTTTGCATTACGTATGGCATCGCCTTAATGATGCAGTAATATTGTTCTGTGGCCTCTCTTTAGTCTACGCACCAAGTCGTATCTATAATACTTTTCCAGTTACTATGTGAAATAAGTTGATTATGCAGAAATCTTTTCAGTGAATGAGCACTAACGCACATCATGTAAACTGTCTAATACGGTATATCAAACCACACTAAGTCAGACAAAGTGCAATTTCGTTGAAAGATTTTTTTTTTTGTATATGGATATCTGTGATATTCGAAATCTAACGGCCGTTCTTCCCAATCCTACTGATCAACTGCTGAGCCGAAATTTTGGCTCAACACTGCTCAAACGCACAACTATGCTCTTTCCAACGTAAAAGTGACAACTGAGTGATCAACCAATTTAAGGAAGCCAAACTACTGGATTAAGCTTGCCTCAGTAAATGACTACTTATAAAAAGTGTCAACAGAGTGAAACATATTTGCGAGCCCAAGGCACGGTGGCATTAAAGTAAAGCTAATACTTTATTTTTAACATATTTCATACGCTTAAATATAAAATATCTTTTTACATATTACAGTACTTAAAAAAATATATGCATTAATAATAAATACAATAATTAATTGGTCAATGTTAATTTAGCGTAGAAAGTTTTAACTTTGATGTCATTTTATTGTCTATTAATCAACAGTAAAGATGTTTGGAAACAGGCGAATCGAATGTTACTGAATAAATCACTTGGCTGATCGGACCCTGAGATTGATCGTTCGAAATGTTGGGAACAACGGCCGTTACAGTAGTTTTGGAAGTTAGTTTCTTGCTGATTAAATTGAATAATTATTTGCAAAAATGATGTCAAGAGTGGCAAACATAATAAAAATGGCTAGAAAAGTAAACGAAAATGATTTCTTGGCAGTTGACAAAAAGTTGTGAGGTCAAATGGTCACACTCAATCAGTCTCTTCCGATCCAGGTCAACCGAAACCGGACACCCCTGCAAAGTCACCAAATGCAGCGAAGCACTCGGGGCCACCTATGGCAGAGGTGAAGGTTATCCAATAAGTGGTTCTTGGGGCAGCGGTGCCCCATGAACCACTTTCCAAATGTGAATGTTTATTTCGTCAAAAAATATTATTAAAATAAAAATGTAACACCATGAAACTATTTTTTCTTCTGTGTTTGCCATAATATCAGCGAAAAAGCATTAAGTCATGCAATACTCTTCGAGTTTAAAAAAAAAAAGTAAGAGAAATTCTGTTATTTTTGGATAAAACATGCGGGCACGTATTATGCTCTATTCGTCACAATAATGACTTCAAGTCACTTAAATTTTTTTTATGTAACTCAAATTTTCAAATTCCACTATCTCGAAACTAGTATTTTTGACTTAATGCTTATTCGCAGAAAGCCCACGGTATATTTACAATCTTGTGCGCCGCCGTTGTCGATAAAAAAATCACAGTTAAAAAAATTATTTTCCTAATATGTATAAGTAGTTATTGGGGTGAAACTACTTACAGTATATAATATACTATTTTTTGTTCAGTAAGCTCATTAATTATCTGGCAGGACAGGACAATTTACAAAAACATAATTTTGCAAAAAACAATAAGTCAATACGAAAATAGAATCAGCTGGCACAGGGCGAAAATTTAGCATTGGCATCTCAGAAGTTGACAGAGTTTCACTGTTAAGTACTCTACGGAAAATCTTTTTAGAGATAAAAATTAGCCGTTTCAGGAAAACACAAATTTGTGAAACGATGAAAGTTATCATTATATTTATAGATAAAACAATATGACGAATCAAAAGAACTATTTCTGTTATTTAACTATTGTGCAATCTTTGTAAATTCTAACAATGTGAGGTGGCTTGTGTCTGATCTATATCATACTGAGATGTGTCGGCTATCATTATCAGGATCCACTTGAATACATAATATTATTTTATTAATCTACCCACATCTATCAAAGTCTACAATAATACAATGATATTGGATCGTTATATCTCCCAAACTAGATTATCTTTATCTTGTTCATTCACGACATTTGTCCCACAAATCAGTACCTGCTTCACAGTACGATACTTTGTGACAACTATTGTAACTATACATATGCAAATAAATTCATACAAAGTGACTGAAACTAAACAGAACTTCTTAAGCATGAAAACTTTTCACGAGGGAACCTTATAGGCAGGTTTCACTGTAATTCATTATGTTATAATCTATAACTGAATGCCTAATTACATTATTTAGGTCATTTTAAGAAAAAAAAATTTATACAAAAAGACTTTTCGGTGGCATTTCACAAAAATGGCACTATTATTATTAAGACATTATTAGCGGATTATATTTGGGCGAAACCATAGCCAATGGAAGAACGGTTAAATAAATCCCTTGAATAATCTTACAAGAGAGTTTCACAATTTATGCTTTGTGTTGTTGGTACAATGAAATGGGCTTCAGTGAAATTCTATTACAAGGTTTTACAAGTGATGGGTGATTTCAGGGAATCTTTGAGTGAGTTTCTATGTATACGAGTGAATGTATTACCTTTCCCCAGGTGAGTGTTGATGGACATGTATCTGGCCGTACCCGTGAGGGACTTGTGCTCCCGGAAGGGAATGTGCTTGTTGGTCTCCAGGTCGATATACTCCTTGGCCAGTCCAAAATCTGAAAACACATACACTCTGTTAACAAATATATAACACAAGGACAGGTTCAAATCAACTAAACAGAGGGTTCTTTCATCCAATAAAAGACGTGAGTTAAGACTCAAACAGGTTTATCCAGCCTAGATATTTATTTTTCATGTTCTCCATAAAACGGTTATACACCAATATATCATGGAGAAGATTACAAATTAAAAAGTTTACAGAGGCACTTTTACTATTTTGTGACATATAAATAAATGCCTTTTGCATCTAATCCTAGAAAACACTTCCTTGCAAATAGAGTAGTGGATGCTTGGAACAAACTCCCACAACATGTCATCGATGCAACAAATATAAATCAATTCAAAGCTCTATTGGATTCACATTTGGAGAGAAGGACTTAATTCAAACTTAAAACAACTCAATTACTGTCAAACTTGTTGTGAAATCAGATATGAGCGCATCAGCAGAATGCTGCCTGCTCTGCACATAATAATATGTTAAAAGATAGTTACTGAATTGTCTGTAGGTGACATTGAAAATGTCGATGGCTAATGCAGAATCGTTAAGCAGTTGAGTCGCTCTGTTTATTGGCGCGTTCTGATAGGCAGAAGTCTTCGCTTTCGGAGCATATAGGAGGGCATGGGATCTCCCTCGAGTATAATTGTTAGGGACATAAAAGTTAACCTCTTTCAACATAGGCGGATTGTGTATTGTACCAGAGATTAACTTAAAAAAGTGTTTGCCTAAAAATATTTTTCTGCAGGCTTCTAATGTATTGAAATCGAGCATTCCTGTTAAGAACAAGGATAGATAGTATGTATATTCCCTCATATACAGGTAACGCATAAACCTTTTTTGTACTTTTTCTATTTCTAAGATATGGTTTTGTTTAGAAGGGGCCCAAATAATGGAGCTGTATTCCAGGATGCTGCGGACAAGTGCTTCATATGTTCTTCGTATTGCAATTCCATTAGTAAATGATCTCGCATTACGAAGAACAAATCCAAGCATTTTGTTGGCGCGGGAGACAATGTCAGATATGTGGGATTTGAAAGAGAGATTTGCTTCGAAGATCACCCCAAGGTCACGAATCTCGTTTTAGAAATAGAAATGTATCTTGGATCTTGTAAATGTAACTACACTGCATTTTTGGATGCTGAAGGGTAATTTATTTAATTCCAACCATTTGACAAGAGAATCAAGATCATTCTGCAGAAGAATGGAATCGATACAACTTTTGATAGATCTGAAAAGTTTGATATCGTCGGCAAAGTGGAGATATTTTGAGCGGTTAAATATGTAGTTATTTCTTTTTTAAATATAGACTATTTAGGACAGCTGTAAAATTAGGTATGCAATTGGTAACAAGGATGTGCCCTTATTTTATTTTTTGTGAACTACTCCAACTAATTTTTCAATAATGATTATTTTAGAGCTTTTTAAAATATCAACTTTTGTATGAAAATTAAATAACTAACTTTCAGATGTAGGACCAACAAAAAACTTTTATTGTGGAAAATCAGAAAAGTTACAGTGGATCTTTACAACCTTTACTTTATAACTCCAGAAATCCCTTATGGGCATCATTCACGATCCAAATACTAGCTCAACCGAGGAATCAATTTCGAATACAAAACTATGCTTACGAAATTAAAATGGGATGGAGATCTACAATGTCAGCCGAGTGTAAGTGAGACAAAGCGCTGGGCTATTGGGCTACACGAAACATTTGTTTCCATTCACTCCTAGTTTTCTTTTCTATTCTATGTATATGTAAAGAGTCCGCGTTAGCCGATGATTCTGGCACCATTTCAGTTTGTGATCAGCGGGGAAGTATGGCATATAAACAATTAAAAGCGGAATCACGTCGAGAACTGAGGAACCATTAAAATGTCTACATGGTGCTGATTTAATTGTCAGAGTTTGAAACGCTCCAAGCTAAGTGAAACACTAAGGCGCAGTTTTGTGTTTTGCAGAAATTCACGTGTGACAAAGTCACCAAGTGGCCATTCAGCGCCATTTTGTTTCTTTCAAATTTGAAAATCAAATTGTAATAATCTGACGAGTTGAACTCTTCAGGCCTCAAGCATTTTCTGTCAGAAAGTCGGAGTATTTATGTTTTGCAATAAAATCCAAATAAATGGAATATTTCTGAATTTATAAAACTGTTTATGAAAGGTGATAAAATACGCTTTCTAATTTTATTATCTATATAAATAATAATGTAAATGTTCGTTTGTTCAAAATCTTAAATCTCCCAAAGTTCTTCACTGATTGCTTTGAAATTTTGTCACCACTTTGCATTCGAATACGCGTGTGTTTCTATATACCTATATTATATACATGTCACCCGTAACAGGTAAAAACATGAAAAACAGCGCAATCTGTTGGACGAACATGCTTTATTTTAAAACAGAGCCACCTGTTAGACGTAAAAGCAACACGCACTATTGTTCCTCTTTATGCAGACAGACTGAGCCATAGCAACGCGTGGCGGGGTACAGATAGTTAGAAATGGACATAATATTCTTTGAAATATTAAATGTCTCTCTTTACGCTTATTGTTTGTAGTTTTATAAGAAAATAATTAATAAAAAAATAAACAAAATCTCACAAGTTTCAAATTGAGGCCCGAACCTTTGGTTTCATAAAGGTGCACATTTTAATTCTTCTGTGGTTATCTTCTAGATTTGAATATAAAGGGTGGTGTTTTCTCTTTCTAACACTGTTCAGATCATATTTCTCACATAACAGTAAGGGAGACAACGATTTGAACAAATTAGCCTGAAGGGTTAACATGATAGTCACAATTTGGCATAATCGGCATTTACGGGGCAACTTTGCATTTGACGACAATGTTACATTTGAATTTGTGTGAAACAACCTGTCCTTAGTTGTAACCGGATAGCAATGGGCAAGGGGAAGCAAGACTAGGATAACACTCACCGATAATGTGTATAATCTTCTCCCGCTTGGTGGTGTTCCTGCCTATCAAGAAGTTCTCAGGCTTGACGTCCCTGTAGATGAGGTGGCGGCCGTGCACATACTCGATGCGGTGCAGCAGCTGCATGGCGATCATGAGCACCGTCTTCAGCGAGAAGCGGCGCCCGCACAGGTCAAACAGGTCCTCCAGGGACGGGCCCAGGAGCTCCATGACCAGCGCATTGTATTTGCCGCACGGTCCAAAGTAGTACACATCTGGGATGCCCTCCGCACTGGATGGCGCTGCAATCAAACAATCAATCAGGTTGTAGCCGAGATGCTTCCCAACTTCACTCTCGCCATCAGCTGACATCCACATCCAATCCCCAGCCTCATGACATACCCATTGGTATGCCATAGTCCCACTGGTTCCGGGTAATCGGGACTACCCAAGGTTTCCATCTATGTATGTCATGTGAAAAAAAACACTTTGTTTCCCACCCTTGACTTTGATTTTTCAGTGTATTCTGGTACAAAATGAAAAATTCATTTTAAGATGTTTTTTCCCATTACGCAATTCCTTTCATCCCGAACTCGGTAAATATAGCCCCAACTAATATCAGAAATTTGTCATACAGACGGATACTTTACATAGTATTGCATAGATTCATGATCCAACACCGGTGCGTAGTCGGGATACACGCCAAACGCGCGCCCAACATTTGTACACGGTTGACATTTGTCACATGAGAACGGGTCGCTTCTACGATTCGTTCTTAAGTTCAACAGCTCGGCTGTGGAACGAACTGCCGGCCTCTGTGTTTCCTCCCTCCTACAACATGGGACTCTTCAAGACCCATGTTCACTCCTTCCTCTCCACAAAAAGACCCTCCACACAGCATCCCCAAAGATGACATAGGCCCTGAGGGAAATTATTTTCTTCAGGGCCTCCTGTGTGGAGTTAATATATAAAAATAAAAAAAATTGTTATGTTCTTAGAAGAAATAATTCGTAATCCACATAACTACTAAAAAAATTGTTAAATCACTACATATATTTCATTACAAGACAATAAAACGATTATAATGGCTAAATAAAAGAGCATTCAAATTTGGTGTATAAATTCAATATTTTATGTATAGTTTCTGTATTACGTTTTTGTATTATGGGGAATACAAGCTATTGTTTTGTTTTGAGCGAACATGGGGGGGGGGGGGGGGGTTACATAATCTATTTAGTCACTTACCATGGGTTCCCAGTAATTTGTAAAATCTATATTCTAAGTGGAGCTGTGGCGCCTTTGACTTCATCTGCTCCATCTTGATGGCCACATGCTCGTTGTTGTAGAGGTTCTTGCCTGCAACACATACACACATCATTATTAGACTACCCATCATGAGGGCATCCATCACCAGAGGCGGCTCTAGGGGTCCAGAAGTGGAAAGTTAATCGAAAATAATGAATATGAAATGTTGATACATATTGCTAATGCGTAGTGAATATTATAAAAATGCCAATGTATGTAATTAATTTGCCGGTACTCACATATTCTGAAGCCGGTAGTACAATATTGTATAATTTAAGATTATTTATCTAATTATATAATATATATAACTAATTATTACTATTTTTTTATTTTTCCTATTAAAAGTTATCAAATCGCCACTAACTCCAACCTCAGTTCATTGTTTACAAGTAGATTTGAAAAGTAAATAATGAAAGCAAAAGTACCTATATATTCATTTTACTACACCCACAAATCAAATGACAAAAATTATAACTTTTTTTTCTCTCTTGTAACATAAACTAATTGTCACTTTATTTGAATATGTTAGTCAAGTTTTCAATGAATTGTTTGCAATTTCTTTCAATACGATATCCACAGAATTTGATATTTTAAATTACTTCAACAATGACAAACATAATTTCAGGAACTAATATTCAATGTCAAGGTGGATCGTTTAAATTTCGACTGGCATTTTTTCACATCTCCCTCTAATAATTTAATAATCTCAGGTCGTAGATATCTCGTCGCAGTCATGTCCCATTAAAAATAATTTTTGTATGATACTAAACATACATCACATATGACAGTGTTCACCTCCTTTGTCTGTAGAGCAAAGAGAAAGAAAGGAGATAGTTTGGGGAAAAAATTTAAAGTGACCCACGGTAGGTATATACAATAGGGTCTCATTTGGACGCTATATGGCACTGGAACATATTAAAAAACGTATGAATCTGCATGAATATTAAAACTAAATTAATAATTGGGTAGTTTGTTAAATCCTTTATGTTAATGCTATTGCAGTATATTTTTGGGAGGTCATTGAGAAAATGATCCTCATAGAAGAGCCGCCACTAGGGGTTAACCAACTGCAGGGGAATGTTTCTAGAACCATATCAGTATCTCCTGGAAATAGGCCAAATATGACTGAGATGGATCTGTAACAAAGATAAACTAAACTCATAGAAGAGCCGCCACTAGGGGTTAACCAACTGCAGGGGAATGGTATATAAACCATATCAGTACCTCCTGGATATAGGCCAAATATGACTTTGAGATGGATCTGTATCAAAGATAAACTAACTATCTAATGGTAATTTTTTGGAATAATTAGTGTCCATCAGAATAATTTTAGAGACTGTTTGTAAAAAAAAAACTCATGAAGTTATTTGCATTCCCAACAGAACGTATTTTCTAAACATCTGTCAATTACCAACATCATTATTGTTGTAGCAAATGTCTATTTTACTTACACGTTGTATGCATATCTGTGGCTAGTAGTTTACGGTACTTGCCTCGATTTTATGGTATTTTGAACATTACAAAATGCTCCTAGCATATTAAAATTAAAGCAACTTTTATACTATATTGAAAATAATAAAATAATTAGTCCTAGCCAATTTGGATTTAGAGAGAAACTAGGCACTCATGATGCCATTGCAGAACTAACTTCAACTATATACCGTGCATTAGATAAAAAAAATAAATGCCTTGGCATTTTCATTGATTTACGTAAGGCTTTTGATAGTATCTCCCATACAAAACTAATTAATAAATTAAATGATATCGGTATTATTGGTAAGGTAAGGTATTGGCTGCAAAGCTATCTAACTCAAAGAAACCAAAAAGTAAAACTTAATAACTCACTTAGCGTAGATGAAACTTTAGAATTTGGAATTCCCCAAGGGACTGTTATTGGACCAATTTTATTTATAATTTACGTTAACCATATGTTTAAATTATCACTTAATGGTAAACTTATATCCTTTGCTGACGACACTGCAATAATTATCGAAAAAAAGACATGGAACGAAATTACCAATGCAGCGAATCAGGATATGACGGTTATAAAAAATTGGTTCGATGGCAATTTATTATCACTTAACACAGAAAAAACATATTGTATTCCTTTCACTCTACAAGAAGATGTGCCAAATAACCTAATTAACATAACAATTCATTCTAAAAACTGTGTAAATGACGGTACATGTAATACGGACTGCGCGAAACTAAATCATAAATCCAATATAAAATATCTTGGTATCTTAATAGATAAAAATGTTAAATGGAAAGACCATATTAATCTCACTGTTGAAAGAATAAGAAAACTTATCTATATTTTCTATAATATACGAAATATTTTAAATAAGAAAACTATCAAAATTGTCTATTATGCATTAATTCAGTCCTTATTGCAGTACGGGATTATTGGGTGGGGAGGGGCTTTTAAGGCTTCTTTACAGCCCATAATTACAATTCAAAGAATAATTATAAAAATCATCCTTAGAAAACCATATGACTCCCCTACTTTAGAGATATTTCAGGAATTTAATGTACCATCTATGACAGAATTGTATAAGAGAATCGCCTTATATCAAATTTATAAAGAATATTTTATTTATAAAATTCACCCCTCAGATAGCATAAGCAATAGATTCAAAACAAATGGCTTAATAGCCATTCCTATGCTTAGAACGACCACGGCTCAGCACCACTATTCGTATTTAGGTGTGAGATGGTACAATATATTATTGTCCAAAAATAAAATTAGTGTAACCGAAACTGTGAATTATGAACAATTCAAAAAGTTAATTAAGTCCCTAAAATTGGATAATGATATATTGTACCCCTAATTTTCTTACACTTACTCAATCTGTAAAAAATATATATTAATTTGATTGTCTTTAAAAAAAAACTACTTTTCTAAATTTTTCTTGATATATTGTACCCTTAATTTCCTCACGCTTACTTAATCTGTAAAAAGATGAATTATTTTAATTATCTTTAAAAAAACAATTTTCTAATTTGTGTACCTATGTTAATATTATGTTTGTATTTATTTCAAAAGTTTTTGATTATTGTTTAAAAAATCATTAGAACTAAATGTAAAGACTCCTCCCATAAACACGAGCTCCTGGAGCTCAACTTATGGAGAAATAGAATAATAATGAACAAATTATTTATAAGTCTGCATATTGTTATCATTTATAATGTTCAATAATAAATAAAAAAAAAAAAAAAAAAAAAAAATATATTTTATTCGCTGGGCAAGGAAATAATGTATCTTAATATTATTCTAGCTTGTTGTTTCGTCTCTTATAATACATATTTATTTTATGCATGAAAATGTGCATCGCAAATACTGTGTCAAATGTCATAATTTAGATTTTTGAAAATTGTAGCACTGTATTTGTTTACAGGAAAGCCTCCAATGACTTATTTTCATTGTGACGAAAGCTTATTTAGTGGAAAATTAATCTTTATAATTATAAAAATTTCTAAATAATAATTTTCGTATGGCTTCATCACATTGTATATTTTTGGAGATTTTTTTCTTGAATGTAATAAGCTACCATGGGGAAACTTTATTAATAAATAAAAACATTTCCCTTTACTAATAAACATGTTTTAAATTTTATCATCATTTGCGATAGATTAATGGTTGTTAATCAGTTGTGTAAAATTTAAAACACCTTTATTAATAAGGCCCATTATCTGGTAAAACCACAGACATAGGAATTAATAGACGAGAAGATAATGGCGAGGGGTAAAATCAACTGTTGAAGAACGAAGGGAGTGAAGCTGACTGTGATTCGTCAATAAATCAATCTGACAGTAAATAGGCATCTCGCATTATAATATCACCATTTACTTCTTAAAAGTAAAATCTGCTTTTGAATGAATAGACATTTTTACATGGGAGTGCAAATTACTCGCCACGTTATGAACAAATTTGCGAAGTCCAAATTCGGCAAAAAAATTCGGTTCTATTTTCAGAGTCGAATATTTCGTTTAAGTATTTAGTTAAGACACTTTTATAAATGTTCATAATTTACTTCCCAGCAACCAACCAGCTTTGTGTTTCGCGTCCAGACGTTTCTCGATGTGATAGTAACAAATGATTCATATTATACGATGTGAATATGCTTAAAATAAAGTAAAAATAATGCTTATATATGGAATGTAATACGACAATTGGGTTTATTCTCTTTTTCACATCTATTTTTACAAGTTTTCATAGTACAAGTCAACATTTTGCCGTGTTATTTCGTAAAATGAACCGATGATGCCTCGACCATAGTTCGCACAAGAATGATGACGTCACGTTTTCAAATTTCACTTGAGACCATACGCGAGCACAGCCGGCTCCATTGGAATCGGTATGGGGAGTGGGGATAATACGCTTTTAATCACTTAGGGCAGGTCTACTATTATTCATATGTCTATGGGTAAAACAGTACAATTGACAAAAACATTATTTTCCTAAATTAAGAAAGTTATTACGTAAATAGTGTCACTCTGCAACATTAAATACACAATTTCAAGTAAATAGAAAGGATTTATAAAATTGTGAGCTGTCTTGTTTTATAGGTATGTTCAGGCAGTGGTCGGACTCAGATACAGTGTCGCTGACACATAAAAGTTATTTTAATTCAATTAACTCTATCACATAATATGCCATATGTAATTAGTAAAGAGAATTACATGCTGATATAGTAACAGATCCTAAAACACATCTAAAGAAACATCCATCTCTTCACCCGGAGCCACCAGATGAGGAAACGACCACTGCCAAGGAACTGCCTCAGTATTTACGTTGTCCCCCCTCCACTGTTCAAGGATGGAACTTTCAATGGCTGAAAGCTACAGCCAATCACAGCAAAGGAGCATAATTACGAGTTCAAAACCATTTCTGATAACGTCGGACTAAATTACGGGAAACTGGTCGTAATTATGACCGGGAAATAAATATCAACATCAAAAAATTACTATACGGTAACATAATAACCTGAAAACATAAACCTGTATTTTTAACACTTGTTGAAAAAATGTTCAATCTAAAAATGTCAAGCATCGACGCCAATTTGTAAAACTGTATATTTTATTGTAAAATAAATAAACTAGATTTAGGGTGATGGTTTAGGTAAGTTGAACTGAGCTAGTTAGAGGTATTGCCCCAAAACGTTGCATCCTCCTCGGCAGGCCAACAGTCGAGAGGAAAAATGCCAACTAAATCACTTCCCATGAAAGGGGAGGTTCCCGACCGGGAAGACCCGACTCGAGTTTGCCCTATAAATATAGAGCCAGATTCAATGTCAAGTCAGTTTAATAACTGCCTCTGAAAAAGAAATAACTCTTCTGAAAAACAAAAACCATTCTAAATTTAAAACAAATATATGCCAAGAATATTTTAATACGTCATTTTAAAAACAGAAAATCTCCTAATGAAACTCGGATACATGATACAAGAGTCTCAAAAAGGGATATACGAGATGTTCCAAAATTCAAGACAAGTTTTGGCCAAAGAAACCACATATATCTGGCAACCAAACTTTACAACATCCTTCCTCCAAGTTTGAAAAAGATAGAAAAGATAAATAAGCTTAAGGAAAAAATCAAAACATGGGTGAAAGAAATGAATGCAGACATACTAGAAAATGTATTAAAAACATCATAGAAACTAAATAACAGAAAATCAAAGAAATCTACCAGTCCGCCTCAGCACAGGACTACCTAGTGAGGAGGACTAAGAACAAACAGATGAAATATTAGAGATTATCATATATTGTAACTCTCGTAAAACCTGTAATTAAATAGACACTAATAAAAAATAAAAAAAAAACCAAGTAACCTATTCAAGTGTTTTATTTAGTAGTAAATTCAGTTCCTTTCCCAGTTTAGAATCAGTTTTGCCTAGTAGTAGATTCATGTGTCAAGACAAATTTAGAAACCAATTCTTCTCTGTACTTTGACATAGCTTCACTCCATTGTCCATCCCCTATCGTATACAGTATCTGTGCAGACGTATAACTGTCTCATACAGTGAGGAAAGGCTATTTTTTTGTTGTACATTACAATACTGTATGACATGTAAACATTGTGTATTTATTGTAAAAAATAAAAATACTAAAAAAAATGTATGTAGAGTAGCTCCCAATGTTAACTAGTGTTATTGTCAATATAGTCTTGTATGTCACATATATATGTGGCTATAACATATATATGGCTCAGTCTGTCTGTGCAGATAGAGAAACAATAGCGCCTGTTGCTTTTATGTCCTACAGACGCGTGTTTTATCCTGTCACATAATCAATTAATATGGATACTTTGTAAGTAAGACTTTATTATTATTATACATACAATAAATATATAATGTGTGAACATACAATGTTTCTTGTAGTCCCCTTAAATAAATCAAGTTGGGAAGGTCAATTGTAATAATGTGAGGAATCTGAGGGAATGGAAGAAATAATAATCCTCTTAGTCTGATTTAAGATACCTAAGTGGATGGGCTTTAATGACACAGGTAGACGAGTAGGTTCACATATAATTTAAAGTAGGTCACTGGTGCGGAAACGTGCCACAAGCTCGAAACTTGGATCAAAAATGTTATATTGACAGCTTTTGCAATAGGCCTGGCAAAGCGCCCAAAAAAATTAAAGCTATGCAATATCATAGGGTGAATTTATTACTGAACATCAATAATATGTATGTAGTTGTATCCCGGGGTTTACCCCATCTTTCATAATATGACCATCAGTTTCAAGTGACCTTACGTACGAAAATATGTTGGCGTTGCGTAACTTTTATCCAGAGTGGAAGGTACTGGTGTTAACGTAAGTCACTAGCATCTGGGGAAATTGCTATTTTCCAGAATGGGAATAACTGTACTCCAGAGTGAAACGTAGTAACTAGCAATAGATTGCAATTCACAAGCATCCTGAAGTATACATGTGTGCATCTTTTCAGCATGTGGTCTCCAGTTCCAGTAAAGTAGACACAATAGACCAGATATCTGGATTCAGAATGTGACAATATTAGCTTCAACATCCCGTCTCTTCAGTAGAATGAAGGTCAGCACCTCAGCACCGACCGTCAGTACCAAGCCTTCGATGTTGAAGACCAAATCATCAGAAACCAGTTTCAGCAAGTGCCCCTAACACTCACTATGTCCACAGTGAAATAATTCAATTTGCTATTGACAAAAAATTGTTTCTGTTGATAAAATAAAACTGGACTGGGAAATTTAGTGTTACGCATGGAAAAATGGCATGTTTTTGACAAACATTTGATAGAAATACTAATGAAACCATACAAATGTCGGGGAAAGCAGAAGCCTTTGCCGATAATGCCATTACAATAATAATAATGTTTGAGTTGGGGAGATGTGGCGGGTGTCTGGTGGAGGTCACGACCAGCTTAGCTTCTTCTGAGGGGGATGACCTAATAAGGTATTTAATAATAAAATATCACATACTAGTGGTGTCTGATACAAAATGGGCCTAGTGTTGTAAAAGTGAACAGATTTAAAAAATATTTTTTTATGTAATCTTTTCAACTGTCAATGATTTGTTGCATCGCTAACAGATCTTCACACCAGTTAAAAATTTTCACAGTGGAATGCGGTGCGCGCTTGAGATGAAATGCCTGAATTTGATTACTAGTGAAAAAAGGGATACACGTAAAGGACATTAACCTCTTGTTCGCCCGAGTATCCTTTAAAGACACTTTAAAAAATCATTTCTCTGAATGTAACTGGCTTTTAGGGAAACTACTTATGGCAGATTATATACTTTTTTTATAAATATACTAGCTGTACCCCACCACACGATGCTGAGACTCAATCTGTCTGTGCAGATAGAGAAACAATAGCGCGTGTTGCTTTTATGTTCTACAGATGGCGCTGTTTTACCAAAAAGCGTGTTTTATCTTGTCACAGGTGACATCTATATAATATAGGTTATATAAAAGCACACGTATATTCAAATGCAACGTTTTGTCAAAATTTCGAAGCAATCGATGAAGAACTTTTGGAGATTTATGATTTTGAACAAATGAACATTTACATTTTTATGTATATAGAAGATAAACAAATAATCTAGAAAGACGGTACAATTTACAAAAAAACAAGTAAGTTAATACGAAAATAGAAAAAAAAGGCAGTCAAGAAGTTAATGGTGAATCTCTATCTTATGCAAGTTAAAAGTTGGACTCAATTGTATAAACAAGGAATGGAGTCCGTTGAAATTGATGACAGATTGAGGAAAACATAGAAAAAGTGGAGCAAATCTTACTCACAGAGAGGCGGATTTGTATTCAGCAGATAGCCAATGAAGTGAGCATTGGTACAGAAGGAATTGGAGAGATCCTTATTAAACATAAGAAAAGTGTGCTCAGGTTGGGTGCATAGAATGTTCATGTCACAAGCATAATTGCCAAGCTATGGCTACGGATCATTATCATGTGTATTAAATCATAAAACTGAAGTAAACTAATTTGCATAATATATATGGACGTTAAACTAACATCCCTATTTTTATATCAAAATTATATGTTTTAGCAGAAATTATACAAATGTGTACATATCAAAAGTTGATAGAATGCATTGTCACTGACAACAAGTCCACCTGCTGAGTTTCAGTTAGTTTACAGTCCAGTTACACTCATATATATGCTTCACAATGTCCCTTACGATGAATACTGCAAGGCTGACCGAAACGTCAGCTCAAGAAGGTGGTACCATAACAGGGTGAGTTAAAAAAATAACCACAATTGGGCTGAAAACATAATACTGAATTGCCAAAATGAACATATTTTTATAATAATGTTTTTATCAAGCAACTTTTGGGTCTACTTTCTCCGTATAAACTATTGTATTAACCCATTGGCCTCCGAATTGTTTTGTACCGAAGTTTTAAATCTGCAGTGGTGTACTAAATCTTACATAACTTTTAAACTAAACATGCAAACGAAACAATTTTTTTAAATTTACTCGTTCATTGAATTAAGGTATGCAAAAAATATATGCATTTTTAAAAAAATATATAAATAATATGATTAAACGAGGATATAAAAATATTTTTTTTATAAAAACCATTTTTTTTTCTCTTTTTTTTATAATTGGATTAAGAAAAGTTTTACATTAATCATACTTATGACCCTAATATATTTTATTTCAATTTGGGCTGATGTTAGCCGCCCACCACGCATTTTACGAACAAGCTTGTCAATTCCCGAACCACACGCTATTTTTAAAAAAATTCAATGACGCTGAAATATAACAAAATTTCAATCGTAAATATCAGGAAAAAACTGTACCAACGGAGTCCTGCCAATTACTACGAAATGAATGCTTAATTATCTACAGAGCGATTGGCATTTAAATTTTTAAACACAGATGTCAATAATGTATCCCTTTTTCGTTTTTAAGCCGACGACACCAGACCCGCCGGGACGGCGTCGTTTGAGGCCAATGGGTTAAAGTTTGCTGAAATTCATACAATTCCACACCTAATTTAGAGTGTCCTTGAGGTATTTTATTACTACACAGTATGAGGTAAATTTAGCAGTGAAAGGGTCCACTTATATCTAGTCGTAATGAAGAAGAAATCAAGTTCTTCAACTTATATAGCTAGTTTGTACTTTGAAATGCATAGGGCGTAGCTTTATTTTAAAAATGTCATATTAAAATGTATTCATCAAAAAGCTCCACATTCTAATTAGAAAACAGAAGTACGGGAAAGACTTGCAAATGATTCTCTTAATAATAATATTGTGTTGAGTAATGATTATGGTATTCACTGACTGCAAAAGGAGATAAAAGCATTGTTTGGTCAAAATAAAAATAAATCTTATCAAAGTATCGGTTCAAAGGTCCATAAGTTGGTAGGGATAAGTAGACTTTACTTGCAGTAGTCAAATGGACGTTTCTTGGCTTTTGGGATTTGGAGTAGAGGAATCAGGGCCAGTTTATGGTTCAGTCTCGTAAGGGGGAAGCATATTCCATATAAGAAGTCTGGTTGCAATAGTTTCAGTTCCTATTTTAGCTTAAATTTGCTTATTTAGGTTTTTATCCAAGTAATAGTACCCACCCGGTGCCAGTGGGATTAGGTCACGGTAATGGGGAGGCAAAAGAGAAATAACGGTTGGTAGAACTTGGTGTCTTTTCAAATTGTAGGCAAATCATTTACTGAATAATTATTAAGGACGGGTTGTTCCACAGAATTTCAACAATTCATCAAATTTAGAAGTTATTATTAAAGTTCTGTGAGAAAGTCCCATTCGAGTTCTGTTATTATCTAAATACTGTGAAACAACTGGCCCACGATGAAATAATAACAGAACTTGAATATTAACTTTCAAATTTGATGAATTAAAATTCCGTGAAACAATCCGTGTTAAGCGTATTACCATAATTTCACAAGCAAGTTTGTTATCGGCCATCAATCTACCCATGATCTTTGTACTAACTAGTATCTGTCATAATACAAATATATTTCTAAGATACCTTTTATGTCATTGCTCAACACATTTTCACCCCATGTGGACTTTTGTAATGACACTAAAATATTGCATACTAATTTACAAGACATTTATAGACTGTCACTTAGCATACTATATTATTATTGTGTTAGGTCATACATTTAATAATAATTTTATCTTCATTCCATATTGAGCTTTTTCTGACTTAATAATAATATACATACTGTCGGGCATAAAGTCACCCCTTAACAGAAATAAGACCCTTTTAGGGAAAATACATTCTCTGGTTTGTAAATATTTGCCAACGAGTCAATGAAACCAAATATCTCCTTTTCTCCTTCGACGTTAGTTTCAGCCACATTCAAGCAATGTAAAAGTTGTTTGTACTATCTGCCATACTGATTTAGACAAGCACTTACATGTTGGACAACACGTACAAGGAAAGATGTCTATGGAATATCTGTGTGCGCCATACTTATGAATGTTGCAGTTTCTCGTGTTATGAAAGTAGACTTGAGAAGGTTACAGAGAATGTTAAGGATTGTAGCCGACAAATATAATTCCCTCCCAAGTACTGCATTAAAAATGTTTAGCACTCTGGTTCTGTAGTAAAATAAGCCATGATCAAAATATTGTCAATACGAATACATCTATACAACAAAAACAACTAATGATGTTAATGGTTCCACCCAAGTGCGTGTGAACAAAGGATATTCAGTCAAGAACTGGAATCATTCACAAGCTCGGGGATAAATGACTGATTCTTTAGATTGTATAATATAATATAATTTTAGTAAGTAGGTACTAAGCACTATTTATGCTGAAATATCTCAGAATAAGGAATATAGTGAAGAACTCAGGTAAGTACTTATCAAGATATGATAAAGAATCATTTCATAAAAAACCACAAGAGCTATTTTAGTCACACTTTGTGAAAGCATTTCAGGAAACCTTTGTGTAAAACAAATTATGAATTTATTACAAGATAATAAATGGGTTTAATTAATTTTGCCATACACTACATAATAGCACTAATAAACATTAAAATAATTAGTTATTTGTTTATGAAATGAATTGCACAAAAACTGGTGTGTAATAACATAATGAAATAGGCGACATAACCCTAAAATATGATGGAGAAATGGTGTTTGCTTGTTTACCCAGTCGCAGCTCTCCGAAGTTGCCGCAGCCGATCTTCTTGCCAACGCGGAAGTTGGGCCCCACCATCAGCACCCCCGAGGAGGAGGACACGGAGTGGCGTGCCCCGCTCATGCCGGAGCCTGTGCCCGCGCCACCGGTCGCGCCGCCCGCAGCCGACGTCCTGGCGCTGCGGAGATTAGACATTAGACACTGACAGACAGGTAGCTAGGTAGGCGCACACCGCACAACACAGGGACACTCACCCCGGGGCTCGTTTGTCCTCAGGCTGGCGCTCCCTGGCGCCCTCGCGCTTGTTCATGATGAATATATGAAGAGTCGGCGCGCTTAGCCCGCGCGCTCCCAGCCGCACCGCCACACCGCTACCGCTTCATCTCGCCTGCCACCATCACCAGACCCCGCTCTGCCCTGCACACATAACCTGCAACACACACACACCCAACACTCATCATCCAACCAATCATCAGTCAGATAGGGCAGATTGCAGAACGCGTCACGAGTGACGGAATGCCTTATCAATTACACTTTTTGGAAAATAACATTTCGCGAGGTTACTTGAAAATCGCAGCAATATGCAATACCGGAACGGGACTCGGCGGTGACAAGCAGACGACCTGTGGGATTGCGAATGCTTTTTGATATGAAATAAGATTGAATTATAAGGATTACTTGAAAGAATTCGTAAATAAAGGTCTTTAACGACACACAGACTGCGGCGAAATCAGCAAATTATGGTTATAAATCTTGTAAAAGGACAATGCTCGCCATTACACCACGGGCCAATACCCTTTGCCGTCACTCACGCACAATACTCGGACAAGTAATCAATGAAGGCGCGTGATATTTATTTCAGCGCCTTCATTTATAATTCGTTACTTCGATATTAACACTCCCGCAGGCCGTTCTGTGAAACTCAAGATTAGACACGATATCTGTAGAGGCAGCATTCCAAATTTCAAACGTTTTAATCGCGAGTTGAAACCTTAAGAATGATAGTACTAAGATATAACGAGAAATGTGTAAAATGAGAACCGTACTTGTAATATGAACATTCACTATAAACTAGTACAGTTGTGTAGCACTCGAAACTGATTTGAATCTTTCACTCGGTAAATGAGTTCAATAAACACGGAACGGGTATATTCTCGACATAGAATCGCTACACCTCAACACCGAGCTTGAGGCAGACGATGATTCACGTTATGTCAGGAGCGCATGCGTCAAATTTGCAATCGTAATAATTTATATAATTTGATTTTACCTATTGCAGCCTAAATATCTTGTTAATTTTCAGTTATATAAAATAAACATATAATTTATTACGTCTTTTAAGGACCATAAAATACAATAAAAATATAATCGCGGATGATAATATTAAATAAAGTGTTTCTTGATATGATTGCTCAACGGAAAGAGGCGTTTCTTGCGATCATACGTTCTGTCTCCATGGAAACGATTGAAACCGTCGTCCGTCAGGTCCGCTTTAGTTGTTTTAAAAAAATAATGTTTGTAGAATGCATATCAGTAAAAATAGCGCGTGTTACTCGCGAAAACAATGAATTTCTTCAAAAAACATGGACGATCTAGTAGGAAATACCATTTACATAATTCTTAGTATAAAAGAAGGTATTTATTACGTTTGTGTTCTGCCTTTCGATATTTAACCTCTAAACTTGAAGTTTTTACAAACACAAACCTAAACAATATTGCACTTTATACAAAAAAATGATACTTGCTACTTGCTGACAATATACTATATTTTTAGGACAAGGATTCAATGCTTTTCGAGAATCATTAATAATTTCGTGTTCCTTGAACGGTCACACACTCAGAACCGATCCTGTCAGTGCCAAGGATGGACCTTTCTTTGATTCGGAGCTTGTTTGGGAAACAGACAGAAGGGCCCTGAGGAGGTTAGTATCATGACTGATTTACTAATATTGAATTACTGGTTTCACAGTTCTGCAAAACTACGTTTAATATATGGAAATCCCAATGACACCATTGCCTTGACAAGGGCCACCCTTCTTGGGCTACTTCAGCGACCTCCGTCCATGGCAGGTCCAGCCTCTTCGCACAGCCTCTGGAGTTACTTTTCCCAACTTTGTCTGGGGTGTCTTAGTGGACGACTTCGCTCTGAAATTGTGCTCAGTGAAATGAAAGTTGATCTTCTTACGTTCTATGAATACATATATTATTTATTCAGAATAAAAATATAATTGAACAAAAGCATTGACTTTGGAATGCAGAACTCGGTCTTGGGCCGATGCAAAATTTGTGCGTGGCTCGCCGTGCGCCAGCTGATTCTATTTTTGTAAAAACTTGTTTTTTGAAAAATGGTGTATTTGTAAATTCTACCCTCTTACCAGATATCGTTTATATATTTATAAAATAGTATATTTATAATCTACCATAAGTAGTTTAATCGAATAAGATTTATAATAGTAAGTTACAAACATTTTTTAATTTTTCGAAGAAAATTTCTTCTGAAAGCTTATCACTTTGTGATTTTTTACTAGAATAATACACAAATAACTTTATTTACATTTATAACCTCTACATGTTTCATGAACAATGTTCACATCATCATATTATACTTGCTCCTGATGACTTATGTAGAGGTTATATATATAAAAGTGATGTAAACAAAGTTATTTGTGTATTATTCTAACATTTTTTTCGACGCAAAATCCAATGAAAAGAAAGTATTTTTTTAATGTGCCTATCGGCCACGGTGTCGTTTAACGGATACAATTGTTTGTGGGCAATAGACACTTCCGGAACTCAAAAAGTTAAGAGGAATGGCTGCGCGGCCTTTTTGTGATACAAAACTTAATTTAGGATTTAAGGCCAAAATATCCAACCATGCTGAAAATTAAAAAAAAATCAAATGTATGGCAAGTATCTATTACGGATGCGAACTGTTTTCATTTATTTTCCTTTTAATTTATAAAATAAAGGCCATTAAAAAGAGTCCTAGTAATTATTAAAAAAATAATTTAGTGAAAAAGGCTTTTTTTTTTGTTTGAAATTAAAATTTATGAATGGCAAATTTGTGTTCCAACGTAAATCATATCTTTTGTAATTTAAATTTAAGCCCATCAAAAATGCTTTTTTATTAATCATTTTTATTTTGTTTACTTTATATTTCATCTTAAATATTTACATAGGTAGGTAGGGCAAAATTATTTTTCAATTTTTTTATTGTAGCTACTATTTAAACATTGTACATACAAAATATCATATTAAATATATGTATAGTAAATTGTATTTCTTAGTCCTCCTCACTAGGGTGACCTGCGCTGAGGTAAACTAAAGTTATTCATTTCTGTTTTATTAGTTTTCTATGTCGTTTTTAATGTTTTTTTCAGAGTTTTTTCACTAATCTCTTTAAGCCAGATTTTCTTATTTATTTATTCTTGATTTGTAACTATTCAAATTTTCTATTCGCTTTATATCTGGGGGAAGGATGTTGTGGAGTTTCTTCGCAAAATAAATATAATTTCTTTGTCCGAATGTGGTTTGTCTGACCTGGAATATTTTTTATGTCATTGTGATTTGACCTAGTTTGATGAATATGCGGTATTGTAGAGAATTCAGTATTTTTATGTCATTGTGATTTGACCTAGTTTGATGAATATGCGGTATTGTAGAGAATTCAGTATTTTTATGTCATTGTGATTTGACCTAGTTTGATGAATATGCGGTATTGTAGAGAATTCAGTATTTTTATGTCATTGTGATTTGACCTAGTTTGATGAATATGCGGTATTGTAGAGAATTCAGTATTTTTATGTCATTGTGATTTGACCTAGTTTGATGAATATGCGGTATTGTAGAGAATTCAGTATTTTTTATGTCATTGTGATTTGACCTAGTTTAATGAATATGCGGTATTGTAGAGAATTCAGTATTTTTTATGTCATTGTGATTTGACCTAGTTTGATGAATATGCGGTATTGTAGAGAATTCAGTATTTTTGAATACTATATTTTTAGTATATATTTGTTGTACATTTGCTACATCAAAACTATTGAAAATTTCAATCGAAGGCGTTTTTATGGGTACTTTCTATATGGTCTTTATGATTCCTTTTTGAAATATGTTCAGGTTATGTATATACTTAAATAAAGCAGATCCCCACCCTATAATTCCACATTCATAACAGGAATGACGTAAAGCGTAATAGATTTTTTTCATGTCCTTTTTATTTGCCACATTTCTTAGATTTTTAAAGGAATATATGTTTTGTAAGTTTATCTGTGATGACTTTGAAATAATTGTCATTCTCCCAAATAATCGCCAAAGTTGCGTCTAAAATCATGAATTGAATTTTTTAATAGCCTTAACAATAAAATGGCTAATATTTATTTTTATTTTATTAATACATGATTTTGAGGGTACATATGGTTTTTGTGATATTTCACCCTCCATGGTAGGGATGACCCTGTGTTATGGCGGGTGAATTTTACAGTTTGTTCAGAATCTATACATTACTATAATATGAAAAAGAAAAATGATGTAAAGCTAGTTTGGGTTGCAAGAAGAGAATGGAGAAGTTATCCGTACTAGATATTTGCTATAGTTTTATATACATATATATAATTTTTTTATTATTCAATTTGGTTGGGTATTTTGACCTCAAATCCAATGAAGTTTTGTATGAAAAAGGCCGCACAGTCGTTCCTTTCCTGTCCTGGTCCTGGTTTTGGGCACTGGTACTGATAGCTGAAATAACTAGTGAACTTATGTGTTATTCAGCTTGAGGCTGCAGAATGTGCCTCTGAAGTTGCAGGTGCTAGGGAAGCGTGGGGGCTACCTGACCCTGAATCTGCGTGGGGCCCGACCCTGTGGGGGCTCCAGCCCCCTCGCCCCCTACGCCTGGCACCGCCTGCTGGGGGCTAAGGGGGAGCCCCAACTGCTGCTACGCCTCACGCTTCATGACACCCTGATACCTGCTTCTCCGGTAAGTCACACTTTTCATGATAATAAACTGTTATACTACTATGAGTAATTTTAAACTGTAAGCTCTGCTGGTGGGAGATAAATCATATCCGTATGTGAACTGCTCCCTATCGTATACAGTATCTGTACAGACTTATAACTGTCACGTACATCAACGTTAAAAGAAAGAAGAGAAAGGACATTATAGTTCACTTGAAGTGAAATGACACTAAACTGCGCTATATAAATGCCATGTTATTTTATTTTTTATTTATTCACTGTTTTTTGGTTATTACAATTTTTGGGTATGTTAAGACCACCAAACTAGTCACATGCCCGTGTTGTATTATTATAGTTATATAGGAAAAAAAATACCGCCACAGAAAGTCATCTATGCTACTAATATAAACCAATTTAAATTTCTATTGGATTCTTATTTGGAGAGAAGAAAGGATTTACTTATTTTTTAATTTACAAAAACTTGATTACCAATATGATTTGAGATTTTCACAGCCAAAAGTATTATAGTGGTTTATTTTTGGGGTACTATGCCGTGTTGCGCTACCTCATTAAATAATAATAAAATGCCAGGTTTAATAATAGCATCTCCAATAAGATGCAGAACTGTATCCAAATTTCTCTAATAAACAGTGTTAATCTCAAGTTACCTGCTAGTTAGTATGGTTCTGTATATTATCTGCCTGGACATACTATAAATATAAATAATATTTAAATGCAGCATCATGTTCACTGATCAAATGCATTGTAAATATAGATTTGTATTATTGATCGATGAACCGGTGGATGCTATAAGTTGTTATAATAGATTGTCTAGTCCAGAGATCCCCAAACTTTTTTGTCCCGTAGAACAATGTGCTGATTTTTTTTCCGATTTGAGTAGATTTGAGTTTGATTTGAGTTTGATTTGAGTTGACTGATTGGTAGATTTGTCTTTCCTAATATTATTCTTTTTACAAATTCATCAACTTAAATGTGTTTTTGAAGCTGACACTTTTATAGGGTTTTCTTAAGAGTGGAAAATAAAACATTGCTATTGAGCTTCGTTGCTACTAGTATCAAATGTGCAATTTTTCAACAAGTAACACGTACTGCGACCACAAAGCGAATAGCCTGCTTACGAAATATAACTTATTTTATGAAATATACGTATGTATAATATTTTGGAAATGCATATATCTATCAAGAGTGAGTACGTGAGTACCTACATAGGTACTATCTATAATAATAATAATTGGATGATTTGTATAGTGCCGTTTTTGTGCAAAATCACCTCAAGGGCCCTGTACAAATATATAATACATTTCTACAATGATCTATGTTATTGCTAACTATATATGGAGATAATATACAGAACAATACTTACTTGCTAAGTCACTTGACATTACCACAGTTAATCAACATTAACTAATTGTTTAGTAGCGAAATTTAGATACAGGATTTAGGACATAATTGTATATAACTGGACTTTCTTTCAGGAATGGTATATTTAATTAAGGGTATGACAGCTTAAAAGGTAAGTTTTTAGTTTAGACCTGAATTCTGTTGGACTTGTTATGGATCTTAGTTCCGCAGGGAGTTTATTTCAAGCCTTCGGCCCAGATACTCCGAAAGCGCGATCACCAAACTTAGTATTTGGCTTGCGCTTAGGTTCCACCAGTCTGCCTACAGCTGCTGATTTCTGCTGATCTAGGAGTTGACTGCCTCAGACCAGTGTTTTCCGGGACCATTCCATTGATGGACTTAAACACCATCCAGCACAATTTGTACTGGATTCTTTCAGGGCACTTGCAGCCAGTGAAGGTTACGAAGGTGCGAATATTTTGAAACCCCTGTTATGAGCCGTGCTGCTGCATTAAACACCGATTGAAGTTTGTCAATTTTTGACATTTTGGAAGGCTGGCATAAATGCTGTTGCAGTAATCGAGATGCAGTATGTTAACGATTAACCCATCGGCATATCCGCCGCCAAGATTGGGCATCTGCATTTCTTTCGCAGCGGCATATTGAGCCGCTAAAACTCACCCTACGTACTTGGGTAGATTATAATAAAATCACAATTTTTATGAAACCTATATAAAAGTAGGAAAAGTGTTTCGTTTGAGGTGCAAAAAGAATCTGTAAGAATGCAACAAGAATCAGTAAAAATGCAATAAGAATCAGTAAGAATGCAATAAGAATCAGTAATCAATACACAGTAAGAATCCGTCTGAAGTATGCATAGATGTAACAAATGAAAATTAGTATGCCGGTGGGTTAATATATTTACGGGAATCTGAAATTTTGGTGATGGCCTGCCTAAATGGGATCCACTATCGTGGACCCCCAATTTTTTTTCACTGACATGGACCCCTTGCAGGTCGAAGTCCAAATATAGACCACCATAGACTCAAGTTCGAATTTAAACCACTTTTGGGAATGGCTGGTCTAGTCTATAGTTAGTAATAAGAAAGAGCAATAAATTTTTTATTTATTTATAGAGCGGAGACGGTTTACATATAATTCCCGTGAGCACTGAGGCTATAGTCCCATTGTGCTATCTCCCATTTTACCTCATTCCTTTAACAGTCACCTGGTCCTATTTATAAAATTCACCAGGGTTGTCATTGGATATGTAGCCACGTCTTCTGGTTCCACAATGTGTGTTCTCAGGTCTCATCTCTCCTCTCCAATCCCCCTTGGTTCCCCGAAGGCCCCGCAAGGGAAGAGAGCCTCATCTCTCCTCTCCATTCCCCTTTGGTTCCGTGAAGGCCCCACAAGGGAAGAGTTCACGGAGGTGGCCTCATCTCTCCTCTCCACTCCTCCTTGGTTCCCTAAAGGCCCCACGATGGAGGAGTCCATTCCCCCTTGGTTCCCTGAAGGCCCCACGAGGGAGTTTTCGAATGGTCCAACTTTGGTCCCATGGGTATCTAGGGAAAGAGAAGGTCTATTCCAGCAGAGCCCTGAGTGCTGGGGTAAGGTCTAAATACTCCGAGATGCGACCCTGTTTCTCGGAGGCACCGTTCGTGACTCTGTTCCCCAGGTCATTCAGCCTGAGGCCAGTAGCTCACGCCTTAGCTTGGGTTGGCTATTGCAGGTCGTGTTTCCACTCCCTGAGCGATGGGTTCGCCAAACTCCCTACGCTATTTAGTTATTGGCATTATATTTAGGTCAGTTGACATGCCAGTGGCTGAGTTGGCATCACGTCTGGGTCCCACCCAGGTGTCGGTAAGTTCAATTCCCCGGCTAGCTCCATTTCTCGCTTCAAGTCCTCCATCACGACACAAGTCACATTTTCCGCTACAGTGGTGGTAGTAGGAGATTATCAGGTTATTCTTAACCCGCGAATATTTTACTTTCTTTTTTAAAAAAAAAATGTATATACATTTCTACGCTGTACACATTATCCAAATATTATTATCATCTCTGAATGTAACTGGCTTTTCTGGGGAATCTACTTATGGCAGATTATATACTTTTTTTCTAAATATACTAGCTGTACCCCACCACGCAATGCTGTGGCTCAGTCTGTCTGTGCAGATAGAGAAACAATAGCGCGTGTTGCTTTTATGTCCAACAGATGGCAACATACAAAAAAGCATGTATTATCCTGTCACAGGTGACATTTATATAATATAGGTTATATAAAAGCACACGCATATTCAAATGCAGCGTTGTGTCAAAATTTTGAAGCAATCAGTGAAGAATTTTCTAAGATTTAAGATTTTGAACAAATGAACATTTACATTTTTATTTATATATAGAAGATAATAACATTACCTTTTTTTCATTGCAGTCTCCACCCAAAAACCCTGGAATTTCTAGTCAGAGGAGGAATGTCAAAGCACCCCCTGAATCACCAAAGGCCCATTTGATTCAAAGTAATCCCACACTTCAAGGTATGGTGTTATTATCTGGACTAGAAATTGCCAATAAAGTCAATTTTCCATCTTCAATTTGGTATCATAACAGAATAGTATGTATGAGATGACTATATGAATGGCTGCAGATGAGAGATGGGCTCATCACCATTGGTCAAGCTCTGATCGATGATGTATTTAAATATAATACATAGTATAAAACGTTGTTACAGGTGCACTCCCACGGCTGCAGATGAGAGATGGGCTCATCACCATTGGTCAAGCTCCGATCGATGATGTATTTAAATTGTCTTTTGCCATCGAAAATACTGAAAATGGGGTAATTAATATTTATTGATTATGGATGTTCTTTCATTGTTTCTTCCGCATCACTCTTAATATGAAATTTTTTGTAAATAACACTTGGTTTCAACTTAATTACTACAAGAAACAACTAATTCTGTTGGGGGAGAATGAAAGATGCATTAAATTTCCATTTTTTCTCAATCAAAGTTCAAAATCTCACTTGCTACCATCATGTTTTTTCTTATTTGTATCATCTGACGCATAAATTATTAAAACAATCCAAACTAAGAATCTATTAACCTACTTTGTGCATGGTTTTCCATCTCCCCCGGCGTAAATAGTTGTTTCTTGTAATAGTTAAATATGAAATCAGGCGTCAAAAAAATTGCATATATGAAGCGAGAGGCGGAATTCGGGAACTTTATCGTTCTTTGTTTACCAGCATTATTTAATTTTCCTTCAACTTTACCTCGAAATTAGTAATAAACATACTTTTTTCACATAATTAATGTATTTACGTAATAATTATTTTAACCGTTTTTTTTTGTTAACAATAATTCATAAACTAGTTTCAGGGTTCTCGAGAGTGCAGTTTAAGACTCCTGGGACAGACACTGGATCTGGGAGCTGTTGGGGCATCTCTGCTGGTGGCTGCTCCATTGCATGTCATATGTGGTTACCTTTCTTCACAGCCATTTGCTGTATTCGTACGGAGTGGCCCTGACTCCCAAAACGGTATGACATCAAGCTATACCTATTATAAATACCTCGAGAGAATTCAATACAGGATGAGACACACAAGTAATGTAAAGCAGGGCCGGAGTTCGGAGGCGAAAGATGTCACTCCTTTCATCACATATGAAGGGAGAATGTTTTGCATCTGTTGCCACTATAGATCTTGTCCGATCTGCTCGAGAGTTTCCTTCTGTTTGACATTGCCGAGTCTAGTCCAAAGAGAAGTAGAATAGAGATAGAAAGAAGAAGTAGTCCAGGGTGAGGCGAGGGTCGGAAGAAGAAGGCGTGTAGAAGCGAAAGTCGGAGCGAGGTAGAGGAGGCAGAGCAGAGAGGTGTAGACGTAGCAAGGATTGCTGATGAAGGACCGACTTGAAAAGGGTTTGTGGCACGTATTTATAGGGGGTTGGCAGTGGTTGAACACTACCACTGCCATTGTCTCGGACAAGATTCCTGGAAGTGAATGGGCCCGAGCGGACCGCGATGCCGGCGTACGGCCAGTACTCTTTCTCTTTGAACAACCTCTGTCTGCTTGCTTCCCTCCAGCCCCATTCCGACGTTTTATTTATTTTGGGAACCAAGCCCGGAGATCTGGTTCCCGCTAGGCCTTCTGAAGAGCGGGCCCTGGCGTTGGTTCTCTCTGGAATAGCAGTCAGTATTTTATGCGGAAGTCGGTCTTTTGGATTTCTATGTCCATCTCCAAGCCATCTCATCTACAACTTAATACTTTTAACTGTGAACTATAGCACTGAGCAGGGATTCGATGCTAAGCACATTTCACAAATCAAAAATTCAGAAATGGGAAAGTGAAAATCTAAATCTCATATTTCAGACAGCTGTGAACTTGACCTGTGCCAGATGTTTCCAACTGATCGACTTGAAGTATTTAAATCTCGTTACGGGGGCTCATATAGCTGCACCTACCCCGGACCCCCGCCCTTGCACGCCACACTTCTCCAACAGCTCCAGGAGGAGGAGTCTCTGGATCTCACTTTTGACTCGCACGGAAGCCCTAGCAGGTTAATTTTGTTTACTGTTTTATTTTATAAACACGCTTCATCAGGGCAATTGGTGTGGGGGTTGCTACACTAGAGAGTACCTATCTAAGCATCAGCCCGAGTAGTGTAGTTTAAGTTAAATATATCTATGTTAGTTTTAATGATTTACTACTAGCAGTACTAGCGTGCGTTGCTCTACTACCAAAGGTAGGCTGTGTGTAGTTTAATGTTTTCATTGAATATTTATATATATTTATCATCTTCCGCTGATTACTGTGGCCAACTGAATAAATGAGCTACAAGTTCTTAGACTGGCTTTACACTCATCAGTTAAATTTATGACTTAACGTAAGATTTTGATAAGTTACTCACAAGTGCGTTTATATATGTATCCAACTTATGGTAATTGAATTTGTTCGGAAGTTTAACTTACATAAGTGCTCGCGGCGACCGATACATCTGTTAGTTTATTTCCGGCAAGATTTTGTTTTCGGGAGACAATAACGTACTTATCCACTTATCCTAATTTGATTTTAGTTCAAATAATAAAAATACTAGTTTTTATAGGAAAAAATCCCATAAACCTGTCTTATAATTTTTGGCATCTCGCATTGGCGCGCTTATTTACTATTTCTACGGTAAGCGTCTCAACTTATCAAACTGATTTCATAAGCTGTGAGAGGGTGTTACGTATAAAATATGTAACTATAAAGGGTACCTACATTCCCAGTCCCAATCATTCGAGAAGGAACCTGAAGTATCTACCCCGTTAGCTGCTTTGTGTTAGTGAATTAAGACCCGGCATTTTCAATTTCTACCGATTTATAAGCAGTTTCTCGCTAACTCCTTAAGTCTTGAAGTTCCAAAAAAAATAAATGTTATTTTTGAAGATTATATCTATAGATTGGTTTTGCCGAAACGTTAACTATATGAAATTCCCTCGATAGAAAAAAATCGCAAAGTAAGCTCCGAAACTTATTAAAAACACGTTTTGTTCTGTTATTTAATATGTGAAAGGAATGAAAAAAATTTAGAGTGTATGTTTAAATGCAAATAAAACTATAACGAGAGATTTTAAATGTGTCGTGTTTTATTAAATATTTTCACAGCAGTCGCTTACGTCTGTTCATTTCAATCGCGTTAAATATTAGCGCGCTCTCTCTAACATTAGGATTTAGATAAGACCATTTCAAACATTCGTCAGTCCCCGCGCAGTCGGCAGGCATAGTGGACGTGTGTCAGAATTTTTGGCATCTAAAATTACGTGATTTATTGTAAATAATATTTAATTTCAAATATTTGAATATCTTATTTAACGTGAATATTGCATTTATCGGTTAAAAAATATTGTTTTTCAAAAATGATAAATAATTAACAAATATAAATGAAATCTCCAAAGGCCGCGGCTTCTGTACAAAAGTATACCATTTTTTACGATTCGTTTGCCACAGGGCAATGGCAGCTGATTGTTCTAAAACTGTGAGATTATTTCTTGAATGAATTCCGCTTTTGTTTTTTGCCACTCTGGAAATATTAGAGTAAAACACGTCAAGTGTTTAACAAATACTGGTTATTCAGACTTTGCCGAACATTTAATTAATACTAACCATACTTTTAATAAAAATACAGGAGTCAAAATTATAAATAAAAATAAAATAGGAATACGCCTTAATAATTTAGAAGCATTAGAAATAGTAGTAGATTGAGATCAACCGAAACCGGTCGACGTATATAGCAAAATAAAGTGGTTTAAAACAAAAAAAAATATTTTGAATAACATATTTAATTCAAATGTATCTATCACGTATACTTTTATAAAATTTACAAATATGTATCTTTATGAAATTCAATTTTTATTTAAAAAAGAAAAAAGTGAAGTAAAGCAAAAAATCGAGTATTAGAAATTATCCTCAAGGGACAACTCTGTATTACAAAACATATTCAACTTTTTCAAGTTGTTTTTATAATTTTATACTTTATATTATTTTTTAGATTGCGTCCATTTAAAGACATATTTAATGCATTGATAACTGTAAAAACCGAGTAAGTTTGTTTTGTATTGGCCATTAAATGATGATGATGTTTTTGTTACGTAACTCCACACAGGATGCAGGTAATTCTGCGTGATTATACAAGTAAAAAATAAAATGTTAATTTTTCGAAATTCCAACGCTTTAAGGTCGATTTCAGGTAAGTAAGTTAATAAACTAAAGGATAAATAAATATTTTTCTATGGAAAAATATTGTTCTATAGGAAAAAACACAACGGATTGGTAACCCTATACGAACTCTATGACAAGTAAAAGTGGTGGGCGTCGCCCATCTACAATTCGAAATGCAGAATGCCGCGTCTTAAGAGGAAGCTACAAGCCAAAAATATGTATATTCTTTGTTTGCCTTATTTCGTGACGAATACACAGGTATACGAATATATAGGCATTAAAATCGCTTGGAAAATGGAGTCAAGAAACACTCGATTTCATGCGCAAAAGTGGTTTTTATTTATTTTTTATAAAAATTTATAAGTACGCAAAAAATTAATCAAAGGAAACTGTCACAGTAATCTTACCCATCATATGTTATTTTTTAAAAGTTGATTCATTTGTGCATTCATACATTTTTATTGAATAAATACATTTTTTAGTAGCTTACATTTATATTTTATATGGAGTAAATAATTTTTTCATTTGAATTCTCCTCATGGGAAAAGATAAGAAAAGCATTAATTTATATAAAGCATTTTATTTGGTATTCATAATGTAAACAAATTCGTTATAAAGATTAATGGAAAATCACTATTTAGCATTAATTGAGCTTCGCCTTAAGTCCGAGTTCTGTTGATTTTATTTCCGAGTAGAGCCGATTTTCTGTCAGCACATATACGTCGTAATGGGGTAAAATATAGTAGATTGCAGTTCATAATGTTATAATGAAAACATATTAGATAACTCTTTAAAATTATTGTACTGTTTAAATGAATAAATAAATAATTACAAAAAGTCTTCTGTTTTACAAGTCCTTAGGAGGAACCTAGAGTTCAAACCCTGTTGATATAAAAAAGCTTAAAACAATAAAAAATATTTTTAAAATATGTAATTATTTACTTACGTATATACTTTTATAAAAGTATATACATAAGTTACATTTTAATTTAATATAAAAAAGATTTAATTAATTAAATCTGTAATATCCTTAGTTTGAGAATTGTAGGCGTTTTAAGTCCCGCGCGCGTCCAGGTCAAGTAACGTCGCTAGTATTGGTTCACCGAAATAAAAGTTTATTTATCAAGTACCAAATACCTAACGATCGGCGGACTCCTGTCGACCCTTACTACGTGTTGCCGTTAAATGCACGGCGAATTTGGAGAGTATGTCCAACTTTTGGTAAAATTAATTTTAGTTCTCAATAATATCAACAGATGTAGCAAACGCAAGAAGTGAAATATCTAAAATTGCTATCTTAGCGACAATCAAAACCCTATGCGCAGTTGTGAACACTAAAAAAGGTGGGTGTTACCCAAATCGCAATTCCAAACAGCATATGCTGAGGCTTAAGCCCTGGTAGCAGTGGTGGTTCTTCTTTGAAGGTCATTTGGGCAATGACCTCCCAAAAATATGCTGCAATAGTATTAATATAAAAAAGGATTTAACAAACTACCCGATTATTAATTTAGATTTTATTAGTGTAGATTCATATGTTTTTTCGATTCGTTCCAGTGCCATCTAGTGTCCAAATGAGAAGCTATTGCATTGCGTGGGACACTTTAAACTTTATCCCAAACCAATCTACTTTCTTTCTCTTTGCTATAGAGACAAAGGAGGTAAACACTATCATGTCTGACATATGCTTAGTATCATACAAAATATATTTTTAAGGTGTTTTCGGACATGACCGCGGTGAGATAGAGATATCTACGACCTAGGATTATTAAGGCTTTAGAGGGAGATTGTCACGAAAATAATTCCTATTGTCGAAAATAATTATTTTTCCTGACTTTACCTGGCCAGTGAAGGAATAAATTCACAAGCTTGAATTTGACTGGCAACATTTTTTCATGAATTTTGGCACCGTTTCCGCCAGGGAGCACTTCCTTGAATTCTCGCCGTTTGGGGGCGATGACGAGATGGTGGAGTACCTATTTAATTAACACGCGGATGCGCCCCGAAACTGAGTAGTCCACGTAAATGCCTTATTTGTGGGCCCCCTCGATGGAAAAGGCCTCGACGTGTCCCATCTACCAGCACGTTGGCGGCTACCCTTACCTAATGGAGCAAGCTCGCCTTTGAATGAATCAGCTCCGCGGGCTGTGGTCGTGACATACAAGAGATCTTGCTCCTGCCTTCTGGCCTTCCGAGTTGTTCCACGTACTTTCTACATAGTTTTTTAGATTAGCTCAGTTTTACGTCGGGTCCACAGGTATGATGATTGTTTGATATTTATTTTTGCAAATGCTGACTACTTAGTACATAATGTGTTTTGGCTTAAATATACATTATATGATTGCTCCTAGCAAACTCTTTTTATTTCAGAACAAAAGATAGAACCTTCTCCCATAACAGCACAATCTTTGCCCTGCCCCACCTTAACCTGAAAGGGTCTCAATAGCGCCGGCAATAATTTATACATGACGTTTAATACCCCAACGCTTTCACATATTATAAGATGTGAAAAAATGTCGGTCGAAAGTTTTTTGTGTAATAAATGATAGCCATTTTGAACTTGAGTATTACTTAAATTATGTTTATCATAGTTGACGTAATTTGCATGGAATAATTTAAAACATCAATTTCTGTGGATCGTATTGAAAGAAATCGCAAACAATTCATTAAATCATTAAAAACATATTCAAATAAAGTGATAATTAGTTTATGTTGCAATAGAGAAAAATAAAGAGGTTAAAAACGACATTTTAAAACGAAAAGTTATCATTTTTGTCAGTGATTTTGCAGGTGCAATAAAATGAACCTATATTTACTTTTGCTTTCATTGTTTACTTTTTAAATGTACTTATAAATAATGGACTAAGGTTGGAGATAGTGATTTAAGAACTTTTAAGAGGAAAAGGTCTTTTAAAAAAAAAAAACATTTTTGTTTGTTTAAAATCTTAAATATCCGAAAGTTCTTCAGTGATTGCTTTGAAATTTTGTCACAACGTTGCATTTGAATACGCATGTGTTTTTATATTCCTATATTATATAGATGTCACCTGTGACCATGCTTTTTTTTAAAACAGCGCCAACTGTTGGACGTAAAAGTAAAATGCGCTATTGTTTCTTTATCTTCAGAGACAGACTAAGCCACAGCAATGCGTAGCGGGGTACAGCTAGTATGTAATAAAATGTTGTTAATAGGAATGGAGATCGTCTGCCTGTGGAAACTCCAGGGACCTTTAAATTCCAGTCTCCCATAGCAGGACTAGCGGAGACTCCAATAATTCCAACATCAGCTCCTACAGGCGAGCCAGCAATACTTTCACCCGAAGAAGTAGCACCATCAATACCCCCAACCACAGAAGTGCTACCGACATCTCTACCTGTACAAGTTCCACTGATTCCTCCTCCAATACAAGGGCCGTCAATACCTCCAACGCAAGTGCCACCATTGATAATAATTCCATCAGCATCTTCTGCTCCCACACCTCAAGTGGTTCTGTGCAGACAAGAGGACTACACGTCTGCATCCGGGGAGAGAATTTCTACTTTCCACAGTCCGCGACGGTGAGTTTACCTAATTCACCCACTAAACATATAATAAAATTAAACAATGTTATCTTCAAAAAACATGCAAATAATTCTACGTCCTAAAGTCAAGTCCAAAGTACAGTGTTCATTGCCAGGGCTTAGTGATGGGTAAATTCCCGGTAATTTATTTTATTAATTATTTGGGAAAATATTCCCAAAACAGGGAATATTGTGATATTTTTCTTGTAAATGGTAAAATCCCCCTGAGGTTGTCTCTTACAATGAAATTTCATGTTATTTATAATGTATCATATTAATTAGAGTATGCCTAGGACAGATCTTTTAGAATTTTTGGAAAAAACCGAATAGTTCGGAAGATATAAGATGTTAAAATATTACATATCAATACTGCAGCACTGCCATTCGAATTATGAATCGTACTGAATTCTGTCTCATGTGTCGTCACAAGACACAATTATATACATTTTACCCAATTCACTTTTTAAGCTCATAAGTTCGTCATTTTAGGAGACATAAAAAAACTAGTGACTACTTTTACTGACTTTTTAGGTATGATAAATTTTCATTATAAATAGAAAACCTCAAATGGAATATTCTCAGGTGCACATCACTAGTACGGGCAGATGTGTAATTGCTTACATATCAGGACAGATCTGTAATCGATTACACATCTGCTCTGATGATTGACACTGTAACGCTGTCCGAAAAGTTGGCTAAAGAAAGAGGTAGTGTAGCACAGCATAATACCCCAAAATAAGTCACGATAGATATAAACATAGTTATTATTTTGTAGGAATGATTGTGGAGATGGGGCCCACGGACACTTCCACAAAGTCTGTCACTTAACACACCCAGAGGGTAACTATGATAAATTTTATATATTTCCTGAAAAAGTAGTTGTGTAAGTTGACAGTAGGCGGTAATGGTGGGCTAATGCTTGAAGTTTATGTTTAGGGCAACTCCCTTCTCAAGAGGTTATGATGGACATAGTGAATGAGCTGGAGGAGTGGAAGGAGCAGCAGCAAGAACTGTTCAGATCGCAGGTAATTTGCTAATTTGTACATCTGTCCGCGTGTGTCTTTTTGTGCTCTTAGTTCTTCTGAACAATGCGGATTTTGAGAAGGTTTTCACTATCCCATAGAGAATTTCTTCCGGAAGGTTTATTAGGAAATGCGAAATCTGCAAAGAATGCAAGGCTGATGTAAGCGTAATTTATTTATTTTACACCTATTAAGGCTTTCATATACATATATAACAATATTTACGAAATTATACTCGTAAATAGTGCAGGAAATGACTGTTTCAAACACATATATAAATAAAAATACTGTTGAATTTGATCCACACAGTATGTAGGTACAAAATATAAAAATAAAAAATCCAAAATAATTTTTTTCTTTCATCCGATAAAATACTGTTAACGTGCAAAATACTGTAATACTGTCAATTTAAATAGCTTTATTTATTTATTAACGGACATCGTCCAAATTACAAAATAATAACACGAATACAGTAAAATGAAAAATACAGGAGTATACAAAGTTACATGAAAGCAAAAACATAAGGCAGAAATATAAGAAAATAAAGTGACAAGTCGAATCAAGTCAAGACTACGCCGTGGGTCAGGACCACAGGACACTTATAATATTCCGTCACTTGTTTAGCGACTGGCAAAAATCATTCAGACTTATCCCAAAAAAGTTAAGGTTTTGACTTGAGTTGACCAGTCTACACATTCTCGACAATGGTGAATAATATCCATAATTTGTCGAATGATGGTTGAGGAAGAGCAGTTCATTATTTCTGAGTCTGTGCGAGGGGATATTGAAGGGAATGAGTTGCAGTAGAGTAGGTGAATCAATAATACCATTTATAATTTTTAAGAAGCAAATGAGGTCATTTCTTTCCCGACGGACTTCCAAAGGAGAGAGGTTTAGAGTTAGTTCAATTTCATCATATGAGTATGTATTTGCCTTTTTCTAATCCTAGCCTCCTAGCAATCCCTCTTAAGAACCGATGTTGAACAGATTCAATGCGTCGAATGTGGACAGCATAAAAAGGAGACCAGATAACACAAGCATATTCAAGATAGGGGTGAACCAAGGAGCAGTAAAGAGTAGACATGGGCAGATTCATTCACAATAGTGAATCAATTCAGTCATATTCACCTGGTCAAGTGAACTAATTCATTGAATGCATTCATTTAATTCCTTGATTCGACAATTCATTTTGGTTTTGTAGGTAGATTACTCACATTTAGGAAACTTAAAGAAAGCAATAATGAACCATTTTTTCGCATTCACATAAATGTGTTCGTTTTGAAAAAAACATTTTAAATAAACACACAAAAAATATCAAATATAGGGATTTATTTTGTACATTGCAGAAGTACATTTATAACTTTACTTAGAAAACCTGTATTTGTAAGCTTTACACTTTGTACAGAGTTCTTAAAGCGAGGAGAGCTTTGGAGTAACTTTAGTAAAAAAGATATGTCGTTCCACAAAATAAACATGTTACAAATTTTTTAATAAATATGTTATTTTACGAACAAAAATAAAAAGTAATTTTCACTAATAAAATCGTTGAAATGGGTGCCGCAGAGGACACGGAAGGCGCAGGGCGCTGGACCTGGAGAGGAATAGTCGGATGTTTATTTTTTAACTGCCATTTCTAAATTGTGGAGCAATGCATACCTCTATCTGCTTCAGAAAAGTAACACCAAAGTTCGATCCTTTTTCTGGAAGACCTCTTGGCTATTCAATATGTTGCTTTTTCCTATAAAAAACGAAGGTAAAACATCATTAAACGATACCAAAAATAAAAAGTCCCACTCGATTTTTCTTTTTTTGCATAGAAAATTTTTGCTGGCAAACTGAATCCCAGAATAAAAATTATTATTATCTTTTTTCGTAAAACTATCTATATATTTACTACAAAAAGTAGGTACGTTAAGATAACCTTTACATAAAAAATATATTATTTTAGGGGCAATGAGATACGTTCTTAAAGCAATTATAAGAACTATATTATTATTATCCCACTTTTGTATATCCGACCCGTTCACCTGGAATAAGCTTCAACCACATATATATTATATTTATTTATTTTAATGTTTGCAGGTACTTACCTCAATGGTAATTTTAAATCCATACGCCAAATAAAAACTGATTGAAAGTCTGAAATTGAGTGGCATACAATTCAGTACAAAAATACAGAAATCAAAACAAATTACTTTCTAATCATCACACACAATTCGACAGTCAACTGCTCTCGTTTTACGTCTACAAGTAGGCAGGTACATAAAAAACATACTTATAAGAACAATAACGTAAACATCGTTTTGTTTCTAAGCGTATTGCATTATTTTCGTATGTGGAAGGGAGAAGAATACAGGAGATACTTTCGCTTTTTTATTAGGATTTAGATTCCGAAGTAGAAAGTTTTCACCTGACTAGGTACTAAATCGAAGGTTTAGCCACGCGGGAACTAACGACGAACCGATTGACAGCTAACATAGTGCAATGAATTAGGAACTTCTGACTAGTTAGTGTGTTGTGTCTATCTGCGACATTAATGACTTGCGTTCTTGCAGACGGTGCGGACTAGTAAGGAAAGGGACTCGATAACGAATAGGGAATTGGGAACTCTGTCTCGAGTGTCACTGTCTCTGTTCTGTTTCACTTATTCCCTGAGACTGGGATTGAGCGCTTGTCCGGACAGACTCGGTACATGGGACATAGGATTTGTGTCTACGACGCGTGACGTCACAACTGAAAACGGAATAAATTCATTAATTCCTTGACTGGGGACTCGATGAAAAGAGTCTTTTGGATTACGGCGCGGGACGCGGGATACTAGATACGTGATTTAGTGCGACAGGGCACAGTACATATAAACTCCGCGGCGCGCCGCCATAGTACCGTAATAATATTTAATTAGATTTCTATGAAACACTATAATATTTAAATCATTTAAAGTGAACATCATTATTAATTATTACCTTATTATCATGAAATAATTTAATTGTAAAATGTTTAGAAAAAAATGCCAACGATAAGGAATTAAGATTCAATTCCTTTTGAAAATGAGAATAAGATCGATTGTGTTACAAGATTGAATTAATTCAATCAATTTTGCCCACCTCTAGTAAAGAGTTCTAAGGGTATTTACGTTTTTGAAGTCCAAAGTGATTCTAGTGATGAAACCAAGTAGTTTGAGGGATTTATTAACGATTGCAGTTATGTGATCCCGAAAAGAAAGCTTGCTATCAAGAGAGACACCAAGGTCTTTAATAGATGTAACAGTTGTTAAGCAAATATTATTAAGTTTGTATTCGAAGACAATCGGTTTTTTTGATCTATAGAAGGACATAATTTTGCATTTATCGACATTTAGTATCAAACAATTAATTTTACACCAATCATAGAAAGAGTCGATATCCGATTGGAAAAGAAGGCAGTCATTGTGATTTTTTATTATTTTTAGAATCTTATTGTCGTCCGCAAAAAGCCAAAAGCGTGTATGAGAGAAAATACTAATAATGTCGTTTATCAAAATGTTGCCCTACTTGATGAAAAAACTTCAATAAGGTATGCTTATATAATGAAATTGATGTACTAAATATATCAACAACATCGGAGTATTTGTTTCCTAGCTGTTGAATCCATCGCATAGGAGTGTAATATTGGGACGTTGATATAGAATTTCTACAATAATATGGTAGGTACTGTCTTGTAACTGACCTGCTTGGAGTATGAAAAGAAATTACATATAATAAATCAGGGGTATCAAACATTGAATTAATGATTTTATACAAACAGGTTAAATCAGAAATGATTCTACGATCAGATAATTGTATTAAATTTAATGAACAAAGTACGTTATCGTAATTTAGGCATTCTATAGGATAGCCCATTTTAAAATTTACATATCTTAATAATTTATTTTGGTTCAATCGCATGTGAATGAACCTCATAATTTGGGGACCAAACTGTGGAATTGTATTCTACATGACTCCTTACTAGTAACATATATAATGTTTTTACAGTATTGACATTATTGAAATCACTAGATACCCTTAAAATAAATCCCAACATTTTCAAAGCTTTATTGGTTATTATTTCTATATGCTTGAGATAAGAGTAATGAGTAAGATTAGAAAGGAACGCTTAGATGGTTTGAGCATGTAGAGTGAAAGAGCGAAGAAAGGAGTGTAAGGAGAATATATGATGCAAATGTGAATGGTAGCAGAAGTCGGTGATGCCTGAGGAAGAAGACATGGCACGATTAAGTGAATCAGTTACTTGAGTTGGACCATGTCAAGAGTCAGAAGAATAGAAGAGTATGTATGAGACGATTTCTGAATGTGAATGAGTTGTTTGGCAGTCCGTCCTCTCTGCCTACCCCTGCGGAGAAATGGCGTATGGTTAGTTAGTTTAGGTTTATAATAAAAATATGATTACGTGCATAAAATATTTATGGAAAGTAGAGAAAAGCGAGCAACGCCGTGTAAACATCAGCTAGTAACTTAAGTATTGAAAAAAATAAATAAGTATACCAAAAAATTTCAGATAAATCTGCCAATTATTATTGTTATCTAGCATCAAATATTATGATCCACCTCTGCCAGTTTTAATTCAGGTCTGAAAGGGTTAATTCTTTTGTTTTTTTTATATGTACATTGACCTTCATCAGTCAAGATGATTGTGTCAGTCAATTTATGTGGGTCATTTGTGTATTTCACATTTAACAAAGAGCACCCAAAGCTTACTAAACAAATGGCTGTATTTAGGAAAATTTCTAGTCTATTGATAGTGATGTGAATTCGTTGTGAGATTCACATAACTCAGTATCCCCTGTTTCAGTTGAAGCAAAAGGAGGCCTCAACGCTGGCAGCCCTGGGGGCGGAATGGGAGATGCAGCGAGTGCAGAAAGAGGCAGAGCTGAGTTCGCGTCTGCACCATCTATCTGTGCTGCTCTCCTCACTGGGAGAAGCCACTCAGCAGCTATCCCTACAGGAGACCAAGGTGAACACCAATCCCATGCACTAACACATTCATATCACTTGGACAAGACCACCTCTCCTGTGCTACTTCAGTAGGCTCTGTTCATTGCAGGCTAGCTTCTGGTATTGCTTTCCTTTGTTTGGGGCGACCAGCAGTAGGACTTGCTTCTGGAATTGCCGTCAGTATTTTATGAGAATTCTGTCCTTTTAAAATAATCTATGTTTATAAATTCACCACAACATCAATCACCGAAAAGGTTAACTCCATTCGAGAGAGAAATTTCACCCGAATAGATTTTGTGTATGGTTAATTTTACATTTTTTTTAATATAGTGGTCTCTTATGTTGTCCTGACAACACATTGCAGTTTGCACAGTTATATGCAATATGTTGACAGTTGGTTTGGTTTTGGGATTTAGTTCTATTTGTACGTTACAGCTGAGGCGGGCCAAGGAAGAGCTCGAGATGATGTACATCACCAAATACCACGAGCTGAACGAGGCCTCCAAAAGGATGGAAGATGAATTCAACCATGAGATGAAACTGCAAGAGCACAAGTATTCCGAACTACAGATGAAGATTGTATATGTGGACAAAGAAAATGCAAGTCTCAAGGTCTGTGTGCGTTCCCTTCTCTTATCACCAGCAGTGCATGAAAAAGTGTATCTCTTTATAACATCTTGTATGTTGTTTAATTTCAGAAAAACATTCAAAAGCAAGAAGACGCAATCCAATCCTTGAAGGAGATGCATGTGTCTAGCGAAAAGACAGCAGCTCAAGCCCAAGAAATGGTAAAGTTCATGTGTTTCTTCAGGATGGCCTATTTTTCTTTTAAAGTTATTGTTGGTCAGTTAGTATCATAATACGCCTGTCCCCTAGTTAGTGTCTTAGATCCTCTTCTGATTAGAGATTGATTGTGTTCTGCAGAGAGATCTCCAGCAGCGACTGGAGGGGGCCCTTCAGTCCAAGAGTTTCTTCAAGCACCAGTGGGCGGCTGCAGTGCGGGAGGGACAGCTGACGAAGCTCCAGCAAGCCAGAAACACGCAACTGTAAATACCATTGGTCTAAATATTTTTATTTTGTACCACTCACTTTACTGTTACATTCTGCCGTCCTCAAGAAGAGAGTGGCTTCTCCAAAAATGAAAATGTTGGCAAAATAAACACAAAATGTTCTCTTCCACCAAATAAAAGGTTTAAAAAATTTATTTTTATAAACTTATGCTAAATATTACAATTTATGAAAAAAAATTATATTTGAATAAAAAATATCTAGGAGAAATGATCATTACTTTTTTATAAGCGAAGTTAGACTTTCTCATAAACTTTTGGCAGTTCTCTTTGGTTTGTTTTAGGAACATAAAATACATTATTGAAAATTTATTCATCCATTTCTTACAATGGATTTGCAACGACAGTTGTGGAAGCGTTTTCTGGAAGATCAATCCAAAAATTCTTGCAGTTTTCTGGCAATAGGGATAACAATTTTTTAATAATTTAATATTTTCGCTCTTTTGTAATCCCGTGTGGATACTTGTGCCTTTTGAAAAAAAAGGCCACTATCCATAACTTTTTTGCAAAGAAGTCCAACTGAATCTCATCATCTTTATCCAGATCTGTTTTATAAAACATTCTGGACAACTCTTGATAATTTTATTTGGACACTAACTTTGAGGTATGGATTTGTATGTCGTATATTATAGTATATAGAAGAACACTCTGCCCAGTCACAGAAATCACCATAGTTAAGTTCTTTGATGTCGACATTAGCTGAGTTTGCTGAGGAAACTGCCGCTAAATCTGCAAAATTATACATTTTAGTATTTTCTTAAGCGATAACTCTACTTGAGGATGAAAGCTTTCATCCGACATAAACGTATTTCCCTTCTCCAAATATTTTTAAATAATATTTTTTGTAATAACTTTATTAGAGTTAATTAATTTTACAAGGTAGCTGATAAAGTTCAATTTTTATTTTGTGATGAGCAATTGTCGAGCCGAATTATTATGTTCGTTACATCTCTTTTCTGCCTAAAAAAAGCATGGAATGCACTTATTAGATCTTCTTTTTTTGCTTCCAGGTTCTGCCTCATGCCAAATTATGACTTTCCTTAAAAACAATTATGCGGACTATAACTTACAACACATTAATTTGTTGTAGGATAATGACTTTTTCTAGGTCTGCAGATGTATAAACAGTAGTACTGTATCAAAATATAACTAGCCGTTGGAAACAATAGTTATATTGTTTCAACGTCCAACGCTGTTGATTATAATTAGCGCCAATAGTTGAAATATAATACCTACTTGCGAATATTATTCAACGCAGTCAACGATTCAACTGCCTAATAAATAAAAGGGTTAAGAGTTTGCACTTCGTGAACAACATTTCTCGATATTTCAAATGGTCTTTTGGTTATGTAACTCCTGCTAGACGTTTTTCTTTTATTTTTCCATTCAATACGGCCGATACACAGCGCCAATGGACAATCAAATTTATCAACGACAAGCAAAAAATAATCAACGTCGGCCGCCTAGCTACGTTTTGTACCTATTGTTTTCAACAGTGTTGGCTTGTTAAATCAAAAGGGTCAAGAGATTACACTTCGTGAATGAAATTATGCCTAATTTGAAATGGTCTTTTGGTAATGTACGTACCTACTGCACGTTTTTTTTGATTTTCCCATCCAATACGGCCGATACGCAGCGCCAAGGGACAATCTAATTTATCAACGACAAGTAAAATATATCTTCAATGTCTTTAATATTTCAACAGGGTAATGTTTTCAACACTGAAACCAACGTCTTCCAACAGTTTCAACTTTATTGTAGGATTATTATTACGTGTGTGGGGCATAGAGATAATAATAATACATCAATGATCCGGGGAACCACCTGTTAATAGGGATTCCCTAATACGATTTTGATCTATTCTTTGTTTGTTTTTTTGTTAGTATCGTGTCGATCACCTATACGTTTAGTTTGATTGTACTGGCTTGTCGCGCGTCTATTCAATCTGTTTTTGCTAATTGTTTTACTTAGGATGTAAAAATACATAAGTGTTTCATATAAATTTAATGACTAAACTAATTTCTAAATGAATAATAATTATTAGTGTTAGTGTCGTAGTGTGATTGAACTTTGGACTGATGATAAATATTAAACAGTTGAACAGATGGTGATTTATTACTCTAATCCCAGCACTGTTAATTTGTTTAAAAATATAGTTCACGAACTTTTGTTAAGGGGGGTACCTACTCCCTCGGAAGAACAAGACTATTACCAAGATATTTCTGAAAATCAAACAGAATCTTCAGACGAACCGTTATTATTTTGAAATGCATTAAATTCAGTAGTCGAAAAAATTAAGCTAGTGAATAATCCAAATAACAAATTCCGCAAAAAACTGGACATGTATCTCGAAATGGATCTTCGTGATAGAAAGAGTTTTCCCCTGAAATGGTGGAAGGAACATGGAGTATATTTTCCGAATATGAAAAAATCTTCATAGAACAATGCGGTATTGTAGCAACATCCGTTGCTTTTAAACGAATTTTTTCCAAGACTGGACAAATTATATAGAAATGCGTAAATATAGAAATGCGTAAAAAAACAATCTGTAAATAACCTTTAAATGACTTAATAACCGTAAATATTGTACATAAATAATTTGATGTGTAAAAACTTCTGAACTGTGCTAAAAAAAGTGGGACCTTAAATAGACTGAGCTTGGAGTAAACCTATCAAATAATGTAATTCATAGTTTTATTTTTCTTAAAAAACGTAAAATCTTATTAATTTTTCAAAACTGGACATTATATTCTTACAAATAACTAAGCTGAATAAGCATCGAAATTCGAAATACTTGGACCGTAATTTTTTAAAACGTTTAATGCTTTATTATAATTTGAATATGTGTAGATATTAGTAAATTATCTAAAAAAATATAATAACAAATGTGATGAATGAGGTTTCATCGAGTATGGAGAATAAAGCACTAAAAACAGACCTGAGTTAATAAATCACTAGAAATAAACAATTATAGTTGCGTCAACGTCGGCGTTATTTTCAACAGTTGAAAATCGCCAACGATAACGACATTGGCGTTGGATGGAATTATCCTCAACGCCCAGTACTAATAAACAGTACCATTGGCAGTGGTCTTAGCAGACCTCTTTGCATCTAAATTATAATTTTCTCTAGATGCAACATGCTCTTTGCAGGTTTTACATGATGTATCACATTCTGGATCCAAATTATCTTTATTTTGGAGCGTATTATGTAGTGAAAAATATTCACATGATTCACAATCTTCGTTACCAAGTTTTGCCATAGATTGGATACAAATTTTCTATAAACTTCGCAAGAACACTTTTAGTGTGTTTTTCCAAAAAATCACAATGCATCAATTTAATATTTACATGACTGGACAAGTAACGCTTATAAGGGGCATGTTCACGACGATAATGCGATATGACTGGATGGAAGATTCTATGTGTGATTTAAATATATTTCTATTTATCATAGGTATTTTCTGATGTTTTCCTCTGTTATTAGTCTTAGGTAGCGGTTTTTTATAGTTTTCTTTATCCATATGTTTTGAATTATTCAATCGTTTGATTTACTATATCAAATGGCGCTAAAAAAAAAAATCCTACAAACTTTTGTTTTCTCTCCACTTGATTTATAAAGAATACTCAAAGGTATTTTGACAGTTTTCAGAATTTCCTCTTTGTCACTGTATATCCTTTCCGGAAACATGACACAAAATGAATGTGTGTCATTCTTTCCATGAAATATTCCAAAAATCTATATTAATATTCTTTCTTTGGTCGTCTTCAAAATTCACACAACATCAGGGTGTTTTTAAGGTTTTTTTTTGTGGAACAATTTTACGCTGCTGTAGAGAAATGTTAAATTGTTTTTGTTTACGATTGGTTAATGGACATTTTCACCATTTAAAGTGGGCGCATTTTCACCTTCTAAATTGGGCACATTTTCGTTGATGCCTATGATCTTCATTATATATTTTTTTTTACAGCGGAGACGGTTTACACGTAGTTCCCGTGAGCACTTAGGCCATAGGCCTATTGTGCTATCTCCCATTTTACCTCAATCCTTTAACAACAACCCAGTCCCTTTAATAAAGTTCACCAGGGTTGTTATTGGGTACGTGGCTATGTCTTCTGGTTCTACTGTATGTCTCCCCAGGTATCTGAGCCTAGTTCCCACCAGGGCAGGACATTGGCACCATAGGTGAATTGGAGTCTCTTCATCCTCTTCACATTTCCTGCATCTATTGGTGTTTTCCACTCCCAATATCTGCATGTGTCTCCTGAGATGGCAGTGTCCCGTTAGTAGTCCTACCAGTTCCCTCAGCGAGTTTCTGTCCATATCAAGTAGTTTCTTGGTTCGTCTAGGGTCTGGTCCTTTTATTTGAGTACTTTGGATTGTCTCATTCCAGGTGCCCTCTCCCATTCTTTGCGGTGCTGGGATTTGACCCACCTATCTTCGATATTAAAATCAGGATCCATAATGGAATCATCCGAATGACTGCAAATAGTAGGTATGAAATATCGGGTCGTATAATCTAAACAACCTCAAATGATTTCCCATTTTCAACATATCAGATTGTGAGTCTGGGTATTTCGACATCAACACAGTGTTATCAGAAATGTTTTGGTAATGAACAGATTCTCCTGCAGATGATTCATGATCAATTGAGGTCTCACTTACTAAAACTACTGAAGTACTTTCCATCTCATCTCAGGGTTCACTACTCTAGTTGTTAAAACACAATCATTATTTGTCCTGGAGTACTCATTAATTTTACTAAACATATCCTGTTGAAATTCCGAAAACAACACATTATTGTCATTACGATTAGAAATGTTTTGTTGATAGACAGAAACTTCAGACTTCCCGGGAGCCATAGGAACTTCACTTACTAAAACTAGGAACTTTCCATTCTTCTCTTCATTTATTGCAATGAATTTGTCACTATCTCAATATTAACATTGTTTTGTGCAGATGCCACTATTTAACGTAGTTTTGTGTAGATGCCCCTATTTAATGTAGTTTTATGTAGACGCAACTATTTAATCATAGTTTTGTGTAGATGCCACTATTTAACTTAGTATGGTGTAGACTCTACTATTTAACGTAGTTTTGTGTAGATGCCACTATTTAATGTAGTTTTATGTAGACGCAACTATTTAATCATAGTTTTGTGTAGATGCCACTATTTAACGGTAGTTTTGTGTAGATACCACTATTTTTTGATGAGTTAAGGAGGAAAAAATGGTTATTTCTCCAAAATCATAAAAATATACCACCTTTAAAAAAATTTTGATGATATATATTGTACTGGCGGCAAGAAAAATGGATTCAACTCATTTTGCGAAAAATTGGAGTTGCCACTTTCTTCACAAGGATGGCAGCATACTAGTTTGTAGCTGGCTTCACAGATTTCAGCAAACTTTTTCCAAATTAAATATATGGAACAGTTATGTTTTATTATATTAAGTGGATATTTCAAAGCTACATCCATAGCCCATGATGGAGATGATGTTGCAAGTTGAAAATTGTTGAGCTTTGAGCTAGAGCAGCGGTTTACAACCTTATCTGGCTCACCGCCCACTTTTTAAGTATATTTTTCTTCAACGCCTGGTGTTTACCTCCTCAAGACCAGCCGGCCCTGTTAGACAACCGCAAAACGCCAGAAGCGAGCAGAGACGAAGCACACCCAGTGCTTATCATTCACCAAGCACCGGGTACGGGAGGCAGACCTACTACTAGCACACAGAAAACGAACTACTATCATCACTATCGACCGTAAAGGAGCTTATCGGCAGCCAGCTTGGACTCTCTCGATCCACCGCCTTGCGCTGCTGTTTGGGAGATGGATTCATATGTCTGTCACTCCTGGACACATTGACTCCCAGATTCCTTTTTCCCTCCCAGAACTTTCTCTCCTTTCTTTCCCTGAAAAGACCCTACACACATCATCCCCAAAGATGACATAGGCTCTGAGGGATTTTTTTTCCTCAGGGCCTTCTGTGTGGAGCTAATGAAAAATAAAATGTTTTGAAATATCACAACCAACCGATTGGTAGCGTAGTAGTTATTGATTTCCACTTGGGCATTGCAGGTTCAATCTCTGCTAGTTTAGTCCTCCATCATTGCATATTTGGAAGTGAGATTATTTATAACCCAGAAATGTTGCTTTCTAATCATATATTTTTTAAAAAATATTATCATTACAACAAAAATACTATTATCCATCTGTAATACCTAATCGAATGGTTCAAATCTAAGATTCTTGCAATAGTGTACCTCTGACTGAATTCATTAAGAAAATGTTTTTTTTTAATTCTTCTGACCGCCATTTCAGTCCTTCACCACCCCCTTGCAGCTTTTCACTGCCCCTACCGCCCCCGTTGGGTATCACTGAGCTAGTGACTCTAGACAGAAAATGCTGTGCAAATTTCGTGATGCCAGAGAATTCCATTTGACATGAGTATTTACTGTTTCAGAAAACATATTACTATATAATAGTCTCCATTTGAAATAAATTCTTTGTAAAATTTTTACGCATGCATATATGTACTGTTTTTTTTTTATTTTTTATAAAAATTAATTTTTTAACCTGTCCGGGAGTATGGACGGAATTGAACGTCAACGTGCGCTTTCGCCAAAGGAGTATGGACGGCCATTCACGTCAAGCATCGCAAACTAAAATTTGGCGCCACTTTGCTGTAAATGTGCATCGTACTGCCATCTGTGGACCTATTCCTACAACTTTACACCATTTTAAAACACTTAACTTCATTATCGACAGAGATATAGGCAGTTATTCATTTATGATGACGTCACACATACAAATTCGAACGTAAACAGAAATCTGCAACCGTTGATTTCGGCGCGCACGTGTTTTGATGATTTGCTTGCGGATTTTTAATAGTTTGTTGGTATATCTAGGCAATACAGTTTAAATTTAATGTGTTTTTAGTGAGATTATGAGTTAATAGCGAAGTGCATGGCATTGTGTCAACACATAATTTTTATAGTTTTGAAACTTCTAACCTTTCTTGTGACGTATCCTTGTGTAAAACAGTATGAAAATAATTTTTTTTGTGTTTTGTGAATTTTTAAGCATTCTGATCGACGTATTTAACCTTTTTTCCTTGTTATTTGTATTTGTCAGCGAGAAATTATATTAATTTGTGGTGATTTTTCTTAACGAAATCATACTATTTAAATCTTCAAAAACCTACAACCTCTAACCTTTCTTGTGACGTATCCTCGTGTAAAACAGTATTAAAATAACTTTTTTGTGGTTTTGTGAATTTTCAAGCATTTTGATCGACGTGTTTAATCTTTTTTCATTGTTATTTGTGTTTCTCAGCGAGAAGTTATATTAATTTGTGGTGATTTTTCTAACGAAATCATACTATAAAAATCTTCAAAAACCTACTGAAGATGGATTTACGAGATGATGAAATCACTGATATTTTGATGAACAGTGACAATGAAGACGAAAATATCGAAACCATCGATGACCTGACATTATTCTCCGATGGTTCCTCTTCTGATGACGAGGAACCCGTTGCCGTAGAATCCCAACCAAGTGCTAAACGGAGACGAGAAGAAGCCAGGATATGGAATTATACAAATTTCATTCCAACACTGCACAACTTCGATGATTTTCAGTCCGGTATAAAAACGCACGTTAATTTGGAGGACAGTTATCTCGAAATGCAACTTTTCCAACTGTTTTTTACCAAAGACATTATGAACACAATTGTTTCTGAAACAAATATTTTTTCAAAATCCGCATCCCAGAACGTATCCGCATGGTCAAAAATAAAGAAATGGGTTGACACTACGGAGGAAGAAATGTACGTTTTTCTTTCCACCATAATTTTGATGAGTCTTGTTGGAAAAAATTGCATTAAGAAATATTGGACCAATAACCCCATAATAGAGACACCATTTTTCAAAAAATTATTTTCTCAGGATCGTTTTTTACTTATCCTGAGAAATCTCCATTTTGCAAGTCAATGCTCCAACAATGACAGACTTTTCAAGATTAGGAGCATTTTGGACCCACTGAGAAAAGTAATGAAGGAAACCTTTTATCCTTACCAAAATTTGTGTATTGATGAAAGTTTGTTGTTGTGGAAAGGAAGGCTATCTTTTAAAATTTATATACCTTCAAAAAGGCACAGATTTGGAATAAAAATTTTTGTTTGCTGTGATGTGAAAACGGGATACGTATTAGATATTATAATTTATACCGGCGGTGAATCAGACATCCAAAGTCATCCCAATGTTGGAATATCGGGATCTGTGGTTTTGACTTTGCTTAAAGATTATCTTGGCTGTGGGCATCGTCTGTATGTAGATAACTGGTATACTTCACCCGCTTTATTTGACTGCCTTTTTGAAAATAAAACTAATGCTTGTGGGACGGCAAGAACCAATCGGAAGCAAATGCCTAAATTGGATATGAAAATTAAAAAAGGAGACGTAATATCGTTTAATTCGCAAAACCTAATGGCATTGAAATGGCGAGATAAACGGGATATTGTGATGTTGACGAATATTCATGCCAATAATATGATGGAAACTACAAAAATTGACTACACTACAGGAGCTAAAAAACATAAACCTGAAGCTGTAGTGGATTACACAAAGAATATGGGAGGTGTTGATAATGTAGACCGAATTCTCGGATTAGGAGCAGTTGGCCGCAAAACAATTAAATGGTATAAGAAAGTATTTTTCCGGCTACTAGAAATATCAATAATCAATGCGTTTTTCATGTATCGCTCCGTGAAATCCAAAGAAACCACATTTGAAGAATTTAAAGAGAAACTTGTCACGCAGATGGTTGAAAAATATCACACTCCACGAGCATCATCATCAGGGGGTAGGCGAGGAAACGACAATCCCATTAGGCTTACAGAAAGGCATTTTCCACAGCCAGTTCCACAAACAGAGTGCAAAGGCAGCAAAGCACAACGTCGTTGTTTTGTGTGCAAGCACACATCAATAAGGAAACCTCAAAGAAAAGAGACAAGATACATGTGCTATGAGTGTGATGTTGCTCTTTGTGTACATCCGTGTTTCATGGATTTCCATACAAAAAAACAGTATTAATTAAATACTAATTTATGTAGATAGTTTAAAATTTTCTCCATATACTTTCCAATAATAGTGCTAAGTGAAAATAATTGTGTTGCATACATTTTTTACCGTTTTGTTCCTGTGCCAATGGTTTGTGACTCCTAAAAAACAATCCCGGTTTTTTTGCTATAAAATCTGAAAATGGTGAGTAAGATTTTTTTAACCATTTTTGGGTCATTGATACTATCATTATGCATACATTTAAGCAAAAAAATATTTTTTTTATTTAAAAAAAAAAAACTCACTCCCGGGAGCACGGCCAGTATCACGAAACTTACTCCCGGAAAGGTTAAGGAAAGGTGATACTAAAGAATTATTTGAAGTACGTATGTACATACATAGATAATAATATGTATATTTTGACTTCTGTAACACATGCGACAGTGTTTAGTTGGTTAGTTCAGTCTAAGGAACAATTTGTTTTCTTTTATAGGCTCCAACAGATGCTGCTGATGGAAGAGAGCCACCTGCAGCAAGACCACCTCGCCCTGCAGAGCCTCAAGGGAGACGTCCGCTCTCTGAACCACCCAGTCAACCATCTGAAGGATAGCAAACACGGAACATAGCACACTCTACATTGGGGAACAATGCAGCCAATGTAACATCAGCAGTACAGATGACAGAATGGGTTGATTTGCCGTGTTTGGCACACTTTTTGAATTTGGTTGCGGAGAGTGGATTTAAAAACAATCATCGAGCACTTCCATAGTAGCACGTGGCTACCGTTAAACTAAGGGCATCACAGGCCCAAATGAATAAAGAAAAACAACCATTAAAGTTGAACAATAATATTGTTACTCGATGCAATTCTGCATTCTAGATGTTCCAACGGATTTGTCAAATCCAGGAATCTGCAATCTTGGAATGCATATAACAGCGAGAGCTCTGCACAATTTTAAAACCATTAGAACAAATTAGTGTGGCAATGAGGGCACAGAAACATGTGTCGGTATCAAAGGTAAGTCATGGTTCCATGATTAATGATTGCTTTAGCCTTTGCAACACTGATCTTTTCAATGCAATCTATCACATCACGCGGCACAATGTACATATGTGTTTTTTTTAAACTTCCCGGATCGCGTATTATGCGACAGCCGCGTAGATCAGGTTAAAGTAAATGCATACTACTTTCAAGATGGATTTCTTAATGAGCGTTTCCTTCAATAATGGGAAAAAACACAATTCTTTCCGGAGCAACTTTTTTGAACCCACAGTTTAAGTAAAAGTGTTTCCAAGACTAGAGTTAAAGACCTTCTGATAATAGCTGAGATTAACTAATGTTTAAATAATGCAAATATATATTAATAAAATGAGTGAGGAAACACCGTCTGAACCCCGTCCCCAAATTCAGATGTTGATTACGTAAGTTATTTTAAGGATTTAATATTACGGTAGTAAGTACATATTATGAATTCACTATTGTACAAAAAGTATGTTATTTTGTTGTATTTGTAAAATTGTTACTTTTATTCCTCATTTCAAAGTAAATTATGCATATATATTTTGAATTATAAATAGCAAATGTGATATTGACTTAGTATTTAATTACACACCCAAATTTATAAATATTTAATTGAAATAATGTTTATTACAGATTTATGTAATCCTATTACAATAAGAGAGGGTACCCAAAAGAAACCGAATTGATGTTGCAGGGAGTTTAGTTGTTTGGTACCGGGTTCTGCCGGTAGGGCCTTCCCTTTCCTCACTCATTATGCTAGGCACTATGTGGAGAAGTCGTCCCTTCGGCTGGTGTAAATTTTTGCGATGGCTGATTTTTCTGAACAGCGCGCGATTGTAAAGTTTTGAAAACTGGCACAGAAATTATTGAAGTGTTAAAAAGGACCTAGAAGGATGATGTTACGGGGAAAATTAAAATTTGAGAACCACAAATGTTTGTGGTTCTCAAATGAAGAACCAACTCTGAATGGAAAAAAACAAATCAGCATTTTTTTTTATCTATTCACTTCTAAATACAGTTTATAGTATACATATTGACATTGGGTGCAAGTAATACAGATAGATGTTCCATATATAAAACGTGGTAGTAGAATGAATGTGATATGCAACTGTATATACATGATTGAAGCTTAGGTAGTAATGTTCTGTAAATACCTCACTAGGAGAACTTGTGCCGAGGTGTTCGCATGGGTGTTATTATGCCGTCATAGGTGGAAATACAATATCCTCCTTGGGAGTCTCCACCGTAGTTCCACCCATGGTGGCAGTATTTTAAATTATTAGGTTAGAAGTTGTGTGGACATCTTCATCATAATATTATATAGACACAATGTAGTAATTTGAAGCAAGTTACGTATCAAAATGTTCTATAGATACACTGTAGTACAAGAGTATGGATAAATTCACAGACATAGGAATTAATAGACGAGAAGATAATGACGAGGGGTAAAATCAACTGTTGAAGAACGAAGGGCGTAAGACTGACTGTGATTCGTCAATAAATCAATCTGACAGTAAATAGGCATCTCGCATTATAATATCACCATTTACTTCTTAAAAGTAAAATCTGCTTTTGAATGAATAGACATTTTTACATGGGAGCGCAAATTACTCGCCACGTTATGAACAAATTCGGCAAAATAATTCGGTTCTATTTTCAGAGTCGAATATTTCGTTTAAGTATTTAGTTAAGACACTTTTATAAATGTTCATAATTTACTTCCCAGCAACCAACCAGCTTTGTGTTTCGCGTCCAGACGTTTCTCGATGTGATAGTATATGTTTCTAAAACTGATCTATATTATACGATGTGAATATGCTTAAAATAAAGTAAAATAATGCTTATATATGGAATGTAATACGACAATTGGGTTTATTCTCTTTTTCACATCTATTTTTACAAGTTTTCATAGTACAAGTCAACATTTTGCCGTGTTATTTCGTAAAATGAACCGATGATGCCTCTACCATAGTTCGCACAAGAATGATGACGTCACGTTTTCAAATTTCACTTGAGGCCATACGCGAGCACAGCCGGCTCCAATGGAACCGGTATGGGGAGTGGGGATAATACGCTTTTAATCACTTAGGGCAGGTCTACTAATATTCATATGTCTATGGATAAAATGTACAAATGTAGAACATGATTTAAACTTTGTTATATATAAGTAATGAAAAGAAAAGTAAGAAATATACATGAAAGGAACTTAATGAGCTGTTAAGCTGAGAGGGAAAAAAAGCAAAACAGAAGTTATATTACAGTAAATTGTATACTTCAAATAGTGTTCCTTTAGATTTTATCCAGTCTGTGGTTTGTTTTTTTTTAGTTGATGTCTTGGTGAATTATCAGCAGGTTGTTTATTTATTTATTTATTTGTTCACGCCTTGACGGCTTTTACATGCAAGGTAAATCATACAGGAGCATTATAACAAGTATATAGCATCATAAGAAGTATAACATAGTAAATAAAATAATAAGCTGAGCATGAAAGACATAAGTAGGCACAACACAGGTAGGTATTAGTATACGATAAGTAAATTGTATATTGTATAAAGGAGTTCAACCAGCAAATACTTATTTGGGCTCAGGCTACAGTACATTCAGCAATTATAATTGTCACAATATTACACAAAACATAATTACAAACATACTCGAAGCATACCGGTTGGCAGTGGTGTAAAACATTTTCTAGCGATTTATAAAAGTAGGTAATATTCTTGTAATTTAAAATATATAATTTGTTTTTTTTTTTTTTTTTTTGCTATTATAAATGTACGTAAGTTTGTTATTATTATGACAAAAGTAAAAGGTACACAACAATTACATACAAAAAGAAGTAGGTATTATGCAAATAGTTACAGAGTATTAAGTTTGTTATTGTTAACAATCAACAGGATTTTCGCTAATATCTGCATACATATACTCTTTTTAAAGGAAGCGATGTTTTTATTAAAACATATACATATCAACAGAGCATGTTTCATTCCCCACACGATGCAATCTCTGAAGACAAGAGTTGAACATAAAATTAGTGCGAGAAGCAACTATATTGAATGGAGCATGAAGTCCAGTGTTGTACTTATTGGGAACATGATAATTTATCATATTAACTAGTTCAGGGCTGTCCAAATAACCGTTGATAATTTTAAATAATAATAAAGCATCACAGATTTTTCTTCTCTGTGATAATTCAGGTAGTTTAAGCAAGTGCATTAAATAATTATAATTTAAATTTTCTAATGGAATATGTAATTTGTAATTTATATGCCTTAAAAATTTGTGTTGTATTCTTTCAATTTTGTGTGAGTGTACATTGTATAGAGGCGACCAGAGAGAGGAATTATACTCAAGAATGCTTCTGACAAGTGTAATGTACAATGTTTTGAGTGTATTAGTATACATTAGATCTTTGGACGTTCTTAATACAAATCCGAGACATTTAAGTGCTTTATTCGTGATTGCATCGATGTGGGGGACGAATGTCATCAAAAACGACACCCAGATCTTTTATTAATGTTACAAGTTTTTTCATTTCGTCACTGAAAATTCTTCTGACTTTTCTCGTATCCAGGACAGCTGCTTTCACCTCATCATCCGAGTTGTAATGATTACCCATGAGGTCTCTCTTGAGTAGAGGAAAAAAATACAAATCGCAAGGCGCAAGATCGGGGGAATAAGGAAGGTGTGGAATCAGTTTGAACTTTGGGTTTCGTAGAGTTGTGAAGTTTGTGGACGAGCGTTGTCTTGTTGCCAGATTATTAGCGCCAGGCTGCCTCTAACATGAGAAACTCGACGTCGGAGGTGTTTTAGAGTCTGTATGTACAGAGAAATATTTTCAGTTGCCCCTCGTTTCAGATAATCGGTCACTTAAACTCGGTGAGCATCTTAAAACTTTTTCGCCTGAGGAGAAGACGGATGTCGATATTCAGGGCTATGTCTTTTCTTGTTTCCAACAATTATGGCTTTTTCAGGCTCGCAACAACGTAATTTTACTACAATTGATTTTCAGTAGACCTATCAACAGCATCATCACAATAGGCTGTTGCCTTTAATCGACGATGAATCTCTAAGAGTCACCTTTTCAGCAGTTAAAAATTCGAAAACAGCACGCTGTTTACCTCGCGTTGACACAGCACTAGAACAAGCCTCCATACTTCTGCTTCTCGAAATACACTGAATCATATATAAACCACTCACTGCACTGAATGAACACAACGACCCCAAACCTACGCATGTGTATTGCGGGGGGATGTTCCCTCCACACAGCATCCCCAAAGATGACATAGGCCCTGAGGGAAATTATTTTCTTCAGGGCCTCCTGTGTGGAGTTAATAAAAAAAAAAAAAAAAACATGCCACCTGGCATGCTTTGGTAGGTCATTTCGTTCGCACTCTGCAAGCATGTGTGCATTACTTTTCAGCCTACCCTCACATGTCGTATGTTATTAGCTTATGGAGAAAAAAGTATTTAGTTTGAAAAATTATGTATCCACGTTATATCGGACGTACAGAGCCAAAGTCATTATGAGATAACAAGATCTCAAGTTTGTACAATGTCCTTAATATTTTTGATATATCTGCGTCAAAATAAATATGATACTACGAGGGTGGGTCAATAAGTCCTTAGAAAAGCCGACAGGTGGCGCGACTAGTACTGTAAGCAGTTTGTTTTCATGCAGCGGCACTACCGATTCAGTATGCTGCGAAGTTTCAAGCAGATTGGTCGGGTTGTTGTGTGTTTCTCGTACATTTAAAAAAAAAAAATTTGCTTGTTTACAAAAATGGAGAAAATTGAGTTTAGAGCTGTTATTAAACATTTTAATATAAAAGGGTTAACAGCAAAGGAAATAAAAAATGAGTTGGATTTAGTTCACGGCACATCTGCTCCTTCACTTGCAACTATTTATAACTGGTTAAATGAATTTAAACGTGGTCGTACATCAACAAAGGATGAACCACGCTCAGGACGTCCTGTAGAGGTGACTACACCAGAAATGATCAATAAAATCCACGATATGGTGTTAAGTGACCGAAGATTAAAGTTGAGTGAGATAATTGAGGTTACAGGGATCTCAAAAGGTAGCGTCATTTCTATTTTACATGACAAATTGGGCATGAAAAAAATTTCTACAAGATGGGTGCCGCGTTTGCTCACAGTCGACATAAACGCAATAGGGTGGTGGCCTCTAAAGCCCTGTTGTCGCTCATGCAACGCAATCCGGATGAATTTTTTCGTCGCTTTGTGACTGTAGATGAAACATGGATACACCACTATACTCCCGAGACGAAAGAACAGTCAAAGCAGTGGATTGCGAACCATGTCCAAAGAAGGCGAAAACCGTAAAATCAGCTGGTAAGGTTATGGCTACTGTATTTTGGGATGCACGTGGAATTATTTTCGTTGACTATTTGGAAAAAGGAAAAACAATAACAGGGGATTATTATGCATCTTTATTGGACCAGCTAAAAAACAAAATTGAAGAAAAACGGCCTCATTTAAACAGGAAAAAAATCCTCTTTCATCAGGACAATGCCCGTGTTCACACATGTTTACGATCAATGGCTAAAATTGAAGAATTGAAGTTCGAATTGGTCGACCACCCACCGTATTCGCCAGATTTAGCCCCCAGTGACTTTTTCCTTTTCCCAAACTTAAAAAAATGGCTAAGTGGACAACGTTTTTCGGACAAATGCTTATTTTGAGGACCTTCTGAAAACTTATTTTTCTGACGGTTTAAAAAAAATTGAGAAATGATAATAATTGTCTAACCAAGTGTATTGAGCTCCAAGGAGATTATGTTGAGAAATAAAAAAAAATACAAAAATACAAACTGTTTTAATGCTTTTTTCTAAGGACTTATTGACTAACCCTCGTATAATATTATTCCATGCCTCAATGCTTATCCCACATCCTTAATGTGCGACTGCTATAGTAATATTAATGGATTTTCGGCGCCACCATACATTTAAAAACTAATGTTTTGTTTTGTTTGACACAGTGAAGGGTGATCGCTAATTACTCTCATTGAACATGTGTGAAATTTAATGTATAATTTTGTCCAATAAATAGAGAAGTAACTGGTACAAACAGGCACTTCTCATCCGAGAGTACTCGGGAAAGTAATACTTGTTTAATTTAATGTTTTCCTACTGCCCCTGTAAAACTCTCAGATCAAGGTGTCAATGTGTGCCGGTGCCCTATTGAATTTGCAGTATTTGTGCGGGCTTCACAACTTGGTCCCGTACACACGTTATGAAAATTGTTTATTATTATGGTTTCCTTGACAAAGTCCTAGGCTTGTCAAAAATAATATTTTGTACTTAAATACAGTATTGTACATACAGAAATTAGTTTTTATTTAAATGAAATGGATTATTTATTTATTAATCTTAAGTTAGCTCACATTGTCGTGTGCGCTAATAATTTTAGAAACATTATATATATACATATTTGTATATAAAAATTAACATTATTTGGCTAACATTATAAATTCTGAAGGTATACACCTAATTGATATTGCAGTGAAACTCGCTCAAGAAGTTTTGTTTTCGCTCCCTACAAATTCTGCAGAAACTGCATAAAACGCGATTTTTTCCCATACAAGAAAGTTCAAAAGTTCAACAGTGAATTAATCCATCACCACTAATGTCTCCTTTTTCTTAAAATATTTTTAATTAATTTTATTAAATATGTGTACAGTACTAGAATAGTCATTGGTCTCAAATTTTGTCTTTTTCTAAGTAAGATGAAGGGAATTTGGAGCTGCATTGGTCCGACGGCAGCCCTTTCTCCCAGGAAACAGAAGACGCAGTTGGAGATTTTGGGGACCAGACGGCAGTTGCGATATGTATAACATTTGTATATATATATATATATATATAACAGACTTTTCTGTAGGCCTTTTTAAGGTATACAATTCCGTAGTACTTTTTTTTATTTTTTTTTTATTTCCTTTATTTTTTCCCAATTTACATATTTCACATTACAAGTTTTATAATAATAGGAAAGGGAACCCACTAAGGCGCAGCCTGTGCGTGGGTAATATAAGTTAATACACTAGATTTTTGTACCTAAAAATATATAACAGTAAAAATAAAAATAAAACAGTAAGCATAATAAAGAAAAACGGTAGGATTATCATTAAAGTTAGTCCAAAAGATTGTGCAAGAGGTGCATATTAAAAATAAATCAAAGTAAAAATAAAGATTGTAAGATAATATATATGAATTAAAAGAACACAAAATAAAATAATAATAACTATACAGAAACAAAAAAGTAAAAATTAAATGAATAATGCTTCAACATTTGCATTGTACAGCCACAACTTTAATTCTTTTTGGTATTGCGCTAGTTTAGTTGTTACTTGATTTTTTTTGGTAGATTGCATTAGTTTGGTATTGGTTTGTGGGGTATAAAATACATGATTTCTTCTAAAGTTGATTTAGGGTTCATATTTTTGAAATTTGGTTATATAAAATAAATAAATAAAATAAATATCATTATTTTGATATTTTCATAAGGTCTCGTCAGCGTTAGTAAACGGCCAAAAATAATCTTTATGTCGACTTTTCTCTGCTTTTTATCAATATGTGTCAATGGATTGGTTTATTTATGTGTCGATGCATGTGTTATTTATCTAAACCTTCCGGAAGAAATTCTCTAAATGATGCTGAAAACCTTATCGAAATCAGTCGCATAGTTAAGAAGAACTAAGCGCACAAACAGACAGACGCGAATGTCACTTTATTTTATACTATTTATAGATAATGGATTCCACCACAAATTGTCAGTATCCAAAATAGAAATATTAATTACATGTTATTAACTTCTATTTCATAATATCTTTTGTTGTTTTACAAGCTATATTTCTTTACAAGCTTTTATTATGTACACGATTTTTATTTCTTATATTATGGTTTATGTATTACGATTTAAATTATACCATGTAAAAGTCAAAAGGCGTTACTATTACTTGACATAGTGAATATCTTTCAAAGAGTAAGAAAGGAAACAAAGGATAAAATATGGGATGTGCAAGGTGCTTTTATGAGTGGAAGGGGGTGCATGGACCAGATCTTCTCATTGCGTATGCTCTCTGAGAAGTTTCTGGCAAAAAACCAGAAACTTCTCAGTGCCTTTGTAGATCTACAAAAAGCATACGACCGAGTCGACAGGAAAAAGCTATGGAAGGTGTTGTCCAAGTATGGAGTGAATACAAATCTGACTCAGGCAATTGCGTCTCTGTATGAGGGAAGCGTTATATATTAGAATATGTATTTTGTGTATATATTCTTGTATTTTTGTGCAAGGTCAAATTAAATCCTATTAAGTTGTTGCAGTAAGACTGGGTTCGATTCCTAGTTGAGACCGTTACTTTTTATTTTTCTGTGTCTTGTTCTGTTTCATGTTTTGTTTAGAAATATTAGTATTATCTTCTACTTCAATAGTAAATCAATGCTCAATACATCGGTTGTACTGACCCTGTTTTGTATTACTGTCCATTGTCTTTTTGAAAATAAAAAATATTTTGATGTGTGCACAGCTGTGGGTTTTTTTTATTTTACTTTTCCTGCATTCCAATATTTTTATTTTTAAAATATAATTTATTTGGGCTAGTGAATGAACGATGTTAGCTAGGTGCAGTTATATTGTATGTTTGCACTTTTTTTAAATGGCCTTGAGATTTCTTTTGGTCCACGATATATTTACCTGTCTGGACCAAACGACCGTTTTATCTGTGGTTAAGGGGGTGACAAAATGGGGCCATACAAAAAGCCCGAAGATATCGATCTAGAGCAGAGGTTCCCAAAGTGGTCTATATAGACCCCCAGGGGTCGATATTAGCTTGCTGGGGGTCTATGTCAGCGAGAACAAAATTTGGGGGTCCACGAGATTCAAATGGGGGTACATACAAGCGGACCCCCATTTACCTTAAGTCAACATTTAGGAGTTTCGTAGATGACACAATACACCTAACACAAATAACACAGTTTACGTAATACTAATAATAGACTGAGAAATTACTTATTTGATATTTGTATTTTTATATTTCGTAAAGTTGTTTTACAAAATTACTCCAATTTTACTACCTGGGTAAAGAAGGATTATCTCTGCTGGTAAAGATTATCTGTATCCTTCACAGTGCTTTTTTTCATAAATGAAAAAGTGTTTGTTGTATTCAAGAAAAATCGTCAAGAGATAGCATTAGAGCTTTGATTATTTAAATAATCAATACTGCACGTGCATAAGGTGGAAACATTTAGTTTAGATGTAAATGAAATTCTTAGGGAATTTGCTTCAAAGACGGCTGAGAGACGCAACGTTTTTGGTATCGTTCAATGAATGCAATAAAGCAATATTTAAAAAAAATAAGTTTTTATTCGGTGAACCTGTTATTTGTTTGACCTAGTCATCTCCGTTTTGTCTTATTTATAACTAGTTGATTGACTGGAGAGGAGAGTGAAGGAAGAGGGTGACTAAACAAGTTTGCCCCCCCCGTCATAGAGTACTTCCGCGGTCCCTGCGTTCAACATTTATATGTACTTCACACAGACTTAAAAACTAAGTTTGAGGACATTTTCAAGAATCGGATATCCTATGACAAGAAGAACTGATCGGAATAAGCGCTAACAAAGAACTTAAGGGGCAGTTCTGTAGGGCCAGCTACAGAAAGAAATTCCCGTTATCCTGCTCCATTTTCATTTGGTGTAATACCTCACAAGGGCGCCCCTGTCTGCAGAATGTAAAGACAGAGGAACTATACCGCCACCCGGTTGTTGGACATGCAAGGGAAGGGAATCTTCTTAAGAAAAAGAGAAATGATTATCACATGGGACGTTAATAGTTTTAGGAAAATTCAATATTTGGCTTTGGTCTACGGGACAAAAAAGTTTGGGAACTTCTGATCTAGAGAGTGGTTTATTTATGGGTAATAATTAGAGATGGCAAAATTTAGCATTAATTTTCAGATTTTTTAGCATTAACAATTGGAAATTTAGCGTTTTATAGCATTTTGAGGCATAATTTAGCGTTTTGTAGCAAAATAGAAAAAAGGTATTTCCTGAATGTTTTTAGCGCATATTTTAAGTATTTTTGGTAAAATATATGTTTAACCTTCATTTGCAAGTATTTCCATGTGAAAGATTATAAATAATTAATTTTAATATTAAATTAATAAGGAAGGAAACTCTAAGTACGGGTCGAACAAAAACACAATAAATGCAGATTGCGATTAACATCAATAGGCGTAATTTATTTCGCACAATTTGTGTAATGTCAAAAAGCAATTTTAGCCCATAGTACAAAAATATTAAATATTTACACATAAAATAGTAACAAAATTATAAAAAATCGTAATGTAAATATCGATTTTTTGAAATTCTCACATATTATTTTAATACCCGGTATTTTCGGGAAATTCGCGCCTATTTCGCTAAATAGAATAATTTAGCTGAAATACGGCCAAAATGACGTTTTTCGCGTTAATTCGCGAAATAGAAATCACTGGAAACACTTTCAAATGCCTTGAAACGCAAAGAAAACTTATAAATGCCCTATTTTCGAAACATAAATATTTTTTCGCGTTTTTAGTTAAAACGAAATTTTGCCATCTCTAGTAATAATGTGTTACTCTGACGATATAAAATGACCTATATTATTGAACACCTGACACTTGATAGGTATTGCGTTTGAAGATCAACGAAATAAGTAATTTAGATAACATATTCTGTTATTATAATAGTTCAATTCCTGGACCGAGAGTTTTTATGACCCTGAAACCCGAAACAAATCTCTCTATCTCTGTTCCGCACCGAATATGTAGTTTCCATGGTTATTATTCAGTGGCTGTACATTTTATCGGCATTTAGGGGAAACAAAAATTATTTCTTATGGGACTGGGACACGGTCAAGCGGCTTGATCGCAAGCACGTAGTTTTTTTGTCTATTGTTGTCTATTGTTGCTATTATTGTCTATGCTTAGCGGCTTGACAGCCCGCATCAAGCCTCTCCGTCAAGCATGGCCACGCCTTCCTGTGATTTCGTGGTGGTCTATGTATATGTACTTCTATGCCTTCCTGTCATTTCGTGACTCGCGGCAAAATGGAATCTGTCAAAGACAAAGCGTTCTTGGCTCTTACGTTAGCTTTATGTTTGAATAAAATAATAAAAAGAAACGAATTTGGTGTCAAGAATGGTACAAGTTAAGGTACCGCTTTACCCATGAGCATTTGCAAAGTGTATTACAGGCTACAGCTATTTTTTGTATGAATATCTTGTGCGGTATTCATACAAAAAATATGTTTTCTCAATTGAAAATTCAGAAAATTATTTATTCTACAGTTTGATTATTAATGACCTTGAAAACCGCTGTCATAATTATTAAAAAATACTAAAATACTTCCAGAATTTTTAAATTAGATGGATTTCTACAAATTGAACACAAAAACAATAACTAAGTACCTATTTTATAACAATTTATATCATTGTTTATGATACGTGATATTTATTTGTCTATTGTCGTTTGTCTATTCCCACAAAAATATAAATTCGCATCAAGCCTCGCCGCAAGCACGTAGAATTGCGCAATGCTTGCGGGTGCGCCTGTTCTCACATTGCTGGAGGATTGGGGGCGGAGCTACGAAGTTTGCCGAGTGAACACGAAGGCTCAAAGCGGCTCGGAACTACGAAGTTTGCCGAGTGTACACGAAGGCTGGCAACAATCAACTTGATTTTGAATAATTTGTTTGAAGTCTTGAAGTTTGACTGTGGTTTGACGTTCGAAAATCTCTCAAGTATGAGGGAGATTTTGAGTTGAAAGAAACGAAACATGGAGGTCGTTATTAGTAAACATTTACAAGACATAATCAACCCTACGGACATTTTTTTTTAACCTAACCTAACCTTACCTAACCTAACTTAACCTAACCTAACCTAACCTTCTACTTCCTGGTTACGAAACCATTACTAGGATAGGTTATTGTACTTTTTATTACTAACCTCCAACTTACCTAGCTCTGGTAGTTTGTATTGATATTTTTTTATTTTTTTTATTTATTGTTTGTTTGTAAATATTACATAATACAATTAATGAACTTAAAATGTCCAACTAGGCGATTGCCCGTTTTAGGACATTCTAATATGATAATGTTTTTACATGTAAATTATGGTACATTATAGTGTTGACTATTCTGTTGTTAAAAAAAATACATATGTATATTCATATTCTAGAATACTTCCAGTTATATCACGACATATTTTACTATTATTTAGCTGACATAATAACTGAATTAACATAACATAAGCTGAATTAATAGATAAAAACAAGAAAATGAATTTGAAAATGAAACTGAATTGAAGAAATTCTGTTGGTAAAGTAATACAAATGCATATTCATTTTTTTTTTTTTTACTATTGTTTAGCTGATATATTAAACTAAAGAAATATTAATATATAAAAAAAGGAAATGAAAAATAACAAAAAATAAAAAATGAAAGTAAAGAAGGAACTTTTCCTTTAAGGAGAAATATCACGAAGAATTGAACAAAATTGAACAAAACAAAAATTTGAAGCTTATGTTTGTATTATTTAAGCTTTCTGCCAGAAGCCTGACCTCACAATTGTTATTTAATCTTATATATTCTAGGTTTTCCGAATAAAATCACAAAGTAGAAGAAATTTGTGTTTAATCCGTGACCCATCCTGATATTCCTTTACGATAGGCCTACTTCACTAGTAACTCTTAAGATCATTTAAACTTGAATGCACTACTTGTATTTTTATGACAAAGTGCCTTCTTCGATGTAATTGTTATGCAGTCTTATGGAGAAATAACAACCAACCAAGAAAGCCAAGTTCTCATTGTCACAGGTTTAAATTTGCCGGGCAGATATGAAGTGAAGTTCGGATGTCGTAGCTCCGCCCCCAATCCTCCAGCAATGTGAGAACAGGCGCACCCACGAAAAACTCGTGTGAAACCATAGATATACACGATCAGTGATGCCATACCGCGAAAATGAAAGTCGGTAAATTTTGGTGAAAAAAGTCGGTAGATTAGAGCCAACAATCGGTAGGTCGTTAAAATATTAACAGGTGCACAATCAGTGATGATATTCCAGAAATTTTTAAATCCATGTGGGGGAGGGTGGCTAGAGATATCAGGAGAGACAAATAATTCCCCACAAATATTATGAAACCACGGGTAGTTAGCGAATTCCGGGAAAAATAATTCCCCACAATAATAATAATAAACTTCCGTGCATATGTACTGAATACATTTTTTTTTAAATTTCGGTAGATATGAAAAAAAATCGTTAGTAGGTATTTCAAAATTTCGGTAGAGTTTCGGAAATTTCGGTAGATTTTTGCCGAAATCCGTAGATCTACCGAAATTTCGATAGGTGGCATCGCTGTACCCGATATACCATTCTCACATAAACCTAATACTACGCATCGGTAAAAACGAAAACTGTAATGCGCAACCGCGTATCAATGAAGAACCGCACATGAAACTTCAAACAATTTATAATCTTTGCTTTCATAGATGGCGCTGATAAAATATTTTAGAAAAAACAAAAGACTTTTCGCAATTCAATTGTTTCGTGGCGTGTGTACACATGGCGCTGAGTGAATGCATACAAATAATACAATATTGGATAGAATCACCAATACAATATCGCATTAATTTGTATTCATTTCATGAAAGAATTGCGTTCTTATGCGGATAAAGCTATTTATTTGTGTTCAAATTTCGTAAATGTACATCCGCCACCACGTGCAAAATGATTTTTTCTAAAAATATTTAATTAGCGCCATCTATAAACGTGAATATTATAAATTGTGTTACGATAAGGTTGTCAGCTTTCAAATAATCTCATACTGCTACTAACCAGTAGGTGGAACACCTTGTACTGCTTTCTTGTTGTTTTTGCATCGGATTATTATTAGAAATACACATTTAATTTTGGACACATTAAAATTATGAACGCAAACACAAGAAAGCTTTAAAAATGGCTGAACTGAACTGAACTGAAACACTGAAAATTACTGATAACAAAAAAATATATATTAGACAAATGTATCATAAATATATATTAGACAAATGTATCATAAATATTACCGTTATCTCTTTCATGTCATTTCTTTAAAAAAGTAATCCACAAAGTTTCATAAATTTTTCTCAAATCGCGGCCGAATCTTTTAGTTTCAAGGAGGATAGAGGTCTACATTTCAATTCTAACAAAAAGTGTGGTGTTTTTTTATTATTTCTAACACTGTATAAATCATATATTTCACCACGACAGTAAGAGAAACACAACGATATCTATGAGACCATATGAGTTGTTCCCAAAAGCGAACAAATTATTAGCCTGTTTTGCAAGTTATAGGTACTTTAAAATATTAAGACAAATTATTTTTTTGCACCCGTAAATACTTTAAAGCATAACTTGTAAAAAGTGTATTCTAATAAAATAATTAAATTAACACCATCTATTGCTACGTATAAATCCGCGAGCCGAACTGTCGAACTGAATCTCAACTTATGGGAAAGAAACGAAGCAACCGCAAATGTCGCGAAACGCCGCTTGCACTTGAATCGTTCCTTTCCCGTAATTCGTGGCACGGTTCGCGTTTCGGTTCGCAAATGTATACATACCCTAAGAACGCGTAGTTTATGACGTATGTTGTTACGTTTACCAGCAGGAATACAAAACGTCTCGACTCCCATACAAAACAGCGCATTCATCACACGTCACGTCCATGGATTTGGGACTATTTCGGGAGAATCGAAAAATTAAAACTTTGAAAACTTAACTATAACAGTAAAAAATATGATAAAAAATAAATGAAAAAGGGACTGCAGTACCTTATAAAATTAGATTGTGGGCTCATTTTTTTAAAGGTAACTTATCACTGACCTAGAAATTCCAGTAGTCAGAAAAAACTGCGCAAATTCATGATGATGCCAAAGCTCACCGTTCTAGGATTACGAGTATATTACTTCATACTTCAGATTTCCGCGGCGAAGCTTTGCTGAATCACTATTTTGATTAATCTTTTTAATGAATTGGTGTACATTATGAATACCAAAAAATATGCTCTACATAAATTGAAGGTTTTCCTATCGTTTCGCTTGAGTAGAATACAAATAAAAAAATAAATTACTCAATAAAAATATAAATGTAAACTACTAAAAAAAATTTTTTTCAATAGAAATTTATGAACGCATAAAGGAAACAACTTAAAAAATACAGTATTATAGCTAAGATTATCTGTGACAGTTTCACTTGATTAACTTTTTCGCTTTCTTATAAAATTATTTACAATATAAATAAAAACCAGTTTTGTGCTTGAAATCCAACGTTTCTAGACTCCGTTTGTCAAGCGATTTAATGCCTTTTACCTAAATTATAAAGTATACCAAGAATATACACATTTTTGGCTTTTAGCTTCCTCTTGAGTGTGAGGTTTAAAATCTAAAGACGCAAAAATATTTTTATTTGAAACCTTATTACTTATTACTAACGCAAAATAAAAGATGTCAAATTTATTTTTGCTTTTAATACGTGTGGGTAGGTATATTGGATTAGGTTAGGTACACACTGCCAACTGCAGAATTAGCCGCGCCTTGCGGTCGTTAGACATGTGGTCGTTAGCGATCGTTATAATATCCCGCCTTTTAGTGGGGCGGAGGGAGGTTCCGCGCGAAAAGAAATTACGACATGGGGAAAGTTTGGATATTGAACCCTTGTTTGCCATTCGCTCTGGAGAAATATAGTAAGTAGGTACGAGTACCTACTAATTATTATATTTTGTTTATATATGCATATAGGTATGTATATCTTCTTAAGAAAGTCAAATATTCCCGAGTTACGAATAACCTGTCAATATTTGAAAATTTTCTACCACCACCAGTTTCCTACCACAATCAGCGGAAAATGTTGCTTGTGTCGTGATGGAGGAAGTTTTATTTTATTTTTTAAATTTTTTTATTTAGTTAGTTTAGTCCTATTAAATCTAGTATTTTACTTTTTCTTTATCGACTATAACAATGTAATTGCAAAAGGTTTTTGGGGTAAACGAACATATTAGGCTAACTATTCATAGCTTTATGATCCTGCTGCATTGCAAAAGGTTTTTGGGGTAAACGAACATATTAGGCTAACTATTCATAGTTTTATGATCCTGCTGCATTGCAAAAGGTTTTTGGGGTAAACGAACATATTAGGCTAACTATTCATAGCTTTATGATCCTGCTCATGCATTGCAAAAGGTTTATGGGGTAAACGAACATAGGTACTAGGCTAACTATTCATAGTTTTATGATCCTGCTGCATTGCAAAAGGTTTTTGGGGTAAACGAACATATTAGGCTAACTATTCATAGCTTTATGATCCTGCTCACGCATTGCAAAAGGTTTATGGGGTAAACGAACATAGGTACTAGGCTAACTATTCATAGTTTTATGATCCTGCTGCAATTTTTATTAGGAAAATGCGTGAAGTCCTACATGGCGGTTCGTAATAAATTTTGCAAGATTCTTTCGATCGCAGAAAAAAAACCGTCTCTGTCCATATATGTTATAAAAATGATACGGTGCCTTCTTCAAGCGCGAAAATGAAATAATACTCGAAGAATTCAATCGTTCAATTTCCATGTAGGTATACCTAATCTATTGTATGCTAGAATAATATCACAAATGAAATATATATAGAAAAAAGAATATTTAATGTAATTACGAGTATTATTTTTACAATTCTGAGAAATTTCGCTTTCAGCGGAGTATTTCACTGGCGACCAGGTTCGGGCGCGACATCACAAGTCGACCAGCAGGCTTTTCTGTATGCTGTCCGCCGAACAGATCCATCCACACGTAAAGACATGCTCGTCATGCAAATATTTAACAACTAGTGTTCGTCAATAAAAATCACTTTGTTAGATTTTTTTTCGGTTTAGGCAAAAATTCTAAGATTCCGTATTTCGTATTCATAAGCCATGGAAATTTTTAGAAAAATTTAATCCGCAAAATCTGACCACTTTTTTATAAACCGGAAAGACCGCATTAATGTATTATATTTAGATGAGACATGAAGCGAAAAAATAGGTTCCGCTTTCTTACCTTCAACTGACCTCCAACTCTCCCAACGATTTAATTAAACCTACCCAATCCGGTATAAGCGCACCGCTTATAGTGTTCTAATAGTGGAACAAGTTTCGACAAGATATATTAGTACCTAAGCAGTAGCGCCTCTAATTGTAGCTCTATTAAAGGCGGTTTAGTTAAATCATTGGGAGAGTTGGAGGTACTAATATATCCTGTCAAAACTTGTTACGCTGTATTAGTACCTCCAACTCTCCCAAGATATATTAGTACCTACGCAGTAGCGCCTCTAATTGTAGCTCTATTAAAGACCGGACATAATTTATGGGTACAAAAAATGAAATAGACAGAAATCATTTAAAAACAACTACAAATTCCACACGAACGGCAGGGGGAAATAACGACGCATTCCTAAAATATTACATTTTATAATTATTTATTTCTTGATCCATCGTTGTTTAATATTGAAACACTTTTATGGTTATTCCAACACTCCGTTCCTACCGAAATTGTCCTCTCCCTTGTTTTTATTACATTTTCTTAAAGATCTTACCTTCGTAAAAAGAAGCAAGAAGATTTGAAAATAGAAGGCAAAAAGCAAGCGTCTTTTGTTGGAATAATGTTATTTTCGTCGTTGCTTATCGTTGCATATTTGTCGCCCCCTCTTAATAATTATCGTAAAAACAGTATAATTTATCAGCCCAATCATCATACATTAAATAAATGTTGTACTTTATCGAGAGTGATCAAAACATCGTTCATGTTGTAAAACAATAAATATTTGTGATCCAAAAATCGTTCGTGTTGTGAAACAATATTAGATATACATCTATAAACTATAGTGCCCACAGAACATTCGAGACCAACATCAAGAACTTCAAATTGAAGCCACAACATTCACAAGGTAAATGCACCTCCTTCTCACTCCTATGTTTCCTTGTGATAAACACGATTGTTCATTCTTATTTTCTCGTTAAAAATTATAATCAATTCGTCGAGTACCAATCGATTCGCTGTATATAGAACAATTGCTTATATTAGTAAGATAACAATCGTGTTATCTTACTAATAGAACCGATAAAATCTCAACCCTGTTTATACCATTCCTGTCATGAAATTGTTTCAATAAGTTTAAAATCATTAACAAATTAAATTTATCTGGCATCGGCCATTTTAAATTTCTTACAAGGTACAATTCGAAGAATCGAGTGTCGGTAAAGTAGGTTTCTAACTACCATTCAGTATTTGGCTGTTCTATCAGTCAATTCGTAGGTACGTAGGTAGTACTGTTCCAATTTATAATAGTGTTGGTAAGTTGGTACCTTCATATTATGAAAATAAGTATAATTCAAATCTCGAATAAGTAGGAATCTGTTTTGTGTCGGTAATCGATCAGCTGTTCACCAGTAGCTATTTGGAATATTTTGTGTTTAGTTTCGTTGGTTATTGTTTTGAAGGAATAATTTAATTCTACAATTTTTTTAAATTTATTAGCTATGGTATAATACACCACAAATAAATACATATAATGGCGTCGAACGTGATAAAATATAAATTAGCTAAGCTGGATATCAAAAATTTACACGCTGTAGCTGTTAAAGCACTCTTTAGATTTAATAGAGAAAAGGGCCTTTTAAAACTCGTTTTTCTGATTTATAAGAGAAAAAGGTTTATTGAAATGCATATTTTAATTGAAACTTCGAAGAAAGAGAAACAAGATGTAATAGACCTTCAAACGAAATATTCAGAATTTCAATTATATTTTTATGAGATACAGTCTTATTATGATGAACAATCAATAAAACAGTAAATAATAATTCGACTAATATTTCGTTGCCAATGTTAAACTTAACGGATTTGATAAATTATATGAATACATTTGACTCGTTAATACGTTCAAATATTTCATTAAATCCTGTTCAAAAAATGTATTATTTAATTAGGAATCTCTCTGGAGAAGCTTTAATTTGCGTTAAACATCTTCTGATTTCGGAAGAAAAATTATTTTGTACGGTAGTAGATGAATCAATTGATGAAAAATTGAAAAGTTTTTGGGAAATCGAAAAGTTCCATTATTAAAGAAAATCACCCGACGAAACTCGTTGTGAAAATTTATTCGTTGAAAATACTTACCGTAACATAGATGGAAGGTACGTCGTATCTTTACCATTTAAAGAGTGCCCGAGAAATTGGAAAAATCTTATAATACAGCAGTATCACACCTCACACACATTGATAGAAGGCTAGATCGAAATCCTGAATTGAAATTCCAATATATTTCGTCCATGAGAGAATATTTTTCATTGGGAGACATGATTGAAATACCTTTTCAGTCATCAATTGCTGTTAGCTATTTCATAAACCATCATGGCAAGTACTAAGACATCATCGGCTACGTAATTGAACGACATAATTTTGGTTGGTCGGAAATTACAAAAGAACATCGTCGAATTGATGTGTAATTTTCGAATACACAAAATCGTTTTTACAGCTGACATTCGTCAAATGTATCGACAGGTACTCGTACATATGGATACGAAATCTCCTAGTTATCAACATATTTTGTGGTGTGAATCGCCTAATCATTCTATAAAAGAATTTGAACTGCAGACGGTCACATATGGGACTACAAGTGCCCCTTTTTTTAGCAATTCGTATCCTGCATCAACTAGCAATTGATGAAAAATTAAATTACCCAGAAGCTGCTAACAAATTAACTGCAGCTACATATGTAGATGACATTATCATTGCAATAAGTTCGAAATTGTATAGTTGAGTTAATTGCATTACTACAAAAAGTTGGATTTGAATTACGAAAATGGTCAGTAACTGCCCTGAAGTACTAGAAAACATTCCTATTAGTTATAAATAATCCACACACGTGTTAGCTATAGGGGAAAGTACCCTTAAATTTTGAATTCGATGCTATTAAGAAAAATATTAAATGGGTTCCGTCCCTTGCTAAATTTGCATATAAAATTAATAATTTTTTTAGTAACCACTGTAGCGAACGCATAACTTTATCTACAATTGCACACCTATATGATCCATTAGTTTTTATTGCTAAATGTTTCATGCAAAACTTGTGGAAACTTCAAATTGGATGTGTTATGAAAATGAAACCCCTTTCGGAAATGTTATGAAGACGAAACCCCTTTCGGAAATAAGTTTGGTATTTGAAAAAAATACATAACAGAACTTCCATCACTCGCCAATTTGAGAATTAATCGTTATGTTAAAACATCTTCAAAAGGTCATTACATTCTTGTTGGGTTTTCAGATGCCTCTGAAAGAGGATATTATTGTGGAATTGTTTATTTAGTAGTAATAAATAACAACGAAATATCAAGCCATATGCACCAACCGAAGTTATTTCTATCTCACGACTGGAATTGATTGGAGCAGACAGGAGATTGTTTATAGAGATTTAGTAAAATTGATTGAAAATGAGGCCTGCAAAGTTGATAATAACTTCGATGCTATATTTTAATTGCATTATTCATCAGGAGAATTTATGTTCCAAGTCCCTTAAAATGGATCATGTCATGAAGGTGGTCATCAAAACAGTGAATTTTACTAAGTCGAATGGTATAGGTACCCGTCAGTTTCAAGAGTTTCTCAAGTCTTGGATTCACAGTATAATGACATGTTACATTTTATGCAGAAGTAAGATGGCTGACCCGTACCAAAATCTTGAAAAGAGTGTTTGATTTGAAGCAAGAAATACAATCATTCTTCGCAAGCTAGTCAAAAAGTATCCCAGAATTTGAAGACAAGGAGTGGGTTAGCGACTTTGCATTTCTGGTCGATATGGTTAGTAATAATAATAATAATAATAATTTAGGAGGTAGAGGTATAGTCAAAATAACTTCTTTGAAACATAATCAGGTTGAAATGCTAAGAACTTTTCCATAGGAAAGCTCATAGCTCAGAAATGCACAAAACAATTTGCAAGGCAGATAGAAATATTACACCTTTAAATTTATACGATGAGAATGCCAACATTTTTATAAATCCCAACCAGGAATTATTAGATTCCTGGTCAAATAAAATTTTACACGCAAAACACTTCAATTATCTCAACCAAACGTATGTTGACAAAATTTCGTCAAACAAATGGTTGAGTATTGGAGAGTTGAGCGCAGAAATAGAAGGATTTATGCTTGCCATTCAGGATAGAGTCATTAATACTAAAAATTATAGAAAGCATATAATCAAAGATACAAATCAAATTGATGATTTGTGTAGAAAATGTTTGGCTTTTCCTGAAACTATAGAACATATTATATCGGGATGTTCTATATTAGCACCGTCCGAGTATACATTTAGGCACAATCAAGTTTTAAAAATAATTCACCAAAATTTGGTAATTAAACATAACTTGATTGACTGCCGTAATGTAGTACCATATTATGAATACGAACCAAATTCATTTTTAGAAAACGAATTTTATAAAATATATTATGATAAAACTATACTAACAGACCGAGCGATTCGTCATAATAGACCCGATATAGTTTTACATGACAAAATTAAAAAAATAACTTATATCATTGATGTCGCTATTCCAAATTCCTGTAATATTCAAAAATCTGTTAGTGAAAAAATAAGAAAATACACAGATTTAGGAAATGAAATAAAAAGAATTTGGCATTCTCAGACTATAAAAATATTACCATTCGTTATTTCGGCTACTGGCATTATACCTAGCTCTCTAATTAAAAATTTAGGCGTATTAGATCTATCAAAAAAATTATATATAAAGATGCAAAAGTCGGTCATTTTGAATACATGTAGGATAACAAAAGATTTTTTAAATATTTATGTTGAGGGATCAGTAGGATTTATAGGCCCTGTTAGAAGTTCTACCGAGCCGAACCCTCTGATATGAAAATATCTAGAGTCGGTGAATTATTTTCCCATTTGATCTCTGGTGAGTTGACGTGTTGTTCTTGTATTGTTTTGTATTTATTTTGCTTATATAATGCACTTACATAATGTTGATTGACTAGATGATCATTTGTGGAAAAGTGAGTGGAAGGGTTAAGTTTTTCCTTTGGGGAAGATTTAACCCGGACTACTAAATCGGAAGTTAAAAGAAATAAGAAATGGGATGACTTGTATAGCGCCGTTTTTGTGCAAAATTACCCCAAGGGCGCTGTACAAAACTTATAATACATTTCTACAGTGATCTATGTTATTACTTAACTATTTATGGAGATAATATACAGTACAATACTTACCTGGTAGGCCACTTGAGATTAAAACTTAATTAACATTATCTAATTGTTTCAGGATTTAGGGCATTTAAAAATTGAATATAACTGGACTTTCTCTTAGGAATGGTATATTTAATTTAAGGGTACGACAGCCTAGCCACCTAAATGTTGTTAATACTCGTCTACAAGGGAAAGATCAACTAATTAATAACATGTATGATCTTATTTCCGCAGTCCAGATGAAATTTGGGCTTTGGGAACAACAGTTAAGGCCAAAAATCTTCACTCACTTTCCTTCATTGTTACGTCACACAAATTGCGGCGGATAAATACGCTTCGTTGATATTCGACTTGAACCTGGAATTTGAAAACCGATTTCAAGCATCGTATGCTTATTGCTGCGTTTGCAGCGCCATTCTCACAGTAGACGTGAATTTATTACCAGGAATTTTACAAATAAGTTAACAGTTAAAGGAGTTCAAGAAAAGTTCAATCAGGTTGGTTTGGAATAATTTTTCCAAAACATATTTGGACAAAGAGGAATATCCTGCATTTTACAAACATGCTTTTTCGATTATTTCGCTATTTGGAAACACTTATGAAGCATATTAAATCTCAAATGAGAACACGAATCACTGATGAGCATTTGGGACAGGTACCTAATACATGATTTATTGGCCTAACGAATAGTTATTAGCTACTCTAAAGATTTTCTGGCTAGAAAAATGGTTTTTTGGTGATATTCGTTATTTAGGAACCTACACAATTCTCTAATTTCCCGATGGTGAACATCAGATGAAGCGGAGATAGACGATGATGGAATTAAAACATGCAAAATGTCGTTTATCAGTTCAATACTAACTAAATGGTTGATTGGCATGGGGAGGGTGGAGTCTGAAAAACTATTAAATAATGTCACTTAAAATTTTACAAGGTTAACATGGTTTTTAAATGGCTCATTTATTAAATACTTAATATATATTCAATTATGATAAAAAAACAACACTTAAATTTTACAGAATTTTTTTTAACCTTTTTTAACAGCATTTGGTTTCTTAGAACGGGCAATCTGCCTAGCTGGGAACTAATATCGACCCTTATACTAATTTTTAATATACTTATACAGTTATTGCAATATTATTATCTTGTCATTTGTGCTATATACCTGCATGTATCTAATGTAATGTAATAAATAAATAAATGGTCGTGGCGATGAAGTCGGTGGCATGACACTGCGTTGGTGGAGACCGGACTTGTGGCTTGTGGGTGGTGTTCAGCACTAGTGAGGACCATAGATCTTCATAGACCAGGTCAGCAGATGCGAGTGGTTGGCTCGAACCACGCGAGCGACCCCGGGTACACTCGTATGGTTGCTACGGCTCAATGCGGTGAGCGTGCACGTTGCGCGGGCGCTGGGGGTCAGCGTTACTTCTCGTACTCGATTGACTTGGTACTGTATAGGAAAACTCGCGGCTGGTACAATAGAGAATCTTCCTCTCCTCGTTCACCGCTTATCTAGGTTCTAAATACGATGCGCTTTGCACGTAATGATATTCTAGAATTTCCTAGTAGTTTTCCGCTAAAATTTCTTGAAAATACACTTTTTGTGAGTTATGATTTAAAATATTCAGACAAATTATTTGTTTGCGGCCCGTACATACGCAATACGAATATGAATAAATAGTAATGTCCGTTTAAAAAAGCATTTATTTCAACAAAGACGTACAAATAAAATATTGTATCGGTGATTCAATCCAATATATTTGTATGCCCTTCTTGAAAGAATTGAGTTTTTATACGAACAAAAATATTTATTGATGTTCGTATTGCGCATGTACGGTCGCAAACAAATAATTCGTCTTAATATTTTGATGCATACAAGACACAATACAATCTTTTTTAAGAGCAACGCTCGTGTAAAAAGGCCGGAAAACTTAACTTAACTTTTCAGAACAAGGGTGCAGAAAAAACATAAAAATTACAAATGGGTAGGTACTTATATTGTGGTCAGTGTTCAGTTTTTGGTGCAGTCAACGGCGATAGTAATAATTGCAATGTATGGTCCTGCCACTAAGAGCTACGTGGTAAGCTCCCATTCTGAAATACGTTGTTTATTGGAGAGAGGGATAGGTTATCATAGCGAAGCAGAGGCTGGGTTCATGACCACGATACGGAAGGGACCGGCAAGAAAAGTATCCACCAACCTACCTTCAGCTTCTTATGGATAACTTTGAAGACATTAACTATTTTACTTTTTTATTAGGCTCTATTACCTAGGTAATGGTTTTTATTTTTACTTTTAAAGTGATACAAATGAAAAGCATTTCCGCTTTTAACAGGATATCGAATTATCTGTCCAGATTTTTATTTAACAGAATTTTACATCGAGAAATTTACATTTACATAAGATATCTCCGTGTATGTAATATTGTGGCAAAAAGTGAAACATAAAAGTTTACAAAGAAACAAGAGAATTCGCCTGCATGCTAAATCTTAACTACTTCTCACAGATTAACATTAATAGCAGATAGATAAACCTTTATAAACATTTTTTACATAATAATGAAAACATTGTGTTTCATGGAAAAATGAGAAAAGTGCACAATGTAAATAAACGTTTACAAATAATTTCTTGGTAAAATTTAAAGGAAAAAAAAGAAGTTTTATACAGAGAATGTAAAAAATATAAATAAAATCGAAAGTACCTACTGCAGAATATGTCTGAATCATCGTTATGATAATTGGTGGTCGATGTCGGAATTCTATTAGAACCAGCAGTTGTCAGGTAAAAGTGTAGTTTTTTTCGATTAGTTACTGTATTTAATTGAATAATATTGAGATCAGTGTTTCAGAACCATTGGTAGAATTACTGAATTCACTGGGGCAGGATCTGGTTGATTGATTTTTAACTATTTCAGGAAAGGTTGTGGTGCACGAGCTCTGATACATGTTGTGAATCTGTTGAGTGACATAGATTAGTAGATATTTCTTTAAATTATTTATTTTCTCACTGCACTTCTATTAACAACTTTACACACATTACTTGTTCTGTAATTTAGTACTATTATTCTCCCGTGTACCACTGTATGCTTATTTATTTATTTATATATTATAGTTGATATCAAATCTGTAATTATACAACAATACAATATTAATATAATTAATTTTGCCAATTATGAACTTTCCACTGATGAATAGTTAATGGTAAGATGTACAATGTCATAGAAGTGTATATATTATAATCCGATGTATCATTCTATTGTAAAAGCCATTTTATGGCCTTCATATAAATAAATAAATTAGTCTATTTGGACGAGTTTACAATAATCTCACGGGTCAAGTATACACCAGGTTAGGTTTTTTTTAAATTTTATTTATTTATTCATTTTCGGGAAATCGACAGTTTACATTTAATCAGTTTGTACATAAGTATTATATAGTAAAATAAAACCAATTATGGATTTCCTCCTTGTGACTTTAACTGAGATAGCATAATATGGAATAAGTTATTTAAATTTGTGAGAAAGGAACATGAATTAAAAAATTTATACAAAACAAAAGATTATATAAAACGAAAAATTTACAAAACAATACATTTATAGCCATGGAGAGAGGTTGTAGATATAAATCAAATCATACAAGAGATATAAACAATAGAGACATAAACATTATTCACAAAACATCGGAGAAATATTCTATTATGGACCTCTTGTATTTGGTAAGTTTGTAACTGAAAATATCAACCTTGTATAATACGCTATTGTAATTATTGCATAGTCTGTTTAGGCAAGAATTCTGTTTAGAGTTCTTTTTGCTTTGATCAACGCTGAACAGGACACAAGAGCGTGTTGAACGCGCAGGTACATTGAATGGAATCTTGTTTAGCAACTCTGGGTATTGAATATTATTGTTAACTACTTTATATAGGAATAGTGCATCCTTATGATGCCTCCGTACACTCAGTGAATCAATTTTAAAGTATGACGCTGCCTAAATTATTAAACCTTACAAATGACTTGTGACAAAGATATTTTAGGAATTTGTTTTGAATTGCTACGATTTTGTTTATGTGAAAAAAACATATTTTAGTACGTAATTTACGAAAGCCCTGAGGTGGTCGACGGTAAACTTAAAGAAGAAACCTTCCTAGGCATCTGAAAGAGAACTAGCTTATCAGCCATATAAGATAGTTTAATATAATATAAAGCTGCCCCAACGAGGATAAAGAGGAAAAGGAATACTAAAACAAAACCAGTGAGAACTAATATGAAAAATCAAATGCTTTGGTCACATGACGGGGCAGGGACGATCTAGTAACGACAGAATGGAACTGTTCTCGGAACGGTACGCAAGAAGTGGAATCGGAATCGAATCGAACAGGAATCGAAAAAAGCATACAATAACGGGAAGCAGGAAAAGCGAAGCAAGAAGCAGCGGGAAGCCACAACTGAAGCTGGAAGCGGAAGGCTGGAAGTGGGAAGCTGGGAACGGGTAGCAAAAAGCTGGAAGCGGGAGAAACGGGAAGAAAAAAGAAGCAGAAAGCGAGAAACGAGAAAGCAGAAAGCTCCATCAATTCCTATATTCCCGCCCATCCTACATACCAATATTGACTTATTAGGTTGCCATGTATACATATATGATTAAACTCCATCCTCCTTTCCATCTTTAGAGCACGTTTTCCTAGTCCAAACGAATCAGGGCCCCCTGGCGTACCGGTCTCACCGGGACAGGAGTGCTCATGGCTGGTGTGGTACAATCGTATCGATTGGTTACTGTATTTTATTTAACATTTATATTTATACCTACTGATGGTATGCTGCTTACAATATCACACATTTTAATGTTTTTACGGGTACTATCAATATGTAACGTAAGCGTTCCAAATAAAGCCTACGTTGAAAGATATATTTATCACTGGCACCCACATAGATGGTGGAGACGAAACCAACTGAAAAGTTACCTGTGTCAAGCTGTAGGAAAATGAACCGAAATGTTCTGAAATCGACGATAATAACCGGTGCCCATAATCCCGGGAGAGGAAGGACGGGGAAAGGTTAGAAGGAAAAGGGGCAGATGGGTGAGGAGAGGCGAAGCAGACGGAGTAGGAAAGATGTGGAAGGAAAGGGGCAGAAAAGGGCGTGGGAACGGTAGTCTGCGTGATGGAACATATCCCAGGACGTACGACCAAATTCGTGGAGAGGAGCGTTACGCGGTCGCCATTAAAATGGACATCGAGGATCAATGGTGGCGAAAGGAAGAAAGATGGATGCAACCCAATATTAAAACCAGCATTTGAAGTAGAAATATGAACAAAATTGAAAGGGAACAATTGGTCCAGCTGGTTCATTAACTTAACTCTTGTAAAATTTGTTCTCAAATTTCTAACAATCATTTGCAACGTTTTCCGTTTAAAGAACTTCAACACTCCTTGCAGAAAGGGGTAGCCGGTAACCTTACTATATAGATAAGAGATGTGATGAACCTACAACACGGGTGCTCCGAGGGTAGAAAGGGAAAAAAAACAATATCTACCATGAAGATTAAAGAGAAAAATGTAAAAAATATTAGCAATAAGTCAACAGTTCGGGTGGCTGTATCCCTTTCATATTACACATGAAATTACCTGAAAAATTCCGCGTCGCGATTCCAAACGAACCTGCACGACCGTGCATATTACGTAATATTACTGGACATGTACCCGCACTCTCGTGGCATATGTTCGCTGTACATGTGTGCGGCGGGCTTCCATGTAAAGTATTCGCTAAATATACATCATGTTTGGTTTCTGGTAATGACGCCGCAGTCCACCAACGTGGGAATATACACCGCACTGCATTGCTGCAATTAGTGCATTATTGCTTCTCGCTAATTAGTGACTCATCAGTCGTGGGTAAATACCAAATAATCATACGTGAGTGGGTAGCATTTAAAAATATATTTTTGTTTCGTATGATTTCTCTGCTGAAGCAGGAAAAAGTCTAACGGTGAGCTCTGTCGTCATGGAAATAAACAGGAGCATCGGCATCTCCCAGGTCTACAGAGACATTTCAATTCTATACTCAGAAGAGCAATTCCAATCTCCAAAGAACATCATTATTGACTGAGCGTAGCGAGTTTAGTTAGCAAGCAAATCGCTTGTCTGTAAATTTCTTTGTACGTTCTGTTTTGTGTGTAAATTTGTTTGTACGAATGTGAAATCGTCGTGATTATTTGGACTTAATTAGAATTTTTCAGTATTATGTTAGCTATAATCAACATATATACCTATCATATATATTTATAAGGTAGTAAGCAAATATAATTAGGCATTAAATCATAGAAATCAATTCATAAAATAATAATAAATGATCGGTACCTGTTTCCAGAGATTAGCTTGTAAAGCAAGTGGCAAGTGTTCCGTCCTCAATCACAGAATCACGGTGCAGTGCTTCGTTTATAATTTCCCATTCATGTTTCACTGTTTTCCGTTTCACTGGCACGTTTTGCTAACATTATTTTGTGTTGATCGGTCGGTGGCCGAGTTGACATCGCGTTTGGGTCCCACCCAGGGGTAGTGTGTTAAATTCCTCGGCTGGCTAAGTCCTCCATCACAACACGAGCAACATTTTCAGCTTACTGTGGTGGTAGTAGAAGATTTTCAAATATTGCCAGGTTATTCGTAACCCGGGAATGTTTGCCTTTCTTTCAAAAAAAAATATGATTGATCACAATGTTCTAGAACAAAAAAATCCAAAGGAGTTTAACGAACGTACCATTCCTAGGCTTTTTATTCTGGAAAATCTAGGTGAGTAAAATCTGCGAAGCCACGTTTGTCACAATTCAGAAATGTTGTGTTTATCGCCTTGATGAGGCAATTGCCAAGTGCCTACTTACCCAAATTACCTCCAGACGGTTCGGGGGTGTGCCGTACTCCCCCTGATGCCATTATCTGCCCTCCTCGCCCCCTTCGGCCTTTGTCACAGGTTCAAGCTCCATTTTACTATTTACCCAATACTTAGCTCATACGGAGTCCATCAGATTGATTGACCGCGCCTGTGACCCGAATCACATACTCCCCATCTAGTATCTATCCCACCTTAAATCACACATCATTTGGCCCACATTAATCTATTTATGTTCATCGCAAAATCACATGACGGGAATATGTAGCAATTTCCTCTGAGAGCTTTTAGTCAGCCAATTTTCGTGACATTAACATTTCGTGGAAAATAATTTATAGACAGGATACACCTGCCTAACCCACCCACTAACTGAACTTCATTACGGGCATAAATTTCGTAGTGAGCGATTCGCACTAAAATAATAAAAAATACTAAATAGTTTAAATTATTAGCAGCTGGTCACTGCTCAGAGAAACGCCCCGGTTGCGCGAGCATCTCTTTAGGAAAAACACCAGTGTTGTTGGCGCAAATAAGCGACAAATTCGGAGACTGTGGGATTATATTTTTTTACCAAACGTTGTGAAGATTTTTTAGGTTAAAACGTATTATATTCTTATTTAGGCACATAAAAAAATATGTTTTTTTAACAATGAATAAATGGTTATTTTTTAAATTCATTTAAACGGGACATTTATCACATTTTGGGAATATTTTTCTTCGTTTTATTCCGATATTTTTAATTACATAAATTTTACTTCTTTTTCAATAAAAATAATTTTTATATATTTTTCCTATCGCAATTTTATAATATTTTTTTTTGTGTTTTCTCATGTTAAGGTTGTACAACCAGATTATTATATAACTAAAAACCCCTGGGGTTTAACTAAAAAAAGAAGATTTCTACAATGAATTAGTTCTTACGTTTGCATTCAGATTCTCATTAGACTTCTAGTATTCACCTTCTCCTGTTTTTTGCAACACAGATACCTACCCAATTTATTAGCGCCCCATCTTGATTTGCACCAGTACAGGCAATATTTCAGAAGATAAAATCAATTTCGTACTTTATGTGGAGTACGCAATAACCCACGGATGTATTTGATTGGATTTAGCATACACGGTCTCTCTAATCAGTCCAAGGAGAAACAAAGTAATGCTAATTTCTTAAAAAACTCTTCAAGTTATTGGTGCTACGGTTAAAAACGGGATTTCATGCCATTTCCTGATAAACTTTCAGTAAATTCCTAATATATCGGAACACGTGTTCGTGCATTTGTCATTTGACGAAATGCGATTATATTAGAATTAAACAGGTTGTAGTGAAGAGCCCAATAGTGCAAAAGGTTAATTTTGTGTAAATAAGGTAGGTAGGTATTAGTACCTTAAGAGGATTCCCGAAAATAAGATTTTTAATTTCATATCTATAGGTAGAAATGGTTTTATGAAGTGTTGAGTTTTTCAATTCTGTATCCATATTTCATTCTAAGTTACTTCTTCCAACCTATAGGAAAGATTGCCCTGATGAAAGCCAACCTCCCGTGCGAGAGAATTTAAGATCGAACCTCAAAATAAAAAAGACATTTGGTAGGTACATCGGTACGTCCCTTTATAACGTATAAAACAACAAAAACTGGTTTTGGTCAAAATAAACTTCCTCGTTTGCTTAAAAAAAGATACTAAGTAAGATCCTCTCCCATATTAAAATTAATTCTAAAAAAAACCTCCAAATTTTAATTGACTCTTTTAGCGTGGCCGGTACTTAACATCTTACCGTGACACGTGAAAAATGCCTAGTCTTTCTGCGCGCGCAACCAAACAGATCTAAGCGGATAAGCTTGCTAAATTAGCTGAATTTACCGACTTTACCTCATACAAAACATCAAAAACTACATAAAAGACAAAAACTACATAGACACTTAGTCAAAAATACCTTAATCTACAGACTACGATAAATAGCTTAGAGTTGTAACCTTTTTACGCGTGAGATAATTTTGATTGCGGATTAATGCGTTTTGTACCCGTTTCCATCTACCTGAAAGATAATGTCTTCCAAACAGAAGAAAACCCACCTCAAGGTAATTGCCGCGTACCAAATACATAATTATTATCGCTGCGAGTTGCCGCCTGAAATTAAGTGCCGCATTTTCAGAACACGCTCGAAACAAAACACTCGAAATTTGAAAAAGTATTTTTTTCTGCAGATATTTAGGCCTGTAATGGTTGTTACGTTTATTATGTACACTCTGCTTCGGTGTTCAATCAACTAACTGTCTACCTGCGTGAGAAGGTTAACAAGGTCCAACAATTAACAAAGGTTATATCGTTTTCTAGTTAATATGTAGGTTTACTTACAATTGTTTTGTTCAGTAAAGATTTACTCTGATTTAGAGTAAAGTGGTAAATTTTCTGATGAATTTGCTCTATTTGTACAGTTACGAATATTCGATGAAGATTATAAACCAGCTAATAGCGGCGGGTAACTTTTTATTACATTATACAGGATTTCCAATAAGAGGTGTTATTTTGAATAGCCCGCTATTTCGGTAGATGTTACTTTTGAAGCTGTCATTTTTTGACTTTTGACAAGTAGAAAATATGCCATTAGTAAAAATTGAACGATACACGCTTCAACAACGCATTGAAATTATTAAAATTCACTTGAGTGAATTTGAGTGACTTGGTGTCGGACTCTCTATATTTCTACAAAATTCTTTAGAATACAATGTGATTGATAACACGTGCGACTCTGATAACAACTTTCTATGGATTCATGTAAGCAAGCTCAATCTTAAAATAGGATTAGTGTATGAAAAACCAAATACTGTTTTCAAAGACTTCTTAGAGACACTTTCCTCTAAGCTAGAAACATATAAAAGAGGTATTATATTTGGAGACTTTAACATAAATCTGCTTGATCCAACTAATACACACATTCGTAAATACACAAATACAATTAGTTTAAATAATTATACCATTTTGAACAAATAAACAAAAAACACGCAACACACATCACAGAAAATACAAACACAATCATTGATCATATACTCACCGACATAAAACTAGAATACTCATTAACGAACTGTGATAATTCAATATCCGACCACAATATTTTACTCCTTGATGTAATTCACACATATACTAAAAACACATCTATAAAGTCGTCCCGAAAATATAAACATATTGATTTTGATAATCTAAAGAATGATATCATCCAAAATCCCTTTCATCTTAATATGAATGACGACTTGGTATTAAACTATGAAAATCTTGTAAACTACCTCACAAATAAAATTAATTATAATAGCATCATTTAAATTAACACAAAAACATAAATAACCCAGACTGGATAACCAAAGACCATATAAAATTAATCAACAAAAGAAACAGATTACACCTGAAACTAAAAAAACAACCAAACAACACGTTATTGAAGACAGAATTCATAGTAGTAAGAAATAATATTACTAAGAAAAAAAGAAACTTAAAACAAATACACTACTATGATCTTTTTAAAAAATGCGCAAATAACAGTAAAAAAACATGGAAGTTAAAAAACAACATCATACAGAACCAATCGAATACTTTTTGTAATAAATTAATCATTAACAACGAAATAATTACAAACAGCGTAGAGATATGCGACCACTTTAACAATTTCTTTTGTAACATTGGCTCCTCCTTAGCTAATAATATACACAACAAAACCACACACAATCTAGCCAATGAAATAACATTAGTGCATGGTAGCATGGAATCATTATATCTTCAACCTACCACGGAATAAGAAATAAGTAAAATAATAAAATCCTTAAAACTAAATGCAAGCGCTGGTTATGATACACTCAAATGTAAGACAGTTCTAAGTCTCTCCACAGAATTGGTTCCTATTTTATCAAAGTTAATTAATCAGCGTCTTAAAGAGGGAACTTTTCCAGATAGTTGCAAAATTGCTAAGATAATACCAATTCACAAAGGTGGGTCCAAAACGAATACCCCAAATTACATACCCATTTCTATCTTACCAATCTTATCTTACCAATCTTTGAACGTGTAATCTACGATAGATTAAACAACTTTTTATAAAAAAATCGTTCTTATATAAAAAACAATATGGTTTTAGGAAAAAATCAAACACAATTGCGGCAATAAATGACTTAATCAGTAAACTAAGAAGCAGCATTGATGGTGGAAATTATATTTTATCTATACTAATTGACCTTCAAAAAGCCTTCGATACAGTAAGCCATGACATACTTCTCAAGAAAATCGAGAAAATTGGTGTAGTTAGTCCTGCTCTTAATCTATTCAAATCATATCTTAGCAACAGAAAGCAATTCGTTAGCATCAATAATCAAAATAGCAACCACCTACCAATAAACTACGGAGTTCCGCAAGGATCCATACTAGGACCACTTCTGTTCCAAATTTATATAAATGATATCTCCCAATTAGATTTAAACGGTGATCTTACTAGAAAATGCACAGAGTGACTTAGACAAAATTAACAATTGGCTCCAATCAAATATCCTAACAATGAATGTTAAAAAAACAGGATACATGATTTTAAGCTCAACTCGTAAAATAATTCCTCCCCATGTACCCTGTAAAAATTGAATATAACAACCTGCAAATCCTGATACTGGAGAAATATACTGTGCAATAGTATATTCAAGATATTAAAGATAAAATCACCCCCTTAATTAGCGTATTTGGCCGGATATCATATTTGTTACCAAATAAAATTAAAAAAGGTCTATATTATAGCCTCGTACACTCACATTTAAACTACTTGATTGAAATCTGGGGAAATGCATTTAAAACATATATAAATGAACTAAAAAACACAAAACAAAGTAATCAAAAAGCTATTTCATTTCAAACCTAGAACATCAACAAAAAATTATACATGGAAACAAACAATTAAAATTAAGAAAATTATATGAATATAATACATGTCTCCTTATTTACAAAATAAATATAAAACTCATACATACAAATAAAGAACTCATTAAAACGTCCCAAGTACACACACACTTTACACAGCAACACGATAAAATACATTGAAACACCATACATACTCATTATGGCAAGCAATCCATTGGTTACGAGGGGAGCAACATATATAATTGCCTCCCAGACGAAATTAAAAATGAAAAAAGTGTAGGTTCATTTAAAAAAAAATTGTTCAGTTTTATGCTCAATCAACAAAACAATGAAAGTGAATAATATCGTTGTGTAATATATTTATGTGTAATGTATTTGTTATTTGTAGTTAAATAAGTGAAAAATGTAATTTTCTTTTATCTAGAATAAAAAAAATAAATAAATCAAATGCAAATCATCTTGAGTGATGAGGCACATTTCCACCTCGGTGGCTTCGTCAACAAGCAAAATTGTCGCATCTGGGGCTCGGAAAATCCAAGAGTTATTGTTGAAAAGCCTCTCTATCCTCAACGTGTGACTGTTTGGTGCGGTTTATGGTCCGGTGAAGTCATTGGACCATACTTTTTCGAAAATGAGGCTGGAGCAACAGTTACGGTGAATGGATTGCGCTATCGAGAGATGATTAATGATTTTTTATGGCCGGAATAATTTTGGATGGTATTGATCTGGACAAAGTTTACTTTCAACAAGAGGGCTCTACGTGCCACACAAGCAACGAAACCATTGATCTTTTACGATTGAATATCAAAATAACACCTCTTATTGGAAAACCCTGTTTATGTATTTGAATTTAACGTTTGTTTTCGTGAATGAATTAATGCAAATCTTGGAAGAGGAAATTAATCCACTTACATATATCCGATCGAGTTGAAACTAGGTACACTCACTGTCAATGACAATGGATTATTTTATAAATTTATTTTAAAATTTAAACCTGCTAAAATGCTTTTGAAATTTGTCAGCAGGTACGTACAGACAACACTTACACTTACAATGACACGCTTAAGTTAATAAAACAGAATAGAAAAAATAAAAATATAGTTGCAGTATAAGCGTTATATATCAGACAAGTAAAATTGAAACAGTCACATCGAAAGAATATCCATATTTAGCATGTATAGGTAGGTACAGTTTACTATTTATTTTGAAGTTCCATTGTGAATTCCAAATAGCTATACAAGGGCCTCAGTAGGGCATCAGTACATGTGTCCAATAGCCATTTTCTTAGATTATATTTGACTTTAGTGGTACATAAGGTAATATTTTTGAATGACATTGGTAGATTATTAGATATCTTGGGCACAATGTAGTTTAGAGTTCTTTTTCCGAATTCATTGTACATTTCGGAACAACTAATCCATCATTTTGAGTGAATCTTGTGTTATATTTATGGTAGACTCTTTCCTTATACAAGGAATCCGAAGATATAATTTGTTGATTTATGATATTATACAACAATAATCCTCTAACAGGTAAAACATTCAAAGACTTTTTTTGATGTTACTTCTGTGTGCATTTGTGTATGGAGTTTTGAAACGTTTTTTTTTTTTTTTCTTTATTCATGACAGTATATTTGAACATAGCTTATATTTGTTTTACATGAATGTCCCCAAGACGTAATTCTATATATCGGATAGTGGATTCGGCCAGAGATGAGTAGATTAATTTTAAGGTACTTATAGGCACGAAGTATTTTATTTTATAAATCCTACTTACTATAGCCCGTAAACGTTTACAAACATTAGTAATGTGTACATCCCATTTCAAGTAGCAGTCAATGGTTACACCCAGATATACATATTTTTCGACAAATTCAATGGTTCCACAGCAACAGGGCTGTGCAACATTTATATGTATGCAGTCAAATGTGTGTGTATGTAGCGAATGCGTTTCATTATATCTAGCGTGTGGAGATCTTACGAGCATGATTTTAGTTTTTTTAGCATTTATTATGAGGCCCGCGTCATGAGACAATTTCAGTAGGGCATTGAAATCAAGCTGCATAAGGTTAAACATAAATGGTTTAATATAAAGGGTTGGCCCTAAAATTGACCCCTGTGCGACACCTGTTGAGATATTTATTTTTTACTAATTTTTTTTAGAATTTTTACTGATATTTGTCGATTTGTTAGTATTTTTTTTAATAAAATAGCAACTTTACTCTGATTCCTATTGCCTCCAATGTTTCTAGTAGTTTTTTATCGATGGTATCAAATGCCTTCGAGTTATCAATGAACAAAACCAAAAAAGGTTTTTAAAGATTTAATTCCTGATTAATGTGATTGGAAGATTCCTCAAAAATCATTTCCGTGCTTTTTTTCTTTTGAAATCCATACTGGTTAGGATCTTATAAGTAGGAATGATTCTAAGTATTTATTAAGTTTTATGGAAATGTATTTTTCGACTATCTTTTCTAGGGGTGGTAAAATGCTAATTGGTCTATAATTTTGTATATCTGAATGTTTGCCACTTTTGTAAATTGGTCTAATGATACTACTTTTAAGTTCATCTGGTATAACTGCTTGTTCTAAAATTAAATTGACCAAATGCGTTATAACAGGTCCTAAAATATTAATATGTTTTTTTTATGTCACACATTCGAATGTTGTCAATCCCTGGTAACTTTGAATTGTTTATTTTGCTAAAAATAATAACGATTTCTTGGCAGGTAGCTCTAGGTAGGTACATACTATGTAGCACTTCTATCGGTGTGACGGTCGATGCTAATTAATCACATTTATGTATCATGGAGCTAACACTATTCCTGAAATATTCTACAAAGTGATTTGCTACGGTTTTTTCATTGTTCGTGTTTAAAATATATTTAGATATTGTTTCGTCACAACTACTTTTAAAGCCCAGCTACACTACTCGCGAAGTTGATCGAAGTTGACCTAATACGATAGTGTGGGCACGAACTTCGCTTCGCTTCGGGCATCTTCGCTTCGCTTGGCCCGACTTCCGATTGTTGTCGGTAAATGCGCCCGAGTCAAAGGACTCGAAGTTCGAACACGAAGTGTCTGCCCACACTACTCGGTTCACTTCAGTTCGCTTCGAGACGTCGTGTTTGGTGGTTGTGCGTGCGCAGAGTCATAGTGACTATACGTAATAAAATATGGCTTCTACACTGTGGTCACAGGACCTAATTTTTTTGTTCCTAGAAACACTCCAATCCGAGGCGGTTATTTGGGACCCAATTGAAAGGGACCATAAAGATAACTAACTAACCATCACGCCGTTTCCCCGCAGGGGTAGGCAGAGAGGACGGACCGCCAAACAACTCGGTCTTGGCACACACTCCTTGCCTCATTCACATTCATACATCGTCTCATACATACTCTTCTATTATTCTGACTCTTGACATGGCCCGACTCGAGTATCTGATTCACTTGATCGTGCCATGTCTTCCTCGGGCGTCCCCGACTTCTGCTACCATTCACATTTGCATCATATATCCTCCTTTTTTATATTTTTTTTATAGTGAATACCTCACAAGAGTCCCAACTGCTCCCGTCTGGAGCCAGTGAGACTATGGCATCCCCAATTGGGGGATGTTGTGAGGCTGAAGGTAAGTGGGGAAGGGAAAGAGGAAGGTGGGGAAGTACCTGGCTATTCAGATCTAGTCACTAAACACGGCTAAAGCCATTTGGAGCAACGTTTCAATTCTGAATGGTGGTCTTACACCAGGGCGATACTGGTAGTATCTTCCACTCTGGAACGTGCCGCAAATATACTATATATTATTTTAATTAATTAATTGTGAAATAACACAAATTAATCAAATAAAATTTATTTGCGCACGCCGGGTTCGAACCCGCGACCTTCGGAATGGCAGTCCAATGGGTTACCACTGGACTATGCCGGCCGTCACACTCCTATCTTCGCTCATTCGCTCTACATGCCCAAACCATCTAAGCGTCCCTTTCTTAATCTTACTCATTACGCTTACATCAGCCTTGCACTCTTTGCGGATCTCCACATTCCTCACACGATCAAACATGGTTTTACCACACATACGCCCTTGAGGTGATTTTTCACAAAAACGGCGCTTTACAAATTATCCAATTATTATTATTATTATTATTATACGCCTCAGGGATCTCATTTCAACAGCATTTAATCTACTTTCATCCTTTATTTGCCACTTGAACGTCCATGTTGCCTAGTGCACGGACTCCGAGAGACTGAGCTACTCGCGAAGTTGCACGAGTGTGTGGGCACGCACTTCGGACTTCGGCTAACTTCGTCGAGGACTTCGTCGAAGCGCCGAAGCGAGTAGTGTAGCGGCCGCTTAGATTAGCGTCCTAATATTTTATTAATTTCATCCCAAGTATTTTTTGTATCTCTGAAACAATTTTTTAATTTATTGTTAAAAAAGTTAGACTTACATTTGATAATTTTGTTAGTAACCTGATTTCTAAGAGTTTTATATTCCAATTCAAATAATTGATTTTTTGTACCTTTTGTATGGTGAATCTTTTTTTTAATGTTTTCTAAGATATCCGGAGTTATCCATGATTTTATAGCGAGAGGTCTTTTCTTAGGTTTAAAATACAAAACTATTTTACTTTGTTCATAAAATTCCTTAAAATTCTTTATAATTTTACCGTATAATATATTGCAATCTTGTTCCTCCAACAAGCTATGCCAATTAAAAATATGAATATTTTTGTCGATTTTGTTTTGAGATAAAATCGAAATATTTTCCCCTTGTTCTGTATCCTTTTTCCTTGAACTATATAAATAAAACTAACTGCAGTTATAAAATGGTACACTATAGTAACATTTTTACATACACATAAGAAAAAAGCATCGGTTTGTTGGCAACCGTTGTTAAATTATGATCTAAACAAGTATGTGTAACTTTTCCCATTATAATTGCCTCCCTTGTTACGTCGCAGATGCATCTACTTAAATAATTATCAGACATTATATTTTCGTACGTTATAATGAGTGGGTTTTGGCAATTTAACAAGTCTAGGATAATATCTCCTACAAGCAAAACATTTTCTTTTTTATTTATGTTAGATATGATTGAAATTGGGGTTTGCTGGAGTTTGGTGGGCGGTATAGTGCTATTATGCTTAAGATATTATTGTCTAGAAGTTTTATAAAGCCAAGCACACATTTAAAATGAATTGTTTCTATGGATTTCTGGTGAAATGTAAGTTCGTCTCGAACATATAGCAATATATACCCTCCCGATTTTTTTGTTCGCTAATAATTGTAACTTTTGAAGTCAGGAATATTATACATGCAGACAAGATCTGGTGTTATAGACGTTTCACATAACATTAACACATAAACATGCTTCCAAAAAGTATTTAAGTAGACGTTCAGAGTATCCCAATATTTAGAATCGATCTACTATTCAACTGCACTATATTTATATTTTCCGCAGTGTGGTTACTGCGAACATTTAGCCAATCATATAAATTATTAGTGTTTTCGAAATCAACCTCGCCATCTTCTTCTATGTAATTAGACGCCACAGTCGATGGTGGCAAAGTCCTTGGATAGGGCAGCCTTATAGGCTGGGCAGGAGTCTTTGTCTCCAGTCAGATGTGCAGCGGACTTCCCAAACCTGGTACAAGTAGCGCAGACTGGCTTGTCGGCGGCTTTTGGGCAGTTTATCCGGGCGTGACCTTCACCTGCACAGTGTCCACATCCTTGTATGTTCCTTGCAAAACTTGAAGGAATGTCCGATCATTTGGCACTTCGAGAATACTGTAAGGCCAATAAAGTCACGAACACGGCACACATTCCAGTCCACGAATACGCGTCCTTGCTTTATCAGTGCATGTCTAAGGTATGTGGGGACCACGTAGATTCTATGGCATGTAGATATGTCCAGTTCGAGGGCCGGCTAGATGACTAAGTTTATATTTTTTGATGGTTTCGTTTGTCTCCTCGATGTTTTGTAGTCCATTTAGTGCACACTCGAGTTTCGTCAGACAACTCCCTTGGAACGTTAAAGAAGATGACCCTTGGTAGTCTTTTCGTTGGGATTCGGGCGCTCAGGGTCACAGATCCGGTAATAATTTCCGACCTTAATATCCTCTCTTGTTCCGCCACACTAGTCGTATGGATGATAACTCCTTTATTTCTGATATTTTTTACTCCGGTAATTCGTACTAAGAGCTGAGATGGTTTCAGTTCAGACCTGATATTTTTTTTTGTTTCCTCGCTGTCTTCTACCGATGTTTGTTTTGGAAAGAAACAAACGGATGGCCTCGGTTAACCTATAGAGATGTCCAAACGCGATAATGGTGGAGGTAAGTTCACATTTTTACTCGCAACCTCATCAAAAGATAGGCTCGCCTCTGTAGCATCTGCCACTCTTTTCATCACTGGTCCAAGGTCTAATTCTAACTGAATAATTTTGGATTTGAGTTGCTTGTTTTCATTTTTTATCTGTTAGTATTACTTTATTTTGAGCTTTTGCTAAAACAAGTTCACTTCGGTACGTTTCTCTCTCCAAAATAAGTTTTCCAACAGATCCCAGGACACAGGCTACATGATTGGCAATCTTCAGCTGTTGCTCCTTAGAGACCTTTGTGTTTCCCAAGGTATCTTGTAGTGTTTTTAGGGCATTTTGTGTTTCTTTTAATATTCCTGCAGAATTCAAGGAAATGAGCAAAGTAAAGGAAATGCTCTCATCATCCGAGATTTCAGATTGCTCCATGTTTTTAACAGTAGTACGCTATGATTGGTTGGTCTTGAAAATTAATTACCAATAGTAGCGAATTAAAGTGAGGTCATAATCAAGCGACGTGCCGCAGTGAGCTCACAGCGCTAATAAACAATCCACTGGACTAATGTCCGATAGATCTTGACAAATATGAAAATTGCACTATATTCACCAGATAACTAGATTTCAACCACTAGATAAAACTCCCTTAGAGTTAATCCCGGTTTATCTTTACTATAAATACTTTCTTTCGAAATTCGGATTGGTAAAAATATAGTTTTACGGAAATAGAAAAGATAAAATGTGACAAGCACGTATTCACATTAGTTCGACTTGAACAATACTTGATTCTATCAACTTTTGGTAGCAATCACGCAGACGCACGCGGACATAACGCATTTTTCTGAAATTCAATTACATTACAGCATTTAATATAGGGAGACCGGGGACAGTTGCACCAATTTCACTTTTAACATTTTATACGCCTTAGGTATAAGGTCTATGAAACAAATACTCATACTCAATGGCAGATAATTTAGTTGTCTGCCGTATTCTTATTTTTTAAAATCTTATTTAAAAAGCTATTAGTTAGTAAACAGATCGGGTGAAATGATACAACTGACCCCGACCCTGGGCTCAGTTGTAGAAGTAGCGGAGTGTTGATTAAAATACAGAATTTAGGCATAAAGTTGTTCAATTTTAATAATTTCCGCGACTAAAAACAGTTATTTTATTATTTTCTAAAATTATCATTCTAAATTTCGATTATATTTAACACAACACACAATTTATCCGAACTCAAGAAAATTCGTCAGTTGAAGTGTTGACACAAAAATTAACTATTTTAGTGTAATACAATGACAAAACAAATACACGTCAATATCATGGCTTGTTTTAACCTCAAGAAAATTAGTAAAATAGTTTTTGTAAAAATAGTTAGTGTCCGTGTGGTACCTACAGTTATCCTTCAAACGATGTGTATATATTTTTTACAATGAAAATAGGAACTTTGTCATAGAAAACAGAAAGACAAAAGTCCAACGAAAAATAATTGAACATTTGGAGCCGTAGGTACTCTCATAAACATAAAAAAAACTTGTGGTTAGTTGTAGCACGGGGTCAATTGTACCGGTACAATTATCCTCCGATAAATCAGTACAACCCCACCGGTTATTTGAAATAATATATACCTATATTTTTTAAATTGGTTATTCTCTACTCACGAACGCTTCAAAACCCTTGCTAAAGTAAACTCATTTGTCCAAAGCAATGTGTGGATAGTAAAACAGGTACAAATAGATCACATTAATTGTAATAATATTATGCTTATTTCTTCTTCCAATTGCAAACGTCCGGGTACCACTGTGTCCCGTGGAATACTGGAGGCGTGTCCGCACGTGTCAGGGCTATCGCCTGACGACGCAGCATACACGTGCTTATTATAGTTAGTGCACTATTAAGGCGATGCACTACGTCGTGTAATATTTTAAATTGAGCCCCTATCAATAACAACCCTTACGTAGATGGTGATAAGGTTTAAATTCCCGCTTAACACCATCAGCCTGTTTTGATTTTTGCAAGAAAAAAGCATGGCCAAAAAGTGCCATTTATTTTATTTTGTGGATGTTCAGGCATAAATATTTAATTTTTTCCGATCATTTTATAAATAACTTAATTTGCCACATTATACAATAAAATTATAACCGAAAATGGGTTCGTAAGTAGGAGATTTTGAACTAAAGCAGTTTTCATAGGCCTATACATTATATTTTCTGTGCTTATAAAAAGACTTATATAAAAATACTCGATTATTTCAATAGCCAAGATGTATTCTACTCGCAGTGTTTAATTAAAGCATCTAAAACATTTCTAGGCGACCAAATTTTCAAACCAAAAACACATGATTTTGCATTACTACGTTTGGCATCGCCTTAACAGCTTTGGTAATATTATTCCGTCGTACAATTGTCCCCGGTCTAAATATACGCAATAAATTTCGGTCTTATCTAATTGAGATTTGGCTCGTTTGGCAGAGTTGTGACTTCAGTTTCTGGGTACAAAAGTTCAATCCCCAGTCAGAGTATATTTTTTTAGTTTTAAAAGACATTTGAAAATCGATGTATTAGAGTAAAAAATGTTGTTTATGGATTGAATATTTTATTTACTTTAGACTATTTTTCAAAAAAATAGAGTCATACAAATCATTCCAATATTCTTACTATTATTAATAAATTTTCAGCTTTAGTTGTAAAGTTGTTATAATTTTTATGTTGTAACCGAATAGGTACATACGCTAGATGAAAAACTTTCCAACCACACTGCATCAAATGATTTTTTCAATTAATTTACAAAGATTCCTGTAAGCGGTTCAAACAAGGTGTCCGAATTCTTGGAAAACATTTACTTGATAAATTTTGCTGATATTGATTTAAATGTTCCTAATGATATCTTTGAAGAAGTTGGTATTTATATTTCTTTATATCTACCATCAATATGTCACATTATAAAATCTCCACCCGGTTAGGTTAGATTAGGTTCTGCGTGACGTTTCCCTTTCACTTGCAGATCTCATAAACTGATCCGAGCAAAGTTCAGGAGTTCTCGGTAAACGCCAGCCGCAAAGAGTGCACGCAATTTGTGCAATCTGTAACGCCATAACGATTCCACACTTTTCTTTGTCCGCCGCCATAATATGGCTGGATTTTCGAACTGTAGAAATTTCAGTGCGAATGTGAGATATCCTTTGTCTTTTTGCAGTAAAAATATTTTTATTATCTCCATTCAGGGCCGAGTTGCGAAGGTGCAGAGACACTGATAAAACCCAACATTGATAACACATCGCCATTTAGATTATTTTTCATGTAAATGGAACTACACAAAAATACTAATCATTCGAACATTATTAATTGCAGTATCTCCTACTTAGACGTCTACTGGTTTTGACGAGGGGCGCCAAAATTTTACTCGCGCCAGGCGCCGTTTGGTATCCCGTTTATTATTACGTCTCCACCGGGAATGCCGGGTGTAGGCTGTTTTTTAAGTAAGGTAGAAGTGAACAGTGAACTGTATTGTAGGCGAGAGAAACACAAAAGCCGGCAAACCATTTAACAGCTGAGCTGTTAGTACAAGAACGGCAAGTAAAATTTACCCTTTCCAATGTTCTCAAATACAAACCGTACAAAAATTTAAGACATTTTCTTCGGAGCATATTCCATTGAATTTCCGAGAAAATAAACACATAATGCTGACGAACACAAAACAATTCTGGTTGTTTATTACAGCAGTATAGTTTCAATAATAAATTCATAAGGTTAGTGATGATCTGAAGGAAGAAAGTTAACTGCTTTGCTTATTTCTAAATTTGTACAAAATTAACCCTTAATAGTTTTTCGACCATGTTAGTGTTTTCCACTGAAAACGCCGCGAATATATTCGCGGAGAAATATGAGTACGGCTAATTTATTAAAAATCTGTTAAAAATGTGATGGCAGGCCATTTCCTAGTAAAATATTGTTTCATTCAAAATATATCGAAATACGTGTTCATGCAGCTGCACTCATCCTAATAAATATAATGACGAAATATTAATTTTTTTATGAACACATGTTCCGACATCCTCATAACACATTTGTGTTTTACTGATAGTTTTCCAGGAAATTTGTCAATTCATTCGTTATAGGCCTGCAGTCCCGTTTTTAACAGGAATACCAATAATTAGACCAAATTTTTAATAAATTAGCAATATTTTATATCAGTAGGTAAATTTTGTAAACTCTGCTTCCTATCCACGTACCTACTTGTATTTATTATTAGATGATTTTTTATTGATTTACTTCCATTGTGAATAATTACCTCAAGTGCAATACGCATGTATAAATACCTACTTGTATGTAAAAAGAAACCAAGTGTACCTAAACAACTCCTCTGTCTTTCTTGGCCCGCTTCCTTCGCCAGCAAATAACAGTGCCTCCAACGGACATTGTGATAGTGAATATCTGCCGCAAATTGGCCAAATTACCCCGCGATCGACTCCTTCAACAATTGTATTGAATTAGGCTCTGGAACAAAAGGGCCGCGGCACTTCACTACTACAGTTACTAGTCACTGGTCCACTGGGTTCAATTGTTATAGTATTCCGGGTACAGTAGGAATTTGATGTTCGAGACAGAGGTTGTGCGATCGTTATCCACGAAAAATCTTCCTTCTCACACGTCTTGAATATGAACGAGAAAGACAGAAGATTCTAGAAATATGACGTCATGTATGACCTTTCTCTATTACTAGCTCGTCGTGCTGTTTCGGCACTGCACTGGTCACTAGTCCACTGGGATACAGTAGGAACTCGACCCGTCATCCTTCTCGTCTGGTCTTTAGGTAGTAGATCTTCGTAGTAGTGCTTCGTGCTGTTTCTGAAATGAGTCTTTGTTCTCCGTTGAATTAAATAATATGATACATCTATTAAACTTATTTGATATGGAAACCCGATCGGTATTAACAATATATTCGATGGTACGTTCTATACAACGTTCTGATGTCTTGTAATTATCATTCATATAATTATAATATGAAGGTATTTCACATTAACACATTTAAAAATAATATCGCTCATTTTAGCCATCTCAGCCAAATTTGTAATATATGATGAGATAAAATGTGCTGAAGTAGACATTTTCGTCCATAATTTACACAGATTCAGAAAAAAATTCCTGCTGTAGCTCAAATATATATTGAGTGAAAGATTGCGGTGATTGGACTACCTAGCATTGTACACGCATACCTCCTTAGTCTTGATACATAGAGTAAAAGTAATCGATTCATTAAAAATAACATTTATTCATTAAATTAAAGGGTAAATAACAGAATTTTAGAACTCATCATTACACGAAAAAATAAAGTTGGATGAAAAAATTGGGTTACCTAATTTGAACCACTGTCGACTTGTTTCGACCACTGGCACTGGTTTTCTATGATCAGACCAAAGCACTTTGGAAACAGTGTTCAAGCATAGTGCCTCTTTTAAATTATAATTCTAAAACAAAAAAAGACTTTCAATAGAAATAATTATAAACTCGAAAAGATTAATTAAGAACATAAAATCGGAGCGGAACTTACGAAACTGACCGATGCACTGGAACGTAACGGTTACCCAGCAAGTCAGACAAGGCAAATTGTAAGAGCCAAATCTGCACCAAACAAAGACAGAATTGAACAAGAGTCGAAAGGCTGTGCCTTCCTGCCTTATGTGTACAATGTGACAGACAGAATTGCCAGGCCATTGAGAAAGGAAAGTATCAAGACTGTCTTCGGAACAACAACAAAGATACAGGACTTACTGAGGTCTGCGAAGACTAAGTTTCCTCTGGAAACAGATGGAGTGTATAAACTCAGCTGTTCCGGATGTGACAAGGTCTATGTAGGCCAGACAGAGCGGACTATCTCCAAAAGGATCTCAGAACACTTCAGAGCTTGTAAACTCGGCCACCCTGACAAGTCGGCAATTGCCGAGCATTTGATTGACACCGGGCATTACTTTGGATTTGTTCCTGAAGTCCTGGGGAGACCCAAAACTTATAGAGCACGGCTGATTACGGAGGCCATTGAAATCCATAAAAATCCCGTAAACATTAATAGAGACGATGGAGCTAAGCTCAATAGTTCCTGGTATCCGGTAATTGACGGCTACACCAGAGCTAAACGAAGAAAACCACTTTAAATAAAAAAAAATGATATGTTAATGTTAGCTCAGAGGGTTGGAGCTGGCAACACGGTATCAAAACCTCATACATAAGCTCACATTTCACCACAACCTCAAATAACACATCTGCCCTGATGATGGACACTGCAATGCTGTCCGAAACGTTGGCTAAAGAAGGAGTTAACGCAACACGGCATAACACTCCAAAAACAAATAACAAAAATTGAAAAAAGAAATTCAAAAATAATAATTTTAGTTCTTGAGTACAGCCCTGTTAATAGATACGGATAGAACTTCACAAATTTATATAGGTATCTCGTTACTACTGGAAATTGTAAAATTGCTCTAGGACAGCGTGAACTGCTCAGTATCTTATCACGTCTTACTTGTGGTGAAGCACCGGGACCGGACATTACCTTACTCTTTCTGCATTGTTCTGTGAGTAAATAATAATAGAAACTGGTCCATTATTTGAGTTTATTATTTATGTATTTACCAGTGTGATCGAGTCTCCATTACATACAAGTCTTATCATTAATGCATTGTTATCAATTACCGAGTGTGCTACTGGCGCAAATGAACGTATAACTAGGGCGGAAATTTTCGGGGAGATTATTTATTTTTTAGTTTATTTCGTCAAACCTTTTTTTTACATACGAATCAGATTTTACAATTAGTTATTTTATATCTTTATTTCTTCCATTAGAAGCGATTGCTTGTGGATTGAAGGAGAGGGACATAAAGGAGCAAATAAATAACACTTTAAAGTAACAGTGTAAATGGTACATACATTTTTTTTTTCAAATTCTTTTATTGAACCCCCGTAGGGCTTTTACAGACATAATACAAATCGAAATTTTACATAATCCAGAAATATATATAAATATTTATATATTAGAAGAATAAATTCGTTTCATGTTTATTTTATATGGTATTATAGTGCGAGAATTCACTTCTGCTTACGTAGTCTCGTTTATAACCGCTCAATTAAAATGTGAACGAAATGCGCCTGTCGAGTTATTATTAACGAATTATTAACATACGTTTAAAATAAAGGGGATTCTCTTGATGAAGTGAGCATTGTACAAATATTTTCCACAAGCTTCCAAGAGGAAGAAATTGAAAGTGCTAAATGCCTCCTGTTAGAATCCGACCCTGGCCGCCGCATCACGAGAAAAGGCGATGGCAAAATAACGAAAACATTACATTGCACATTACACAAAACATAGTGACACAGAAAGTTAAATTTTACGCTCAACATTAATCTTCAGTTAGAAGTGTATTTAACAAGTGTAACATACAATATAACAAGCCATTAGGTGGATACAAGTTCTAATACAAATTTACAAGTTTTTAAAACTAAAACTAATAGAACATTGTCAATATTAATACTTGTTAAATTGATTTAAATTATTGTCGCCCAAGCTATTACCTACCGCGCGATCCGGCCGCTAATACCAAGTACTTCAATTAAAAAAAATGCAGTAGAGGCTTTAACAGAATTAATAATCGACCCTAGTACCAAACTAAAGAAAGAGCAAATTGCCGAAATGGCTCCCAAAACCAACGCCATTCTTGGAACCATTGCACAGATGGCTGCAAAAATGGCTACTCTTGAGGGTCAATTCACATCCAATAAAACATTAATAAACAAACCAAACTTTGAGTTTAATTCAATAGTTTCTACATGTGAAGCGGCCGACGAGCTCGAAGAGAGAAAAAACAGAGCTGAAAACCTTATAATAATAAACTTACCAGAAAGCTCAAAAGCAAACCAAATTGAAAAAATCAAGAATGATAATCTACAAATAACTTAAATTATGAACAAAATAGATAACAACATTGAATCAAACTCCATTAACACTTTCCGTCTTGGAGCACTAAGGCCTGATAAATCAAGACCCATAAAAGTTATCTCAAGAAGTTCTTCAGAGGCAATGAATATTCTCCGTAAAAAAAACTTTTGTTTAACCAACTCCAAATAAGCCAAATAATGGAAAGTCGGATGCAGGAGGGTGAAGTCGGGCTAACAATAAAATTTATCAATAACAAGCCGACAATAGTGAAGATTTATCCAAAAAAACTCAAACCCATCAAAGGATACGGCCAAAACACCAGAAGCTGCCGTAACAAACTTTTAGAATTGCAAACTACTCTTCCATTACTCCAAAACTTTGATATATTTCTTCTAACTGAAACCTGGCTTGATCCTGATATTCATACCGAGGAACTTGGATTTTCATCTTACAACACCTACCGCCTTGATAGAAATCCAGCAACTAGTACTAAAACCAGAGGAGGAAGAGTTCTCATATCCATTTCAAAATCAATGCCATCCACTCTATTACTATGTAAACATTTAGACGTGGAACATTAAAAAATAAATCAAGTAAAATTCTAAATTCTTCCAGGACCCAACATCACAGTCAACAGAAACCACATTGATGAAGTCGAAACCTTTAAAAATAAATATCCGGATGCCAGAACAATTTTATTTGGCGACTATAATACCCCTAGCATTGTTTGGACGAATAAAGACTCTTGTATTAACTTTAGCATGCCAGAAAATGCTCGCGAATTAATAGATATTACGAATTTACTCTCGCTACATCAAGTCAATCAAGTCTACAATAACAATAATCGACTGTTGGATTTAGTGTTCTCCAGTGATCTCTCAATTCGTGTTGTTAAATCAGTTGATTAGCTCCTCCCTATAGACTGTCACCACCCCGTTGTAAACATAAACATTATGACAAGTAACTCACTAGACGACACAACTATTCTGCCTAACCTTACTTATAATTTTTCTAAAGCTGACTATCCTAACATGAAACATTATCTTGCCAATGAAGACTGGTCATTTCTTCACCTCAACAATAACAATAATATTAATCAATTAATTACAATATGGAATTATTTTACACAATTATTAATAGGGCCATTGAAAAATATTTACCACTTTCACACTTCAAAGAAGCAAAGTTCCCAAAATGGTTCACTGGAGAGTTAATTAACATAGTAATATGTAAAAAAATTGCCCGCTTTAAAGAATCGAAATCCCTAAGCGACTACAAAATATTTCAAAACTATAGATCTTAATGTAAAAAATGTATAAAATATCGTATTTTAATTACATAAATGGAATCGAAAATTCCATACCTTCCAACATTCAGAACTTTTTCAATCATGTTAACCTCTAAGAAAAAACAAACAAGGCTTACCCATCTCAATGGATTTCAAAGAAAAGATTAGTACTGATATGAAAGTAAAGGTTAATTTTTTTTTTTTTTATTTTTTTTTTTTTTTTTTTTTTTTTTTTTTATTTTTTATTTTTTTTATTTTTTATATATACAATAATATTATTATTGGGTTTATAAAAACAGTTTATTTTTAAACAAGTTCTGCTGTGTAATTATTATTACGCGTGACAGCTGTTTCGCCCTCTGAAGGCATTATCAAACTGTGGGTAGCCCACTTACAGACGATAAATTTATATTATTTCTAGGTAGGTATTTTAATTTCATTTACTGATTTCTTAATTGATTTCTAAGTAAAATATCAAAAATTATTAATGGTTATTACCCCAGCAAAGTTTCCCCAATTAGTGTAATGTTTAAATTTGACTGAATGTCTTTATGTTAGTTATTCCCAAACGATGACTCATAGGGTTATTTTAATAGCATAATTAAGTACTTCATAGTGCACTCATATTTGCATTAGGTTTGAAGATATCTAGTAGGGGTGAACGAATTATATTTGTTTGTTCATTAATTAGAATAGCTTTTGGATTATTAGAGTTTTTGTTAATTTCTAACTGCTCTAAAAGATTCAGTTTACGGCCTTTATTTTGTATGTGTAACGGAGTTGGTTTATTATTATCATTAAGTGAGTGATTTTCATCTAGGAGATGTTTGGCAAATTGAGATTGTATTTTATTATTATTTTTAAAAGATCTTATATGTTCTTTAAACCTAGTGTTAAAGGACCGGCCCGTTTGTCCAACATAAACAGCGTTGCATTCGTCACACTGGAGTTTATAAATGCCACTATTTTGTAATTTGAGTACCTTACTTTTTGAGTTTTTAAGAGATGATCCTAAGTTGTTATTTGTGCGGAAGGCAATATCTAAACCACACTTTTTGAGGACTTTGGCAATTTTATTAGATGTCTGTCCGATGAATTCTAAACACCCGAATTTATTATTCGTCTTATTATTAGTCGTTGGGTAAATTAATTTAAGGTTATTTTTGTGTTTGTTATTATTAATTATTTTTTCAATGTCTCTACCCTTGAAGCCATTATTTTTAGCAATAGTTAGGATTGTATTTTTTTCCTTCTCGTATGCTTTCTTGTCAAGTGGGATATTAGTAAGCCTATGTACCATTGAGTGGTAGGCAGATAATTTATGTGACCATGGGTGTAAAGATTTATAATTAATGGTCGTATCTGTAAACGTAGGCTTACGGAAAATTTCAAACGTATGTTTATTATTTTCTCTACCGATAGTTAGGTCTAAAAAATTAATTTTATTATTACACTCTCTTTCAACCGTAAAGCAGATTTTACGGTTGATGGAGTTAGCAAATGTGACAAAAAGATCTAATTGTCTGTTGGTACCTTTCCAACAGACCAAAATGTCGTCAACATAACGAACATAGTATATTATGTGTTTGCTAAAGATTGAATTTAAAATTTGTTTTTCAATGTAATCCATGAATATTTCTGCAAGAAGTGGACTGAGGGGCGATCCCATTGGTAATCCGTCGTTTTGTTGATAGAATTTATCATTAAACTCAAAGTAGTTAGTTTCAACACAAATTTTAAATAGATCGAATAAGTCTTTTTTAGTAACTGGGTTTATATTAGATTCGTCTAAAATATCTTCAATGATTTTAAGGCAAATATTAAACTTAATAACAATAAATAAAAAAAAAGAAAAAAGTAAAGGTTAACTATTTTGCTAACTATTTCAAAAGTGTTTATGACGAAGATATCCCAGACTATTACATCCCACCTTCATCCATTAACGAGACCATACATATCCCTGTCATACATATCAATATAAACAACGTTAAAGCTAAGATTAAATCTCTAAACAAAAACAAGAAGGCCGGACCTGATTATGTGCATCCCAGTATCCTTATAAATTGTATTGATTCACCGGCTGAGCCGATTTGCTTATTGTTTAATCGTTCCCTTGATATAGGTTGCTTCCCTAACATTTGGAAACGTTGTTATCTGACACCTATATTCAAAAAGGGCAATATATTTCATTCAATACTAATTTAACCTATACACTTTCTTACTTTCAACCAAAACCTGAAAATAAATGCATACATTTTAGCTATTGTAATATATTATATCATGAATCTATACTATCATATATTTCAATCAATACTAATCTAACCTAGTCTACCTATAAGTTTTGCATGTACCTACTTGTATCTCTAACTTTTTATATCCATCTAGAGTTTCTGTTAATTGTATATTTTCTGATGTCACTGTTTATAATTTACTGTATATGGTATATTTTATACCGTTGATATTAAAATAAATATTGAGAACATGGTACAACCAACAGGAAAACTTTTTCAGATATAATATAGAATAATAATATAGACTAGCAGACTATGTAACTAGTTAAAAACCCGCTCCGCAGGTTTTTTTCTACTAGGCCCTGTGGGTGGCTCTTAGTTGGGCTTCGCCCATTTTAAGTGATATTAACCACAGTTACATTTAATAGATAAATATTAGGACATTCACAGAGAGAAGGTGAGTAAATATATTGTTAAAACACGGAACAGGAAGGAGTTAATTAATAATAACATGCTAAATTTACGCATAATAAGTATAAAAAAAAGTGGGTGTGTCAAGCCTACGCAAGACAGAAGTGAAACTTCTAGTATTCCTCTCTCTCTATTTTCATTTCATCATCTCTATTTTCTCTCTTAGGTTAGTTTGAAAATTAGAGGTTAAATAATTCAACGACGAAGCATGGATTTGCTTTTTCTAATATTTTCTTATAGATGAATGACGTTCGATTAATGTATAGTTCCAAAAATTTTCAATTTATTCACAAGTATACAATATTACATAAATAACAATATTACAATTAAAAATTACAAAGAAATTACAATGACAATTTACCAATCATGTGCCATTTTCATTGTCAATTTCATGAATATCATTTCCTAATGTCGTGATAATTGGGTTATGGTAACTAAAGTGCGAGATATATACATGAGCACTTAAATCCTTAATGAATCGTGCAAAAACTGCATCGATTGTTGTCCCGTGTCGGGAGAGAACGTTCGTGAGCGGCTCCCCCACCTCAACAAGCGCATATGGTGAGAGAGGGACAGTGAACGGTGAGCGGTGGTGGGGGTACCCGCATTTTCGTGTCGATCCTGACTCGGTTTTACTCCGTCCCCGAAAATTCATTACGCGCCTAAAGAAGTTTCACTTCAAAAAGTTGTTTGAATAAATGAAATTTTTTGTATTTGTGATGAATTATTTCAAACGAAACACTATTATTGACTACATGTCTACAACTGATATTAACTGTTATCCTACCTAATATAATTAGCTCATAGGAGACTTGCAGTGCTTAAATATGTGTTACAACCGTCAATAAGTTGAATCAATATCGTTTAGTTTGTCACAATTAAAGATAGTTAAAACAAAGTTGACTTAAATAATAGATTATTACATATTGATTAATTGTACCCGTGTTTATGAATAAAAGGAGGGTAATTGTGCGATGAGATTAGCAGTCGGTTTAATTAAAAGGTGTTAATTTTACTCCGACTGATGGTAATTCTTTACCTACAACTGTTACTGTATCTAATAAAGTTTAAAGTAAGATTATATATACACCTTCATCAGGAGAGTAAAAATCTATATATAAAAGTAGATTATTACAATATAGCGCCCCTGAGTTGATATCTCACAAAAGCGGCGCTATGCAAATTGTCCAATAAATAAATAAATATAATGTTTTCATTTTATTGTGTATACACCGAAGTCAAAAATTAAATATAGATTGCAATTGGGAAAGAAGAAGTGGAAGGAGGGGGGAGGGGTAAGAGTAGGCTGGGTTTATAATAATTAGGAATTACAATATCGTTAGACGGGAAAGACCAGTTAAGTGGGAAAATATTTGAAAGAGAGTTTATAAAAAAATTCTTGTTAATTATATCTGCTTTTATATTAACGTGTTTCCTCATTTCTAAAATTTCAAAATTATTTAAAGTGAAGTATTTTAATACCTGAAAAAAACAAATAGCATATAACCATAAAACAATATTTTCATAAGACAAATAGCATTTAATAACGGTTATTCTAATAAATTGATAGTTGAAATACTAAATAAAAAAAATAAACATATTCTCTTCAAACGGTCTTTCTAAAGATAGAAATAAACAATGGCGTAGAATTCTGTTTGTGGATAACGATACTTCTAAAATAATATATAAAAACAATCCTGGTACTATTCAACTGGCGTTTTACACTAATAACAATGAAGAAATATATTCTTAATAATAAAGATAGCAAAATTCAAACAAAAAAATCAGGAGTTTAAAAACTCAATTGGGATGATTGTAATTTCTTTTACAAAGGTAGAACCAATAGAAACTTTGAAGTCAGAACTAAAGAATATCGCAGGGCTCTAAATGGAAATAGTGAATCTGAGTTTGCAAATCATCTTTTGAATAATGATCACACTTTCGATAAAAATTCTGGTCTTAAAAGCATCGCAAATAAATAATTTTGAAAATTTAGAAATTAGAAAACATGTCAATATAAAATCAGATATAATTAATAAGCAAAAAAAAACATAAATAATAATGAAAAATGCCATTACAAAGTGATAAACTTTCAGAAGAAATCTTCTCATTAAACGCTTGTTAATGGTAAGTAGTCAAGTATTGTGAGCTGCATATTTAAATATTCGCGCCAGTCATTTGGTTCGTTTTTATACCGCCAGAGGTGCGCTCTGTCGGCCATCTATAGCCGTGCGTATCGGCCATATTGAAGGAACGCGTGATTTTTTATAAACGTCAAACATAATCACGTAACTGTGGATAATTTTCATTGTAATGGAATTAATCTAATGGATTATGAACTTTCTAAAACATATTTTCTTCGATATTATCCAAAAATTATATGAGCAGAAACGATGCTTTTGAAGAAATCTTGTATTATTATGAGGCGATCCTATTTTAGTATGAAATCGTCTCTTAATTTTCAAGTTAGCGGAATTTACCCGAAACAAACAATTTTAATTTGACCAATCAGAGGGCCTACATCGTCCAGACGCTAGGACAATAATACTATCAGATAGAATGAAAGCCTATCAGAAGCAGCTAAATTAAAGTGCGGCGTTAGACAAGGAGGCGCAATGTCCTCAGTGCTTTTCAACGTGTTTATGGATGAATTTAGTAAAACACTAAATACAACAAGGATCGGATGCCATATTGCCGGGGTATGTATGAACAATATTAGCTATGCAGGCGACATGGTCATACTAGCTCCATCGGTAAGAGCGATGAGAAAACTTCTGGCAATATGCGAAGCTTACGTTGATAGTCACAGGTTGATGTACAATGCTAAAAAGTCATCCCTGCTGATAATACTGGTCTGATAATACTAAATCAAATACTGGTCCCACTGTCATTCCACCCATACGTCTCGGCGTTGCCTGAAAATCTGCAGCGAAATCAAATATTTGGGGCAGGTCATCACCGATGACCTAAATGATAAAAATGACATAGAACCGCAAAGAAAAGTACCGAGTGTGCGAGCTAACATGCTTGCCAGAAGATTCAACAAATGCAGTCCTCTGGTGAAGAAGCAACTTTTCCAAACATACTGTATGAGCTTCTACACTAGCGAGCTATGGACGACATACACACAAGGTGTCACGAACACACTCCGAGTATACAGTACAACCACGCATACAGAGCCCTATTTGGCCTCCCCTGGCGATGCAGCGCCTCAGAGATGTTCACCGAAGGAAGGATGCATGGGTTCGCTGCTTTACATAAGCATAGCCGGGACGAGTCAGCGCTACCACAGATTGGACAACACTCTTGTCCAGGCCGTTGCCCAGTGGCAGGGAGCGCCTCTACACCAGAGATGGAGAATTTCACTCAAGCCACCACAAAGTCCTAATGTGTTAATCAATTTCTTCATTTTTTTTATTTATTTCTATATTGATTTTTTATGTATTAACTTAAATGTAAACTTTTATGGCAGGCAGAGCATTGCACAAACCGCTCTGTCGAGATGAAATAAACATATATTTCCGACTTTATGTCCGGGTTAAATCTTCCCCATAGGAAAAACTAAACCCTTCCACACACTTTTCCACAAAATGATCATCTAGTCAATCAACATTATGTAAGTGCATTATATAAGCAAAATAAATACAAAACAATACACGTCAACTCACCAGAGATCAAATGGGAAAATAATTTACCGACTCCAAATATTTTCATATCAGAGGGTTCGGCTCGGTAGAACTTCTAACAGGGCCTATAAATCCTACTGATACCTCAACATAAATATTTAAAAAAGATTTCGTTATTCTACATGTATTTAAAATGACTGATTTTTGCATTTTTATAAATAAATTTAACGCCTAATTTTTTAATGAGAGAGCTAGGTATAATGCCAGTAGCCGAAATAACAAATGGTAATATTTTTTATAGTCTGAGAATGCCAAATTCTTTTTATCCCATTTCCTAAATCTGTATATTTTCTTATTTTTTCATAAACAGGTTTTTAATATTACAGGAATTTGGAATAGCGACATCAATGATATAAGTTATTTTTTTAATTTTGTCATGTAAAAGTATATCGGGTATATTATGACTAATTGTTCGGTCTGTTAGTATAGTTTTATCATAATATATTTAATAAAAATCGTTTTCTAAAAATGAATTTGGTTCGTATTCATAATATGGTATTATATTACGGCAGTCAATCAAGTTATGTTTAATTACCAAACTTTGGTGAATTATTTTTAAAACTTGAATTTGCCTAAATGTATACTCGAACGGTGCTAATATAGAACATCCCGATATATTATGTTCTATAGTTTCCGGAAAAGCCAAACATTTTCTACATAAATCATCAATTCGATTTGTATCTTTGATTATATGATTATTATTATTATTATGATTATATATTACAATGGTAGCAAAAGTAGGGGACGCCCGAGGAAGTCATGGCACCACCAAGTGAATCAGATCTTTGAGTTGGGCCATGTTAAGAGTTAAAATAATAGAAGTGTATGTATGAGACGATGTATGAATGTGAATGAGGCAAGGAGTGTGTTCCAAGACCGAGTTGTTTGGCGGTCAGTCCTCTCTGCCTACCAATGCGGAGAAACGGATTGATGGTTAGTTAGTTTGTTTATTTTTGGAATAACTTAATGAGTAAAACCTCAAATTGTAATATTTCCTGGGTTCAAGTTCTAGATGTGACTGTACCTATTTCAAATTTTCGTTTAAGAATCGCTAATATTGTACAATATAAACACACAACTTTGTTTTTGAGCACTTTCTTTTAATTACACTAAACCGATTTCAGAAATACTCGTCCTTCTTGAGGAGAGTATTAAATCATCAGTTTGTACTGACACCGGTTGAGTGTAATTAAAATAAAGTGGTCAAAAATAAATTTGTGATTATATCTCAAATTATGGCCAGCCATAAAGTTAATACTTTTTACAAATACGCTAATATTTAATTTATTTATTATTTAATACTTTTGTAGATACATTATCGTAGAATTTGCATAAAGGAGTTCAACATGTTTATAATTTTTATTTTATTTATTTTTTATTCCCGATTAACAGACTTTTACAGTTTATATTTTATACAATATATTCGCAGACATAAATGAGAAAAAAAATAATGATTTAAAACAATTATTTAACATCGTCCAACTTTATTTAGCACATCCAGAGTAAAAAAAATTCACAATATAAATCATATTTGAAGACAAAAAAGAAGTTGGGAAGTAGTAAATACACTGTTGTTCGAATCGAGGATTAAAAATATGGTTTCATCGTAATCTTGATTATGAATTTAAAACAAATGCGCATTTCTTCTGGGCATGCTGGGACTTCACTTCCTGCAGCTCAGAAGGGAGGGGTATGCCGCTACCCACTTATTCAGACTGCTGCGAGGCTATATCGAGAACTCAGCCATTTTGGAGCGCGTGTGTCTCTATGTTCCAGATGACTATCTTAGACAACGTCATCATAGATTATTCTATCTTCCTGCTTGCAGAACTAACCTGCCAATGGTTCTCCCTGTAGGGAGGAGTATATTGCTCCTGAACCAAATCTCCTCCGAGATTGATATATTTGGCGTCAGTGAGGAGAGATTCAGATGGGAAATTCTTCTGATTCTTGAAAGAGTCTCTCCACATTGACGAGATCTTTCACCACTGCCTGAATTTTTTTTGGAAATTCCACATTTCTTGAAATTTCTTTTTTTATGTATAAATACTTGAAAACAATCTTTTGAAAAATTATATAACCTAATTTCTTATATGCATTAAACCCTAATTTGTAATTGTGTAAGAAATTAATAAATAAATATAATTATTATTTTTATAAAAGTTTAAATTGACGAATTTAAAAAAATATATTTATATTGAAGAATCAGTAGGATTTATAGGTCCAATTAGAAGTTCTACCGAGCCGAACCCTCTGATATGAAAATATCTGGAGTCGGTGAATTATTTACCCATTTGATCTCTGGTGATTTGACGTGTTGTTTTTGTATTATTTTGTATTTATTATGCTTGTATAATGCACTTGCATAATGTGGATTGAATAGATGATCATTTGTGGAAAAGTGTGTGGAAGGGTTTAGTTTTTTCCAGTGGGGAAGATTTAACCCGGACATAAAATCGAAAAAAAATTCGGATTATTATTATTGGCACATCTTTGATTGGCACACATAATCTAAAATAACACAAAATCTACATGCTAATGAATAATAACTATTAATTGGTGGTGATGACTTGTATAAAATATTTCTACTTATGAGCCATGTTTTCAGCATATATCTCTGAAACTATTTGGGATGTACTGGACGGGAGTCCGCACAAGACTGTAGATTTGGGCGCCGGTTCCAAACCGTGTCTTCAACCGATGAGAATGCTCCTTTACGGCCGATGATGATGATAGTAGAAATATTTATGATGAAATCTGCCTCCCGCACCCAGGCTTGGTGAATGTTGGGCACTGGGTGTGCTTTCGTCTCTGCTCGCTCCTGGCGTTGGCGGTTTTCCAGAGAAGGGCCGGCTGGTCTTGAGGAGGTAACGCCAGATGGTTTGGAGCAGAAGACTTGGCGAGGTGAGGCAGATGGTGGGCAGGAGTCACTTGTAGATAATAAAACGCTTGGTTTCAGTGGTAAAGATGAACTAATTTTTATTTTTTTATGTGGCTGCTTATATGCAATAAGCATGACTCGCACCCGACATTGGGCTGCGAGTCAAAAAGTGGTGGGGGATTCTATCCGCGCCAGTAATGTGTTTATATGCCCCGGCAAAATGTCGCATATTCATTTTGCCGGTGCATAGCCGAAGGTAGATGCTTGAATTTGCGAATTTGAAAAGATTTTGAAGGCTTACATGAATAACAATTACATAGTTTAAATGCATAGTAGTTATAAGAATGTGTATTTTGACAACTAGATTTTTTGTTTGTCAAGATACGACAAAAAATAAGAAAAGTTTGTAAATAAAAGTGTAAAAATGATCTAGAAGCGATCAAATTTGTAAAATATCGTTAAGTTAGCAATTTTCCCAGGTCCCCGTAACATAGCGCTCAGAAAGAGATAAGATTCACTATGCTACGAGGTTCCTGGATTTTTGTACACGCAAAAAAGGGAAAAAATATTGTACAAAAATGGTTATACATATGTGTGAAAAAGAGCTTTTTTAATATCTCCTCAGTGGTAGTACATAGCAAATAGTGTTATTTTTACTACAGTCGAGGAGATGTACAAGTAAAATATAGACATTTGCAACATTTAAAAATTGATTTTTCCTAGTAAATTTTACATAGAAAAATGTTGAACATCCGCTCGGCAGTGATAAGCGCGTGATGCGGTATCGACGCCGTTCGGAGACAAAGTTTTCAAGCCGCCTTGGCCGAAAATGGGAACAAAATGACCAGTGGCGGGGAGTGATGATTTCACCAGTGGTGTGGGGTAGGCACATTTTATAAATGTAAAACATATTTTTATGAAATTAAATAATGTGGCCAACTACGTCCGTTACATGGGAATTTACAATTTTTGATGTCTCTTGGCAACATGTTGAACATTTTGGGCACGTCATATTATAGGGTTATATATAAATAACAAGCATGCCTTCATTCTTAAAATAAATAGTATAATTGATCTATAACAACATTTAATTAATAACGCAATTGTAAAATAACTTTGTGGCATCATGTTCAGACGACTTATTTATATGATTTTATTTACTCCGAAACTATTTTTATTTTATAATAATTTCATAATAACTAACTTAACGGTATTTCAAAACTTCATTATACAATCATTTGCAGAAAATAAACAAGTCGACTGTATATATACAGACTTTTCGAAGGCATTCGACAAAGTATCCCATAAACTACTAATCCAAAAACTATTTGCTCTAGGAATAAGGGATAACATGCTAAAATGGTTTAGTAGCTATTTGTCAAATCGTAAACTGTTCGTTAAAATAAAATCTTGGATGTCGAAAGCTTTCCGGGCTACCAGTGGCCTACCGCAAGGTAGTCACCTTGGCCCGGTTTTGTTCCTCATTTTCATCAATGATATAACCAATTGCTTCAACGATGTCGAGGTATTGCTCTTTGCAGATGACGTCAAACTATACAAGACAATAACTGATATAAATCATTGCCATATACTACAGTCAAATATTAGTAAGTTTAGAGATTGGTGCGTTCAAAATAATTTATTTTTAAATGTAGTAAAGTGCAAAACCTTGACTTTCTTCAGAAACAAAAATCCTGTTTTATTCGAATATTCCATCAATAACATAGCTTTAGAAAGAGTCACGGAAATGAGAGATCTTGGAATTATTTTGGACGAAAAACTAAGTTTCACCAATCATATCCATCAAATTGTGAACAAAGGTATGAAAACACTAGGCTTCGTATTAAGAACAACTAAAAACTTTAATTCTTTGCAAGCCATTGAACTATTATACGTATCTCTAGTAAGAAGTCTAATTGAATATAACTCAGTAGTTTGGTCTCCATCTTATACAATTCACATTAACAACATTGAGCGAATACAAAAAAAATTTCTCCGTTTTATAAATTTTAAATTAAATATCCCTGTCGAAGACTTAAAATACAATTTCTTATTAAATACTCTAAAAATACATACATTAGAAGATAGACGTAAAATAAACGATTTAACGTTCTTATTCAAAATACTTAACTCTAAATTCGACTGTTGTGAACTCCTGCAACTTATAAACATACATACACCCACAGTAACAACACGACAAAATACAATATTCTCTAGCAGCACACATAAGCGTAACTACATTGCCCACTCTCCGATACAACGACTTCACACCATGGGAAATCATTACTTGGGTGATGTTGACATATTCAATACCAACTTGGCAAGTTTTGTGGATCATTTAAAACATTTATTTCAACAATACTCCTAAACACATCATGTAAACCAACAAATAGCTGTAATTTTCTGTTTTTGTTTCTTGTGTTTGTATAACTTGTTACATAGCTTTTATCAAATGTAATTTTATTCTTATTTTTTATGTTTGAAAGTATTTGTCAAATTAAAATTATACTACCAACCATGTTAAAGCCCTCTGGGCGTTAAATAAATAAATAAATAAAATAAATAATAAACGTTTTTATGAAGATCATAAATAGGATAGGAGTACATTAACAAATATAATATATCACTTGTACACCAACTAAATCAATGTAATAATATTTATTTATTTATTAATTTAAACGCCCTGATGGGCTTTTACATGATACATAATTTACTGCATAATACAGTGACAACAGAAGGTTTTTATTTTTAAAACATCAACACAAAAATTACTTTTTTTTTAAGTTCACAATATATCTACAAGAAAATAACAAATATACGCAATCGCTCTTTTAATATGCTACTTACAAATGTAATTCAGGGATTTCTTGAACACAGGCAAACTTATATTAAATATGTCGATATTTGAGGTGAATTTCTTTAAAGTGTGTGAAAGCGAGAAATAGGTGCATGTATGTGATAGTTGGTAATAAAGTTATTGTTACAGAATAATATATTTTGCCTAGTTGCTGGAGTAGGTACTCTGAAATCTATGAGTTGCAGGAGTTCACAACAGACTAGTTTGGAGTTTGGAGTGAATAATCTTAAATAAAAAAGTTAGGTCATTTATTTTTCTTCTGTTTTCGAGGGAATGTATTTTAAGTGTATTTACTAAGAATGTATAGTTTATGTGTTGAATAGGTATGTGTAATTCGAAGTTAATAAATCGTAAAAATTTGTGCTGCACACGTTCAATATTTTTTATATGAATCTGGTAGTATGGGGACCACACTATTGAATTGTACGCTAACAAGCTGCGTACTAGCGACAGATACACGATTTTTATAACCTCCAACGAGTAAAAGTCTTTGATGGATCTGATTATAAATCCCAGTGTCTTCATACCTTTGTTTGGTATTTGTTTTATGTGACTTACAAAATTTAATTGAGTGTCATAACTCAAAGGTCCTGAATTTCGTTGACTTTTTCTAAAATTTCGCTTGCTATTGTGTATGTGAATAATAGTACCTACAATCTTTGTTCGACAAAATGTTAATGTCTTACATTTATCAATATTGAGGAATAAGTTGTTAGCTATACTCCGATTATGTAATTTGCCGTTGTTTGACTGTAAGATTAGGCAATCGCTTATATTAGATATTTTTTTGTATAATTTTTTGTCATCGGCAAAAATCAGAACTTCTACACCGTCAAAACAATTTATGATATCATTTATAAATATAAGAAAGAGAATGGGGCCGAGGTGACTCCCTTGCGGTAGGCCACTAGTTGCATGAAATAACTAAGATTTAGAATTCTGTTAGAAAAGTAACTCGAGAACCAATCCAACAACTTGCCTCTCACTCCCAATGCATACAGTTTACTAAGCAATAATTTATGGGATACTTTATCGAAAGCTTTTGAAAAGTCTGTATGGATACAGTCCTTTTGTTTTTTGTTGGAAAAATATTCCGTAATATAGTTGTGGTAGAGTAGCAGGTTAGTAGCAGTTTACCTTCCAGTAACGAATCCATGTTGGTTTTTATCAATTACTTTAAGTATTGATGGATTAATTATATCGAGAACAAGGGATTAAAAATTAGTATCTCTTGTTATAATTTATTGTTATTATATATTTTGTGTGTGACATGTGTTGATTTATAAATATACTCTTCAATTGTTTAATACATAATGTATAAGTACAGTTAGAAAATCTATAGTTAATTTCTCAGTAAATTGCACATGTATAAACAAACCATACGGTAACTGTTGATTTTCCGAAAATAAAATAAATTGTTAAAAATAAATCGTCTCAATGTGGCTCAATGTTAGATTACGGCATTTTTTATTTTATTTTTTAAGTACGGTGTCCAGATGAAAAAACTAGGTTAAATAGGTTATGTTGAGTTTGTTTTACAAGCTAGTTTTTTTAATGACGTGTTAAAGTTAAAGTGTGTTGATTTGTTAACGTAATGTGAGTTGTCATGAAACCCTAAATTCATATCGTGACCACGAATATTAAACGTTTCCAGGAAATAGTTGTTAATACTAGTAGTTAGTCATATTATGAAATCGTTGATATTTTTATGTGACCAAAATTAATAAAGCTCTGGCATTTATCTCATTATTCAAGAGAAAATAACACAAGCCCGATTTAAAAATCTCACATTGTAGTGATAAGCCAGTTTAAAATAAATCAGCAAACAATCACAAAGTCGCCGCTCAAAATAGCACAAAGAAGAGTGACTCCATTATACCATTATAAACATCTTATAATACCATTGTAGGACTTGACTGAAAACTAGATCAAAGAACATACAAGATTTTGTCACTCGTGCATCCATTTGAATTGGGAGATATAATACAATAAATTTCCAACAGAAGAACGTTTACTTGTAACTTGTAATACAATTGTTATGACTATTGTTGGGTAGCTTTACGCTTGCGAGAGTAATTTAAAAGGGATGAATATAATTTTATCATTTTGGTTAGGCGCCGACCGGCGACCCCCCGTGGAGGACAGGAGGTCTGGTCCGTTACCCTACTACCTACTTCTAACGACGCGACGCGTATATCCAACGGGCACAATGAATGTGCCGATAATCCGTTTAACTACAGAACTACCTTATTTTGGTTTTTTTTGCGGCAAGAAAATATGGGTGGCGCTATATCTTCAAATTTTGTGTTCGAGTGGTGACAGGATGAAATTATATATTTCATGAAATGCACACTTCTTTCTATAAATAATTTTGTTTGAAATTACGAGATGGTAAGTACGAATTACGCAGATAGTAAAATAATATTAGTAGATAACTGGGTTAAGTTTTTTGTGGGTACCTAGGTGTCTATATGTATATAAATAATTTTTAAAATATCGTTGTTCTAATATTAACCTCTAGGAGTTGGCTAGTTTGATTTCACGTAATTTAATTAACAATTAAAGGTAATTTAAAAAGTGTATCTATTGTTCGATATGTTAATATTTAATAAACAGGGCCGATTTTTAGATGTCGCGTAGTCAGTATGCAGTTTTTACAAGTTCAACGTTTTCTATATAGGAATCTAGTAGATGTCGCGTAGTCTAGTTTTTAGTTTTGACACGTTAACCTTTTTCTATCTAGTAATCTAGTAGATGTCTCGTAGTCTAGTATGTAGTTTTGGCACTTTTTTCGTATTTATTTCAGTAATCGTTTTTTTACCACCTGTACATTTCAATTGTATTCCAATAATAATAACATGAAGTATGTAGGATTAATGATATAACAGGTCACGCATTTATAGATGTGCCGCTAAGAACTCCATTGTAACCCTTCTTTCCTTTAAACTTGCTGTTTATGAAATGAAGGGGGGAGGTTACAAGGGAACTATCAGGGTCCGCCCTGAGCCAAACGGCGCCTGGCGCAAGTAAAAACGCAAAAGGCGCTGTTTTAGGTGTCAGTTATTATCAGCTCCTTGGCGCTTTGGCAAGTCGGCGCCCGGAATTGCACTCGCGCAGGGCCGGCCCTACCTTATTTTTAAGTCTGTAACTGTTTTACCTGCCCATTTTAGTAATCTCTAGATAGATATAAATCTTGTTTCTCGTGCTAATTGAAGCGTGCTTTGTTTGACTAGCAAACTCTGCTTGTTGTCCTAGCGATTAGCGATTATTCGGACATTGCCCCTTACAAAGGTACAATAGGCCTTCATTGGCATAAAATGGGCCAAATGGTCTATTATTGGACCCGTCACAGAACACAGTGTCACACGTCCCGAAGGGTTGATCCACCTTGGACTTTGTCCATCATTGCAACTATGGGGTGGTCTTTGTATCACTGTCAAGGCATAATGCAGGCGGAACAGGGTTAACTCTCCGTGAATTATTCATTTAATAATACAGAGGTTTCCAGAATTACCTACATATTCAGAGAAAATAATAATCCTTGTGATACTATATATAATTTCCCCCCTCCATTTAATATTCCATCTCTTCTATGTTTGAACACAACTCCGATATTCATTACATTATTTTGAAATCTGCCTTTTGAGTTAATAATGTTAAAATATAAATTAGCCCTCTCTTGCTCCATCACTCATAACATATTTGTATTTTACTGATAGTTTGCTATGAAATTTGTCAATTCATTCGTAATAGGCCGGCAGTCCCGTTTTTGACAGGAAAACAAGTAATTTGACCAGATTTGCAATAAATTAACAATACTTTATGACAATAAGTTTTCTCCGAGTACTTTACCTCTGTGCTCCATCCAGGTTGCGGTTGCCTTAGTCCCAATGGCTCCGGCCACCTTAAACTCTTGTGTGTTTTTCACATAAAATAAATCTTGGGTTGGGGTTTAGTCATGTTTTCAATCTTTAAAAAAATCATTAAGTAGTTTAAGATCCTCTAAAATCTGTCGCCAATTATAGTCAATTATGCCACGACAGTTTCCGTCGGCCACTCCCATTATCTCTTTTCATTTTAAAACTTTTTCTTATCCGACCCTACTGAAATAATTCCAAAAAGCATACAATAATCCCTAAATTCCCACTTATATAGTATTCTAATTAAATAACATATCGTTATTATGTGATCTGTATATTTCTGTTTTCCATTTGAGTAAGCCGAATTTAAAGTCGAAGATGGTTGAATTTTGGAAGGGGTTGGGGGTTGGATGGTTGATGTGGGAAGCAGGTGGGGGGAGGGGGCGGTCGAACGGTCCAGTCACTCCTGTCTCAACAAGTAAACATCCTCCCGGGGATTATCCACGTTTCCCAAACCTTTTCACTCCCACATATAGGACTTCATACTGCAAAAGACAGCATAATTTCTAGTTGGCGAATTGGCCTCGTCCAAATGTCTCGAGTTTTAATGATTCCCACATCCGAAGCCAGCAGTTCTCTTTTGGCCGTCAGCTCATCTAATATGTCGATGAGCTCTGTTTCTTTTTCCAAATCGAGGATGTCTTTAGAGATTTTGCCTATGAATGCAAGGGGCGAATGCCAAGACTACTTTGTGTGTGGTTCATCTTGTCTGTCTACCCGAGAGATATATAGCAAGAATGTTGTTTTTGAATATTTAAAAGTATCCAGTAGGTATTCTAAAAACAAAAGTGATTCAGAGTGAGTGCTGCAGTGGGTTAATCTCTTACCCCTCAATGTTAGTTTTTAGTCACTTTTTTAGTGTTTAATTCACATTTATTAGAATAAAAACAAATTAATTAAGTTATATGAAGCACCATGTATGTCTTCTACTTTCCACCGAGAGAAGGGATGGTTCACAGTTCGTGCCCGCGACCCCCAGCCCAATGGGAGATGATGTAAGGGTGTGAGAGGGCGATGTGTGCGATTTATGTTCTGTGTACGAAAGGCTTAAGTAGACAGTGGATGAGATGTCGACATTGGCTTTCAGTCGGGCTCTTCCAAGGCAACTTTGCAATATGAACACAGTAGGTACATACATAGATACACCGAGCGTAATGTGTAAGTACCTACCCCTTAAGTGGAAATTTTTAATAGGGGTAAAGAAATAACTTATCCTGTTAATACTGTTAATATATACAGTGCTGGGTATTTTTTTTTATAGTGAATACCTCACAAGAGTCCCAACTGCTCCCGTCTGGAGCCAGTGAGACTATGGCATCCCCAATTGGGGGATGTTGTGAGGCTGAAGGTAAGTGGGGAAGGGAAAGAGGAAGGTGGGGAAGTACCTGGCTATTCAGATCTAGTCAATAAACACGGCTAAAGCCATTTGGAGCAACGTTTCAATTCTGAATGGTGGTCTTACACCAGGGCGATACTGGTAGTATCTTCCACTCTGGAACGTGCCGCAAATATACTATATATTATTTTAATTAATTAATTGTGAAATAACACAAATTAATCAAATAAAATTTATTTGCGCACGCCGGGTTCGAACCCGCGACCTTCGGAATGGCAGTCCAATGCGTTACCACTGGACTATGCCGGCCGTCGTATAAAGAGTTAATGACAAAAAGTTAGGTCTATTTAACTCGTTTTTGATAACTCATTTTAGCACTGAAATATTTCTGTCATAACATTGTCATACAGCTGTACAAATATTTGACATTTGCTTAGAATCGACGTGAATTACATAATTTTATTACATTTATAAGTTTAGAAACAAAAGGATACACAACATTGTATTTTGAAGGAGAATGACATTTAGACTTTTAAGTTTCATAACGACAGGCAAAATCTATAATTTAAAATAACTTTTTTTTTTGGTACCTATTTATATTTTGAAAATAAAAGAAACATCTGTCGAATGCAACCTGTGAATTTCCAAGGGATTGCTATTGAAAGGCCTGAAATATACATTATTATTACTTCACCCACAAACTGGGATCAAAATGAGGTGTAAATTTGCTCATCATAGTACAGCACTACAGAACACGCCATATATAATGCACTAATATAAAATCAATATTTTATAGGGGGTTTTATCGCGGAAAGATTTTCGCACTTAAGTCCGAGGGCATTTATTAGAGTTGAAGCAATCTTCCTCCGGTGGAATCACACCGCTTCTTGTTGAGGAGATCTCAACTCACAACACATTGCCCTGTTCCCGGTAGCGAACCGGGGCCGGCTACCGAAACGTGCCCGGTTCACTTCGTGACTCCTGGCCAACAAGGCAACGTTTATTACAAAGCTCTGTATTGGCAGATGCATCTCGTCTATAAGAAGTAACAAGTATGAAGGCTATTGGTGTCCGGAGTCGGGCTCACGGGGCTCGAACTTTCAACCGTGGCTTATAAATTGAAGATTATGGGTTTTTGTGTTTCTAATTCTTGAACCTGACTCCAACACGCTAAAGAAATAACCATAAGTGCGGTATGGGCGTGTCCGTGTGTCCGAAGTAATCCCAACGTTTCCCTACTTCTGGTAAGATTGTTGACAAATTTTTTCTTGGCAGATTATCATTTTTTTGGCCGGTCTTTAGTCTGTGGCCTATGAGTTGAAAGGTCCTATGTAAATTGATGACATCAGTTTCCTTTTTAATTGGTTCAGATCTCACTTTTAGGAATTATCTGTTCCGGGTTTTTGGATTCCCGTAATAGAACAGTGCAAATAAATTATCTTCAGCGAAAGAGATAGAAGAAATTGTTACAGAGACAGGAATACGGAAGAAAGGTACTCCGATGGTCTTCGTGGTTGAGGAGATAGGCTCTCGACTAGTAAGCTGGATTTCCTTATAAATGTTGCTTCAATTGGAAGTTCTGATGTTGGTCTTGAATTTTCTGTGAGCACTATAGTTTATAGATGGACATTTTTATTATTATTATTATTGCTTTATTAATCAATTTATTATAACATACTCCTACAATGTACCCAATTATTTAAATTAATATAATAAGTACAAATTTTAAATTATAATTAAAACATATTTACCTTTACGAGAGTCTAAAAACCTCGTGTGTAAAGGGAAAAAAATAAAAGTCAAAACTTAACATACATATGTTACGTATATGTATATACGAGAAGAAAAAAAATGTTGTAAATATAAAGTGAAGAGATTTTTATTTATTTATTTAAATAATATATAATATAATATGAAACGAATCCACTAAAAAGTGAGAATACATGAAAGTAATGAGATGTCATCGTGATTCTAATTATTATTTACCTAATTGATTAAATTATTTAAGATGGTAAAGTTTATTTTATTTTTAAATTTATTATAATCCGGTTCTAACCCCAGGTCTGTCGCTAGTTTATTAAACCACACCACTCCTTCTATAAGTGTAGTAGTGTTGTACAAAACTGGTGTGCATTGATGGAGTGCATAAGAATTGAACATACTACGCCCGAGTGGGACCATAAGACTTTGTGGTTTCACATTTTAATGAAATAAAACAATAATAACTTTGTATATAACAACAAATTTATATAATTAATTATGACTGACCGGTTTCGCTTAACACAAGCATCATCAGGGTTAACAAAATTAAACTGGTAATAATTCCCATTGTATTTTGCCTATTGCTCTCAACACGAACCAATGCATGCGGATTGGGGCTGATAATTTATACTGTTTTATTACGAGCGAGGGGGCGACAAATATGTAACTACATGCAACAACGACGAAAATAACACCAATAAACTAAAGACACTTGCTTTTGGTCTTCTATTTCTCAAATCTTCTTACCTGCTTTTTTGAGATTAGTAAATAGAATAAAAACAAGAGAGAGGGCAATTTATGTGGAAACCGGATTGTTGGAATAACCAAAAAAGTGTTTCAATATTAAATTCTTAGATTCGAAAATCAAAAAGTAGATTTAAATAAATTTCTCCTGCTTGGCTGTTTGGATATATCAATTTTTTAAAATCCTAGATACAAAAATGAGTACCTGTGAAGAATACATAGTTATGATTGGACCGAGATTTTAACAAAAATTTTAAACTCTGTTTATGAAACAAGCCAGCGGATTATTGTTCCCTTTAACTAGATTCCACATCGTGATTTGGATTCCTCTTATTTTACCACCTGTACCTCCGCAACCACCTTCACCTGATTGTACCCGCTCATCCTGCATTCTACCCACCGTACGCTCATCTTAGTTTAAATTACTAGCCATTTTTACTTTGCAGAACATGAAACAAACGTGTTCCAGTTATTTGGAGAACCGTGCTTAGGCCGCTGATAGGACGGACACGTACCTACCAACAACTCATAAGAACGTATGCCATTTTGGAAGGATTCATTTCAATGCAATATTTTATAGCTTTAAGAGAAAGAGGATACAAATACACTGAAAACAGAACTATAACGTGTACCTACAAATACCCGTACAATATGTCGACAACGGCTAGGAGAAAGAATAGTAATGCTGATTTATAAAAAATCTGTTCAAATTATTGGTAATTGATAAAGTGTAAATTCGTAATAACATCGGAACACGTGTTCATACACCTGCGTTTGTCTAAATAATATATCATGATGAAATGCAAAAATTATAGAATTTTTATGAACACGTGTTTGGACATCGTGACAAAACATTGGTATCTTACTTAAAGTTTTTCAGGAATCAGGATACCTATAAATTAATTCGTTAATGTCCTACAATCCCGTTTTTAACAGGAATAACTTGAAGAGATTTTTAATAAATTATCAAAATTTTGTTTTTCAAGAAGTTTTTCTCCGTGTATTGTCGATACATCGATGGTCGACCAAAGAGACGACCCCAGTGGGTAATTTAGTTTCAATGTAAGTAGTTAATTTAATTTACACACATATCTTATAAAATTGAAAAAAAAGGGGGCCTCAGCACGGGAAAGCGTCAAGGGATGCCCGCATTACCAAATAATGTTTAAAAAATGTATACTGTTAATGAAAAATTTAAATAAGAAAAAAACTTTGGTTTTCCATTCCATAAAAAAGCCTATTCTCACAGGTAATTTTCATAAATTCTATGAAATAGATCATAAAATACATCAGATGGAATCTATTTCATAGAGAGATTCGAATCCATAGAACATATCAGATGGTATAGTAGCTAAAAATACATAATTAGCATTAGATTTCAAGAATATTATCTTTCGACCTAGTAACTAGGTAGTTGTGTAGAAATTCAGTGGTTAGCCTAGAATAAACATGCTACGTCATTTTCCCCAAATAATTTGTAGCGAGCTGCAGGTTTCTACGTATTTGCTAACATACACTGATATTATGTAGATGCGGGGAAGGTACCCACCATATCTCCATATTATGATATATCTGGGGTCTGTGTGAGTTTCCTTTGACGGAAATTCCAACACGGCGTATTTGTAGGGGTGAGGGGAGAGGGTGTGTATTGACGTCACGGCAGGTCACCCTAACGGGAGGAAAAGGGTGTTAGAGGTTCCATATTCTATGGAATAGAGTGTCCAATAAAAATGTATATTTTTTATTTTAAAAAATAACGTTCAATCTATTTTGCTAAGGATAAGATGTTTATAAATGCATGGGTAATGATTATTACCCGGTTTCCCCCGAGTTTAACTTTTTTTTTTCTTTTTGAACAATTCATAAATATGGAACTAGTTATATGGTTTTTACCTTGTTTTCTGACAGTCAAATGGATATTTCAAAACCTTTGATGGAAAAAAGGTTTAAAGCGGAAAATAGTTTTTTTAACATAAAAATTCCAAAGCTGATCAAATTTCATAACGCAGAGTTTTTTCTACTTCAGACGCTCGATGAACATATTTTTTGCTCTGATGAACATCCAAATATTGCAAATTTTGTTCAAATTTATATATTTTCTTCACAGTTCTCACAGCCATTAGTATTTTTCCCACTCAACGACTGTATGTATGTGTCTGTTGAGGCGGCAGTGTTCTGTCGCCAGATCGCTTAGTATGTTTCTACCCATTTTGTTTAATATTAAACAACAAAAAAATTCAAAGAAGGTTTCAACTGGCTACCCTTAAATAGAGCTTGCAATGAAGTTTGGGGTGGCGAGAGGTTATGTGGGTGGAAGGCTGTAGGGGTTGGGAAGGTTTTCAAACACCGAGGCTTATCGTGGCCCACGTCTGCTGGAAACACAAGGGAAACATCCCTGAAATTAACGGAAAGAAGGCTGTAAGAAGAGGCTCCCGGGAGGCTGTCCTTGGTCCGTATGTTCTACTATACTATAATATATTACAGTCTGCTGTGAATTTAACCTTCAAAAAGGAATCTTTTAATACATTAAGCAATTTGTTGTGTCCAATACACACCTACTCACCTAAAATATTATATTAATTACCTACTTTTGGAAAACTTGGTTTACATTTGGTGTTGACGACCTTCTTCGTAGTGCAATAAGGAGTTTTGGTTAAATTCTGAACTTGACGTACAAATAAAATATTCCTTAATTTAGGTTTAATATTATTTACAAACATATTTTACTTACGTATTATATTAATAAGAGCATGCTGAGAACAAACTTTTATAATATTTCATAAATATCGAATAGTAGGTACCAAAGATATACCAAAGCTGTCAAAAAGTTAATATTTGTGAACGGCCGAAAAGCGTGCGAGATTACGGAATGTACTCCAGCAATGCAATTCAAAATATGAATAATTGTACTGAATAGTGGCACGAGACACCATGGTAAAAAATTCACCCTACATCACTTTGAAAGAACATAAATTCGTAATTTTTGAGACATCGAAAAACTAATTTTACTGTCATTATTATCAACTCTTTAGAAATAATAAAAATTTAATTAAAAATTAGAAGACCACCTACCTCATTGTGCTTCTTTTCAACGAGGAAAGTACTTTCAGAAACTCCCTGAGTGAAAAGGTTGCTTAAAATAACTTCAGTTATAAACTAGATTTTAATAACCAGATACTCCCCAACTTCTTCCTCTTCTACTTCCTTTTTAAATGCGTAAATATATTTTTATTGTATTTAAACTTCACCCCGATGTAACGTAAGAGTTTTCTATTTCATATTTACCGAAGCATAGAGCGCCAGGCACGAAAATAGGATTAAAATAATAATAATCAGTAGCCGCAAAAAACGTTTCCATTAAACTAGAAAAAAACGTACTTGACAGTGCATAATTCAGAGTAGGTACCTACCAACATATTTATTTATTTCATTTCATTCTGACTGTACAAAGTGAACATGTTTCTTTTATTCAAAAAATATTAACATATCCAAGCTGAGCACGGTAAGATGAGACTTTGGATGTTCCCGAGTTGGGGTGGCTTTCCATTGAAATGGTAGACTGAAAGGTATAAGTGGATAGTAGACCAAAGACCGAGTAAGGCAATGTGTAAAAGGGATGGAGACGAGACGAGGTTGAATAAAAATAATAAAAGCCTTTTCAGGCTGAGATCTTTCAGTGGAGAAAGCTTTCAGGTTTTCATTATTTACCCGGGGAACATAAAAGTAAAGGTGCCCACTTTGCCCACTTTGCCTAGTTTGCATGCTGCCGACTGGAAACCGGCTGGGTGTATGGTAAAAGGACCTTCCTTTCACAGATTTATCTATTTATTCTCTTAGGTAACTACTTTGTTTTATGCTGACAATTTCAAATAGTAAAGTATTATTAATACAATTATTATTTATGTGTTCTTTCAAAATTTAATTTGTTAATGGTCTATTCGCACGCGTGTTTATTGATCTATTAAATTTTATTTTATAGGTATCAATAAACAGATTGTGTAACCTACAAATAACACAGGTAATGTGTATTTAAAAGCTCCATATATCATAATGAAAATGGTGTGGAGAACTGAAAACTGTTGACCGAAAAATTCCAATCAGGAAAAATGTTATAATAATGGCCTCGTTAAATTATTGATACTATGAAATATAATTGATAAGTTTTATTCTTTAGAACACACATCACTGGTAACAAAAACGACCACCCTCGAATTCCGTAATTATTTCATTGTTGTTATTGATCCGTTATTTAGAGAGAGAAGAGAAAGAAAATGGGCTTGCAAGCCTATTTATAAACTAATTCATTTGAATGTATTGATACATAATCACAATTATTGCCCTTAGGGGAGACATCTGTCGGATATTTCAATTACTCAATACAGATACAGGTGGCATTTCCGTTGGTTTGATTCTTGGCTAAAGTCGTAACATGCTGCCACAGCACGGAAGAATTTATTTTTTTTACACATAAACAAAAAAAATAATTTTTTAAAAATAACCATAATATAAACAAAAATAATTTGAAAAATAAACATAATATAAATATGGACAAATTAATTTGAAAAACAATCATGAGATGAATATGAACAAAAAGTTCTAAAATAAGAAAATCATAATATGAACAAGTTAATTCGATGTTCCTAGGTCATCCTTCAGGTAGGTTGCTAATTCTTCTCCTTTTTATGACTGCTAGCAAAAATTTGATGGTCCAAGGTCATCCTTCAGGTAGGTTGCTTGTGCGGTTTTGAGGGTAACCACCCGCACTTTCCCGTCAGCTCCAGGGTGAGTAGCTAGGATCCTGGCTAGTTTCCACATATTAGGCGGCAGGTTGTCCTCCTTTAGTATGACCATGTCGTCCCTTTCAACAGTCCTGAGGCCCTTGTCTTCCTTCCATTGGGTACGTCTTTGTAATTCTGCAAGATATTCCAGTTTCCACCTGCACCAAAATGTTTGAATCAGTGCATTTAATTTTTGATATTGATTCAATCGATTATATTGTATCTCCCGAACATCCTTCTCAGAGATAGAAGCTATCCCTCCGCCAATCAGGAAATGATTTGGAGTCAAAGGATTCAGGTCAGTCGGATCGTTGGACAGAGGAGTGAGCGGACGTGAATTTAAACAGCATTCTACCTGACACAATAAAGTATATAATTGTTCAAAGGTTAAACTTGAATTATCGGTTATTCTTTTTAAATGATATTTGGCGGATTTCACTGCTGCTTCCCAGAGTCCAGCGAAATTCGGTGACCGTGGTGGAATAAATCCCCACAGTATTGACAAATCAGCTAAATATTTTTGAATCTTGTCATCAGATTTCTTTAACTTATCATACAATTCTCTCAGTTGATTATATGCTCCCTTAAAATTGGTCGCATTATCTGAATATATTTTAAAGGGTTTGCCCCTCCGCGCAATGAAACGTTTTAAACAATTTAAAAAGTTGTCAGTGGTGAGGTCCGTTACCAGTTCCAAATGCACAGCTTTCGTTGAGAAACAAACAAAAATGCATAAATAAGATTTCACCAATGGAGACTTCCTGGTGATACCGCTTTTCATCATGATAGGACCTGCGTAATCAATCCCGGTAACCTCGAACGGCCTGCTAGGTGTTATTCTGTTTTCCGGCAAGTCACCCATGATAACTTGACTGGTTACTGGATTTTTTCTGAAACATACTATACATTTATGTAATATTTGCTTAACAGTGGTTTTTCCGGCAATCGGCCAGAACTGTAATCTCACTAGAGATAACAAAGTTTGTGTCCCTGCATGTAAATGTACATAATGAAGATGTCGAATAATTAATTCTGTTAACTTATTATTTTTTGGTAAAATTATTGGGTGTCGTTGCTGGTATGATAAATGTTTCGCCTTTGTTAGCCTGCCCCCGACACAAATTAATCCATTATTTATAAATGGATTAAGCGACAAAATAACGCTACGTTTATCCAGTGAACATTTATTACTCAAAGCCCTGAACTCATCCTTAAAATGGTAGCGTTGAATTATTGCTATTAGACGATGCAATGTATTGTCCAGCTCCGGCACGCTTAACCTCCCGGTTAATTTACAGTTTTTTTGTGTTACAATTATTAAAGAAACGCAATATATATGCAGTTACTCTCTTTAGCTTGTTGAGAGAGGAAAATTTTGAAAAGATGTCCCACTCCGTGACATTAGTAGACACGCATACCGCCTTGGTTTTTATCTCTGGAGGATTTATACAGGAATTTTCTGGCTTCGGCCAGCGATCGGCCTCTCTTATTAGCCAATCTGGACCCTTCCACCAAATGTCTGCTTGTAATAGTTTGTTTGCTGTAACTCCTCTTGATAAAATATCAGCGGCGTTTTCCTGCGATGAAACATGTCGCCAATGGGCGGGATCGCCGGCCTCTTGTATCTCGGCAACCCTGTTGGCCACAAAGGTATTCCATCTAGCTGGCTGTCCTCTTATCCAGCATAGTGCGATGGTAGAGTCACACCAGTAGTATGTATTGAAGACAACAATAATACCGCTGTACAGAAACACGCTGTGAATTTCGTTCCTGTTTAAAATCAAACAAGTAAATATTCTAAACGTATTTGACAAAAAATAGTGCACTAATATATGCGGAATTGCAGTAGCAGTGTAGTAAAGAAGTGTCAAGCTGTACTAGTACATCTGTAATAACCTAAATCCGAATTTTTGAAAAAAAAGTTTGCTCTCAAAACATTTGATAAACAGCGATTTACTCGGTAATAGGCCAGTGTTGAACTCAGTTTGTGTGTGTGTGTGTGTACGTGCTACGACGTTCGACCGCCGACCAACATCGTCCACGCAGGGCCGCTAAACCTTTTACCGCTCTACATTTCGAAGCAGTACCATGGACACCAGTGACACCTTTTCTTTCATCTCTGCGGCAAACCAAATTATAAATTCCTTACAAAATACTATAATGGACCCAAGCAATAAGTTTACAAAAGAACAAATGGGGAAATTGTCACCAAAACTCACAGAACTGCTAGGGAATATAAGCCTTGTTGCTAACAAAATGGGCTTTCTGGAGAATAATCAACCTGCTGATATAAAAAAACAAAAAAATATAAAAAACAAGTACAGTATCTTAATTACTCCAAAAAATAAAGATACATCAACAGAAATACAAAATAAAATTCAAAGGCACTTTAAAACCAGCCAATTAGGAATATGCATTGAAGGCATTAAAAAAATCTCCCAAAATCGAATTGTAATCGATTGTGTTAATAAAGAAGACGCTAAAAAACTACAAACTTTAATTACTAAAGATCTACATGATATTGACTGCAAAGAATTAACAAAGAAAAAACCAACAATGATATTCAAGGGAATTTTCAACGACTTTATCAAAGAAGATTTTACTGACGATATCTTGAACAAAAATGAGGATATCAAAATTGTAACGCAAGAAACAGAAAAAAATTCTATTTTTAACATAAAAGCAATAATTAAAAACAAATACAATGACACCGCTAACTACATAGTAGAAGTAGACAGCACAACCAGGAAGATTCTATTAAATAAAGAAAAAATAAACATTGGCTACCAGCGAGTTACGGTTGGCGACGCCTGCCCAGTAATACAATGCTACTTCTGTCTACGTTACGGACATACATCAAGAAACTGCAACCAGAAAGAGAAAAACAATTCGCCTTCCTGCTCGCACTGTGGAGCTGCTCACTTGTTCAAAGAATGTGCCTCAACAAATCAACCGAGGTGTGTAAACTGCACTTTTCAAAATGAGAGATTTCAACTGTCATTTCCTACCAATCATAATGCGAATGATAAAACCAACTGTTTATATTATAAAAAAATGCTGGCATTCGCACAACAGAAAATTGAATACTAATTTGGATTCAAGGTATATTTTTCATAGTAACTCATGTTTATTGTCAATATATTATGCATGTACCTGCACTTTCAAAATTTTAAAAACTAACAAAATTAATAATGCTATGACATATTCTTTAAAAAAACATGATGTTCCCTATCAATCTCCAGTATATAAAACAAGTATACTTACTATTAAAACTGAAAATTCTAAGAAATATTCAAAAATGATACTAACAATTAAAAAAAAATGTCCATAATCAAACGAACTGTCAATATTACAAAAAAATACTTGCTCTCACGGAACAAAAACTGGAATATTGTTATAAATTTTAAAGATGTCTATAAAAATATTTCATATCTATTCTCAATGTCTTACAAATACGCATGTACTTTTGAATATCCACAAGCTATAAAAAATAATAATAATATAGTCTATACATTAAAAAACCGACAAATCTTTCATCATTCTACATACTTTAAAGTCAGGATATATGTATTTAAAACCAAAAAATTTAAATCATTCTCTATATATAAGATAAAAAACCTAAATATTTTCTTCATGATAACACATCTCTACTTACTACACTTTTATGTTTATTTTTACAATTCATTACATCTACGTTCTACATTTGTATATTCCTACCAGAAAATACAATAACAATCCACAACTGCATTTATCGAATGCTAGTAAATTACAGAATACTAAAGTCTAATTATAGATATATTAATTTGTCAAAATTATTATTATATACATTACTAATCCATATATCATGCTGCCAATATTCTATATGCAATAAATCTCTACACTATATGTTCACTTGTACTATTGATATATTCTTACAAACGCTTTTTTTTATTGTAATTATTATAAAAAGAAGAACGAATCAAATTAATTATTTCTGTCAATTAAACAAACACTCACTATGTCTCCGAGTATTATCTAAACATAAAATAAATCTTATAGAAAAAATCAAAACCTACAATTTTAGATATGAACTGAAATCGAGCAAGAATAGTGTTACACTAATTATGAGCATTATTACTTATTCATTTACTCGTAGAATTTTATATACATATTTTATCACACCTAAATAAATACAATGGAAAATTTTAACTTAAGCGAAATTGATAAAAATCTAAATATAGAAGAATACGTATGTGAAGCAGCCAGTGAATGCAATAAGATCTATGACAATATAATAAATAGACTAACAATCTTGCACCTAAACATTAGAAGTATAAATAAAAACATGGATGAACTTTTGGTATCCCTAAATACATTATGTTCACAGCCAGATTTCATAATACTATCCGAGGCGCACATACATGCAAACATAAATATACCAATCATCCCAAACTACAAAAATTACAATACAAATTATCAGATTAATAAAAATAGTGGAATTGTAGTATACGCTAAAGAAAAATTTACTGATATCAATATTACCGAAATACACATATGCAAAGCAAACTGTTTGTCATTAAATTTTGTTTTAAATAATATGCCATTCAATATAATCGCAATATATCGAACACACAGTTCTGATGTACCTTTATTTATAGAAGAATTAAAAAAAATACTATGTAACAAAAACCATCTAAATTGTATCGTAATAGGTGATTTAAATATTAATATTGGTCCTAATAACCACTGTAAAAATAAATTAGATTATATAAATGCTATGAATGAAATGAACTTTATATCATGTGTAAATAATTTCACAAGAGAATTTGCAAACCAATCGCCATCATGCCTGGACCACATATGGAGCAATATTAAACACACAGAAAAAATTAAATCTATTATATGGAAAAATGATATAACAGATCACCATACAAATATTTTTATTTATGATTTCAATAAAAACTTAGGATTAAATGACTCTAGAAAAAATATTAACATAATTTCCAAATTGAACAATGTAAAATTAAACAATAAATTAAGTAACGAATCTTGGTCCTCAATACTAAATTGCCAAAACCCAGACATGTGCGCAAACTTCTTTGAAGAAACTTTAAATGCTCATATCGCAGACTGTACAACCTTTATAAATAATCAAATTAAGGCAAATCAAACCATGGATTACGCAAGGATTACTCATATCTATCCGGAAAAAAGAAAAACTTTTCATAGACACAAAAAAAAACCCTACCAGTAGCCAAGTAAAAAACGAATACAAAATATTCCGGAACAAACTCATTAAAATTATCAAAGACACAAAAGAAAAATATTACAGGGAGAAAATAATCCTCACAAAAGAAAACCCTAAAAAAACATGGAACACTATAAATGAAATAATGAATAAAAATAATAAAAATAAGTCTACAATAAATGTCATAAACAATAATGGAACTAACATAAATGCTATCCGTGAACCAAAAATGTGCGCAAATATTTTCAACAAATTTTTCGCTACCGTCGGTCAAAAACTTGCATATAAAATTGACCAAAATTATCAACCTGATGACATACATGAAGATAAAATAACAAATAGCAATCTTTCAAATTTTAAACCGACTTCAGAAAAAAATATTGAAAACATAATACAATCACTTAAAAATGGTAGTGCGCCAGGATACGACGGTATAACTACAGAAATCTTGAAAAAATACTGCAATTTTCTAACCAAACCGATTACGCATATAATTAATGTAAGTACTAAATACGGAATATTCCCGTCTAACTACAAAAAAGCCATTATAATCCCAGTATATAAATCCGGAGATCCAAAAGAAGTAAACAATTACCGCCCAATATCCTTATTATCCAACATTGCAAAAATACACGAAAAAGTAATAAAAAAACAAATTACTGATTATACAGATAACCAAAAAAGTATTAACCCTAGTCAATACGGTTTTAGAGATAAACTTAGCACACAAGACGCAATTGCAGAATTAACTAAGATTATTTACAAAACATTAGATAGAGGCAAAAAATGCTTAAGTATATTCATTGACCTCAGTAAAGCTTTTGATAGTGTCTCACATTCAAAATTAATTAATAAAGTAAATAATATAGGAATTACTGGCAAAGCTAAAACATGGTTAAAAAGTTATCTCTATCAAAGAACTCAACAGGTTAAAGTAAACAACGAATTAAGTGAAATAGAAAATATAGATTTTGGAATTCCACAAGGAACTGTTTTGGGACCTTTACTTTTTATATTATATGTTAATGAACTTTTTCAACTCCCAATCATTGGAAACATCATATCTTACGCAGATGATACAGTTATAACTATTGAAGGAAATTCATGGAATGAGGTCGTAGTATCAGCTAATAATGCAATAAATATCGTTAAACTATGGTTTGACGAAAATTTATTGACACTGAATGTCGAAAAAACCCATTTTATACCTTATAGCCTAACAGGGAATAACTCAAATGTAAATCTAAACATAAAAATTCACGAAAGAAATTGCCTCCTTAAATTCGCACCCTGTAATTCAAACTGTATAAACATTAGTAGTAAAAAAGAAATAAAATATCTTGGAATAATTATTGATAATAACATTAAATGGAAAAGTCAAATAAATTCCACAGTAGACAGAATGAGAAAACTAATCTATATATTTTTTAGACTAAGAAATATTGTATCATTAAAAATACTAAAAGATATTTATTATGCATTGGCGCACTCTGTCCTACAATATGGAATCGTGGCTTGGGGGGGTGCATATAAATCATCCCTACTCCCACTGGAAACTATTAAAAAAATACTAATAAAAATCATCTTAAAAAAGCCATATTACTACCCAACTATAAATGTTTTTCAAGATTTCCCGGTTCCCCCACTTACAAAAATTTATGACAAAATTGCACTTCTACAAATACATAAAGATTTCTTTAGTCAAAATAATTTACCACAATTGAATATTAGCAAAAGAATAATATCTGTTGGAGGACTAACCGTGCCACTAGCACGAACCACAACAGCACAACATCACTATATATTCAAGGGTGTAAAATTATTTAATAAATTACCCCTTGATATACGGTCGGAAGAAAACTACGAAAAATATTAAAAAAAAATTAAATTAAAATACTCTTGTACCACCTCATAACTTTACTTATTGTTTAGAAATATGTTTTTGCCTTTTAAATTCTTTGAATCATTTATTAACTAACCTATATTTTTATTACTTTTATTGTTATTTTTTGTGTTATTTTTTGTTTTATTACTAATATTTTTTGTTTAATTTAAACAAATGTAAAAATATTTTTGTTGTCCTCTCCTAAACACAAGCAGCTGCTTTATTAGGAGAGTGATTGATATATTTTTGTTTATATTGTTAAAAAAATTGTAACCTTGTTTATATGTTTCAATAAATAAAAAAAAAAAAAAAAAAAAAAAATGTATCCACCTCAACCATGTTGAGCGCTTCTTTGATGTTTTTTAATAATTTCGTTAACAGCACCGCACCACAAAGTTCCAATTTTGGCAGGGATATGCTTTTTAATGGCGCTATCCTGGACCTGGAAGATATTAACTGAGAGTGCATCTTACCCTCGGCGTCCCTGGATACTAGATACGCACAGGCTCCGTAGGCCTTTTCCGATGCGTCGCAAAAACCATGGATTTGTAGGCTGTTTTGACCCCACAAGATTCTTCTCTTTATTTTCAACAGGTTTATTTGAGATAAATTTTTCATGTAATTTTCCCAATCTTTTAATATTCCCTCGGGTATTTCTTCGTCCCAGGAAGTCTTAGATATCCACAATCTCTGCATAATTAGTTTTGCTACAACCGTTACTGGTCCTAGCAGTCCTAAAGGATCGAACGTTGAGGCGATACTTGACAATATCCGCCGTTTGCTTTGTACGGTACATACTGGTTTTTTCACTACATATGAAAAGTAATCAAACTCACTGTTCCAGATTAATCCTAGTATTTTTTCTTCTTGGGGTTCTTTAGATATCAATCCTTGCATATCTTGACCTGGTTCGGAAGATAATTCTGCCGCGTTCGATCTCCATTTTCTTAGATTCATCCCTGCAGATTTTAGTAAACTGATTACCTGTTGTTTTAGAAGGTGGCACGATTCAACGTCATTTCCTCCCGTTAATCGGTCGTCCATGTAAAAGTCGTTTTCAATGACATTGCTTGCTATAGGAAATGAAAGTCTATTTTCAATACCTATTTGCTTCAGGCATCTTGTCGCCAGGAAAGATGACGGTCCTAATCCATAAGTCACTGTCCTTAGCTTGTAATGCTTCAAATCCTCATCCTGTGAAAAGCGCCAAACAATTTTCTGTAGATTGCGGTCGCTTTCCTGCACGTTTATCTGACGGTACATTTTCTCTATGTCCGCAGTTATGACTACAGGATGTTTTCTGAAATGTAAAATTTGAATATTTAAATCCTTTTGTATGTTAGGTCCGACCATCAGAGCATCATTAAGGGAAATACCAGAAGATGTTTTTGCCGATCCATCGAACACCACGCGAAGTTTAGTGGTGGTGCTTGACTCCTTCATCACCGCATGATGTGGTAAAAAATATGATCTCGCATCGCATTCGGATTTTCGGCACTCTTCCATATGACCCAATTGTAAATATTCTCTCATAAACATGCTATATTGACATTTCAATTCTTTATTGGTGGAAAATTTTCTTTCCAATGTATGAAATCTTTTTTCAGCCATTGACAAAGAACTCCCTAGTTGGTCTATACAAGGGCGGGTTGGTAAGGCTACCGTAAATCTGCCCTCCGTGTCTCTACTATGACACTCTGTAAAGTTGACTTCGCAAGCCTTTTCTTCAAAATTCTGAGGTTTCATGGCATCCACCTCTTCTAGTTTCCAGAATCTTTCCATCTGGTTACCTATTTTATTAATGGCTAGATTACAATTAATTGATACTGGCCTTGTTTTAGTGATGATGTCGATCGCTCCGGAAACAATCCAACCGAGTTCAGTCCTTTTAATAGTTGGCCCGCCCTCCGTTAAGCGTATTCGATCATTATTCATTATTTCCCAAAAAACTTCCGCACCCAACAGGATGTCAATTGGAGACATGACATTGAAATCCTTATCTGCTAGTTGCAAGCCAGATGGGATCTTCAACTCTTGTTTCTTGAAGGTCATTTGGGGTAGGTCGGTTGTTATAGCCTGCAATACTAAACAAGAAATTTTCTTATTATAATCACTATTCACTGCTAACATGTCAATTGTAACTCTTCGATTGATATGTGTGATGCGATTTTGTATTCCAGACACCGGCGTATTTATTTTTTCTGTTTTTAATTCTAATTTTTTTGCAAAACTCTCTCTTATGAAATTCGATTGGGCGCCTGAATCCAATAATACCCTCGCTTTGTGTAAACGGTTGTCGCTACCTACGATATTCACGATCGCTGTAGATAATAAAATTATCTTTTCATTTTTATTAAACACCGTATGATTTGCCACTGATGTCGAGCTGTGTGCCTCTTCATTTGTGTTTTCACTATTTAATTCATTAACATGTATCAAAGTATTATGTTGATCACTTGCACAGATTTTACATTTGAATTTATTTTTGCAATCTTGTGTAAAATGTCCTATCCTCAAAAATTTGAAACAGGCTCGGGCCTTTCTTAAAAATTCTAATCTTCCCTGGATATTTAATTTGAGAAATTTTTTACAATAATACACTGGATGATTTTCTTTACATAGGATGCATCCGTGTTTGTTTGCAATCAATGAGACAGACAAATCTTTCTTGCGATCATCACGTGTTGTAACATTCTTGTAGGTAGGCCTTTTTTCTTGGAAATTTGCGAACTCCAGTACCTCAACACGTTTGGTTAGACATGTAATAAATTCTTTCAACGTTGGGAGTGCACCATCTATTGGCTGCTCTTCCCAAAATCTACGAGTTGATCCATCCAATTTATTAGATATTAAATATATCATAATCGCGTCCCAGGAATCAACACGTAATCCTAGATTTTTTAACGCTTCTAAATTTATATTAGCCTGATCAATAATATGCCTTAACGCGACTGGACATTCTTGTTTCATATCTTTTAACTGAAATAAAGATGCAACATGCCTATGGACTATTATTTTTTTATTCGCGTACCGTTCCTGCAGTATCTGCCACGCAGATTCGTAATTGTCGTGCGATATGGTCAAGGAGGCAATCAATTTAGCTGCGTCTTTTTTAAGGCACGATTGTAAATAAAAGAATTTTTGAGAATTGTTTAACGTATTATTTTCATGAATCAATGCTTTAAAGGTCTCAGCGAATTTAGCATAGTCAGTAATTTCACCATGAAATTCAATAAGTTTCAAAGTTGGTAATTTAATTTCACATTTTTCATGATTTACTGAATTCAATAAACCTTTTGCTAATGCAAGTACAGAGAAATATTGATTTTCAAAGGATTCACGTTGACTTACGTGTTCTGCCTCGTCATCCGAAAGTTCTTCGATTTGAGATTGAATTTTTTCAAAGTCATCTAACAATTTTTCGAACTTTTGATAACGTAATTCTAGTTCCGTTTTATCGAGTGTCTTTAAAATATCATTAAACCTTGTCAATTTCGCTTTCAAAACTCCACGCTTGTTGATTAACTGCTTTAACTTTTCCATCTTTAATGGTAAATAATAAACAATTTAACTTTTAACCTCAAACAACTGACAGTTTACGAATGAAAACACGGCGGTGTTAGTAAAAATGCTTGTCAGTGCCAGGGCTGACAACCTTTTAAATCAGAACAACCACTCACCACTGACAACTTTTTAAATCAGAAATTCGCTGAAATTATTTTGTAGCAAGATTTTACCCGGTAAATTTGAATATTCGCGTGAATTATTTTCAATTAAATAAATCCAATGACAAAACTCTTACAATTGAGATGCTCATTTAACAATAATCGTATCAATTTGCAATGTAGGTAGCTATTAAAATTTTATGCAACTGAAATCAGAAACAACAATAATTTTTTTTTAATCTTTGTTGCATATTTAAATATTTCATTTGGGATAATTTGAAATAGGAAGGATTCGGGATTCGGTCACAGTTTTGATAGGATGGCGTTGGGATACTGATGATGATCTGCATCTTCTTGGTTTTTTGCTGGTTCATATTTCGGCTCTTTCTGGTGCACGATGCGGCTCGATTGGACCATATGTTATAATAATAGCCTCGTTAAATTATTGATACTATGAAATATAATTGATAAGTTTTATTCTTTAGAACACACATCACTGGTAACAAAAACGACCACCCTCGAATTCCGTAATTATTTCATTGTTGTTATTGATCCGTTATTTAGAGAGAGAAGAGAAAGAAAATGGGCTTGCAAGCCTATTTATAAACTAATTCATTTGAATGTATTGATACATAATCACAATTATTGCCCTTAGGGGAGACATCTGTCGGATATTTCAATTACTCAATACAGATACAGGTGGCATTTCCGTTGGTTTGATTCTTGGCTAAAGTCGTAACACTATGCACATTTCGTGATGCAAGATTTTCATATAGGTAGGCAAGTTTGGGTTCCACCGACCCTGGGATCATTTATTGGATTACCAATACCTCTCCCATAGTGGTTCACCTAAGTGGTTCGCTACGTTCGGTGATTTGGCAGGGGTGCCCGGGTTCATCGGGTGAGGTGTGTTCATGATACGCCTACCCACCAGCTGTGTGGTGTTCCAGATCGGTTTGGGGAGACCCTTCGACCTCTCCTACTGGTTTCTCGACCCATTTCCTTGCGCCGCAGTGGGATGGATATGTCATCCCAAAAAATAACATAGACCATTAGCGGCTCTTCTATGGAGGTCATTGGCTCCCAAAAATATGCTGCAATATAATTAAATTTAAAAAAATCACACAACCCGATTATTAATTTAGCTTAAAATATTCATGGAGATTCCTATAGTAATAGTGCCATCTTTTTTTTAAAAGGTCGGAAACGGTTTACACGTAGTTCCCGTGAGCACATATGGCCCACTGTGCTATTATCTCCCATTTTATCTCAATATTTTAACAACAACCTAATCCCTTTAATAAAGTTCACCAGGATTGTTATTGGGTATGTGTCTATGTCTTCTGGTTCTACTGTATGTCTCCCCAGGTACATTGGCATTGGAGTCTCTTCAACCTTTTCACATTTCCTGCATCGATATGTGTTTTTTCACTCCCAATATCTGCATGTGTCTCCTGAGATGGCAGTGTCCCGTTAGACGTCTTACCAGTTCAGTCCAGTGAGTTTCTGTCCATATCGAGTAGTTTCTTGGTTCGTCTAAGGCAGAGGTTTCCAAACTTTTTTGCCCCGTATACCACTTGCCAAATATATATTTTTTCCATAGACCCCCTGCCTGCCGGATATTGAATTTTCCTAAAACTGTTAACGTCCCATGTGATAATCATTTTTTTTTTCGTAAAAAGATTCCCTTCCCTTGCCTGTCCTACAAACGGGTGGCGATAAAGTTCCTCTGTTTTTGCATTTTGCAGACAGGGGCGCCCTTGTGAGGTATTACACCAAATGAAAATGCAGCAGGATAAGCAACGGGAATTTCTTTCTGTAGCTGGCCCTACAGAACTGCCCCTTAAGTTCTTTGTTAGCTCTTATTCCGATCAGTTCTTCTTGTCACATGATATCCAATTCTTCAACATTTCATTTCCACAGTCAAAATGTCCTCAAACTTAGTTTTGAAGTCTGTGTGAAGTACATCTAAATGCTGAACGTCATTATTACCTTGGACGTTTTTCAAAAACAAGTTGGGAAACTAGGAAAATTCGCGGCTTCCAATGTGCAATGTTTTGGTTCAATATATTAACTGTGACGAGAAAAGGAACGTAGATTCTATTTATTTACCTCAATAAACAACTTTACGATATATAAATATACAAATATCAAATAAGTGATTTCTCAGTCTATTATTAGCATTGCTTAAACTATGTTATTTGTGTTAGGGGTATTGTGTCATTTACGGAACTCCTAAATATTGAGTTAAGGTAAATGGGGGTCCGCTCGTATGTACCCCCATTTGAATCTCGTGGACCCCAAATTTTTTTTTCGCTAACATAGACCCCCAGCAAGCCAATACCGACCCCTGAGGGTCCATTTAGACCACTTTGGGAACCTCTGGTCTAGGGTCTGGTACTTTTATGAGTAATTTGGATTGTCTCATTCCAGGTGCCCTCTCCCATTCTTTGCAGTGCTGCAATTTGACACACCTATCAATATGTAATTTTGTGTGGCAAGCTGCTACTCCTACGGCCGGCTCGGATCCTACAAGTGGTGCTTTCGCCCCTTTCCTTGCTAGTTTGTCAGCCCGCTCGTTGGCCTCAATACCTTTATGACCTAGTACCCAGATTAGGGTTATTTTATTGATGGTAGCGAGTTCTGTAAGAACAGTCCTGCATTCCATCACCAGTCTGGAGTCGCATCGGTTACTTCCCAGTGCCATTAGGGCTGCTTGGCTATCAGAACAAATGCTTATGTTATTATTCCTGTACCCGATACGTATATTCTCCTGTGCGCAGGCCAAGATGGTTTTCATCTCAGCTTGAAACACAGTACAGTGTGTTTCTAGAGGTATACTGAGTTCCCTCTTGGATCCCTGCAGACAGACTCCGGCCCCTGTTCCCTCCTCCATCTTGGACCCGCCTGCGAACCAGATTCCTCTACATGCGAGTCTCTGTATGTGATTGAGTGTGACCATCACTGTTTTCAGTTTGTTCTCCTCCACCAAACTAGGGCTGCGTGCATGATCCTTGGTTTTACAACGGCTGTGTACAGCCATAGCATCATTTTAGGATTGAGTCCCCACTTTCTGCCGCAGATCCGCCTAGTTTCCCACATTAGCGAACATGCCTTTCTGTCCACAGATTCAACCTGGTTTTTCCAGCTCAGTTTTGCATCTATGATAACTCTGAGGTACTTAACCGTGTTAGAGGGTTCTAACTCTTTTCCATAGAACGTTGGATTGTTCCATCCTTCTAGTTTTCTTTTGCTTGTGAAGATTACTAGTTATGTCTTGTCTGGATTGACCGACCGCCCTGTTTATTAACACCATTCTTCCACTGTTTGTTTTGTCTCTTACGCTGACGATACAGTCCTACTACTAAAAGCAAATTCTGGTCTGAATTAAATAATATGGCAAATACAGATATCAATGAACTAAAATTATAGTTTGATGAAAACCTGTTGACTTTAAATTCTAAAAAAACTTATTATTTACCATTTTTCATTAAAAAACAAGAAACACATAAAAAAATAAACATAATTATCCACTCTGTGAAAAATACAGAAAACCACAAATGCAATATATTATGTACAAACATAGATATCAATACCGATATTAAGTACAAATAATAATATAATAGCATAAAAATAGACCAGCGATTAAAATGGTCCACACATATAAATATTCTGAACGACAGAATAAGGAAATTAACATATATATTTAGATGTTTAAGAGATATTTTAAACGAAAAATTACTTAGAACCACATACTTCGCTTTCTGTCAATCAATTATACAATAAGGCATTATAGGCTGGGGCGGTACATATAAAAATCAAACGCAAACAATTTACATATCACAAAAACTATATTAAAAAAACCCTATTCATATTCATCCGAACTTTTATTCAAACAATTTAAGGTCAGAAAATTAAGTGCATTATACTTCTATTCACATTACAAATTTATAAAAACAATATTAAAAAGAAAGGTGAACCCTTTAAAAATAACAGAAATCTTAGACAAACGTCACTACTTCCTATTCCTAAATGTAAAAAAACAATAGGATAGTTCAAGCATGAATATCTCGGAGTTAAATTTTTTAATTCATTACCAGAAAAAATTAGAAACATGAATGCAAATATAAAAGAATTCAAAAGCCACCTTAAAAAGTATTCTGAACACTTGAACTGAATCATATCAAATTTAAACCAAAATAACAACACCCCCCATACACACAAGCCCTGCTTATTTATGGGGGTACATCAAATACTTATCTTATATTATGTAATTAAAAACTTTATTATATTGTGTAATGTAAAAAAAAACGTAATAACATTTAATTGACCTCCTACTTCTGGACCCATAGAGCCGCCTCTGACATAGGCCCCAGGGGAAATTATTTTCCTCAGGGCCTCCTGTATGTGGTTAATGTAAAAAGGAGGGTTTTTGCTGCATCAGAAATCACGACATCTAACTTTCTACTGAACCACATAACTACCTGCCTAATTGATGTAACAGTGTCAACGGCGTTGTCGAGTTTCCACGTTCTTTATTGGAGAAGAAAGAAGAACTGAATAGTCAAACCGATTGTTATCGAGCTTATCTGGTGTGCCCGAAGGTAATTTTTTCCACAGTTACTTTAAGATTGATCAAACTTATTTAAGTATCGAAATTATTTCTTGAACAGATTGCATTGGCCTGTCTAGGATTTAAATATCGAATGTAAATTGGCAACATAATATATTTTTTCAATTTAGTCCTGTAGATCCCACTTCTATACATGCTCTGTTTTCTGAGAAAGAAAATCAGTTCAGGTCATATTAGGTCAAAATACGTATCGTATCTAGATATTCGTTACTTATTTTGTTTATTTTTTATTTTGATTTAATTTTTTAATTTAATTTATTTATTTATAAATTATCATAGGTAATGTTTTAATTTATACTACAAAATAAATAAAAAAATAATTATTAAATATTTATAAAATTCTATTTTGCTTGCTTTCAGAATATATGAGAAAAATATGATGTAAACAACATGACGAAAACAACATGATGAAAAGCAGCATATATGAAGAATTCGAACATCCCTTGAAACTTCCTTCACAGTAAAATTATGAAGGACAAAGGCCTTTTTGTTCCTCACAATTCCTTTTTTATTCCTCAAAACTCAAAACTGATGTCTTTAAACGCCTTCCCTAATAATAGTTTCTAGGACGCTTCGCCAGTTTCCTCTCGTAGGGATTTGACGAGAGCTAATATGACAGGCGCACAGAGAGCATTCAAATGCCACAAAGGGACAACGAGGGTTTTGACAAATCTCTCATAAGATCAAATTTTCTGTGTGTTTCCAACATTTTTGGGAGCTTTTTTCAGTAAAAAATTGTCTTTCAAGTGTGCTATGAATCGTTGGAAGGAAGAGTACAAAATCATGCATTTATAAAATACGTATTATAAAATTATTTAATGATTGAATAAATAAATAATGTAATGATTTAACGTGTGTTGAGTTTATAAGTTATGGGCAATGATTTCACAGATTTTTAAATAGTTTGATATCTTATCTACCTATATAAAATTATAATTTTTTATTTAAATTATGTTTTTTTTATAATTATAATTTAAAGTTTTTAAAAACATATTTTCAATAATATTATTATTGAATATTAAAAAAAAGTTTTCAATAATATTATTGTTGAATATTAAAAAAAAATGAAATTCAACAAATTAAACTTGATAACAATAATAAAAATAAAATTATTTCAAACACCTACTTTTTTAATACGGTTAGCTAGTTGTATTACATCGGTGGATTAAAAAAAGAATTATTTCTTGAGATTGATTGCTAGAGCAATCCCATTGTAGGACGAGAGGAATGCATAGGAGGGAGTTAATAGGTACATTTTTACATCGGTATTTTGATATCAAAATAATAATTTTCACAAATAATAAGTTTCACATACTAAACAGCACAAAATAAAAGAAGGGAGGTTAAGTAGAACAAACAAGAGGAAACAAAAAAAAACAGACAGGGATATACAGCTAAGCTCAAAGCCAAGGTAGGAATTTAAAAGAAAGTACTTACTGTACCCACTAATATACTGGTAAAAATAGTTTATGCTCGATTACGAATACAGGGTATAGGAAAAGAAATAAAAATAAATAAGACAAAATACAACACGATAAGAATTACGTATTTTCGTTTCAAAAAATATCCCTTTAAAACCTTACTTTGAATTGTTGGGTAATTTTTAGGATGGTGCTCGTGATTTCATGTTCGGGAAGGACTGTGATTGGAAGGACACCGGAAATTTAAAAGATATCCTTGACACGTGTGTATCATAGAAGAACAGTAACATTTCTGAGAGCACGGTTTTGGACCACCTGCAGGTCAGTTTCTTCGAGGCAAAGCCCAGATACAGCAGATTAAGGATAGTTGTGAATGTATCATGGCATAAAACACCGAAGTTAGTAAATGATTAGGTATTAATCTTTGAAGCCTATATAGTACACCAGTTATGTGGGTAATTTTCTACATCACATGATTTATGTGGAGGTCCCATGATAGCTGGGAATCTACAATCAGGCCCAAATATTTTATATTCGTTTTCTTTTCGAGACAGTTGTCAATTGCACCAATTTAGATAATAAGGCTGCAATTTTTCTTGTTGCCGAAAAGTATGTAATACGTTTTTTTACGTTAACGGTCAGTTCGTTCATTCTCAACCAGTTTGTGAGATTCTTCTTCTTCTTTCGTATGGTGGGGATGAGAAACACTCATTCAGCTCCGCTAGATTCAGTTTGTTACAAAATTACTATTTTGTCCACATAAAGCTATGGAGTTCCTTCAATACCCCCACTTTATGTCATTAACACAGATTAGGAACAGCAACGGTCCAAGAATTGATCCCTGGGTTACTCCACATGTTATTTTACCTAAGTCACTCGTGACTCCACCCAGTTCTACTGCCGAAAAGCGATTCAATACTTAAGATCGGAAAAGTTCCAGGGGAGTGCCAACAATACCCAAATGTTTCAGTTTTTCGATTAATATGTTATGATCCACCGTTTAAAAGCCGTTTTTAGATCAATAAATATTGCCGCTGTAAAATGACCACGATCAATATATTTCCGTAGATTCGATATGAAATCGAAAGCTGAACATTTAGTGTTAGACCGTCTTATGAAACCGTATTGTTTCGACGTGAGAATTTTGCTGTGTTCGAGATATTTCAATAGTATTTCTTTAATGACACTTTCAAAATTGTTAGACATAGCTGGAAGTATAGGGATCGGTGGATAATTTTGATTTTTTTTTAAATTCGTCTATATGGTAGGTATTATTTTTGCAATTTTTAGTTTGTCTGGAAAGATACCTATTGACAGAGAGATATTTATTAAGAATACGTGGTCATTCACCAGTTCGTGTTTGCAATTTTTGAGTAGGAGAGAGGTTTACGGTAATTTAGAGGGATTTTATGGGAATATTTAGAGTTTGGAGAAATCGGGGGAAGGAACGAATAAGCTGAAGGTACCTGATTATCCAGAACTGATTACTATACATTTCAAGGTACGTTTCAACTTTTAGTTTTCTCTCATATGCGATACTGATAACAGAATAGCCTTTTGGCTAAAATATAACAACATAATTTTATTACGTATCTACCTAATAAATCATTGTTTCAATAAGTAGCGACTGATTACTAATTATATGGGAAATATTAAAAAAATATATAAAAAAACCATAAAAAAAATTCTGCTACATAGCAATGTAGATTAAATACATATTATTCATAGATTTTTTTTTAAAATCTACTGCCTTTAAAACATAATTAATTCAGTATCGATTATTTTTTTATGGCAATCCAAATGTTCAATAAACTGACTGGAAAAAATTTACGAAAATTATGAAATATATATTTTCGTATTAAAACAAATATTTCGTGTTATTCTTCCTTTCGATAGTTTATCAAACTTTCTCTAAAGGACATCTAATAGGATGTCCTTTGAAGTCTCTGTTCAGCGTTCCAGCCTTCGGGGCCTTTGTTCCTGAATATATTTTTTGTTCCACCAAATCCCTGATATAGGTCTTGTTTATTTGTTATGAAAATCATAATCATGATATTTTAATATAAGTAATAAAATGATATCGCATAACTACGGTTCTGCAAACAACCTCTCCTCCACACAGCATTCTAAAAGATGACAGGCCCTGTAGGATATTATTGTATTAAAGTTAATAAAAAAACATTATTTTAACCGTTAGTAATTGTGTATGAAATTTTGCTGACAACCGAATGAATACCTCCCTAGATTGTCAACTGCCGAAAACAGTGGGGCAATGGCATCCTCAATTGTTGTTGAGAGTTTGGAAAGTGCCTGTTAAGATCTGAACTAAGAGCGACTAAAGCCATGCTTCATCTTTAATCAACTATTAATTTAAACCGCCTAAAAATAATCTGCGGTCGTTTAAATTTTGAAACATCGCGATAATAATTTGGGTTTGCACAGGAAAAAGAAACGAGTTCCTCTATTAAAATCATACAAAATAGATTAATTACTGTGATATCTATGCTTACGATCTATTACGATATATTATGTGCAAAGCCTGACATTCCAATCAAGCTAAGCTTAAAAGCAACAGGTATACCGGCCCATAAAGTTCTGATGATTAGGTAGCAACGCCAATTTAAGCAATTAAATTATTTATTCAATTCATTTTTGTTTCATCTAGCAACCCGAGAGATGGTTTTGGATTTATTTTCCACAAGTAAACATTTTAATTTATGTTTGTTTATTTATTTGTTTAATATTTGTTATAAATTATTGATAAACCAATATGTATTAAATAAACCACATCATGCTGTGTCAGTTGACTTCGATTCTAAGGGCTTATATAAGGTGACCATGATCATACGAACGATTCTTATGGGACTGTGAGACGACATTAAAATACATTTTTTTTTGTTTTTTTAGTAATAAAATACTAATGTATTTTATTACTAAAAAAACAAAACTTGTTTTGTTTTGAATTTCGTGAATATAAGATTTACGGATTTTACTTTGTTGTTGATCAATATAAATGGCAAGCAAAACCACGAGAAAAGAGAAAATATTTTTTTTAATTTTTTTTAAAAGAAAGACAAACATTCCCAGGTTACGAATAACCCAACAATGTTTGAAAATCTCCTACTACCACCACAGAAAGCCGAAAATATAAATATATAAACAAAATATGTTTTATGATTTTTGAATCAAAATAATATTATGTTCTACTCGAAAAAATACGAATATTCACTTACGTAGAGGAATGCATTCCATATAGGCACATAAGCGCTGTCTACCCTACTCGCATAAAAATACGTATAAATAATATTAAAATTTCTGATATTATTGACAGAAATCAATCCATACTTAACAAAATACGCCCGAGTTCGAATCGCAGCGCCGCTCGCGCCCTACTGACCGCCCTACGAGTCAAAAGCAGGAACTAAGTATGGAAAATGACGCACATGTTATATTGAACTGTTGACTTATTTTACACAAAAAGTACATTTGTGCGTCAAGGAAAGACTCATTTGTGTTAGCGTCGAAAGAGGCAGTGCCTTTCAGAACAAATCACAAATGTAGCAATCGGTTGATACCTCTATTAATTAGTATCTACAGCTTTACTAACAAAATAAAAATCATTTCATAGTGTTGGCTTTCTTTCATGCAACTGTGCGGTAGGAAAACATTCAATTTGTATTTGTACAATGGATACATACGAATATTTACTTATATTATGTTTTTTTACGTATTTAGTTTGTACTACACAAGAATAATTATTGAATACATTGTTAATAATACTTATTAAATAGGTACTTAAAATCGTTACATTTTTTATAAACGTTGCATGAAAAAGCCTGATGGAATACATAGAATAAAATATGCCCAAATGAAGCGCGTATTTGGGTATTCGATGTGACTGGTAATACTAACCAACATCAGTTATTGCCAGAAGCTTGGCCATTCTAAACGAAAACGTACTACGTCAGTGGTCAACAATAATTAATTCGCTGTTTTTCCTACTGCTTACCCTGGTAAAAAACCTCTGTGCAGGCCACTGCTTTTACGTAAAGGTAAAATGAAAAATAACTCTCGGCCATTCATTTATTTTATTATGTCTATCTATTATTTTCTAAGACAGAGATAAAAAATTCTTAAATTTATTCTGAAAAGTTTGCAACACATAACATTACTTGATTTACCTATACGTTTTAGACAAAAACGTAGTTCTAGAAATAGACACTGATCATAGACATTGATCATGTCTTTGCTGCCATTTTTGTTTTTAATATATTTATTCACAAAAAATAATGTTATAATCGATGATTTACATAATTTAATATATAAGAATAGACATAATTTGCAGATAGTATAGTCATTATTCATGAGATGTACGACCATAATAAAGCTAGGCTTGTGTGTATGGTATTTTAATATTTAATATTTTTTGTATGTAATCTTCTACATTCATACTTAATTGTATAATTTGAAAAAAAAAACTGATTTTATTTTATGTCATTTTCATAATATTGTGTAAACAAAAATCTAGCTAACAACCACTCTGTGCATTGCCATCTCAACAGAGGCGTTTCACAGCTAGTGAATACGTCATTATTGTAATTAAATGTAATATTAAAATAATGAAATAAAATAGAAAATGAAATTATTTTCTTTTGTTAATTTGTAATGTACATGATGAGGTGTCATTACTTTAAAAAAAATATTGTAATCTTCATGTTTTGGAGATCTTCTGCATCATTGAAAATTACGATTCATACAATAGAACATTACGATATTTGTATCAAGGTAGCAGGACTGCATTTCATCTATAAATGATAACCATTTATAGATGAAATGAATCTAGGATTGAATGTTTGAAGTTATTTTTTTCTCCGGACGCAATTCGTCGCCTGAGTTTGCGTGCATTTTTACTTATATAACTAACAAAAAATAAATAATTGCGATATCAAGATTAATAATCTAGTCTCCTTCAACGGAAGCAATCTTCCGAACAGGCCTTCCATTGATATGCTTGGTATAACTATAAGTGACCAGCTCAGGTACGGGGGCTCCATCGAAGCCAGAGTAAAGTTGGCCTCTCAGAAGCTGGGCGTACTGTACAGGGCCCGCAGATACTTTAATAATACACAACTGCTGACCCTGTACAAATCGCAAGTGCGCCCTACTGTCGAATTTGGCAGCCATCTCTGGTCCGGAGCCCCTAAATACCTGAAAAAAACCCTTGACTCTGTGCTAAAACGGGCGGTCCGTTTGATAGATTCCCCAATCTTAACAAACGGACTGCAATCTTTAGAGCACAGGCGTCAGGTAGGTATGCTGTCCTTGTTCTATCGGTATTACAATGAAAGATGCTCGGAGGAACTAGCGTCATTGATCCCTTCGGCACCGGTGCGTAGTCGGGATACACGCCAAACGCGCGCCCAACATTTGTACACGGTTGACATTTGTCGTATGAGAACGGGTCGCTTCTACGATTTGTTCTTAAGTTCAACAGCTCGGCTGTGGAACGAACTGCCGGCCTCTGTGTTTCCTCCCTCCTACAACATGGGACTCTTCAAGACCTATGTTCACTCCTTCCTCTCCACAAAAAGACCCTCCACACAGCATCCCCAAAGATGACATAGGCCCTGAGGGAAATTATTTTCTTCAGGGCCTCCTGTGTGGAGTTAATATAAAAAAAGTGAAATACCCTATTTTCCCCCGATTATGGGCAGCGTGGGCACCCCGCTTAGCGCCACGGAGCCCGGTGCCCGGTGCACACCGAACAGTGCCCGGTGCGGTGCGGCGCGGAGGCGGTGCGTGGCTCGGCAAAGGGCTGACGACGTGTCGATGCTGTGCTTTAATTCATTTCGTACAATGAATTATTGTCGCACGGAGAAGACCAGAACAAGCCATAGCGGGCGAGCCAAACTGACTAACTTCTAAGTACAGTACGTAAGGCACTGTAGTGTTGCGGGAAACCTCTAGAAGTGTGATCTATACGGATTTGAAAGAAAACTGATGTTGTACATGACCTTTATGACATGCCAATGAAATTGATTATCTGTTTAAGAAAGAATTTCGATAAAATATTATATATATATATTTTTTTTAATATTTAGTTACTCCACACAGGAGTTTTGATAAGGGCCTATGTAATCTTTGAGAATGTTTTGTTAAGGGTCAGGGTCTTAATAAATCTCTCGTTGTAAGAGTGATGAAGCACTGGTATAATTTGTTTATTTATTAATTAATTTCGCTTTCCTTCATATGATTGCCGATTGTGGTGCCCTTTAGATAGCCCGCCTGCGGTAAGTGTGCCTAGTTGTCCACCTTTCCCTCAGTAAGGAACCAATATAGGGTAGGGGATTTCTAGTAATCTTCGGCTCTTTTAAAGTATGATTTTTCCAGAAAGTACTAATGTAGCTACCAATTAGCTCTAGAAAATTAGAAGGTGTTCAGCTAAACTCTCTCATATTACACACACACCCACGCTAAACATGCAAAGCTATGCTTATTTTATAGTTAATGTTAATGTTTTTTTTTAGATAATATGTGTAAAATACATAGTGTGTTTTGTGAATTGTGTTTTCTCGTTCATATAGTGTGGACAATCGAATCCACGCTACAGATCAAGCTACATCCATCTTCCGCTGACATCTCGCCAACCCTTTCCACATCGGAGATAAATAATCCAACTCTAATTTATTTGGCTTATTAATATTTTTGGGACGGACTTGAATTTGTCCATTTTAAAGGAAGCCACCCGCGGGGACAAGCTCTATGGAGTTCCATTTTCAAATTTCAATCAACATTTTTAAACGCCATAACGTAGGAACTATTTCGGTGTTGTTATTTTTTTCCTGGCCATAACTAACCGGGCTTGCTGTCATGCAATGTTCGTTAGTGTGATAAATTAATTAGAGTCATATTATGTTTAAGTTGTTATTTCAACATAAATAGAGAACTATGTACAGTTTTCAGTAGCTAGGTACTTATGTAGGTAGGTAGTTACGTAGGTACTTTGACACAATTGTTTATGGTAAAGGTTTATCGCGTATTTTTTAAAATCTCCCTGCGCATTAATGATTCCCTCCCTGAAATATTCTTTATAATTAATAATCAATAATTACAAAAATCCTTGAGTTTTAATATATTTTATAGTTACATTATTTTTTGATAATAATTGCACAATTGCACTTTCGTTGTAAAGTAGATCTTATTTAATAGAATCTTTTTGAACAAAGTCTACTGTAATGGCAAGATTTCGAACATATTTTGCGAAAGCCCCCAAAACCTTTCTAAATTTCTCGAATCTCTTGTTCTCACTTATTAGATGTTGTCTCTCATTTTTTTTGTTTAATAGATATATATTATTTTATTCTTACATATATTGTAGGTATACCATTATTGAACGGTTGCACGGAGAAAAAAAGAGTATGAATGATTCATTTTTCTTCTTCTTCTTTCGTATGGTGGGGGGGTCAGAGGGGGAAATCTAGGTCTGCGAGCCAGTCTAGGGTCCAGCGGCTATGTGAGCACTGGCGGACCAGGTTTTGCGAGGCAATGAGAACCAAGGCTGTCTTTCGGTGGGGTCCTGTATAAGATGGGCATTTCCCACGTTGGCTGTTTGCCACTCAAGTTTCCAGCTATCTTCTGGGGTGAGAGGTAATCGGAGACTTTTCGAGGGCTTTCGGGACTTCAAGCGGCATGCCGGGTAGGAGACGACATCTTCGTGCAAAGGTATTGCGCTTTTTTGCAGCGCCTTCTTGTATTCCCTCAGTGTTAGAGGAGTAGATTTTAAAGTCCCGCTGATGATTCGCATTGTGGAATTAAGCTGAACGTCTACCATGGAAGTATGGGCGCTTCTAGCCCATACTGGAGCACAGTATTCAGCCGTTGAGAAAACCAGAACAATGGATGCTGTTCTGAGCGTGTTGGCGTCACATACCCAGCTAGTTCCAGCTAGCTTATTAACTAAGTTAAGCCTTGTCCTAGTTTTTTTACCCACTGTTTCCATGTGTTGCCGGTAGTTCAAGCTCCTGTCCAAAGTAACTCCAAGATAGCGGGGGTGGGGGTCATGGTAAATATTTTTTCCATCAAACTGAACACAGAGTTTGGCATTCGCTTGTGAATTGCTAAGATGGAAAGCTGTCGCAACTGTTTTCGACCCATTTTTCTTTTTCTTATTTCGAAGAAATATTCTTCCATAGCCTTTAGGTCGGAATTGAGGATATCTTCTGCTGCTTTAAGGGTTTTGGCTTGAGCTGTGACCGCGATGTCATCTGCGTAAGCAAATTTTCTGCCTTCAGTGTGAGGGAGGTCTCGAGTGTAAATGTTAAAAAGCGATGGGGCTAGCACTGAGCCCTAGGCAAGGCCATTATTGAGGGGTATATTTTGCTTTTTCGCCCTCCTAGAAAAAGCCTGAAGGTACGGCCAGTTAACAGTTGCTAAATAAGTCGTACTATGTTGACATCTTCTATGGTGTCATAGAGTTTAACAAGGAGGCCTTTGTGCCACACCGTGTCGTAGGCCGCAGAGAGATCAATGAACGCTGCCGCAGTCTTAAGCCGTTTCTGGAAACCAGATTCAATGTGTGTTGTCAGTGCTAACACCTAATCGCAGCAGTTACGGCCTGGTCTGAAGCCAGCTTGCTCTTGTGGGACCACTTTCTGCAGAATTGGAGTAAGTCTGCGGAGCACAACTCGCTATAGAAGTTTGTACATGGTACTTAAAACTTAAAAGCGAGATTGGCCTGTAGCTGTTCGGATCCTCTGGTGGCTTATTGGGTTTGTGGATAGCAATAACTTTAGTCTTTCTCCAGGTATTTGGTTTTTCTCCAGTTTTGAAGATTTCAGTGAATTGTTTTGCGATCCATAGTTTTGTCCGTGGCTCAGCATGTTTCAGAAAGTCTGGAAGAACTACGTCACATCCAGCTGCTTTCCCAGCTTTTGTTGAAGTGAGGGCGATGTCTACAACATCAACTGTAACGGCGACCACAGTGTTAGGGTTCACCGGCCATTTTAGCCGCGCCGCCTTCAGAGATTTTTGGACCTGGTGGTTTATGTTAGACCTTGTTGTCGTTTTTGAACTACGGAGTAGTTGTTAAGCAACAGCATTTGGTGACACTTTGGGCATTGTTTTAGTTGGCTGATCTGCAGCTCCAAGTCACCTGAGTGTTTGCCATGCTTTTCTGCTCGAGTGCTCGAAATTCATTTCTTCCATTAGTTCATTCACGCACGTCGTCCAGAGACTGGAGGAGGTCAGAAGAAGTGTCTGGGTCATTCGTCCTCTCGAATTCAGCTAGAAGGTGTTCACTTTATGAACTCCATGTTGGAATATACACTTTTCTGTAGCCTCTAGGTATAAATTTCTTTGCGGCTATAAATAAAAGGTTTGAAAATCGATCGTAGGAATTTGTCTTTGGTGGTATGTTATCCACAACCCTGTCAACATATTCCGAGAAGTCTCGCCATTTTGGGCTTTGCTGATTCATTGAAATCCTTTTAAAAAGGTGATTGCAAATCCATTTCCTAATAAAATATCGGAACACGTGTTTATGTAGGTTTCCTTTTCCTAATAAAATTTTCGTGTAAGTAACATATTCGTATTTTACCGACAGTTTATTAGGAAACCTGTCAATTCTTTCGTTTAAAGCCCGTAATCCCATTTTTAACAGGAATACGAATAATTTGACAAAATTTTTAATAAATTTGTAAAACTTTATATTAAGAAGTTTTCTCTTTGTGGTATGGTTTAAATAATTAGTTATTTTTTATGTTGACCCTTTTTCTGTTGTTATACTATAAATAAAATAAAACAATAGAAACGATTAATAATAAGGTAGGTAGGTAGGTAGGTTCCTACTTATTAAGTATTTTTTTATTGAGAGTTAAACAGGTATTTCAAAACTCCATAGCTTGAGATGGAGATGAAGTTGTTGGCTGAAAATAGTGACGTTGACCTTGAAATCTCGGCAAAAAAAATTGGTACGATTTAGTGATACGCGAGCTTATTATGCGAGAGATATTTCTGCATGTGACTACTCCATGTACCATTCTTCGCTACACATAAGACGACTGTTTTTTTCATATGGTAGGTATTAATGAAGGTATGTTATTTTATTATTTTTTTGTTAATAGATCTTTATATATCATTGAGCGGCATATCTACTACCGCAGTTAAAGTTTCTGATATTTTGGCGGCCCGGAAACTGCTGACCTAATTTCGTTCGGGAAAACACCTCAACTTCCAGTAGCAGATAATATCTATATGCGATCAGCCGATTTGGCTTAAAAGTACGTTCGCTCTATTTATAATAATAAATGTTTTATTATCTTTTTTGTAACTAATAGATGTAGATATCCTCACTGGGATCTCCATTGCTGAGGATTTCATTCACATATGATTTAACTTTAGAAGTATGGATAATATAAAGTAATTATAAATATATTGAGAAGTGTTTTTTAATTATAAATATATTACAAGGTGTGTTCTCGTTCAGTTGAGTGGTTTCGGTTTCAGACTGTATTTGGTGATTTGGTGATTTGCAGACGTTAAAACCGCGGAAGTAGAAATTCATCTTTTTGCATTGTTGAAACCGCCTGCCTATGAGTTACATATTGTCAAAGAGTTACTCCTTGCGTACCGAAATCGGAATTTATTTTTTAAAATGTTAATTATTTTGGAATTTTCACCATGAAATTTCGACAAAAAAATTATCATGAAATAAAAGGTTCTTATCACATTCAACGCTCCACATTTTGTTATATAATTTCATTTACATAATAATATTATCTATATTCTTTTCAAAATGTTGTATTTGAAACATTAATAATAGGAAAATTAAATGGGAAAAAGTAAATATGCTTAATTTTGCAGTCGGTTGCGGCAATATTACATAAATACAAAAGATAAATTAAGGTCATTATTACCATTCGGAGGTACGTGACCGCATCAACCCAACATCAAGCGTAAGTATTGCATGTCCGAATAGAGGAAGATGGCCTTTGTCGTGTCAGCCTGAACACTGCATACAGTGCACAAAGCATCCAGACACGCCATCTTGTATTATTAATATGCAACTATGTAGCCCGGCGATACTGGACGGCAAAAGTGAATCTAGATTACCTACTAGTACTAGATTGCGTGCGCAGCGGCCGTAATGGCGATACTAGACGCATCTCTAAAACGGATGGTGTAACTTTTCGGTGGCATGTAACACGTAATGAAATAATGTAGAATTCGTTAATATGCCAACTACTAATTAGTGATATTCAGGTTTGAGCTATTGTGTTAAAACTCGATTTTAACCAAACCCGCTGATCGGATCATTTGGTTTTTCTCGAACGTATCTTAAAATTAATACAATAAACGAATCTAGCTTTCCAGCAACGATCGACTGTGCTGGTTTCAAGAGATTTATTTTTATTTTTATAGAGAAATAACTTTTTGAGTAAAACCTCAAATTGTAATATTTATTTACATAAACATATCCATTTTTATTTTATTGTGCGATATCTACTGACTTTTCTTCAAGTCTAGTCTAGAATATTTTACCAGTTAAATAGCTTAATGAGTAAAAGCTCAAATTGTGTTTTTTAATTACTGAAGACAATATTAACGGCTCTCAAACGAAAATATGAAACAGAGTAAGATAACTTTTAAAACAATATTTGGACATTTTTCGAAAGCAATGCTCACTTTTTCAGAGTTTGCAAACTAAATTACAAATATCTTGGTAGAAGAATGATCGACAGGGGGAAAGGAGGAGGGTGGAGTAATAGGTCGTGATTTACAATGAGAACAAATTTAAAAGAAGGTGATTCAAGAAGATTTTCTGGTCAATGGTAATATGTATTTAAATTTTTTATTTTTTATATACAGTAGAGCATTGATAATCCGTACCAAGGTACAGTAAAACATAGCGATAGCTACCTCAGTACGATGATAGAGGAGTCGTTCGGCAGTTCGGCTTACAGCGATGTTCGAGTTAGCCTGGGCACGGATTTTCGATGCTCTACTATATATCTAAATGGATATTATTTATATTACTGTGTTAAATCTGTTATAATTATTACCCCATATTACCCCCGCCCCTCATACTTTCCACCTCCGCTCATCCTTCTGCCATTAGTGTGTATTTGTAATTTAGAAGTAAACGATGAAGAAGTGAGCATTGGTTACGAAACATATCGGTTGTTTTTCATATCATGAAAATTGCACAAAAGTTATTTGATTATTAAATTAAGCGTAACTTAGGTAAGTAAGTACTTACCTAAGAGAAAAACATACATCTTGTGGTAAATGGTCTTGGGGGCGAATGTCTGTCCATCTACTGTGAGGTGGGCCGGCTCGGGAGACACTGGTTGAGGGACATCCATTGACTCTCCAACAGGACTCTATCGACCCATCGTCATCGCCTTGCACCGCAGTAGTAGAAAATGATTCATACGTCCGTCACTCCTGGACACACTGGCCCCCTTTCCTAGTTTCCTACACACCCCTCATACCTGTTTCCTTCCCCTTTTCCTTCCTCTTCTTTATTTACTTAAAAAATAACCAACTACACAGCATCCCCAAAGATGACATAGGCCATTATTTTCCCCAGGTCCTCCTGCGTGGAGCTAATTTAAAAAAATGTATTTCTGTTTAAAATTTAAAAAAAGATATATCGACATTGGTCAATCACGTTCCAATCAAATCAAAGATTCATATTATTGAAGTAGGTACATAATATGCTACCTACACAATATCAGCAACATGCGTTGATGTACGAACGAAGAAGTTTCGATAATTATAAAGGTACCCAGGTAAAGAAGGTAAAAAATATTAGGCCAGATGGTGCCAAGGTTCTCTTTGTGGATAATTGGTATTCAAATTGTGAGTAAGAATGATCGATATTGTTTATTTCGAGATTTTGCGCATTAGATTGGACGCTCATCGAATTATTGAATGGGGATATCAGTTTTGAAAGACATTTGGTTTCTGCATCATTAAGAAATGTCATTCAATTTGGTCATCAATAATGAATTCGTGCAGATCCTAAATTTAGTAAGCATTCGTGTAAATCAGGGGTGGGGAACCTTTTTGTCATTGGGGCCATTTGGATGTTTGTAGTGCACTCGCGAGCTGCACATTTATTTTACTGCGAATGAGGTGGTGGGGGAGAGAGGTCATACCTTACAAAATAGGTAAATGAGTAACCAAGCGTCAAAAGAACGGAAAACGAGAATGGTTTCCCTTGGATTGCGCCAGACGAGTCCGCGAATCGAATTTTAAGTTACGTTTAGAACAAAAGACTGGTTTTTGTTAAGAAAGATTCTGGATAAGAATCTACGAGCTTAATTAATGGTTACACGCACAACAAGCAAATGGTTTTCCTAAAAAAACGGCCTATGGCGTGCAACTTTTAAACTATATTTGGAATACGAGAATGGTTTCCTTCGAATTTGTCTACGGATGAATCCACAACCGGGATTTCACCGTTAAAAAAACACAAAACTGCTTTAAACTTAAGAGTGAATCAATTTTTTTTTAATCTCCAGCTTAGTTTATCGTTACATGAGGAGCATGCAAATGGTTTGCTTCCGAATTTTGCGGCAAATGCGAGTAGAATTTTATTTACCACTTCGAACATAAGAATGGTTTAGCAGATGAATCCGCAACTGGAGTTTTATCGCTGCAACCGGAACATAAAAACAAGCTTTGACATAAAAGTGATGCTGCATAAGAGTCCAAAAGCTTAAATATATAACCATTACATGGGGAATAAACAAATGGTTTTCGTCCGAATTTTTCACAATATGGTGTGCAAACCCGAATTTTATACTACACTCCGAACATGAGAATGGTTTTCTTCGAAATGCATTAGCAAATGAATCCACAACTGGAATTTTATCGTTATGCAAGAAATTACAAGATGCAAGAGAAAGCGAGAAAATCCAAGATTAAACTAGAAGGGCTAAGAGAGACTAAAAGAAACAAGAAGAGAGACAAGACGAACTTAAAAGGGTTGAGGAGATGCAGTAAGCGGCACGAATAGCTAAGAAGTGAATAAAAGAGACTAAAAGAGACTAGGAGAGGTGAGGTGATTTTCCATAAAAACGGCGCTATTTAAATCATCCAATTATTATTATTATTAATATTAATAGAGACTAGATATGATGGACTCGCCGAACGTCACAGCGGTGCTGCCTAGGTCTGTTATCTATGTGAGGATATTGTGTCAGCGTTTATTAGCAGCAGACACATACCTGGACGGATGATGAACTTCGTGCTGGCACTGTTGGTAGACGCAGTGGACTCTCTCGCTGCAGCAGCTGGTCTAGTTTCTTCATCACTTAGGATTCTTGCTGCAGAGTCTCCATCTTCTATCTTCGTTGAACGTCACAGCGGTGCTGCCAAGGTCTGGTATCTTTGTAAGGATATTGTGTCAGCGCTTTATTAGCAGCAGACACATACCTGGACGGATGACGAACCTAGTGCTGGCACTGTTGGTGGACGTGGTGGACGCGGTGGACTCTCTTGCTGCAGCATCTGGTCCAGTTTCTTCACCACCTAGGATTCTTGCAGCAGTCTCCATCTTCTATCTTCGTGTCACCTGTTCCCGTTCTTCATTTTACGTAACTTAACTTCACTTTATTTTAGTAATATTTATATTTTTTGTGATACCTACCTCAACTGTAAAGGGCCCCTGAGGTGATATCTCACAAAAGCGGCGCTATACAAATTGTCCAATAAATTAATTAATTAATCCCAAGACCGTGTGTTGCGTTGCTTTATCCACGTTCAAACATCAAATCATAAATATAAAAGTAGGCACACACACATTGCGTCATACACATTCAAACACACACATATATTTGTACGCACAAACTTCTTGCCTCATTCAAACCAAATCATACATTCCTTTTTTTACACTTTAGTTTAAAAGTAATTTTAATCTATTAGTTGCCTGCAACGGGCAAAAAGCTAGTATCTATTCATTTAAAGTCTTTGAAACACGTGGAGAAAAATGATCCCGTTGAAAACTGATAACATGCTACTTCCCTGATAAAATATTAGTCATTCTGAATAAATCTAGAACACGTATTTTTTTCTTATATATATATCATAACGGAATGCGACAATATTTGTATGAACACCTGTTCCGTCGTCCTAATAAATCATTTACCTTTGACTAATAGATACTTTGTTACGAACTCTGTCATTTCATTCGTTTAATTCCTCCAGTCCCGTTTTTAACAGGAATATTAATAATTTGACCAAAAATTATAATAAATAACCAATATTTCATATCAGTAAGTATTCTCAGCACTGTTATGGAAGTGATTTTAAGTTTGATTCTGTTGTCCTTTAAACAAAAAAATATCTCAAACAGCCTTTTCCATTAAAAACACAGTCCATAACCGAAGAAGTTTGCAAAAAATAACCGTTTTTACACATAAAGAAAAATTGCTCGTAAAATATTAAATAATAGGCTATTCGACTATTTTACTGTGCGTTTTAATAATATACCACAGGACTATGTATTCAATTTAATATTAGGAAGCAACACCCGAACCATACAAAACGCGAGGGCACGTGCCTACTATTATTTTCAGTCAAAACGATAAAGGTTAAGAAGCAGATCAATTCGGATATCTACCTGGTGCCCATGTTGTGTTCGTTTTGTGCCATCTATTCAGACGTTTTGCCTCTTTGAATGCCCTCTCTAATTGGTACTATGTTTTTTTTAAAATTTACTTTTAAATGCAGTCAAAAATAGTGCATACAGTTGGAAAAGTTAGACGTCTACTCTTTGCGCGTCTCTTTTTTACATGTCTCCTCTCTCGTCTGCAATTTTTTAGCTGTTACTAGATGCTTGGTTTGGAAGTACAAACCAAAAAGCGTTTCTCGATGTTTCTTACACTGCTGTAGGTACCTATAATATATTTTGAATGCAATTGCGAAATTGAAATATTGATAGGTATCGTCTATCTATAGTTTAGTATCATTTAAGAAGATCATCAAATTGATAGTAAATATTTTCTCTGGAAGCCTTTCTAATTCAGAATTGAATGTTCTTCAGAATTGTTATGTTAATTATTATAAATAATTCGTTAAGTAAATAAGTTTTGTAAAATATCACCCTACTGAAATGCGTTAAACATAAGGTCACACAGTTTGTTTTTCAATAAACTGCTCCCAACCGTATAGAGCCAGTGAGACTACGGCATCCCCAATTTGGGGTATGTTGTGAAGCTGAAAGTAGTGGTGAGGAGAAGGAAATGGATTAACGGAAGGTGGCGAAATACCTGGTTGTTCAGATTTGGTTACACGGCTAAAGCCATTGATGTATTATACCTATATATAAGCAGTTTCAATTCCGAATCAAGAGATCTGGTATCTTCCAGTGGAATTACTTAAGTAAATTGTGAAATATCACAATTTACTTGCGCACGTCGGAATTTGAACTCGCGATCGTCAATTTACTAGTATAGGGCCTTACCCCTCTACATGGCCATGTGTATACAATAATGATTTTTGTTAAAACATAACTGTTGATGCTCTTCATACCTCTATAATATAATTGGCTATTACAACCATGTTTTTTTTATAAATGATAAATAAATACCTACCCGTCAAAATAAATAATATTTATGGTTATTATACTTTATAAACAAAATTAGTACCAAATAATTAGGTCCTTAGAAAACGCAAACAATTCTATGAAAACAGCACTACCAACATTGTTTAAAGAATAAAGGAATTCTTTCTATATGAAACAACAAAAATCCTAAAGAATTTTTCGAAAAACCTAATTGCCTTTTTGTAAAATAAATTACAGTAATCGTTACAAACGAGCTCTTATGTGAAAAGATTGCGTTGTTCCAAGGCCGCGGGCGATAAAAAAGTGCCAATTGTGGACCTGTCATATACCACGGTCCTTTATTTAGATTCTTAAATGCTTAATTGCAGACCGCTGTCCATATCCATCCACCCTACCTGCCTGCCCTCGCCGTGCCAAATTAATTGGACAACCAAAAGTCTATGATTTCGCAAACAGCCTCGAAGGAAGAAACCCTCCAATTTGATATAATTGCCCGCAATAAAAATAATCAAAACCCCCGATGATTCTGGACCCGAAGGGATGATTTCGAAATGCATTAATTCTTGTAATTATTTGCGGTTGAATCCTATTTTGGAATCTATGATGGATGTCTTTTTGAATTTACGGTTGAGGTCTAGACTCAAATTGCGGGGTGTGGTGGCATCGGATGATCAGTAGCCTTCCAGATCTTTACCGGAATGTGAAATTTCTGGCCATTGCTATTTTGCATCGAATAAATAGCCAATAATTTGCTGCCGAGGGGCGGTTATTAATCGATGGATGCTCGTCGCAATGGTATTTTGACCGCAGGGTGCCTAGTTTAGAGAGATTATTATTTGGGGAGTGGTTTGGCACACGTAGGGATGATACCTTCTGGTGTCATTATTGTTATGGTATTTCTTTTTGTTACCGAATGTTCCTCAGCTGCTTGCACCATAGCCTAACAACATTCCAATCTCAAGGGGTCAGAGAGACATTGTACTAGGAATTATTATTGAGATATCTTGTCATCATCATCTTTGTCGACTCTCGCCAATACCTCTACTCCTGCCGGACTTCTGCTCTCCAGAATGAGAGACGGCCAGGACACACATCACCATCGAACATTTTGCCGATGGTCTTATTACAAGGATATTGATGATCTTGAAAACTGGAACACGTTTGTAATCGCTGTTTGATTAGGTAGAATTCACCTATCCACCCGTTGACCTCTTGACACTATGCCCATATGCTTGTCTATAAAAATATTACATTACCTGGGTAGGTACCTACTAAGAGTTTTCATCTTGATAAAACAATGGCACCGACAAACGCATTATTCTCAAATATAAATGCATGGATTTATTGCATTTACTGATTGGATCTGAATAACTTGGAGACGCCGCAGCTTCTGTCTTTAATACCACCCCACGCAAGACCATTTGAAGACAATTTTTTTTTTTTTTTTTTCAAAATTAAAATTACATATACCTATAGGAATAATCATTGATAAAAACCTAAAATAGAAAGATCACATCTGCCATACAATAAAGAACATTAGGAAATTAAAAAAAGTTTCAACTGCTGTAACGCAAAGCCATAATTTTAACTCTTTTAAATATTGAGGAAGTTTAGGACGGGTTGTTTCGGAGAATTTGAACAATTCATCAAATTTCAACGTTCATTTTCAAGTTCTGCGAAAGATTTTTTCAAGTTCTGTTTTTATTTCAGTTTTGTAAAGCAACTAGCCTATAATGATATAATAACAGAACTTGAATAAAACTTTCACAGAACCCGAAAATGAACGTTGAAATTTGATGAACTGTTCAAATTCTCCGATACAACCCGTAATCACTTGAATATTTTTCGGTAAAAGATTGAAAGTACGAGGTTCAATGAAAATGCAGTGTGTTTGCATTTATTTTGTCTTCGTTTGGGGAGTATAAAATACATTATTATTTCTAATATTGATTCTGTTTTCATTTATTTCGAATTTATTTTTGCTCTTAAAGATGTATTTCATAGTTTGCAAAATAAATAGTTTACGGAGACAGAATAATTAAGATTCTTTGTATAACTCATCTGTTGAAAAATTTCTTTTCCGATTATACATACATAACTTTGATGATATAATTTTGAGTTATTTGTAAAGGTTTTATATGTGCATGAAGCGCACCGCCCCATCCTATTATTCCGTATATGAGTGAAGATTGTACCAAAGAAAATAAATAATTTTCAGTTTTTCAACATTGAGTACTTCTTTTAGTCTATGTAAGATATCTTAATTTACAGACGGTATTATTAATTTGTGACTGCCAATTTAATTTTGTATCAATAATAATACCTAAATATTTCATCTTTTCAACTTTTCCGAGTTCGAGCATATGAGCATATTTCTTGCAAGCATGCAAGACGAGCATATTTCTTGATTACAGTTAGCATTATGTATTCTAATTTTAAGGTTATTGGGGGGTTTATTTTTACTATTTTTATAAAAGGTTTGGTAAAATATTTAATTTCAGTTTAAGAAGAGTCTGTTAATTTTTAGTCATGATGAGACATATGTAATACATTTTGTTGCTTTCAAAAAAGTTTCAGGCCAGGATTTTCTATTCACTATTATTGCTGTATCATCAGCCTAAGATACAATTTTACCAGGGATCATAACATCACATAAATCGTTTATATATATTAGAAATAGAATTGGGCCAAGCACAGTTCCCTGTGGTATTCCATTTTTTATTCCTGTTTCAGTACTATAAAAATTCTCTATATATTTTTTTTTGTTTTCTGTATTTGAGATCGCTAGTAAGAATTTTTATTGTATCATTTATGAAACCTATTTGTTCGAATTTTTTTGATAAGTGGATTGTGATTTACCATATCAAAAGCTTTTCTTAAGTCTAGAAATATAGCAAAACTTTTTTATTTTGATCAACAGATGTGTATAATTTTTTAGTCAGATCGTATAAAGCATCTTCAGTGCTTAGTTTTGTTCTGAAGCCATATTGATTTTGGGACAGAATTTTGTTTTGTTCTAGGTAATTCATTATTCTATTTTTGATACATTTTTCAAATATTTTTGGGAGGCTTGAGACCAAGAAGATAGATCTGTAGTTGTCTAATATATGCGTTTCTTCCGATTTGTGAATAAAAATAACAACATTGTTGCACGGAGGCCTCTTATTTGGTAGGTACCTACTATGTATATACTGGAATGTTTTAATCAATGCAACCATATTCAGATCGGAGCGTCGCGTTATTCCGAACATGAGCTTTGGAATATCAAGCAGCGAATGAGAAGTTTTTGGAAAAGTTATTAGTTTTTTGGGACCTCTCTTTACCACAACTTATTATCATCACTTTGATAAAAGAGATAATGGAATAAATATTGTTGTATTTTCCAGGAATATTATCTACAAGTACTATTCTGGAAGTACGACGGGGAAGGGGGGTGTTAAACCCGCTACTCCCCTCAAATATTCTTCTGTTATTCTGATTCTCTTTATGGCCCGACTCATTTTTCTCATCGAAGTATTTGATTCGGTTTATCGTGTCGTCTAACATAATATTGTTTACACTTTATACAAAATAGCTATAATGCATTTATAGTGATTTGTTTTTGAGGTACTATGCCGTGTTGCGCTACCTACTTCTTTAGCTAACGTTTCGGACAGCATTGCAGTGTCCATCATCAGGGCATATGTGTATGAAAAATTATCTCAAATTACACATCTGCCCTGATGATGGACACTGAAATGCTGTCCGAAACGTTGGTTAAAGAAGGAGGTAGTGCAACAAGGCATAATACCCCAAACACAAATCACTATAATGTATTAGTCACCATGAAACAGGTACTTGGTGATTCGATGTATCTATGTCAATTAAATACCATTTTATAAATAAAAATGTCTTTCTCGGGTATCCCCGACTTCTTCTGCAATTCATTTCCATTCTTCCTTTAAAATTAAAATAATAATTAAAACATGCCAAGGACACTGGTTTTAAAGCCTGTTCCTCATCGATATCTGTGACTGATTGTGCATCAGCATTAAAAATCCCTATTAAAATGAATGAACATGACGTGTCTGAAAGATGACGCATGTCCGCACGAACCCTGGACATTACATTGCCACAGTTCGGCAGACGCAACAAATAAACAAAGAAAGGAGAAATAAAAAGAGCAGAGCGAATAAAGGAGCGATGGGGTTGGGAGGGGGCGGGGAGATGCGGGAGAAGGAATGGACTTGTAAGTGTGGATGGGAAGTCTTGTACTGGGATGTTTATAATGCTCATATTGCAACTACAAAAGATTCCGCGGATGACTTTCAATGGCGGCAGGTGGAAATCATGAACGAATCGTTAAAATTAAACAGAAGTGACTTCCGTGATATTATTACTACATATCAGGTGACCAGACTATTGAATTTGCCCATTTGGCTACTAGCCGGTTAATCTAATATGTTTTAAAGGTTTCCGTTTTAAACAATACCAAAATAATTCCGTTCAAGAAAAGAGACTTTCAGCGCGTTTCAGAGAGCAAATATATCATGAGCAGTGGGAAGTTTATAACTGGCATAGTTTACTGTTTATATTATAATAATAACTTCGTCAAAGTGAAGATTAATTTGCTGTTAATTTTCATAATAAAACGACCAAACTACAAATAAATAAGAAAAATAACATGAGTCTGAAGATGCAGCGAGAATTTTTTCTAGAATTTTCATTTAGCCGGTTCTCCTGTGAACCTGTTGTTCAATAATTAAATAACCGTAGATATTTAGGTATATTATTCTAACTACTGAAGAGAATGGGCGTGTCCGTGTCCCCAAAGTAAGCTCCATTCTTCTGGAAAAATAGATCAAATATTTTCGAAAAACGAAATTCTTTCATGGGCAGATAAACATTGTCATTGATTTGTCTGGGGCTTAAAAAGTCAAAAAGTCTTCTGTAAACTGGCATAGTTAACATGTATAGAAATTATCTGTTCAATGATTCCAATATTGTCGTGTGGTGTGTATAACGTTTCTTAAAATGTCAGTAGCTTAAAAACCGTCAAACGAGCGCCTATATTTAAAAAAAAAATTAGATATAAAAACTTCTATCTATCTCACGCATGAAATAAAAACGAATAATTTCGATAAAAGTCCACGAGCCGCAGCTGTGGCAGTGCGGTGCTGGCGTGCGGATCGCTCCGCGGAATGGATACGGCAATAACTCACCGGGTAATCGAATCCCAGTCGGGGGCTGCGCTGGGGCGACCAGGCTTTGCCGTGCGCGGGGTCTCACAGGATGATTCGGTTGTGCGCAACTTGTTTCAGTTTTATGATTTAGTTTCTAAGTAATTGATGTTTTTAGCGGTGAATTGTTTTCATTGTTGTGGTGGATATGCTGGCTGGGTGGTATAGGAATGTTTCTTCGGAACTGTGTCCCACAGCTGAAATATTAGTATCATGAAGTTAGTTCTCCGTGGTAGCGGGGTCTTATATGGTGGTGGTTATTATATGGTGGAATTTAATAAAAATAACATCAAAATAATTTAATATTGTCAACGCATAACTTTATTTGAATTTCAGAAACAGTCATACCTTTATCAAAACGAACTAACCAATAACTTTGCTGAGGTCCATATCTTATTGTCGCCTGTGGTTGTTGAAATAAGCCGCCAATGAAAAAATATTATAAAAAACCTCTTTCTGGTTATACCAAAATACTTTATGGTTAGGGATTATCTTTATGTTATTACATTTTGCAGAAGCAATTTTGTGACCAGAGTGCAAAGAATTTTTTTTTTAGTTTTGGAATTTTTTTTTAGTTACTGTGGAAACCAAAGTTAAACAAATTTTATAAACATAATTAAATGTTACAAGGTTGCATGAATCAGCGAATTTTCCGCGTAAATTTTATATTAGACAGGGTGTCCGAAGGTAAAGTGCACAATCTTCGGCGGTAGAAGTAAAAAAAGAATTGTTTTTTTACATAAAAAAATATTTTTCAGTAGAAGAATATCATTTTCTCCATACAAACAATTCAATTTTGTACCAGAAAACTACCTTAAACGTTGAAATTTAGAAAAATGTAATTAATATTTTATACTTGTTATCGTGTAGAAACACCTCCCGAAGTTTCTGAACTTTATACCCCGGACACTATGTATACAAAAAACATAAATGATTAAAGAAAAACGTAAAGTGGAGTTAATAGAAAATATAAAAAGACGGATTAAAGTATATACTCGTAAATATATGCTGTAAAATAAAACTAAGTACCTATAGCTATATGCGGCTATCATGTAGGAGGTACTTAGATAATAGGTGCATAAATTTACGAGTACCAACAAAACTCCACGATAAAGAAAAGTTTGTTATAATAGATTACCCATAGTTAGTTGTGAAATGGAGCCTCGATTAAATATTTGCCCAGCGTCCTTGAGGTGATTTTTCACAAAACTGGAAACTCGTAGAACACGTGGGAAACTGATGAATCTATAATACGGAGAAAAACCAAAAAAACTGTTTTGTTCATTCTAGGCTCTTCGTTTTTTCCCTCTTCAATTCCTTTCGGCAAATAAAGGGTTATTTTTTATAATCTATACCCGGTGTCAGGAAACTCGTAGTACAAGCGGGTAATTGATGAATCTATAACAAGCAGAGAAAATAAAAAAAAAACATTTTTTTTCAATCGTGGCTCTAAGTTTGTTTTCACCCTTTTCTATTTCTTTCGCCAACTAAAGGATTATTTTTAAGCAGCCGTTTCTACGCTTCGACGCATTGAAGAGATTAAACAACCGATATTAACCCCCTAGCGACCGATTTTTTTCAAATTTGACCTAAAAAATTCCTACTTTGGAGTTATACCACACAATCCACTCTAAATATGACGTAGATTCACAAGTTTCCTGCTTATACTACGAGTATCCGGATAACGTGTAGTAAGTGTCCCTTAAACGTGGTCACCCCACCCCAGTCGACCTTCACCATTCCACGGAACTCAGAACTGGCATTGTTTGTTCTGATGAAGTCTCACAACTGCCGATTGGAGACGGTTCAACCCTTCCAGCGGTCGTAAAACCCCTGCCCGCCTGCATCACCTCGTACCCCACCTCCCTCCTCCTAACCCGGTACTCTCGTGTGCTCCCGTCAACAAATCCCAGGTCGGAATGTATGAGTAGCTACTAAAACGCAATTAAATACACCTAATCATTTTTGTTAAAATTATTAAAATAGCTTTTTGGAGAAACTTTCTTATCTCTTCACCTTCGTATGTTCTTGTGGACAACTCTTACATCGGAATGTACCCATGGGTCAAATTAAGCTTTAAACGTTGAAATATCTTCTAGGGTACTTCTTATCTTTGCAATTTGCTATATTCCTATAGCTGACTAATGAAAAGCGATTAAAATAATTTTCGTCAAAATCATATGGATATCTTTATGGAGCACTTCTAATCTTTTCACTTTCGTGTGCTCCCGTGATCAAATCTCGCGTCGGATTATATGAGTTGCTTTTCTATACCTTCATGGTGTTCTTACCTCTTCGGTATTGTGTTGTCCTGTGAACGAATCTCATTGACTGTGCGAGTAGCGAATAAAACGCAAAAATATACCTACTCTCAGTTAATTTTTTTTTATATATCTTCTTCAAGTATCTTCTTCATATAGCTTACTATTATTTTCCTTCTTTATTTCTTATATTTTTTCTATTATATTCTAATTTACAAATTGAGATAGTGATATTGTCTTCACTGGGATCTCCCGTGCTGAGGATTTCAATATTTAATTATTTTGACATATTAAAGTTACTGAATGAATTTTGAATGTTTAACGCGGTGTAAATACAAGGGGTCCTTACAAGCGACGGAACAGTGAGACACTTGAGTTATTACCACGGCGTTTGTATGGTTAAAACTGCCTTAAACCAGGCTTAAGGCCGGCTTTACCATAACAACATTGAACCGGCTAATAATAATCTGATAAGTAAGGCGGTTAGAATTCTACCCACTTTCGTGTGTTCCTGTGCAATATTACTTGAGTAGTGATTAAAAGCATTTTTTAAACCTTCATCTTTTCTTTTCATCACCTTCCCAAACTCACTCATTTAAGATTCACATGGCAATGCAGCAGTAAGGTTACGATAGTTTTACAATATTTGAATTTCTTCAACTACCACACGGAGAAAAATGAGTATTGCTAATTTATTAAGAATCTCTTCAAAATAATTTGTTATCGTGACCTGAAAAACTCTTAATAAAATACCGATGTATTATCACGATCTCGGAACACGTGTTCATAAAAATCTTAACATTTTCACCTTTTACATTATATATTATCAAAGCATACCCAGGTGCATGAACACGTGTTCCGATATGTTAGAAATTTATAAGAGTTTATCAGGAAACGGCCTGCAATCTCGTTTTCGACTGGATTACAAACAATTTGAAGAGATTCTTGTGATACTTAGCAATACTCATTTTTCTCCGTTCATCATAAGCGGAAAAAAATATTTCTTCTAAAATGGATGCTCGGGGGAACCCGACGCTTTGGCCCACTCGGTCACTAACCAGTTAGGAAGATAAATTAATTTAGATAAAAAAATTGAAACTTCCTCTTTCTACAAACACCGATACTATCAGTGTTATACTAGCAGCAACATAAACTAATAGTATAGTTAATACATTAATGAGCAGCAAGCTTCTCTGGTTAATTTGCACCAATGCAACAATACCATTCAAATATAGGGTTTTCCAATAAGAGGTGTTATTTTATTATGTATATAAATTAAATTTTTATTTATTTTATATACATAAACACACACTTGCCACAAACTATACATCACTTCTTATCACTTCTTTTATTTTATTATGTATTTAAATTAAAAATGACAACTTCAAAAGTAACATCTACCGAAATAGCGGGCTATTAAAAATAACACCTCTTATTGGAAAACCCTATATATGTAAAATACACTAATAGAAACACTGACTAAATTCGAACCCGAAATAAATAATAGTTGGATTGTTAAAATAGGTCGAACATTATTGAAAACATGAACGTAGTTTACTTACAACTTACAACCTAATTTCACAATATCTACACACCTAATAATATTATGTAATAAAATTTAACTTACATATTTTTCTATCCATTTTATTTTCTCTTTTCTTTTTAAATTTTGAAGTGAAATTTCTTTACGCGCGTTATGCATTTTCGAGGACCGGAGAAAAACCGACTCATGACCGTCACGAAAAACGGGGATCATTTCGCTATAGGAGCCTAGCTAATATTATATACCTAGTTTAGGTCACTCTCCTAACTCAGCTTCGTGGTCTAGAGGCGATCCCCGCTTAAAAAATATATATTTTTTTTGTGATTTTTTTAATACGAGGGAAAGTGATAAAATGCTCTAGTGTTGAGATTTTGTCAGGAATAAATATAAGAAAATATCTAAATTTTTTTAAATAATTTAAAAAAAAATTAAATAAATTTGTTAATTTTAACCGATAGTCTCCCGAAATGTCTAAATCCATTTAGTGAGACTCTAGACCGGCAGGTGTTCACTCGAGTAATTGGCTAGAATTAACGGTCGGTACCTATATGATATTTTTGTCGAAATATAGCTTACAAATCGAGCCGGTAGAGTCGCTCGGTATTTTGATAAATTATTTTTATTTTGAATCATTAAAATTACTAATCAAGGCCGATAACGCGACTAATTATTCTCGCAGACGTGCGTGACAAGTTTTTTAAATAAAAAACACACCCATTATTAATTAATATACGGACAAATATACGGAAATATTTTTAAAAACGACAAATATGACTTCACACTGCCGATATATCTTCTATTCTACCCTATGTAAAGCGTTAACGAGACGTTATGTGATATTATTCATTTGCCGTGTTTGAAAACGAAAATTTACACGTTAAAAGTCATTTGAGGAGTACACGTTATACGCGGTTCTCGTCGCGCGAGATACCTCTCCTCGTGGTCTAGAGGCAGAGCGTTCGACACTCGTTATGCAGGACCCGGGTTCGAATCCCATATTTTTATAACTTTTAATTTTTTTTATCACATGCTACTTATAAATATGTCAATATTAGGAATCTAGTTAAACGTTAACAACACGCCTATAAATAAATTTATGCTTTTTAAAACTATAATGTACAGCATTCTGAATAGTAATAATATGAAATGAAAAGAGAGAGAGAAGAATACTAAAAGTTTCACTTCCGTTGTGCGTAGGCTTGCCACACACTGTATTTTTTAAAATATTATTCTCATTTATGGCTTAAAATATTATTTCTTTAATTCATTTATTATTTATTTTCTAAAATCTTCTGTCAATTATGTAACCGTATTAAACCTCAGTATACATATTATTTATGAATCCCCTTATTTAGGTGTGTCGACACAGGAATTTCTCAGGGAGAGAAAGGAAATGAAAAATCATTTATAATTATATTTTTTCAATCTTATGTTTTAAATTCATTATTTGGTTCTTGATTGGATTTCAATGACATCTTATAGCTAAATGTTGTTATTTTATTTTAAGTGTTTTAAAAAAAAAATTACTACCCCGTTGGGTTTTTTCCTTACCTTGGTTTTGAGCACCTTTTCAAGATTTATTTTTCTTATCTAATCACTTATATACCCATACACAAATAAGATTGATTTTTTTATAGTTTTCGGAGGCATTCCACCTTTACTTAAGCACACTGGAAGCACACCTCAGTAAGATGCTACGAGTCAAGTACAATCCAAGGACTATGTCCCTCGTCGGGTGCAAATGTGTTGGTTATGCATATACCTATGGAGGTTCCTCCGTGTATTGATTGGCTGACTACTCGACTCGGACCATTTTGCCTTTCTTCTGTCTGTAAATTTGAAAGTTCCGTTTCCATTTCAAGATGGTGGCCGTTTTAATGTTTGAGTAAAGGTTATTTTCAAATCTTCGTGTTTATTTGGACTTTCTTATTCGCATTTTTTCAAAATTATTATGATTCCTACCTGCTTGAAAAAAAATGTCATTGAGATAGTGACGTTTCTTTGGATAAGTTGTATAATTTATTAAATTCATGTATACAAATCACGTGTCACAGTGTCTTTAATCTTTATTTAACTCATTTATAACATTTAATTTGTATCTATAATCAATTAAGAATTTTCATTTTATTTATTATACTGAATATGGGATGAATAAAAAATTAATTAAAACATGTATATCGAAAGTGTTTTCTATGAATCGTATTCGTATGTGTAATCTAAATAATATAAAATAAATTCGCTATCAGCGTCAGTCTTTTAGAGAATTCTTCCGAAAGGTTTACATATATAATACATGCATATTAAACTTATAGAAAGTAGAGAGAAGACGATGTTTTACAATCAATTCATAAAAATATGTTTTCGGGCACTACATTGTTAACACTGGCTTAATCTTATGAGATACATCAAAATAATGTAGCACTGAATTGTATATCTTAAAAAGGCCTACATAATAGTCCGCTCAGGTATATGTCTATCTCCTAAGGATAACCCCCAGCAACGCCAGGTATACGTCGGCTAGTATAATATAAAAAGAAATCCGTGTTTCCCTATCCGCCTAATTTTCTTCACAACCCGCCACAGCCACCCACTAAAGATTATGGTGGTAGATAACCCTTGGTGTCACATCGAAAGTAAGAGTTTGATGGGGGTGGCTGAGCGTGAGTGGGAGTGGGTGACAAAAATGTGCTTTGTAATGGGAAGGCCGCGAAATTATTTCAGAATAAAGTTCATGAAGGTTCTCGAATACTCTAGAACTAGAATGTTCTGGAAGGAGAATGTTCAAGAAGGTTCTCTAAGGTTTCAAACTGAGTGGCAAAGGTCGAGAATCCTCGTGGATGTTCTGGCAATTTTAAGAACAAATAGTAGAATTGTAAAAAATAGTTCCATAAAATATTACGTGGTTCATAATTAAGTAGGTGGGTATTTAAGTACCTACTTACAAATCTCACGTTTTCAGAGGAAATTTTGGTTTTGATTTATTAAATAAGATAAATTTGAAACATACGTTTTTGGACGCGAGGTCTACTTACTGTTCACAGAACTACCGGTAGTAATTTTAGTAACCTTATGAGGACGTTTATTGGGAAAAGTGGCGTACAGTAGTTCCAGAGGGAGGTCATATTCTAGTACCGTCTGTCTTTTTAGTTTTCGTGTGAGAATGAAGATTTTTATGTAAGCATTTTAGAATGATCATCGATATCTGGGACTGGTACTTTATCTCCGGTTACCTGCTCAACATAAAAAAAATATGTGCAAATCTAACCAGTCACGCAGGTTTCGAAACGATTTTCATTAAGATTTCAGAAACAAAAAAACACCGTGCACACAATAATTATTTGGGAATGTTATAATAAGGCACCGCGTAGAATAGTTGTAGATTGAATATTTAGTAATTTACACGGACCTACATATTTTGCGACTTGCCACTCAGCTGTGATTACCAGAATTGAACTTGTCTGGTGTTAGCAGCTGTCCGCTGCCATACCTATCTCGAATGCCGTCCGTTCTATATTAGTATTGAGTATAACCATGGGTATGGAGTATGTGGTCAATGTTAGCTGCTCTATAAGCTGTATGCTGTCTATATGGTCAATGCTGGCTGCATGACCGCGGCTACACGCTACACGCTACACGCGACGCGACGCGACGGTGGCGAGAAGAGAATGAAGAAGCGAAGGAGCCGACCTCAGGTCCGCGGAATACAGACGAGAGACAGCGGACTACATACGCCGCGATGTTTGGTCTGGGATACGGTTCATGTAGGCGCCGACAGGGCTGCCAGACTGATTTAGAGAAATAAATATAGACACATATTATTTACAAACACCTTATTAGGGTATAGCACCCTTGGGGTAATATTATGTCTGCCTCCTAAGTTAATCCTCGGATCGGAATCCGAAAATAAACGAAATTAATTAAAACTCGGATGATAGACTCACACGCGGACATATACGCATTTCTCTCAAATTGGATGATATTTCAGCAGTTAATATACGAAATAAATGTTGTTCCTACTCGATCGGCATTTGGCGACCTTGGTAGAGTTGTCGCCTCCGGTTCCTGGGTAGAAACCATTTTTTAATGTTTTAAAAGACATTAAAATTGATGTGTTATGGAAAAAATTTTGATTTATTTAACGGATAGATTTTCTTCATCCTTCCTGATTTTCCCCCTTTGTCCGCCCGCAAAGCTAAATATGTTAAAAAAGTACACCTTGAAGGCCGTGGTTTTTCACAAAAACGGCGCTATACAAATCGTCCAAATATTATTATTGTTATGTATGTAGTTACTTTCTTTAGTCATTTTTAAATGTAGCCATCCCTATGCCATTAACCAAAGCAGAATCCAGCGGTTCAGCTTGCATACGCAATAGGTACCTACTCTCACAAACCAGAACATATAGCGCTTTCCCGCCGCGCGTCTTTTATTTGTGCGGCTTTTGTTTTGACATGTTGTTTCAACTGTTTTGTTGTTGGGTGTGCTGTGCTTTTAGCCGTGGGTATCAACTGTATCACGGGCAGGTCGAGGGACCAGAGACAAATTAATAATGGGGCAGGCTGAGGCCGCCTGCGCGAGACTGCCAAACAAACCATGGACAGAGCCGGATGGTCACTCTTATTTTTCTTTTTACCTACAAGAAGGAATGTAAAACAAATTGGGAGTACCTAACCGTGTGTTCGTAGAACACGGGCCGTTTAATTTTCTTTTTCTATCTACCTAAACTAAAACCAAACTCAAAATTACTATCCCTATAATATTTCCCCCCCTAAATTGTGTTTTTTTCTTTCTTTTCTTTTGTCTCGGATTCCTAAATAGAACTATTACGGAAATTTTACTGTTATTTCGACTTTTTAAAGCTCCATACCTCCTGATGGAAATGACGTCGCAAGCTTAAATATTCATTGCATTGTTTAAAAAATTCCAGAAGGAAAAATCTGTGCAAGTTCAATGACGCCAGAGTCAGGGTACAGATTGTGTGCTTTATAGAAAAGTTTAGTATCTACGTGTTAAAATTTTTAAGTAGCTAAGTAATCGTTCACTTTAGCCGTTATCTGTGAAATATTCGTAAATTAATTAGATACATTCTTTCAGTGAACATAACCTCATTCCAATCTCAAAAGTTAATCTTTTTCCCCTCGCCGTGTTTTCCCGCCAATATTTCACGTGTTAGTTGAAATACACAAATAATTTTTAACATTTTGATTTAGTACATTTCAAATTGATCCACTTCACGTGGTCTAATATTAACACAGGTAGGTACATTCTTAATACTTATTAGATACATAATTTTAACAGCTTTCTTTGAATTTACTTACTAGGTACACTTTTAATTTCACTAGAAACCAAACTATACATCTGGATTCGTTTTTTATAAAACAATTGTGTTTTTGTTTTGTGAAATTTTTCTAGCCTGATGTTTCCTTTTTGTCTTGTATGGTGCGTGTGGTAGTTTTTGTTGTAATGCAGTCTGTCTCTGAAGTAGTTTGGTAGTAAATTGTTCAAATATTACAGAAAATCTATCTATCTATCTATCTATCTAATTCCTTAATCACTATGGTAGGTAAATAGAAAATGGTTCCATGATAACTCAACACAGTGACAATTCAACACACTTTTAAAAAGTGATATAAAGTCATTAGAAAAGATGAAAAAAAATTAACTTGTTTCATCACTTTCCATGACTTTATATAACCTTTTAAAGATGTGATGAATTATCATTGTGATGATTAATCCGGTCACCATAGAAAATACCATCGGAGAAAACTTCCTGATAATAAATATTACTAATTTATTAAAAATCCCTTAAAATTATTCGTATTGCTGTTAAAACCGGGATTGTAGGCCATTAACGAATGAATTGATGGATATCCTAAAAAACCTTAAGCATAATACCAATGTTTTAGCACGATGTCCGAACACGTGTTCATACAAGTATATTCATATTCATATATATTTTTTGAAATATATTTTTTTCTTTTTAAAAAACTTTAATCTCATTATGTTTTTTATATTATTATTATTGTCTTTTGTTTTCGTTTATTGTGTGTGTATTATCTTACAATATTTACTTTATATTCTATGTATAATATGGAGCTCGTGGGATTGCACCACCCTCCCCGAGATCTGGAATAAAAAAAAATAAAAAAAATAAAAATTAAAATAAAACAAATCCTGGAGTTTTTGAATTTCGTCCTGATATATTATTAAGACCAACGCAGGTAGATGAACACGTGTTACGATGTTATTATGAATTTACCAACACTTTTATCAGGAAGAGGCTCACAGATCCGTTTTTAACAGGATGGCTTGAAGAGATTTTCAATAAATCACCATTACTCATTTTTCTCCGTGAACGTAGATACCTACTCCTTTTGCAGACAGTTTGTTTTAAATTGTATTAATAGGAGTATTTATATTTGTGAAGTTAATTAACCGGTCTTCCTATGTATTCACAATTAATCGTTCTGAACTACGCGAACAGAATCGTGTAACAAATTACAAGCTGTTGAATGGTGGTGATGAGAAGAAATTAAAATAATTCCATTAGACGAAAGACACATTAACAACTGAAGGTATCACTTGTTTGTATGGACTATTGTAAAGTACCTATCAATCAGTATGCAAATGTATCCGGATTAACAGGTTTTTATGACATTTAAAAAACATTCTCATCAGCTCTGATAATGAGTACTTTGACATGCTTGTAATGATGCGATGGTTGAATAAGGATGTAGCGTAACACAAAATAAATTGTCATTATTTTCTTCACTTTTGATAAACTGTACATATCACATTAGGTTGACTGTATTACTCCGCCTTAGGTCAAAAGCTGACATTTTTTAAAACCATATTCATAACCTCTTTTTATTTCAAATTTATGAAATAGATTCTCTCGGAGCCTTCCCGCTTGGACATAGGTTCGTCCTCCTTTTAATACGTTTTTTAGTTGGATTGTTCTTTTTACAATTTCTGTCGGAGCGATCGTCCGCCACGCCCACCGTACAAAACTACGCCCTGCGATTGGACGATATGGTCAACGTGTCTCCGATATGTTGCCAGTGATAAGGAAACTCGTATTAAGTAGGTATCGTAGAACGGGGTGAATTAAAACAAACCTTTCAAGCCGTTTTAGGGAAAATTAATATCAAGGGCCTCATTTTTTTTAATAAGAAGTTCGTACCTACATTGCATTTCTGCATAGATATTTAGTAAGATATGGATAACTCAATAGTTATTTTATAACTTGTCTCATCACATAGGTACCTACATTAAATGAAGTAATTTTGTATAGATGTACATCGTTTTTCTTGTAGTAAACTAGGGGTTGGTATTTTTTTCATGGAAATTATTTATGATAGGCATTTTGAACTCACACGGAGAAAACTGAGTAATACTGATTTATTTAAATCCGGTTAAAAACGGGATAGCACGTCGTTTCTCAATAAATTTTTAGTACATTCATAATACATCGGTACACGTGATCATGCAGCTGCGTTTGTCCTGACATTACATAATGACGAAATGCGAAAATATTAAAATATTTTTGAATAGGTACATCATGTCATTCGTAATTTACTGATATTTTATTAGCAATCACGTTAATGTATTCGTTAAAGGCTAATTTCAAGAGACTCTCAATAAATTATTTAAATCGGTATGTTTTCTTCGCGCACTATAACATCAAAATTGAAGGCATCGTGTATGCGTAATTTTTTTTTTACAATCATTTACAACTTTTGATTATCATCAATCGTGTCTGCAAAACCCACGTGTTTGGATCAACTAGGCAGGTTGGCTCATTTTGGTTTGTGAAGACTGCCATGATGATGGCCAACCTCCGATACGAGAGGGTACCAGAAGACAAACATTAACATGACGAAAATAAATTTTTTTTAGAATATCAATTATTTGTATTAACCCCATCGTACTGGTACGTTAGGTATATATTTCGTGGCGCTCTTTTTTTATTCTCAAACACCTGTTTGGTACAAGGACAAATGTTTTAGGCAGATAGACAAGCACTGCGCTGGACACCAGTCACCGAGCATATCATGAGAACGGGTCGCTTCTTCGACTCGATCTTGACCCTCCACACATCAGACAGGCTTCCTTAGTGTTATGTCGACCTTTTCGCATACTTACTTTTGTGATGTTAGATGATTTATGTCTGTTAAATTCTGTATATAATTTGATGCCTTGTTTGTTTACGTCTATAGATTTAACAAGCGTTATTTCGTTGCGAGTCCTACACGGGACACTCGACTGAATGCCCTGTATAATGTTCCAAAATCTGCTAACAATTATTTCGTAAACTCGCCTATCCAAAGATTATACAGACTTGGTAATAAGTATAATTTAATTAATGCTTACCGCTGCCAATCAGTGTCAAAATTTAAACTCAGTTTAATGGAATGTTTACATTAGATATAAATGTTTTTGTATTAGACCTTCTGTCGATTCTTATCCTAATCTTGCGTAATAGAGATTGTTCATTAAAGTTTGTGAACAGCAATGTCATACTTTTTTATTCAACCGATTTGGAGGATATTGGCAGATCATCTATTTTTATTTCAGTTACTTAAATTCCATGTTACCTACGTTTCGTAAAATCCCATGTTTCACGTTACCTATATTTTGCTAACCTATGCATTGTTAAATCTTATATTTTATGTAATCTGTATATTCTTATATATTATGTTAACTCTTTATTTTTACTGTATTAAAAAAATGCATTGTATGTAAAAGCCCTATGGGCGTTTAAATGAAATAAATTAACAATTAAATAAATAAATCTAAGACTATGAATATTATTTTAAAGGCTGCTGTAACGGACGTTGTTGGAAATTTTCCATATTTTTTACAAATTTTATAACTTTTATAAAATGTGCCAACTCCACGCCGATGGAAAAACCTCACTCCCCGCCACTGGACAATTCTTTACAGATTTTTGCCGAAACGGGCTGAAATTTTTGACTTTGAAATGCTGCGATACCGCGTCGCCCACATACCACGGCCGGTCAGACCATTTCGTGAATTTACCTATGCAATTCTTTCACATAATCGTAAACAGTAACTAATATATTATTAATTTATTTATATCTTGTAGGTACATCATAAAATAAAAACTATTTGGAATATACTATCACTAGGGAGGTACATATTAAATTACTCTTATTTGATAAAATTCACATTGTAAAATTTCACTTTTTATGTCATAAAATTTACATCTTTGCGTATACAAAAATCCAGGAACCTCGTAGCGTAGTGAAACTAACCTATTTCGGAGCGCTGCGTTACAGGGAACCTCGGAAAAATCCTAACTTTACACCACCTACAAATTTGATCGCTTTCGGATCAAATTTATTTCCAACTTTAATAAAAAATTCTTATTTTCATATAAGTTCTTTTTGTGACAACGTAATCATTTTTCCTTTGAATGGGTAAATACGTTTAGATACAATTTGTTTTCCGATAAAAATGTAAGTGTCGGAATATGCGCCAAAAGTATTGAACTCGGCCCGATTAACTGGTAGTCGAGTTAAAAATGTGATTTTCATTTCCTGATAAAATGTTAGTGATTCAGAACATATCTGAACAGGTGTTCAACGCAGGTGGCCTTGTCCGAATAAATATAGGTAATGTACGACATGCTAACATATTTTTATTTTAAAGAACACGTGTTCCGACCAGTGGCGGCCGGTGGTCAAAATATGTGGGGGTTCACCGGATTACAACATTAAGTCATAAAATAAATTAAATAAAGGTACATACCTATTTATAAAGAAGTTCTATTCTCTGTTCATTTTGTTTAGCAAAGACCTCTATCAAAGACCTCTATCAACACTGATAGTGCGTTCAGTCTGTCCTGGCTCAACGTGTTAAAAGATTTTATTCTTTTTAACGTTGAGAAACATCTTTAGCTTTCAACTGAGGTCATTCCAAAGGTCACGAATGGTGCACAAAAGTTTTAGTAATTTCACAGTCTCGGGAAAGTCTTCTAATAAACAAGTACTATAAAAAAGTTGTAAAATTGATAAAGCGCCGTTAGCTTTTGAAAAATCGTCGCGGGCGTAAATTGCACAGAGTTTACCTTTTAGGTACTGAACTTTATTTAGGAAGTCATACGTTTTAAGCGTCACATTGAAATCATGTTCTGGGAAATTTGACCTGTATCGATTTTTATTAAATAGCTCATTATGGTGTTTACCTTAGGCACGGTAGCCTGAATCCAATTGCATTCTGATGTCAACTTTTCCTAAAACCTTTAAGCTCAAAACTTTTTGTAAATGTAAATGATAAGAATTATGTTTTTTGATTTTTTCAGAAAGGTGAGTTACATCAGTAACACCGCTGATTGTCCAAACTGAATCAACATCGTAAATTAAACACGTAAAACAAAATAAACTATTCAATTGATCACATGCACAGAGCTACAAGCTTTGTTATACATTGTTTTGTTAAATGATCGAGTAAACTTCTTCGATCCAGATTTGCACTCTTATTTTATTATCAGTTCTGGTTTTAGGTGGACCGGCATTTTTTATTATCACTTTGTTTTCAAAACTCGACCTATTATTCTTAATGTATTCCATATTCAAACTCATTCTTAATTTATACGTTGAACAAACACAAAAGTAATCATAAATTAGTATAACATGCAATTGATATGCCTTATTAATAATTGATATACAAGATCGATATAACCTGCAATTAAACTTCAAAACTTTCTCAGAGTAAGAAAAGTTTTAAATTCAAGAGACAATGCCTGGCAACGGCGAGTACTGACTGAACTGATAATAAGTAATCTGACCATCACTCATCTCTTAATGACAAGTTTTATCCTGTATGCTTGTATCGAAGAAGCGTAACATTCGCTGAAAAATAGCAGATGGTAAATTGAAACAACGATATCGACAATAATATCAAACATACGCGTTTTAGTTTAACTTTCTACTGAATAAACCGTTCCTTCTGATGTGGTGGTAAAACTCCGAACGCCGTTCTTGATATGGTATTATTTGCAAAGAATAGTATGTAATGGTATGGACCCACGCTTTCGACTGTTCCACAGAATATGCGACAAAGCAGTTAAATTTTGGATCGCAATCGAAAACGAACTGCTACGAACATAGGCACAAGTCAAAGTCGGTCTGCAAGTTAAGCGCGCTTAATAAGTAGGTACCTTTTGAATGAGATATTATAACCGAACCGAGTTTCGTATTGTGATTAGCCATGTCGGAAATCTTGTTGGTTGTTCGGCGCTCGGGAGCACATATTAGCTGGCCGCCACTGGTTCCGACTTCCTCATAACATATTCGGACTGTATTGTTATTTTGTTATGAAATTTGTCAATTCATTCGTCATAGGCATCCATAGACATATGAATATTAGTAGACCTGCCCTAAGTGATTAAAAGCGTATTATCCCCACTCCCCATACCGGTTCCATTGGAGCCGGCTGTGCTCGCGTATGGCCTCAAGTGAAATTTGAAAACGTGACGTCATCATTCTTGTGCGAACTATGGTCGAGGCATCATCGGTTCATTTTACGAAATAACACGGCAAAATGTTGACTTGTACTATGAAAACTTGTAAAAATAGATTTGAAAAAAGAGAATAAACCCAATTGTCGTATTACATTCCATATATAAGCCTTATTTTACTTTATTTTAAGCATATTCACATCGTATAATATAGATCAGTTTTAGAAAAATATACTATCACATTGAGAAACGTCTGGACGCGAAACACAAAGCTGGTTGGTTGCTGGGAAGTAAATTATGAACATTTATAAAAGTGTCTTAATTAAATACTTAAACGAAATATTCGACTCTGAAAATAGAAGAAATTTATTTTGTCGAATTTGGACTTCGCAAATTTGTTCATAACGTGGCGAGTAATTTGCGCTCCCATGTAAAAATGTCTATTCATTCAAAAGCAGATTTTACTTTTAAGAAGTAAATGGTGATATTATAATGCGAGATGCCTATTTACTGTCAGATTGATTTATTGACGAATCACAGTCAGCCTTACTCCCTTCGTTCTTCAACAGTTGATTTTACCCCTCGCCATTATCTTCTCGTCTATTAATTCCTATGTCTGTGTAGGCATCCAATGGCGCTTTGACCAATAAAACGAATAATTTGACCAGATTTTGAATAAATTAACAATATTTAATGTCGGTAAGTTTTCTCCGTATAACGAACGGGCAATCTACGAGTACCACGTCAACGAATGACTGAAAGTGAGCTGATTGATTATCTACGAGTACCACCTCAACGAATGACTGAAAGAGAGCTGATTGATTATCTACGAGTACCACCTCAACGAATGACTGAAAGAGAGCTGATTGATTATCTACGAGTACCACCTCAACGAATGACTGAAAGAGAGCTGATTGATTATCTACGAGTACCACCTCAACGAATGAATGAAAGAGAGCTGATTGATTATCTACGAGTACCACCTCAACGAATGACTGAAAGAGAGCTGATTGATTATCTACGAGTACCACCTCAACGAATGAATGAAAGAGAGCTGATTGATTATCTACGAGTACCACCTCAACGAATGACTGAAAGAGAGCTGATTGATTATCTACGAGTACCACCTCAACGAATGACTGAAAGAGAGCTGATTGATTATCTACGAGTACCACCTCAACGAATGAATGAAAGAGAGCTGATTGATTATCTACGAGTACCACCTCAACGAATGACTGAAAGAGAGCTGATTGATTATCTACGAGTACCACCTCAACGAATGAATGAAAGAGAGCTGATTGATTATCTACGAGTACCAGCTCAACGAATGACTGAAAGAGAGCTGATTATTTTATGTTAAGTCTTTGGTGTGGTCGGACCATATCGTTTAATGGTTCACTTTTTTTTTTAAATGCCTTATAACCACTTGTTTGAACCATTTATCTTTTTTTCAGAAATTTATTGGTCTTAAGCCAATAATCCTTCTGTCCATTGCCTCTGGGCAACATTGTCAATATCGAACCCTGATGCATCTGAAACTGCTTCAGATGTTTAAAAACATAACAACTAATAAGGAATTATAAAAAATAGTGGGTACAAACAAGTAAAATAGAAACGTTTTCAATTTACATGCGAACAATAATTGCGTAAATACTAAACCCCCATCAAACCATAGGTACATACATACCATAGAGTTATCAAAAAGCTTCATCGTTATTTTTATTGTTTATTGCTGAATTCGTGCGGAATGCTCCGAACAAGGCAACAATGACAATGTCAAAAAATGTTGCCATGACGCGTGGCTATTCGAAATTCGAACGCCATTAAATTTTCAGAGTTCAGGTTCACATGTTTTACGGCGCGAAATGTCCGTGACATTTGAACAATTTTATGATAAATGGCTCTTCACTTTTTAATGTGGTATTACGTTCGTTTCTTCGAGCACATAAGGATACACCTACTGGGAGGTTTATTTATGCACTTACTTGCTTTACGGTATTGTAGTAGTTAATATAAAATAATGGTTGGTAAGTAGCTTTTTAGATGATGTTATGATATTATTTTGTTCATTAAGCACATTTCGATTTATACCTCCAAGTAAGGAATGAATAGATGCATCGCATATTATTAAAGTGAGAGTATGGAAGTGTTTCAAAGAATTAAATAAATAAATATTAAGTATTTCAAAATATTTTTTGAAGGATCTTGAACTTAAATGGAAACAAATAATATTCGTCATGTTAATTATACCATTATCAGTTTTATACTGAATGAGTCTCTAGTATGATAAGAAAGATGTTGATAAATGCCCATGTACAAATTGGTGTTACATTTATTCATATAATCTATAACGTAAGTAAGTCAGTAATATAAATTAAGTACAAAAATATTTCTAAAAATTGAACATTTTTTTTTAGAGTTTTTTATCCGTTCAATGATGTAGAGGAATATATTATTTTGTTGCTTTTAAAGATAGAGATCCTTTGTGCAAGGATTAATGACTTTATTATAACATGTTTTTATAACAATCGACATCTTCTGTGATACTAGGTCCTATTACATTTCAAAATAACATATTAATTGTATTTTATAATTTTTCTAATATAGAAATTAGTGATAATGTGAGAATTCTATCATAGAAATGTGGAGAGCGAGTGTCTTTATACAATGATTACTTCCTACAATATAATGCTTGGTGAATAATATTTTGTATTGTATTTTAGAGTAACAAAAAAGAATAGTATTAATTACAAATAGAGACAATTTCACTTTGATTAGTTATTCAATATTTTCTTTTCTTAAAATATACATTTTTTATACACATTGAATTTAATTGTGTCGTTCGCTGTATGTCTGGTATTTATATTTCACTTCATTTTTTTGTCATTACTGTTTTAAACTTAGGATCTTTATCGTTATTATTACAATCTTTGAAAAAATATTAACTATAACAGTGCATACACAATGGTTTCTCCTTTTCTTTTACAGAAGTATGTCTAAAGCTCAAGCGGTGATGGCATTGATATTATTTAATTATTTTAACATTACATTTAGTTACAAAAATCACTAATTGTCCATCTCACTAGGTGTAAAACTAACATTGCACTAGAGGATGAGCATCTTCCACCTGGATCCTCCGGTATCAAAAGTAAAAAGGTTTTACGGTATTGTTAGTTAACTATCTAACAAATCCCATAGCAGCTATTGAATTTAGTTCAGTTCAATTGACGCGAAAGTTTGTCTACATTTTTTTCGATTTTCTTTATTTAAATTCATATTAGGTTTACTCGTTAATTAACTCGGTAAATTCGTATTAGGACTTCTGAGTTAAGCACACAAGCCCGTATTATTATTTCAAATTAGGCATGAATAGTAAATGTAGTAATAGTTATAAAAATATGAAGAAGTAAATATATAAAACCTTTTAAACGCTGTTTTTGTTTATACATTTTAGGTGTGATGAAAAGCGGGTGTACATTTTTTCGTTTTGATTTGTTCGTTAAACCTTTTTTATGATTTTTAAGTGAACTTGGATATTATAAATATAAAATGGTCTAGGTATTCGTACAGATAAAAATAAATAATAATTTTGGTTGTGTCTCTGTGTAACTAAGGTTCAATGAACTCTAGAACTGGGATTTTTTTTGATTTTCAAATTTGGATTTGACTGTGGGAGCAATTCAGACAAGCAATCAAAATATTATTTTAAATAATTGATTAATAATTCTACATTTGAAATGTGTAGTTCATGTGATTAAATTTTTGACAGATGTAATTTTTAAAGCTTACTATCGGTGTTCATTCGAAATTACTATCGGTGTTCATTCGAATTTACTATCGGTGTTCATTCGAATTCACTATCGGTGTTTATCCGAATTTACTATCGGTGTTCATTCGAATTTACTATCGGTGTTCATTCGAATCTACTATCGGTGTTCATTTGAATTTACTATCGGTGTTCATTCGAATTTCCGATCGTCCTTTCAAAGGCAACGTTCCTGAGGCAAACATTTTTTATGAATCAATCCTCCAATTTAAATTAGGTAATGGTAGTTTTTATTTTCAATGTTTTAATCTCATCATCAAATATTGCATTATAATTTGGAATAATAGAATTTTTTTGTTTGTATGATTTTGAGCCCACGACCGTGCACCCAGAGTCACAGCACTTACCGTTTATCTTAACCTTAGAAGCGAAAAGCTAAGAGCATTTAATTTGTTCCACCCGCTGTACGATTTAAAGTTGAAAGTGTGCTCGAAGCGGTTTCCATAATGGGAAACCGGGGCTGCGGATACCATTACATGGTGTTGACACTTTCCATAAATATTGTTCACACTTTGCGCCAGTCATTATCATGGTGGCACGTATTGATTATCCCCTTTAATGGAAAGTCAGGCCTTTTTTCAGAGGGCCTCTGAAAAAACTACAATTATCCTGAAAGAATTAATACAACTAACACCTTGTACCGTAGAATAAAGAATAACACAAGAAGTTCCTCGTGGGCACATTTTCATACTAAACTGTGTTTCACCGTGATTACAAAAAATTCAAATGGGATGGCGATACGTGCAAGAGAAACAGACAGCGTGCTAAATGTTCTAGAACCAAAAGGTACACGGATAAAAATGAGTATTGCTAATTTATTAAGAATCTACTAAGTAATCGGGTTAAAAATTGGATTGCAGGCCTTTAACGAATGACTCACGATGTCGGAACGCGTGTTCTGACATCGTGAGTCATATATTGGAAATTTACTAAAAGTTTTTCAGGAAACCTGTTAATTCATTCGTTCAAGGCATGAAATCTCGTTTAAAACTGGATTACCAATAATTTGAAGATATTCTTAATAAATTAGCAACTATCATTTTTCTCCGTGAGTGTGGCACATTTATTGCCGTACAAATTTAATTGGAAGGCGCTATTTGGATCGTTTTTTTTTCGTTACTACAATATCGGCCCTAAATTTCAAGTAGACTTACGACTAAAAAAGATTAATAATTCGGCTACGCCAACAAATCTTTTTGGAGAATTTTCCCTAAATGTTGAATCTATAGGTACTAATAATTGACTCGCGAGCATGAAATTAAAAAGCTTCCTAAAAGAACGCTCACACAATGGAGTGAATATATATTTTTAAACTTCTTTTTTGTTTACTTTTGTTTTTCTCTTTGGTTATTTTTTTTCTTATTTGTTTTCTTGTTATTATATTCCCATTAGTATTGATTTGTTGTTATAACAATATTTTATAACTCGTATGACTTTGTTTTTTGAGCATGAATTCCCTGACCAAACACAAGAACCTTGACTGTTTATGGTGAGGAAAGGCTTTTTTTATCACAGTGCAATAATTTAATATGTAATAATTTTGTTGTGTATGTTTAAATCTAACCCATTAATATAAATAAACCCGGTTCCGTGTATCGGTTCGAAACCCCTGTATTTCGCACCAGTGAACATTTCTGGGTGCAGCACTTTGTCCGCGACCTCGTTCCAACTTCTGTTTTTAGGGGATGACTTTAAAACAAGTGTAGCAGTGGAATGGGAATATATTTGTCAGCAATTAAATGGCGCGAGTACCGTCAGGCTATAGGGGTAGGTGGGGGCGCGAAGGGGAGGTGGTAGGGGTGAAAACGCCCTAAAAGTGTTTGTCATTCATTACCCGACCGTTTACTGATGACAGACGTAATGAATGGGCTACAGATTATTGTGATTTGATGGAGAAAAAACAATTAACGAAAGCACTTAGTAAAGACGCGATCATCACTTCTGCATTGTTTTGTTTTGACGCTTATTGTTTACTGTCGCTGTTTTTTTTTAACCTTGCAAGGATCACAAATCTTTCAAGAGATTTCTATTTTTTATGTGTTTCACTAAACCTGCTTGGTTTTCTTAATGCAGGCAGTACCTGCCATGTATAACAAAAAAGTTTCTAAAAAAAACGTGATAGTATAAAAAAAAATATTTGCTTGAGGGAGAAATGCCACTTAAAATAGCAGAAAAAATTACATAAAGTTTGAGGGATCAGAATAAAAAGTAATGTGTATTTTTTCAGAAACCGTAAAATTGATAAATATTAAGTATTTATTTGATTATAAATATTTTGAAGATAACATTCTGAGTATGGTTTAAAAACTATAAAAAAGAAAGCAAACAATCATAAAAAAGAAAAATACATTATTCACTGCCAGGATTAATACGAATAGTTGATAACACATTACGTCGTATTGTGAGTACTGATTATTACTTTTAATTTTAATAATTAGATGACAGTTTTTCACTATAATACATACCTGTATTATGTTGAACTGTTAATGAAACATCTTGATGATTTATAGAAAATTTAAATTGAAAAAAAAGTTTGTTGATTAACTTAGTAGGTAGTCAGTTTATAATAATTGGTTTACTTTGATATGTATCCTTACGTGGCAGGTGGCAATGGTTGCTTATGTCTGATGCTTCATGTCTTTGCGTTCTCATGAGTAAATTACATGCCGTAAGCTGCACAAAACCTAACTAGGTGATCCCTACGTCGACAATTCAAACACAGTACCCAAAATTCTGACAAGCCTGGTTTGACATCATAACTAACTACACCTTCAATTCAATTCAAAAACAAAGATTTTTCTGTTTCTGGACTGAATTGAATGAATACAAAATACTGTAATGCTTAGTATTTAGGTAGAAAATGTAAATACCATAAAATCATTATTAACAATCTTAATGAAACGCAAGTTCTGTATGATAAAATAAAGTTCATTCTTTACGTTTAGACATTTTCAAAGAATATTTGAACTATGAAATATTGTAAAAGGACTCAATGTCAAGGGTGGTCAAAAACTCAAAGATATTTTTGTTACGAATGTCACCACATTATTATATATAGCTAAAACCTTGTACAGCCTAAGTTGGGGTCGAAACAGCGATGGTGTAAACAAAATTTTCCAAATCCATAGGGGGTTGGAGGGGAGGGGGGGGGGGGGGTAAAAAGGTAGTCCAAGTTGAAAAGTAATGTATCTTATGTACATTCACATTGATTTTTTTTTATTTTCAATTAGAAAATGACTTCATAATCTAATGAGAGGATAATAATTGAAGCTCTTGGGGAGAAAACCATCACATTTTTATTTTAATTATTTATATATTATAATATATAAATAATTATATGTAAGAAACAGCCTGCTTTTTAAATACAGCGGTAGATCGAAAAAATAGTATATAATACCCACATAGGTAAATAAAATGTTAAGCAATATTTAAATCAAAAACTATCTTATTTTTTAAATGTAAATTGCCCAATGATTTGTAAATCAATGGTGTAATAAGGCAACTACACACAGCATCTCTTAGGTACCACATCTCCTATAACACACGTTAGTCTAGATCTCCGAGTTGGCTGACTAATGATGTGATCTGGTGGAGACAGCCACTGTGCTCCAACAGGGTTGTGGTAGTGCCGCCTCGGGGAGAATGGTGTTGGCGGGAGGGGTGGAACCCTTCAGTGGAGTCAAATAGTATGTAGATATTGAAATAGTACTACACATTAATTGTGGATATTAAAAAAACACACCAGGGGTGAGTGAATCTGAAAATTTACTGCAAAATCATTCATATTTTATGCTTCAAAATCATTTGGAAAATTATTGTCTTTCAAAATGAATATAAAATAGTCTCCAGATAAATCTGATGATCTGGAAACTAGGTGCAAACGAACTCGTATTGTTAATGTATAATGTGTGTGTTTGTTTCCCTCGGGGTGCACCGGGCGCTGAGGGTTAGCGGGTGCGGCCCCCACCTCTCTGACGTTAGGAGCTAACAGACCACACGCTAATATGGAGAGTAATTCACCGTCAATGACTTCGCGAATTTGTGCTCAGTGAAGTCGGTCGGTCGGTCCTCAGTGCAGCGGGGAAGTTAACAAAAATTAAAAGAAACCAATTTAAAATTATACAACATAACGACCAAAATCCCTGTAAAAGTTAACATGCATTCTAAGATCTAGGCCATAAGTGGCAAAATGCAACTCTGCTAAAATGAAATACGTATTTTTATAGATGTTAATTTATGAATTAAATTATGATGAACATCGATGAAAAATTATATCTTGACGTATTCATGTTACAGTTGTGAAGCTGCATTTTTTCGTAACCAATTGAATTGAGTACTGTTCTCCAGATAAGGGCATAGCTATAGCATTCACATAAGGGGGGAGGGTAGTGTGTTCAGGAAGGGGGGAGAGGGTTGACACCCCCACCTACCACAATTTATTATTAACATTACATTGATTAAAGAGATGGTGCAAATAATATTCTTGTATTTTCCAGGAATGTAATCTACGAGTGCAATTCTCTTCTTTCCTTTCCTACGCAATACTGAGGCCAATGAGGAGGACACCCTAAACCCCCCGCCCAATTCTTTATCTTACGCCCTTATCTATATATACTCAAATTAATAAAATAAGCTCTTTCTTCCTAGGCAAGTAAGTAGGTACTAATACTTACGTCACTAGTGCACAATCACCTCGGTTGTTTTGCCATTGCAAATAATATATACATTTAGAGCTATAATAATAATTTGTCTTCATTATGAAACAATTAATATGTAACTTTCCGTCCTATGATTCGTTCCAGAATAATTATTTTGAGAATTTTACCTTCCGAATATATTGAAAAAGTCTGTGCAAAAGACACTATTCATAGTTCCCTTGTTCTAGCACAATGTCGATAAATCAGAGAGATCAAACAATAAAAATAACTGAACTTAATAATACAATACATCCAACTCCAAAATAAATCTGAGTGAGTTTAGATTCTCAATTCTCATCCCTCGTTAGGGAGAGATATCAAGATTTTAGCAAGATTGAGGCTTAGCGCCCTTAATTGACGATCACGAGTTATTATTTAGGGTGATGAAGTGCGGATGAAAAAATCACTTGTGATGTCTCACTTTTTATGTAGGCTTGTTGTGAAACACGGGTTTTTAAGTAAGTACATCCGATCGCAATGACTTTGTAATTTTAAAAATCTAGAATGCATTTGAAAGGGAAGTTTCACATGTTATGAAGTCGTATAGTCGTATCAATTATTCCGGATTCGTGAAATATCGTATTTGTAAGATTAAAATCCGAAGTCAAGTTTTAAAACATTGTGTAGTAGGAGGTCTTTCAACATTTCAGTCCTGTAAAAAGTCACTACAGGCTTACTCCTTCCTCAAAATCAATTCGCCCCAAATCCCAATATTTGTTAAGTAAGTACCAACTTCCCTATCAAAGCTTTATTACGTTAAAAGTTATACCGTTAAATAGTATAATATTTACGATGTCTTAAAACATTTTTTATTATTTTATTTTTTATTATCGATATAAAATAAAATATTATATATTGATAATAAAAAATGTTTTACGACATTTTATATTGATAATAAAAAATAAAATAATAATTTTTTTTTTAAGACATCGTAAATATTATACAGTTAAATAGTATGTAGTAGTAGTAAGTTGTTTTACAGGTGTTGTGCGATATCTGTCTCACTAGGATATACCTGTGTCGAGACAGACGAATTGGATACATTCATTAGTATTTACGCACTATTTGATACATGCATCCATATCGAATCAAATTACATTCATTCAATTATGACTATCGAAAAGTTTAAAAAATGTGTCTAGTGACGAAGAAGGCTGCTCTGTTGAAATCGACATTTCTCGGTGTAAAAAAGGAGGTGAAAATCTTAAAATGTGTTTGTTATACAATTTTAATCGATATTGGTATCGATTATATTGGTAGTCTCTCGAAGGAAGTGATGACTTATTATTATTTTTGTTTGAATTCAACGCAATTAAATGTTCAGTTTTATCTATTCTCTGTTTTAAAGGGGTTCCACGGTCCATTGCAGGTTTTGATCGGTTAGACTTTTATCTTTAATTCTTAAAATAGATGCTTACGTCACATACCTAAATTCATACGATTAAATAAATAAAAAGTTGAACCATAAACTTTGTACGCAATAATCCAAATAATTACTTTAAAAAAAAACCGAAAAGTTTTTCAAAAAAATATTTGAAATTTTTTTTTCTTTTAATAATTTAAAGCTCAATGCAGCTATTTAAAGCTCCAAACATTATTTCCATCATGAGCTTTGGAGACTAATACCTACAATTCGACGTCAATTGAATAGGAATTGAATCACTTTCAGACATTCGATCTAGTTGAAACATGGTAGAAGACTCGTAGTCGATGGTAATGCATATGGTAACAATCACGCATACATATTCGCTTTTCCCTGAAGTTGGACGACATTTTAGCAATTTATATACGAAATAAATGTTGGTCCAACCCAATCAGGATTTGGCTCAGTTGTTATTGCGGTTGACTCCTATCCCTGGGAGAAGGATTTAAATCTCAGTCAAACCATTTTTAATAAATATGTTTTTAAAAAAGACTTTTAATAAAAACAGGTATTATCGTAACATCATGTAAATACTATACTACTACTTAGATTGATATGCTTGGTGTAACTATAAGTGACCAGCTCAGGTACGGAGGCTCCATCGAAGCCAGAGTAAAGTTGGCCTCTCAGAAGCTGGGCGTACTGTACAGGGCCCGCAGATACTTTAATAGTACACAACTGCTCACCCTGTACAAATCGCAAGTGCGCCCTACTGTCGAATTTGGCAGCCATCTCTGGTCCGGAGCCCCTAAATACCTGAAAAAAACTCTTGACTCTGTGCAAAAACGGGCGGTCCGTTTGATAGATTCCCCAATCTTAACAAACGGACTGCAATCTTTAGAGCACAGGCGTCGGGTAGGTATGCTGTCCTTATTCTATCGGTATTACAATAGAAGATGCTCTGAGGAACTAGCGTCATTGATCCCTTCCGCACCGGTGCGTAGTCGGGATACACGCCAAACGCGCGCCCAACATTTGTACACGGTTGACATTTGTCACATGAGAACGGGTCGCTTCTACGATTCGTTCTTAAGTTCAACAGCTCGGCTGTGGAACGAGCTGCCGGCCTCTGTGTTTCCTCCCTCCTACAACATGGGACTCTTCAAGACCCATGTTCACTCCTTCCTCTCCACATAAAGACCCTCCACACAGCATTCCCAAAGATGACATAGGCCCTGAGGGAAATTATTTTCTTCAGGGCCTCCTGTGTGGAGTTAATATAAAAAAAATACAAAAAGTTTTTTACCGGTTGAATTTGTTTCCATAGCAAAAGCATAAACATATTATAAATTATAATTAACAAAGTTTAGAATTTTTTTTGCGAAAAATAAGTGAGGGTGTCTTCGCTAGTCGTTTTACGGCGTGTAACGCTATCACATTGATCACATCTCCAAAAAAAAGAGCAGACAAAATGACCACGTCTTTTATCTACATTGAATCAAGTCAGGGAAAAAATCATTAGCCATAGACATGGAAGTGATTAACGCATAGAAGTGCGTATTTGGCGTGTCCGTGCGCGCGAACTATGGCCAATTTGGTCTTACTTCCAGGGAAAATGATAATAACATTCAATACCGAAGTTGTGTCTTGTACAGATAAGTTCCCAATTTCAGTTCACCAGGGCGATACTCAGAGAATCTTCCACTCTGGAACATGCCGCAATTATAGTGTATATTATTTTAAATTAATAAATAGTGAAATAACACAAATCATTCGAATAAAATTTACTTGCACACGCACAAACCCGCGACCTTCCTAGTCGAGAACCTTACCCTTCGACCACGGAGGCCATCAAGGATCGTTTAGATCTGAATTGCCAGGCACTACCCAAACTTCCTCTGCCTCATCTCCACACCCTCCCCAACTCCTCCAGGCTCACAACTTATACTTGGTGATTCCATTCCATGGCTATGAACTGAGGTATTTACAACACATTTCTATTTATTTTCTATTCATTGGCCATAGCTAATGACCGCAACAGTTCGAGTGAATGCTTACACGAATTTCTATGCATCAAATTGGATTTGCGCATGCGCCGTAAACTCGCTGACAGCCGAACAAAGTAAACTTCCAAAAAATTGTCTAATTAAAAAGGCAATTAGATTACCGGCGAAGTTGCACTGTTCTGGCCACCCAGCGAGCTTTTCATTTGAATTCCGATCACACATCGCGCTCTTTTGTTACTCACAATGGCGTCTCGGATGGACCAAACGACTAATGGCACGCCGAAAGTCAGGACCACTGAAGATATACGCCGATAGAAGTGTGCTGTGGGCGCATTTCTGTACTTGAAGTATGCTCAATTTATCCTTACTTCTGGTGAAACTGATCAAAACTTTTCTCGAATAGAAAATATTTTCTCGAATTCCATAAAATAATTCCAAAATTTACAATAACCATTAAAAAAATTTAAAAAACCCGACTTACATTTATATAAAAAAATTAAACGAATACACATAAATACATGTACCATTTAATCATAACCACGTAAACACCTCAGCACAAGTTCTCCCAGTGAGGTGTTCACGAAACATATAACATTACCCACCACAGTGTCACCTACTCAACCCTACCTCACACCCAGCATAAAACAAATACCATTTTAACAACAGTTCTAAATTTATGTATTATATATAAAAGGAAATAATTTGGTAGACACTGTAATGTATGTATAGAAATAATAAAATTGATCTAGACGGAGGAAAATGATCCTGATAAAATATTAGTCATTCAGAATGTATAGAGAACACGTTTTATTTTCCTAATATATATCACGACGGAATGCGACAATATCAATATGTCTATATCAATATCAGTATTTGTATGAACACGGATCCGCCTTCCTCATAAAACATTCGCTTTTTAATATTTTAATAATTTTATAAATTTACATCAATGGTACTGTTTATTAGTTCGTTATAGGACTGCAGTTCCATTTTTAACAGGAAAATTGACCAGCTTTTTAATAAATTAACAGTATTTCGTGTAAGTTTTATCCGTGTAGGAGATAAAGGTCTTGTATAAATTTGTTGCGTCATCAGTTTTCTTTCAAATCGGTATAGATCACACTTCATACTTCCAGGTATTTTCTGTTCAGTGAATGGCTAACCGTACGTAAGAGTGATGGAATCGGGGTGATTCGATTGACATTTACGCCATTTTTATACAGTGATTGAATGGCCGTAAGACAAAATGGGGATATTTTAGTCTTGCCATGATACTCCGTTTTAAATAAAGCTTTCATATCTTTTGATGATGTGATGCTGTGATTTGTTGGTCGAAAAAAAACTTTTCTTGTTTTACGACGGCACAGAAAGTAACTACCATCGCTAACTGCATGTTCTTAATTGTTCATGAGATATAGTTGAAGTTGTGATGTTCCATCCAGCTTCGACCCAAAAATAAAATTATGATGATATCGATTCATTATCATAAAAAAGTACCAAATAATTTAATCTCGTTTTCAACATTACGTTACCCATAAACTTTCTGCATGGAGAAATAGTATGACTATCGCAAATTTATTTAGAATCTCTTCAATTATTTTTTAGTAAATTACGAATATATTATAATGATGTCGAAACACGTGTTAATGAAAATCCGAATATTTTTGCTTTTCGTCATGATGTATGCAAAAAAATCGTCTTGCATTTGCCTTGTTAATTTATTATGACGAAATTGATTGTTTGAATAATCATATTATTAACAATAATTTTAATCTTTTCAAACAAAAATGAATATCAAACATGAACTACAATAGAGAGTAGTGGTCGTAGATTAGATTTGTGTAAAATAGAATAATTCTATGTGCCCCATCTCTTTAATCGATGTTTCCAAAAGTTTATCCTTATGTAGTTAAAGTGGATGAATTTGTGTACTTGCGAGATACAGCAAGGTTGAAGGACAGAAGCATGGAAAAAATAATAAAAGGCTAAACACTGCAGTCGCTACTAAAAACGCGCAATGGGGTTCTGTTACTAATCCTGATGACATGAAACTCGCAAAACTAGATTTATAACGGGAAGTTTAGATGGTTTACATAAAATAGTGTCAAGCGGATTTCCAGAGGTAGAGCACCCTTAGGAGCACCTAAATCACCCCTACGTATGTTCCGCGATTTTTTTTTAAGTTTTCGAGTTATGATTTTTGAGTGAGATTAAGAAAAGGACGCTTAGACAGTTTGGGTATGTAGAGCGAATGAGCGAAGAAAGGAGTGTAAACAATGCACGATCAAGTAAATCTGATATTTGAGTCGGGCCATGTCAAGAGTGAGAATTATAGAAAAGTATGTATGAGACGATGTATGAATGTGAATGAGGTAAAGAGTGTGTGTCAAGACCGGGTTGTTAGGTGGTCCTTTCTCTCTGCCTACCCCTGCGGGGAAACGGCGTGATGGTAAGTTAGTTAGTTAGCTCTAAAGCATCTGTGATTTCTTTCTACAAAAAATACGGTTTACTTAAAAATAATAATATAATGATACCGCTCCACCGCATTATAAAAGCAATAATAAGAAACACAATCCGATTGTCAATGGAACAACACGAACAAAACAGCAGATTAATGGTCACAGTTTGTCTGGGAAGATAATCCTGTTACGCGATGATATTGGGCCTGTATTATGTTTTGTATCGGACTTTAATGTTTTGGTTCGGTGTCCAATATTATAGCTTCTTTCGGTTCCCCGCTGCGCGACCACAATCATCGGAATCGCCATCAACTACCGACTAATGGAATAATGGGTTATTCGTATCGGGTTTTAACTCTGTTTGATTGTTATTGGTGCTCGAAATTCACAGATATAATACTGTTTTATCGGATTTAAATTTGAATTTCATTATTTTTATTTTTATTTGATTCGAGCAGTTTGAACAGGAATGCTGGTATGTTCCTGATTTACACAAACAGGTGTTGATTTTGAATTAATTGATTAGTTATCATGTTGTATTTTTGAGTGTCAGGTAAATATATTAAAGGATCACCTTCGTGATCATGTCTTAATATTCAACCTTCTTTACTGGCAATACATGTGTGTCTGGAATATTAGATATTATACTCACTTTGCTTTTCTATATTTTGTATAGATATTGTTATCTATTATATTTATTGCTTATTATCTAAATGGTTGTCCTTTGGGAATATATGCATTTCTATAGGAATGACTGGAGGAAGACTGGTGAAGGAGTAGGTGAAAACCACATTCTTGGTCTGCCTCGTATTTCTTTGATATCTTATATAATCTTCTTCCATAGTCAGGAATGACTGGAGGAAGATTGGTAGAGGAGAAGGTGAAAACCTCTTTCTTGGTCTGCCTCCAGGAAGTTTCCACACCGACATACATTAATTTGGTCGTATTTCTTGTGGTCCTTTCGCCCACTATTATTTTAAAATGGCCAACCATTCCTAGTATTTGAGACCTACATAATATTTAGATAGTTTGATGATAAAATTATTTACATAAATAAATTATTGTTACCAAGTTTGATTTGAAAACGCCATTTCAATTTCAAGTTTTTCATTTATTTATTCAATATTTCTAATATTCAATTTTAAACTGTTTTTTTATAAACAAGTTCTGCTGTGTAAATATTATAACGTGTGACAGCTATTTCGTCCTCTGAAGGCATTATCATATTTGTCATGCCTTCAGAGAGTAAAACATCTGTCACACATAATAATAATCACACTTGTTTATGAATAAAGTGTTATTTTTTAAAATTGAATTATATTATTATTGAATATTCAAAAAAACTTAAAATTCAACTTCATCACGTCATGACTTCTTGCAGCGTCCAGTAGGTACTTCCTTAATATTGTACTTCTACCTTTCACGTCATACACATGTATTTTCTTCACTCATTTCTCTGATCATCCACTCTACATGGCCAAACCATAGTTAACCTTGTTAATCTTGTTCATTTTTTTACTATAGTTAAGCGCACTTGAAGTGAAATGACACTAAACTGCGCCATATAAATGCCATGTTATTATTATTATTTTAACGCTTTAATTCGCAGAGCGCGAGGCGTAAATTAGCCTTGTATTTTCACGGATTTTCACATTTGTCATACATGGTTTTACCACACAAACCTACATCTCACGGATCTCAGTTCTATAGCATTAATTCTACTTGCATCCTTACTTGGTCAGCTTTACGCCGTACATCGGCACTTAATTATGGACTGTCACTTTTTCTGAGAACTTTTTACTAGCGACTGCCACTTTCAGACCTCCATTAGTAGAATTTCCTGCATTTTCCCTTATAATATCCTCATCAGCCGTTTCATTTCCAATACGTTACACTTGACGTGACCTTCTTCTTCTTTTGAAGGTGAAGCGTATAAAATTTCATTAATATTGGAATAAAAATATAGATTTGCATACAAATCAAAGCCATGCCACCTGCCCGCTCGCCACACACACTCTTGTTTCAATAAATAGATAGAAAATAGACAGTTTGAGGGTAATACAATTATTTTGGTTGTTACCTACTACTCAGTCGTGTGCTTTATTCAACATCGTAAAAAACGCATTATAAAAATATTTCATAATATTATTATGAAATCAAAAGAGTTACGATCCGTTTTGGAATCTGATTGGAATTATTTTTCAATTCAAAGGGTCTGCTCCTCGGCGTGTAATTATAATGGGCCCAGATCAAAGAACTGATGAGTAATGGACCTCAGAAAGGACACAATCCACAGGAGACTGTGTTTTGATCTATCCACGGTCTTTCTAAGACGAACTGAAATGTTTCTAAAACATTTTCAAATGAAAAAAAAAATCTTCGGATCTTCACATCTTCATATCTACCGGATCTGCCCTGATGATGGACACTGCAACGCTGTCCGAAACGTCGGCTAAAGAAGGAGTTAGCGCAACACGGCATAAAACCCCAAAAACAAACAACAAAAAAGAAAAAAAAATGGTTTTGCTCTGGAAAAAAATATTACGAGGGAGGTTGAAATTTAACGTGACTCTAGAACGAAAGCTTCGGTATCGAGAAATTTGCATTGATTTTTCCGCCAGAAATTTTATGGTGAAAAAAATATGTCAGGAGGTGTGGAACTTTGGCTTATCCAATCCACTGCCGAAAAGAATATGCAATATTGATTGTTACGTATTTTTTAAACTAGCTAGTGAGGAAAAAACTCGGGCGAGGCCGGGCATAAATGATTGGTATATTATATTATTAATTTATATTGTTTGAAAATATTAAGAAAACAACCAATATAGATAAAAGGTAATTTATTTTCTGTGGGCAATCTCTGCCAATCACAATGAACAAGTGTGCAGTCACCGTACATTTAGCAATATCAGTTTGTTCATTAAAAAAATAACATAATCGATGGAAGGATATGATAAGTAATAAATAAATATTATGCGACTATTTATAGTTTTGTAATATGGTGAGTAGGACCTAACCTACACCCTTTCAAAATCAAAATTTTCTTGCGGGCAATCATTACCTATTTCACCCCAACATTACTTCTGAACGAAAATGTTAAAACACTACACACATTTTCTATGCATTTAAAAATAATTTTGCACTTCGCTCACATTTAAAAGAATCCCACTTAAATGTTTGAGAAACATTCACAAGGATATTTATTTTTTAATCTACCGGGATACGAACCATGATTAATACACAGGTCCTTTATTATAATATGATAATTTTTTGTTCTCTTATGACAGGATCCCATAGATACAATCTTGGCGGGACGTCCTTTGCCTTTGTCGACTTGGTCTTCCAGTATGTTCGGGCATATAATAAAGTGACATCTATATTATTTATCTGAAAGGAATGTAGTCGACAAATACTCTGGCGACAGAAATGACAACTAATACTGCAGTGTTAAGGGGAATTTGTGTCACGATGCGATACAATATTTCAATGTGGCAACTAAATGACGCGGTAGGAATTTTTAAGTGCTTCTGAATTTGGTGGAATGCTTTGAGCAGTTTGTTGGGTCGTCACATTATTTATATCAGCGGGATATACTACTAGTGAAGCAATTTACTGTCCTAACGTTTTGTTTATGAAACTCTTTTATAAACCGATGCTTGAAATAACTTAGTTTTCACAATGAATTACAATTTTATTTAACCTATTGTCGGTAAATATCCAGAGGAAAGCCTCATCCTTAATGCGCACGAATTATTTAAAAGGCTCTTCGTATCAGTTTAGTTACAACGATGAATAACTGTTTCAGTCCGCCGAAAACAGCATAATGCATTTCATAATTTTTTTTTGACAATTCAATTTTTCATGTTCACTTTGCGATGCGATGTGACAAATGACGGGTGAGATTTTAGGCTAGTTTTTCCATTATTTTTTAAGAAAATCCAAACGAAGAAACTAAGAACACCTTTTGAAGAGTAGGTTCTTAGATTCTTGGTTTGAGTTAGATAAAATAAACAACACCAAAAATAGCCTAAAAACGTAAAAGGTGTTCTTTTTTTTTAAATAAGTTGCGTGTTGGATGAGGCGCACCTATTTACACTACACGGTGAAAATGAGTATTGCTGATTTCTTAAAATTCGGAAATGTGATATCAGGTCATTTCCTAATAAACTATTCGGACTTTCATAATTTATCGGAATACATGTTCATGCAGCTGCGTTTACTCTGTTATTATATAATGACGAAATGCGAAAATATTAGATTTTTTATGAAAACTAGTTCCGATGTCGCCATAACACATTCGGGTTTAACTGATAGGAAACCTGTCTATTCAACAAGGAGAAAAGTTGCTGATATAAAATACTGTTAATGTATTAAAAATCTAGTGAAATTTTTCATTTTTCCGTTAAAAATAGGAATGCAGACCTTTGACGAATGAATTAACATATTTCCTAACAAAGTATCAATTAAAAGCTAATGTTTCATTAGGACTGCGCTCCGTTCATACAAATACTGATATTGTCGTATTACGTCATAATATTCATTAGGAAAAATATTAGTACATTAAGATAAATATACTTTATTATATTTGGATAAATATTAGTCATTAAAATTTTAAATGACTAATATTTTATCAGGAAATTGGCATGCTACCACTTTTAACAGCATCATTTATCTCGGTGAAGTATTTAAAATATAACTATGCCTTTAAAAAATAGAAACACTTTATTCCTACTCTTAATCAATTAGGTATATTTAGTTAAACCAACAACCTTTATAAGTACAAGTGCAAATAAAACTTGAATTAGTGAATTTGTGGTTGATTAACTTTATGTCTGCCCTGGTGAAATCACAGTTGGCATTAAACCACAGACATATGAATATTAATAGACTAGAAATTAAGGATGAGGGGTAAAATCAACTGTTGAAGAACGAAGAGGGTAAAGCTGACTGTGATTCGTCAATAAATCAATCTGATAGTATTTAGGCATCTCGCCTTATAATATCACCATTTAGTTCTTAAAAGTAAAATCTGCTTTTGAATGAATAGACATTTTTACATGGGAGCGCAAATTACTCGCCACGTTATGAACAAATTTGCGAAGTCCAAATTCGGCAAAATAAATTTCTTCTATTTTCAGAGTCGAATATTTCGTTTATGTATTTAGTTAAGACACTTTTATAAATGTTCATAATTTACTTCCCAGCAACTAACCAGCTTTGTGTTTCACGTCCAGACGTGTCTCGATGTGATAGTATTTATGTTTCTACAACTGATCCATATTATACGATGTGAATATGCTTAAAATAAAGTAAAATAATGCTTATATATGGAATGTAATACGACAATTGGGCTTATTCTCTTTTTCACCTCTATTTTTACAAGTTTTCATAGTACAAGTCACCATTTTGCCGTGTTATTTCGTAAAATGAACCGATGATGCCTCGACCATAGTTCGCACAAGAATGATGACGTCACGTTTTCTAAATTCACTTGAGGCCATACGCGAGCACATACGGGTTGCGAAAACGAACGTGCTTTAGGGGCGCGCCGCCGACCGTCATAACAGGTCACACGAAGTAAGTAGAGCTGGGTCAATCGATCTACCGTCGTGAGCGGGTCGCGAAAACGAACGTGCTTTTGGGGCACGCCGCCGACTGTCATACCAGGTCACACAAAGTAAGTAGAGCTGGGCCAATCGATCTAGCGTCGTGAGCGGGTTGCGAATACGAACGTGCTTTAGGGGCGCGCCGCCGACCGTCATACCAGGTCACACCGTCATTCATACAAAACCCGAAACCCGATTACCCGTCTCCCAGCCACTTTAACTTTCGTTTGACGTAATCATTTTTTAATCAAACCTATTACCGATCAATCATCTCGTCATCGGGAACCGGTTTCAAAAGTATCTGGAAGAAGAAACGGTTATTTCCGGCTACTGAAACTGAAACCACAATTAAAGCCTATTTTCGATTTAAGGAATATACCATCTCTATTAATTAGTCAAATTCTGTCTGTACGAGAAAGTGATTCGAAACGTGATGCTTGGCCAAACAAATTATGCTCATGCATCTTCTATTCTATTTTCTATGTTCACTCGCCACGCCACACCGGCAGTTGGCACCCGAGTCACGAGAGTGGGTCACGATACCCGTGTGCTGAAAATCTAATGGCGTTCGCCTCGTCATACCAGCAAACGGCACCGGGTCGCGAGACCCAGGTGCTGACAATATACCTGTATGTGCCCTTGCCTCGCCATTCTGGCACCCGGCACACAGTGGGCTGAAAATCGCCTTTCATAGACATAGGGACTTGAATTTTCAAGGGTATTTTTTTTGGCTAGAAATGGATTCTGCTGATCATTAATATGCTATAAAATTTTGTATGAAGGAATTGCGTGTACAAATGAAGGAGTCACCATTTTTTTAAGAAAAATTTGTATGGAACTGACATTAAAAATGAGGCTATCTCTGGAATCATAAGGTTGGCCATTATATCCTTACACACAAATATACTACTATTTATTGAAGATTCATTTTAATGCTTAAATGCTTTACATATGAGTATGCTTTGTCTAGTTTACAATATTTTATTTACACTGCAAGCCTAAAAGCATTTAAGCATTAAAATGGATCATCAACATTAAAAAGGGTTTTTTTCAACTTTGAGGATTTAAAAAAAAATAATCGCACCTTGCGCTACAATATGAAGTATGTCAAAAAAATACAAATAAATAGTAGTATTATCTGTGTGTAAAGATAGAACGGCCAACCTTATGATTCCAGAGATAGCCTCTTTTTTAATGTCAGCGCCATACAAATTTTTCTTAAAAAAATTATAACTCCTTCATTTGTACACGCAATTGCTTCGTACGACATTTTATAGCATAGTAATGATCAGCAGAATCCATTTCTAGCAAAAAAAAATACCCTTGAAAATTCAAGTCTCTATGTCTATGAAAGGCGATTTTCAGCCCACTGTGCGGCACCCTGGTGGTCACAAGAGTAGGTCGTGAAAGTGGATTGCCGGACCCAGTTGCTTGTGAAAAATAACCCGCTCGCTTTTTGGAAGCTGTGTCAACCCGGCGAACGGGTCATTCACGATCGATCCAGGAATAGAAGTAGATAAGGCAAAATTATTGACCTTAATTCGGGTACAGATACGGCCGTAACACACAACGGTTTATCTCTTTAGTAGCAATTACGAATACAAGAATATTTAAATATTACCCATGAATAAAATATCTTGTCACTGAAAGGAAAAGATACTTCACCAATCATTAAAGTTAATAGGAAACTGAAAACAAAAGCAAAACTAACACACTTCCCAAGAAATGCTACACCCATACCTGTCCGTCACATTCAATACCTCAAAATACAATTTTACTATTTATTTCTGATGCATTACAACTTCAAACAAAGCGATCAACGACGCTGGTTATATATGCATATAATATATTATTTAAGTCCGTGGGCCGATCGCTTTCATTAAAAGACGTTTCGTAAATGGACATTTTTCATTTGAATATAAGTAGGGAGCTATTAACGTGTAGGTGATTGATGAGGGACCATTAATACTGCGGTATGATATACGGATTTAATGACCATGACCTTATGGAAGACTATGTTTGGTAGACGGCACCTCGGAATAGGCAATCATATTGTCATTTGTTTGTGAATGGAAACTCAAAATTAGATTTTGGTCAGGGATCTTAGTAAGCCGATAATCTGATAGTCAAATACGGTACTGGTTATATTTTTGTAAATTCCAATGATATTGCACGAATTTCACTACGATAATCTGATAGTCATATACAGTACTAGTTATATTTTTGTAAATCCCAATGATATTGCACGAATTAAAAAAAATATACGTATTTAGGTAAATACGATGAAAAATTAATTATGAAAACACATAATATGTTGTACAATACACAATATTTTAGAGATAATTCCTCATTTCTACATTAGTTCTAACTCAAAGTTTTGCGAAAAGATAGATCTTCTTCTTATTTTAAATTTGTTTCAAATGATTATTTTTCCCCATGTCTGAAGCCTTTCACAGTCGTCGAAATCTTTAAGGACGGGTTGATTCACAGAATTTGAACAATTCATCAAATTTCAAAGTTAAAACTCAATTCATGTGATAGTTCTATTTGAGTTCGGTTATTTTTTTTCATGGGCTGGTTATTTTATAGTACTTGGATAGTAACAGGACTTTTACACAACTTGAATATTAACTTTGAAATTTTATGTTAAATGACTTGATAGCGCCGTTTTTGTGCAAAAACACCTCAAGGGCGCTGTATGAACGCTGTACATCTGTGCGCTGTGCGTAGGAATACACGAATATTAAGGGTGAAATAACATGTTTTCTGAAGGGAATTACATTGATCAGGTTGATTTTTAATATAAAAACGTAGAAATAACTCCAAACAATCGATAGAAAATGCATTTTTATTTTAAAATTTCTAAAATTTTACTTCAAATCAATGTTTCTTATTTTAACTAATTGACAAAATATATAAGTTCATTGAATTAATTTCACGAGGTGCTTGCTAGGAGCCCGCAGAGCAATGGGACACGAACTTTGCCTGTTCTAACAAAAGTGTATTCTGGTAATCAATCTTTCCATGATGGCATCATGGCGTTCTGCTATACATCACTCACGATGAGGAAACTGCGGACCTACCAATAATAGAACACCTTCATTATTATCCAGCCATTGAAAAAAATTGCATTCAATTTGGACTTATTCTTTTGCACAAAGACGATGGATGTTGAGTTGGTACCTACCTACATACATACCTATTTACATCGAAAAATAACATTTGTGCAGGACTTACTTAATCACGAAGACCTATTTAAATGTGGTTTCGTTTTATTTTAATATTGCAAATTGCCAACAAAAATGATGTCGTTGTTTATTTCGTTGGTTTTAGAGACATTATTTTTTTAATTTCGGCTTTTAGAAATCTGGCTATAGGGATATTGTCCCGCATTCGAGTTACAATATAAATTATGATTTATTTTATATATATAAATTACAAACAATACATAACAAAATGAACCTTTGTCTGTGCAACTGGGAAGGAAAGCAGAATTTATTATTGGCAACTAAACATAATTTGAAGCAAATTTTGTATCCTGATTAAGAGATATCATTGGTTTTGAAATACATATATATTGGTAATTGTTATTGAATAGTGGTGTAAAAAAAGTTCATTACATATTTTATATAAAAGTAATTTATTTACAAAGAATCTGAAGAGTTCCTAAAACAGATAGCTGAGTTCTTATGTTATCTACCCACACAATCCGAAGACTTCCTAAAACAGATCGCTGAATTATTATGTTATCTACCCACACAATCTGAAGAGTTCTTATGTTTTCTAATCCCACAATCTGAAGAGTCCCTAAAACAGATCGCTGAGTTCTTATGTTATTTACCTACACAATTTGAAGAGTTCCTAAAACAGATCGCTGAGTTCTTTTGTTATATACCTACACAATCTGAAGAGTTCCTAAAACAGATCGCTGAGTTCTTATGTTATCTACCCACACAATCCGAAGACTTCCTAAAACAGATCGCTGAGTTCTTTTGTTATCTACCTACACAATTTGAAGAGTTCCTAAAACAGATCGCTGAGTTCTTATGTTATATACCTACACAATCTGAAGAGTTCCTAAAACAGATCGCTGAGTTCTTATGTTATCTACCTACACAATCTGAAGAGTTCCTAAAACAGATTGCAGTTTTCTGAAAGATCACCTCGAGTTCACATCAAATTAGCTACTCTAAAATTCAATCCATTTGATCCAACTACATAATATTTATTGTGATGTTTTTTGTAAAAGTACCCAGTATGAATGAATGAAAAAAATCATATTTTGATTTATTCGATATGATTTAACAAATGGTATTAAAATTGACGGTTAATAAATGTCTTACCGTTGCTCCACCAAATTGTTTACGCAGTTGACGCAAATTCTCCACAAAAAAATCACTTTTACGTTGGATTGAATACGAATATTGTTTCGGCGATTTAACTTATTCATAATTTAGTCCGTCATTCGAGGAGCAGAGAGCCTGAGCGGGAGGTGCCCAGCTGTCCAGACCCAGTCCCCGTGCTACAAGTGCTGCGCGGTTCTGGTAAATATTCTGTCGAATGGATAATAAATTTACGTCCGAGGAGTTTTTGTGCCGTTTGAGTTTTTATTTGTTTCACGGGGACTCGTTTTGAACGCCTTGCTCCGAGCCATGAACGATTTTTACAGTGGACGTTCGTATTTTTGCTTCTCTCTTTATTATTTATAATTTTATAACTGATGATTAGTGGTGGAACTCCTCCATCTTACTATAAATTTATGATTTAAATAACTCTATACCATTCTTCTTTCCTAATTATTCCGGATATATCACAGTTATACACGGTAATGTTGGAAAACGTCGAATTGTAACACGCAAGCACGGTTTTATTAAAAATTTGAAAATCTGTTTCGCGAAATGAAATTTTACTGATTGTGAATTGTTTCTAGATATTATACGATAAATAGTTTATTAGTTATATAAATGGTTTCTAAGACGAGTAGTCTTAGAAATAAGTACTTTTTAATATTCATTTTTCTTTTTAATAACTGCAAAGGTGAAATTTAGTGTTTATTAGTGAACGGCAAGCTCTCTGCTTCCTTGAAATTAGCAATTCATTATTTGTCAGGATTTTCTATGAAATTTGAACTATTTATACGTATGTATATGTACAGTGTCTAATATTAATTGCTTTCACTATTTCCAACTGAAAATCATACAAAAATTTCTATAATATTCTTCATAACCGCCATAATTACTTTGCCTTCTTTCGAAATATATAAATATGTACTTATTTTCCTTTCATAATCATTATCACAAGTAAATGTTTCTAATGGAAGAGCGAACTGATCAATTGTAAAACCTGATTTCTATGTGCAAAAGTTTTAAAATAAATAAAGTATTATTTAATGTGCGTGAGCTGACAGATGAGGTATATATATCTGGTAGTGTCAAATGATGGTCATTGCAAAGAGCAGTACCTAAACTTTGTAAATAGCTCGAGGAATTGCAAGAAATTGCTATTTAGCTCTTGTGAGGAGCAATATTCAATAGCGATTTTGGGCGGAAATGGTCTGTCTTCAACTGTAAATAAAGCATACAAATGTAAAAAATAAAGAGTGTCGATAAATCTATTTTATTATTAGTTATTAGTCAGAAAACTTAAGATCTCTTATATTTTGTCTTTGTTATAGGTCGGAGTCCTTGACAATGAAATAACGAACCGCCACTGCAAAAGTTCGATCGGACCTTTTTAGAATACAAAGTAGAAAAAAGCGGCGATACGAGCTAATGAGTTGACTATCATAAATTTATTATTTATTACCTTAGGGTTTCTATACACAACACATGCCACCCCTCGCGAGGGGGTTGCTGGTGGCACATTACTCACGTGCAAGGGTCCTTCGATTTTAGAGAGCGTTTTAAATATATTTTTATTTATTGTTATTTATATTTATGTGAATAATAACTTGGTGCCGAGAGAGGCGTTTTGGTAATTTAAAACTAGAATTTATTTATTATTAGGTAAAGTTGTCGTGAGATTCATTGTGGTCTATTGTTAAATGTAATTAAAAATTCATTAATAAATAAATGAACAAACAAACAGATATGATTTCAGATTTTAACGGCCAAAAGTATTATAGTGATTTATATTTGGGGTATTATGCTGTATTGCGTTACCTCCTTCTCCAGCCAACGTTTAGCAAATTCGTTTAGCAAACGTTGGCTAAAAATGAGATAGCATAAATGAATCACTTTAGAACAAACAAACACTTTACGTAATTATAAAAAATAATACTTTGAATGTATGAATGAAGAATCTCTTCAAATTATTCGTAATCCTGTTAAAAACGGGTCTGCAGGCCTTTAACGAATGAATTCATAGGTTTCATGTTAAACTAATATAAAAAGGAAAAAAAACAGGACGTCGGAACACGTGTTCATAAAAATCATTATATTTCCGCATTTTGTCATTATAAAATAACACGTGTTCCGATATATTTTGAAACTACTAACAATTTTTTAGGAAATGGCCTGCTGTCCCGTTTTAAATAGGGTTTTGAATAAATCAGCAATACTGATATTTCTCCTCCAAAAAATAGGCTTTCAAATTCATTGTCTTCAAATTCTACCTCAGCTTATCAAATTTTGAACAATCAGTTGGAAGGTTCTGTGATTACTTAAGGATTTGTCAATAACTATTAATTTATGCTAAAATTAACTCATTTTTGTAATTCTGGCAACCCAAAAATTTTGGGTAATTTACTGGATATTATTGTAAGCAAAAATGTACGTTCCTAATATAGGAACTATATTTTACCTCGCATAGAAAGCTACCCTAATTACTGAGCATTTTTTTAAGCAAAAACAATATTCCCGGGTTAACCAGAAAACATTTGAAAATCTCCTACTACCACCACAGTAAGCGGAAAATTTTGCTTGTGTTGTGATGGAAGACTTAGCTAGCCGAGGGATTGTACGCAATACGCCTGGGTGGGACCCAAGCCTATTGTTTATTAATTAACTTATTTATTTATATCATTGTTTATTTGTTATTCATGGTCAGAGAAGATCACTGACGAGAGGTGACATTATTGTGTTATGTTACGTTATTTGTATAGATACGCCAAATAATTTGAACTAATCCACAAAAAGTATATTATCCTAATGGTGTCCTTTCCTTTCGGAGGTTGCATGTCATCAGGACTATGTCAATATTCACCCATCGCGTTACCTTTGTTGTTGATTCTTAGGATAAACGATATGCCTAAAAGCAATCTTTATAAAAGCTGATTATAATGTATTGTGTTTTGACCCCAACAATAAGGATGATGTACTTATACCTATTCTGTAAAATACTTTCTTGATTTTTTTTCTCACCAGGAGCTCATAACATATTTAAAAAGGTATAGGTATATTGCATTCACCATTCAAATAAAATGCAGTCGCAAGCTAGCACACAACACTTTGCTAAAAAATACATAATAACATATTATTGCCTTTACTCCGTGTCATAGTCACAGACATACGCCGACACACGTTTCCTTTAGCTAAACTAATAACAGGGTAACACACATTGCAGGACGACCGCGACTGTTTCCACCTTCAGCCGAGGTGTCCGCTGCATTATGATTGCATTTCATGGCACTCGGGCAGTCGGGCGCTCCAGGTGTAAAGAAGAGGTAGAGAAGTGTAAACTGTAGGTTGTGTTGGGTGTTAAGGTAGTATGAACCTACCCGTGAAGCCCGATTGTTATGCGGAACCACCGCGTCAGATGCTCACTGGAACGAAGCGCGGGTCGGCTAACTTTGGACACAGACAGTTTTACACAATAGTAATGCCATTTTATCACTAATAATTAAATGACTAATCTATATAAATTTATAAAGTCCGCGGGTTTGTTTTTTGAACAAATTTACAGTTTTATTGAAAGATTGATCAAATTGCTGAAATAAAGAGGAAGTCTTGGTCATTCTATATATAGCCAGGGTAACGCCGGATAATTCAGCTAATTGAAATATATTGTTTTGGAACCGATAAAATATGTATTTTCAGATATTTGGAAAAATACGTGAAAGTTCCATAGTTTAAGACTTGTGGAGGAAATGACAAGCGAGCTAAATATAATCGCGTCAAACTCTCAATTCCAGACAAAACTTGCAAGTAGACGCACAAAAATATTATTCGCTTTGTACTTAAATATCTTTTAACACCGACTTTATTCATTTATCCCGATCATTGACTAAAATAATACATTAATGAGCCCGATGAATTAAAAAAAACAATAATTCGGTGTAGGTACTTAAGCGTACGATTACTAAGCTATTGGATCTGATGATTAATTTAGAATATGTCTTACGACATCAAAATAACAACACTGAATTTCAAATTTTTATTAAAAAATTACTATGACTGTATTTTGTATTTTCTGCAAGACTTTCGGCTCATTATATTATGATTGGTTACAATACATATAATGTATAACTTGAACTATATATATATGCTTCGGGGATTGATAAGAGAAATAATAGAACGTGGGTTTATTCATTAAATATATGTATAACAATATATTGGGAATACAAGTTGCATTTATAATGTTTTCAAATGTTATCAATCCCCGAAGTGGTCGATTAATCGGCATCAAACAGGCGGGTAAAGTCTCCTCGCTTTACGGCGCAACATCTGCCTCCACCACTTAAAACAATAATACTATACTGGCACTGGGTACCTACATGTTGCGGTCAACCATAATAAGGATGAAATTAGTGTGCGATTCCTAATTCCCCCCCGTCTACTACGTACCGACTAACTACAACTACTGCGGTATCAAAAATAAAATACTTTTCGTCACCTTGTAATTATGGTTTTTAGTTTGTCAGTCAGTCATTGAAGGGAGTTTTGCCGCTTGAGGCTGACTTATTTTACCATCCACATTTTGTTGGGTAACTATCATAGTACGCAACCTTCCCCTCAATTTTGCACGAGAGTAAACCAAACAATTTGGAAGGCAAGTTTGGATACACCAACACTGGCAACACCAGTCACCAGTTTGGTGATTTAGCAGGGGTGCACGGGTTCATCGGGTGTGGTGTGTTCAGGGTGCGTCTGCCCACTCGCTGCGTGAAGTGCCAGATCAGGAGAGGCTGGTTCGGGGAGACTGTTACCATATATCTGTCAGTCCTGGACACACTGATCCCTAGATTCCTTACCCAACCCTCATACCTTTTTACCTTCCCAGAACTTCTTTTCCTTAAAAAAGACCCTCCGCACAACATCCAAGAAGACGACCTAAGTGTGTGTGTTGGGATAATGTAAATATATTTGTTAGGATGTATGTATAGTTTCCCTGTGCAGTTGGGGTTATAGCTGGATTACTAAATAGTACGATCTATGTGATGCAACAATGTCAAATCAGAATAAAATTGTGTTGTGAAATCGTTAATTTATTATATTAATCAATCATATCAATAAATCTAGGAACTAAGAACGAAATTGATTTTTATTGAACACGGAGAAAAATAATAGTGTTAAAAAAATGATAACAAGCCGATTTCCTGGTAAAATATTAGCCATTCAGAATACAGCGAGAACACTTATTCTTTTTATAATATACCTATATCTTGACGGAATGCGACAATGTCAGTATTTGTGTGAACACGTGTTCCGCCGTCCTCATAAAAAAACCGATACTTTGTTAGAAATTCTTCGATTTATTCGTTAAAGGCCTACAGTCCCGTTTTTAACGGGAAAACGAATAATTTGACCAGATTTTTAATAAATTTACAGTATTTTACAGCAGTAAGTTTTCTCCGTGAAGGAAGTGAAAATGAATGAATCATTTAGAATAGATCCATTGTCAATTTTAGTGAGAAATAGAAGTAAATATACGGCAAAGGATGGAAAAGGCAGTGGTTGGCGGCCGTTCCGTGCAAGAGCGTCGTCCTGTCTTGCCAACCTGGCTACGTAAAAGTCGGCTTTACGTCAAATGATATTTTTTTCATTGTCAAACGGACAAAATTTGAAAATGGCCTTTCCACGGCTCTTTTCAGAGTTTTTACGTCTCTTTCAATATCTTTATTATAACCTTACCTCCGTTATAGGACGACCTAAATGAATAAAAGCAATCGTCGATTTCAATCTTCCTTTCCACGGCACTTTTCAGGGTGTTTACACTGTTTACGTCTCTTCAATGTATTTCATGTTATTATCCTCCATCATCAGACGACTTAAATGAATAATTGCAATCGCCTCATTCAATCGTTCTTTCCTCGGCTCTTTCCATCACTAATGACTACAAAACACCATTTCCCATTGATTTTTACAACTCGCCCTGCATAACTAGAGTACAACTCGCAATACAATTATACCATTATTCACTTGTTCTGAAAGCAAAACAATGAAGTAATATTTGATTAATTCGCGTGTACCAATTTAGCAGTCACATTCAATCGATAGTGGTAAAGAAAACAAGCAGTGATTTATTGGCCGTAATAATTTATTCTGCACGTATTTTACTATCGATCTACTAAAGGAGTATCTTCTTTGCCGCTGCAAAGTCTAAATGATTTATTGGCTGGCTTATTTCATTGTCACTTTGTATAAAGATTACGCTGAAGGATCAGGGGGCCTATTCTGTATCTTTCGAAACTTTCCTGCCGCCGGTTTAGCCACGTCACAAACCCGTATTAACCCTTCCCTTACGGTATTCAAAAATTCCTCGTTCTCCGGTGCTATATTATCGGTAAATATTTATATGTTGTAATTACTTAATGCAATACATAAATGTATTGCTGAGGAATACCTAAAATTTGAACTCTGTGTTTAGTATATTTAGGGAGATATTTTATTAATTAGATCCGATGTTCACTCAGTTCACAGCACCGGCAAGGAAAGGTTAAACCACGAACATGCTGGCTTGTTAACCCGAAAGATACAGTGCAGGCCCTCAGGTATAATAGTAGTATAATGGAAAGTATATGTAAATGGTACTATGGAAAACCAATTCTTTTGAGTGTTGGAAAAGCTATTTATCCGAACTTACATACTTATTACGTAGAGTGTTTATAAGTAACAAATTTTATTTCGAAGTAGAAGAATGGTATCTGTCATCAAAAATAGTTTGTTGTTAATAGTAATGCTCAACCATTACGTTTGATCAAATGTTCAAACTGGTTTGAATTCAATATTTGCACGATTTGCGAAAACTATTTCCGTGCTGCTGACGAAATCTTTGATAGTGGTTTTTTTTTTTAAAACTACGAATACCGCTAAAAATGTGTGGAAGATTTAAAGTCTATTTCTGACTATGGTAATCGTATTAAACACATGAAATTTATATATTTTTATTGACAATTATTGATTTTAAAAACAATTTAAATCCACACATTCCGAAACGGTTCCAACTGGCTACAACATCATTATGACATAGAAAATAATAATGTCTGGTAAGACGGCTGCAACCAACGCTGCTCGGCGTGACGTCAACGCCGCCGAATTCACGAATAAACACCAGCATGTCGTTTTGGCGGCAGATCGAAAATGGCACAATTAAAATTGTTATAGAAAATTTATTAGTCAACACAAAAATAAAATAAAAATACTTTCATAAGCGTTATTTTTTCTTCACCTTTTTCGAGCATTAAAAAAAGTAAAATACACCTTTTTTTTTTTGATTGAAAGTGATTGATGAAATTTTTTTACGCTTCGTATTACATGGATAGTAAACAATACAGTTTTAACGCAATGTAGAGATAACGGTAGGTACTAGTTTTATTTTCATGTCGATTATTTGCAAAAGGTTGGTACAAAACTACTAAAAACCTCCATCGATGATTTCTTGACGAAAACCACTTAATACTCGGTTTTTTTTAACAAAAATGAAACTAAAAACATCCGGTTATTTTATTTTTTATAAAGAGTTAACATAATTTAAAATTGACCAGTTCAAAAAAAAAAAAACAAAACAGAAGCAATAAAAAATGTAAAAAAAACTTAAACATTTAAAAAAAATAAAACATGACTAACTATAGTAAAAAAATAAAAACAATAAAAAAATCTGGCGAGCGTAGTTATCTTGTTTATCTTGTATAACGCAAACAAGTCAAAAGACGCAAGCAGTGTTCGCGTTCGGGTTGTCGCGGTACGATACACGCGCCGTCCGCGAACACCGCTCGTTCAAAAGCATTAAGTGGTTTATATAGAGTTTTTCGCCCTCAATACGAAGCTTCTTGAATCACAAACATTAAAAAGTGTCGACTCACTAAAACCGCATAAATGGAATTGTCAATCGATCATGTTTTCGAAGATAGATCATAATTTCCAAAGTTCTACAGATATTTAAGCCGTTACTTTTGGTTTAAAAAACATTTATGAATACAGTTAGTTAACCATTTTAAATCTCAACGACTCAAGCCGACATTTAAGAAATTAAAATGGGTCGATTAAGGTCACCGCAAGTTGAATTTCAGGCATTAAAAGTTCGCAATGATCTCTGCGGTGCATAAATTCCTCGCTGCATTTGAGCTGCAATTATGTGCAGGAGATAATCGTCTCCTTCGCGCCTATGTCCGACATTAAGGCAGGACCTCAAAGGATCTAAGACACTTCGCGGCGCGTTGCACCTATATCTCTACTCTTACATGCTCTCCGCCCTTTGGCAGTTCATACTGGTTGTAGTGGCCCAAAAAGAGCAGAGGTCTGCTAACCTTCATTTAATATATTACCCCTTTTCGTCAGAAAATATATACTTCATGCGGAATCATTGTAAAATAAATAACTTGTCCCACATATTTATTTAACAATCCTGTTACGGACATCTTCAAATCGAACTGTCATTATAAGAAATCGTGTAACATTATCTACATTATGTTTGAATGGCAGTCGGAGTACATACACAAGAGTTTCGAATAAAAACTTGGAAGGGTATGGGTACCGCCGCCCCGGGAACAATATATATAGATATCCGAACAACATAATAGGATAAACAAAAATTATATCTGCCAACGGTCATCAGGTTAGGTTTGGTGACTTAGCCCGGCTGCCCGGGTTCATGGGTTAAGGTTTGTTCAGGATTTGGCAGCGGATGCGCCTCTCCACTAATTGCGCCCCGGCCGGATCGGGAAAGGTCGGTTGAGGGAGACCCTTTGATCTATCCAGTCGGACTCTCTTCTTCACTGCAGTGGCGAGGATGAATTCACATGTCCGTCACTCCCGAACACACTAAATCCCAGATTCCTACCCACCCCTCATACCCTTTTCCTTCCCAGAGATTCCTCTGAATCTTTTCCTTTAAAATACGTAGGAAAGTAATTTTCCTTAGGGTCTTCTGTGTGCACTTAATGTAAATAAAAATAACATAATATGTTTGGTGAAGATTTGAATGGAAAAAGAGTAATTAATAATTTTTCGAAACCATAATTCAAAAATTATCAAAATAATAAATATGAAATCATACCCCATTCTCTTCTAGAGTAGGAGGAGTAAGGCCTTTGAGGAAGAAAGCACTTAATATATCCTAGAGGAGTGGATGGTGTGGATGGGAGAGTATCGGATCCGATATGCCGCCTAGTCAGGTACCTACCACCTTCTCCGTCAGGAGAGCAGAGCACAGCCCAACACAGTCTGCAGTCTGTCAGCGCCAACTCGCTATTCCATCAGATCAATGGAGAGGCAGGGGCGTAGACTAAAGATTTGGGACAACTATACCAGATGTTCTACCTTCAAGATGACGGCCTCCGTGGTCGAAGGGTAAGGCTCTCGACTAGCAAACTGAAGGTCGCGGGTTCGAATCCAGGCATGCGCAGTTAAATTGTATTTGTCTAGTTTGTGATATTTCACAAATAACTTATTTAAAATAATATATAGTATATTTGAGGCACTTCCCAGAGTGGAAGATACTCTCAGTATCACCCTGTTGGCCGTGTTTGGTGACCAGATTTGAATAGCCAGGTACTTCCCAATCTTTCCCTCCTCTTCTCCTTCCGCTCCACACTACCTTCAGTCTCACAACATTCCCCGATTGGTGAAGCCATAGTTTCACTGGTTTCAGACGGTTGGGGCAGTTCGGACTCTTGTGCGGTTTAACATAAAAAAATATATATCTTTATATTCAAGTATGTATTAAATGCCAAGAGTATTTTTTTTAAGTTTTGAAGACCGATTTTCATAAATTTTTTATTGACGTTTTGTTTAGCTACAGGATATCTAATCAGGAATATTATTCATTACCTAGGTAGGTCATCTCCATAGATCATAGATTCATTGATGTTCGTCTGATGGTTCTATTAAATTAGTGTCTGTGGAGATATGTATGATTTTCGATTTAATAAACATGAGAATAGTTTGTTATATCTACTCGAAATCCAAAGAACACTGTTTTAGTATGTGATTAAAGGAATATTGATATCACAAAAAACATTTTATTTTAGTAGATGAATAATGGAACGGTGAAAACAAAGAAATAATAACTAGCAACATTTTTATAGGCTCCTTAACTAAAATTCAGTTAGTATCGATCAAAATAATATATTTTTCTAATAAGTAATATAATGTGGAACTGGTACGTCACTGATGTATTCCTAGTTGTGGTATCTAGATTCCATTAAGCAAGGTAATGGTCTGGCTCTCATGTAAGAAGGAGAACCGCTCGCATTTCATAACATTTCACTACCTTCATCTACTCACTAGGGACTAGAGCAGTGTTTCTCAACCTTATTCATATCATGCCCCACTTTTAATATTTAAAAAATTTCCTCCAATATTCAAAATCATAACACTAATAGGAAAATTGCAGCAGGCAGGATTTTTTCTTACTCACAGTCAAATATAATTGTATACAAGGGTAAGCTCAGCACGCGTTTAATTAATTACAAATAACAGATAATGCACGAATAAACCATAACCTCAACACGCTTCGTGTTGACATTTGCGCTAGCGTAGTCACCTTTTTTTACTTGGAAAGTCAGATATTTAACAAATGAATACTAAAACATGATTTGTCCTCCAAAACAATCGAATTGCCCCCGATGAAGCGTGCGCCCCGAGCGTGTTGAGAATCAGTGGACTGACGGAATACTTACGACTCGCAGTATGTATACTCCCTAGAGTCGCGAGTACCTTCTAGTCTGGTGCTATATTGGGCACTGGAAACCGCCACTTCATCGAATGACGAAGTGGCGGTGAATGATGAATTTACATAGCATTGTGCCTTATTTACAGCTGCTGTCATAAATAGATAACCATTAAATAAAAATGCAAACGCCATCTCGGTGTCACCAACACTTTTCGCTCAGTGTTATATTGTTGTTAAGTTATCTCCAAGGCTGAGCATTTTGAATCTTTATACAATTTTAGATTTAATTATAATAATATAATAATAATAATAATATTGGACAATTTGTATAGCGCTGCTATTGTGAGATATCACCTCAAGAGCGATTAATATTATTTGTTCACATATTTGTTAAGAGATAAATGTTACAGACAAGACGAATCGAAAGTTTGCTTGATACGACATTATCATTTTTAGAAGTGCGATGAAAACAGTTTGATACCTACTTATAAAGCTGTTTGTTATTTCCACTTTTTCTTATTTCATTTCCGTCTCACTCCATTCTTAAGAAGGGGTGCCACAATACCACTAGCCCCGGGGAGTGGAACTCTTTAAACGACAGCCCACCAATACCAATATTGAAAATATAATGGTTAATTCCCGCGTATTTTTACATCTTGAGTATGGCGTATCATCACCTCCATAAATAGTCGTGTTTTTTATCATCATGTTGATACAAACGTCACAATTTCCGATCGGCACCAAACAGCTCCGGTTAATCCTCGGCCCGCCAATCATCATCTCGCCGCCATCTTCGATTATAATTCCATAGCCACAATTCCCGCGCTTTTAATTCCCGCCAGATTAATTTAATGGCCGGGCACCTACCGATCCACTACTCGCCTTTAATACTACTCCTTCTTGCCTTATCTGCCGTCGTGTAATAAGCCACGGAGAGCCAGAGTCGTAAATCACAATCTTTTATGACGTGGGTCAATATGTGCGCAGGATCGGGGCAAGTTTTTATCCAATGCTTCTGGTTTTCACCCTTTGATGATATGTAGGGAGAGGTGCGGCCGTGACGACATACCGTTATGAACCTTTTAAGGGTATTCTTGCCCATCTTTTCAATGTGTGGAGAAATAATATGAAGTAATATTTTGTAAAAATTGAATTGGATAAAGTAATACAGAAAATTGAGTCGAATGCAATATTGAATTGAGAAGAGTCCTGTGGCAACACGATACTGATTACACGCCGAACATTCCAGGAATAGATAAGGAAACACCTACGCAGCATTATCATTCCCGGACAGTCCGGTGACGTCTCTTCGAAAGTTCGAGTTTATTCAGCACTTCTCAAGTTACGCGTCTGGAACATTCCCGCCTTTGCGAGATGCATGCTGTTCTCCATAAGCGGAGCGCGCGGCGCTACCAAGCAGTGTTTGTTTAGTCACTCGGTCAGTATATACCGCGGGAATTGGTAGTTGAACCTAGGCTTGACGACAACTTTGCTTGCCTGCCCCCTCTGCGCATAGGCTTTATGACAACCTCGCTGGCCTGCGCCTAGGCCCTGCGACATCTTCGCCAGCCTACGCCTGCACTGCGAGCCCATGCGTGCTCGCATCATCTGCCGTCGAGATCCATCGCATCTTCGGCTCTTTCCTCACTGGAGCATCAGGAAGACCCATGGTCTTCAACACCAGTGAACAACTTTACCGCTCAGTCTGGTCTCCGCTTCTACACCATAGAGCTACCGAATTGATCGCCGTGATCATGGATCACGGATTCACATCCTATCGTGATGCACACCGACTTCTACAACCACACTGTCAATTATCGTCAGCAACAGATCACTAATACGCTGGCTGGCTACTTTAATTTGGACTATGTGAACTCTTAGATAAGGCTTGATAGAAAAATTTGTTCATAGCGTTTACCAAATAAGTGATCTAAAGTTCTCACTTCTGTTCCACAAAGTACCTACAATCCGGGGAGTCAAGCTCGCAATAAAAATGGTATATTTTTGTTATAGAACTAAGATTATCAAAATGCACGTTCGATAAGGTCATTACTTTAATAAAATTGTAAAGAATTTGGTTAAATAGGGTAAAGAACTTCGACGAAAGTTCGCAAAACCATTTCGAATATTATTTCAAAACCATTTCGCCGATAAGATAATATGACATCCGCCTTGGGCCTTAATGCCTAAGTTCGACTCTGGACATTGGACGTATAGCAAGGGAGGAGACGGGCTCAGAATGGTTCAAATCCAGCTATGTCCTAATGGCAGTTATTAAACGGCCTATCATAATTATTACATTCTAAGCACCTCTCGTTTTCTTCACCGCACTGCTGCTGTTCCATTTTCAAATTATTATTATTGGAGAGAACGGGTCTTTAATATCGAACAAATTTAAAATAAAATTGCTATTTTTTTAAGTGCCAAGGTAGGTAGGTAGGTACCGTCATGTATATTTTTTGGCAGTTGTTACTTTTTCCATAGGTAATAAAAAAAACACTAAAACGAAAATTATAATAGCATTTTAAAGAGATGATTTGAAAAATAAAAATCCCAATGATAAACATTGGTTGGCAAAATAAAGTTTTATCATATTTTTCTTGCGGTAGTTATGACATTTAATGGAGTCATTCTTTTACTGATTGAACGTTCTCTTTCGACGTTCTTATTTTGGTGCCTTCTCCTATCGGAGGTTGGATTTTATCAAGGTAATATAAAAATAGTGGTCTCCCTTTGACGACATATATTATGTGGCAAGAACTTTAAACCAGAAGTCGTGGGTTCTGAATCAACCTGAAGACAAACAACCTTGCTGATAGAAACGTCGCAATGCTTGAAATGCTAAAATCGTAACGTTATTTTCTTATTTTTTCTGGTTCTAGACATTAAAAATACTTTAGCTGTTGGTGTAGTTATTATTTGCATAATTAATAGTTGCTATAATAAAACATATTGATTTAGGTTCTCTGTGTTGTCATGCGTGTTGTGCGTGATGTGAAACATTTCGGCGCAGCGAACTCAAATTCATTGTCATTTTCAAAATTGGTATTGATTGTCCAAACAGGCGATAAAGTAGGTATCCATATATAACGATTTTATGATCATTGTTGAAAAATCCCTCTGTTTTAAAATGTATCCGTATTTTTTTTGTTTAACATGTTTTTCAGAAAGATACTACTTCTAGATAGAAAAATACTGCATGATTTATGGTTGATATTTTATCCTCTATTACTGTAGATATTGTGACATATGCCAGATCTCTCTAATTCGCCAACGAAAATACTATGAATTATATTTATAAAGGAACTACCTGACGTGTACCTGGCGTAGTTCAACTTTCTCTACTTTCAATAAATATATCCATGCATATATATATAAACCTTCCGAAAACAATAATAAAACTACGTTACATAGTTTAGAAGAACTAAGCGCATAAACAGACAGACGCGAATAGTGACTTTGTTTTATATTATTTAGAGACTTGAAAATACTGTTTTTGAAACAGTTTGCAATGAGATTTCCAAATCGAACAATTTTAATATCCCATGATTTGTCACAGCTCTGCCGCTAGTGTTAATAATAATTGTTTTGACATTATTGTGTTTAGTGATATCGGAAATATAAAATAAAAATATTGCTAGAACTACGTTCTACTTGCTTTCAGTTATTCTTATTTCTTATTATATATATTGACAAAAATAAAATCTTCGTTTATTGCATCAACTTAACACCAAATCGTTAATGAATAATTTCAAGGCAGTTTTTTTTTGCAATTTGAGCGGCACTGCCAGCCATGTGTAAATTCTTGATGGCTCGAGTGATTATGATAAACCTAATCTGTGAATATATTCTGGCCATCTACTAGTGTTTGACTAGGATCGAACAGGCGGAATTGCTGCGTTATCAATCACCAAATCACGGCATTTAAAAGTCCGACAGTTCATGGGCGGGACATTAGGCTGAGCATACATCATGCTGCAAGGATAATTACAGGCTCACCCCGGGCTTTCAGAGACTCGGATTTGGTTGGCATTTGTTACATAGCGAGGTTATTCGTCAAACGTCAAAGAAGGTGGGTCTTTTGATCACTGTGTTGAACCATCTTCGTTGAGAAATGTGTTGTTGCAGTAAAAAAGCTAAAGAAATATATGATAATATTTTATACAGTACCTAATATTAAAATTGTATTTAGGAATTGTGTATGATAGTATTTTGCACAGTAGGTACCTAATATCCAAAAAGTATTTAGGAATTATTTATGATAGTATATTACAAAGTACCTACCTAATATTCAAATAGTATTTTAGAATTATTTATGATAATATTTTACACAGTACCTAATACTCAAAATAGTACTTATTTTGGAATTATTTTTGCTGTTTTTTTTACTCATTTCTTTTTTAAACGTGAAACCTCAAAAGAGTCCCAACTGCTCCAAAACCTTTTGGAGGCAGTGAGACTATAGCATCCTCAAATGGGGAATGTTGTGAGGCTGAAGGTAATAGGGAAGGGAAGTAGATGGGGAAGAGTAAGTTGGGGAAATACCTGTCTATTCAGATCCGGTCACCAAACATGCCCAAAGCCATTGAAAGAAACTTTTCAATGCTGAATGGAGGTCTGAGATACTGAGAGTGGATCGGTAGGTGATACTAAGAGTATTTTCCACTCTGGAACGTGCCGCAAATACAATATTTATTATTTTAAATGAATAAATTGTGAAACAATACAAATTGATTAAATAAAAGTTGCTTACGCAAGCCGGAATTCGAACAAGCGCCCCCCAGCTGACTAGTCGAGAGCCTTACCGTTCGACCACAGAGGCGGTTATTTCACGACCCGACCTTGAGTCCGTCAAGAACTAGATTCACATGATCATCCAAATGACTTCTTTTACTGCACTCTGAATGCCCCTTTCGCAATATTCTTCATTAAGTTTAATTTAACCTCTCAGGCTTCTGGCATATTGACCGTTATATTTCTTAAGGACGCTGTCTGCAGTTTGAATTGAATGTATTTCGGCGTTGCAATAAAATCCAATTAGGTAATGGAATATTTCTCACAGAATTAAAAAATTAAAAAACTGTTTTAGAAAGGTTATGAAAAACTATGAAAATTTTATTATTATAAAAATATCATTTTTTGAATAGGTAGGTACTAAAATTTTTAGTGCAAACATGATTTTATTTTAAATGGTCATGTTTTGTTTTTTCTTCAGAACACTGGACAAAAATTACTGATAGCAAAAAAATACCTATTTTTTTAGACAAACAATGTATAAACATTATGGTGACCTCAATTTTTTGTCGTTTCATGTAAAATATGTAATGAAAAATTAAAAAGTACATTAAATTTATTAAAATTGGGGTTGGAACCTTTGATTTCATCGAGGACACATATAAGTAGAGGTTTACATTTTAATTCTTATGTGGTTAGCTTCTAGATTACAATATAAAGCGTGGTGTTTTCTCTTTCCAAAAAAGTTCAGATCATATTTATCATCATGCTAGGAAGGGAGACACAACAATTTTTATGAGACCATGTGAGCTGTTACCACAAATTTTCTCTACGGGAAATTGCTGATTGTTTTCAAAACTGAACAAATTAGCTTGAGGGGTTAATTTAAGGGGTTATTTTAGTATGTGAACTAAGCGATCAACCGCTGAGTACTTAGATATCGCATAGGAAGTTCTCTCGCACACAGTGGCGTGTATCAGCACACGATATATTGATAATATGTCACGAGTAAAAAAACTGATTTGTAGCGTGATAAAGAAATTGGATTTCCTACCGACAGAAGTCTCTAGAATGAATTCTAGTTTCAAATAAATATAATGTCTAGTGCCTACTACTTACTTTCCGGGTGTAAATACAGAAGCTGTCATGTTTCATACAATACAAATCTCGCACCATTAATAATGCAAGTTCAACTTGATATTGAAATATGAAATATTTATTCAGTCCATTCTCACTATTTATCCCCCTCGTGGTGCCAGTGTCAAGTATTATCAATCAATCATGACGTATCTTACATTTGACAATCATCGAAGGGTCATTTATCAAAGAAAGTATGAAATTGTCCCCCAACGAAATATTTATGGATTTCGAAAATATTGAGGTTGTTGTTCGAGTAATACTAGATACCTAAGACAACAAGTACCTACTTACAAGGAAAATAAATTTACCTGTTTTCATTCATTTCTCTTCTGGGTTTAACTTGAAAAACTATGATGTTTTTTTCAATTTTTTTTTGTACGTGATATTGTATTATGAAAGGATAGGGTAAGGGAAAAAATAAGTTGGTAGGTAATTAAGTTATTCCCAAAAAATCCTGCAGTTCATAAATCTTAACATCTTTTCTAACTAACTAAAGTTTATTATAATCAGTCATATTCTCAAGCCTTCGGTATTTGTTAATTTGTTCTCTTTTTATCGCTTATTAATAGGTAGGTAGCTATCTATTGTACATAATAATATAGTATTTCATTTGATTAACTATGCAAGGAATACTGTAAAAGAATTCATTACATCAATTATGCGAGGAATACTGTAGATGTAATAATTTTATCAACTATGCAAGGAATACTGTAGGAGTAATAATTTTATCAATTATGCAAGGAATACTGTAGGAGTAATCATTTTATTATCAACTATGCAAGGAATACTATAGGAGTAGGGGAAGGGAGGGCAAGATGGAAGGCTTAACGTTAAGATGTAAAAAAATATATAACAACATAATATCAATAATTTATTTTAATAAGTCTTCAGAGATATCTTACATGCTTATAAAATTGAGTTATTAAAAATAATTAAAATTGAGTGTAAAATCTGTTACGACCCATAAAACAAAAACAAAAAATATTCCATCTTGCCCTAACCCTGAGGGCAGGATGGAAAGCTTATAAGGGCAAGATGGAATGAATAGGATATCCTTACATTTTACAGTTGACACATAAAAGACAACCGTTTTCTATGTCTGAACATAGTTCATGTGCCCAACCACAACACTGTGGACACTGTACCAAGTCCTCTGTGGGCGGTTCCACATATGCTTCTCCACATAATATACACAACACATCGTCTTGTGTTGACTGCTCCGGATGCTGTAGTATGTTCTCATCCTTTTCTGTCATTTTCCCCTTTCTTTTACCCTTTCCTTTGCCCTTTCCTTTGTTTTCCTTGCCATTGATGACCGGATTAAGGACTAATTTTGGTTTCGCTTTCAGCTCCTTATTTTTTTCAATAGTTTCTTGGAATGAAGAACTAGTTAGGATTTCTGATTTTTCACATCTCAATTTTCGCTTCTTTATTGTAGGAGTAACTTTTGGTGATGGAAGTATTTTAATTGGAGAAATTTAGTACGAGGTGGATGGTTGTTCCAAACTCTTATCAATAACACCTAAACTTGTTTTAAATATACTGTCTTCTCACATCGTATTCTGTGTATTATCAAAATTAAGTTGCACTTCTTCATCCTGTTTTTTTTTTCATAACCATCATGGACAGTAGATGTTTCATTGGTAATATTGTCTACAATATTGACGTTTATTGACGAATAATCATTTGTGTCGGCATTTTAGTCTCCCTCATCAGTCACAATGAAATTTTTTTCGCCTTCAATTACTGGAGCGTTTTCATAAAAAGTGGCCGATGCAAAGTCTAAATCTGTAAACAAATGTCTATATATGGGAAGATGCCAGCCTTTCTGAACCCACTAGTGGCATTTTGCACAGTAGCACTTTTGTTCATAGGCGATGCATACTAGCCTAGCTATATCAAACTGATTTAATCTTTTTCCAGGATGATTCTTTTGAAAAGTGTCAGGGCTTGCTCAAAAGCCACTTCCAAGAGACGTCCAATGGTTGCAGCTTGTGGCTTAGTGGGGGGGGGGGAATACTGAGCATGAATATATATTTTTCTCGAGCTAAATTTAAAGCTTCTAGATTTTGATGAGTAACATGATTATCTGGAATTAATTAAACAAGTCTATCTGCTGTTGGTCTTGTTTTCTCAATAAATATTTGTAGCTGTAAGCTGCGCGTATTGTAGTAGTTACAGCTTCGTCCATCACTATCTGCATTGTTTCTTCAGTTCAAGATCCTATGTTTCTTTTTGTAATATACTTGAAAACCATCTATAAAGAGAATCATTCTCAATTAGTTGGAAAAAATTAAAACAGAAATCAAAATAATTGCACGCGGGCAAAATGGAAACTATTCCATCTTGCCCTAAAATGCAATTTTCCATCTTGCCCACAAGCTAACTTCTAATAATAATATCAATTTCTTAGAAAATCCTTTAATTTTTTTCCTCTTTAAATATCGATTCATAAATCTATTCCTTATAGTTAGTGTTTATAAAAACAAAATGGTAGTATTACTTACTTTCTATGCGTAATCACACTTTTAAAGTCCACTGATTTTGTAAGAATTCGTCGCGAAAATACAAAACACGCGTGGAAATTGCTTGGTGGCGCGAGCCGAACCGAGTCACCGGACATAAATACAACATGGCCGCTTATATCTGTGTGCGTAGAGACACGGGCACTTTGTCGCGTGGTTGGCGATAGGTAGATAGTTTCCATCTTGCCCGCTCCTTCCATCTTGCCCTCCCTTCCCCTAATCATTTTATTAACTATTTAAGGAATACTGTAGGAGTAATCATTTTTAAGACCATAAATGTGGTTGAAAAATCAGTATTTTAAAGTTTATTGTAGTAGACGTTATTATTTGACGGCCTTCGTGGTTGGTGGTTACGATACTTTGGCTATGAATCCGGAGGTCGTGAGTTTAAATCCTGGGTTGCGGAAGTAAATTTATTTGTGTTATTTCACAATTTATCCATTAAAAACAATGAAAAGTACTATTGGAGCACGTTACAGAGTAATAAAAAACTTTCAGTGTCGCCCTGGTGATAGACAAACATTCATAATCGAAAGGGCTTTAGCCGTGTTTGGTGACCGGTTATAAATAGGCAGGTACTTACCCACCTTCCTCTCCCACATCTCCTTCCCCTCTCTTCTACCTACAACCTTACAACATACCCCAATTGGAGATACCATAGTCTCACTGGCTCCAGATGATTGCACTGAGAAAAATGAGTTTTAGTGATTTATTAAAAATCTATTAATTAAAAACGGGACTGGCGGCCGCTTCCTGATAATCTTTAGTAAATTTGTAAAAATATAGGAACACGTATTCATGCACCTGCGTTTGTCTTAATAATGCATATTGACGAAATTCTAAACTTTTTTGAACACGTGTTCCGACATTGTGACAAAACATTGGAATTTCACTAAAAGATTATCAGGGTACCTTTCAATTCATTCGTTAATGGCCTGTAATACCCTTTTTTACCGGATTACGAATAATTGGGAGAGATCAAGAGATTATCAATAAATTTGCAATGTTTTTAATCAGCAAGTTTTCTCCGTGTGGAAGCAGTTGGGTCTCTTGTGCGGTAACGCTAAACAAATGTTACGCTAATATTATTATTATTTCAGGTAGATATCACAACATAAATAATATTAATTGGTATGTTTCCACCTAATTCCAGAGCGGAATATTTACCTATTGATATTCTGATTCTCAATATCACTCTGACGAGATCGTAATTCGTAATAATAATAATAATAATAATAATAATTGGATAATTTGTAGAGCGCCGTTTTTGTGAAAAATCACCTCAAGGGCGCTTTACAATTTATTTCCTAGGATCTACATTTGTTATTTAGAAAAGATACCAAAACATACTTACCTGGCAAGCCACTTCCGACAAACACACTTATATTAAAAAGTTTATGCTTATAAAAGATTAAACTGCACGCAGAGGACACTATATCAAAAAACACTGGTCATCGCATGACCTTAAGTCTGCTATAGTTTTTATTTTAATTTAACTGTATTTTAACTGTCTTAAAAAGCCTACAAATTGTTAGTTGTTATCATTTTTATTTATTTATTTTTAATTATTATTTTTATTTATTTTATTTTATTTTTTGTATTTTTTTACATTTTGTTAATTTAAATTGCCGTCGACTGTGAAAGTGGAGGTTTCTGAAATTATGGATACGACTGTCTGAAAAGGTGCGTTTTAAGTTTAGACCTAAATTCTGTCGAGTCTGCGATCATTCTCAAATCATGCGGCAGTCCATTCCAGGCTTTAGGTCCTGACACGGCGAAAGCACGCTCACCGAACTTAGTATCTGGTGTGCGCTTTGGTTCCTTCAACCTTCCGATAGCTGATGACGTTGCTGACCTAAGGGTTGACTGTCGGGAATTGGAATCTTCTGGAATACACAATTCTGATAAGTAAGCCGGAGCCATTCCGTTAAGTGACTTAAATACCATCCAGCATACCTTGAACTGGATTCTTTCAGGACATTTGAGCCAGTGCAGATTTTTGAGATGCTCTGAAATGTGGGAGTATTTAGATACTCCGGTGATAAGCCTTGCCGCGGCGTTGAAAACGGATTGTAATTTGTTGATTTGACATTTGGGGAGACTTGCATATATTCCGTTGCAATAATCTAGATGTGAAACAACATAGGAATTGACTAAAAATTTAGTCGCCTCTGTTGGCAGGTTTCTCCACACTGCTTTAATTTGCCTTAATTGAAAGAACCCCGTGCTTACAGTTCTGTTCACCTGAGTTTTAAGGGAAAAATTAGCGTCCAGATTGACACCCAGTAATTTGATGCACGTTTTTGGAGTGATGTCACTTCCTGAAATGGTTATTGGGGAGTTTTCAATGTTATGCTGACGTCTGCGTGTAGCAGTCCACAGAAACTCCGTCTTTGTGGGATTCAGTTTCAATCTATTTGAGGTCATCCAGCGAGTAATTGCTTCTATACACTCAGTTATACGAATTTTTAGCCTCTTTATTTCTTCTGGTAAGCAGTAGAAATAAACTTGCTGGTCATCAGCGTAGCAGTGAGATAGAAGGCCAAATGATTCGATTATTTTAGCGACATCATTTGTGAAGAGGATGAAGAGTAGTGGGCCCAGAACGGACCCTTGGGGTACTCCAGATGAAAGGGTTGCATAATTTGATTGGTTTTTTCCCACTTTTACGGTTTGTAAACGGTTGGCCAGGTACAATGTCAGCCAGGTCTTAACATCACATTTTAAACCAAATGATTCATCTAATCTTTTAATAAGAAAGTCATGGTCAATCGTGTCAAATGCAGCACTCATGTCCAAGACTGAAAGAAGTGCCAGTTTACCCGACTCAATGGCAGTAGTTATGTCCGACAAAACACGTAGTAACCCGGTTTCTGTGGAGTGGAACCGTCTATAAGCAGATTGGTATTTAGTTAATAGTTCATTTGAATTTAAGTGACATATGACCTGTGAGGCAGCAATTTTTCTAATATTTTTGATATAAAAGGCAGATTTGAAACGGGTCGGTAATTTGAAAGATCTTCAGCGTCCAGTTGCGGTTTTTTTAATAATGGAGTTACGATAGCTGATTTAAGGGATTTTGGAAAGTCACCCGTGCTAAGTGACTTATTGAAATGATGATCAAAAAAGGGAGCAATTTCATTGCAACACTTTTTCAGTAGCCACGTTGGGATGGGGTCGAGCGAACACTGCTTGTTCGGTGAAGTAAGAATTAATTTCCTTACTTCTTCGAGGGATGTAGGTTTGAAGGCAAAAAGGTTTTCTCTATTGCATTGAGTAAAATACGGTGGTGGAGCGTAGGTTGTTAGGGCTCGTATTGACTCAATTTTGTCAAGAAAAAACTTGGAGAAGATTTTCGGAGCTATGTCGATTGTATTTGGTGCATGGACATCAGCAATGACTGTTTTAACCGAGTTCCAAAGACTACGTGGATTTTGACGCTCTGAAGTGATCCTATTTGTCCAATATTCAGACCTTTTTGAACGGATTAGGATCATGTACTCTTTTTGAGCCTGTATCCAATCGTTCCGTGATGTAACCCCCGAGTGTCTGTAGGACCTCTCCAATTTACGCGTCAATCTCTTCTGGCTCCGACATTCTTCGTCAAACCAGGCATCAGATTTTCGTAGACGCCGAGTTTTTGTAGAAATTGGAGCAAATGTATTTAAAAGGGTTGAAAGGATGGTATATCGGACGTGCAGAGCCAAAGTCATTATGAGATAACAAGATCTCAAGTTTTTACGATGTCCTTAATATTTTTGATAAAACCATTTAGATATCTGCGTCAAAATAAATATGATACTATAATATTATTCCACATCCTTAATGTGCGATTGCTATAGTTAATATTAATGGATTTTCGGCGCCACCATACATTTAAAACTAATGTTTTTGTTTTTTTCAACACAGTGAAGAGATAAGGGTGATCGCTAATTACTCTCATTGAACATGTGTGAAATTTAATGTATAATTTTGTCCAATAAATATAGAAGTAACTGGTACAAACAGTCACTTCTCATCCGAGAGTTCTCGGGAAAGTAATACTTGTTTAATTTAATGTTTTCCTACTGCCCCTGCAAAAACTCTCAGATCAAGGTGTCAATGTGTGCCGGTGCCCTATTGAATTTGCAGTATTTGTGCGGGCTTCACTAACTTGGTCCCGTACAGATGGTGTCATAATCTGCTGCTAGTTTGGTTGGCGACTCTGTTTCCCATGCGCTATGTGTACAGAGCGGAGAAGCTTTTAGTTCTGACAGAAAGTCGTCAAAGTTAAATCCGTGCCATGCTCTTGATGTGACAGTAACGTAAGGAATTTTCGGTGGGTTAAAATCGATTTCTGCGCGAATAAGTCGATGGTCTGATAATCCTACATCCACACTATCCGCTACCAGAAACGGACCGCTTGACTTTGAGATAAAAATGTCCCAAGTCCCGCCAGCATCGTGAGTTGGGGAATTGACCCATTGACGGCATCCGAAGCAGTCTGATAAATCAGTAAATTTAAGAGTATTTGGTGATTCTAGACCAAGGCTGCCCAACCTTTTTAACAGTTGGGCGAAATTGACGATTTTGAATCACTGGCGGGCCACTGAATACCTGACGGTTCCTATTTCCATGGGTGGGGGGGGGTTGTTAGAGAATTTCTATAAAACATAATTCCCCACAAAAAAAAATTCAAAATGAGTGCTCCCCACAAAATATTTGAAATCCATGGGGGGGGGGGTTGTTACGGAACTTCGCTGAGAAAAAAATCCGCGCACCCAAAAACATCATATGTAATTCCCCACAACAATTTTTCGAATTCCATGGGGGGGGGGGGGGGTGGCTACAAGATTCTATTTCGGATGCGAAAACAGGTTATATCAAAAACCGGTGTATTTTTGTTTAAAAAGTAAGACACTGGTGACCGCGCGCAAGCTGCACTGTTTGTTTTACCGCAGGCCCGCGACACTTTTTCAAATTTTTGGTTTTTTGAAAATGGTTCACGCGGGCCACTTATAATTCGTTCGCGGGCCCGCGAGCCTGGGGTTGGGCAGCCTTGTTCTAGACGCTCTAAGTGAATGTTAATGTCGCCTATTATGAAAATATTATCGGAAAGTCCCACAACCCGCTCGAGAAAACACGAAAATTCATTAAAAAAGTCCAAAGTGATTTGTTTTGAACCAGGCCGGTATAGGGTACATAAAATGAATGATGCAATGTCTGATATGTTTAGTTCCTATATGCAATGTCTGCTATGTTTAGTTTCCCCAACCCACCTTCTCCTCATCATATCCTTCCACTTCCCACTTCCTCCCTCTTCACATTTTCCCCAAATAAAGATGCCCCGGCCTCCAGTTAGTTAGGACTCTTATGAAATAAAAATACGAAAGTTTTTCTTGCGAAAATCTGAAAAACGTCTCTCTTTAAAACCTACTGGTGTTTACTAGTAATCTTCGAGCACGTGTGACGATATGTAGGTGTTTATCGTGGCCTACTGAGTTCTTAAAGTTCGTACTTACAATATCCCCGACTACAAGTTGATGGTTAATTATGTAATAATAATATTAGTAATATTTACGTTAACTAGAGTGAACCCATTACTGTGCTTAAAAACCACTAATCGGGTGAACAGACGGTCAAAGTTCATTAAAATAATGAGTTAAGTTGACGGCAGTAACTTAATTAATCAATGTTTCAATTAACAAGATGGAAGGAACATTCCGAAGGGAAAGAATCAATTACACCTAACTATCTTTATATCCAGTTAACGAATGATTTATACTGACAGTTATTCGAGTAGGACCAACAAACAGTAAACAATTATTAAGTGTGGGTGAATATGTATACCTAGGTATTATCATATCTTATGTTTATTGTCTTTTATACGATACTAGATACTTTCATTGTTTGCTATATCGAGTAAATAATTGAAAATAAATAGTTTCAGAATATACAATTAGTTGATGAATGGTAAAAAAAAACAAGTGCAACTAAATATTTTTATTTAAAGCTCACCTACGGCTTACTGTCAGTGAATTAACTGAAATGCTTTCGCTAAAATAAGTAAGGCAAAATTTAAATGTCTATCTTACTAAAAGTTCCCTATAAAATAGTGTGTCATTGAGGTAAGTTACCCATTTATTTTGGATTCCAGAATATTTCACTAAAAATCTTGTTACGTATTCTTATCTCTTTTTTAGAAAAAATATTTTTTATTGAAAAATATTTAAGTCTAAAGATTTTAAAACACTCTACTTTATTATGGGTATGACGTTGACGGCTAAAAAAATGGTATGATGTCTTGACATAAAGGCTTAGCATACATTGGAATTAAACGGAGCGGTTTTGGAATACAAACACGCTGGCGTTTTTAATTTCTATTTCATTGTGTTACTGGTGCAACCACAAAAATCTGTGAAAACGTCATGAGTTTATAAATCTCACCGTTAGAGAGTTTTCGCATCTTCCGAAAACATATTTTTTGCTCCGTTATTAAGATCAATCTGACACCATATAGTAGAAAATAAGTACGTAACACAAAATTATTATACTTTTTTTCAAGAATATCGAAGAAGAAGCTTATATTTTCGTTAGCTAATATAGTAAGTATCAATATAATGTGCTTTGTTTTAAACTATTAAAAAAAATCGTTTAGTGGATTTAAATGCTGTTTATGCATTTTATTTTATCAAATCGTTTGGCAAGACAAACCCATCCCCACTTCAACTCTTTAACTCGTGCATCGAAACAAATAATTTTTCACGAATGAAAAGTGTTGACACGCCACCATCGAACACTTGCCTATCTTCCCGACACGTTCTATATGATATTTTCCGTGGACAATGGAGGGCTGTATTACAGGAGCCTTTGTGTCACTTCCCCGGGGAATAGCAAGATTGATCTTTCCCCCTGTAATACCCCGTATCCTGGGCCGTGTGATGTGGACTTTTGGGAAATATGAAGGACACTTATGATGTTTGCAAATCTTTCACTACGAAATAACTGTAAGAACTTTTTAGAATTATCTGGAAAAAGGATAGAAATTTTGGCGAAGAACTTTTTCGATTTTTTCAATAGAATAAAGATAATCCACTAGTGGCTCTACAATACAAAGGTGAACAAGCACACGGAGAAAAATGAGTATTGCCGAAATATTAAAATCTTATTAAAAATTGAAAACGGGACAACAGGTCGATTCCTAGAAAAATGTTAGTACTTTCCGAATATATCGGAACACGTGTTCACGCACCTACATTTGCCCTGTTAACATAATATAATGACGAAATTCTAAAACGTAATGATTTCTATGAACACGTGTTCGGACGTCGCGTTAATATATTACTTTTACTAAAAGCTTAACATAAAAAACCATTCGGTAAGGGCCTGCAGTCCCGTTTTTAGCAGAAATACGAATCATTTGGAGAGATTTTGAATTATTCACCAATATTTTATATCAGTAAGTTTTCTCTTTTCTCCCAGGTTTTATGAAAAGCTGGTGTGTACCAGCTTTTCATAAAACCTGGGATGTGTGTTCCCTAAACCACATTCACTCAGCGAAAATTCTGGTTCATCGCTCCTAAAACATATCTTATATTGTAGCATTGAGACAAGAGTCAAATAATACCCACCATATCCCTTTTAATACATGTGTTCAACATTAAAAATTTGAAAGAGGACGAGATTATATGAGTTTTCAACACCGATTACAAAAAATCATGCTCTATCATTTTCAATATTTTTTTTATATCATTAAATTACATGAACCTGAAAACCCCTGAACAGAGCATGAGTGCGATTTTGTACGAGCGGCATTGAAGCCAAATCTAGGGTGAGAGGAAATTGCTTGACAGCCAAACTTTTAAATGATTCGTTTGCCGAGTGGTATATAGTCATTTAAATTTTATTTTTGTATTGCTAATGCAACTATAACATTTTTTTGCTTATTAAACTGAAACATATAGGTAGATACTATTCTAGATTTGCACCATTATTATAATTTTAAACTGCATTATAATTTTATAATTTCTAGTTTTTTCTCATTTTTGTCTTACATAATATACATAATAGGTTTAAAAAATATTATTTTTTGAAAAGCAGGTATTTTTAATTTTTCCTAAAACCATAACTCACGAAACACGTAAGACTGTAATCTTCCTTAATGTTTAAATGGAGATCAAACCTTTATAATAAATACTGTTCTGTGTTACCGATAAATTTGTCTTAGGTTGCCTAAAACCATTGCAGCTTCTCGTATGATAACCAAGTTCTGTACTATTAATTCTAACAAATTTTAATGGGCAATCTGATAACATTTTAATTTATTTATAAATACTAGGGAATTATTGACTAAACTTTGCAAAACACTTAGAATATTGAGTTTGCGTTGCATTGTTTTTATGTTGAGTGTATCTGCTACAACACAATATAAACCACATGCCTCTGTTCCAAACTATTTCCAATATTTTGACTTGTGTTTTATTGCTCAAAAAAATTACATTTTTGCAGTAATTCAGGTGGGATGCTACAGTGGTATTGTAGACCAATTTCCTTGTTTTCAGTTCTAATGTTCCCTTTATCCTACTTAAGAAGTAAACTTTTTTGCATTTTTTTTAGATCACATTTTAAGTTAGTGTTAAGTTTTCATTTGCTATCGATTATAATTACCTAGTAATTAATTTCTTCAATATCTTGACTGTATACGTTTACATAACTGTCATTTATCTCACATCACGAATTTACTTTTAAGTACATTTAATTTATATTAAATCCTTTAGATATTTCATGAATTCCACTTTGTATTTTTCACATGGCATCTTCTATATAAATTATTTGCAAAAAGTTTGATTGAACAGTAGGTACTTTAGGCACTTCACTATATTTATCATCAATGTAGATTAAATAAAAGGAGGGGTTCCAAAAGAGATCCTTGAGGAGCTTCAAGATTTACTTGTTGTGTTTTAGAGATAGCATCTCAAATTTCGGATCTTTGTTTTCGTTTTTTTAGGTTATCATTAAATCACTCATATTCATGAATTTTTATGTCCTTCAATTTTATTATTAGTAAATCTCTGTCCATCGTTTCAAAAGCACGCCTAAAAACCAAGAACACTGCTATTATGCTTTCTGCTGATCCATAGGTACTTGTTTTCCATTTATTAATCTCGTAATTTATTGCTATTTCATAAGAATATTTGTTTCTGAACCCAGATTGTTGTTTTACCAGAAGGTAATTTTTTCAATAAATTTACTTATATGATCTTTAACTATGGATTCTAGCAGTTGTTAATATTTCGGTAATCTATTTATCGGTCAGAAGTATTTGAAATATAATGTGGCATATTATGGCATGAATCTGAAAAAGGTACCCAAGTAATTTAAGTTTTATTTCTATTTTCTGTAACACTTATATTTTTTAATAATTTAGTATGAAATTTTATTTATTTAATTTTTTTCTACATATAATTATTATTCAATTCAATCCAATTCAGTTTATTCACTTCAAAAACATTGCAAAATTGTTAATTTGGTAATAAAAATTCTTACATTAATATAAACAGTCGGTATATCAACAATACTAGTAATAATATAGCTTCATTGATGCTAAAAATGTTAAAAATATACCCACATAAAGTACTTGTTTCTATATAATATTTTATTTTAACGATTCCGCTAGTTTATTTCTTAATGTTTAATATAGGTATACGGTTATGCAACAAATTATTACAGAGAAGATTACACATTTGAGGTACCTACATGAAAGTATAAAAAGGTCATGGGGGGCAGTTTTACTATTTTGTGACATGCTTCTAAAGATAGTTGCTTTCTTACCTCAAAGAATGTAAAGCACCGGTCTGAGATGGCTTTGCATTAGTAAACATAGGTACCTACAGAAGATACGGATACAACACACATACAAATGAAAGAAAAGATTGCCAATACAAGAATAGCTATGGAGAATCCACTTCCATACCTCTCAGCGAGATTGGTATAGAGCGTCGGTAGAGGTTTTTATAGTTACCAAACAAATTGAATTTCAATCGACACGGTGTGGATGGTGAAACTTCGAGGCTATTTAGCTTTATTCCATCGAATAACTGGGGTAGTTAAAATACCCCTAGCCAAAAGGACTAGCAAGTACCCCTGCCCCGATGTATGAATCGTATATAACGCAGTGGGTAGCAGAAGGTTTTCCCAATTTTTACGGCTTTTTCTAGATAGAAAAGGTTTTGAGTCATTATTTAAGGGCGTGGGGTAGTGCGGATGAGTGAATCTAAGCTGAAACTTTTGATTTCGTTTAGTAGGTACCTACCTACTGCGTACCTAGTACCTACGACAGGGAAATGGATGTCTACATATTTATTGGATAACCTCTAATAATATTGTCTACTTTATTTATCAAAAGAACAAACCTTTGTAGAGTTAATGTTGGTTTGGTTAACATCATATTGCGTAGGTCAGGAAGATTATGATATCGGTAAAAATAAAACTGAAAAAAATCTGTTAATTTTCGCAAGAACCATTCCTTCAGAAGTACCTACTAGTAACAATTAGTAACAACGTTACCTTCAGAAGTACCTACTAGTAACAACTATACCTTCAACAGTACAGAATGCTGATAAGGTATAGGTACCTACATACATTAGTGAGATTATTACATTCGAATCGTTGGGTGGATTGACACTAAAAGGAAACACTACAGAGCTCATTTATAAAACTATAGTTGCTCCACATTTAGATTATTGCTCTACTAAGTGTAAAGTTTTGCCAATGAAGGAAATTTGAACAAACTAGATGTTATACAGAATAGATCTGTGAGATGTACCTATACTGGGAAAAGGCAAATACGCAAGCATTAATCAAATGAGAGAGCAGCTAAATTGGATTCCAATTAAAAAGAGACTGTTATTTAATGTGTTAATTTTTGTGCATAAAGTCATGAACAACCAAATGCCAAAATATTTGAAGAATGAAATCGTTTTTAATAGAGATGTTCATAATTACGAAACCAGAAATGTAGGTAAATAGAATTAGATTGCCACATATGAATAAATCAAAATCACAGAACGGCCTAATGTACCTACAAACCGCTAAAGATGTATGATGAAATGCCCGAAAGTTTGAACAATGAATGTATTTAAAAAGAAATGTTATGTTTATTGTAAAAATATTTAAAGTTACAAAATGAAATATTATCTTGTTTATATTAGTTCATATTCAAATGTTGTATAAACTAACTAAATAAATAATAAAAAATATATTTTCGAAAAAAATTTCGTTCCTTGAAAACCTTATAATTTTTTTTTCAGTTCAACCACTTTTTTCTATCCACTGATCGAAATGATAGCAGAATTCACTATGCTAGGTACCTAATCTTCATAAAAGTACAAAAGCCATTTTAGTAGCTCCTAATTTAGTTTGCTTTTCTATCTTAAATAAACTAAAGGTAGTGACAATAACGGTTTCAAAGTAACCCCTCATGCAAATAAGATCGGCAGTCGCTTTCCCTTTGTCGTTTCCTCAGACGGGTAAATATTTTGCATTGCAAATTCACCCCGCGGCTGTATGCAGATTTAGTTACGCCACTTTACTTTCGCAACCCTTCAAGTAAGTGGGGGGCTACTTTATAGGAGTCAATATAAAAGAGTGGAAGGAATTCAAATGTTCTTTTTTGCCGTAGAAACCTTTCTTTGGAGTATACAATCGGTTCCTACCTAGTAGTGTAGTGTAGGTGGCAGTACAGTAGTGGGTACCTGCACACTTCACCCACCTCCCCCTACCCGCCTGGGGGGCTACTGGAGGTATTGTTGTTTTACTTCATTTGGTTGAGAGGTCAGGGGAGATTTTATGAGACTAATAAAATAAAATGACGTTTTTTACATTTGATTTCGAATGATTGCCATCAAGGGTTAGAACAACTTTTTTGGTTTAGGGTTAAGTTAAAGGTAACGTTTACCCACTTGAAGTAGTTGAAAATTTGGGTAACTACCTACATTCTTATAAAACCGTTGAATCGAAAGGTCTCTTGCGTGAATTTTTAATTAGCATGGATAAATATGGTGAAAAGTTGAATCGTTTTTCTAATAAAGGCCATCATTTGGTTTTAACAATATGTAGTTTTTAAAATGAAATGCTACGTCTTCATTTTCTAGATTCCTAAATTTTTTCTGAAACTTGCTTTCCTGACAATTAGAATTTTCCCTATGATTTTGGCCCACAGGTATTCGATGGTAGGTATCTTCGAAAGGAGTTCATAAGAAGTAGGTGGCTTCCTTTTACATATAGGTACCTATTTAGATACTTTTACGAGTTTTTTTTCGCCAAGAGGAGGTCAGTTACCGTCAAAGTACTTAGTAAGTATGTACCTACCTATATACCTACCAACATCAACAAACAAAAGAAACGTACTAATCTATTGTTTTAAAGATAGTTCAAATAAAAATGATATTTTTTAATTGTTGCGATTCTTAGTTTTCTGTCGATAGTGTTTTTGATGAAATTAAATTAATTGTCGAGTCAAGAAGGATATTACACCTTCTGAGTTATCGCCTGATCGGCCAGTGGGCGTACTAGAGAGCCCTCCAGCCAATCAGCGGTGTCGCGGCGAGCTGTGACAGTCGCGCGTCCAATGGGAGACGCTTAAAATGCACAGAACCAAACTTTTATATTATTTATTATATTTAATAAATTAATAGCTCTATCACAATTTTTAGAGAAAAGTAAACAATGGTATTTGTAGCATATTCGGTAAGCTTTTAGTATCCGGACCAAAACCGGGTAGTGCATTTTGATTGAATTTTGTACAGATTATTCACATTTACATCTTTATTATTCATCAACGCCCTATCGGGCTTTTACAGAGGAAATTGACGATTTGTGTATGTATGTGTAACATAATACATGGATAATAGCATAACTATATAAAAAAAATCAAATGCTATCACTAAGGACGGGTTGTTTCGGAGAATTTGAACAATTCATCAAATTTCAACGTTCATTTTCGGGTTCTGTGAAAGTCCAATTCAAGTTATATTATTATATCATTGTAGGCTAGTTGCTTGACAAAACTGAAATAAAAACAGAACTTGAAAAAATCTTTCACAGAACTTGAAAATGTACGTTGAAATTTGATGAATTGTTCAAATTCTCCGAAACAACCCGTCCTAAGATTAACATTAAATCCAAATAATTAGTTACATCTAATATTGTAAATAAAGCAAAGTTTCAAATATAAAAATTAGGAATGCACATTCTTATATACATACAATTATTCATGTTTGTTGCAGACCAGTAAGACAAAAAACATAAAAATAATTTACTCGTAAGGTATATAAATATATATTTGTATTGATATGTACCTGTTATAAAACAGATGTTTAAAAAATAAATAATGTCTGTTGTACCTATCTATGGAATTTTTTTTTAATAAATAATGGCAAAATACCAACGCTGTAACTAATATTAAATTTAAGTAATAGTACCTACCTACTTGAAAGGGTAAAATAAATCAAAGTACCTACTCGTATCTAGCTATAATAGGTATACATATCAAGTAGGTAGATATGTTCGTAGATTTAACTATGACCAGGAATTTGATCATTTTGAATAAAAATAATATATATCAGTTTAAACTGGCATGATTTAAGACTACCATTCAAAATAGAAAAAGTGACAGCAAGCCAACTTACAGATAAAATATTAGTCATTCTGAATATATCGATCATTTCCAATATCAATATCAATATCAGTATTTGTATGAACACGTGTTTCGCCGTCTATTTTTTGGTTTTATTGTAATTCGCCACATTATACAATAAAAATATACGCAAAATGCATTCGTAATTATGAGATTTTTCAAATTTATTAAAAATGAATTTTTTAAAACAATTTTTCCGAGCTCATAAAAAGATTTATCAAAAAAATGCTCGATTATTTATAAGGCCAACTTCTCGCAGTTTTACTCGCAAAACTTAATTGAATCATCTATACTATTTCTAAATGACCAATTTTTCAAATCAAAAACAAATATGTCGAATAGGTGGAATATATATGTTTTATAGCTTTAAAAATATTTGTTTGACTAATTCGACTCTGTTTAAAAGTTTTCCTCAAGTAAAATAATAAAAAACTGTCCCCAAGTGGGCGTGCCGCCGCGAGAAGAAAGAAACATGGATATATTTTTTTACGAGTCGAAGAGAGACGGCGCAGATTACCGCGGGCCAGTGGGAAACTGTCACCAATGTAGGAGGGAGTCGGAGCGCGCTGGCTCCGGGAAAACTGCGCGATAGAAAGAGAAAAAGATATTTCCGCGTGACGGCCTTAATTGTCACCAAGCGTGGGAGGGGCAAAGTCGCGTACAATTGAAGATTCTTCAGTTTGTATTGTTTTCTCGTTCTAATGCGTGTCTTTGTACAGGCGTTTGGATGAGCTACTTTTTCGAATAAAAGTTTGTTCTGAAAAACTCTCTTTTCAATGATTAAAAGAGAATTTATTATAGGTGAGTAGAAGTAACAGTTACATTCAAGTTGTGTGTCTGTTCGTAACATTCTAAAATTCAAAAATATATGATTCTTACTTCTTATTCTTTTTATATTTTCAGTACATAATATTATAATGAATTTATAATGCCGCCTTTCTTAAAATAGTAGGTGGTGTAATGCTCAGCATAGTAGCCTTCCAAACAGTTGGTCGGGGTTCAATTCTACCTTCGGTACCTGTACCTAGTATACCTACTTGTATTATTATACCCTACCTACTTGTATTATTGAAATATCCACCTATGTTACCCTTTTTAATGTTCCCGTAATTATTCACGGGTCTGCGCTTGTATATTATAATGTAGATTGTAGGTAGCTAATTATTGCCATTCATTTCTTTGGTACAACTTGTGACCTTGTGAGTGTTTTTTTAAATATCTTAAGTTATTTTAAACATAAATTTCACCTGTAGAATTTTCTTTATTAATCTTGATCATTATTTTTATCTAACTAAGCCTAAAGTCATGGTGTTTGAAAGAGAGAGTACGAAAACAGTGTGTAATATAGTTGTAAATGAGGAATACTTGGAGCAGGTGGATGAGTTTGTGTATTTAGGAAGTATATTCTAGAGTTAGAGAGATAAGAAGGCTGACAGAGATATTGAAAGAAGAGTAAATGCAGGTACCTAACTCCATTATGCTTACACGATGGTATTCCTGCAATGTGTAGAATGAAAATATGGAACTAGTTAAGGAATATGTTTATTTAGGTGTCAATATTGATTGTTTTTTTAATTAGGATATACAAATAAACAAAGTTTATGCAAGACTAAGATCAATTGTAAGCAGATTGTATAATCTGCACTAGCTGAATCTGTTATAAGGTAGATGGAATAACAGCTTGGGGATTTTCCTGTAAAACTAATATCGACCATGTTCAATACGTGAAAAATTCATTGGTTAAATTATTGGTGACCGGATAAATCACATCATAAATCATAAATTCATCACATCTTTAAAAAGTTATATAAAGTCATGGAAAGTAATGAAACAATTTTTTTATAAACTGGGTTAAGTAGGTTAGGTTAGGTTAATTTTTTTTATCGTTTCTAATGACTCATATGACTTTTTTTAAAGTGTGTTGAATTGTCACTGTGTTGAGTTATCATGAATTTAAATTATTAGCTGAAAAAAAAATTATACAAAGAAAAGCATAATATTTCATACTACTATCGGAGTCTCAAAATTCTTTCAGTGAGAGCAATTCTGTGGTACAAAATTATATTTCAGCACATAAATAACCCCTTATATATAAACAGGCTAGAACACAATCATAATACCTACTAGTTTTAACTTTAATTAAGGACTTATTGTACCTAAGCATACAAATAAATATGGACAAAGAACGTTAAACTATATCTATGATTCCCAGTTGTTTTAATATGTTACTACTGAAATTAAAAACTGTGCCCAAAACAAACAATTGGTGAACTTACTGAAGACTTGGATAACTGAAAGAATTAATTTGTATTAGCTTACAATGATATATTATTCTAAAGACTTTTAAAATTCTTATGTATGTTTTTTATAATATTCTTTTGCTATATTTCGATAAAATTTTAAATTTTTTGTTTTATACACATAATTGTAAAAATTTAACTGTAAACTCACTATAATAAAAATTATAATGTAAATAACCCTATAGACAAACTGCTAAAAAGCAGTTTATCGGGACTTTTTTGCCTTATATTTGTAAAGTGTGTAAAATACCTATAATAATTATTATTTTTTCGATGGAGAACTGAACGCAGTTGGCGCTAAAAAAAAATTCCAATGAAGCGAAGCTAGCAGTCCGAAATGGAGTGATGGTAGGTGGTACCAATCCTGATGTATGGAAGTGAGGCATGGAATTGACGGAGAAAGGAAGAAAGTAGACTGAATGCCGTAGAAATTAGGTCCCTGAGGCGTACGTGTGGTAAAACCATGTATGATCGTGTGAGAAATGTGGATATCCGCAAAGAGTGCAAGACTGATGTAAGAAATGAGTAAGATTAAGAGAGGGTCGCTTAGATGGTTTTGCATGTAGAGCCAATGGGCGAAGAAAGGAGTGTAATGAGAATATATGACACAAATGTGAATTGTAGCAGAAGTCGAGAACGCCGGATGAAAACATTTATTAATTATGAAAAGATACATTACATTATATGGAAGGAAGCTTTTGACTGTTCAACTAGGAAGGTTTCCCGTTTTAGGACAGTCAAAATAACAGGTTTCAAATTATTATACATGTACCTACACAATTACAATTAAACAATACATAATAGTAACACAATTACATAATAGTAACACTATCTTGTTGAATAATACGACAAGTACCTATATTCAGTAGGTAATACACTAATGGCGAATATAAGAAAAATTAAACAAAATAATGGGTAAAATTTAAAATTTCAGAGAAAATACTCGTGAGTAGGTATTTAAAAGCGAAGATACAACTAGGCATTACAACATGGCACGATAAAGTGAATCAGATACTTGAGTCGGGCATTTCAAGAGTCAGAATAATAAAAGAGTACGTATGAGACGATGTATTAATGTGAATGAGGCAAGGAGTGTGTGCCAAGACTGAGTTGTTTTACGGTCCGTCTTCTCTGCCTGCCCCTACGAAACAGAACGAATAAGCCCTAATCACCGTCCGATTTACAGAACAACTTGCAGGACAGCAAGTTAAACCGCCAACCGATTTATTATTATTCCAACGCCAACGGCCCGATAAAGGGAATAATGATTCGGCTGACAGTTTTGCCTACGCAACATCCAATTTCAAAAACCCCAGCATGCTGTCCTGCAGTTGTACGTACTGCAATTCGGATGGTGAGTAGGGGCTTATACGAGTAATTATATGTAATATGTAAGTAGGTAGGTACCTACCTACAACCAATCCCAAAATGTTCTTACATTTACGATAATTAATCTGTTTTACTCACACAAAATGGGAATTAAAATGTTGCTTAAGGCTTTGAAATATATCAGTAGGGGCCTACTATTATGGTCGAATAGCAGCTTGATAAAATGGAAACCCTATCAGAAAAGAATGTTATTGAATTCCGTCTAAAGTATAAACTTAAACTTTAGGGTCCACAGTTTATACCCGCGCTGTGCAAACGGGTTCCCTACGGGTCCGATGCTCTGACCATCCCAAACACATGAACATGATATTAGAACATTTCTAAAATATTAATAAAAACAATAATTATAGTACATAGGTACCTACCTTTGGTACAGAATGTTAAGAGGTATAGTGCAATGTAATATATTTCATTATTTTAAATAAAAAAATAAAAAATTAGACAAAATAACAATACATAGATAGTTAGGTACATAAAAGAAAATAAAAATAGGAAACCAAGAAAAATAAAATAAATTATTAATTAAAAAAAAGCTGAAAAGAAGTGATAAATGTATGGAAGCAGCTTTATATGGAGGTGATTTTTCAAAAAAACGGCGCTGTATAAGTTTTTAAATTATTATTATTATTTGACCCGTCTCCCGTCTCTTGTCGGGCCATCAGGGGGGGACTCCATCTAGGCCACCATGGCAGTGATTGTATTGGCAGTGATTGTATTGGATTCGATTGGCGTAGCCTGCGCGATAAGCTTCCCATGTAGTAGCTGAGAAGTGCTCAGAAAGAGTGCACTTTTCTCTACAGGAACATTTCCGTAGCGCTGCAGTATATCTGTAGGAGGAATAGTTGGCGACTTTTAGCTTATGCCACTGGGATGCAATGTAATCTACCCACATTTCTGACGTGTACAGCGAAGTGCAGAATACGTTAATATTATCCATTTGACGGTTGTACCTACTGCAAAAGTGAAAACGGCTTGACAACGGATATGCCCTTCTTTGTCTATCCATATCCTCGATCTATTGTTACTTATATAATTTTTGTTAACAAAAGTTCACAAAATTTGGAAACTTGCTGTATACAGGAGGTCCCTATCTACACATTTGGCAAGGTGGTCTTTTATAATCTTATAATCACAAAAACTAAAAACACAATGATAACATTTGAACCGACAGATCCCGAGTTAACGCTGCTACGCCTGCCATATTGTATTTCGGTCACGCACCTACCGTCGTGCGTCACGTGATGCGCGGCGATCACGTGGTCTACCGGGTTATCCGCTTTCGCCTTCCGGCGTCGTTTGCAGATCGGGCACGCATGCGCGGTAGCGTTGTCTGCAAATTGCTTGATTGAACTATTTATTTTAGATAGACATTGTTAAATGGTTTTGATGTGACGGCACGCTTCTTATGAGTTCTGCAGGGGCCTACATAAATAAAGACGTACCTAAAGGTGCCACAGAAATGTCACTGCCGGACATAGTCGGGCACCCATGGAATACTAAACCCTTCTAACTAGATTCCTGATATCTACAGGTATATAACTTAATAATACCCTTGCTTCTTTAGTTTAGTTGTTTAGTGTACATAGTTAGGTACTGGATGGATACAAATAATTCAATTTACTAATTATTTTGTTTTTGTTAGAAAGTTTTTTGTTCCACTGTTCAATTAACAAAGAATATCGTTGAATTGATTTGCGACTCTAATTGCTAAAAGTCGAGACGCGACCCTATTATTATTTTGAAGAACACGTGTTCCGACTTCCTTAAAACATTTTCGTGCTTTACTGAGAGTTTTGTATGAAATGTATCAAATCATTCGTTTTTGCCCTCCAGTCCCATTTTTAACAGGAAAACGAATAATTTGACGAGATTTTTAATATTAACAAAATTTATCATCAGTGAGTTTTCTCTGTGTATCACTGCTAACCAGTAATAACCCGGATTTGTCCGAGATTTCAACACAAATTGTCAAAAAAAAAAAATTGTTGTATCTACATTTATAGCGCTCTACCTAATTTTATGACAGTAAAAACTATATTACAAAACTTCATAACATGCTAGCTAAAAAATAAGTGCACACATTCTGTGGACATTTCATGACGCTAGAGCTTACCAGTGCTCATAATACAAAGTTGTCCTTCATAATAGTTCAGATTTGCGACTATGCGACCGGGCGGTCCGTTTGATAGATTCCCCAATCTTAACAAACGGACTGCAATCTTTAGAGCACAGGCGTCAGGTAGGTATGCTGTCCTTGTTCTATCGGTATTACAATGGAAGATGCTCTGAGGAACTAGCGTCATTGATCCCTTCGGCACCGGTGCGTAGTCGGGATACACGCCAAACGCGCGCCCAACATTTGTACACAGTTGACATTTGTCACATGAGAACGGGTCGCTTCTACGATTCGTTCTTAAGTTCAACAGCTCGGCTGTGGAACGAACTGCCGGCCTCTGTGTTTCCTCCCTCCTACAACATGGGACTCTTCAAGACCCATGTTCACTCCTTCCTCTCCACAAAAAGACCATCCACATAGCATCCCCAAAGATGACATAGGCCCTGAGGGAAATTATTTTCTTCAGGGCCTCCTGTGTGTAGTTAATAGGTATAAAAAATAAAAAAAGATGAAACTTGAAGGAAAGTTATAGGTAAATTATGCATTTGAGGTAATTTAAAATTGAAATCAAATGCAAATTACATCTGAAGAAGGCAACCCGCCACAAGGTAATTTATCTCCCGACAGATAAATGCTACTTCTTTTCTACCGAATAAAGGCTGAACAATATATTATGTCGTGTGCAACATCGAATAATTCTATGCAAATTGTGATATATGCGCTCGGCTACCAACATTTCTGTCTGGCTTATAAACGATTATCGGCCGAATTTAAAACCTGGATACGATTTTCACCTGTATTAGAACATCATTTTAGGAAAATTGATAAGGTTCTTATTATTTCATTTCGGATACTATATGTACCTACTCAAATTACGTACATTGGAAAGAACTAAACTTTTCGAGAACCCTAAAATTCAACGGGTGTTAAAAATTGACGAATTACTTATACAAATGATACGGTTCCATGATAACTCAACACAGTGACAATTCAACACACTTTTAAAAAGCGATATAAAGTCATTAGAAACAATGACATTTTTTTTAACCTAACCTAACCTAACCTACTAATCCAGTTAGTAAATTTTTTGTTTCATGACTTTATATAACTTTTTAAAGATGTGATGCATTATCATTGTGATGATTTATCCGGTCACCCTAATAAGTATGGAGGCTGAACGCTGGAATATTGTTAGCAGTGATTTTGAATAAAATACAAAGACACTTGAGGAAAATAAAACACTTAGCACTAAATATGTGAAAAGATGGATAACAAAAGAAAAATCTATGTACACACCTATTACTTTTACCAACTAGTTTATATTTACATACTTCCTTTTCTACCCATTTTTAAATATTAAATCGATAAACAAACATTGTGGCGTGTTGTCATATTATTTTTAAGTCTAGTGAATATTTATATCTCCATGTCACGTCAAAAACTGTAAATTACCTTTTTATATTAATTTCATTAAGGTCCGGAGGAAAATAATTTGGGCTCCAGACCAGATTCAATAGTTCGTGTACTTGCGATTAGTGCAGGGTCAGAAGTTGTGTTCTATTAAAGCATTTGTGGGCCCTGTACAGTACTCTACAAACTACACGTTTTCCCCGAAAGTACGCAAAGAACAATAGAATCATATTGATACCATCACTAAACTTGGTCTGACACACATAACTTTATTATACAAGCCAACGCAAAATGTATTTCCATTGTACAATCAACACTTTAACTCTATTATGTAAACTTGTTCACAGATGAGAAGATTTATTAGTCTTCAATATTAATTCCATGAAATGGCCTTGTAAACACGTCGGATAGTCGTTTATTTGTCGATCTTCGTGATGTGACCAATATATTTTCTGAAGTTTTTTTTTTATTCGTGTTTGATACAACAGCGTGATGAGTATTTTGAAATATAAAACGTTGTCCCCAAATAAAATCGTAAATCAAAAAAATATTTAAAACGGTGACAGCTCCAAGCGTCAAGGAACAACTGTTATCTTATCTACAACATCATTATTATTTTTTATTAAGTACACAGTCTAAAACTTTAGTCCATAACTACTGTGTACAGATTATTGATTCTATTGGTATTGACACAATACATAGTATAATTGTGCTCCTTATTCTTATTAATTAAGACAAAATGTTAAAGTAGAACCGACAGATAGGCAGCCAAAACCTGTACCTATTATCTACAATGAACAATTATAAAATTGAATAAAAAACTAAAGAGTCTTTCTCAAATAAAAAAAATAACAATATAGAAAATATTCACGACTTTTAACAAATTTAAATATTACCACAAACTGTTAATCAGTCATATATTTTTTTCATTTTCTGTTTTGCACAAAACTTGTATTTTCTTTTTTAAGGTAGATACTAATATTTATTACTATAATAAATTTAACACAACCACCTCGTATTATGTAAAATCCACCACAGATATATTTTCGGAAAAAACGCCACACGCATATCTTGGTTAGAAAACTTGCAGAAACTGATGAAACTAACTAACTACATGCAGGAGTTGTGATGTGCAATGCAATATAATCCAAATTGGCATGGCATAAAAACACATAAAACAAAATATAAAAAAATAAAATAAAATTGCCAGAGGCAATCTGGAGTATTCGATTAATATTTGAATTTGATTCGAAATTCAAAACAGTAATTTGGAGCGTAGCACGCGCCACTTTCCCAGAATTGGCGCGCAATCATTGTGTCCAGATATCATGTAGTATGTTGTAGACGTGGTAGGTTGATTACAGGTAGGGAAGGAATAAAATTGCCACCATATTATTCTTGAATATCGATACTAATTGTGTTAATTTCGAAAAATTTGTTCCTTAAACAGTAGTCTGCATCACGATTCAAATACCTGCGCGAGTGGGTGGCCATCAGATGCATACCAACCTATGCATCTTCCGGCGAAAGTAGACATGTAGTAGGTAGGTAGTCAGTGATAATTCTTTTCTGATTTACCTACTATTCTGTGAAACAGTGAAATCTGCAGGGGCGTTTTTCTAATCTATACATAATTTGGAAATTGTAACTAGTATTTCTCTTCACCCATTCACCTTCTGATCTCACTTTGCTTCTTCTTTTCTTTCCTGCTCGACATATTTTCCTATCGAGCTTTCACTGCCACTGGTTAAAGTAGGACTGGTGTGGCATTCATACAGAAACAACGAAAACTGAATCCTCGTATGATGGTAAAGTACCTACTCATTATTATAATTACTAAGCTCCTAATGCGCACCTTAGTCCTCGGAGCCGGGCTTATCTAAGCCCCGTAATGACTACTTAGCCTTGTCTTAGCCTTTCACTCTGCAGATATACAGGACTTAATTATTCCTTTGGGATACTTCACGGATCACGCGAGCCTTGTGGATGATACCATACTATTCTGGGTACATGTTCATAAAGGTAACATCGAGGTCCGATATTAGAAATACCTACTTGCATTTCAAATTTGAAAAGGAGATGGGGAAGAAGGAAGTGGGCGAGTACCTGGCTATTTTGATCTTGTCACCAAACACGGATTGGCGAAGCCATTTCAAGCAACGTTTCTAATCTGAATGGTGGTCTTATACCAGGGCGATACTGAGAGTACCCATCTTCCACTCTGGAACGTGCCGCAAGTATACTTTATATTATTTTAAATGAATAAATTGTGAAATTACTCAAATTAATCAAATGAAATTTACTTGCGCACGCCGGATTCGAACCCGCGACCTTCGGCTTGCTAGTCGAGATCACTGAGTATTTTCATAGACCAGCGTGAAGTAATGGCATTGTAAAATTTACGCTGTCTGGACTTTAGGCAACTGATCTTATTTACTCAACTGATGGCAAGTAAAGACAACCCCATATTTCAAAACTTATGGATAAAGTTTTGATAAAAATAGAGTGCCCCGGCGATACGTTTTTATGTTTCCATTGAAAGGACTATTTATTTACAACTTATGTTATAAATATGTAGCTTCCGTACCTACATACATTCATTACACATACATAATAGGTATATTTTAAGAAATTAATTTAATTTTCAGAAGGAAGCTAAAATATAGTAACATGAAAAGATTTCCGATTTTAAAAAGCCACACCACATTAAAATCGAACACAAGGGAATGACGCTATGTGACGGTTGGATTAGACTCAGAGAGAAATGCTTCTATTTTTAGTAGTATTTCTCGATAAATGATAAACAAAAGTTTTCATAATTCATATATCTTCTTCGAAAATTTGCCCATAATATTAGCAATGCACCTCAAGATGGCCACTTACCAAAGCGATTAAGCCAATATTCAAATGAGGTAGAATTTCGGTAATCTTCCGAGCTGTTGTTCTGAATCTTTTTATTGTTTTTCTATGTCTGTTGGACTCCGTGTAGTTTGCGGTGGTAAACATTTATAGCTCACTGCCTTTTATTGATAGGACCTACCTACTTACTACTTGCTGCCCTCTATTAAATCTGTACAAACCATCTGCCTGGATTAAGGTTCATGTTTTGCGATTAATCCTATGAGAAGTCCAAGTACAATAATTACTGATTTATTTTTACAGTTAAATTTGGTTATCTCCTAATAAATTTAATAATTCGATTCACAATTAGTAATAACTCTTATCTGAATTACCTACCTAAAAAGTAATTTTGGAAAACGAACCAATAATTGAAAAGTTATTTTATTGATGTCTTATAACAACTTTAAGTACACAAACGATGGAGTGAATAACATGAACAATTCAGAGTTTCTGCTTTAAAACGAATGATGTGGGCAAGTATTTAGGTACCTAGATTAGATATTTTTAGTTCTTGAAAGTAAAATATGGATTATTTTTAATGTTTAATTTACGTCGGAGGGGTTTGCGTAGGTACCTACCTACCAATCAAAACTTCTGTATGGAAAATTTAGTCCAAAAGGTTGTAATAGGTACAGATAAAAACACCTAGGTATCTACCATCGCGAACTTCATTTTTAATGATAATAGAATATAATACACTGGCACAACACACTGGCCTATTATTAACCCTAGGTTAGTCAAATTTGAAGATTCTGCAGTAGCTCCACAATACATTATATACCACTACACAAGCAATAATCTCTTTGATTGTTGTGAAAATGATTCTTCGTACCCAACTTATTTTGAAATAAGTTAAATTCATAGGTTCCCTCAGATTTACCGACAGTGCTTTTGTTATATGTATGTTCCGTTTGCGTAAATGTATGTAGACAGCAGAAAGAGACAAATAATATCTCGCACACATCATATTTAAATAACTATTGATCCTGAAATATGAACTATGTATATAATCACGCGTTTAGTTTCCTAATAGAACACAGTATTCAAGAAATTCAACGTTTACCACAAAATAAGGATCCTAAATTGCACATTCGCTGAATTAATCAGAAGCAATTCGCCATTATAGCCGGGAATATGGCAGACATTTTTTTTTGTATAAAATTGTTTTTTTTTTGTAAATATTCATTGTTTTCGGCAGAATTTGAATAAGCCATACCCGCCAGGGTTATTTATGGTTGGATCAGAAGGATTGAAAACCGTGTCATTAGGTATATTGTTGGGGCATAATGTTAGGTTGGTCAAATTTGCGTAGAAGATCTGATAGATCCCGATAGAATGTACGCATTAAAACCGTATTAGATTATGCAGATATATTATGTTTCGAACATTTTTTAAAATTGCAAAATAATTCGTAATTATAATCTGGCAATGATTAAAAAAAATGGTTCTTGAATGATCCCCATGGGTCTTTGGGGTAACGGAGGATAATCAAAATTCAACTTTTATCTATGAGTAAAGATATTTTATAGAATATGATAAAAATACATACAAAATTCGAAGACAAAGAAAGGTCAACGGTGAGGTGAGTTGCCTAAAAATAGTGATGCTGAGATCGGGACAAGACTGAGGGCAATTTGTCAGACAGCTGGAATGGGAGGACGGCAAACGAATACCTCTGTAACCGACATTGTTGGCCACATTATTTATTTTTATCAAAATATGTTTTACATTTATAAAATGTGCCTACCCCACGCCACTGGCGAAATCCTCACTCCCTGCCACTGCTCATTGTGTCCCCGTTTCGGCCAAAGCGGCCTGAAAAATTTGACTCCGAAAAGCATTGGTACCTCATCTCGCACCTACCTCTGCCGAGCGGAACGATATTTAAATTTTCCTATGTACAATTTACTAAGAAATATCAATTTATAAAATGTTGCAAATGCCTATTTTTTACTTGTACATCTCCTCGGCGGTAGTTAAATAAACACTATTTGCTATGTGCTACCACTGAGGAGATATTTAAAATGCTGTTTTTAACATATTTGTATAACCATTTTTGTACAATTATTTTTACCTTTTTTGCCGGTACAAAAATCCAGGAACCTCGTAGCATAGTGAATCTTTTCTCTTTCTGAGCGCTATGTTACGGGGAACCGGAGAAAAATACAATCACCGAGCACCGGGTGCGGGAGGCAGATTGTTCATAAATTTGCACCACTATCATCATCATCGGCCGTAAAGGAGCATTTTCATCGGCTGAAGACACGGTTTGGAACCGGCGCCCAAATCTACAGTCTTGTGCGGACTCCCGTCCAGTAGGTACTACCTCTTCAGACAGTAGTTTAGAGTGCTTTACCCCATAAGGGAGGAATAGAACACTGTTTCAAATACAACGTCCAAACAGGAACTAATCTGATTCACAGACGGATCCAAGAACTCAGCATGCATTCAGGAACACACTGCCCTGTGCTTAAAGCTGAGGTGAAAACCATCTTAGCCTACGCACAAGAGAATGCACGGTAAACATTTACATATACCTAAGTACCGTTTTTAAAAGGCATTGAAAAAAAAACAAACCTTTTATTCCATTTAATAAAAATAAACAACAAGTTTATGCATTTACGATTATGAAAAATAATGCTATTTAATATTATTTACGTAAATAACGATATACACGAAACTCTGCAAACTGAAACACTATTTTGGAAGAAAACTGATGTAAAATTGACGTTTGTTGTAGGCACTGCCGACTGCCGGTACTGTCAACCTAACAAAAGAAAACACGAACCACATCACGAGAAGCTAAAAACGCAAAAATCTAAATATAATTAATAATAATTGATTGTAAAATTAGCTAACAAATCTCTAATCGGAATCACTCACTGCTGATTCAGATGTGAATTCATTATCTTAGCCGTTGAATGAATAATATGCCATACTGGCCATTTAGAAAAATGCGTGTACTCCATTCTTGTAAAATAATCTTTTCCAGAGGAATTAACACAAGTATCCGTCATATAAATCTTAATAATTGATTGTAAATTAGCCAACAAATACACTCTCAAATTATGTTAATAAAAATCCCAGGTAATATAAATAATTTAAACCTATCATAATGAAAAAAACTGGCTTTTTATTATTAAAAATAGTAAACGTATATGTATAATAAAACAACTATTCTACCAGATGAATTAATGTTAATAATAAAAAGTGGCATTTTATTATTTATACGACGAAAAAAATCTACTACGACAACAAGGCTCAGATACTTGGGAAGACTCATTGTAGAACCAGGAAACATAGTCAAATATTTCATGACAACCTTGGTGGACTTTATTAGAGGGACCGGGTCATTGTTAAAGAAATGAGGCAAAATGATAGACAGCGCAATGGGCTCATGGCTTTAGTGCTCACGGGAACTTTATAAACATAAAGAAAATTGAGAATGATATTTGTCTGGTTCGTCGAGGTTACAAAAACACAATATTGAAGAAAACTTTGTGGCCTCCAACACGTATCTTTAATTGTACGAGTATATTTTCCAGCACCCTGCCATTCTACTTATCGCCAAATATGCAAACAACATAACATGCCATTTAAATAAGTTATTAAAACTGAATGCAGCTGAGATTTGTTCAGTGCCGCGTCTCGACCATTCACCGCCCGGGGCAGTCGTAAATGACCGGGAGATGATGGTCACCCTTCTTTTACTCATCCGTAATGAACGTAATGACACTTTAGTTAGGTAAACCGCGTAATAACCCGTTATGATGCGGCGCTCGTGCGTTTAATGACCCTTTCGAACACTTGACAAGTGCTGCGTGCAGAATGTTCAACTAATCACCTGTCGATAAGCGATGATATCTTGAATATAAGGTAGTTTGGATTGGCACGAGTCAAAGATGCATTTATTTATTGACAAGTGCGTAGGGTTCTTAAAATTTCGTACCGAAATGTCTAAATGGCATTTTGTAATTCATCTATCTTATCTGTTTCCTATACAGATTTTTTATTTTTTTTCTTTATTCAGTGTTTTTTACAATATTTGGGTGTGTTAAGACCACCAAACTAGGCACACGCCCGTGATGTGGTGGTAGAGTAAAATGAGTATTAGATACTAATTTATCGAGAATTTATTCAATTTATTGGTAATCCGGTTATAAACGGGATTGCAGGCCTTTAACGAATGAATTTACAGGTTTCCTGATAAACTTTTAGTAAACTATGAATATATTATAATATATTTTTTCGAAATTTGCTAAAAAATTATCAAGAAACCTGTCAATTCATTCGTTAAATCCCATTTTTAACCGGATTATCAATGATTTGAAGAGATTCTTAATAAATTAGAAATACTCAATTTCTCCTTTTATGTAGCTGTTGTTTAGATACAATGTAATATAATATGTATCTACATAGAATGTATTCACGTAGTTTTACAATCAATTTAAAAAAAAAAAAATTTATACACTAGCGAAACATTAATTTTCATTACATTAAAATGACGCCACAAGTGAATTTGCGATTATTGAAGAAGAAATAACTTTTTATTAGTTTAGAGTTATCTGCTTACGGCACGTACCTAACTACAAACAGTGAGAAGAATATGTAGGGCTTTATCCAGCCTACCCCTACATAATAAAACGAAATAAAAAAGGTTTACTGTCACGGAGTAAGTCTTTCGTAGTTTTCAGATATTTTACATTCTTCTTGAATGAGTAGCACACATAATTTCAGTTCAGTAAAGATGTGATTTCTTGAATTGAAATATTCTGAATTCCAAAATGCCTTTCAATGATCGATGTTTGGAGGCAAATCACAAACTTCCTTGACACGCACTGCACAAATACATAAAAAATCTTCGACCCAATAATCGGGCGAGACATTATTAACCGAACCATAGCACACCAAATCATTGGAATACCCCACGCGAGACAGGGCTGCACTCCGAATACCTGAATGGAGCTGTTTTGTAAATGAATATAATATCTCACCCGTGATAATAATCTTCAATGGCATTCATAGTGATAAACGTGTCTTGAAATCGTAAAAACATAGTTCAATTACGTTGTTGGATTACGTAAACTTAACATTCAACCCTTTGTCATTTGAGTAAATTAACGTGAATTCGGTACAATTTAGAAGCGGAAATTAACCCAGTCCCGACATTCGATGGAGTTGATAGATTCTCGGCAGATAGATTCGTTATCAAAGACAATGCTTTCTATCTTTGGTGGCAATCACGTACACACACGGATGTACACACATTTCTCTGAAATCAGATGACAGTAGTTAATATACGAAATAAATGTCGGTCCTACCCGATTCCAGTTCCAGTTAGATTTGTCTATTCCAGTTACTGGATTGGAAGATTCAAAACCCAAAAAAATGTTTTATTTTTTTGTGTTTTAAAAGACATTTAACAATAGATGTAATACCTATATTTATTTATGTTTATATTTTTTTCTTCCCGTATTGCACTCAAAACTGACGGGTTGTTTGTTATACAGAGTTCTGTTATTGTTTCATCATGGGCTGGTTGTTTCACAGTAGGTACTGTACACAACATAACATGAATATTATTAACCTTGAAATTTGATGAATAGTTCAAATTCTGTGAAACAAGACGTCCTAAGTGTTACGATAATAAATACACACATGGAGCATATCGTATAAGCCGTTTAAGATGGAACCTATTTATTCACGATTGTATTGAGGTGATTTTATTAAAATATTTTGATAATATCATAAGTAGCAGATACAAGGATTAAGACCTGTTACGTCTACTATATTCCTAGATCTTGCTAAAGTTTCGGTAAATAGTTTTTTGAATGTTTGGGAACGAACGTGAGCTTTTCGTTTGTTAGACATCTGAAGCTTACTCTTCATAGTACCAACACAAGGGACATAACGTGTAATCAGGGCATGTTGTTTTAAACATAAATATATATATATTCACTAAGACCTTGGCTACAAATATTTAAAAAGTTGTCTCCGGTCCGGCCCCGGCCAGTATGGCCCGAGGATGTCAAGCCCGCCCGCCCTAATTTGTTGATAATCACACTCGGAGTTTTCCTTCCCCTTGCTTGCCATATTGCCCAGAGCACCGCGCGGAGAGCTGACAGAATACCCATGGGAACGATGCATGAAACAAGGAGATACATTCTTGGGTCTCATACCGATAACATTTTTTTCATGCTAATTTTTACTTCATCGTCATATTGAAAGGTATTGTCATGAAATGTTAGAAATTTTTGGAATTTTATGTATTTTATCTGAGTAATGATAAATGATGCGGATTGGGAGCCTAAAAGCTCCTGAATAATTGTTTATTACCTACTGGCGCAGAGCCGTGAAAAATCACGGCATATTATAATTGTTGGATTTGTGAAGCTGAAATTAGATATTTATAAAACATTTGCCTCAGGATCCACACCTTTCAAAAAAAATGTCTTCAATTTTCTTTTTAAGGTAACTATAATTTTTTGTTGATAAATTAGAGGGGCAATCAGAAATCTACCTTTGGAACGAACATCTTTAGTAAATCTGGTCAGTTAGTTAGTAACGCATTTTAAAAAAATGGAAAAAGTTTTACTCGTCGAGGTACTTAGAAATACACACTGAACAAAAGAAATCACATTTCAAATAAGAGTAAAAATAATTATTAATTTTCTAATATATTACAGCTCCAAAAGTCAAACATGTGCAATCTGGACGGTAACTTTTTGCTACTGAGAGCGTGAAAGCCCGTTTATGTAAAACGGGCTTTCACGCCCTCAGTAGCAATATAGTCCCCATATATTTATTATTATATCAATATTAATATATTACCTATATACAATATATTTTTTAAATATTATGTTACTATTATTAAAACGTTTACTATTAAGATTTTTACTCCAAATAAATATTTTAAAAAGTTAAATTATAAAAAGTAAAGTTTTGTTTGCAAACTTTCGGTCTCCAATTGCCAGTACCATGATATGGAATGGCATGCTTTGGCGTTAAGTTTTTTTAAGTTTCAATACAGATTATGTGACGTTCTACCGTTCTATATCCTGGAAGAATACCACATAAACGGTCTCTCCAAAATGCTAGCTCCAAGTATATTTTACTTCACGATTGATATTTTTTCCAACGAAAACATTTTTTTATGTGAATTTTGGATAAATATTATCTGTCGTTGAATCAATGCCAATCCTTAAATACCACCTGGAGTTTTTTAATCGCAGGAATTAACTTTTAGAGTAATATCCACTTGAAAACCAAATTTCTGAAAACGTGTAAAAGAGGCTTTCGTAGTCTTTTTTCACAACGCGCCGGGTGGATTTAATGAATTACGCAATTCATTTTATACTAATAATATATTTAATTAAAATGTAACTCTCAAGTACAATTTTATGAAATTCAATTTTTATTACATTAAAAAAAACAGTCAAAGCAAAAATATTAACAAACGTCAGTATTAGAAATTATCGTTAAGGGACAACTCTGTATAAATCAACAAACAAACCTCAGTATTACGAACTATCGCTAAGGGACAACTTTGTATAAAAAAATTATTAAACTTATTCTAGTAAAAATGAAGCTATTGGCGGTGATCGTTTAAAAAAATATAAATTCGTTTAGGTTTGCAGGGCCTTAAATATTTTAAATTATTAAATATTTCGGTGGAAACCACAGTGGCATTTAGCCATATATTATAATATTACTAAATATAATATTATTGAATATACAAAAAAAATCTTGAAAATAAAATGAAGTGCCACAAAATAAATAATGAATACATGCAGTACCACTTCGGATGATAACTTGTTTTTGTAAACCTACTATGCATTTTTGCGGTTCCCGATTCAGATTTCGGCAAAGTGGAAAGTGCAAGCATTTCGGTCTAGCATGGAAAACGCTAAATCAATTATCCGGCGATACACAGAGGGAGGTTAGCTAATATCAGGGCAATGTTCACCCTACCATATTGACTGCAGCCTAGAACAACTCTGCGGAACTACATTCATGCCATTCACGTAGACTTCCTCGCTACGTCTTCAATGTATATTTTTTCTTCATAATAAAAACCCAAATTTATATCTTTTTGTGAGTGTGTGTATCTCCGTGGCCGCTAATTGCAGCAGATTAATATCGGCCACCCGCTATTAATCTCTCGAGCACCCACTTGCCCGAGCCCACAGCTAGAGGATAGATGGCGGATAGCGGATCGGGAGAGAGGTGTATCGAATTGTGTTTGAGAACCATTATCTACAAATTGAATCTCACCTTTTGACGCATTCTGTGTGATCAGGCTGAACAAAGGCCAAACTATCGGACCCTAGCTCTCAAACTGTGTTTCAATGATATTCGTATAGGTACTACAATACATACCTACAGTCTACAGCAACACTTTTCCAGTGATCACGTACGTTCATTATGGATTATTATAAAAATGCATTTAGGTAGAGCTTGTTCAAGAATATTTTCAGTCATCTTCAAAAAGAAAGCACATATAAGAAACAAGTGGCAACAACTACTGGTGACTTGTACCTACGCTAGAATAATTATTGGAGTACGCAGGTATATAAATTTAGCCAAAGTATAACAATAATTTCTAAAAATATGTAATATTATCTATATAAATGTGTTAATTTTCATGTTTTTGCCTGATCTATGTCTCATTTTATTGGGAAATAGCTAACACAATCAGCGGAACTGCGCCAGTACCAGTTATAGTAATTTCCACAGATTTCCTCAATCCAACCCAGAATTTTTAATTGGTACGTGCGGCTTCTTCGAATACATTCATTAATCTTATCCTTGATTATCAGTTGGGTGATATTGAAAATGCCACTCCTCATGATGTGACCAAAGAATTATAAACTTTTATTTTTATTTTTGTATCTAGTGTAATTTTACTTGGGTGAATTTTTTCTTCATTCTACCTACTTTAAAACATGCAACCTCCCAGATTGAGAGGCTGTTGGACAGCATTATCTTAATATTCGGGGTAAATGATATATATAAGTTAATACATTAGGCCACTTGCCTCGTGTCGTGACTCCTCCGGGGCAGTGACGACTGACGAGTCTCGTAACAGACAGACGCGATGACAGCGGTACTACAGGCTAAATGACACGTACAAATTATATCTAACCGCATTCGTTATGCTTTGGGTGCTTAGTTAAAAGATGGAAGAAAAGTGATATTAAATGTTCATAATTTTTCTCCGTTTATCTTGTCGCTTTTTTATTTTGTTTTGTCTAGTGACAGATGGTAGATGTACCTATGATTTTGTAAGATTTTGAAAGACAGTTAGCTTTCTAGAATCTATGCAATTTGAGTAAGTAAAAATACGAGATCTCTGTGAAATATCAGGCTAAGGGCGCTTTGTATTATGAGGCTAGTTCTCGATTAAGATTAGAGGGATCCGGAACGGTGCTCCGGTGAGCGAATCCTATTATCCACACATTTACGGATGCCTTTTACTGTCATTATTATATCTATTTGTACCTCTTCATTTAATCTGGTTTATTAATTCTAAACTAGAGCACACAACTATTCATATTCCTGTGTAGTTGGGTATAATTTTAATTTTTAATTCCCGGCACACCGTTTCACTGATAATTGGCATAAATGCTGAAGTACTTACCTTTAAAATTTCTATGACTTTTGTAATGCGTAAGTACCTAATAATTATTATTCTAAATAAAGAAAGATAAGTTTTACCAGTTCTGCTTCCACAAATCAAAATGGTTCATCGTTACGCTACAGCGGAGGCCAATACCATTAATTAACTTAACTTAAATCACAAAAAGTCTAAATCTTAACTTTCATAAATTTGCAGCACGACTCGATCGTCAAAGATTTGCAGTTAAGTACATTGTATAATTATCTGGGGTAATTGAATATGATTCAGAAACTAAGAAATCATGCATTCCCGATTAACGAGGGATTTATTTACTTTACGTACGACGTGATGAATTAAAAAAAAACAGTTTTCAAGTATTTGAATTCAACCTGGAAAAACCGGAACGTCGCTCTGGTACGTGAAATCAATTGGCCAATTTAAGGCGACACTCACTAATAGCTGGATTCAAATTTGACAACCTGTTAAAATCAATTAATTTTTTTTAAATGTGATTTTTTTTTAAATATTTAATCATTGAAGACAATATACCTAAGCGATTTTCAAACGAAAATTTGAAACGTAAAAATCAATTGATGGTTAATAACAAGTTGCTCACATGCCTAGATAGGTAATTACAACATCTTATTCTTATCAAAAATATTCTCATATCTCGGTCCTAAAATATATAATAAAATCTCCTCTCAGCTGAAACTGTGTGAATTGTCATTATTCGGTCCAAGAGTGACAAAATGGTTGTTGGATCTAGGCAGGACTGATTCCGAAATGATACTAAAAATGTAATTTAAAATCACGAACGCCTCTATGTATCTTTATGTATCCTTTTAAATCCTGTATTCGTCTAGGATAACTTGAAACCTGTAAATTTGGCTGTCCTGAAACGGGAATCCTTCCTAGTTGGACAGTCAAAATCATAAAATGTAATCAATATTATAAAAAAATAAATAATAATAAATGGGTTGGATATTTCCAAAGCCTTTGATAGGGTCTGACGTCGGGCGCTTCTCTCTTCTTCCTCTCCGCACCAAATCGGTGCCACAAAAGGATCTGTGCTGTGAAAACGCTGTTTTTGTTGCACATCAACGACTTCGTTGAATCAATTGATTGCTACGATGATGGCAGCACCGTTCACGGGGGTTATCTGTTTGACAAGCCCCCTTCCCGTTATGATGTCCGAACAACTAGTGAAGTTTTGAGACAAAAAGTTGACCACCACCTCGAGAAAGTTTATACCTGGAGTAAGGCCAACTTGGTCAGTTTCAACGTTTCAAAAACCCAAGCGTGTCTGATTTCGGCTGAGAGGGAGATCAATAACTGTCTCGTGCAATTCGATCGAAGCACCCTTCTCAATAAAGATTCCATTGAAATGCTTGGAGTAAGTACATCACACCAAATCTGGCTTCCAAGAAACTGGGTGCAGGGCTAAAAGATTCTTCAACCAGCTACTAAACCCAAATACGCCCTCAAGTACGCTCAAAAATTCAATTTGGGATCCACCTCAGGTGTGGTAGGTTTATCATGTATTGTTTGGCTGGATATGATAAACCTACTTGATTCTGTGCAAAAGAGGGCGGTCCGTCTGATTGACAATCCATTGTTAACAGACCATCTCCAATGCACGAACACAATGTGGGCATGCTGAGTCTATTGTATAGGTATTTTAATGGAGCCTGCTCTAATAAGATCCCCGGTGCACCGGTGCAAGTGCTTGAAACTACGGACATACAAAAATGAGTATGGCTTTTTTAATCAAAATACTGTTAAAAAGAGATTGCTTTACAATTTACCAATAAAATATTAGTCATTCAGAATATATCTGAACACGTGTTCACGCAGGTTGTCTTGTCCGAATAGATATAATGGACCAGATGCGAAAATATTATAAGTTTTATGAACACGTGTTCTGACTTCCTCATAACCTGTTCGTTCTTAATAATTTGAGAATTCACCTGCATCCTAACTATTTGCTTTACTGATATTTTTTTTATGAAATTTGTCAATTCATTCGGTTTAGGCCTCCAGTCCCGTTTTAAACATAAAAACGAATAATTTGAGCATATTTTTAATAAATTAAAATATTTTAAGTAAATAAGTTTTCTCCGTGCGTACATGAGCGGAATATCCATTTACATTTGATGTTGGCTTCATGAAAATGTGCCGCTTCTTTGACTCATTTTTGTTTAACCCGACTCACAACCCTGCCCAACTGGACTGATATACACAAAAAAAACTTTACTTTCTTACTTTAGATGCGACTGTATCTTTCTCTGATTTTTCTGTTGCAAATATTCGTTTGAGAATTACTAATATTGTCTTCAATGATTAAATATTAATTATTTAGTTATTAGGATACCTACCTGCTGCCAATGTGTGAAATACTTATTTTTGTACATTAAATTAATGCATTTTATTGATACGTTAATTCTTAAAGTAAGACAAATCTGCGTACATTTTTCTTATTCAAATGCACTTTTAACATTTTATTTATTTATTAAGTTAAAAGAAATTTACATTTCACTTTCTTAACTTAAATAAATACCTACATACAAATAGTTTTCTAATTGTTTTCTGACAACTTAAGATTAAAAAGTTTTTTTTTTAAATACATTTAGGTATACCTACTCTCCGTTTAAAGGTTATCTGGAAGGAGATTGTATATTTGTACATCCTCGTGGCCAATGCCTCTTTTGCCACTTTCAGTCTTACAATATTATGTTATGTTGCCTAGTATATCTACTGTTCGTGTACTTGTGACGTTAATTATTATTTGTTTACATTAATCCACCACAGAATATAAATAGCATAATTACATACCGATGGATAAAAACAAAAATTTAAATGAACCGTGCAATAATCGGACTGGCGGCCATTTTATTTTTATTTTTAACTTCTATAACCAACAAACACATTATAAACAATACACATGGACGTGAATCCGTTTCAACAAATCAAAGTGTTTCCAAATCAATCAATGTCAACCGTCCACCTCGACAAATGAAGATTTTGTTTCATTTCAGAAACATCTTAACTCGCAACACTTCGGGTACACGATTCTCACCTTTACGAAGATTTGTAACAATGAACGTATTGGTGCGGACGACTTATGTTTCTTTTGCAAATTAAAAATAATATCTTAGTCGTGAGGAGTTTTGAACGGTACCTTTAGACCATATTATAAGAAGTTACCAGAAGGCATTAATATTTGTCCATTTAACTGTTCTGTTCGCCTGGGAATACCAACGCGCCATCATTATTGTAGGTTTCATTTTTTCACTTTGAATCATGATTACGTGAATTAAAAACACGTTGCTGTATCTACTGAATATGATTTATAACAAGTGTTTATAAACAAAGAACACTAACATCAGGTCTCGTATTTTGATAAAAATGGATCAAATACACATTTAGCACAAAATTAAATAACAGTTATAAAGAAGCTTACTACACGCTAAAACTAAACCTGTTCATTTTATTTAGATTACCGTATCTACTCAGTTCATCGAGAAGAAATCATTAAACATACCGTTTTGCGTAACAAATAAGGCACCTATACCTACAGGAGTTTGAGAATGAGTGACAATTAGACTTTTTTTAGTCAGGTCTATGTTAATTTATGGTCCAAGGAAATTTTTATTAAATCCTCGTATAAAACTCGTTTACAAATAAGTGAAAAGTTTCTTGACACAATATACAATATTTATATTATTAAAAACAAAGAACGCGTGGCAATGTGGTTAGATTTACCTTGGCCACACGGAAACTTAATGTCAATAGATACTCAGTTCTGATTAACTTATAAACATTCTAACCATCACGTAATTTCACTTCAGGGGCAGGCAAAGGGTATGGAATAGTACCGAGGAATTGACACAATACAGTTACTTATATCTATTCTAGGTAGTACGAGTACCTACTTACCTAAAAACTTCTCTGGTATTCCGCCTCCCGATGTGACCAGACTTCAATATTTGAATTACTTGAAAGTGCCATGTCTTCCCCCTTGCATTAAACCTGGACTGTATCAAACCGAAGACATTTAAAACGAACACATTAAATTTAACCACAGCGCTGCACACGCAGCATTGAAAAAACATTTTTATACCTACTTGTCTTCTATTATTATTTAACCTCCTTGTCTTCTATTATTATTTAACCTCCTTGTCTTCTATTATTATTTAACCTACTTGTCTTCTATTATTATTTAACCTCCTTGATTATTGGTTGTTACTTACTTCACCTAAAATGTTTAATGAACAGAGATAAATGAAGATGGCTGAAATATTAAAATCCTGTTAAAAACGTGAAGGCACGCCATTTCCTAACAAACTATCAGTACATTCAGAATAAGTTTGTTCGGAAACCTGTCAATTCATTCCTTCCTTAAAGGCCTGCTGTCCCATTTTTAACCGGAATGCGATTAATTTGACCAGATTTTTAATAAATTAGCAATATTTTATATCAGTATGTTTTCTCCGTGTTGTTTTCAATGTAGGTTATTTGGCGATAAGAAATAAAATATGTAAAATATGATTTCATAATGTTTTAATGAATCTTCTTAACATTGTTTATATATTTACAATAAATACATTGATAGTAAATTTGAAGTTAACGATACGATAAATGGTTATCAGTTATCACTATCACAACTTCCAGTTAATTATAATTTTTTAAGACAAATTTTACACAAAAAGTCATTCTGACTAACCGGCGAGTAGGTAGGTACATGCAGATAAATATTTTGATATAATGCTTACAGCCAAAATCTGGTATAGGATATCCCGGTACCAGATGTTAAGTAAGGTGTACCACGTGTTGTATTTTGTTTACAGGCAAATTAAGAATGTCTTGATACCGGTTAGTAAAATTATTTGTACAGTCAGTGTTTCGTTACTGTAGAAGTTGAGAATAAATTGCACACAAAACTGTACTTTCAATCGTTAATTCCTCCTTTGATTAACTCCACAGAAAATGCTGTAAATCTAGGCATAAAATTGCCACATTGAAATTCGTTACCAGATGAACCTAATTCACCCTTTCCTGTGAAACTAAGATTTAGAATTGATAAAATAATTTTGCGCAGTTCGAACATTTTTTAACCTGAAATATATTTGTTAATGACATTTTAGCCCATCTATGTGATATATCATTAAAGAAGATGATAATACTAATAAATCTAAACGAAACATGAAACAGGACAAGACATAGAAAAATAAAAAGTAATCTGATAACTTGACCATTGGGACCTGTTTATTAAAGTAAAGCTATCCCATACAAATAAATATCGGATATGTTTATCCGAGACACTATCTAGTTCTGAATTTGAAATATGAGATCGACAAATATGACGATTACAGAATAGGTCACAATGGTCAAGTTGGTTAAGACGCCTGTCCCGGTAAGACAAAAGAGATCCTGGGTTCGATTCCTAGCTAACCGTTGACCGTTAAGTTTTTCTGTGTCTTGTACTATTTATTCCATGTTTCGTTTAGATTTATAACTATTATCTTCTTCAATTGAATATTTGTGTTTGGTGGATTTAAAAAAAGAATAACAGTCGTTAGATCACCTTTACTGCCTAATATATTTTTTTCAATAACATATTTGGTTTTGTAGAAAAAACTAAGCTCGGTTGTGATAAATGCGAATACTTAAAATAAAAATTTCAGCTACTTATTTTGCATGAAAATGACTTATATGAAAGATGATTCTTTGGATTTAAGAAAAAGTCATCATTGACATTTACAATTCAGAGTTTTACGAAGACGTATATATAGCTTTTAGTTAAAAATTTAAAAAATTCAAAGATGTGCTGAATAAAATAAAAACAGAATTTTTACATGAATTTCATTCCTAGTAATTTATCTTCGTAAACATTGATACTTAATTTATTTAAGTAACTATGTACTTGCAATTGTAAGTACATCTAATTAGATTAGGTTTCTATTGGGTTGCTTTTACGTATTTCGTCTTTTACAATATTGTCTATGAACATGAACACTGAACAAGTCATCATTCTAGTTTATCTAACGTAACTCTACCATATTATTTAAGTATTAAATTATCTAAATACTGACGTAATTGTGTGCAGTTGGCAAGTCGATTTATATAAAAGGTTTTATACAACTAATTATTATAAAGAGATATCCCAAAATGATATTTGGTGTATTGCACTTATCTTACTTAAAGGAAGTTATAATGTTATTATCTTCTCCTGGCAATATATCTAATATGAACATATACTTTATGTACACATACCACTAATAGATTTAATATCTTTAAATCTATTTTAGTCACTGGCTTTCAATATTCGTTTTTAACGAAATTTTACATGAATACATTGATTTATATTTTTATTGAGTAAGCAGTGTTAGTAATAATGAGTATTTTAAGATATAGGTACTGGCTTTAACGTAGTTTTTTTACAATAAAGATACATTTACTAGGTACGTGGATATAATAATTACAAATACCATTTACGAGTACAATATCCTAAAGCTGCATAGAAAGTAATATTTACATCGAAGATAATATAATTAACCTTTGCTGCATGAAATGAAAATGGAAAAATTTACATAAAATATCGTCTTCTCATTATCATTTAAACTATACCAGCCTTTAAATTATCTTTTACTCGCTTAGATATATTATATCGATTATTACATTAACACTTATTTTCATTGTTAAAAAAGGACATGAGTATTATTAATAAAGTTTATCACGAATGACTATTGTCGGAGTTACGTTGCTGGCGTAGGATGTGCGCGTGAGCAGACTGATTTTCAATGTGAGCGTTTCTCTTCGTCCTTGACAAGAAGGCTTTCGGACATCCGTCTACCTTACAACGGTATAGTTCAGATCGGTGACTTGTTTCACAATGATCTTTCAGAGAGCCCAGATCTTTTAGTCTCAATGGGCAATTCCTACAAGGAAACTTCCCATCTTGATCAGGGTTGGGGGCTTCATCTTCAATGCAGTAAATTATTGGAGAATGACTTTGAGAGGATTGTAGGCAATTCTCTACTTGTCCGTGAGATAAGGATTTTGGTGATGGGTTGGAATGGGGAGATTCGGAACCAGCGTATGCTTTTTTGAATGTTCCATTTAGATCAGGAGGTATTAGTCCAAAGGGAAGTCCGGGGAATCCGGGTATCATCCCAAAGTGAGGAAGCATAAAGTGTGCTGCAGGTGGAGGGAGGTCACGACCATTGATCATTTGCTCCGTCAGGCTTGATAACGGATGAGGCTTCATTTTATCAAATCCATGGAGACTGGTATTATTTAAGTCTTCTGGTTTAGGTGGCAAATTTTTCAGAGCATCCAAGGGATTAAAGTCGCTACCAAAACCTTCCGGAAAAGGTAATCTCTGCCCTTCGCCATAAAGCCGCGCTAAGAACTCTGAATGTAGCTGTGGATTAGCGAGAAGCGATGCGAGTGGATATTTGTCCATGAACAACGGAGGTTTGTCTGATGAAGACGTTGATAAAAGCTTTCTGTGCAAGTTGAGATTGGCGCTATGTCTATCTCGGCTTCTTTTTGATGGAAACGCCGCATTGCAACCATCCACATTACACTTGTGCATTAGTTTTAAATGAACATTCTGGTAGTGTGTTTTTACACCGAAATGATTCTGAAATATTTTGCCACACGCGGTGCATTTTCTCGGATTATCTTTATCAATAGGGACATCCATTGTACTAATGAAAACTCCATTATCAAAATGACCATATATCTCATTTTGGCTATCATCGGAGTTACCATCGCTCAAACTATCCAGGGATGAGGAACGAGATCTGATGGGACTAGGAGAAACATTACTTATACTATAACCCATATTTGGAAAATTGTTCAGGATTCCTGTTTGTTTCTGACCGGATTTGCAATTCAAATCACCAAAATCACCCTGTGACAAACTTTCCAGTTTTCTTAATGCACTTTCGGAATCCACCATGTCTTCATCCACGTGATTTTCGGGAGACGATTTAGAAATGGACATATTTTCTACTTCCGATTCAGTTTCATGTTTGATTATGGGAAAAGCTTCGCGATAAATTTCAGCCTTAATAGGTTCCGAAATTTCATTATTTGCGTTTAAATCTTGATTTTGATATATTGGTTTTGTAAAAGATAAATTTTGGACGGTATCTTGGTATTCATCGTCAATTTTGTTTACATGCTCCGGAGGTTCAGATTTAATAGGAATTTTATAAGATTTCTCGTTTTCGGGAACTATTTTTTCGGTGGGAAGTTCTTTAAGACTAGGCGATTCTACTTTTACCCGTTTTAAATCTAACACCTTTTCATCACGTTCGAGTGCCAGAGGTATTTTGATTTCGTCACAACTATCATTGTCGGACATGTGATCAGAAACATGCGGTGTAGGTATTGCGCATCTAATTGGGTTTTGATTTTTTCTCTTTCTTTTACTGGTCACTAATGGATAAATTTCCTCCTTTGTATTTTGAGATTCGCGTGTAGGAATAAAATTGTCAGATGTGATAATATTATTTGCTCTCTCGTCCTTAACATCACAGTTGGAAATATTTTGCTTTTCAGGCATACTGAAGTCTTCAGGTTCATCAGGTACACCATTTTGTACAATTTCTATTTGTGGAGTACCTATCGTTTCATCCTCAGCGTGGTCTACTGGGTCAATTGGATCAATATCATCATCATCATCGTCTCCTGCTACAACCACTATTCCACCATCTTCATCATCTCCATCATCATCACCATGGTCGTACTCTGTACCCGATGAGGTTAAAGCTAAGGTTTCTTCATGCGCTTGACTTTGAAGGAGACGAGCTCGCTCGTACCTTTGCTGGAAACTCAAATCAAGGCTATGCTTAAAATCGATGGATTGAGGTATTCCTGGATGATGGTTTCTCATTTCTGGGGGTGGGGTTAGTAGCGGGAAGGCTCCAAATGGATTCATTGAGCCAAGGGAACCGGAATTTGGCATTCCTAGACCTGTAGCATGCGGAGGTATGAGTACTGAATGTGACTGCGAACTCCGGCCATCATGAGGAGATATTTTCCGCCTTAAGTGAGGAGAATGAAGTTTAGGGTTTGGATTAGCACTGTGTCGGTTACGCGATCTTCTGGAACTAAACATCATACTGCAACCTTCAACGGTACACTTATGCATTTCCCGAAGGTGGACGGCTGAAAAGTGTATCTTCAGCGCTCCTTTATCACAGAATGTTTTTAAACACACATTGCACTGAACTCTTTTTTTTCCTGTAGCAGGATTAATGAAATGAGTACCAAGGTTAAGAGGTAGTTGAGAAGAACCCCAATGTCTTTTTGTTGGAGTCATAGGTTTGGAAGCCATGGTAGATCTGCTGATACGAGGTGCTTTTGGTACCGCATCTTTGCTCAAATTCAAAGCGTTGTCATCATCTTCAGATGGTCCATCTTCAGATCCAAGATCACTGCTTCCAGTGATGCTCATAAAGTCAGATGTTGTGGCCGACGGCGATTTGTGTCCAGTAGAAGTAATTAAGCCCGGAAACGAGGCTGCCAAACTAGCGGCTGCCAGAGAATTTCCTGCTGCAGCTGCCGCCATAACAGCAGAATGATGATTGAAGGAGTTACTCAAAGACATGGCTACTGAAGATGGAGGTATCGGGACAGGAGGAGGTAGGTGAAGCATGGGATTTCCCAAGCTGAGATTCATTAAATTGTTGCCACTATCGGATGATGCATCAGATGTGCGCCTCTTTCTTTGGAAGTGACTTTGTTGCATGTCAGGACTCATCTGTTGTGGATGAGAATGGATGAAAGGGCTAAGACTGGAGCCCATCTTTCTAAAATCGAAAGGCTGCATATTTTGCAGGCGATTCAATGGAGAACCGGTCATACTTAACGAGTGCGGATGTTGAGATGGAATGGTCATGGAAGCTTTGGAGTTATTGAAATGTCTTTGCGGCATTAAAGCGTCAGACGAAACTGGCGTTCGCGGAGCTTGTGAGGTTGTAAGGTGCACGGGAGACGCATCTTGTTGTCTTCTGCTGGGTGAACTTTGTTTGACGATGGATTCAATATGGGAAGAAGTTTTCCTCTTTTCATGGTGTTTCAGGTTTCTTTCGTGGTATTTTTGTTCTTGGAGCTTTTCTTGTTCGTACTTGTGGTCTCTGAAGTATTTGAAGGCTTCCAGGTCGGGGGGGTATCCGAGGTAGGATCTGAAGCCGTGCAGGGCCTGCTGGCGGTGCTCGGCCAACTTGCGGAACTCGGCCTCGAGTTGCAGCTGATGCAGCAAGCGGGGGTCAGGAAGGCCAGGCAGACCGGGGGGGGCGGGGGGTGGTGGACCCAGCGGGGGCAGGTGGGGGTCGAGGGGACCGCGCCCCCTCAGTAGCTCACGCACAGCCAGCGGGCCGTCGGGCCGGCAGTAGCCCAGGCGGTCCAGACCGCCGTTCTGAGATTCCTGAAATAACGAAAAAAATATAATTATAGCAAAAAAAAGTAAAATTTATTAGGTGCCTACCTTCTTTTTTACTGGATCGACACACTTTAGCTTGTCGCTGAGGGCTCCGTTATATCCTCTCTTTCTGTTACTAGAACATGTCCTTGTTATTATTGGATTGTTGATGAATTTAGTATATGTACTTAACAGGTTATTGCATTGATATATTATTCCGATAACGATAAAATGTTGGAAATATCTTTTCAAACTAATAAAATCGGTCATCTGTTTAGTGATAACGTCACCTCAACAATGCTTCTTATAATATAGCTATTTATAAGGTAATTATAATATAATTGAAAAATACATATCGTCATGACAGATATTTAAAATTATTGTAAAGTTGAATAAACTGAGTAATGAAATCATATTTCCTTTGGACGTGTTTGCATTTGCACAACATTCATCGGTACTTTACTTTAATACATTTTAAAATACGTTTTAATGAAAATAAAACGAGTTTTTAATACTAAAGATATCTAATAATTTCCCATGGTGATTATGATGAACAGTCGTAACATTACGACTCTTTTTTCTAGGCTCGACTTTTAGGTACCAAACTAAAGTTAAATATATAAAGCCAAATTATATATGTATATGAATTTATCACTAGATTCCTAAAAAAAAAATCACGAAACACCTAAAAAATGAAGTACCTACTAGGCATGAAGAACAAAATATATTATAAGATTATCGAAGGAAGCAAACACTTTGTGGCTTGACATTATTACACAAATGAAATAATATCTTTGTTTTAAACCACTTTATTAAATTTATATACGTCAACCGGTTTCAGTTGAACTCAATCTTCATCAGGACAGTACAAATATAAACTATAAATATAAACAGTTTATATGTGTATTATCCTGATGAAGGTTGAGTTCAACCGAAACCGGTCGACGTATATAAATTAATTAAAGTGGTTTAAAACAAAGATATTCTTTCATTTGTGTATATTATAAGAACCTGTGAACCAACATTGCTGTTCATACATAAATTGAACAATATGACAGATCCATATTTGGGCAGAATAAGAAAACATTAGATGTAATGTCTCGCCCACCAGATTTTAGGTCGAATTAACGGATAAATTGTTAACGATATCGTTGTTTATGTAATGACAATCGTTACAAACTGCTTTGTGAGTATCTCTATAATTACACAAAAAAATCCGTATTATTGTTACAACTCAAAACATTTTGACTCAAAGCAAATTACATTTACTCGATGCCATTACAACCATTGTCAAGAAGTAGGCCTCCCGTAAAGCATGCTAAGTAAACGTAAACATTATACAACTAGCTGACGTTTACCCGGCGTTGCTCGACTATATATATAGATATAATATATATATACATTATGTTGCATAAAACCTTCTGGAATAAATTCTCTAAATGATAGTGAAAGTTCTATCAAAATCCGTTGCGTAGTTTAGAAGAACTATGCGCACAAACAGACAGACACGGATAGCAACTTTATTTTATACTATTTAGAGATATGATGGTATAGGTACGAGTATTTTACTATATGAACGCGGAAGAGATGCGGGTAGTAACTGAATAACCGAACTAACAAAGAAAACGAAAAACATTTTAGTAAAATTATTTCTTTCTTATCATAGTCTCCATTTATCCCAATACACTTTTCCCAGAGATTTAAAATAGTTTCGATAGCCTGTTTACTGACTCCACCTCGTACCGCAAAAAAAAATCAATTAAAACAAATCGTGTAGCACTACTCTGTGTGTAGACTTGAACCTAGACTAAATAGATTTGTGTTGCTTTTACGCTGCTCATATAATTGGGATTTAAAAGGCTAACAGTATCTTTTTCTACGCATTGCCATTGCTCAGCCGAGAAAAATACTGTTAATTATTGTCTCCGATTTAAAATTAGAAAAGCAAGAATGAAAGTTTAGGACTGGTTGTTTCAGAGAATTTGAACAGTTCATCAAATTTCACGGTTAATTTTAAAGGACTATTAAAGTTCTCTTATTATTTAAGTTCTGTGAAGAAACTGGCCCATGATGATTTAGTAACAGAACTTCAATGGGACTTTCACAGAACTTGGAAATTAACTTTTAAATTTGATGAATTGTTCAAGTTCTCTGAAACAACCCGTCCTTAGTGTCCAGATTGGAACACCCACGTATTTATTTTCTAAATCTCCCTCTCATCCTTTATTCCATTTTCAAACATTGAAAAATTCTTTGGCTTGCTATATGTGTAACATATTATTTAAAAAATATTTTGTGAAAAGGCTGTGTTTCTTAAAAATAAATATAAATAAAAACTATTCCATATGCTACTCTCCCACTGGTAGCGGACAGTTGAGATTATTGTGTGGTGATGAGATCAAATTCTATTTATTTTGAATAAAAGCTCCACATTAATGACGATATAAAACGGCACCCGAATAACCTGACCTTTGTTGAGAAACCAAACGTCCTTGTGCAACAGAATACGAATAGAATAGACTTCAGAGCCGCGGGCGATCCGTTGACAGTGTAATGAAATACATTATGGCGATCTTTGTTTCATTTGATTATAATTAATGATGCGTTTTACAAATGTTTGTTTCGAAGCAAATTCGATTTTTTATCCAAGATACGCCGGACAAAAAATGGGTGTCGTAACGTCAAGGCGAAGCAACCACCGCGGGCGGGGAGAGACAACTAACCAACTCGCAGTCATTTGTAGTTGACCGTAAGTACTAAGAGCCTGTAGTTTCAGAGGTGGATTGAGAACACGCAACTTTTGTTCTGGCTTCGTTCACACGGAATCAGATTCTGTTCTTCACAAGCTTTTAAATTTTCAAAGAATTTTTCAGATTTGTTCGGAATGATTTATTTATATATTCCTGTTAAAAACGGGACCATAGGCTTTGAATGAATTAGTTGTTAGGTTTCCCAACAAGCTGTCGGTAAAACATTAATATGTTACTAGGATGTCAGAACACGTGTTCATAAACATTCCAATATTGTAGCATTTTGTCATCATATTTATCAAGAAAAAGACACCTGCATGAACTCGTGTTCCGATATATTCTGAATGGACTACTATTTTACTAGGAAATGGATTGCAATCACGTTTTTAACAGGATTAAAATAAATCAGCCATACTCATTTTTCTCCGTATAAGACAATGCAATACAATACAATATGCAATATACAATACAATATAATCTGGAAAATTGCAATTCTTCAAGTAAAGAAAAACAATGAAAACTCTTCAGTTGAGAAACCGAAAAGAATGTTAACCTAATAAAGAAAGCTGAAGTATTCGTAAAACGTTGAAGATATGGTCCTGGTATCACTCGGGGCAAAGTATCGGCTCCGATACTCCTAGAGATAGGTACCTACTTAGATACTAGATCATATTGTAAATAAAAAAATAAATTGTTATAAATCATATATCACACCACACGTTAAATAGATTTATTGCTATGTTCTCAAGACTGTTTATGTTTTTTTATTTGTCGATCCACGGCCGTTTCTTTACTACAGACGCTGGAACGTGTGAATTTCACTTTCAAAGAAGGATAAACCATCTTACCTATATCTTATCCTGAGGCGATGAATATTATATTGATTATTTTATTGTATAAATGCTCATTTAAAGTCTTTAAATTATTGCTTTATTTTTTTTGTTATTTGAAACAGGATTTGGTTTATGAGGCGCAATTTTATTTCAAAAGAGGGCGTCGCATCTAATTAATCCAATGTCGTAAGTCACATGGTTGATAAATAATCTTGTTTCATTGTGTTACTTTTATTAATTTTTAAATACGTTTTATCATCATTTGTAGGAGAATGTAATTATAACACACAACGCTTCTGAAACTTTCGCTAAATTAGTGAATTTTTGAGAAATATTTTGAAAACTTTGCAAACTTATGAAAAAAATCATTCAAAGTTGTATGTACCTTTTCAATCATCAGAAATCGCATTGTCGCCACCCAGAACCACCACTCAGAATCTAAATCTAAAACTCTAAAACTCTAGTACGGTATTTACATAAAAAAGATCTCTATGAAATTATTACATTGTGGATAGAGGTTTTCAACAATGTGTAGGTACTATGCAGTATAAGATATTAAAAAATAGGTGAACAGTTTATTTCAAAATGGAAACTAACGAGTAAAATATTGCAGAAAGATTAATTTGTATGTATTTTCATATCACTCTGCTTTTTAACCATTATGTATTCGAAGCACACAGGTGCCTAAAATGTCTTGGCATTTGAAAAAAATTATACTTCCAATGTTACAAATGTGTTTATAATTGCATTATTTATTATCAATATCACTTGCCATTTGAATATAATAATTACAACAATGACCTCGCTATTGTTTGGTCACAAGACAAGTTATTGAATTTGCTTCAAATGACACGTATCCTTTCAAGAAAAATGTGTTTTTTCAACCTGGTGATAAAGTTTGTTCTCTGCATTCCGCATTCAAATTTTCAAAGAATTTTTCAGATATGTTTGAAATGATGATAAAAAAAATGTGTAATAACGGTGCCGTCTCTTATTAACTATGAAAAGTCGATTACACTGAGAAAGTTTACTGATATAAAATATTGCTAATTTATTCAAAATCTAGTTGAATTATTAATGTATAATTGCGTTATTTATTATCATTATCACTTGCCAATTGGATATAATAATTACAGCGACGACCTCGCTATTGTTTGGTCACAAGACTTAGTCAATGAATTATCTCCAAATGACACCTTTCGTTTTAACAATAAGGTGTTTGTTCAACCTGTTGATAAAGTCTATTCTCTGCATTCCGAGTAGTGTATGAAATCACGGTTCCTATTGTCAAATTCCCTACTCCTACATCACAAGATAAAACTAAACAATCGTTCTGATAGCTTCCAAATATTGTATTGCAACATACGTTTTTAAAAATTTTCCAACTTTATAATTTAAATTCTCAAACTAATTAGAAACACATTCGTATCGATTTATTTCGATGATACTTTAAAAAAAATAAGAATTCATGTGGTTTTGAGGTTAATACGTTTACAAATCAATTTCGGAGAGCGTTAAAAAGGAGGTTCCTCGAATGTATAGCCGGCTTCCTGCCAATTAACTAAATAAAACTGCCACAAAATACCCAGCGACAGAACCTATCTTTTCTGCACCAATACGATGGAAATTTGGATATTTGGACTTGTCTTCAGGAGGATGTATTTAAACTTGAGGCTAAAGTTCACGATGAATTGCAAGAAACCCACATTGAATTAATCAACATCTCCGTTCTTACTTCTGTAGGTTACTAATCGCTCCAAGTCGATAGTTAGCGAGCCCTACAGATCGATATCAAATTACCACCTTTACATCAATCGCCATTCAGCACGCAATATAATCGACATAAAGACGTCACGGGTTCAACGATTCGGTAGCCGCAATATTATTTTAGGTGCCAATTATGTATGCTGATTTCAATTTTGGAACTGCAACGATTATTTATAATATGCCAAACTCAGATTACAAAAATGGAACTGTAGCAAATAAATCTGCTTTTTATCTTTTTTGAACCCTTCAGATGGCCATAAATTGAAATTCAGTTTTGCCAGCTAAAAGATTAATTCAATAATAATCTAATAATATGTCATGATAATTTTATGTTAATTTGGATACATTAGTTGGTTACATTTTAAATGCCAATAGATAAAGAATAATAATTATATTTGGTTGGTCATATTTTTTAATTTTTTTTTAAATAATGTATTCTTGTAAAATGGGGGTTTTTCAAACTACCAATTAATTATGTTATTTATTTAGATAAAGAAATTTCCCACACAAACTTATTTTTGTGCGATGCGTAGGAAGACAATTGAATACAATTCAATACGACTAATTTGTCATTATTAGGAACATTTGTTGACTTTTTCAAATTCATAACGAAGGAAAGAAACTTGCGTGACAAGAACTAATAATCGTTAATTTGAAAGATGACACGTTTGAGTAATGAATCTTATTTATTGACAAAAAATATTAAGATTGCCACATAATAAAGACACCCAAAAACGACTTTTCGTTGGAAAAAATGTAGGGCGAGAGAAGGACACCATTATTATGGGTATGTAATCAATGAAATAATTCTGTTGGCTTTATGATATGTTATTTAAATATAAGAAATATTATCTTCTCAGAAATGAATGTAAACTTTATGAAGGGTTAATGAAGGAGAAACAAATTAGCAGATTTTACAAAAATTTACATTTATAGTATTGAGAGGTTTGTTTTTGATAAACCCCTTCGTTGTTAGGAAAAACTTAGCTTAACTTTTAAACTGTTAGCTTTAAAACAATCTAACCAATTACATGACCAGTAGACAACAAATGCCAACAAATTAACTTCATTTTCTAAACACGTTTTAATGTAAGATATTGGTGCCTAAATTTGAGTAACTATTTAAAAAACAATTATGATGTAAACAGAAATGTTAAAAAATTCCCTTTACGTTGAGGATATACCAATCAAAAATCCATTCGTAAATGGCATTTATTACGTCTGTTATTAGAGGACCATTTTTTGTGTTAAACATTTGACACAAATGTCAAAAGATACCTTTTTAAATTATAATAGTAGATTTGGAAAGAATGTCAGTCATATTATTATTTTCCCATTAGAATGGTTCTAAAAAAGCTCGCGTTTCGACTTTAGTTGTGTAAGCTGAGTAGGTAATCTAGTACCCACGTAAATTGCCATTCTCAGAAGAGACACTTTATTTCCAGAACAACGGTAGTGGTACCTACTCATAACTAATGGCGTTTAGTTGGAGTTTAAACTTTCCGGCTCCAACGCCTTGTCAATTAGGTGCATGCAAACATTATGTACAAGTGGATATTCGAAATGATGACAACAAATTATTGTATTCAACATTCTGATTCTAAAAGTACATTAGATTTTTTTACTTTAATATATAAATAATTTGTTGTCCATTAGAATTTCATTCAATATTTTTAGACGACCTTCCCGGCTGATTAGTTAAGATACCTGGCTTCAGATTCAGAAATCGCCGATTCGTAACCCGGCGTGCGCAATAATAATTAAAACTACCTACATAATTAAAATTAGTTCCAGAGGGGTACATATTCCGAGTATTGCCCTGGTGAAAAACTATCATTCATGATCGAAACATTGTATGAAATTGCTTAACGATGTTGAGTGACCCGATCTGAATACCAGGTACTCCCTGACATTTCACTTCTCAGTCTCCCTTCCCCCCTCGCTCCTTTCAGCTTCACGACATACCCAAACCGGGGGTGACATAATTCCACTGGCTTCAGGCAGTTGGGACTGTTGTGTGGTGTGAAGATAAAACTAAAAAAATATTACTTCAGAGTGAGTACCCTCAGCCATTAAACACTGGAATTTCCATTTAGTGGGAAGGGCAAATAGAAAGAGATGCGGAAGAATAAGAAGTACGCTGCTATTCAGTGCTGGTCACTTCCTAGCTCGCACAGCCTGTATAGAGATAGGGTTATCATTCATTAGGACAGCAGTGACATATCTCACCATCAAAACCAACCAACACAATATTATGATTGTTGGTTAGACATTTTTATTATTTATACATTCTGTAAGTCACGATGGACGGTTAAAACAATTATTACAGGTGTTTAGTTGGTCACCTTCAAATCAGTATCGAAATTAACAGTCACCCGCTACAATTACCCGCATATTGAATATAGATATGGAAATATTGCCAATTAAACCATAATAATTGATTTATTGATGGATTAACTATACCTACTATTTAAGAAAAATGAAAATAACTCAGTGTATTGCTTCAATAAATTTAGAAAATACGTAGGTAATAAATTTGTTATTAAATTATTGCGGTGTTTTTTTATCTCTTTAGTTTGAATGCAGGCAAAACATGTTGTAAGCAGCCTCACTGGACGATGTCTATTCTAAGACGAGTTAAAATAATCGTCAGTATTTCAAAAAACCTTATTTCTACATTAAATAATGTTTTCCAGTATTATTCAAGGGGATTACAAAAGGCATCAGTGGAGGTCCGTTACTCTTCGTGAGTGGAAGATTAAAAGATACGACATGAAATGAAAAATGTTGTTGTGGCTAAAAAAATAAATACATGTGTATATATATATTTCAACATTAACATTTTTTGTATGATCGTTGTTTAGTTTGGGGATGCAGCGTTTCCCCAAACCGAAAGAGTACTTAAAATCTTCATAAAAATGGATTTTATTATTATTTCATTTTGAACTGCAAAAAAATAATTAATGTCGTATTTTTTCAATCTTACCCCTCGCATCACTGAAAATACACGGACCGCCACTGGTCGTGCAATAATCCCACGGATGTAAAAGTCATCTGAGATTAATTAATTATGACAACGAAATGCAGCAAACTTAATTTGACCACTTAAAGAGGGTTCGATTAGTAAAATTTTATTACAGGTAGTTAAATGAAAACTACATGCTGGTAGGCAACTAACGTTTAATTTTTGACCTATAAGAATGGTAAAGTTGTGTAGTAGGTAGATCCAACTTAAATATTTAGCTACTAGTGTTTTCATTTATCGGAGGTTGGCTATCATTCTGACAAACTTCACAATGCTGTCTGCAAACTCAACCAGCGAAACTAAACTCGTAGAAACATGTCACAATGGATGACGCGGCGTTACCCTCTCCGACTTCCTATTTCTTTCCTGACCTTATCAGACGAATACAGGTGTATTTGGATATATACAATCAAGATTTTTGAGTAATTTAAGGCAGTTTTTCATAATTTATTGGTCATCAGCCCATCACAACTGTGGGTGACCCCAGTTTCTTAATTCCGACGCCATCCGATGATATTATCTGTAGTTGTTTGTTACTGAAAGTATGCTAACGAGCACTTGAGGTGATTTTGTACAAAAACAGCGCTGTACTAACGATACAAATGTTATAATTAATATTACTAACGAGAGATGAAAGGACCGAAGAATACCCAAGGTAGAATCGACTTCAACTTTCGTTTTATTCAATATGATTCTATATGTTGGGTTTTGAAATGAGAATATGATTGATTCCTACCGGGATGTCATTTATATAGTTCTTACCTTTCCCTAACCACACCACCACTAGTTGGAAACTGTTTGAAAAATGGAACATGGTGCAATAAGATCGTTCAAATTTGAGTGCTTTTGTTTTCAGGAAGGAAAAAAGACTATCGTTGAAACAGGTCGTTATATATTCGTTTTTTAAAGAAAATGTCGTTTTATACTTGTTTGTCGTTTAATGGAAATTACCTCCAGTAATAGTGCGGTGTTAACTGTTGGTGTGCTTTCGTTAAAACTATAACCAAATAAAGTGATTGTGTTTAATGTGCCCGAACTCGTTCGCAGAGATTTTATAGTGGTAAGTGACTTAGTTATACGTTTCCTTCTCGTGCCCTACATCTGCTTTCACCCAATTCCCTCAAACGTCACCATTTCTTCATCTTGTTGTCTTGCAGTTCATTTTCTAGTTCATCTAAGCTGCTTAATTCGTTTGCAGTTTCAACACCTAACACACTACAATATACCGAATTGCCCCTAGTAGGTAAAGGGTTGAAACAATCAAATGCGCCAGACGTGTGTTTAAAGAAATCGCACCGTTTACCCAACAGGTGCAGAATGCAGTCCCACATTATTATTACCGGTCTAATTCTATGGTCTATTGAAAAGTCGTATTTTTAATTTATTTTTGAATAATGTCCCTTGCGTGGAGACCGTCTGTGTTTATATAAAATGGAATTAAACGAACGATTATTGGGGACTATAATTTTGAATAGAAACGGACTCAAAGATTTCAAAATTGTCAGTTTCGACCGTAATATTTTTTGTGGCTCCGTTTTTCTAGTGTGGCTAAAACGACCAAAGATATTACGTACATGTAAATAAGTATCATAGAGGAATGATTTACACACAAAAAATAAAAAATCCTAGAACTTTGACCTACACCGATTGGAAAGAAAACTAATGTCGCGAACTTATGTAAGACCTTTCTGCCAGTTCTGCCAACGAAATCGATCATTTGTTAAAAGAAAAATTTAAGATATTTCGAAATATTTTATTATTTAGGTTATGTACAGTAAGTAAGTAAATTATTATAATATAAAGTAAATGGATTACGGTTGCATTGGTTTATTGCCCCAGCAGAATGAAACTTTTAGGAGTTTAATTTTTTTCCAAAACAGGGAAGTCCCAAAAACTTAACTGTTTGACCACACTTGATAAACTGGTTACAACCTCGACTCTGTAATTTAAAAATTACTATCCTTGTAAATCCTTCAATAATAATTCCCAGTTAATCGGAAAAGTTTAGAAACGTTTATGTTGGGGCCGCGGCATTAAGCGGGGACAACGCAGGGTATTATCATAATGACGAATGATTATATTAAGAGTCGAGGCATTAATGATATGGTCATCACTGAGGTATCAAAATGGATACTTGTTTCGGGTTATCCAGGTTTAGGGCTTCAGAATAGAATCAGATTTGCACAGGGTCAGCAGCTGTGTACTATTACAGTATCTGCAATAAAAAAATTGGTTTTGAAACTAAAAATCATTTCTATTCTCTAATAGATTGATATAGTTCGATAATTTATAAATTCAGGCGATTGTAAAAACGTCTTCGTAAAACGATCTTGTGATTTGGCACTATTCTGAATATGTTTTTTTCCAAAACCCATATTTTAATGACGGTAATAGAAGTGCCGCTCGTAAAGTCAATACGTCAGATGGTGAATGGTGCGCACAAAGAGAGGTGACCTTTGGAGGCATGTGGGCAGATGGAGAAGTGGTCGGGGTCAACCGCGGAGAAGTGGGACAGGCGGAATGAGGCAGGTTTTGTTTATTTCTATTGAACCAATCACTGCAGGAAGTGCAAACGTGATGAATTAATTTAAAAAAAGTTCATGGTTATTCGGTGTCCGAAAATGACAATAAGCAAAGATTCAATAACTGATAAATGGGCGTTTGTTTAAAAATAAAAATTACGCTTAGCGAACATTTTTTCAAATTATTAATTTTTTTATATAATTTATTATAATTTTGACATTTTAAGAATGTAAATGTAAGTATAAAAGAGATAGAGAATATTTTCTTAGACCTCCTCATTGGGAGAAAATGTGCTGATGGGAACTACGTTTTGGATAGAGCCTTATCAGTGACATTCATGGTTTGCTTTGGATTTTCAGTAATTTATCTGAAGATGTGTTTGAAAAACTAGTCAGTTATTTTTTCCGATAATTCTTTAATGCAAGATATGATGGATTTAAGGTAGTTATTTTTTGTTACTGGGTAGGAGTTTGTCTTACAATTTGGCAGCTAAAAATTCGGAGTTTCTTTGTCCAAAGGTAGTAATACACTTAGGTACATTAGATTGTCTATTTGATGTGTTCAATGGGAGTAAAACACTTAGGTATATTAGCTTGCCTATTTGATTTTCTCTGGTTTTAATACTATGTGAAGTCTTTGCCTCTGTTATTTTTGATGTATGTGAAAACCTTACTAAACGAAACAAAAAATAGAAAGTGACCTAAAATAGCTTATGGAAAGATATATATTTTTACTTTTGATTTATTTGTCATGTAAACTGTCTTTATACATTCATTTTTTATACGGTTAAGAATTGTTTACATCATTGGCCATTATAATAACGAACGATATTCATAATTTAAGACCAAATTAAAAAAATTGCAAAAAGGTTTTTTTATTTTTTCCAGGTTTAAATTTAAACATGGAATGAGGGAAAGTGATGTTAACAAATTATGATGCTATTCGGATATTCAAAATTATTTTATTTTAGTCATAGATATTGAAAGCAAAACGGGAAGAAAAATAAGAAAATGTGATGAAAAAAAAACTCTCTAATATAAGTTTACTGGCGTATTTGATAGAATGTTATTTAGTTAAGAATGTTCTGAATTCAGTTAGGTACGTGTTAAATAAATCGATATCTGAGTATAATCCATTAAACGTGACACAACTCCTTCTTATAAATACATTTTCAAGATAATTTGTATTGCTCTTAGGAATATGAAATATGTCCGAAGATCCAGTAGCTCTTAATGGACATCTGAAATTAATATTTTGTAATATGTATGGGCTATCAATAAAATCTTGAATTATCTTGTAAAGCATTAATTACTAGGTCTCTAATATCTCGGCGTTGATCAAGAGTAGCCAGCTAAAGATGGTTGTTAATCTGTTGTGTAAACTTGAAATAATAATAATTTCTCATAGAATTACGGAATTTTTCCAAGGTATTTTAAACGTTACATTTTTTTCTTCATTTTGAAAATGACGTAAAAACAAAAACCATTTTAGAAACTAAATAAAATAACCCTTTAGAATTTTGAATTAAAAAAAAATACTTTAATGATTTAAAATTGCAATATTTTAATTCAATTTATTAAAGAAATTTGGAAGAAATCGTGACTTTACTTTTCATGTCGTTCATACAATTAAAAAAAAAACATGAAAATATAAAATTCCCAGAAAACAAAAACAAAAAAGATTTTTTTAACGCATTGCCTGCACATTTAAAATTTCTTAGATATGTGGTTACCAACACGTGCATTAGGCATTTATGTTATAAAAAACATCACTTGAAGTTCTTACAAAATGATCATAAAAATAAATTTGAATGTTGGTATAACCGTTTAACCCCACTTTTTGGTATAAAATTAAAGTACATTTTACAACATGCAATTATTTTACAATTACTTGAATAAAAATGACGAAAAATAACATAAATAAGTTGTAAATTTATTGAATAATACGAATATAATAGTAAATCGGCCAGTTTTTGAATAAAAACACGTTTTGTAAAGATATCACAAGAAGACATATATCTAAATGGCTGTCTATGCTAGCAACAGTAAAATAATCTCATAATGCTCATGCGCGGAGTCATTACAAGATGCAAAATGCAATGTTGCCGGATTTAAAAAACAAAGTTAAAGATTTTTTATTTATTAGTACCAAATGGAATCTAAACTTTTTCAGTATTTATAAAAAATGTAACAAAATCACCGTTTAACGGTTTTAAAGAGATTTTTTAGTAAGGCAGTAATGTGTTTAGTTTAGTAATGTGTAAAAATCTTATATACCAGGAAATCAATAATAATAATAATAATTGGATAATTTGTATAGCGCCGTTTTTGTGAAAAATCACCTCAAGGCAATAGTAGCAAATTCTCCCAAACGGTGTTGTGGGGCGTTATGAATTTTCGCTTAATTATTTTAGTCTGGTATTCCAAGGACAATTCAACATTTCCGTCATGAGCCTTGTAGCTTTTGAATGTCAATTTAAGTATCAAACAGGACATTACGCCATATCAACATTTTAAAAGCACTCACTGATAAACTTCTAAAAAGTATGTAGTTAATTCTCTTTTCCTGAATTATTTATTTATATTGTATTATTTCCGTTTTTTAAATGGATTAAAAAAATGTTTGTTCCTTATCTTCAATTTGCTCGAGATACGAGTGTCGATTTTCAAAGTAAAAACTTTTTTACATGAAAAAAATTAAGAAAACGTTCCCACACAGAAAGTTTAAATTTCGACAAAAGCGTATTTTCAGGATAACATAATAAATCTAACCAAACATAATCTAAATAAACCGTTACGATTTTAGTACAAAAAATTAAGAAATACCACATTGCTTTACATTTGCGTGCCTATATAAAATAAGTGGTTCATATAAAAGACTATACTCACAAGGCCTCACCTAGTATATACAAGAAGGTGTTAAGAGATGTTTACCAAGAAGCGATGCGTGTTTTGACTGATAAATGTTTTGATATGAAAATGAAATTGATAGTCAAACCGTTCTACAAAACTTTAGAAAATAAAAGTGAAAACACTAAAAGCACGCGAGCAAGCAACAAAAAAAGTTAATAGTTTTGTATGAATGAATCCGAAACAAAAATACTATTGGCCAAATACCTAAATAATTAATTAAACCATTCATAAAACAAGTAAGTAAGTCTGGCGTATTCTAGAGGTTGTGATTAAGGGAAGTGGGGGATATTATTTATATTAGGGGTCTCGAAGGTTCTAGGGGAGGGAGGGGAAAGGTAAGTGATAGTTATAAGGTTCCCCCGAAAAGGTTGCGTGCACGGTTCTGCAATAGGTGGTCGATGTATCTATTTTCTGCACGCACCGGCGTGAACCCTAGGGGAAGTGGATAATAACCTTTGATTTCAGACACTTAACAACATAAATATTTTGCAAAATTAATAACAATTGAGATATTACCTACTATCGAGGCGATAAAATCTATTATAATATCATTTTTTGTTTTTGAATAAGTGAAAATATATTAGCAAAAAAAAACGAAACTTCTAAGATTGTTTATTGTGTATGGCTTGAGAAAATGGACGATAATTATTTTTATGTACGACAATACCCCTACCCGTTTACCTATGTCATAAATTTTCAAGTAAAGCCCCAACAGTTATAATGAAAATGTTGTCGATCACTGTTTTAGCACGAACTTCTGTATAATCCGTATCCACCTTTCGTGCAAGATATTAAATGTTAGATGTATTATTTGTCCGCAGAAAAAGGTCGAATTTAAGACTAAAGTGGGCTCGTATATTATAATACATCTTCTACCTACTACCGCAGACAGCCGACACCGGCCACGGATCTATCATATAGTATGTGGATGATTGTGTCTTCCTAGGTCTTTGTACGCAATATTTTATTTATTTATTTATTTATTTGTTTGTTCACGCCTTGACGGCTTTTACATGCAAGGTAAATTATACAGGAGCATTATAACAAGTATATAGCATCATAAGAAGTATAACATAGTATTTATGATAATAAGCTGAGCATGAAAGACAAGTTGGCACAACACAGGTAAGTATTAGTATACGATAAGTAAATTGTATATTGTATAGAGGAGTTCAACCAGCAAATACTTATTTGGGCTCAGGCTACAGTACATTCAGCAATTATAATTGTCACAATATTACACAAAACATAATTACAAACAAACTCGAAACATACCTGTTGGCAGTGGTGCAAAACATTTTCTAGCGATTTATAAATTAAGTAATATTCTTGTAATTTAAAATATATATTTATATATATGTATATATATATATTTTTTTTTTTGCTATTATAAATAAACGTAAGTTTTTTATTATTATGACAAAAATAAAAGGTACACAACAATTACATACAAAAAGAAGTAGGTATTATGAAAGTAGTTACAGAGTATTAAGTTTATTATTATTAACAATCAACAGGATTTTTGCTTAATATCTGCATACATATACGCACTGAAAGCTCTAACCTCAAGCAGATAGTTCCTCACCGAAAACACGTCTTCGCCCCAAAGTTAGGTTGGGCTAAGTTACGAAAATCTGGAATCTCTTTGGGAAATCTAAGGAAAGGGGAATTATAATCAAGAAAGATCTCTTTTCAACATTAGTGCCACGAACATTGCACGTGTTTAGGCGCGAAATGCAAGTTTTTAGGACTTTTATCCACGTCCTTGCACTTCAAGCCATACTAAACTAGGAACCTAATGAACCCTTATATTTTTAAAGTTTGCTACCGAGCTCTAACAGTTAATTGCCCTCCATTTCCACAGCGAAACAGCTTATTTTTAAATCTCTAAGTGTGGGGATTGAACTACAGCTTAACGGATAGGAAGGCGTATACGCCACAAACGGTTACATATTATGTTTAATGTGATAGCAGTCACGAGTCACGAAAGGCAGGTAGGCCATGTTTATTTATGAGACGCTGATCTCTATCTTGCGTTAGGTGTTGTATGTTATGTTTGTCTGATGATTTTGAAAAGATAATAAAAAAATCCAGAGTTTAGCAGATCATTTAAGAATTTGACTTTCAATTAATGTCTATTTAGGCGCATAAAGTAGGAATAGGGTAGGTATTCTCAGCGTCCTTGAGTTGGTGTTCATCAAAACAGCGCTATATATGGGAACATACTTATCCAATTATTATTATACGAAAAGTATTTTCAAAATTATACAGAAACCGTTAATTACGGTAACCAAACAAAACTGAACATGATTAAATAATAGGTTAGGTTGGGTTCGATTTGTTTTTGATCACATCTCAAGAGTGTTCTGTTTTGTCATTGTTCTGTTTTATAATGGAACCTTTATTACCACGAATGGGATAATCTAACAGGATTAATTTATTATTGAACTTTATTTTATAATATGTACGTTTACAGGAATCGATAAGTGTTCAAAATTTACCAACCGGAATGTTCGTTCCGTAGTTTGATTCCCATCTTACCAAGTTTCAAGGAACGCCAATTATTGATGAGAATTTAAAAAAATGTATGTACCTATGTAGGTACCTACTGATTATATGATGAATATTATTAAGACTGTGATTTGAATGTTTTATGAAACCTAATGCCAAACTCAAAAAGAATACAGCTCTGTTGCGTGAGAACATGAATAAATAAAATATGAGACGATTCGATATATAATAAATAATAACACATTGCCATAATTATATTTTATTATACCACTTACGAATCTCAGTAGAAGTACATCAGATCAGTGTAAGCCGTCGCGCTAAGGAAAATGAAGACACTTCACAAAAAATCACCTAATTTTAAATACTCGCACTTTTAAGAAGAGTGATGAAAAAAGCCCCTTTCTACGAGTTTTTCAACTTGACATTTTGCTTTGTAAATGATGGAAGGTTTTTGTAAATATTTTAAAAGGTTATTTTAATGATATCACATTATAGTGCTGTGAATAAATTCAATTTAGGGAATTATTTGTTGCGGTTTGTCCTACACACTTATTAAGATTTTGATGTTGTTGGTTGTTGCTAATAATTATTTAAAATTCGTATTCATTAGGAAACGGAAACAAATCTGTAAATTTACCCTTGCGTTTTAGTTCAATATTCTTTGGGAAAACAATTATTCTCTATATTTATTAAATATCCACAAAATGTGTCAATGAAATTAGAAAATTTGTTTTTGTGCCTTTATTTGTTGACAGTTTATTCCAGAATCTGAACCTGATTTTTTCCGGTACGACTTTTATTTGAGTTTTTTTAAAACTGTTTTTAAAGCGTCCTTAAAAATTAAATTTTATTTTATTTAAATTTACTTATACTTATTTGAATTTATTCTACTTAACGCATGCTTTTAGGTAGACGTTATTTTATAAAATTGGCACCCATTAATAGGGTTTATTGATCGATGCTTCAATGTTTATTCTCCTATGCACATTAACTCTGAATATCTACGCAGCTAAATCTCGACTTCTTTTCTTTTTTCTCATGACTGAAAAGGAATGAAAAAGGATTAACATTAAACATTGTAAAATTAGAGAGTTTATTATAATTTGATTGACTTGACGAAATTATGGTAATAATGTCTCTAATCCTCGCCACACAAATTGCCACAAAATTGTCCAAAAAGTAGACATAATAGCCGCGATTTGTGGTGGTTAAGTGGTTAATATGATATTTGGGGGACTTGATTGATGCTACAGAATCAAAAAAGGTTGGTTTGTAAGATTTAATCCCGAGAACGTTTTGCGCTGTGAATCTTTGTAACATGTTACTTAATGGCGATGTAGTTTGACAACGTATTTAATGAAATAATAATATCCGCGCGGTGTACTCTTGATGTTGAAGACAGGGCCAAATTAGATGGAGATTTGAAGGTGAATCAATCATATTATTTTTTATAGATCAACAATTTTAACCTTGGTTAATTTTAGTGTAAGTTTGTATAAATTTGACAAACTTGTGAATAAAATAATATGTCGCGTTTTAGAGACGCTAGCGCTCGTTGAAATCGTGAAGAATTATGTGACAAGTACTTCTAGATGACAGAAATAATGTTCAGATCTTTATACCTTATTCACACAAGGACAAGACAATATTGTATTATCCTCGCGTGAACTCGGAATTAGGCACAAGAATGTACAGTGACCTGTAGAAGGGGAGGTGTTTCCCAAAGTCATCCACGATTCCCCATTCTTCCGATGTAGCTGTAGCGCCGATAATGAGATTATAATTTACTTATTTATTTATTTACAAACAGCTTTTACATAATATACAATGATAAATATAAATATACAAGTTTACTGAAGTCAAGCCACAGAAGTTTCTTGAACTAAAGTTCATTGGAAATGAAGTTTTAATAACTTAAAATTAATTTTGTATTAAAGGAAGGGGAGAGGAAGACGAAAATAGGAAGAGGATAGGAGATGCTCCCGATACATTCCATACTCTCATATTAATAATCGATCATACGCATTACTTCATATCGATATTTCTTTAGGTTATTACCAAAAATGTCAATGCTGTAAACTTTTGTATTATATTGTTCACATATACGAGGAATTGGGGAATTTTTTCAAATATTTGTTCTACACGAGGGTTAATAAAATAAATCAGATTGTCGGGTTGATCTAGACCATTATTTAGGATTTTAAACAATAAGATTTGATCAAAAATTAGACGTCGTGTTTGGAGGGAGTTAAAATTTTGAAATTTAATGGATTCGGTATAATTTGAGAAGTGTAAGTTTAGTTTATAATTTAAGTGTTTAATTTTTTTTCAATTCTTTCTATTCTTTCAATATGGGCTTGGTATAAAGGAGTCCAGATCGGTGTACAGTGTTTCAAGTGCGGGCGAATATATGAGGTGTAAAAGTAAGGGATGATAGGATAAATTTCATATTATAGATTTGTGGCATTATAGATCATTCCTAATTCTGCCAACAAATGCATTTAAAAATCGACCTGTGTATTATTTATGTAAATATTAAATTTATTGAAGTAAAGACCTATATGTGCGCGGGGCTATTCTGAACAAAGCTGTGTTTGATTTTCACAAATGCTGGGTGATCGGGGGCTATGAATTATACACATAATCTAATACGTTATTTTTAATGAGCCTATTGGCTGTCACGTACGTTTTATCTATGACTTGACTTATTTGTGTCAGATTCTCTATTTCAAGCTACCTACCAATAATACAAAATATAAGGAGCAATTATATTAGTAAATCATATGATTTTGCTAGCAATTAATTTTGATAAATTTCACGCTCGGACTGGAACCATTTGCCGTTATTAGAGACGTTATTTTAATATGAATATTTAAGACAGATTGTTTTAGAGCTGCATTATAGAATTAAATCAACCATAGTGAATGTTGGCACTTGAATAAATGACATAGTGACGACGATACAAAATTGTAAAGTAAAACATTTTGTAGAAATTAAAGATTCAAAAGAGGGGATTTACGAGTAATAGTTTCAGATACCTTCTTGTCTTCCATGGTGCAGGGTTTTCCAATAAGAGGTGCTATTTTGATATTCAATTGTAAAAGATCAATGGTTTCGTTGCTTGTGTGGCACGTAGCGCCGTCTTGTTGAAAGTAAACATTGTTCAGATCAAAACCATCCAATTCCGGCCATAAAAAAATCATTAATGATCTCTTGATAGCGCAATCCATTCACCGTAACTGTTGCTCCAGCCTCATTTTCGAAAAAGTAAGGTCCAATGACTCCGCCGGACTATAAATCGCACCAAACAGTCACACGTTGAGGATAGAGAGGCTTTTCAACAATAACTCTTGGGTTTTCCGAGCCCCAGATGCGATAATTTTGTTGACGAAGCCACCGAGGTGGAAATGGGCCTCATCACTCAAGATGATTTGCATTTGATTCATTCAAGTGAATTTTAATAATTTCAATGCATTGTTGAAGCGTGTATCGTTCCATTTTTATTAATGGCGTAGTTTCTACTTGTTAAATGTCAAAAAATGACAGCTTCAAAAGTAACATCTACCAAAATAGCGGGCTATTCAAAATAACACTTCTTAAGGGGGGGCTAGGGTTAATTCGTACGAAAAAAGGCATTTTTTTGTGAATTTTTTGTGACAACACATTTAAAATATATTTATTAAATCTAATAGTACGGTAAAGTATGACATTTTAAGAATGTTGTATAAAATTTTCACGGAGAAATATTAAAAAATACGGCAATGGCAGCAATTATTCGGACGCGTCTCAAAAAAAAGTAGAATTTCGGTGCCCATCATAACTCGGTGCTGGGTCATCTGAAATCAAAAAATTAAAGTTCATTCGTTAGATAATAGTTTTTCCCAGGTAACGCTGGGAGGGTTTTTCGAAATTTTAATTTTTCAATTTTTTGGAACACTTTGAAGGGAAAAACGCTATTTTTAGTGAAAAAAATCGGCTAATTTGTTATTGTAAAATAATAATTATTAACAAATTTGAAAAAAACTCTCCAGCGTTACCTCGTAAATTATGTACAGAAATAGTTTTCAAAATTTCAAAAGGATCGGTGCAGTAGTTTTGAAGTTATGACGGGCACCGACTTTGAAAACGTGAGTTGTGGGAAAAACGCTTTAAAGTTTTGAACACTAAAAAATCTGGTATTAAACGTTTATAAGCAAATTTTATCGGCTTACCTCACACTGAATCATCAATGCCAGGTCCATAAAGGATGTTGCTATCATCCATGATGTCTAAAGCACCTTTTTGCTCCTGTCTACGACGAATCCTGCCTTCTTTAGTTTGTCTCTCAGCTTCCTGCTCTGCTCGGCTTATACGTATGGTCGGGTAGGGGTTAAAATCCGACAGGTATAAAAATACTCGTAACTTCGTCAATTTTGCTCCAATCAACTTGAAATTTGAACACAATATTCTTAACATATTAAGCATTTATTTTTAAAAAATTAAAAAAAATGGAAAAAAAAATTTTTAAACCCTAGCCCCCCCTTAATGGAAAGCCCTGTATTATAAAAAAACATAAAATAGAAATTAATTTGAAATTCCTATGGATTTATCTTTGTTTAGTTGCAAATGGTAGACATGTTCACCCATCTTTCTATAGCCCACTTTCCTTCATATCTTGACATATCTTTCACCTCACAACATCTCACAACACTATGGATGCCATAGACCCATTGGCTCAGGGATGCTTGCTAAAGTGATTTATATGAATGGATGGTGACCGGATATATCATCACAATGATAATTCATCACATTTTTAAAATGTTATGGAAAGTGATGAAACAAAAACTTTATTAACTGGGTTAAGTAGGTTAGGTTAGGTTAGGTTCATTTTTTTTCATCTCGTCTAATGACTTTATATCACTTTTTCAAAGTGTGTTGAATTGTCAAAGTGTTGAGTTATCATGGAACCGAATGGATATATCTATTGTCCATTTAACATTAGCTAGAAAGGGTACATAATTAATTTGAATGTTTCATTTATTTCCGCAATTCATTTAAATAGCGGTAAAATTATATATTTCCTAATTACGAAACTCTATGGAGTATGATACTCGCCATTGTCGATGTAGTGCGTTTAGTGTCTTCAATTAGCAGGTAGGTACTACAAATATTACATGAACGTCGTCAAATAGCCGATTTTCCAGTGCCATTGAACGGTTATTAGGCGATTTCCAATCTTTCGATCGTTCAAATAATTGAATTCATTTATACAAAATCAGATTTATTCCATGAGGTTAGCTTCTATAAACAGTTAAAAATTGATCATACAACCACAATAATTAGTATTATTTATGGATCGGGTTCAAAGGCAACATAAAACAACTCGGATAGTTTATTATTTCCGTCAAATAAAATAAATTATCAGATGACGCATTAAAATGATAAAAAATCACTTAATTAATAAAACTATCCGTGATTTGTATGAAATTACCCAAATGCGTATTTATCATCCGAGTTAATTTATGGCACATCTGGAATCCCATTAAAAATGTTAAAAATAACCATAAAACGAAGCGTTTTATTATGCGTGAGTATTCATGAATTAATAAAAATGCTGTCCAACGTGTCAACCGATCAATTTAAAAAGAATTATGTGAGTATAATTTATTTTTAAGTACGTATTGTAACAAGCGTAGGTGAACTTAAAGAATTAAAAGACATGTTTAAATAACAGAAAACTTTACTTCGTGTCGGTACTTTTATTTTTAAATCGCTTAGTTTTGTGCCTAACGAAACGATATTTTCTTGGTTGGCTAATTTGCAAAAGGTAAATGATATTAATCGGAGTGGAATTTAAATTGCCATTGAACTATGAATAAATTTGATATGTCCATCTTCTTCGGTGGAGAATTAAACCAAAGAAAATCAAATTGGTTCTGGGCCCAGTGGTCAACAGTTCTTAGTATTATAAACTTATGATTTTTAAACATCAATGTTTTTAAAACATGTTTCTCCCTCTGTGGAGATACTACGGTACTATCAGTATCGCCATATGGTAAGATATTCATTTCCATTTAGCACAATGCCATGCACAGCACGTGTACGATAGTATTATTTTCAATATGAATAATTTCTGACTGCCTACATTACTATATCATCTCTTTAGGCTATACCTACCTCTGCATGTATACCTTTTGTTTTTATTGTTGTTAGATATCACTTTTGACCTCCACATGGTTGATATTTAAAATGTACAAACTTTGTTTACTCTATTTTATTTTATAATATGCGTCTATGTGTACCGCCGCCCCGGGAAGCATTTATGGGATAACCGAAACCTCAGCCATAGGTCACCCCAAGTGGTTCTTTACGTTTGGTGACTCAGGGGTTTTCAGGTTCATGGGATGAGGTTTGTGTGGGTCTTGGCGACAGATCCGTCTGCCTACCGTAGCAGGCCGGATTGGGAGAGACTGGTTGAGGGAGACCTTTTGACCTCTCCAGCAGGACTCTCTCAGATAATTGCCTTGCACTGCAGTGGGAGGGATGGGTTTATACGTCCGTCACTCCTGGACAAACTGACCCCCAGGTTCCTACCCAGCTCTCCTACGTTTTCCTTACCAGAACTTCCTCCCCTTCTTTTCCTAAAAAAACCCTCCATACAGCATCCCCAAAGATGACAAAGGCTCTGAGGGGAATTATTTTCCTCAGGGACTCCTGTGTGGAAGCTAATGTAAAAAAAACATTTATAAGTGTAAGGTATTTGATTATTTTATATATAAAACTAACTAAACACAACATTCATTTTTCAGTTGCTTAACATTACTGAAATAACAACAGAACTTCAAAATTAACTTCGAAGTTTGATGAATTGTTCAAATTCTGTGAAACAAACCACCCTTAGCTTACATTATCTATCTATGTATTTTCAATCTGTGTTTTTTATATTTTTTTTTTCATTTTCTGTCATCTCAACTTCACGTTTTTATTTTTTCTGTATGTAATATGAATTTAATGCGGAAACCTTACTGGTTCATGCAACCCTGTTATATGTAATCATTTAAATAAAATATGTATAACTGTTTGTTTCCCGAATAAAGTAAAACAAAATAAATAAACATACACGTATATATCTCCAATAAAGTAACTTAGTTAAAATAAATTTCTTTGCAAAGTTAAAAGAACCCAATGACAAACCATTAAAAAGTAGTTTGTTGGGACTCATATCTTTTCCTGTATTATTTATTTCTTATTATATTTAATTATTTTAATTTAAAAAAAATCTAACCTCTCATTTCTCCCTATCTATTAGGTACCTCTTCCACTTTCTTCAAAAATAACCCTTAAGATCTGGCAACGTATTAGGACGGGCTTAGCTTTTCTTCAGAGCAATAAGTTAAGTACACGTAATTCGTATTAATTGAAAAGCATTTTCCAATAAAAAATGCAGTAGGTAGGTACTACATACGGTTACTAAAAACTAACTATAATATTGGTAATTTCCAGATTAATAAAAAACTTTGTAAAAACATCGTGAAAAGGTTTAGCTCTCGGCACTAACACAATTTGTTAACAACAATCTGCATAGAAAGTCCAATTATAATTATTTAGATTAATTTAATAAATCACATGCGCGGGAAGACTTACAAACTCGTAAAAATGTGGAATAATGCGCTTATAATTGAGTCGGTGCAATTATATTATTTCAGACAAAACGTGACACGCCACGGTACGGGTAGGAAAGGGAATTATACTATTATATGCGAAAATATTACGACCGCACTATATATCCTGCTATGTTTTAATGATAATAATTTGCGGATCGCGTGCCAAGGTTTGTCGACGGCTTTATTCTAATCCGACGTACTTGACAATTCATATATTTTTATAAGAGATTTATTTTTCCCTATTCCAGTTAGGGTGTCTTTCTCAAGACTAACATTATGTTTTTTGGTTTTTTAAACACAATGTTTAATTTATGTTCAATTGAGAACAAAATCATGTTTCGTAAGACGTGCAATTTCAATGATATCACTTGATGATCATCAAATGTAACCACTGAGGACGAAACTCTTACGACAACGAAGTAAGAATAAAAAACGTATACCTATAGGTAATTCAACGATATAATAATGTAGTTCAAAAATTAAAAAAAACGAGACATGTAATAAATTAATATGAATCAAAAAGTGCGAATCTAAACATTTATGAAAACAGAATTGCTCGTTTGTTTGAATCAGTAAAATCTCTCGATCATGTCGTCATGATATTTGCACAGCTTCATGTGTAATATGTAATATCTTTATTAGGTTAACCTTTACGTACACGAAGATAAAACAGAATTGCTCGTTGGTTTGAATCAGTAAAATCTCTCGATCATGTCGTCATGATATTTGCACAGCTTCATGTGTAATATGTAATATCTTTATTAGGTTAACCTTTACGTACACGAAGATAAAACAGAATTGCTCGTTGGTTTGAATCAGTAAAATCTCTCGATCATGTCGTCATGATATTTGCACAGCTTCATGTGTAATATGTAATATCAGTCGTTAAGTAATGCAAAACGGTAAAAAGATCAAAATCGAACGTAACTCAAATACGTAAAAATTTTGTATCCCTTTTCAGTGAACTTTGTACCACTCGCGGTTGGAATGCTAATTTTATCTTCTGTATATATAAACATAAATTATGTACATAAAGAACAGTATCTGTGTGTGGGTGGATTTGTTTTTTTTACATAAATATACAATTTTATTCCGATATTGATGAAATTTTGCACATTTGACCATCAAATTTAAAAAATACATTCACTCCTTTTCTCCTCTTAAAGCAGAATTTCGATACTCCTTGATGTTGGAGTTTTGCACACTTAACTTAATAAAATTATTGTCTACATCTGATTTCGAAAAACTCTTCTGCGTAAAGCACTGGCTAGCCGGGGACTTCAGCTAATAAGTAATAAGCCTTGCTATATGGAATTGTATGGATAATAATATATGTATTATCACAAACAAAAATAAAAATCGATTTATTTACAAATTGATTTCCAGTTTGTTTCCAGGCGCCCGAAATCAGAATACCTCAGTGATTGGATATTGTTGTATAAATAATTATTGTATGGATTATATTTGGCCTTTGTCATACCTTTGTTTGACAATCTGATATGTATAGAATACAGTGTACAAAATAGTTGTTGAATGTAAAAAAATATTAGATTGGTGTCCTTTCAACTCTACAATAGAATATTGTTCTGCGCAATAATTTGACAGTTTAATTGTGTTGATCGTCTTTGGAGGAACCTGTTGGGAACCGGATAGGTAGGTTATAGGTATACAGACCAGTAACAGAATGATCTAAAGCGCAGGGTTCCCATTTGGGGGTACGGGTTTACTTCTTGCACCATTACACTAGCACCTTTTGTCTCTCGTTTAGGTAGGCGACATATCATGGCTTGATCTATTTCAGAACATCGCTCGGCATACACTACCAATGGGAATGTATAGCGAGGTCTGTCACAGGCTTTATGGAATATAAAGGAATTAGAGAATGTTTTTGAACATTTTCGCTACATATTTATGACAATTTTTAAAAACTCACGAAGACGAACTCAGAAATTTGGAAAAAAATAGCTTTTAAAAATTGCAAGCAATGGGAAAAAGTTGCTGTGATCCGCTGTTGCTTAGCCGAAATAAAAGTAAAATTTGAAATGTAAACAAAATATAGCTGGAAAACTCAACTGGTGTTTTTTACTCGAAACTGAGTTTTTAATAACCGTGGAATAAATTAAATAAAAACTATGTAGAATTCAAGAAATTCCAATCTATAATAATATTATTAGTAGTAACGAAGAAAGTTATTTTTTCACCTTTTTACTTTTTTAGAATACCTACCTATTATTTCCAATTCAGGGTTTGCATTGCTATTAATTTATATTTATGTATTGAAGGTTTTCATTTTTTTTCTATTTTATTGTATCTATTATCTTATTGTATATATTAATTTTACGCCCAGCTGGCTTTTGACATTATTTAAGGACAGAACGTAACTAAAACTTTATTACGTTCTGTCTCTTTGTAATATAACCAGAAAGCAGGTCTGAAACAATTCTCCTGTCAGACAGAATTATAACATAATTCATGTTTGTTTTCAATTCTATTTTTGAGCTTGAAAATGTGTGTCCCTATTACTGCAAATACCTACATATCTTTCTGAAATACGGTTTTATTTTATCTTGTAATTTCCAAGAACCCAGAGAGATTGGTATTTTATTATATCTATTATCTTATTGTATATATTGATTTTATGCCCAGCTGGCTTTTGACATTATTTAAGGACAGAACGTAATTAAAAATTTGTTACGTTCTGTCTCTTTGTAATATAAACAGAAAGCAGGTCTGAAACAATTCTCCTGTCAGACAGAATTATAACATAATTCATGTTTTTTCCAATTGTATTTTTGAGCTTGAAAACGTATGTCCTTATTACTGCAAATACTTATTATCTTTCTGAAATACGGTTTTATTTTATTCTATAATTTCGAAGAACACAGATGGATATTTTACATATGTTTTCATTAAGATAATTGTAAAACTTTATTGTTTTCTATTACTTACTGTACCTACTATTTATTGTAGTGAAACATTGTTTTTGTATCTCATGATTTGCAAGAATGCAGATAGGCGGGTATTTTTTAATATACTTTTATTGCTTTAATTGTAATACTGTCTTGTTTTCTATTATTTTACCTACTAATTATTATCGTTAAACATTGTTTTGTCTTATCTCACGATTTACAAGGATCCAGATATATGGTTTTTAAATATATTTTTTATTGGAATAATTGTTAATCTTTATGTTTCTTTTACTTTATAAATTATCAAAAATGGCGAAACATTAAGTTTAATTTTTCATAATGAAAATAAAACTGCTTTCTTAATACATATATTTTTTTACTTTCTTGATACTAATTTCTATAAAAAAGTAAGTGGATAAGTTTTGTAAAGTTTTTATTTTTACTTTTGAGAATTATACTCAAGCTAATAATATTGCTAGTGTAAAAAATCTCACAATGGCGGTTTGGATTTTGTCAGGGCCGTCCGTGAGCCAAACGACGCACGCCTGGGGCTACTATTAGGTATTATAATACCTTGGCTTCTTGGCTCTTCGTCGCCATGGAAAGTCGGCGCCCGGAGAGAACTGCTCCAATTGCGTCTTCATAGGGCATCATTCTAAATTACACTTTTTGCTAAAAAGTGGATAAACGTAAAAAATATATATTTAGATAAATAAAAGGAAGTTCTAAGGTGAAAAAAATCTTTGATTACTTGTAATCTATCCGTCTAGAAACACTTGATTGTGAAAGAAATTAGAAAAACTGCTCGTCTTAACAATTAACTATTTGGCGTTTGGCACAGTTTTAAATTAAGTAAACGATGATGACAAAAGTTATTAAAAAATATAATTTCCAGTTGTTATATTTGCCCTAAATTCATAGCGCCAACTATCAAAGCCTGTAAGACTTTTAATCTCATCACCAATAATGAATATTTCCAAAAAATCTAAATTAAGTCGATGATCGTGTGTGAAACAAACTCAGCTGATCACTCGAGCCATATAACTTATTACTTTATTTTTAATGCCGAGTCTACGTGATATATTGTGAACATTCCATACGATCTGTTATTCTTGTAAATTATAAACACACCACGTAATTTTATACACGAAAACACCTGATTTAGTAAACAATAAATCGTTCCTGTCTTCCATTCTTTATAAAGTAGAGGTTTATTATTTCCACGAGTCATGTTTACAGTAACCCATTGCACTGTTTATAAATATACTTCCGGCCACTTCACTTGTTTTCCGCACACTTCAAGGAAAGGCCGGAAATACTTGGAGCTTGATTTTAAACATGATGTCCTATTCTGTGTTCAAACGCCGAATATAAAGACGGACACGTCACCAACATAATATGGTCAAAGTGGATGAAGTTAGAGGATTTAAAAATTACCCTATTCCTATTATCTCTGGAAATAACCGATGCGAGTGTATTACGGGAGTGCGTGTGAGCTCAAACTTACCGCAGGTAAAATTAATAAAATATTTTCCGTTGTTTTGTAATTCTTTCTTGAAAATAAAATAAATTTCTTTATTCTTTCTGTTGTGAAGGTGTAGAAAGGACTTATGTAAATCGGAGAAATCGGTTCTCTTTCAACTCGATCATATTGCATTTTGTTTGACTGTAAATTTATCTGTGCGTTCCGTTTCCGTTTCAAGATGGTGGACGTTTTATTGGTTCAGAAAAAAAATATTTTATCGAATGGGAAATCGTCGTTTTTATTCGCCTTTTTTCAATTTTACGATAGACCTGCCGGAAGAAAGTTTAAAAACGATTTTCATTGAGAGATGTTTCTTTGCACAAATTGTATGATTCCTTATTGGGATTTAAAATTGTAACACGCAATATATGGTTTATAAATAAAGTCGATAGGTATTTGAGAACCCCTCATGATTTCAGAGGAAACTTTAGTTTTGATTTATGGAATAAGAGACAATTAGAAACATACTTTTTTTGTCAACTGTTCTCAGTACTTATAAAGCTAGGTATCTACAGAAAGAACTGCGAGTAGATTCATTAATTTTTTAATTTTTTTTTTTTTTTTTAAAAAGAAAGACAAACATTCCCAGGTTACGAATAGCCCAACAATGTTTGAAAATCTCCTACTACCACCACAGAAAGCCGAAAATGTTGCTTGTGTTGTGATGGAGGACTTAGCCAGCCAAGGAATCGAACACGCGACGCTCGGGTGAGACCCAAGCGCTATGCCCACTCAACCACTGACCGGTCCAATTACTTCATTTTAAATCCATATTACTTTCTTGCACTATGGAAAAAGTTTGCTTACTTCTTTGTCTCAATCTAAATTATTGGAGGGATATGCAGTGAGAACTTAGTGGAAAAATTCTTATATATCCAAGCATGTTATTTTTCACTATCATAATTCAAGGATCTTTCAGTTTGTTTTATTCGTCCATTAATCATAATAATCACAATAACGTGTTGACAAAGGTTTTTTTATGAATAGAAATCGATAACAGGATTCGTGAATTCATTCCATGAATAATTCCTACTTACAATGAGATATTATTTCTGTCATATCATTCGACTACCGTCTACTGATATTGGGTTTGTCGTAAAAAAAGCTTGAATAACTTTGAAGTTAGTGTACCTTAATCTATATATGAACACCATTGTTCCGTAGAAATAGGAAACCGGTTATGGAAGTTTTATAATACTGTATCATAATATTATGTAATATTATTAAAAAAAAACTAATTTCGGCATTCACCTTAATCAAACAATCATTCAAATTTATTCATGAATAATTAAATATGTTTTGTAAAATAAATCATTTCTGAATATTAATAACATATATGCACCAAACTTTCTTCTTCAGACATTCAAACAATAAATAAAAAAGTACAGCTACCTATCACGAAACTTAAATTATGAACTCATAAAGCTTCAAATGAAAACCCTTTATTATTAAACATAAAAGTTAGACAAAACACTACATGGAAAAGAGAGAGAGAGCAGAATCGGAGACACATATGAGTAAGCGAGCGGGGAGAAGAGAACCTCTAGATTATATTTTGTTGGACACTTTCTATGGTATAGGAATACTTTCGTGTCGATGATGTCGTTCTTATAAGAGTACTTCTCACATACTCTTAAAGTGTTTTTCTTATTGTATGAGGGCACGTTTTAATGTATTTGTGAATACCGATAGTTTGAAAGTTTCAATAAAGTTTTTCGAACTAGTTTGCAAAACATGTCTTCAATCACCTCTTACTAATCAAAAAAATATTATATTTATAATCCAGTCTGAAGATGCATGTCATTAGTAAAAAAGCGGAATTGAATTAAAAATAATTATTACAACAATAACGAATCAATTACCTAGAATCAAAGAAACTATTATCACACAAACAATTTGGGTTCAAAAAAAATCTACCAACATCCAACGCCACAGCCTTAGTAATTGAATACATATTAAAAATTCTCAAGACTCGCATAAAACAAATAATTAGAATATTACTCGACCATTTGCCTATGACAAAATAAATCACTCACTTTAAAAAAATATATATATAGGGATTATGAAAACGAACTGAAATTTTTAAAAAGTTATATGAAAAATAGAAAGCAAACGGTAAACTTATACAACATAACCAGCGAGTTTATTGCAGGTGTCAAATTCGGGGTGCCTTGAAAGTATTCTGGGTCCAATCCACTTTTTAATTTACATTAATGACCTTTGCCACATAGAATGTGAAGGCGAAATTATAAGCTTTGTGGATGAGACGGTTCTTCTAATAAATGGGAATAATTAGGCAGAAACATCAGACAACATAAGAAATCAGAAGACACACTAAAAAATATAAAAAATGGAACACGAAATAACAACTAACACATATTAGAAACACTTATAGATCTCAGGGTCAAAAACATATCCAGCAAGCACAACAAATACAATATTTGGAAAAAAAATCTTCCTGTTACTAAACTCTACAATAAAATCCAACTTTCATTCTAAGCTCACAACAATATTTTAACATTTAAATCTCAAATAAAAGCAGGATACAAAACATATGGAGATCAGAAATGGATTATATACTGATGCCAAATACAGACTGAAACTGAAACTTCTCAACTGAACAAAAAAAACAAAATGTAATACATTTATAATAATTTTAGAAATCACACTATTTAATCTTTAAATAGTATAAAATAAAGTCGCTTTTCGTGATTGTCTGTTACTAAGCTACGGATAAAGTTTTAACTATCGTTTGGAGAATTTCTTCTGGAAGGTTTACATATACATGCATAATACATGCATATTATATTTATAGAAAAGTAAACGTTTTGTAATCGTCTATTGTATAATCGCTTACATTGCTAACGCTGGCTAAACCTTAGAAGATACAACAAAATAATTTACTACGGAATTGTATATCTTGAAAAGGCCTACAAAAAATTCCGCGATGGTATGTCTATCTCCTGAGGATAACCCATAGTAATAATTTGTATTTGTTATTTGCGATGCTATTTTGACCAGTAAAATATTAATTCTCATCCAATTTAATATGTTACTTATGTTGAGCATTTTATCTATATTAAAATTACCCTTTACAACATATGTATATTAAATTATAACATTTGTTTATTATTATATGTATATTATCATATGTATATTATCATATGTACATATATCATATGTATATTAATATAACATACCTATGTGTATTAAATTAACAATATTTTAGAAGATGTTGCAATTTGTAAAATCACTTGCCACAAAAATATTTGCCGCACGCACAAATGCTGCCGCGGCTAGTACCTATCTTTATCGCGATTACAAGTACATCGGAGATCTCCGTGTAGGGTTGTTTATTTACAATATTATTTGGTTTTCAAGGATGAAGCAATTTATTTTTATTTGTAGTTTATTTTTCTGATCACAGTTTTGTATTTAAATTATGTAAAACTACTCGAAAACGTAGTAGCTTGAATATAGGTCGTAGTACAAGGAACATAAAAAAGATCCGTTTGGTACGTCTTAATGAAGAAAAGGAAATCAAGCTAAAATAGCAGAGAAAGTACTTCTTCGCGAAGAGATAGATAATCGTCTGTTGAACGTGAGGCTCGCCTTAGTCTTGATCTATATAGGCATAGATCCCAGAGAGCCAGAGAATCTTTGGTACAAATAAACAATCGATTACTCACCGATCGAAATAGACGAAATAACCGCTGGTTCACGAGGGTAACTAATTTCTGTTCAAAAAAAGGTAATGCTGCTATGAATTACTATTCTTCAATTGTATACAAGAATTATCCTGTCGTTTCAATAGGTACAATGTCTGCCGTGTGTGAAAATTAATTGATGAAATGAAAGGATGAATCTGAAGGTATCTGTTGCTTACAGGGAAAAGTAAAATTAGAGGAAATTCTTCTTCCACCCGAACCACTACACTCTCTTCTGACGGGTTATCATCATAAATCTAAACAATACATGCGCAATATACGCCGAAGATAAAGATAAAAAAGAGATATTGTATTGCGCAGCCGTGACGACAATTTGCAAAAACTCCTGGAGTTTATATGATCTTACGACAGCTTAAAGTATCCTTTGATATTTCAAACTTTATGTCGGGAAAAGACGGATACCCCATTAATGTTTCTCAGGTTCACCCGGTTAGTGGAGCACCTCTACTTAAAACGGTTTCATGCATAAACTACTATTGCTATTGTAATGATAAGATATAACAATTTTAGCCCCTTACTTAAATATGGGATGTTAACGAATCAATACTTGGTCGAGTTGTTACTCAAAATTGGGAACGGGCAGCTACCACAATACAATGGAAAAAATAATCTCGACAGTGAAAACCTTTGCGTTTGAGTTAATGACCTTCAAGAATCGGTCGACAATGTTTATCCCTAAATTAATGAAATAAGTTGTATGACTATACAAGGAGATAGCAAATCGGTCGCCTACAAAATAAATAAGTTTATTAACAACATTACTCTTTTTCAACATGCATAGGTACATACACCATCATATGGTATACAGTCAAGAATCAAGGTGTGAAACACACGAATTTCCAGGTACCGTACATACTTATTTAATGAGTAGAACATTCGCTATCATTATGTGATAAGGCTAAATTTGAGGTTTTTAAAATTAATTAAAATAAAATTTAATAATATAATTATGTTTTGGTTTTTGTTATTGTTACAGCTGTTTCGGCTTTCAAGGCCGTTTTTAAACTGTGGTTTTAGCCACGTTTAGACGACTTATTTATATGATTCTATTTTACCCCATCCCAATTTATTAATTTTATGATTTATTACCGGTTAAACCGATTTACTGATAAAATAATTGTGACAATAGATTTCATATTCGGTGGGGGGTATTTTGAAGTCTGTTTTCCCCACATTAATGTTATCTTAATTGTTTAGTAATGATGTAACAGTCACCAATTTACTCTTGCAGAACTTAATAAAAATATTATTAAATTTGATTTTAATTAAATTAAAAAAAATTAAATGGAGTTCTACAAATTAAACACATCAAAAACAATAAATACATTTGAGGTGATTTTCTCACAAAACGGCACTGTAGAAATAATCCAATCATTAATAATCACAAATAAATAATAATAATAATGTCTTAAATTTGTTTGTACGTTCCGTTTCCGCTTCAAGACGGTGTCCGTTTAACAGTAAAGTTAATTTTTTTAATTGTAGTTTATATTTGGACTTGCTTATTTACATTTTTTCAATATTACGGTATGTACCTGCAGCCCAAAGAAAGTTTGAAAAATGCTTGAGAGGGTGACGTTTCTTTAGTCAAATTGTACAGGTCTTATTTGAATTTTTAATTTTTTTGACACAAAATATGTGGTTTACAATTAAGTACGTAGGTATTTAAGTACCTACCTACTTACATCTTATATTTCAGAGGAAATCTCGGCTTAGATTTAAAAAAAAAGAAAATTAGAAACTTACTTTTTTGGGTACGAGGTGTATTGTTCAAATAACTATTAGTTATATTTATCGCTAGAACCTCGTATTATCTATAATATTATGCATATAATACTCTTTGATATGATTCGCCAACCAATGTACCTTCTTAAGACAGGAATCAGAAAGATATTACTTTTTCTACATTAATTACATGATTTGATGAGCACTATGATAAGCTCAATTTTTTTGAGATTCAAACATAAGTATAAATTGTAAAAGTAGGTATAATATTCAAACATGAGTATAAACTGTACAAGTGGGTATAAAATTCAAACATAAGTGTAAACTGTACAAGTAGGTATAATATTCAAACATTAGTATAAACTGTGCAAGTGGGTATAATATTCAAACATAAGTACCTACAAACTGTACAAGTGGGTATAAAATAAGCAAGTGGAAAAAGTACAAATTTTTTTTGCTCATAATATTCCCGCGGAATTCCACCAGAAATTAAAGATACAAATTACAGTGTTTGACCCACTAAATTACAACATTACTTTTCATACTAATGAAATAATATACATAGTTATTTGCCCAACAAATTGTTGGCAAAAATATATTATTTATTAATGTAGGTAGAAAACCATTAATAGGACATGTTTAGGAAATCGTCAACTTATTTTGCACGAGTGCAAATTCTTCGAAGGAAAATATTTTGACAAATATTATGATTTAGCGCTAGACATGATATCTGGGATCAATTGAATGAGTATTTTGCGTCGGCGTCACATATTTTCAAAATATCTTTCTCCAGGCGTTGCCAGTTTCAACAACGAAGAAATTACACACACTGCTCATTTGATATGATAAATTGGTAACCTTTCAGGAAAATACTTATATCATGTAGGTTCTTGGCGAAATTTTATGAAGTTATATTATCTCAATATTGCAAGAGCAAAGAATACGTTGAATTCGTAGTACAGAACCCTTTTCAATTTCAACTTATTTAGGAATTAGTTGCAAGATATAAATAAAAACACACTCGTTTGCAAAATTCTTCCTTTTCCCTAAAGGAGCTTTACAAAGCTCGATACATAACTTTTTCTTATCGTAAAATATTCATTTCTATTCAAGTATTTATAGCAGACAACATGGCAAAACATTATAAAATGAATTCAAACCGGTAATTATATGTTAAAAAGTTCAGATTTGTGGCACAAAATGTCAATAATAAAAGAACGAATATGACGGATTGATGAAAGATGATTTAAATGTGAATAGATAGAAAAAAAAACTAAACTATTTGATAGATGGTACCTGCAAACAAAGCATACCTATTTATGAATGATATTGATTTATCTGCAAAAAAGTACCTAATTCTTTTGCACTTTTTATATTTTACCGTGCTTAGATTTTATTCGAATCAAAAACGATTTTCTTTTTAGTTCTACTGTGCTGCAAATAAACACTTAAGCAAAATTAAAAAAAAAAAATCATTTAACTTCTATGTAAAAAAATAACTTATTTAGCAATACGAGTAAATTAGTAATATTTATTGTTTGGAACAACAAATCGTTATTTTTTCATATAAATAAATCGTCTCAATGTGGCATACTCACAGTTTGATATTGGCCTTGAACCCCGAAACAGATGTCACAATAAAAAAACTAAAATGCTCGCAGAATTTAATAACATTATTAAATTGGATTTAGGTAGGTACTTTAAATATAAATCTGTATTAAAAATGTGTTAATATCCCTACTAAACCAAACCACTTATAATGAAATGATATATATTCTAATGTAATGATTTATATCATGAAGTTTCTCTTGTTTTAATTAAACGTATGTAATACATATTAATTTTTAAATATACGGTTTAGTTGTTAAATTCAAAATGTTTTAGTTTAACGAGGAAATCTATAATTGGTGAATTTCACATTTATAAACCGTTGATTTTTCCTAAAATAAAAAAATAGTTTTACAAATTAAACACAAATACTTAACAATAAATAATAAATCATTAAATTAAAAATGTCATTATGTATCACTCGGCATCATTCATATTTTGAAACTTAAACCAATTTGTAAACTGGATTTTTCGATAAACTCTAAACGATTGTGTTGCTTTAAAAAATTCCTTTATATCAATTTTTTTTTGAACTGTCCCTTTTTTCCTTAAAAGAAATACCTTCTTCCATGCTGTCTTAATCTGAATTGGAGAAAGTAAAATCAAACCGCAAGCTAGTGTCATGCGAAGACAATTTTACTGATCCATTTGAGACAAGTTTCCAGACTAGATGTTTTTATTTCTCCAGCTGTCGAGTATCGAACCGAGCGAGCGTGACATTTCCACAAAAAATCAATCGATTACAGCGGTTAAATTATAATCAAATATTGGTTAATTTATTGGCCTTATTGACTTTTATGTCGACTATTAGGAAAACCTTTAATTCACAAGAGCTCCTCTTTTCTGATAAGGTATACATGACCAATATTATGAACCTTAATATTATATCTTGCAAAATATGTATGTATTAATGTAACCCATATGATGTATATTAAAATAATAAAAAAAAATAATAAAAAAAACCTACCTTAAACGATCTTTAGAATTTTGTTGTTGTTTTTTTAACCAGTTGAGACTGATTATGTACGAGTATGTACCACCCTAACGAGAATTATTAAGGACGGGTTGTTTCAGAAAATTTGAACAATTCATCAAATTTCGAAGTTGATTTTCAAGTTCTGTGAAGGTTCTATTCAAGTTCTGTTACTATGGCATTATTGACCAATTATTTCACAGAACTGAAATAGTAACAGAACTTAAATAGAACTTTCACAGAACTTGAAAATCTACTTTGAAATTTGACGAATTGTTCAAATTCTCTGAAACCACCCATCCTAAGGGTTCATTGTTAAATTTGTCAATAATTTTTACCATAGCGGTTTAGTCATTATTGTAGGTGCATCAAATATTACGGCCAACATCGCAACAGCATGATAATATATAATGGAAAAAATGCATGTGTGTATTGTATTTTTTTGTGTTGAGGTGGAAATAGAACCCGAAACCTTCCGATTCAAAAACAGAGCATAGTAGTGTTAATTGATTCAGTTCGTACCAAACGTGGAAAACCAATATTATTGGAAAAAGTTACTCGTACATACCTATGGGATTCATTGCATTGGCATACATAGATTTACCAGAATAACATTTTTTCGAGAACATTCTTAAAAAGGGTTTTTCATTAAATAATATGGAATAGTAAATGTGAAACAGTTTAAAAAAACCATCAAAAATCTTTCATAAGAAAAAAAAGAAAAGTCTTCCCGCCTCTTCCAGTAAAATGGTAGAACGGTAATTTTAATAAATAATTGTACCTAATATAGGTGTAGGAATTTCAAAGAGTCTAAATCTGAATGCTAAAATTATTTTGCAAGTCTTCAATTTTTCTAATCTTTTTTAGTAACAGAAATCAACTGTAGTGCCTGTTGGAATATTGTTCATTAAAAACACATATATCTTTTTTCAAAATGACTTTAAAAACACTGTCTAAAAAATACTTCATTGAAATCAAGATCAGATCAGGAAATCTGTATTGAAAACCTGTATTTTTGGTAACGTTGGAAAATATACATATTATGCCGTCTTAAAGTGATTTTATAAAAGGCAGAACGATGATAATATTTTAAATTTTCGTAATTCTTAAAACAGATTACTCTTCACCGATTGTTAATTTAATTCATTCGTTTGACAGAAACATGCTTTCCACAAAGGTTGAATCAATAAAGTTTTTAGTTTTTTAGAATTATGTGGGTACGGTAGCGAGGTGTATTGGTTTTTATTCAAATTACCATAAATCGATCTTACTGGAAACAGTGGTACCAAAACCAAACATGGCGTGCGAAAATAATTAAGAGAATATGAATAAGATGATAAATAATAAAATAACCCTATACAAATTAATAAAATAAATGAATGAACGAGATTTCTCTCCCCCCCTTCAATTCCTATAATTTTGCTTCTGAGAACAGACGCTAGATGGCGCTAACAGTTCCCAATGAATCGTTTTATTGAAAATTAACGCGGTGAAATTATTTTTAGTTGCTTCGTGATATTACTAACTTTTTTGCATGCAATTCACCCTAAAAAGAATGCTTTGTGTATTACTGACTTAAATATGGGCGAATGTGAATCTTGTGTGGAATATAAATAGTGATCATTGACTGTACATGTTATAGTATTATGTTGCTGTGTGAACTTTGAACTTAAATAAATACATGTATTTCAGAACAGTTAATAATGAAGTATACGTATATCGTATTAACCACTATTAATTAGGTACGGAAAAGCATATGAAATTAAAACGGAGAGATTTATTTATAAACAACATTATAGAAAATCTGGATATAAGAATGGGATATAAAATTAAACAGCGATGGAGGCCATTTTATTTTATTCGTTTGATGATGGAACCAAGAAAGAATTCTATAAATGAATCATAATTTTGAATTCACTTTTTAGTGTTAAATGACCTTCGCTACTTTTCAACGACCGGTGGTAAATCGTGAGAAAGAGGTTCGCGTGGTTTGTTAGCCAGTTAGGGTGTGTTTGGATTAGAGGAGAGGGTGTGAGAAGAATCTGGCAAAATGACAGAGAGTACGATTACGAAAAAAATATTCGTGGGGGAAGAGCCAGAAAGCATGTGATCGGAATGAGAAGAATATCATACGAATTTAAGGATCACTTCAAAAACATTTCGCGGATCATATTTTTGGAGGGTGCTCGGTATGTCTGGGATTTTGTAAGTGGCTGGCAAAGGACTCGCGATTTTCCAAGGATTTGGTTTAATATTGAAGTAGAGATGAAAGAATTACTACTTGTCTTAACAGTATTTGTTGGAAGTTAGTGCTTTCAAGGTTAAAATCAGCAATTGAATGAGGTAACGTAGAGGACTCGAAGGAATTATCTTAGTTACGGGGTCTGATCCAAAACGATTGTAGGTACGCGAGTTTAAAAAAGCAAAAAAAAAATTCTGCAGTGAGTCAACAATTAAACAAAATGACTAAATAATTAAATAAAACTTTTCCAGACAGGCGTTTTTTTATCGGTGGATTTAAAATTACCAATGAAAATACGATCTGGAATATCAAGAAAATCGACAAACAACATAATGGCACACATTACTTTTTGTAAGTACCACTAAATACATAACATACAATTATCTAAACTAATTAAAGGTACCTAGATGTATATTTTTAAAGTTTCTAAGGATCGGAGGTAAAATGATTTTACTTTGAAACGGCACCACTCCTACCGACACATTCATATTTAATATTCTTTACTATTTTACACATTCTGTTTTCAACGTGATTACCTGATGATGAATAGACCAAGGTTATCTGAAATATTAGCACAAGAAAAAGCGAAAAACAAATGAAGCGTAAGAAAAAGCAAATCAACGCAGAACCAATACCTATTATAATTTCACTCCCGCAGACTCGTGAAAATATCGAGTGTTCTATTTCAAATTATGGAGAGAAGGAAGGTGAATTTATTTATTAATTTTGTTTAAGTGGGCAAATTTCAAAATTATGTCTTAGATTGGAGTCGAGTTTAAACTTAGAAGAAATGAGATGTTGAATTAAGGAGAAATATAAAAAAAAAATGCAACGGCCGAAAATCAAACTCTGACCATTACAAATTTTTTGAATTTTAGAATGTTACGTCACATCGAATCACAATCGAAATTATATTGCTTATTGAAATAGGCACGTATACGCGAGCGAATAACTAAGTTAAGTGGAAATGATCTCACAAGAAATTAACATTTTTTTATTGGCTACCAAATATTTAAAATATTGTTTCAGTAAGAAAAAAAGAAATCTAAATAATATCTACATTCCAATATTTTAAATATTTTTCAGGCATCGATGTAGTTGGTTAATATTTACAGGTGATACGTGGAAAACGTAAAACTTTTTACTACATATGCCCGAAACATTAAAACAATTAGACTGCGTAATTATATGATAGATTAAACATTTCCTTTCAAATTCCATTTGTCGAAGCGATTCGAAAATCTTCTAGTGATCGCAAAATCAATAAATAAACATAATTAAAACTGTAATGGCACTACCCCTCATCTCACACAAGATAATAGATTAACTAATATGGGTTGTATTGTTAATAAAACAAATACCTAGCTTGTAAACAGCCTTGAACCGTTTTAATCCTTGTAAAATAAATTATGACTAAACAAAATAAAACAAATTGTTGGAGTGTCTTAGAATCAAGATATTATATTATATCAAGTGTCTTCAGCTCGCTTTGCAAACTTCCCTTTGCAGCCCTTGCCATAGTCCCGGTAGTACCGGCTCTGAGCAGTACAGGCAGTAGATTTGTTGTGTCTTTATCGAATACTTATATCTACACTATTTACAATGAATATGAATTTCTTAAATAAATATAATCAAGAATATCAGAGAGGTTTTGGACCAATGGTGATGAGACAATGTATAAGAGACATAAGAGTCGCAACAGTTCCCAGTCGTCTGGAGCCAGTGAGACTATGACATGCCTAATGTCCTTATGTTGTGAGGCTGAAAGTAGTGGGGTGGGAAGGAGATTGGAAGAGAAAGGTAAAGGGGAATTACCCGGCTATTCGAGTCGCAGTAAGATACTTTCAGTATCACCGTGGTGAAGACTACAATTTAGAATGAAAACGTTGCTTGAAATAGCATTTAACCATCTTTAATTCTGAACAGCCGGGAAGGTAGGTAGGTACCTAAGGTAGTTAGGTTTCCAAATTTTCCGTTTTTTGCCATCTTCTTCCTTTCCTCACTTCCTTTAACCGCACAACATGCGCAGGGCAGTTGGGATTGTGTGATATTAACATAAAAGGTATCTAGATATGCAGATGAACAACATATTATTGTGCACTGTGTTTTTGTGAGACATTTTCAGTGTTAAAACTCTTAATTATTTCTTGTCACGAAAACAAATAATATCCCCCGCATACCATCCCGTCAGAGTGTACGCGGTACCTAGGTAGGTGTAGGTAGCCACCTTATATTGTTCATGGTAGGTTATGCTAGTTATTTATTCTGATTCCTGTGCCCGTTTTAATAATAATAATGGCGACCGGTTCCGTAATATATTCACTCGGCAATATTGATACGGGCCAAACGAGAAATACGGCTTTCTTGAAGACGACACCGGGAAGTGGTGGGAATTGTTGGGAAAGCGCTGGACGGGAATGTCAGGTGAAATATGAGTACGGCTGCATGACCATTTCATAATAAAATATTGGTCATTCAGAACATATCTGAACATGTGTTCACACCTGGTGGCCTTGTCCGAATAAACATAATGGACGAGATGCGACAATATTATTATTTTTAAGAATACGTAATCCGCCTTCTTCATAACGTATTCGTGCCTTAATGACGTTGTTATGAAATTTATCAATTTATTCGTCATATACCTAGCCCTGCAGTATCGTTTTTATCAGGTAAACGAATAATTTGACTAGATTTTTAAATAATTAACAATATTTCATATCAGAAAGTTTTCTCCGTGCAGGGTACACAAAAAAATATGGAAGAATCAGATTTTTAATTTTTTTTTTCTTTTACACCTAAATATAAAACCTTAAAGCAGGCACTGCACATAACAAGCATGCAGTAATGATTTCTGTGACCGAGCGGTAATATCGTTGATTTATGACTACCGCATATAACACGCAAGATTACCAAAAAACTAAAATCCTGTTTAGCAAAATAGGTTCTTAGTATGAATTTTATAAAAAACGAAAAATAAAAATTGTCTTGAAACTTATTTTAGTATTAACTAGCGGACCCCGTAATGCTTCGCTATTGCTAATGAATTTCTCGGGCGTTTCCAACTTCTTACACCATTCACTACCTACTGTACCTATAGATACCACAATGTTACTGTTCAAAAACTACATAGACTCGATAGATATTATATAAGTATTCCTCGAGCGTCCCCGACTTCATCTACTATTTGAACCACTCTCTAAACACTCCTGGCATTAATAAGAACACACTTTGAAATTTTCATAAATATCCGTGAAGAACTTTTTTAGATTTAAGATTTTGAACTAACGAATATTTACTTTTTTATTTATATGGATGGAAGATTATGGGATATAGTTCCATCAACATTGCAGATGGCTCCCATACTAAAGACGTAAAATATCAATTTTAATTTGAACGCCTCTGTGATTCCTCCATCCTGTAGCACGGGTCTTTTTAAGACCTCTGTTCCCTCTTTCCTCTCTTAAAAAAGACTCTCCGCACAGCATTCCTGAAGATGATTACTTTCCCCAGAGAGGGGGCCTTTTGTAAAATAAAACACAAACGAAATAGCTATTAAATTGCACTATTTTCCATCTCCGACAGCTAAAATACTGTTACTAAAATTCTACAGTTTTTATTGTAAAATTGAATCAAAGCGTTGTTTAAAAATATATATCTACTTATTAAGAACGTTGGTCGTAAGTTAAATTTTAACGAAAAATGTCTTGATTCGTCAGTTTTATAATACGATAGTTATTGGTTTTAGAGACTTGAATAGCTACGATAATGCAAACTTCCTATTTAGAGAAAATATCAAATAGGTGGGTACCATCCTTTCGTTAATACATTTCCCAAATAACACCAACTAAACACACAGAGCGCAATTATAGGATTCAGTAGGTGATCATTATTTCTACTGAATTTAGCTCGACTGAAATAAATTTAATGATTGTGATAAATATATTTATATAATACCTACACCCATATACATAAAAGGCATGTCATAAGTAGATATTTTATCAATGTTTGTTATTGTTATCGTCTTAAATAAAATGGAAAAATGTTTTCACTATTTGACAACGCTAAGTTTAGTAATTCTTGGTATCCGATATTAGACGGCTACACCAAAACTAAACGCAGTAGATCAGAGGATTAACCTCTTGCAACACGGTATCACTTCTACTTAACACTTGTACACATAACATACGGTATATAAACACACACTTTACCATAATCTACACATCTACCCTGATGATGGTTACTGAAACGCTGGCTAAAGAAGGAGAAAGAGCAACACGGCGTAACAACTCTAAAATAAATCACGCGATTATTTTCATTGTTATCTAATTAGAATATTGTGAAACACATTTTTATTTGAAGAATTTTAACATAAAAGTTTTATAGAACATCACATTTCACTGTGCATAAAACATAGGTAATATGAATGTCTCGACCAGTGGATGGGAACCTCGGCTCGGATTCTCAACCAACACTTTAGTAAAAATAAGAGAATGCAGTGACTTAGGAAAATACCTACCTAATTAAAATAGTAGGTAGGTAAGTGCCTGCAACTCTAATCATGTATCACGAAACACCAACACCCAATTTAAAAAATACATGTGTTTAGATTTAAACCATAAATTTATACGCTAGATAATTAGTTCGGAAGGTAACACATTATATACGTACCTACACATTATTAATTAGGTATATTAACTGGAAAAGTACAAACAGTTAGAGATTAGCGGGTACCTATCCTAGGTAGAGAAGACCTAGCTTACTAAATCAGCAACACAATAATAATACCTGATGTTAGCTTTATAATGACGACCGGCATAGTCCAGTGGTAACGCATTGGACTGCCATTCCGAAGGTCGCTGGTTCGAACCCGGCGTGCGCAAATAAATTTTATTTGATTAATTTGTGTTATTTCACAATTAATTAATTAAAATAATATATAGTATATTTGCGGCACGTTCCAGAGTGGAAGATACTACCAGTATCGCCCTGGTGTAAGACCACCATTCAGAATTGAAACGTTGCTCCAAATGGCTTTAGCCGTGTTTAGTGACTAGATCTGAATAGCCAGGTACTTCCCCACCTTCCTCTTTCCCTTCCCCACTTACCTTCAGCCTCACAACATCCCCCAATTGGGGATGCCATAGTCTCACTGGCTCCAGACGGGAGCAGTTGGGACTCTTGTGAGGTATTCACTATAAAAAAAATAATTTAGCGCCCTTGAGGTGTTTTCAAAACATTATTATTGTTATTATGCACAGCACATCAGGAAAACTGATAACCCTTAAAAAACGGCAATTGTAAACATTTCATTTTATTATTATGATGAGTATAATCAAGATTTGAAAATAATAATGAGTTTCCAAAGAAATGAGGAACACCATATAATTAATTCTTTGTTTTTGCGAAATCTTATTTCCAAGCCACCTTATTATTTGACAACCTCTTTCATTATAACCGCAAGAAAATTTATCGGTAATATAAGTACAAGTCAAAAATAGTTGTGCGAAAAAATCTTGTAAGAAAAGGCCGAGATCCCAATAAGAATAAAATTAACTTCGCGTTTGACAGATAAGTCAATAGGAAAATTTGGCGTCCGAAATCTGATTTGTGACAGAATTTTTCGGTCATTTTACCGAACATTTGATGGCAGAAGATGTTGTGACTGACCTGAATCATGTGTGATGTCGCATAATCCGCAATGGTAGTTCACTAGAAAACTGTAGAGGAAAATTTTACAATAGTTTACCGCGAAAACCGACTTTCGGACACTGCGCACTCGGCAAGACTGAGCCCAAAGCGGCTCTCCCCCGCCTCCTGGCCCGACAGAACGAGACCTCGCATACGCCGGCTCGTGCACCAGAGCGAGATAACAACACCGCACAGACCTAAAGTCTAACCGATAAACGCGACCGAATGAACCGTGCTGTTTTTACTGCAAAATCCGATTAAAAATGCATTCATTATTTATTTAAAAAATCATTGTTATAGATGGGCTCAGCATCAATATGATGTGTTTAAAAAATGTCGTATTTTTGTAGAATATATAGCTTTTTCCAATTAAAAAATGAGATGACTTTTTGTGTATTTTTCCCGCCCGAGGGAAGGGGACAACTATGTGCCGTACCGTGTAGCGGACACCGCGCGACACAGAGCGGGACGATGATACATCGCGACTTGGGCGACAACAGTGAGTGTAAGAGAGATGGCGAGCTGTCGCGGTGTCGTTAAGGAGATGACACAGGACTGTCCAGGCCAGTGACAGAGGGACGGAGCTGAGCGCAGACAGAGAAAGAAACCAACACATATTGTTATACATACGTACTACAGGGATGTATAATATATGTAATCCGCGAGAGAGAAATGACAAGAAGGTCGCAGTCTGTGCAAGGAGACAAGGTTGGACATTTTTATAGCGGTGCGAGTGGGACGCAGTATGAAGGACATAAGTTCGAAGTTCGCGTTCCGTATAGCGCCATCTCTTTTGAGTTTTAATAAAAAATCTTATTATGGCAAATTTAAAAATTTAAAATTCTGGGAAACCTAGATTCTGTTCGACAATATTATTAGTAGATAGTTCTGTGAACAGTAATTGACCTCGCGTCCAAGAAAGTATGTTTCCAATTTTGTCCAAATTAATAAATCAAAAACAAAATTTCTTCAGAAATCATTAGGTTTGTAGGTAAGTAGGTAATTAAAAACCCACGTACTTGATTATCACCCAAACGATTAATATTTAACGGATTTTTTTTATATTTCAAAAAGGAATTTCACAATTTTACAAAGAAATGTCATCTGAATGACAATTCAGTTGAATGTACCTATACGGAAATGATTTGAGTTTAAAATACTTAATGCTCTCATGATTTTTAATTCATTGCATTGCACATGAACATAAATGCAGAATAAGTTAACTTATAGGTACGTACCTACCTACATAAATAATTAATTGAATAAAAGTGTGGGAAGGTTTATAATGCTTTCACAAAAACAAAACTAACAAAAAATTTAAAGATACATAGGTATCTAAGTCATTTTATTATAACTAGGTATTTATCCAATTATTTCTAGATTAAACCTACATTTCAAAGATATTGAAGGGTAACTATGAAATAAACCTGCAAACAATTGACACAAAACAAACAACGATTATAATATTGATAGATATTGATAATAGATTGTATTGAATTGTAATTTCCACTTAATTTGTTTGCAACATAGTTCTAATATCTAACACAATATGATGTAAAAAAATACGTCTAAAATTGTACGTTTAAAATAGCAGGTACCTACCTAGATTAACACGTAACACAAATAATCTAATAAATAATATTGGCTAAATAAGTATTTCCGAATACATGTGTCATTAATATTGGGTAATTTGCATTAATTAGTTTTTTGACCGGACAGGGTTAATGTTTACATTACCTATATTATCAAATTGACTTCGTACCTACCTACCTATACCCAATAATACATGATTTCGCAAAAAAATGGCGTGTAGGTATCTATAAATACGCCTTTATTAAGACTTGTGACCAGGACAAAGGACAGAATTTGTTGTGTGCGAGCGGGCGGGGAATAAATGCGTTTGGCGGCGTCCCTGTTTCTCTTGAGATTTTTAACGAAACGAGTGCGAACAAAGAGACGACGAGGAGTGGGGGGGGGGGAGACTCGGAATATTTCCTCTTTGAAGGATGGATGGCGCCTGGGAATAAATTGAAAAAGATTAATTTTCGCCAAGGAAAAACAATGATTGGAAAACGATGTTTTATTTCTGGGGCACACATTACAGGTAGGTACATTCATTAAGGGATGAAGTTTTTAAAAAATATATAGGGGAGCCAGGGGCTTGTTGTAACGGGGGTAAGTAGTAACAGCTTAATAACTCAGCCGGTTTCAAATATTTTGTTTCGATTTTGAACTCAACGTGCCCTTTAAGATAGGCTTACGACGTAAGCACAGTCAGTACAGTGCGGGAGAGCGCCGTGACCGGTTTTCTGCAGTAGTGCGTTTTTTTGCCAGGTAACCTAAAAAATATTATTTCGTAAGTTTTGATTTCAAGATCACACTGTGTCAAATCGAAAAATATTTCTATTAAATTTTGTTAAGCATTTATTAAGCCATCGTATTATGGTACTTTCACATAGCCAAAGCCAATCATTTTTTTTATAAATAAAAATTTCAGTAATTTCGGTTTGGGGCTAGTTGTAGCAAAATTTAAGGGGCAAGTAGTAACCTGTTACAACTTGCCCCAAGCCTGCACATGGGTAAAGGTTAGTAAAGCAAAGGCGAATAGACCTGAAAAGACCAAGATTGATTAAGTGAAGAAAAAAGTTTTCAATGAAGACTTAGATTCTGAAGAAGAAGAGTGGTTATGTTTGATTTGCGGAGAAGAATATAGCAAATCAGACAAAGAAGATTGGGTCGAGTGTATGATCTGTAAACTGTGGTCACACGTTAAATGTGTAAGAGGTGATCCTGTTTCGTACATTTGTATAAACTGTGAATCTGATGAAGACGAAGCATAAGCAGCGAAGGTTGAGGAAATTAGTTGTGTGAATTAATTTCTTTAAACTTTTGACCAAAAATAATGTAAGATTTGTTTGTTTTCATTTTTTAAAGCCCATGTAGCATGCCACATTGATTGTGATAGTTGAATAAATACAAAAATTAAAGAATTCTTATAAAAAATTGTTTTATGTCGATTATAAGTGCAAATTATAAAAAATGTTTTCACTGATGATTGAGTTTATTAATAAGTTTAATTAACCTAAGTATATGCTATACGAGTTCAAAGATGACTATTGTTGTTAAAGAAAACGATAAGTATTCACTTCATTAGTTCGTAAGAAATACAATTATCCTTTTATGTGTTCGTTGGTTTTATAATACAAGCCTTAAATAATGAAACCTGTTGTTTTAATATGACGTTACTACTTTCCCCACACTAGTTACAACTTGCCCCAAAAACGGGATAAGTTGTAACAAGCGACTATTTCCACAAAAAGTGTTATAAATACAAATTTATTATAGATTCAGGAAAAAATAAAGTGGGAATATATTTTCAAATATATGATTACTCATTTAAAAGCTTTTTTCAATTAAAATACTCAATAGTTTAGTCACTCCATCGAAAGAAGGGCAAAATGTTACAACTAGCCCCTCTCTCCCCTAAATGAGTGTTGACGAAGTAGCAAGGATTGCCACTGAATCCAGAGCACTGAAGAGATAAGCCCATTCAGGTGCTTGTGCCCGAAAATCGTAATTTAAATTTATTGCCGGTTAATTTTATGAATCGTTTTTAAATATCGGAACAATTGCCTTGTCTGGGGCCTACAAGGATGGTAACCAGTGGCGGCTCTAGGGTTAAAGTCGTGGTAGGTCATTTGAAAAAAATGTGTGACTAATCTTTATTTGATATTGTGAAAAATGCCCATATATTATTATCTATATCAATAGGTCGCGGACTCTAAATACATATTATGTTAATATGGTAAATTTGAAATAAATACACAATCCATGTAGTCCTACTTGCGGCAAATTATCTTTAAGATTTTAAGTTTTAATGTAGTTGTACATTAAAGTAAATAAAATAAGAGTTCGATTCTATTTGAGAAAGATCTTTTACGTTTTTTGTTTTGTTTCGTTATTCAGCTTCATTCTAAATGGATAACAACATAAATAATTATTCCAAATCTTTCCCGAACTATCCAATTGAAAAACAACCATTGTTACACACACTACAAGCGTGTAAAATGAAAAACCGACATTTGTTTATGTCACCATCTCTATAAAACATATAATATTCATCGTGTTGTCTCCCTCACGGTCATGACCTAAAGGTGCTGCCACACGCAAAGCTCACATCAACAGATAATATAAAGCACAATAGCGCTCGCCATACAATCCCATACAGACCCGACACACGTAAAAAGATAACGCGCTATAAGTGTGGTTCTGAACTTCGCTAACCGAATTTATTTTACGTAACCGCTCCCGACGCGATATTTGAAAAGTTATGCGTCCCCCTCTCTGCCGTAAAAGGGAGAGGGGGTCATTTTAATTGCGGAGCTACCGACTAAGTTCCGTGTTCCCTTTGACAGCCATGACATAAGCAGCCTAATAATGCATTTCTTATTTATTATGTTAGCTCATATCGTCATGTGTGCTAGTAAATTTAGAAACATAAAAAAAACCTTTTTGGCAAACATACTTAACATATATTTAAAATATAAATATAATCAATATTTGAATTTGAAGTAAACAAATTTCCCCCTTTCAAAATTAATCATATTTTATGTCATTCGGTTTTTTGATAAAGTTGGACGGCCTGATACCTACATAGAGAATCTTCTAGTTTGTTCGTTTGTTGATTGTTTTCCTGGGTAATCTGCAGTAATCTGATTTGCTCTCGTCAGCTCTCGTGCTCTCTTCTCGTTCCCTGCCCTGGTGTTGGTCCTTGCCGCCTTTGCCTTCGACATTTTTGGAAATCGACGTGAGCTTATTTTACAATAATTTATTATATGTCGCTTTCGTCGATCGGCGTGCGAACTGCGAATTTCCTGATTCGACGGAGAGGTTATATCAGGTTATGTGAAAATGCGCTATTTACGCGCAGATTGTTTAAAATCTAAAAAGTTTATAAATAGCATTTATAATTATATAGTTGGCGGCATCATCATCTGAGGATGAGCTGTCCAACAGATCCAGCAATAGGCGACAAGTATCATCCATTTCGAAAACGTGCTCAAGCTGTCGGTAAGTAAAGTTGTCACTTTGACAGATGAAATTATGTTCCTCGGCCGCTCTCGAATTCAACTGACCCCCTCTCCTACCATAGGAAGAAATATTTGATAGCGTCGTGTGTCGGTAGAAAAAATGATGCGCTGTACATTAACTTTTGATGTGAGCTTTGCGTGTGGCAGCAGCTTAAGCGTCCCTAAGCTTTATTCGGTACCTAATTTTTACTTCGACGAAAAATATGTTGCTATCTCGTTTATTTTATGGCGCGCATAGGGACAGAAGATGCAAAAGTGGACATTCTTTAAATTGACCCAGCGAATCGTGTGGACTTATGAATGAAAGCTTCCATTAGAGACAACAGATGCCACTGCTAGTCACTCGCCGCCGCTGCTGTTTCGCGTTACATTTTAAATAAATTAAGAATAATACCAGTTGTTTTGATGAATTTAATTGATTATTATTGTTGTCTTATAAATTTGGGGGGTCAAACACCAATTGACCTAAGGGAAGAACCGCCACTGATGGTAACTGGTGACTTTTCGTTCAAATTTGGTTTCGCAAGAAGTTAAGATCAATATTATTTGGTTTCACTATCCTTTCCAAAATTAGTGTTTTGATTCACCGCCTAGATAAGGCACGTTTAGTAGGTAGGTCTGTATCTGTTTTTTTTCCGAGTATCTACATAGTGCAGTAATAAACTAACTAACCAACCAATAACAACTGAAATACACAAACATATTAAAAAAATAAATTTTCTAAATCGACATTAACAATGTTCTTCTTAAGTTAAGAAAGAAATTTAGTTTCAATTAGTTTAACAACTGTTTCGGCGTTCAAGACCATTATCTATGGTAATGTAACATTGATACTTCTTTATATTTAGTAGGTATTTTTATTTGTGTGATATTTAAAGCGTCCGAATAATTTTAAAGAATTATATTGGTTTCTTAAAAATATTAAGTTATTCGCACTTGATCGTTGATTCGAGTTTTATAAAATTTATCTGTTTCTGCTTTCATCCATTTCCTCGTCTATCCGCTCAACATATCTGAATAATCCACGCGTCGCTCCAATCACAATCTTGTTCATAATATTTACGAGAGAGCCTTGAGTTATGTTTGGATCTCGATATTCTGTAATGAACTATCTATCATATTCTGCTAATAGATTTTATTGAAAATCCTTTCTTTCCAAGCTGTTTTCATTAATTAGATGGACGGAGACAATTATTAGAACCCGTTTGTTCGAAGGCAGTTGGTTTTAGGAGAAATGTTTCAATAAACAAATATTACAGTTCAGTAGTCAGAACCTATTGAGCGTGAGATGGTACCAAGTCTGTTGGGAGGAGGAAGGTAACTTTTACACTTCCCATGTATTTATATTTGTATAATATGCAAGTTTTCTCGTTTACACTAGGGTGACCAAGGGATGCATGAAAAAGAAAAAAAAATACTTTCCTTTTCACGATTCACCAATCTAGCCTAACAGGTATCATTTTCCAAGTAAGCAAGAAATCTCAGAATATAGTCTTTACTTTGCATGAAACGACCGGCTTTAATACTTGCCCACTGGAAATATTGAACATAGGTAGGTACCTACTTATATTAAAGGTCTCGGCCTGGAGCATATTTAGAGCAAGCAGTGGGATCATTAATTTCACTTTCACATTTCAGCCTACCTACCTGTACTAAAGTCTTTTATCTCTATTTATTGTTCTTTAAAGTATTATTCCGTTAAACTACAATTAAGCAGTTTGTCTACAGAATATAGTCTTTACTATTTTTTATATAGGTATATATTTTTACACCCTTTACAAATATAAGGCAAAAAAAGTCCAGATAAACTACTTTTCAGCAGTTTGTCTAACGGGTTTTTTACATTATGAATCTTATTTTAGTGAGTTTACAATTACATTTTTACAATGTTATAAAAAAAAATTATAGAAATATGGCAAAGAAAAAATATGAAAACCATAAATAACAATTTTTAAAGTTTTTAGAATAATATATCATTGTAAGCTAATAAAAATTGATTCTTTCTAAGTCAAGTCTCCAGTAAGTTCACCAATTGTTTGTTTTGGGAAGAGTTTTTAATTTCAGCAGGTAACATATTAAAATTACTGGGAATCATATAGTTTAACGTTCTTTGTCCATATTTATTTGTATGCTTAGGTACAATAAGTCCTTCATTAAAGTTATAATGAGTATTATGATTGCTCTCACTGAAAGAATTTTGAGACTGATAGAAGTACCAGATATAATAGAATATTATGGTACCTATAGTAGAATATTATGCCTTTCTTTGTATACATTATTTAACTAATGAATCTTGCACGGATTGAACAGGGTCGATTAATTACAATATTATACTAATATATGTAAAAATAATATAATATAATAAAATAATATATAAAATAATATAATACTGGGTGTATCGGCACGTACCCGACAAACTTTAACCAGCTATTCCTTAGCACATTTGGAGTAAAAAATGTTATGGGCACTTTGCTGTCCGGTAACATTTTTTTTTAATAAAAAATTTATTATTCATATTTTCACCACATGTCATCAATGTTTTATCCTTTGTCAAAGTTTGAAAACCCGTCTGGCAATATTTTGTTCGAGTTTCGTTGAATAATGTACGTACGTACCTACGTTTACCTAACGCTACGCTACCTAAGCGTACGGCGCGCTTTTACAATCACAACGAAATGGCACGGCACCATTCGTCTCATTTTTAACTATTATTATTTAGTGTGGACGAAAGAGCGAGGACACTTTTTGACACACTTGCTAATAACAGCTGTTGAACACGAAAAACAATTCAAATGACAGTGACGGAGTGTGGATTTTTTATTTATTTTTTGTTTTTAATGGAAAAAAATGTTACCAGATAGCAAAGCGCCCATTATAGCCCAGCTACACTACTCGCGAAGTTGATCGAAGTTGACCGAATACGATAGTGTGGGCACGAACTTCACTTCGCTTCGGGCAACTTCGCTTCGCCCGACTTCCGATTGTTGTCGGTAAATGCGCCCGAGTCAAAGGACTCGAAGCATTACTCGCGAAGTTGCACGAGTGTGTGGGCACGCACTTCGAACTTCGGCTAACTTCGTCGAGGACTTCGTCGAAGCGTCGAAGCGAGTAGTGTAGCTGACACTTTACATTTTTTACTCCAAATGTGCTGAGGAATAGCTGGTTAAAGTTTGTCGGGTACTTGCCGATACACTCTGTATATAAAATATAATCTAATAAAAATATTCAGGTTATTATTATTGGCACACATAGATAATCTAAAATAACTCAAAATATACATTCTAATGAATAACAACTATTGATTGATTGTGATGACTAGTACAAAATATTTCTACTTATGAGCCATGTTTTCAGTATAGGTATATATCTGAAACATATTGAATATTTTAGGCACATTATGTTATAGTTTGTTCTAATATTTTGGAACAAGCATGCCGCCAGTCTTTGTGTTCATGTTCCAATTTATTTTTATCTTCACAGTCAGAAATATGTTGAATCAATATTTAGTCTTAAAGAAAGGCCTGCACAGATAAGATATTTAAGTTTCGATACAACAATGAAATGTTCCGTCTCTGTGAAAGAGGTTTGCTTAGTATCATTAAAACAATTTTTTAATTTACCTTAAAAAATCTAGATTTTCGTTTAGCAATTAATTTGTTGACATTATTTCGCATAAACTTTTTTCCAGAATTTTTCCACTTTCGAAACAATAAATTTCTTTTTAAATTTTTTTTCTAAAATATCAGTGGTTATCCATTTTTTTCATCCCGTGCGGTCTTTTATTTGGTTCTTAAAAAAAGACACAGTGCATTAATTAACATGCGTATAAATTAAAAATATATATTTTTAATTTTTTGATACAAAATAGTAGGTAGGTACTCTCTTTCTCATTAAGTAAAGAATTCCAATGTATTTGCTTGAGCAAAAGAAAAAAAATGTACGGAAATACATGGAGTCCGGAAACTCGAAACATGAGCGGGAAACTGGGGAATCTACATCACACAGAGAACAGAAAAGAATTTCGACCTGAGCATCACATTTTGTTTTTTATTAAAACACAAATAACATTGTTTACATCACTTTATTTCGATACAAAATCTCAACATGTTTCATGAACCAAGTTCACTTCATCAGGAGCACAAGTATACTAAAGTTATAATTAAAATTAGGTCTAGAAAGAAGAGGTAGAAGGAGGGGGGAGGGGTAAGAGTGGGGGAGGGTTATTCAAAGTAGGAATTAAAATGTCATTAGACGGGAAAGACCGGGTAATTGGGAAAATATTTAAAATGGGGTTTATAAAAATTTTTTGTTTATTAATAATATCTGCTTTCATATTCACGTGTTTTCTTATTTCTAGGATTTCAAAATTATTGATTTGAGATACCTTGTAACCAGAATGTAGTATTTTAAAACCTGAATTAATATCGAAAGTATGGTATGATAAGTGTCAAGAAATGGTGAAAGAAGCGGTTAAACGTTGTAAAAGTGATATCTTTGTAAACATGAAAAATAACAAAAATTTGATTTTAATTAACCCAAAAATTCCTAAACTTTACAGCCTATTAAAAATACATAAACTGAACAAACCTATTAGGCCAGTAGTCTCTAATTGTAATGCCCCAACTTTTAAATTAGCGTCAGCTATCAATACTGTAATTAATAATGCTAATATATTTCAACCAACATACACAGTTAAAAATTCGTTAGAATTAGTTAATTATCTAAAGGATTTGGAAATTCCTAATCATGCTATGTTGGTTTCTTTTGACGTAGTAAATTTATTCCCTAGTATTCCAATAGAAGAAAGTAAAACCATCATCAATAATTTGTTAAATTCATCTAACTTACAGAAAGACCTTATCCATGACCTTATTTTATTTTTCGAAGTTATTTTTAAACAAAATTATTTTCAATTTGACAATACAATTTTTAAACAAAAGGATGGCTTGGCCATGGGTAACAGTACGAGTCCTTTGATTGCAGATATTTTTATTAATAATTTAGAAAATAAGATTTTTAATAGCGGTGCCTTGTTACTTAAAAATGTATATTGTTGGAAGAGATATGTGGACGACATTTTTTGCATTTGGTTAGGAACAGAAAGACAATTGAACATGTTTTTAAACTTTTTAAATAAAATACACAAAAATATTCAATTTACATTAGAAATAGGTATAGATAAGAGTTTAAATTTCTTAGATTTAAATTTAACAATAATAGGTAATAAAATAGATTTTAATATTTTCCGTAAAGATACGTACACTGATATTGTCATTCATAATTCATCAAATCATCCCTTTTCTCAAAAAGTCGCAGCTTTCCATTCTATGCTTAATAGATTAATTTCTATTCCTTTGTCGGATCCTAATTATATCTCAGAATTAAATATCATAAAACAAATAGCATCTAATAACGGCTATCCTAATAAATTGATAGATGAAATACTAAATAAAAAAATTAAACATAAATTCTTTAAACTTTATATTTATCCTATTTATAAAGATACAAACAAACAATGGCGTAGAATTCTATTTGTAGATAATGATACTTCCAAAATTATAAATAAAAACATCCCCTTCACTATTCAACCGGCGTTTTATACGAATAACAAATTAAAAAAATATATTCTTAATAATAAAGATATTGATAGTCAAACTAAAAAATCAGGTGTTTATAAACTCAACTGTAATGATTGTAATTCCTTTTATATAGGAAAAACTAATAGAAACTTTGAGATCAGAATTAAAGAACATCTTAGGGCTTTAAAGGGAAACTGTGAATCAGAATTTGCGGATCATTTATTAAATAACGACCATACTTTCGATATTAATTCAGGTTTTAAAATACTACATTCTGGTTACAAGGTATCTCAAATCAATAATTTTGAAATCCTAGAAATAAGAAAACACGTGAATATGAAAGCAGATATTATTAATAAACAAAAAAATTTTATAAACCCCATTTTAAATATTTTCCCAATTACCCGGTCTTTCCCGTCTAATGACATTTTAATTCCTACTTTGAATAACCCTCCCCCACTCTTACCCCTCCCCGCTCCTTCTACCTCTTCTTTCTAGACCTAATTTTAATTATAACTTTAGTATACTTGTGCTCCTGATGAAGTGAACTTGGTTCATGAAACATGTTGAGATTTTGTATCGAAATAAAGTGATGTAAACAATGTTATTTGTGTTTTAATAAAAAATAAATAATGCCATCACAAAGTGAAAAGCAGTTAGAAGAAGTTTTCTTCGAAAAAATTATTACATTTTGTTTTAATTTACCATTTTTTACGACAGCCAAATAGGTTCAAAATATTTTGGAGCTAGGTTGACATTTCAATGCATTTCAAAATATATTAAGCAGCTGATATTAACCACATACAAACCTTTTCATTCCAACACACTCGCTCAACGAACAAATCTATAGCTCAAAAACCGACCAAAGTTATACAACAAAATTAATTCCAAATGTTATGTAGATTCACCTGTTTCCCGCTTGTGGGCACTACGAGTTTACAGACACTGTGTAGTTATGTATAAAGTAATCAAAATATTACCAAATTTTGCCTAGTGCTTTTGCCTAGTGCTATAAATAAAATGAAAATAAATATGTAGTATAAGTTAATATGTTAAATGTAAAAGTATAATAAAACGACATACTTAGAGGTAATTGATAACTCGTGTCAAACAACATAGTACCTGCCTAAATACTACGTAGCAATGAGTTTTTTTAATGTAAGTACCTACCTTCATAACTCATAATTGCACCGTTCTCCGCAGGGGTATGCAGATAGGATAGACCGCTACACAATTCTGTCTCAGCATGCACTCCTTGCTTTAATTAAATTCCTACATATTTTCAAATATTTTTATTTTGACTCTTGGCATGACTCGACTCAAGTACTTGATTCACTTGGTCGTGAACTACCAACCGACTTTACAAAAATAAAAGAGTGAGTGTGAATCAATCGAAAACACTTATTTGTCGATTATCGCTGCCTTGTGGTGACCCCACGCTGCAAGAGATACGATGCCCGCGGGCCTCTCTTGGCGCACTCCTCTCCCTAAGCTCACACCGGCCGAGCCACGAGCCACGAGCCAAGAGCCACCGCCCGCGCCACGGAGCCATCGGGCCGGCCTGCAATTATTCACTTACTACCAACCGCGATCTTCTTCACTTCGCTTCATCACCGTGCAACTTCCTTACAGTACCTAATGATAATGTGATAAGCACATCAAAAACGGGCATTGTAAGAGAAACTAGTCGCCGTTTTAAGGCGAAGCTTAATGCTAAATCACTATTTTGATTAATCTTTATAACGAATTGGTGTACAATATGAATACCAAAAAATATGCTTTAGATACGTTGAAGGTTTTCCTATCGTTTTTTATTTGAGTAGAATACAAATAAAATAGTAAATTACTCAATAAAAAATATAAATGTCAACTACTAAAAAATATTTTGTTTCAATAGAAATGTATTAACTTTTAAAGGAAACAACTTAAAAAAATATAGGATTATAGCTAAGATTATCCGTGACAGTTTCACTTGATTAACTTTTTTGTTTTCTTATAAAACTATTTACAAAATAAATAAAAAAGACTTTTGTGCTTGAAATCGAACATTTCTAGACTCCGTTTGCCAAACAATTTTAATGCCTATTATCTACGATGTAAGGTATACCAATAATATACACATTTTTGGCTTGTAGTTTCCTCTTAACAATAAAAAATAATACCTACTTGAATAATAATTTACGTGGCGCCTGTTTTTTGAAGTATCGCATCCAGGGCGCTGTGACCAAGGTAAGAAAATGACTAAATACTATGACTATTACCTAGTTCTGTGAACGTAATTCGGTAATGTTGATTACTCCGACTTGACAACTCGCAACAGTCGCAACGCTTATGCGCTCTGGCGTAATAAAGAGGTACTATCGAACTCCGCTACCATCTTGACAGGATTGACCGGACACGGAAAACCAAACAAATTTATAGACAGACGAAATGAAAAGTGGTCAAAACCGAACTTCGAACAGAAGAGAAAAGAATTACCAAAAAAATATTAAACATTGTAAAATGTTTGTATCTTCGAAAATGGCATGCCCCAGTGGCGTAGATACAGCTTATATACCTACGCCTAAAGGCTCTTTTCTGTTGAAGAGCCGTGATGTACGCAGGTAAATATTATGTCGGTGAGGCATGGAACTGGCATAGGAAAGATGAAAGTAGACGGAAATCTGTAGAAATGATATCTCTGAGGCGTTTGTGTGATAAAACCATGTACGACCGTTAAAACGGAAATAATGCAATGCTAGTAAGCGGAATGAACGCAATTAAGAAACGGATAATTAGGGGTGTTTCTGCTATCGTGGTATGAGAACACGCCGTCAGATGGAATGCAGGAAAACACTTCTTCTTCTTGACATATAAATTTATTAATTCACAATATAATTGCAGAGGATCTTATTTTCCTCTGCTAAAACTTAAACTGAAAGAAATAAAGGTCTAGTTTCCTCTATTCTTCAGTTTTCCCTAGGTTTACATAAACCTAGTAATTATCTCACGACTGACTGCCTAGGTACGCATGTACCTACCAGTTATATCAACACTAGCTCCTGCGTAGGTACGTCTGTACCTACCAGTTATAGCAACACTCTAATACTGTCCTTTTTCTGGGAGGTATCTGTATTTAAACTAAATTCTGAAGGACATTTTACCAAAATAAAGATGTTCCACCCGCTCGTTGGCAAACAACATTCTTAACATAAAATAAAATGCACTTAACTATTCTTAATGATACAAACGTGACTTAAACAATACAAATATTTTAAAGGAATTATTTTAAGGGAGATGAAACTTTATTTGGGGCTTTTATTACTATGGGACAAGGGTGGGAAAGGTATTGGAAAATATTTTTAGGCATAATGGTTTAACTAGGGTCATCATAAAATAGAAAGCGAACAGCTCTATTTGAAAGCTGCCGCCGCTTGCAGTAAAATGTCACCAATTCTTAAATCATAAATGATACAAACAAGGCAATATGTTTATAAAAATACCAGGCCAATGAATTGTTTTATTGTAGGGTCGAATCTGCAAATGTGGGAAGCTACACTAACTTTAAAAAGACGAACTGGCCTGAAGGTTAAATTTTACTGAGCAATATGTAATAGTCGCATTCTGGAAGATACATACCTCCTTCCGTGAAGATACTTCACAAAATAGGCTAAGAATGCGACTGTTCTCTTTATTAGGTACCTACTGCATGTCTACGAAAATTACCAGTTAAATTTATTAAAATATCTGAAATACAAATATTTATGCTACTCTTAAAACTAGAAATTCCGAGGAATATGTAAATCTTAGGACTAAAAATTGTGTAGTAGGTAATGTCTTAAAACTAGAAATTCCGTAAAAAATGTAAATCTTATGACTAATAATTGTGTAGTAGGTAATGTCTTAAAACTAGAAATTCCGTAAAAAATATTTATCTTAGGACTAAATGTTTGTAGTAGGTAATTTCGCATTCACCCCCCCCCCCCTTAAACCCGCCTTGAGCATGTATGTATGTAATATCTCGTATTAATTTCTTCGCACTTTCTACTGAATTTACACTATCTATATAGTCGTTCATGTAATGTTTTGTTTTTATTGCTTAGACGGCCTGGGGATACTGAGATAAAAATTGATCTGTGTTTTTATTTTTTACGAATTGCGCCGAACAAGGTGATGATTTTGCGCCAAAAATTATAAGAAGGGAAGAAACCGCGTCACGCGCCTCTCCTTTTAACGCTTTTTGTAATCTATATAAATTTTCGCTGTCAGATACTTTTAAGAAGTCTGTGGTATGATTGAATATTGATTTGAATGCAATCCATTCATTTGGATTGCCGTTAAATGTGGGAAGATCATTAACTTTGGGCCTGGTATTATATAAAGATATTGCCTTACCAATTGATTCCGCGAGACGGTCTTCAGTTATAGCAGGTGTTGGTCCCTGGAATCGGCCCTGCGACTCTGGCCACTGTTGCCCGTCGCGATGCTCTGCTAAGTTGAATGGCTGCTCTGATGTAGGCAGCTCCCAGCAGCTACTGCTTGGCTGCTGATGCTGCGTCGACTGCAGCTGAAGAGATTGCCCTACTAAGGGCTGCTGATGCGATGTTCCTCTGGGTGGGAGTAGCTCGTACCGCCCGCCCTGCTGCTGCTGCTCCAACCGCTGTCCCAAGTGCAGCGGAAGAGCCTGCTCTGTCCGAGGCTCCAATTGCGATGGGAGAGTCTGCCCTGCCAAGGGCTGCTGCTCTGAGGATCCTTTTGGTGGGAGTAACGCGTACCGCCCACCCTTGTGCTGCTCCAACCGCTGTTCCAATTGCAGCGGATGAGCCTGCTCTACCCGAGGCTCCATTTGCGACGGGAGAGTCTGCCCTGCCAAGGGCTGTTGCTGTGCAGTTCTTGTGGGCGGTTGTAGTGATAACCGCCCATCATGGAGCAGTTCCTGTTGCTGCTCCATTTGAACTCGAAGAGGCTGTTCGTCGTGATCTCCAAGTTCTGATGATGAACTGTGATGTGACTGGTCCACCCAGTCGTTGACTCTATCCTTGAGAGTCCGTTGCGAAGTCCTTGATGCAGCTTCTAAAACGAGCGCCGCATGTTGCTCCTCTGCTTCCAAGATTGACATTGCTGCAGCCATCTTTGCTTCGGCCATCTCCGTAAGTAGGCGGGCCTTTTGTCTCGTGATGTGCACCTTGGTTGCTGAAGCTTTTATTTGAGCCTCCATCCAGCTCCTGCTGGTTCCCGCCTTGCTGCCGCAGACAGATGACGTCTTTGAGTGCTGTCCCGCTTCCATGATGCTGCTGTTCCCGATCCGGCCCGAAGGACCATATGTTTCTGCTATCGTGGTACGAGAACACGCCGTCAGATGGAATGCAGGAAAACACTTCTTCTTCTTGACATATAAATTTATTAATTCACAATATAATTGCAGAGGATCTTATTTTCCTCTGCTAAAACTTAAACTGAAAGAAATAAAGGTCTAGTTTCCTCTATTCTTCAGTTTTCCCTAGGTTTACATAAACCTAGTAATTATCTCACGACTGACTGCCTAGGTACGCATGTACCTACCAGTTATATCAACACTAGCTCCTGCGTAGGTACGTCTGTACCTACCAGTTATAGCAACACTCTAATACTGTCCTTTTTCTGGGAGGTATCTGTATTTAAACTAAATTCTGAAGGACATTTTACCAAAATAAAGATGTTCCACCCGCTCGTTGGCAAACAACATTCTTAACATAAAATAAAATGCACTTAACTATTCTTAATGATACAAACGTGACTTAAACAATACAAATATTTTAAAGGAATTATTTTAAGGGAGATGAAACTTTATTTGGGGCTTTTATTACTATGGGACAAGGGTGGGAAAGGTATTGGAAAATATTTTTAGGCATAATGGTTTAACTAGGGTCATCATAAAATAGAAAGCGAACAGCTCTATTTGAAAGCTGCCGCCGCTTGCAGTAAAATGTCACCAATTCTTAAATCATAAATGATACAAACAAGGCAATATGTTTATAAAAATACCAGGCCAATGAATTGTTTTATTGTAGGGTCGAATCTGCAAATGTGGGAAGCTACACTAACTTTAAAAAGACGAACTGGCCTGAAGGTTAAATTTTACTGAGCAATATGTAATAGTCGCATTCTGGAAGATACATACCTCCTTCCGTGAAGATACTTCACAAAATAGGCTAAGAATGCGACTGTTCTCTTTATTAGGTACCTACTGCATGTCTACGAAAATTACCAGTTAAATTTATTAAAATATCTGAAATACAAATATTTATGCTACTCTTAAAACTAGAAATTCCGAGGAATATGTAAATCTTAGGACTAAAAATTGTGTAGTAGGTAATGTCTTAAAACTAGAAATTCCGTAAAAAATGTAAATCTTATGACTAATAATTGTGTAGTAGGTAATGTCTTAAAACTAGAAATTCCGTAAAAAATATTTATCTTAGGACTAAATGTTTGTAGTAGGTAATTTCGCATTCACCCCCCCCCCCCTTAAACCCGCCTTGAGCATGTATGTATGTAATATCTCGTATTAATTTCTTCGCACTTTCTACTGAATTTACACTATCTATATAGTCGTTCATGTAATGTTTTGTTTTTATTGCTTAGACGGCCTGGGGATACTGAGATAAAAATTGATCTGTGTTTTTATTTTTTACGAATTGCGCCGAACAAGGTGATGATTTTGCGCCAAAAATTATAAGAAGGGAAGAAACCGCGTCACGCGCCTCTCCTTTTAACGCTTTTTGTAATCTATATAAATTTTCGCTGTCAGATACTTTTAAGAAGTCTGTGGTATGATTGAATATTGATTTGAATGCAATCCATTCATTTGGATTGCCGTTAAATGTGGGAAGATCATTAACTTTGGGCCTGGTATTATATAAAGATATTGCCTTACCAATTGATTCCGCGAGACGGTCTTCAGTTATAGCAGGTGTTGGTCCCTGGAATCGGCCCTGCGACTCTGGCCACTGTTGCCCGTCGCGATGCTCTGCTAAGTTGAATGGCTGCTCTGATGTAGGCAGCTCCCAGCAGCTACTGCTTGGCTGCTGATGCTGCGTCGACTGCAGCTGAAGAGATTGCCCTACTAAGGGCTGCTGATGCGATGTTCCTCTGGGTGGGAGTAGCTCGTACCGCCCGCCCTGCTGCTGCTGCTCCAACCGCTGTCCCAAGTGCAGCGGAAGAGCCTGCTCTGTCCGAGGCTCCAATTGCGATGGGAGAGTCTGCCCTGCCAAGGGCTGCTGCTCTGAGGATCCTTTTGGTGGGAGTAACGCGTACCGCCCACCCTTGTGCTGCTCCAACCGCTGTTCCAATTGCAGCGGATGAGCCTGCTCTACCCGAGGCTCCATTTGCGACGGGAGAGTCTGCCCTGCCAAGGGCTGTTGCTGTGCAGTTCTTGTGGGCGGTTGTAGTGATAACCGCCCATCATGGAGCAGTTCCTGTTGCTGCTCCATTTGAACTCGAAGAGGCTGTTCGTCGTGATCTCCAAGTTCTGATGATGAACTGTGATGTGACTGGTCCACCCAGTCGTTGACTCTATCCTTGAGAGTCCGTTGCGAAGTCCTTGATGCAGCTTCTAAAACGAGCGCCGCATGTTGCTCCTCTGCTTCCAAGATTGACATTGCTGCAGCCATCTTTGCTTCGGCCATCTCCGTAAGTAGGCGGGCCTTTTGTCTCGTGATGTGCACCTTGGTTGCTGAAGCTTTTATTTGAGCCTCCATCCAGCTCCTGCTGGTTCCCGCCTTGCTGCCGCAGACAGATGACGTCTTTGAGTGCTGTCCCGCTTCCATGATGCTGCTGTTCCCGATCCGGCCCGAAGGACCATATGTTTCTGCTATCGTGGTACGAGAACACGCCGTCAGATGGAATGCAGGAAAACACTTCTTCTTCTTGACATATAAATTTATTAATTCACAATATAATTGCAGAGGATCTTATTTTCCTCTGCTAAAACTTAAACTGAAAGAAATAAAGGTCTAGTTTCCTCTATTCTTCAGTTTTCCCTAGGTTTACATAAACCTAGTAATTATCTCACGACTGACTGCCTAGGTACGCATGTACCTACCAGTTATATCAACACTAGCTCCTGCGTAGGTACGTCTGTACCTACCAGTTATAGCAACACTCTAATACTGTCCTTTTTCTGGGAGGTATCTGTATTTAAACTAAATTCTGAAGGACATTTTACCAAAATAAAGATGTTCCACCCGCTCGTTGGCAAACAACATTCTTAACATAAAATAAAATGCACTTAACTATTCTTAATGATACAAACGTGACTTAAACAATACAAATATTTTAAAGGAATTATTTTAAGGGAGATGAAACTTTATTTGGGGCTTTTATTACTATGGGACAAGGGTGGGAAAGGTATTGGAAAATATTTTTAGGCATAATGGTTTAACTAGGGTCATCATAAAATAGAAAGCGAACAGCTCTATTTGAAAGCTGCCGCCGCTTGCAGTAAAATGTCACCAATTCTTAAATCATAAATGATACAAACAAGGCAATATGTTTATAAAAATACCAGGCCAATGAATTGTTTTATTGTAGGGTCGAATCTGCAAATGTGGGAAGCTACACTAACTTTAAAAAGACGAACTGGCCTGAAGGTTAAATTTTACTGAGCAATATGTAATAGTCGCATTCTGGAAGATACATACCTCCTTCCGTGAAGATACTTCACAAAATAGGCTAAGAATGCGACTGTTCTCTTTATTAGGTACCTACTGCATGTCTACGAAAATTACCAGTTAAATTTATTAAAATATCTGAAATACAAATATTTATGCTACTCTTAAAACTAGAAATTCCGAGGAATATGTAAATCTTAGGACTAAAAATTGTGTAGTAGGTAATGTCTTAAAACTAGAAATTCCGTAAAAAATGTAAATCTTATGACTAATAATTGTGTAGTAGGTAATGTCTTAAAACTAGAAATTCCGTAAAAAATATTTATCTTAGGACTAAATGTTTGTAGTAGGTAATTTCGCATTCACCCCCCCCCCCCCTTAAACCCGCCTTGAGCATGTATGTATGTAATATCTCGTATTAATTTCTTCGCACTTTCTACTGAATTTACACTATCTATATAGTCGTTCATGTAATGTTTTGTTTTTATTGCTTAGACGGCCTGGGGATACTGAGATAAAAATTGATCTGTGTTTTTATTTTTTACGAATTGCGCCGAACAAGGTGATGATTTTGCGCCAAAAATTATAAGAAGGGAAGAAACCGCGTCACGCGCCTCTCCTTTTAACGCTTTTTGTAATCTATATAAATTTTCGCTGTCAGATACTTTTAAGAAGTCTGTGGTATGATTGAATATTGATTTGAATGCAATCCATTCATTTGGATTGCCGTTAAATGTGGGAAGATCATTAACTTTGGGCCTGGTATTATATAAAGATATTGCCTTACCAATTGATTCCGCGAGACGGTCTTCAGTTATAGCAGGTGTTGGTCCCTGGAATCGGCCCTGCGACTCTGGCCACTGTTGCCCGTCGCGATGCTCTGCTAAGTTGAATGGCTGCTCTGATGTAGGCAGCTCCCAGCAGCTACTGCTTGGCTGCTGATGCTGCGTCGACTGCAGCTGAAGAGATTGCCCTACTAAGGGCTGCTGATGCGATGTTCCTCTGGGTGGGAGTAGCTCGTACCGCCCGCCCTGCTGCTGCTGCTCCAACCGCTGTCCCAAGTGCAGCGGAAGAGCCTGCTCTGTCCGAGGCTCCAATTGCGATGGGAGAGTCTGCCCTGCCAAGGGCTGCTGCTCTGAGGATCCTTTTGGTGGGAGTAACGCGTACCGCCCACCCTTGTGCTGCTCCAACCGCTGTTCCAATTGCAGCGGATGAGCCTGCTCTACCCGAGGCTCCATTTGCGACGGGAGAGTCTGCCCTGCCAAGGGCTGTTGCTGTGCAGTTCTTGTGGGCGGTTGTAGTGATAACCGCCCATCATGGAGCAGTTCCTGTTGCTGCTCCATTTGAACTCGAAGAGGCTGTTCGTCGTGATCTCCAAGTTCTGATGATGAACTGTGATGTGACTGGTCCACCCAGTCGTTGACTCTATCCTTGAGAGTCCGTTGCGAAGTCCTTGATGCAGCTTCTAAAACGAGCGCCGCATGTTGCTCCTCTGCTTCCAAGATTGACATTGCTGCAGCCATCTTTGCTTCGGCCATCTCCGTAAGTAGGCGGGCCTTTTGTCTCGTGATGTGCACCTTGGTTGCTGAAGCTTTTATTTGAGCCTCCATCCAGCTCCTGCTGGTTCCCGCCTTGCTGCCGCAGACAGATGACGTCTTTGAGTGCTGTCCCGCTTCCATGATGCTGCTGTTCCCGATCCGGCCCGAAGGACCATATGTTTCTGCTATCGTGGTACGAGAACACGCCGTCAGATGGAATGCAGGAAAACACTTCTTCTTCTTGACATATAAATTTATTAATTCACAATATAATTGCAGAGGATCTTATTTTCCTCTGCTAAAACTTAAACTGAAAGAAATAAAGGTCTAGTTTCCTCTATTCTTCAGTTTTCCCTAGGTTTACATAAACCTAGTAATTATCTCACGACTGACTGCCTAGGTACGCATGTACCTACCAGTTATATCAACACTAGCTCCTGCGTAGGTACGTCTGTACCTACCAGTTATAGCAACACTCTAATACTGTCCTTTTTCTGGGAGGTATCTGTATTTAAACTAAATTCTGAAGGACATTTTACCAAAATAAAGATGTTCCACCCGCTCGTTGGCAAACAACATTCTTAACATAAAATAAAATGCACTTAACTATTCTTAATGATACAAACGTGACTTAAACAATACAAATATTTTAAAGGAATTATTTTAAGGGAGATGAAACTTTATTTGGGGCTTTTATTACTATGGGACAAGGGTGGGAAAGGTATTGGAAAATATTTTTAGGCATAATGGTTTAACTAGGGTCATCATAAAATAGAAAGCGAACAGCTCTATTTGAAAGCTGCCGCCGCTTGCAGTAAAATGTCACCAATTCTTAAATCATAAATGATACAAACAAGGCAATATGTTTATAAAAATACCAGGCCAATGAATTGTTTTATTGTAGGGTCGAATCTGCAAATGTGGGAAGCTACACTAACTTTAAAAAGACGAACTGTGAGAACTGGCCTGAAGGTTAAATTTTACTGAGCAATATGTAATAGTCGCATTCTGGAAGATACAAGGGGGTTTGGATGTGTGACAATATTAAATCCTTGAATAGTGTCATAACAAGAGTCACAACAGGGACTAGGTAAGTAGGTATGTGTGAAAGAATGCATGAATGCGAAAGAAGCAAGGGGCGTGTGCCAATAAAGAGTTATCAAGTCGTTATTCCCAATTTATCAATAGGTACTTTTAAGGAAAATAATAGTGTAAGTTCCTATAAAATATAAAATAAATAATGTTCACTATAAAATAACCGAAACAAACAAGAAACTAAAAAATGCATAAAGTCGATTAAACGAAATCCGACAAAGCCACAATGCTCGCATTTCACGCGCATGATGAATGCATTAAGAGCATGATATTTTTTTGTATGGGGCAGCTTATAAATAAATAAAAATGATATATCGGCGATAATGATGTTGGGGCCCCTTTCCCCGGGGCCCGCTGCGAGGGGCTAGCGCCGCCCCCGCGGAGAGATCTCACAGGGCTCCTCAAACTGTCGGACGGTGGTAGAAGATAACAGGAAATATTGTAAAGGAAGTGAAGACAATTAATTTGTCATTAATCATATAGCTAATCTCTTTCCTTCATGTTTATAATTTTACGATGAGTTTAAAAAAATACCAATTTACACCTAGGTACCTAGCTATCATCATCAACAAAATCAATAAGACGGTATGTGTTTCGGCAAGTGTTGGTAATCAGCATTATTAGAAAAAAGCTCGAGTAGGTAGGTATTATATGTGGAAAGCTGGCATTCTTTTTTTCTGGCTTTGTGTCTTTTCCAAAGTTTCATGATGCTTTACTTCGTAATCCTACCAATTCACTGATTTTCATCATTATTAGTTACAAAATTCGTTTTTGTTTAATTCCCAATAGCTGTGGTGGCTCGTGGATCTTAAGCGAACTAGAGTGCTAAAATTGAAAAATAGGAGTCAATTGCTGTTGTAACTGAAACCGATCTTTTTCCCAAATCTAATTTTTTGCGAGGAAATTATCAGAATTTTGTCAGTTATGTGGGGACACACTGAAAAAACTTCATAAGAAAAATCTAAATTAGAAAAAAAAACAATTTCAACTTCAACAACATCAATAATGTAGTATTTTTAATCGTGGCACTCTAGAGCTAAAAGTCACGAGCCGCCACTGCCTAAAAGTACACTAGATATGTTGAGCAAAAGAGATATTTTATAATATAAATAATTTTTTATAAGTTTAAGGGGTGAAACAGTTTGAGAGTTCCTTGCCAGCCAATGGGGGTCCCGGCCTTTTGTCGGCCCCTTTCCACTAGGGGCCCCGCCATGCCGACCACACAACATTGCTCTGTGGATCTAGAACAATGTAATATTCATAATCCTATATCTCTTCGTGTGACGGAATATGAATTATTGCAAGCATTTCGGTTCTTGCCTCCAAGTTCGGCCACAAGATGTCACTTACAGTCTTGGAAATTGAAACAAGAAATACACAATACTTTCAAAACAAAATAGATAGTAACATCATTAAATATGTGTCGTTTAATCATTTTTAATAATTTTAATTCTTCTTATTTTTAGTGTAGGACATTCTACTGAAAATAGGTTTGTGAAAACTTGTAATAAATTCATATTATTTTGATTTTTTATATCTTTGCACCAATATCGAATAATTTAACAATGTGCCATGGTTGTTTATTCTCGCACAAATACTATAAATACTCCCCTTTACAAGTAAACATTTACCCTGCATGGTTGTTATCAGTTCTGTGAAATTTAACACACGTTTATTAAGTGTGTTTATTTATTTATTGTTTAGGAACATTTACAGACTATTAACATGAAAAAAAAATCATTAGATAAGCGCTGCAAAAAAACGTACCTATATGTCAACAGTCCACTTAAAAATGTTCACATCATGCACAGTTTAAGTGTCATTATACACTATGTATTAACAAAAAAATATATAAACAGCAAAACGTGAGCAAAGACAAAAAAAGAGATATCAAAAACAAAACATACAGATAAATATATGATCCAAAAAACAAAAAAAAAAAAACAAAAAAAAAAAAAAACAGAAAACAAATAGGTAGAGTAAATAAAAAAAAAAACAAACAAACATTTACAATCTCTTGCTAATTTTGCTTTTTAAAATAAGCGAGACTATTTGCATATATATATATCTATGTAGTTACACTCAATAGAATTGTACAGATGACACATTCTAGACAAAGGATTGAAGTATGCAATATTGTTCTTAAATAATTCTAGATGGAATATATTCTGATTCCTTAGATTACGTCTATTAGGAACTTTAATAAGAATATTGCTCACACAGTGAGTTGCTTCAAGCTTGTCATGTATAATTTTGTGTAGACATATTAAGTCGGCAAATTGTCAGCAAATTGTGTGTTTATAATCTCAGTGTTGACTAATGTTCGTAATGGTTGCTTTTTTTAAGATATATATTTTTATAATGGCCCGACAGAAATAACCCATGGATCTAAGTACCTATTTATATTATACACCCATACGGGCATTTACAAACATGAGATATTCATAATAATTTAGGAACAGAAATCATGAAGTAAAATTTGCCATTAAAATCACATGGAAAACCAATGCAGAAGAATAGTATTATACTAAACTTAATTATTATTTTTTTATGCATGTTATTATAGCCTTCTTGTAACTGTTTTCCGTGCAGTTGAACACCTCTAATATTTCTGTTTATTTTCAGTAACCATCAATAACATTTGTGTTAGGTATACCTAGTTATATTTTTGGTTTACGATACCTACGAGCTAAAAGTAAATCATTATATACCTACAACAACAACGACTTAGCAACAGTAGAAGTAAAGGATGGTGAAATAGCATCGCACGTGACGATACATATATTTGAGCCTTAAATCGTTTTTTTATTAACAAAGCTTTGTAATCACCTCACCCTATAACGTACCGTAGATAAATATCTAATTTAAAGATTTCCATAAAACAAGAATGACATTAACCCATCGCTAGTCTAATTATAATAAATATATTTTAATTTATTTTATTTTATCGAATTAACTTCAATAACATTTTGATTAATTATCCGTTTTAAAGTCCACGAACACCACATTGTTTAGTATATTTTTTTACGAAAAGCGTGCCACATTTCGCTGTCCGTATTTTTTCCACATTATCGGGTAAAAAAACAGATAATATGGAGAGACGAGCGTCATGGGGAGTTTTAATTGTCATTTTGGAATATTTATTCGGTCCCATTGCATAATTTATCAAATCGGGTAGAAGGTATGAGCTTTTGTTGAAAATATTAAATAGAACCGTTGGATATTTTATTGACTTTCACCAGAGAATGACAAACGTTGAGTGGTCAGACAAAGTTATATTTTTTATTTGTTTGTAATTTGACAACAACCATGGCAGAGAGGTATCTGTAAATTTAGTCTTATTGAAATTGTTTATTGTCACAGATTTGTTAATTAGTGCAACAATTAAGATTTTATGATACATTTGTTTGGTATCTTTCGTGTGATTTTATATTTATTGATTATTAAGGATGTGAGGGAGGGGCAAGGTACAACATGTCGACACATTTAATTATGTTAATATTATTCCCAAATGGCCCATCAAACCAAACAATCCACTGAAACGGATGATTTTTCGGTTTGCTTGTCGAAAGTTTCAAAGTGTTTCATAAATTCATGTAATGCCCATAGAGCTAAAATTAGAGGCGCTACTGCATACTAATATCTCGTCGAAATTTGTTCCACTATTAAAACGCGATAAGCGATGCACATAGAAAGGAATCGGGAGTTTTAGTTACAACGATGGGGAGAGTTGTAGGTCAAAAAGCGGAAACTATTTTTCGCTTCATGTCTCATCTAAATATAATACATCAATAATTCCAAATCGAGCATTTTTCCTCGCTTCTTACTTAGACTTAGATCAACATTCAGAATTGAAACATTCCTAAAATAGGCTTCAAATAGGTTTTGTAAGTAAATTTGAATAGCCATATACCTCCTTCATAATTGTTTTTTCACTGCCCTTCCTCACTTCCGTCAACCTCATAAGGCATCAAGTCAATAGGCAGGCTAAAAAACATGTTGAGAATCTTATAATAAAGTATTGTTGAAATAAATGAAAAGGATGCAATGTTGCCTTTTACTGCCATATCCAGCAGGTGACGATAGCGGGCGGCATTTTTAAAGCGGGACATTTCCTTATTATTGTGCATTTAACAATCGTAACATTTAATAGTTTATTTTGTAACAAATCAGCACAATTTCAGAAATTTCGTGAGGTCTTTTTACGAAAAACTGATAATACCTACATATCCAATAAGATTAAGAGTCGTTTTACTACAATTTCATAATATCCTACTTAAAAAATCCTTAAATTATTTTTTTTCTAATTTGCATCAGTGTTTTGCGATTGTTGGGAAACCCCTGATTTATAGATATTATATTAATCCCTAAGCACTAAACTAATGAAAAAGTACTAATGAAATGTATAGAATATTTGTAACACATTGACGGAAGGGTGAATAAAAAATATATAGTTAGATAGGACCTTGGAAATCATATTTGTACAGTTGCCCTTGAGGTGATTTTAATGGCTCTATACAAATTGTGTAGTTATTATTAAAGTAACAGAATAGTGTAGCAAAAAAAAATTTCAAGCGACAACGGAAGCTTTTACTGAACATGCGTGTTTGAGGGAAATAACACCAAAATCCGCAATATTAATGTGATGCAAGTTAATATGCCCTTATACATCTGTAAGAGTGAAAACCAAGCTAGAAATGTCTTTTGCTCACTACGAATACATATATTAGTTTTTCAAGTACCAGCATTGGTTCAGTCAAGACGAAGATTTATCCCATGACCTCTGTCCATTGAAGGTAGCTACTATCTAATAAATGGCCACTTGCTACCGGGCAGGCAAAGAGGAAGGGTCTTGCTGTGATATGTCCACTCTCCCGGCAACCTCATGCAATATTCACAGTAGTCTTGGCAGGGGTGTAGTCATGCCTACAGTTTTTTTAAAATTATTTTAGTAAGAAGTTAAACAATATTCATACTGTCGGGATACTTGAATAGTAAATGTAAAATTGAATATATGTATAATAACATGTCAACCCGAACACGTGGTAAGAAAGTACATTTGCGGCATATTCTCAATATTGTCCTCGTTAAAAAATCACCATTCAGAATCTAAGCGTTGCTTTAAATGGCTTTAGCCGTGTTTAATGACTAGATAATTTCTAGCACCTTCTTTTTCTCCGTCTATTTCCCCCAACCACTCTCTTTCACCTCACGTAATATCCCAATTAGGGATCCCACCGTCTGATTGCCTCAGGGTTGTTTGGGACTGCTGTGCGGTATTCACTTCTATTTAAATCTGTCTGAAATCCCGTTCAAGTAGAAACGCTTTTGCATTAGACTCACGAAGGATTAAACAAAAAAAAAACATTTTACTGTTCCTCGTTTTTCAGAGGACCTTCTCTATTTATATTTATTTATAGAGTTTTTTCAATCGAGCACATTCCACAAGTCAATAAGATTTATATGTTTATTTAAATCAATATAATAAAATAAACATTATTGAAGTAAGACTACACACCTTCTACTATCACAAACTGATAGGGTAGGCTGTACATAAGTAAACAGCGGCAATGGCAGTGGTAGCGGGCGCGGGGCGACTCGTCCCTCGTTAATATTCAGCACGTCCCATCAGTCGGCAACTTGGATGTGGGTTACTTACTGCCTTGCATACACATACTTCTTGCTTTATTTCTGCACAAACTTTTCCTGAATGCGTACCTACAAATACAGAGTAGGTACCTATAAATGAGATGTACAGCAGATCAGATTAAGAATGAAGCCTTTGCTTTTTTATCCTGACTGCTTTGCGTTCAATCTCTCCTGTACCCACCGTGCTGATAAATTTATTACTTTTTATCGAAACTATAAAGAAAAATCTAAGAACATTAAAAAAAACCAGTATCGTTTCAAAGTGCTTTCACACAAATATAAACACGTAAGTATTTATATTTTTGTTCGGGGTAAAATAATGCGATTCACCCATATTTCATCAAAATTCTGTAATTTCTTCAGGCTGGTCTGGAATAAATATGTAGAACAAACTAACACAACAAGTTTAATGTCTTCAGAACTTTTGAAATCGGCTTCAATTTAATTTGATTTATTTTTGTGCATACTTGCTTTAAATGAGTGTTCAATTGATTTGTTTTTACTTGTGCATTGGACCCAAAAAACTTATTAAAGTTATAAAAAAACTAACTTTATCCTTTAGCTTTATTATTTGCACTCATTCTTCGAGATAACCATGTAGTAGGTAATACGTATCCGCAAACCAATACCCACTGGCGAGTGAAGCCAATGACTACCCAACATGAAAATGCTAAATCACATCACGATATTCTATCACTAATGCACTTTCTATCAGGATGCTATTTCGATCCTGACGCGGTTTCAATCCTGAATCTTGACGGGCTTTCAATGTTTGATATCTCTATATTTGAAATTATAAATAAATACATGTACACCTTCCTACTTACCAAGGTAAATGAGCAGGAAAAATTGCATATTACTGTCTGTTGTGGAACAGTTATCTTGCCCGTCAATGGTTCTGCCGGGCAAGGTGTTGGTCGTAAATATTGCTGTGTCCCATCAAAACAAAATTAACAACACAAAACGATTCCTGCAATAACTTCGCCAAATTCATATAATTTTGATTTATGGTTGTTGTTATTAATCCTAACTGCATTGGAAATTATTACAGTCATTATATATAACAAAGCTAGAAGGAAGTAGATTTGGCCTGGCAATATAATTGTAATATCGGCAGCCAAACGAACTCACCGGCAAAACAGAGCAGTTTGTTGATAAGAATAGGCAATGCACGACAATCGAATTGGGGAAATCTTAACTTAAGAACTTATGACTTTCTACCACTTTGACTAATTAAACATTACGTACTAACTCATTAATGTAAAGAGAAATAATGGAGCGCCACAAAGCCTTTTCTCAATTAACACTTCTTGCACATACAGCTTCGTGTCATTTAAACTTTTACACGACCTGACCCCCATGTTTTTATTCGCACGATATTGCCATGTTTTTTTCGGGCGTCGCCGACTTGTCCTTCTATCCAATTACGCCTCATATATAATTTACACTTGGGTAAGTTAAGTTTACACGGCTGTCTAAAATTCCATAAAAACTAGCTGACGAAAACAAATGCAGAAGCTGAGTTACAGTTTTGGAATTTTGATCTGGACACCGTTCATACGCTTTGTTTAGGACTAACCTATCAAAAGAGGTTTCCAATTTTGATCTGGACACCGTTCATACGCTTTGTTTAGAACTGGCCTATCAAAAGAGGTTTCCAATTTTGATCTGGACACCGTTCATACGCTTTGTTTAGGACTAACCTATCAAAAGAGGTTTCCAATTTTGATCTGGACACCGTTCATACGCTTTGTTTAGGACTAACCTATCAAAAGAGGTTTCCAATTTTATCTGTTGAAATTGTCCAAATTGCTTTTTCATTTTTAATTTCAAATTGATTTTATGTTTTTATTTTAAACTTTTAAATTGAAAAGAATCACTTATTACTTTGCGAAGAATTTATAAATTGTCATTTAAAAACGAAAAAACCACAATGTAATTAAAACACACCCTATGGTTGGAATGAATAACAACCAGTCTACGTCAGTAAGAATCTATGGTCTAAATTTTCTACGTCAGGGTAGCCAATTCGTGGAAAATTTTTAAGATTTTTTAAGAATTGGTGTTTTTTGCGGAAAGAACTTTTTGTGAGGAAAATACGGAGATTCTGGACATTTCGAGATTATTGAAAATAATATTTTTTTTAATTGTGAGAACGCACTATACCTACGTCGTTTTCGTTTGCAGCAAATTTCTAAAAAGCCTAAACGAAAGAGAAAATCCGAAAATAACTAGATAATAAAAAAAATGTTAATTTTAAAAGAATTTCGTGTCATTTTGGAGGTAAAAGACTTGGTGGGGGATTTTGTGGGGAATTTTGAAAACCTCTTCGTCTTTTGTGGGTATTTTTAACATAGGCATTTGGCAACTCTGGTTTCTATTTGAACCGATGAAACTGTTTTAATGCAGGTTTTTAAACACCGGTAGGTGCAGTCATGTATGCGTTTATCCACTTTGATTCAACAGCGGTAGTAGTGTTCCTCGATGTTAAAAGCGGGTAATTTAGAATCTGGAATAAAAAGTCTCGATTCCCATACAAAATTCAGCGCGCCGGTTAAAAAACATAGGATTTTTTACTGGTGACATCATGGATCACTTCTATAAATTTGATGCGTTTTTTGTAGACCCGAAAAATTAAAACTTTGTAAATTAACTATTAAAACTAGGTACCTATAATAATAAATGAAACATGCATAGGTATTTAATTTAGAAGGTTATTATTAATTTTAAAAAAACTTACTGCAGTTCCTCGTTCTTTAAATTACTTTTATGATCTATATATTTTATATATTTTTTAATATAATTATTAAATAGGTTTTCCACTAAATCAATTTAACCTTGATAAATATCTATTGTTTTGGTATGCAAATTGAACCGATCTTATATTATTTGATTTTAATTTTTTTAAATATTATTATCTTAAAGTCTTCCACTATACAGAATTAAATTACTCTTGCAAAGTGTTCTCACAACACAGGCAAACCTCTAGCGTGGAGGCAATATGCAATCTCTGAAAATAAACAATAACGTTAAAAAAAAGAAGCTGTCGTGAAAATAGGCATAAGTGAGAAGTACTGTAACTTAACCAGTCAGTGGCTGAGTTGACAAACGGATCGGTTCTACCCAGGCATCGCATCGTGAGTTCGATTCTTACGCTGGCTAAGTTCTTCGACATTGCACAATCAACATCTAGAAACAATAAAAAACAATTATTCGCAACCCGGAATGTTTGTCTTCCCTCTTTTAAATATATAGTTATTAAACACTCACAGCTAAATATAAGTAACAAGAAACCAATACATTGAAAAAACTGTATAAAAATACCATGAATTCTTCAGAATTCATCAATATTTATTATTACATATTCCTAACAGAGTAACATAGGGTTAAATCGGCGGCTCGATCATAAAATAATAAAGACGAGTCGTGTAGTGTGCAGTGTGCAGTGTGTATAATAAGTAATCGGTAGTGTGTGCTGCGTGTAGTAGAGAGTGTGTAGAGAGATGAGAGAGGAGAGCCGCCGTCAGATGTGTCAGGAGTCTGTAAGGAGTGTTTGTGTGGAGATGAATATCTGCTGGGAACGCAGAGATGATGAGGCTGTATTGGGTGTCTGTTGATCTGATGGGGAAGCGAAGTGCGCGCAAACATCCTTTTGGAGTAGGACCAAATTAGTTCGTATTAAAGCACTGATGAATTTCCAGATTCATGTTTTACTTTGACAGGTAGGTAGATACCTACCGCTAGTCGTTGCTTCTGACTGCCATGCTAAGATTAAACAATAGCCAACCAAATAATAACAGTAATTTTGCTTTTATATTCCTCCCAAGTCAAAAGTTAAAACATATTTCAAACTATCCTATTTCTACTATTTTACAATGATAAACTGTTTTGTTCCAATTTAATAAATGAACGCATTCCAAATCTTGCTAAGCATCTTATTTTGAAACCCAATTACTCTGTAAATCAGTAGCGTGCCTTGCTCAGTGACCAAATGTCGGTAATTACAACCATGTAATGAGTGGTTTTCAGGTTCAGTTATTTATTTATTTACTTACTTATTTCACGCCTATAAAGGCTTTTACATACATATATATATAAAAATATTTACGAAATTATACATGAAAATAGTGCCTTCAATTTGTACCTACCTACTACGTGCATCACTATTAATGTTATATTTTATTTAAAAAAAACTATTCTTCTCATAAGCCGACTAGTTTCAACATTTCATTATCTTAATCAGGGCAACACACAGGTTTTATTTCCCTAGTCCGACCCTCCTCGCCTGGCGCTAGGTCGTGATGCTGAGACTCGATCACGATGACGGTGCGGGAATCGAATCCCGGCCCCGAGATCGCATCTAAAGGGATTGATCCGCCAGCCACCCCTCAACACGCCCCTCTCTAAAATATTGTTATTCATTTTTGACAACGGAAGGATATCTCGTAAAGTAGGTAACCTACCTAAAACTACCCGGGCTTAACTACACACAAACGAGCGTGCATAGGGAAGAGTACCCATCAACTGGACATTTTTTTCTTAACATTCTAAATTACAATATAAGGTAAATCAATTTATCGATACCCCTGCCCTGCTGAGTTCCTGTATGTTGGTGGGTAAGAATAACAATATCATTTAATTTACAAATAATTTTGTTTTTGTTCGGAGGCTGTAGAATGAAATAACAAAAAAAAAACATCCAAACAACGTTGTCGAATTGAATCCCGAGTTGATAAACGTCTCAACCTTGTACATTATAATATCTTTGGTCAAAACGCACCCTGTTTCTTTGGGCAATTTCGGGGTAAAAGGGGATTGCGGGCAGGTCTCCAAAACTAGTTATGTCATTATCTGAAAATAATTCTGAAAAGTTAGATACTAATTTTTTAAATTTTACAGAATAAAATACTTTTTAAAAAAGGTTTAACTTTCATACAGGGTTAAAAGTAGTATTTGTAGTTCAAGGTTTTTATTTTTATAAATACCGACACGAAACAAATAAATAAAAGCTAAATACGAATCGCCAGAGTTGGTATGTAGGTAACTAGTGTTCAGTTTATACGCCGTCCTATTCTTGGGTATTCTCCCCGAGGTATAGTAGGATGATCTTGTGGGTAGGTAATTGAAATCTCGCCTGGGTTGCACTACATACAAAGATTTGTTTTGGGAAGGGGCTAACGCAAAGTAGGTAACGAGATGTTGAGTTATCACCTGCTCGTTATCGAGGTACGCACAATCGGTAATGTTGGATCGAATCACTTCAGATTTAGACATTTTTAGCATCGCTTTTGTGCTGTTCAAATGGTGAGATTTTTTTACCTACGGGAGAAATATGTTTCTATGTAAAATTAATAATAATACAGGATACATGTAGTTAAATTTTAACGTAATAAACAAGTAATTCCACATGACTGCTCACCACTAATTGAATTAAAAAAATCAAAGTTTGAGATTATTATTACTATCCCCAAACAGAATGTTATATTATCACTGCTAGGATCAGATCCTTAAAATTCCTGTCACCTTGTCGCGAGTCCAACAGGTCTGTATCCTAAAACGATCTCGAAATGTTCTTACAATTTTTTTTTCGGCTAAAATGTCCTTAACGTTTTTTCTCCATCGGACATTTGTTCCTACACATGTTTTTGTCAGTCAGAAATGTCCTTACATATTTTTTGTGGTCCGATTCGATTTCGGGTAACCCGGCAGACGTTCAAAGGACACCGATGACGGGTCCACGCGATGATCCACGTGTAATAAAGCGATTTTGAGTAAAGAAAACAAATTTACACAAAGCTTAGGGACAGTTTAAAACATTATCTTTGTGATCGCGGGTCAAATAAACACATAAGTATAAATGGCGACATAAAGGGATGATTCGTCTTGGTAAACAACCCTGCGGGGGGTGGGATTGTACCTTCCATGCACTCCACGGGGTGACTTTGTCCCTTGTGGGGGATGCCGAACACCCCTAGGGGGTTAATGGTACTGAAGATGATATAGGAAGACATTTGAATAAATTACTCACCGATAATGGTCGGCTTTGGGAGACAATGTTTGAAAAGTAATATTTATTAGAAATGGGTCCGGCAAAGTCTAATATCTTTGTGGTCCGGCATATAAAACTTTCGATGGTTTAATTCGCGGATGTTAAATTTCAAATAAAATAAATAATACACAGCTTATTTATTTTCTCAATTTTATTTCATTTTGTTAAAAAAGAAAGTGAGTTTACGAAAAGTCGCACGTGAGACGGCAGATAGCAAATATGAATAACTGTACCATATACCTGTAAGTGTTGTATAATCATACATATTTTTCGTATTAAAAAAGTTCTCGATAGGTACATAAGGATGCGGCTAACGTATAAAAATATACGCACTTGCATTGGACCCGTCGCCTTGTGCCGCAGTGGGAGGGATATGTTTAGATACATGTCCCACACTCCTGAACACACTGATCCCCAGTTTCTACCCAACCCTAAACCTTTTACCTTCCCAGAACGTTCTCTCCTTTCTTACATTCAAAATACACTCCACACAGCATTCCAAAAGATGCCTCCCATGTCGGGTTAAAGTAAAAAAGGATAATGTGATGTATTTGGTAAAAATTGCCTTACAGCTGTCATAAAAAGCAAGATAAATAGGTATGAAATAAATAGCATACGGATTAGCAACGACCACACATGGCTATTATAGTTACGAGAAAAAAGGTTACCTTTTCTTGTTTTGCAAATATACCAATACCACTGGTCACTGTCTTGTTTTCGTGGAGATAAATGAAGTAACGGCGCGGCGACGACGAGGTAAAACTTTATTGGTTATTTCGAATAATCAATTTATAAGTTCAGCATTGCGTTATTTCCGAATAACATCCAACACATTTAAAAAAATTTCACGCTTTTAAAGGAGACGTCCATTTTTCAGGTTTATAGTTTACTTAGTAAATGCTTCGCTCTTCTATTCTCTTTTGGTTGGTGTTATCAATCCAAAAAATACACCATGACAATGTAGTTGAATACTCGTATGTAGGTACAGATTTATAAAAATGATATTTTTTCCACGACTTCCCATGACTTTTTGATAATTATTCGGAATTTTCGGAAAACGAAAATTATATGGAATGACAACAATTTCCAATAATTTCTATAAAGAGTGTTGACGATATTTTCATATTTTGGTATTCCGGATACAACACGCTGGGCTGGAAAAAATGTTAGTACCATTTAATTCATGTATATTAAGTTGGCACTATTTTGGCGGAGCACTGGAAATAAAATTACTAAGGCAAGTTTTCTTTGACATTTTTTAAATATTATTGTGTATAAAAAAACTTATTCTAACTTAACGAAACCTAACCTCTACTTACCTGATCTAACCTAGCCTAACATAATAACATATACTAACCTAACACAATCTAACCTATTCTAACCTAACCTAACCTATCCTAACCTATCCTAACCTATCCTAACCTATCCTAACCTATCCTAACCAAACCTAACCTAACCCATCCTAACCTTACCCCATCCTAACCTAACCTAACCTAAAATAACTGAACTAACCTAACTTACCTAACTTAACCTGTACTGACCCAACCTATAATAACCTAACCTTTTAAAAAAATATTTCTAATTTATAAAACATAAATACTTTTATTTTATTTTCAGAGTTCGGTAAAAATATTACCTACCTAATTTTCATAGAGTAAGTGATAATAAAATTTCTTCTAGTCACTCGTATGGTATCAGGAATACCAACATAATAAAATCAAAACAAATTATTTTGGCTATCATCTCATACAACGAAGCGAATTTTCATTTTACATTATTAAAAATTAAACTGTTCAAATTTTAAAAATTCCCAAATGCAGTTTCCATTTATAGTAATTAAGGTAAATCGAAAGGTTTTATTTAGAAATAATAAACGTATAAAGCGTGGCCAGCAATCCCGAATAATTAAAGTTTTTTTTAATTAAAGCGTTTTCTGTTTTTAAGTGAGTGAATTTATTATTGATTGTTTCAAAAGTTGCCATCTTCTTTTAATAATTCGAATTTGAATAGCGAAAATGAAACAATAAAAATAATTGTTTTTGGATAAATTAATAATATTTAAGATCATTAAATTTGGTTTACTATAAAATTTCATCAAAAAACTTAAACAAAATAACAATAAATGTATAATTTTTTTAAGTTCAACATATCTAAGTTTGCCAACAAAAATCCTTAGAGACATGGCGCAGGGTATAATTTAAAAAAATATATACATGTGTTTTGAAATCTAAACTGAGAGGGAACATTTAAATTGAGAAATTCTATAATCCATTTATTTCGTTTGTGTTGAATTATTTCATTATAATATATGTTTCACCGATAATTTTGTAGTAATTAAGTTCCAGCCAAATGCAAACCTCGTTTTGTCAAACCTTCTAGAGGGTTTTTTTTTTATTTTAAAGAAAGATAACATTCCCGGGTTAGGAATAACCTGACAATATTTGAAAATCTCCTACTACCTCCACAGTAAGCGGAAAATGTTGCTTGTGTTGTGATGGAGGACTTAGCCAGCCAACGAATGGAATGTGCGACGCCTGGATGGGACTCAAACGCGATACCAACTCAGCTACTGACCGGTCATCAGTTAATTACGGGCTGCAAGCTGGTGTGAGGTGTCCATGACATGGAAGTGGGAACCAAATAAGTTTAGTATTGCAATCTTGTATCCAATTGAACTATCGATGAATCTCACCAACAACCGACTCCTAATTGGCGGTGGTTTCAGTTAACGTGCATCCTTCCTGTCCAGATATTCCATAAAATAAAGCTTATCTTCCTGGTTCCTGCTACATACCTATTTACACATAGTGCATAGCACAGAGGGCAATTAAAAGGAATGCTACCCGCCAATACCCTCTCAATCTGTTCCCACGATTCATGTTCGCCATTCTTATGGAAAAAGACTGAATCAAATTGAGAACAATATTGAAGAAATAATAAAAATAGGAGTTATTGTTTTAAATGAAGCTTTGGTTACATTAATCCGAGCCAAATTCATTGACCTGTTAATGGCTTAGTATGTGTTTAAAACTAGGTACCTGGATATTATTTAATGCACTTTACTACAAACCATCACAAATTAAGCCTTTATTCTCATGGCTTCCTAAGACCTTTTATTTTTATAGTTTTGCTTAACTCTTCAGCTGTGCAAATGTTTTCTCAAGAATGTGTACTTTTAAGTTTTTTGTTGTTTTTGTTTAAACATTTAAAACTTTTTTGTTTTGTGTGTTATGCACTAAATCATGTAAAAATGTAATAACCATGTAAAAACCCATCAGAAATATGCGAGCATGTTCAGATCTAGTAATAAAAACATACAGTATTAACTAATAAAAACAAAAGTCACTAACAAAACACGTTGGAGTCACCACTTCAACATTAATTGGAGAGTGTAGATAAACGGGAGAAAGATTAACAAAAGATTACTCTTATTTTCGCGAGATCAATATTGTTTGTTGACTGGTTAGTAAATATAGCTAGAATTTGGATGGGGCGATGTAAATCTCACTAGACAAGAAAACTTATCCAGAGAATAATTATTTAATAATAAAATAATGATTGTTTAATTCAGCTGAACAGTGCGGTTAGTGCAACACTTTGACATATAAAATACAGGTAAATAATAACAAACGGTGGCTTCAGGGAAATTCACCATCTATGGTGTAGGGGCGTACCCTGCCACTGGTTGACTTCCTGGATGAAAGTGTTTTTCGATTTCCGGTAGCGCTCACTAATCCCAGTTACTCTGTGGCACATCAAAGCCGTGGACCCATGCATCCTTTCTTCTGCGAATATCTGCGAGGCGCTGCATCGCCAAAGGAGACCGAAGTGCGCTCTGTATGTGTGGTTATACTTTAATCGGAATGTGTTCATAATGCAATGTACCTTGTTCATATTTGGCTGGCGTAAAAGCTCATGCAGTCCGTCTGGAATGGTTACTTCTGCACCGGAGAACTTCACCTGTTGAATCTCCTGGCGAGCATGTTGGCTCGCACGCTCAATAATCTGCTTTGGCGTTCTATGTGATCTTTATCACTTATATCGTCAGTGATGACATGACCCAAATATTTTATTTCACAGCAAATTTTGAGATTGGCCTGGTCCTGCTGTCATTCCGACCATAGGTCTCGTCGGACCTATGGTCGGAATGACAGCAGGACCAGAATTTCCTTCAAATATCAGCAGTGAAGATTTTTTAGCATTGTTCATCAGCCCGTGCCTATCAACATAGTCGTATGAATATAGCAAGAAGTTTTCTCATTGGGATGGGACTAGTATGACCTTGTCGTCTGCGTAACTAATATTGTTTTTACATACCCCGCAAAATATGCGGCATCTGATTCTTATTTTGTTCAATGTTTTATTAAGCTCATCCATATTTACGTTGAACAGCACTGGGGACATCGAGCCTCCTTATCTAACTCCGAAATTATATTAGTTGCTTCTGATGGGCTATTATTCCATCTGACAAAGTTTTCCTGTTGGTCAATAATAATAATAATGATTGGATTATTTGTATAGCGCAGTTTTCGTGAGAAAATAACCTCACGGCCGCTTAACAACTTAGTTTATGCATTTAATTTATTCCTATCACTTGGACTTAAAACTAATTACTTTTGGCTTAAAACTAAGTTTCATAGATAGATACTTATAACTAGAATAATATCGAGTGATTTAAAACTAAGATTTGTATCCCGTATGTTCACGGAGGGGCGAGTTTCCGGATATGCAGCCCTTATTAGATCCAGGGTGGCAGGAATGAGAGAAAGGATAAGAAGCTCTGGAAATATCCTCACTATGGAAGCCCGCCTCACTCAATCCTCCAGCATTGACGCACACTGGAGAAAAATACTAGCGCCTAATATAGTCACGGCTCCCTAAAGGCTTCAACTTTCTATTATTCTATTAATTTTACTATATTTTATTTTAAATTTATTCTGTTTTTTTTTCTCTTTGTTTTTTTCTTCTATTTTTTGTTGTTGTTTTTGATCATATATTTTTTGTATTATATATTATTTTTCTCTATATGAAATGTGTGGGACTGCACTAACCTCCCCACATATCGGAATAAACTTTTTTATTATTATTATTTTAACTAATTCAATTCAATTCAATTTGTTTATTCCTTTAAAAACATTACAAAATTACATTTTATTTCGTTTTTAAGTATATTTGTAAAATGGTATTACATAATAGTTAGCGGTGTATAAACTATACCAGCATCAATAGAGCTTGCCTTTTAAAGGCAGCTTCACCGATGCTAAATATGTCGATATCCGAATTAATTCTGTTCAACAGCAAGACTGCTCTCCCCACCGGCATGACCATTGGCAAGTTAGTCCTGCAGGCCGGGAGATAAAACAGTCTATGCTGTCGGTGACGGAGATAACCATCAGGAACATAGAGACTAATACTCTCCATGATAGTCGGATTTACTAACCATCCACGAATCAGTTTGAAGAAGTGTGATACAATATGCACATCTCTTCTGACCCGTAGATGGTTCATACCGAGCATGCCCAAGAGAAAGTCAGTAGGATAGAGCCACGGGTAGTAGCCATACTCCCTCAGGTAGAGGAATCTCAGAAATTTCTTCTGCACTCTCTCCAACATGAGGGAATACTTCACCTGATGTGGGCTCCAAACCACCGACCCACTCTCAAGCCTACTCCTAACCAACGCAATGTATAGCACTTGGAGAACCCGGGTGTCTCTAAAATTCATCGCAGTGCGTAGGACGAAGCCCAGCATTTTCAGTGAAGCACTACACGTCATTTCGATATGAGCATGAAATGTCAGCCTACTATCAAACATGATGCCAAGATCTTTCATAGTGGAGACACGTTTTAAACTTCGGGCATTCATGGTATACCGGTAAAACCAAGTATGACGTGCCCTTGTGAAAGAAAGAATGAAACATTTAGAAATATTGAATTCGATCCGATTCCGTTTACTCCAGTCAACAATTCTATTAATGTCCGATTGGAGTCGAATGCAGTCTTCTAAAGTTTTAATTTCCAAGAATAGTTTTAGGTCATCAGAAAAAAGAAGTGACCTGGAATGCAGAATATTTTCTGTAATATCGTTAATAAAAATTAGAAAGAGGAGCGGTCCTAAATTAGAGCCCTGTGGAACGCCTGAGAGTACAAGGAATAATTTTGACATGAATATTCCATGAGATACAAATTGCTTTCATATTTATTTCATATTTTTAATGACTTAAAACTATACATATTTTTATGACCGAGGGGGTATTTACACAATACCGCTATAATACGACTTACAACTACGGCTTAAACTAGAGATTCACGACTAACATACATATTTACGTTAAAGAAAATAAATTGTTACGATTTTTGCCCGTGGTGTCAGAGGTAAGGTATAAAATATTACAAAAATAGTTTACGTATAATAAACGGTTATTACATAAAGTGAGTAGTCAAGTAGAAAAATCCCCTGGACTGAGCAATGAAATACTACTACTGAGAAAAAATAAAAAATAAAAAGGTCATCTTTCTGGATACGACAAGTTGAAAAGGTGAGTCTTTAGTTTTGCTCTGAACTCTCTCTCTCTGCTCTGAAATGAGCTGTCAATCTTTCGCAAATGTGAAGGGAGTTTGTTCCAAGCTGTTGGGCCTGCTACTGCAAAAACTAACTAACTAACCATCACGCCGTTTCCCTGAAGGGGTAGGCAGAGAGGACGGACCGCCAAACAACTCGGTCTTGGCACACACTCCTTGCCTCATTCACATTCATACATCGTCTCATACATACTCTTCTATTGTTCTGACTCTTGACATGGCCCGACTCAAGTTATCTGATTCACTTGGTCGTGCCATGTCTTCCTCGGGCGTCCCCGACTTCTGCTACCATTCACATTTGCATTGTATATTCTCCTTACACTCCTTTCTTCGCTCATTCGCTCTACATGCCCAAACCATCTAAGCGTCCCTTTCTTGATCTTACTACTTACGTTTACATCAGCCTTGCACTCTTTGCGGATCTCCACATTCCTCACACGATCATACAGGGTTTTACCACACATATGCCTCAGGGATCTCATTTCAACAGCATTCAATCTACTTTCATCCTTTCTTTGCCAGTTCCATGCCTCACTTCCATACATCAGGGTAGGTACCAGCACTCCATTGTGGACTGCTAACTTCGCTTCTTTGGACAATTTTTTGTTAGCGCCAACTGCGTTCAGTCCTCCATTAATGGAGTTGCCTGCATTTACCCTTGTTTCAATATCTCTGCCAGCCTTCCCATCTCTCGTAAACATACTTCCTAAATACGTAAACTCATCCACCTGCTCCAAGTATTCCTCATTCACAGCTATATTGCACACTTTTTTCGTACTCTCTCTTTCAAACACCATTACTTTAGACTTACTTACATTCATCATTAACTCATTATTCTTCCATACTTCGTTCATCCCAGATACGAGAGACTGCAGATCATCCATACTATTAGCAATCAGCACCGCATCATCAGCATGCAACAGGCAACATATTTTCAAATTACTCAAATTCGCGCCCAATCCCACCTCTTTCAATTCTTGTATACAATTATCCATGTATAGAATGAATAACCATGGTTTAACCACTGTTTACCACTGTTTACCCTAACACAATGCAACGCTTCCTTCATACAGAGACGAAATTGCCTGAGTCAGATTTGTATTCACTCCATACTTGGACAACACCTTCCATAGATTTTTCCTGTCGACTAGGTCATATGCTTTTTGTAGATCTACAAAGGCACAGAAAAGTTTCTGGGTTTTTGCCAGAAACTTCTCGGTGAGCATACGCAATGAGAAGATCAGGTCCATGCACCCCCTTCCACTCATAAAAGCACCTTGCACATCCCATATTTCATCCTTCGTTTCCTTTCGTAATTTTTGGAAACTGTATTATTATATGTATGTTGATACTTGCTTGCGATTATTAACAGAAAAAAATGTAGATATGTAGGCAGTATCAGACATTGTCGCAGATATTTTCGTCAAAAATTCAATCGTGCGTAGTCTAGGTCGATGTATTATTTACTTAATTTGAAACTCATATTTATTGAATACAAGGGTAGTATGCAGATATTATTTCTCTTGCAAATTTCAAATTTATACAAGTTTTACCTTGCGTGGTTGGTTTGTCCAAATCATTTATTAGATCAATGAATAAAAGTACAGTACAAGAGTACGCATTGGTTACGTGTCCTGGCCCGGGGTTTTCGGTGTCATTTTTTTTTTAATTTTCTGCTCCACGCCATTTTGAAAGTCTGTCTGCACTTTGCCCTCAAATTATTTTAATTTTCTTTATTCATGTCCATTTGATGTTTTATTCATATATATCTCAATATTTTATGATAACCGGGGTTTTCAAAATTTTAAAATTCGTAACCTTTTATCTATCTGAGTGTTAAGATACTAAGAAGAATGAGTTGTAACGTTTATGTTCCTTTTCAAAAGAACACTTAGTTCTCCAGGATCTGATAATTTGTCTCTAAGATATGATCCCATTTATAGACACGTGTCAAATCCGGAAAGTCAAAAAATGTGGGTTCACTTTGCGCGTGTGCAGTTCACGATGTCCGGCCGTCACGAATGTCGAAGTGATACTCAGTGTTGCCAACGGATCTTGGCCTAATGTCGTCGTTTTTCAAACATTAAGTAGCCTAATGTAGCCGAATTTCAGTTGCAGTAATTCTAATGAACTCGCATAAATTCTGCCCATATATTCCCCACCAATTTTACGAAATCCCAGGGGGGGGGGTAGCTACGGAATTCCATTTCGGAAAATTCCTCACATTTTTCCAGGCGCAATAAATATTATCAAATACCGGTGTATTTTTGTTTCAAAGGTAAGTTCATTTGGTATTCTTTGTGATTTGGCTGATTTAAATAACTTGTCTCTGAAGTAGCCTAGTAGGCGACCAGTCACCTTTTAGATTTTTTCATCGCCGATTCTCGTTCTGAGTAGCCTAAATCGCGATAAATTGCCTTCGTTGGCAACACTGGTGATACTGGCAAAAACTTTCATGATTCTTCTTCTTCAAACTGTTGTTCATTTTGCTTCAATTGCCTCACCAAACCTGGCATCGATTTTAAAGCGGTTTTCTCGTCATAAACCTTTGTCGTGTCTCAACTAATTAAAAACTAATATAAAAAAAAATTGAATTTGTGACTCTCCCAATCAATCCAAGGAATTGTTGGATTATATTTAAGACATTAGGTCCATTAATGATGATTGTTAATAATCCATGACGAACAACAATAACACGTAATGCCGCTTTGGCGTCACCCCGCGGGGGGTGAGTGGGCAGAGATCAAGGTAAGGGGAGAGGAAGGAGACAGGTACAGGGTCCCGTGAGAGACACGACAGGTTGGCTAGGTTAGTTAAGGTGCTGAGAAGTACTGGGCGGTTCCAAAATCATTTATTATAATTTTAATTATTTTTTAAAATTATGAGCTTTTTGAGAATTTAGAATGTAACGTCAAAAATACGACATTCGACAAAGTTTTAGTATTCATAGATATTATTAAGGCATAATTATGAAAACAATATTCCATTGCAACTTACTTACTGCAAGAAACTATTAAATTTGTCGTAAAATAGAAAATAATACATTATTTCAACTTCAAATTCTAATGCTAGAGTAATTTTTCAATGCAAAAATGTAAAAATTAATGCTAGAGTAATTTTTCAGTTTACAGCATGTTGAATATATGACATTAGACATAAAAAATAGGGAAAACAGTAAAAAGTGCATTATTGAATCTGTGCATATTAGGTACTACTTTAAACGGAATTCTCACGTTGTCTTAAATACATTATTTATTTACTATTCTTGAAATAAGAGTGCGGTAAAATACCAGCAGTGCAACCTTTTGTGTTCTTACCTGACCTTCAAATGTATTTAAATTATTATATGTATTGGTAGGTCTGTCTGATTCGAGTTTTAAAGTTATATGCTAGTTGTTTGAGTTCGAACCTTCTTTTCGTCACGAATTACTAAATACAAATAGACGCGATTATTTTTCTATCCACCCGTTAGCTCCGTAAGGACATCAAGTCCTTTGTGGCGCATTGTACCATTGTCATCCTAGTTCGGACAACACAGTGTGGCCCGAAACACTTGTGACTTATTACGCATTAGTCGCGGAGGTGCGGACCTTTTGTCTACCAAGCGCCGGCAAGGGCTTTTGTTGATGCTTGCAGAGGCGAAAATTGGTACTAACTGAATAACTTGTACACATCTGCAGGCAGATGAAATAATCTTACGACAGATGAAAATGACTAAAAATATGTTGTGTAAGATTGTTCTTTTTATTGAAGTTTACTTGTCTGAGAGATTTTTTCTTAATAGATTTCGATTAGGTATTTCAAATAATTTCCATTATGAAATTGTTTTAATATTTAGTCAATTATTCATTACCATCCTCTTTGGGTTTTATTCACCTTTATGCATTGTTTGTAATTATGTCCTAATAACACTATTTTGTAAAATAAGATATTGTTTTGATAATTTATCCCACAATACTACCTTTGTCATGTACTTGTATCGCCCAACGTACAATTTACTTTCCTCTCCTAAACACACTCATTATAGAACATAAATATATATTTTTTAAATAAATACAGAAAATAATAATGGCATTTCTTAGTATTACATGTGTTATGTCCAATTATGTCATCTGCGTGCCAACTGTATGTATTTTTATCTAATAAAACAATAAACTGTGTTAATCTCAAGTGATCTCCCTGGTAAGTTTGGTCCGTTAGCTGCCTGTATAGAATATAAAAAAATAATAAAACATGTACTTGTACATTCTAACGCAGCACCATTTTCATTGGTCAAATGCATTGTAAATATAGTTTTGTATTAGTGCTCGACGAACCGGTAGATGCAATCTAGTCTATAGTTAGTGATAAGATTGATCATTGAAGAAATATATTGTGTATTTGTATAGGTGTATTTTCAGAAAAAACGATGCTATAAAAATCATCCATATACTATTATTTTATTATTTATGATCTTAACGAATTTGTAACTCACGACATTGGTAAGTACAACCAATATGGTTTTAGTATTGAATTCCGGAAATCTACCCCAAAACTTTAATAAAACCAATTATATAATTACATTATCTTAGAAGAAGAAAAATGTAATCATTAGTAAAAATACACGTAGCTATGTATGAGAGAAGGTGCACGAGATTATGTAATCCAAAACTTTAATATACCTAACAAGACTCATATTTAGGTGCATTATCTAAAAATATAATCGTAGATAAGAGAGTAGGTGAACGAGATTATGGAATACAACATTTAAAAATAGTTCGATATTATTCTTATTCCTTAACGTTGTAACGTGCACCAGACGTAAAATTTCACGAAAATTGATTTTATTATTACTTATCAAAAAGATACAAGTGTAAGGAATCAAACAGTCGTATAATAATATGATAATTACATTGTGAAATACACCTAAAATAAACCAATTATGAACTACCATTAATTAAGTAGTTTATTTTACCAAATTACAAACAAAACAAAGAAAAAAATAAACGAAATATGTTGTAAGATCACAAACATTGAAGTATGATGAGAACAGTAAAACAAGTACAATTAATTACAATTTGTGCATCATATTTGATAAATGAATCCCGCTTAACTTAAGGAATATATTTTATCGGGACCTACCTACCTAGTCGGAGATGAACCTCTAAAACTATATATATATATATATATCTAACTCTAGGTATATCTAATAATTTATGAATTTAATAATTTTAATCAAATTCGTAACACCCAATTTTATTTACATAATAACAGGAATATTATTTGTAGAACAAGTAAATGGCTTTCTAGATGTTGCTATTATGTTCTTTACCTATGTACGAATAGTGTTGGAATTAATATTGTTCTATCGGTGACCGGATAAATCATCAAAATGATAACTGACATCTTTAAAAAGTTATATAAAGTCATGGAAAGTGATGAAACAAAAACTTTATTAACTGGGTTAAGTAATGATCTAATGACTTTATATCATTTTTTAAAGGTGTGTTGAATTGTCGATGTGTTGATTTATCATGGAACCGTTCTATCATAAAGTTATCAATTTAAAAAAAATAATATATAATATATTTCTGCCAACATAGAACTATTGCAGTTCAGTTCACGTGTTTGGCAATTTCGAATTTACGATGATTGTAATGGGTCCGATGACATTTTTATGCAATTTATATGTGTCGTGTCCCATGAAGTATGATGACATTTACAAATACGACCACCCGCCGAAACCTTCGCAAGAAGTCGCTTCGGTGCCTTCCCAATATCGGACCGGGCCCTGAAATCGATTGGCGGGGAATTGTCAAAAACGGAATCCTATTATGAATTATGCGGACAAACGCGGCTTTTAACAAAAGACGGGCACAATGGATTTTTTTTTTTGGATTTCGAAAGTCGAATAAATGACAAGAAAAATGAAATGTGGTAAATTAAAAATGTATTAAATGGGTTTTTAAGAACAAGTAGAGGAAGATATGATGGAACAAAATAAATCAAATGAGTAGGTACCTATATGGGTTAAAAGTTTTTATTTATATGAAATTTTGAAATAATATAAGTTTTTATATTATTCGATTTATAAATATAATTATTATTTTTACTACGTATACATTATCAGAACAACCAGCTTATTTTTATTCTGTTTTTATATTTTTGTTACCCTATTCTGGCATTAATAATTATTGGGTTTAAATTTAAATAAGAACGATTCATGTTATTAAATACCAGCTATGAAAAAAGTACTAAAAAGCGAAAGGATGATCTTGTTTTTAATAAATACGTAGGAATTAACACACTGTAATGGAAAAAATAACTTATGTAAAAAAAGGCATTCCTGAATTTTATGTTACTTTTGGATGATTTTATAAGATACTAATTGGTGAAACGCACTTTCGATGTAATAACATTGAACCGTGCTTTATAAAATATTTACTTTAACGCAATAATGGGTACTGATCTACTGAAAGGTGGTTCGATAATTTTAAGGGTTCTTTTGGGAAAAATCGCGAAACATAAACAATGTCCTCTTTCTATTGATATCATTATCGATTTCAGAATTAAAGTTCACTATGATAAGAACGACTTCTAAACTTGTCCAAATATGGTATGATTTGATATGTTCACGGCTTAAAATATTATAGTGATTTGTTCTTGAGGTATTATGCCGTGTTGCGCTACCTCCTTCTTTAGCCAACGTTTCGGACAGCATTGCAGTGTTCTAGATTATAAATGACTATGGACACTGCAAAGCTATTCGAAACGTTGGCTAAAGAAGGGGGTAGACAACACGGCATAATACCCCAAAAACAAATCACTATAAATTGTCCAAATATGTTTGCGAAATATCGCTCTTAACAGTGCTAATATATTTTGACGAACTATCTTTTAGCTAAAACAGCATCTTTCCAAAAAGGTGAATACCTTCTGATGACGCTGTTAACAATTTAACAAAAATATGTAATTCTTTTCGGTGTTAATACGAAGAAGTGAACACCAATAATTTAAAATTGACACAATGTTTGGATAATAAATAGCTTTCTTCAGGAATACAAAGGCAAAAGGGATCATGTCAAAAAATATTGTAAGAACTTTTAATGTCCTGTACCATGTGGGAGTATTTATGGGATTCCCGCACCTGAAGGACACTGCCAATAATTTAAAGTTTCGGTGTGTCGATTTTAAAAATTAATGCGTCCGCCATACGAGCTTGTGACAGTGTCCTCATAATTTTGAATCCTTGTATTTTGAGAGTAATTAAGGCTGTAAATTAAGCGATGACCTGTTTTGAATTTTGCCAAGGCGTCCAGGATCGTAAAGGATTGGAACTTCAATAACAATTTATTGCTGAAATGCACAATTATACATGTGCATTTAAAAAAAAAGTAAAGCGTCAATGTTATTCAAATTGCTGTGCTAAAATATATTAGCATCCATGAAATATCGACAAATCAGTTTCAATTTTGAAAATGGCAATAAAAATAATTTTCTTTTAAAAATGTTACATTATAGGTAGAAAGGTATATCTACTCGTACCTACTCGTAACACTTCCAATTTTGAAAAAAAATTACACTTAAATTCGAAGCGAAACCATACAGACAGAATCACAACTGAAATCAGTATTTTATAACAATAATTAGCCAACCAATAAGCAAATGAATATTCAAATACATAATTACCGAGAACAACTTTTTTGACACAACTATCAAGTGAAAACCGCCCTTCAAACGTACATAAAATGTGAAGAATCCCGCTTTAATTACATTAATCTGTTTCCAAAAGGGAATGAGCTAAGAGGAATGGAAAGAATGTAGTACCGCAGGCTTCCTTTGAAAGGGCTGACGTCTCACCAAAGAACAAAGGGCCACTTGTTCCGGGAGCCCTAGCCGGCCCCAAAGCCCCGCCCGGTCCCGCCAGCCCTAACTAAAGCCAAAGACAATAGGACCGGCCCTTTTTAATTATTAAGAGGGTGTAGCAAGTAAACAAGCGAGAGCAAAAAAAGGCAGAACCTTCAAAAAGGAAAGAATGACTTTGTAATAATTGTTGCCGGGCAAATGTGACGCGGGCTTTTAATTGCGTGTGTGGTTCGGGCAGATTTATCTGGGGGAGAGAGATTCATAATGTAGGAAACAGAAACAATAGATATAATCAAACATACTAATTTCACTGTTTGTGTGTGATGTCAAATATTCCTGCGTAATGAACCCAATTTTGCTTTTGCAATTTTGCAAAATTGAAACTTTTGATTGTGTGAATTCAGCGATAAAACAGATACCTACCAAACCTACCTACACCTAATCAGAAAGAATGTGTTATTTTTATTTAATTAAAAATTCTGTTTTTGAAATAATAATAATAATAATAATAATAATAAAAACGTTTATTTGACAATAATTTTTTACATGTTTGCATATAGTTTGTACACATACATTTAGATGATTATATTGTCAAAAGGGCAACTGCTCAGCTGTACATTCCGGATTTCTCCGGGAATGTAGCTGGTTTTCAGCAGTGCCTTTAATATAATGTGTTATAAATCGATAAATACAAATTTCTTTAAAATAAAATAAAATATAAATTCAGGATTAAATTTACATAAAATACATAGATAAAAAAAAAAAAAAAAAAATAATAATCACAAGTAGGTGTCCCTTTCATTTTAAATTCGATCAATTATGATGTTGTGCGGTTGACTGTGCTGTCAGCAACCATTCGCTGCAGAGCTTCTTAAAGCACTGCAACGATGTTGTTGTTCGAATAGGCAGTGGTATTTTATTCCAAAGTTTTGACGATGAGTAGCTAAAACTACCCTCAAAAACAGCAGTTTTATGTTTGGGGAGAACAAGTAAATGGTCTCTTTGGCGTGTACTATGTGCATGTGAGTCACGGGACCACTGCAGTCTGTCAAACAGATAGGAAGGAACCTTTGAATTCATCAAGTTGAACAGTTGACACATTTGATGTAACTTCCTTCTGTTCGACATATTCAGTATTCGATGCCGATAGAGGTAAGGCGAGATATGCTCGCGTCTCGGGACATTATAGCAATATCGGACACATGCATTTTGGACTCGTTGTACTTGTTTTTGGGTTTTTTTCAATAAAGATGGACCGTAAACTGAGTCTCCATAGTCCAATATTGAGAGAACAAGACTATCAGTAATAATCTTGCGTAGTTTCACTGATATGTTATCTCTTATATTGTACAATAGACGAAGCCTCGAGTAGCACCACTGTGACCTGTTTTTAACATGTTCATCATACCTCAATCTACCGTCCACCATTATTCCAAGGTTGCGCGCAGCATCAACAAAGGGAACGGTGGTTTCATGTATTTTTACAACATGTCCTCCATTTTTAACGCATGATATTTTGTGTTTAGTTCCCATTAATAAAGCAACAGTTTTTTGAGGATTGAGAAGTAACGCGTGCTCCTTTGCCCAACTGCAAACTCTACGTAGGTCACCATTTACCATATCCACTGCCACATGAGTTTTACTTACGTCAAACGATAAATATAGTTGTGTGTCATCAGCATACATGTGCGAACCACAGTGTTCAATAGATTGCATCATGTCAGCGGTATATATAGCAAAAAGCAATGGCCCTAGTATCGATCCCTGGGGTACCCCTCTTGTTATTATAATGTCAGATGAATATTTTAGAGTCCCATTACTATCCTTGCAAACTGTGCGCTGAGTTCTATCTTTGAAGTAATTTTGAAACCATTTTATTGCTTCATCGTCAAAACCAAAGTAACGCAACTTTGCAATAAGTAATGGAATGCTCAGTAAGTCAAATGCCTTAGAGAAGTCCAGCAGAACTAGTATCGAGGCTTTGCCTGCATCAGTGGAGGCAAGAATATCATCTGTAATACATTGCAGAGCTGTTGTAGTGCTGTGGCCTTTACGAAACCCCGATTGATGACGAGGTATAATCCCGCATGTTTCAGCGTAGACTACTGTTTGCTCAAACACAACTTTTTCGAGTACCTTGGATAATGCTGGTAATATGCTAATCGGTCTGAGATCACTAATACTTGAAATTGGTTTCTTTTTCGGAATTGGTGTGACTAAACCATTTTTCCACAGTGCTGGAACTATACCTGTCCGTAATGATTGGTTAATAATGGTTGTTATAGTGCTGAGTGCATACGGAAGTATGAGTTTAATCATTGAGATACTTATTTTATCGCAACCGATAGCGTTTGATTTGATAGTATGAATGTGTTTTGATATTGTAGTTTCATCAACTATTTGAAGTGAAAATGATTTTGCTATAGAGTGATTTTGTGTATTATAATGGTTGACTAAAATTGGACTATGTTCTAGATTTTGACTGTGATTAATAAAATGATTATTTATGGCTTCTGGGTCATTTAAATGTGTTGGTATATCTCCGACTTTGTCTTTAACATGAAGGCAATTTTCTAAAGATTTCCAGAGTTTTTTTGAGTCATGTACATTATTATTGATGTTATATTCAAAAAATGCTTTTTTTTCTCTTTTCATGGAAGAGGTTACTAGATTTCGTAATTGTTTATAATAAGTGTAGTGTGAGTCTAATTTTGATTTTAAATACCTGATATACGCGCGATCTCGAATTTTCATCATATATTTAATGACATCTGTTATCCAAGGTTTGTGTTTGTCTTTAATGGTTATTGTCTGTTTTGGTGCATGCGTATCGTAGATATTCAATACGTACGCATTGAAGTGTGTGACCATACTGTCAACATCATTCAAAGCGCTTATGTGTTGCCATGGCCCGTTAGCCAAATCGGCATTTAGCCTATTCATGTCTATGTCTTTAGTGTTTCTGTAAGTTATTGTTTTTGGTATATATTTTGGTTTTGAAAATTTTAAGTCGCATATAACTAAACCATGGTCGCTTATAGTTTTATAATGGTAAATTTGTGTACGTGTAACTATTTCAGGTTTATTAGTGAATACCACATCTATAAGTGTCGAGGAAGTACCTGTTACTCTTGTTGGTTCGTTTACAGTTGGCGACATATTAAATGCTTGCAATGCATCTATTAACTTTTTTGCATCCGGTTCCTGTTTGTTTAATAAGTTTATATTTAAATCGCCAAGTAAAAAAAGTGTTTCACACTGAAACATGTGGTCAGATAAATTATCACTGATACAATCGATTGCGTCATTGACGAGGTTTTTACAAGTTCTGTATGCTGTGCCTAAACATATATCGATATTCGGAGCCTTAATTTTAAGCCACATTTGTTCCAAGTACTTGTTTTCGTGTGGTAGTATAACGCTTGATAATTCACGACGTACATAGAAACCAACACCTCCCCCACGTTTAGGACGAGGGGAAAGATATAAGTTATAACCCGGAATTGCTCTATCAGTTGTACCTCTGCTCGCATCAATCCAAGTTTCGTTCAAGGCTAATGCATCGATTTCGTGTTCTCTAATATAGATACATAGATCATCAAAGCCTGTACCAAGCGATTGTGCATTTAGAAAACCAATAGTCAGTCTACGTTTTTTATTATTATTTGGAGCCATTTATGTAATATGCAATCATCTTGAATGGTAAAGACAAGATATTGTAATATACAGTATTTGAACATAGAGAAGTTGAATGAAATAACAACATGGATAATTTAAGCAAACACAGCACAAGATTTAAATAATCTGGAGGTAATAAATAAAACATAAGGTTTTTAGCGCATGAGAAGTTAATGTAATGAACGTGTAGGAATTGTAAGATAAAGAGACATAAGAATAGAACAGAAAAAATAAAGTTGGAACTCAATACCACTGCCCGTCCGGTAAAATTAATAATATAATATGGTTGCCATAATGTCACACTACGCGCATAACAACAGCAATATAATAAATCGAGATCATCAATATTGGTAATACTTCGTATATTCTGGTGTACAATTTTTAGACTGTACGATTCCCAACAGTATTTATTTATGTCTTTAGGATTATCAACTACATAATTGTTGCATGTGAGCATAGATTCATCGGGAATTTCAAAAGAATGTTGGATCATTTTAGAGTAAGTTATCTGTAAGTAAACCCACACGGTAATATTAATTTGGGATGGTAAATTTATGTTTTTGATGTGTGAACAAAGAGTAAATAAGTTTGGTTGCTCAGTTATTGACATAAAATAATATACATAAATTATTGTAATACATAAATTGTGAGAAAACATTAGCCATTTCATGTTCTTCGAATGGTACAAATAAAAATTGCAATTGGTATTAGTGGTGAATTGAGGGTTAGCTAGTAATTTCTTATAATAAGGAAGTAAAGTAGCGGGGTCAGAGAGACACAATGATATAGTTGTAAATTTGTCATATAAGAATTTCCTGATAATGTGTGGGTAATATAAATGCACCACGATGTTAATAATTAAATTATTAATTGAAATGTCTGACATCGTGCTTATTTGGGGATTGAACAATGCAATATTGTAGTATTTTTTTGAAAGGAATAGAAATATCATGAAATATAGGAACACTCTGATTAACATTTTGAAAAGGGATACAGGTAGTATGGGTATGATTGCATTTGTGAGTCATAGTGCAAGTAAGATATTCTCAGAGGTGATATGTATAGCTCTCGATTCCGTGGTTTGGCGTATATATACTCGTCCCGCTTTTACCCATACGAATGCAAATTTTTTATCAATAGCCGTCTTCTTCGCTAGGTAAAGTAGGCGTTTATTTGTTGAAGTCAGGTGTTCCGATATATATACCGGCGTGCGCGGTCCGGAGAGTCCTATTGAGGTCGTGTTGAGTTTGTCTTCCTTAGTCACAGCATTCATATTGTACCTTTTTACATCGTTTAAAAAGACATCTCTTACGTGAACGTGCTTAAACCGCACAATTATAGGTCTGGTTTTTTGGGGGATTGTCTTACCCGGAGACCTATAGCTGGTCTCAATGTCATTTTTCGTAGTGTTTGTTTTTATTTCTTGATTTATGTTAAATAAAATATTTGCCAAATTCTCACCTTCAACCTCCGGTATACCTCTTATTTCGGCGGCAAAATTTTTTTGTTGCCGATCTTGATCGTCGATCTTTAATTCGAGCATAGTTAGTTTTGCCTCGAGTTCTGTGTTTTTTTTTTGAATGGAGTCTATGCTTTGTAGTTTTATCAGAGATTTTTTAAAGTCTTCTTCAAATCCCTCCATTTTGCTATTAAAGAATGTTAGCGAGGCCTTGAAGTCCTTGAATTCATCGAACATTTCGTATAATTTCGTCTGGACATTCTTGAATCCCTGTAGCTCAGTCTTGATTTGACGTAATTCATGTGTAATTAGGTCGAGCTGTGTTTCACCTACTTTAGTGGTGCTGGCCGCTGGGGTCTCCTTACTGGAAATAGAAGTAGAACGCGCCGTACTGCGCGTTTCCGTCTTGCAGCCAGTGCATTTGGTATTATTGCGTTTTTCTTGGGAGAGTTTTCGGTAATGACCTTCACTTACGCCACCGCAGGCGAAATGTAGACTCTCCTTGCAGGAGGAGCACCAGAACATTGATTCCCTCGTGAGTATGGGTTCCGGGCACTTGCTGCAGGTGGTGCTCTCCATATTGCAGGGAGTTATTATGTATTACACTGAACAATCGACACAGAAACTGAGTTGTAAAAAAATTATATTTTAGTATTACAGTTTTGAAGGATTTGTATTAGAATATTATATTTAGTTTATTTTGTTGTTAGATTTAATATCACATTTATTTTTAAAATTACAGTATATATTTGATTTAGTATTGGATTTATTTTGTATGATTTATTGGATTGCCATCTGTTGGACAAAATGTAAATCAAACTTCACAACGTAAAAAATAAAAAATAAATGTTTACTCTGGGTTTCGAACTCACGTCCCAGGAAGGTAGATCGGAATGTGTCGGCGCCTCTCACCACGCTGCCAAGTACCGATACACAATTAGCGTGATTTAATCCAATATAACTGGTAGACTTGCGAAATAGTCGTACAAAAGGTCTAAATTGTGGTTTAGTTGTTTGACACTTATATAACAACTGTTTTTTTTTTTTTAAATAAATCATGAAATTCACGTTCGCGCACAACGGGTTCACTGGTTTAGTAGTAATTATTTTTAATGTTTGTTATTTAGATTCACTTTTCACTATGTTTATTACGATTGTTTGTTACCTTCTTTTGTATGTCAGAAGGTGTTGATATAAAACACAAATTTAATGTCGGTTTGTCGTTTTTTAGAATAGCGCAGCTCACAGATAGTGCGCAAACGCAAAAATGATTATATTCACTTGAATTCTAACTTTAATTCTAACTTTAAGATTGTTTTATTTTGAAATTAGTTTATAGTAAAATGAAATGCGACTGGTCGGTAGGTAGTATTTTTGTAGTCTCTGAAATGTGTATTTCTTTTGTTAAAATTTTTGACAAAAAAGTTTTTAAGTTAAATAATGGTGTTCACTTGAAAGCTAAATTTCTGACGTCTCTCTTATTTGTTAAGAATTATAGTAACTACAACAAAAGTTAGCAATATTAGTTTTTGGAAGGCAATGTGATCCAGTTTCACCTATAAATACTACAATTATAATTCCCTTAATTCTAGTCCTTAATAATATATAATAATTTATTTATTTAGTAGTTTTATTACAAAAATTGATATTACTAGAATTTTAAAAATATCAAAAAAGTAGCCACGCTGTGCTGCCATGAGGCAGCTTGTCTGCAGGATCTACCATTTTTCTTCAATTTAATAAACGTTACACAATGTAAACATTTTGTTGGTAAATTTAGTTAAATTTAATTTCACGATAATGTCTATCCGTAATGCACCGGTCTCTTATAAGTAAAATGTATTAATTTAAATGACATTATTCTATCCGTTAGCTTTAAAATTTGTGAGCTTTGTGCGTTTATTGATTTAAATCTTTCTCTTTATCTCTCCACCAGTGGCGGTTTTCTCTAAAGTGCGTTTGTGCGGCGAACCCCCATTAAAAAGATGAGAAAATAAAACAAACTTGTTTTATAATAATATAAGCACATTATAGATAGCACGCTATTAAAATTTCGCCTTCAAAACCCGCGCCACCGAAAAATACGATACATATTCCAAATATGTGCGAGTTGTAATCCGCGCCAAACTCTTCATACAAAAGAATTTTAGCCGGTACAGACCCTATGACGGTGACATATACAAAATTTGGTCTTTCTTTGCAAAACTAAGACAAATTGTGTGCGCCGAACACGCGTTGTGATATCACGTGACCTCCGAACATTGACGAATGTAACCGAAGAAACCCGAGCACTTCGCGGACTGACTGGTCGACGTTTGACCTTTGAACCATAGGGAAGCAAGTGTTATTTTTTATGTTATATTATGGTATTTAACTTTGTAGTCATTTTTGTACATATTTTTGTTTTCTTGTTTCTGCATTTCTCCAACCGTTTGCTTATGGCATTTGTAAATCTACTACCTATTGAAGTAGACCGATTTTGATTTCTGTTTTCGTATTTTTTTTTTTAGATAAGTCGTTATATTCCTTAATTATATTTGCGAAATTTTCGGCAAACGCCCCATTGTCGTCGCTAGTTATGCAATTTTGTGTTTCCAGTTCTCCATCTCCAGTATTCTCTCGGATTTCAAATTGAAAGCGTTTGCGTATATGTTTATTTATGCGTTTGCGTATATGTTTTTTTATGCGTTTGCGTTTATTGATTGTCGCGAATATTTTGTCATAATTTTTTTATACAATGGCGGAATACAGTGTTGTCTATATAAAAAATAATGCCAATACTTATGAAAAAAGGTTGGAAATTAAAAATAAAGGGCCTCCGCGTCCTGACCTCTCATTAAAGCAGGTTTGTGCCGCGAAAACCGAGAAATTCACTCGAGTTTTTAAACGTGATTGGTACGCGAGCTGTACTTGGTTATGTGGTTGCGAGGAAACCAATCGGTTATTTTGCTTCCCCTGTTTAGTTTTTGGAGGCGACCCATCGTGGTGTAAAATTGGAGTAAACGATCTTTCCTTTATTAATAATTATAAATATAATTTAATTCCTATAAAACTTTTCGCATTATCTAATAATTGTGTCTAGTGTAAAGTGATTTAAAAACAATAATATGTAGGTACCCCTCCCACTAACTTTATTTAAGTTGTGTGACTGCTGCCGTATTCGACTATTTGACGAAGGACAACAGTAAGTAAATTTTAATTAGATATGTTTATCTTCTCTTGAATTTCTGAACCCCCTGTTAAAAAGACCACGAACCGCCACTGCTCTCCACACACTTTCTTCCTATTTGGTATTTTTTTTATTATTACTCATCTCTGCATCACTAGTAAGGATTGAGAACAATAATTTTCACCCCAAGACGAAATGACCAACACATTTTGAGAACACACGTAATAATTTAATAATAAGTACTGAAATGTATTGTGAATGCCCAAATAAAAAATAAAAATCGAAATGAGTGACTAAAAAACCGAGACTTTTGCTTAAATTCGGTGTCACCAATACGGTTAGCGTACTTTTAGATAATCGTAACAGTTCATACTTTTATTCTACAGTGGAATCAAAATATATTTTTTACAGATCTACAAAAACTTTAAACCATGATAGGCATTATCATGTCAATAGATGAAAGCTGGCAGTTATATTATCCTCATTTCTCATATGTTCAGGTAAATCATTTTAAAGAGTTCCTTTCTTGTGTAGTGATGTACTGGATGGATAAAAAATAATTTGTGTTATAGTTAGAATCAGAAGAAAGAAATAAATAACGAAAAAAGAAGGCCGTCGAATTTAATCGCGAGCCTAAATTTAAACGGAATTGATAAACGTCGCAATGCCCCTGTACTTTTTGTTTTTTGTTTTAGTGCTTTATTTTCACGCGTAAGATAAGGATTGAACCCTCGACCTGGCGCTTACCCACTCAACCACCAACATTCTTACACTAATAATAATAACGTACCTAGTCTACAAAACAATATTGTCTTTATAATTCTAGATTATTAATTATAGTACCTACTTGAAACTTTAGTATCTAGGTACCTAAAAGTATGTCATCATCTCTGGTCCATGATCTCAGTCCGAGGTCTGACTGAGACTGGCTGCCGACATCCTGTTACCCCAGGGAGTGTTGCCGGGGACAAAGGGTTCCTTCAGAGATGTGAAGGTCCTCAATTGGTTCATTCATCGGAGAAGGTCCGCACTTCGCCATGTCACAGCCATCAAGCCATGAGAGTCATCTGTGTCTTGTGACGATGGGGCAGTGGCGTAGCACAGATTATTTAAAAAACATAAATACCAATAATTGCAAAAATGTATTGTTTTGTGTGCAGTTGGTTTTAATCGCTGTTAAAATTTTAACAAGCTGTGAAATTACACAACAAAAGCCTACCTAGTACAAAACAAATTAAATTAATTATAGCTACGTTAAGTCCACAAAATATTGTCTTAAATAATTGTCAGAAAAAGGAAGGATTAATATTTAAAAAAACATTAAAAATTGGGATAAAATTGAAGTTACTGGAAACACCTACCCTACCGCTGAAAACTCTCTACAAAAGTATTGAAACTATGTATTTTTTTTGTGACACCTCACAAGAGCGTCCCTGCCTGTGCAGTGTACAGACAGGGGAACTATGTCACCACCCGGTTGGGCGGCGTTGTGAGGCGGAATAAGGTAGGGGCTGTAGGAAGAATTTTATAATTATATCTTACACTCCTTCTTAAGATATCAAAATAAATATGCAGTAATTCATAAAAAATGAAACCCCGTGCGGTGCAGGTGTGGTTTGCCTATTTAAATTTAGAGAATAATTTACTGTTGATAATCAATATGATTAAAACATAGATGAAGAATGGAGCACCCGGAGAATCTACGAGGTGAAAAAAGTCAGGGATGTCCCAAAAAGGTATGGGGCCATTAAGTGAAAAAATTAGGTGGGTCATTTCGGACGTCCGAATAACTAAGAGTATGAATGTTAATGAAGCAAGTGCGCCTGCCAAAATAGAGGCGTGTGGCGTTCCATTCTCTCTACCAATGCCACGCCGAGCGGGAAATTGCGTGAAGGTTAGTTTTAAAAAGTTTACTTTTTGACGTTACTTACTGATGCAAGAATTCAACATGCAGCTAACCTCTTGACTTCCGAAACGAAGCCAACTGAATGAAGCAGAACTATATTAATATTGTTACTTATGAATCTTAAAAAAATATCTTAACCTTGGCGGATCTATTTTATAACTCGGTTTACTCGATTTCATCTATTTTTCACGTTCCACCCCTGTGTGCCTCCAGTGACACAGAGTGTCCATTCTTGTCTGACCCAACTCGTGCCGCATGTCGCATTCGTTAGAAAATAAAATAATGTAATAACTAAACTAAATAATGAGTTGATGTAACCCGGCCGGGCCGTTATAGCGCGATCATCTGCCGCGCCGGCCGCGGACGCTGAAATAACAACATGTGCTTTTGGCTCTCCTTAGTGCTTGGCTTGTTCGAACTCCTGGGAATGAATGTGACGGGATAAAAAACCTCTTGAGCCTTCTTAGCTCCGGATACATTATTTGAGAAATAACAATGATATTAGAGAACGTTTTTTTTAAGTGACTTAATGTATTTAAGAAAAATGTACTAGAACAATGTTCGCTTTACTTGAGTATTTAGAACATGAGCTCAAGAAATTAATAAAAACTTTAAAAAATAATGTATTTGTATCGTACAAGAGTCTCGACTGCTCGGAGCCAGTGTGACTCTGGCATCCATTATATTTAGGTTTGTTGTGAGGTATTCTATAGTTTGAAGGAGATGGGGAAGAGGGAGAAAGCAAAGTACCTGGTTAGTCAGTTCTGGTCACTAGACTTAGGTAACACTTATACTTGGTCTAATTTGTTTGACTTTGATATTACTTCAATTATTTAATACCTTTAAAATTAAGCTTTCGAAGTCACTAAATTCTTGGAAATTTTCTTGAATTATAACATTTAAAACATGTTTATTGTTTATTTTATTGCGTAAACACGAGCTCTCACGATGTTAACTAACTGCTGGAAAAGTTGACAAAGGTAGAAGGAAGCGTAAAACGCATCGACATCCCTGCAAAAAAACAGCATATATAAATACCCCATCATTTCATTGGTAATAAAACGCCACCATTTGAGACATAATATCTCCGATGAAGTAGTATCTTATACAAAACGCGATGCAGTCAAGAATCACGACACTAAAAATAATAATAGCCATACACCGGACCATAAACAAGAAATAACCATAACGTATCTGATACACCATAACATACTGTAATAAACCATAAGCCCAACGGACACCGGAACCTCCCTGACAAAGGCCTTCGTGAAGTCACGGCCTCTGGGGCCTATAATAAAAAGGACAAAAATATAATTAGTTTGGTAATCTTCTCCCGTATCGGACCTGGGACCGGACGGTATAGCTTACCGTCCCCACGACGCGACGTATAATTTTTAATTAATTATACGTCACGTGAAATGTTAGTCCAGTGAGATGAGAGCTGTGTAAGAACCAGCAGGCGGAACTTTTATGTTTTATTTCATCAAATAATGCTTTCAGTGACGTACCTACTTAGTTTCGTAATTTTTCAAGCTTACTAGCATTTAAATGCAACATGATCCTGAGCAAAATATTAATTTAATTTGTACTTTTAGCTTAAAAAATCCCAAAATTATAGTATTCAAATAATTTTTCACGGGTCTGCGCTTGTGCATTATGTTAGTTGTAATTTTAGGGTACCTACCTGCTTTATTATTTTTTTCACAAATGTATTTCATAAATCCAAATAAAGAGAACAGAAATCTGTGAGTAATCACTAGTGAAAACCTTCACTAAGTCCTGGGAACGACATGAAGCTGTAAGGATGGGTTTCTGCGCGGAAAGCTGGCGTGAAGATGAGCAGATATATCACTCTCAAGACAGGCTGTGATTATCGCGCGGCCCGACCCGGCTGTCCAGCCCTAGTCCCCTCCTGTCTGCGGCTGCTACTCCGCCCACGGGCCGCGCGGCAAGTCTCTAAACGTCACTGCTATAAAAAATGCTCAAAGTTTTGTAGAAAATTTTTAGAGCGGTAATAGCCCTTCACGCTGACGAAATAAATATTTCGAATCTAAAATTTATACTATGAATCTCAAAATACCCCAAATATTTTTGTTTTAACTTATATTTTTTGTTCGGTAATTTTTTTTCTCGTAATGAACAGCTCGGCTCTTTTTATATTGGCATGGTAGTACGGAGAAATCAAATAATGTTGTCCACTTATTCGTAACCCGGGGAGATTAGTAGGTATTTCTTTATAAATAAAATTATAGTTGAGAAGAAATGAGGAAAGTGAAGAAGAAAAGACGTGACGTTATGTGAGTTCCGCACTCTTCCCAACTGCTTCCTAATTTCGAGAGCCAGTAAGACTATGGCACGCCCAATTGGGTAGTTATAGTTGGGAGTGGAAGGAGATGGGGAAGAGGAATGTGGGGATGTAGCCACCAAACGCGGCTAAAGTAATTTATTTTATTTATTTATTATATTTTATTGATACATGATTTAGAGAGTACATGTAGTTTTTTGTGATATTTCACCCTCCATGCTAGGGATGACCCTGTGTTATTGCGGGTGAATTTTACAGTTTGCGGACATAAAATCTATACATTAAAATATTTATTTATTTACGCCCTAATGGGCTTTTACAAAAGTAGTTAATAAGTAATACAGTTGTATTACATAGTTTACAATAAATTATGATTTTTGATTAAATTAAGGTAAATTCAAATTAATAGTGTGGATTACGGAAAGTTAAATAAAAGTGGAGAAAATTCAGAACTCACTATGGAGTTGTGAATTCATACATCTCAGTAAAATGATTAAAAAGATTTTGTTTTATAACTAATACGGAATCTTTAAGCATGTCTACAATATTCCCAAATTTCTTACCAAAATGATGTAGTCTATTTATAGGTGTATGAGCTTCATAGTTGGTTTTAAAATTTTCACAGAAAAATGTAGCACTTTGCCTCGTATTTCTAGTCGGTACGTAAAATTTTATTCAGGCGAGAATTTCAGGGTTGTCAATGGAATTATTAATAATTTTATTTAAAAGTACAAGGTCAGAGATGATCCGCCTATCTGATAGCGTTATTAAGTTAAGTTGTTTCATCAAAAGAACATAGTTAATATTTTGAATTGGAATATTCAGTTTAAAGTTAATAAATTTTATAAAAAATAATATCTTCTTCAATGGCGCTACAGCCCATTTCGAGCCTTGGCCTCCTTTGATGCGAGCCTCCACCGCCCTCTGTCCTCGGCCGTTGTCTTCCAATCTGCAACATGGAGTAGTCCTCTGGCATCTTTCCTGACATCGTCCTCCCATCTCAGCCTAGGTCTGCCCGCCTTTCGTTTGCCTCCCGGGTGTCCTGTTAGAACCTTCTTTGGTACACGTGGGCTTGGCATTCGGTGCACATGTCCGGCCCATCTTAGTCTTTTGAGCCGTAGATGAGTAGAGAGTCTGGGAGCTTGGTAGATGTCATATAGCTCCTTATTGTGGCGGATTCTCCATGCCTCTCCCTCTCGCACCGCTCCTAAGATTCTTCGAAGTACCTTTCTTTCGAAGGTGTTCAGCCGTTCCGCAGACTTTGCTGTCAGTGTTCCCGCCTCACATCCATAGGCCAAGACCGTTCTAATAATTGTTTTATACAGGGTTATTTTGGTTTTCTATGGACGTTTCGGGATTTGAACACTGGCAGCAACGCGAAGTAAGTGTTGCAAGCGGCTGTGATGCGCTTTCTTACTTCTACTGGGTCTTCGTTGTCCTGCGTTATGATGGAGCCCAGGTAGGCAAACTCTTCGACCACTTCAAAGTTATAGGAGTTTTTAAAATTAACTTTATCTCTTATTCTGCGGTGTGGGGTTCTGGTTTGCATCATGATTTTAGTTTTGTTCTCATTGATTTGCAAGCCCACCTCTCTTGCTGCAGTCTCCAAAGGGTCAAACACCTCTCTTACAGCCTGTAAGGATCTTCCAACAATGTTAAGGTCGTCTGCATATCCAACTATTTGATTGCTTTTGTAGCAAATGTTTGAGTCGGTAGCAATCATTGTCTTCCTCACGACGTGCTCCAGAACAATATTGAAAAGAGTGGGAGCTAAGCCATCACCTTGTTTCAGCCCCTGGGAGACGTTAAAATCCTCCGTTGTTTCACCTCCTATCCTTACTCGACATCGTGAACCAACAATCGTTGCTTTTATAAGCTTGACTATTTTGGACGGTATACCAAAATTTAGGAGTACTTCATATATTTTCTCCTTATCTATACTGTCATATGCCTGTTTGAAGTTAACAAATAGTTGATATATGTCTATATCGAATTCCCAGCATTTTGTCAGGATTTGTCGAGTAGTAAAGAGTTGATCAGTGGTGGATCTCCCCCTCCTAAAACCTGCCTGATACTCTCCCAGCAAGTTCTCTGAATGACGTTCTAGTCTTTCTTTCAAAATTGATGTGAAGATTTTATACGCTGTACAAAGTAGCGATATTCCTCTGTGATTTTCACATTTCAATTTGTCTCCCTTTTTATGTATGGGGCATATTATACTAGTTTGCCACTCTTCTGGTACTCTTTCGGCGGTCCATATTTTTACAATAAGATTGTGTAGCAGGTTTTTAAGATGTTCGTTTCCATATTTATAGAGCTCTGCCGGGATATTGTCTCCTCCCGGTGTTTTATTGTTTTTCAATTTATTTAGGGCAGCCCTTACTTCTGCCACCGATGGCGCTCTAGTCGTTTCATCATTATTTAGCTCATCCGGAATGTGAGTTGGTTCGACTGTCAGGTTGTTATTGGGATTCAAGAGCTGTTGGAAGTATTCTTTCCACCTAGTCTTAATCTTTTCCTTATCTCCTATTATGTCTCCATTACTATCTCTGCACAGGGATGTGTTGGGTTTGAAGCCCCTTTTAAATACATTGACGCCTTTATATGCCTCACGTGGATTGTTATTAACAAAATCATTTTCCATTTTCAACAATATGTTGTTAAAATATAGTCTCTTCTTTCTTTTAATCAAATGGTTAGCATCTCTTCGTGCTTGTTCGTAGGAAAAAAAAAATAAAAAAGAAAAATAAGAAAAATGATGTATAGCTAGTTTGGGTTGCTAGAAGAAGATAAAGAAGTTAGAGAATTATAAAAAGATGAAAAATTTGAGAAATTATTAGTAAATACGAGTAGATCACATTAATTAATTGAGTACATACTATACTGCTAAGTTAGGAAATAAGGATATATGTATTATGTTTTGTCTGAAAGGTGATTAAATTGATAAAGTGAAAAATTAAAGGGTATTGTTGTTGTAATGTATTCCGTGTGTAAGGATCCATTTCGTAATTTGATTTTTAAAGGAATGGGGTTGACTCACGGTTTTTAGGTTTTCAGGGATAAAGTTAAAGATTTTAGGAGCTAGTAAGAAAAATTGTCTTTGAGCTGACATGGTATGTAGTGAAGGTACTTTGTAGTAATCGTTGGTTATTGTTCTGGTGGTGTAGTTGTGTTGTACGAGAGTTTTGTTTATATATTTGAACAGGAAATGTATGTAGGAAAATTTTAGGTGGAGTTATCGTATGTTTAAGACATTATACTCTATGAGGAGTCGAGTGGAGGGGGGTATCTTGTTGGTCGCTTGTTTTGGGCTTTTAGTAGAAGTTCGATGGTAGATTATGCACAGCCACCCCGGATTATAATGCCGTAAGCTAGTAGAGATTTCAAGCAATATTTCGATTCTGAATGGTGAACTTTCACCAGGGCAACACTGAAAGTATCTACCACTTTGGAACGTTCCTTAATTGATCAAATTGTGAAATATCACAATTTAATCAAATAAAAGTGACTTGCGAATGCCAAGATTTGAACCCGTGACCTGAAATGATTTGCGAACGATGAATTGTTAACACTTTCCCTACAGGACTTCCTCAATCGTTCCTTTTAATGAAAATAAACTACACAGTATGTATCCCCAACCATCACATAAGTATTACTGTGCAGAGTTAATAAGGTTATTTCTTGCCGCTACATCCGGCGCTGACACAAAACCCAGTCTCATTCGCATCAGCAACAACCCAACACAACAATACCATTCGGGGGCTGACAAAGGGCCATTTTAATTATGTCCGCAGTCATTAATAACCTATCGGTCCAGCCGAGAGATGGCCCATCTCCATCTCCCATCTCCCGGACCGAACCGCCCACTCCGCAGCATCCCTCTCGCAGCCTTAATGAAATGGACCATTTACATTGTGGGACTAATCACTTTAATGATAAATTTTATGGATTTATTGGTACCGCGTCACAATTTTCTGAATTTGTCAGATATTTAAATTGCCTTTTAAGTCATGGTATTTTACAAGTATTTTTTGAGATTATTTTTTTAAATGTGAAATCGTCTTGTTTATTCGGACTTTACATTCGCATTTTTTCAATATTAATGCCTGAAGGATGTTTGAACAGAGAATTGTCATTGAGGTAGTGCCATTTCAATGGAAAATTTTGTTATTTTAAAAAAAGCAAATTATAGAACAATAGTAAAACATATTATAGAACAATACAACAAAGTGTACATATTATTAAACCATGCATTTTATTCTAGAATAATACAGGGAAATTAAATTATTCGGCAGGGACCTACCTACATACATATAATAATATTATCAATATTGCAGTTCTTGGATGTAGGATGGTTGAATCTCTTACACTAAAACTGTATAAACTAAACTATATCCAGTCCAAGTTATTTTTCGATTGTGAATAGTGGTCTTTCACGATACTAGTATCCCCCACTATGAAATGATGTCAAATAATCTACACTAATTTTCTGCATTTGAAAAATCACTATTGGTACACATGTTTACAAACTTGACTGGTAAACAGATGATTACGCGAAATGTTTTGCACCAATGTTAAGTTATTAATAATATTTCGATAGAAATATAAACAAAATATAAATATATACAAATATAAACAATCAATACACAGGTGCATTTATTAGTGAGACAAATGCATTATTCCCACTAAATACAATATCTGAATAGTAAAGTTGATTCTTTAAAAAACAAATACAGTGGTGCCTTAATTTAGTTTAAGGTTGTTCTGCGAATAATTTATAATAACGATTTTGAGACACAAATGAAGTGGGCGTTTTTCGTATTTCTGATATGGAGACCGGTCCTCATATCCAAATGGACATATTTTGAGTATAAACTAGGTTCTTCATAATGTATGCAAAAGTGCTTAGGATGTGTACGCTTGCACTTCATTGCTAAGTAATATAATATACATGTTGCTTCTTTTAATGAAAATCGAAGTGTTTTCAGGACCGATCGATTTTCTAAATATTTTTGTTGATTAAATTATACTAAATGACCTTTCACACTGAAAAAATCAACCCGTAAAAACATTTTTTTTTTACTTAAATAAAACTATTTTTATTAAAAGATGTATTTAAAAACGCATTTTTTAAAATATGATTTAAGATTTTCACGGCCGAAAGTATTTTTGTTATTTGTTTTTGGGGTGTTATGCCGTGTTGCGCTTTTTTGAAAAACCACCGTTTTTTAAAAAATAACACATCTGCCCTGGTGATGGACACTGCAATGCTGTCCGTAACGTTGGCTAAAGAAGGAGTTAGCGCAACACGGCATAACACCCCAAAAACAAATAACAAAAACGCATTTTTTTGTTTGACTGCGGATTGAACCTTCCTCCTTTTAAAATGTATTTTAAAATGCGTGTGTGCGCACGTTTATGAACATGAATGCCATCAAGATATTGATGAATGCTTTGTCATCGACAACAAGTCTATCTGCCGAGTTTCACCGCGATCGGATGTTGGAAAGTCGGTATTTGTTCGAAGATTTGCATTCGTTCACGAAAACAAAGATATTGATGAATGCTTTGAGTCTATCTGCCGAGTTTCACCGCGATCGGATGTTGGAAAGTCGGTATTTGTTCCAAGATTTGCATTCGTTCACGAAAACAAAGATATTGATGAATGATTTGTCATCGACAACAAGTCTATCTGCCGAGTTTCACCGCGATCGGATGTTGGAAAGTCGGTATTTGTTCCAAGATTTGCATTCGTTCACGAAAACAAAGATATTGATGAATGCTTTGTCATCGACAACAAGTCTATCTGCCGAGTTTCACCGCGATCGGATGTTGGAAAGTCGGTATTTGTTCCAAGATTTGCATTCGTTCACGAAAACAAAAGTGAAATTCAAATAGATCTATTTAATCAATATAATCGACATGTTTCGAAAACAATGTAAAAATTTAATAAAACAACAAATAAAAATTTCAGACCTCGAATACAAATCTCGGTCTAATTTCTTAGAAATAGCGGGCATTCCCCAAAAAAATGGAGAGCAGCAGATGGAGATAGTAAAAAGAGTTGCGGCGGCGGCAGGAATGGAAATCCAGCACAATGATATAATTGATATAAAAAGGACACATGATAGTAGGAACAATGCGCCACCGAAACTGCTAGTGGAATTTGCGGAAAAAAAGACAAGAGACAATCTTCTTTCTAAAAGGAAAAATATTAATTATGCAGCTATAAAAGATATCTCCACCGAACCAATCTATATTGCAGAGGAATTGAGCCCATATCAATGGGAACTGCTCTGGAAAACGAAAAAATCTGCCAATGAAAAAATGTACTCCTACGTTTGGTTCAAAGATGGAAAAATAATGACGCGAAGAATACCAACCGAAAAAATAATTTATATAAAACATGTAGATGATATAAAAAATATTGTATAACAAAAGGGCACAAAAACGATTACGAAAAAATAAATAAAAATGGCTGACATTATATTAACCTCGGAACCAAATGATCTATCGAATTTAAATAACAACTCTTTCAATATACTACACAAAAACATAAGAAGCATAAGAAAAAATTTTGATCAATTGCAAATTTTATTGAAATATTTAAAAGTTAATTTTCAAATAATAATACTTACTGAATGTTGGATAAATCATAAATACATGAAATTGGAAATTGCTGGATATACAACCTACTCAAGTATGAATAACAAAAAACAAAATGATGGTGTAATTATATACATTAAAAACGAAATAAAAGCCGAAGTTGAAGAAATTATTATCACAAATGCCAATTGTTTAAAAATTAAAATCAGTAAAGAAAAAGCTATATTAGCAATCTATCGATCGCCCTCAACAAGAAACATCGACCCATTCCTTAAATCCGTAGACGAGGAACTCTGCCTTCTTAAAGAAACGAAAAACATATTTATTATTGGAGATGTAAATATAAATATTTTAGAAAATGGACACCCTAAGCAAATTCAATATCTGCAGATGCTAGCATCCCATGGACTGGAAAGCTTAATAAATGTTCCTACTCGAAAAGTGGACAACAGTGAAAGTTGCATAGACCATATAATGAGTAAAACAAAAGACATTACTCAAACTGTTGTATTTAATTCAACTATAACCGATCATTATACAACTATGCTTTCAATAAAAATAAACAAGTCAAATAAAATGAAGAAAAAACCATTAACAACAGAAAAAACAGAAATCAACTGGAATATCATTAAACATAATCTACAATGTACCGATTGGAAAAAACTGCAAAGTATGAACAATACAAATGATGCATGGAATTATTTCATAGAACTTCTTCAGAATAATATACTATCTAATACCACAAAAATTACTAAGAAAATCTCACACAAAAATGTACATATTAAACCATGGATTACACAGAATGTTATAAACTGCATAAGAAAAAGAGACGAGTTACACAAGAAACTTAAAAAAATTCCATACGATATACACATGATAAGATACTACAAAAGATACAGAAACATTTGCAAAAAAGTTATTATGTGTACAAAAGAAACCTACTATAAGAAAAAAATTGTAGATTGTAAACAAAATCCCAGGAAAATGTGGCAAATAATAAATGAAATAACCAGTTCTAAATCTGCCAACGTTACATCAATTGACGTGCTGAATATAAATAATGTTCCCAGGACATACGCTGATAATTCTGACCAAATACTTGAATACGTCAATAATTTTTTCATAAATATAGGATCAAATCTAGCAAAGCAAGTTACAAAATGTAATGAAGATGTACAAATAAACGAACCACCTGAGCAAGGAAATCAGCTCAATTTTAAACAAATTACAGCTGACGATATCAAAAACACAATTTCTTCTTTAAAATCAAATATTTCTTCGGGGGAGGACACAATCTCAACCAACGCAATAAAATATCTCTGTAAAGAACTTATCGAACCACTTACATACTTAGTCAACATGTCTATAACGAATAGCATATTCCCTACAGCCCTCAAAAAAGCGATTGTTATACCAATATTTAAACAAGGATGTAAAAATGACATAAACAATTACCGACTAATAAGCCTACTAAATGCATTTTCAAAAATATTGGAAAGAACACTAAAAAAACAACTCTTATCCTACTTAGAAGACAATAAAAAATTATCAAAAACTCAGTATGGATTTAGGGAGAACTTAAGTACTAGTGACGCCATAGAAAAAATTACCGATATGATCACTAAAAGTTTAGACAGTGGAGAAAAAACTTTGGCAATCTTCATAGACTTACAAAAGGCTTTTGACACAATAGATCACAAAATACTTTTTTCAAAACTTTCAAAAATTGGTATGTCATGTACAACACTAAACTTACTAAAAAGCTATATGACGGAGCGTACACAGAGCGTCCAAATTAACAAGAGAAAAAGCAAACCTCTCCCAATCAACCATGGAGTACCACAAGGAAGCGTACTAGGTCCGATATTATTTTTAATATACATTAATGATATCTGTAACCTAGAAACAAGAGGAAAAATGATTAGCTTTGCTGATGACACAGTAATTTTATTTAAAGAAAAAGATTGGATAAATACCTACAAAGAAGCTGAACACGGACTTGGTCTCCTGCAAAACTGGCTTAAAAGAAACTCCCTGACGCTTAATGTCAATAAAACAAAATATCTGACATTTTCTAAAACAGCCAGAGGGCAGCCGTCAGAGGACCTTAATCTCAAATTACATTCATGCCAAGGAATTTATCAAAAAAATCAAGGCTTATCATGCCTCTGTCCCACTATAGCACACTCCAAAAGCATCAAATATCTTGGAATTGAAATTGATGATAATCTCCGTTGGAACTCACATATAGATGTAATTACAAAAAAACTAACAAGGTACATATACTTCTTTAGAAACATTCGCAATATCCTCAATATAAACGATATTAAAAAAGTATACTATGCTTTGTGTCAATCACAAATAGAGTACGGAATAACTGGATGGGGGTCTGCCTTGAGCACTCACACAGAGCTGCTCAATATAGCACAAAAAGGAGTATTAAAGACTATACTGAAAGTTCCGCTTAGAACTCCGACAGAAGAAATATTCAAAAACTTCAATGTTTACAATGTACAGAAACTATATTCAAAAAATATTTTATTTAAACTGAAAAAAAACATATCCGAATACTTCACTGCCCAACATAAATACACAACCAGGGCAAAAAGCGAAAATATCCTGACTACTCCCAGTTTGAACACATCCTTTGGACAGAGAAATAATAAATTCAATGCTATAAAATTGTTCAATGCTCTACCAAATGAAACCAAAAAAATAAACGAAATGAGTATATTTAAAACAAAAGTCAAAACATGGCTTAGAGATCAAAGTAATAATCAACTTACAAACATTATGAAGACAATGTAAAGACAATTCAAAACTAAATACAAAAATTTAAGAAAAACTACAGGCCTCCTCAGAACAGGAAACCCTAGTGAGGAGGACTGTGAAAAAAATACAAAAAATATACTTATATTATACTTTAAACCTACATAATGTACAAATTTTGCTATTGATATTAATAAAAAAAAAAAAAAAATGGTTTCTTGGTCAGGATAAACATAAAATATAATGAAAATTGGCACTGTGCATTGCGTTTTACCTTTTGTTGGTATAGAGTTAAGCTATTTTGCTTCTCAGCTGTGATGGGCAAGTTCATTTTTTCAATCACAAAAATAACCCCACTACGGACTTTATTTAAGAAAATGTAATCAGCTCTCTGAATACAAAAAAATTAGTTTCTGACGTCACATGAATAACACACCCACAAGCGAATCCACCAATAGGGTGATTCATGTTAATTATTATCACGTGGTGAGCATACGAATATCACGCAACCAACATGTGATAATTTTTATTTATTTATTTTTATTTTTTATTTGGTACAATATTTTTTACATTTTAAGTTTTCCAGTAATATAGGCCTCACTGGGTGGCTTGCCCGTGCTGAGGCCTTCATTTTATAATATGAAAATATAATCTACACGATAAATTTAAATAGAAAATAACACATTTAAAATTAAAAATACATAATATATTTAAAATTAAAAAATAATACATTGAAAATAATCTTGTGTGTTTGTGAGTGATGTGTGTTTATATTGGTTTTGTGTGTTTATTTTGGTAATATTGTCTTTTTTGTTCTTTAATCCATTTTGTAATTTTGTGTGTGAATTTATTTTTATTTTCCTCAATTTTAATTTCAAGTTTTACACTGTTGAAAGCTTTTATAGCATGGTATTGGTAGTGTCTTTGTCCAAAACTTGAATTTACTGTCGGAGTTTTTATGTTTTCTTTATACGCTTGTCCAACTGGTCTGTTAGTGTTATTTTGTGTATGTTGAAATTTATTTTTTTTGTCAAAAATGTAGTTTAGTGGTGTTTCAAAGTATAATTGGGGTATGTCTAGTACGTCACAGCTGTTGAATATTTGGTCTGTATCAGTCAATCTATGTTTTTTTAGTATTAACTTTAAGATCGTTTTCTGTGCGGTTTCTATGTAATTGATAGCCGAGTTTGTTGCTCCTCCCCAAGCAATAATTCCATATTCTATTATCGATTGGCAAAGTGCAAAATATATTGTTATAAATTGTTTCATTTTATATATGTTTCTTATGTTTAGGAAAATGTGTATTGTTTTGAGAAGTTTATTTTGTGATTTGTTTGATGTGAGGTATTCATCAAAGGTTATGGTCAGTTACGATTCCTAGATACTTTATTTGTTCTGTTTATTCCAGAGGAGGGCAATCGCAGATGTTGGTGTTTAAACATTCGTGTATTTTTATGGTGTTTGTGTTGTTTTTTGGCTGTCTCGTGCTATTTATACTGTATGCTGTGAATTTTGTCTTTGATATGTTAAGTTTAAGTATGTTTGAGTCTAGCCATGCTTTCACTTGCGAGATTCCCAAATTCGCTATGTTATATACATTATTCCAATCCTTAGATTTGAAAAGTAAAACTGTATTATCAGCATAGCTAACTATTTCACCGTCTATTTTCATGCTGCAAAGTTCATTTATTTAAATAGTAAAAAGAACGGGCCCTAGTATGCTTCCTTGTGGAACTCCATATGTAATCGGCAGTGGTTTACTAGTATGGTTGTTAATTTTGACTTGCTGTATTCTGTTACTCACATAACTTTTTAATAGTTGAAGTTCCTTGCCTTTGCTACCCATTTTTCAAATTTTTTAAAAAGTGAATTGTGGCAGATTGAGTCAAAGGCTTTAGCTAAATCTAGATATATCGCAATGCATTTGTACCCTTGATCTATGTTGCTATGTATATAATCTATTGTACATGCCAAAGCTTCTTTTGTGCCTATTTTGTCTCTAAATCCATATTGGTTATCCGAGATTAATTTGTTTTCTTCTAGGTATTTTATAATTTGGTTTTTTAATACTCTTTCGAAAATCTTTGAAAGCGAGTTTATCAGAGTGATTGGTCGATATTTAGTTATTTTCATTTTGTCTCCGGATTTATAAATGGGGATCACTAGTCTTTTTTTAAGAGTACTAGGAAAGCAGGAGTGTGTTATATTAAGGTTGATTAAGTGTGTTTTGGGTTTTAAAATTTCCTTTTTTTAATATCTTTATGCAATCCGTTGTTATCTCATCTAATCCAGGAGCAATTCGGTTTTTTAATGTGTTTATTATTTTGTCAATTTCCTCTTCCGAGGTTGTTTTTATTGTAAATCTGTGTTGTGTCGGTTTTTTATTGATATTTGATCTATTTGTTTGTGTTAGTGTGTTTGTGCTATAAAATTTACGGTTCGATAAAACTTTTTCTTTTTTAATTATTGATGTATTGGTTGTCTAGCGTTGACACGCATTGACACGCGCGACAACTCAAGTGTGTGTGATTTATTTGGTCCTTGCATTTTGCTAATCAGGGTTGTATTAAGTTGTCATTGCCTTTCGGGTAATATCGCCATTGCCTTTCGATTTTTTGCAGAAGAATTGATAGAAATAAAATTGCGTCATTTAATGAATTCATTTATTTTATGTGTATTTTCGCTTAGGTTTCCCCACAAAACGGAAAAAATGGAGAAATGGTTAGAAGCAATCCGGATTCAATTATTTGATTTGAACTGGGTACCATCAGCAGGAAACCGCATTTGCTCTAATCATTTTCACCCCAAAAATATTTACCTAACTGCAAAGCGGCCTCCGACGTGTAGACTGCAAAGCTTTACCTGTTTTTCCGCTAATTATTTTGTTTGATTGTTGTGTGAAAACAAGCAAGTTTATGGAGTCTTTTCCATGTTTGAATTTTTTTTCTTGTTTATTTTTATGAATATATTGTATAAACTACATAAATGTAATACGTAAAATCCTATTTAACGGGCGTAAATAAATAAATAAGTATATATGGTAATCATGTAACCTCCATATCATCCAACTTAAGAAATAAATCAATTTATCGCAATCGAAATCTTTATTAAGTTCAATCCTAGATCATAACAAAATTCTGTATACAAATTAAGGAATGTATTTTCTAACTAACTAACTAACTAACCATCACGCCGTTTCCCCGCAGGGGTAGGCAGAGAGGTCGGACCGCCAAACAACTCGGTCTTGGCACACACATATACTTCTACACATACTCTTCTATTGTTCTGACTCTTGACATGGCCCGACTCAAGAATCTGATTCACTTGGTCGTGCCATGTCTTCCTCGGGCGTCCCCGACTTCTGCTACCATTCACATTTGCATTGTATATTCTCCTTACACTCCTTTCTTCGCTCATTCGCTCTACATGCCCAAACCATCTAACCGTCCCTTTCTTGGTCTTACTCATTACGCTTACATCAGCCTTGCACTCTTTTCGGATCTCCACATTCCTCACACGATCATACAGGGTTTTACCACACATATGCCTCAGGGATCTCATTTCAAAAGCATTCAATCTACTTTCATCCGTTCTTTGCCAGTTCCATGGCTCACTTCCATACATCAGGGTAGGTACCAGCACTCCATTGTGGACTGCTAACTTTGCCTCTTTGGACAATTTTTTGTTAGCGCCAACTGCGTTCAGTCCTCCATTAATGGAGATACCTGCATTTAATCTTATTTCAATATCTCTGTCAATCTCTCGTAAACATGCTTCCTAAATAAACAAACTCATCCACCTGCTCCAAGTATTCCTCATTCACAGCTATATTGCACACTGTTTTCGTACTCTCTCTTTCAAACAACATTACTTTAGACTTACTCACATTCAACATTAACTCATTCTTCATGCATACTTCGTTCATCCTAGATACGAGAGACTGTAGATCATCCATACTATTAGCAATCAGCACCGCATAATCAGCATACAATAGGCAACATATGTACTTTCAAATTACTCAAATTCGCGCCTAATCCCACCTCTTTCAATTCTTGCATACAATTATCCATATATAGATTGAATAAACATGGTGACATTATGCAGCCTTGTTTAACACCTTTTGTGATATCAAACCACCCCGTAAAACCACCGTTCGCCCTAAGACATGCAACGCTTCCTTCATACAGAGACGCAATTGCCTGAGTCAGATTTGTATTCACTCCATACGTGTAGAACACCTTCCATAGCTTTTTCCTGTCGACTCGGTCGTATGCTTTTTGTAGATCTACAAAGGCACAGAAAAGTTTCTGGTTTTTTTCCATAAACTTCTCGGTGAGCATACGCAATGAGAAGATCTGGTCCATGCACTCTCTTCCACTCATAAAAGCACCTTGCACATCCCATATTTTATCCTTTGTTTCCTTTCTTACCCTTTCAATCAAAATTCTACCATACAGCTTGCCAACTGAACTTAGCAGGCTAATAGCCCTATTATTCCAAAATTCCTAAAGATTTCTAAAGTTACACCACTGTATAAGGATGGGGATAAATATTTGGTCTCTAACTACAGACCAGTAGCGATCCTCTCCTCTCCGGCTAAATTGTTCGAACTAATAATTCATAAATATATCTATGCCCAAGTAGAACCTTATTTAATAGACGAGCAACATGGTTTTAGATCTGGCAGATCGACTGTGTCAAATCTGATGGTCTTTACGGAATATGTATCTCAAGCTCTTGACAGTAAAAACCAAGTTGACGTATCATACAACGACTTCGCAAAGGCTTTTGATACCGTAGACCCGCTGATACTCTTAAATAAATTAGACCGTTTTGGATTCTCGGTAAAAATTTTAAATTTATTTATGAGCTTTTTATCAAGTAGACAGCAATACGTAACGTATGGTATTTCTAACTCGACGTACTTTCCTACAAACTCTGGGGTTCCTCAAGGTTCTAATCTTGGTCCTTTACTTTTTTCCCTTTTTATTAATGACATTCATCATGCCATAAAGTTTGCGAAATTTGTATTATTTGCAGATGACTTGAAGCTATTTTTAAGAATCCAGACATTAGAAAACTGCGCACAGCTCCAGAGAGACATAAATGCTATCGTGGTATGGAGTGAAATTAACAAATTAGGTTTTAACTTTAATAAATGCGCCATAGTGCTATACTAGAGCAAACACTGTGATTTACCTTAACTATAGGATGTCCCAATATTCTCTTAAACATATTTCTGAACCGAAAGATCTGGGAATAACCTTTGACCCACACTTAACATTTCACGTTCATATTGAAACGATATGCAGCAGGGCTGTGAGAACGCTTGGATTTGTGCTATGTAACTCCAGGCATTTTTGCAGCTCTGCCGTGGTCCGCTTGCTTTATTTTGGCCTAGTGCGTAGTATTTTGGAAAGTGGCTCAATAATACGGGGACCCTGTGATGCAACGTACACTTCAATGGTAGAGAAAGTACAAAAGAAGTTTCTACGTTATCTTTATCTTAGAGACTTCGGGTACTATCCCTATTTATACCCATCAGCCTTCCTTTTTGGAATGCTAGGTATCGATAGTCTTGTCAACAGGCGGAAAGCTGCGTTGCTGATGATGGCCTATAACTTGTTGAACGGTCATATCAACAATCCAGAAATTTGGAATAAAATTTTATTTTACGTCCCTGATAACTTTGCAAGGGCGCGTATACACAAACCATTCATTCTTCCAAGATGTAGGACTAACTTACCATTAGCAATGCCTCTCGGAAGAATGATAGTCCTTCTAAACTCACTAGCCTCTGACATCGACATTTTCCACCTGAGCATTAATAAATTTAAATCGCTAATTAGGCAATTATGATTTTGTATTTGTAAAATGTATCTTTGTTATTGGAATTTTTTATTCTATAAATATGCATTTAAAATATAAATAAATTCCATACGTGACCTTTTACCTTTGTATAATTGCATGATCACTGTCCTTCTCCAATCTAAAGGCGTGTAAGCCTCCTTTAAACATTGGTTAAAAAGATTGCACAACCATGTGAGAATTATACGGCTACCTCCTTTAAAATATTCAGCAGCAATATTGTCAAAACCGACAGCCTTACCATTCCTCATACACTTAATTGATCTTTCTGTCTCATCCATGCTAATTTCGGTAACATTCACTCCATCATCATTCATATCTGATTCGCCGCTGGAATCACTGTCACTCACTTCGCTTTCGAAGATTTCCTCGAAATACTTCATCCATCTCTCTTTTATTTTTTCCTAATTCGTCAACATTTTTCCTTCTTTCGATTTTATCACTTTCATGCTTCTAATGGAATGTATTTTCAATAAATCATAAATCTTAAATAACTGTTAAAACATATCCTTCCTGTTTAAAACTAAATCTAACGTTACCCAACTGTAAGGATTCGCCGAAAAGCGCAAATTCGGCAAAGCTCTGTTAAAATATCACTCTACAGAAATATATACTATGTCAATTACAAAACACGTCAATCATAAATCCATTTGAGTCAGTTTGGTCCTCAATGTGGCATTGTATTCACGCCCCAGCTATGAAATATAATACGCGATTCATAATAAACATGAAATTTTGAAAATCATTCACCGTATAAACGGGACCTACTGAAAATGGTACATCGCCGCTGGACCTTTTTTTGCCGCAAATAATATAATATTATGTGATGCAAGAAATAATAATATAATGACATAGGTTATGATGAGGCAGGTACTACGGCCAAAGGTTTTGCAGATATTGTGATAGATGATAAAAAAAAATGACAATAACATGTTTGGTTTACGAAAGACCATCGTTGGGAATGTAAATAGCATTCCCATTTGGTGACCAGATCTGAATGGCTAGCTCTTACGGACCATCCTCTTCTTCTTCCACTCCTTACTCCCTTCAGCTCCACCGCACACCAGATGTGGGGATACCATAGTCCCACGGGCTTCGGGCAATTGGGACCCTTGTGCGGGGCTCACATTTTTTAAAGCGCAATTTTTGTGAAATATTACGTTGATGACGCTATGCCAAACCGCAAAAACAAGTCAAAACTCATTCAAAATACTTGGTATTTACAGATGTCGTGCATGAACTATGCAAATGTTATTAGGTAGATACTTAACTACCTAGTTACATAATTAAATATTATTCAACACCGTACTTTATTCCAGCATTGACAAATTTCGTCAATAAAGCAATATACATACATCTAATGATTAATTTTAGATTTAAGAAAAACTAATTGATTTTCTTCTACCGAAGAACCTCTATTCCAATCTAAAAATTGCTCCGATTTTAAGACCGTCTTTTTAAATCCAATCAAACATTATAAAACTTCTTTTCACAACATACAATACGATAAGTAGGAACCCCAACAATGCGATATTGGGAGAACAGTACCGCCCCGAACATCGTGTCTTCAGTTTCATCTAAGCACTGTCCTCGTCTCGGCATAATATGAACATTTATCATAATCTATTGAAAGGCCCTGTGTAAATCCTTGTGTACTTTCTTTGGTACAAGTGCTCGGGGATCAGAAAGGTACAAGGGACGATTAAAATGATAATTTTAAATAACTTTAAAGTGGGGTAGAAAGAATTTTTGTTTTGTAATTGCATTAGGGTTTTAATATTATGGTTCTTACATTTTTGTAGAGTTATGATAAACAGTTGTGGCAAAATTTTACGTTTTTACGCTTTCTTTAAAAAAAATCTCTTTTTTAATATTAAAGTGTTCACGTTGCTTGAATGGCATTAGCTGTGTTTAGTGACCAATTCTGAATAGCATGATACTTCCAAACACTCCTCTCCACGTCTCATTTTTTTCTCCACTGACTGCCTAAAATTATTGTTTTGTCTTATATTTTCAACATGTGACCTTTTAAAATTAACAATTATGTCAGGATAGTGTTAAAATTAAAACACCTAGGTATCACTATTATTTCAAATGGAAGCAATATTTATTTTTCATATCTTGTCATATAAAACGTTTAAATATGAAGGCGATCCTCGACTTGTAACATTTTAAATCAGGCAAAATCACGCACTCCGTATGAAAAAGGTGATAAGTTAAAAAAATATATTCTTATAAAAAAAAAAAAAAAATAAAAAAAAAAATAAAGTTAAAAATCTTACATCCCTCTTGATTTATGCAAAAAAAAACACCGCCAAAATGCATGTTTTATTAAATATTGTGAAGTTTTCCAATCATAATCTAACGAACTTAATTTGCCACATTTAAAGGCCTGATATATTAAAACTGCTCGACTATAGTAATTGAAAGCATCTATAATATTTTTAGCGATCAATTTTTCAAACAAAAAACACATGATTTTGTATTACTTAGCACTGCATCGTAAAAAATACGCATTCCTTGATTTTATTTTTTTATAAGTTCGAAAAACTATCATTTACTTGTTTATTAGGTTTTATTCATAAATTATATGTTGCATATGATAAAGACGAAAAATTACTTATTCGAATTAGGATCGGACATTATTCCGTTCCTTCCCACCTTTTTAAAATTCACGTCCTTGACTCCCCAGATTGTACATTCTGTGGTCTAGAAGTAGGAACTTTAGATCACATATTTTTTGGTTGTCCCTCTCTAAACAAATATCCTCTCTTCTATCAAGCCTCTCTAAAAATTGCCTCTCCTCAATTCAACATCTCATCTCTTCTAAGTCTGAACTCGACTCCAATTTTCATTATAATTTTGAAATTTGCCTATTTAAATAAAATTAATATTTTAATTCACCTTTCAATGATGGCCAAGAACACCCTTGAAGGATGAAAACCAGAAATAATGGAAAAAAACACCTTTAATTAAATTAAATTTTCTATGTGGTTAAAATGTTGCCGTAACGCTTTGTATTCACTCTCCAAATAAGCTGTAATAAAAAATAAACGTTTGAGCTATTGATAAATATCATATTATATTATGATACATTGGCGGGGCGCTGTGTAATCAGTCGTGAAAATATGACATGTCCTTTCAGAGAGACCCTTGCGTACAATGAACACAATGATCTTCATCATCTGATGCGTTTCGCATCCACCGAAAGCTGCGGACATGTTTGGTCCACGTTTCTCCATACAGAGTGCTCGCTGGACCGAACAAATATTACAAGTCTTGTTGAAAAATGGACATCGATTATGTTGCACAATTGTAATAAGCATTTGAAATATAGGTTTGCCAAAATTTTGAACTTGCAAAAGGAATTTATTGAAGTTGGAAATTGTGTATTTTCTTTGGTTATGAAAGAAATTATTGATGGACAGACAAAGCTTAATATTTATATTGAGTATAACTATAGAGAAGTATAATTTTTTTTTCAATAATTTATCGTTCGTGTTTGTTTAGAAAATAATAAGTCTGTTGTGAGGTCGCAGGAAGCAATATTGTGTTTTTTCGTGATTTGCTATAACTGTGAGTGGTAGATATTTTCAGTCTCCTCCGCCAACTTCTTCCCATCTCCTTCTCCCCACTCCCTCCGGCCGCATAACATAACCCAAAACGAGATGCCATAGTCCAATTAACTTCAGGCACTAGACACTCTTGTGCAATACTTATATAAAAAAAACCTGAACTACCCCACCCTAACCCAATTTCATCACTTTTCTTCAAAATCAACCGTTTACCGAATTAGTAACTTTGATTGTTAATATGTGCAACATATTTAAATGTTTTATAATATCCTATATTGGATTACACACAGACAATTTAAATAATTATTGGGTTGAGGAATTGGGGTCAAAAAATTTAATTTAATTTTAGTTTCGCGAGATTTTGTTTTCTCACCAATTTTTTTATCTATTTTAATCATCTAGCATGGTACATTATGTATATAAAATTATGAGCCTACTTCCTACCAAAGACAATAGTTACATTTTATTTATTTATTTAACGCCCAGAGGGCTTTTACATGGTTGGTAGTATAATTTTAATTTGACAGATACTTTGAAACATAAAAAATAAGAATGAAGTTAAATTTGATAAAAGCTATGCAACAAGTCATACAAATACAAGAAACAACAACAGAAAATTACAGCTATTTGTAGGTTTACATGATGTGTTTAGGAGTATTGTTGAAATAAATGTTTTAAATGATCCACAAAACTTGCCAAGTTGGTATTGAATATGTCAACATCACCCAAGTAATGATTTCCCATGGTGTGAAGTCGTTGTATCGGAGAGTGGGCAATGTAGTTACGCTTATGTGTGCTGCTGTAGAATATTGTATTTTGTCGTGTTGTTACTGTGGGTGTATGTATGTTTATAAGTCGCAGGAATTCACAACAGTCGAATTTAGAGTTAAGTATTTTGAATAAGAACGTAAAATCGTTTATTTTACGTCTTTCTTCTAATGTATGTATTTTTAGAGTATTTAATAAGAAATTGTATTTTAAATCTTCGACAGGGATGTTTTATTTAAAATTTATAAAACGTAGAAATTATTTTTGTATTCGCTCAATGTTGTTAATGTGAATTTTGTAAGATGGAGACCAAACTACTGAGTTATATTCAATTAGACTTCTTACTAGAGATACGTATAGTAGTTTTGTTTATTATGCCATAAACACACAGTATTTTTCGGTGTGTTTATTGTTTATGTTTCTCTCATTCCAAGACATGTATTGGTATGTTTGTGAATTCAAAACTTGTTTTGGTACAGGTATACACTCAATATTTAATAAAAAATACTAATTTCTGCTGTGTGTAACTCTGGTTCAATGAACTACGATTTGCAAAATTAGAACTGGCCGTGTGAAGAATTCAGACGAGCGATTAAGTACCGATCTATGATTAATATTTTGGAAAATTTAATGAAATGATTTTTTAAAAGTGGAAATAATTTGTCAATAATTCAGACTACCCGTGTGATTTCACGGATCTGCATTAAATAATTCTAATAATTGTAAAATTAATTAACTGTAATAATTATAAAGTGTCAATGCTAACCAATCAATTTAATTGGCTTAACGAGGCTTTAGCACGCGATATGTTAAGGCGAAGCTTAATGCCAAATCACTATTTTGATTAATTTTAATAACGAATTGGTGTACATTATGAAAACCAAAATATATGCTTTGGTTAAATTGAAAGTTTTCCAATCGCTTCGCTTGAATAGAATACAAATAAATAAAAAATACTGAATAAAAAAGATAAATGCAAACTACTACAAAAAATATTTTTTCAATAGAAATGTATGAATGGATAAAGGAAACAACTTTTAAAAAATAAAGTTCTATAGCTAAGATTATCTGTTACAGTTTCACTTGATCAACTTTTTTGCTTTCTTATAAAATTATTTACAAAATAAGTAAAAAACAGTTTTTTGCTTGAAATCGAACGTTTCTAGACTCCGTTTCTCGAACGATTTGAATGCCTATTACCTACGATATAAGGTATATACACATTTTTGGCTTTTAGCTTCTTCTTAATAGGTATGTAAATAACTAAACCAGCTTTATTATAATATTTAAATTTATAATATATATTTAAAATATTTATTTTTTACCTATAAGTTATACCCTTTGTACTCTTTTTGTGCAATAAATATTTTTTTGAATTTTGAATTTGAATTTTGAATTTAGTGGACGAGTTAATCTTATACACATCATGTACCTACTGCTATTAGCTATAGGTGTTGTGGGGATTTATCATGATTGTCTATATCGTTGTTAAGTCGGCAGCACCCCATGTAACACAACGCAGATTATGGAGATTCAGTGTATTCCTGCAATTATTGAATGGCTAAGTTATTATTCAGAAAAGTCACATTAAGCTAGATATTAGGTTCCCATTTTATTGAGTGTCTTCCCTTTACGGGTTTATTTTACAACACAACTCAAAAATGTTGAAGTAAAATATATTTTTTTTAATTAAATGATCAATGTTTATCTGACACTCAAAATACATCAAAATTTACAGTCTGTGATTTGCTAAAATTTTAAAATAAGACAGTCGCTCTCACAAACAAAACTGAGCCAGCGAGACTATGGCATCCCCAAATAGGGCATGTTGTGAGGTAGTGAGGAGGGGAAGGAGATGGGGAAAAGGAAGGTGGGGAAGTACCTAACTGTTCATATCTGGTCACCAAACACAGCAAAGTCATTTCAAGCAACGTTTCAACTCTGAAAGGTGGTCTTATACCAGGGCGATACTGAGAGCATCTTCCACTATGGAACATGCCGTAAATACACTATCTAATAGTATTATTGTCCTAGCGTCTGGACGATGTAGGCCCTCTGATTGGTCAAATTTAAATTGTTTGTTTCGGTTAAATTCCGCTAACTTGAAAATTAAGACCCGATTTCATACTAAAATAGGATCACCAGATTTCTTAAAAAGCATCTTTTCTGCTCATATAATTTTTGGATAATATCGAAGAAAATATGTTTTATAAAGTTCACATTTCATTGGATTAAGTACATTACAGTAAAAATTATCCACAATTTAGTTAATTTAGTTGTCAGCGTATATCGATTTCCAATCAATGTACAAAGCTTTTATAGCCAGTTAGTGTCAAGCAATGCTTAATGTCAGTGTGATTTTTTAAAGTGAGATATATATACAAATATATAATCCAAGGTCAGTCTGCATGGTAGACGGTAAATGCTCTAAAAAATTCCCCAAATCATTTAAAGATGCTACTGATAATAACTCCGCAGGCTACACAGAGTACAGGAGACGTGATAATTTTTCTGAAAATCACTTTGTTCGGGATATACGTATCGACAATCGATTTGTTGTTCCATATAATGCATTCCTTAGCAAAAAATATGATGCTCATATTAATGTTGAAATTTGTTCCTATGTGGACAGTATTTATTTATTTATACTGGGTTTTTAGAGATGTTCTAACTTATCTATACATGATCAATCTCACTCAATTTTTTTAATTTTCTCACTTCTGGCTTTACATTTAACCGACAGCCAATCTGTTTATTTTGTAGAACAGGCTCTCAGGGAAGCATCTACAAGGAACACCTCTTTAACAGCGTGATTCCAATTGAATCTTCAAGATATTGAGGGACGCTCTATTCTGTATCAAGATGTACCAAATAACTATGTCTTTTCAGCTGGTAAAAAGTGGACGAGGCGACAGCGGGGAGGCGGCAACATCATTGGATGAATACCTTCAATTTCTCCTAGAAATATAGAACTGTATCATTTACGGCTGATTCTTATAAAGGTGGCTGGAGCTATATCCTTTGAATCTTTGCAAACTGTTGATGGCAATTTACTATGTAGCTACTTTTCATGGTGCGGCGCGTGAACTGAAGCTCATCGATGACATATGAGAATGGACGCAGTGCATGACGGAGGCTTCATTGTATTCGATTCCTAAAATTCTTAGACATCTATTTGTTTTAATTTTAATACAATGTATCCCTTCGATTTTCGGCTGAAGATTTTTTTCATCATCATGTAACTTTAGAAGTAATTGAGCGTACTATACGTGATATCATGGGAAGTGATTCTGTCTTTGGTAACAAAGTTATTGTTTTAGGCGGAGACTTTTGTCAGATCCTTCCAGTGTGTCGACGTGCTTCACGAGGACAATTAATTGCCGCTTGCATAAAGAGCAGCACACTTTGGTACAATTTCAAAACCTTTTCAATTAAAAACAAATGTCAGAGCTTTAGAAAGTGAAAATATATTTTATAAAAATGGCTTTTGGACTTGGAAGATGGCAAACTTCCTTCTGTAGAAGGAACATTAGAGTCATCTGTGCTTATTCCCAATGTAAATATTTGCCAAGATATTATTCACTATATATACGGTGAGACACATACAACTGCTGATGCCTTAGTGATGAGTCAACGTACCATATTGTGCCCTAAAAATAGTCATGTTTATGCAATCAATGAGGATGTACTTCAACGGAAAGCGCCCCTGAGGTGATATCTCACAAAAGTGGTGCTATAAAAATTGTCCATAAAAATTTCTTAGAAATTTATTTTTTGGTGATGGCCTTTGTAATGGAACAAAAATGGTTGTTTTAAAAATTTCAGCTGTAACTTAATTCAAGCCAAAATCATTACGGGGAACAGAAAAGGTACAGTACATTTCATTCCTAGAATTTAAAACACTTTGTCGGATGTTACAATATAATTCAATATGTGCAGGAAACAGTTTCCAGTCAAATTAGCTTATGCAATGACCATCAATAAATCTCAAGGACAAACTTTTGAACGGGGTGGACTGTTACTTCCTGAACCAGTATTTTCTCATCGACAGTATGAGCGCAGTCATCGTTATTTATACAAATTCTGACTGATTGGTATACGGATAGTATTGTTTATAAAGAGATTTTTTCCTAATGAAAGTGTATAATATTATGTTGTAGATTGTAAAAAATAAAAGTATAATAAATTGTACTTGCTTAAAAAGTTTTGTTTTTCGTGTCCCTTGAAATGAAAATGACTCAATTTATCCCACCTGTAAGGTTTTCCCGCCTAAGAATTAAGAGAGTTTTGGTGTATTTACTTTGACAATCGTTTGGTAAGAGCGTAATATTATTTCACCCAAATATGTAGATTTTTAGGACTTATCCAATAAAATAATTAATAATATATATTTTTTTAAATGTAATTACTTTGACAGTCTTTTGGTAAGAGTATATTATTTTACCAAAGTTATATGTAATATTGTAATATGTTGATATTTTTTTTATTTTCGAATTACATATAAATATTTTGCAATTTAATTTCGATTTGAAAATTAAATCATTTCGGTGGTATGGAAAAGGAAACATTTTTCTCATTGACGAGATTTATGTTGGGGTGAGGGGTGTTTAACGGTGCAGAATGTCTTTCTATTTTATATCTACCCATTGATCTAAGATCTACCTATTAAATGTAACTGTTAGTATCACTTAAACTGGGCGAAGCCCAACCAAGTGCCATCCGCAGGGCCTAGCAGCGAAAAACCCGCGGAGCGGGTTTTTAACTGCTAGTGTTAATTTATACGAGAATTTTGTAATTTAAAAAATTTAATTAAATGAAATTTACTCTAGATTTGAACCCGCGACTTCCATCTTGCTAGTCGAGAGCATAACCATTACCCTCGACCACGGAGGTGTGCGTATTTTTGTTCATCGGGAGTTGTGACGATGGAAAACAACGTGACGACTGACTGAGCTGAGTATAATTACATATAATCATCGATGGCAATGATTATTATAAAGCGTTATCGGAGGTAAGAAATCAGATTATCCGATATTAATCTGAATATTATCCGATATAATAATAGTACATTACAAGTCCGGCCCTATGCGGGCGCAATTGGAGCAGTCCGTTCCGGCCTTTTTTGCCCCGTGCCAAATTTTTTTTTTCCGTAAAGAAGGCAGGGGCCTGCCGAATATTGATTTTTTTCTAAAACTATTAACGTCCCATGTGATAATCATTTATTTTTTTAGTAAAAAGATTCCCTTCCTTTGCCTGCCCAGCAACCGGGTGGCGGTAAAGTTGCTCTATCTTTTCATTGTTGCGACAGGGCACCCTTGTCAGGTATTACACCAAAAGAAAATGAAGCAGGATAAACAACGAAAATTTCTATCTTTAGCTAGCCCTACAGAACTGCCGCTTAAGTTCTTTGACAGTGCTTATTCCGGTCATTTCTTATTGTCACATGTTTTCCGATTCTTCAAAGTTAAATTTCGATAGTCAAAATATCGTCAAACTTAGTTTAGAAGTCTGTGTAAAGTACATTTAAATGTTGAACGTCATTACCCTGGCCGTTTTCAAAAACAAGTTGGGGAACTAGTAAAATTCGCGGCTTCCAATTTGCAATGTTTTGCTTGAATATATTAATTCTGACGAGAAAAGGAACATATACTCTATTTATATACCTCAATTAACATCTTTACGAAATATAAAAATGCAAATATCAAATAAGTAATTTCTCAGTCTCTTATATTTGTGTTAGGTCTATTGTGTCATTTACGGAACTCCTAAATGTTGACTTGAGGTAAATGGGGGTCCGCTCGTATGTACCCCCATTTGAATCTCGTGGACCCCTAGCAAGCCGATATCGACCCCTGGGGGTCCATATAGACCACTTTGGGAACCTCTGCTCTAGACGATTGGGAGCAGTGCGGTACTCACATAAGAAAGTATTCTACTGTCTTTAAATCGTTGTAGACCGCGCGAGCGAACAGGTTTATAACTGATATAAACCTAACATCCTCTTTAATATTTTTCGATTTAGCAATAAAGCTGGCATATCATATATAGGTTACTTAACACTCATTGTTTAAATTTTTCATTTCCATAGTTTATTCGTAAAGTACAGAATACACCATAATATATTTTACGTGGGACGAGAATTGGGTACCGCGTGAAAATTACCTTGATGAGTTTTGCTCTAATATCGGAATAAAAACATTGTTTTCCTTTTACCGGAGAACATATCATCTTATTTTTCACATACATTTCATGTTTATATCTTATGACGTTTCCCCAGAACTTTATTAAAAAAAACTCCCACTTGGGAAACAACTGTAAAAAAATATCAATTTTGAAGTGTTTATCAAGATAAACACTTCAAACAGATAAACACGCTCAAGAGCATGAATGCATGATTTATATTTATCAATACAAATTTACTACCAATTATGCATAGAAACACGTTTACTTTCGTTTTTTAATCGTTTATTTGGGTTTCTTTGTACGGCTTATTTTTGCGTAGAATCTTATAGATAATTTATTTCAAAGCCGTCGAAAATCTACCTCCATCAATTAAATAAAGGTACGTTTCTAAACCGTTATTAGTGCAAGCGATGCTGACCTTGCATACGGTTCTTTTATACATAAATGTAAAAATCGTATAAAAACCGTGGATTTTAGTAGAATAATAATAATGAAATAGCCAGAATCACAGTTGACATGTTACAATATGAGTAAGAATACCAACCCGCCTCGCCGGTAGAGACGCTCGCGCTGGTGCAGCAGCTACTTTGACATTGTACGGAGAACTTCAGAAACTGGAAATGAACGAATGGACGTAATGGAACGAATCACTATAATATATTATAATCTACAGCGTTTGGTACTACTAGCTATGTCATACAAAGTAGCTTTTTATATAATACCTATGTGCTTAAATTTTTAAAACGAAACTAAATTAAAACGTTGCATCAACGTTTGTGTTTTGATTCTGAGGGGAAACTGGGGTAAAACCGCCCCTCTCAAATATCAGCGATGTAACAACAAAGTAGCGAACAATAGATGTTGCATTTGTTCCACATTCCCCCTTTGTTTATTCAAATGATAAAACTCTTGTGTTTGATGCTGCGGAAGATGCCCCTCTCTCCTTCCCTTACCCTTTTGACAAGTCATCTGCATAATCTGGTTGCTAGCGATATTAAAAGATGCCTCGGGCCTAATTTTGGTAAATCGCACAACGTTACAAATTTCAATGAAAATGATCGCGACACAAATTCTTGGTGTACAAGACCGGGGATTTTTATTAAAGTTTTGGAATTATAATTTTTTTTTGTAAATGTGGTTATACTATTCATAATATTACATAGATCTCATTGTTCATTGATCTAACATATGTTATCCATTGCACTATGTTCATTCGCGATTTATTCATATTGTGGTGAATGGTTTACCGATATTATGTACTTTTCATTCAGCAGCATTTCATCTTCTGTAAAAACACCGATTAAAAAGCTTTGTTTACAGTATGAAATCGCATAATGCCTTAGTCTAGTCCAAAGATATTAGAAGAACGAGATGTGCTATGAGCAGTTCATACTGTGTGGAATTGTATTGGCCAGTGTCGCCGGTTTTGTTCACCAATACTACTGCACACCTTCGCTTACGCTAAGGTATCCGCACTAATACATAGAACAGATTTCTGTGCGTACACGTCCCGATAGTATTCAAAGTACCCTAATTAGGTAGTACTCCGCCTACGGTCCGGCGGCCAACATAGCATATCTCGTTCTTCTAATATCTTTGGTCTAGTCGGACAGTATGAAATATGAACTACAGAATGAAAAATAACCATTTATTATCATTAAGAAGAATTTCATCAATCAATTGTGAAAATGTTGTTTTATAATGTTATACTACTATTATTTTTATAAGCAATAATTGTTCGCCTGAAACACTCATCCACATTGAAAAAATATCCTGATAAAAAATACATGACGCCAACGGGACACGAACCCGTGTATTGTATTATTATTATGTATTTTTTATCAGGATATTTTTTCAATGTGGATGTGTGTTTCAGGCGAACAATTATTGCTTATAAAAATAATTGTTATCCTTTGTGCTATGCATAAATAAAATCTTGTCTTAAAAACATTAATTTATCAAAAAAATAATTATTATACTACTATAGTAAACGCGTAGTAAAACATGTGAAGCCTATCGAAAAAACCGTTTTTAAATCAAATATTTCTGAACTCTAAATGTTTTCAGTTTCTCCGTGTTGAAGAGAATCAAGGTATGACTGATAGCGTCAAATACTTCAAATCTCTTCGTAATTATGACATCCCGACTATTGACTTAAAAGTGTTCAGAATCGACATTTGTTCCCAACCATAATATGACATGCCATAGATCTTGGGTTTGATGAGCCAAGTTTGGATCCTGTGCATAAAAGTAAAGTTCCCTAAAGTAAGGTACCTATCTAACGATTTGCAGCGCCGTCCTTTGCATGATCACCTACCGAATAGCCACTTGCCCAGTGACTACCACTTGTTCCTGCACTTAAAGAAGCACCTCAATAGTCAACGCAACGACACCAATAATGACATCCGAAGGGCCATGCTGCAGTGGATAGCAAATCAGGCGGCAGATTTATATTTCGATGGAATACAGATGGATAAGACAAGTGCTATAATATCGGTGGAAATTATGTTCAAAAGTAGATTAAGGTGCAAATGTTCGTGTAAAAATAAAATGCGTTGTACTTTCTTAATAATAAAATGGGTAGTACCCGAAAAAACGCCCCTGGAATAGTACTGGAATTGAGCTATGGTAAGAATCTGCGGATCTTAAAAGCTAGCGTTAGACATGCCAAATTTGATAAGACCCCTAAGTCCATGACCAAGTTGATACCCCCTCAAAGCTTCTACACGAAATAAGTACATTGATTTGGAAAGTAAACATTCTGTTATAATGATATCTAATCGTAACAATCCATACCAGCTGTTGTAAAAATCTCCACAAAAAAACACATGGTAATAAAATATATAAATTTATTAAATTCGCTAAAATATCAGGGTTTTTCTCTTCCCTTAAGTGGTCACTTCAGATATTCAATCTACATGGCTAGGTACACAGTGCACAGATTAGATAATATAATATACTGACAGAGTCCGCCGGCTATACACCTTGGATTGATACACATTTTCCGGAACATGAACACAAAGGGAATAAAATTATCTCATATTTTCCGGTCGGTTGCCCGCGTCAGGTAGTCACCTTTTTACACTCCAAATGCTTCGCCTGCTATCGGCTGCTTTCTAAACTGGCGCAGATTTATCAAAGGAGAGGAGGTACAGATTCCCTTTGATTTATTTGCGAGAAAGTAGCTACCTACCTAGGTAATACTTAAATTTGGGTACCAAACCAGTGGCGTGCATTGCTTTATGACCAAATTAATAATTAAGCCTACAAGTTTATTCCAGTGGTGTGCAGCATGCATTGTTCTTCGACTAAAGGTAGTAAAGGTGTAGTTTTCAAGATAGAGTATGAACTTATATTGAAAATTTGAAATTTTATCAAATCATAAAAATTTGTCAAATAGTAATAATTTATCAAAGAAGAACTATTGTGACCTATAAATAGTGACAAATTTATGGAAAATACAAATTTAAAAGAAATTTTTTTTTTATTTTTTTATTGTTTTGTTTTTCTAATAGTTTGCACAGCTTTTAAACCTTTCTGGACTGCACCTGAAAAGTTCTCCTTAAATTATGAGTTGATTGTGTTGAGATCTATTGCGGGGTGATACAAGCTTCGGACGCTTAAAATTTAAAATAAATTACTTTCCCGTGTCTCATTGTCTATTCTTTCTTTCCCAAATCTTTTCTCAATTATTGAAACCACAGTCCACTGGCTCCGAGCAGTGGACCACTCACGTGGTGTTCGCTTAGAAATAATCTGGCTGATAATTTTCCGTTGGTCATATTCCTAATAATGCAAGTATTATATTAAATAATCATAGGTAAAATAAAACACTTGCTTGAAATGGCTTTGACCGTGTTTGGTGACCAGATCTGAATAGCTAGGTACTTCCCCACCTTCCTCTTCCCCATCCCCTCCCCACCCCCACCTTCAGCCTCACAACTAACCCCAATTAGGGATGTCATAGTCTCACTGGCTTCAGATGGTTGGAAACAGTTGGGACTCTTGTTCAGTATTCGTATCAAATAATAAAAACTTGTTAGAAAACCGGATCTTTTTGTTAAGTTAATAATAATACAATGCGATTTAAACGTAATAAATTAACATTGGTGAATTCATACAAAATTATTACATCCTTGTTGGTATAAAAATATCAAACTTTTAGGTGCCCACCTTACTACATATTTGATATGGTAAATCTCCTAGAAAAAAGTCACAAATAAATGGGATATCGGCCTTAACGTGGTTTGGAACAATTGATTTTTGATTTAATTTGTGCTGGTTATTCATCATGATTCGATATGGAAACTCACATAAACTAGGTAAGCATACGACCTTGATAATACCAGAATATTTTGCATACGAATCTATTAAAAAAGGCAAAGGAAAAAAAACGATACAGTCGTTAACCTTTTAGAGATACTGTTCCAACTTTCAACTAATACAATATTCGTAAAAATAATCTCACGTCGATAATAATTATAACATGAACATGCAACCATAAATCCATTCAAGGAAATCAACACTTCTTTGCCATTATTTCTCCGTGTACTTTAAGTATGTAGTATCTAATAGCCAAAAAAACAAGATTAACCAATTGAATCACCTATGATTTAAGATTTTCACGGCCAAAAGTATTTTTGTTATTTGTTTTTGGGGTATTATGCCGTGTTGCGCTAACTCCTTCTTTAGCCAACGTTTCGGACAGCATTGCAGTGTCCATCATCAGGGCAGATGTCTTACTTTGATATGATAAATATGATAAATAAGACATCTGCCCTGATGATGGACACTGCAATGCTGTCCGAAACGTTGGCTAAATAAGGAGTTAGCGCAACACGGCATAATACCCCAAAAACAAATAACAAAAATTGAATCACCTATTCAAAAAACCACATTCATCGAATAAAGTTTCGAGTGCAACATATTTCTTTGTGCCTAAAAGTACAAGCTTTTATTCGTCACTATGGGGCTCTTCCAATCAAGAATAAAAAGGTGTTCATAAGTATTGTTTGTCAAATAAACGCTAGGCGGCCGTACTATTTTTACATCTGTCCAGATAGGAGATCATAATTATTTACATTATTGGCAGCCCAATTAAATGGAAAAACGGCATTTAAACACACTCGTTGTAGTTGAAAAACTGAGTTATAGACATTAATACCAGAGCTCGATTAGGTAGACAAGAGATGTTTTTAAAATAGACGATTCACTTTTAATATGGTTCACTTATTCTATAGTGGCTCATATTCCGAAACAAGGCTTGTCGGTGCACAGCGTGCAGTAATTCTCTCTAATAATGTGTTACGCTAAATAATAACAAGTCGAAGCACGGTGCGGGCTGGTATAATTGAATAGCTGATACATTTTTCCAGCAGTAATTATGACACAGTGCGCCAAACAAGCGAACGGGCGAACAAACTGATTCACGGATCTCGGAGCAATAATTTAGCAAGAGTTAAAGCTTTGAATGGCATTTGAGCCGAAGTCGTGACGCCACGACATGTGTTGGTGAAAGTGAACGACGTCAAAATTAAGGCATCCGCTGATCCGCTGGCAATTTGTGGGATCTTTTTCCATGTCAAGTACCTATTTTGTAATCTGGAGTAACGATCGTGTGTGAAAATCGATCAGATCTTGTTATGTCTTGCCAATCGGCCTGATACTATCATTTATCACATCAGGCGGAGCGAGAAAAGGTTCTTCGTGCGTTTTAAAAGTCATCGAATTAGACGGTACTCATTTAAATTTCTAAGTTTTTATCTATTTTTGTCGACTTGCATAATTTTCCAATATTATGTTATCATATAATAAAGTAATAAAAAAAAAATTGCTACGCCAATACTAGACAGAATTATTTAGACTAAAGTCTCATTCTATCAAGTTGTAAGCTTTAGAAAATCATACAAACGAATGATTAATGATTCCACGAAATATCAGAAAATATAGGATGTGAACCGGGAACTGGTTTAGATTAGTTGCATAGTTTTCGGAAAGCTTTATTACAAGCATTCTTTCTTACGCTAGGCATATGAACAAAAATCCTCCTTTCATCAATTTGTAAATAATATATTATAACTATGTAATCTGAATGCCTCTGTTTTAACTCTGAAAAATACGAAACCCCGGAGCATCAATAACAGTTTTCAAAAAAACTGATAACTCGAAAGATGGAAATTTCAAGGGATCGATTGTTGATTAAAAAGGTGTACATCCTAATTAATGGAATCAAAAATACAGAAATCAAATCAATTTCTACATGTAAATTCTTTCCCTTTTATTTTCAAATTTTACTGGCTTTCACCCTTCAAGGGTTTTCTAGGCCATCATTTCAAATTATTGAGAGAGAGAAGGTTAATTTATATATTAATTTTTGTTTTAATTGGCAAATGTTAACGCGTTGAAAAAATGATTATAATGTTCTTTATGGCAAGGAACAGCTTTCTTTTTTTTCTGAAAATGTAATAATTTGTACGTTTATTATAAAAAATACATATTTATGTTAAATTAAACACAAAAAAATCAAAAAGCTGCCTAGGGGTAGAAGTTTTTATTAATTCATGGAAGAATAAATGCGTTTAAATGCTAATTAATGTTGTTGCAAGTGGCTACATTTGATATTATAAGGATCTCCTTACCATACTCTTACACCTTTCAATTTACTTCGCTCTTATTATTTCTGCCTAACAGTCTTCCAATATTGATACTATGGTCTAACGTCATAACTGGCGAAAAACCGTTCTTTCATTCTCGTCTAAAGTCAATGGTCTTAGCCTTCACATGTCAATATGTGATTATTTAGTTGGTATTTTCCATTTTTAAACTGCGTATCAAAATAATTTATAATTGTTTTCTGGTGTGTGACTTACTCGTAGTAGCGTAATCAGACCCCGTGAAATCTACTCCAAGAATAATCATCGATATAATAATACGATGCCGCTAGAACATGTTTTTTTCCTCATGCTGACGGATCGCATTTTTTATTACGCATAAATCAATTATATCCGATCTACGCAGATGATAATTATGTTCACCGTCATTAAGTCTATCTGGGATGCGTTTCAAGCTGATCTCTTACTGTACTTAACACTGGCTCTCCACTGATAAGATACATCGCTTTCTTCAATTGTGGCTAAAATACAGTAATCTTCAAGTGGATTGAATTCATTGGGAAGAGTTTATTACCTGAAATATAAGGGGTAAGACTAAGGACGGGTTGTTTCGGAGAATCTGAACAATTCATCAAATTTCACCGTTCATTTTCAAGTTCTGTGAAAGATTTTTTCAAGTTCTGTTTTTATTTCAGTTTTGTCAAGTAACTAGCCTACAATGATATAAAAACAGAACTTGATTAAGTCTTTCACAGAACCCGAAAATGGACGTTGAAATTTGATGAATTGTTCAAATTCTCCGAAACAACCCGTCCTAAGATGTCAGACAAGTTACAAAATACACTAATTGGCAATAAGTACATGCGCGATACTTCGAATTCGATTCAAATAAATGAGAAAATTTTAGGTTCAAGTATACCTAATACAACAGTTAAAATGACATAAAAAAGTTTTTTTACCTATAGTATGGGAAACTACCATGCTACTTGCTACACTTCAATAATGTAAATCACTTACTTTTGATAGCATAACTTTTGTAGGTTTTTCACTCACACAAAAAATTGTATGCATTATATTTGATTTTCGTTCTAGAGTAGGTACTAACAAATTAATTCTAGCAAAAAAAATATACTTAAAGTGCCTACATTAGTCATCTTTAATAACAAAATTTAAATAGTCAGGTATCTCACTATTCAATTATCTATAGGTAATCCCCAACTTCTTTATACTCCCCTGCCTTTGTTTTTTCAAATATTTGGGATCTCATAGTTCTACTACGTAAATGATATTATACGACGGCCGGCATAGTCCAGTGGTAACGCATTGGACTGCCATTCCGAAGGTCGCGGGTTCGAACCCGGCGTGCGCAAATAAATTTTATTTGATTAATTTGTGTTATTTCACAATTAATTAATTAAAATAATATATAATATATAGTATATTTGCGGCACGTTCCAGAGTGGAAGATACTACCAGTATCGCCCTGGTGTAAGACCACCATTCAGAATTGAAACGTTGCTCCAAATGGCTTTAGCCGTGTTTAGTGACTAGATCTGAATAGCCAGGTACTTCCCCACCTTCCTCTTTCCCTTCCCCACTTACCTTCAGCCTCACAACATCCCCCAATTGGGGATGCCATAGTCTCACTGGCTCCAGACTGGAGCAGTTGGGACTCTTGTGAGGTATTCACTATAAAAAAAAAAATAAAAAAAAATATCGCAAGGCCGTCGACAAACGAGGTGTTGCATTTACTAGTTAGATAATGTATTCAATATTTTAGTTTCGTAGCGTTTATTATGTAGGTATGTAGATACATGAAAGTCACAACTTACAAATGAAATATTACCCAATTATTTCGTGGTGTGCACATATTTGCTAATTAAACCCAATAAAAATTTTACGGAACAAATTTCTGGCGAAAATTTTAATAAGGTGGTAGGAAGTTTGTTTTGTTGAAAAAAACCAAACATTTTGTTTTTCATGAATATTCAAATACTACAGATGTTACTTTATTTGTAAGCGCTTTAAAAAAATAATTTGAACTAAATCTAACTTGAGAAAATATCAGGAATATGGTCTACAGTTTACCGAAATTCGTACTTTGTGTCATAGATTTTAGCCGAGTGGTCCAAATCTTAGGGTTCGCGCCACGGTGTCATCCTACTCACGATGGTAGTAAGGAAGAAAATCACCTAACCGGGTGACGATATAGTTCCCTGGCCTTTGCTAAGAAAATACAATTTTATTTAATTTTACAAAGCCTAAGTTCATTATATTTTTATAAAATTAAAATAAAAATAAACGTTTTTCGAGGACATTCTTTTGTAATTTTTAAATTATACTCGTACGTGGTCACGACTCTCCCAATCCGCACACGATCTGTATGGAAGTGTATTATTAGCCACCGCTGCGGCCGCCTGTGCTCCTAGTACCTGGTAGAGGTGCATCGGAGGGTACGTATGGAGGGAGAGGCTGAACGTTCGGATGCTACGTATCTTGATGTGTGGCTGATCTTATTTAGATCAAATAACTGCATTCTCATTTATTTAACCGCAACGGGGAACGATCCCCTCAGATCATTTTGCTACTGGACCGTGAGGTCTATGAGTACACAAATCTAACTTGTTTAAAATAATCCCAGTGGCACCTAAAAATATTTGTTATAAGATATTGTACGTTTAAGCCCGGTGAGAACCTCTGATTTGGCAGTGCACACCTCTCGAATTGATTCCTTTTTCAACATCGGTATTATAATACTCGTACATGTAGCTTTTCATTCATACACAGGACGCGATGTTATTGGAAACTAATGTAGTTTGATTTGAAGATTTTTAAGAATTTATGTTGAATTTATATGAATTTTATCTCCAAACAGTATAAAATAAAGTCTTTTTCCGCGTCTGTCCTTTTGTGCGCTTAGTTCTTCTAAACTACGCAGCGGCGGGGTGTCACTATAATTTAGAGAATTCCGCAAGGTTTATATATTTAATACATGCATATTATAATTATAGAAAGTAGAGAAAAATCGATGTTTTGTAATCAAGCCGTAAAAAGCTAACGCTGACTTAACAAACAACCTTCTGAAATGCATCAAAATAATGTATTTCGGAATTGTATATCTTAAAAAGGCCTACAAAAAAGTCCGCGATGGTACATATATACGAGTATGTCTATCTCCTAAGAGAAACCCCCAGTAACGAGTACACGTCAGCTAGTTATTTTACAATGTGACATATGACTGTGTATGTTGTTAAAGTTCAATCCAATGATCTCACAGAATCATCCCATAGAATCAGTTGAAAATGACTTCTTCCACTTTGTACCTAACGATGCTTTTGAATATCTATGAAAAAGCCTTAAAATACTTTGGATCCCACCTTCTACTTACTCTAATATAACCATAGAGCCATCATTATCGTTAAAAGATGGTGGTTTGTAGTTATATGTACCTACGAGTAGAATTAATATTAATTAACCATTCAATAAGGATGTTTTTATCGCGGTTACCACAAATAAAGTAATTAGCTATTCATCTAGCCTGTAAAATTGTCAAAAGTTATTTTCAAGTTTTTATTTTGATACCACATAAAGGACCGTTATATATAAATATTATTTTTTTGTATTTATAACGAGAGTTCCTTTAGCCTATTCCACAGCCTAAGGAACTACTTTAGGTACCTAAATAGTGTTAAACTAGGTAGCAGTGGCGTGCATTGCTCTGTAAATGTAGGCTGTGTGTAGTTTTTCAGGTTTGGGGAAGAATTATTGAGCGTTGATTATTTGAAAATGGCTATTACATTTTCATCCACATGATTGTTTTGGCAAACTGAATAAATGTGAATACAAATTTCTTTCTTGTTTGTACAGGTAAATAATTTTAACAATATCCTTGCTTTTATAGTACCGTACTGAGGAGATAAAAGATATAATTTAAATATAACTTTGTTTTTGTTATGAAGATGAGGATCGAAACAAAAAAAAACACACACAAAAAAAACATGAATGGCGAGTTTAAATTTAAACGGAATTGATAAACGTCGCTATGCACTCAGTATTTTTGGGCATTTTCGGGGTAAGAGGGGACTGCGGGCGACTATTACAAACTCATTCGAAAATTTTCTTCTAAAGCCTTTGATATATCGGTGTGTACAGATACATTCAAACGTGTGCTCTTAAAAATGATTTTCCTGTACATAATTAGACTTTTTATATCATATTATTAAGGTTCGTTTTTCTTATAGGGTACGCAGTGTAGGCACAGCTTTTCAGCCTATATGGACTGCACGCCACTGCTAGGAAGTCGTACTTGATTTTGTAGAGTGGATGGCAATAATGTTATGTATCTATCGGACTTGTCCAAATCGCCTTTGCGGTGCTTGCTCTAACAGGGCGGTACATGTCACGCGTCAACTCCGGTGAGGCGGACTATTGGTCCGGGCCTCTGCGGTGTGAAAAGGTGAATAATAGTACCATCAGGGTGCGAGGTACATAAAGAGGTTAAGTGTGATATTTATTGAGAAAAAGTAATTCTGCAAGGCTTGAAAACTTCTGTCGCAAAGACGTCAATTGCATATTTTAAAGAAAATAAGAATGTAATGCAACTTACTCAAGTTTGAATAACAAAAAAATGATGTTGTAATTATACCCCTGCGGGGAAACGGCGTGATGGTTGATTAGTTAGTTAGTTAAAAACGAAAGAAAAGAGAGTAAATTATTAGTACAAATGACAATTGTCAAAATATTAAAATCGGTAAAGATAATGCTGTATTAGCAATCTATCGATCGCTTTCAACAAGAAATATAGACACATTGCGTAGACGAGGAACTCTACCTCCTAAAATACAATAAAATGTATTTCTTATTGGAGATGTAAATATAAATATTCTAAAAAATGTAAATCACGAAAGAATACAATATCTGCAGATGTTAGCTTCCCATAGACTTGAAAGCCTAATAAATGCCCCTACACGAAAAGTTGACAACAATGAAAGTTGCACAGACCATATAAAGGGGTAAAACAAAATAAATAACTTAAATTGTTGTATTTAACTCAGCAATAACCGATCATTACATAACTATACTTTCAGTAAAAATAAAATAAACCAAATAGAATTATGAAAAAACTACTACTAACGGTAAAAACAGAAACCAACCAGAATGTAATTATCTACACACAATCCACAATGTAACGATTGAAGCATGGAATTATTTCTTACAACTAATTCAGCATAACATTCTCTCTAATACCATACTAAATTCTAAAGAAAATCTCACATATAAATGTACACATTAAGCCATGGATCACACAGAATGTTATACTGCATAAGAAAAAGAGATGTATTACACAAGAAAATAAAAATATCTATACGATATACACATGTTAAGATACTACAAAAGATATTGAAAATTTTGCAAAAAGGTTATTACAGATACAAAAAAAACCTACCATTAGATAAAAGTTGAAGGTTGTAAACAAAATCCCCGGAAAATGTGGAAATAATAAATTAATTTTATCATCTAACTTTTTATTATAATCATACTTCTGTCTTATAAAGTCATCCATGATATATTATGAAATAAACTCGTGTTGATCGTCTTTACCCATCTCATTATTTAAAAAAAAACACACACACACTTATTCCTCTACCGTGCTAACTATACAAAATCTATAATTTATAAGTCGTGCCCATTATAGTTGGGGCGTGGGAGAGATCGTCAAGTATAATGCAGGACACCTCTCATTCGGCCGCACTGTGGCTAAATACATACGCCATCCAACATCGACCAAGAAAACTTACTGCCTTACCAGCCCGACCAATAGTCAACAGCCATCAGCCAACGGTATGACAGTGATGCTTTAATGGGGCTGTATTATTTATGCATGTTAAAAAGACGAATTAGAGACACGAATTCTAAATTAAAAATGATTTCTGAGAAGGAAGGTGAATTAGTGTGAACGAAGCGCATTTAGATTCAGATATAAGACGAAGGAAATTTTTACTAATTCTTAAAAGTTTTAAGCTAAGGAGTTTTAATATTATTTGGTTATTTTATGACACTATGGTTCTTTTGATAGAACAGCACAAATTTTATTACATGGATTAATGCATAGAAATATATCTATGTCATAGATGTTATAACCTCTAGAGACTTGACCTCTTGGAAACGCCTAGGAGGTCTAAGATATTGTGCAAAATATTCACTATTTTGCTTTTGTCTAATATCATTAAAGCCTTTTCTTCTTTGATCTTTCATCCAATGATCCGATCGGGCCGATCACATTCTCGTTTACGCACGTTTCTCGTTTTCTCACACGTATGAATCAATAAGTGAGTGTACCTACCCGGTTCTGCACGGTGATCTGTACAGAGTGCACGCTTGCAGTGGCACTGTATGCATAATTCACTAGCGGGTATGCAAAAGGCAGTGTATGCCCATGCGAGATGAATAAAACGTGCTGCAAAGGTGCCAATCGGATGATTAGTGCCGTATAGCCGGGCTGTCGCACCCACTATACTTAGCAAAAGACAATTCAATTTATTTAAAGTAGATTCGTGTATCACGTATCGAGGAGTGATTATTATTTTCTGGGTTATTACGACGTTTTTGGATGAATAACCTATCGTTTCGGGCGTTAGGTGTAATATATTAGTTTTTATTTTTAAATTTCCATCTCAAAATTATGTAGCCTTTTTCGTAGGGTTCATTAATGATCAACATCCCGAACTAGCAGTGAGTGTAAATTAAATGACAAACATAACAAAAAAACCTCCCTAATTGGTCATCATAAAACCCCACTTATTTTATAAATAGAAGCAAAACGGGTGTTGCTTGAAATGGCTTTAGCCATGTTGCCCTAATAGACCACTTGGATTACAAGTTAAAAAAAATGGTTGAGGCAAAAATTTTAAGATATTCTGTATCTTCATTTTCATCGTTTTTTGAAACCACAGCGATTTATTTAAAATTTCAATCCGTGAAATCGGACTATTTTTTTATGAACCGGATTGACAGGAGATAACTTTTAATAATTAGTATAATATCTACTATAAATTTACGAAAATTTATACACAAATGGCACAGTAGAATAACGAAGCGTGCTATAAATATCATATCTACAAATAACTATTTGTTTCTAATTTTGTTTTAAGATTTATTAAACGATTTTCTTTATTTTTATTTTTTGTTGTTATTTTAATTATGGAATGTATTGCATTGCAGTATTCCTGCATAACTTCTGCAATAAACTTTTATTATTATTATTGGATAAAGAAATTTCATTTACTACGGCATAAAACTTTACAATAAATTCCCACTATTCTACAAAAAAAAAAATTCAATGCAATAAAAGCGTTCATAAAAAATGGATCTGTGACACAGGGAGACATGAAATTGACAGAAAATTGATAAAGTGAGATAGATAAATAGATTGTATTAAATTTACCTAAAATTTAATAAAATAAAATAAAAAAATACTGAAAATGTGAAATGTCTTCCCCAGCACGGGAAGGGAAAAAAAAACTCTTTTCCCAGAGGGGAAAACATTATAAAATGCATGTCATTTCATAGTCTCACTGGTTCCGGTTAGCCACGTTACCTTTAGTTAGTAGGAGAATAAAACTAGATTTTATTTTGTACCTTCATGTATCTACATTTCCTACGATTTTAAGCATTTAGCATTGCGCTATAGGTTAGGTAAGGTTAAATGTGCGAGGTTAAGGGTTGTGGCTGGGTGTAGATGCATTTAGTAAAAATACCCGCACAAGAACCACAACCATCGGGAGCCAGTGAGACTATGGCATCCCCAATTTGGTATGTTGTGAGGCTCAAGGTAGTGGGGAAGGGAAGGAGATGTGGCAGATGAAGATGGGGAACTACCTAACTATTTATACCTCTTCTCCGAACACGGCCAAAGTCATTTCAAGCAACGTTTCAATTCTGAATTGCGGTCTTACACCAGGGCGATACTGAGAGTATCTGTTCTTTTTGGCCAACTAGATGCAGGCATCGACGGCGACAAGTGTATCACCGGATTTAAGGATATGGGTCGCAAGAGTATCATACACGCGTATCATTCGGTTAATATTGAATATAACTCAGTACTTTGGTCTCCATCTTACTAAATTCACGTTAACAACATTGAGCGAATACATTTCTACGTTTTATAAATTTAAAATTAAATATCCCTGTCGAAGACTTAAAATACAATTTCTTATTAAATACTCTAAAAATACATACATTAGAAGATAGACGTAAAATAAACGATTTAACGTTCTTATTCAAAATACTTAACTCTAAATTCGACTGTTGTGAACTCCTGCAACTTATAAACATACATACACCCACAGTAACAACACGACAAAATACAATATTCTACAGCAGCACACATAAGCGTAACTACATTGCCCACTCTCCGATAAAACGACTTCACACCATGGGAAATCATTACTTGGGTGATGTTGACATATTCAATACCAACTTGGCAAGTTTTGTGGATCATTAAAAACATTTATTTCAACAATACTCCTAAACACATCATGTAAACCTACAAATAGCTGTAATATTCTGTTTTGTTTCTTGTGTTTGTATGACTTGTTGCATAGCTTTTATCAAATGTAATTTTATTCTTAATTTTTTATGTTTCAAAGTATTTGTCAAATTAAAATTATACTACCAACCATGTAAAAGCCCTCTAGGCGTTAAATAAATAAATAAATATCGCCAAATCATACCTTCACCACCACTTGAAGGTTCCGCTGAAACCTCTCAAACGTCTTATTAATGAATGTTTAACACACAAGATCTGTTAATGAGGTTAAACTATATTTTTGTGGGTACCTACGTTGATATTGATATCGTATCTTTTTACCTAGATCTGTAAAACTATTGTGGTTATTTCAATAGGCTGGACTTGCATTGTAATCTGAAAGTGAAGTCGAAAAATTTAACTGTCAGAAATGAATGAACCCGAGTAATTGTAAGTGCAAGTAAGTCCATAGAGACGACGAACTATTTGCACAGTTTTTTTTACATTTTCAAAAAAAATATTCCACAGGTTGTTTATAAACCTGCCGCAAAAATGTCTGGTTTTATAATGTTAACTGAAAAAGCTCATCAACCGGAATATTTCGATAAATTAAAAAAAAAATAACATGTCTATTAAAGATGTAGATATCTAGACTTTCCGATACTTAGGTACGTAGGTATCGCGAAAGGCATCCACGTCTTGATAGGTACCTTGTGTCAATATGAAAGCAGTCAGGTGTTTTTCAAATTACAAACGTGCTCGATGACAGTCCATCGACATGAGCATTAAGAATACGAGAGAGAAGGTGACCCTTGCCCTGCCACGTTGCGCATGATGGATAAAGTGAGAGGTAAGTGTACCCGTACCTTCCTACGCGAGATTATCTCGAGATCACGTCACAGCCTCCGAGATGTGGCCAACAATATCAAATCGAGAGACGTATGCAAATATCTAAGTAATTGGTTATTGATGACCAGTGTTGTTTGGCGATAGGGCTTTCTTTTGCTAGCCTGTCACAAGTTGAACGCTTGAATACAGCTAGGTATATCAGGTTACGAGTGATTTTGAAATGGTCAGATGGTCATTTATAATAATCTGTAAACAGAACATGTTCGTGGTTGATATTATATATGCATAACAAAATCTTTTACTTACGATGATAGATAGTTGATCGTCAATCGAAGCAATTGTGCAGCAATCGCGTACAAATGTCCGGTGTCACACCAGCACATTATCCACACTAAACTAATTCTCATCCAACCACGCATATTGTGGCAGGGATCAACGAATTCCTGAAAGGAATGTGTAAAGGAAATAACGGAATAATTAAAATACTACCTATATACTCGTACATATTGTATTGTAGGTACTAGATATTATAGTCATGGCGCAATGCCACGACTAAGTGCCAATTACTCGAGGCTAGCGGGACTATGTGGGAGGGAAAATTAGAAGGGGGTGTGGAAGAGGAAGGTTAGGAAGTAATTACCTGGCTCTTCAGATCTTCTCACTGAAGACAGTGAAAATTATTTCAAGCAACTTTTCCAATACAAATGGTCGTCTTTCACCATTGATATTCTACCACTATGTGTACATAGTTGATGTACCTATATACACTTGGTAAATATACATACCTACTTTTGATAAGGAGAAACTAATAAATTACACTGCTCTTAATATTAATTTGAACCTAAAAACGGTTCTACCATCATCATCACAGTGTCACGTCACACCACGATCCCCGCCAGGCTGCAATTGCCGCATCGCGCTGTAATTGGGCCAGAATGCGCCAAGTTTCCCCCATTGTTTGTTTTGATAGCAGATAAGAATCCCTTTGATGGATGGGTCCATTGTCTCTGATTGATAAGCTATTTTCGTCAGAGCATTTCCGCGTGCGACGCCTTCTCGGACGGGGGAATTTAAAGACGATGCTGGTCTTTTGAAGTTTACGGGTTGTTTTATAAGGCCAAGGGTGATACTAAAAAATAAATTAAATAAAAGATGTAAAAATAACTTTAACTATTGTCAACGGTAGGAAATGTTGCAATGCTAAAAAATAGGGAGGTTATTAGAGTTATTATGCTGGTAGTTTTGTGAGCAGTAGACTTTATTTGTGTTCAAAAAACGTGTCCATTTGTATCTTCAAGATTTATAAGTGCGTCTATACCTATAATTATTCAAGAAGTCCGTATATACCTATAACATTTAAAAAAAAAAAAAAAAAAACTACCCAATTTGTCCAAAGAAACGTTACCTACACTTTTTACAATTCTAGGAACGTTGAACGTTACCATCTCATTGACAATTCATTTTTAAAACTTTCGTCAGGCCGGTAGGTAGGTACCATAATATTGAATATTCCGATTTGACAGCTTATAGTAGGAAACATGCGAACTACTACAGGATAAAAGGTAGTATCCAAAACGGCAACCATCTTGAACCGGAACGTAACAAACAAATTTCCAGACAGTTCCAGATAGGTCAGTAAGTAGAAATTTAGTTCAAAACCCTAAATACCATAATTTTAAATAATACTCATAATGAAATTATGTGTATTTGGTATACGTAAATATTATTATAACTTATAATAATTATGCCTGCCGTTCTACAGGCAAATATCAACAAAATTTAATGTTGGAAAAATGTTGGGCACGCGTTTGTCATATCTCCCGGTTACGCACCGTTGCCAAATGTCACATTGAAATGGGAAGAAATTGTGGTTTAGAAAATCAGGAATCATCTCACATAAGTTACAACAGCTAATCATGAATCCTAAAATACAATTTTTTTTCAGAATTATTATTATCGCGAGTGATTTTTTGCTGTCATTATTGTTGTTTTACGCATAATTCTGCCTTGAATTTACATAATTACTTTTTTAACAAGTCTTGTTTTGATAATATGATGTTTTGTCTTAATATGACTTAATATATAAACTTAATTATTTTATTTTGAATATATTGTCTTATTAGAGGAACAGTCAAAAGAAGAAAATACATTATATGGTTTATATTGCACAAACTGATAAATCGATCGAATGTAAACTGCCGATTTCCTAAAAATAAATAATAAAAATAAAAATTATATTAAAAATCTGAATGAACCCAAATAAAAGTATATTAGGAAGTAAATGGAATTTGGAATATGATAGAGAGACAAATATGTAATTACGATTAAGAGACACTTTACTTCAGTTTGACAAGGTAAATAATGGTTTTCTCCTTTGGTTTTGTAACTTCGTCCTGGGATGTGCGATGTAAGCACAGTGTCTGAAAACTCTTGTCAAACGGCCAAATAAAAACAATGAAGCATTGTTACGGAAATTCGGCTGCTTGGCCAACTCCCCAGCCAACAGCCTTCCCGTTACCCACTGTGTGGTTGTATTATTCCGTTGTCTTTCATGTAAAACTATATCAAGCACAATGTGTGATTAATTCATGCAGCCGGGTTTTAGCCATTCGCTGAATGAGTACGTTATTTAGGAGACAGCTGAGTACAAAATAGGCAAGTTATAATTATAAAATAGAAATATAATTAACGTTGTATGCAATTTAAAAATTTCCATGTTTTCCAGTTTTCGCTGTAAGTATTATTGGTGTGGTTTGGCTCCACTACAAATATTCTCCGCTGACCCCAATCCTCTTCCAAGCAGTCAGTCTACCAATGTCTTCCTTTGTCTGCCTCTGGGTTTCATCCACCGAGATCATGATTTTTGGGAATTTATTCCACATCGTTAGCTCATAGGCTTTTGGAATTCCAGAACGTTATTTTTTATTATAGAAACAAACAATACATGGTAAGTTTTTAGATTCTCACGGCCAAAAGCATTTTTGTTGTTTGTTTTTGAGGTGTTATGCCGTGTTGCGCTAACTCCTTCTTTAGCCGACGTTTCGGACAGCGTTGCAGTGTCCATCATCAGGGCAGATCCGGTAGATCCGAAGATGTGATCTACCGGATCTGCCCTGATGATGGACACTGCAACGCTGTCCGAAACGTCGGCTAAAGAAGGAGTTAGCGCAACACGGCATAACACCCCAAAAACAAACAACAAAAAAAACAATACATGATTTACAGAAATAAAACAATATACAGGAATAAGATACTTCATGTTGTGTACCTATGATATGTTTCCTTGTAATGTATGCTAAGTGGTATGTTTATTCCTTAATTACCAGGTGAATTGTGTAGTTTATAGGTTCGTGTATGATGTTCGTGTGTAATGTATGTGTGACTGTTTGTGTGTGTGTGTCTGTATAATAAGAATAATTTTAATTATTGACATGATGCCACGTTTGAATTTGGGCAGTGAATCCGAAAAAATGTCAATGTTAGAGTTAAGACAAATTTTATTTAGAGTATGAAGATTTCGGTTAATTGTCGAATTAGATGCTGCATTTGTTTTATAATTTAGCGTGTGGAAAAGCACTGTATGTGATAGGATGGCATCATGCTAAATTAGATACTTTTAATGGTTCATTTTACGTATCTTGTCTATCGACATAAGAATATGAATTAATTCTTTAAAGTTGATCCATTTTATGTCCCTTAGACCCTAGAGCTTGGTCTTTCCACTCTGCCACAGAGGTCATCAAAACTTGTCGATAGTTACTCGTCCAATTAGTTCTTTAGTACCTAACAAGAACCGTATTATTTCATAATTTGAATAACAGTGTTGTAAGTTTGCTATAAGTATTCGGTATGCCAGTTTAAGGCATTATCTGAAAGTAGTGCATCATTGAAAACACCTGGCATTTACATTGTTTAAAGTGTTGTTACAACATTGCCGCCTGTGTGTATAATTTGATATTTCGATTTTGTCCTAACGATCGGTTATGACTGACCCGACAGCAAAGTGGCGACCATTATGGTACTTGCGTTATCCGACAATGGAAAATTCTACTGTTTATTGAACAGGTCGATATTGTTATATTCCGTAAACAGATACGTGCCGTTTTGATTTAATCTGATTCGGTAGACATGTATAGCAGAGCGGTAAAAGCTTTGGCTCTGGGTGCATAGGTTGTGGTTCAAAATGAAGTGAATTGAAATATAATATAATCTGCACTTCATTCAGAACACAACTCCCGTAAGTTTCGAAATCATACAAAACGGAAGGCGTCAACTCCGACTATGCCTTCCCCCAACTTTCCCCTGGATTAATAAAAGGATTATCTTGTCAGCCTTCGTGGTGTGGCCCAGAATTTTTTTTTTCTACCTAGGAGCAGTTTCGATTCCTAGTGCCAATTCGCATTGCATGGCTATTCGACGAAAATCCTTTATAGTAGTCACCTTTTCGGTTCTGGTTGTATTAAGGATGTCCTTACATATCCATATTTTAAAGAATTATGTCTTCCGTGTTATTGCTTGGATTGATGTCCAAGGTATGCCATATAAAATAACAAGGAAAAAATAACAACAAATCGCTTGTTACACAATACTAAAATTTTGCAGGTCATTTAACACGAGGAACTTTTATTATCGTTTTGACATAAAAATATTAAATTAAAAAATTTCGAATTGCGTGTGTTTGAACCGGATTTAAAAGCTATAAAAACAACAGTGAACCAATCAAAATAGTGTGCAATAAAATAAGTGAAAACAATAATGACCGAATAATTTCAGGAACACAACAGCCGCCCACCAATAATTTATTCTGAGACGAATTACCACACATTTTAATGTTACGTATCGCGAACACCTTCAGGTGAGTTTTCAATTTGATTCAAGGACGCCGCACGATGGGTCAGGGAACGAATTTAGGAAGTATGTAAGAAAAAGAAAAAAGGACTTTTCATAAGGAAGTTTTTATATACCTACCTACGTATACCACTGCAAAATAAATCTTATGTATTTATTTACATAGTCGTAACAAAAAGTACTTTTGTAAATAAATTAACTTGGCTGTAAGTAAAGTTGTTTAAATCAGAATGTTCATTCTCCATATCTTACAGGTACCCGAATTATTATTGATGTTGGGTAGCTTCTATACTAGCGCAGACCTGTGGAAAAACCCGGGATATTATAATCGTGAGATTTATGAAGCTGAAGATATTCTTCAAATATTTGTCTCATTATCATAGACTTTCTATCAAATATTAATATTTTTGTCGAAAAATTATAGCGACGTGAGAAATTTACATTTCGAATGAACATTCTTAGTAATCTTGTTGAAAATAACGATATCTGTCAAAAATTTTAACAAAAGAAATACTCATTTCAAATTTAGAATTGTTACCTACGAAAATAAAATTTTATTGGAACTCACTTTATCACTTGTCTGATATGATATTTTTAAGCTTCGGTTCTAACTTTGAAAAATTAAAAGTTGATAGAACGTAAATAATTTTACGCACTACGCATGAATATTTCGTTCACTTCACGCATGCCCCGATGCACCGACGACCGAAATTAGTACGTTTTGTTGGTTAGGATAACACGTTTATTTACCGATTTCCGGTATCTCCGCAGGAAATTGTTCCTCATCAGAAATGAGAAAAATATAATATGAGTCGAAACTAGTATATTTTCATACTTAAGTTAAAAAAATCAATACAAATGCGTCTCTTTGAGTGTTGTTAATTATGTCGAAAATTTACTGATTTAAAATATTGATAATTTATTAAAAATCTCGTCAAATTAACAGATTCTGGTTAAAAACGGGATTGCAGGCCATTAATGAATGTATTGACAAGTTTCTTAATAAACTTTCAATAATACACGTATGTGTATTCGCGAGGTCTGAACAAGTGTTCATAAAATTTGTAATGTATTCGAATTTCGTCATTGTATATTATAAGGACACACACAGTTGCATGAACACGTGTTCTTACATTATGAATCTACGAAAAGCTTACTAGGAAACGGTCATATTTCTCCGTCTGCCCACTGTGCGGCGTGACCTCTGCTTACTAGAAGTTCTTATAGAAGTTTTAGATTGTTATAGTTGGAGATGTCATGGTGGGATATGAGTAATGGCTTTTGTATGGCAATCAGTCTATCCTTCAAACTTTTAGTTCGACATGCTCAAAATCAGACGTGATCGATTTGGCCCCGGGCGCGCGCGGGCATTTTATTTTATCAAAATGTAGTCGGTTCCACGTCGCATCGGAAATGTCATGTCAATCAGTTATTTATGTTTTCAGTGATTGGTGACTCAAAAAAATAAAATAATTTTTCATTTATGGTTATTTAACGCAATTGTTTTGATATGCCAAGTTATGTGGGATCGGAATAAAATCGATTGAAAAGCCTTTTCAAGTCACGGTTGACTGTAATAATATTTATTAACTGCTCGGGATTACATCCCTTTAATTTTTATTTTATTATTTTCCCATTATTGGCAACTCAAAGTTGAAGTCTTTACCCGCTTAACGAATTGTCTTTTGTTCACTTACCTCTTGAGAGTAAAGATACTCTAAGGACGGATTGTTTCGGAGAATTTGAACAATTCATCAAATTTCAACATTAATTTGCGAGTTCTGTGAAAGTCCTATTCAAGTTTTGATATTATATTATTATAGGCTAGTTGCTTGACAGAACTGAAATAATAATAGAACTAGAAAATATCTTTCACAGAACTCGCAAATTAACGTTGAAATTTGATGAATTGTTCAAATTCTCCGAAACAACCGGTCCTTACTCTACTCCGTTTAATATTATTTTTAATATATGTATTTGTAATACCTTGCAGGTCGTCAAACATGAAGATGGATCAGTTGAAAATCCCTATGCTGTAGCAACAGATCTATAGAGAGTCCATATCGTCACCAACTACAACCTCACACATGTAAGTTAATAAAATATATTTACAAAGCCAAATATTGTTGATATCTCCGGGCGACATTAACAACATGCTCACAATGATGAATTTGAACCGTTCGTTTCATTTATTACATTATGAGAGGAAATCTATGCTAGATGGCTACAACCATATTGCTTTATCACAGAAAGGTAAAAACTGCAAATTGCTAACCAGAGCAAGAGCCTTTTTTGCCTGACTGGACTGTCAGCTGTCACTTAAAATTCGTTTTCAAATCAACGTCGCCTCCGAGATTGAGATTGCTTTAGTAAAGTACTTGAGAGATACCAGGAGTGGAGAGGTTGGAAGAGGTACGTAGACACACATTATGGTACGTAATATAAGGAACAGATCTATGGATACTTTGTTTAATGTGTATTATGTTGTGATCCGAGACTCTTGCTTGACTTCTCGTGTCGTTGGCGAGATGATGAATTACCCCAAATGACTTTTGGAATGGTGATTTATAATGATAATGGTCAATGAATAATTCCACCATTAATCAAGATGGTTGCTTTGTTGTTTCTTTACTCAAATTCTGGAGGCATTTGTCAAAATATGGTGGGCGAGCGTTGGAAGGTGATTGGAGGAATACGATTGTAATATCATCACATCTCCTTGTTAATACGTTCGTTTGGTGATCATTCATTTCACGAAACAATTCACGTGAGTTGTGATGATTGAAATAGGACTTTTGTTCCTTAAAACAAGAGGACATAAATTCGCACATATTTTGATAGATGGTATTTAATAGAGACATGGTAGACAACGGCTTATATTTTCAAAATTTAAATAATCGATACTACTATACAGTGTGAAACAAAAAACATGATAGAATACTGGGTATTAGCAAAACCTAAGAGCCTCATTCGTTCAACTTATGCTAGGGACGGCTTGTTCCGAAGAAAATCATAGGTAACTTTTTTTTAAAAAATTTTTCTTTCTTCAGTGTTTTTTTTTGGTTTTTTACAATTTTTGGGTGTGTTAAGATCACCAAGCTAGGCAGATGCCCGTGATGTAATGGTTGCTTATATATACAGTACATTAAAAAATAAATCAAGTATGAAATATATAAGATATTAAAGTTAGTAAAAAGTATATAATTTAAAAGAAAATAAGGAGTATGTAGGTAGGTTAAGATAATTTATATAATATAAAATTAAATATACACACACGTATATATATATACAGGGTGTATCGGCACGTACCCGACAAACTTTAACCAGCTATTCCTAAGCATATTTGGAGTAAAAAATCTTATGTCCACTTTGCTGTCCGGTACCGTTTTTTTTTAATAAAAAAATTATTATTCATATTTTCACCACATGTCACCACTGTTTTATCCTTTGTCAAAGTTTGAAAACCCATCTGGCAAATATTTTATTCGAATTCTGTTGAATAATGCACGTGTGTACCCATATTGGCTATATCTACAATCACAACGAAATGGCACGGCACCATTCGTCGCATTTTTAACTATTATTATTTAGTGTGTGCGAAAGAGCGAATACGCTTTTTGACATACTTGCTTATAACAGCTGTTGAACACGAAACGCAATGCCAATGACAGTGATGTAGTGTGGAATTTTTTTTTTTTTTGTTTTTAATTGAAAAAAAAATGCTACCGGACAGCAAAGTGCCCATAACATTTTTTACTCCAAATGTGCTAAGGAATAGCTGGTTAAAGTTTGTCGGGTTAGTGCCGATACACCCTGTATATATATGTATTTTTTTTTAATGTGAAACCGCACAAGATTCACAAGATTACTGCTCCCAACCGTCTAGAACCAGAGAGTCTATGGCATCCCCGATAGGGGTATGTTATGAAGCTGAAGGTAGGTGAGAGGAGACGGAGATCGGGAAGAGGAAGGTGGGAAAGTACTTTGGTATTCAGATCTGGTCACCAAACACGGCCAAAGCTATTCCGAGCAACGTTTCAATTCTGAATGGTGGTCTTACACCAGGGCGATACTGAAAGTATCTTCCACTCTGGAACGTGCCGCAATTATACGGTAAATTTGATTAATTTCATATATATATAATAATTAATGAGTAATTTGTGAAATAACATAAAATAGTGAAATAAAAAATTTACTTGCGCACGCCAGGATTCGAACCCGCGACCTCCAGATTGCTCCAGAGCCTCACCCTTTAACCACAATACAAAAACATCTAAACATTTAGTTCCATATTTTAGCTATCCCACTGTCTGGTGCCAGAAAAGAACGAACGCTCTAAAAAGAACGGTTCAATCATACTTCAACTCTCTTATCAAATATGAGATACTTAAGCCCAGTTGTTTCAATTCAAGTGAAAAATATCAGCAAATGGCCATTGGGGGCCATTTTTTTACATTTGAAAAGTCCCTGGTGCGTTTCAACTTTCTACAAAAACCAAATAGGCTGACAAGCTTAACAACATGATAGTTATCCTGTTCTGTTGATCATAATTTGCTCAAAAGCTTAAACGGACTTAAATGAATTGGCACGTATTGGCACTTTTCACCTATAAAAAAACAAAATGGTGCTGAATGGCAATTTAATGACAATGTAAAAAAAAATAAAAGAAAAGAGAAAAAAAAGTAAATATATAATACTTTATGTATATATCTATATATATATCATACTTTATATATATAAATATAGCTTTACAATGCTATTCCGAGTAGAATATTCCATTTATGAAACGGATATTCCAGCGGGAATAAAACAAAAACATAAAATACCGAAATTATTGTCATGCAATTTCGTAAATTCATTATCTGCTCGTGCTACTCGTACATTGCCGGAACAGACATATGAATATTAATAGACGAGAAATTAAGGACGAGGGGTTAAAACAAGAGTTGCTGGGCGCAGAGAGGAAAGCTAACTGTGATTCGTCAATAAATCAATCTGACAGTAAATAGGCATCTCGCATTATAATATCATCATTCATGTACTGGACGGGAGTCCGCACAAGACTGTAGATTTAGGCGCCGGTTCCAAACCGTGTCTTCAACCAATGAGAATGCTCTTTTACGGCCGATGATGATGATAGTAGAAATATTTGATGATGAAATCTGCCTCCCGTACCCAGGCTTGGTGAATGTTGGGCACTGGGTGTGCTGTCGTCTCTGCTCGCTTCTGGCGTTGGCGGTTTTCCAGAGGAGGGCCGGCTGGTCTTGAAGAGGTAACACCAGAAGGTTTGGAGCAGAAGACTTGGCGAGGTGAGGCAGATGTTGGGCAGGAGTCACTTGTAGATAATAAAACGCTTGGTTTCGGTGGTAAAGATGAACTAACTTTATTTTATTATGTCGCTGCTTATATGCAATAAGCATGACTCGCACCCGACATTGGGCTGTGAGTAGAAAAGTGGTGGGGGATTCTATCCGCGCCAGTAATGTGTTTATATGCCCCGGCAAAATGTTGCATATTCATTTTGCCGGTAGCATAGTCGAAGGTAGTCGCTTGAATTTGCGAGTTAGAAAAGATTTTGAAGGCCTACATGAATAACAATTACACAGTTTAAATGCATAGTAGTTATAAGAATGTGTATCTTGACAACTAGATTTTTTGTTTGTCAAGATACGACAAAAAATAAGAAAAAGTTTGTAAATAAAAGTGTACAAATGATTTTAAGCGATCAAATTTGTAAAATATTGTTAAATTAGTATTTTTCCCAGGTCCCCCGTAACATAGCGCTCAGAAATAGATAAGATTCACTATGCTACGAGGTTCCTGGATTTTTGTATACGCAAAAAAGGTAAAAAAAATTGTTCAAAAATGGTTATACATATATGAGAAAAACAGCTTTTTTAGTATCTCCTCAGCGGTAATACATAGTAAATAGTGTTTATTTAACTACCGCCGAGGGGATGTACAAGTAAAATACAGACATTTGCAACATTTAAAAACTGATTTTTCCTAGTGAATTTTACATAGAAAAAATGGAACATCGATCCGCTCGGCAATGGTAGACGCGCGATGCGGTATCGATGCCGTTCGGGGTCAAAGTTTTCAGGCCGCCTGGGCCGAAAATTGGAACAAAATGACCAGTGGCGGGGAGTGGTGATATTGCCAGTGGCGTGGGGTAGGCACATTTTATAAATGTAAAACTTTTTGTTATGAAATAAAATAATGTGGCCAACTACGTCCGTTACAATTTAGTTCTTAAAAGTAAAATCTGCTTTTGAATGAATAGACATTTTTACATGGGAGCGCAAATTACTCGACACGTTATGAACAAATTTGCGAAGTCCGAATTCGGCAAAATAAATTTCTTCTATTTTCAGAGTCGAATATTTCGTTTATGTATTAAGTTAAGACACTTTTATAAATGTTCATAATTTACTTCCCAGCAACCAACCAGCTTTGTGTTTCGCGTCCAGACGTTTCTCGATGTGATAATATATGTTTCTACAACTGATCCATATTATACGATGTTAATATTTTTAATTTAATGTTGTTATTATTTTAAATTTACATAGATGTATTTTTTTTAAATGATATTATTGTAAAGCTGCACATCTTGATACAGGAATGCCCTAGTGAGATGTGCAGAGCATGCTTTTTATGTAAAAACTGTTTTTTGAATAAAATAAATAAATAAATAAAAATATGCTTAAAATAATGCTTATATATGGAATGTAATACGACAATTGGGTTTATTCTCTTTTTCACATCTATTTTTACAAGTTTTCATAGCACAAGCCACTATTTTGCCGTGTTATTTCGTAAAATGAACCGATGATGCCTCGACGCTAGTTCGTACAAGAATGATGACGTCACGTTTTCTAAATTCACTTGAGGCCATACGCGAGCACACCCGGCTCCAATGGAACCGGTATGGGGAGTGGGGAATAATACGCTTTTAATCACTTAGGGCAGGTCTACTAATATTCATATGTCTATGATTGCCGCTGAACATTGTGAGGCAGCAGTCAGCACACATCTCAATCTTAACATACTAACAAAATAGTGGAATACGTTCATAATACAACACTAAATGCAAAACGATGGACCTGTAATTCCCCGACATCAGAATAAATACGGTCAAAGAATCTTAGAATAAATACAATGTAGAAAAGATTTACAAAATATTACACAATTTATTTTTAAAAATTTGAAATAATGTTTAGGAGATTACGAGAAAAAGATTTTTTGTGGGTATTTAAATTTTTTAATCCTCTGTTAATTTTTTTCAATACATCTACTTTATGTCTGTGATGAAAATAATTATACATTATTTATGTAAATACCGAACATAAATTAAAATAAATATTTAAGTAGATTGCTATTAAGAACCCGTTGACAATAATGTAACATGATGTAACATAAAAAATAATAATAAAGGATTATGAACAAGTATAAATCAATGATATAACATTTCATTGACATAGAGCAGTTTCGTAATAGGTACTTCACCTCAATAATATTACATCAAGTCAGTTTTGAAGATGTGTCCAATGTCCAATGTTGCCAGAGATTTAGATTTGCACTGGGAGTAGCTTCGATCTGTCATTTGTTTGCGAGTAAATAAATCAACCATTCAAAGCAACAGCATACACCATTTGTCTAATGACTAGTTGGATATGGACTAGGTAGGGTATGTTGGTTAGTCTCAGCCCTACGAAGTCTATGAGAATTAATTTGAACACAATCCGGAATGATTTGAAGTCCGCAATACAAAGAGAAAACGACTCTTTGACGTCATCATGGCCACACCAGGCTGAGATACGCCATACAAAGATACGGCAAGCAGAGATACTGCAGGAGATATCTCTTGAATACGGTAATTAGCCGATTGTACAACTGTAAGCTGTATCTGGTAACTGTAACCGAAGAGTTACTCTCTCCTCCGTTACTCTCCTCCTGGCGCATGTGATCCAATTAGCAATTATGTCAGTGGGAAACAACGGAAGGGGAGGTGATGATATCTTGATTGAGGAACTGGTCAATTTTTGGTGTGCTGATTCCATTTGTGCCATTGGATTACGTGAATGGTCAACGGTCAATGGTCAACGGTTGAGGAGATGATATTACCGAAGGAGAAAGGATTTTATTTATTTGTTATATTTTTGTTACATACTTACAAAATACTTATAAATAATAAAAACCAACTTGCTCCAAAGGCGGTAAGAAAAAATACATATTTTTATGTTTTTTGTTGAAAAAATACATAAAAAAATAGAAGATCAAAAAAGACCAAATTTGTTTTACATTTTTTACTCCGAATAATGTCAGGAATCAATGGCTAAAGTATGTTAAGTACGTGCATTAACACCTGTATATAAGTATATAATTAAATTTACCTACGTTTAATATTTACATAATAAAGAATCCTATTTAGGCAAGGCCTCCGTGGTAAAGGGGTAGGGCCTCCCACTTGCTCTAGCAAGTGGGAATTCGCGGGTTCAAATCCCGGAAAATAATTTTCATTTGGTTAATTTGTGTTATTTCACAAATTACTTATTTAAAATAACATACAGTATGTTTGCGGCGCGTTCCAGAGTAGAAGATTTACTCCAACTCCTACCTTCAGCCTCACAACATACCCCAATTGGGGATGCCATAGTCTCTCTGGCTTCAGACGGTCGGAAGCAGTTGGGACTCTTGTGTGGTTTCACAGAAAAAAGGCAATTGCATGGGTGTACCTGGGATTAATTAAAGGCAGAATAAATTTAGTTTTATGGAATGAAGTAGTGCATTGCAACGGAATTATTATTGTGAATTTTTGTAGTTTTATTGCAACGGAAAATAAAAATACCGTCACATTCTTCACAGTTTTCTAGTGACTTTGGTTGTATTGTTTCGATTATTTGCCTTCCAGTTCACAAAGGCTGAAAAGATTTCTTAAGCTTCTGAAAAAAGGTTAAACTACGTATTTGTTTTAACACCAATTTTAGATATCTTTATGTCATGGTCGTTAAACTAATAAACTAATTAACAAAATTCTGTTTTATTTATGTAGGTACAATTCTGAGCCATAGTAAAATAAGCGTCTAATTTTAATAATTCCCACACGTACAAAATCAATTTACACCAATACCAAGATTTAAGTTTTCACCCATAGTCCTTAAACTGTGACTGACATATATTATATAAGTGGATTTAGGACAGACCTATATTGAGATATTATAGTGTGTACTTCAGCGGTAGACGAACGGCTCGGCTAAGTCCAAGCTAAGCTATTCATGTTCAGATTATTCAGTGTTCACATCCCACTGTGGCCGAAGTCGTATGCTGTAATGTGAAGTGATCACAAATTCAATTAAAATCACATCTGACAAGAGCGGCAAAGCGGGCACCCGGGGCAGTGCCGGTACCCACTAGGGACCCGCCTTAGATCGGGTGGAAGAACAGCGTGGTAACTTAGAAATAGATATAATTGATCCATTAAACAAAAATGTTATATATTCCTTGAATTATGTATTTTAATAAAGACAAGCATTCCCGCTTTACGAATAACCCTACAATATTTGAAAGTCTTCTGCTACCACTACAGTAAGCGGAAAATGTTGCTTGTGTCAAATCAAGGGTGTAAAATTTTGAAGGTAGATCTGAAGTGTCGCGCAGTAACATGTTTGATGTAGGTCCAAAAACAAAGTCATTTCAGTACGCATATACACTATAACCCTTGAAATTGTGTGTTAACGTCGGGTGACTGAGTGTGTACACCGCTGTCCGCTCTAGAGGTAGTGTCGGGACACCAATGTCAGTGTCAAACGCATTAAACTCTTGCACTCTTTCTCAAAGCATTAAAGCAGTGGATTCATATATTTGTTGGTTGTGCCCACATTTTCGTTTCAATTGGTCGATAAATAACACTTTTTCAACACAGGCATTTGGCCGGCGATATTGTTGATTAATTACATGTAAAATAACAAGTCTTCTCTTCTACTAACCATTTTGCGTTACCCTGAATACATCGTCGTAAAGATGGTAGATCCTGGTGTGGGATTTGACCAGAGTATATGCTCACAAATACCTAGGAAATTAAGATAAATTATTAATATATCTTAATTTCAAAAAGATGTGTATTTAATTTTCACGAGATAAGATTCTCATAGATTGTTTATGTTGATTTTTTTACCTGAGAAATTTAATGCAGGAGCCGTTCCGGCACTTCCATTGCCATATCGTTGCATACTACCAGAGGTTCATTTGAAAGTCAACCATTTTTTGACTATCAAATGCGCTGAAAGCAAACACGAGCATAATCTGCGAAGTATTTTTCGATCAGGGGTTTCGGCCACCTTCCACTGTCGGCATACTACAGGGCCATACTATACTAGCCACAAACTGAGGGACATCTCGCTGATATTGAATAAACAATATATTAAAATCTGCCAAATTTCTACAACACAACGGCGTGATTCAAGTTCAAGATGCCAAACGAAATCACCACAGATATCCACTCAGCCAGTTCGCAGCTGTCAAAATTCAGAGTTTTTCCTTGGATTTCATTACCTAATGACGTTTCAGACCCACAAAGATTACCGTGTCTTTTTTTTCGGTTTCACTTTTTGATCGGAGTTATACCCCCCTACCTATAACTAGACGACACACGCCGAATGCTGAGAATAACAGAATTCGCTTCTTTTTCAGGCTGCATTAGGGTCGGTGGTATATATTTTTCGAATCCACATAAAATATGGAAAAGTATTTAGGCTCAAATTAGATGCTGTTATACAAAATCACACGATTGCCCGCTCTTACCCAGAGCGGCAACATTTTTACCCCTGTGAGCATCCACCAAAAAGATTGTGTACTTTTGATTGATGACTTTTTTATGCATATCTACAGTTGTTACAAGTTATACGTATCCACTATTAGCGTCTTATTCATATAAAAACGATACTGGAAAAAATGCTCCGTATAACATATATTGCAAGAGCTTTATAAAAGAGAAGCTAAATAAAAAATACGGACTTATTTTGCATGTTTCATACATCATCAACGGCGTCAAAGCAATTTCATAAGTTAATTCGCATTCTTTCCGTGCAACGATAACTGCCTTAAAATCTTACACATTATTTTGCTTAAAAAAAAAATCTCATTTAAGGCGTATTAACCAGCGACCGAGAATTCGAATTTCGTCAAAAGACAGTCTCGCGATCGGACGTTTTTTAGAACGAGACAGAAATACCATATTCATTCCACTGCCAGCCGTCCACTCCGCGCGGCGGTCCAAACCTACAGCATGGTTCCGATGAAATAACAATTATTGTGTTTGAATTTTCGGTTGTAGCTTTCTTCCTAATAAGTAGTTACATACATATTTGTAAATTATACGTCGGAGTGCGTAAACATAAATAAATACAAATGCAGTGCGTTGACATAGTAGGTACAAAATAGGTAGGTATTTGAATAAACATTTGTTTTAATTTTTCAAATATTTTTATTCACTTGTTTTTTTTTTAAATTTTATTTTACATAGGTTTTACAAAAGTGATTAACATTAAGTTTGATTGTAAAAAATCTCTCGTCTTACATATTTATCCGTTTGTAAGATAGGTATTACCAGTAAGTTTTATTTCTAAAACTTAAAGTAAGTATACCAAAATAACCTCGTTTTTTTTCTTCTAAAACAAGAAGCTCAATTCACAATATGACATTATTTTTTTTTTTTTTTTTTTTTTTTTAATTTATTATACGCCTATTAAGGCTTTTACATACATATATATAAAAAATATTTACGAAATTATACATGAAAATAGTGCAGGAAACGACTATTAAAACAATTGCAGAAAAATAAATATAAAGTCAAAATATCACTCAACTTGATTTGATCTACACAGAATGCAGGCACAACATATAAAAAATCCAAAATATTTTTTTCTATTTCAGTTGACAAAATTATTATATGTTAGTCAAATCAAATTAAATACCTTTATTCAAATATTCCACATTATGAAACTGACAAAAAGTAACACGAAAAATACTAAATATGTTGAAATTTGTTCATACATTTATTTTTACTTGCTTATTTTATAAGGCTTTTATGTTTTATGTTGATAATACTAATTTGTTCATACATTTATTTTTACTTGCTTATTATATAAGGCTTTTATGCTGCTATTTAAACTTTTCTGCAATGTAACCAATTTATGTAATTATGTACCGTTCAAATTGTATCTTATGAGTGTATAAATGTTGTCTCTATGTCCCTGCTGACAAACTACACAAGTAGTTTAGCGGTTTTAAATGTGAATAAATAAAAAATAAAAAAAAATAAAATACCAATGTAATAGGGAATTGGACAATAGAATAGAAATGATTAACAAAAACATGATTTGAATCGCACATCACGAATCAAAACCGTTATTTTGACGGGAATCATATACGCATAGACTAAAATGCGGCATTTCCTGCTCTTTTGTAGCCAGTTAAATATATTTATATGAGGAAGATTTCGAAACAGAAATTGTACAGCTTAATGTGTAACTAAGAAAATTTTATTACAAATAAGTTTACATGGAAATGGAATTAATCTCCTTCGAAGTACTGTGCTTGACTACAGATATACTTATCCCAACGTTGAATCCATGACTGGAAACGTTTTACCACGAGTTACCCGACACCGTGTGTACAAGGTACTGTTGCATACGTGTTGCTCGCGCAACGCCGGGTAGTAAATTATGGTTTATGATTATCGCGGTAATTACAGTTGAATCGGTCACCGTAATATACCATGCATTTCCCGACACCATAATAATAATAATAATAATAATAATTGGATGACTTGTATAGCGCCGTTTTTGTGCAAAATCACTTCAAGGGCGCTGAAATCACCTCAAGGGCGCTGAAATCACCTCAAGGGCGCTGGTATACAAGGGTATGGGTTTGTGCGTGTAACTCGCGTAATGCCGGGAATTATTGATATTTTATAATTACCGCGATATTCACGGTTTCAGTCACCGTAATTTCACCACGAGTTTCCCGACACCGTGTACACGTGGTAATGTTGCATGCGCGTAAATCGCGCAACACCGGGTAGTAAATGCTTGTTTATAATTACCGCGGTAGTTAGAGTTGAATCGGTCACAGTAATATACTACGCGTTTCCCGACACCATGTATACAAGGGTATGGTTTTGTGCGTGTAACTCGCGTAACGCCGGGAATAATTACTAGTTTATAAATACCCCGATATTGACGGTTTCGTTCACCATAATATCCATGATTCACAATATATTGTAGGTATTACCTATTTACATAATAAAATAATAATAATATTAATGTAAATTACACTTACACATACCGACGGAATTTTAGAGACAATATTTGCTTCAGAATCACAATCATTCGTCGGTAGGTGATTATTTTCCCTGAAAATTAAACAACACAAAATTATCGCTAAATGTTATAAAAAATATATGCGTATTCTGACTGATTCGTTTGAACGACCCTGTAGCATATAGAGTACGTACAATGTACAAGGATAATTAAATATGACTAACCCTTTTTTTCTGCAAATATTTTTCCCATGTACGTTTTTGATGACGAAATTTTTGTTTTCTTATAAAAATTTTGTCCGATAGTATTTTTCTCCCCATTTTAAAACGCGGAATTTCGTTAAAATGTTATCGAGTAGACTGGCGTGGAATAGACGTCCGCTCGCCGCCCTGTCGCAGCGGGGAATGATAAAAATTTCGGCTTGCGCCGGGGTAATCAGAAACAACGAACAAACAATAAACGCGAATCGAAATTAATTACTATTACCTATATACTTTAAGAATATATTTCTTGGTCATAAATTATTTTTAATGTTTCAATAATATCATAGTAAATTATTTTTGTAAAAAAATCTCAACTATACCAATTTGTAAGGTCATAAATAAATAGTCAAATTGAGGGATTTTCGTCACAAAACGCGTCCTCGGATTTATTTATTAGTAATTTTATTTGAAATAAAAACAAAATTCTTATACATACATATGATAGATAATTTATTGATTGTTTATACTGTATATATGATTTGAAATATTTGTTGTATAATACAACTTCGCCTTTGAAAATGCAACAAATCTGCGCATCGTCCAACGGTAACACTTTATTATGGTATGAAAATAATATTATTTTTCAAAATTTAACATCTTACTTTAATAGATAAAATAACGATCTTTCGAAATCAATTTGTGTTTTTCTCTAGAAAAGTGTCCATACGTCTAAAACTGGCCTCAAAAATGCCAAATTTCAGGTCAAATCTACCTATTTCGCCTTAAACAGATCACGAGACCCAAGACCTCAGGAAACCTTTTATTAAAAAAGTTTCATCTCCATACTTAAAACGAAGAACATAATAATTTTTACTTTTTTTTAAAGTTACGATCTATTTCATCATCACCAGCATGATATGACTATAAATGAAAGTGTGTGTGTGTTGTACAGTCCGCAGGTCGTACCTGTCACGCCCGAGAAACAAATGGACTGCAGTTGAATCAACCGGACCGACGGGGGCACGGGTTCAACGATTGACAATGATGACTTCGCGCTGTGCGGAATAGGAATAATCACGTGATAGGAACTTGTCTTTTGCTACAAGCCCAGTGCCCAGAGGCGTAGTCAATAAAATTTACACCTTCATTTACGATATCTACATACGACCGAAGACATTATCATAGTTTTTATATTTAATTTGTATTTTAAAAGTAATTGCAAAGGATCGAAACCACTCAACTATGGTGGCTGTCAGTATTACCCTGATGCAAAATAATGAGAGCTCGCGAAAATTGTCTCGAAATATATTTTTGAGTGAAAGAGCTAGGTTTATAGGGGAAAGTTTGAAAGCTCGAAGCAGCCCAAGTCTACCGTGTTTAGTTTACTATTCACAGTGTAGATATTAAGTGGTTAGTTTCGCAATGACTCTGTTACAAATCACGATCGGTCTTCACACAATTCAGTGTTCCTCGCTTGGGATGGGCAAATCATTTTTATTATTGATAAAAAATGCCTGTATTATTGATTGCTTCAATATCGTTTAGGGTTATGGCTCATCGTCCGAGTCAAAAAATGTTTCGTCAAATGTTAAGTCTTTGTTGTGCAACGTTCTTTGCTGTCTTTAGCCATTCAGTTTGACCGTGCCTATAAAACGAAACACAGTTAGATAGTATGCGAATGAGATATGAAGTTTTCGATCAAGTGAGTGAAAACCTAACAGTGGCGTGGATTGCTCTATGACCAAAAATGGGCTAGTGGGCAAAAGTGTAGTTATTCATTGAATATTGCTATTCAATTTATGGAAAAAAATTTAGATCAACAATTTTTTGTTTTATTTTTCTACTATCATTTACCTAATTTCTTTATTTGGCATTTTTTTAATGCACATCTTTTCAGCCTTTATGGACTACTTGCCACTGGTACCAAACTACTATATATTAATACTACTAACTGGATTCCATATTGAATATTTATTAGTTAGTACCTAGGTACCGTGACATTAGTGGATCGACTAAATCCAAAATAAGGTGTAAAGCCTTATTTATTTGATGATAACTATCGGAATAGACATAATGCATTTGCTGGAGAAATAAAGGGTCGTCAGAGGAATGAAAACAGGATGGAAAAGGACTACTGATTCTGATTGCCATTATTGCCTGTATCCAAAGCTTGGACAATATTTGAGTTGCTTCCCGGTGAGAGGTGATGGTTCAGAATCTGAGCAGTGGGACTTTTTTAAATACATATATTTTTCTTGATTGAATGAATATGAGTAAATGAATTCAAAAAAATTAAATTCGGCACTGTAATTAACCTACTTCCCGACATCTGATCAAGCTGTTACTCGGAAAATAGACTTGTTGTCGATGAAAATATATTCTATCCATTAGCTTGAACACATGCATTTTTCTAAAATCGGAATTATTATTATCATAATTATTGACATTATATTTTAAAATTTACAACAGTTAATATGCGTAAGAAATTTCGGTACTTTCAAATTAGGATTTGCTTTACGTGTTAGCGGTGTTGGCTCCAGTGGCTGGGTTTTATTTTATCTTTTAGTTTTAAAAGACATTTTAAAAGTTCACAGTAGTTTAAGAGTCAGTCCCTGGGAAGGCAGGTTCAATCCTCAGTAAAAAAAATCTTTGAGATTGGCTACTAGCCGGTCCAAGAGATGGCGCAACTAGGTCGAAATTGAAAATTGATGCATTACAGTAAAAAAACTTAGTTTTATAATCATTCATTTTTTTTCAAATGATGCAGTTGTACGATCAAATTACGAGATTTTTTCCCGGTTTTCACTTTGAACACTTGCCTGCTTTGACGATTATTTCTCAGCACCGAAGACCTACGTCCTGTAATATTTGGCCCTCTTGTGTTTTAATAGTCTTTAGCCGATGGGATTATGTCACCCTCAATCTAAGTCATTTTAGGAGGTTAAAGAAAAAGGGAAGGGGAAGGATAGAGGAAGGTTAGATAATACCCGACTATCTACATCTCGTCCTACGAATATCGATGTTATCTCATCAAGGTGATACTGAGACCGTAATATTTCACCTTCAATACTCAATTTGGGAAATTTTTGAACACACTGGATTTAGACTACTTGGAGATTTCACGCTTTTTCGTATGGTAATGAATCCGCAAGGAAAAAAATTAAATACCATAAATAATATTCAGACGACCCTGCCGAAAATATATTTGGAGATTAATATTGGTAGGTTCCGAGGAAGGAACTTAGTTCCGAGTACGGAACTTCATGTAGGTACTTTTTCTGCTTGACCGATCCGGTCCCAAAGTGGATGAATCCGCTACAGTGGCAAAAACAGTCCTATTCGCCTACAATATTATCTTTAAATGAAATCATGTGCATATTTGATTGTTTTCCAGTTCACAGATCACACGACTTGCCGGCGCGGGCGAAGCGAATAGGGAGGATGTAGCCCTCTGGCAATTTAGGATATTATCTATGGAGATTGCTACTTTAATGCTGAATTAAAAGACGGCAGCATGCAAAAAGAGATTACTGAATTTTATTGATTGTCGGGATTTGGCTTTATGGGTTGGTGGACTTTTTTACATGCGGCTGCGTTTATTTAACGAAGGTATTTTCATACCGGGAGAATGTCATAATGTTATTTGGTTTCATAGTATATACCTATTACATCCTGTGCTGTGGGGTGTTTGATGATGCAGTGATTGTGCGTAGATTGAGAGTACATACGATGTGAAAGCCAATTAAATGAACGATAAAATTATAACATAAATGTTTTCACGATACAAAAGATGTATTTATTTAAATCAAAGTGCTTTTTGCAACTGTTTAAAAAAATCATTTTGTTTCTTACTGGTTACGAAATGGAGTAAGGGAGGTAATTTTTTTAATTTGGAATGATTTCCTGATCTCTGTTTTCTCGCTCCGACTGGATGGGTTTCTTCGAGACCAAGGTTCACTAATTACATTAGTAGAATATGTCCCATAGAGCATCCAAGAGGACTTTTTAATTTTTTTATCATTGACCTTTTTTGTCTTTCAGACATCAGTATGGAAATTTTTTGGATTGTAATTGTTTATACGTATTTTTAAAAATTTGTATTTAAAATTAGCGTAAATCGCTCTTATTCGTTATCCCCAAAAGTCTAAGCAAATATAATAATAAAAATAACCTGGCAGAATTGAAAAACTACAAATTTCTCATTTTCTGAAGCACCATTACGATGATTGTATAAAAAACTACTTCACAAAAGTATACATTTTTTACATATAACTTTATACGGTGACAGATACATCAGTAAACCACCCCTGATCTAATCTGATCACCGCTGATAGTACCAACTAATTGGAACGACGCTAACATTTGCACTGCAGGGGAGGCGAATAGCGGGGCCGCGTGCCGCTTTGTTCGCCCGAGGAATTTTTCATTAAACATACACGGGGCACTCTGCTGAGGGGTGGGGTGGGGGTGTGGGTGGTTGTTTAATTCCGTAGTCAAACATCCGATTAGCGAATCGCGTTCCGATCATACAAACAAAATGATACGGGTTCGGATGCCTGTCGGCTACGCAAATTTTCGGGGTAGTTGTTACACGTGTAATGCGGTGATTCGTCTACCCAATTCAATAATGTTTAAAAAAAAATTAAGCATTTGAAAGATTTTGACTGTTTATATTTTAGTCTTATTGTTTAGCTATTGTGATTAAAATAATTAACCGTGGGTTTTGTCTTACGGTATAATAATGTTGGCAGGTAAATCAAATAAGGTATCTATATTTTAAGGTATCTAAATGAGCAGAAAGTATATAATTCGTACATTTTATCAGTAAATGATACCTCACATAATTAGTACTTAATCAATTTGAAAAAAATATTTATTTATTGCATCTCACTATACAGAAAACACGATTTTTTCACATAAAAATCAACCTCACTAGGACTAAACCTGTATCGAGGTTGAGGAAAAATGAACGCCTCAATGGCACTTTGCAGTGCATCTCTACTTTTGAATACCATTGAACGTGTTATTTTATCATTCCACCCAATCGATAGTGAATTATGTAGGCTTTACCTAAAAAAGGAACGTCTCAATGGCGCTTTACAGTGCATCTCTACTTTTGAATACCATTGAACGTGTTATTTTATCATTCCACCCAATCGATAGTGAATTATGTAGGCTTTACCTAAAAAAGGAACGTCTCAACGGCGCTTTACAGTGCATCTCTACTTTTGAATACCATTGAACGTGTTATTTTATCATTCCACCCAATCGATAGTGAATTATGTAGGCTTTACCTAAAAAATATTATTCACTCATTCGTAAATATGCTTTCCGGATTTCGAGAAGAAAATATAATTAAAATTTTTGTTTCTTCAATTATTGATCACTTTGTGGCGTCATATTAATTTAAATAAAATTAATAACTTTAGATACACCTCTATTTAATCAAAAATGATCGGCATGTTTCAAAACCAGTCATTTCTTGGTCAAGATAAACGTATAATGAAAATTAACAAATTCAGAATAGACAGACATGTATAGACAAATAAGTATCTATAGACCATAATATTACAATGAGCGGTTATTAATTATTTTTTTATTTAATATTTATATTAAAGTTGTTATTAGTTTAAAAATCTGGCTGGCTGGTTTTAAACGTATGATTATTTAAATATACTGATTTTCTCCACTTCTATAAAATAATTTCTACTTTGATGGGATAAACATAAGATCTAATAATTTTTTTCTTATATTTTTGCTTAACATATTGATATCGTACCACAACCGTTATTGATATCATTTTACAAAACGTTATTTATATCTATTTTAAAATTGTAACATTAACTAATCTACTAAGGGTAATATGAAGAGCTGACAATTCATTAACGCTATGAATTTAGCGTAATCAAAGAAATCCAAATGTGGCGGCGGTATTCTGTGTTAATAAAATCATCTAAATCTAAATTGTATATGAACATAAAGATGAATGTGGTAGGCGTGAAATTCTTTTCCTTAAATTACCATACGTTGCAAAAAGCATACGTTGAAGTTCAACTCAAATCTCCAAATAAGTATAAATGTAGTCCCGGCATTCTGTGTTAATAAAATCATCTAAATGGTTTCTAAACATTAAGATGAATGTGGTAGGCGTGGAATTCATTTCCTTAAATTACCCAAAAAGCTTAGGTTGAAGTTCAACTCAAATCTCCAAAGAAATTACATAGGTTACCACGGAATCTTCAAATCGGAACAACCATCTTAATTGTGTTGCAAAACTACATAAACGTCAACACTTTGTACAAAATAGTCATGAGTGATGCTGTTCTTAATCACTGTTGGTATCTCTTTCCCAATTCTCACGGTTTGAAACTAATTCAAACATGGAACACGAATTATTATTGTTTTTATTATGTTCGTTTGTTTCAGACTTCACTAGTATCTGAGATTTTAGAGTTGGTTTGATCTCTGGGTCTTTGGAAAAGAGTCGTTTCGATCACACAAAAAGCAGTGGAAAAGGTCATACTTACTTAGCAGCCGAGTGAACAAATGCATCGGGTTCCCACCTTGACCTATTTCTTCAGCTGGCTAAGTCCTCCATCATTTCATAAGTAATATTTGCCGCCCATTATGGTGAAAGTACTTAGGAGAAATTCAAATATTGTCAGGTTATTGTTGCTAATACCTATACCACGTTACGCTAAATCTAATTTTCAATATAGATTTTCAACAAAGTTGTAGTATTCAATAAATTTGAAAGAAAATTTGGCTTGTCGTCTTTGTCTGGCGGATTAATCGGGAACATTTGGATTATTTCAGCGTTTTGATAAAGCCCAATGTTTGATGGTACTGCTGCTTTCCTACTACATACATAATGTATGTATTACTAAGTGCCTACCTCCAGTGATTCCGTAGGAATTATTGTCTAGGTCGCCCGCTCCATTGTTCCCAAGAGCAGGCTGATTTCACAGATATAGCAGATTGTGGTGCCCATTCTCTACACTACTGGGGGCACCACTACCCACCACTCAGTAGGTATCTACCTTGTTTATAATAGGGCGATGATTGCGAGCGACGATCAGAGTGGACTCATCATTACTAGGAATCAAAATTAGCGTGTTGATTTGATGAAAGAAATAATAGATTTTTTTAAATTACTTCCATGGCATATCGGTAAGTTCCTTGTATTTGAAAAAAAATGTAGGAAGCATATATTGTTTAGATTGGTACACAATGGTTATACACATAATGTAAATATCCTAGAAAAGTCAAATTAAAAATCTTTGTTCATTTTAAAGTAGTAATTTTGTAAAAAAATCTCATACGGTGAGTCCTGGTGGCGACAAGAAATTTTCTGAATTTACAGATATTTCAAATTCAAGTAGAATTCGACATTTTTTGTTTCGTATTTTTTGGAGAGTCAATAAGATTTTTTTTTTAGAACTCTGATGGCGAGTGGAAAATGTAAGTGGTACAAGTAAATCATTTTTAAGAGACCCTTGTTTATCTACCTGGTATGTGGTGATTATCTATATGGTGTCTGGTATTTCACATAATATTTTTTTTGTTGTTAGGAAGCTGAAGAATTAAACAAACAAAAAACATATTAAGAACATTGTCGAATCGAATCGGCAAATTTGGTATGCACCCAGTATCTTACAAAAATATTTTAATGTGTAATCTTTAAAATGTTTTACCGTACTTTATAAATAAACAGGTAATGCCGCCGGCCCTGCCTGTTTTGCATACAATATACCTACGTAAACGTGCGATTGACCGAAAGCGCCACCATTCATTGTTGTTACCCATTGTTACTAATTGCGTGCAATCATCGAATTAACGTAATAACCCCTTTATACCTCCGCGGCTCTATGGTCCCCTGGACACTTACCAAAATAGCCCTTCTGTACACCTACCGGTCCATAGTCTCCTTGTGAGATCTCCGTACCTACCTGCCTACTGCCTACCCGACTACTTGGTGAGTCCATGTGCGCGAGATGTCTCGTCCTTAGGTAGTATATAATAAACCTTGCGATAACAAATGCGTATCCATTTGCAGCTAATAGTACCCAATTAACTTCATAGTTTAGTATACCTATCTTCATTATTGAGTAGGTTTTTTTAAAACAACATGCAAGATGTGGTGTCGTTTGAAATAGGATTTTTCGGTGCGTTCACACACAAGAGAACAATTAACTTGGTAATGCATCGGTATAAAGTAAGTTTATCAATCTCAGAATTCGCAACACACCAAGCATCTAATATAGGTTAAAAGGAAATTTCCTACCGAGAGGTGCGAGCGCATCAATTTTTTTTCAAGGCAAATGCAAGCCACTACCAGATCTAATCGAAGCATTTTGGCAAAAAACGACGGACTCCCGATCCGGCCCGCCACAAAGCAGGTGGGTAAACGCATAAACCATCAAGACCTAGACAAACATCACCCCGTGAACACGGGGAACCCTGCATAGCAAACCACTTGGGTTGAACTATGGCAGTAGTGTTGGTTATACAATAAATGGTTCCCGGGGCGGCGGTATCCGCCTCCCAAATAAAATTTCCTGCCTTAATGCCTTCACAATTCCGATACGAATGTATGTATTCCGAACCATGGGGCACAAATTGAACTCATATATATTTTTAATTCTGTCAATCTCATACAAAACTGAATAAAATTTTCATTCCAATTTACAGAATATTACATTACTAAATGATATACAATAATCTTTAAATTTAACTAAAAAAGTCCGTCTATAAGAAGTGAAACACCCTAAATCACTGCTGATGCATGAAAAGAAACTTTATTTCTTTAGATATTTACATGACATGTAAGTTAATAAATATGTATGAAAAAATGTCCGATCTTGTAAAAGTATAAGTCTATAGGAGTACACAGTTACACATTAACACCTACACCGTCATCTAAAAAAAACTATAGTCCTATAAAAAAAAAACATTTTCGATTAAGGCATCCTAAATGACACAACACCAAAACAACACAACAAATCGTTGAAAAACGTTAAGAAGCCTAAAGGGTTGACAGAAACAGCATTACTAACTACCTACCTGTTATATCGAAACAATCCCGTAGTAAGGCAGCGGTATGTGTCAATGGGGATTAGGCTCGAATCCCTCGTAAGTGGGGATATTTGTCACTGATCACATGACAGTTGACACGCGTTTTGGACGACTGTTTTTTGTCGTGGTTGTCATTTTTCTTTGGAGAATCAAAACACATGTCTTTTTTATTGTGGTCTTAGGCGATTTATATCAACTGTTTAAAAAAACACTCCGCAGTAGAGCAGTAGTTAGATCTTGCAGGGTTTAGAGATCCAAAAGCCGTGGGTTTTAAACTATGGAGATAAAAATGTATTTTTTTTTTAAATCTTGCGCTCGTTTTTCCAGTAGAAGTTTACTTTAGGAGAACAGAAATTGTAAAAAATGCATTTCTGCAACCCTAAATAATGTTTAAATTAATAAATATATTTTTCTGTTTATTTCTTTGTTCTGTTCTAATTTTGTTTGGACGCCAAATAAAGCCAGTTATTATTTCAAATTATATTTACATATAATACCAATAAGCCATAATGTGTGTTTTTGTGTTTAGGTACATGAACATAATAAAATATCCAAAGAAACAAAAGTTAAGTGCATTCACTTGAAAAACGAAAACAATATTAAATGATACCTAAGTGGGCACCTACCCAATAATGCGGTAATGAAGGGTTCATGAATACATTAAACGTCGAATCAATAATGTAATGAACTTTCCCCCCCAATTGGAGGATTTTTTTTTTAATATTGAAGATAAAATAAATTAATAAAATAATATTGAACAAACTGCCAAAGAAAATCTCTTAAAATTTTATCTCAAAAAAACAATAGAACTCGAAAACTTTAACCCCTGTGAAAAAATAAATGAGATAAAAAAATCGCGTTACTTTATCGTTTACCAGTCGTTTGTTATCCTCGTCAAAAAGACACTCAATTGGGGGAGCGCAATTCGGTGTTCGGTGGTTTCTTCTTTTTATGGGCTTTTGTTTTATTCCTTTTCTTTCATTCTTTTGTTTTTTCCAACTCGTCTTTTTCGTTTTTCTGTCAACCGGCGGCGACCCTTTGTGTTACAGGGGTGATTTTTTGGGCAGATTAAAAATTGCTTAAACTCGTTTATCGTAAATGAATACTCCTAATAGAAAATAACTGAGTTGAAAAAAAATTTTGCAATAGAAATTATATTTTTGTCTTATAAAGAAGACGGAAGAACGTATTGATGAAATCAAAGGGCGACATGAGACGACTGGATGATTCAAATAATTGAAGTATGTGAATTGACTAATAATAATACCAATGTATGAGAAGAAGAATATTTATAATACCCATTAATTAATGAAGGTACTAGCTTTTTGCCCGTTGCAGGCAACTAATGGGTAAAAGCGATTAATGTTTGAATGTAGATGAGGCGAGGAGTGTGGGACTACAACATTTAAAAAAGAAATGAATATTTTGAGATGCCACTAAGGTGCCAAGGAGCTGACTGATCATTTTTTCACCGAGCCATTCGGGTTGTGTAGGTTGAAACGCGTAGTTTGATACCCATATCGTATGTACGGTTTTTGTCACCGACACTTGAAAAGTTCCAGGGAGTTTGCCGCTTTATTCAGTACACTTTCTGCTGATCCAAAGCTTTCAGTTTTAATTTGGAATAAACATTGCTTTATAAACACGCAAAATGTAAAAACTTTCAATTAAAAAAATGCGTATTTAAAAAAAATCAATTTAATAATTCGTTTTTAATAGTTAAATTATTTTCCCAAACTTCTGTGCTCCTTGTAGATTACAGCGTTCTCGAGGTAATTTTTCGCAGAAATATGGCCTTATAAAAATTATCATTATGGAGGAAAAAAAATATTATTTCAAACTTAATTTAATTTCATAAAAAAAATTACCAAAAATATATATACATAACGCAATTAGGTACCTACTCGTTAAAAAATAAAGGGATTAAACTTTATATATGAATGGCTCCCGGGGTGACGGTACCCATGCTAGCCTCCCAAATTAAATGATTATTATAAACACGCGAAATAAAATAAAAAATTATAAAAAAAATGTATATTTTACAACAAAAATCGTTGCTTCAACCTACTAATACCGCTTCAAACTTCTGCCCTCCTGGTATAATTTATAAATTTGCGTGACGCTATTGATGTAGTTTTTCACTACAGGGCGACGGTACCCAGCTGTTGACACTTTTAAATAAAAAAAATTACTTAAAAAAAAAACAGTTAAATTAATCGTTTTTAATAGCAAAATTACTTTCCCAAACTTCTGTTCTTTTGGTAGATTACAGCGTCCTCGAGGTAATTTTTCGCAGAAATATGGTGTTTTTTGGTTCAACCAAATTTCCGGAATAACCATTTGAAAACTGAGAAAAAGTAATTATTTATTTTGTATTCTTTGAATATCTTGTACATAAATATTGTAATATGGGTTTCACACGGGAGAATTGTACTCAAGTAGACTTCTAAAACAGGAAAAATATAACAATTTAATCCACTTATTAAAATTGTTGAAATTTCTAGTTAACCTAGTTATAAAAACATTTGTAAGCCCTTATTAGATATTTCCATTACGTGGTTAACAAATGAAAGATTGAATTGAAAAGTGATGCATAAGTGCTTAATTTGTGTAAATGTCTCAAGAGCATTGTTATGAATCTGGATTTTTTATTCGACATTTCACGTAGTATTACACATTTTATTTTACATTTTGAGATATTTAAAAAAAGTCGGTTGTTTCAACAAATTAACTATGAATTAAATTAATTGGGAATATTTATTAAAACATTTTCAATTTATCTTTACCAAATTATTGAACCACGGACGGAAGTTACAATACCTGTATTTCATAACATAAAACGGATCGCCAAAAAAATACGAGATCTCTCCGACCGACATATATTTAATTTTCATCAAAAACCTTACTTTAAACTTTACAAACGTTATCACCTCCAATACAGTCTTCTGTCCCTCAACATTTTTATTCCCTTTTTCGGTCACTTTCCCGGTATCCTGATATGTTAACGATTAGTTTCCCCGGGGACTACCTTAAACGTAGCTTTAACAAGAGGGCCCGGGAGACCCTGATTTTATCTCCATTATTAACGTCACTTTGCTCCGAATGGTTTGTAAATAGAAATATTAAATTTATGAATACCTGGTGGACATTTTCCAAGAATTTAAATGACTTATATTTTAATGTATGTTTTTTAATAAACTGCTAATTTTTATGCTATATAATTACCCATCGAGGGTTCTGACTCACACATTGTTGACATTTTTTGCCTCACCCGTTTTAAAATTACAATATTAATATCGCTTCTAATAATATTACTTAAAGGGTATCCAGTCCTTTATATAAGAAATCGCTTTCAAATATTTTCCAATTCACACGGTTGATCTAACAATTTTCATAATAATAATCGGATGTTTTGTATAACGCCATTGCCAGGTTAGCGTTGTACTTTTTTTCTAGTATCAGGAGTCAAAGTTAGCTATCAAAAAAAAACTCATGAATCAGACAAAAATGTTGTTATTTGCAAAGGCATGGGCACTTTTCATCGCAGTTGATGTTTATTTTGAATATTAATATTTTTATTGTTCAATTTTAAGACTGGAGATTTTTTACAGAATGGCTTTAAAGTGCTTAAAAAATATTAAATCTTCTGATTCTCCATGTAGCACAGAACTCGTTAAAGCTATTAATTTCTGAATTTCCAATGAGTTTTGGATCATTAATATTGTAGTTTTCTATTGTTCGTATTTAAGGCGATGCCATACGTAGTAATGCAAAATCATGTGTTTTTGGTTTGAAAATTTGGTCGCCTAGAAATGTTTCAGATGCGAGTAGAATACATCTTGGCCTTTAAAATAATCGAGTATTTTTTTGATGAGTCATTTTATAAGCCCAGAAAAAAATAATGTATAAGGCCTATGAAAACTGCATTGAAGTTCAAAATCTCCTAGTTACGAACCCATTTTGGTTATAATTTTGTCTAGTGTGGAAAATTAAGTTATTTATAAAATGATCAAAAAAAAATTAAATAGTTTTGCCTGAACATCCACAAAATAAAATATAAGGCACTTTTTGGCCATGTTTTTTTCTTGCATAAATCAAAACAGGCGGATGGTGTTAAGAATTTAAACCTTATCAATTTAAAATATTACACGACGTAATGCATCGCCTTAATGCATTTTTTGTTAGTGCGTAAAGTGCTAGTTTGACACTATGATCATGTGATTATGTACTAAATCCAGATATTGCTACACCCATAAACATTATCCGGAAATTATAATTATGTAATGTGTAGTAACGGTTTCTTAAACAAACCTAAATAAAAATATTTATCTTTTTATTCTATAAAAATTCAGCCTGCGCATGTTTACACTCGCAAAACTAAATAAAATGTCCACCGATGTCGCTGCGAATTAGTTCTTTAGTACCGGGAGTGTTTAGAGAGTGATTTGAATGCTGGAAGAAGTCGGAAACGCCCGAGAGAGACATTTGCTATAGCGAAGCATTGAGGGGTCCACTTGCTTTATCAATTAAATTTCACACAATTAAATTATTTAAAAAAAAAAAATTAAATTACTTATAATTTTTGGATATATTTAATAAATATAGATATAAAAGATATGAAGTATATTTACCTAGTCATCTTCACTATGAAATCCTGTGCTGTGTGGTGTAGGTTTTGGAAGAGCGTTTTTAGCGACTTATATGATACAACTTCGTGTTGTGGGTAGAGTTTTTTAGGATATATCGTGTAAAAGAAATATATATATAAAAGAGGTGAAGAATTTTACTTAGTCCTCTTCACTAGGAAATCCTGTGCTGAGGGGGGTCTAGGTTTCAGAAGAGGGCTTTTGGTGACTTCTATGGTACAACTTCATGGTATGGATAGGGTTTTTTTAGGGTATGGAAGACGATGTTTTTAAAATACAAGTCAGTTATTTTTTCGATAATCCTTAGGTCAAGATTTGATGTAGGTACTTAATGAAGTTGTTTTTTTGTCTTGATTTGTTTGATACTGGGTAGAAGTTTGTTATTGTCCAAATGTAGGTGATTATTGGTAGGGTACACTTAGGTGCTCTATTTACAATATTTTTGGTAATTTTTTGAAGAAGTAGAGTTTTAATAGTTTTTTTTGAGGTTCATGTGTGAAGTTAATCGTCAATTATGATCCGAAGATATATATTGATTTTAGTATGGATTATATGCGGGTATGTAGGTAAACCGAGGAAAATTGGTTTTGAAATTCATGTAATTTGATTGAATACTTATTAATTCATTGTGCTCTTTTTATCGAGAATGTCAGATATTTAGTTTTATTTACTTTTAATGTAAGGGAGTTTGCTTTTGAACTTGAAATAAAGCCAAGCAACGCTCTGCCTGTTTTTAGATGCTTTCCCAATCTTATTATGAAATATACTAACAGTGCAATCTGCAAAGCACTCATTTATATATCTCATTTGATGAGAAAATTCATAAAATCATTTATGTAAATGATATATAGTATTTATGCTAATACGCTTCTTTGAGAAACAACGTACTTAATTTGTGGTTTTACGTTTTTTTACCAATTTGTACAAACTCTCCTCTTCCAGTAAAGTAACTTCTATGTAGATTTTGTCTTGTTTCGGTCATACCATTTTTTTAGTTTTAAAAATTGTGTTTATTTGTATCGAACGCTTTTTGAAGATCAATGAAAACTGTCAAACATGTTATGTTTTACTATCCTTGTATTTTGGTATTTTGTTTCCATTGCCTTTGTGTTTTCGTTACGTTTGTACGTACTATCCATTTATACTTGGATAATCACTTGATGTGTGATGTGTGATGGGCGAGAAAATTTATTTTAATTGAAAAAAACTTGCTTTAGAATTGTCTAAAGTGATTTAAAATTTTCGATTGTAGGTTCCTACTACGGCTCTGAACTTCAAATATTACATAAAATATTTGATCAATTTATTTATAAGGTCCTTTAAAAAGATTTTACAAGATACCTAGAAGCAGATTTTTACGCGTTTTTATTTGGCTGTCCAAATAAATGACTATAATACCTATGGAATACTAATCAAATATCAGATGAGAATATTTCCGTTTAAAGAACAACTTGAAGTTAATTTTGTAATGACATAGTATCCAGTCTATTATTAAAATAATAATATATGCACGACAGTCTTTTAAATGCACAGAATAATTATTGATGCATTTATTCGTTTGGGAATTACTGTTTGTAGCCGTGACCGAGTTTTTAAATTAAAACTGTTGAATCTCTGCGCATCTTTTGAATGGTTATTTTGAATGAAAATACAAATATAAATTAGCCAAATATTATTAAATATTAATATTACCCGTACCCATGCTAGCTGCCGAACTAACACGCACCATGACATATTGTTATAGCCAGCGATAACTTATTTTAAATTCATGAACTGCAGTGAGAATGATAGAGTGATGAGTCTAGTTTTGTTTTATTTTGTCGTTTTAATCAGAATTTTTATGTGTGAATTTATTTTTTTGATTATTTTAATTTTTTATTGTTTATTCCGTATTTCGGGAAGGGCGGTGAAATCCCACGAGTTCCATGTATTATAATATATCCCGTGTTATAATATCTCATTCATCAAAGTGTTGGAATATTATCAAGGTAAAAATAACAGTATTGACCCCGTCAGATTATCCGAGGAAGGAAGCACAGTCGCCAATCGGCAGCAACCAATGCCGTGGCCGTCCACGGACTTATAACACGCAATATTATGTCAACCGTATCATCGTTAAAGTAATGCAAATTGGGTAATAAAACCACTTTCATGTTTTAAGAGGCAGTAATCAATCAAATGCTTTGATCACTCCTCCATTCACGCAGCGGTGAGTTTAATATCAACTCTATCCCTCCTAGTAAAATAACTCAATTTCAATTTCCTGGTTAGAAATTTGTAAATTTCCCCTAATTAGTGTTCGCGAAGCTTATCAACCGATACATCAGTAAAAAATATCGGATGGTAGCTAGAAAAAAATATACCACTGTGAATAGCCGCGGCAGTAATAATTATGTGCTACTCTCCTACAGTATTATAATCATGGTAATCGCCTCCATATACGCGTGAAGTTTCACATCTAGTAATTCGTTTAATGAGTTTATTTTTTTATGAACACTAAATAAATGTCAAAAATATCGATAAAGAAACGGTGATTCGATGCACTAGGAAGACATTTGCATAAGATTTCCGTAAAATAAACACCTTTTTACGGCCGAAAACAGTTTAATTACGATCATAATGAGTCTGATCGCCGTTTATTAATGGTTTTAAACAAACCAGTTTGATGGAAATGCTGCGAAGTCATATTGTTATAGATTTTATGAACCGATGCATTTATGTTTGTGTGGTTTAAAGCAACGAGTTTGGAATACACTTACCAATTCCATAAATTAACGGGTCTGTATAAGCAAACATTTAAATCTAAATATTTAATGCCATATTATGTTTAAATTCGTTAATTCAATTATTATGAATTATGTTTATTACAAGCATACCTACATAATATGACCAGTAAAGTGGAAAAAATAAGCAAAAGAAATGTTATGGTGATTTTAAAGCAACCCATTCAACTCTAAAATTCCATAAACCAGATCCGACAAATTATAGACGAGGTGTACAAAAAGAAACTATGTAGTACTTATGAGAAATAGATTTCACACCTAATTAATCAGCGAACCCGAGTAGCGATTCATATGTGAGGAGTTAAACCTGTTTTATAGGCTGATGTCTGAAGAAATGTGTAAATTACTGCTCTAATAATTCTATGTCATTTTTGCAAAACATGATTTGTTATTTTCATGGCCAAATGTAAAATCATGATACATTTTTGCTTTATTATGCCGTGTCGCGCATCCTCATTTTTACAGGGTTACAGTGTTCAACATCAGAGCATATGTGTAGATTATTTTGAAGTGTGTTTATGTATGTGGAAGTGATATCGTATTGCAAATTGCAAGCCCTGTTAATCCTCTTAAGAGGAATATGAAAGCCAACAATATTTTTGTTCTTAAACTTCCAAAATAATAATCGCGCGAATCGTATCGTGAAGATTATTCGTGTCGACTGCGCCGGGCAAGGAATTGTAAAATAATAAAGACGCCGAGCAATAGATCCCTGCAATAGGTAGGAAGTGCCCGGCAGGATCTCTTTATGTTGATCCTGCCGTAAGCTCGCTAAAACCCTTTGTTATTGGTGGACGCTTACTACCGGAGTTTTATTGACAACAGCAGTCGTGAAAGCGCTGACTTTCAACAGCCAATAATTTACCAAGTTTAGGGATTACAGATTTATATAATTACACAGTTTTTATTTAATTTTAATTTTTATAGTTTTTTATGAATAATTATTCAATAAAACAAAAGCATTAATAAAACAATAACAAAAATAAATTGATAATTTCTAATAACACACTTCAAGCACCAAATCCAATTCGAGGAAATGGATTTTGTTTTAAACAGCTGTATCTACCTTAAAACGGACATGTGTGTAGTGTGGTAGTCGAAAAGCATGTAAAAAACTGTATACAAATATATTTTACGAATAAAGGAAAAAAATAATGAAATTTTGTATATACGCGTATTTGTCAGCACACACCAACTTTAAATTTTCTTTATCTGTAAATAAAACTTACTTTTGTAATAAGACTCCATAAACTGAAGTTAAAGTAAGTGTTTAGTCATTTAGTGATGTTTTATTACAAATCAAACAAAAGTTCCCGACAAGTGATGTGTTGTCCGTTCTACGGGTTTATATACAGTTTCCTTTTGATAAAATATTCCTCCACACAAAGGAAAAAAAGTTGTAGAGTCGGTTTAAATTCTTTAAACAATATATGTGTTACCCCATACTTACATACGTACATTTGGAAGTTGGAATCCTTACAAAGAGATTGAACTAAAATATCAGTATAAAATTATCGGACAGCAATGCATTTCTCTCCGTTCAAATAGGACCGGCGTAAAAGGGAAACTACTCTTCCCGCCGGAAGTGTTAAAAATAATATATTTTTTAAACAAAGGCCAACATTCCCGGATTACAAATAACCTGACAATATTTGAAAATTTAAATAACATTTCTAATAAACTACCGTCTCAGTAAGGTGTTGTAAATGTTGTAAAATGTTGCTTGTGTCATGATGGAGGACTTAGCCAGCCGATGAATTGAACTCACGACGCCATCTCTAGGTTTGTAATATTGTATCCGAGAATCGTGCAGTGGTTTGATATTTCTTGTAGCTTCTTAAAAAAATACCCAATTTCCACAATTCTTCTACCTGAAATCGGAAAATGAATCAACAGACATAGAAATAAAAAAAAATCGATTTACAGTTTCTCTAATAGGTACCGAGATAAAGACCTAAAAATGCGAACAAGTTAATTGCACGACTAGGTTTGGTTTTTCGTGAATTCGAGTGCAACTTTATGAAAAGCTTACTGAATTAGTTTAGTAGAGCAGTAATTTTTTGTGTTTTTTTACTAAGGTTGAACTTATGAACCAAAATTAGGTTGAAAATTGAAACGGAGATAGGTAAGTATATTGTTTTAAACTTCGCATTCCTGCAATTAATTTTTTATTTTAAGAAATTTAATATTTTGAAATTCGTAGTGCGGGTGCAATAACAATATATAAACAAATGTGGCCAGCAAAATTGCATCTAATTAAATAACCAGTTATTAAAAACTAAACAAAACCGTAAATTAGATTACACACACAGACATAGGAATTAATAGACGAGAAGATAATGGCGAGGGGTAAAATCAACTGTTGAAGAACGAAGGGAGTGAAGCTGACTGTGATTCGTCAATAAATCAATCTGACAGTAAATAGGCATCTCGCATTATAATATCACCATTTACTTCTTAAAAGTAAAATCTGCTTTTGAATGAATAGACATTTTTACATGGGAGCGCAAATTACTCGCCACGTTATGAAAAAATTTGCGAAGTCCAAATTCGGCAAAAAAATTCGGTTCTATTTTCAGAGTCGAATATTTCGTTTAAGTATTTAGTTAAGACACTTTTATAAATGTTCATAATTTACTTCCCAGCAACCAACCAGCTTTGTGTTTCGCGTCCAGACGTTTCTCGATGTGATAGTAACAACTGGTTCATATTATACGATGTGAATATGCTTAAAATAAAGTAAAATAATGCTTATATATGGAATGTAATACGACAATTGGGTTTATTCTCTTTTTCACATCTATTTTTACAAGTTTTCATAGTACAAGTCAACATTTTGCCGTGTTATTTCGTAAAATGAACCGATGATGCCTCGACCATAGTTCGCACAAGAATGATGACGTCACGTTTTCAAATTTCACTTGAGGCCATACGCGAGCCC